>NC_091287.1:515716131-518201131 GCF_032444005.1 Ranitomeya imitator
TTTCTGATCATAAGAGCTTAGACTGTAGATAAGAAAGATGACTCCACTAACTATAAGAACGTACAATGTACAGAAAACAGAGATTTTTCCAGTGCCTCTAGAGATGGTAAAGAACTCTGCTGTGATGTCCAATTTTCTGGCCACCACTTTGCAATGTGTGATAATTCAATAAATGTCATAACTGATGGGTATTATGTGGAGGCCACACATTAACTAAAATAAAGTTAGTCTCTTCTTTTAAAGGGAACCTGTCACCCCGAAAATCGCGGGTGAGGTAAGCCCACCGGCATCAGGGGCTTATCTGCAGCATTCTGTAATGCTGTAGATAAGCCCCCGATGTTACCTGAAAAAGGAGAAAAAGACGTTAGATTATACTCACCCAGGGGCGGTCCCGCTGCTGGTCAGGTCGAATGGGCGTCTCTGGTCCGCTCCGGCGCCTCCCATCTTCATTACAAGACGTCCTCTTCTGATCTTCAGCCACGGCTCCGGCGCAGGCATACTTTGCTCTGCCCTGTTGAGGGCAGACAAAGTACTGCAGAGCGCAGGCGCCGGGCCTCTGACCTTTCCGGCACCTGTGCACTGCAGTACTATCCTCTGCCCTCAAGAGGGCAGAGCAAAGTACGCCTGCGCCGGAGCCGTGGCTGAAGATCAGAAGAGGACGTCTTGTAATGAAGATGGGAGGCACCGCAGTGGACCAGAGATGCCCATCCGACCTGACCAGCAGCGGGACCGCCCCTGGGTGAGTATAATATAACGTCTTTTTCTCCTTTTTCAGGTAACATCGGGGGCTTATCTACAGCATTACAGAATGCTGCAGATAAGCCCCTGATGCCGGTGGGCTTACGTCACCCGCGATTTTCGGGGTGACAGGTTCCCTTTAAGCTTCAGCAGTGAGTAAAATTGTGTACACAAGCTTTGTTTTGTGAACCGCTAATTAAGTTTACATTTGCTTGGAACTGCAAATTTCAGGAAACTCAATTCTCAGTGGATTGATTTACTTACCACTATAAAACACCCAATCATCCATTTTTTGACCAGTAACAGTTATTAACATAGCTAATGTTGACTAATGAGTATTTGCTATTACTTTTGTAATTCTATAACTCACCACTTAGACCTTATTGCACAACTGTACCCTATGAAGATCCCTATATGGATTTGAGAGGCATTGTTATCCACTCTTTTTGTCTGAATATCCAAGGAACACACACACGCTACCCATTGTGGATGGCATTCTATTGTACAGTATAAACTATATTCCATTACATTAGCAGACCACAAGCTATTACCACAAATTCTATAATTGAAGCTTCTGGGCCCGAATGCAAAATCTGTAACAGGCCTACCACATGAAAATATCAACACTGATGTTTTCCTCTATAGCAGAGGGGCATTTGACTCCCATCAGGCTTTTTGCATTGCTATGCTACCTCTGCAGTTTTGGCCAAATTCTAGTACACTAATGGAACATAAGATATATTATATTACTGTTGCTCAACATCATGCATATTTTATATAACTAATGTGCCATAGTCAATATTGTGCACTGCTCAATGGAAAGTGTTAGTGCTATAAATCTGTAAAAGGAAATAAAATAAACCATAAGATATTAATAATAAAAGTCATCAGTGACTGACTGTCACAAGAGTCTGTCATCATGGACCCACTGATTTACTAAAACAATAGTTGTATCTGAAAATTCCATAAAAAACACAATGTTAAGTGTAAAAGAAAACAAAAAAATCTTCAACGATGCCGCTGTGCTTTGCAATTAGTAGAATAAATTAAAGATTGAGTTTTCACATGAAGCAGAATGTTACTGTCAGTTAATATTGAAATATTCACCTTTTAAAAGAGTGATTATTGCTGAGAAAGCAAACAGAATTAATAAACTCTTTATAAAAGTTACATGAGCTTTTTTTTTAAACAGCTACTTCTATTGGTGACCATCCATCTTTGCTCTCATTAATATTTACTGACCTAACATCTCTTTATTTTCTTTTACTGGATGGCACTCTCACCTCTAGGTTTTCTTATCTCTGAAAATTTAACAAGATAGCAATAACGCTGGGGTATCCAATACATCTGAAAAGTGGTAATACTAATAATTATATAAAATAACAGTAATAATAGTAACAATAGTAATAACAATACATATAATATTATACACTTATTTTCTAAAAAGAAAAAAAGATCAGTCATAGCTGTATAATACAGTCATCATTAAATATTGCTCATTTGATCAAAAAGTTTCTTCAATAACTGGTGGGTGGAATAAAAACGTTCAGTCTTCCTTTTATGATATTTTGGAGGTCCACAAAGTGGCAAAACACCTCATTAGAGTCATTCTGTTGTTTTTTATATATTTTGTGGTTTCATAAATTAATAAAACCTATAAGGGATTATTCTTATCTTTGGTAAAGGGAACACTGCTCCCTGGGCTTCCAGCTTGACCTTTCATATCAGCAACATAGTCGTGAAACTGGTCTAAATTGTGCGTTTTCCGAGGTGGATTTGCTCTGCAGTTCTCTTAACTGCCACCGCCTGTTGTCAAGCGTAATCCATACCTAAAAACAAAGATTCGTAGAAGGATTAAGCTAGGGTTACACCTAGAAAATCAGTCCATTTATGGTAATCACACTCTAATCAGCATTTGATCTGGGTGTGATCGCAGTGGGATCTGATTTTGTTGGCGGTGGAGAGAAAATAAAGTTTCTTCACCTTCTTTATCATGTCTTTCTGTGAAAATTGGACCACGCTTTTTTTTTATGAACCCACAGGCTTGAATGGGCAAGTACCATCCGATTCTCAGAGGCAAATCATGCATGCTGTGATTATTTTTCTCGGATGAAGAATAACATGGGTATGAGTGCTATCTGTTAAAGCCACAGATAGCACTCATCTGATTTGTACGGTCAACTGGATGAACCCTTACATGTAGTAGGAGCTAGCCTCTATCTCTCCTGATCTCCTGTGTTTCAAACTGCAAATAGATACAAGAAAGGTGAACTTTCAATGGATAATGGTAGAAGCAATGCCTGCTGGGAACTAAAGAAAAGGATGTTCCAGGAGCTATAGTGCTGGTAAAATACAGGAGAAGAACCATCCTCTTAACAAAATAATTCAGAAAAAGTAAAATTGCATGAGAATTTAGACACATTTGACTGTTTTGTTTAACATAAGCACTGATACTTTCCAAATTGGGAGCTGACGGTGCAATTCACTGCTCCGACCAGCTTCAGCGAGGCACTTAAAAGTTCTACTGAAAATCTCTTGTTAGCACTGTGGATGTATAGCAACTGCAGCATTATTGCAGTAATGGCCGATTCTCTAAGCAACAAGTAGAAAAGAATATAATCTTAAATGGAGAGGATTTTTAATAACAAGCAAATTGCAAAGTTGCTTGGTTTCACAAGATCGTTGCCATTTTAACCATTAACGACCATGAGAATAACACTTTAATTCAATTTGCACTCACAAATAAAACTGGATGAGTTATTTGGAAAGCTTGACAAATGGCCTAGCCAAAATTTAAAAGGAGCCCCATATGTCCAATTATTGCACAAGCAGCACAGCAGCAATCAGTAAATTTAGAAGGTGAAGTGCAGAGCTAATCTCTAATGCTCCCAGGGATGCCAGAAGGAGCACAAGCTTTAAGGTAAATGGTCCCTTAAAAGCAATTAAAAAAATAATATTTGTGTCTATATTTTGTTTATTTAACACAGATTGTATATAATTTTTAAATCATATCTCTTTAAATAGACCAACAATTATTACCATACAGTAATTAAAAATTATAACAGAATATTACCAATATTACAAATAATAAAGATATAGCGAGCATATTTCAAAAGATAGCACATTACTCTACTTAAAATTCCACCATTGCACAGTCACAATCATACAAAGGTAAAGGGGTTTTCTAGGTTATTCTCAGGATAGGCAATCAATATCAGGTCTCTAATGGTCTGACTCCAGGCAATCCCATGGATCTGCTGTTTTTAACAGCAGTGGCAGCCATATGAATGCACATCTCCGCACAACTGTTTACAGCAGTAGGAGCTGCAAACAGCTGATAGCTGACATTGTGGGGTGTTAGACAATAGAAACCCACCATCTGATATTGACAACACATTCTAAGAATAGGTAATCAACATATAAGTACTGGAAAACATCTTTCCATTTCATTGACTTGGGAGCGACTTCTCTGATTGTTGTCCTTCACTGTTTCCACCTTTTCCATCTTGCTTAGACTGTCATAAATAGGGTTGAGCGACCTTTACTTTTATAGGACCGGGTCGGGTTTTCAAAAGTCGGGTCGAGTGAAATCGGCCGATCCTATAAAAAAGTCGGGGTCGGGGTCGGCCGAAACCTATTAGGTATATACTCACCCTCGGACGCGCCCTGCTTCTTTCCGGCAGCCTTCCTTCCTAAGAATCAGCGCTTCCAGGACCTTTGGTGACGTCGCGGTGACGAAACGGCTTCTGATTGGTCGCGCAGCGGTCACATGGGCGGTCGCGCGACCAATCACAAGCCGCGACGTCACCGCGACGTCACCGCAAGGTCCTGAAAGCGCTGATTCGAAGGAAGGAAGGTTCCCGGTTAGTACCAGGGCACGTCAGAGGGTAAGTATAGCGATATTTTTTATTTTTATTCTTTATTTTACACTTAAATCTGAATTCCGATACCAATTCCCGATATCTTAAACATATCGGGAATCGGTATCGGAATTCCGATTCCACATTCAGAAGATCGCCGACTTCATGGCCGACCACACACAGGGGTCGGGTCGGGTTTCATGAAACCCGACTTTGCCAAAAGTCGGCGACTTCTGAAAGTGGCCGACCCGTTTCGCTCAACCTTAGTCATAAAGACTTTCTCTAGCTACAAGATGTATATGCAGAATTCACTTCTTAGACATACTTGACTCTTCAATTTCTAGTATCCTCTCTATCTTTTTCCAAACTATACAACCTTTCCTTCAAGCTTGGATGCTGACATATACAGTGCACTGCCCTACGAAATAGATAAATAGTGCCCTCAAAATTAGTGAGCTAAACAATGCCAGATGGATAGATATTGTGCCCCTGGACATAAAGATGAGCAGATCAGACAAAATTTGAATTCACCTAATGTTAGGTGTCAGGATTCTCCCGCTGCACAAGGGGAATCTCAAGCCATGTCTTCTGTGGTCTCCTATTCTGTCTCAGCCGCAGAGGACTCTGCTCAGCAAAAACGTCAGTTCCAGCATCTTGCTCAGTCTCGAGCTGTGCGTCTGGTTGCTGCTGCCTCTCCAGGTCCAGCTATAGCAATCAGCATTAGACAGCAGTGAGCAGACATTCCTGGGACTAAGTCCAGCTTTTGCCCTTCTGAGCATGCCCGTGAGATGACCACTCATTGGTGGTTGGAGGTCACAAGCCCAGTTCCTCAAGCGAGACAGGATTGGCTTACTAGCAAGGTCCTTACAGACTGACTTCTATAAAAGGATCTCACGGCCGCATGGCCGTGCGCTCGTATAGATAATGACATCAGTGTGTGCATGTGTGAGTGACTCTGGTGATAGCTCCTAATGATCCCCTACCCTCTGGTTGTTGAATGAGTATTAGGGTGATTGGAGTAGAGTCAGAGCCAGGTGGTGGCCTCGCAAGTGCGATGCCGCACGCTTAGTGGGTCCCATCAGGCTCTAACCCTGAGTTCTCGGGGCAGAGCCAAGTGACCTCACTTGCGCTAAATTCGCTGAGTCCTGTGACAGTAACAGGGAACAGCATCTTGTTTAGTAGTTGCTGCGGATCTGTGAGGTAACAGAGTTCGCTGCTGTTCACACCAGGTGACGACTAACCCGTGTGTCTTAGGTTTCTACCTCCATATAGTGTCCGCCATTGCCTTGCAGCAGATACCAACACAGTGGACCCGGGTTGCGAACACACCTTATTAATATATTTATTTGGTGCGTTCCGCCGACCCTAATACCTATTCATGCAAATTTTCCTAATTTTCTTATGAAATTGGATTTCAGAAAAAACTATTCTCTGAGAATTACATGTCCCTTATTATACTCTGTGGTGTCTTCGGACCCCAGAGAATGAATGGTAAATGTAAAAGCTAAGAAAATTATACTCATTTTACTGCTCACTTCTCCCCTCTCCTCATTCCTCCACTTCTTATTGTCCACTGTTTGCATCTCAGCGCATCTTTTTATTAATGTCAAACTCATTGAATCCCTGGTCCTCTCCATGCTAAGGTGGGGCTTTAAGCTCACGCGGGATGGTTCTAAGCAAGAGCGCATAAGTTCATGACTTCATGATGTGCGCAATAATATTACACATGCATGCACCAAAGTAGATAGAGGACAGTGCGGAGCACAGGGGACAGAGAGATGAGCAGTAAGGTGAGTATAAGTAGTAGCAGTTTTACTATATTTTTCGAATTATAAGAAGCACTTTTGTTCCCCCAAATTTTGGGGCAAAGTGGGGGGTGCGTCTTACAGTCCAAATCTGTGTGCTGCACTGAAGAGGAGGGAGGCTCTGGAGTGGTATCATGGGGCTGGAGTGGGCTGGCTGCGGGCTGCAGAGACAGTGGGAGGTCACGTGCTCCTGTTCATTAGCCTCATGTAATATTCACTGCACCCGCTGTACATCACCTTGTTGCTGAAGCCGCGCAGAGTTGGTTGACAGGGGAGCGGCACTTATTGCATGTGCCTGCACTCTCCCCCTCCCATCATGGATATGCCCCTATCGGTCACTCCATATGCCCCCTGCTGGCATGCACATGAACAACCATCACAATATGCCCCCTGCTGGCACCCACATTGCCCGCCCGGTCACTATACGCCCCCCTGCTCTCACGCACTTGAACCCCCATCACAATATGCCCCCTGGTGGCACACACATTGCCCCCCTGGTCACTGTATGCCTTTCTGCTGGCACGCACATGAACCCCCGTCACTATATGCTCTCCTGCTGGCACCCACATGGTCCTTGCAGTCACTATATGCCCCCATGCTGGCACGCACATGAACCCCATCACAATATGCCACCCTGCTGGCACGCACATGGCCCCCCATTCACTATATGCCCCCTGCTGGCTTGCACATGATAAAATAACAAACACTTAACTCACCTTCTGATGATAGCTCCTTGCTCCCTGTTCCCCTGTGGCTCTTCCTGTGTCTGTGCTGACATTTGATCATGTGATTGCACAGCACAGTGATGTCATCACTGTGTGCCCAGGTCACATGATCCAATGCCCAGGAAACAGGAAGAGCAACCGAGGAGCTGGGAGCATGGAGCCATCATCAGAAGGTGAGTTAATTGTTTGTTATTTTATCATGTGCATGCCAGCAGGGGGCATATAGTGACCGGGGGGGCCATGTGCGTGCCAGCAGGGTGGCATATTGTGATGGGGGTTCAGGTACGTGCCAGCAGGGGGCATATAGTGGCCGGGGGCCATGTGCGTGCCAGCAGGGTGGCATATTGTGATGGGGGGTTATGTGTGTGCCAGCAGGGGAGCTTATAGTGACCAGGGGGGCATGTGCGTGCCAGCAGGGGGGCATATAGAGAGAGGGGGGCCATATCCAGGATGGGATGGGGGACAGTGTGCCAGTAGCACAGGGGGGCAGTGTGCCAGCAGCACAGGGGGGCAATGTGCCAGCATAAGGGGGCAATAGCTAAGTGTGCCGGCAGCACAGGGGGGCAATGTGCCAGTGTGCCAGCACAGGGGGAGCATGTGCCAGCATAAGGGGGCCATGCACCAGGATGGGGGTTATATAGATACAAGGATGAGGGACATATATATGATTTGTAAGACGGACACTGGCATTATAAGACAAAGCCCCATTTAACACAAAAAAAAAATATTTTTTTATTTTTTTCTTCACCAAATTTGGGGGTGAGTTTTATAATCAGATGCGTGTTATTAGGCAAAAAATATGGTAGTTTTTAACCTTTTGGATGTGCTTCATGGTTTAGTAACATGGTAGCCAGCAGCCATCTTTTATTTTGGTGAATGTGGATTTTTGTAAGATTCGAGTAGAATTCATCTACGCTTTAAAATATATCCATTCATCTCTATATAGCAGTAGTACTGCATTTCCTGGTAAAAATGTTCTTTTTCTTCCACACAATTCATTATCTGTCAGGTAAATGTTTAGAGAGTCACATGTGATGTCAGGTATAGAGATATTCAGGACTTACACCCCGTTCCTTATCGCCCTTATTGCTTTAACTCACATTACTGCTAGATATTTTCCTGACTGTACTAATTGCCTGAAATTTAAGTTTGCGCAAAATAAATTAGAGGGGTAGGCACATCTACTAAGTGTCCCTCACCATCCTCCTCTACTGAGACAAATTTTAAAGTCAGTAACCAGAAGAAGATCAATAGGAGTCAGGCCAGAAGTGACCTATAAGTAAACCTGATAAAAAGTAATTGAAAGACGTAACAGTGAGGTAGGGCAAGTCACACTACTGCCTAGAAAATAACTCACAGTGAACCATTTAAATAATACATTTTTCCGGGATAGCCTAGAAAATTAGAAGCATAAAAACAATAAGATACTTCAAGTGTTAGCGTAACTAAATAGTGAAAACACATACCACAGAATAATGGAGTATCACAGGTCCCTGTGAATAAATTAACAGTGGAACACATAGTGGATGCTTTCCTGAAACGGAAAGTACTTGCAAGCAGCATAATACAAAGAATAGCAGGTTTACCCAGAATCCTTTGCAGTAGGCGGAGCTATGCAAATCATCTCTTTCCACCCCTGTCTAATCCACAGCGCTTGGAACCGCCAAGCGTGCAATGCTGCGGATTAGTTTCTAAATTTACACAGCCAACCAATTCCTACCTGTGGACACGTGTTTCGGGCTTTAGGCCCTCATCAGCACAGGGCTGGAATTGGTTGGCTGTATGGAGTGGGGCTCGGTGAGCAAGCGATACATACATGCTAGCCACCTTAGGGAGAGACCCAAGTTGGGCTAAATGTAGCGGGACGAAAGAGACCGAAAAGCCCTCTACTTAAAGGAAATACATAGTGGATGCTTTCCTGAAACGGAAAGTACTTGCAAGCAGCATAATACAAAGAATAGCAGGTTTACCCAGAATCCTTTGCAGTAGGCGGAGCTATGCAAATCATCTCTTTCCACCCCTGTCTAATCCACAGCGCTTGGAACCGCCAAGCGTGCAATGCTGCGGATTAGTTTCTAAATTTACACAAAGCCCGAAACACGTGTCCACAGGTAGGAATTGGTTGGCTGTGTAAATTTAGAAACTAATCCGCAGCATTGCACGCTTGGCGGTTCCAAGCGCTGTGGATTAGACAGGGGTGGAAAGAGATGATTTGCATAGCTCCGCCTACTGCAAAGGATTCTGGGTAAACCTGCTATTCTTTGTATTATGCTGCTTGCAAGTACTTTCCGTTTCAGGAAAGCATCCACTATGTATTTCCTTTAAGTAGAGGGCTTTTCGGTCTCTTTCGTCCCGCTACATTTAGCCCAACTTGGGTCTCTCCCTAAGGTGGCTAGCATGTATGTATCGCTTGCTCACCGAGCCCCACTCCATACAGCCAACCAATTCCAGCCCTGTGCTGATGAGGGCCTAAAGCCCGAAACACGTGTCCACAGGTAGGAATTGGTTGGCTGTGTAAATTTAGAAACTAATCCGCAGCATTGCACGCTTGGCGGTTCCAAGCGCTGTGGATTAGACAGGGGTGGAAAGAGATGATTTGCATAGCTCCGCCTACTGCAAAGGATTCTGGGTAAACCTGCTATTCTTTGTATTATGCTGCTTGCAAGTACTTTCCGTTTCAGGAAAGCATCCACTATGTATTTCCTTTAAGTAGAGGGCTTTTCGGTCTCTTTCGTCCCGCTACATTTAGCCCAACTTGGGTCTCTCCCTAAGGTGGCTAGCATGTATGTATCGCTTGCTCACCGAGCCCCACTCCATACAGCCAACCAATTCCAGCCCTGTGCTGATGAGGGCCTAAAGCCCGAAACACGTGTCCACAGGTAGGAATTGGTTGGCTGTGTAAATTTAGAAACTAATCCGCAGCATTGCACGCTTGGCGGTTCCAAGCGCTGTGGATTAGACAGGGGTGGAAAGAGATGATTTGCATAGCTCCGCCTACTGCAAAGGATTCTGGGTAAACCTGCTATTCTTTGTATTATGCTGCTTGCAAGTACTTTCCGTTTCAGGAAAGCATCCACTATGTATTTCCTTTAAGTAGAGGGCTTTTCAGTCTCTTTCGTCCCGCTACATTTAGCCCAACTTGGGTCTCTCCCTAAGGTGGCTAGCATGTATGTATCGCTTGCTCACCGAGCCCCACTCCATACAGCCAACCAATTCCAGCCCTGTGCTGATGAGGGCCTAAAGCCCGAAACACGTGTCCACAGGTAGGAATTGGTTGGCTGTGTAAATTTAGAAACTAATCCGCAGCATTGCACGCTTGGCGGTTCCAAGCGCTGTGGATTAGACAGGGGTGGAAAGAGATGATTTGCATAGCTCCGCCTACTGCAAAGGATTCTGGGTAAACCTGCTATTCTTTGTATTATGCTGCTTGCAAGTACTTTCCGTTTCAGGAAAGCATCCACTATGTATTTCCTTTAAGTAGAGGGCTTTTCGGTCTCTTTCGTCCCGCTACATTTAGCCCAACTTGGGTCTCTCCCTAAGGTGGCTAGCATGTATGTATCGCTTGCTCACCGAGCCCCACTCCATACAGCCAACCAATTCCAGCCCTGTGCTGATGAGGGCCTAAAGCCCGAAACACGTGTCCACAGGTAGGAATTGGTTGGCTGTGTAAATTTAGAAACTAATCCGCAGCATTGCACGCTTGGCGGTTCCAAGCGCTGTGGATTAGACAGGGGTGGAAAGAGATGATTTGCATAGCTCCGCCTACTGCAAAGGATTCTGGGTAAACCTGCTATTCTTTGTATTATGCTGCTTGCAAGTACTTTCCGTTTCAGGAAAGCATCCACTATGTATTTCCTTTAAGTAGAGGGCTTTTCGGTCTCTTTCGTCCCGCTACATTTAGCCCAACTTGGGTCTCTCCCTAAGGTGGCTAGCATGTATGTATCGCAGTGGAACACAGAAATACTACAAGCCCAAGCAAAGCATAGAAGTAAATAATTACATAGTGCAACACTGAGAAATGACAAGTAAAAGTGTATACTGTGAATTGCATAGTGGAAGCAGAGGCATTGGTTACCCTAGGGCTCACATAGAAGGAGACAGCTAAGCCATGCAAGGTATTCAAACAAACTTGCTTCTTTTTTAGTGGTTCCTCATTATTTATTTTCCATTTTTCTTTGCCTCATCTATGTTCTAGCTATTGCTTTCTTTCACATCAACTACCCTTCTACACAAATTGTTCACTCACTCCCCATCAGTACTTCTCTCGCTCCCTCCCACATGTTCAGTGCTCAGGCTCTACTCACTTTTTTTTACTCCAGATGATCTACTACCACCATACAGCACACAAAACAATAACACAAATCATAGAACCACCAGCTCTTTCTCTTTATTTTCCTTTTCCTAGTTAGTGACATCTTCCCTAACCCTGGCCCTCATTTCACTAGAAAATATAACTCTCTTCATGTTGCACCTAGAAATTTAGCTAATTTTATTAACATTCAGTGCATGCCTTTACTTGTTTCTTTTAATTGTGCTCTCTGCAACTCACAGTCAGTGTGCAACAAACTCCTTCACATCCTGAAGTTCTTTATTTCCAATTACTTTAACCTTGTGGCTTTCACTAAAATCTGGAACCAGCAGTCATACACACCACTGCTGCTGTTCTCATATCTCACCTTTGTGTTGTTAAAGAAGACCTGTTACATTTGGTGAGGCTATTAAATTGCAGATGTAAGGTTAATCTGCAGGTTAGTATCATTAACAATGTGCCCTGCCGCCTTTCTGAAAGTGAAACACATGGGAGAAAATGAACTTCAATCCTCCTGGGAAATACTGGCTTTCAGTCATAAAGGTGTTCGCAGTCATCTCTCAAAACACTGAGCAGCGGCTGTGATCACGGCTCAGCAAATGGGCTGATGGTTGGCTCTGCAGTGCATCAGTGCAGAAATGGCTTTCCGTCAATGTCAATGTGCCAGGCGATGCTTACAGCCGTCGCTGACAGTGTTTTGAGTGATAGCGGTATCAGCATCGGCACGCCTGCATACCTGATAGTCAGTGACTCTTGAGAGGAATAAAGTTAATTTTCTCTCACATGCCATATTATCAGTATGGCAACTGGGCACTTTTCTAATGCTATTAACCTGCAGATTAATCCTGTATCTCCACGTTAATAGTGTTAGCTGACGTGACAAGTTTCTTTTAATGCACTGTGTAGACATAGATCTGAGGAGTAGCTAAAGAGTTAGAGATAAAAATGGTGAGTTATGGGTGTAGGTGGGTGAGGATGAGGAGACTTTCTGAAGATGAATAATGAATGGTTCATGTATCAGATTTTGCAGATGAGGGATCTGTGGGGGATGGGGGCCCTGGTTATTTGACAAGTTTGCCCCTTTAACATCGGGCTGTTCATCCTTTAAAAATGTGACAAATAATGTGACAACAGTCTAATAATAAGAATAATATTATTCACAATATTTTTTTAGAAAAAATAATCAAAATCATTAATCCGACTAACTCTAATTATAAGAAAACATCCTTAGTCTTGACAAACAGTGTAAAAACTGGACAGGGCAGAAGAAATCCTGGGCAGCAGTTCGTAGGCACAGAAAAAAATGGCATAATTTGTATTTCCTGATTTTAAAAAGAACATGATTACTTTTTGGCACCAGTGACATTTGCAGCTTGTTTTCTGGCTTTACTTGAAATTAGGATAGTAAATTATGAATAGTTTTATTTTCCTAAGTCTGTTGATTTTTAGCCATCTGAGAAGTGCCTGGAGCAAGCAGACTAAACTTTGTCATTAACACATACCAGCAAGGTCTAAAATCAGGGCAAATATGTGTCTTGCTACGAGTAGTTTCGGCAGGCAGAATGCTTTTTGTCACCGGTAGAGTCATATATTTGGACGTTTTGCAATAAGTGCGGTATGAAAAATTCATTTACTTTAAGGATAAAAAGGTCATTTGATTCAGGTTGAATGTCCTATGCTTTTTACTATGGTTTATATCTTTACTATATGTATTTAGAAATGACATATTATAATCACAATTGCTAACCTACAGAAAATTTTATTGTTTTTTGCTGGGCACTAATATAGGGAAGAATTGTTTTTTCTAACTTTGCATTACAGATGATTGCCCACCTAGATTGTAATAATCAGCAGATTGGATTTAGGAGCATTGATGGTGGAGTATGTTATAGGGTGCAGAGATCTCAAACTTAACTGGACCCAGCCTTTTTGGAACCTGAAGATGCCTCTACTACATAAGAAAAGACAAGTATTATAAATAGTCGTTTGAGCGTCGATTTACAGATTATGCAATTAAATGAGAAAAAAAAGAGAAAACAATATCTTGTAAAATTAAACAAATTTGTAAATACTCTTGATTATCCTTAACGGCATTTAAATTAGACCCTAAAGGGAAAAGAACAACATATCACCAGAAAATTGCCTATTGTTAAAATATTTTTTTGTTAAATTATAAATTACTTTTTTCCCAAAGTTCCTATATCAATATCTTTAAAATAAAACAAGAAGAACCAAAACCCCAAATAAACACAAAAAAATTACACTGGCCAGTAAAACTAATACTAGGCTCATACATCCTTTTCTGCACAAATCAATTTTCATTAGTCATTATCATTGCAGGCAGGAATCGCAGGTAACATTTCTATATATTGGATCCAAAAGGAGATGTCATAACTCATCTGCTTCTTGTCGATTTACAATTAACTTGGCCAAAGTCAGAGCACACCTGAAAAAGACCCCTTAGCAAAGTCAATGAGTCAGAGCCAGTCCATTACTGTCTATGTCCATTTGCAATAAAATACAAGCAAGAAAGTCATTTCATCATTCCAAGTGCTAACAATGTCCGTTCACTTGTACACAGTCCAAGACAGCAGAGGGGCCCTCCGGTCAGCAGGAAATAATGGAGATCTATATCAAGTTTAATACTTTCCAGCATTTTTTCCGTAATTTTTTTTTCTTCACATATCCAAACAGACAGATATGACTTGAGTTGGGGTGGCATTCGTCTACAGGTTTCGAACAGAATAGTTCTTACTCATGAAATAACATAACATTCAAATATACCCTTATTTTTAAAAACTTAAGTAGACACCTCCAATCCTGAAGTAGACACCTCCAATCCTGAAGTAGACACCTCCTATCCTGAAGTAGATACCTCCTATCCTGAAGTAGAAACCTCCTATCCTGAAGTAGACACCTCCTATCCTGAAGTAGAAACCTCCTATCCTGAAGTAGACACCTCCTATCCTGAAGTAGAAACCTCCTATCCTGAAGTAGACACCTCCTATCCCGAAGTAGATACCTCCAATCCTGAAGTAGACACCTCCAATCCTGAAGTAGACACCTCCTATCCTGAAGTAGATACCTCCTATCCTGAAGTAGAAACCTCCTATCCTGAAGTAGACACCTCCTATCCCGAAGTAGATACCTCCAATCCTGAAGTAGACACCTCCAATCCTGAAGTAGACACCTCCTATCCTGAAGTAGACACCTCCTATCCTGAAGTAGATACCTCCTATCCTGAAGTAGAAACCTCCTATCCTGAAGTAGACACCTCCTATCCTGAAGTAGAAACCTCCTATCCTGAAGTAGACACCTCCTATCCTGAAGTAGAAACCTCCTATCCTGAAGTAGACACCTCCTATCCCGAAGTAGATACCTCCAATCCTGAAGTAGACACCTCCAATCCTGAAGTAGACACCTCCTATCCTGAAGTAGATACCTCCTATCCTGAAGTAGAAACCTCCTATCCTGAAGTAGACACCTCCTATCCCGAAGTAGATACCTCCAATCCTGAAGTAGACACCTCCAATCCTGAAGTAGACACCTCCTATCGTGAAGTAGAAACCTCCTATCCTGAAGTAGACACCTCCTATCCTGAAGTAGACACCTCCTATCCTGAAGTAGACACCTCTTATCCTGAAGTAGACACCTCCTATCCTGAAGTAGATACCTCTTATCCTGAAGTAGACACCTCCTATCTGACCTAGATATTGTGTATTAAAATGCAGTCCTCCTCTTTAGAGGAAGCCCTATTACTTATTATGACACATTAGGGATTGTGTGGTGTGTTTGACTGCAGCTTGTGATATTCGATAAGCTAGTATGTGTTTCTTGGTAGCATTATCACCCTTAATAAAAATAGTCAAAAAAGGCATGTCTTTCCTGTCCACACTTAAGGCTCTCTCACACTATCTTAGAATCTCCCATCTAAGAAACTCAGGTTGATCATGCTAATGACATTCCGATCAAGCTGTGATCAGAGTTTCATCCAAGTCTCAGCATGGTGTGATCTGATTCTCTTGGATGAGAGGATTGGGGCATATTATAAGGAGAGGATGGAGAACAAAATTTCTCCATCTTCTTCATTCTGTTAGTCCACTGAAATTGGACTGCAGTCAGATGTCATCCGAGTACAGTCTGATGTGTTCCATGCACCTATAGACTTGAAAGGGTGAGTAACATCCAATTTCAAAGTGAAATAACAGCATCCTGTTATTTGTTTCACTGATGGATTGCAGCTTTAGTTTTGGATTTTCTTTTCTTTTTTTTTCCAATGTTGCCATATTGCCACATTTACAATTCTGACTTTTTACTATAACAAAAATCTGACCTGCCCCAATCATCCCTACCTCAAAAATGTCAAGGATAACTAAAAAAATACTGTATGAAGAAACCCTTCCAAAAATGACATCTCCTCTACAGACAACATTTCTAAACATCTAAGAAATTCGTTTTCATATTCACGTTTTTATTCAAATGTCTTCTGATTCAAGAAAGGCATAAAAAGATATTGAAATTCTTTAGTATGTTGTTAATGAAATTCAATACTTAATTTAATCATAAAATAGAATATTACTATAAAGACCAATTTTTTACTTAGCCGAATCATAACATTTTACTTGAAATTATTATGTTGATGAGGAAATATTCTAGACTGATTACTACATTATGTAAGATACGATCATAGAAGTGGATACATTTAACTGTATTGGTTATAAGGCAATGTTTTACTTTATTAAGTCTTCATCCTATCAGGTAGTTCAATTTATAAATACTGTAATATAAAACTGTAATATACAAATGATAGTGATGAGCGAGTGTACTCGTTGCTCGGGTTTTCCAGAGCACGCTCTAGTGGTCTCCGAGTATTTATGACTGCTCAGAGATTTAGTTTCCATCACGGCACCTGGATGAATTACAGCTACTAGCCAGGCTGAGTACATGTGGGGGTTGCCTGATAGCTAGGGAATCCCCACATGTAATCAAGCAGGCTAGTAGCTGTAAATCATTCAGCTGCCGCGATGAAAACTAAATCTCCGAGCAGTCATAAATACTCAGAGGTCACCCGAGCGTGCTCGGGAAAACCCAAGCAACGAGTATACTCGCTCATCACTACAAATAACTCTTTAGCTTCCACTGTTAGGAAGGTCAACATTTTTTAATTTAACTCAATCCCATGAATCTTGATAGGATTCTCATTTGTGAATAATAAAAAAGCTCTGAATGCTATAAAAAAATCAACATATAATGTTTTAACTGTTACTGAATAGTAGTCAAAGCCCATAGAAATTACGGTGTTCATTTAAAATGTTATTTCTTTAAAAGTGAACGTATCATTTCCTTAATAAAGATGAGTTAAATGCATTACAAAATCCTTGGGCACTCCTGATCCTACCATTCGTTTCTGTTTTTCTCTGCTTTGCTCCACGGCAGAGATATTCACATTTGTTTCTTCTGGAGCACAGTATGTGAAATCACTGTTTGCTGTGCCACTGGGTGAGTCTTCTCTGGGCATGTACTCATTCAGCCCTCCCTCTCATATGCTGTCAATCCAAGTTCAGTAGCTGATCTAGCGGTCTAATAATTTTAACTGCTGCCAAGCTTTGATTGGCAGTATATGAACAGGAGAAAAGTGCACACCCCTAGAGAAGAATGTATAGAAATGCCTAGTTGGACTGCAAAGCAGAGATTTCAAAGTTTGCCCTCCAGAAAAACACATAAATATCTTTGCAAAGGAGAGACGTGGAGCAAAAAGAAAAAAATCTGCAGAATCAGGGGAGTGCTGAGATTTTTATAAGATATCGCACTCATTTTAGTGGAAAGTCTTTAAAAAGGAAATGCAAAAGTATTTATTGATATAAGAACAATATTAAGCAGATTTCCCAGACTAGCCCAACAAAATCATATGCAATGATTAAAATGTTAATGCTATCAGAAGTAAAATATGTTTAAATAGAAAAAAAACATGTAATCTCACAATTAGTGTTGAGCGATATCTTCCAATATTCAAAGATATCGGTATCGGATGGTATCGGCCGATATCCAAAAAATATCGGATATCGCCGATGCCAATACCCGATACCAATGCAAGTCAATGGGACACAAATATCGGAAGGTGTCCTGGATGGTTCCCATGGTCTGAAGGAGAGGAAACTCTCCTTCAGGCCCTGGGATCCATATTCATGTAAAAAATAAAAAATAAAAAATATGGATATACTCACCCCACCGGAGGACCCTGGCTGTCACCGCTGCGAGCGTCTGCCTCCGTCCCTAAGAATGCAGTGAGGGAAGGACTTTTGATGATGTCGCGGTCATGTGACCGGTCACCTGACCGCTCACGTTACCGTGACGTCATCGAAGGTCCTTCACTCACTACATTCTCAGGAACGGAGGCAGACGCTCGCAGCGGTGACAGCCAGGGTTCGCCGGAGGGGTGAGTATATCCATATTTTTTATTTTTATTCTTTATTTTTTACATGAATATGGATCCCAGGGCCTGAAGGAGAGTCTCCTCTCCTCCAGACCCTTGGAACCATACGCACCGCACACGCCGATTCCGATTTCCGATATCACAAAAATATCGGAACTCGGTATCGGAATTCTGATACAGCAAATATCGGCCGATACCCGATTCTTGCAGTATCGGAATGCTCAACACTACTCACATTACTACCTGCAGAAGAAGCTTCACACATTCTTAATACTTCTATTTACTCACACATCTAGTACTAAGTATCTTATTGATTAAATAGACAAATCATTTATACTTTACACCATGACATGTCTCTGGATGTATTGAGTGATACAGAAAAGCTGCACAAAATTAAGTTTAAAAAGTGAGAAAACTAAAAACAAATTAGATACTATTAGCATTAAATGGCAGCTTGTCTTATTATTCTTATAGTCATCATAAAATCTTACCACAGCTTTTATTACATGTAAAAATTACAATCAGATGAAAAGATAAGATGACTGAATCTAACAAAATTTGATTTCACCAAATCAAGCAAATTTTCCTGGCTTGTAAATTTGAATAGCAGAGAAGTTCCTCTCTGCAGACTGAAAGTCACTTATTATGTTCTGGGATCTTTCCAGAACCCAGAGCACAATAACCATAAGATAAAAAGAAAGAAAAACTTATACACACTTCACCGCTAGGGTTGAGCGACTTTTACTTTTATAGGATCGGGTTGGGTATCACGAAACCCGACTTTATTATATTGAAAATTTGCCAGACTTTAGAAATAAATTAGTTTTTTATATTTCAATGAAGAGAGTTACACAAATATTTGTTCAACCTTGCAGCAAGATGAGAGAATCAATTTGAGAAAAATTGAATTCAGTTTTACAAAATTGGATTCCTGTTAATCCAAATACTTTGTGTTTTTCAGCTCTAGCTGAACTATAGAGGGCTTAGAAAAGGTTACAAAATAATCTCTTCATTACTAATCAAAAGACCAGTTGAGAGGGAAGATAGTGGAAGAGCCAAAAAGGATGACAGGTTGGGTGGAAATATCTCATACAAGACTGACATGGGGTCTGTGGTGGCAGGGCAGGTGAGTGGGAAGGTGAGAGTTTTTTTATACTCTACATTAATCATAGCCTACAATCTTGAAAGATATTGGATCATAAAATAAGAACATTTGATTTGTATTGAATACCTATGCTGGAAATCACATTTCTTGGCCAAATGCAAGTCAACTACATAACATGAATTTCAGTAGGTTCTCTCATGACTACTCACAACCTTATCTTTTCCTTTTAAGAGTGTAATTTGTCATTAAAATCTCCAATGGGAGTAACCTTCAACTGGATCTATCGGGGTAAAATTGACACACCGAGGACAGATGTGTTCAAAATGCTCAAGAATTCTGGCTAAAATGATTCAAAAAGTGCATACATGTATTTTTAAAACAATCCACAGCGAGGAGATTGGAACAAAACAAAATCCTCTAAACTGCATGCTCGCAAACGCCAGAAGCCTGACAAACAAGATGGAAGAACTAGAAGCAGAAATATCTACAGGTAACTTTGACATAGTGGGAATAACCGAGACATGGTTAGATGAAAGCTATGACTGGGCAGTTAACTTACAGGTTTACAGTCTGTTTAGAAAGGATCGTAAAAATCGGAGAGGAGGAGGGGTTTGTCTCTATGTAAAGTCTTGTCTAAAGTCCAATTTAAGGGAGGATATTAGCGAAGGAAATGAGGATGTCGAGTCCATATGGGTCGAAATTCATGGAGGGAAAAATGGTAACAAAATTCTCATTGGGGTCTGTTACAAACCCCCAAATATAACAGAAACCATGGAAAGTCTACTTCTAAAGCAGATAGATGAAGCTGCAACCCATAATGAGGTCCTGGTTATGGGGGACTTTAACTACCCGGATATTAACTGGGAAACAGAAACCTGTGAAACCCATAAAGGTAACAGGTTTCTGCTAGGGTTGAGCGACCTTTGCTTTTATAGGATCGGGTCGGGTTTCACGAAACCCGACTTTTTCAAAAGTCGGGTCGAGTGAAATCGGCCGATCCTATAAAAAAGTCCGGGTCGGGGTCGGCCGAAACACGAAACCCAATGCAGTGCATTGGGTTTCCAATGGTTCCCAGAGTCTGAAGGAGAGGAAACTCTCCTTCAGGCCCTGGGATCCATATTTAAGTGTAAAATAAAGAATTAAAATAAAAAATATTGCTATACTCACCCTCTGATGCGCCATGGTTCTCACTGGCAGCCTTCCTTCCTTAGAATCAGCGCGTGAAGGGCCTTAGATGACGTCGCGGCTTGTGATTGGTCGCGCGACCGCCCATGTGACCGCTCGCGCGACCAATCACAAGCTGCGACGTCACCGAAGGTCCTTCAAGCGCTGATTCTTAGGAAAGAAGGCTGCCGGAAAGAAGCAGGGCGCGTCCGAGGGTGAGTATATTCCTATTAGGTATCACGCGCTGATTCTAAGGAAGGAAGGCTGCCGGTTAGTACCAGGGCGCGTCAGAGGGTGAGTATAGCAATATTTTTTATTTTAATTCTTTATTTTACACTTAAATATGGATTCCGATACCGATTTCCGATATTGCAAACATATCGTAACTCGGTATCGGAATTCCGATACCAGATTTAGAAGATCGCCGACCTCATGGCCGAACCCACACAGGGGTCAGGTTTCATGAAACCCGACTTTGCCAAAAGTCGGCGACTTCTGAAAATGGCCGACCCGTTTCACTCAACCCTATTCACCGCTCATCTGTCCTGCCCCTCCACTGCTTCATGTCCACCATCCAGCCCTCAGAATTGATTCTTCTTTCTCCCATGGAGTGACACATCTCCTGGCCAGTTCATTGTACTCCTGTTTCTTTGGCATTAACCAGACCTCAGAGGTCAGTGCACATCGGATGTCATGAATTCATAAAAGTGAAATGCGCAGTGACCTCTGAATTGAGGCAAGAAGACATAGCGTAGATTCAACAGGTAGAAGTTACAATGGTAGAAAGAAGAGGTCATGAGTACCTTTGAACATCCAATTATCTTTTTTAGCACTATAAAGGTACCTTCAAACATAATGATTTAGTTAACGATATAATTGCAACGTCACATTTTTTGTGACGTAGCAATGATCCCGCTAACGATCTCGTTATGTGTGACAGTGACCAACGATCAGGCCCCTGCTGGGAGATCATTGGTCGTTGGGGAATGATCAGGACCTTTTTTTGGTCGCTGATCACCCGCTGTCATCGCTGGATCGGCGTGTGTGACGCCGATCCAGCGATGTGTTCACTTGTAACCAGGGTAAATATCGGGTTACTAAGTGCAGGGCCGTGCTTAGTAACCCAATATTTACCCTGGTTACCATTGCAATAGTTAAAAAAAAACAGTATATACTCACATTCCGATGTCTGTCACGTCCCCCGCCGTCAGCTTCCCGCACTGACTGTGTCAGCACCAGCCGTAAAGCAGAGCACAGCGGTGACGTCAGAGAGATAGCTTGCTCACATAGAGTTAAGGTCACTCAGTGTATAGAACACAGACTGTCACTCACACACAGCAACAGAATAGATGCTCTTCAATAAAGCTGTGTCATTCACACACACAATAACAGTATAGATGCTCTGCAATAGAGCTTTGTTATTCGCACAGAGTAGCAATGCAGGTATGGAGCTCAACACGATCCCTGTTAACCTCACAGGAGAATGCAACTCTCACAGGGGCAAGGGAACAGGTAATGGACACAAATACAGCATGTGCACAAACACGAACTCCTCTCCGGAGGTGCCAGAATTCTAAAGGCTATACGCCTGCCCTGAATTCACTCAAACTCCTCTCTGGAGGTGCCGGAATTCTAAAGGCTACATGCCTACCTTGCATTCACTCAGACTCCTCCGGAGGTGCTGGAATTCTAAAGGCTATACGACTGCCCGAAGCACACACAGACAAGTTCACACTACCGTTATGTTCCCCATACACATATGATAGAAATGATCTTAGCGCGCCAAACCGCTCTACAGGAAACCTTATATACATTCCTGTTCAAGTCCAGTCAGACAGGACCTTGCTCATGGACCAATCTGGAACTGCCATGTCTACTGAGCAGCTGACGACTGACCACCAATGAGAGATTGCCACCTCGCGATCATGCTCAGTAGAGTGACTTGAGTTGCCAGAACAACATAAGTGACCATATTGGAAACTACACCTCTCAAATAAATCATCTAGGGGACCAGTGATCATATTGACTCTACTGGCGTGTCACAGAATTGTATGCCATTTGACAGTGAAGAAAAAATAATTACATTTTTACTACAAAAATGTTGTTTTAGGCCAAGATTTACATTTTAATGTGGGGAAATGGGTAAAAATGGCTCCCAAAATTTGGCACAATTACTGCTGAATGTAGAAATGCCCCATATGTGGCTGAACAGTACTGCTTAGGCACATGGTGAGACATGGGAGGGACATGTCGCTATTTGCCTCCAGGTGCACATATTTTCTTAAAATAGTTTACGGACTACATATACACTGCCTCTAATTGCTAGAAAAGGAGAATCCACCCTCAAGTGATCCCATTTTGGAAATTATACCCCTTTTGGTATTATGTACAGGTGTAGTGATGATATGAGTAAATAAGTATTTTCCAGTTTCAAGCAGCAGTGAATGTTTCAGAGTGAAAACTGCAATTCTGCTATTATAGTGCTCATATGTTGCAGTGTGCAGTGCGCTGAAGTGCCCAGTACGTTTTAGTGCCCAGCTCATGCTGCTGGAGACATGCACCTGTAAATTAGGTGGGGTATCATTGCTACAGATATCCCAAACATATGGATACTAAATGTGGTTAGGCACACTGTGGGGCTCAGTAGGGAGAGGGGAATTTGGATTTGGGAGAGTAGACTTTGCTTAATTTCTTTTTTGTGGGGCGAGGATTAAAAACCTTTGTGCTTAGAGCAATAGGGAAGCCCTCTATATTTCCGTTAACAGATGATGGAACTGAGTTGGGACTTTTTTTGGATTAAATTGAAGTATTTGTTGGGAACATTTTACATAACTTTTAGAATCACATTTATCCTGTTCTCTACACTGAGCACTTACTTTGGGGTTTCCATATAAATCTCCCAGTGACATTATTCAGATGAAACCCAGAGTGATCCATTTATAATAATGAGGAAGAGAGAGAGAGTTACTCTGGACCCCATCTGGCTTCTGTTCAGTGGTGTCCTTCTTTTCAGAACAGGATAAAACTGGGGCAGACCACACTTTAATGCACGCCTAAAAAGATGAACATTGCTGGATCACAGGCCAGACTGCATCCACAGTGCATTCATCTGCCTCATTAGAGGGGTTTCCATCTGAATAACGTATTTCAGAGATTTACATGGAAAACTAAGTCTAAACGATCAGCATAGAGCACAGGATAAATGTGAGCCAAGCCTTACTGCGATCTTTGGGAGTCAGAATGAACAAATCAACAGCAGGTCAAAAATTGGATTTTATTTATTTTTTCCTCATGCTGTATAAGCTATTGGACAAATTTATTCTTAGGGGTGGTTCCACTACAGAGATACCAGATTTACTTTTTTACGTTTGGCTGCTATGACACACTAAAAGAAGCTTTTTTTTGTAAAGCCATATTTTGAGAGCTAGAACTTTTCTATATTTCAGCTGACAGAGTCATGTGTGGGCTTGTTTTGTTTTTTTTCCCCATATATTTTTTTTCCAATGCTGTTCCATGTGTGGTGAAACTGATAAGGCAGCTTAATTCTCCAAGTTAGAATGATTACACATTTACAACACTTTTCTTTTCTATTGGTAGTTTTGCACAATAAAAACTATTTTATAGAAAGGAAATATATTCAGCATCGCTATATTCTGGAAGCTATAGCTTTTTTCTGTTGATGGAACTGTATGGCAGCATGTTTTTGCGGGAGAAGATAACATTTTCAGCTACACCATTTTTATTTGCATTCGCTATTTTGATCGTGTTTTAATCCATTAATTTTGGGCGGTATGATGAAAAAGCATAATTTTACCTCTTTTTTAATTTTTCTAAACAGTGTTCACTGGAGGGGTTAACTAATGTGACAGTTTTATAGATCGGGTGGTTCTGGACATTCTTTGTTTATTTTTTTATTACCTTTAAAATACTTATTTATGGGTACAATATATACCATCAAATATATAATTGCCTAGAATACTACTTCCTGCAATTTGTGCCAACTTCCGTGGCTTTGTCCGGAGCTAATGTCCGGAGCTAATGTCCGGAGCTAAAGTCCGGAGATTAATTGCCTAGAATACTACTTCCTGCA
The DNA here is from genome assembly GCF_032444005.1 of Ranitomeya imitator. Taxonomy (NCBI): domain Eukaryota; kingdom Metazoa; phylum Chordata; class Amphibia; order Anura; family Dendrobatidae; genus Ranitomeya; species Ranitomeya imitator. The sequence continues at coordinate 515,740,361 of NC_091287.1, forward strand.
ATTTCTGCCAACTTCCGTGGCTTTGTCCGGAGCTAATGTCCGGAGCTAATGTCCGGAGCTAATGTGCGGGGATAATGTCCGGAGCTAATGTCCGGAGCTAATGTCCGGAGCTAATGTCCGGAGATAAGTGACGTCAACAGTGTCCAGTGTCTGATTGGTTGCCGCCTGCTGCGAGCGACCAATCAGAAACGTGCCGTACTGTGACACACTCCGCCCGCCATTTTGGTGTGATTTTTGAATTTTTACCTCACAGCAAGTTTCTACTGCGTGGAGGCGGGCCCAGTGACGTTGCTCTTCAAGCTCCTGCCGAATTTCGTCAAAAAAATGATAATACCATTTACCAAAGCTATATATATTTAGTTGTGAAGTGGTTCAGTGACATTTTCACACCAATTTTGAACTTTTGTTTGGTGTTTTCTCCATATACTGCCTATTATTTTTGTTCTTTCTTACTATTATTTATTAATTGTATTATTCTTACATTTGAATAAATAAAGTATATATGGATTCTAGACTCCCGATTCTTTAGAATCGGGCTGCCATCTAGTATATATATATATTTTTTTAATTAATTTGTGATTTGCAATTGCATTATAATTGTCACTCTGCTGTCACATACAATTATTAAACTATGCTCTGAGCATGGCCTAAAAAGGTTGCAAGAGCCTTGTGACCTGGATGTCATCATAATGATGTAGGGTCACCTTGGCAATGATGGGTCACTCGAGATAAGGTTGCAAGGGTGCTTTTCAGAGGGCAGAGAGAGCTCTCTCCCTATGCCTGACTTCTGAATGCTGTGATTGATATTAATTACAGCATTTAGGGGGTTAAACTGTGTTGGCATGGCTCCTAACAGTTGGATATGGATGTCAGCTGTCATTTAAGCTGAACACCCGGTGGCGATGTCCTGTGCACAGCTATTGTGCACCGGGCGATCTCCATGATGCATACAGTATATAGTTCTTTGGTCAGGAAGTGCTTACCTTCCATGACGTATATGTACTGCGAATGTGGGGAAGGGGTTAAACTTTTGCCAGCCATCTATGATTCAGCCAAATGAGGGCAACATTTCTGTGAGTGTCCTTAATGAATGATAAGAGAATTTACAAAAATCTGTAGTCTCGAAAATGTGGATATTTGTATGTGGATGTGGCATTTTGAGCAGGCTGGAGTTAGAATGGTAGAAAGAAGAGACCCTTAGGACCAGACGGTGAGCAATGCTGCCGTCCATCCGGTTACCTTCTTTACACTTTCGCACCCCTGACCTGTTCAGTTCAGGCTGAGATTCCTAGTATCACAAAGAAAAACCTCTAAGTGTTAAAGAGACCCAATCCAAAGTATCTTATGGAAAATAGTACTTTTATTAAACAAATTAGTTTACAATTATCAATAATCAGAGTATAGCTAACCAAGCAGAATTAAATGCAAAATGCATGGAAAATCAAATGCAGGGCATGGGAAAGTGAAGGGTGCAGAGCTGTATCATTTGGCTAAATACATATGCAATGCAGAGCTACATAGTCTAAATAAGGTGCATATATGGATGTATACCTTGTATGTGGTGAGAGACCTGGACCCCAGCCTGCTGCCTCAACGCGCGTTTCACCATCACCGGTCTTCATCAGGATTCCCTATTATAGTGGCCACACTAGGATATTAAATGGTTGTAAGTAGCTGTGAGTCTTATAAGTGAGTCTACATTTTAATTACTGGATTGTTACCATACAGAAATATCTTATAGTGTGCATAAATCTTTCTTATTCACATGGTGATTGTGTACCTCTCCTATCCTGCCTTGTTAGCTATACTCTGATTATTGTAAACTAATTTGTTTAATAAAAGTACTATGTTCCATAAGATATGGGTACTCTGGATTGGATCTCTTTTACACTTAGATTTACACTTAGAGGTTTTTGTTTGTGATACTGTTTATGTAGTGTTGGATATACTCATTATATATGATCCGGAAAAAGTTTTTTTTGTGTCTCTGAGATTCCTAGTAGCAACCAGACATTTTGATGTCCAGATATACAATGCACAGTGACATTAGAGGCCTGGTGGTGGCCGGAGGTCCAGGCTTGGAGTTAATAGGCAGGGAGGTTCAGTGCAAAATAAGGAAAATAAAAGATATCTCTGAAAATCAGATGGTGGGCAGCAAGCAGCGGAGGGGATGGACTGCTGAACATTGAGGTGAGTATAGTTTTTTGGCTGTCAAATGTCTGCCACTTAACTGGAACCATGTGAATTTTTGTATGTTCAAGGAGTGTGGAAACTAATTTCACTCAAATAGATTTGCTTACCTCTAATTGCAATATTTTAATATTTAAATATATTGAAAACAAAGTATATTTTTGTCTTGACGATACAAAAAAAATCTTTTCTTCTGCTTCCTTGCATCCTCATGATTATGGCCTTTTAATTTATTGAATTAAAGGGATTACCCACTACAACCTATATGCTAAAAAAATTCATTCAATGAAAGTTTGAATGCTGCAGCCCATTGACGTAACAATTCATATGACCACTGTGAAAAACAGTTGATATGTAGCTTCATCATCAGCTTGAATGCTGTCGGTCTGAGGGGTGACTACTAGGGTTGAGCGACTTTTACTTTTTTAGGGTCGAGTCGGGTTTCGCGAAACCCGACTATCTCAAAAGTCGAGTCGAGTGAAATCGGCCGATTATGGCGAAAAGTCGGAGATCGACCGAAACACACACGAAACCCAATGCAAAGTCAATGGGAAATCTAACTTACTTTTTTTTTCTCTCTCTCTCTCTCTCCCTCTCTCTCTCTCTCCCCTCCATCCCTGAACAGAAAAGCTGGTGTTACACGTTGCAAATCGCTACAGCGCACAAGCGACAAGATGGCGATAGGCGTCCACGCCCCTAAGACCTATGTCATCACTCTGCCCACGCTCCTTCATTGGCTGAAAAAATGGTGCCAAATGCATCATACGAAACGCGACTTTGGCGCGAAGATCGCCGAACGCATGGCCGATCCCACACTAGGATCGGGTCGGGTTTCATGAAACCCAACTTTGCCAAAGGTCAGCGACTTTTGAATTTGTCCGATCCGTTTCGCTCAAGCCTAGTGACTACCATATATATTTTTTTGATTTACCTTATGAACTATAACATTTAAAAATGTGTTTTTCAGCAGTTGGCAACCCTTCAAGTCATTAATTTTATAATTTTATGGTATTTTTACAGTGTCATACATTTTTTTATGTCTCACCAGTACTTTTTTGGGAAATGGGGTATTGACGAATAAAATACCTTTTTAAAATTATGTTTTTTTTCTGTCCTCCTTCCGTCTTTCTCTGAAGCAGCCATGTCACCTACAATTATACAACACCAGGATGGTCTCACTGATATTTAAGAGCTACTATTTCCAGTTAATAGTACCTAATTGGTTTTCCTCAATTTTATATCTTGACACTAAGCAGCTTATTTCCAGCAGACCAATTTATCAATCACCACTCAATAATTCCAGAGGCTTTGCAGGATGTATGTCTGTGTGTGGTATGACCATAACTCTTTGGCAGCACGCCTGATGTCTACAATTTATGTACATTCAGACCCATCCTTCATTTACACACTGATGCCAACTGCACCTGAAGAAACCATGCCCGGAATCAAGAGTTTTTAGCAATGGAAACAGTGAACATTGTTACGGTTGCTGCAATTCATTTTCCTCTTAATTACTGTAAGTCTACACTAATCAGTAAATTTGATGCAAATCAATTCAGATGACCTTTTCCATCAGCCACATCAATGATGACCACTACAGAGGAGCCGTGAGTATTGTTTCTTACGTCATGGCGTCCACAGCTCTTCTTTGGAGTAGCCATCCTGGTGCAATTTCACATGCATCATGCCACAATGATGATGTCATACTGGGCCAGCTATTGAAAAGAAATGTGATGGATGCTAATACGTGAAAGGTAGTTCTCATGGCTTCCGTCCAGTGGCCACAGATTACTGACGTGCCCGATGAATTGAAACTCTACCTATCAGTTTTCCCTTCATTAAAATTTCCCATCTCTGATCTATTCTAAATGTTACAGTCAGACCCATTTTTGTGTCCATGCATTAGACAGAAGTCTCCACCCGATGCCCATACACTTTCGAATGCAATAACACTTCCCTCTCTCATCTCCTTTTTACCCTCTCAGAAATATGTTGTCGCTGTATAAACAGGATTATTATTATAAATTTTAATAAAGGTTTGTAAAATGAGATAAGTTCATTATTAGACATATGAATAATTAAGAGTAAGAAGGAAATGTAATGATTCCCATTAAGGTGTTTTTCCATAAACAATATATATATATCCCCTAGTCACAGGATAGGTGAGAAAAACTTTGGATCCAGCAGCTAATACTCCATTTTATCCAAAGATCATAGAATCATAGAATGTTAGAGTTGAAAGGGACCTCAAGGGTCATCATGTCCAACCCCTTGCTTAATGCAGGATTTATTAAACCATCTCAGACCAATGACTATCCAGCCTCTGTTTGAAGACTTCCACTGAAGGAGAACTGACCACCTCTCATGGCAGCCTGTTCCACTCTTTGATCACCTTCACTGTCAAAAGTTTTTTCTATTATCTAATCTCGTTTGCAAAGTCCCTTGCATGAATAAAGCATTAATGGGCATGAGTAGCACTACTCGATTACTTGGTCACACATGTAAAGCTTCAGTCACAGAGGAATATTTGAGACCCTCATTCTTATGATCAATGAGGGTCCCAGTTATCGGACTGCCAGCATCCATTCATTTATTACTCATTTGTTATTCATATTTTTTTTAGCCAACCTCTTTAATAATGTCTCCCAAAGCGACATGAGAAAACAGTTTAGTAGACGAGTTATTGGCAAAGCAGCTGGGCCTGATGGCCTCAGTCCACGTGTCTTCAGAGCGTGTGCAAAACAACTGTGTACTGTCTTCAAGCACCTGTTTAACTGGAGCATTCAATCACAGGGTGTATAAAAACTGTGGAAGACCACCTGCCTGGTGCCGATTCCGAAGCCCACTTTTCCAACTTCCCTACAAGACTATCGTCCAGTGGCCCTAAAATAACATGCTATGAAGTCTTTGGAGAGAATAATACTTGCCTACTTGTGTCCGAGGGTGAGGGCTTTTAATGACCCCCTACAGTTTGCATACCAGCATAGATTGGGGGTGGATGATGGTGTAGTGTCTCTGCTACATACAGTACATTCACTCTTGGACAATGATGGAACTGTAGTTCATGCCATGTTCTTTGACTTCTCAAGTGCTTTCAATACCTTACAGCCGCCCTTACTACGTAATAAGTTGACTGATATGGCAGTAGATGAAGGGATGGTGAACTGGATAAGCGACTACCTGACAGACAGGCCGCAGTTTGTAAGGATGGGGGAGGTGGTATCTGGCAGCATACGGAGCAGTGTTGGAGCCCCTCAGGGTACAGTGCTGTCGCCCTTCCTCTTCACATTGTGTACAGCTGACTTTCAATATAAATCAGATTTTTGTCACCTCCAACAATTCTCATATGACTGTAGGGGGCATTGTGGGGGGCCAGGGGGAAAAAGAATATAGAAGGGTGGTTTCTGACTTTGTGGATTGGTGCCGGACTGTCTAGAACTAAATGTAAAGAAAACCAAGGAGTTAGTGGTGAGTTATAGAAGGAAAAGGAGGATTACTTACCGATCAATATTGCTGGCCAGGAGGTTGAGGTTGAGAGCTACAAATATTTGGGGGTTCACCTTGACAGTAAACTCGATTGGAGGTGTCATACAGAAAGGTTTACAAGAAGGGAATGAGCAGACTGTACTTTCTTTGGCAGCTCAGGTCATTCAATGTGTGCAGTAAAATGCTGGAAATGTTCTATCAGTTCGTTGTGGCAAGCGTCAATTTTTTGCTATCATATGCTGGGACAGTAGTGTGCGAGTAGCTGACACTAATAAGCTCAACAAACTTATCAAGAAGACAAGAGCGGCTGTTGGCCTCCAACTGGACTCTTTAGAGAAGGTATTGGAGGATAGAATTCAGAAGACGTGTAGGGCTATAATGAATAATAATACAAACTCACTATATGAGCTGTTCTTGAAGCAGAAGAGCACATTCAGCAGCCGTCTAATCCTAAGGTGTAAGAAGGAGAAATTGAGGAAATTATTTGTACCTACTGCTATGGGGATGTACAAGATGTATAATATTTTCTTAACTGTGGTAGACAACAATGACTGATTGCAGGTGTACTAATGTCAATTAAGTGACTTATATACCTGTACTACCAACATTTATTTGTTATGTAATGTTGGTATACCTGTGCAAGATTTGTGTCCTAATATTTTATATACTGCTGTTTGTATTGCTGCTGTAATACCGTAATTTTCCCCGGGATCAATAAAGTGTATTGTATCGTATCATTATGCACAGGTAACACACGTGCAGCTTGAAATTTTTGGGGCCCAATATGAAATCTGTAACCAAACTTCCACAACCATGTTCAGTTTAAAACATTAATCTGTGTTGGCAAGGGGTAATTAGTAGTGATGAACGAGTGTTCTCGTTGCTTGGGTTTTCCCGAGCACGCTCGGGTTACCTCTGAGTATTTATGACTGCTCTGAGATTTAGTTTTCATCCCGGAAGCTGAATGATTTACAGCTACTAGCCAGGCTGAGTACATGTGCGGGTTGCCTGGTTGCTAGTGAATCCCCACATGTAAGCAAGCAGGCTAGTCGCTGTAAATCATTCAGCTGCCGTGATGAAAACTAAATCTCCGAGCAGTCAAAAATACTCGGAGGTCACCTGAGCGTGCTTGGGAAAACCTGAGCAATGAGTACACATGCTCATCACTAGTAATTAGGTAAACAGTGAAACACATCTGTAGCGATCAATAGGATCAATTTGATAAAGGAATGACTTTTTTCTGTCCTTTGGTTGGGTAACAGTAACAATACTTGAATATCTGAAGACCCACCTCTTCCGACAAGCCTACAGCCTGCAGTTATCCTGAAGTTACTGAACCGCCGCACAACCTGCCCTACCCTCTCCTAGTGTTTCATCACCCATCCCCTGCAGACTGTGAGCCCTCGCGGGCAGGGTCCTTCCTCCTTATGTACCCATGTGCCTTGTTATCTGCTCATGTTTAATGTATTTGTCTATATTTGCCCCGTATTCACATGTAAAGCTCCATGGAATAAATAGCGCTATAAAAATGTATAATAATAATAATACTTCACAGTGAGTTATTCAGGATTTTGTCCAGTGGAGCACGAAAACTTTTGACATGAAGATCAGAAATGTTTCTTGGAGACCCCTACCTTGAATTAAATGACCATACAGGAAGTACTAGAAATTCCCGCAATCAGTTTTTTTGCTTTGCTATTATTGTTATTATTCACTCAGAAAGCTGATCAGCAGATCCAAACTAGTGTGAACAGTTGAAAGCTAAGACATTTGCTGGTCAGTTTCCTTTTTGTGGTGAACTCTTTAAAACATGTGCTCCTACTCTCTAAAGAACTTCCACTCTCAGCAGCCTAAGGTGGTTTTAATTAGCTGGATCATTCCTGCCCTATAAATTGTAGGCATTTCAGCCCAGTAAAGGTGACTTATCAGGCCAGTGTCCCATCAATAAGGCCTTGTCGATGGCTGATGGGCTCTCATGGATTGGCCAATTAATGTGCTAAGTACCTTCTTTTTTTTCTATAAAGCTTCTGTAGCAATATTGTAGTTCCATTTTTCAACATTCTATATGTACATAATGTAACATTCACCTACAGTATTTTCAATGACAGTACTGCAGTTCCAATTTTCTAAATTTATAATTTTTATAATTCAGAGTGCAGTTATTTTTTTGATACTTATTGTTTTAGCTTGTACCTGTACACACTAGTGTGGATATGCTGGTCAGTTTTCCGTTCTTAACTATATTGCACATGCATGTATGCCAACTTATTCACTGATTCCTTTGTTAAATGGTAAAGATTTTCTAAAACCTACTGCATGAAACTGCTGACCTCAGATGAATTTTAAAGATGAACCTTACCTGAGAAAAGGGAATGTGTGGGCTGAATATATGCATTAAAATCTCCCTTTCAATCATGTATATATAAGGGTTCACTAAACTGTTCGATCCATGTAAAAGTTGTCCATTTAATCCCTTAGTCTCATTAAGATACCATCTCATCCATCCAAAATCAAAAATATCTTCTGAAACTAAGTTCACTTATTTTAAAAACAGGCAAAGTAAAAACATTACATACATGCTAAATTTTTCAACAAAGTTAAATAAGATAAAGTCGAATACCTAGTTATCTTTTAAAAGTACTACCATGAAAAGTCTATCTTGCTTAAAAGATATTGAATTGGCATTCTATGGGGAAGAATGAGGGGTCTGTTCTTTAAATAAACTACTCAGTGTAATGCAAAAGGTATGTAGTCTGTGGTGTTCATAGCTTGGCCTATTTAAAGGGACACTGTCACCTGAATTTGGAGGGAACAATCTTCAGCCATGGAGGCGGGGTTTTTGCGTGTTTGATTCACCCTTTCCTTACCCGCTGGCTGCATGCTGGCTGCAATATTGGATTGAAGTTCATTCTCTGTCCTCCATAGTACACGCCTGCGCAAGGCAAGATTGCCTTGTGCAGGCATGAGCTACAGAGGACAGAGAATGAACTTCAATCCAATATTGCAGCAAGCATGCAGCCAGCGGGTAAGGAAAGGGTGAATCAAACACCCAAAAACCCCGCCTCTATGGCTGAAGATTGTTCCCTCCAAATTCAGGTGACAGTGTCCCTTTAAGCTAAATTTAATCCACAGGCATGTGCAGAAATACTTTTGTGTTCTTCAGTAGAGATGAGAGAACCCGAGCAGTAAAGTTTGGCATCGGTACCTACTGATCGGGCACAGACACCGAACACGAACTTCACCAGAAAGTCCGTGCAACTGTTCAGGTCCAGCTGCCCAAACACCAGGTGTTTGTCGCTCTGTCATGTGCATGACAGCATGGCAAACATCGCTTCCAGCCAGGCAAAACTCAAAGCTGGGGGCTGCAACCCTCAGCTATCAGCTTCTGCGAGGCTAGTTATCCAGAATATAGGAGTCCCCAAGCCATATTTTTTAATTATTTAAATAAATAATTTAGAAAAACAGCATGGGGTCCTGCCCATTTTTGACAACCAGCCTTGCGAAAGCAGACAGCTGGGGGCTGGTATTCTCAGGCTGGTAAGAGGCCATGGATATTGCCTCCCCCCAGACTAAAAATAGCAGCCAGCAGCTACCCAGAAAAGTCACATCTATTAGATGTGCCAATTCTGGCGCTTTGCCCGACTCTTCCCACTCACTGCAGGTCACTGCAGTTCAGCCCAGCAGTAAACAGAGCCTCAATGACCGGAGATAAGATGCCTTTCCATTACTAAGCCATGGGCTTGATTTCACCTGACAATACAAAGGTGACATCAAACCCACAAATATTAACCCAACTTGCCACCACTACAGGGCAAGTTGGAAGAACCAGGCAAAGCATCAGAATTGGCGCATCTAATAGATATGCCTATTCTGGCCAGCTGCAGGCTGCTATTTTTATGCTGGGGGCCAATATTTATGGCCCATTACCAGCCTGAGAATACCAGCCCCCAGCTGTCTGCTTTAGCAAGTTGGTTGTCAAAAATGAAGGGGACCCCATGCTGTTTTTTAAATTATTTATTTAAATAATAAAAAAATACGTCATGGAGACTCCTCTAGTCTTGATAACTAGCCTTGCTGAAGCTGAGAGCTGAGGGTTGCAGCCCCCAGCTGTGAGTTTTGCCTGGCTGGTTAACAAAAATACAGGGGAACCCACACCGGGTTTTTTAAAAAAATTTTATTTACAGCACAGGAGCGGTTGATGAATTCTCCCATCGGCCACTCCCGCTCTTGCTGTTATGAGCGGCAGCAGGTTTCAGATGATGGGAACAGTTATCCCATCAGCTGACACCAGCAACCGGAGGTAAAATTTATACCTCCGATAACAGATGAGCACTCACGCTGTCTTTTGACAGCGTGAGAACCGCGGCTCTCTCACTGGAGGGTATGATTTTACCGCCAATCAGAAGCGGTGTTTGCACATTACAGCACAACGAACACGAATGGGGTGAATGGGGTCCGGGTTCGGGTCTGGGTACTGTTCTGGTACCCGAACCCGAACTTTTTGCAACTATTCGGCCGAACCCGCCAGACCCGAACATCCATCTCTAGTTGGAGTGTGATTGGTAGAGCAAAAGGTGTAATTAATACAAATGATGAGGGAAGAGTAAGAGGGCTTCTAATAGAAAAAAAATAATAGGTCTGTGAGAGACAGAATTCTTGCTGGTCGGTAGGTGATCAATTACTTATTCCAAGCAATAAAATGCAATTTAATTATTTAAAAATCATAGAATGTGATTTTCTCGCTTTTATTTTTACATTCTATCTCTAAGAGTTGAAGTCTACCTGTGATAAAAATTGCAAATCTCTCCATTCTTTGTAGGTGGGAAATCTTGCAAAATCTGCAGTGTATCAAATACTTATTTTTCCTACACTAGCATATATAAGAAGAAATATCCTATTCTAGAGGACATTGGAAGATATAGCCTATATTAGAGCATATAATAAGAAATACCCTTTACTAGAGTGTATAAGAAGAAATACCCTATACTAATATATTTGAAGAAATACCCTTATTCATATTTGTGCATTTTGACATATGGCAAGGTTATAATACAAGAGGTTAGGAACACCCCAAATAGGGTCACTATGAAGTGGTGGGATGATGATAGGCTGTGTCTGTAGGTAGGTCATTGAAGGGAGAACCTCATACTGTCCCTTAATCTAGGGATGTCCTAGTCTATCCCCAACCCCAGGGTTTCTGCTGAGAGCAGAGATTCCTGGGTCTCGCACCTCTATGAGCTCCTAGAAAATCCTACACAGTTCTCACCCTCCCCCCAGGGAAGAAAAGGGCAAGAATAAAAGGGTAACACTAGCTAGACAGACAATGCTCAAACAAGGTGCAATCAAATGACAGACATACAGGCTAAAATACAAAGGTGAAAATGGGTACATAGTAACGAGGCACCAAATCAGCATGAAATAACGCCAGAAGGGGAAGGTGGAGGTAATCACAGCAAATTGCATGCAACAATCTCAAAATTACAAAGGCAACTCTCCAAAACACTTTCTCCTGTTAAGCCAGGAACAGAATGAAGATTCTATTGCTTGCAGGGAAGGAAGCCAGATACATGTATGTATAATGGAAGGGTGTGGTTCCAATAAACAGCACAGCCATGACAAACCATGACAAACTCTAAAGATAAACCCTTTCCATGCCACAAGAAACCTGTTAACTCATGAATAGCAGTGTAGATTTAAAGAGGACCTGTGCTCAGCTAACCGCCCAATGTTTGAATTTCAGATGTTCAACAGGTCCCAGCAGAATGAGGCACATTTATGATAGATGGCTTTTACATTTTTTTGATCAAAATGATGTTAACTAAATTCTCCAAGTTATTTTCATAAACTATAACTATTTATTTTTTATTACAGGGTTTTTGCTCATTTTATTTTTATCTTAGTTTATGGTGGCCAGTGTGGACATGCATCTACATGTTGCATTTAGTAGAGTTCATCTCTTAGGTTTTTTGTTTTTTTACTAGGGTATATCAGAAGAAATACCTTTTACTAGAGTATATAAGAAGAAATGTCCTACACTAGAGTATATAATAAGAAATACTCTATGCTAGAGTATGTAAGAAAAATCTCCTACATCAGAGTATACAGTTAGGTCCATATATATTTGGACAGAGACAACATTTTTCTAATTTTGGATATAGACATTACCAGAATGAATTTTAAACAAAACAATCCAGATGCAGTTGAAGTTCAGATTTTCAGCTTTCATTTGAGGGTATCCACATTAAAATTTGATGAAGGGTTTAGGAGTTTCAGCTCCTTAACATGGGCCACCCTGTTTTTAAAGGGACCAAAAGAAATTGGACAGATTCAATAATTTTAAATAAAATGTTTATTTTCAGTTCTTGGTTGAAAACCCTTTGTTGGCAAAGACTGCCTGAAGTCTTGAACTTATGGACATCAAAAGACGCTGTGTTTCCTCCTTTTTGATGCTCTGCCAAGCCTTCACTGTGGTGGTTTTCAGTTGCTGTTTGTTTGTGGGCCTTTCTGTCTGAAGTTTAGTCTTTAACAAGTTAAATGCATGCTCAGTCGAGTTGAGATCAGGTGACTGACTTGGCCATTCAAGATTATTCCACTTCTTTGCTTTAATAAACTCCTGGGTTGCTTTGGCTTTATGTTTTGGGTCATTGTCCATCTGTAGTATGAAACGACGACCAATCAGTTTGGCTGCATTTGGCTGGATCTGAGCACACAGTATGTCTCTGAATACCTCAGAATTCATTTGGTTGCTTATGTCCTGTGTCACATCATCAATAAACACTAGTGACCCAGTGCCACTGGCAGCCTTCATTGCCCAAGCCATCACACTGCCTCCACCGTGTTTTACAGATGATGTGGTATGCTTTGAATCATGAGCTGTACTACGCCTTCGCCATACTTTTCTCTTTCCATCATTCTGGTAGAGGTTGATCTTGGTTTCATCTGTCCAAAGAATGTTCTTCCAGAACTGTGCTGGCTTTTTTAGATGTTTTTTTAGCAAAGTCCAGTCTAGCCTTTTTATTCTTGATGCTTATGAGTGGCTTGCACCGTGCAGTGAACCCTCTGTATTTACTTTCATGCAGTCTTCTCTTTATGGTAGATTTGGATATTGATATGCCGACCTCCTGGAGAGTGTTGTTTACTTGGTTGGCTGTTGTGAAGGGATTTCTCTTCACCATGGAGATTATTCTGCGATCATCCACCACTGTTGTCTTCCGTGGGTGTCCAGGTCTTTTTGAATTGATGAGTTCACCAGTGCTTTCTTTCTTTCTCAGGATGTACCAAACTGTAGATTTTACCACTCCTAATATTGTAGCAATTTCTCGGATGGGTTTTTTCTGGTTTCACAGCTTAAGGATGGCTTGTTTCACCTGCATGGAGAGCTCCTTTCACCGCATGTTTACTTCACAGCAAAACCTTCCAAATGCAAGCCCCATACCTCAAATCAACTCCTGGCCTTTTATCTGCTTAATTGATAATGACATAACGAAGGGATTGCCCACACCTGTCCATGAAATAGCCTTGGAGTCAATTGTCCAATTACTTTTGGTCCCTTTAAAAACAGGGTGGCACATGTTAAGGAGCTGAAACTCCTAAACCCTTCATCCAATTTTAATGTGGATACCCTTAAATGAAAGCTGAAAGTCTGAACTTCAACTGCATCTAATTGTTTTGTTTAAAATTCATTGTGGTAATGTCTATAACCAAAATTAGAAAAATGTTGTCTCTGTCCAAATATATATGGACCTAACTGTATAAGAAGGAATAAACAGCCTTAACTTGAGTAGATATAGTCAACAAACATTGTATGAAAATCAATCACACAATGCGATTGAAGATAGATCATAGCGTGCAGGTAGGACTGTATTGACTGACAATGCTTTGAAAGTAGATACTGTGGAGTAACACAATTGCTGCTTGTATGTATTTACTGAACAAATATGCTGTTCTTAAATTATATTTGTCATGGCTGACACATGTATACGGCTGCAGCTAGATAATAAATGTATAAAGATGGAAAATATCTGACGTTTTCCACTTATTGCCATTCTCCATGCCGGAGCCATAGTGCTGATGTGACAGTGTAAGGCATCTAATTACAATACTTTAAGGGAAGCTAACAATCTGGAGAAGATGGATGTCATTGTTCTCCACTCCGTACATTTTTTTAATGACCTCTAAGTTCAGACAAGTGATACAATCATCAATATCAACTGTCATGTCAAGGAAACCACAAGAGAATTGCTGTGAAGTGGTTGACAAGGCATGCACATTCCACCATATCTAGGGATTTAGTAGGGATTTAGATGAATTAAGAATGTGATGGGACTCCTGAAATATTTTAAACAAGGCATGCATATTCCACCATATCTAGGGATTTAGTAGGGATTTAGATGAATTAAGAATGTGATGGGACTCCTGAAATATTTTAAACATACTCAACCCGTTTTGGATACTATTACTTGAAAATATAAATATACTGCATAAAAAACTTAAAATGGCAACAGTAGGACTCAGCTTGTGCAAAAAAAAAGACAAGTCAAATGCAGAAGAAACCGGCTTCAAAAAATCTTTTAACTTGTAAATTTGATACTTAATAACATAGTAACATAGTTAGTAAGGCCGAAAAAAGACATTTGTCCATCCAGTTCAGCCTATATTCCATCATAATAAATCCCCAGATCTACTTCCTTCTACAGAACCTAATAATTGTATGATATAATATTGTTCTGCTCCAGGAAGACATCCAGGCCTCTCTTGAACCCCTCGACTGAGTTCGCCATCACCACCTCCTCAGGCAAGCAATTCCAGATTCTCACTGCCGCAGTGGAGCCTGCTCAGCAGTGATGTCAGTCCCAGCGTCTGACTCAAGCTGATACTGTGCGCTTGGTTATTGCTGCCTTTCCAGGCTCTGCCTTTGTAGCCAGTACTGATCAGCAGCTTGGAGGCGTTTCAGGGACTAAGTCCTGCTTTTCCCATACTGAGCATGCCCACATGGTGACCTCCCATTGGAGGTCAGAGGTCACACACTCAGGTCCTGTAGCAGCTCCTATTGGACCACTAGGAACGTCCTTGAGTGCTACACTATAAAATGTTGCATGGCCGCACGGCCATGCGCTAGTATAAATCTGTATTTGTGTGTGTGTGAATGTATGCCTGTTCTGGTGAAAGCTCTGAATCATTTCCCTAGAGTTGTTGAATGCTCATGAGTGTTGTAGCTGTCTAGCGCCAGAAAGTGCCATCCATCAACAGGCATAAAATATACTGCGTCTATTCTGCAGTGACCGCCGCTCCGGTACTGTACGCACTCTGTGCGGCTTTCTTTAGCATCTCCTGACAATCCGTCAGTGTAGGGTGGGAACTCCCATTTGATCCCAGCATCTGACTCAGGGCGTCCTCAGTCGTGGGCTCAAAAGCCATTGAGGGTCAGAGCGGGATCAACCACCAGCATAGTGGGGGTGAATTGCATGGACCCCACTATTATCCACTTGCTGCGTCCTGTGAATGCTAACAGGGCACAGCATTATCTTTAATCCCGGTGACTCTGTGAAGCAACAGAGTTCGCTCCTATACAGACCGGGTGATGGAACCCGTGTCTATTCTGGTGTAGTACCGCCATATAGTGCCACCATTTACTAGCAGCATGTTCCACTCGTGCATGGTATATACTATCTCTATATTTACTCGGTGCGTTCCACCAGCCCTAACACTTATTGAGTTGAGTGTGGATGTATTTGGGATTAGGACAATTGTGACTTTGATGTGTATGACAAATATAACCAAGGTCATCCCCTTGACATGGAGGGAAGTTAAAACATGTCGGAAATCTAATTCGTATAAACATGATTTTTATCACTTGGGAGATCTTGGGCAAACAAATGATTTGCCAGTTGTTGGCTATGTTTAGCAATCTGCATGTTTGCAGTTTGTCTTCCACTTGGTCAGTTAGGTTACTGAGAGATCTGATAATTTGGCACCAATCAATTTATTGTTGCGTGAATTTTTTTTTTTATTGTTGGGGATTTTTATACTCTCTGATAGTTTTCTTGTTGTTTTATACTGTGGTTGTACACTTTATTGATGATGATGATGATGATGATGATGATGATGGCAATAATTATCAGATTTTCATTTTAGAATTGTAAACTCACTGGGGCAGCGATAAATGTTAATCGACTCAATTTATTCTCTTTATGGGTCAGTGTAATATCTTTGTGCTATTAAAATATGAAATAATAGTAATGATAATAGCTCCATGCTTAAGTAGAAACTGGAAATGGGCATGCGTTGTCAACTACTATAAACCCTTCTCCATCTGGAGATTGGAGGCAAACCTCTACCTCTACTAAAAGTTGCAATTAAGTTAAAAGAAATAAAGAAAAACTCCAGTTCCACAGTGTGAATTTATAACTTGTAGCATTCTGCTAATGGAAGATCTGTATCTTACAAAAACCAAATGTGTAGGAGTAGCTATCATAATTAGATAAAAGTGTCTTCGCCAGAGGTCCCAATTACCGAAATATTGTTTGACCTTTCCTGAAAATGCATGGGAAATAAAGTGTTCAGTAAGCTACCATAAAAGTAACTAATGGCAGAAAAAAAACAGAAAGTTACCATTATAAGAAAAAGGGTGAGTTATAATTTATTATTAGATGTCAGAGAAATGATTAATTTACAATGCATAAACTACATTTGATAAAATAAAAAATTCAAATGTGGGCAAACATATTGCACAGGTGGCATGCAATGGATTGGCTATATCTGGACGATTACCAACTACACTTAAAGACCTAATGTGGTCTGCCCTAAGAAAAGTGGAAAAAAATATGCGAGGCCTTATAAAAACACGGTTCTTACACAAAAATTATATATTATAATGCCTATGCACAAAATCTACGAAAATATAACTCAACTTTGCAGGTCGTCTTTACTAACTCGGCCAGACTTCCTTTACAATAAAATGGTAAACCCCTCCTCTAGGACCATCGATTGAAAAAATGTTCTTCATGTTAAATTGTGATGTCTGTCCTTCCTAGCTCTATTTCAGAGCCTGCCCTTCCCATCTTTGCTTGCGGCACCATGTGGCTTTGTGCTCTTACTGCAGATGGCGTGAGGCAACAACTCTAGTTGCATTTTCTTTGGTAGTTGTAGTTCTGTCAGTACTTGGAGATCAGGAGTTAACTGTTCTGTGGTTGCTTCCATCTGTGTGGCCTGTGTGGCAACTCAAGCTCCTGGAAGCACGGCCACTAATAATTAGATTTGCTCCAAGAGAACTTCTTAAATCCTGCTTTGACTCCCTGAAGACTTTTCTGATTTTACCCGCTGCTCAGTTTTGACTACTCTCCTGCTTTTTTGATTTTGTGCTTGTAGTGACCTCCTGGTTCTCATTCAGCTACCGGACTATTCTACTTGCCAGCTCAAACTACCAAATGGAATTTAACTCTGCGGCCCCCAGCCTAAGGGTTGCTGACAAGTCTAGATCTCTGTACTAGTGGTTAAAGGGTGAAGGCCAAGGGTACAGGGTATCCAATTGGAACTGGAGAACAAAGTAGCTAGCGCCAAGTTTGTTTGCAGTTGCCTTCTTTAGAGCTGTCAAGTGACCACAAACATTGCTCCTGTAATAGAACTTTTCTGGAAATTTTCAATTTCTAAAAAAAAATCCAAACCAAATGTTATATAAAAAGAAAGCTCAAAACATTCCATTAATATCTACATCTCTTAGCCATGATGAAAGTGGTATGGTATATGAAGCCTACTAACTGGTGGAAAACAAAGACAGGTGAGACCGATAAGGTTTTTTTTATGTTGAATTACTAGTGTATAAAAAAGTGAGTGAGTGTTAGGGTTGGTGGATTGCACTAAGTAAAATTAATAATAAAGTGCAATCACAACCCTATGTCCACCATGCAGAGATGAATAACTGCTGCTAGAGGACAATGACGGAATACACGGCGAGCGTTTGCTTATACACACAGAGTTAACGCCACTCAGCGTGAACAGGAGGTTGAGTTCCAACCTCTGTTACTCCACAGAAGGGAACAGCACAATTGAGTAATGAGTGCTGTATCCAGTTAAATGTCACTGAACAAGCACATGGACTGACCTCGCACTGCAACAGAACCGTGTCACTCACACACACACGAAAAAGCAGCTCTCCAACTGAACTGTGTCACTCGCACACAGACGCAAAAGAGATGCTCTACAACTGAGCTGTATCACTCCCACACAGAAACAGAACTGATGCTCTGAGCTTAACACCCTGACTAGAGTTGTGCTTGCTGTGGAACTCTACTATGCTAACCACACACATGTAGGAACCAGATGCTAAGCCAAAGGCTAATTGCCACCACTGACGCTAGCTGCCTGCCTACGTATACAGTCCCAAAGCTTAGACAGACACACAAGACATGCAGACAGAGTGGTAGAGTATGCACTGGCAACAACCACACATAAATGATACTAGTGCACTGTCAAGTCAGACCGGACCTTGCCTGTGGACCAATCCAGAGCTGTTACATCACCAGAGCAGCTGACGTCCGTCCACCAATTGGAAGATGCCGCATCACGGACATGCTCAGTAAGGTGATTTCTGGACTTAGACTCCAGTGCGTCAAGTCGCTGCTAGTTATTATAGACTTGGCTGGAGAGCCAGCAATAACCAAGTGTGAACACCACATGCCTAAGCAAGACACTGGGACCGACGTCTATGCTCAGCAGCGGCTGAAGTTGAATGGAAGTCCTCAGAGGCAGATAAGGCTTGGGATCTATTCTGCTCAGCGGGAGAATCCTGACACCTAACAGTATGAGCGAGTATACCCTTTGCTTGGGTTTTCCCGAGCATGCTCGGCTGGTCTCCTAGTATTTGTTAGTGTTCAGAGATTTCATTTTTATCACCGCAGCTGAATGATTTACAGCTACTAGCCAGGCTGAGTACATGTGGGGGTTGTCTGGTTGCTAGGGAATCCCCACATGTGTTCAAGCTGGCTGATAGCTGTAAATCATTCAGCTGTGGTTATGAAAACTAAATCTCCAAACACTAACAAATACTCGGAAACCCGAGCAACAAGTATATTCATTCATCACTACTAACAGTGAGTTTTTATGTTTTTGTTTTACAGCATTTTTTACTTTATTTATTAAATGGACATTTAAACATCAGGTAAGTTTTTGCATTGGATGGGTCCTGTAGGAAGGGTATGCTAGGGTATTAAAAACCTTCTGTACGAAATCAGTGGTTTGCATGCTTATATATAACTGATTAAGGATATTTTTTCAGTTTAAGCATTGATCAGCATTTGCAAACTTATGAATCTCTGTAATATACTCCATTACCTTATATATGTTTCTTCTCTCAAATGCTATGCTGAAAGTATTGTTGCTTTACCTGATGACTTCAAGCTCTTTTACAAGCTGCTTTGAACTGCACTAAAAAGAATCTGAACTCAAATGCTATTTACAAACACACTCACTGTCTTGAGCATTGGGGAATGGAACAGAAAAGCTCACATACAGTGTTTCTATATGCTGTTTGAGTACAGATTCTTATGATAGCAGCAGCAAGGATTGAATAATAAAGAAATAAGTGATCTACCATGGCGGCAATATCTGATTTATTCCTGTGCTCCTCACATTGCTTGCAATTGTATACAGTATCTGTTGTATCTTTCTCCATCACGTAACCATTGAATTGGTTTATTCAGTTTCTTTTGATTTACAAGGTCAGGATTTCAGAAAGCATTGCCCTATATGTTTTTAAACTTCAGATGGAATCTTGTGTTATGCATGTTCTGGAAACCTCCAGTCTCTCTAGGCTATTTCTCTCTTCTGGTATCCATCGCAAGCCAAATTCATAAGTGCCCTTCAATTCGATTTGTTCCCATACTCTCTAATATATGGAGAATTACTGTCTTATCAGATTCTCATGTCTTAGGTTTCTTTAGGTGGCAGTAATGTAAATGCAAACAGCTTGCTAACTTTTATAAATAGCTTCTGCAGTATTAGTAGCGGCATGCTTCTCCATAGGACGACGGCACACATTCAGCAACGGTACATTTGTAAAATGCAGCCGTTGGTCATTTATCACATCTTGCTGTGTTATCAATGCTTTCATATAGGACTAAGGTAAACCTGTTTAGTTCTGTAAATTTAGAGATATGGTTGTATCCTCTGAATCCCAGATAATTGTCAGCTATACAAGGTTGAGAAAACTGATCCAATCCTGTTGGAAACCTGCTGTACTATTTTTGCTTAAAAAAATGACAAAACTCCCAACAAAAGGGACAAACTTAGACCAGATCATAGCTTTATTGTCATTTCTATGGATTTATTGAATTTGTATTTTCTAATTTTTTTTACTTTTAAGTCAGAATTAGAGACTATTTGCTATGTGCCTCAGTTGCCTTTTTTATATACACAGATTAACCCATTAATGGCATGTGATGTACATAATATGTCATCATATGCCATCTCCCTGTCTCTGTCTCGCAAGCCGAGCCTACATCTTTCCCAGCAGATGATAGCTGAATTATTCCGCCATCATCTGCCTCTAACAGCAGCAAATGGCTGTAAAATCCCACTGTCAATCTGTGACATGAGGTGGAACTATTCTAACAACTCATAGGTGCACCAGTAACATGATTGCGGGACATCGATGGATTGCCATGACAGCCAGGGGTCTGCTGAAGACTCCTATGCCTGTCATCACAGTAGTGCTGTGACAGTCAGGCCATGGCTGGCATTTATAGAAGACAGTGATTCTTACTATATTCTTGTCACCCTTTAAGAGATCATTTTATTTTTAACTTGCTTAATTATTCACAATAACAGTAACTTTGACCAGGGATGCCCAAACTTTTACATGCCAGTGTATATATTAATAAGTGCCATAAAATCATATCCTCTAAATCCCCTACATATTTGTTAGAATAAAGTATCATGAGGTCAAAAGTGGTCTCCTTTTCTCACTGTTGTCCACGGGCTAAGTATTAGGAGTTACTGATATATACAGTTGCAATTAAAATGATCAAACTTTTATTATAAATTAGGTATTTCAGCAAAATGTACAAACTTTCTATTTGCAATAAATCAATGAAACCAGAGCAATCTAAACAGCTCAACAACAAACACCAACGCATTTACAAATTCAACACAAAATGCCATTTTAAGACTACTGCAGTCTCATAATGATCCATCCCCTTCATGACAAGTGCCTTTAGTACTTTGTCGAGTCCCCGTTGGCTCCACCTTCCGCAAACATAATGCATAGTTAGACACCAGCTCCTGGTGCTTTCCTGAGGAATCTTATTCCTCATGGGCAAGGACTTCCAATTCGGTAATATTCTTGGGTTTATGTGCTGAAACCACCTTCTTGAAATATCAATGAAGTTTTTTTTGGGGGGATCAAGTCTCGTGACAGCATATTGCAGACAGTAGAAAGTTTGTCAATTTTGTTAATACATTCAGAATGGGTGTGGAATAATTTTGATTGTGATTCTAGATTTTTAGCCAATCAAATATCTTGTTTATCACTAATTACTGACTGTTTTTCAGAGCAATGAAAATGCAATGATACTGTTCCTAATCAGATACAAAGTAATTGCTAACAATGTTATGTACAGAACATCACATATCAAGCGCTGGTGTAAACTCAGAAAATATTAGTGGCATGTAATTATATCATGGGTTGGTCATTCTAGTGGCCCATTAGTTCAACCGTAACATGATTGTAGCGATTATGGCATTGCCATTGTAGACTGGGGCATGCTGAAGGTTCTCTCACCATTACTGGGTTGGTACTCAATTTAAGCTTTGTCTCTAGCTTGGCTTTTCAGAAAATCATTGATTTGTCAATACACGACAACTATAACGCTTCATTCATAAGTTGTAGCTGTCATATGATTTTTTGCCCTTGCTGCAAATTTTTAAAATTATAGCAAAATGATGTAGTGATCATAAAAAAATGAATCATTTGCAATGTGTGAATGAAGCCTGAAACCCAACCATAAACAATGAACTAATCACTTAGGCACTCGCTAATATCAATGGCTTTGGCCGACACTCCAATGTCTATATGAGGATTTTGGCTAACTGATTATCGGAGATGTCAGTTAAGCATTTCTGATTTCAGGCTGCCAATTATTTTGTTGTTCTGGAGATAAGTCGCCAACAAAGATGTCTGTTAGTGGCTTACTCATAGAGAACACATGTGTGCTCAGCCGAATCAGTGTTCCTATGCATAGAACAGATGGCCGAGAAGGCTAACGGCCGAATGAGCGATCAGCCAAATAATCGTTCAGCTGACAGTCATTTATTGTGAATGTTTTTTTTTATTCCCATAATCTTTTTTGTTTGCATTCTATAGCAGCTGCTAAAACTCTATCCATAATAGTTACACTCATTGATCTGAATGGGTCAGAGAATTTTATTTCTGACTGGAGTTTCGCTTTCATCCATGATAAACCAGCTTATGTCCCGTGTGTTTTTTGTAGAAGCTTTTGCAGCCAGTGTTGCACAGTGGGAAACCAATCCATCTTAGAGCTCTTTTACTGTAAAATGAACTCATTACTCATGAAGTAGAGCCATGTGAACTCATGTATAATGTATCCTGCAGTTATCCCTGTGAGTGGACAGTCTCCGCTCCAGACATCAACTAGCGTGGAAAATGGACTCAGCAGTTCCCTGTAATGAAAATCGCCAACTTCTTGGATGTGAGAAATATATTTTTATAGACAGACTAAGAACTGGTGTCACTATATACTGTATTTTCTGTTATTTATATAGCACTAACATATTTAGCTACAAAAATGTGAGGTGCACATCCGGAAGCCCGCAATGCAATTTGGTGCAGCCTCAAGGCGCACTAACTGGTTAGCACCTAAACAAAAATGCCCACTTGGCCAGCAGAGGGCATACCTCTAGGCCATACCAAATAAACCTAAAAAAACCAAACACATCGGACCTATAAGATAATACTTATATTGCTAGATCAAAACAGATCGTGCTTAAATATTTATAGGGTCCATGCTAAAAGATAGAGGTATCAGAGAAGAGGATAGGTATACAAAAATGCGTTTATTAACATATTAAATATACATAACTTTAGTATAACTAAACATAATATGTGGACAAAAAAGCTGAAAGGGAAGACAACAGCTAAAAGTAGCATACATAGATGGCAAAAAAAGGATGCTAAAAGATAACATCAGCAATCCAAGCGCCCATGCTCTAACCGCATACCAGCATGAATTGGGTAATCACGCTCAAGTTAGCGGTCCAAAAGTCCACACTGTCTAAGTTAAGACAGTCCCTAAGGGTTAAATCCTATAAATAATGGAAAACAGGAAGCACAAAATATGTTCCAGGTAACAAAACTAAGCATAGGTGTGACTAAGGCTTAGGCTACGTTCACATTAGCGTTCCGCTAATGTGCGTCGCTGTTGCGTCGGCGACGCAGCGGCGACGCGCCCCTATGTTTAACATGGGGGACGCGTGCGTTTTTTTTGTTGCGTTTTCCAACACGTGCGTCGTTTCCGACGCTAGCGTCGGACGCAAGAAAATGCAACAAGTTGCATTTTTCGTGCATCCGATTTTCGTCAAAAAACAACGCACGCGTCGCAAAACGCAGCGTTTTTGCGTGCGTTTGCGCGCGTTTTTTTGTGCGTCGTGCGTTGCGTCGCCGACGCAGCGGCGCGCAACGCTAATGTGAACGTAGCCTAAAATTAAATTAGGTTACCTTGCGACATGTTGGTGTAAATGCCGGCGTGCAGTGAGCAAGGGGGAGCCTCGATGCGCGTTTCACCTGTTGTGGCATCATCAGGAGGCGTGGCTAATTAAAGGAAAGCCTGGGCTATATGTAGGGGATGGGGAGGCTCTCGGTCCAATCGGCGCACATTCCAGCATGATGTGATCATCCACAGCTGGCGAGAGCGGCCGCACGTCATGCAGAATGGGCGAGGGACGCAAGTCATCATGCCCATCCCCACGGCAATGCGGCTGATCCACAACGCCGCCAGGGACAACACAGTGAATGCATGGAGTGCGCTCCTTCCAGAGCAAGCAGGGAGAGGAGGTAAATGCCGGGTATGTTAGAGCATGGAGGCACACTCCAGCATGATGTGATCATCCACGGCTGGCGAGGGTGGCCACGCACCACGGAGAGTGGGTGGGAGGATGAACGTCATCACGCCAATCCCCATGGTGACACAGCCGGTCCACAACGCCGCCAGGGATGACACAGCACCTGCGTGGAGTGCACTTCTAGCAGAGCAGGCAGGGAAAGGAGGCAAATGATGGGTATGTTTAAGTACGGAGGCGGTGCATTAAAGCTACATAGAAGCAAAACAGACCATATACAAAGGCCGCATACTAGAGTTGTATATAGAACAGTAATGCTTAAATAAATAGAAAAATAGAAAAATCACTAACTAAACATTATGCCTATAATCAAGTTAATAATTCTAAACTCTAACCTTCACAGACAAGCCTGGTTAACGCATTTTCAGATGCAAAAGACAGAGTAGGCCAATATAGCACCCATTACCAGATACAGTATAAACAAGTCATGTATGAATCAAAGGGGTAGACATAGATAAGATCTAATCAGCCAGTTATAGTGATTACGCAGTAACAGCTTGTGGATAAATAGTACAATACATAAATATACTGTGCTCAGGCTAATACTAAAGGTACCATCACACTCAGCGATGCTGCAGCGATATAGACAACGAGCCGATCGCTGGAGCGTCGCTGTTTAGGTTGCTGTAGAGACGTCAAACACAGTAACTCCAGAACGATGCAGGAGCGATCCAGTGACGTAACGGCGACTCACTTATCGTTCTCGCTGGTTGTTAGCTCCATGTAAAAACGTTGCTGGCATCATTGCTTTTGATGTCAAACATGATGATACACGCCGACCTGACGACCAAATAAAGTTCAGGACTTCTAGCTCCGACCAGCTGCGTGTCAAACACAACAAGATCGCTATCCAGGATGCTGCAACGTCACGGATCTTTGTCGTTCTTGTTGCAAAGTTGCTGAGTGTGACGGTACCTTAAGACATCACTACATTTTGATCCAGTCTGCATTTTATCTCAGCAGGATCAACAAAATGCTTGTTCTTATAGGTGCTGCTGCCACTCTGCATAAGACGTCCTCCGATAACTCCTCCAAACCGATGAAAAAGATAAACACGATCAAGATGGCGTCCGTGCGGACCATTCTCCACATATTCCCCTGGATTGATAAAAGCAAAGAATGTGAGTGAAAAGAAATCTAAATAAAGAAATCAAAAGTCTATATAAATGAGAATACACAAAAAGACAATGAAGTGAAATCAAAGATGGATAAAAAAACCCAGACCTAAAAAGAATCAGTTAAAAATAGCTCAGATTTAGAGAAAAGACTTGAAACTGATGGCCTCATTGAGGCCAAACGGTGAGAGCGTATTCAAGGTGACCATCGAGCGTGTCTCTTTTTGGAGAAGCTTTTGTTTTATATTTCCACCTCGAATCCCCGTATATATGTGGTCAATCCCACAAAATCTGAGGCCCTTCGGATTGCCATTGTGGGCCTCAAGAAAATGTTTAGGGATGGATTTTAGCAGGAAGGGTTTGAGACACTTAACTGAATTATTGATATCCCTAATATGTTCCTGGACACGGATTTTAAACGGTCTGGTTGTCATACCGATATAAATCCGGTTACAGAGACATTGGGCATAGTATACAACTGCTTCCGTGTTGGATGTAATATGATGAACAATCCTGTAGTTCTTATCACCAGCGGAGTTAGAAAACTCTTTTGCCCTTGGGATGTATTTGCAGGCAGAACAGTTTCCACAGGGGAAACAGTCTCAGAGAGGGCCCCTAAGGCTGGTGCCAAATGGGTTACTTTTTGGGGGAACATAATGGCTGTTACATAGTATATTGCCTAATGTGCGGGATGTATGCCAAGTGATAAGCGGGTAAGGGGTCAATTGACCAGACAGGTCCCTGTCCGTCATCAGAATCGGCCAGTGTTTCCTGAAAATGTTGTTGATTTCAGACCAGTTTGAGTTAAATTGGGTAATAAACCGTGGTGCTGAGTCAACATTTTTTGCGGACCTCCTGGATGGTCCTGCCAATAAAGAGGGCCTATCTGAATGTAGGGCCCGAGAGAATCCCCTATTGATGTCCACATATTTGCAGCCCCTGTCTCTGAAACGACGTGTTAAGTCTGCTGCCTGTTTATGGAACGTGCCTTCATTGGAACAAATGCGGTGTACTCGCAAAAATTGTCCCACAGGTATGGAGCGTTTAAGTTTTGGTGGGTGGAAAGAAGAAAAGTGCAGGAGGGCATTGGTAGCCGTGCTCTTGCAGAAGACGTCGGTGGTAATGGTATCGTCAGAGGCTTTTAAGACAGTCAGATCTAGAAAATTAATAGAAGTTTGACTATATGTCCAAGTAAGTTTGATGTTGAACATATTAGTGTTGAGGTGGTTCAAAAAAGCATCTAGTTGCGACGTGGAGCCCTGCCAGATATAGAAAATATCATTAATATAGCGAAGCCATGAGATCACGGAGCTGTGACCAGGTATTTCAAGGACCGTATCCCTCTCCCACAGCCCCAGGAACAGGTTAGCATATGAGGGCGCACAAGATGTCCCCATTGCCGTGCCCTGGAGCTGTAGGAAGGGGCGGTCCTTGAACACAAAAAAATTGTGAGTTAATATAAATTGAAATAACTCTAAAATAAAGTTGGTAAGTACCGGTCCTAAGTTAGTCATATCCAGAAAAAATTTAACAGCCCGCATCCCGTGGCTATAGCTTATCGACGTATACAGGGACTCCATGTCACAAGTGACGAAACACATGTCCTCCTCAAGTACAAAGCCATCAATTCTTCTCAAGGCATCAGTGGTGTCCTTCACAAAAGATGGAAGGATCTCCACACACGTTTGTAGATAAATATCAAAAAACTGGCACAAAGGTTCACAAAGACCCCCATGCCTGAGACAATGGGTTTTTTCCAGAGGGCATGAGGGGTCCTTGTGAACCTTAGGCAACAGGTAAAATGTCGGGATAACGGGGAACTCAGGAAGAAGAGCCTCTTTCATTTTATGAGAGATTGCCGAACATTCTGCTCCTTCATCCAGGAGACATTTAAGTCTCTGCTCGAATACAGGTAGCGGTATGGAGTCAAGTTTTCTATAATGTTCGGATTTCTGAAGCTGCCGAAAGGCCTCTGCCTCATAGAGTGATGTTGGCCAGACCACGACGTTGCCGACCTTATCTGCCCGTTTTATGACCATATCTTTCATGGCTTTAAGTTCTTTAATCGCTCTCCTTAATGAGGGAGTAAGATTATCATGATTAATAGCTGGATTTAATCTGTTGATTTCTTCCCTGACCAGATTTACAAAGATTTCCACTGGGGGGCAGGCAGACAATGGCGGGAACGTACGTGAATGCAAATATAAATGCATCGGTACCAAGGAAGGTTCAGCACATACTGTTAGGGGTTGAGTTCCTGCCTTTGCACAGGGGGAATCTCCGGCCATCTCCGCTGCGGTCTCCCATTCTTCTCCTGCCGCAGTGGAGACTGCTCAGCGGAGACGTCGATCCCAGCGTCTCGCTCAGTCTGACTCTGTGCTGAGAGTTACTGCTGCATTTCCTGCTTCTGCCATTGAACTCAGTGCTGGGCAGCGGCGAGCAGATGCTTCTGGGTCTAAGTCCTGCTTTTCATGTTCTGAGCATGCCCAGAGTAAGATCTCTCAGTGGAGATCGAGGGTCACATGATAAGATACTAGGACAGCTAAGATAGGACAGCTAAGGTCCTTGTAGGTGCTAGGACTAAATCCTGCTTTGCACTCTAAGCATGCCCGGGGCAAGATCTCTCAGTGGAGATCTGGGGTCACATGCTCAGGTACTGCGGCAACTCAATTGGTCCTTCTTTGGAAGGTCCTAAACATGCTGCAGCTATTTAAGGCTCACATTGGTACACGGCCATGCGCTAGTATCAATTCTAATATGTGCTTTGCGCCAGTGTGGTTATGTATGTTTGTATTCAGAGACCCGGCTGAAATAAGCCCATAGAATGCTGGCACCTCTGGCGAGGAGATTGTGTGAACGTGATTCAGGGACCCGGCTGAAATAAGCCCCTAGAATACCGACACCTCCGGTGAGGAGATTGCGTGTGTGCATAACCACTGACTGCTATCAGTTCGGCAGTAAGCTTGTGCTCCTGTGAGGCTAACAGGGTGCAGTGCTTTCCTCTCACGGCTGCTCTGTGAGGTAACAGAGCTAGTCTATACCGCCAAACAGTGCCGCCATTCACTAGCAGCAGGTACTTCCTGCACGGTGGACCCCGGGCAGCGAACGCACCATTCATAATAAACATCTATTTTACTCGGTGTGTTCCACTAGCCCTAACACATATGTTATCGTCCTCCAAGGACTCCAGGTCATTTAAGACCTGTAAATCTATTGGAGATAAATAATGGTGGTGCTTCGAAGCGAAATACTTTTTCAGAATTAATTTTCTGGCAAAGAGCTCCAGATCTTTAATCAGAGTGAAACTATCAGAACCCTCCACCGGTGAAAAAGAGAGACCTTTAGGTAGTACTTCTAATTGAGGTTTACTTAGAGCATGTTGTGATAAATTTATTACCTTCAAAATCTCTTGACTCTCTTGTCTCTCATGTTGTATGGATGTTTTTTCTTTTTGGCTACTAGTGTGAGGGAGAATTGATGATGGGGACCCATTCCCGATCTGCCATCTGTTGGAGTTGATCCCTTGTCTAAAAAATGATCTCGACATGTTACCTCTGAGGTTGTGGAGAGACTAGAAATAGAATGAGATCTGGGCTGTTTTTTAAGCGGCTTCTGGCGCCACCGATATACTCGGTTAAGTTGGTAATCTCCAAGATCCCGTAAATATTTTTTAGTTTTATTGTTTTGTATTTCCAGTTCCCACTTTGAAAGTTCTTCTTCCAAGGATAGGTCAAATTTTTTACACTCATCACCGCTAATATTACTTTGAATCTGTTCTTGTATGTTCTCAATCTCTTTTTCAAGAGTCTCGAGGGATCTTTTATCAACTCCCACCAATAGCTCCAGCAAGGTCCTTGAGCACTTGATGAGGGTTTCCTCCCACTTAGATATGAATGAAGAGTCCTCCACATCCAACGTTGGAAACAATTGAACACGCTGTTAAGGACTGGCGGAACGCACCAAGTATAGATGATATAAAACTGGGTGCGTTCGCAGTCCGAGGTCCACCGTGCAGGTAAAAACCCTGCTGCTAGTAAGACGGACTATATGGCGGTACTAAAAATATACACGCACGTGTTAACTTCACCCTGCGTGAAGGAAGCGATCCTGTTGAGTCACAGGACCGCGGTACCGCACATAGAGCGCGAGCAAGAAGTCAGCGAACACAACCCCAACACAGGATTGAAGTCCGATTAGACCACTTGCTGGCACAACACCGCAACTGGGTGTGTAAGGAAACTATAAAAATAGTATATAAAGGCACGAGAGTGCATGCAGTGCCGCACTGACGAACGCCACTAACCACCCAGGCTTGGGTAAGGAAAGCGCAGAGGAAGCGCACGGCGCCGTACAGGCGGTCACAGCAACTAGACGCTGTTATGTGTGTAACGTGCTGTTGGATAAGTCGGGCGCTAGATAGCAAACATACACCTTCCGCGAACAGTCATCCAATAGGGAGGGTATTTTAAAGAGCGACTTTCACACACAACACACACACATATTATCAAGACAATACTAGCGCATGGCCGTGCGGTCATGCGCAGTTTATATAGTTGCAGCACAGGAAGCAGCTCCAAAAGTTTTGCCCTTTCAGGACCTGCCAAGAGGACCAATGGGATGTGCTGCAGTACCTGAGCATGTGACCCTCGATCTCCAACGGGAGATCTTGTCCTGGGCATGCTCAGTGTGTACAAATAAGGACTTAGTCCCAGAGAAGCCCGCTCGCCGCAGATCAGTGCAGGATACAACAGGAGAGCCAGAAAAGGCAGCAGTAACCCTTTGCACAGACACAGTCCCAGCGAGACGCTGGGAGCGACGCCTCCGCTGAGCAGAGCCCACTGCGGCCGAAGCAGAATGGGAGACCGCAGCAGACATGGATCGAGATTCCCCCTGTGCAGCAGAGGAAACTCGACTCCTAACATAACCCCCCCTCCTAGGGCCCCCCCTCCTTGGGCCTCGCTACGTTCGAAGGCAGCAATAAGCTGCGGAGCCCGAATGTGCTCAGCAGGCTCCCAGGACCTATCCTCAGGACCGTAACCCTTCCAGTCCACCAAAAAAACCTTTTTGCCACGTACCACCTTGCACCCCAAGATAGCGTTCCTCGAAATCGTCCGTAGACGAACCTGATGTCTCGGCAAATGACCCAGAAAACCGGGACATGTATACGGGCTTAATGAGGGACACATGAAAGGTGTCGGTGATACCAAGGCGTGGAGGAAGGGCCAGACGGTAGACCACAGGATTAACCTGTTCGAGGACCTTGAAGGGACCCAAGTAGCGAGGAGCAAACTTAGTGGACTCAACACGCAGCCTGATGTTACGGGCGGAGAGCCACACTAAGTCGCCAGGAGCAAAGGTCGGAGCGAGGCGCCGATGAGCATCGGCGGAGGACCTCATTCTCTCCTTAGAGGCCCGAATGGCATCCTGAGTGCGGTCCCAAATATCCCGTGCCTCCACAGCCCAGTCTGCCACCCTGGAGTCTGCGGAAGACACGGGCAAAGGCACAGGTACCCGTGTATGCTGACCATAGTTGAGGAGGAATGGGGTTTGTCCAGTGGAGTCGGCTACGGCGTTGTTCAGCGCAAACTCTGCCCATGATAGCAAGGATGCCCAGTCATCCTGCCTGGCTGAAACAAAATGTCGCAGGTATGTGACCAAGGTCTGGTTGGCCCTCTCTACCAACCCATTCGTCTCGGGATGATAAGCGGAAGAGAGATTCAACTCAATACTGAGAAGACGACAAAGCTCTCTCCAGAACCGAGACGCAAACTGGGGACCCCGGTCACTGACAATTTTGTCAGGCATACCATGTAGGCGGAAGATGTGTTTAATGAACAACGCTGCCAAGGCCCGTGCAGAAGGTAACCGTGGTAGCGGCACCAAATGCACCATTTTTGAGAAATGATCGGTGATGACCCAAATGATGGTAGAGCCGCGAGATTTGGGTAAACCCACGACAAAGTCCATCCCAACCATCTCCCAGGGCCTATCTGCCACCGGCAAGGGATAGAGCAACCCAGCTGGCCTTTGACGCGGAGATTTATTTTTGGCGCAGGAGACACACGCCAGAATATAATCCCTGACATCCCGGACCATATGCGGCCACCAGTACGTCCTCGCCAGTAGCTCAGATGTCCTCTTTGTCCCAAAGTGTCCACCCACCCTGGACGAATGAGCCCAAGAGAGAACCTCCGGTCGCAAATTAATGGGCACAAAAGTCTTGCCCGGTGGCACAGACTCCAGCGAAACCGGCGCTACGGTTCTCAGACTCTCAGAAGGGACAATAAGCCGAGGCTCCTCTTCCTCCTCTTCAGTTGACATAAGGGAGCGAGAGAGAGCGTCAGCACGAATATTCTTCTCCCCGGCGAGAAAATGAAGGGAAAAGTGGAACCGGGAAAAGAACAAGGACCATCTGGCTTGGCGAGAATTTAGCCGCTGGGCTGTTTGCAAGTAGACCAAATTTTTGTGGTCCGTGTAGACTTGGAAGGGAAACCGCGCACCTTCCAGAAGATGTCTCCACTCTGAAAAGGCCAACTTCATTGCTAGCAACTCCCTATCCCCGATGGAGTAGTTTCTCTCCGCTGGCGAGAAGGTCTTAGAGAACAAGAAGCATGGATGCTTCCGACCTTGAGCATCCTTTTGATAGAGGACTGCTCCAGCACCAACGGATGAGGCATCCACCTCCATTAGGAATGGCTTATCCACGTCGGGACGATGTAAGATGGGAGCGCTAGCAAAGAGGGACTTAATAGAAGTGAAGGCCTTGGAGACCCCTTCTGACCACAATTTGGGATTCGCTCCCTTCTTGGTGAGGACTACCAAGGGAGCTACCAGAGTTGAGAAGTGGGGAATGAACTGGCGGTAATAGTTAATGAACCCCATAAAGCGCTGCACCGCTTTAAGAGAATGGGGCTCTTGCCAGTCCATCACAGCCTGTAGTTTGGCAGGATCCATAGCCAATCCCTGGGCGGAGATGATATAGCCCAGGAACGGTAAAGACTCCTGCTCAAACATACACTTCTCCAACTTAGCATAAAGAGAGTTTGCCCGTAGGAGGTTGAAGACTCTGCCAACATCTCTCCGGTGGGAGTCAATATCTGGAGAAAAGATGAGAATATCATCCAGATAGACTACAACCGAGGTGGAAAGCATATCCCGGAAGATGTCGTTGACAAAGTCTTGGAAAACGGCTGGGGCATTACAGAGCCCGAAGTGCATCACCAGATACTCATAGTGCCCATCTCTGGTGTTAAACGCCGTTTTCCATTCATCCCCCTCACGGATGCGAATCAGGTTATAAGCACCCCGCAGATCTAATTTAGTAAACACTCTAGCTCCCCGAAGCCTATCGAAGAGCTCGGATATCAAGGGCAAAGGATACTTGTTCTTAATGGTGATAGCGTTAAGACCCCTGTAGTCTATGCATGGATGTAGTTCCCCATTCTTCTTCTGCACGAAGAAGAACCCTGCCCCAGCAGGTGACACTGACTTCCTGATAAACACTCTTGCCAGATTCTCTTGAATGTACTGAGACATGGCCTCCGTCTCCGGGAGAGATAATGGATAAACTCGACCCCGGGGAGGCTCCACACCAGGCAAGAGATCGATAGGACAGTCATAGGGGCGATGGGGCGGAAGGGTCTCCGCCGCCTTTTTGGAGAACACGTCTACGTAAGACCAATATTGCTTGGGGAGAGAGGATAGATCTGCGGGTACCTCAGTAGTAGCAACCTGAACGCACTCTCGGTGACACCTACCCCCACATGATTCACCCCATCCCAGAATTCTGCCTGAGGACCACTCGATGTGAGGAGAGTGGTACCGTAACCAAGGTATCCCCAACAGAACCTCATCAATCCCCTCAGGAATGATGAGCAGAGATATAATCTCCTGATGGGATGGTGACATGGACAGAGTAAAAGGAATGGTCTGATGTGTTATCTGTGCGGGGAGTGTCGACCCATTCACCACTCGTACCATTACTGGTTGAGATAGCATAACCAGGGGTATTGCTTGACGTTGGGCGAAGGCAGAAGACATAAAATTGCCCTCCGCCCCAGAATCCACGCAGAGCTCTACCGAGTGGGAGGATGAGCCAAAAGTTATTGTCCCCTTAAAGGACAATTTGGAGGCAAACGTCGCAGTGTCTAGTGCACCTCCACCTACTACCACTAGACGCTGACATTTCCTCGACCGCTGATGACATCTGGTGGCAAGATGTCCTGACTGTTGGCATACATGGCAAACCTGGGGTGCACGAGCGGTCCGGGACTTAGATCCCGCTCGTGACACTACCTTAGGTTCATGGGACTCAGGAGCCTGGACTGGAGATTCCAAAGGTTTGGCGAAGGTGGGAGCCAGCCGAAACCTCTGCCTACACTGGGCTCGCTCTAACCTCCGCTCGTGAAAACGGAGGTCAATACGAGTAGATATTGTTATTAATTCTTCCAGTGTGGCGGGAATCTCCCTAGTGGCCAGGGCGTCCTTAACGTGGTCAGCCAGCCCCCTCCAAAATATAGGGATTAGGGCTTTATCCGACCACTCCAGCTCAGATGCTAGAGTGTGGAAGTGGACGGCAAAATGGCTGACCAAGGATGAGCCCTGAGTCAATGCCAACAGTTGGAGCGCCGTATCATGGGTGACACGCGGTCCTAAGAAAACCTGTTTCAGAGTGCTCAGGAATAACGGAGCACTCTGCACCACATGATCGCCACGCTCCCACAGCGGCGTAGCCCACTGCAACGCCCTGTCCGACAATAAGGATATGATAAAGCCCATCTTAGCCCGCTCTGTAGGGAAACGAGAGGCCAGAAGCTCGAGATGTATTGAGCACTGACTCACGAAACCCCTACAGGACTTACTGTCACCAGAGAATTTCTCTGGTAGCGGGAGGCGAGATAGCGTCGGTACAGGGGCGGCAGTGGACAAGGTAGCTGCAGCCACACTTGCAGCCTGAACAGCGACAGCAGTAACGTCCACAGCTGAGGTTGAACGCTCAAGAGCCGCCAACCGTCCCTCCAGCTGCTGGATGTACCGCTGTAGACGCTGATCGTCCGTCATTACTAGCCAGACCTTGGCGCTAGTATTATGTTAAGGACTGGCGGAACGCACCAAGTATAGATGATATAAAACTGGGTGCGTTCGCAGTCCGAGGTCCACCGTGCAGGTAAAAACCCTGCTGCTAGTAAGACGGACTATATGGTGGTACTAAAAGTATACACGCACGGGTTAGCTTCACCCTG
This sequence comes from Ranitomeya imitator, assembly GCF_032444005.1. Lineage (NCBI taxonomy): Eukaryota > Metazoa > Chordata > Amphibia > Anura > Dendrobatidae > Ranitomeya > Ranitomeya imitator. Next base: position 515,774,523 of record NC_091287.1, read on the forward strand.
CGTGAAGGAAGCGATACTGTTGAGTCACAGGACCGTGGTACCGCACATAGAGCGCGAGCAAGAAGTCAGCGAACACAACCCCAACACAGGATTGAAGTCCGATTAGACCACTTGCTGGCACAACACCGCAACTGGGTGTGTAAGGAAACTATAAAAATAGTATATAAAGGCACGAGAGTGCATGCAGTGCCGCACTGACGAACGCCACTAACCACCCAGGCTTGGGTAAGGAAAGCGCAGAGGAAGCGCACGGCGCCGTACAGGCGGTCACAGCAACTAGACGCTGTTATGTGTGTAACGTGCTGTTGGATAAGTCGGGCGCTAGATAGCAAACATACACCTTCCGCGAACAGTCATCCAATAGGGAGGGTATTTTAAGCTCTTTACACACACAAAACACACACATATTATCAAGACAATACTAGCGCATGGCCGTGCGGTCATGCGCAGTTTATATAGTTGCAGCACAGGAAGCAGCTCCAAAAGTTTTGCCCTTTCAGGACCTGCCAAGAGGACCAATGGTATGTGCTGCAGTACCTGAGCATGTGACCCTCGATCTCCAACGGGAGATCTTGCCCTGGGCATGCTCAGTGTGTACAAATAAGGACTTAGTCCCAGAGAAGCCCGCTCGCCGCAGATCAGTGCAAGGTACAACAGGAGAGCCAGAAAAGGCAGCAGTAACCCTTTGCACAAACACAGTCCCAGCGAGACGCTGGGAGCGACGCCTCCGCTGAGCAGAGCCCACTGCGGCCGAAGCAGAATGGGAGACCGCAGCAGAAACGGATCGAGATTCCCCCTGTGCAGCAGAGGAAACTCGACTCCTAACACACGCAGTCCCCTGGGAATAATATCTTTTTGTAAATAATTTTCCAGGGCAGCCTTATTCCACCAGATTTTTGTTCACTTTTTGAGGAGATCCCTAATTTTCAATTTCAAGTCTTTTACGTCATGTGTATCTTTGTCATTCGGCTGTTTCTCACCAAATACCGTCCTGAGTTGTGTTGCCCAGGTTTTGTCCCTTTTCTTAAAATCTATGTAACCTATAGGAGGGTCTGTAGACACAATAAAAAGTCAGAAACAGCACCTAAACAAAAATGCCCACTTGGCCAGCAGAGGGCATACCCCGAGGCCATACCAAATAAACCTAAAAAAACCAAACACATCGGACCTATAAGATAATACTTATATTGCTAGATCAAAACAGATCGTGCTTAAATAATTATCGGGTCCATGCTAAAAGATAGAGGTATCAGAGAAGAGGATAAGTATACAAAAATGCGTTTATTAACATATTAAATATACATAACCTTAGTATAACTAAACATAATATGTGGACAAAAAAGGTGAAAGGGAAGACAACAGCTAAAAGTAGCATACATAGATGGCAAAAAAGGATGCTGAAAGATAACATCAGAAATCCAAGTGCCCATGCTCTAACCGCATACCAGCATGAATTGGGTAATCACGCTCAAGTTAGTGGTCCTATAGTGCACACTGTCTAAGTTAAAACAGTCCCTAAGGGTTAAATCCTATAAATAATGGAAAACAGGGAGCACAAAATATGTTCCAGGTAACAAAACTAAGCATAGGTGTGACTAAAATTAAATTAGGTTACCTTGCGACATGTTTCACCTGTCGTGGCTTCGTCAGGAGGCGTGGCTAATAAAAGGAAAGGTTGGGGTATATGTAGGGGATGGGGAGGCTCTCGGTCCAATCAGCGCACATTCCAGCATGATGTGATCATCCACAGCCGGCAAAGGCAGCCGCGCCATGCAGAATTAGTGGGAGGACGCACGTCATCACGCCCAACCCCATGGCAACGTGGCCGATCCACAATGCTGCCAGGGATGACACAGCACATGCGTGGAGTGCGCTCCTGCCAGAGCAAGCAGGGAGAGGAGGTAAATGCCGGGAATGTTAGAGCATGGAGGCACACTCCAGCATGATGTGATCATCCACGGCCGGCAAGGGTGGCCGCACGCCACGGAGAATGGGCGGGAGGACGAACATCATCACGCCCATCCCAATGGGTCAGAGAATTTTATGTCTGACTGGAGTTTCACTTTCATCCATGATAATCCAGCTCATGTCCCGTGTGTTTTTTGTAGAAGCTTTTGCAGCCAGTGTTGCACAGTGGGAAACCAATCCATCTTAGAGCTCTTTTACTGTAAAATGAACTCATTACTCATGATGTAGAGCCGTGTGAACTCATGTATAATGTATCCTGCAGTTATCCCTGTGAGTGGACAGTCTCCGCTCTAGACATCAACTAGTGTGGAAAATGGACTCAGCAGTTCCCTGTAATGAAAATCGCCAACTTCTTGGAGGTAAGAAATATATTTTTATAGACAGACAAAGAACTGGTGTCATTATATACTGTATTTTCTGTTATTTATATAGCACTAACATATTTAGCTATGTGTAAAAATGTGAGGTGCACATCCGGTAGCCCGAAATGTAATTTGGTGCAGCCTCAAGGCGCTCTAACTGGTTATGTTTGTTAAAGAGACACTGTGTGGAGACACTTATGTAGTGCCACTTTTTGTCAGGCAAAGTTATGGAGTCACTGTGTGATGGGAAATTTAATGTTGAGGGGAACATCACAAATTCTGCAATTTAAAAGACCTATCAAGGCAAAGTCTCCATGTGAAATGTCTATTTCATGTTCCAGTTAATTTCTAACATGTTCACTTTGGTGTCCTTTGAATCCCTGTGTCATATGCTATCCTTTTATACCATGTACTGGTCAAAACACAGTGGGGCAGATTTATTAATCCTGTATTAATGTAAGGGCTCATTCATATATCATCTATTTTTTTGTATGTGGAGAAATAAAAAAAGCTTCTTCAGAGTCTCCTTTCTGACAGTCAGTTAAAATCGAACTGCACTCGGATATTATCCGAGTGTGGTCTGATCTTTTCACGGACCCATTGACTTGTATTGCTGATTTTGATCAGACTCTGAAATCAAAATCAAAAATATCTCCAAGATTTGTCGTGGACCTCTTGATCCAAAGGAAAAATTGGACATGTGCAAAGCTCAATAGAATTTCATAGGTACAAATGCTATCTGTGAAAACCACAGACAGCACTCATATGTGAAAATTGAATCTGTGAATGAGCCATTACCATAGCACAATGGTGGCCATTTTACAGAATTTCTTGTGCACTTATCTAACTAATGTAGAGTATTTAAGTGTTTTTTGATTTGTGAACAGACTGTCTAGCTGCTGCACACAGTTTTTGTACTTTTGAAAGTCAAGTTTAACACTAGCAACAGCATTAGTCTATAATTCTTGTGTTTACTACATCACTTTAACTTTGGCTTATGGACGAAACAAAGCTAAAGCGGGCCAGCAAGCTACACTATTTATGTGGCGCACCTATGATATTTGCATGGGAGGCAGCTTGTTTACACTTAGAAACCACTCAAAATTCTAAAATATAGTACATAGATGTAAAATAGTAACATAGTAACATAGTTAGTAAGGCCGAAAAAAGACATTTGTCCATCCAGTTCAGCCTATATTCCATCATAATAAATCCCCAGATCTACGTCCTTCTACAGAACCTAATAATTGTATGATACAATATTGTTCTGCTCCAGGAAGACATCCAGGCCTCTCTTGAATCTTGAACCCCTCGACTGAGTTCGCCATCACCACCTCCTCAGGCAAGCAATTCCAGATTCTCACTGCCCTAACAGTAAAGAATCCTCTTCTATGTTGGTGGAAAAACCTTCTCTCCTCCAGACGCAAAGAATGCCCCCTTGTGCCCGTCACCTTCCTTGGTATAAACAGATCCTCAGCGAGATATTTGTATTGTCCCCTTATATACTTATACATGGTTATTAGATCGCCCCTCAGTCGTCTTTTTTCTAGACTAAATAATCCTAGTTTCGCTAATCTATCTGGGTATTGTAGTTCTCCCATCCCCTTTATTAATTTTGTTGCCCTCCTTTGTACTCTCTCTAGTTCCATTATATCCTTCCTGAGCACCGGTGCCCAAAACTGGACACAGTACTCCATGTGCAGTCTAACTAGGGATTTGTACAGAGGCAGTATAATGCTCTCACCATGTGTATCCAGACCTCCTTTAATGCACCCCATGATCCTGTTTGCCTTGGCAGCTGCTGCCTGGCACTGGCTGCTCCAGGTAAGTTTATCATTAACTAGGATCCCCAAGTCCTTCTCCCTGTCAGATTTACCCAGTGGTTTCCCGTTCAGTGTGTAATGGTGATATTGATTCCTTCTTCCCATGTGTATAACCTTACATTTATCATTGTTAAACCTCATCTGCCACCTTTCAGCCCAAGTTTCGAACTTATCCAGATCCATCTGTAGCAGAATACTATCTTCTCTTGTATTAACTGCTTTACATAGTTTTGTATCATCTGCAAATATCGATATTTTACTGTGTAAACCTTCTACCAGATCATTAATGAATATGTTGATGAGAACAGGTCCCAATAGCGACCCCTGCGGTACCCCACTGGTCACAGCGACCCAGTTAGAGACTATACCATTTATAACCACCCTCTGCTTTCTATCACTAAGCCAGTTACTAACCCATTTACACACATTTTCCCCCAGACCAAGCATTCTCATTTTGTGTACCAACCTCTTGTGCGGCACGGTATCAAACGCTTTGGAAAAATCATGATATACCATGTCCAATGACTCACCGTGGTCCAGCCTATAGCTTACCTCTTCATAAAAACTGATTAGATTGGTTTGACAGGAGCGATTTCTCATAAACCCATGCTGATATGGAGTTAAACAGTTATTCTCATTGAGATAATCCAGAATAACATCCCTCAGAAACCCTTCAAATATTTTACCAACAATAGAGGTTAGACTTACTGGCCTATAATAATAATAATTATTTTTATTTATATAGCGCCAACATATTCCGCAGCGCTTTACAAATTATAGAGGGGACTTGTACAGACAATAGACATTACAGCATAACAGAAATACAGTTCAAAACAGATACCAGGCGGAATGAGGGCCCTGCTCGCAAGCTTACAAACTATGAGGAAAAGGGAGACACAAGAGGTGGATGGTAACAATTGCTTTAGTTAGTTAGGCCTATAATTTCCAGGTTCACTTTTAGAGCCCTTTTTGAATATTGGCACCACATTTGCTATGCGCCAGTCCTGCGGAACAGACCCTGTCGCTATAGAGTCCCTAAAAATAAGAAATAATGGTTTATCCATTACATTACTTAGTTCTCTTAGTACTCGTGGGTGAATGCCATCTGGACCCAGAGATTTATCTATTTTAATCTTATTTAGCCGGTTTCGCACCTCTTCTTGGGTTAGATTGGTGACCCTTAATATAGGGTTTTCATTGTTTCTTGGGATTTCACCTAGTATTTCATTTTCCACCGTGAATACCGTGGAGAAGAAGGTCTTTAATATGTTAGCTTTTTCCTCGTCATCTACAACCATTCTTTCCTCACTATTTTTTAAGGGGCCTACATTTTCAGTTTTTATTCTTTTACTATTGATATAGTTGAAGAACAGTTTGGGATTAGTTTTACTCTCCTTAGCAATGTGCTTCTCTGTTTCCTTTTTGGCAGCTTTAATTAGTTTTTTAGATAAAGTATTTTTCTCCCTATAGTTTTTTAGAGCTTCAATGGTGCCATCCTGCTTTAGTAGTGCAAATGCTTTCTTTTTACTGTTAATTGCCTGTCTTACTTCTTTGTTTAGCCACATTGGGTTTTCCTATTTCTAGTCCTTTTATTCCCACAAGGTATAAACTGCTTACAGTGCCTATTTAGGATGTTCTTAAACATTTTCCATTTATTATCTGTATTCTTATTTCTGAGGATATTGTCCCAGTCTACCAGATTAAGGGCATCTCTAAGCTGGTCAAACTTTGCCTTCCTAAAGTTCAGTGTTTTTGTGACTCCCTGACAAGTCCCCCTAGTGAAAGACAGGTGAAACTGTACAATATTGTGGTCGCTATTTCCTAGATGCCCGACAACATGCAGATTTGTTATTCTGTCAGGTCTATTAGATAGTATTAGGTCTAAAAGTGCTGCTCCTCTGGTTGGATTCTGCACCAATTGTGAAAGATAATTTTTCTTGGTTATTAGCAGAAACCTGTTGCCTTTATGGGTTTCACAGGTTTCTGTTTCCCAGTTAATTTCCGGGTAGTTAAAGTCCCCCATAACCAGGACCTCATTATGGGTTGCAGCTTCATCTATCTGCTTTAGAAGTAGACTTTCCATGGTTTCTGTTATATTTGGGGGTTTGTAACAGACCCCAATGAGAATTTTGTTACCATTTTTCCCTCCATGAATTTCGACCCATATGGACTCGACATCCTCATTCCCTTCGCTAATATCCTCCCTTAAAGTGGACTTTAGACAAGACTTTACATAGAGACAAACCCCTCCTCCTCTCCGATTTTTACGATCCTTTCTAAACAGACTGTAACCCTGTAAGTTAACTGCCCAGTCATAGCTTTCATCTAACCATGTCTCGGTTATTCCCACTATGTCAAAGTTACCTGTAGATATTTCTGCTTCTAGTTCTTCCATCTTGTTTGTCAGGCTTCTGGCATTTGTGAGCATGCAGTTTAGAGGATTTTGTCTTGTTCCAATCTCCTCGCTGTGGAATGTTTTAGAAATACATGTACTCTTTGAATCATTTTAGCCAGAATTCTTGAGCATTTTGAACACATCTGTCCTCGGTGTGTCAATTTTACCCCGATAGATCCAGTTGAAGGTTACTCCCATTGGAGATTTTAATGACAAATGACACTCTTAAAAGGAAAAGATACGGTTGTGAGTAGTCATGAGGGAACCTATTGAAATTCATGTTATGTAGTTGACTTGCATTTGGCCAAGAAATGTGATTTCCAGCATAGGTATTCAATACAAATCAAATGTTCTTATTTTATGATCCAATATCTTTCAAGATTGTAGGCTATGATTAATGTAGAGCATAAAAAAACTCTCACCTTCCCACTCACCTGCCCTGCCACCACAGACCCCATGTCAGTCTTGTATGAGATATTTCCACCCAACCTGTCATCCTTTTTGGCTCTTCCACTATCTTCCCTCTCTACTGGTCCTTTGATTAGTAATGAAGAGATTATTTTGTAACCTTTTCTAAGCCCTCTATAGTTCAGCTAGAGCTGAAAAACACAAAGTATTTGGATTAACAGGAATCCAATTTTGTAAAACTGAATTCAATTTTTCTCAAACTGATTCTCTCATCTTGCTGCAAGGTTGAACAAATATTTGTGTAACTCTCTTCATTGAAATATAAAAAACTAATTTATTTCTAAAGTCTGGCAAATTTTCAATATAATGTTCTATGTTTCTCGCAGCCAAAGAAAAACATTAGTGGTAAGAGCTGATGCGTATTGGACTTATGGAAGGCGGTATATTGCTATGTCCGAGAAGCCATTGTAGAGGACATTATAGTAGTCCAGCAATTAAAGTCTGAAGACTTGATGGGTAAGAAAATGTTGTTTACTCCTGCCCTACAATTAATCTCACTGACTTTTAGTGTGTCAACTATGGCTGTTGATAAAGGAGTGGTCAAATTTGCACAATATTTTTTTTAGAATGCTACACTGAAGAAAAAAAAAGAATCATCACACATGATCAACTCTCCTGTAGTGCCACCATGGGAAAAGTGGAGACTTACACAGTTCTCATTGAAACCAATTGTCTGTGTAATGCATCAACATGCTGGGTCCTCAAGAGTAAGAAACACTCTTTGCATATGGTTAATACCAGAATCGAAAAATAAATACTAAAGGTCTGACTCTTGAGAAAGGGTTTAGTGTTATTTTATTTTCTCGTTCTATAAACTCTAAATTTCCTGTTAAGGTAAACTGAAATGAATTCGGAGTCCCTTTAAAAGTGAACATCCCTTTTTATAAAAAAGAAAAAAAAGTTCAAATTTAAATGGATTAGTTGTCTTTTAATTAAAGTTTGTTTAATGATATATCTACTGCTTAATGCACTAGAGGAAAAATCAATTTTAGTTTGCTGCAGTCATTGGTGAGGCAAATGGCTTTTCTTACAGATGTTAAAAAGTGAACATTAACTGCCTCACAAAACAAATGTAACTATTTCTTAAAATTTGCGAAATGTCAATGAATTCCAGAAAATTGTTAAATCATGGCTTGTATGTTTCCCATATCCTAGTGCAAGTAATCTCGAAAGCAAAGGAATAATGATAATGTGAAAGAGAGACTCTAGCTAGAAGTAAAAGTGAGAAGGTTTACAGAATATAATGAAGAGATGACCCCTAAGCCTTAATTTAAAAGATTTTTAGAAGGTATCTCTTCTTTAGTCCCAGGACAATAAAAGATAGGTAATTAGGGTCCCAAGAACAATACACTATTAAAACATAGGATTCAAAGAAAGCTATAGAAAAACAAACATTTTAAAATAGCCAATTATTCGAACTAAAGCTTCTCCATTTTATTTTTTCTAAATGTAGCTGATTTTTCTTAACACATATCTTGGATTTTTGTCTTAGCTATCAATTAAAAATGATCTGTTACTCACAGTACAAACTGTGTAAACTACTGAAAAGTTTTCTTTATCTTTACGAGGCTGGTTTACTTGCTTTTAAAATCCATATCCAAATGGCTGTGTAATACTTTTTGAAAGTTTTCCCATATAATATTATTATTATTATACATTTTTATAGCGCCATTTATTCCATGGCGCTTTACATGTGAATACGGGGCAAATATAGACAAATACATTAAACATGAGCAATATTAATATTAATTAATTAATATTAATAATAATAATAATAATAATAATAATAATAATTAATAATAATATTAATATTAACTCAGTCTTGACAGAGCTATTATCCAGTTTTGTGTTTTCGTTTTTTTCCACTCCTTTAAAGACCCAGACATTTTTTTAGATTTCCATCGCTATGGCCAGGTTTTTTTTTATTTACAGGACGGGTTGTACTTTTGAAGAAAACCATTCGATTTGTACTGGAAAGCAGAAAAAATATTCCAAATGCAGAAAAATTGTGAAGAAAAGCTCAATAACGCAATATTTTTTTAAAATTTATTTATAATATGACAAATATTACAGAGATAGAAAACATTTGAAAATGATTTTAAATGATTTTAATATTGTGCATCAATAAAAATATAATATTTTATGCTTAAATGTTGGGAATCTCTTGCCAGGTGAATTTACTTATCATCTGTCTTTAGTTTTTCTTATAAATTTTTGAAGTGCAGAACACCTACTTTGTGTTCTGGTCCGATGATTCTGAGAGATAGAAAACATGCATAGATTTTTCTTTTTTTGCATGGTGAATTTTTTTTTTAATTTGTGGACAAATAAGCAATCTTTGGTTGTGTCACCATTTTTCAAGCCCCGAAACATTTTCCTTTTTTTCTGCCGATGGGGCTGTGTCATGGTTTGTTATTGCAACCAACAATTTTATTGATAACATTTTGGGGTATTTAAGATGTTTTGATCATCTCTTATTGCATTTTTTGTAGTGTTACGGTGGAGGAAAGAATATAGTTCTGTTTATTAGATTTACGCAATTTACAGATTGGGTTAACTTTTATATTTTTGATAGATCAAACTTTTATGGATGTTGAAAATACTACATATGTTTATTTTTTTAAAATTGTATTTTTAATAATGGAAAAGGCTGTTGATTTAAACTTTTATTTTAATTCTAATAATACATTTTTTTATCTTTCACTGTATCTGTTAGCATTCACAAGAATGAATTTGATTACTTTTGCTTTACACAGTAATACCATGGTATTATCATGGTATTGCTGTACATAGCAAAAATCGAGGTCTCCTATAAATACCAGCAAGAAGATGACATTCCAGGAGTACTGTTATGACAGGCATCGGAGTCTTCAGCAGATCCCAATCTGTCATGGCAACTCAACGCCACCTCGCTTTCACATCACATGGGCACCGATGGGCATATAGTATGACATACCTCCTGCTGGCGCACTGTAACTGCTATTGTCAAAGATTGAAAGTGGCATTTAACAGGTTAACAGTCACAGATGGAGAAGATTAAGCCTCAAGCAGTCACATGGTGCACAACGCATGTCATTGATATGCATTTTGCCACATGTGACTGAATGAGAGATAGTCAGTGCTGCAACATCTAAACGTAAGACCAATAGAAAGCCTAATCTGTAGACTGATCTGTAGCAAATGAAGAATGAAGCAGAAAGTTGCATTGGCATAACATTTGAATGGAAGGCTTAAAAGAGGTGAGCAAAATATTTTATTACTTTGAACCCCTTCCTAATCTTTTATTATGATTTTGAGTCTGGAGGTTCCTCACAGCATAATAAACTTGTTTTCAAGAAAAATTACTTCTGGAAAAAACTGCATAGAATTGTAACAAATTTAATTATTTTTTTATGAGAATTATGCAGACATTCTGACATGAGTTTTCAAAAAAAAATTTAATAATCTTATCAGGTCTAGGAAGCATAAAATAATGTGTGCAGTGTGTATAATGAAATCTGTTGTCATACCCTTTTAATGCACATGTAGAAAATTTGTTTATATTACGAAACAAAATAAAAAACCATGGCGAGCCAAAACTTTCCCCTTCAGCACCAAAGTCTTTAACAAACCATGTATCATTTATTACCCTGGAATTTTTGTTATATAGCAAAAATAACCTAAAAGCCTATCCTGGGGAATCATGGCTTGATTGTGTCTATTACCTTTGCACTTCTTACACTACACCCTTGAATTAATATCTCTGGTTGGCTAATATCCAAGGTATGTGCTAATGTTGCTCATATACTGTACTTCAGGTAACAGTTGTTAAAAATGTTAAGCATTCGCTGTGTGGAAATATAGGGAAACAAGTTATTTTATCAGACAAATGGCAGATATGTTGAAATGAGAGTTAAGCAAATCTTTTCAAGTTGGAAATCCCCAGAATTGCCAAATTTTGCCAGGAAATTCGATATGCGGCCAAACGATTCACCAAGAACTGAAACTACTCCAAAGCCTCTAATTGTCCTCAAAAGATTGGATGATATCTTATTTTCCTAGTGCGCTAATATTTTTAACTTATGTTATGTTATCTGCAAAGTTTCTTTAGTGTTTTATGGCTTCATCCATCTTTTGCTAGGCATCAGGCTGTGACAATCTCTTACTATCTCAAAATGGATGCTAGATTTCCTGGTTTTGCTTTTATAATGGCTATGATAGTTCTTTCTGATTGCCCGTGCCATACCTGTAAGACATTATCAGGAAGCCCCCTGATCGGCCTTCAAGATCACATGAGCTTTATCTAGGTGATGCAATCTTTTGCAATGTCAAACAATTGCATCTACTATTTATAAAGTTGTGCTCAGCAAAATTTGATAGTTTAAGCTGATTTGGTCACGTTGTTTTTTCATTTAAGAGGAATCTTTCAAGAACTTGTCCTACCTACCCACTGCCTTTCCAAGACAGTAAAAATCTACATGCATTCATCTATACATCACCTATACTATAAATCTAATGTAGAAAATTGGGATCTAAGCAGTAACGTTTCTCCTTATGAAGAGTAACAAGCCAGGCCCGGCATGTCAAAGTGAGGAGACTTATAAGCCAGGCTTACTTCTCTGGTAAATTAAGTATGCAATTTACCTCTTCAGAGAGGAAGAGGACTTGAACTCTAGTGCCACTTATTGGACGTAGCAATCCTACATACCAATATCAACTCTTTAACAAGCCTTGCCATCTGACTTTGGATGCTAGTTTGGCTTTTATCCGAAGTCATATGACAAGGCTCATTAAAGGGTTGATATTGACATTTAGGATTGCTACTTACAATAGGTGGCACTAGAGTTCTAGTCCTCTTCCTCTCTGAAGACGCAATTTGCATATCTAATGTGTTTGACACATTATCACTTTTTACTTAAATAACATGAAACAAGATTTTTATTTTTTGTTCAGATATATGAGTTAAAATTGTAAAACTACACTCTGAATCTTTGGTTGCAACCAACAACATGAAACATCCCTCCTCCACGCACAAGAACATGCTAGGAAATTTATCAAAACTCTATATGTTATATTTATCTGCATAGCTAACAAGTACATGACAAAATTAACTACATGTTGAAATTTCGGGAAATGTAAAATATCTTTGAATCTTCCTGTCCCCATCTCCATCAAGACTTTACATTTTTGTTAAACACATTGTTGACTCGCCAAAATTCATTCTTTCTACGCACTTCTGTCAAATGTTGTAGTGTGTTTCAAAAGTGTCTGTGGCAACATTAGATCATCCTATAAAATAAAATCCTGCACAATCTTTATTCTGTCTTTACATAACACAGAGACAGAAAAAAAATCAATTTCTAAACCCAACAGATGAAGTCACCGGTTTTATAAAGGTCAGTAAATGCTGTCAGCTTCTTGATGTTTGGGCCAAAATAAATATGTTGTTTCAAGAAAACATTATTAGAACAAGACAACATGCATGTCTAATGCTTCGGGGAAGAAAGTGTGTTTGTGTCATATAATACAGCTGGGAATGAGAGTGTTATAAAGCAGGTTATAAGTCATTCAGGATTTATGTCTTGAAGGCTTCTCTGTGAGAAACAGAACTTTCAGTAGACGCTAAAGATTTGATTGAAATGCACTGAGGTTCCATGTTCATATAATCTTATGTACTTTATGTAGAGGGACTGTCCAACCTAAAATGGCACAGAAGTCTCCATAATCCTTAAAATGAAAAGCAGTACTGTATTTCTTTTCTAAATATTTGCTGTGTTTGTACCACATTTTTGGCCACCAGTTGACACGTATTTACTTTACCATTAGTATCAAGCCCCATCTTTCCATGTTGACTCCACAACTTAACTTTGACCGCAGCAAATGTCTCAAACAAACTGACATTAGCATTGCAACCAAAGAGGGATCAAGTCATGGCGATTTGCAGCATAAAAGTAAACAAGAATCAATGGGAGATTGAGAAATTGCTGAGGGAAAAGGTAAGGTAAACTAGTGATATCGGGTATATAGAAGACCATTTCCATAAAGTGTCTGTCTGTCTGTTACAATGCTATTATCAGAGCTTGAAACCACAGGGAAACATATTTTCTTAAAATGCAACTTTTGCAAAACTTGTTGTTAGTGTTCAATGGTGATGGTCTGAATGCTGGTCCTCTCACCAACCGAAAAAAAACAAAAAAGCAAGTGTTCAGCGGAGCTTTGCTTTGCTCCAAGACTGAACTCTGTCTTTTTCATTCTATTGCTTCCTATTAAAAACCCTCTTTCATAACCTATTAAAGGGGTTGCCCACTACTCTAGCAACCCTTTGTCAATCACTATATCAGAGTCAGAGTGCAACAGCAATCAGTTTTGTTCAAAGCAAGTGAGGGTTAAGCAGCCACTGATTAGCTGTAGAGCTAGGATGAAATAACTATGCCCCATTTCCCTATTTCAACAAACGTGAAAAAAGGGTTAAATAGTGTCAGGGGAAAGCAGGCACTGACATCACTTGAATGGCAACCGCATTGTAGCTGTTATTATTTTACATGGGGGAAATGTAGTTACTCAAAAGGGGTTGTTCGAGAAGGGCACAACCCTTTCCAGAAGCTCATATTTTTTTAATTGGGAGATCAATCAGGGTATGGACCATACTAATTAGTAGAGCGAAATAGCAGTGGTGCTCCAACCATTTAAAAGGGTATTTAAATATTTTTCAAGGCACAGTGCTATATGTAGAGTAGAGATATGAAAACCTTTTGAAATTTGAATATGCCAACTTCACCAAATTTTCCCCCAAAAATTGATTTGCCATGAGTAAATTCATGTAAATCTCTATACTTGTAAGGCTAGGTTCACACTGCGTTCAGTGTCTCCGTTTAACAGACTATGTTACACCGCGGCATAACGCGGTGTAACGTAATCCATTAACGGCGCCATTGAATGTAATGTCGGACGCATCGCTAGCACACACCCACAATGGGCGTGCGCTAGCGATGCGTCCGACATTGAGTGACGGACCCGAGACGCGGGCTGCAGCGTTTCCGGGTCCATAACCGCTAGTGCAGATGGAGCTAGCAGATGCTCCATCTGCGTTAGCGCCATGTAAAGACGGCACTTGCGTCAGAGCAGTCCGTTTAATGTATGCATTGAACAGACTGCACTAACGCAATGTGAACCTAGCCTAAGGTTATAATTGCTTGAAAAATACTTGTGGGAGAGAGTAAAGAGAGATAGTGAACCAGACTGACAAAAGGAGCTTACAATCTACAGGAAAGAGAAGGCGAGAAATAGAGGTCCCTGCTGACCCTAAGAGATTTCACTCTCCAGATGAGAGAGAGAGGACCCCGCTTACCATAAGAGATTATACTCTACAGGAGAAAGGAAGAGAGAGAGAGATGAATCTGCTGACCATAAGAGCTTACACTCTACAGGAGAGAGAACGAGAAAGAAAGAGGACCCCGCTGATCATAAGAGCTTACACTTTCCAGGTGTGAGAGAGAGGACCCTGCTGACTATAAGACACTGTACTCTACAGAAGGAAGAGATTTTGAAGATAGAAAAATGACTCTGCTGTGCAAACTGTGCTCCACTGGAACCGCTTGTCATGGTCTGTATGGAAGTGCTTGTTTAGTGATTTGGAAGTTAATGCTGTTGGCCTCTCTCTGGGTGTATGAGGGCTTTAAATAGCCTCTTTTGGGCTCTGTCTGTTTTCAGTGATACTTTTGACCCTGGCTGAGTTCCTGATCACCGCATGTCTGTGGATACTGTCTGCCTTTCTATGATTGCTTGTGTATGACCTGGTCTGTTCCTGTTAATGAGTTTGCTACCTGAATCTGTGTTTTCTTAGTCTCACTGTTTCGATCTCTACTTGTCCCTGACCTTCTGCTTTGTTTCTCCCACCTGATACTGCGCTGCTATCCCCGCCTTTCTGACCCCAGATTATTACTGACCATGTCTCTGTCTGTCTCTTTCTCCTTCTGCACCTTGTCATCTCCTGGTTTACTCATGCCTGTCTGACATCCCCTTCGGCTTCCCTAGCCTGAGCTCTTGTCCCTGGAGCCCCGGGGCTTGTCTCCGCCCCTTAACACTCCACTTGTGGTCCTTCTTACCTGAAGCATGTTTCACCACTGCGGCCGCCCCGTTCCTCTGGAAACTATTGGCACTGTCTGCCCAACTCAGGACATGCGCACTGTCTAGGTGAGCAAGTGCAGTGCAATGTCCTTGATGTACTGACCACCACTATACAAGATATGATAATCAATAAGGTGCCATAACTGCAGGTCATTATGGGAATGTCTGTACAGTAGAGCTAAAGAGTTAACCCACTCTTTGATGCTTCAGCAGTGTGAAAAATGGTGGCTGGCAAGTATATTTAATGAAACCATGAATCAAATCTCAAAATGTTCAAATTCTCCTGAAACTACAAATTTCAGGAATTTCAACTCATTCCACCATGGATCGATCCATTCATCTCTACTGCAGAGGTGTTCTCTTGCCTTAGCCTTTCAGAAGTTGAGTTGACTTTAACAAAGTCTAAAGGTTGAAGTTAGTCTATGGGTGAAGTCAGTGTAACTCCAATTAGTGAATGCTAGGTCAAGCAGTTAACCCACGGAGTAGGGCGGATCAAGAATACTATGCCTGCAAGTCCAGATGCAATATAGCAGCCAGGGAGCCCCAGTTGGAGATGGAAGTGAAGCAATGAACTAAGCACGGTGTGTGATATCACACAATCAGTGAGTACAGAGGCCAGGCAGGTCCGCACTTCTATATGCGTTTCGGAAATCACTGTTTCCTTCGTCAGAAGAAAAAAGCATAAGATTGTGCTGACCCTATATTTCATATGGACTTGCAGGCACAGTTACCTTGATCTGCTCTACTTTGAGGGTTAACTGCTTGGAGTTCCTCTCACTTAACATGAGTGAATGAGTTTTAATTTACTCCTGTAATTGAGGAGTTTGCACTATATTTATAAAATTGTGTCATCTAATTTACACACTGTGTCTGATGGCTCTTCTTTGAATCAGGCATGTATCATAAATACTACCTTGTTTTTCAGACTACAAGATGCACAGGGCCATATGACACACCGCACCCCAATTTTTCAGAAGGAAAATAGGGAACAAAATGAATGCTTAAAATGGAGATCTGTCTTACAGTCTTAATTCAGCTTAGCAGGGTGTTATTGGCAGCACAGGTGGGGCGGAGTAACAGGGGGTGTTCGGTGGTATGGCAATAATATGATTCCAGTCCCAGACTGGTGAGGCAGGTTCGGTGGTGCTCGGTGGTGTGGAACGAGATCTCATTTCCAAGATCTCAATCTGTGCATGTGCTACCTCCGGTGTCCATTTTCTGGAATGCAAACGCATCACAGCAATAGAAGTGCAGGTGCTCTGGGCTTTTGCAAAATGTCGTCCGAACACCATTGAATACTACCACAACGGACTGAGATGGGAGTAAGATCATCGCCCTACAAAGTCAGAATCACCCGAATACTGCTGCCGCCACATTACTGGTAAGTACATTCCAACTATAAGACACACCCACATTTTCCCCAAAATTTTTGGGAGAAAAAAGTATGTCTAATAGTCCAAAAAATACAATATATATTGTACAATTTTCATATATACATGATTTTATATAGATACCATATATACTCTAGTGTAAGCAAACTCAAATATAAGCTGAAGCACCTAATTTTACCACAGAAAACTGGGAAAACTTATTGACTGAAGTATAAGCCAGTTATGCATTGTCCCCTTATCCCCATCCAGGTTTGCATGGCCTCTTCATCCCTATCCTGTTATGCACGGCCTCCTTATCCCCATCCTTGTATGATTGTCCCCACCTCATCTCTATCCTGGAATCCATTGTCACCTCATCCCAATCCTGGTATGCATGGCCTCCTCATCCATATCTTGGTATGTATGGTCTCCTCATCCCTATCCTGGTATGTGTGGCCTCCTCATCCCTATACTGGTATGCATAGCCTCCTCATCCCTATCCTGGCATGCATGGCTCCTCATACTTATCCTGGTATGCATGGCCTCCTCATTACTATCCTGGTATGCATGGCCCCCAGCAGAAAAATGTAAAAAAAACAATAAACCATATGAATTGCTATCCCTGCGTTCCCTCACAGCATCTTGCTCCAATGCCAGCAGCTGCAGCGGCAGGGAGATCACGTGTGCTCTCTACTAAGGGCAGTCTTTTTTAGGATATAGTGAACATGGATTTTCCTACTTACGAAAGGGACCAGGGCAACAACCCACAACAATAGAATACATGGATATTTGTAAATTAATTACTTAGCTCAAATTTTTTTGTTGACTTAAATAGTCACGTTTTTACTTATGATCACTTCCCAATAGGGTTATTCAAGTCACAAAATATATGCTTTCCAAGAGCAAGAACATTTTGTTTTATCCAATGCATAAGCCTATCTGTCTACTGTAAGTAAATTTTCAGCAAATAGCCTCCTTTGAGTCCCACCTAAGTAGCCTGGCATCACATTTGCTTGCATTAGACAGCTAAATTATTCAACTACTTTCATTTTTATATATATATATAGAAGCAGATATAATAGAAGAAAATTAACACAAATTATGTTTTTTCTCTCCGCATCCCTTCCTCATTGATCTACAGCTGACCCTCCATGTGTTCCCTATCTTTGCTAGCTCCTTCACAAAATATGTTAGAAAAACACGGCACTCAATAGGTATGGAGAATGGTGGTGCTCAAGTAGGGTGTCCACCCCGTAGAATATGGATAGATAAACTTGGCACTCAAAATGCGAAGAGTAATGCTTCTAATTTTATTGATGCATCCAGACACATGCACAATGCTAAACGTTTTCGGTCCACATCGGACCTTCGTCAGAGCGTATATTTTTGGCAATGACTACAAATATAAACGGAAAAGTAATGTCACATGATACATAGATACATGTCAAGAAATGCATATAAAAGTACAAATAGAGAAACTACAGTGTCAGTGATGTAAAAAGTAACAGGGGGAACAAGTGCAGCAATGGCTAAGATCTATCCATTCTGGATAATGGCTAAGATCTATCCAGAATGGATAGATCTTAGCCATTGCTGCACTTGTTCCCCCTGTTACTTTGTACATCACTGACACTGTAGTTTCTCTATTTGTACTTTTATATGCATTTCTTGACATGTATCTATGTATCATGTGACATTACTTTTCCGTTTATATTTGTAGTCATTGCCAAAAATATACGGTCTGACGAAGGTCCGATGTGGACCGAAAACGTTTAGCATTGTGCATGTGTCTGGATGCATCAATAAAATTAGAAGCATTACTCTTCGCATTTTGAGTGCCAAGTTTATCTATCCACATCCTTCACAAAATATGACATAAACTTACATCATAGGTCCACTGCATAGAAAAATGTATAATCCTGTATGTATATAAATACCAATGGTCTCAAAAAGTGTGCAGAATCTGTCATCCAAAGGTCTCTTACGGCCAACTAAAGCTCCTAGCCATCTGGTCACAGACAGGTCAATCTGTATTTCGTGGATGCTCACATGAATGTTTTATAGATTGGCACATGGCAGACTTGGATAAGTATAAGCAACAAAACCTATAAATATTCTTCAAAAATTAGTGTATGCTTCCAAAGCGACAAAAAAAGCATTTAAACCTATAACAGTACAGTCCAAATTCTCGAAATACTCAAAATAATATTTTTTGAGGACTATATACCATGATGGAAGCAAACAGCCAAGATTTATAAATATAACAAACTTTATTTAAATATCATGATAGATGGTAACATCATATTAGTAGTAAATCCATGAGAAACACCAATAGCAAGCAGAAAAACAGAAGACAAGAAATTTTGCCAGGCAGCAAAACGCAAGATAAAAACCGCACCACACTAGATACCTATATATAAAAAGATAAGTATAAGCAGTAGACTGTTTGGTCATCTCTAAGCCTCCATATCTTGGCAGAATGATGGTCTACTGAAGAGTAGATAAGGTGTTCTTGCGTGGGTGCTGATATCTTCATTGTAGTTGTTAGGAGTAGTGAAAAATTTAATCATTTTAGCTGCTCGAATAAACTAGCCATATATATTCTCTTATGTTATAGGTTACAAATTAATAAAAAGTTGGACCCCCCGTAGAAGTTAAGGAAATGGAACTATTAGAAATTCAATATTCCATGACACAGGCAATAATTCCCTTTTCAGTTCTATTGCAGCCTTTGACATTGTTTCAGTGTGGCCCCAAGACCAAAAAAGTTGACCATTCCTAGCTTAAAGCATGATGTGGTTATTTTCTTTTCCTTTCAAGCTGAAAAGCTCAATATTGGCTTTAGTGTTGAGAAATATCTACATAACAAAGCATCACGTGGACAATACTTTACATTTTGAGCAAAGCAAAATGTTTTTTATCATATACTTGTTTAAATATGTCCATTTTATTATCCAATCAATACTTTATAATTTTGTAAAAAAAAATGTTTTCTTACCTTCATAATATATCTTGAAGCCATGTGCACTAACTGCAAAGTCGCTGGTTAATCGTAAAGAGAATACGGACCCAGTACTTGTTACAGGTGGAGGAAGGTGAAATCCTGTTAACCTGGAATACAAGTAAAACCCATCATTATAAACAATCTTGTGTAGATTAGTAGTTTATCTATAGACAATATTACATAAAATGGAATAGGATGCTAGAGTTACCTTAAATTCCCCTTAAGGGGAACCTGTCACCAGGTTTTCCTCATATGAAGTATGGCCAACACCATTAAGGACTACTTTACAGCATACTAGAATGGTGTAAAAAAGTCTCAAATCCAATTTGCAGATCTCAAAAAAGACCTTTTATTATTCTCACAGATGGCACGGTCTGGTCCGATGGGCTTCTATGGTTTTAGTCTGGCAACTCATGTTTTCCTTCAAAGTCCTCCTTCCGTGCTTCGCTTGGATGACTCGTCCTTCATCACCCACACAGTGTCCCTAATTTTTCTCCTGCACGCTCCTCAAGCAGTGAAGTAGGGAGTATTGAAGGCAAAGAAAAGGCACTGGATAAAGACCATCGGACTGGACCCCTATGTCTTCAAGTATAGTAAAAAAAAAAAAATTTTATGATCTGCAGAAGGAATTAGGGACATTTTTACAGCTTTCTAATGTGCTGTAAAGGAGGCCTTAATGGTGTGGTCATACTTTACATGGGGAAAACATGGTGACAGATTCCTTTTAAAAGGGATTTTGAAAGCACGAAAAGATTTGTCACTGTCTCTGAAAAAAAATTACTATAATTTTTGGATTCTGTACAAACATTTTATTTATAAAAATAATAATAGCAATGAAAAAGGAATATTGTTATGGATAAAGATAAAAACAAATCAATAATAATAGTCACAGTTTATTGCAAGAGAATCGGAATTCTGAGCACTCAAGCAAAACAGCTAATTATTTGCAGATTCATTTTGTAGTAAACCATGCTATGCCAACAATATCATAGCTGGCCATGAATACTATGACAATGCCAAAAGTCTTAATATTTTTACACAACTTCCAAGTTGTGCAAAAATATTGTTAGTTATTAAAGCACCACTCCATAATTTTTTTTTGCACAGATGAAGTCGTTCTCCTAAACTACGTTCCTTGACCCGTACTCTGATACTTACCAGTCGCCGTCTTCATCTTTTATCAGCACTGCCCAGGTCGGTCTTGATCAGTTTGGGACCTGCTGATCACTCCAGTGGACTGGAGCGAGCCAGAGGTCACTTTAAAATACCTCATTCTGTCTCTCTTAGACTTGCATCGAAAGCTTGTGATCGTTAGTTCTGATTTCTAGTCACCGGGATAAAAGCAACACTTGGAAGAGCTGAAGATGGCGGTGGTGAGTATAATTTTAGGTGCGGGGATCATGCGTTCGCAGCACCACTGGTTGCAAGAAAAATGGTGGAGTGGTGCTTTAAGGTATTTTACACCTGACACCTTAATGAATTGACCTCTGTGTGTCTTTCGGAAACATTCTTATTGTTTTTTGTTTTGTTCTAACCAATATAATTTCAGGTCACATTCATAACATGAAAAAAACAACACTTGATTGATTTTCTTTTGGGGAAGCCAGCCAACCAACATTTTTTTCCATTCTCTTATTTTAGAGCTTTGTCATTGTGAAAGCAAATTATTTATCATCTTAACAACAGTAGCATCGGAAAATAACAGGTGGAATTCATCAAGATTCTGAGGTAATTTATCATGCCTTAATTAATTACTGTCCTTTGTTTTAGACAGATGATAAACTGTTTACTGTATGTAGAGAAAGGCATACAATGAAGAGATGTTAGCAGTGAAGAGATTCTAATTAAAGGAAAGTGCAAATAATTATGCAAATAAGCAATATGCAAATGTCTTCAAATTCAGAAATCACTAACTACTGACCAAGATAGGTTTGTGTAACTCAATTGTTGCTCCTTGATAAAGGCAGCTGTGGAGGTATATTAACCCCTTTCTGACCTCGGACGGGATAGTACGTCCGAGGTCAGATCCCCTGCTTTGATGTGGGCTCACATCAAAGCCGCGACATGTCAGCTGTTTTGAACAGCTGACATGTGCGCGCAATAGCGGTGAGTGGAATCGCGATCCACCCGCCGCTATTAGTTAAATGCCGCTTTCAAATGCTGACAGCGGCATTTAACTACCGCATCCGGCCGTGCGGCCGGAAATGCACGCATCGCCGACCCCGTCAACGATGCATCAGGATAGTTACCATAGAGGTTACTTGAGACCTCTATGGTTACTGATGCTGGTTTGCTGTGAGCACCGCCCTTTGGTCGGCGCTCATAGCAAGCCTGTAATTCAGCTGCATAGGAGCGATCTGATGATCGCTGCTATGAAGCAGAGCCAATCCAGTTGTGCCAACTTCTAGCCTCCCATGGAGGCTATTGAAGCATGGCAAAGGTAAAAAAATATGAAATAAATAAAAAAAAAAAAAAGTTTAAATCACCTCCCTTTTGCCCCATTCAAAATAAAACAATAAAAATAAAATCAAATATACACATATTTGGTATTGCCACATTCAGAATCGCCCGATCAATCAATAAAAAAAGGATTAACCTGATCACTAAACAGCGTAGAGAGAAAAAAATTCGAAACACCAAAATTACGTTTTTTTGGTCGCTGCGACATTGCATTAAAATGCAATAACGGGCGATCAAAAGAACGTATCTGCACCAAAATGGTATCACTAAAAACGTTAGCTCGGCACGCAAAAAATAAGCCCTCACCCGACCCCAGATCACGTAAAATAGAGACGCTACTGGTATCGGAAAATGGCGCAATTTTTTTTTAGCAAAGTTTGGAAAGCTTGATATGTTTGGTGTCTATGATCTCGTACTGACCTGGAGAATCATATTGGAGGTCAGATTTAGCATTTAATGAACCTAGCAAAAAAGCAAAACAAAAAACACGCATGGGATTGCCCTTTTTTTGCTATTTCACGGCACTTGGAATTTTTTTCCCTTTTCCTAGTATACTTCATGGTAAAACCAATAATGTTCTTAGAAGCACAACTTGTCCCACAAAAAATTAGCCTTCATATGGCCATATTGACAGAAAAATAAAAAAGTGATGACTCACTAGGGAAGGAATTTTTTTCCCCAATGTGGAGCTTACTCTTTGCCACATGGTTTTTTTTTGCCTTCCTCTGTATCAACATGTTAGGGCATGTTAGGTTAGGCTATGGGTTGAACTGGATGGACATATAGTCTTCCTTCAACCTTAATAACTATGTAACTATGCAACTCTGGAAAGGAGGGGAGTGAAAAACGAACACGGAAAAATGGAAAATCCCAAGGTCATGAAGGGGTTATATGAAATGACCCCTGAAATGTTGTATCCTACCTATGAACCATTTTTTTCTATTGCAGTTTTTGGTGAATATTTTCTTTATAACTGTGCTGAATTGGTATGCTCTTCTTAGTGTGATGAGGTGTGCTTCCCACTTACAGAAACTCTGGAGAAAGATTCTGCTGCACTTCCTTATTTTAGTCTTTACTTTTGTCTATTAAACTTATTTTTAGGAAAGTGAGGAGGTTTTGGAATATTTATATAAAGCCTCAAGACAGGGAAAATAATCTATGCGCTGCTAGAATATAAGGAAGGTGTGATCAGATGTATTAAAAAGTTTATTCAGAAAAGATACCGGTTATACAACTAAATTCAGGTTTTAATGATTCTACACATTTTGCTTATCATTAATGTTTTTAAGAGTGCACAGAACCTGATTCAATAAGACGAGTGGTGTTATGCCCGCCAGTATTATCCCCTTCACATCTAAGCTTGTTTTCACCTTCCTTACACATTTTACAATTCCGGGACACTTTAACGTATATCACTGATTCTGAGACAGTTTTTTGGTGACATATTGTACTTTATGACAGTGATAAATTTAGGCATATATTTTTTGTGCTTATTTGTAAAAATATCAGAATTTGGGCAAAATTTTGAAAAATTCTGCAAATATTGTGGCATCTAAAAGTTTGGACACCCCTGGTCAGAACATTTAACAAGGTTAAAGTAGAACTCTTTGCCACATTTATCAATGCTATGTGTTAAGAAAAAAAGGGCACAGAATTTTAGGAAAATAACATCTTGCCCACCATTAAGCATAGTGGTGGACCAATTATGCTCTGGGGTTGTGTTGCAGCCAATGGCATGGGGAAAATTTGATGGGTTAAGGGAAGAATGGATTCAATGAAATGTTCACAAATTCTTGATGCAAAAAGCACCATCTGTAAAAAAGCTTAATTAGAAAAGAGGATTACTTCTACTAATGGATGAAGACCCTAAATACACGACAAAATCCACAATGGACTATCTCGAAAGGAACAAGCTGGAGGTTTCACAATGGCCCTTACAGTCATTTGATCTGAACATCATTGAAAATCTGTGACTAGACCTCAAAATAGCAGTGCATTCAAGATGACCCAGGAATGTTACAGAACTAGAAGAATTTTCCAAGGACGAATGGATGAAAATCTCTCAAACAAGAAATGAAAGATTTTTGTCTGGCTACAAAAAGCATCTACAATCTGTTATACTTTCAAAAGTGTGCTAGGTTCTAACTATGCAGGCTGCCAAAACTTTTGCATCAGCCCACTTTTCTTTCTGCAATTTTTAAAATGTAAAAGATGAAAACATAGATATTTTTTGCCTTCAATAGAAAGGAAATGTGTCTTCTTTAGCTTGAGGCCTTTTAGAGGTCATTCATCTACAACTTGCTTAACTGTTCACGATAACAGTAATTTTCTAATTTAATAAACAACTTTTTTCCACCTATCTACTTTACACTAGCATCATTTTTTAAACACATTTTTGTTAGCACATTAGAAGGGTTAAATGTTGATCAGCAATTTCTCTATTTTCAATCAAAATTTACAAAACCATTTTTTTAGGGATCACAGCACATTTAAAATGATTTTGAGGGGCCTATATGACAGAAAATACACAAAAGTGACACCATTTTAAAAATTGCACCCTTTATAGTGCTCAAAACCACATTCAATATGTTTATTAACCCTTATGGTGTTACACAGGAATGAAAGCAATGTGGAAGGAAACAATGACAATTTTACTTTTTCAAACAAAAATGTTGCTTTAGCCACAAATTTAGCATTTTTACTAGGGTAACAGGAGAAAGTGCACCCTAATCATGCGTATAGGATAGGAATATGGTGTTTTATTATTTTTATTGTATTTTGCAGTGGTTTACATGTTGTACATGTTTGACATCTACAGAGTCGTAATGACCTGGCTTATCATAATTGAAGGTCAGTTTTATCATTTTGTGAACATGGTTAAACAAATACCCCCAAAAAACAATCATGAAATTGCACTTTTTTGCAATTTCACCCCACTTGGAATTTTTTTATTTTTTCCAGTACATTGTGTGGTAAAATCAATGGTGTCATTCAAAAGAGTCATAACTTTTTGTTTATTTTTCCATCAGTATTGCTGTGTGAGAGCTTGTGTTTTGAGGAATGAGTTGTGCGTTTGAACAAAAACATTGATTATGCTATATATTGCACTGGAAAATTGAAAAAATTCTAAACTGTGGGAAATTGCAAAAAAATTGCATTCCACAATTGTTATTTTTTATTTTGTTCACTAAATGCTAAAACTGACATGCCACTATGATTCTCCAGTTCATTACGAATTTGTAGATACCAAACATGTATAGTTTATTGTTTATTTAAGTGGTGAAAAAAATCCAAATTAAGCAAAAAAAGTGCCATTTTTTGAAACCCGTATCGTCTCCATTTTTTGTGATCTGGGTCTGATTGAGGGCTTATTTTTTGCGCCCTGTGGTGACATTTTTGTTTATACTATTTTGGGATAGATACAATATTTTGAAAGCCAGTTATTGCATTTCATTGCAATGTTGCAGCAACCAAAAAATGTAATTTTGGAGCTTTTTTTATTGCAATGCCATTTACCGACGGGATTTATTTTTTTACATTTCTTTTATGGATCGGGTGTTTCTGAATGCGGCGATAACAAATCAGCTGTCATGTGAAAAGATGAAAAGATGTGTGTTCAGTGATGGAGCAAGCATCGAAGGGAAAGACTAAATATATATATATATATATATATATATATATATTTATATATATATATATATATATATATATATATATATATAAATTGTGACAATCTCGCTGGTAAAGTAAGGGAGGGGAGATATGTGTCACTGCGCTTATTGGCATCAGTGATTTGAAATCTGAGTATTTTCCTCCAACACACTACGTGTTATGAGGGTTAAGTTAAAGTTTCATACATGTGCTATTTTTTTGTAACCATGAGCAGGCGCTAGGAGAAGGATTGTGTCTTGTTTTTTGCTTTACTGTTTTGCACAGAAGGTAGTTTTTATTTTTCCCTGCTTGGTTTATGCTGTCTCAATAAACCAAGCATGTTCTTAAAGAGAGAGTGTTCTATTTATACCTCTGTATCCAGCAGAGTGAGACAATCAAGCACAATATATAAATACATATTGATACATATATTGTGCTTGATACATACAGTGGGGCAAAAAAGTATTTAGTCAGTCAGCAATAGTGCAAGTTCCACCACTTAAAAAGATGAGAGGCGTCTGTAATTTACATCATAGGTAGACCTCAACTATGGGAGACAAACTGAGAAAAAAAAATCCAGAAAATCACATTGTCTGTTTTTTTAACAATTTATTTGCATATTATGGTGGAAAATAAGTATTTGGTCAGAAACAAAATTTCATCTCAATACTTTGTAATATATCCTTTGTTGGCAATGACAGAGGTCAAACGTTTTCTGTAAGTCTTCACAAGGTTGCCACACACTGTTGTTGGTATGTTGGCCCATTCCTCCATGCAGATCTCCTCTAGAGCAGTGATGTTTTTGGCTTTTCGCTTGGCAACACGGACTTTCAACTCCCTCCAAAGGTTTTCTATAGGGTTGAGATCTGGAGACTGGCTAGGCCACTCCAGGACCTTGAAATGCTTCTTAGGAAGCCACTCCTTCGTTGCCCTGGCGGTGTGCTTTGGATCATTGTCATGTTGAAAGACCCAGCCACGTTTCATCTTCAATGCCCTTGCTGATGGAAGGAGGTTTGCACTCAAAATCTCACGATACATGGCCCCATTCATTCTTTCATGTACCCGGATCAGTCGTCCTGGCCCCTTTGCAGAGAAACAGCCCCAAAGCATGATGTTTCCACCACCATGCTTTACAGTAGGTATGGTGTTTGATGGATGCAACTCAGTATTCTTTTTCCTCCAAACACGACAAGTTGTGTTTCTACCAAACATTTCCAGTTTGGTTTCATCAGACCATAGGACATTCTCCCAAAACTCCTCTGGATCATCCAAATGCTCTCTAGCAAACTTCAGACGGGCCCGGACATGTACTGGCTTAAGCAGTGGGACACGTCTGGCACTGCAGGATCTGAGTCCATGGTGGCGTAGTGTGTTACTTATGGTAGGCCTTAATACATTGGTCCCAGCTCTCTGCAGTTCATTCACTAGGTCCCCCCGCGTGGTTCTGGGATTTTTGCTCTCCGTTCTTGTGATCATTCTGACCCCACGGGGTGGGATTTTGCGTGGAGCCCCAGTTCGAGGGAGATTATCAGTGGTCTTGTATGTCTTCCATTTTCTAATTATTGCTCCCACTGTTGATTTCTTCACTCCAAGCTGGTTGGCTATTGCAGATTCAGTCTTCCCAGCCTGGTGCAGGGCTACAATTTTGTTTCTGGTGTCCTTTGACAGCTCTTTGGTCTTCACCATAGTGGAGTTTGGAGTCAGACTGTTTGAGGGTGTGCACAGGTGTCTTTTTATACTGATAACAAGTTTAAACAGGTGCCATTACTACAGGCAATGAGTGGAGGAAAGAGGAGACTCTTAAAGAAGAAGTTACAGGTCTGTGTGAGCCAGAAATCTTGATTGTTGTTTCTGACCAAATACTTATTTTCCACCATAATATGCAAATAAATTGTTAAAAAAACAGACAATGTGATTTTCTGGATTTTTTTTTCTCAGTTTGTCTCCCATAGTTGAGGTCTACCTATGATGTAAATTACAGACGCCTCTCATCTTTTTAAGTGGTCGAACTTGCACTATTGCTGACTGACTAAATACTTTTTTGCCCCACTGTATATTGTGCTTTATACACTGTTAAAAAAAATAAAGGGAACACTAAAATCTGTACTCATTGCATAGTCGAATGTGTTGAGAACTATAAAACCTAAAAATGATCAACGTAAATCATAATTAATATACCATAGAGGTCTGGAGTTGGAATGATGCTCAAAATCAAAGTGAAAAACAAAGTTACAGGCTAATCCAACTTCAGTGGTAGTGCCTAAAGACAAGGAAATGATGCTCAGTAGGGTGTGTGGCCTCCATGTGTCTGTATGACCTCCCTACAACACCTGGGCATGCTTCTGATGAGGTGGTGGATAGTCACCTGAGGGATCTCCTCCCAGACCAGGACTAAAGCATCTGCCAATTCCTGGACAGTCTGTGGTGCAAAGTGACATTGGTGGATGGTGCGAGACATGATTCCCCAGATATGTTCAATCGGATACAGGTCTGGGGAATGGGCGGGCCAATCCATAGCTTAAATGCCTTCATCTTGCAGTAACTGCTGATACACTCCAGCCACATGAGGTCTGGCATTGTCCTCTATTAGGAGGAACCCAGGGCCAACCGCACCAGCATATGGTCTCACAAGGGGTCTGAGGGTCTCATCTCGATACCTAATGGCAGTCAAGCTACCTCTGTTGAGCACATGGAGGGCTGTGCGGTCCTCCAAAAAAATGCCACCCCACACCATTACTGACCCACTGCCAAACCAGTCATGATGAAGGATGTTGCAGGCAGCAGATCGCTCTCTATGGCTTCTCCAGACTCTGTCACGTCTGTCACATGTGCTCAGTGTGAACCTGCTTTCATCTCTGAAGAGCACAGGGCACCAGTCGTGAATTTGCCAATCCTGGTGTTCTGTGGAAAATGCCAAGTGTCCTGCACGGTGTTGGGCTGTGAGCACAACCCCCATCTGTGAACATCGGGCACTCAGACCATCCTCATGGAGTTGGTTTCTAACTGTTTGTGCAGACACATGCACATTTGTGGCCTGCTGGAGGTCATTTTGCAGGGCTCTGGCAGTGCTCCCCCGGTTCCTCCTTGCACAAAGGCTGAGGTAGCTGTCCTGCTGCTGGGTTGTTGCCCTTCTATGGCCTCCTCCATATCTCCTGGTGTACTGGCCTGTCTCCTGATAGTGCCTCCAGCCTTTGGACACTATGCTGACAGACACAGCAAAACCTCTTGCCACAGCTCGCAATGATGTGCCATCCTGGATGAGCTGCACTACCTGAGCCATTTGTGTGGGTTGTAGAGTCCGTCTCATGCTACCACAAGCGTGAAAGCACAACCAGCATTCAAAAGTGACCAAAACATCAGCCAGAAAGCATTGGTACTGAGATGTGGTCTGTGGTCCCCACCTGCAGAACCTCTCCTTTATTGAGGTTGTCTTGATAATTGTCAATAATTTCCATCTGTTGTCTATTCCATTTGCACAACAGCATGTGAAATTGATTGACAGTGTTGCTTCCTAAGTGGACAGTTTGATTTCACAGAAGTTTGATTTACTTTTACTTTTATTCTGTTTTGTAAGCGTTCCCTTTATTTTTTGAGCAGTGTATATATATATATATATATATATATATATATATATATATATATATATATATATATATATATCATGTTGGGGTTAAACTCTCATTTTAGAAATACCACGATTTTGGCTTAGAAAGTTAAAGTCAAAGTAAATACAGAAAATCTATTGGCTCAATGGCAGATATTGGTTAATGTATGCAGTTTGGAAAGTGAAATCTGGAGGCAGATCCACTTTAATCAGGTTCCAGAGCAATTAGTAGTGATAGCCTTATCCCTGGACCAAAATGTACAGATACTGTATGTCTTGCAGATATAATCTTCTTTACTGAACATTTAATAACTTTAAGCAGCCAATGCTATAGCAACATAGTAGGAAGACATAACATGAAGATATAGAGGAAATGCTTTGATACTGACTAAAGATAAAACAGGAGTGCATCCCTTCCATATGCTCATCTTATGCATTTGTTACTATGGTGCTGTAGCACCCGCTGCTTGAAGATTTAAAATTTCATATTCAGTAATAAATATTTTTCAAACAAGAAATAATGTGCTACTACTTTTTTAGGATTGTTGTTTTGGATCTGTGACATGTAACCTTGTCTGCTGTGAAAAAACCTGTTCAAATACCAATTTTCTACAGTATACTATGTATGAAAAAGGTTACACACTGAATATGGCTAATATGGGACTGATAAGATAACTCTATTTAGACACTCCGGACTTATAGCGTGGGTTCAGACAACGCTCTGTGTATTGAGAGCAGCGCTTCTTATGGCGCTCTTGTCACTAACTGACAGACGGCCCAAATAATAAGGGAGCTGTCAGTCAGTGACAGAGGCGTGGTTACAGCCATTGATCTCTGTACACAGAGCAATAACTGACCCTGGCCAGCACCACTGAAATCTGAATACTGTCGGGAGGAGTAAAGAAGGAGGAAGAGGGGCTCTGGCAAGAGTAGAATGCTACTAACCTGCAGACTAACCCCATAATTACAGGTTAATACTGTTTTTTTCATGTGACATGTTCCCTTTAAAGCTAAGATGCCCCCGATAGGAATAATTTTGGAACACTTTATTCATACGTACAGAACACTAAGAGTGTGTACTTATATATTGCACTTGTTGCATTTGACATGTACATGATGTCAGAAATCTACAGTTCACAGTAGTACTTGATGTAATTACTTGATTATTAGTAAACTAAAGTAGCGGCTTCTATAATTATGTTATTTGATTTCTGTAATTTGCGGCATTTGACACAGACAGTACAAATTATAGTCCAACTATGATCACAATATGTATGCCGTTAAGTGCCGAGATGTCAACTTTGTATTGTGACTTTTGATTAGACTTAATTAAAAGTGCTCCGAAGGCAAAAATGTAAATGACATCATTGTTTTTGAAACCCATTAGCGCGTCTGTGAATAATTTACTGGCTATTTAATGAATAATGCGTTTTTACTTGGATAGAAAAAAACAAAGTAACATAAAAATAAGGGTATAAGGAATAATAAAAAATAATAATAAAATAATGAGACATTTTTTCACTTAATTTTTGCATAATTGACATATTGAAAAGAAATGTTTAACAGGGTATAGCTTACATCACGTGAACTTTTACACATTTTTTCACCTGATATGCAGAAACTTAAATGTAGTTTACTGGGATTTTATGTGCTATACCAACACTAAGGCTACTTTCACACTAGTGTCAGTACATGGCTGTCGCACTGCGTTGGCCCGACGTACCGACGCATACTGTGCAAGCGCCGCACAACGGGGGCAGCGGATGCATTTTTCCAGCGCATCCGCTGCCCCATTGTGAGTTGCGGGGAGGTGGGGGCGGAGTTCCCGCCGCTCATGCGCGGTCGGAAATGGCAGACACAATGCAGCAAAAACATTACATGCAATGTTTTTTTGCTGCCGACGGTCCACCACAACACGACGCAACTGTCGCACGACGGTTGCGACGTATGTCAATGCGTCACAATGCGTCACTAATGTTAGTCTATGGGGAAAAAACGCATCCTGCAGACAACTTTGCAGGATGCGGCAAAGAACAGAAAATGCAGCAGCACTCACCCTGTTGTAGTCCAATGCTTTATTCAAAACATAAAGAGTTACAGCTTCACGGTCCGAGGGAGTGCAGATGAATGGGAGGTGAGCAGGGAACGATGACGGCCGTTTCGCACTGATCCAAGCGCTTCTACTTTACAGGAGGCGTTTTTTCCCCTAAACGACGCATTGCGACGTATTCAAAATGATGCTAGTGTGAAACTATCCTAAGTAGTAAGTATTTCTGAAGTGTCAAGAAAATGATACATGGTTTTCTAATTGATTCACTGTATATAATATCTAAGAAGGTAATTCATACCATCCAAACATTGAATGTAAAATAATAAAGTGTAGTAGTGCCATGTGTGTTTTTGACCATCTTCTGTATTTTTTTCAGTGCCACATCAGTGATTAAATCAAAGCAAAATTAGTTATTGTCTACAAAGATGTAATGCAATTTTGTAGCCAATAACTAAAATAATTTGGAAATGATATACAAGTAAAATAATGGATTATGGCAGTGCATTGTGTAATTTGTCCTACTTTTATTTTCTCTGCTGCTTCAGTGATCATATTGTCACAATGATGTCACGTACTGCTGTGGCCAATCACTGATACTTACTGTATTCCATTTGATCTAATTTACATACTGTAGTTTTTGATATCATCCAAAAATAATGTAGTTTTTCAGAGTCTTCTGTGCTGCTGTAATCTTTTTAGCATATTTGGTGTATCTTGTTAGGCCACAGAAGAAGAGATTGAGAAGCCTTGCTATAGACCAGGGGTTCCCAACCTTTAATTCGGGAGCCACATGTGACTTGTGAGGCTTGATGCATGGCTCGTGGCTGTCTGTCAATTTGGAACATTACCACCAGGTCTTAAACAGCTATAAAGAGCAGAAGTACAGATAACTTTTGGGAGTAGCCCCATACAGAATGCCAGATCTAGATGAGAATATGCTGGCCTTGGTATAGGATGATACTGTCAGTCGGAAGAGGTCCTTGAAGCTGGATGGGATAGTGTGGAGGGAGAGAATGATGCAAGAATACCAAAAGTAGGTAAGATGGAAACCTGTGGATCTATGAATACTGCTTTAGTGTGATTTCTGTGTTGAAGCTTTGGCTATCATTCAACCAGTAATGGAGACTGTTAGCAGGGGCTGACATACCATTGGTGAAACCTGCAGAGCTGCACAGGGTTCCAAGAGGTAAGAGGGTCCATTTCAGCCTTCCAAACAGCACAGAGCTTCTGTCACACATAACATATGACTACAAAAGGCCCATAAACTGTAGATGTACAGAGGCCCTCTTCATTCTCTGTTGCCTCCGTCTCTTTGTGTCACTAGTGTTGGCAAGAGGGAGAACAGGAGCTGGATGTAACTACTCAGCGGGGTGATAAGAGGTTCTGAATGTTCATCGCGACCCTCTATCAGGGTCAATGTAAGAAAGGTTGGGGATTACTGCCATAGATAATGAAGGAAGTAGTGATGCACATGCGTGGTCATTGCCTCATTTTAATGGAGCATGTGAGAGCCACATTCTTGGGATCATTGAGTGAATTGGTGGTCAGACCCCCCAGCAATCAGCAAATCATCACTGATCATAATGGATGATAACTTGTGAAGCTACAAATAAGCCTTTACTACTGTAGCCCCCCAAATCTTTTGAAATAATAAAACTCATTCAGAAATATATGTGCAGGTGGAATTCAAATGTTTCATAATTTTATAGAATATCTTGGTGCCAGTTATGGCACGCGTTCCACGTGATATTAGCTTTAACTGGACACTAAAAATATAAAATACCATACCATAAACTATAGGAAAATATGCTACCTTTCATTTACACACAGGAAAACTATTGAGAACATTTGCATCACTTCAAATGAAGGAAAAAAGTTTCCTTTGAGGTAAGCTTACATTTCAAGAAGAGAAAACTGCATAAAGCCTAAAAAATGAATAGTGGCAGGAAGAACATTTGTTCGCGCTAATTAAGCCCAATTTATGATAATTGGCGCAGTTTGCTTGAATTGTTCTGATCTAAATTTAGGTATCTGTATACTCCCTAAGCCTGCCTGAAGTTTCATTGACAGTTTCGATAAAACATTTGACAATGTAAACAGAGAAATATTATGATCGCCTTCATTTTCATGAATAAGCTGATATTTCATTTACTCAATAGTGTCTGATATGAGTTAAACTACTGTCTGTTTTTTGCTCAAATGGTTTAATAAATGGTTTGCAAGGATGTAAACCGCAACTGGGATAAACATTGATCAAATATAATCCTTGGGGATGCATAGCATTAAGTATTAAATCACTCTACAGAGCTACTAGGGGTGATTCGAAGGATTACATAATGCTCAGGGCTACTAGGGGTTAATCTGCAGGTTAATATCACTCTGAAACAGTCTGGCTCCTTCACTTAGAGCCCCTTTTGCTGGGAGAAAATTAACTTTATTCCTCCCGACAGCCTTGTTCTTCCAGCAATAAGGGTGGGACCACTCTGAGCATAGTAAGCGGCAACTGTAACCGCACACCCCGGCACTGACTGTCATCCCTAATGCTGATCCTGCTGTCAGTCAGTACTGGGGGAGTGGCTACAGCCGGTGCTGTTTACACACAGAGCAGTGACTGAAACTGCCCTGGTGCCGCCCCTGTGATTGAAGGATAAATAAAGTTCATTTCCTCCCGACGGCTATGAGTGTGGGTGCCGAGCAGGTTCAGAATACTACTAAGCTGCAGATGCCCCTCGTATCTGCAAGTTTATAGCATTTTTTTGAGAGGTTCCCTTTAAAAACATACAGATTCCCGAAGAATTAGTTGCTTTTTGTGGCTGTTCTACACTATACCTAATAGATGGGAATCGTAAAATGAGAATACTTGGGGCTTTCAGGTTGCAGATTTCATTTTCATTATTTTAGCCTACTATGTTTATGTAGGAACCGGAGTCATCTCGGGTATTAAAGGGTATTGTCAGATGATAGTTATAGGTTGCATCTTGTAGGCATTGAACCAGTGCCATGAGAATGAACGGAACATCCCACATAAAAGTGCTCTTCAGTCATGGGATAGGAGAGCATCTTCTCAAATCCAAAGCCTAAAAACTTGTGAAAATACAGCTTTTTAAAACTTTTTTTTAGAAAAAATGACCAACAGTTAAATCTATCCAAAACTACATTCAGTTGTCTACCATGAATGACAAAGTCATTTATAGAGGACAAATATTACATAATAAAACATTTTTTAATAAATACTTTAAAAGTTAAGCCTGTTCTAATTTTCATCAAATGTCCCAAACAAATTTCACATGTCTTAATATATGTGGAGCTCATGAATGTTGTATTTTAGTAATCAATGGAGTTCTGTGGTGTTGTTCCAAGCCAGTTATTTCTGCTGACGCCCTGATGCAAGGCAAAAGATTTTTTCAAACAGGTTTCATTACTTAAAAAGTTGTCTGTAGCACATAACATAATGCAAATGGCAATCTGAGGCTCATTAATCATCAGAAGTAAATATCCTTTGCACTGCCCATCTCACTTTTCACCTGAATAAGAAAGGTATGTAATATCAATAGATGTGATGTCAATGACCCTGTTCACCTCATGACGCTGAGGTCAGTAGAGCCAAATTTCCCATTATATTGAGAGATTTGTAATGGATGGAGAAAATTTAAATTGCAAATTGGTTTCTATTCTAAATGTTTCTTTGAATTTTTTTAGATATATTGGAAAATGAAAAAGAAATAAGACAAAAATATTCTGTTTATTACCGAGCCAAAGTCAGGCCGGTTTCACACTTGCGTTCCCCTGATGTGCGGCGGGCTGCGGACTTCCTCTGTGAAACCCCGTCCTCGGCTGCACCGCTGTTGTTATCTCCGCCTACATCTGTATGCGGCCCGCATGCGACCTGCGTACCTATATTTAACATTAGGTATGCAGGTCATGCGGCTGTATGCAGATGGTGCCGCATGCGTCGTTTTGACGATGCGGCAAAAAAAAAAGCTACATGGCTGCGTCTCCGCTGGTTGCCGCATCGTCAAAACAACGCATGCGGCACCATCCACATACAGCCGCACGTCCTGCGTACCTAATGTTAAATATAGGTACGCAGGTCGCATGCGGGGAGGTGCGGCCGAGGGCGGGGCTTCACGGAGGAAGTCCGCAGCCCGCCGCACATCAGGGGAAAGCTAGTGTGAAACTAGCCTAAGTCATACATTATGCCACAAACCAAGCCATATGGAGTATCAAAAGATTTCTTTGGGACTCTTTACTCCATCTGCAATGAAAAGTTAAGCAACTATTGCAAAATTATTAATATTACTAAAGGCTCGTGGAGATGACTGTATTTTCGGTCTGAGTGTGAACTGACAAAACATTAGGTTGCACTTCGACCATTTTTATTCCAAGAGGCAGTGCAAGTGTCCAAGTTTTTGTCCAAGGAAAAATTGCATCATGCCTGAGTTGGATCCAATATTCTGACCGAACTCAGCCATGTAAGTCAATGAAAGCGAATGGACTCAACTATGAAGACATCTGAGTGCAGTCTGCTTTTCACGGACGGACATCAATAAAGAAGATGGAGAATTTTTTTTCATCTGAGGAAATAGGATCAATCTATGATCAGTATGGTCAGAGTTTGATCTGAGTGTCATAAAAATAATCGACCCGATTCTCTCGCATGAGAGAATATATGCTGGTGTGACCCTAGTCTAATACTGTAGGATTTCCATAGACTTTTACAGAATGTAATAGTCGCAGTGAGCTTCAGATTTTTTAGTTATCATTTATTGGCTTTTAGAGATTGAACAGATTGTATTACTGCTTCCAGTGAAGGTATGTATACCATGCACTCTAACCATTGTAAATGTTCATGAAAGACTCCACATTCTTACTATTGCACAACATAAAGTCTGAAGCTAATTCACATTTCTATATTATTTTAAGATAACTTAAAATATATCAGATGAGCAAAACCCACTAGGAGTACAGGAAGCCAACCAATCTAAGTAGGGGTAAGCAGGATCTGATATAGATAAAATATAACTTTTAATATTTAAGATTAAAATATGAATAGCCAATACCTTGCAATGATATATGCAATCATTAAAGTGATCAAGTGAACCAGTGCTCAATAAAAAAAATGGTTGAATCTTACCATTAGAAATTTTTGAAATATCATGCAGAAGGGATAAAAGGAAAATAGTCAGACAGGTAAAACTACATTCCCTGTCATGCCCAATGCCATATCTCCTATCCTGATAAGGACAGTGATCAAGTGTGACCTAAGGTTAGGAGGGTTTCTACAAGAACATTTTTACAGGGATAGGTCTAACTTGGGCACTGTCCTTGTCAGTATGAAAAAAATTGCACTGGGCATGACAGGCTACGTCTTTTTACCTGTTGGACTTTATGTTAGGGGTCGAGTTCCCGCTTCTGCACAGGGGGAATCTCGGTCCGTCTCTGCTGCGGTCTCCCATTCTTCTCCTGCCGCAGTGGAGGCTGCTCAGCGGAGACGTCAGTCCAAGCGTCTTGCTCGGTCTGACTCTGTGCAAAGGGTTACAGCTGCCTTTCCAGCTTCTACCATTGTAGCCAGTACTGGGCAGCGGCGAGCAGATGTTTTTGGGACTAAGTCCTGCTTTTCCCCTTCTGAGCATGCCCAGGGTAAGATCTCCCATTGGAGATCAGGGGTCACATGCTTAGATGCTGCGGCAAACCCCATTGGTCCTCTGGGAAGGTCCTGAAGGTGCTCAACTTCTGTGGCAGCCTCTCATTGGTTCTTCTGGGAAGGTCCTGTACTTGCTGCAGCTATAAAAGGTTTGCATGGCTGCACGGCCATGCACTAGTGTACATTTGAAAATGTATGTGTGTTGATGAGTGCAAGTCATTCTTTAAACATCCCATCCCTTGTGTATGACTGTTCGCAAAAGGTGGATGTATGCTATCTAGCACCCGGTTGAGGTATCAGCATCTAGCATAAGCTACAGCATCTCAGCACAAAACATACGTTATAGCGTCCATTGCTGTTACCGCCAGTGTGGCGCCATGCATTATTAAAGTGCTTTCCAACCCAAGCCTGGGTGGTTAGTGGCGTCCACCAGTGTGGCACTGCTCGCACTCTTGTGCTTCAAACTTCCTTAGTTTATTCTGACACCCAGTTGTGGTGTCGAGCGCAAGTGGTCTAGACGAACCCAATCCCGAGTCTTGGAACTGGGTTCTGTGACTTCTTGCTTGTGTTCTTGCTGCGGTAATACGGCTCTGTGACGTAACAGAGTTCGTTTCCACCACCATATAGTGCCACCATTTGCCAGCAGCGGCTTGTCTTCTGCACGGTGGACCCCAGACTGTGAACGCACCTTATTATTTACTCGGTGCGTTCCGCCAGTTCTTACACTTTATTTCTCTTATCTCCCTCCTGCATGATGATTTTGCCGATTGAAAACTTCTAATGGTAAGACCTAACCATTTTTTAATTGAGCTTGATTTACTTTATTACTTTAGTACCTGCATATGCCATTGCGAGGTATTGGATATTCATATTTTAATATTGAATACTAAAAGTTATATTTTATCTGTATCTAATTCTGATTACCCCTAACTATAAAATGTGTAACATCTT
This sequence comes from Ranitomeya imitator, assembly GCF_032444005.1. Taxonomy (NCBI): domain Eukaryota; kingdom Metazoa; phylum Chordata; class Amphibia; order Anura; family Dendrobatidae; genus Ranitomeya; species Ranitomeya imitator. The sequence continues at coordinate 515,812,379 of NC_091287.1, forward strand.
TTTACCAAATCTTTAATTCTTCAATATCATAAAATGTTTTGTAAAGATATTGAGCATTTAAAAACTTTAATTTTCTATTTTTTCATCTAACATACGTTAACTTAATATTTGCAAAATTACAAAAATGACTCCATGAAAATGAACAGCTTCTCTCTGTCTTTAATTAACTAGAATTATCTAACTGCTATAGTTAAGGAACATTAAGCATTTGCTATTAATTACTTAAACCTAATAATTCAAAAGACACCACGCCACTTAATTACTTTATGGTAGTAAAAAAGTAATGATGTTTTCCATGTTGGGAATTGAAATTAGGAGAGATGTTGAATAAATGCATCCATTTGCAAAGGAATAGCATTATTAGAGTATTAATGGGGCAATCCTGAAAAATGTGGCGGATATCACATTTTGATAATGGTATAACTCATACTGTTAGTAAAATGTAAGAAAAATCTTTGCCCAGTTAAATATATTTTCAAATGTACAGCAGGTGAAATACATTTTGAACATGTCACCAATTTTCTAAGTGAATATATTTCAAAAGTTGAAATTGACATGAAATTTTCACCAGATGTTGGTAATAACCCATCCAATCCACAAGGGCAAAGAAATCAATCCATAGAATTAGGTTACGTGGAAAAATTAGAAAAAACACAGGGAAAAAGTCTGAACACATGAAGAAAGAAAGGTGCAAAAAGCCATGGAAGGTCAAGAAACCAGCTGAAAACTAACAGTATTAAGAAAGCAATCATGCAAATATCAGCTGATTCAACTGATGGGCTATAAAAAGGAGTCTCATCACCATTGTGCAACACAAGAAACATCTCTAATGATTGGTAAAACCAGTGAGCTGTCTCAAGACCTGCGCAACTATTGTTGCAAAACATACTAATGGCATTTCTAAACTACTGAATTTCTAAACTACTGAATTTCTAAACTACGGAAATTTTCCATACAGCCAAGTGCTCTTCATAAGATTTCAGACAGAAGAGTGAAATGAATAATCAGAAGAGTTGTCCAAGAGTAAAGGACCACCTGTAGAGAGCCAAAAAAAGACCTGGAATCAGCAGGTACTATGGTTTCAAAGAAAACTAAACGCAATGCATTCAACCTCCAACGCCTGTATGTATGGTTACCAAGCAAGACTCCATTGCTGAGCAAAAAGCCAGTTCAAGCTCTTAAAGTTTGCTCAACAACATTTAGACAAGTATGCACTCTACCTCCATGGCCTGCATGGACACTCACCACACAAGACTCTATTGCTAAAGAAAAAGCATGTTTAAGTGCATTTAAAGTTTGCTCAACAACATTTAGACAAGCCTGTGAAATACAGGGAAAATGTAGCCTAGTCAGAAGAGACCAAAATTTAACTCTTCAGAAGCCATAATTCACAACATGTTTGGAGGCCAAAAGGCAATACATATCACTCCAAAAACACCATACCAACAGTGAAGTTTGGAGGTGGGAACATTATGATGCGGGGCTGTTTTTCATTATATGGCAGAGGCAAATTTCAAATAATTGAAAGAAGAATAATGAATATAAAACGAGGGTGGACATTTCAGGGAGGCAATGATACCAAACACACAGCCAAGAAAACTCTTAATTGATGTAAGAGAATGGAAATAAAGCTACTATAATGACCCAGCCAATTACCTGATCTGAATCCAATGAAAAATGTATTAAAGGAACCAGGGTCAGAGTCAGCACCTTGCACACCAGGGCAAGTGCCGCAGCCCAGAGCAGGTAGGGGGCACACTCTCCATCGGGGACACTGGCATACTATGGGAGCACCCATGAGTAGTTCCCCCCACCAGCTCAGAGCCCCAGTACTTGCAATACTTATCTCTCCCCGTTCCTGCACTGCGGCATCTTCCGACTATGATATTTCAGGTTAGAGGGCGCGATGACATCACGTCTTTGTGCTCGCTGCCTGAACAGTCACAGTGCAGGCAGAGAGCCAGATGATGGAAACACTGAGGAGTCCAGAGCACAGCAGTAGCCAGCAAGGAGAGGTGAGTATTTCCTTTCTTTAATGTTTGAAACATTATATGGGGCCTATTATATACAGAATGTCATATGGGGCCCATCATATACAGGAACATTATATGGGGCCATCATATACTGGAGCAACACATGGAACATCATATGGGCCCCATCATATACAGGAGCATCATATGAGGCAATTATATACTGGAGCATCATATGGAGCAATCATATACTGAAGCATCATATGGGGCCCATCATATACAGGAGAATCATATGGGGCCATCATATACCGGAGCAACACATGGAACATCATATGGGGCCCATCATGTACTGGAACATCATATGGGGCCCATCATATACTGGAGCATCATATGAGGCAATAATATACTGGAGCATCATATGGGGCAATCATATACTGAAGCATCATATTGGGCGATCATATGGGGCCCACCATATACTGGAGCACCATATGGGGCTCATTATATATGGAACAATACATGGGGCCCATTCTGAATGGAGCATTATATGGGATCCATCATATATTGAAGCACTATATGAGGCCCATTATATATGGACCAATTTATGGGACTTATCATATATTGGAGCGTTATATGTGGCCCATCATATTCTGTATGGAGCGTTATATGGGGCTCATTAGGTATGGAGCAATATATGGGGTCTCTCTTATACTATATGGATCATTAGATGGAGCCCATTATGTATGTAGCCTTATATGGGGCTCATTATGAGCAATATATAGGGTCTAATATTCTGAATGGAATATTAAATGGGGTCCATTATACTGTATTATATGAGGCACATTATTCTGTATGCAGCACAATGCGGTGCCCATAACACTGCATGGAGGACTATACTGCTAAGTTTTTGAGCTATAAATATCACTCATGTAATATAAGAAGTCATCTTTGTCATTGTACTTTACCTATATTTCTCTGCCGTATCTGTGCATCATTAATTGTGGTATCTGTTAAAGTGGCCCACTGAGATTCTTTTGCACAGGGCCCATGAAAACCTGGAGCCGGCCCTGAAAGGAACTACAGCTCAGCGTTCATAGAAGGAACCCATGGAACCTTCAGGATTTGAAAGTGTTTGCGTGGAAGAGTCGACCAAATTCACACCTGAGCGATGCATGCGATTAGTTTCTCCATACAAGAGGTGTCTTGCAGCTGTCATCATCACCAATAAATGCTTTTGTTTGAAGTATTAAAAAAGTTTCATTAAGTGTGTTCAATTTTTTTCCCTGTGTCGTTTTTCAATATTACTCATCATAACTTAATGTATGGACATCTATGGTTTGATTTCTTTGCCTGTGCGGATTAGATGGGTTGCCAGCAACATAATCTCATGTCATTAGTAAATTTAAAAATATATTTACTATCTATTTTGAAAATTGGTAACATGTTATGTACATATTTTACAATTTGTACATGCATTTTGGCCCTATTCTGATTTTATGAAACATGGCCGGTTTCATGGATTCATGTATTCATTTTCAGATGAATGGTTAGAAACCTCCCTAGAAGTTTACCTATCTCTTGGTGGGGTCCATCAGGTTTACATAAACATATTTTCCAACATTGTACACTATTATAATACAGTATATGCATAGAAAGACAAGACAGATGTTGCCATGAGACAAATGGCATTGAACAAATCAAATTCTTCTAGAAGGTTGAGGCTTAGAAATGATCAAATCTTTTGAAATATGAATTTGCCAGACTCATCATATTTATCTAAAAATTTTGATATGAAGTGAATGGATTTGCCATGAATAGCCCTGAAAAAACTTGTCCAACACTCTGAGGTCTCCTCGAACTACAGTGCACGCCCAACATTTCAGTTTTTGAATTTTCACAAAAATTTAAAATAACCAATAACTTTCGTTCAACTTCACAATTGTGTTCCACTTGTTGTTGATTCTTCACCAAAAATTTACATTTGGTATCTTTATGTTTGAAACATGATGTGTGGGAAAAGGTTGAAAAGTTCCAGGGGGCCGAATACTTTTGCAAGGCACTGAATATCTAATCTGTTTCAAACTCTTTAACCCAAACATAGCCTTAGTAACGTCCAAATGATCCTACCATAGAAATAACTGGTAACATTTAGGGTTGAGCGACTTTTTCTTTTATAGGATTGGGTCGGGTTTCACGAAACCCGACTTTATCAAAAGTCGGGTCGAGTGAAATCGGCCGATCCTATAAAAAAGTCGGGGTTGGGATCGGCCGAAACACGAAACCCAATGCAGTGCATTGGGTTTCCAATGGTTCCCAGGGTCTGAAGGAGAGGAAACCCCCCCTCATTCCCTGGGATCCATATTTAAGTGTAAAATAAAGAATTAAAATAAAAAATATTGCTATACTCACCCTCGGACGCACCCTGGTACTAACCGGCAGCCTTCCCTCCTTAGAATCAGCACGTGAAGGGCCTTAGATGACGTCGCGGCTTGTGATTGGTCGCGCGACCGCCCATGTGACCGCTCGCGCGACCAATCACAAGCCGCGACGTCACCGAAGGTCCTTCAAGCGCTGATTCTTAGGAAGGAAGGCTGCCGGAAAGAAGCAGGGCGCGTCCGAGGGTGAGTATATTCCTATTAGGCTTGTGATTGGTCGCGCGAACGGTCACATGGGCGGTCGCGCGACCAATCAAAAGCCGCGACGTCATCTAATGCCCTTCACGCGCTGATTCGAAGGAAGGCTGCCGGTTAGTACCAGGGTGCGTCAGAGGGTAAGTATAGCAATATTTTTTATTTTAATTCTTTATTTTACACTTAAATATGGATTCCGATACCGATTTCCGATATTGCAAACATATCGGGACTCGGGATCGGAATTCCGATACCAAATTCAGAAGATCGGCGACCTCATGGCCGGCCCCACACAGGGGTCGGGTCGGGTTTCATGAAACCCGACTTTGCCAAAAGTCGGCGACTTCTGAAAATGGCCGACCCATTTCGCTCAACCCTAGTAACATTTAATAACAGAGCGCAGCTTTTTTCTATCCCTTTATGTAATTAACTAAACGCTCTGACCTCCTATCCCTATTCTGTAAAATTCAAAAAATGATTCTCGGTTGACTCATCTTTTTTAGTGGCTCTTATAGATTCCCTGATTGACTGCGCTAGGCCAAGTGATATGGCAGCTACAAGGCACTGTGGAAAAGCCAACATAGACACTCCTGATGTCATTGGTGCCCTCTCTAGTTACTGCAATCTTCTGCACTGTGTGAAATGTAACATGGTGTGGGATAGTGAACTGTAAACTGTTTGAATTTGTGGGGACCTCCAAATATCAAGAGAATGATGTATAGTTTTGTTAGAAAAAAATCAGTATAACCTATGTTTAATCATTTAGTCCTTTGCTCTTTTGGGTATTTTTGTTCCAGTGGGCGGTCCTATTAGAGACTGACAGCTTTCTTTCTATAAGCGTGCATAGAAAACGTATTTGACAGTCACACATGGTACAAATAATCTAAGTAAAATGCTTAAATAAAAAATTTATAGAAAAACCATGTGTAGATGTACACTTGACTAGTATAGATCTATCATCATACTACATGAATGAGCAAATTAGAAGAAAGCGATGACAAACTGGTCAAAAGTAATGAAGAAATATATACTTTATTGTTGAAAAATTAGATAACAACTGGTGAGGGGGAGAGGGATGTACAGTATATCACGCATTATGTGCTGTAAAAATGGGAGGACATTCACCTGGGCAAGTGACAAAGGAGAATATAAGGCATCATCCTGTGTATCACATACTTAATAAATCTGTACGTAACAATTGACAAAAAATACCAACACATGGTGAGTAACTAAAGGTACCGTCACACTTAGCGATGCTGCAGCGATACCAACAACGATCCGGATCGCTGCAGCGTCGCTGTTTGGTCGCTGGAGAGCTGTCACACAGACCGCTCTCCAGCGACCAACGATGCCGGTAACCAGGGTAAACATCGGGTAACTAAGCGCAGGACCGCGCTTAGTAACCCGATGTTTACCCTGGTTACCATCCTAAAAGTAAAAAAAAACAAACACTACATACTTACCTACAGCCGTCTGTCCTCCAGCGCTGTGCTCTGCACTCCTCCTGTACTGTCTGTGTGAGCACAGCGGCCGGAAAGCAGAGCGGTGACGTCACCGCTCTGCTTTCCGGCTGACCGGCGCTCACAGCCAGTACAGGAGGAGTGCAGAGCACAGCGCTGGAGGACAGACGGCTGTAGGTAAGTATGTAGTGTTTGTTTTTTTTTACTTTTAGGATGGTAACCAGGGTAAACATCGGGTTACTAAGCGCGGCCCTGCGCTTAGTTACCCGATGTTTACCCTGGTTACCGGCATCGTTGGTCGCTGGAGAGCGGTCTGTGTGACAGCTCTCCAGCGACCAAGATAATAAGACTTTTGCAAGGTGCCTCTGTTCCATTCAGCGGATATTTGCTAACCATACTGTCATACATTCACAGTTTCTTGGCAAAACAAATGTTTATTTTAAAAAAATTGTCTAAAATCAGATTAAATACAGCAAACACTGACATATTATAGAAGGAAAGAAAATAGCAACTGCCACATTAGGCTGTACGCCAATGTATGTCCAACACGCAGGGAAGGTATTACCGTACAGGAATGAAAAGCAATCATTGTGCAATGGTGTTGTGAATGTGCATTATGGGTAAACTGGTAAAGGAAGCTCTGGATTGGCATGCAATTTATTTGGGTACCGTGTTTCTATGAATACAAAATTGATTCTGATATGAAATGAAATGATATGAAAGAATTCAATGGATGAAGCGGAGTTAGAGACATAATTAGCACTTATCACTTTACTGCAGACTCTCGCCATTCAATGCTATTGCAAAAACCATTTATTCTACGTTAATTATTAAAAAGCTGCTATGATGGAAAAATAATTGTCTGTTCTTTGAAAAGATATGGGTCGAGTCCACAGTCAATTCTCCAAATGAAAACATCAAATTAATGTTTTTGTGCGTCTGATTCCTGTGAAATAGAATTGAATATAATTCCACTGTCACTTTAACATCCATATTCAACTCTTTTTGTCACACAGGGTGTTTATTTTTGCAGAACAGTTAATTAGTCTGCCTGAAATTGTACATTTATGATTAAAAAAAATGTTGTTATCCAATTTCCGGTGATGAAGTTCAGAGAGAAGGACTGCATCTTCATTACTGTTTATTTTTTTTAATTATTGGTTGTTGATAATATTTATGTTGAGATGTTTTGAAAGTTTAATATATACAAATATGCACTGCTCAAAAAATAAAGGGAACACTCAAATAACACATCCTAGATCTGAATGAATGAATGAATGAATGAATGAAATATTCTCATTGAATACTTTGTTCTGTACAAAGATGAATGTGCTGACAACAAAATTACGCAAAAATCATCAATGGAAATCAAATTTATTAACCAATGGAGGTCTGGATTTGGAGTCACACACAAAATTAAAGTGGAATGTAATGTCCTTAAAACAAGTCAAAATGATGCACAGTATTGTGTGTGGCCTCTACGTGCCTGTATGACCTCCCTGCAGTACAACGCATGGGCATGCTCCTGATGAGGCAGCAGATGGTCTCCTGAGTCTCCTGGTCTCTCCTCCCAGACCTGGGCTAAAGCATCCGTCAACTCCTGGACAGTCTGTGGTGCAACGTGACGTTGGAGGATGGTGTGAGACATAATGTCCCAGATGTGTTCAATCGGATTCAGGTCTGTAGAAGGGGCCGGACAGTCCAAAGTTTCAATGCCTTCATCTGGCAGGAACTTCTGACACACTCCAGCCACATGACGTCTGGCATTGTTCCGCATTAGGAGGAACCCAGGGCCAACCGCACCAGCATATGGTCTCACAAGGGGTCTGAGGATCTCATCTTGGTACCTAATTGCAGTCAGGCTACCTATGGTAAGCACATGTAGGGCTGTGCGGCCCTCCAAAGAAATGCCACCTCACACCATTACTGACCCACATCCAAACCGGTCATGGTGAAGGATGTCTCAGGCAGCAGATCGCTCTCCACAGAGTCTCCAGACTCTGTCACGTCTGTCACATGTGCTCAGTCTGAACCTGCTTTCATTTCTGAAGAGCACAGGGCGCCAATGTCAAATTTGCCAATCCTGGTGTTGTGAGGCAAATGCCAAGCATCCTGCACGGTGTTTGGCTGTGAGCACAACCCCCATCTGTGGACATTGAGCACTCAGACCATCCTCATGGAGACAATTTTCTAACCGTTTGTGCAGACACATGCACATTTGTGGCCCGCTGGAGGTCATTTTGCATGGCTCTGACAGTGCTCCTCCTGTTCCTCCTTGCACAAAGGCTGAAGTTGTGGTCCTGCTGCTGGGTTGTTGCCCTCCTACGGCCCCCTCCACATCTCCTGGTGTACTGGTCTGTCTCTTGGTAGTGCCTCCAGCGTTTGGACACTACGCTGACAGACACGGCAAACCTTCTTGCCACAGCTTTCATTGATGTGCCATCCTGGATGAGCTGCACTATCTGAGCCACTTGTGTGGGTTGTAGAGTCCATCTAATGCTACCATGAGTGTGACAAAACAACCAACATTCAAAAGTGACCAAAATATCAGCCACAAAGCATTGGTACTGAGATGTGGTCTGTGGTCCCCACCTGCAGAACCACTCCTTTATTGAGTGTGTCTTGATATTTGCAAATAATTTCCATCTGTTGTCTATTCCATTTGCACAACAGCATGTGAAATTGATTGTCAAACAGTGTTGCTTCCTAAGTGTACAGTTTGATTTCACAGAAATTTGACTTACTTGGAGTTATATTCTGTTGTTTAAGGCTACTTTCACACTAGCGTTAACTGCAATACGTTAAAATGCGTCGTTTTGCCGAAAAAACGCATGCAGCTAAATATTTTGCTGCATGCGTTTTTCCCCATAGACTTGTATTGGCGACGCATTGCGACGAATTGGCATTCGTCGGTATACGTCTTTCGACGGATGCGTCGAAAAGAGGCGACACGTCGTCTGGAAAAACGTAGATTGTAATGTTTTTTGGCTCCGACAATAAAAAGTGTCTTGGCGCATCCGTCGGCATGCGTCTTTTGCTAGAATGAAAGTCTGTGAGCGACGGATGCGTCGAGACACGTCGTACGACGCAATGCAGCGCTGCAATACGTTTTTTTCTATTGAGCATGCTCAGAAACAGTATTTTTTATCTAAATGGCCAGACATCCCCAAATCTATATAAACCTGGTCTGGGCCTTCAACCCCCACATATGCCAGCAAGACCCAGAGACAAGAAGAAGCCTCCAGCCTGCCGGACACCAAGAGCCCAGCCAGAAACCAAGAGCCCAGCCTGGACACCAAGAGCCCAGCCGGACACCAAGAGCCCAGCCTGGCAGCAAGACCCCAGCCTGGCAGCAAGACCCCAGCTGGACACCAAGACCCCAGCCTGGCAGCAAGACCCCAGCCGGACACCAAGACCCCAGCCGGACACCAAGACCCCAGCCTGGCAGCAAGGACCAGACACACTCCAACAGTGTGAGTATATTGCCATTTTTGTGTGTGTGTGTGTGTGTGTGCGCATTTGTGTATGCCGTACTGACTACAGCAAGAGCTTTTAAAACCTGAATCCAACCTGAGGCCTGCCGTCGTCCTGCAACAGCCAGTGCCCTGCTACAGTCCAGATCCACCCTGAGGCCTGCCACTGCGAAGACATCAAGCTCCAGCCGGAAGACTGATGGCCGTGTGTGTGTGTGTGTGTATTTTTGTACTGCTGTGTGCTTTTGTATGTATGTGTTCACGTGCCTGCACCTTATTATGCCTTCGTCAATATTACGCCTGTTCATGTGTTATGCTTACGTTATGACTCTGCTTGCAGGTATGTTTGTGTGCGCCTTGTTGGTTGCATGTGCATTTGTCAATGCCATATTGGTTAATGTTGATTTTTGATGTATTTACTAAAGGTACCGTCACACTGAGTGATGCTGCAGCGGTACAGACAATGATCCGGATCGCTGCAGCGTTGCTGTTTGGTCGCTGGAGAGCTGTCACACAGACAGCTCTCCAGCGACCAACGATCCCGAAGTCCCCGGGTAACCAGGGTAAACATCGGGTTACTAAGCGCAGGGCCGCGCTTAGTAACCCGATGTTTACCCTGGTTACCATCCTAAATGTAAAAAAAACAAACGCTTCATACTTACCTTCCGCTGTCTGTCCCCGGCGCTCTGCTTCTCTGCTCTGGCTGTGAGCACAGTGGTCGGAAAGCAGAGCGGTGAAGTCAACGCTCTGCTTTCCGGCCGCTGTGCTCACAGTGAGTGCAGGAAAGCACAGCGCCGAGGACAGACAGCGGAAGGTAAGCATGAAGGTTTTGGTTTTTTTTTTTCTTTTACACTGGTAACCAGGGTAAACATCGGGTTACTAAGCGTGGCCCTGCGCTTAGTAACCCCATGTTTACCCTGGTTACCAGCGAACACATCGCTGAATTGGCGTCACACACGCGATGTCTGCAGGAAGTCCAGTGACGAAATAAAGTTCTGGACTTTCTTCAGTGACCAACGACATCACAGCAGGATTCTGATCGCTGCTGTGTGTCAAACTGAATTATATCTCTAGCCAGGACGCTGCAATGTCACGGATCGCTAGCGATATCGTTCAGTGTGACGGTACCTTTAGTATAGTGGTTTGTGCAGCTTGTGGTTTTTTTTTTTATTGGATGTATTATTGCAAAGCCTAGTGGTCTGCAGCTTTTGGTTAGAATGTGTGAGTGCTTTTTTTTAAAAAAAGTTTTAATTTTATTAATTTACTGTTGAAACCATTCGCAGTTGATGTACGTGTATTTAAAATAAAGAGCATTTCTGCTCCATTGTGATTTAAAAAAAAAAAAATTATTAATAAAATGTTTATTAAAAAATTGTCCGTAGTATAATTTCATAAAGGTAAATTTAAAACAGGTGTATGTACCAATGGTTACACATGCAATACAGAGTTGGTTGAGGGTTCATTTTTTACTAAAGGTTATCCTTTAAAAGGTTTTTTGGGGGAGGTAATATTTTTTTTTTTAGTTAAACTTAAAAATATTTTTAAAGGTGTCTCACATTTTAACATTTTTTTTTTTTTTTTGGGGACATGGAAAAGAATGGTATAACGTGCACCTGTTTTTGGGTTTTGGTGTTCACCTATTTTACACAATTTAACAGGGTGTTTATTGCTGAACATTACCTAGTTCTGGGGTGGTCTAACTATAAATCCATTATACTTATTATATTGCAAATAGAGTAGGGACCACAGGCACCAGGTCCACAGCCACCAGGTCCACAGGCACCAGGACAAAGCCACCAGGACCACAGCCACCAGGACCGCATCGTCAAATTATTGAAAGTAAGTTTTGAAGACCCCAAATCTGCTACTTCAATGTGTAGAGCAGATTGCAAGTGTTTTTTAACTTACAGACCCACCAGGTCCACAGCCACCAGGTCCACAGGCATCAGGACAAAGCCACCAGACCACAGCCACCAGGACCGCATCGTCAAATTATTGAAAGTAAGTGTTGAAGACCCCAAATCTGCTACTTCAATGTGTAGAGCAGATTGCAAGTGTTTTTAACTTACAGACCCACCAAGTCCACAGCCACCAGGTCCACAGCCACCAAGTCCACAGCTACCAGGTCCACAGGCACCAGGTCCACAGCCACCAGGTCCACAGGTTACCGGAACACAATGTCCTCTTCTGGCAGCCCTCCTCCACAGCAACAGCATGTATCGGTAAGTAAATAGCCCAATTTTTTTTTTTTTTTTAAATTTTCATAAATTTAATTCACTACATGCATTTATTATGTTTACGCAGGAAACAGAATCCGATGAGGAGCTGTCAGAAGGGACCGAGACGGGTGGAGATATACAAGTGGAGGAGGAACCAAGTGTAAGTAGTAGTGAATCATTTGCTTCACACCATACACCAGCACCATACATGAAACAGATTTTCAAATACAACGGAACCAAGAAAACATACATACATTCAAACTAATTTTTTTTATCCTTTATTTCAGTCTCCTGCTGCTGCTGCTGAACACCATGAAGGTTCTCCCAGGCACTCCCAGAGTCGGCGGACTCATCGCCGCGGTCGGCCATCAGTAAGTTGCTTTTTTTGGGGGGGGGGGTCATTTTTTTTCAGTGTACTAATTTTTATTTTTTTCTTATATTTTTTTTTTCTCACAGGCTTCACAGCGTGCTCCCGCAGAAGACTCTGACATAGAGATTGAAGCCCTCATCGAGGAGGTCCGAGAGCGGGAGCCGCTGTGGAACATGGCTGACCGCAGGCATGCTGATACCAGTGTCACCCGTCGGCTCTGGTTGGAAGTATGCCGGAACATCTTTCCGAGGTGGGAGGACCTTCTTCCACAGCAGCAGAGCAAACTATGTAAGTATTCACTTTTCAGTGATGTTTAGAGCTGAATGTAATGTATTGTATTTACCTTTTTTTTTTTTTCTTCATTCCTGTCTTCACAGGTGGCAAGGTTAGGAAGCGGTGGCGGTCACTGAGGGATCGTTTTAAAAGAGAATTTAACGAGGAGATGCAGGCCCCGAGTGGCTCAGCAGGAAGGAAAAAGAGGAGGTATAGATATGCCCCTAACCTCACCTTCCTAAGGGAAACCATGCTGAGTAGAGTGTAAGTATTCAACATCACAGTAAGAACCTGTCTAATCACAAAACTTTTCTTTCAGTCCGGGCTTTTTCATATCAATATATTATTTTTTTTTTCTTTCACAGCACCTTCTCCAGCCATCATGCGCCTGCATCTACCTCTGCGCCCTCTGAAGCGATCCCTCCTGAGTCCGCCACCGGGGACCACGTCGGTAGGCCCCACACCTCTCACCCCTCTGTCCCCTCCACTTCATCCACCTCTACCAGTGGAGCGCAGCCTTCCTTATTCGCATCTGATGGTCAACAGATAGCGTTCCCTTTACCCCACCCCTCGGACCCTGCCACCTCTACACCACCGTTAGGTTCGTGGCGGCAGTGTCAGAGGGGTCAGGAAAGGAGCTATGCTCCTGAGTTCTTGCATCTAAATGCAGGCTTCCAAAATTCATTTAAAATTTTGGGAGAACAAGTGACTGCTGGTTTCAGCATGGTGCAATCGCGCATGAGTGAAAACCACCATGAAATCAGCAGTCGCTTGGATAGGCTGCATTTAGATGTAAGTCAAGCTCCAGCAAATCTTTTTTTTCAGTCCATGCTCAGGAGCATGGAAAAGCTTTCTTTTGATCAGCAGATGTGGGTAATGAATAGCTGCCATAACGCTCTTCTGAAGGTCATCAATGAACCACAATCTACCCCCACACCTCCCCACACATCCCAGTCCCAATTTCAACACCATGCCCCACAATATCACCGCCAGTCCCAATATCCACATCAGTCGCAATATCCACATCAGTACCAATACCCAACCCGGCCCACAACCCAAATGTATTCACCCGTGTTTTCTTCGTCTTTGCCCAGCTTTCCTTCCCCAGGAAGTTTTCCACCTACCCCAACCCAACCCCCCTCTGGTCAGCCTCATTCTTTTCACCCCCCTTCCACTTCAGACCAAGCAGGTAGGGTTTCCCCAATCCCACCTACCGACGTGGTCCAACCTTCCAGCCCCTCCTCCCATAGTTACTCCACCCGACACTACCAAGACCTGTGAAACTGTAATTTCCTGTACTCAAAAAAATCTTTTTTGCCAAAAAAAAAAAAAATGTTTTTGAAAATTACCAAAAACAAAAATTTTGGGGAAAATTACCCAAAAAAAATTATTTTTTTGAAATAAAAATATTTCTGGTTTACAATCTACTGTGTGTGTGTTGATTCATTAAGGTAAATATTAAAGGTTAAGTGAAAAGAAACACCAGACGTTTTCAAGGTATAACAAAATGGTTTTATATTAGCAAGCAAACCACACTTTGTGTTTTTTTTTTTGTTGTTTTTTTTGGTTGCTACAAACAAAATTTTGACAAACACCAAACGCCTTGAAAAACATGTCACACAATGATGTCTTGCCATGGAATCCGCCCAACAGGTGACAAAAAATAATCCTCAAACTGGTCCCTCATCCTAGTAACAGAACTGGTGGAGCGAACAGAGGTACTGCGGTAATCCCACAAGGTTGTCTCCAATTCTTCATCATCCAAGGTAACGGGCTCCTTTGAAATGACAAAATTATGGAGCACCACACATGCCTTGACAACATCGTCTACAGTTTTTGTTTCCAGTTTTATTGCCGTCAGCAGAACTCTCCACTTTGCCGTCAATATACCGAAAGAGCACTCTACCACTCTTCTTGCTCTAGTAAGACAGTAATTAAATACCCGCTTGGTACGGTGTAATTCACGGCTGCTGTATGGTTTCAGTAGGTGCGGCGACAGTTGAAAGGCTTCATCACCTACACAAACATGGGGCATGGCTGGTTCACTTGTTCCTGGGAGCGGTCTTGCTGGCGGGAAATTGTATGTATCTCCATACAGGCAGCGACCCATCGGAGAGTTTTTAAACACTTGTGAGTCGTTGGACCGGCCATACGCTCCTATGTCCACAGCAAGGAATCGGCAGTTGGCGTCAGCAATAGCCATGAGTACAATGGAGAAGTATTTTTTATAGTTATAGTACTCTGATCCTGTTCCTGCCGGTTTAGCAATCCTTATGTGTTTGCCGTCCACGGCACCAACACAATTTGGGAAATTGCAATTTCTCTCAAAATGTTCAGAACTTCTCAACCAGATTTCCATTGTTGGTTGTGGGATATACTCCGGCTGTAAAGTGTCCCAAATCGCACGACATGTGTCCTTCACAATTCCACCAATAGTGGAAATCCCCAGCCTGAATTGGAAATGGAGTGAAGTCAAAGACTCACCCGTAGCTAGGAAGCTGCAGAAAAAAAAAGAAAAAAAAAATGTTAAAAAAAAAATTGCACAGACCATCAACCAAAAAAAAACCAGTGGAATGACCTCAAACAAACCATAAAATTACATGATGCAGAAAATGCGGCGCAATGTGTCAGCGCAGTTTTTTCTGCAGCATGTAATAACATTCAATATGAGCAATGACACAAGAATAAAAAAACCAGTGGAATGGCCTCAAACAAACCATAAAATTACATGCTGCAGAAAATGCTGCGCAATGTGTCAGCGCAGTTTTTTCTGCAGCATGTAATAACATTCAATATGAGCAATGACACAAGAATAAAAAAAACAGTGGAATGGCCTCAAACAAACCATAAAATTACATGATGCAGAAAATGCGGCGCAATGTGTCAGCGCAGTTTTCTCTGCAGCATGTAATAACATTCAATATGAGCAATCACATAAAAAAAAAGATGCTTACCGCAGTGTCACCAGGAGCCGCTCCACCGGTGTGATGGCAAGCCTCATCCTTGTGTCCTGCCTTTGGATGACATCCTCTAGTTTTCCAACCAAAAAATCGAAATGTTCCATCCTCATCCGTATATAATTGTAGAATTTCTGTGGGTTGCACCGCAACTCCAGATAGAGAGTGGACTGGACACCCCTGGTCATCCGCAGCTCATTGATTGGATGTATCCAGAATCGTCGCCTTCTCCGTTGCATCCTCTGTCTTTCTGCTGCCGCCTCCTTCTCCCGCACTATGATATCCAGGCGATTCGTCTCAAATATAACTTCAGTAACCAAACTCGAAATCCTCCCAATTACACCATCCATCCTTGCCACTAAACTAAAACCCTCAAAGATGGGCTGTAAATACAGTCAGTATATAGATTTCCCTTAGTTTCCAGTAGCCAATCAAATTTGGGTGCCTCCCATTTTAAAAACGGATCCGTCGTAAAAACGGATGCAACGCATGGTAAAAACGTATGCAACGTATGCAACGCATACAGCATTTCAACGGAACCATTTATCGGATTTGCGACGGATCCGTCTAAATGCTGTATGCGTTGCATACGTTTTGCAGTTTTTTGACGCATCCGTTTTTTTTGGAAAAAGACGTTTTTGTGACGGTTTGCAGTTAACGCTAGTGTGAAAGTAGCCTTAGTGTCCCCTTTATTTTTTTGAGTAGTGTATATATACACACACGCATACACAAACAATCAAGAGATTACAGCAGCACTCTGCAAGTGTTAAAAAGTCTATGCAGACATTAAATATATGAAATTAGAGCTGAATTACTGCTATTTAGATCAGTGGTGTCAAACTGCATTCCTCGAGTGCTGCAAAAAGGTCATGTTTTCAGGATTTCGTTGTATTGCACAGGTGATAATTTAATCACCTTCACAGAATGATTCCAGCACCTTGTGCAATGCTAAGGAAATCTTGAAAACACGCATGGTTTGAGGCCCTCGAGGAATGCAGTTTGACAACACTGATGTAGTGTTAAAAATTGAAGGTACTAGTGCATAAATTGGCCAATTCTTAAGAGTCCATCAAACACGGCAAGGTGACCTTTTTTCATGGGATGCTAAACCTAATATTTATTAATTCTGAATAAGATGCAAAATTAAGACAAAAAGCACAACTAATACTCACCTCACCACCCACCTCTGCTTCTCACTATCACCCATAGGCCCCTCTTCTAAATGACACCACATGCTAAAACCACAGGCATGTTAACACTAGACCAGATCTTCTCACCACAAATAGACAAAAGAATATCCCGGCATAGAGGGTGCTTTGTAAGGTTGTGACACATGTCCTGACATCACATTGTAGTTGTGAACTTACAACATATATGACCAGAGATGTAACTTTTCCACTGTGTGGTGGCTGTAAGAAGAGTGTCGAAGACGGTACGAGAGTCAGCAAAGTGGCCACGAGTTGAGAGGTGATATGAGAATTAATTTTCTTTAACCATTTGCCAGGCTTCTACAATTCAATGTAAAATATGGATCAGTCAGCCAAAATCTTGCTGAATTCTAGGAGAGCAAATTCTACAAAATCTTTTTGAATTACTTCTCTCTCAATGTTGTAGATTTATGGGAGGCAGCAATAAAAAAAGCTGAGATCTTGAAAAACAGTGAGCAAGAAATTTGTGTAACGTCCAAAAAACTGCCCTTTCTTGGAGTAACTACACAAGCCAACCTGCTGGCTGCAAATTATATTTATGAAATACTGTATTTTTCGCTTTATAAGACGCAACCCAAATTTTGAGGTGAAAAATAGGAAAAACATGTTTTAATAAAATGGTGATGCTTCTTGTAATCCTTATTGCTTACCGGGAGTGGTGGTTGTGGTGAAGCAGAGTCCCAGGGTCGCTGCTGGAGGAGGCAAGAGTGGAGCGTTGATGCAAGCTGCAGGCTGGGATGAGGGGGTGTGCAGGTGTCCTGTGCTGTGGGGGGTTACTGTGCTGCAGGGGGGCTCCTGTGCTGCTAGGGTGTCTCTGGTGATGCAGGCATCTCTGGCGGTGATGCGGGCATCTTCATTGCTGGGGGGCTCTGCTGACATTTTGTGAAAGGCCAGAGCCCCCGGCAGTTTGTCAATGCTTTCCAAGGGCTCTGGCCTTTCATAAAAAGTGTCGGCAGAGCCCCCCGCAGCGGCAGACACCCTGGGCATACTTAGTAGGAGAATGGAAAAATACTTAATAATTGGGTGTGACCAAAGTAATAATCTCCAGTAAATTTGACATGAGCTAATCATCAAATTCACCACAAATTTTAAAATTAATTTGGATTATTTGCAATCCAATTTTTGTTTCCAACTTAGATTTGTGCAATCCTGTGAAAATGGCAGTCAGCAGACATTTTCTGGATTCACATGAGTTGGAAAGGAGGAAAAAAAAACCCTAACCTAGTATTCATCTGTTTTCTTTGGTCTGGTCACGGGTGTAGTCTATAGTAGACACTCTTTTCCATTTTCTGAGGTCTGGAATCGTTGGCTTCTTCTGCAGTTACTATGCCTGGATACCATAATGCTACAATTTATTAAAGAAATGTCAAAGTTGCTAGTTCCCAGAAAACTCCAAAGACGCCCGGTATTGGAAGACTGCCAAAGATGCAGCGCACTGGGAAAGTTGATGACAGAGTATACATACTGTATATATTTCTTATGCTCTGGAGAGACTCCTTAGTTTTATAACTCACTAATTCACTTGTCAAATTTGAGTGATTGAGCAATTTTAAATTTTCACAAATTCACTTAATGCTAGTTGAAATATGTATCTATATCGCAGATCCATCGGTGATGTCTAATCCACACAATCTAATATATAGGGTTTGTATATGTCAAGTACATTAGCAAATATTAAATACCCTAAAGGCAAACATACAGCTATTCCTCCTGGTGCTAACATCTCTCAGAAACTTACAGATGGCTATCAGAAAACTTCCTGGAATTACATCAAGCCATCTGTGATAATCTGCATTCTGTTTAAACTTCACTTTCCCAAAGTGGCATGCATTCTAACGTGTCTTCTGTGCTAATAAACCGTACATCATTACTCCAGCAACATTTATTAAATCTGCCTGATTGTTACTTTAATCAGAATGACATGTCTGATCGGAGCTGACTTATCAGAAAGTGGCGATAAAACAGTTACAACCCGGTATGCAAGAGAAGAATTCTGCTCAGTTTACTGCCGAATCCGAGACCAAATATCTGAAATATTTATGTGAATCCATTGTACGCTGCCTTTGTCTTCTAAATGAATTCTAGATGAATAGACAATTCATGTGATGGAAAGACCTAATAAGAATATGCAAAGATCTCATTTCCAGTCAGCTTTTTGGTATATGTAAGAACAGTATGTCATCAATTTTTAAGATGACAAACAAGCAGTGTCATTTCAGCGGAAGCATTTTATCTTGTAAGCAGAAGAAGTCATATAGACCTGTCTCGTTTACATAGTACAATTTGTTATATTCCAATTACTTATTTACATATTTTTATTATTGTCTGTATTTGCTCAGAACAATTTTTGCTTTACTGATATCAAAGGAAAAGACTGAAAGTGCACTTAGAGTACACAATAGATAAATGTTGACCCATTTCAGATGGATCCATGAGTTATAAAATGTGCACTGGAGCCTCCTGAATTTACCCTGAAAACAGATGTTGGATTTAACTATACTCAATCCATGGACCCTGCCCTGCCGGAGACAAGTATCTTCCTTATTTTATCTTTTTTTTTGTTTTAATTTTCAGTGTACCTTTATGTACCTTCAGGGTACCTTAATGTAACCTACCAGAATACCAGTGTACAAGTGGACCCCACAATAATGGGCTGCAAAGGCAGAGAACAATCTAATTTGTGCCTTAGGTTTATTACCCAACTCTCCAGAACTACTGTAATAATGCTAATGAACCCATCCTTAGGTTTCTGAAAATCTTGCCAAGAACTCCATTTTCCTGTGATCAATGTATTCAACCAAAAAAACTACTCACAACATCACAAGCTGCTTTTTTCAAAGCTGTTCACCTGACCATTCATTTTGAGATATGTAAGGGCAATAGGAAAGATACGGTAAGTAATAAGTTATAAGGAAGTGGTGGGACCACTGAAAATAAGTTTTTTCTATTTTTATTTCATTTTTCAATCTTACAGTTTATTACTTCAGTCTTTCATCTATTTTCGAAAACTATGGGCTATCACTTCCATAAGCTTTCAATTATCTGTGCAGCTTGGGCTTTGTCTTCTACCAACCAAAACTACCAACACTTCTACAGTGTACCAGTCAATTCTTGGCAAATTGGTAATTTCTCAGGTTAGCCAATAAAGGTATCACTCCTTGAATACTTTTCTTAATTTTTTGGGACATAAGTTTTTACAAATTTACAAAATATTGGACCTAAGGATCCAAAGAAGAGAATCTCATTAGGAGCCGACTTTGGAGACAATCACATGCCATTATGGATTCCTATGGACCAACTTCATGTTAACGTCTATGTGTAAAACAATAAAAACAATGTTTACAATGCTATGTATAATACAAATGTTCTTTACAAATGGAAAGTTGGCCCATCAAGGAACAATTTCCTTTGGTGGCCCATAGGAATATAAACTCAATAAAGGTTGGATTCATCTGTGAATATATGATATCATTTGTTGACATTTGTAGTGGTGGGAGATGATCCAGCAATTAAACCAGTATTTCCCAAACTCCAGTCCTCACGGGTCATGTTTTCAGGATTTCCACAGTGTTGCACAGGTGAGACAATTCCTGATGCTTTGATGATACTTCCACTACTTGCGCAATAATAAAGAAATCCTGAAAACATGACCTGTGGGGTCCGTGAGGACTGGAGTTTGGGAAACACTGATCTTAACACATGCAGTCCAAGTGCCTCTCCAAGGAGATATACTTGAACTTGACTTAAGCCAATTTGTAATTTACTGACCGCTACAGTTAGACTATTACTACTGCTCTATTTTGATACTCTATGTGACCAGGAAGATTACAATATAAGCGTTGTGAAAGGAAGGAATTAGCAAGTGGAACAGAATATTTTGCAAGTAGAAATGTTTTAATCAAATTTTGGCTAATCAGATGGAATATATTTTGTTTCAATTAATATTGCCTAGCTGCACCATGCTTACTCTATTACAATACATGTATATTTTTACAAGACCTGGACTGACTGATCACATTTAAAATTTTCTGTATTTCAGAGCAGTTATAACAATTATGTTTGAAAGATAAAATGAACTAATGACTTGATGTTGATGTTGGAACCTGCATTGGCCTATATTGATCAATATTAATTTTTCCCTGTGCTAGCTAGAGCTCCATTACATTGCAGATGTCCATAAGTGATGCTGGCAGACTGGAATAGAATTATGCTTGTTCTGTCATAATTTCCTGGTGAAGACAACCATCTGTTCATTACCCATTGCCTTATACAATATTGGCTGATGGCTTGTATTACTACATTGCATTTCAGGTTTCGACACTGGATATGGCCATGCAAGGTCTGTTGTGTCATTTGCAA
Organism: Ranitomeya imitator; assembly: GCF_032444005.1. NCBI lineage: Eukaryota > Metazoa > Chordata > Amphibia > Anura > Dendrobatidae > Ranitomeya > Ranitomeya imitator. The sequence goes on from NC_091287.1 coordinate 515,833,295, forward strand.
ATCCGATTAATGCAAATGGATTTATTATCATACTGGTTTGACTCAAAGAGAGAGAGAGGCAAAGGAAAATAAAAGTTTGGAGCTGGAACTGAAAGAATGAGCTCAAGCTCACACTAAAATGCACCTGGCAGGGATGTTTATGCAAGACTAATTTGCATATTTATGAAAAACTATTTTGTTTAAATTTACTAACATTCACAAATCTGTTGTAAATATTTAAGAAGAAAAATCAAATTTTCAGATTTTTAGGTCTATCGATTATTTTTAAAAAATGTAAACCTGCAATGTATTGTCAGTGCATGTGCACCTGAAAAGTAGCGGTGACCCCTGGACAAAGCTTGTATGCGAAACACTTATCAGGTAAATGTGACTGACTTGACTCACACTCTTTTAGAAATAATTTATATTCTTTTGTTTTTATGGTAATGTACACAATTTTGGTACCTGTAGCAGTATGCATTGACATTTGTTTCTATGTATTTTGCTTTTTGTGCTATTAAATGTCTTATGTATTCATTATATTGCTTTTTAAGCAAACTGATAGCAAAATTTGTTATGCTTTTCCTATACCCTCATGTCTTGTACTATTTTTTAAATACAGATATATAAATTATATGCATGTGCTCTTCTGTCTTACGGCTCCCCTTTATTACCCAACTATACCAAACTATTATACTGATGTATTAATGTAAACTACAGATATTTTGATTTTCCAATTTCTCGCAATCAATACATTCTCAAGACATGATGAAAAAACATTAATAGGCTGCAACAAACATCACAACCACAAGATAACCACATATGAGAATATATGGCATAAACAAATCCTGACAAAGCGCTGCACAATCATGTTGGGTTTTTTTGTTCTCAAAGATGGTCATGTTACACCACTTATCTAAGGCTAGGGTCACATTGCGTTAGTGCAACCCGTTTAGTGCTAGCGCTAGTGGGTTGCGCTAACGCAATGTTTTTATGTGGCCGCGTCCCGGGGTCGCGGTAACGTCCCCGCTCTCGCAGATCCCTGATCTGCGAGAGCGGGGAACGGACCGCGGGCGCGCCTCGGACGCTGCAAGCAGCATCCGCGGCGCGCCAGGAAACACCGGTGCATCGCTAGCGCGTGCCGAACATGGCACGCGCTAGTGCTGCGCTTTCCCATTGCCGTGAATGGGCGCGCTAACGGACGCGTTGCACGGCGTTAATTTTGCCGTGCAACGCTGCCCGTTAGCGCGTTCCCATTAACGCAATGGGAACCAAGATTTGTTAAGGCAACAATTCACAAGGCAACAGAAAGGACAGATCGGTAGGCTTATCATTTTACTAAGTGCATAGGTAATTTACCATAGACCATAGATAGAAAATGCAGATAGACAGAAACATTAAGCACTTTTATCCCCTGGATTGTAAAACTCAACACCATAATATGGAGCATTTTGAACAATTTTATTCCATATTCTTATATTCTACACTATATGGGCGAGAGCCTTTTGTCACATTTCTTTCCCATTGAGTTCATGTTCTTCATTTAGTCCCACAACCATAGGTGTAGAAACATCCTAATTATTCAACGATCATCTGTAAGCGTATTATTGAAAAATAGAAGATTTTAGGAATTACAGCAACTCAGCTATGAACTGGAGGCCATAAAAAGTTACAGAGTAGGGTTGCAGAATGTTGAGGTGAAGCTAACCGAAGCTGGACAGACATTTGTCTGAAATGATTAGTGAATCCTGCATTGAGCATGGACTTGATGACTCTGGAGGTCCCTTCCAAATCTAACATTCTGTGCCCAGTAATATCCGCACACGGCAGAGATCATACTCATAACATTCTCCCTTAAAACGCAAAAGGTTGGCTACTTAGATTTTCAAATGCTTGTGGTAAAACTTATTTCAGCTAGTGCTACAAATGAAAGCACCACCGCTGGAGTCGTGCTTTGTACGTAAGTCCCTTGCCCCTAGATATATACTCAACCTCCGCATCTTCACTGTTTTCTGAGCGTAACTTTTGAGTGGCCAGAACTCATAAGCTACATCACAAGATCTCAATGCAAGTATTTGAGATCCAGAAAGAGGTTCTCATAGATTTACATGAACTAGTGACCTCAGACTTGCTCCATGAAACACTGGAGTAGTCGTCAGCTCACAAATTGCAGAAAGACGGATTGGAACTGCATCGAAAATAAATAAAAATCACGGAAGGTGATCTATCAGACTGGGGCAGGGCATTTGGATTTTAAGTACCACTCCAATTGTGAAAAAAAAAAAAATGCTGGAATGGTGCTTTAAATAAATGAACTTCCCTAATAATCATGTCATCAAAATATGCAATCTGAAAACTAGCACATTAGAAGAGTATTGTCAGCTTATATTTTTCCAATCAGTTGAAAAATGCAATTTATTTCCTTCAAGCATATTGAATATTTCCACCATGTAGATAAGTCATTTTACTTGAAACAATTGGAAGATAATTGCACTGAAATATATAGAATCGTGTCCGATGTGTCATAACATATTGTGACCCTTTTAGTTTGAGATGATGTGAAAGTATTTTGTAAGGCGGTAAGTGCATCTCCACTCCAGTGATATGTCACTTGTTCCTTTGCGCAATGAAGCGTGAAAACATTATGATCCGATTAAGATTTTCAGTGAAATAAATTATACAAGAATTATTTCAAAGAATGAACAGCCAGAGAATGTTTGGAAGATGCACGCCAGCTGGTTCAGTGACAATGCACGAAAAGAAAATATTCCATGTCGGGGAAACTGCAGAAAGATTTTCATAGAGCTCAATCCTACACATTCTTGTTTTTGTTTTATGGGCTCTACAATATATCAGACCCTATTCATCTAATTTAGCTTTTTTCTGGATTGATATGGCCAGCCTTCTGTCAGGACCAGTAAACACTTCTAAATAACTGAGTGATGCTGAGGAAGTTTTTCCAGAAAGAAATATTGACAATATAGCAACAGATAAGCCAACACTAAAATCAATCTTTTTTTGAACTATCTATAGCATATAAGAACAACTTTAAGTCATGGTGGGAGGGTCAATCCCTAGAACATTATGTTAAACAAAATATTGTACCAAGGGACTTAAGAATCCACATTTCTCCTGCTACGTCCAATTCTCTGCTCCCGAAGTGTGAAAAATCATCTATTCAATTTATGAACATTCTACTTGAGGAAAAAAGGATCACTTTTGAAAATACCTAAAAACACGACAGAAACTGATAAAGGAGGCCCTTAAATTTAAGACCGATCCAGATTTTAATAATAGGGAACCGACCTTCAAGACTAATATTGAAAAATATCAAATTGAACTAAAAGACAGAAAATACAAATATTTTGTAATAGATTTGTTGGACTTCAAGGAAAAAAGAGTGTATTCCTTTGTAGTTGAGTATCATAACCCCGTAAGTGATGTTTCCTCATTGGATATTGAAACATCAGACACTGAAATAAAAGCACCTGGGGTTAGATCGAAGGAGATAGGAAGAGGCAGAGGTTGTTCAAATAGGGGATCTGAACGAAATAGCAAGGAATCGGGCACAGGGGGAGGCATTATCAACACAAGATGGATGCCCCCTGTCAACATCTGACCACTTTTCCTCTGCATCCTTTGCACCCTCTGGGTCATTATTTTTTAAAGCTACTCCTCTACTCTTTGTGGACACAGGTACTTACAAACCAAAATAGTGAATAGTGGACAATTTAATGTAGAAAACCGTCAAATTATTAATTTATCAAGTCATGCCTTGTCACAAGATGAGATTCAGTGTTGGCATCTGGAATATCATTTGTACCCATGACTTTCTTTGGTAAAGGATATCAATCTATTCTTTAGGAAATGTAAATGGAAAAAGTTCTTCCAAAATACCGACAAACTAAAATGTCCACAACTTCTGCAAATCTGCAAAAACCCTAGTCCATGCCCTCATCATCTCTCACCTTGACTACTGCAACCTCCTGCTCTGTGGCCTCCCCTCTAACACTCTCGCACCCTTCCAATCTATTCTTAACTCTGCTGCCCGACTAATCCACCTGTCCCACCGCTATTCCCCATCCTCTCCCCTCTGTCAATCCCATCACTTGTTCCCAATTGCCCAGAGACTCCAGTGCAAAACCCTTACCATGACGTACAAAGCCACCCACAACCTGTCTCCTCCATACATCTGTGACCTCGTCTCCCGGTACTTACCTACTTGCAACCTCCGATCCTCACAAGATCTCCTTCTCTACTCCCGTCTAATCTCCTCTTCCCACAATCGTATACAAGATTTCTCTTGCATATCCCCCCCACTCTGAAACCCTCTACCACAACACATCAGACTCTCGCCTACCATCGAAACCTTCAAAAAGAGCCTGAAGACCCACCTCTTCGGACAAGCCTACAACCTGCACTAACCACCGATTGACCAAACCGCTGCATGACCAGCTCTATCCTCGCCTACTGTATTCTCACCCGTCCCTTATAGATTGTGAGCCCTCGTGGGCAGGGTCCTCTCTCCTCCTGTACCAGTTATGACTTGTATTGTTTAAGATTATTGTACTTGCTTTTATTATGTATACCCCTCATCACATGTAAAGCGCCATGAAATAAATAGCGCTATAACAATAAATAATAATAATAACTTGGTATTCCCCTGGACTCATGAGCAAATATTAATATCTTGGCTGGACTCTTGGAAGAAGGCAGTAGTGGGATTGGTGAGGGTCCCTTCATTGAACTTAGGTTAGAAAGCACTTGAATGCCCCCATCTCGTGAGTGCAGTGGTATACATATTTTTTCCACATTGGTCACAAACGAGATTGAAAAGATAAACCCCAAGCACAAACTATTGGACCCTAATATGTCAAGAGATGAAATGGAAGCATTATACTCCCTGGAAAAGAACCATAACATCATTATAAAACTTTAAGAAAAGGGGGTAAATGTGGTTGTTATGGATATTGAAAATTCCTTAACATATGTTCTGTGATCCTTTCAGATGCTAACACCTGTGAAGTACTAAGAAGGGACCTCACACCACACTACTCAGCTACTCTTGAAAGTATCCTATCTACAGCATTAAGTGATCACCAGAAGAGGCATGTCCGTGCGCGATTTTGTGGTCTGTTGTCATTACACTACTCAGAGACCAACGGGCAACTGGACCGTAGAGAAACTGGCACCTTTAAATGCGGCACTTGCAGCTTTTGTCATTACATAAATGTGTCCAAAAGCTTTGCAAGCTCATCCACTGGTAGAGTATGCAGAAATAGGGATTTTGCAAACTGCAAAACGGCAGGGGTCATTTATGTTTGTACACGTATATGCCCTAAAGACTATGTGTGTAAAACAAAAAGACTCTTCAAAATCAGGATTGGTGAACATATTGGCGACATCAATCATGAAATGAATACGCCATATGGTTCAATAGCATCAGGGAAACTTGGGGCCTTTCTCTTTTAGGGCTGAAGGAACTGTACCACAATCAAAAAGATTGGGTGATTGGGATAAAAAGATCCTCCAAAGAGAAACATGTTGGATCTTCCTTCTTGAGTCTATGAGTACAGAGGGTATCAATGAGCAACTCAGCTTCACTAGTTTTTTTTATAAGAGGGTGTCTGACATATGTCTGTAATACAGTAAACTGAGCCTGGGTATATTAATCCCTAAGGGATCAAACCTTAATTACTTTTTTCCTGGTCATACACCAGGGGTGCAAATATTGTTAATTGAGCAAGCATACATCTCCTTATATATTTGGTTATACACTTATCTTTTTTCTCTTCATGCTTTATGCTTTCTTCTGTCTTATTTTTCACAGACCATTTATTATTATGGATAAGCAATATATCCATTATAATCCATATATGTAAATAAATAGTGAGATGTCACTCACCGTCCTGTAAAATCCGTACTTTTTTGAAACATTAAAACATCTTCAGCTGGGGAGCAATGTGTGGGATACAAGGATGACGGCGTTTCACGTGGCTGTGCTTCTACGGGTCCACACAGCTATTACCAACTAAAATATAGGCTTCAGGAAATTATTTGTATTGCATTAAACGGGTGTTGGTGGTGGCTTTTGTGAAGGGATACCTATTAGGGTCAATTAGAGCGAGTCGGCGTGAAGCAGGGGCACCACTGCGCTTTCCCCCTTAGAGTGCCAACCTCCGCTGGTAGGTAGGTAAACGAATAATCAGAATCTCTTCCCTAGATTTTTTTCTCTTATTACAAATAATTATTTACATTAAGAGTCAAGCTTTTGTAATTGTTACCTGACCTTGATCTGATTTTTTCATACAAGTGTCTACTTTAGAAGTTCATTAATAAAAGCTGTATTTTAGAGTTTTTGTTGTTGTTTTTGGTTCTATGCACATATATCAGACCACATTCATCTAATTTTGTTTTTTTCAATATTCATATTAAGCAATAAAGATTTATCTGTTGAATAGAATTTTTATCTAGAGAATGAATTACAGACTGCAAATTTAGACAGGGAGGCTCCTGCTGGAGGCGGTTGTTTTACAGCCAGCCCCATGACAGTCTTAAGAAGGAAGGGAAGCATGGCTGATTTCCTGTGACACCCTTTAAACATTTCTCTATATTTTATTTAGTTTTGCTTGAACTATTAGACAAAGTAGAATTTATGGATTATCAGAGATAAAAAGAGAAATTGCAGACATTTCCTTGATTTTTGGAGGGTATTTTCTATGTTTAGTGTTTTTTAAACGGGGTAATCCTTCTGCAGTTTTTGTATTGTCCCTTCCCATCCTAGGCCCTGCACTAGGCATGCCAGTGTTGCATTTTCTCTCGAGATCTACTTTAAATCCTAGTAATCCAAACAAACAAGATAGAGAAATGTTATAAAGCAATAAGGTTAAAAAAAGGTTGTACATATGGTACAATTTCTTAGCATAATAATGCTAAAATTTACATAAAAATCACAGATTTTCACATTTTGATAAAGAAAATAAAAAAATGCGATTTAGAAGACTAATTATTTCTTTCAAAATGGATTTATTTTCTTCAAAAATGGAATTGTTTTACTCAATCAATGCAGCTATTTAATAATTATGATACGAAGACGCTGAAGATTCTTAATTAAACGGCTGTAGTCACGAAACAATAAATTGGAAGCTATTTCTGGAGACAATTGCAGTTTCCTTTAAGGGAATGTAGCATGTATATTTACAGGTTTTGATTTATTACCTAGATAAAACTTTAATTAACAGCTCCTGTACTAAATAACAATGTACATAATTGAGCAAAAGGTTTCACTGTAGGACGTAATTATGCAAATCTCCAAATATATTTTGCTTAATATTTCATTTCTCTATTGTGCATCAAAATGTATGAATTTAATTATATTTGTGTTATTATGAGCAGATAGATCGTCTAGGTTTACACAAGAAATACAGTTGGGACTATTTACTGCAGAAGACCTGTCTTTGGAGACAAGCACAAAACTAATTTGACACACACATAGATGGTGTTATATTTTATAGAGCAATTCTTCATGAGTGTACTGCTATCAGGGATGGACTGGGACTGAAATTCAGCCCTGGCATTTGAAATTACACTGGCCCATTCTGTTCCCACACCCGAGCACCAGATGGGAATGTATTACTAATATTACCCTGCCTGTAGGAAGTCAAAATTTACTACAAGACCAATATTTCTAATAATACCAATAATATTGCTAGATAAGATTAAATAATTATACTACTGAAATAATAATATTGCAATATTACAGACAAGTACCAACAAAGCATAACCAAATATTACCAGCATATTCAGTATTGATATCACCACCATACTTATTGTTAAAGGAACTGAGGTTAAAGTCTTTGTAACTTCAGACTTCTGAATCCACTTAGCGCATGCTGAGGATTCTCCCATGCCAGCATTGGGAGCTGCCATCATGTGACCACAAGTAGGTGATTTTCACACCTCCGGCCACATTCCGACTATTTGTATTTGGCTTTGCTAATTTCACTTGTAATGAGTGAGGCTGCGCACGTCTAGTTAGCAGGTGACCGTATTTATGCAAATCGCATACATGCGCTAACATGATCAGGGGAGTAACTATAGATCCCCCATAACCCCAATACTTTATAATGGTCCCTCAACAGCCCCCTATATAACATGATGATCCACCTCACAGCCTCCCATATAGTATGATGGTTCCTCCAACAGCCTCCTATATAAAGTTATGGTCCCCAACACACCCTCATGTAGTATGATGGTACACCTCACAGTGCCTTACATATTATGATGCTACACCTCACAGATCCTATGTAGCATTATGGTATCCCCAACAGCCCCATAGTATGGTAGTTCACCCAATATTATGCTATATAGTAGGGTTGTCCACGCCACAGCCCTTTATATACTATGATGGTCCAACTCACAGCACCCTATATAGCGTGATGGTCCTCCAGAACCCCCCAAAAATAAAACAAATCCCTTTACTCACCCAAACTCAAACACCTGATCTGCAGTGTCTGACTCCTATTCTATCCACACGATGCAGTGACGTTATTGCACCACTGATGTCCCCTGTTGGTGCCGGCCTTTAGCAGGTCGCAGAAAGAAGGTACGCCAGCGGCCTGCTAGGGTAAGTGAGGGAGAGAGCAACTTGGAGCTCTGTCACAACTGTTAATGTAGCAGACAAGGAGGCCGATGATCAAACAGACCCTTCTGGCATTTGCCAGAATTCCCAGATGGCCAGTCCGGCCCTGACTGCTATAGAGCATACAAATAATCATGTACTTTAAAAACATTATAGTGATATATTAGTGATCAAAGAAAGGGGATTTTCAACTTCATTGAAAACCAGAGTCAGGTATGCTTATGTTGTAAAACAACAAATAATGCTCATCTACCTTCTGAAACACCTTATACACCTTATACTCTACACTACCTTTTCATTGATCTCTACCAGTCTTTGTTAAACAGTTGATCTGTGGTGTCACATCCACAACATGCGACTATAGCCACTAATCATTGACCACATGAGATAAGTGATTGGTTGCAACAGTGATGTGTTGAAGATGTGACATCAACACATAGGCCTTCTTAAAAAACACATGCAGGAATGGCGGTCACACAAAGCTGAAGTGGTAGGGGTTTCAGGATGCAAATACATTTTTTTTTTATTTTATTACATCAACAAGCCCCAATTGGCTCTGATTTTTAATGTAAATAGACAATTTTTAATACCTAAAATCATCGAGCCTTAGGTTCAACGCCATCTGTGATTGAACCTACAAGCTGCACAAACTTATGGAAAATCCTTCACATAGCTTTTAATATGCGGAACAGATAACCTCAGGAGCTGGTTAAAGCAAAAACTGTTAGTGGTTTCAAAAACGGCTGAGATAGTTGCAGCACGCCTGTTCCCAGAGTCCAGGGAACAATTGTACATGCATCATTCAGAAAAGCGTACAATTGAAACTCTAGCCTCCACCTCAGCCTGATGTCAGCATGGTGATCAGATCATGTGAGAGAATAGCATTGGTGGTAAGTGCTCCTGTTTCTAGGTTTTTTTTTATCTAGGTGGTGAAAAAATATTCCAAAGTTTGCAATAAAAAAAAGGTTGCCATATTCTGAGTCCTGTAGCATTTCCATTTTCGGGATCTGGGGCTGGGTGAGGGCTTATTTTTTGCACGCCGAGTTTACATTTATAATGATACCATTTTGGTGCAGATACGTATGTTCTTTTTATCGCCCATTATTGCATTTTATTGGAATGTCGCAGCAACCAAAAAAACGTAATTCTGGTGTTTCTATTTTTTTTCTCGCTACGCCGTTTACCTATTGGATTAATTCTTTTCATATATTGATAGATCAGGCAATTCTGAACACGATGATACCAAATATGTGTATATTTGATTCTTTTTTGTATTGTTTAATCCCTTCATGACTTTGGGTTTTTCCATTTTTCCGTGTTCGTTTTTCGCTCCCCTCCTTCAGCGAGCAATAACTTTTTTTATTTTTCCATCAATATGGCCATGTGAGGGCTTATTTTTTGTGAAACAAGTTGTACTTTTGATTTTTTTAAAGGGGCGAAAGGGGGGTGATTTAAACTTTTATATTTTTTTTATTTTTTTCACATTTTTTTTCCTTTTTTTTTCACTTTTGCTGTACTTCAAAAGCCTCCATGGGAGGCTGGAAGCTGGCACAACTCAATCGGCTTTGCAACATAGCAGCAATCATGAAATTGCTGCTATGTAGCTTAATAATAGGCTTGCTATGAGCGCTGACCACAGGGTGGTGCTCACAGCTAGCTGGGATCAGTAACCATAGAGGTCTCAAGTACCTCTATGGTTACCATTCTGATGCATCGCTGACCCCGATCATGTGACGGGGTCAGTGATGCGCTTATTTATGGCCAAAAGTGTCGGTTAAATGCCGCTGTCTGCGTTTGACAGCAGCATTTAACTAGTTAATAGCGGCGGGTGAATCGCGATTTCTCCCGCCGCTATTGCAGGCACATGTCAGCTCTTCAAAACAGCTGACATGTCCCGGCTTTGATGCGGGCTCACCGCCAGAACTCTGCATCAAAGCGGGGGATCTGACCTTGGACATACTATCCTGTCCGAGGTCAAAAAGGGGTTAATTTTGAATGGGGAGGAATGGGGTGTTTTGAACTTTTATATTTTTTTATTTTTTTAGTATTTTTAAAAACTTTTTTACTTTGTACTTGCTTCAATAGTCTCCATGTGGGACTTGAAGCTGCACTTGTCGAATCAACTCTGCTATATAGAGCAAGGCTGCAGTCCTGCTCTATGTAGCAAATTTGCTCTCTTGCTATGAGAGCCGACCACCAGGCGGCGCTCATAGCGATCCAGCAATGACAACCACAGGTGTCGCCTGCTGACCTCGGGTTGTCATACCAACCCATCATCGACCCACAGTCATGTGACACGGGCACCGATGGGACGAGGTATGGAGACGCGCTTCCTGCACGTCCATGTTAAATGCCGTTGTCAGCCTTTGACAGCTGATTCCACCCGTGAATGTTCCGGACAGATCAGATCAGCTGTCATGTGCCAGAAAAGGTGCAGGCTTATTGCCGGAGCCCACACTACACAGGGAAAGGTGTCCAATGACGAACTGCATCCATCATTGGAGGTTAAGAGTTTAATTATAAAATGAAGCCATGTAGCCAATACTAACAATGTGTAATATACTCACTGTCAGGATTCAGCTATGATTGAAGGTTTCTTTAGTCATCACATGGCCACTTTATTCATACGCGATATTCATACTGACGGTCATGTGGCAACTAGTTTTCTTTCTGCTTCTTTCAGGTTTTCACTGAACATTGATAGAATTAGAGAGAGGTGCTTGTGGGTACATAACTAAGTGCGCAAATCATAAATGTGCTTGGAGCGGGGGGTGCCAAACTGAATTATTGCCCCTGGGGCCAAAAACCCTAAATACAACTAGGAAAATGTATGCTATTTATTGTACTATAATTGTAAACATACAATGTACAGTAAAATTATGGTAATCCAATGTCTAATTATTAGAAAGTCTGATTCCCTCATAGAAATGCAATATAAAGCTGCATGCACATGGTGGTATCACAGCTCTGAGCAACATACTATATGAGCTGTTTAAAACCATAATATGGCAGTCTATTGGATCCTATTGTACCTTCATAGGGGTCATATGCAGATGATTTCAAATGACGATAAATAAATGTTTTCCTGTTAAATTAATAACTTGACAATAATAATAGAAGATTCAATTTGTGACAATCATTCTGAGCCAGGAGCAATACTATGTTCAATGTCCATGGTAAAACATAGGTATTAGTACATGAGATCACATTAAAGGGACACTGTCACCTGAATTTGGAGGGAACAATCTTCAGCCATGGAGGCGGGGTTTTTGGGTGTTTGATTCACCCTTTCCTTACCCGCTGGCTGCATGCTGGCTGCAATATTGGATTGAAGTTCATTCTCTGTCCTCCGTAGTACACGCCTGCACAAAGCAATGTTGCCTTGCGCAGGCGTGTACTATGGAGGACAGAGAATGAACTTCAATCCAATATTGCAGCCAGCATGCAGCCAGCGGGTAAGGAAAGGGTGAATCAAACACCCAAAAACCCCGCCTCCATGGCTGAAGATTGTTCCCTCCAAATTCAGGTGACAGTGTCCCTTTAAGGGAGCTGTTATATGAAAAATGCAACAAGCAGAGGAATCACCCAATTGGTGCCAAGAACATATTGATTCATATAGTCCACAAAATAGCACAACATAGTTTTAAATTCTATGCCATATTTCAAGATTTCTCGGTTAATGGCTCCACATAATACTGGTATATAGTTCTAACATAATAATGAAATTCAATTTTCAAATAACACCCCTATACACCATTAAATAAAAATAGGTTGTATAAGGTCTTAGTTGCTCCTGTGGATTTCCGTCTTCAAAGGATGATGTGTTTGACAATGATTTCTGCTCATAGAACTCAACTATACTTGATCTAGATATTATAACTGTGACCTGTTGTTCTGTGTTTGAGCTTTTATTTGTTTGCATTTTTAAATGTCTTCACATTTGTGGATAATTTTTTTGCACATACAGCTCTGGTAAACATAAAGAGACCACCACATCAAAAACCTGTCCATGGGCAGCCCAATCTCCAGACCTGAACCCCATTGAAAACCTCTGGAATGTAATCAAGAGGATGATGGATAGTCACAAGCCATTAAACAAAGAAGAATATCTTAAATTTTTGCGCCAGAAGCAGTGTGAAAGACTGGTGGAAAGCATGCCAAGACACATGAAAGCTGTGATTAAAATCATGGTTATTCCACAAAATATAGATTACTGAGCTCTTCCTGAGTTAAAACATTAGTATTGTTGTTTCTAAATGATTATGAACTTGTTTTCTTTGCATTATTTGAGGTCTGAAAGCGCAGTTTTTTTTTTCCATTTTTACCATTTCTCCTTTTCAGAAAAATTATGCAAAATGTATTGCTTGGAAATTCGGACCCTTGTTGTCAGAAGTTTATAGACTAAAAGAACAATTTACATTTGACTCAAAAATATACCTATAAAGAGAAAAATCAGGGAAACTTAAAATTTTGCAGCGGTCTCTTAATTTTTGCCAGAGCTGTATATTTTTAAGTTGTACTAATACAAAACTTGTGAGCAGTATGTACACATTTTTGTCAAAAGAAAATGTAAAGCAAAGATGAATTTTATTTCATTCATAACAATAGAGTTCATAGGTGCATAAGTATATAGGTTGAAAGCTCAACCTTTCTCCACCAGCTCTATATTCTCTATCGCTAGATTGCATAAAACCCAAAATGCATTTTTGTGTGAGAAAAGCATCCAGCCCTTTTGTGGAAGCTGCTATAGTACCTGCAATTCCGACTTGTGGTTGGCCTTCCACAGTCCGATTGCTATAACTGTAAAGAACCCTTTCCTACTTAGCTGCCAAAATCGCCTTTCTTTCACCCATAATGAGTGCCCCCTTAGTATGGTCTTTGGTGCCAGTTGCTTGTATTGACCACAGATATAGTTATACATATAAATGAGATCCCATCTTTTTTCTAAGCTAAACAATCCCAACTTTCCCAACCTCTCATCATAAAAGAGGTTTTCCCTCCCATTTAATAATAAAGTTGTCGCTTCTGAGCTGAGTCTAACTTCCAAATATTCTTTATAAAATATGGAATTCAAAACTGGGTCCCATATTCTAGATGTGGCCTTAGAAGTGATTTATATCATTGGGATCACAGGTTCAATAGAAACCTAAGTTCAATGCAAGAAAATTGCAGGAGTCTGCAAAAAATACTCTGGCCTTTTCAGCCTGCCTATATATTATGTTCACGTACATTATCACCCAACATATAACAACATATAAAAGAAGTCATCCTAAATCACTGCTTAATAGATGCACATTGTAGTCTATTGACTTATTTTACTACCAGCTAATGTTAAGCCACCATTCTGCATCTGTTTCAAACATTTGTATCCTATTTAACACATCAATGAGTCAATGACTTCTATTCAAATTACTGATGGAAAAGTCTTCACCCGCTCTAACTTTGGGCAATGAATTCCATTCAATGGAGCATGAACTTTAATTTAGCTTAAAAATCAATTATGATTAATGGGCAAAGTATAAACACTAAATGCAGTGGAAAAACAAATGGTATATAGTTTGTCAAAGCTAAACCTAAGTATGTGTGTTAGGGGTCGAGTTCCCGCCTCTGCACAGGGGGAATCTCGGGCCATCTCCGCTGCGGTCTCCCATTCTTCTCCTGCCACAGTGGAGCCTGCTCAGCGGAGACGTCGGTCCCAGCGTCTTGCTCAGTCCCACTCTGCACAAATAGTTACTGCTGCTTTTCCGGCTTCTGCCATTGAAGTTAGTGCTGGGGTAGCGGCGAGCAGACGCTTCTGGGACTAAGTCCTGCTTTTCTTATTCTGAGCATGCCCTGAATAAGATCTCTCAGTGGAGATTGAGGGTCACGTGGTCAGATACTGCAGCTAAGTCCATTGGTCCTTTCAGGAAGGTCCTTTGAGTGCTAGGACTAAGTCCTGCTTTGCACACTGAGCATGCCCAGGGCAAGATCTCTCAGTGGAGATTTAGGGTCACATGCTCAGGTATGGCAGTCTCTCATTGGTCCTTCTAGGAAGGTCTTTTACTTGCTGCAGCTATATAAGGCTCACATGGCCGCACGGCCATGCGCTAGTGTCAATTCATATATGTGCTTTGCGCCAGTGTGGATATGTATGAGTGTGTTCAGGGACCCGGCTGAAATAAGCCTCTAGAATACCGGCACCTCCGGTGAGGAGATTGTATGAGTGTGTTCAGGGACCCGGCTGAAATAAGCCCCTAGAATACCGGCTTCTCCGGTGAGGAGATTGCATGTTGCATAACCACTGACTGCTATCAGCTTGGCAGTAAGCTTGTGCTCCTGTGAGGCTAACAGGGCACAGTGCTTCGCTTTCATGGCTACTCTGTGGAGTAACAGAGCTTGTCTATACCGCCAAACAGTGCCGCCATTCGCTAGCAGCAGGTTCCTCCTGCACGGTGGACCCCGGGCTGCGAACGCACCATTTATAATAAACATCTCTATTTTCTCGGTGCGTTCCACTAGCCCTAACAATGTGTTGCATTAATGTTGTTCTGGGGTGCCATATTAAAGATTGGTCATATGGAGCCATACACTGAAAATGAACTCTAACTGCTATTATTTTTTTGCAGACATGGCATAGGTTTTTATCCTACAAAGAACCAAGCGCATGAGATGTTTGAGACTGTGCCCTGTGCAGCATGCAGCAGCATGCATGTTAAAGACAGTGACCAAACGTGAGCTTACATGAGATGATGAGTTGGTAGAGATGATGAATTGTCTAAATTCTTACATCACCTTCAAGAAACAGGTTAGAGACAACATTAGTGTAGCAAATCCATTAACTCCAATAAGTACGGACAGATTTGGAGCAGCCACTGTTCTTTGAAGGTCTAAAGGCACTTGAATATCCCTAGTTTTCTACTATATATACATCTCTCCTTTGATGTAAAGGCCACCAAGTTGCATTTATGAATTAGTTAATTACTGGATGAGTGGTGAAGTGAGGTGTTAGTTAGCCTGGACTGAACTGAAGTGTTGAGAACTATGATGAGAAATGCATGCCAAATTTGTGGTCCAAGGAATAATTGGATTTACGTCCATAGAACAGGAAGAAATGAACAAGAGAAGTGGTCAGTCAGTTGGTCAAGTCCATAAAGACATTAAACAGAAGTCACTATGATCTCTACACTGCCGACATTGCTTACTATACTGGAGTGCTGAGCTCAACAATCAAGTTGGCTGAAACAAGAATGGGGACATGTACATTTGTTCAAGGAAAAATATACATTATTAACCAGATTTCCAGTGTTTCTATACCATAACCCTGGAATTTTCTGCTTGACATTTTATGATTCAGAAGCTTACAGGAGGTAGCAATTGTTAGGGCTGGCGGAATGCACCAAAAGGATGGTAATAAGGTGCGTTCGCAGCCTGGGGTCCACCATGCAGAGATGTAACCTGCTGCTCGGTAATGGCAGATACTATATGGTGGTATAGTAGTGAACACATGCAGGTTAAAGTCACCCGATATATACAGAAATGGACTCTGTTACAGCACAGAGCCGCTAGATATATATTTAGCACACAAAGTGCGTGCGGCACTGCACTGGCAAACGCCTCTAACAAATGTAAATAAATGAAGGAATTCAGTTCACAGGGTGTATGTGGCACCGTACTAGCGAATACCACTAACCAATGCTAATCTAGCGGATTTAGCACACTGAGTGAGCACGGCGTCGCACAGGCGAACACCAATAACTGACGCTAACTGTCATGAATTGAGTGCATGGTGGCTCTTAGGCAATGCCACCACTCGGCACTGTCTCAAATTCCAATCACCCTATTCACATGCACAACCAGAGGGTAGGGGATCATTAGGAGCTTTCACCAGAGACATACATGCTTGCACACACACACGATCCTAGAATATACTAGCGCATGGCTGAGCGGTCATGTGATCCTTTTATAGATGCAGCCTTCCGTGACCTTGCTAGTGGACCAATCAGAGCCACTTGAGAACCGGGGCATGTGACCCCTGACCACCGATGAGTGGTTGCCTCATGGGCATGCTCAGTAGGAAAAAAGAAGGACTTAGTCCCAGGAGCATCTGCTCGATGCTGACTAATGCTGGTTACTACAGCTGTACCTGGGACAGCAGCAACAACCAGAAGCACAGCATCAGCTTGAGCATGACGCTGGGACCGACATCTCTGCTGAGCAGGCTCCTCTGCTGCTGAGGAAGAGTGGGAGACTGCAGAGGACATGGTTCGAGATTCCCATTGTGCAGCGGCAGAAACTCGACACCTAACAGCAATGACATCAAACACTATGATTACAGGGAGTAATCAAAATGTAAAACTTTTTTAATACAGTCATAGCCGAAAGTGGAGGCAACTGATATAGAAGGGTTAATGTTTTTCTTCTTTTGCTAGAATTTGTTCTTATATTTTTATAGCCTTATAGTCTCCGATTCAAGGATTTTATACTTCTTATCTCATACGAAATGTTTCAAGAATCAGCAAGAACATGCTCTGGGCACATGGTAAACAAAGGTCATCATGACCTGGGTAACAGGGAGCTACTTTGAGTTACATTGCTGTAAATGGTATAAATTACTACTTCTTGTTTCAATAAACCAGAAAAGTGCGCACAACCAGTGTGTATTATTTTCTCCGAGGTCCGGCATATCTGGCTTTGGGTCAGAACAGAAACAGCTACAACACAACCTTGAATTTGTATCATAAAATGAAGTAGTTCTCAGAGAAAATTATTGCAATTGCAAATGTTTTATTATACACATTTCCTTTATGTGTATTGGAACAACAACAAAAAAACAAATTGTACATAATTTCACACAAAACTCCAAAAATGGTCTGGACAAAATCATTGACACCTTGCCGAAAAATTGAGAGTAAACAACTTTATTTCAAGCATGTGATGCTCATTCAAAAACCTGTTGCAGGCAAGAAAGTAACAGGTGTGGGCAATTGAAATTTACACCTGAAACCAGATAAAAAGGGGAGAAGGTGACTCAATCTTTGCATTGTGTGTCTGTGTGTGCAACACAAGAAGAGAATTGTCTGAGGACTTGAAAACCAAAATTATTGAACTATGTCAACAATCTTAAGGTTACAAGTCCATCTCCAGAGATTTTGATGTTCCTTTGCCCATGATGGACAACATAATCACCAAGTTTTAAAACCATGGCACTGTAGCTAATCTCCCTGGACATGGATGGCAATGAAAAATTGATAAAAGGTTGCAAGTAGTGAAGAACCTCTTTAAAGATCAGATAATTTATTGTCTCTGCTGATTTTCTCTTTGTTGCTTATGGCATCACCTATGGTCTTTTTTAATAGGATGTATGAATCGATACGAGACAAATTTTCTTGGACAAATGTGAGCACAACGACGGCAGGATGTCATTTTGCTGAAATACAGAGTCGGAAAGGGTTTTAAAAAATCATGTTATTGTTACTTCTCCTTGACCCTCCCTTCACTTGACCTACGTGTCCAAGCGGTGCATAATGCTGCTGGCTATTGATGTCCATCATTATGCATGTGTTCAAATGAGGTCTAATAAATGAAACACCCAGCTTAAAAGAAAGATAGAAAAGTCGAGGACCTGAGATGGCAAAACAGGTATGGAGAGAGAATTTGTTTAACCTTTCTCAGCTGATTTAATTTGCATTGATTTTATTCGAAAGGAATCAAATTACCCTTCTTAACTGAGAAAATTTGCCCAAATCAAATTTTGAGACATTTACTCAACTCTATGGTTCGTTCTTTAGAGTGAATGTAAGGCATCATAGCATTAATTGGGGCCTAGTCACCTCTGGAAGCACCAACGAAGAATATAGAGAATACTTAAGGGGTTAATTTGAATCAATAGACCTTGAAATGTCGTTTAACTTCTACAATTGGATGTGTTTAAATAGGATGTGCCTGTGCTGAGATATTTTACCTCAAAGAAAAAATCATTTGCCGTACTATAATGTCTGTATACCTTTTTACTTCCTCCACTGCCCAGAAGCTGTGGTATGATCAGACCATGGTCAGCCAGAACTATTACAGAGTACACAGCAGGGGCACATTTATAAGATTATCTCAGCACAGGAATATTTTATTTAATCACATGCAATTTTGGAAGTTGTTATTATTCCAAAATCTATTGATTAAAATTACCCCTTTAAATAGCAATTGTAGAACACATGGGGAGCTGCAGCAGCAAGAACAGGTGTGTAGAAGGTGTGTAGAAGGTGTATAATGATTATTACATATTATTGCTTTCTAACCCATTTCTAGCCTAACCTTTTATGATTTCAGGTCAGATATTAGCAGCACCTTTTTCTTAACTGCAATCAGGATACATTTGCTTTATGTCAAATAAATTCAATGCAAATTCAAGCAAATTTCCCAAATTAGAATTTCGCCAGATTCCCTCATTCTTAAAAAATATACATATCTTGCAAATAAAATGCAATATAGATTTAGAATGCAACTATTAGGAGCCTAACAGGGTAGTGTTCACTAGAAATTGCAACTACATAATACTTTATAGGATAAGCTGAACAATTCGCTATTGTTTTCTGTCAAGAGAAATATCAATTTCAAAATATTTGCTTTTATTTAAAGGGAATATGGATATCTCAGGACATTATTCTATTAAAACACAGGTGGGGTGAAAAGTTGCTGATCACTAGGGTCCCACACTTCTCCGTTTTAATTGAATGGCAGTCGAGCACACACACTGCTGCCTAACTCAATTCAATGGTACTAATAGAGATAGACGAGTACAGCGCTGTGCTATTCCCATCTGTCTTATGGACTTTGAATACCATTTACAGCAGCTGAATCTTTGCAAGGATCTGGGTTTCAAGGGGTTACTGTATAATTCTTCAATTACACCAAAATGAGCAGGAAAACTTCCAAATTATAGCAGGATCCAAGAAGTATCGTTTCTCCTTGCGGAGAGTGACATGTTAAGCATGTTGAGATGAGGAGACCTAAAGCCGCAATGCTCCTCTGGGAAATATGCAAATTGTCTCTTCAGAGAGGAAGAGGACTAGAACTCTAGTGCCACCTATTGGAAGTAATCCTAACAGTCAATGTTGACCCTTTAACGAGCCTTGTCACATGACATAGGATAAAAATTATAGCAGTCAATTATTTGAAATCTGTCACTCAGGAAAGTGTTTTGCATTAGGGACAATACCTATAAACATCTTTCTCATGGTTTTTGGTAACTCTTTTTAGCTTATAGGAAATACCGTTCATGATGTATATTTATTAGGGATGAGCGAGTGTACTCGTAGCTCGGGTTTTCCCGAGCACGCTCGTGTGATCTCCGAGTATTTGTTAGTGTTTGGAGATTTAGTTTTCATCGCTTCAGCTGAATGATTTACAGCTATTAGCCAGGCTGAGTACATGTGGGGGTTGCCTGGTTGTTAGGGAATCCTCACATGTAATCAAGCTGTCTAATAGCTGTAAATCATTCAGCTGAAGCGATGAAAACTTAATCTCTGAACACTAACAAATACTTAGAGATCACCCGAGCGTGCTCGGGAAAACCCGAGCAATGAGTACACTCGCTCATCACTAATATTTATATCATTGGTCATGTCCCTGACTTTGATGCGGGCTCAGGCGCTGAGCACTTGACGGTTGATGGCTAAAGGTCTGCAGAAGATCCACATGCTTGTAATTCCTCTTCATAAGAGACAGTGATTTTTGCTATACATAGCAGGGCTTCAGCCTGTGTCAAGGGCAGCTGCAATTGCTCAGTTTTGGAGTTTATTAGCTTGAGTGCTGTGTGTCTCCTGGGTCGCTTCACTAGAGAAACCAGTGTTGTGGTGGCGGTGTTTACTGCACATACCATGCCAAGCAGGTTAGGGCAGTGGGCTTATAGATTCTGAAGAAAATGTTAAATAATAACCTCACACCTTATCCTTTTGGGGGATGTAAATGTTTGCATAGCCACAGTTGATCAATACGTAACATTTCGATGTGCGACTGTGTACTTTTCTACAGTAACATATATAGTATGCAGAATGAAAACGTGACTGTGTGAATATTATGTGACTATGCAAATAATAGAATAATCAATAATAAGGACTAATTATACACAATAATAAACCAGGGACATCACAAATTTGATCCATAATTAGTTGGGCTATAAAACATATTAGGTAAAATTCACCAACAACAATAATAATAATAATAATAATAACTATGGAAGACACAGCAATGAATACACCCTGGCTCTCCATTCAAAATACAATAATACCAGATAGAGATGGGAAAATAATACATATCCACAAAATGTTTAATACTCGCCCAGTTTCATGCTGATTCTGACCCACATTCACCACTGCCTCATGAGCTCCATTTAAACTTAGAAGCATTGCTTGCTCTATTCTTTGCCTAGAATTTACATTTCATCTTTCATAGTTTTACAACTCTCAGATATTATATATACATATATATATATATATATATATATATATATATATATACATACAAATATATATCATTATTATAATGTTGAGCATAAGGCTACTAGTACAAAGCAAATAGTTGTGGACTTGCTGCAAAAACAAACAGCCAAATCGCAAACACATCGGGGCAAAACATTGACAGTCATAATATGCTGTAATGAACTATTGAATCTTTAGTTTCAGCCATCGATGCGGTCATGTAGCCTCTGGTTAAAAAATATCATTAACATGTGTTAAAATGTTGCTCAGTTTTATATTAGAGATGAGGAAATAAATTCAAGCAAAACTTACTTCTACTCAAATTTTTCAAAAATCCACATATGTTTCAGCACAAATTCATTAAAATGGATCACATCACTGAATCAAAGAGGGCTATCAAAAGGTTTATAAAAAGAAAAAAGTATATTCTTACACTCACTGCTCACATCTTTGTGAGCCCTGTTATGTTTGCTAATGACAGGTGTTATGAAGGCAATCCAGAAACACAGTGTGCTTAGCGATCAGAGCGCACACAGTGATCTGACAAATACCCTAAAATACAAGAACTAACGGCACGGCGGTACACCCTTTGCGTCTCAGAGCTTCCAGCAAAACAAAAGACAAGCTGGAAAGAAAAAAAGCAACAAAAAAGCAAAAAGCACTTAGCTATACAGAGCAGCAGGTCACAGGAACAATCAGGAGAAGCTCAGATCCAACACTGAAACATTGACAAGGAGCAAGGATAGCAGCATCAGGCGGAGCTAAGTAATGAAGCAGTTAACGAGCTCACCAGAACACCTGAGGGAGGAAGCTCAGAAGCTGCAGTACCACTTGTGACCACAGGAGTGAATTCAGCCACAGAATTCACAACAGAGCCCCCTACACTCGACAGAAACTGCACTCATCAAAGTGATCAATGACCTTCTGACAGCAAAATGTAATGGTTACCACTCTCTGCTCATTCTTCTCGACCTGTCTGCAGCTTTCGACACTGTTGACCACCCTCTCCTACTCTCTAGGCGCCAGTCACTAGGCATTAAGGACACTGCTCTCTCCTAGTTCTCCTCCTATCTTTCTGACCGCTCCTTCAGTGTTCTGTTCTCTGGCTCCACTTCATCTCCTCTCCCTCTCACTGTCGGGGTACCTCAGGACTCAGTCCTTGGCCCCCTTCTCTTCTCCCTCTACATGGCCCCAATTGGACAGACCATCAGCAGATTTGGCTTTCAGTACCATCTTTATGCCGACGACACACAACTATATACGTCATCCCCTGACCTTACCGCCGCTGTACTATAGAATGCCACTGACTGTCTTTCTGCAGTCTCTGACATCATGTCC
This sequence comes from Ranitomeya imitator, assembly GCF_032444005.1. Classification (NCBI taxonomy): domain Eukaryota; kingdom Metazoa; phylum Chordata; class Amphibia; order Anura; family Dendrobatidae; genus Ranitomeya; species Ranitomeya imitator. The sequence goes on from NC_091287.1 coordinate 515,855,705, forward strand.
ACTCTCTATCTGAAACTCAACCTCTCCAAAACTGAACTTCTTCTGCTCCCACCATCTACTAACCTCCCTAAACCTGACATTTCCCTCTCCGTGGGTGGCACCATAATAACACAACAGGCACGCTGTCTGGGTGTTATGTTTGACTCCGATCTCTCCTTCACATCCCATATACAATCTCTTGTCCGCTCATGCTGCTTACACCTAAAGAACATCTCTAGAATCTGCCCTTTTCTCACCATAGAAACAACAAAAACCCTCACTGTCGCCCTGATCCACTCCCACCTGGACTACTGTAACGCTCTATTAATTGGCCTCCCCCTCACTCGACTTTCCCCTCTCCAGTCCATCCTTAATGCAGCAGCCAGGGTCGTCTATCTAGCTAATCGTTACTCAAACGTGTCCACTCTTCGCCAGTCATTACACTGGCTGCCCATTCATTACAGGATACAATTCAAAGTACTTGTTCTCACCCACAAAGCTCTCCACAGTGCAACACCCCCTTACATCTCCTCCCTCATTTCTGTCTATTGGCCTAACCGACCTCTGCGCTCTGCAAATTACTTTCAACTAACCTCTGCACTAATCCATACCTCCCACTCCTGACTACAAGACTTCTCCCATGCTGCGCCAATCCTCTGGAATGCTCTACCCCAAGAAATTAGGACTATCCACAATTTGCATAGTGTTAGGCGCTCCCTCAAAACACATTTGTTCAGAGCGGCCTATCATGTTCCCTAATCAGTTATTTTGTTTGTGTGTAGCCCATTCACTACTTCCATCTATCCCCCACTCCCTGAAGATGGCTGGACCATCATTGTAAATACATCATTGTAAATACACACCTGTACTTTGTATCTCCCCCACCTCATTGTAGATTGTGGGTTGTGTAGCTTTAATTATTGTATTGTTAACATTGTTACTTATGACTGTTATGTTTGAAGCTGTTAAACTGTAAAGTGCTGCGGAATATGTTGGCGCTATATAAATAAAGATTATTATTATTATCTTTGGCCCCATGCTCCTTATGTGACGCCCAGGAGACCGGGATACCCAGCACCGGACCAATGGAGTCTGTCTCTTGAGGGGGATGTCACGGGTGGCTTGACCCGGTGCTGTGGCCTCAGGCAATGCACAGTGTAAGGGGTATCGTGAGGGGACAGGCACTTACTTGATCAGCAGCAGGTTCTCCCAGCGGTGACGATCCCGATCCTGGATAGATGGCTATTGTCCAAATGAAAGACTGAAGCACTGAAACGTTTAACCAGTTCACTTTAACATAAAGGGATTTACAACCAGTCCTGTCACCGGAGTCTGTATGGGAACTCTGAGTTACTTTGACCCTGCCGGGGTCTTCGCCTCTTATTGTGCGCAATTTCTGTGTGGCCCTGCTGCTGTATGTGAACTGGCTGCCGGCCCAATCTGTCCCCTCCGGGTCCTGGTTCGACAGGCAACCCGAGTCCTTTTATCAGCTTACCCCCTCTGGGAGTACCGCTGAACTCTGTATCTGTTGCTGCGTCCGGCCCTAGTGAAGCTGATATCACCTCACGTTTTTCCGGTTGCTGTATTATATATAATGAATACAGCCACGGATCCGGTATCCGTCTTTGCGCCTGTTCTGGGTAGTGATTAATGCTACCCGGTTCTCACAATGTCCTTTTTCTCTATCCCTCTTCTCCTCAGGCCGGTGATTTAGGCCTGGTAACAGTCACAGGGCTGTTAGATATTCAACTGTATGACCTCTCACTTTCAGCTCCTTGGCCCAACTGCCATTTCTTCTCTCAGACCAGAATGGATTAAGGGGAGTCTCTGGAGCTCCCCCTTCTGGCCGGAGGTGGTAGTGCAGTTTTGCTATCTTAATATTTGTGTTTAGTGTCAGTAACTATTTTTGTGGCAAATACCCCTAGGGGTGCCACATTCCCCCTTAGTTAAGAACAGTACTCCGGGACTGTGGGACGATAACATTTTGAAATAACAATTAATATGTACAGAGTCTTAAAAATGAAAAGTTACAAAAAACCACTCAAGGAAACAAAAATAGAGTTCTGTAAAAAGTCACTTCAAATAGCGTCCCTTAATACAGTTCTACCCTTGAAGGTACTCAATAGAAAGTCTAAAGAAAGTTCAAAAAGAGTAAAAAGCAGTCTTTCCGGAGCTTTGATTTAGTGCCTCCGGGCTGATAACAAGTTCAAGAATATGCAAGAAGTTCATACTTACAAGTCTCTGTAGGTACTGGGCTTAAACGTTGCAGACTGATAACAATGACTATACTACATTTTCTGTTTAACTATATACGGCATAACATATATACAATTCACATTATGAGCTTTATAGTTGGTAATCTGCATACCTGGCCGGTAATTGACCCTGGGTACTACGCTGTGATCTACGTAATAGCGGTATCTCTTCATGTGGAGTACTACTGTCTACTGCGGATGTAGTATCTGCCCGCCCTGCTAAAGATAATTCCACGACTATGGAGTTGGCAAGTCCACCGTGAATGGGATTACTCTGACCAGGAATCTGTTCTTCCTGGCCTGGAACCTCCTGTAGTACGGGGTCAGCCTCCTCCTGTCTTGGGACTTCTGGTATTGGGTTCGGTGTTGGGTAAAAGGCCACCATGGGAACCACTACTCCACCATGGTATGTTAGTAGGGTTTTGGGAAAGTCTCCTATACAGGTGTGATACATTTCCTCTTCTTTTTCCTTTACTGGTTGGACCTGCATGGGTTGAATAACTTCTGGTTCTGGCTGGACAACTTCTGGCTCTTTCAATGCTTCCGGACATAATTTAAGATTGTCTCTTGACACTAGTACAGATGTTAAGCCTCCGTTTTTGCTAATGAGACACATTTTAGGATTATCCATTCTTGTTGGTAAAACTGTGTAGGGTACGGCTTCCCACTGATTGTCTAGTTTATTGGTTCGACGATTTCTCTTGAGCACTTGGTCACCCGGTCTTAATGGGGTCGCTAGAGCATTCTGGTTGAAAGTTCGCTCTTGTCTTTCTCTAGTTTGCTGAAGGCTTCTTTCCACACTCTCTTGCACTTGGCGATACTGCTTTTGCCGTATGATATCCCAATTGGAGTCTTGAACTTCTGCGTCTGGTTTCAGAATTCCCATTTCTAGATCAATTGGTAATTGGCCGGGTCTTGCACGCATAAGGTAAGCTGGGGTGCAGTTGGTGGAGCTCACCGGGACATGATTATACAGATCCACCAAGTCAGGCAATTTCTCTGGCCATTGATTCCTTTCTGTCTCAGGTAAAGTCTTTAGTAGGTCTATTACAATATGGTTCATCTTCTCGCATAAGCCGTTTGTTTGTGGATGATAGGCCGTCGTCCGGATCTTTTTGCAACCATACATATTACAGAATTCTCTGAAGATCTCTGATTCAAAGGCTGTACCTTGGTCGGTGAGAACCTGTTCCGGATATCCATGGGGTCTACAAAAGTACGTTTGGAACGCTTTGGCTGCTGTTTTTGCTGTCAGATCTTTTACGGGTACTACTACCAAGAAGCGTGAATAATGGTCCACGATGGTCAAGGCATAGACATAGCCGGACCGGCTTGGTGTCAACTTCACGTGGTCCATGGCTACAAGTTCAAGTGGTTGTTTGGTGATTATGGGCTGCAGTGGTGCTCTTTGGTTCTTTTGATCGTTTCTTCTGAGGTTGCACGGGCCACAATTTCTGCACCACTGTTCGATTGATTTTCTCATCCCGACCCAATAAAATCTTTCTCTTAGAAGTACTTCTAACTTTTTCCAACCGAAGTGACCAGCACCATTATGGTAAGCTTCGTGGACCATCTTGACATCTTGTTTAGGCACGATAATCTGCCAAACCAATTCATGTGTTTTCGGATTGGTGTACCTTCTACAGAGCTTCCCTTGATACAGGAACATTTTGCCTCTCTCTTTCCAGAGTTGATGCGTCTCTTCTGGGGCATCCTCATCGGGATATGCACTTTGCTCAGTTAACAGTTCCTTCACCAACTTCACAGCCGGATTGCTGTCTTGGGTGTCAGCCCATCTATGGTGTGCTAACGGATTAAAATTCACCTCTTGTTGTTTCTGATAGGTACTTGACTGATGATGTTTTGCCTTGGGATGATGGAAGGCTGGTAGTTCAATTTCTTCAAGCTCCCCTGTTTCTTCTTCTACATCTCTCAAGTGTGGCATCCGGGATAGGGCATCGGCATTTCCATTCTTGCGACCTGCTCGATACTTGATCTTGAAGTTGTAATTAGATAACCGGGCTATCCATCGCTGTTCTAACGCACCTAATTTGGCTGTGTCCAGGTGGGTCAACGGATTGTTGTCAGTATAGACAATAAATTCTGCAGCAGCCAGATAGTGTTTGAAACGTTCAGTCACAGCCCAAACTACTGCCAGTAGTTCCAATTTGAAGGAGCTATAATTTTCTGGATTTCTTTCAGTAGGCCGGAGCTTTCTACTTGCAAAGGCGATGACTTTCTCCCGACCTTCTTGCTTTTGTGACAGCACCGCTCCTAGTCCCACATTACTGGCATCGGTGTAGAGGATGAAAGGTTGATGGTAATCTGGGTATGCCAGAACCTCTTCTCCGGTTAGTGCCTTCTTTAGTTGTTCAAAGGAGTCTTCCCTTTCATCGTTCCACTGAAAAGGAGGGTTTCGGTTTGAAGGCTTCTTCGTCTGCCCTACCAAGGTGTCTTGCAAGGGTGCTGCCAATTTGGTAAATCCTTTTATACATCTGCGATAGTAACCCACCAATCCCAGGAATTGCCTCACTTCTTTTGCGTTGGTAGGTGTTGGCCAATCCCTTATGGCGCTTATTTTCTCGGGATCCGGTGCTACTCCCTCCGAACTCACGATGTGTCCCAGGTACTGTACCTTTGGCTTGAGAAGGTGACATTTGGATGGCTTGATTTTCATGCCATACCTGGATAAGGCTTCGAACACTTCTGCCAGGTCTATTAAGTGTTGTTCGTAAGTCTTTGAGTAGACGATCACATCATCTAGGTACAGGAGGACGGTCTCGAAGTTCTTGTGTCCGAGGCAGCATTCCATCAGCCGCTGGAAGGTACCGGATGCGTTGCAGAGTCCGAATGGCATGCGATTAAATTCACATAGACCCATTGGTGTGGTGAATGCCGTCTTTTCCTTATCTCTCTCAGCCACAGGGACTTGCCAATACCCGCTTGTTAAGTCTAAGGTGGAAAAATAATTAGCAGATTTCAAAGCAGTCAAGGACTCTTCTATCCTAGGCAAGGGGTAGGCATCTTTATGGGTGATGTTATTAATCCGCCGGTAGTCTACGCACATTCTCATGGTTCTGTCCTTTTTTTTGACAAGCACTAGAGGGGCCGCCCAGGGGCTACAGCTGTCTCTTATTACCCCGGCCTGTTCCGTCACTAGCCTATACACCCCTTGTTTTTGATGGGTAGGTGTTGAATTTATGCCCACGTGTAGCTGTTGGCACCAATCCTCCATTTCTCCATCTGAGCCATTGCCTTCCACCTGACAGGTTGGTTCTAAGGGCTCAATGGTTGTGATGGCATTGTTGTCAACAGTATATAGCTTTGCCATTGTAGCATACCTTGACAAAGTGACCTCTTCCTCTCCACAGTTCAAAAGTCGTACCGGCACTTGTCCCCGGTGTACCTCGACTATCCCTCGTGCTGTGAGTATAGTGGGCCTGCTGTCGGTGTACACTGGCTCTATTAAGGCTTGATAATCTCGTCCCTTAGTACCAATGGCTGCTCTACACCATACCAGCATTTCTGTTTTTGGTGGGATTACAATAGACGTTGAATCACTTACCCTCACACTGCCGATTTCTCCACCTGCAACTTCTACCTGTTGCCTTAACATCAATACTTTTATTTCCCTCCGGAGAACTCTCTGCTGGCAGGATTGGGCAGTTTCAGCAATTTGCTGTAAGACAGAAATGACTTCGGAAAAGCAGTTCTCTAACACATTCATTCCTATCAATACAGTTGGTTCACAGTTCCGCCGGTCAACATCAACAACAATTATACCCTGTTTCTTCAATTCTACTTTACCAATCTTTATGGTCATCTCCCTGAATCCTAGTTTCGGCACCAACTTACCATTACTGGCCCATATATCTAGTTCAACATCAGAGGGCCCTTTATCAATATCTGTATCAGCCCAGTACCTCTTATAAAGGATATACGGTATAGATGAAATCTGGGAACCTGTGTCCAGCAAAGCGTTGAGGGGCATTCCGTCCAGCACGATAGGGATAATGGGTCGTCCTTCGATGTACCTGTCGTGCCAGGGTGTTGGGCCTTGAAAGTTCCTTCCTGCGAAGCGGCCCGCATTCCCAGGGGATTCCCGTTTAAATCACAATCTCGTGCAAAGTGGCCTGGCTGCTGGCAACGGCGGCAAATGGACTGTCCATCCGGTTGGTAGCGGTCGCGGGGTCGTCCTCTCCATGTCGGGTATCTCCAGGGTCTCATCCATGGAACACCTTCTCTACGGTTTGACAACTCCATCTTGGGTCCTCTCATCTCTTGCATGGCTTTAGCCATTGAAGCAACAACATCAGTTAAAGAGTCAAGCTTTTGTTGAAGAGCCTCATTAGTACTGGGCCCCAGGGGCTTAGCAATGGCCCCGGACATAGCTGATGTCACTGGCACTCCCTGTTGTTGAGGTGCCTCTGCCATAGGTTGCGCAGGATCCTGATCCCGAGGTGCCTCTGCCAGCTGGAGACGTATAGCGCTCTCCTTTAATTGAGCAAATGTCAATTCAGGGTTCTTAAAAACAAGCATGCTCACATGCCCCCGGTGAGAAGGGGTGTAGAGTCCCTCCATAAATTGATCTCTTAGCAGTTTATCCGCTCCGGTGTTAAAAATGGGTTCAGCCAGTGTAAGTGATTTAAGGGCTTCCTGCAGGTTTAAGGCAAAGTCTCTCACGCCCTCATTAACTTTTTGTTTGCAATTAAAGAATCGTATTTTAGCTTTGCTGCTGGCAGTGGTTTCAAATGTAGCTTTTAATCCAGCAAATATGCGTTCAACAGTGCCTTTCAGATCAGCTGCCCATGCTGTGACTTCTCGCTTAGCATGGCCACTTAACTGCATCATCAGGAGACTAACACGCTGAACTTCACCCACAGGGAACATGTCAAAATGGGCCAGCATCTTTTCTCTGAAATCGTCAAGGGTATTAGGCTCACCTTCATACATTGGAAGCCACGGGCCACCTGGGGTATATGGCATCAGCACCGGCATGATGGGCGCCACTCCTTGCACCGCTGCGCTACCAGATGCTCTATCGACACTCTGTCTTTCAGCTGCATTAGCGCCGCCGGGTGCTGCGGCGTCTCCGTGCTGCGACATACTGTGCCCCCTTAGTTAATCCGGATCCTTCCGGTCCTCCGCTTCCGTCGGGATAGTGTAGATTCGTTCTGCTGTGCAGCAGGATTGGTTTTCCCCTTGCTCTGACGTCAGAGCGCTCAGCTTGGTGCCGCCCACAATGACACGCCCCCTGCTGCTCCCGCCCGCCGCGCGCTCTGTAATGGCGGATTCTGAAGTTTTTCAGTTAGACTGGGGCTCAGGTAATGGCCTAGCTCAATTAACAGTCTCGCGCCTAACGGTTATGAGGTGATTACCTCAGGGGATGGCGGCCATCTTTACTCCATTATAACCAATGGGGAAAAGTCACTTTCAATAGTTTTTAATGGGAAATGGAATTTTCTTTAATAAAGTCAATTTTCACGATTTTTCATCCAAGTTTTCAAAGTTTTGGGCTCCAATCACGGCACACAATACCCGGTATATGGGCTGGCTCTATCCTGTTCGTGACGCCAATTGTGACGCCCAGGAGACCGGGATACCCAGCACCGGACCAATGGAGTCTGTCTCTTGAGGGGGATGTCACGGGTGGCTTGACCCGGTGCTGTGGCCTCAGGCAATGCACAGTGTAAGGGGTATCGTGAGGGGACAGGCACTTACTTGATCAGCAGCAGGTTCTCCCAGCGGTGACGATCCCGATCCTGGATAGATGGCTATTGTCCAAATGAAAGACTGAAGCACTGAAACGTTTAACCAGTTTACTTTAACATAAAGGGATTTACAACCAGTCCTGTCACCGGAGTCTGTATGGGAACTCTGAGTTACTTTGACCCTGCCGGGGTCTTCGTCTCTTATTGTGCGCAATTTCTGTGTGGCCCTGCTGCTGTATGTGAACTGGCTGCCGGCCCAATCTGTCCCCTCCGGGTCCTGGTTCGACAGGCAACCCGAGTCCTTTTATCGGCTTACCCCCTCTGGGAGTACCGCTGAACTCTGTATCTGTTGCTGCGTCCGGCCCTAGTGAAGCTGATATCACCTCACGTTTTTCCGGTTGCTGTATTATATATAATGAATACAGCCACGGATCCGGTATCCGTCTTTGCGCCTGTTCTGGGTAGTGATTAATGCTACCCGGTTCTCACAATGTCCTTTTTCTCTATCCCTCTTCTCCTCAGGCCGGTGATTTAGGCCGGGTAACAGTCACAGGGCTGTTAGATATTCAACTGTATGACCTCTCACTTTCAGCTCCTTGGCCCAACTGCCATTTCTTCTCTCAGACCAGAATGGATTAAGGGGAGTCTCTGGAGCTCCCCCTTCTGGCCGGAGGTGGTAGTGCAGTTTTGCTATCTTAATATTTGTGTTTAGTGTCAGTAACTATTTTTGTGGCAAATACCCCTAGGGGTGCCACACTTACCATCACCCTTGTTGCAACTTCTCATCCCCTCCTCTCCCGCACTGCAATCTCTGGGCCTCTCGCTCTAAGTTGGGACTTCCTCTTCTTATGAGGCCTAGAATGATTCTGTGCATACAGGGTGAAAGTTCATGGTGCATGTCATGAGGTCCTGACTTTGAGAACTTTTGCCTACTTGTGCCGAACCCTCCAAGCAGCTTAAGACCCAGCTCAACATATGAGGCAGAGAAATTAAGAATGAGCAGATGGGATCAGAAGATTCGACAAGGTTTGTTATTTATTATTTTTATTATACTTTAAAGTGTGGAGAGATCCCAGAATTTAATAAGGGACATTGAATTCATAGATAATAACTTTCTGCTAATTTAATTTTACGTAAAAATACACATAAACAGGAAAAGTCTAATTTTTCCTAATCTGATAGTCTCTATTTTATATGCTTACTTAAGCTTAAAAAATAACAATAAGCAAAATCAGAGCTACACTTTAGAGGGTGCCTGGTGCTCGCATGATATTTCCCGTATCACTGTACAGCTAGTTTAAAAAACATATTGGGGGTGACAGGATCCCTTTAAGTTTTGTAACTCTAAGTATGATTTTTTTTCACTCTGTTTAAAGTTCAATTAAATGATATATTATTTGTTCAAATTGCAATTAGTCCAGGTTAGTAGTAGTAATTGGTGTTTACCATGCGGGATTGCTCCTTTTTCAATAAAGTGCTAAAATATTTAATCAAGTGACCCACAAGTATAATAAAACGCCGCTGCTCCACAGGTTAATGAAATTTATGTGGCTGTTTCCCAGCCGCTATTAATTGTCTGTACAACAAGAACTTTTTTTAAATCAATTACTAAAGCTTAACAGTAATAGGTTCTAATATAAAAGCGGACAGAAATCCGCTGCCTTTTTAATGTCATAGCACAGCAACAGCATTCTTGCTGCCTACAAACAAAATCACCTTAAAATAATTTGATTAAGCTTTATTTAAATTTCCCTTGAACAAATATGATTAAACAATGTTTGGTAAAATTCCCTCTGGAAAATTGTATATTAAGATTTAATTTTATTCACAGTTAAGACTCATCCAAGACAAAGAAGAGAGCTCTACCACGACAAGTAAACTATACAATTGGGGTTGAAACTTTTTTAAGCATCAACAGTGCAGTAAATTTTCCAAATACTGCTGTAATTATTTGGGAGAGTCCTTTCTTTTTTATTCTTTATTTTAGACAAATTTCAGAAGATTCTTCATAATATCGAATAAATGTGAAAAATGTAAGTCTACTCTCATTGGAATGAAACCTACTCATAACACTGGGGAACACAATTTTTTAAGAGTTAGGTCAGACAACTGTTCTTAATTAATTTTTGGATGCTGAATCCAGAAATGATCTCAGTTTTTCTCTATCACGTCAAGTTTTTGAACTATAGGATTTTTGTCTTCTCAAAACTATGTAAACTACTGTACCTAAAAAGTGTTTTTTTTTTTTAAATAGTACAAATATGAACAAAAAATGAAATATATAAGAAATAGGCATGACAAAGTTGTGACTACTCTTACAAGTTGCCACGTAGCTCTATATGAGTCGAATTGTAATCAGATAACAAGTCTTATTACAGATATCAGTGCAATTGTGCTTCTCTGGCAGGTAAGTTGTGTAGGAAAAACTTGACGTGCTAGAAAAAAACTGACTACATTTTTGGAATCAGCATGTCAATTTTAGTATAAATCAGCTCAAAAACCTAACTCAACAGAAATTTCTTTTCAAATTGTTCCCCTGATAATCAATAAATGAATAACTACTAACCAGATCTAATCATGGAGGATGAGTACAGTGTGTGCTTTTCTATAGTCCACTGATATGTCTTGATTCTTGAAAAAAAATCCTTATTTTTTAATTTAGTTTTAAATGTACCTTTAAATATCTTGTATGTCTTTGTATCCAGGGAAGTATCGATCGCAGTCACAGAGGGTGTAAGCGTGACCAGACCCAAATGGGACCCACCAACAGTAGAAGTTACTTCAACTGTATGTCTATCTGCGGACGCACATTCAGCTTAAATACATTGCGGCGCAGAGACCCATCGGGTCCATGCACCACAATACAATCAGAGGCTGCCATCTGATGTCGGCATGCAAGCCACTGGCAGTACATTGCAGTTATGTCATTCACTGCTGAAGTCAGCAGCCAGATTCTGCACCAGCTACAGAAGAGGACACCTCAAAACACGGGAGTAGAAGTTGAGCAAATTGCTAATTTTTTTCCATTTGTTAAAGAACAGCAGAACAGGGGACATACTGTATAAACCAGGAAGAGAGACATACATATCAGGATAGGTGAAAAATATACAGTTAGGGTATATGCACACGTCAGGATTTTCTAGCAGAAATTTCCTGACAAAAACTGGACATTTCTGTCAGAAATCCGCATGCGTTTTTTTCACGTTTTTTATGCATTTTTTTGCACTTTTTTTGCGTGTTTTTTTGTGTTTTTTTCTGCGTTTTTTCCCAACGCATAGAATTGCGGGAAAAACGTGAAAAATCCGCAAAATTAATGAACATGTTGCTTTTTTTATGGCGATGCGTTTTTTGCGGAAAAAAAGGAATCATGTGCACAAAATTTGCAGAATGCATTCTAAATGATAGGATGCATATCTATGCATTTTTATGCATTTTTATAGCATTTTTATCACGAAAAAACACAAAAAAATGCAAAAGAACATGAACGTGTGCACATACCCTCACATGGCATGAAAAAGTTATGCCACATTTGGTTAAAATTACTGTTATTGTTACCAGTTAAGCAAGTTGAATATTAAATGATCTATAAAAGGTCTAAAGTTAAAGTTGACACATTTTCTTTGTATTTTAGGCAAATATACTGTATATATACTAGATGGTCGCCCGATTCTAATTCATCGGGTCTTCTAGAATATGTATAGTATTATATAGCACAGCCCATGCAGTATATAACACAGTCCACGTAGTATATAACACAGCCCACTTAGTATATAACACAGGCCACGTAGTATATAACACACTCCAGGTAGTATATAGCACAGCCACATAGTACATTGCCCAGCCACGTAGTGCATTCCATAGCCACGTAGTATATAGCACAGCCACTTAGTATATAGCACAGCAACGTAGTATATAACTCAGCCCACATAGTATATAGCACATCCTACGTAGTATATAGCACAGAGATGTAGTATATAACACAGGCCACGCAGTATATAACACAGCATATGCAGTATATAACACAGCCACGTAGTATATTGCACAGCCACATAGTATATAGCACAGCACACGTAGTATATAACACAGGCCACGCAGTATATAACACAGACCATGCAGTATATAATGCAGCCCACGTAGTATATAACACAGCCCACATAGTATATAGCAATGGGGGCACCATATCCCTGTTAAAAAAATAATTAAAATAAAAATAGTTATATACTCACCTTCCGGCGACCCCCTAATCTAGCCCAGGCATTTAGTGATGCTCCTCGCGATGCTTCGGTCCTAAGAATGCATTGCGGCAATACCACATGATGATGTAGCGGTCTCGTGAGACCGCTACATGAACATCCCGTGAGACCACTATGTCATCTCTGGTCATTGCCGCAATGGATTCTTGGGACAGACCGTTGCGAGGAGCGGGAAAGTTGCTGGAAGGTGAGAATATAATGATTTTTAATTTTTTTTATTATTTTTAACATTAGATCTTTTAACTATTGATGCTGCATAGGCAGCATCAATAGTAAAAAGTTGGTCACACAGGGTTAATAGCAACGTTAACAGACTGTGTTTCGGCGCATTGTGCCGTGGTGTATCGCAGTCCGTTTAATGGACTGCTAAACCACTATGGGACACTGACTGGGGAGTAGGGAGGGGGCACTGACTGGAGGGGAGTAGGGAAGGGCGAATTCGTGGCTGGACTGTGCCCATCTCTGATTGGTCGGGGCTGGCAGGCCGCGACCAATCAGAGACATGGGATTTCCATTACAGACAAACAGACAAACAGACAGAAGTGACCATTAGACAATTATATATATATATACAGTATATATATATATATATATATATATATACACCATATTTTTGTACTATAATGGAGGCTGTCTTATGGTTGGGAGGTGGGGGAGTGTCAGTGTTTGGGGGGTGGGGGCGGCAACAGCAAGTCACAGGAGGCTACAGCCGGCTGCTGCAGCTGACTCCTGTGCCTGCTGCTAAAGAGAAGTGAATATTCACTCCTTTCCACATGGAATGGAGTGAATATTCATTTCTCTTTATTAGTGAGCACAGTGTTAGCAGCAGCCGGGTTCCTGTAGCAGTAGCACATTCTAGTGGGCCAGCTAGTTGAGGCAATGAATATTCACTGCATTCCACTCCCATAGGCATGGAATGCAAGGAATATTCCTTCCCTTTAGTAGTGGCACACATAAAAGCCAGCAGCTGCAGGAACTTGGTGATTGCTGCTAACACTGTGCTTGCTAAAGAGCGATGGATATCCACTGTGCTCCACACACATAGTCCCAGTCTGGAGAACAATGAGTATTCTGGCAGCTGTCCTTGGTGGTTTGTAAGCAGTGCATGACATCACAGTGTTGCTTACAAGCATAAAAGCAGCTACTGGCACTGGAGCAAGATGATGTGAGGGTGTGCAGGGAAGGTAAGTAGAATGTTTGTTTTTTTCTGATGGGTTCCAGGCATAACATGATGGGGAAGGGGGATAATCTTCCAAAAATGAGGATGGGGCCATGCATACCAGAATGGAGATGGGGCCAATCATACCAGGATAAGGATTGGGGCCATACATACCAGGAGAGAGATGGGGGCCCTGCATACCAGGAAAGGGATTGGGGCCATGCATAGCAGGATAGGGATTGGGGTCATTCAAACCAGGACGGAGATGGAGGCACTGCATGCCAGGATAAGGATAGGTCCCTGCATTCCAGGATAGGGATGGGGGCCAATCATACCAGGATAAGGATGGAGCAATGCATACCTGGACAGAGATGGGGGCCCTGCATACCAGGACAGGGATTGTGGCCAATCATACTAGCACAACCATTCTTGGGAGATGCTATAAGCAAACACATTTCAGACAGAACTTTTTCATCATTGCATACAAAAATAAGAGAAATAGGTTTTATGTCACATCTTGATAGGACACTTGACCAGCAAGCTCCAATCCAAGAAAAGGTTAAAATCAAACTTAAGTAAGAAACTATATAGAAATATTAAAGATAGAATTTCATTCCTAATGGCAACCTGGTATTTAACTTGTAGATTTACCATGATTCCCAATTAAGTAGCTTTCTTCTATTATCTTTTTCTTTATAGGATTTATTAACCCTTTCTCTATCTGTGATAATGCAAGAAGTGGTGTCTCCTTCATGTTCAATGGAAAAATGTTTTGAAGCTGCAAAATATTTAGATGGCGTCTGATGCACGTTGTTAACTAACTTGTTGTTAGGAGTCGAGTTCCCGCCGCTGCACAGGGGGAATCTCGAACCATGTCTGCTGCAGTCTCTCATTCTGCATCAGCCGCAGTGGAGCCTGCTCAGCGGAGACGTCGGTCCCAGCTTCTCACTCAGTCTGATTCTGTGCAAAGGGTTACTGCTGCCTTTCCAGGCTCTGCCATTGTAGCCTGTACTGATCAGCGGTGAGCAGATGTCTCTGGGACTAGGTCCTGCTTTTCCCCTTCTGAGCATGCATGGAGGAAGACCTTTGAGTGGAGGTCTGGGGTCACATGCTCAGGTACTGCAGTAGCTCCTATTGATCCTCTAGGAAGGTCCTGAAGTTGCTCAGTTACTGTAGCAGTTCTCATTGGTCCTCTAGGAAGGTCCTGAACTTGCTGCAGCTATAAAAGGTTTGCATGGCCGCACGGCCATGTGCTAGTATACATACTTACATGTGTATGTTGTGAGTGAAAGTCGCTCTTTAATCATCCCCTCCCTTGTGAATGCTTGCGTAAGGCGGATGATTGTAATCTAGCGCCAGACTTATTACCAACATTGGTACACAAACTGCATCTATTACTGTGACCACCAGTGCAGCGCCATGCGCTATCACCGTGCTTTCCAAACCCAAGTCTGGGTGGTTAGTGGCGTCCGCCAGTGCGGCACCGCATGCACTCTTGTGCTACTTAATTATTTTTTCTGTTTCGTGTGGTACTGCGGCCCTGTGACGCAACAGGGTTCGCTTCTTTCACACAGGGTGAAGCTAACCAATGTGTGTATCCTCATTGTAGTCCATATAGTCCATCATTGCTTAGCAGTGGGTTCCATCTCTGCACGGTGGACCCCGGGCTGCGAAAGCACCTTATTACTTTTTTCTAATTATTTTGTGCGTTCCGCTAGCACTAACACGTGTGCAGCCCATATATTGCATGTGGCAAATTTTCCAGTGATAACGTAAACTATATAAGATGAATGGCAATTAATTAAATACTTGATTTTAGTGGCTAAGGATGTAAATCTGGTGTAGTTTTCTGTGTGCCTGCCACAAGCCCAAACAGTATGAATGCATGTGCAAAAACCATTTATGTATGTAACCAGATATTTTGGGGAGATAAATCATCATTTAAATATAGACTGGAGGGTAATAAATTACCCAAAGTCGGTGCTTTTTTAGCTTCAAATCTCACTGGACTAGATATAACATTTTTTTTTTATCTCGATAGAGTAAACCGCAGTAAATTGATGTCTATATCTGGAAACAAAAGTAACATGATTAGAACTCTCATGTGAAGCCGAATTTCTCTTGTTATCTTTTAAAATAACTTGTCTCTGAGTGTAATGTACAATGTAATTCACCCTCTTTAGCATCCAATTTGGATATTTTCTAGCCTGTAGTCTCTGATCTACCAGTTTTGCTTCTTTGAGTTTAGATTCCGATGAAGTATTTCTTTTGATGCTGATAAGCTCTCCTGTTGGGGACATTTTTAATGACTTGTCTAGGATGGCAAGATGTTGCCAAAAAGGTGGAGTTGGTGTCTGTATCTAAAAAGTCTAAATTTGTTTTCTGAATATTGTGAGTAATATTTAGGTTCATATCATTGTTATTAAGATACTGAACAAAGTCCACTGCTGACTCTCTGGTACCTTCCCATATGAGGAGAATGCCATCTACATATCATCCATACCACCCGAAAAGAGAGGAAAAATGGTTAGAATGATAAAGCAAACACAGTTTTTCCCATCTGGACATGTAGATGTTTGCTACAGATGGTGAAAAACCAGCACCCATGGAAGCACCTTGTTTTTAGAGATAAAAAGTCCCGTTGAAAGTAAAATAATTATGGTGCAGTAAAAAATCCACAACGATGGGGAGGTATTCCTGAATTTAAGTGCGGTAATTGTCTAATGCGACAAGTCTGGAGGAGACTTTTAGGGATTATTTCTGTTAGCCACAGAATACCAGTGTGGCCATTGGACCACAGTCCTCCCGATCAATTTGCTCATCTCTTATATTTTTTATTACTTATTTATCATCATGTAGTTTTGAATGTCTTTTTCATTAGATCTTTATTTATAGGAAACATTTTTAAAGAAAACATAGGCAACTTGCAGTATATTTTATGAGAAAATTCAATTGTAACTTTTTTGTCATTTAAGACGTGGACAGTGCAGAAAAGGCGAAGGAGGTGGAATTAATAAGGGTGCCATCACACTGCACTTTGTCTCACATTCATTAGTCAGATAGGGGCTTGTGTCCAAACTTCCTGCAAAACAGGATTCAAGCATATGTACCAATGAAGCAATTGACTATAATGGTTCCAATAGAGTCTCTAAGGGAGACGGACGCCGAGATGTAGTAAAGTCTCATTTTGCGTGGCACTCAGACTCAAGCTACGCCAGGACCAAAGCATGTGGGACAAAGCGCATTGCAAAAACACCGTAATCTGGGATCATACCAGTTGCTATGAAAAATTATTGCACATATAAATATATACATACAAGTATATGTATATAGGATCTATTTAGAAATTCAAAACTTTTTCTAAATTAATATTTGACACTACATATCCCTGGTCAGTAAAAAAATGCATTTTGAACAATTACATATGCCTAGCAATGAAGACTGATGCCATATGCAATACTTTTTAATTTTTTATATTGCAGAACAACATTTGTGACCATTTTAGCAATCCTCACATTGTTTCCATAGTTACAAATGTGGCTGAGGACTATCTTGCTCTTAGCATGTGCTCCAAATGCCATCCAGAAACAGGATTGAGTCTTCATAGGGGTAGTCATAGCTTAACGTAAAATTATACCTTAAGTACCAGCAGACAAGCTAAAATTTTGACTGCATCACTAAGAACATACAGTATCTGCATATGATTAAATGTTGCCAGTAAATCAGTTCTGATATTGAAATATTATAATTAATTAAAACATTTTAATTAAAAAATTATGTTATAACAATGTGAAAATGTAAAAAAAATGTTTAAATGTATGTTCACATGTTGCGATTTTGCCTTGAAAAGTGCAGCATTTTGCGCTGTATGTCCACAGGGCAACCATCAAGGCATTACTTGCCCTTACAGGTGTATAGGGCCCGGTGAGCAGAAGCAAAGATGGTGGTATGGATACGCTGGCAGCCCAGCCCTAGCCTCCTCCCTCCTTTGTGAGAAGTGGCACGAGAAAGAGGGCAGACAGATTATGACCCCGGGTGATAGCTGTCAGCCCACCTTTGACTGTAGAGTATGCAGAGGGGGATTTCTCCAGGACATACATTGCAGCAATGTAGGTGTGACCGAGGAACTCCATGCAGTGTGAGATGAGGTGCAGGAATGGCAGTCTGGTCACAATATACTGTTGGCTGCTTTCTTCTCCCTGTCAAAGTACACAGCCTGGTACAGAGACAAAGGTAAGGCCACCAGGGCAGGCTGCACATCTTGTCAGTGCTTTTATGTCTTTTCATGTCGGTGAATACACTGCACCTGCCATTTCTTTAAGGCTTTCTTTCTCTGGTTTCCAATGAGTTAGGAAATCCACTGGTACTAGATGGACTTGTGCATAGAAATGGTGTGATGTGTGCTCCTATAGGGCATTAGCTCTGATAGCCTGGATACTGCCACTCTACAGGGCATTAGTCCTGATAGCCTGGGCTCTATCACTCTACAGGGCATTAGTCTGGATAGTCTAAGCACTGTCACTCTACAGGGCATTAGTCCTGACAGCATGGGCACTGGCAGTTTACAGGGCAATAGTGCTGTCAGTTTGGGTACTGATAGTTTATAAGGCATTAGTCCTGACAGTGTGGGCACTGATAGTCTAACCAGTGCCAGTGTACAGGGCAATAGTCCAGATACCCTGGCCAGTGCCAGTCTATAAAGCATTAGTCCTGACAGCGTGGGCGCTGTCAGTCTACAGGACATTATTCCTCACAGCACAGGTACTTCCAGTCTACAGTCTAGTCTAATCCTTACAGAGTGGGCACTGTCATGGTAGTAGGCTTAAAAAATCTTTTGGCCAAAATAAAATCTGATGGCTACTGTATATAAGTGATATAGTGTTCGATGGTAATTGTTAGTGTGTGATTGGTGAGGACCTGGTGTAGAAGTGGAGTTTTTCCAAAAGTGGGAAGTGAGACCGTGGAAGGTTTGAGGGTTGGCGGTGAAGTCTCAAGAGATCCTGAAAATGTTGCCAATATGGGGTCTTTAAACTCCTGGGGGCAGACCTGTGTGTCCATGATCAGTTTTTGGTGACTTTTTGATGCTGCATATTTTCGCTGTGTCAAAAATGCAGTGCCTTACAGTTTTACAAAAGTGGATGGAAATCATAGAAATCTTGTACCCATTGTGCTTATTTATGCAGCATAAACTAACCTGCGATGCTTGCTTCAAATTCACAACATGACAATTTCCCTTGTGGATACACTGAGTTTTATGTGTGTATTTTCCCCTTAGACTAGCATTAGATGGGAAAGTAAGCAGATAACATAGCAACATAGCTAGTGAGGCTGAAAAAAGACATTTGTCCATCCAGTTCAGCCTATATTCTGTCAGATTAAATCCCCAGACTTATGCCTTTCTAAAGAACTTAATAACTGTAAGATACAATATTGTTGTGCTCCTGGAAGACATCCAGGCCTCTCTTGAACCCCTCGACTGAGTTCGCCATCACCACCTCCTCAGGCAAGAAATTCCAGATTCTCACTGCCCTAACAGTAAAGAATCCTCTTCTATGTTGGTAGAAAAACCTTCTCTCCTGCAGACGCAGAGAATGCCCCTTGTGATGTCACCTTCCTTGGTAAAAAATGCCCACGTGTTTTTATTCCGTTTCAGCTGTAGAAACTCATCAAAAACACATGTAATTCACAAAAGACTGTATCAATTAAGTTTTATGAAAGTGAAATGCCAGGAAATATCAAATATAATGCAGCTTATTTAAAACATTTCACACCAACAAAGAGCCAAAAAAAAAAACACAACATCAAAAATGCGTTAAAAGTGCACTTAAAAACGAAATGAAAAACTCAAGTGTCCTAATTTAATTATTAGTTGCAGAAATTGTACAGAAAATCTGCAAAATAAAAAAACTCACCCAAAGCTCACAATAGGAATGTAGTCTAAGGGTTTACTACATAATTATACATATCATTTCCTCAGCCCAAATGCATGACCTTACATTTATCTACATTAAACTTCAACTGCCATTTCTCAGCCAAAGCCTCCAGCTTATATAAATCTTTCTTTAGCATTCAGTTATCCTCCTCTGCACTGATTACCCTGCAGAGTTTAGCGTCCTCTGCATATATTGAAATTCTACTCTACAAGATCATTAATAAATACACTAAAAAGAAAAAGGCCCAACACTGACCCTGATTTCCCTGCAGAGTTTAGTATCATAAGAAAATATTACAATTCCACCTACGTGATCATTAATAAATATATTAAAAAGAAGAGGGCCCAACACTGATCCATGTGGTACTCCACGTTTAACTGTACTCAGCACTGGAAATCCTGGTGGAGGGTAAAAATGGAGGAAGATTAGTTTCCATGCCACACAGAAGTAAAGAAGAGGACATTGCATGCCATGGATATGTAAAAATAAGGCCCCAAGTGAGCTACTCAGATGTCTGGTTGGGAAACTGGGATGTAAGGACCCAGTCTCACTCTTGGAACGATACTTGGATTTTACTCTTAAAGGTCATTTCTTTAGTCTGCTGATTTTCTCACTGGTTCTTTGCCTGTAGCTTTGGCCCTTACTACTCAATTGATCACATCCCTGCCTGCTTATTTTGTCTTTGGTTACTCCGGTTTGGTTACACTCATGCACTGTCTCACTGCCGACTTGCTCCATTGACTTTAAGCTCCTTCTTGAGTGCAACACAGGAAACTTTGCAGCTAAATCATATTCCTGTATAATGGTGAAAGAATGAACACTAAAACATCCCCAGTGAATTGCTTATCTAAAGGGTTAGAAATATAAAGACTGGGGGGGCGTGGTTTGCCAGGGGACAGGAGCAGACGTGTTCTGTTGGGCTCCTGTTATTCCCCTAATTTATGCTACTTAAGCATACTTTTTTTTTTGTGGATTATTGGACTCCACATCGGATTAGAACATGCCAGGAATGAGATACGAGAGGCAAAAGACTGGCACATCAAAGAAATCTCCTACACCGGGGCTGAGAGATGCCCGGGAAAAGCCTAATGGAGGACGGCTTCCCTCTGGTGAGAGCGCAACTAGTCCCGTCTCTCAGGGCTGCAAAGCAACAAACCAAAGATCGGCAGATCTGCAGCCCAGGAGAGCACAGCTGACTGACCGAGCAACAGCAAGGGGGACCGCTGCCCTTGCCCCAGCTACAGTGCCACTTGCGGAGCTCCCAGCTGGAAATCAGGTGAGAGCCGGGGACTATGTGGCGGCAACGCGGTGGAGGGATCCGAGCAGAAGACCGACTGACTCGGCGACTCCCGCAACTAGGATCCCTGCTCCTGCCGGAGCGCCCGCGCCTGTCTATGAAGACCTGAGGGAGCGCCGACGGACATCTGACACCCCGTACGCCGGTGAGCTATGGAGGAGACCCAAGGAGGATCCTCCGGCTCTAACGCTGCAGAGACGCGGATGGATCTCCCCGCCGCTCCAGACCTCGGGAAGTACACTGAGGTATGACGCGCCGGAGTTTCGGCCGGGGAGAGACGGGGAGGAGAGAAGCCAGACGCAGGGTAAAGCGGTGAAGGAGAACAGGAAAGTGGTGCAGCGGCGGGCTATGCATGAGTCACTGCTACTTAACCCTGATAAGGAAGAGCCATCTGAGGCATACTTTAACCCCTCCTGTAATCAAAATAAAATGTGCCGCATAAGGGGATCTCTGGAGTCTATTGAGCATTATGACAGCAGTCTCTATGAAGAGTTCACTGGGGATGAGGACTCCTACGATTGCGGGCAGGAATCTCTGCTAGCGGACTCTGAGCCTGATGATACCTCGGCATCATCATCATCATCAGTGTCAGGCTCTGGTTCTGGTTCTGCTTTGGAGGGCATAACAAGCAAAGAGGGCTCTATAGCCACCGAAACGCTCTCACAAATAGACGCACAGGGGCACCATCTTTTAAAGAACTCGCTGATAGACAGTGTATCTGCTTCTGATGGCCACCCATCAGAGCGGTTCATTATTAACCTGTGCAAAGCTCTTTTGATTTCTGTAGATTCTAACAACCCTCACATGGAAAATAAGCTGGAAAACGAATATACGTTTTTAAATGGAGCCAATGCATCCGAAAAATTCATAAAAAAGCTGTTCAAGGACACATTTTCAAAAATAATAGTCGCCACGCCTTCAAATTCTAATGTGATTCCTGATGGGGCCTCCCGCGGCCCTATAAAACTAATCTCCTCACAGAAGCTTCTAGAGTCGCCGTGTCCCGGAGATGTAGGGGGCGTTTCTGGGATTTCAGAGTCACTGGAAGATTTAAAACATGACATATCCTCATTTAAGAAAAACCTAGCCAATTTTGAGAATTTCAAAAGAAAAAACAATCTGAAAATCCGAGGGATCCCGGAATCGGTGCAAGCTACCCAGTTGGGGGACTATGTCTCTGCTATGATATCCCACCTGCTTCCTGACACTCAGGGAAAAAATCTGGTCGATAAAGCTTTCAGAATAACCAGACCCTCTTCTCTTCCGTCGAATATGTCTGCAGATGTTATTGTTTCATTCTACCCCAATTGGCTTAGAGACTCACTGCTTGACATTACAAGGAAACCTAGGTTTCTATCTTCCCAGTATAGCCACTTAGCCTTCTACAGAGATCTGTGCAAGGACACCTTACAAAGACGCAGAATGTTTCAGCACACTACCCATAGACTACAACAGGCCGGAATAAAATACAATTGGTACCAGTCCTCTAATCTGAGGTTCCACTTTGCATCAAAATGGTACACCTTCTCTTCCCCAGCAGTGGCGGCGGTTTTCATGGATCGCGCAGGAATAGGTCTTCCCGAGTATTCTTCTGGCCCCGCTCTAGCCCAAAACATCCCGCTTGAAACGTCACGTGAACTCATTACCAAACCCAAATTTAACCTTCGTTGAGGTCCATATGATCCACATTTAGCCTGTATTTGAACCGAACATTGCCCCCGACAGGGTCCGAAGGTCATCCGGAGATGACCTGGAGCCGACAGGCATTCGCACTATTTTCATTTTCATTTTCTTTCTGGACAGCTTTAGAGCTAATGTATTATTTATGTCTCTGCATTTCCTAATCAACCCTCTTGTTTTTAGGTTGTGATTTTGGAGCTACAGCGCATCGTCAGAATTTATCTAACTACCAAGTTCATGTGTGGCTTTCATATATTACCAGAAAATCTTGTTTGTAGCTTTATCTATGCCAATGCATATTTCACTATATTTTACTTTTACTATGCTATTGAATGCATCACACAGCTTTTCTGGTATAAGAGAGTTACACATATCATTTTCCTTGTCAACACATACTCTCACTCAGTACTTTATTAAGTATTATTTTATGCTACATCTACTTTGTAAATTCTTACAGTATTATGTGATTGCTTGTCTCCCCTATTTTCATAGGGGTTATTTCCCCACTCTCATATCCCTCCCTTTACCCCCCCTCCCCCTCCTTGTCTACCCTCCCCAGTTAAAATTTGAAAATTTCAATAAAAATTATTTGGAAAAAAAAAAGAAATATAAAGACTGCATGTGAATGTCTTATTAGGAGTTGTCAGACTCCATATTTACCACAAAGTAGTTTACAAAATTGAAGAATAAAAGTGCAATTAATTCATTTACTTTTGCAGACCAATAAGTAATTTTTTGTGTAATTGGAAAAAGCCGCTAAAATGTTGTTAAGGACTGACGGAACGCACCAAGTATAGATGATATGAAACTAGGTGCGTTCGCAGTCCGAGGTCCACCGTGCAGGTAAAAACCCTGCTGCTAGTAAGACGGACTATATGGCGGTACTAAAAGTATACACTCACGGGTCAACTTCACCCTGCGTGAAGGAAGCGATCCTGTTGAGTCACAGGACTGCGGTACCGCACATAGAGCGCGAGCAAGAAGTCAGCGAACACAACCCCAACACAGGATTGAAGTCCGATTAGACCACTTGCTGGCACAACACCGCAACTGGGTGTGTAAGGAAACTATTAAAATAGTATATAAAGGCACGAGAGTGCATGCAGTGCCGCACTGACGAACGCCACTAACCACCCAGGCTTGTGTAAGGAAAGCGCAGAGGAAGCGCACGGCGCCGTCCAGGCGGTCAAAGCAACTAGACGCTGTTATGTGTGTAACGTGCTGTTGGATAAATCGGGCGCTAGATAGCAAACATACACCTTCCGCGAACAGTCATCCAATAGGGAGGGTATTTTAAAGAGCGACTTTCACACACAACACACACACATATTATCAAGACAATACTAGCGCATGGTCGTGCGGTCATGCGCAGTTTATATAGTTGCAGCACAGGAAGCTGCTACTGAAGTTTTGCCCTTTCAGGACCTTCCTGGAGGACCAATGGAATGTGCTGCAGTACCTGAGCATGTGACCCTCGATCTCCAACGGGAGATCTTGCCCTGGGCATGCTCAGTGTGTGCAAATAAGGACTTAGTCCCAGAGAAGCCCGCTCGCCGCAGATCAGTGCAGGGTACAACAGGAGAGCCAGAAAAGGCAACAGTAACCCTTTGCACAGAATCAGTCCCAGCAAGACGCTGGGAGCGACGCCTCCGCTGAGCAGGCCCCACTGCAGCCGGTACAGAATGGGAGACCGCAGCAGACAGGGATCGAGATTCCCCCTGTGCAGCAGAGGAAACTCGACTCCTAACATTACCCCCCCTCCTAGGGCCCCCCCCTTGGGCCTCGCTACGCTCGAAGGCAGCAATGAGCTGCGGAGCCCGAATGTGCTCAGCAGGCTCCCAGGACCTGTCCTCAGGACCATAACCCTTCCAGTCCACCCAAAAAAAATTTTTGCCACGTACCACCTTGCACCCCAAAATAGCATTCACCTCATAATCGTCCGAAGACGAACCCGATGTCCCAGCAGATGACTCGGAAAACCGGGACATGTACACGGGTTTCAGGAGGGACACATGAAAGGTGTCGGTGATACCCAGGCGTGGCGGAAGAGCCAAGTGCTAAACCACAGGATTAACCTGTTTGAGCACTTTGATGGGACCCAAGTAGCGAGGAGCAAACTTAGTGGACTCAACTCGCAGCCTGATGTTACGGGCGGAGAGCCACACCAAGTCGCCAGGAGCAAAGGTCGGAGCGGGGCGCCGATGAGCATCGGCGGAGGACCTCATTCTCTCCTTAGAGGCCCGAATGGCATCCTGAGTGCGGTCCCAAATATCCCGTGCCTCCACAGCCCAGTCTGCCACCCTGGAGTCTGCGGAAGACACGGGCATAGGCACAGGTACCCGTGGATGCTGACCATAGTTGAGGAGGAATGGGATTTGTCCAGTGGAGTCGGCTACGGCATTGTTCAGCGCAAACTCTGTCCATGATAGCAAGGATGCCCAGTCATCCTGCCTGGCTGAAACAAAATGTCGCAGGTATGTGACCAAGGTCTGGTTGGCCCTCTCTACCAACCCATTCGTCTCGGGATGATAAGCGGAAGAGAGATTCAACTCAATACTGAGAAGACGACAAAGCTCTCTCCAGAACCGAGACGCAAACTGGGGACCCCGGTCACTGACAATTTTGTCAGGCATACCATGTAGGAGGAAGATGTGTTTAATGAACAACGCTGCCAAGGCCCGTGCAGAAGGTAACCGTGGTAGCGGCACCAAATGCACCATTTTTGAGAAATGATCGGTGATGACCCAAATGATGGTACAGCCGTGAGATTTGGGTAAACCCATGACAAAGTCCATCCCGACCATCTCCCAGGGCCTATCTGCCACCGGCAAGGGATATAGCAACCCAGCTGGACTTTGACGCGGAGATTTATTTTTGGCGCAGGAGACACACGCCAGAATATAATCCCTGACATCCCGGGCCATATGCGGCCACCAGTACGTCCTCACCAGTAGCTCAGATGTCCTCTTTGTCCCAAAGTGTCCACCCACCCTGGATGAATGAGCCCAAGAGAGAACCTCCGGTCGCAAATTAATGGGCACAAAAGTCTTGCCCGGAGGCACAGACTCCAGCGAAACCGGCGCTATGGTTCTCAGGCTTCTCGGAAGGGACAATAAGCCGAGGCTCCTCTTCCTCCTCTTCAGTTGACATAAGGGAGCGAGAGAGAGCGTCAGCACGAATATTCTTCTCCCCGGCGAGAAAATGAAGGGAAAAGTGGAACCGGGAAAAGAACAAGGACCATCTGCCATTTAGGACCATTTAGCCGCTGGGCTGTTTGCAAATAGACCAAATTTTTGTGGTCCGTGTAAACTTGGAAGGGAAAGCGTGCACCTTCCAGAAGATGTCTCCACTCAGAAAAGGCCAATTTCATTGCTAGCAGTTCCCTATCACCGATTGAGTGGTTTCTCTCCGCTGGCGTGAAGGTCTTGGAGAAGAAGAAGCATGGATGCTTCCAACCTTGAGCATCCTTTTGATAGAGGACTGCTCCAGCACCAACGGATGAGGCATCCACCTCCATTAGGAATGGCTTATCCACATCGGGATGATGTAAGATGGGAGCGCTAGCAAAGTGGGACTTAATAGAAGTGAAGGCCTTGGAGACCTCTTCCGACCACAATTTGGGGTTCGCTCCCTTCTTGGTGAGGGCTACCAAGGGAGCTACCAGAGTTGAGAAGTGGGGAATGAACTGGCAGTAATAGTTAATGAACCCCATAAAGCGCTGCACCGCTTTAAGAGAATGGGGCTCTTGCCAGTCCATCACAGCCTGTAGTTTGGCAGGATCCATAGCCAATCCCTGGGCGGAAATGATATAGCCCAGGAAAGGTAAGGACTCCTGCTCAAACATACACTTCTCCAACTTAGCATAAAGAGAGTTTGCCCGTAGGAGGTCGAAGACTCTGCCAACATCTCTCCGGTGGGAGTCAATATCTGGAGAAAAGATGAGAATATCATCCAGATAGACTACAACTGAGGTGGAAAGCATATCCCGGAAGATGTCGTTGACAAAGTCTTGGAAAACGGCTGGGGCATTACAGAGCCCGAAGGGCATCACCAGATACTCATAGTGCCCATCTCTGGTGTTAAACGCCGTTTTCCATTCGTCCCCCTCACGGATGCAAATCAGGATATAAGCACCCCGCAGATCTAATTTAGTAAACACTCTAGCTCCCTGAAGCCTATCGAAGAACTCGGATATCAAGGGCAAAGGATACTTGTTCTTAACGGTGATAGCGTTAAGACCCCTGTAGTCTATGCCTGGACGTAATTCCCCATTCTTCTTCTGCACGAAGAAGAACCCTGCCCCAGCAGGTGACACTGACTTCCTGATGAACCCTCTTGCCAGATTCTCTTGAATGTACTGAGACAGGGCCACCGTCTCCGGGAGAGATAATGGATAAACTCGACCCCGGGGAGGCTCCGCACCTGGCAAGAGATCGATAGGACAGTCATAGGGGCGATGGGGCGGAAGGGTCTCCGCCGCCTTTTTGGAGAACATGTCTGCATAAGACCAATATTGCTTGGGAAGAGAGGAAAGATCTACGGGTACCCCTGTAGTAGCAACCTGAACGCACTCTCGGTGACACCTACCCCCACATGATTCACCCCATCCCAGAATTCTGCCTGAGGACCACTCGATGTGAGGAGAGTGGTACCGTAACCAAGGTATCCCCAACAGGACCTCATCAATCCCCTCAGGAATGATGAGCAGAGATATAATCTCCTGATGGGATGGTGACATGGACAGAGTAAAAGGGATGGTCTGATGTGTTATCTGTGCGGGGAGTGTCGACCCATTCACCACTCATACCATTACTGGTTGAGATAGCATAACCAGGGGTATTGCGTGACGCTGGGTGAAGGCAGAAGACATAAAATTGCCCTCCGCTCCAGAATCCACGCAGAGCTCCACCGAGTGGGAGGATGAGCCAAAAGTTATTGTCCCCTTAAAGGACAATTTGGAGGCAAACGTCGCCGTGTCTAGTGCACCTCCACCTACTACCACTAGACGCTGACGTTTCCTCGACCGCTGGTGACATCTGGTGGCTAGATGTCCTGACTGTTGGCAAATATGGCAAACCTGGAGTGCACGAGCTGTCCGGGACTTAGATCCCGCTCGTGACACTACCTTAGGTTCATGAGACTCAGGAGCCTGGGCTGGAGATTCCAAAGGTTTGGCGTAGGTGGGAGCCAGCCGAAACCTCTGCCTACACTGGGCTCGCTCTAACCTCCGCTCGTGAAAACGGAGGTCAATACGAGTAGATACTGTTATTAATTCTTCCAGTGTGGCGGGAATCTCCCTAGTGGCCAGGGCGTCCTTAACGTGGTCAGCCAGCCCCCTCCAAAATATGGGAATAAGGGCTTTATCCGACCACTCCAGCTCAGATGCTAGAGTGTGGAAGTGGACGGCAAAATGGCTGACCAAGGATGAGCCCTGAGTCAATGCCAACAGTTGGAGCGCCATATCATGAGTGACACGAGGTCCTAAAAAGACCTGTTTCAGAGTGCTCAGGAATAACGGAGCACTCTGCACCACATGATCGCCACGCTCCCACAGCGGCGTAGCCCACTGCAACGCCCTGTCCGACAATAAAGATATGATAAAGCCCACCTTAGCCCGCTCTGTAGGGAAACGAGAGGCCAGAAGCTCGAGATGTATTGAGCACTGGCTCACGAAACCCCTACAGGACTTACTGTCACCAGAAAATTTCTCTGGTAGCGGGAGGCGAGATAGCGTCGGTACAGGGGCGGCAGTGGACAAGGTAGCTGCAGCCACACTTGCAGCCTGAACAGCGACAGCAGTAACATCCACAGCTGAGGTTGAACGCTCAAGAGCCGCCAACCTTCCCTCCAGCTGCTGGAAGTACCACTGTAAACGCTGATCGTCCGTCATTACTAGCCAGACCTTGGCGCTAGTATTATGTTAAGGACTGGCGGAACGCACCAAGTATAGATGATATGAAACTAGGTGCGTTCGCAGTCCGAGGTCCACCGTGCAGGTAAAAACCCTGCTGCTAGTAAGACGGACTATATGGCGGTACTAAAAGTATACACGCACGGGTTAACTACACCCTGCGTGAAGGAAGCGATCCTGTTGAGTCACAGGACCGCGGTACCGCACATAGAGCGCGAGCAAGAAGTCAGCGAACACAACCCCAACACAGGATTGAAGTCCGATTAGACCACTTGCTGGCACAACACCGCAACTGGGTGTGTAAGGAAACTATTAAAATAGTATATAAAGGCACGAGAGTGCATGCATTGCCGCACTGACGAACGCCACTAACCACCCAGGCTTGGGTAAGGAAAGCGCAGAGGAAGCGCACGGCGCCGTACAGGCGGTCACAGCAACTAGACGCTGTTATGTGTGTAACGTGCTGTTGGATAAGTCGGGCGCTAGATAGCAAACATACACCTTCCGCGAACAGTCATCCAATAGGGAGGGTATTTTAAAGAGCGACTTTCACACACAACACACACACATATTATCAAGACAATACTAGCGCATGGCCGTGCGGTCATGCACAGTTTATATAGTTGCAGCACAGGAAGCTGCTACTGAAGTTTTGCCCTTTCAGGACCTTCTTGGAGGACCAATGGAATGTGCTGCAGTACCTGAGCATGTGACCCTCGATCTCCAACGGGAGATCTTGCCCTGGGCATGCTCAGTGTGTGCAAATAAGGACTTAGTCCCAGAGAAGCCCGCTCGCCGCAGATCAGTGCAGGGTACAACAGGAGAGCCAGAAAAGGTAACAGTAACCCTTTGCACAGAATCAGTCCCAGCGAGACGCTAGGAGCGACGCCTCCGCTGAGCAGGCCCCACTGTGGCCGGTACAGAATGGGAGACCGCAGCAGACAGGGATCGAGATTTTCCCTGTGCAGCAGGGGAAACTCGACTCCTAACAAATGTGGCTGTAAAATGACTGTCTGAATCTGGTATTAGAAACTGAACAGAGCAATTCTATATAATTTATATCATCTCATGAGTTCTTAAATGAATAAGTAATACCTAGGTTAAAGCTTTAAACTACTACAAATGCAACTTCACTGATAATTTAATACTGCACAGACTCCTTTTTCAAGAGCAAGTGTCCTCAATTTGAGATATTCATATCCTTGCTCCTGATCAGTGGTCATTTTCCTAAGATAGAAAGGTAGTTTGAAAGGCAGAAGTTCTGACAAGTCAGCATTTTTCTTTATGAAGAATTCTAAGTGGAGGACTGGAAGCAACTTAATCAACTCAACAGACAAAAGGCAACACTCCGTGTTTCGGAAGTGTGAGCCCACAGTAATGTAAATTTAAAAATGATGGTCACTTTCCAAAAAGAGGTAACATAAGAGTTTAATACAGATAACACAGAAAATTTTTTTTTTTTAGTTAATATTAGTAGTAATATTTATAATAATTTTTAATGCTCATTATTGATTGACATGAAACACATGGTAAGTTTTTTTCAATTTAGTGTTATAAACAGGGAAGTGCAGAATATTATGATTTTTGATTAGACCAAGCAGAGTTAATTTCAATGGGTATCAGGATCCCATATTCCCATTGGGATAGAACAAGGGTCTTATAATGAGAGCAATTAAATGCAATGAGTGATTCACACTCCTGGTAATTGGAGTTTCAAGTGTAAGGAAAATTAGTTCATTTTGTGTACATATTATTGGACTTGACAATAGTCGCTGAATTTCTCATTTGAGTATTCGAAAGTTCAAAGAGACCCGGCATTAACATTTCTAAGGATTTTTTTATGAATGGCCAATTTCAAAAAGAAGACTAGAAAAAAATGTTCTAAATTGTGATAGTAGTTAGTTAACCAGTATTTAAAATAAGAAAATTAGAAAAAAATAGATATTGTAAATTACTCTTGAAGTAGTCTATTCCTTAAAAGGGTTTTACATAATTATATGTTTGTTGGACTTGATTCTCAAAGTTCTAATGAGTAAAAGAACTTCTTATTAGAGATGAAAGAATACATTTGAGTGGAAATTAATTCTACTTACATTTTGCAAAAATCTGCATTCATCGATATACAGATTTTTTGCAATTTGCTTACGCTTAGATTCAGCAAAATGACATTTGTCTGACCCATAATGGTCATAAAAACTCATTATGATCACTTCATTGCTGACTGGACCCTCCAATACTCTCTACCACCCATCCAGTCCTTGACGCATCTTATAGCTCCTCACCTCTCAAGTTGGAATCTTTGGTCCTCTTGCACTGTGCTGGACTTTCTGTTTCCTGGCATTTGGGAGAGCTCTTCACAGGTGTGTGAAGTCAATGGCATCATGTCATCACAACAAAGCACCATGATTTCTCACGCTACTGCACAGAGACCTCCCACCATGCCATGACACCCTGGAGTCCAACACAATCTAAGATGATCAAAGATGGCAACATGAGTGGCAAGTGAGCAGCAGATGCAGCGAAAAGCAGACAGAGGTGAGTATTGTAAGACTGAGGAGGTTAGCAGTGAGATGAGTATAACCATTTATTTTAGCTTTTATGCATTACATTTAATATAAGTCAGGGTGTGGAAAGAACCCAGGGCATAATAAGGGACATTACATTTGTGAAGTATAACTTCTCCGCGAATCGAATTTCCCAGGAGAAAACGCACAAACAGGTTAATTAGAATTTTGCCTGATTCGCTCATTGCTAATTTTTACATATTTAAATTTATTTCAGTAGAACTATTGGTGAAAGCTAAATGTTGTAGTTTTAATATGGACTATTAAATATGGAGGTATTAAGGGCATGTGAATCTAACCTTGATCCTGTTTGATACTGACGTTTGACCATATACATTTCTTTAAAAAAAACGAAAAAAGGCATAGATTTTTATGTTGTATTTTAAATAGGCTCTAACAGTGCTTTAATGGTGAGAAGTAGAGTTGAGCGACCTTGACCTTTTTAGAGTCGAGCCTGGGTTTCGCGAAACCCGACTATCTCAAAAGTCGGGTCGAGTGAAATCGGCCGATTATGACGTAAAGTCGGGATCGACCGAAACACGAAACCCAATGCAAGTCAATGGGGCAGCATAGTCGGCAGTGAGTAGAGGCCAGGAAAACACCTAGAGTGCCCATTTTAATGTCAAAACCATCCATTCTTCTTAATGAAGCTTGTCAAGCGTAATTTACCTTATAATAATTGGAAGGCATTTGAAATTGGGGGTCATTTGGCTAAAGTTGTGGTGGGTAGGGCTGGTTCAAGTAATTAGTGGGCCCAGGAAATCTGGACCACGTGACGGCAGTGGAGCAGGGAGAGGTAAGTATTTCAACTTTGCAAGTGCTGTGAACCTGAGCAAGCAGGGGGGGCCCACTCGTTGGCATTGGCACTGGCACAGGGCCCCTCAAAGTACAGCGGTGTGTTTGCACGGCGGGGGCGCCTCCCACCGGCAGCAACACTTTTGCGTACTATGAGAGGCCCTGTGCCAGTGACGTCGCCAACTAGTATTCCTCCCCCCACCTGATGAAGGAACCTGCACTTTCATCTGCACCTTCCTCTTTGTCCCCGTGTAAGGTGGTATGGTATGCGGGAAGAGCAACCTGACTTTCAGCAGGGTCACAATGTTGTTGTGTAGCGTGCACGGGGAATGTTGCGTTATGGGTCAATGTACCAGCAGACTCATCTATCACTGTAGTTTTCTACAACTACTAAACGAGAGTCGGAAGACCGAAGCAATGGCAAGGCAACCTGGGGAACACCTTGGAGTGTAACACACCATCTCTCTCCACCCGATACCCATTTTGTAGGCCTAATGCAGTGTAGTTTTCTACAACTACTAAACGAGAGTCGGAAGACCGAAGCAATGGCAAGGCAACCTGGGGAACACCTTGGAGTGTAACACACCATCTCTCTCCACCCGATACCCATTTTGTAGGCCTAATGCAGTGTAGTTTTCTACAACTACTAAACGAGAGTCGGAAGATCGAAGCAATGGCGAGGAAACCTGGAGAACACCTTGGAGTGTAACACACCATCTCTCTCCACCCCATACCCATTTTGTAGGCCTAATGCTGTGTAGTTTTCTACAACTACTAAATGAGAGTCGGAAGACCGAAGCAATGGTAAGGCAACCTGGGGAACACCTTGGAGTGTAACACACCATCTCTCTCCACCCGATACCCATTTTGTAGGCCTAATGCAGTGTAGTTTTCTACAACTAATAAACGAGAGTCGGAAGACCGAAGCAATGGCAAGGCAACCTAGGGAACACCTTGGAGTGTAACACACCATCTCTCTCCACCCGATACCCATTTTGTAGGCCTAATGCAGTGTAGTTTTCTACAACTACTAAACAAGAGTCGGAAGATCGAAGCAATGGCGAGGAAACCTGGAGAACACCTTGGAGTGTAACACACCATCTCTCTCCACCCCATACCCATTTTGTAGGCCTAATGCAGTGTAGTTTTCTACAACTACTAAACGAGAGTCGGAAGACCGAAGCAATGGCAAGGCAACCTGGGGAACACCTTGGAGTGTAACACACCATCTCTCTCCACCCCATACCCATTTTGTAGGCCTAATGCAGTGTAGTTTTCTACAACTACTAAACGAGTGTCGGAAGACCGAAGCAATGGCAAGGAAACCTGGGGAACACCTTGGAGTGTAACACACCATCTCTCTCCACCCGATACCCATTTTGCAGGCCTAATGCAGTGTAGTTTTCTACAACTACTAAACGAGAGTCGGAAGATCAAAGCAATGGCGAGGAAACCTGGAGAACACTTGGAGTGTAACACACCAGCTCTCTCCACCCCATACCCATTTTGTAGGCCTAATGCAGCCTACTTTCCGACAACTACTAAACGAGAGCATGAAGATCGAAGCTCAGGAAAGGCAACCTGGGGAACACCTTGGAGTGTAACACACCCTCTCTCTACACCACGGAAGGGCTGATTCTTAGGACGGAAGGCTGTCGGAAAGAAGCAGGGCGCGTCCGAGGGTGATTATATTCTTATTAGGTATATACTCACCCTCGGACGCGCCCTGCTTCTTTATTTGTAATGAATGTTTATTTGCAATGTGGTTTTGACTTACTCTATTTTTTTGGTAAATAATGATTTTATTATTTTCATTGTTTTGCATCTTCTTGGCAATAATATAAAGAAGACGCGACAGGACAACACTCGGTGGATGCCATATCTGTGTTTTAAATTGAAAAAAACTTTCAGTTAACTACTTGCAGAAGAAAGTTATTGTAGCTGGTGGCCATTTTTAGTACTGTACCAGATTTTTGTTGTATGTGTTTGTTTTTAATGTTACAATGTCTGCATTTGATATCTCTCCAGTATTTTCTTTTTTATAAGCAAAATACTTATTTTTATATTTTCTGATGTTGGTTCAAGGGGTACACGGGCAGCAGTAGACAGGTCAGTGGAGGCCTAGTGGAAGGAGGGACCGCAGACAGGCTTCGAAGCCCTAACATAATAAATTGGGCTGGCTGTAGGCAATTTAAAATTGGTTCCAGGGGAACCCGGGCAGCAGTAGACAGGTCAGTGGAGGCCTAGTGGAAGGAGGGACCGCAGACAGGCTTCGAAGCCCTAACATAATAAATTGGGCTGGCTGTAGGCAATTTAAAATTGGTTCCAGGGGAACACGGGCAGCAGTGGCCTGGTCAGTGTAGTAGTAGTGGAAAAACGGGCCGCAGACAGGCTTCGAAGGCCTAACATAACAAAAATTGGGATGTAGGCAATTTACAATTGGTTCCAGGGGAACACGGGCAGCAGTAGACAGGTCAGTGGAGGCCTAGTGGAAGGAGGGACCGCAGACAGGCTTCGAAGCCCTAACATAATAAATTGGGCTGGCTGTAGGCAATTTACAATTGGTTCCAGGGGAACACGGGCGGCAGTAGACAGGTCAGTGGAGGCCTAGTGGAAGGAGTGACCGCAGACAGGCTTCGAAGCCCTAACATAATAAATTGGGCTGGCTGTAGGCAATTTAAAATTGATTCCAGGGGAATCCGGGCAGCAGTAGACAGGTCAGTGGAGGCCTAGTGGAAGGAGGGACCGCAGACAGGCTTCGAAGCCCTAACATAATAAATTGGGCTGGCTGTAGGCAAATTAAAATTGGTTCCAGGGGAACACGGGCAGCAGTAGACAGGTCAGTGGAGGCCTAGTGGAAGGAGGGACCGCAGACAGGCTTCGAAGCCCTAACATAATAAATTGGCCTGGCTGTAGGCAATTTAAAATTGGTTCCAGGGGAACCCGGGCAGCAGTAGACAGGTCAGTGGAGGCCTAGTGGAAGGAGGGACCGCAGACAGGCTTCGAAGCCCTAACATAATAAATTGGGCTGGCTGTAGGCAATTTAAAATTGGTTCCAGGGGAACCCGGGCAGCAGTAGACAGGTCAGTGGAGGCCTAGTGGAAGGAGGGACCGCAGACAGGCTTCGAAGCCCTAACATAATAAATTGGGCTGGCTGTAGGCAATTTAAAATTGGTTCCAGGGGAACACGGGCAGCAGTGGCCTGTTCAGTGTAGTAGTAGTGGAAAAACGGGCCGCAGACAGGCTTCGAAAGCCTAACATAACAAAAATTAGGATGTAGGCAATTTACAATTGGTTCCAGGGGAACACGGGCAGCAGTAGGCAGGTCAGTGGAGGCCTAGTGGAAGGAGGGACCGCAGACAGGCTTCGAAACCCTAACATAATAAATTGGCCTGGCTGTAGGCAATTTACAATTGGTTCCAGGGGAACACGGGTGGCAGTAGACAGGTCAGTGGAGGCCTAGTGGAAGGAGGGACCGCAGACAGGCTTCGAAGCCCTAACATAATAAATTGGGCTGGCTGTAGGCAATTTAAAATTGGTTCCAGGGGAACCCGGGCAGCAGTAGACAGGTCAGTGGAGGCCTAGTGGAAGGAGGGACCGCAGACAGGCTTCGAAGTCCTAACATAATAAATTGGGCTGGCTGTAGGCAATTTAAAATTGGTTCCAGGGGAACCCGGGCAGCAGTAGACAGGTCAGTGGAGGCCTAGTGGAAGGAGGGACCGCAGACAGGCTTCGAAGCCCTAACATAATAAATTGGGCTGGCTGTAGGCAATTTAAAATTGGTTCCAGGGGAACACGGGCAGCAGTGGCCTGGTCAGTGTAGTAGTAGTGGAAAAACGGGCCGCAGACAGGCTTCGAAGGCCTAACATAATAAATTGGGATGTAGGCAATTTACAATTGGTTCCAGGGGAACACGGGCAGCAGTAGACAGGTCAGTGGAGGCCTAGTGGAAGGAGGGACCGCAGACAGGCTTCGAAGCCCTAACATAATAAATTGGCCTGGCTGTAGGCAATTTACAATTGGTTCCAGGGGAACACGGGCGGCAGTAGACAGGTCAGTGGAGGCCTAGTGGAAGGAGGGACCGCAGACAGGCTTCGAAGCCCTAACATAATAAATTGGGCTGGCTGTAGGCAATTTAAAATTGGTTGCAGGGGAACCCGGGCAGCAGTAGACAGGTCAGTGGAGGCCTAGTGGAAGGAGGGACCGCAGACAGGCTTCGAAGCCCTAACATAATAAATTGGGCTGGCTGTAGGCAATTTAAAATTGGTTCCAGGGGAACACGGGCAGCAGTGGCCTGGTCAGTGTAGTAGTAGTGGAAAAACGGGCCGCAGACAGGCTTCGAAAGCCTAACATAACAAAAATTGGGATGTAGGCAATTTACAATTGGTTCCAGGGGAACACGGGCAGCAGTAGGCAGGTCAGTGGAGGCCTAGTGGAAGGAGGGACCGCAGACAGGCTTCGAAATCCTAACATAATAAATTGGCCTGGCTGTAGGCAATTTACAATTGGTTCCAGGGGAACACGGGCGGCAGTAGACAGGTCAGTGGAGGCCTAGTGGAAGGAGGGACCGCAGACAGGCTTCGAAGCCCTAACATAATAAATTGGGCTGGCTGTAGGCAATTTAAAATTGGTTCCAGGGGAACCCGGGCAGCAGTAGACAGGTCAGTGGAGGCCTAGTGGAAGGAGTGACCGCAGACAGGCTTCGAAGCCCTAACATAATAAATTGGGCTGGCTGTAGGCAATTTAAAATTGGTTCCAGGGGAACCCAGGCAGCAGTAGACAGGTCAGTGGAGGCCTAGTGGAAGGAGGGACCGCAGACAGGCTTCGAAGCCCTAACATAATAAATTGGGCTGGCTGTAGGCAATTTAAAATTGGTTCCAGGGGAACACGGGCAGCAGTGGCCTGGTCAGTGTAGTAGTAGTGGAAAAACGGGCCGCAGACAGGCTTCGAAGGCCTAACATAACAAAAATTGGGATGTAGGCAATTTACAATTGGTTCCAGGGGAACACGGGCAGCAGTAGACAGGTCAGTGGAGGCCTAGTGGAAGGAGGGACCGCAGACAGGCTTCGAAGCCCTAACATAATAAATTGGCCTGGCTGTAGGCAATTTACAATTGGTTCCAGGGGAACACGGGCGGCAGTAGACAGGTCAGTGGAGGCCTAGTGGAAGGAGGGACCGCAGACAGGCTTCGAAGCCCTAACATAATAAATTGGGCTGGCTGTAGGCAATTTAAAATTGGTTGCAGGGGAACCCGGGCAGCAGTAGACAGGTCAGTGGAGGCCTAGTGGAAGGAGGGACCGCAGACAGGCTTCGAAGCCCTAACATAATAAATTGGGCTGGCTGTAGGCAATTTAAAATTGGTTCCAGGGGAACCCGGGCAGCAGTAGACAGGTCAGTGGAGGCCTAGTGGAAGGAGGGACCGCAGACAGGCTTCGAAGCCCTAACATAATAAATTGGCCTGGCTGTAGGCAATTTAAAATTGGTTCCAGGGGAACACGGGCAGCAGTGGCCTGTTCAGTGTAGTAGTAGTGGAAAAACGGGCCGCAGACAGGCTTCGAAGGCCTAACAGAACAAAAATTGGGATGTAGGCAATTTACAATTGGTTCCAGGGGAACACGGGCAGCAGTAGACAGGTCAGTTGAGGCCTAGTGGAAGGAGGGACCGCAGACAGGCTTCGAAGCCCTAACATAATAAATTGGCCTGGCTGTAGGCAATTTAAAATTGGTTCCAGGGAAACCCGGGCAGCAGTAGACAGGTCAGTGGAGGCCTAGTGGAAGGAGTGACCGCAGACAGGCTTCGAAGGCCTAACATAAGAAAAATGTCAATACAATGGTATTGACAGTGCCAGGCATTGAAGGATGTCAGCGCATAGACTAAACATTGGTGGAGCTGTGAGAGAAAATTTTGCAAGTGGTAGAGCACTGTTTGACCTGGGGGGGGGACTGTCTTGTGGCCGGCGGTACAGGCCCAGGGCCCCTCATATTACAACGGTGTGTCTGACGTTGGGTGCGCACCACCACCGCCAGACACTTTATTGTACTATGAGGGACCTAGTGGCAGTGCCGTCGACCAAAAGCGGGCACACCCACCTCTTCAGACAAACAGTACTCTCACGGGTGCTGGCGCCAAGTGGCGATACCACGGCCCCGTGTGGGGACTTTGGCCATTTAGGGAGGTGTTAACATGTCGGATGCTGGACAATCAGGTGCTGCAAATTACGAGATTGGAAAAGTCGTTCAGAATAGTCCACAGGCAAGACCTTTACATAGGAAAGCTAGGTGTCAGCCGGGCAAGGTGGGGCAAAAGATTTTGAAATCCAGTTGTGGTTCATTTTAATGAAGGTTAGATCATCTACATTTTGGGTAGCCAGACGAGTCTTTTTTTCTGTTAGTATTGAACCTGCAGCACTGAATACTCTTTCTGATAGGACACTAGCTGCCGGGCAAGCAAGCTCCTGCAATGCATATTCTGCCAATTCTGGCCAGGTGTCTAATTTTGATGCCCAGTAATCAAATGGGAATGACGGTTGAGGGAGAACGTCGATAAGGGATGAAAAATAGTTAGTAACCATACTGGACAAATGTTGTCTCCTGTCACTTTGAATTGATGCTGCAGTACCTGTCCTGTCTGCGGTCATAGCAAAATCACTCCACAACCTGGTCAGAAAACCCCTCTGGCCAACGACACTTCTTATTTCTGCCCCTCTAACACCTCTGGTCTGCTGGCCCCTGCTGCTCGTGTGAGAACAATCACGGGCGCTGTGTGCAGGGAATGCCAGAAGCAAACGGTCAACAAGAGTTGATTGTTTGGTTGCTAATATTAGTTCCAAGTTCTCATGTGGCATTATATTTTGCAATTTGCCTTTATAGCGAGGATCAAGGAGGCAGGCCAACCAGTAATCGTCATCGTTCATCATTTTTGATATGCGTGTGTCCCTTTTGAGGATACGTAAGGCATAATCCGCCATGTGGGCCAAAGTTCCAGTTCTCAAATCTGTGGTTGTGCTTGGTTGAGGGGCAGTTTCAGGCAAATCCACGTCACTTGTGTCCCTCCAAAAACCAGAACCCGGCCTTGCCGCGCCAACAATTTCCACTGGCCTCAGAAAAGCTTCCTCATTAAAAATATAATCATCCCCATCATCATCCTCGTCCTCCTCCTCCTCTTCGCCCGCTACCTCGTCCTGTACACTGCCCTGGCCAGACAATGGCTGACTGTCATCAAGGCTTTCCTCTTCCTCAGCTGCAGACGCCTGATCCTTTATGTGCGTCAAACTTTGCATCAGCAGACGCATTAGGGGGATGCTCATGCTTATTATGGCGTTGTCTGCACTAACCAGCCGTGTGCATTCCTCAAAACACTGAAGGACTTGACACATGTCTTGAATCTTCGACCACTGCACACCTGACAACTCCATGTCTGCCATCCTACTGCCTGCCCGTGTATGTGTATCCTCCCACAAAAACATAACAGCCCGCCTCTGTTCACACAGTCTCTGAAGCATGTGCAGTGTTGAGTTCCACCTTGTTGCAACGTCTATGATTAGGCGATGCTGGGGAAAGTTCAAAGAACGCTGATAGGTCTGCATACGGCTGGAGTGTACGGGCGAACGGCGGATATGTGAGCAAAGTCCACGCACTTTGAGGAGCAGGTCGGATAACCCCGGATAACTTTTCAGGAAGCACTGCACCACCAGGTTTAAGGTGTGAGCCAGGCAAGGAATGTGTTTCAGTTGGGAAATGGAGATGGCAGCCATGAAATTCCTTCCGTTATCACTCACTACCTTGCCTGCCTCAAGATCTACAGTGGCCAGCCACGACTGCGTTTCTTTCTGCAAGAACTCGGACAGAACTTCAGCGGTGTGTCTGTTGTCGCCCAAACACTTCATAGCCAATACAGCCTGCTGACGTTTGCCAGTAGCTGCCCCATAATGGGAGACCTGGTGTGCAACAGTGGCAGCTGCGGATGGAGTGGTTGTGCGACTGCGGTCTGTGGACGAGGTCTCGCTTCTGCAGGAGGACGAGGAGGAGGAGGAGGGGGTGCGAATGGCTACAGCCAACTGTTTCCTAGACCGTGGGCTAGGCAGAACTGTCCCAAACTTGCTGTCCCCTGTGGACCCTGCATCCACCACATTTACCCAGTGTGCCGTGATGGACACGTAACGTCCCTGGCCATGCCTACTGGTCCATGCATCTGTTGTCAGGTGCACCTTTGTGCTCACAGATTGCCTGAGTGCATGGACGATGCGCTCTTTAACATGCTGGTGGAGGGCTGGGATGGCTTTTCTGGAAAAAAAGTGTCGACTGGGTAGCTCGTAGCGTGGTACAGCGTAGTCCATCAGGGCTTTGAAAGCTTCGCTTTCAACTAACCGGTAGGGCATCATCTCTAACGAGATTAGTCTAGCTATGTGGGCGTTCAAACCCTGTGTACGCGGATGCGAGGCTAAGTACTTCCTTTTTCTAACCATAGTCTCATGTAGGGTGAGCTGGACTGGAGAGCTGGAGATCGTGGAACTAGCGGGGGTGCCGGTGGACATGGCAGACTGAGAGACGGTGGGAGATGGTATTGTTGCCGCCGGTGCCCTAGATGCAGTGTTTCCTACTACGAAACTGGTGATTCCCTGACCCTGACTTCTTTGGCCTGGCAAAGAAACCTGCACAGATACTGCAGGTGGTGCAGAAAATGGTGGCCCTACACTGCCGGAAGGGATGTTGCGTTGATGACTAGCTTCATTGGCCGAGGGTGCTACAACCTTAAGGGACGTTTGGTAGTTAGTCCAAGCTTGCAAATGCATGGTGGTTAAATGTCTATGCATGCAACTTGTATTGAGACTTTTCAGATTCTGCCCTCTGCTTAAGGTAGTTGAACATTTTTGACAGATGACTTTGCGCTGATCAATTGGATGTTGTTTAAAAAAATGCCAGACTGCACTCTTTCTAGCATCGGATACCTTTTCAGGCATTGCAGACTGAGCTTTAACCGGATGGCCACGCTGTCCTCCAACAGGTTTTGACTTTGCCACGCGTTTTGGGCAAGATACGGGCCCGGCAGAATGGAACCTGTTGCGATGTTGATGCCTGCTGCGGCCCCTCTTCCTCCGCTTCAGAACTGCTGCCGCCTGCACCCTGTTCCCCCAATGGCTGCCAATCGGGGTCAAGAACTGGGTCATCTATTACCTCTTCTTGTAGCTCGTGTGCAACTTCGTCTGTGTCACCTTGTCGGTCGGTGGTATAGCGTTCGTGATGGGGCAACATAGTCTCATCAGGGTCTGATTCTTGATCAGCACCCTGCGAGGGCAATGTTGTGGTCTGAGTCAAAGGACCAGCATAGTAGTCTGGCTGTGGCTGTGCATCAGTGCACTCCATGTCAGATTCAACTTGTAATGGGCATGGACTGTTAACTGCTTCACTTTCTAAGCCAGGGACGGTATGTGTAAAGAGCTCCATGGAGTAACCCGTTGTGTCGCCTGCTGCATTCTTCTCTGTTGTTGTTTTTGCTGAAGAGGACAAGGAAGCGACTTGTCACTGACCGTGAACATCCACTAACGACGCGCTGCTTTTACTTTTACCAGTTTCACGAGAGGAGGCAAAAGAGCTAGAGGCTGAGTCAGCAAGATAAGCCAAAACTTGCTCTTGCTGCTCCGGCTTTAAAAGCGGTTTTCCTACTCCCAGAAAAGGGAGCATTCAAGGCCTTGTGTAGCCAGACGACGAACCTGGCTCCACAGCTCCAGACTTAGGTGCAATATTTTTATTCCCATGACCACCTGATGCTCCACCACTACCACTACCCTCATTACCAGCTGACAATGAACGCCCCCGGCCACGACCTCTTCCACCAGACTTCCTCATTGTTTTAAAAACGTTACCAAACTAACGGTATTTGTTGCAGTCACACAACTTACACGGTGAGCTATAACTTCAGTATGATTTAGCTACCCCTTTACAGGTGGGTGAGACCACAACGAAAATCAGGCACAATGTTACACACTCTGTTGTTGGTGGCAACAAATGAGAGAGATGCCACACACGCAGGACTGTCACTGAAGCGCAAATGTAAATATTAATCTCCCACTGATTTGTGTTTTTTTTTTTTAAAAAGGAGACTTTAAAAAAAAAAAAAATGATTTTTTAAGGAAGAATTTATAAACCAAATAAAATGAAATGATTTTTTCAGGGAGAATTTAGAAAACAAATAAAACATAAAATAGCCTTTCTAGGGCCCAGTGAGTGAGACAGGACGCACACAGGAGTCAGGAGTGGCACACAAGCCCAGAGGCCAATATTTATCTCCCACTGATTGATTTAGTGATTTTTTCAGGTAGATTTTGGAACCCAAATCAAGCAAAAAAATTTATAGGCTTTCTATGGCCCACAATTGGAGAGAGAGAGATGCCACACCCAGGAGTCAAGACTGGCACACAAGCAGAAAGGGCAATATTAATCTCCCACTGATTTGATTTTTTTTTTTTTTCAGGGAGACTTTAGAAAAAAAAAATACAAAAAAAATGATTTTTTTCAGGAATAATTTAGAAACCAAATAAAATAAAATGATTTTTTCAGGGAGAATTTAGAAAACAAATAAAACAAAAAATAGGCTTTCTAGGGCCCACTGAGTGAGAGAGGACGCACACAGGAGTCAGGAGTGGCACACAAGCCCAGAGGCCAATATTTATCTCCCACTGATTGATTTAGTGATTTTTTCAGGTAGATTTTGGAACCCAAATCAAGCAAAAAAATTAATAGGCTTTCTATGGCCCACAATTGGAGAGAGAGAGATGGCACACCCAGGAGTCAAGACTGGCACACAAGCAGAAAGGGCAATATTAATCTCCCACTGATTTGTTTTTTTTTTTTTTCAGGGAGACTTTAGAAAAAAAAAATACAAAAAAAATGATGTTTTTCAGGAATAATTTAGAAACCAAATAAAATAAAATGATTTTTTCAGGGAGAATTTAGAAAACAAATAAAACAAAAAATAGGCTTTCTAGGGCCCACTGAGTGAGAGACGACGCACACAGGAGTCAGGAGTGGCACACAAGCCCAGAGGCCAATATTTATCTCCCACTGATTGATTTAGTGATTTTTTCAGGTAGATTTTGGAACCCAAATCAAGCAAAAAAATTAATAGGCTTTCTATGGCCCACAATTGGAGAGAGAGAGATGGCACACCCAGGAGTCATGACTGGCACACAAGCAGAAAGGGCAATATTAATCTCCCACTGATTTGTTTTTTTTTTTTTTTTTTCAGGGAGACTTTAGAAAAACAAAAAAAAAATGATTTTTTTCAGGAATAATTTAGAAACCAAATAAAATAAAATTATTTTTTCAGGGAGAGGACGCACACAGGAGTCAGGAGTGGCACACAAGCCCAGAGGCCAATATTTATCTCCCACTGATTGATTTATTGATTTTTTCAGGTAAAATTTAGAACCCAAATCAACCAAAAAAATAAATAGGCTTTCTATGGCCCACTATTTGTGAGAGAGATGGCACGCTCAGGACTGGCACACAAGCCCAGAGGCCAATATTAATCTCCCACTTTTTTTTTTTTCCAGGGAAAATTTATAAACCCAATAAAAAAATAATAAATAGGATTTCTATGGCCCACTATCTGAGAGAGAGAGATGGCACGCTTAGGACTGGCACACAAGCCCAAAGGCCAATATTAATCTCCCACTGATTGATTTATTGATTTTTTCAGGTAGATTTTGGAACCCAAATCAAGCAAAAAAATAAATAGGCTTTCTATGGCCCACTGAGTGAGAGATGACACAGACAGGGATGGCACTCTAGCAGAAATGCCAATCTTAATCTCCCACAAAAAAAAAAAAAGGAACTGTCCTTCAATTACTATCTCCCTGCAGTAATCTCAGCCAGGTATGGCAGGCAGCAATAAGGAGTGGACTGATGCACAAATTAAATAAAAAGTGTGGACAAACAAACAAGATAGCTGTGCAGAAAGGAAGGAACAAGAGGATTTGTGCTTTGAAAAAAGCAGTTGGTTTGCACAGCGGCGTACACACAGCAATGCAGCTATCAGGGAGCCTTCTAGGGCAGCCCAATGAGCTACAGCGCTGAGGGGAAAAAAAAAATGTAGCTTCCACTGTCCCTGCACACCGAAGGTGGTGTTGGGCAGTGGAAATCGCTACAGCACAAGCGGTTTGGTGGTTAATGGACCCTGCCTAACGCTATCCCTGCTTCTGACGAAGCGGCAGCAACCTCTCCCTAGG
Source organism: Ranitomeya imitator (assembly GCF_032444005.1). Lineage (NCBI taxonomy): Eukaryota > Metazoa > Chordata > Amphibia > Anura > Dendrobatidae > Ranitomeya > Ranitomeya imitator. The sequence goes on from NC_091287.1 coordinate 515,899,468, forward strand.
CTCAGATCAGCAGCAGTAACATGGCGGTCGGCGGGAACGCCCCTTTATAGCCCCTGTGACGCCGCGGACAGCAAGCCAATCACTGCAATGCCCTTCTCTAAGATGGTGGGGACCAGGACCTATGTCATCACGCTGCCCACACTCTGCGTTTACCTTCATTGGCTGAGAAATGGCGCTTTTCGCGTCATTGAAACGCGACTTTGGCGCGAAAGTCGCGTACCGCATGGCCGACCCCGCACAGGGGTCGGATCGGGTTTCAGGAAACCCGACTTTGTCAAAAGTCGGCGACTTTTGAAAATGTTCGACCCGTTTCGCTCAACCCTAGTGAGAAGTATACAACATGGGGATATGTGAAAGACTGCAGAAGATTTCATATATTGTAAAGAGATCACCACATGTTCTACATAATGCAACCTTTTACTGTGGCACTATAAAGTGACTTAAAATAAATTATGTATAGTTACCCTACCTGGTGCCCTCTGTCTCCTGCTACCTTGTCTGATGTTATGACATTTCAATGTTCTGTTACATCTTTTTTGTTATGCAAATTGCCTCTTCAGAAAGGAAGAAGACTAGAACTTTAGTGTTACCCATTGGAAGTAGCAATCCTAAAAGTTAATATCGACCGTTAAATGAGACTTGCCATATGACTTAGGATAAAAGTCATATAGCGAGGCTAGTTAAAGGGTGAATATTGACAATAGGTGGCACTAAATTTCTAGTCTCTCTAAAGAGGCAATTTGCATTTTTAATTTCCCAGAGGAGCATGCTTGGCATTTAAGTCTCTCCATGAAATTCCAGGCCTGGTTTGTCACTCTCCAAATTTAAGTAATGGACAACGATAACACAAGTAAACACAAGATGCAGTGTTAGGAGTCGAGTTTGCTCTGCTGCACAGGGGGAATCTCGATCCATCTCCGCTGCGGTCTCCCATTCTTCTCCAGCCGCAGTGGAGTCTGCTCAGCAGGGACGTCGATCCCAGCGTCTCGCTCAGTCTGACTCTGTGCGAAGACTTACTGCTGCTTTTCCTGCTTCTGCCATTGAAGCCAGTGCTGGGCAGCGGCGAGTGGACGTTTCTGGATCTAAGTCCTGCTTTTCTCTGTCTGAGCATGCCCAGGGCAGGAGCTCCCGTTGGAGATCGAGGGTCACATGCTCAGGTACTGCAGCACATCCCATTGGTCCTTTTGGCAGGTCCTGAAAGGGCAAAACTTCTGTAGCTGTTTCCTGTGCTGCAGCTATATAAACTGCGCATGACCGCACGGCCATGCACTAGTATTGCCTTGTAAATATGTGTGTGTGTTGTGAGTGAAAGTCGCTCTTTAAATAACCCTCCCTATTGAATAATTGTTCGCGGAAGGTGTATGTTTGCTATCTAGCACCCGACTTATCCAACAGCACGTAACACACATTACAGCTACCAGTTGCTGTGTCCGCCTGTACGGCGCCGTGCGCTTGCTCTGCGCTTTCCTGACCCAAGCCTGGGTGGTTAGTGGCGTCCGTCAGTGTGGCACCGCACGCACTCTTGTGCCTTTATATTATTATTTAGTTTCCTTACACACCCAGTTGCGGTGTTGTGCCAGCAAGTGTCTAATCGGACTTCAATCCTAGTTGGGGTTGAGTTCGCTGATTTCTTGCTCGCGCTCTATGTGCGGTACCGCGGTCCTGTGACGCAACAGGATCGCTTCCTTCACGCAGGGTGAAGTTAACTCGTGCGTGTATACTTATAGTACCGCCAAATAGTCCGTCTTACTAGCAGCAGGGTTTTTACCTGCACGGTGGACCTCGGACTGCGAACGCACCTAGTTCCATTTCATCTTGTACTTGGTGCATTCCGCCAGTCCTTAACATGCAGTTTTTAAATGAAGGTCATTATTTTTACTGGAAAAACCTATATGGCCGTTTATGAAAAAATTATTGCACCCCTTATAACGTTAATTAACTGTGGTTTAGCACATCGTTGGGAAGCTGAGTTCAAATTTTGTATCCACACCCGGGACTTATAACTTCTACATCTAATCTCCATCAAAAAATCACTTAAATAGGACCTGCCTGGCAAAGTGAAGTAGACCAAAATATCCTCAAAAGCTAGACAACATGCCGCGATCCAAATAAATTCTGGAACAAATGAGAAACAAAGTAATTGAGATCTATTAGTTTGGAAAAGGGTAAAAAGACATTTCTTTAACTTTTGGACTCCAGCGAACCCCAGTGAGAGCCATGATCCCCAAATGGCAAAAACATGGAAGAGTAGTGAACCTTCCCAAGAGTGCAGCGATGACTTATCCAAGAGATCACAAAAGATCCCACAACAACATCCAAAAAACGCAGGCCTCCTTTGTCTCAGTTAATTTCAGTGTGTATAACTCAACCATAAGAAAGAGACTCGGCGAAAATGGCCTGCATGTCAGAGTTACAAGATGAAAACCACTGCTTAGCAATAAGAACATAAAAAAATCATGTCAGTTTTGCCAAAAAACATCTTGATGATCCCCAAGACTTTTAGGAGAATGCTCTGTGGATTCTTGAGATAAAAGTTGAAGTTTTCGGAAGGTGTATCTCTGGTGTAGAAGTAACACAACATTTCAGAAAAGGAACATCATACCAACAGTAAAATATGGTAGTGGTAGTGTGATTGTCTGGGGCTGTTTTGCTTTGCTATTTCAGGACCTGGAAGAGTTTCTGTGGTAAATAAAACCATGAATTCTCCTGTCTACCAAAAAATCCAGAAGGAGAATGTCAGGCCATCTGTTTGTGACTTCAAGCTGAAATACACTTGGGTTATGCAGCAGGACAATGATCCAAAACACACCAGCAAGTCCATTGTTGAATGGCTTAAGAAAAGCAAAATTATGACTTCGGAGTGGTCTAGTCAAAGTCCTCACCATAATTAGATTGAGATGCTGAGACATGACCTTAAAAAGATGGGTCATGCCCAGTAACCCTCAAATGTGGCTGACTTACAACAATTCTGCAAAAATGAGTGGGACAAAATTCCTCCAGAGCATTGTAAAAGACTCATTGACTTTTACTGCAAATGCTTTATTGCAATTATTTGCTGTTAAGGGTGGCCCAACCAGTTAACAGGTTTAAAGGGCAATCACTTTTTTAACATTGGGTTCTGTAGGTTTGAATTTATTTTTCTCTTAACAATAAAGACCTTCATGTGAAAACTGCATTTTGTATTTACTTGTTCTATCTTTGTCTAATATTTACATTTGTTTGGTGATCTGAAACACTTAAGTGTGACAAACATGCAAAAGAAAATTAAATCAGGATGGAGAAACACTTTTTCACACAACTGTGTGCTATAGAGGTCTACATAGATTCATGTGGCTACCAGTTGCGATAATAATTAAAGTTTTGCTAGCATATTTTGATGTTGTGATGCCAATGTAAATGCAATTATAAATATAAACCAAAGTCATTCAAAAAGTAAGGGTGGATATAACAAATATACTTTATTTTTCCATATAATAAAATTCTATCGTTTTTATGATTGTGTTGTGTCACACCTACAAATTCTTACTAAAATGTATAAATACATTAATTGGGTTGCTGTTCTCCTTGTCTAAGGAGTTTATATGAACAGAGCTTGACACTGTCAGCACTCATTGTACATCAACTGTAACACCCTGTTTTCAATTTATCCATTTAATTTTTTTTAGTAAGGATATATGTGAATGGAACAATGCAGAGTTACAAGAAAATATTATCCAAAATTATTTAATAAAAAATATTAAGACTTAAATTGTATTTTCTAGCTTTGTTTTGTAGAGTGTAAAGTATAAAGTGACACTTCAAAATATTGTGCTGACTGTGCCTAAAAAAGTACTCTGTACCCAAAGACCGTATGTCTGCTTAACAACTTGATGTGTAGAAAATGTTACTAGCTTAGAATATTTCATTTTAATAATCTAATGCATCACTTGCTAAATGTTTTGAATCCCTAAGTACCATCTTTTGGTATAGGTGGTTTTCCTTTTGGATGCTGCCCTTCCCGTGGTTGTTCCTTCCCGGTGAAAGACCTGGCTATTTATTGCTTGCATTGAGAAACACGTGATGGTGTCTCCACGGCTTTTCTACATGCATTTGCATATTTCCCATAAGGGATGGGGGCAGTGTTCTGGATCACTGCGTTGAGAAACACGTGATGGTGTCTCCGCGGTGTTGGATGTTTTGATCTCCCCAATGTCATTCATCCTTATGTTTATAGTCCTTTTACCAGGCACTGTTCCTAATAGCCAGTTTCCTACTCCACACTGATGAGGGGCAAATGCCCCAAAACAGCTGTCTGTGGATGGATACCATGTTTTGGCATAGGTGGTTTTCCTTTTTGATGCTGTCCTTCCTGTGGTTGTTCCTTCCCGGTGAAAGACCTGGCTATTTATTGCTTGCGTTGAGAAACACGTGATGGTGTCTCCGCGGCTTTTCTATATGCATTTGAATCCCTAAGTGACAAAATATTACAATTTTATATATTTCATTTTAGGTTTACAACTAGTGTTGAGCATTCCGATACCGCAAGTATCGGGTATCGGCCGATATTTGCGGTATCGGAATTCCGATACCGAATTCCGATACTTCCTGCGTATCGGATACCGGAAACGGAAGTTCCCAGAATTCAAATAGAACGCAGCAGCCAATGAGGAATGATTGGAAGTGTGGGCACATCCTGTTTAGCATGGTGGGCATGTAAGTACTGGCAAGGCTGTGATTGGCTGCTGAAATGATGTCACTCTGCACTATAAAAAACGCTGCCGCCATTTTGCGCTCACTCTGCTGTGATTTCAGTTAGGGACAGGACGCTGTGTTCTAACTGAGGGCCAGTTGAGCTAGCTAATTGCTTTATTTTCCTTTCCAAAGGCTAATTTTGCAAAACGCTGTGTGTTCTTCACTGTTCACCTTGCTCTTGCCTTGCAGCGCTGTTTTAACAGCGTTCTGCAAGGTCTCTGTGTGTGTGTGTGTGTGCAGCTCACTCTGTAGTCTGTGTGCAGCCATATACCCGGTTGTATTCAGCTCAGGGGGGGTTCACACTGCCTCACACAGTTGTCCTTTTTTGCTCATAGTGCAGCCTGCTGCACATTTTTTCTCAAATTTCCTATTAGTGTTTTTCCACCCGTCTCCAGCTAAATTGTGGAAAAACACTACATAGGATAACCTAGAGGGGGGTTTTTGGGCCTTGCAGCGCCGTTTACGGCTGTCTGCACGGTCTCCGTGTGAGCCCAGCTCGCCCTGTAGTCTGTGTGCAGCCATAGCCGGTTGGATTCAGCTCAGGGTTCGTTACTGGCTCATACCTTGAGAAAAATTTTCCTTTTTTTCAAATAGTGCAGCCTGTTTAAAAATTTAAAAAAAAATTCCCCATTAGTGTTTTTCCACCCGTCTCCAGCTAAATTGTGGAAAAACACTACATAGGATAACCTAGAGGGGGTTTTTTGGGCCTTGCAGCGCCGTTTACGGCTGTCTGCACGGTCTCCGTGTGAGCCCAGCTCGCCCTGTAGTCTGTGTGCAGCCATAGCCGGTTGGATTCAGCTCAGGGTTCGTTACTGCCTCATACCTTGAGAAAAATTTTCCTTTTTTTCAAATAGTGCAGCCTGTTTAAAAATTTTTAAAAAAATTCCCTATTAGTGTTTTTCCACCCGTCTCCAGCTAAATTGTGGAAAAACACAACATAGGATAACCTAGAGGGGGGTTTTTGGGCCTTGCAGCGCCGTTTACGGCTGTCTGCACGGTCTCCGTGTGAGCCCAGCTCGCCCTGTAGTCTGTGTGCAGCCATAGCCGGTTGGATTCAGCTCAGGGTTCGTTACTGGCTCATACCTTGAGAAAAATTTTCCTTTTTTTCAAATAGTGCAGCCTGTTTAAAATTTAAAAAAAAAAATTCCTATTAGTTTTTTTCCACCCGTCTCCAGCTAAATAGTGGAAAAACACTACATAGGATAACCTAGAGGGGGTTTATTGGGCCTTGCAGCGCCGTTTACGGCTGTCTGCACGGTCTCTGTGTGAGCGCAGCTCGCCCTGTAGTCTGTGTGCAGCTATAGCCGGTTGGATTCAGCTCAGGGTGCGTTACTGCCTCATACCTTGAAAAACAATTTACTTTTTTTCAAATAGTGCAGCCTGTTTAAAATTAAAAAAAAAAAATTCCTATTAGTGTCTTTCCACCCGTCTCCAGCTAAATAGTGGAAAAACACTAAATAGGATAACCTAGAGGAGGGTTTTTTGGCCTTGCAGCGCCGTTTACGGCTGTCTGCACGGTCTCCGTGTGATTTAAACTAGCTCTGTAGCCCGATCTGCACAAAAAAAAAAGTAAAGTTCACCAAACGCAACTTAACACTTGTGTAGGCCACATTTGAAAAATAATAAAGTTTAGTCCACACTTTACAACATTAGTGTTTCTTACACCTGTTAGGAGGAGCATTTCAGGAATAAGCACACTAAGGCCGTAGTACTTTTCTGCGTATCTTTATCTGTCGACCAAGATGAAGAGGGCAGGGAGTAAGGCACGTGGGCGTGGGCGCGGAGCAGGGAGAGGAGCAGGGAGAGGACGTGGTGATTCTGTGCCTGCTGCGGGCGCCGGTGACTCGTCGTCACTCAGTTTCAGCAGGGAACAGTCCTTCATGCGCAGCTTTGTTGGAGAGCGCCGTGCACCGCTGCTGCGTGAAGACCAAATTGAAGCCGTTGTCGGGTGGATGGCAGCTAACGCCTTGGCATCGACTTCAGTCAGTGCCACATCCTCTCAGGCACAGAGCACTGGAGAGCAGCCATCTGTCTCTTCACCACCTGCCAAATTGGCCATGCAGTCAGAGAGTCCAGGACAGGAGCCGTCTCTACTTCTGTTCTCTGAATCTCTTGGCTTGGAAACAGGGGGCCAGCCAAGCAGCATTGGAGAAATGGAAGAAGAGGCAGTGTGCAGTGATGCCCAACAGCTTTTTCTCTCTGACTCTGAAGAGGCAGGTGGGCCAGTGCCTCCGGTGACCACAGCGCAGTACGCATCTGATGATGAAACTCAGGTGCCGCTTTCTGATGCGTACTGTGCTGCCGAGACTACCCAGGAGGAGCAGTTGGTGGCAGAGGGTAGTGGAGATGATGAGGTCCTTGACCCATCGTGGCGTGAGGAACAGGAAGGTGGTGGGAGCAGCTCTGAGGAAGAGCTTCCCCTTACGGGCCAAAGAGGGAGAGGGAGGGGGAAGACTGCGGAGCCTGTAGCCTCCACTTTGGCACCCGTTAGGAGCCTGTCTCTTTCCAAAGCTAAAAAGGGTGCTCCCAAGACTTGCAGTGCCTGGTCCTTTTTTGACACAGTTGCAGATGACATTTGTTTTGTCAAATGCAAGCTAAGTCATCAGAAAGTAAAAAGAGGGAAAAATGTCAGCAACCTCAATACCACAAATATGTGGAAACATGTGCGGACCAGGCACGCGGTGGAGTTACAGAAACAGACTGAAGATGTAGGCCAACCAACAGCGGCAGCTACCACCTCTTCAGCTCGTGTTGCCTCTTCCTCCAGCTCACGCACAGCTGGTTTGGCTTCCTCCCAGGATCGCCATGGAAGAACCTCTGGCACTGTTGTCCAGAGACCTTGTGTAATTCCACCCACAGCACCACCTTCCCAGTCATCCTCACACTCCCAGTCTACTCTACAGCCATCGGTAGTACAGGCATGGGAGAAAAGGCGGGCATTCTCGGCCAACCACCCCCGAGCACAGGCTCTGAATGCAGGCATTGCCAAACTGTTGTCCCTGGAAATGCTCTCGTTCAGGCTGGTGGAGACTGACAGCCTCCGTGACTTGATGGCATTGGCAGTCCCACAGTACAAGGTGCCCAGCCGCTTTTACTTCAGCAGGCAGGCTGTCCCTGCCCTGCACAGGCATGTTGAGGCAAACATAAAACATGCGCTACTGAACGCCGTCAGTAGCAAGGTCCACCTCACCACCGATGCGTGGACCAGTCAGCATGGACAGGGGCGATATGTTTCCCTCACTGCCCATTGGGTTAATGTTGTTGAGCCAGGTACAGATCGTGCGAGTGGCGCAGGACGTGTCCTGCCCACTCCAAGGATTGCAGGAATCCAGTCTGTACGCATCGACTCCTCCTCTTACACCAGTTCCTCAGATTCCTCTCTGCAGGATCCGTCACAGTCCACCTCCACATGGACCCGTGAACGTTTACCTATGACCGACATGAGCACAGCCATGGCCAAACGTCAGCAGGCCGTCTTGAAACTAGTTTCATTGGGGCATCGAAGCCACACAGCGCAGGAGCTCTGGAATGCCATCGAGCAGGAGAGCGATGTGTGGTTACTGCCAGCGAATCTCCAGCCAGGCATGGTAGTGTGTGACAATGGCCGAAATCTGGTGGCAGCTTTGGCTCTTGGCAACCTCACTCACATCCCATGTCTGGCACATGTGCTCAATTTGGTTGTGCAGAGTTTTCTGAGGGACTATCCGGATCTTGATGCCCTGCTGCACAAGGTCCGCCTAGAGTGTGCTCACTTGCGGCGTTCCAGCTTGGCCAGATCCCGCATTGCTGCTCTGCAGCGCCGATTCCGCCTTCCGGAACACCGCATCATATGTGACCTACCTACCCGGTGGAATTCAACGTTACATATGTTGGAGCGGTTGTGTGAGCAGCAGCAAGCAGTTATGGAGTACCAGCTGCATCAGGCGCAAAGAAGTCGCAGTCAGCGCCGATCAGACTTCACAACCACAGAGTGGGCCACTATGAAGGATGTCTGCCAGGTTTTGCGTCCTTTTGATTATTCCACGCGGATGGCAAGTGCAGATGATGCACTAGTCAGCATGACTGTCCCCCTTATCTGCCTGCTTCAGCAAACTTTGCAAGGGTTAAGGGATGATGTTGTGGAAGAGGTGGAGGATGAGGAGTCACCTTTTCCATCAGCTTCTGGAGAGTCAGCGCCACGTGGTTCCTCACAAAGGGGTACGCAGGGGCCAATTTGTGAGGAGGATGAGGAGGAGTCAATGGAGGAGGAAGAGCTCCGTCCAGAGGAGGGAGCGACACAATTGTCCAGTGGTCAGTGTGTACAGCGAGGGTGGGGTGATGACGAGCGGGCAGAGATCATGTCTCAAGCAGGGGACAGCGTTTCTGGGCCAGTTGGCACTCTGCAGCACATGGTGGATTTCATGCTGCACTGCCTGAGAAACGACCGCTGCATCGACCACATTCTCAACATGCCTGATTATTGGGTGTTCACCCTCCTCGATCCTCGCTACCGGGACAACGTCCAAAACCTCATCCCTGCGTTGACCCGGGAGCGTAAATTGCGGGAGTACCACGACACACTTGTGAATTCCATCATCTTCTCCTGTCCAACTGAGAGGAGTGCTGCTAGTGCTTTACAAAGCAGCTCAGTGCGTCGAGGCAGTGGGGGAGGCTCTGCCCAAAGAGGGAGCAGAAGCAGTGCCTCTGCCCAAGGCAAGCCCAGTATGGCACAACTCTGGCACACTTTTGTGTGCCCGCCCCAAATGTCTACACCATCACCGGCGGCTCCAGTCAGCAGGAGGCAACGGTTCCGTCAGATGGTGACAGACTACATGGCTTGCCCTCTTACTGTACTCCCAGACGGCTCTTCCCCGTTCAAGTTTTGGGTCTCTAAGCTGGATACATGGCCAGAGCTAAGCCAGTATGCATTGGAGGTGCTGGCTTGCCCTGCGGCTAGTGTCTTATCGGAACGTGTCTTAGTGCCGCAGGTGGTGTACTAACAGACCGTCGCATGCGACTATCCTCCGATAACGTTGACCGGCTTACTTTCCTGAAAATGAACCAGGCCTGGATCTCGCAGGAATTTGCCACTCCTCTGCCTGATTAAGTAATTGGGTGTCATCCAGGTCTCCTGCTGTGTTCATCTTTCTGCCACCTGAACTGCTATTCCTGGGCTCCAACACCGCCAGTTGCGGCTCAGAAGTGCAGGCTGCACAGTAAAAACATATGACCCAGTGTTATTGGGTTTCAGTAACGTCAGCTGATCCCCAGCTGTGTAGCCGGCAATGTGTCCTGCGACCGCCACGCTGGCACAACAACCTAAATGTAAGGGAACCTGTCACCCCCCCCGTCGTTTGTTACTGAAAGAGCCATCTTGTGCAGCAGTAATGCTGCACAAGGAAAAGGTAGCTCTTTTTTTTTAGCTCCTTGCACACGCAGAACTTAACACTTATAAAATGTGTTCACTGATACCGTTATACCGTCCCGGAGCTGGGACTTTCCTTCGTAATGTGACGCAGCACAGCCGTCATTCCTAACCACTTGGTGCCATGCGCTGCCTCCTCAGCGTTGTTTTAAGCTGTCACGGAGCCTGCGCTGTTCTGTTATCCCTTGGGCATGCCCTATTTGCGCTGCCTGTCTTCTGACATAATTTGGTGTCAGGCTGGCTGCGCCTGTGCGGCCGCGCTGCCCGAAATCCCGCCTCGCAGTGTCTTCTGATTGAGTCACACTGCGGGCCTGGGATCCATGGGCATGCGCAGTGCATATCTTCCCCTCGGGCTCTCGCTCATTTCCCTCCGCCTTCTTTAGACTGTGCGCCGTCAGCTGATCCCTAATAGCATGCCACGGCCGTGACACCGCACAGTCTGAAGAAGAGTGAAGGAGGGGAGTGAGAGTCGAGGATATGCACTGTGCATGCCCATGGTTCCAAGGCCCGCAGTGGGATTACGTTAGACGAGACTGCGAGGTGGGATCTGGAGCAGCGTGGACGCACAGGCACTGACAGCCTGACACCAAATTATGTCAGAAGACAGGCAGCGCTAATTGGGCATGGCCAAGGGCTAACAGAACAGCGCAGGCTCCGTGACAGCTTAAAACAACGCTGAGGAGGCAGCGCACGGCACCAAGGGGATAGGAATGACAGCTGTGCTGTGTCCCATTAAGAAGGAAATTCGCACCTCCGGGACGGTTTAACGGTATAAGGGGACACATTTTTAGTGTTTACTTCGGTGTTTGCAAGGAGCATAATTAAAAGAACCACCTTATCCTTTTGCATCCTTAGTGCTGCACAAGATGGCTCTTTCAGCTACAAACGTCTTGGGGGGGGTTAAAGGTTCCCTTTCAACTTGCTCCAATCAGGCTTCGGCCTACACTCTGTTCCTCTGCTCCTCCTGCTGTCCCTGGGCTCTAACACCGCCAGTTGGTGCCTGGAAGTGCTGTGTGCACAGTCAACAGTCGCTCCTCTGTTATTGGGGTTCAGTAACGTCAGCTGATCCCCAGCTGTGTGTGCGGCAATACCTCCAATCTGCTCCTCCTGCTGTCCCTGAGCTCTAACACCGCCAGTTGGTGCCTGGAAGTGCTGTGTGCACAGTCAACAGTCGCTCCTCTGTTATTGGGGTTCAGTAACGTCAGCTGATCCCCAGCTGTGTATCCGGCAATGCGACCGCCACGCTGGCACAACTAAAATGTAAGGGGACCTGTCCCCCCCCCCTAGGCGTTTGTTACTGAAAGAGCCACCATGTGCAGCACTAATACTGCACAAGGGAAAGGTCGCTCTTGAAATTATGCTCCTTGCAAACGCTGAACTACACACTCATGTAATGTGTCCCCTCACACCGTCCAACCGTCCCGGAGGTGGGACTTTCCTTTGTAATGTGACGCAGCACAGCCGTCATTGCTACCCCCTTGGCACCGTGCGCTGCCTCCTTAGCGTTGTTTGATTCCGTCATGGACCCTGCGCTGTTATGTTATCCCTTGGCCATGCACAGTTTGTGCTGCCCGTCCTCTGACATCATTTGTTGTCGTCCTGGCTGCGCCTGTGCGTCCACGCTGCCCGAAATCACACCTCGCAGTGTCGTCTAATGTGATCCCACAGTGGGCCTGGTATCCATGGCCATGCGCAGTGCATATACTAGCCTCTCACTCCCCTTCTTCACGCTTCTTCAGACTAGGCGGCATCAGCTGATCCCTAATAGCATGCCACGGCCGTGACGCCGCACAGTCTGAAGAAGCAGGAAGGAGGTGAGTGAGAGGCGATGATATGCACTGCGCATGCCCATGGATCCCTGGCCCGCAGTGGGAATACATTAGATTACACTGCAAGGTTGGATCTCGGGCAGCTTGGACGCACAGGCACTGCCAGCCTGACACCTACATGATGTCAGAAGACGGGCACCGCTAACTGTGCATGGCCAAGGGATAACATTACAGCGCGGGCTCCGTGACAGAACCAAACAACGTTGAGGAGGTGGCGCACGGCACCAAGGGGGTTGGAATGACGGCTGTGCTGTGTCACATTACAAAGGAAAGTCCCACTTCCGGGATGGTTTGACGGTGTGAGGGGACACATTATATGAGTGTGTACTTCAGCGTTTGCAAGGAGCATAATTTTCGGAGCCACCATTTTCCATGTGCAGTATTACTGCTGTACAAGATGGCTCTTTCAGCAACAAATGCCTGGGGGGGGGTTAAAGGTTCCCTTTCAACTTGCTCCACTGCAGGCTTCGGCCTACACTCTGCTCCTCTTTGATTCCCTGGGTTTCAACACTGTCAGTTGCCACCTGGAAGTGTTGTCTACACAGAAAAAACACTAGGTGATGTGTCAGTGGGGTTCAGCACCGCCAGCTGTTCCCCTGCTGTGTAGTCGGCAACGTGTCCAGCACAAGCCACGCTGGCACAACATAACAAAAGCTGCCACCAGTGCAGGCTTCGGCCTACACTCTGCTCCTCTCCTCCTCCTGCTGACCCTGGGCTCTAACAACGCCAGTTTTTGCCCGGACGTGCTAGCTGCACAGAGAAAAACACCAGCCAATGTGTTAGTGGGGTTCAGCACCGCCAGCTGTTCCCCAGCTGTGTAGCCGGCAACGTGACCTGCAAACGCCACGCAGGCACAACTGAACTAAAGCTGCCCCAGTGCAGGCTTCGGCCTACACTCTGCTCCTCTCCTCCTCCTGCTGACCCTGGGCTCTAACACCGCCAGTTTTTGCCCGGACGTGCTAGCTGCACAGAGAAAAACACCAGCCAATGTGTTAGTGGGGTTCAGCACCGCCAGCTGTTCCCCTGTTGTGTAGCTGGCAACGTGTCCTGCAAACGCCACGCAGGCACATGAACTGAAATTGAAGGAAGCCTGCCCCCCACCCCCAGGTGTTTCTATGTATAACAGCCACCTTGTACTGCAGTACTGCTGCATTTGTACAAGGTGGCTGCCTTTTTTTCCTTGCTCACGTGGAACTCAGCACGTACAAAATGTGTCTCATTGAGACCATTCAACTGTCCCTGAGGTGTGACTTTCCTTTCTAATGATACGCAGCACCACCCTTGGTAGCGCTGCCCGTCTTCTGACATCATTGGTTGGCTGCCTGTGCCTGTGCGTCCGCCCTGCACAACACAACGCCCCTCGTTGTCTCATATATTTTGGCAGCGAGGGTGTTATTGATGGGCATGTGCAGTGCATATGTTCGCCTGTCTTAACTCATCTCCTTCCGCCTTCTTCAGACTGTGCGGCCTCATGGCCGCGGCATGCGATAAGGGATCAGATGAGGCCGCCCAGTCTGAAGTAGGTGTAAGGAGGACATGTGTGAGCGGCAAACATATTAACTGCACAAGGGCACGAATCCAAGCCACGCAGTGTGATTTTTTCCAAACACACTGTGGGTCTGGGATTCATGTCCACCGCTAATCGCATCGGCCAACATGAAATGAGGTCAGAAGACAGGAAGCGCTCACAGTGCATGGCCAAGGGATTACAAGAGCGCAGACTCCTGTACAGCAAATAACAACGCTCAGGAAGCTGCGCCCATGCTAAATATAATGGGCTAAATAGTGTACGTGTTTTATTCAGCGTGTGCAAGGAGCAAAATTAATAGAGCAACCTTTTACTTGTGCAGCATTAATGCTGCACGAGGTGTGGCTCTTGTATCTTGCAACACCTGAGGAGGGTTAAAGGTTACCTTTGAAATTGGTTCAACTAGGCTTCGGCCTACACTCTGCTCCTCTCCTCCTCCTGCTGACCCTGGGCTCTAACACCGCCAGTTTTTGCCCAGACGTGCTAGCTGCACAGAGAAAAACACCAGCCAATGTGTTAGTGGGGTTCAGCACCGCCAGCTGTTCCCCAGCTGTGTAGCCGGCAACGTGACCTGCAAATGCCACGCAGGCACAACAGAACAAAAGCTGCCACCAGTGCAGGCTTCGGCCTACACTCTGCTCCTCTCCTCCTCCTGCTGACCCTGGGCTCTAACAACGCCAGTTTTTGCCCGGACGTGCTAGCTGCACAGAGAAAAACACCAGCCTATGTGTTAGTGGGGTTCAGCACCGCCAGCTGTTCCCCAGCTGTGTAGCCGGCAACGTGACCTGCAAACGCCACGCAGGCACATGAACTGAAATTAAAGGGACCCTGCCACCCACCCCAAGGTGTTTCTATGTATAACAGCCACCTTGTACAGCAGTACTGTTGCATTTGTACAAGGTGGCTGACTTTGTCTACTTGCCCACGTTTAATTAAACACGGAAAAAATGTGTCTCATTACAGACCATTACAATGTCCCTGAGGTGTGACTTTCCTTTTTAATGACATGCAGCACCCCCCTTGTTAGCGCTGCCCGTCTTCTGACATCTTTGGTTGGCTGGCTGCGGCTGTGCGTCCGCCCTGCCTGAAACCACGCTCCTCGTTGTCTTGCTTATTTTGACTGCGAGGGTGTGATTGATGGGCACGAGCAGTGGATATCTTCGCCTGTCTTTACTCATCTCCTTCTGCCTTCTTCAGAATGTGCGGCCTCATGGCCGCGGCATGCGAGAAGGGATCAGATGAGGCCGCCCAGTCTGATGCAGGTGTAAGGACATGAGGGACAGGCGACAAAATTTACTGCGCAAGGTCACGAATCCCAGCTCTGCAGTGTGACTTTATTAAAAGACACTGCAGGTCTGGGTTTCATGGCCATCGCACAAGGTGTGGCTCTTGTACCTTGCAACACCTGAGGGGGGGGTTAAAGGTTACCTTTGAAATTGGTTCAACTAGGCTTCGGCCTACACTCTGCTCCTCTCCTCCTCCTGCTGACCCTGGGCTCATAACACTGCCAGTTTTAGCCTGGAAGTGCTAGCTGCACAGAGAAAAACACCAGCCAATGTGTTAGTGGGGTTCAGCACCGCCTGCTGTTCCCCCACTGTGTAGCCGGCAAAGTGTCCTGCAAACGCTACGCAGACACAAAGCTGACTCCAGTGCAGGCTTCGGCCTACACTCTGCTCCCCCTGCTTACCCTTTGCTCCAACACCGCTAGTTGGGGCTGTAGGAAGACAATGTTTGATAGGCAAAGCATCCGGGTTCCAGCACCGCCAGCTGGTTCTCGGCAGTGTTTTTGTCACAGGTACTCCCTCGTGCCAAACCTGGTTTCAGCACCGTCAGCTGTTTCCGGGTTGTGTCAAACTCACTGAGACGCCTATGCTTGCCCTGTCGTGGTGTGGTCGGGTTAGCCAACTCCAGGGTGCCTCCAGTTTAGGAGCTTCCTATGTGGGCTGCGTGAACTGGTAGTCAAGGCTGGTTCTGTAGTGCCAGTAGGCCCAGCTTCCCCTGTAGGACTGTTGGGGTTCGGTAACTGCGGCTGCCTCGCGGCCTAGCTGTTCTCTCCTCTCCTGTGGGCCTTCGGGTCCACCACCTGGTTCCAGCACCGTCAGCTGGTTCCAGGCCGAGCCTTTGGCTTAGGTGCCTCCTCCTGGGTATCCGAGTTCCGCCAACGTCAGGCGGTCCTTGGTAGTGCTTTTAAGCGAGGGCACCTACAGCTTAGTAACCGGGTTCCAGCACCGCCAGCTGGTCCTCGGTCGTGCCATTGGCTCTTGCACACTGGGGCAACGCATCTGGGTTCCAGCACCGCCATCTGGTTCTCGGCAGTGTTCTTGTGACAGGTACTCCCTCGTGCCAAGCCTGGTTTCAGCACCGTCAGCTGTTTCCGGGTTGTGTCAAGCTCACTGAGACGCCTATGCTTGCCCCGTCGTGGTGTGGTCGGGTTAGCCAACTCCAGGGTGCCTCCAGTTTAGGAGCTTCCTATGTGGGCTGCGTGAACTGGTAGTCAAGGCTGGTTCTGTAGTGCCAGTAGGCCCAGCTCCCCCTGTAGGACTGTTGGGGTTCGGTAACTGCGGCTGCCTCGCGGCCTAGCTGTTCTCTCCTCTCCTGTGGGCCTTCAGGTCCACCACCTGGTTCCAGCACCGTCAGCTGGTTCTCGGCAGTGTCTTTTGCTCTTGTACCTTCTGCTCCCCATCCTGGTTTCAGTACCGTCAGCTGGTTCCGGGCAGAGCCTTTGGCTTAGGTGCCTCCTTCTGGGTATCCAAGTTCCACCAACGTCAGGTGGTCCTTGGTAGTGCTTTCAGGCACGGGTACCTCCTGCTTAGTAACCGGGTTCCAGTAACGTCAGCTGGTCCTCGGTAGTTCCATTGGCTCTTGGACCTTCGGCTACCCATCCGGGTTCCAGTACCGTCAGCTGGTTCTCGGCAGTGTCTTTTGCTCTTGTACCTTCTGCTCCCCATCCTGGTTCCAGTACCGTCAGCTGCTTCTGGGCAGAGCCTTTGGCTTAGGTACCTCCTTCTGGGTATCCGAGTTCCGCCAACGTCAGGCGGTCCTTGGTAGTGCTTTTTAGCACGGGTACCTCCTGCTTAGTAACCGGGTTCCAGTAACGTCAGCTGGTCCTCGGTAGTTCCATAGGCTCTTGAACCTTCGGGTAGCCATCCGAGTTCCAGTTCCATTAGCTGGTTCTTGGCATTTTCTCAGCCTTCTTGTACCTTCTGCTACATTTCCAAGTTGAAGACCCTAAAGTCGACGACCCGGAAGACCACCCCGATGACGACGACGACGACCCGGAAGACCACCCCGATGACGACGACGACGACGACGGCGGAGACGACGACGGCGGAGACGACGACGGCTGAGACGACGACGGCGGAGATGACGACACTGGAGACGACGACCCTGGAGACGACGACATGGAAGACCGAGAAGCAGAAGAACAAGAGGCTGCAGAAGAAAGAGCAGAAGAACATTAAGCATAAGACTTAATATCAGAGCAAAAGATATTATCTAAATTATATGCAGAAGAAGACTAAGCAGTGTATGGGGGTGAGTCCGTTCCTCCTCGTGGTGCCCCTGGATAAAGCCTGATGCTGCAGGCCAAACTGAACGCGGACAAATGTAACTTTTGTGACTGGCAGAACGGAAGGTGTAATCTTCCAACTTTTATAGATAACAACTACGGGAATGCCTGTCACAAATGAGAATATGATGAAGAAGTAGAATAGGAAGAATAATAACAGTGGAATAAAAAGAATATGTAGAATAGGAAGAATAATAATAGTTGAATAAAATGAATATGAAGAATGTAATAAAAAAAAAAAAAAAGGTAAAGGATGAAGAAGAAGATGAATAAGGTGAAGAAGAAGTTGATGTCAAAGATGCTGATGATGAAGATGAAAGTGTGGGAAAAGAAAAAAAAAAAGAAAAAAAAGAAGGGGAAGGGCGTGGAATAGTGAAACATCAATATCTGACAAAATAAAAAAAAAATTTACATAGTCAATATCTTTGTCACTCCGAACGTCTTAAAAAAAAACAAAAAACATGCTATTCTATTTGATTGGGATAAACCTCTATGACTTTAATGTCTCCGCCACCTCCCCAAATACATCCGGCATTATTCTTAGTTGTTTTCCTTCATGTAGAATGAACCTACAAGGAAAGAAAGGGTTTATTTTAATTCCGATATTTTGGTCCCATTGACTTGCATTGGGATCGGGTATCGGTATCGGCGATATCCGATATTTTTTGAATATCGGCCGATCCTATCCGATGCCAATACTTTCCGATATCGGAAGGTATCGCTCAACACTATTTACAACTAAGATTTATTAGATAAACAGGTATCTCCCCAAAAGGAGGTTGCAATCCAAGGCAAAGGTGTGCCGGACCTACCCAGGATTCATGTGTCTTTTTGCAAGCAAGATATCTTTTACACCAGTGAATTTTGCCAACAGTGACTATATGAATAAGACCCTATGAGGGTTGAAACGTTAATGTTCTTGGTGCCTCACCATTTTCTCTATCCCTGCACCATTTCCTTATTCACGAATTGAGTTATCGCTGCATCTACATCTGTATAATTAAATATTCAAAAACATCTATCAAGAGTGTGCGGTGATTGAACATTACTCTATTATGGGGACTGTCATCCCTCTTCACCAGCACCTCGGATCTCAGCAAGAGTGCTTGCCATACTACCTGTCTAAATGCTGAAAGTCACAGCACAAAGTAAAAATGCCTAATGTGAATGATAAATTCCATAAGAATTGACGTAATAGAGGCCGAAAAGAGAGGAGGAGTTGAAGATGGAATCCAATGTCGACCCTTTAACGAGCCTTGTCACATGACTTTTATCCTAAGTCATGTGACAAGGTGCGTTAAAGGTTCAACATTGACTTTTAGGATTGCTACTTCCAATAGGTGGCACTAGAGTTCTATTCCTCTTCCTCTCTAAAAAGACAATTTGCATACTTTTTTTTCAGAAATTGTTTTTTTTGGGGGGAGGCGGGAAATTTTGAGAGATTCCAAAGCATATTATGGAATATTCAATTGCAAAATTGGAAAGCTATTTAATTGCTTATCGATTTGTTAGACTAAAAAACTAGACATGTTGAAATCTACAAGGGGAGTCTGATTAAAATAATATAATGGATAATTTTTCAATAATATTATTTTAGGAACTAAGTACAAATGCTATTTAAACTAGGATTGCTTATTTGTTTCTGGAATGTTTTTATATTAAATGTGCACAATTTACAATATTCAAATCCCCATTAGAAAGCAGTGTGCTAAACGTGCGTCGGGGTTCTCTGTGGTATTTGTTAAATATCTATTACATTTGCAATTATGCTCTGTTTGTTATGCTATTCAGTGTAGAAATATATTACTGCATGTGCATCTTTGGTAGATGGACACAAGCTTACTGTATGCAACACTTTTAAATATACAGTGGCATGTAAAAGTTTGGGCACCCTGGTAAAAATTATTGTTATTGTAAACAGTTAGGCACGTTGAAGATTAAATGATCTCTAAAAGACCTGAAGTTAAAGATGACACATTTTGTTTTTTATTTTAAGCAAACATGTATATTTATTCATTTTTTATATTTTAAACATTGCAAAAACCAAAATGGGCCAATGCAAAAGTTTGGTGACCGTTGGAGATTTGTAAGTTCAGATAACTTTTGCAAAGGTTTCAAGCCTTAATTAGTCTGTTAGAGTTATAGCTTGTTCGCTATCATCGTTAGGAAAGGCCACATGATGCAAATTTCCAAGCTTTACAAAAAAATAGCCTCCTCTAACCTTGTGCCATGGGTTCTTCTAAGCAGCTGCCTCACACTCTGAAAATGAAAATGGTGCAGGCCCACAAAGCAAAAGAAGGCTACAAGAGGATAGCAAAGTATTTTCAAGATGCCTTTTTCTTAGTTCAAAATATAATTAAGAAATGTAATTTAACAGGAAAAGCGGAGGGCAAGAAAACACATCTGGAAGACCAAAAAAAATTTCAGCGAGACCTGCTTGTAGAATTGAGAGAGGCAACTCCGAACCCCACTTGACTGCTAAAGTCCTTCAGAAAAATTATCAGACACTGGATTTGAAGTACCTTGTTCTACTGTTCAGAGACACCTGCATAAATATGGCCATCATCGAAGAGTCATCAGAAGAAAACCTCTCCTGCATCCTCATCATAAAATTCAGAATCAAAGATATGCAAAAGAACATCTAAACAAGCCTGATGTGTTTTGGAAACAAGTCCTGTGGACTGATGAGGTTAAAATAGAATTCTTTGGCCACAATGATGAAAGAAATGTGTGGAGAAAAGAATTCACGGAATTTGAGGAAAAGAGCATCTCAACAACCATAACTGTGGGGGTGGATCAATTAAGCTTTGGGGTTGTTTTGCATCCAATGGCAAGAGGAACATTTCATGGGTAAAGGTAAGAATGGATTCATTGAAAGTTCAACAAATATTTGATGCAAACATATGATCATCTGTAAAAAAGCTGAAGTTGAAAAGAGGATGGCTTCTATAAATGGATAATTAGCTTAAACACACGTCAAAATCCACAATAGTCGACCTCAAAAGATGCAATCTGAAGGTTTTAACCCCTTCAAGACCCAGCCTATTTTGACCTTAAAGACCTTGCCGTTTTTTGCAATTCTGACCAGTGTCCCTTTATGAGGTAATAACTCAGGAACGCTTCAACGGATCCTAGCGGTTCTGAGATTGTTTTTTCGTGACATATTGGGCTTCATGTTAGTGGTAAATTTAGGTCAATAAATTCTGCATTTATTTGTGATAAACACGGAAATTTGGCGAAAATTTTGAAAATTTCGCAATTTTCACATTTTGAATTTTTATTCTGTTAAACCAGAGAGATATGTGACACAAAATAGTTAATAAATAACATTTCCCACATGTTTACTTTACATCAGCACAATTTTGGAAACAAAATTTTTTTTTGTTAGGAAGTTATAAGGGTTAAAATTCGACCAGCGATTTGTCATTTTTACAACGAAATTTACAAAACCATTTTTTTTAGGGACCACCTCACATTTGAAGTCAGTTTGAGGGGTCTATATGGCTGAAAATACCCAAAAGTGACACCATTCTAAAAACTGCACCCCTCAAGGTGCTCAAAACCACATTCAAGAAGTTTATTAACCCTTCAGGTGCTTCACAGCAGCAGAAGCAACATGGAAGGAAAAAATGAACATTTAACTTTTTAGTCACAAAAATTATCTTTTAGCAACAATTTTTTTATTTTCCCAATGGTAAAAGGAGAAACTGAACCACGAAAGTTGTTGTCCAATTTGTCCTGAGTACGCTGATACCTCATATGTGGGGGTAAACCACTGTTTTGGCGCACGGCAGGGCTTGGAAGGGAAGGAGCGCCATTTGATTTTTTGAATCAAAAATTGGCTCCACTCTTTAGCGGACACCATGTCACGTTTGGAGAGCCCCCGTGTGCCTAAAAATTGGAGCTCCCCCACAAGTGACCCCATTTTGGAAACTAGACGCCCCAAGGAACTTATCTAGATGCATAGTGAGCACTTTGAACCCCCAGGTGCTTCACAAATTGATCCGTAAAAATGAAAAAGTACTTTTTTTTCACAAAAAAATTCTTTTAGCCTCAATTTTTTCATTTTCACATGGGCAACAGGATAAAATGGATCCTAAAATGTGTTGGGCAATTTCTCCTGAGTACACCAATACCTCACATGTGGAGGTAAACCACTGTTTGGGCACATGGTAAGGCTCGGAAGGGAAGGAGCGCCATTTGACTTTTTGAATGAAAAATTATTTCCATCGTTAGCGGACACCATGTCGCGTTTGGATAGCTCCTGTGTGCCTAAACATTGGCGCTCCCCCACAAGTGACCCCATTTTGGAAACTAGACCCCCCAAGGAACTAATTTAGATGCCTAGTGAGCACTTTAAACCCTCAGGTGCTTCACAAATTGATCTGTAAAAATGAAAAAGTAATTTTTTTTCACAAAAAAATTCTTTTCGCCTCAATTTTTTCATTTTCACATGGGCAGTAGGATAAAATGGATCATAAAATTTGTTGGGCAATTTCTCCCGAGTACGCCGATACCTCATATGTGGGGGTAAACCACTGTTTGGGCACTCGGCAGGGCTCGGAAGAGAAGGCGCGCCATTTGACTTTTTGAATGGAAAATTAGCTCCAATTGTTAGCGGACACCATGTCGCGTTTGGAGAGCCCCTGTGTGCCTAAACATTGGAGCTCCCCCACAAGTGACCCCATTTTGGAAACTAGACCCCCCAAGGAACTTATCTAGATGCATATTGAGCACTTTAAACCCCCAGGTGCTTCACAGAAGTTTATAACGCAGAGCCATGAAAATAAAAAATAATTTTTCTTTCCTCAAAAATGATTTTTTAGCCTGGAATTTCCTATTTTGCCAAGGATAATAAGAGAAATTGGACCCCAAATATTGTTGTCCAGTTTGTCCTGAGTACGCTGATACCCCATATGTGGGGGTAAACCACTGTTTGGGCGCACGGCAGGGCTCGGAAGGGATGGCACGCCATTTGGCTTTTTAAATGGAAAATTAGCTCCAATCATTAGCGGACACCATGTCACGTTTGGAGAGCCCCTGTGTGCCTAAACATTGGAGATCCCCCAGAAATGACACCATTTTAGAAACTAGACCCCCAAAGGAACTAATCTAGATGTGTGGTGAGGACTTTAAACCCCCAAGTGCTTCACAGAAGTTTATAACGCAGAGCCATGAAAATAAAAAAAAAAATTATTTTCTCAAAAATGATCTTTTAGCCTGCAATTTTTTATTTTCCCAAGGGTAACAGGAGAAATTTGACCCCAAAAGTTGTTGTCCAGTTTCTCCTGAGTACGCTGATACCCCATATGTGGGGGTAAATCACTGTTTGGGCACATGCCGGGGCTCGGAAGTGAAGTAGTGACGTTTTGAAATGCAGACTTTGATGGAATGCTCTGTGGGCGTCACGTTGCGTTTGCAGAGCCCCTGATGTGGCTTAACAGTAGAAACCCCCCACAAGTGACCCCATTTTGGAAACTAGACCCCCAAAGGAACTTATCTAGATGTGTGGTGAGCACTTTGAACCCCCAAGTGCTTCATAGAAGTTTATAATGCAGAGCCGTGAAAATAATAAATACGTTTTCTTTCCTCAAAAATAATTATTTAGCCCAGAATTTTTTAATTTTCCCAAGGGTAACAGGAGAAATTTGACCCCAATATTTGTTGTCCAGTTTCTCCTGAGTACGGTGATACCCCATATGTGGGGGTAAACTACTGTTTGGGCACATGCCGGGGCTTGGAATTGAAGTAGTGACGTTTTGAAATGCAGACTTTGATGGAATGCTCTGCGGGCGTCACGTTGCGTTTGCAGAGCCCCTGATGTGCCTAAACAGTAGAAACCCCCCACAAGTGACCCCATTTTGGAAACTAGACCCTGAAAGGAACCTATCTAGATGTGTGGTGAGCACTTTGAACCCCCAAGCGCTTCATAGAAGTTTATAATGCAGAGCCGTGAAAATAATAAATACGTTTTCTTTCCTCAAAAATAATTATTTAGCCCAGAATTTTTTATTTTCCCAAGGGTTACAGGAGAAATTGGACCCCAAAAGTTGTTGTCCAGTTTCTCCTGAGTACGCTGATACCCCATATGTGGGGGTAAACCACTGTTTGGGCACACGTCGGGGCTCAGAAGGGAAGTAGTGACTTTTGAAATGCAGACTTTGATGGAATGGTCTGCGGGTGTCACGTTGCGTTTGCAGAGCCCCTGGTGTGCCTAAACAGTAGAAACCCCCCACAAGTGACCCCATTTTAGAAACTAGACCCCCCAAGGAACTTATCTAGATATGTGGTGAGCACTTTGAACCCCCAAGTGCTTCACAGACGTTTACAACGCAGAGCCGTGAAAATAAAAAATCATTTTTCTTTCCTCAAAAATTATGTTTTAGCAAGCATTTTTTTAGATTCACAAGGGTAACAG
This sequence comes from Ranitomeya imitator, assembly GCF_032444005.1. NCBI lineage: Eukaryota > Metazoa > Chordata > Amphibia > Anura > Dendrobatidae > Ranitomeya > Ranitomeya imitator. Next base: position 515,922,946 of record NC_091287.1, read on the forward strand.
GAGAAATTGGACCCCAGTAATTGTTGCGCAGTTTGTCCTGAGTATGCTGGTACCCCATATGTGGGGGTAAACCACTGTTTGGGCACACGTCAGGGCTCGGAAGTGAGGGAGCACCATTTGACTTTTTGAATACGAGATTGGCTGGAATCAATGGTGGCGCCATGTTGCGTTTGGAGACCCCTGATGTGCCTAAACAGTGGTAACCCCTCAATTCTAACTCCAACACTAACCCCAACACACCCCTAACCCTAATCCCAACTGTAGCCATAATCCTAATCACAACCCTAACCCCAACACACCCCTAACCACAACACTAACCCCAACACACCCCTAACCCTAACCACAACCCTAATTCCAACCCCAACCCTAAGGCTATGTGCCCACGTTGCGGATTCGTGTGAGATATTTCCGCACCATTTTTGAAAAATCTGCGGGTAAAAGGCACTGTGTTTTACCTGCGGATTTTCCGCGGATTTCCAGTGTTTTTTGTGCGGATTTCACCTGCGGATTCATATTGAGGAACAGGTGTAAAACGCTGCGGAATCCGCACAAAGAATTGACATGCTGCGGAAAATACAACGCAGCGTTCCCGCGCGGTATTTTCCGCACCATGGGCACAGCGGATTTGGTTTTTCATATGTTTACATGGTACTGTAAACCTGATGGAACACTGCTGCGAATCCGCAGCCAAATCCGCACCGTGTGCACATAGCCTAATTCTAAAGGTATGTGCACATGCTGCAGAAAACGCTGCGGATCCGCAGCAGTTTCCCATGAGTGTACAGTTCAATGTAAACCTATGGGAAACAAAAATCGCTGTACACATGCTGCGGAAAAACTGCACGGAAACGCAGCGGTTTACATTCCGCAGCATGTCACTTCTTTGTGCGGATTCCGCAGCGGTTTTACAACTGCTCCAATAGAAAATCGCAATTGTAAAACCGCAGTGAAATGCGCAGAAAAAAACGCGGTAAATCCGCCATAAATCCGCAGCGGTTTAGCACTGCGGATTTATCAAATCCGCAGCGGAAAAATCCGCAGAGGACCAGAATACGTGTGCACATTCCTAACCCTAACCCTAGCCCTAATCCTACCCCTACCCCTAACCCTAGCCCTAACCCTAACCCTAACCCTACCCCTAACCCTACCCCTAACCCTAACCCTAACCCTATTCTAACATTAGTGGAAAAAAAAAAATTCTTTATTTTTTTATTGTCCCTACCTATGGGGGTGACAAAGGGGGGGGGGGGTCATTTATTATTTTTTTTATTTTGATCACTGAGATAGATTATATCTCAGTGATCAAAATGCACTTTGGAACGAATCTGCCGGCCGGCAGATTCGGCGGGCGCACTGCGCATGCGCCCGCCATTTTGGAAGATGGTGGCGCCCGGGAGAAGACGGACGGGACCACGGCTGGATCGGTAAGTATGATAGGGTGGGGGGGGACCACGGGGGGGGGGATCGGAGCACGGGGGGGGGAATCGGAGCGCGGGAGGGGTGGAACGGAGCGCGGGGGGCGTGGAACGGAGCACGGGGGGGCTGGAATGGAGCACGGGGGGGTGGAACGGAGCACGGGGGGTGGATCGGAGTGCAGGGGGGGTGATTGGAGCACGGGGGGGTGATTGGAGCACGGGGGGAGCGGACACGAGCACGGGGGGAGCGGAGCACAGGGCGGAGGGGAGCCGGAGCAGTGTACCGGCCAGATCGGGGGGGTGGGGGGGCGATCGGAGGGGTGGGGTGGGGGCACACTAGTATTTCCAGCCATGGCCGATGATATTTCAGCATCGGCCATGGCTGGATTGTAATATTTCACCCGTTATAATGGGTGAAATATTACAAATCGCTCTGATTGGCAGTTTCACTTTCAACAGCCAATCAGAGCGATCGTAGCCACGAGGGGGTGAAGCCACCCCCCCTGGGCTAAACTACCACTCCCCCTGTCCCTGCAGATCGGGTGAAATGGGAGTTAACCCTTTCACCCGATCTGCAGGGACGCGATCTTTCCATGACGCCGCATAGGCGTCATGGGTCGGAATGGCACCGACTTTCATGACGCCTACGTGGCGTCATGGGTCGGGAAGGGGTTAAAATGGCACCTTGCAGTCCCATGATCTGCACATCAATGAAAATCTGTGGCTAGATCTCCAAATAGCAGTGCATGCAGAACCACCCATGAATCTCACAATCTCTCAGAACTGGAAGAATTTTCCATTGAAGAATGGAAATCCATCCAACAAGAATTTAAAGACTTGTGTTTGGCTACATGAAATGTTTGCAAGCTGTGATACTTTCAAAAAGAGGTTCTACTGGGTACTAATCACACTGAGTGCCACTTTTGCATCGGCCCATTTGTCTTTTTGAAATTTTTAAAATGTAAAATGTAAAAATATATGTATATGTTTTTGCCTTAAAAATACAAAGGAAATGTGTCATTTCTAACTTTAGGCCTTTAAGAAATCATTTCATCTTCAAATTGCTTATCTGCTCACAATAACAGTAATTTTGACAAGGGGTGCCCAAACTTTTACCTGCCACTGTACTTACTAATTATTGACATTGATGCTTGATTTTATATCTTGTTACCTTTACATATGTGTAACTGCATTTATGTTTTGTATTTACCTTATTTTCTTCTTATTACTTGAGGAAATACATTTCTAATATTGTATTAAGAGTCAATGTGATTAAGAGAAAACAAAACTCTGAAAATAGATTGAGGATTTTTTTAGAAGAGGTTTTTACTCTTATGGGAGATTTTATTTTCAGATAGAGAGCAGACCAACGCCCAGGTATATATTAAATTTCCTATGAGTACCATAATACCTCTATTTATAACAGAGAACTTGTACAGAATGTACAAATTAAATACCTGTCCAATAACAAGACAATGTTACAGTCACAGTAGACTAGCTAATAATATTCTGAATTCTGCACTATTTTGGCTGCTTCATGAAAAAGATGAAGAAATCAATGGAATATTTTGACATGAGACGTTGTCCAAATATATATATATCTAATTATCTCCCGAATGCTACTTCCTTCCAAAATAAATTATTTGCTTGCTTTAATCTTTGTACTAAAGGTATGGGATTACCTGATCCTAAAACATTCATTCAAATGGTAGAATACTGAATATTTTATTTTATACTATAGTAAGTTATACTGTATTCTGGCAGAATAGGAAATATACCAAAGTTTAAAAAGCAAACAATAATCCTTTAAAGTGCTCGAGGAAGTGACTTGGACTCTTCATAGAGAATATCCTACTGAACACATTAAAGCTCTTAAATGTTTAGGTTCAAGAAGAAATTTCTCAAGTAGATTAATTAATTAAATTTATTAATTTAATTGACATGTCTGCATCAGTTTCCCAAGTTGAACCCAATTTTCCATGTGTTCTGCTGTTGCAGCTGGATCCATGAGTTTGCTCAGATTAACCTGTACTTAAAACTTGCAATCCTATTTCCAGAAATACAGGAAAACCTTTATGCAGGTATGGAAAAAAATTGCAGAGTAAATTAGCTTTTAAAAATAGAAATTTTAATAGTTTAATTTTTTCAATTAACAAAATAAAATGTGGATGAACTAAAGAGAAATGTAAATTAAATCTATATTTGGTGTGACCCCTAGAGAAGGGTGACTATATTCAACTGGAACTGAATTATGCTCACATTTTACAAAATTGCAATTTGTTACCGTCAAATTAAAAAAAAAAGTTAGGTTACATTTTTCTAAACTGTAAATGGCCAGAAAAACAGTTACAAAATAATAATTCACCACTAAAATGTCCAAGCATACCCACAGCCTGTTGTCCGGTTCTAAGACCTCTTTTTTATCCTTACCATGTCGCAATCCTCTTCTGCCCCCCTCATTCCAGTCATTGTCTTCTTGCTCAACAAAGCTCAACGTCATTATGAACTGTAAAGTTATCTCATAATGCTTCAAGACTCGTTTTTCTATATGCTGAAGATAATTCCTAATTACATTTGTTGTATGTTTGAGGTTTTTGTCTGGCTGCAGAATAAATTTAAAGCCAATCAAATGCCTCCTTAAAACTATTGCATGATGATTAAGTATCTGCCTGTATTTCTCAGCATTGAAGAAATGATGAACTGTAGATTTCAGTTGTCATTCGAAGAAACGTTGTGCAGCAGATGAAAATATCTAGCAGTGGCAGCAGCTAAGACCTTGCATCAACCAGTTGGATCCAATTACATACATTTACTTTATTAGAGAAGGCTGGTCATAAGTGATCTTCATGAAAGAATTGCAGCCAAATACCATTCCTTCAACATAGAAACAAGGCCAAGTGACTGAACTATGCACAATGTTTTTCTTAAATATGTAACTGTAACAGAAGGCAGCTTATTCCTTTAGGGTTTGCAGACAACAGTGAAGCATTATGGAGGTTCCTTTGAAGTTTGTAACTGCAATTTCAGCCAATGGAGATGATTTAGTCAAGATTAATGGTGTCTTAAATGAAGGCTGATACCTATCCATCATGCAATACAATCATGGATTCATCTATTTGACTAAAATGTTTTCTCCTCCAGGACAATGAACTCAAATGCACAGCCAATGTCAATAAGAACTATCTACAGAGTAAAGGAGATGAAGAGTCCTGGAAGTGATGATATGGCCCCCACAGAATGCTGATCTCAACCTGTTCAATGCTCTCTGGGATTATATGAAAAGACAGAAGCATTTGTATAAACCTCCCTCCACAGAGCATATTTTGTTAGTTCTCCAATGAACGGATGGGTGAGGATACAGTAGGTGAGGGTAGAACTGGTCGTGCAGCGGTTTGGTCGATCGGTGGTTACTGCAGGTTGTAGGCTTGTCGGAAGAGATGGGTCTTCAGGTTCTTTTTGAAGGTTTCAATAGTAGGTGAGAGTCTGATATGTTGCGGTAGAGAGCTCCAGAGTAGGGGTGATACGCGAGAGAAATCTTGTATACGATTGTGGGAAGAGGAGATAAGAGGGGAGTAGAGAAGGAGATCTTGTGAGGATCGGAGGTTGCGTGCAGGTAAGTACATCAGTGAGTTGACCACTGGCAGACTGAATTTGAGTCAAACTTCCTGAAATTCATGCTTCCACACTAATTAGAACACTTTGATATTAAAAATATAAACTTGCCTGACACTATTTTCCACACAGCTGAAACATCATTGGGCTAATGTCAATTTGTATGGCTTCCACAAAATATCTTACAGCTGTGACACTTAGAGGATAATCATACCTTGCACAGTGGTGGTCATAGATCAGTGTTCCTAGTGCAGTATAGTTGGGCCATGGACCTGCACTTTGTACAGCAGTTTTTCTTCCACCCCCAGATTCCATAGGGTAAGTGGAAAGTGGAATATACATTTCATTAATACCTCTCTCTTTCCATCCTTATCTCTCTTCCTTTTCCAAAGTGAGCTTAGGGGAGGCTCAATCTCCCAGCAGAACCCCTCTGCCCCCTTCTCTCTTTCTCCTTCTTTCCAGTTTTGAGATCTGCTCAATATCACCAAAAATCATTTTTTTTAGAAAAACAATCTGCTTATCACTAGTAGATAATAGTAAATAGTGTATTGATTCGATTTAAATTTCAGTTTTGTCCATTGACATTGCATTTTAAGTGATAAAAAATGTCAACACTTCTATTTTTGAAAGCAACATTATTTTACAGCAGTTTTTCTACACCAGCCTAAAACTTTTGCACACTACTGTATCATCACGCTTTTGTCTGAGGTATGGAGATTACGGCATTATGATTGCTAAAGCTTCTACAGCTTTCAAAAATATTGTGTGCCAGAAAGTGAGACACAAGTGAGACAGAGTATAGTTGGAGCAAGAAGCAAAAGGAACCGAAAACATTGCAATCAATTAAAGTAATATAAAACAGCTCTAAGCTGACAACCGGCTCAATCCAAGTACAAAATCAATATCAAGGTCAGTACATGTCTAGAGTTTTGGCACACAGTTATGAGCTACTCAGTGCACACAGCGTTTCTACTCCACTGGTTGAAAGAAAATTAACAAATTAAAAGAAGCTGCCATTACCTCATTGCTTATGCTGAATTTTTTTTAACCATCTTTCCATTCAGGTAATTTGCTTTACGATGTGAGAAATACAATAGGCTACAATATGAGAGTTAAAACTGATTTATCACAGCACAGTAGGAATCCAATTATTTAATTCTGAACAGCAGTAAAATACTGTAGTAATGGCATGTGAAGAGAAAAAATATTCAGAGGATTTGTTTTACATTTCCGAACAAAAAGAAGGTGTCAAATGGTACCAAAACACAAACAAATAAAAAAGAATATAGGAATAAAATAAAAACATTCCTGTAAAGAATGTTCAAAAAATGTTTGGAGAGGCTAAAGGAAGGGAAGAGAAGAAGAAAGAGTAGAAAAGGATGAGGAAGTTTAAAAAATGGTGAGTAAAATTATTATCCAAAACAAAAGATGGGAGAAATATGTGTGCATAGAAAAAGTCGGTTAAAACATCAATTTCCTCTAATTTCTTATTATAATGTTATTCTTATTTTTTTATGTAAATTTTCATTGACTCTTCTTGTTCCCTTAATGATCACCCTGGGTGAGAATCTTTTAGATACTTAAAAGGTTATTAAATATCAAATATTCTGTAACTATGTCAGTATGAGATTTCTTCACATTTGAATGAGCAGTACGCAGTTGTTACATTACTTTTTTTTTATTTTAGGATGACAAAAACATATAATGTACGTCAATGTAACATTATAAATGACTATGGAATAGGTTAATGAACAATAAAGTCAGCTTTGAAAATGGTGTCAAATGAGTGCCAATAAAAATTCCCCGTGTCTACGCCTCTCTCCCATCAAGGAAAATTATAGTGATTGTCGAGAAAATAGTAGTAGTAGAGGATCTCTTCCTTGTGATGTGTGGCTTTGTGCCTACATGTCACAGATATAACTTGTAGAAGGAAACCAATGTAGCACTCTCAGAGGATCTCCCATCAGCAGCCTTTATTGCAACCATGTGGTTGGTTTGAAACTATCTTTCAAGGACGTATACATGTGGTAAGATAAAAGATTTCTCTCGCGTATCACCCCTACTCTGGAACTCTCTACCAAAACACATCAGACTCTCGCCTACCATCGAAACCTTCAAAAAGAAATGAAGACCCACCTCTTCCGACAAGCCTACAACCTGCCGTAACCACCGACCGACCAAACCGCTGCATGACCAGCTCTATCCTCGCCTACTGTATCCTCACCCATCCCTTGTAGATTGTGAGCCTTCGTGGGCAGGATCCTCATTCCTCATGTACCAGTTATAACTTGTATTGTTTAAGATTATTGTACTTGTTTTTATTATGTATACCCCTCCTCATATGTAAAGCGCCATGGAATAAATGGCGCTATAACAATAAATAATAATAATAATAATAATAAAAGTTCTATAAAACTCTCCCAAATGTCAAAGAAATCTTGACCTCTGTGATTCCTATGAAGAGATGCTACCATTGTGATCTGAAAACAATTTGCATGGAGGGGTTTGCGGAAAGGCCATATGTGAAGTATTGTTTTGGATCTTGTTGCTGCTAATATGTGTAAAAGTGTCCTTACACCGGGATTGCACTGAAATTTTTCAGCTTCCTGCTATCCAAAAATTGCCCAGATAGGACCAAATGGGGCGATATTTGTCCGTGAATAAATACAAAACATGAATCTTTGTCCGAAAAGACTGTATTTGTGAGCAAAACCACGAAAAGAAGTTAACATATCTATTTAGTATAAAATTAGGTGCCTGACTGGGTACTTTTCTACGTCCTATTATGAGAACTTTTGTCAATGCACCTTGTTAGGACATACAGTGTAAATGTGATAGATGGACCTCTTTTTCCTAGAACCACCCTCTATATGCCATAAAGGATAAATATTCTGTAAACCATTCATAGGGGATGAGAAAATCCTCATACTCATGCAACCCCTCCTGGAAATCAGGTTGCCTTCCACCATCCAAAAACATCTGTAAAGTGCTTTTGGATATGATTGCGCTACATAATTAATGCATAGTAAATAAATAAATAATAAACTATAAGATTCAGAAAGGAGATACATTTCATAAAGTTTGTGAAAGCATAATCAAGACCACGCTGCATAAAAGAACATTAATGTGTGCAGTACCTTGTTCTAAAATTCGTAGGGTGAGGGTGTCCATCATATAAAGATAAATAATCATATTCTTCTTCAAGAGCAAATGATTGAAAGGCAATCTGGATTCTGTTTTGTTCTTCTCCTATTATTACCCATGTGCAATTTGCACCATTTGGATAGCCATACGGGAATCCTGGGCTTTCTATAGTTCCATTTAATCCTTTTAATGTTCCACCACAAGTATATATAAATCCTGGAAAAAGAACAGACAGACCATAAATATTTATTCATAGCCACATATATTTTACTAGCTCAATCGATATAATGGTTATATGATTAAAAACAAGAAAAAATTGCAAGAAAACACTGAATTCACAGATAAGCATTCCTGACATTTATTAGGCTACTTTCACACTTGCGGCGGTACGGGTCCATTGCTATGCGTCGGGCCGATGTACCGACGCACGTTGTGAAATTTGTGCACGACGTGGGCAGTGGATACAGTTTTTCAACACATCCGCTGCCCATTCTGTTCTGGAGTTTTGGCCTCGCATGCACGGTAGAAAATGGCAGATGCGACAGACAAAGAACATTACATTGAACGCTTTTTGTGAAGACGGTCTGCCAAAACACAAAAAAATGATGAAGGACAGCATCCAATCCAGGTGAAAAAAACTTCTTTTATTGTGCCAAGTGCAACGTTTCAACCATCAAAGGTTTTTTTCAAGCTTTTGATGGTTGAAACGTTGCACTTGGCACAATAAAAGAAGTTTTTTTCACCTGGATTGGATGCTGTCCTTCATCATTTTTTTGGGATGTACACTTCCACTTTGGTCCGTGGGACTAGGACGGGCATCCCATTGCCAGTTGTGCTGTCAGCTACTCTCTGAATTTCAAATTGTTGGTCTGCCAAAACACGACGGATCCGTTGCACGACGAACATGACGTGTGGCCATCCATCGCGATCCGTCACTAATACAAGTCTATGGGTAAAAACGCATCCTGCGAGCACATTTGCAGGATCTATTTTTTGCCCAAAATGACGAATTGCGATGGATTGCTAAAAACGCAAGTGTGAAAGTAGCCTTACTTAGGCAACTTTCACACATCAATTTTTTGCCATCAGTCACAATCCGTCAAATTTTGAAAAAAACGGATCCGTCGCAAATTGTGAAAAACTGATGTGATGGATCCGTTTTTTTGCAGGAACCGACTAGCTGATCCAGCTAATTGGATCCTAAAAAATCGGAGCATGCTCAGTTAAAAAAAATGGAATCCGTCACCACATTCCATCATTTGACGGATCCGGCACCATAGGTTTCCATTCTAGCAAGCGACGGACGATGACGGATCTGTCGCTGTCCGTTTTTTCAATGGACACAAAAAACGTTACTATGTCCTTTTTCTTCGGCCGCTGGATAAACAATTTTCGATGGATCCGGCAAAAAACGGATGAAACGTGAGGCCGTCTGTTGCAATCTATCGCTAATACAATCTAAGAGAAAAAAACGGATCCCAAGGCAACTTTTGCTGGATCCGTTTTTTTCAAAATTGACCTGATTGTGACTGACGGCAAAAAATTGATGTGTGAAAGCAGCCTTAGACTACATTCTTGTTTTCATCAATACTCAAAGGGCATGCACATTTCCTCTACTGACTTAAACGTTATCCTGCAATTCAGGATAAAGTAATGCAATATTAGTATACTTAAAACACTAGGAAAAAACTACTACTATCTCATATAAGATAATATTATTGATTTTGAAGGTTTTTAAAAAATGAATAATTCTGAGAAAAATTACAACTTGGAGACAATCTTAGATAAAGCACCCTAGATGTGGTTTTCAAGTAGTCCACAAATGATTGAAGTCATGTAAAATACAAAAAATAAAATAGAGAAAACCCAATCAACCTCCCTGGATCCAGCACCAACTCTCCATTGCTGCTCCAGTCTTTGTGTGTGTACATCAGTGGTGCTGTCATGACTACAATGTACATCATCTTTGCCCTAAATCACAAAGCTTCATCGCTCATGCTGTCTCCATCAGCACAGGTTCTTTGAATGGCTGTGGCGGTGGTGAAAAAAAATGTAGTGAAATAATGTAGGCAACAAAATTAGACAGGATGGATCAACTCATAAGGACAACTTTTGAAATATATGAGCAGACCTCCAGACTTTGAGTATCAGTAGGGAATTAAGGAGAGGAAGATTAAGTGGATGTTGAAACCTATTATTTTGAATGGATCTTGGGCCCTATAGTGATATACATGAAGTTACTTTTTTATAACCTTATGTTACTTCATTTCTATGAAAAAAAAAATTAAGAAAAATTAATGGCTAAGAAAACAGAAAAATAGATATAATGTGTTGTATTTATCCTAATGCCACAAGTACAAAGCAATGAGAGAGAAAGCCCTACAAGAGCATCAGGGATTCCCTTTGGAAGCAATTATTGGGAATATTCTAACTCATCTGTGGCAGGAGTGTCATTATGAGGGATGATCATTTCCACACTGTGGAGCCTGAGGATCTCAAAAATTTGCTCCTGCACATAAGGTAATCTCTTCTATAAATGTAATAGGGGAAGTTTTGTCAGGGCTTTTAATAGGTCAACATTAATTCCAGGTTATATTTTTGCATCAGAAATCTGAGTCTAAGGGCTTGAGCACATGGACATATTTTCAGCTGGAGTGTGATTTGGCAAAACATTGTCTAGCAATTGGACCAATATTATTCTATAGGGCCATGCGTATGTCAGGAAAGATATCATAGCATGTCCTAGTACTATTTCCCCCTTGTCAACCCCTTAGTCAAGTTACTTTTTTTATTTTATACATTTTATTTTTTGCCATTAGAGTTTGGCTTGGGGCTAGGGTTGGGTTTAAGGTTGGGCTTAGGGCTAGGGTTGGCCAAGACCAATCAGCGACGCGCACAGTCCGGTTGTGAAATGGCTGCTCCCTACTCTCCTGCAGTCAGCGCCCCCTCCATACTCCCCCCAGTCAGCGCCTGCTGCCCATATAGCATTTTAGCAGTCTGTTAAATCGACTGTGTTACACCGCGGCATAACGCGGTGTAACGCAGTCTGTTAACGCTGCTATTAACATTGTGTGACAAACTTTTTACTGTTAATGCTGCCTATGCAGCATCAATAGTAAAAAGATATAATGTTAAAAATAATTTAAAAAAAATGGTGCTATTCTCACCCTCCGGCGTCAACCGATGTCTTGAGAGACCGCTAAGTCATCTGGGTAATTTTGCAATGCATCTCTGGGAATGGAAGCTGGCGGCAGCCTTGCCACTCGCACGCATCGGTGGAGGATGGCGGGTGAGTATATAACTATTTTTTATTTTAATTATTTTTTTAACATATGGTGCCCACACTGCTGTATACTACGTGGGCTATGTTATATACTGCGTGACTGATATGTACTATGTGGGCAGTGTTATATACTGTGTAGGCTGTGTTATTTACTGCGTGGGCTGTGTTATATACTACGTGGCTGCTATATACTATGTGGCTGCTATATACTACATGGCTGCTACATACTATGTGGCTGCTATATATTACGTAGCTGTGCTCTATACTACGTGGCTATGCTATATACTACGTGGCTGTCTGAGTTATATAGTACGTGGGCTGTGTTATATACTATGTGGCTGTGCTATATACTATGTGGCTATACTATACACTATGTGGCTGTGGTATATACTATGTGGCTGTGGTATACACTATGTGGCAGTGCTATATACTACGTGGCTGTGTTATATACTATGTGGCTGTGCTATATACTACGTGGCTGTGTTATATACTGTGTGGGCTGTGCTATATACTGCGTCGGCTGTGCTATATACTATGTGGGCTGTGTTATAAACTACGTGGATGTGCTATATACTATGTGGCTGTGCTATGTACTACGTGGCTGCTATATACTATGTGGCTGCTATATTCTACGTGGCTGCTATATACTACGTGGCTGTGCTATATACTATGCGGCTGCTATATACTATGTGGCTGCTATATCCTATGTGGCTGCTATATCCTATGTGGCTGCTATATTCTACATGGCTGCTATATACTACGTGGCTGTGCTATATAGTACATGGCTGTGCTATACTGCGTGGGCTGGGCTATATACTATGTGGGCTGTGTTATATACTACGTGGCTGTGCTATATACTATGCAGCTGCTATATACTACGTGGCTGTGCTGTATACTATGGGCTGTGCTATATACTATATGGCTGCTAAATACTACGGTGCTTCCTGTGTTATATAGTACATGGGCTGTGCTATATACTACGTGGCTGTGCAATATACTACATGGCTGTGCTATATACTAAGTGGCTGTGCTATATACTACGTGGTTGTGCTATATACTATGTGGTTGTGCTATATATTACGTGGCTGCTATATACTACGTGGCTGCTATATACTACGTGGCTGTGCTATATACTACATGGCTGTACTATATACTACGGGCTGTGCTATATACTACGTGGATGTGCTATATACTACCTGGCTGTGCTGTATACTACGTGGCTGTGCTGTATACTACGTGGCTGTGCTATATACTACGTGGCTGTGCTATATACTATGTGGCTGTGTTATATACTCTGTGGCTGTATTCTATCCTGCACCCCGAATCCCCCACATCCAGTGCCCCGAAACCCCGACATCCTGCGACCAATCAGCGACAGATGCATTCCAGGCGTGAATTGATGTGGGATTTAAACAATGCTTCGCTGTTTGGTCACGCCCGGCCGGCCGCGACCGATCAGCGATATTGGAGCGGTATTTAAACACCGCTTCGGTCATGGGTCGTGCCCGGCCAGCCACAACCTATCGGCGACAGGCGCAGTTCGGCTGTGAATTGGTGCCAGATTTGAACCACGCTTCACTGATCGGCCAGCCGGGCGCGACAAATCAGCTATATTGGCGCAGAATTTAACCCCCACTCACAGCACAACGTACATACATACATATTCTAGAATACCCGATGCGTTAGAATCGGGCCACCATCTAGTACATTTATAAAATATAATCTCAGAATATTGAGAAGTAAAGACAGATAAAGTCTAATCTGGTATAACAATAAATTCTCTAGAGTAAATGAAAAATTATTTCCATTTCTGCTCTGGATAAACAGTAATCATGGCTTTTGAGAATTCTCAGTCAAAAACAAGACAGAAATGGAAACAATGACACAATGCAACTAATCAATGCTTCCAATGTATAATAATAATTGAAACAATGTTTTTCCTTGTATTAATTGTTTGTTTTCTGCCATTTGACCTGAATTACAAGCCAACATCAAATATTTATTAACAATGAGAAAAAACAAGACAGAAGATGGCCTTTGAAGTTGATCTGAGCAAGGGAGATAAATTTTCACTCCCAGCTCCCAAAGGAAATCAAACACACAATTAAGACAGATTCCCAGTAAAGAAAAATGAATATAATTATTTTTTTTTTCTTGTCTTTGGCCATGGTTTGTTCAGATTAGTCAAGGCTAGGCTATCACTCCCAGGAAGGATAATAAAAGCGTAAGGATGGATTTACTGTACCCTCTGTTCTAGTAAACAGAGGGAAGATCCGGTAAACACCATAAACTGGACAGAACTTCCAATATGAAATCAATAATAGATTTATGAAAAATGTTGTAATTTATTTTAGTTATTCAAAGACAATTTGTCACAGCCTTTCTGTAATTCACATTACTATAAGGAAGATTCGGTAATTGCAAGAGCGATATATAAAATAAATGTGTATTATTACCGTAAAATGTAAAATACCTAAAATAGTTCATTTTACACTTTTTTATATATGCTATTGAATGTACTCAAGGCAAAACAAATTACATTATTTTGCTCCCCAGACCAATAGCATAAAATTCATATTTTAAAGAAAAATAAATAAAAAATAATACTCACCTCGCGTAGCTCCATTGCTGTTGTCTTCTTTGATCCTGTTACTGGTGCAGTATTTACTAGTCCATCTTTGGTTAGTCTAGCGCATGCCATCATTGGTGTATTTTAGAACCTGGCATTTTCGGCATCACGCCATCATGATGTCACATCCTTTTCATGGTCGAAAAAATGTACCAAAGATGGATCAGTGAAGACTGCCCCTGTAACTGGACTGAAAAAGATGAAGAGACCACAGTGGGGCTATGGAACAGGACAAATGAATGCGAAATGAGTATATTTTAAAATTTTTCTAACCCCATCCAATCACTTTGTGATCCAGCAAAATAGCAGATGACTAGCATTTTGCCTGATTCACTCTAAAGCGAATTATAAATATGTCTTCTTGATTTTTTTTGTGGACACATAGTCTGCACCAAAACATAGACATGTAACCAGCTCCAAACAATATAAGTGATACGTGTTGTATCCGTGAAGAACACAGAGAGAATACATATGCGAAGAATAGACATCTGAAAAAGTAAGAAAACCTGAATATATGGGTTTTCAAATTTGAATAAATCCTGATGCCAGCTGTGTTATGTAAGCAACATCTGCCTAGAACAGAGGCAACTAAAGGTAGCTCCCATCACTGCTGTTTAACAATAAATTACTGACAGCAGCATTACACATACTAAGTTGATGATGCCCATAGTCGCTTCTGTCTGTCGTCCAATCATGGGGCACTGATGGTATACAATGGCTGCCGAAGTCCTGCTGAAGGCCCTTCATACAATTATTCGGTGAAGTCCCGTCTTTCTCCTGACTGGGATTTATAGGAATCAATAATTACCACTATTTTCTGCAATACTGTAAATACTGTAAGCTTTCAGTGTATAAAACAAGTGAAGAAATTATCACAGGTTTAAAATAGGGGGACTCAAAATTAAAGTAAAAAAAAATTGGTAAGCAGTCCATGACCAGGTCATTTCCCCCACTATTTACAAGGAACATTATCCTTTTATTTCCCGTACATACAGTTTAAAGAGCTGTAAAAAACAGTTTCTCGTTCATATATTCAAATAATTTTGGAATCTATTCTTTAATTGTATATACTCTCCTTTTCTCTCTTTTTTTACTAATATTGGGCAATATTGATGGCAAAATAATGGAAATACACGTTTTTCACATATTTTTAATTTATTTTCTTATGAACGCAAAAGTCCACTAAAATACATTTTAATTATATTGGACATATGTTTTCTTCATCAAGGGCAGAGCTAGTAAAAGCAATTTGGATTGGTGGCATCTTTTTTATTGTTCTTCGGCTATTTATTTATTTTAACTTTATTTCATACAGTCTGGCCTTTAGAGGGCATGCCAACATTTCAGTACTTATTTTTAAATCTGATTTTCCACTGTAATGGGGGGCTGGTGTTTTAGCCCCTGTTACAAGGCAAATTCAGCCTCTTAACTGGTTCTCCTAGGACCAAGCAGCTTCTGCTATCTCCGTACATTCGGCACTCATATGATCGCTTGGTCCAGAAGAGGAAGCACTATGTAAGGAAGCAATTGGGAAGGCAGAGACAGTAATAAACCATTTCTACCTTCTCTATGGGGAGTCCAGCTGTATCTGACAGCTGGCTTCCCACTTTTGCAGCTCCATGAACTCGTGTGGCTACTACATCATTGTAGAGTAGAATGAAGCCCGCCCATACATTTAAAGTCTTTGGGCGGTCTAGAAGTAACTAAGCAATATTTTTACCAAAAAAAAAAAATATATAAAATTTGACTCACACTAATTTTCCGCTCTGAAAAAAGAAAAAAACATATCCTTATGTATCCAATCCATCAAAATATAAAGTTAATTAACCAGCAAGGTAAATGACCTAAAGAGGAAAAAAAAATCAATATTTAAAAAAATTCCACATTTTTAGTCACTACATGACTATGAAAAAATGCAGCTAAAAGAGATCTAATTGGATGAAGTCCCCCCAACAAGAATAAAAAAAAACATTAGATCGCCATGAAATAATAAACTCTTTAAAAGTTCAGATTATTTTTTTTAAAACACTAAATTAATAACCAAAAGTGCTCAAGCTTGGTATTCAAGTAATCATATACACAAGTTATTTTAACCACACAATGAATAATAAAACCCAAAAAACATGGTGGAATGGTGGTTCTTTTCACGCTTTTATCTCACTTGAGTTTTTTGCTGCTCTTTAGTATACCTAATGGTAAAATCAATGGTGTCGTTTATAAACTACAGCTGGTTTCGTAAGAAGACAAGCCCTCCTACAGCTATGTCAAAAGAAAAAAGTTATGGTTCTTAAAAATAAAAGGAGAGGGAAAAACATGAAAGCGCTAAAAAAAAATCACCCGAACCTTAGAGGCTTCTTGTGTCAGAACTGTACACTTTACAAAGACCGATACATCACGTTTACTGTAGGCTTTTAATAGATCGTTAATATCATTTGAAAGGGTATTCAGTAAATAAACTGATATCCAAGTCTCAGTGATTACTTCTAATAAGTATCATCAATCTAAAGTGAGAATTCAAGAACCACAATGGTAAAACAAAGCAATAGGTGTTTGAATATAAAAACTTTACTGAGCTCTGAAACAGCAGTCAAGAGCACAAACCCACTGGAGACCACCCACACATATCTCGAAGATGGATGAGTTTCTGCTTCCTACAAACAATTAATTGAAGATTTTAATGCATTCGGAAATGAAACATCTCCTGGAGGGAAAGAGTCCACGCGAGCACCATCTTAGCTTTTCTATACGAATGTAAATTGGATGATGCATTCTGCATATTTATCTTTCGTTCATTTATGGCAGTTCAGTGTGAACACTTCACCAAGGATTAGAATGCATTGTTTTTATATGACAATGGTTTCTTTCTTGAGAATTATATCTATTCTGGAAAATATGCACAGTATACTATTTCACTAATTCTGAAACATATAACATAAATGAGAAAAAAAATCATGAAACAATAGCAGCATATATATTGTACATCAATAGTCTAATAATAGTAACAATATTAACTTAACATATATTTATTTTCATAATAATAATAATAATAATAATAAAACTACTACTAATAATACCATTATTATTTATATTATTATTATTAGTAGTGGTGTTATTATTATTATTACTAATAATAATAAATATTTGTAACGTTGACTGTGCATTTATTACATAATAAACTAATAATGATAACATTATTATTATATTTTCTAACAATAAAAAATAAAATAAGGAGAAAATGTAAAGTGTATATCTCAGTGCATTACCGTATTTTGCAGATTATAGGACGCAACCCCAAATTTTGATTAGAAAAATAGGAAAAAACTTTTCTAAATAAAATGGTGGTGCTTCTTATAATCCATGAGTCTTATTGCTTACAGGGGGTGGCGGCTGCGATTAAGCGGGGTCCCAGAGTTGCTGCAGGAGGAGGCAGGAGTGGAGCATTGCTGCAGCCCGCAGACTTGGATGAGGGGCTGTTCAGATGTGTGCCGCTGTGGGTGTTCAGTGGTGCAGGGGTTCTGCCGACATTTTGTGAAAGCCCAAGAGCCCCAGCACTTACTTGCTTTACTATGTATTTGTGGACTCTGGGAAAATGGCTGTCGCGGCCTGCGCATGCGCAGATGGAGATCTCGACGCCAATATCTTGGGAGATGAGATCTTGGTGCTGAGACCTCCATCTGCGAATTCGCCGGCAGCCATTTTCCCAGAGTCCACCACATACACACCACATAAACCATGTAAGTTTGGGGGCTCTTGGGCTTTCACAAAATGGCGGCAGAGCCCCTGCAGCACCAAACACCTGCAGCGGCGCACATCTGAACAGCCCCTCATCCCAGCCTGCGGGCTGCAGCAACGCTCCACTCATGCCTCCTCCAGCAGCGACTCTGGGACCCCGCTTCACCGCAGCCACCTCCCCCGGTAAGCAATAAGATGCAAGGATCATAAGAAGCATCACCATTTTATAAAAAAATAATTTTTTTTCTATTTTTCTAATCAAAATTTGAGGTTGCGTCTTATAATCCGCAAAATACAGTAATATATTACCACCGAACACCGACAGTGGTGCACATTCGAACACCCCCTCATCCCAGCCTGTGGCCTGCAGCAATGCTCCACCCTTGCCTCCTCCAACAGCGACCCTGGGACTCTGCTCCAACAAAGCCGGTAAAGTAAATCCGCATTATAAGATGCAACCCCATTTTCCCCCCATATTTGGGGGAAAAAGTGTGCCTTATAATCCAAAAATATGGTAATATTGTAATAATAAAAATAAGAACTATGATAATGTATTGAATTGTAGTCACTTTACACATATTTATTTTTTCTACTTGTTCTTATTTTTCTTCATAGTAATAGTAATAATAGTAATAGTAACAATTATAACACTGGCATCCAGGGATTTTGGTGCCAACTATGTCTGAGTAGTTTTATATTAAGTTTATGGTGCTGATTATGACTTTGTTTGGGTCAGATTGGCTCTAGTTAAGTACAGTAGAATTCTGGCTTCAAAAAGTCACCTTTAGAATTCTGGCTTCAAATAGTGGCCTTTAAGGCATTGTAAGCCTACAAATTAAAATACAACATAATTATATGGGATATTTCATTACCTAAGAGAGTGTTAAAGAGTCAAAAGACCAAAAGCTATTGCACTTGCTATCACACACAAGTCATATTGTAGGAATGCATTATTTTCATGGGTAAACTATCTCAAAGACTGGAGCCAATTTAGCAAAAGTAATGAGATTTTTGAATTCAGCGCCCTCAAAATACCCGAAATCCATTTAAAAAACCTTGGCACCTGAAAAATTTCTTCTTGGCATACCTTTGTAATTTATTGGGTTATATGCGGTTTTTTTTGCTGACAAAGCCATATGAGGATTTGATTTATTGCAGAATGAAATTTAGCTATGAGTTATGTCGTTCATTTTACCATATAATGGTACTGAAAAAATAGAAAAAACATAGTAAGTGAAGGCAAAATGGTGTTAAAAAAATGCAATTCTGTCATTGTTTTTTATCTTTTGTTTTCCATTGTTTTCCATTATTCATTCTGCTGATAAAGGACCTGGCAACATGATTCATCAGGACAATATGATATATGATTTGGTTGATATCAGACTTACATAAATTTTTTTTAAAGATTTGTAAAAATTTGACAGCATTCTACTTTTAAAACCATAATGGGTTTTTTTTTTTTTTCATTCAATAAATCCGTCTGAGGGTTTGTTGTTTACATAGTGAGCTTTAATTTCTTTCTAAGTTATTTTGGCTTGTGGATTACAAAATTGATTACTTTGTGTTGTATTTTCGGAAATGGGGACACAAAATGGAGTTCTATCTCTTCCTTTTTCAGTTTTACTTCCTTAGTTGCATTTAACCAATGTAAAGAATTGTAAATATTGATGGAACAGATTTTGTTAAGGATGCATCCATGAAATAATGTTTATTTTTACTTTTTTCAATACTCTTTTTGCATTGGCAAAAGAGGAAAGGGGTCATTCAAATTGTCATTTTCTAAATTTTAAAATATTTTTTAAAACTTATTTTAATACTTTTTTAAGTTCTTGTAAGAGATTTGCTGTTGTTTGATCCCTCATGTTATCTATTGCAATATAAATAAAAAATCACAGTCTCCTATGAAGCCACTACCTTGTCCTCGGCCACCTTACACCCTCACATATACCTGAAGCTGTTATTATGATGTCCTCAGTCCACGCTATGGTGCAATAAAGGACTTTTTTATTGCAGCACAAGCTGGTGAGTGCCACATTTTCTTCTTTCTTTGTATGTGTTGCTATTCAATGTTGAGTACCACAAAGCCAGTGCAAGATACCCCCTGATATTGTACAGGGAACTTTTGCTGCTGCAGCCACAGAAAACTGCAGGTGTGACCTAGTGCCGTTCTACTTTTCTCTATGAAATTCATCATTGAGAACAATGTATGATTCCCTTACTTTAAGGGAAGCTTTCACATCAAATAACACTATTAACCTGAAGACATAGGGTTACTCTGCAGGTTAGGCCTCTTTCACACATCAGTTTTTTAGAATCAGTCACAATCCGTCAAAGTGTTGAAAAGATGGATCCTGTTCAGATTGTAAAAAACTGATGCACTGGATCTTTTTTTTTTTAGGGATCCGTCGAAGCAGCTGCTGCCGGAATTTAAAGGAACAAAATTCTGGTGAGAAAGAGAGGTTTTTTTTCCCCCTGAATGGAAAAATGGGTTAAATTACAGGAATTAGAAATTCTTCCAGGAATGCTCAGTTTCAAAAAACGGAATCTGTCGCTGGATTCCTTCTTTTGATGGACAGTGACAGATCCTGTGTCCATAGGCTTCCATTATAGCCAAGGATGGACAGCGCAGGATCCGACGCTGTCCGATTTTTCGATGTACACAAAAAATGTTACTATGTTCGTTGTCTCCGAGCGATGGACACAGAAATTAAGACAGATCTGTCAAACGACAGATGAAATAGAAGGCCATCCTTCACAATACATCGCTAATACAAGTCTATGAGAAAAAAATGGATCCAGCAGCAACATTTGCTGGATCCGTTTTTTTCACAAAACGACTGATTTTGACGAAAACAACAAGACTGAAGTATGAAAGAGGCCTTAGTAGCATTAGAAAAGTGCCTGGATACTATACTGAAAGTGAGGCTCCCAGGAGGAATTCATGCAGGTGCTCTGGAGCAGCTGAAATCACCGCTCATAGCCCTGTGAACGGCAGCTGTAAGCACGCCCAGGCATATTGATTGACAATCAACTCTGTTCTGGATTTGTAGTATTGCAATTTTTACTAATATAAAAATTGATGTAAAACTGCAGTTTTGAGCCTACGAGTCAACATCCAGTGCTGTGGAGTCGGTAAGCCAAAATACCAACTCCGACTCTGACTCCGACTTCTCAATTTCCTTGACTTCCAACTCCGACTTTAATTCCACAGCACTGCATTGCTACTGAGCATGTACATAAAGTGCAGCACAGATTGATCTCAAATAAAAGTCAAGATCCTTATATCAGGAATAGAACAGACAGTAAGAGGACCTTTCCTAACTTTGCAAAATTATTATGAAAACATTTACAGCACATCCTGCACTGAACTACTGAACCCAATTTATTATATATCTTAGGTGTCTGAATCAGTCCATTTTATACCGACTTCAAACTCTGACTCCGATTCCACCAAAATGGACACTGACTCTGACTCCGACTCCACAGTCCTGACAACAACATTTATTCCGGTTAGGTAAGTCCCAGTGCAGGTGGGACAGTTGAGAGACTTGTCTGAAGCTTGTTACCTCTGGCATCCTGACCTTTCCTTCTTTTGCAAATCCACTCCTGAGTAATAGCTATAAATCCAGATTAGAGCTGCTGACATCCATGTTAGACCCAACCTATGTCATATTTAACCTTGATACATGTATCAAACACTGAGGATAACATCGTATTATATGATTTATGAAACCTGCCAGTCACTAGACGTTATATGCCCGGTAGCCTGTTCAAGCAGAATATTACTGACATTAATCCAACCTCTCTCAGGGACCCCAATTATTACATTGTCAATGATCTCCCAGGGTATGGTGGAGATTGACAGCTCAGGGATTTAGGGGAGTATTCATGGATTGCTATTCTGAAAGCAATCTCTACTGAAATAGAACTGTATAATTCATTAACTGTAATGACTCATGTGCCTTTAATCCACATCCCCAAAAATAACAGCACAGGGATATTTAATCACACACAATGGGATTAACATGCAACAATCACACTTTGTAGAGCTCTTTTATAACATAGAGCAAAGTTATGCATTTAAGTACCAACCTTTGATTCATATAATTTCATTTCTGCAGGAAATACAAGTAAAACTATATCAGAGATTAAATATTTATTTTTTGTATTGGAGTCTTGGAGAAACAATCCAATATGTCTAGTTTTAGTCTTACGTAAAACCACATTTAACATGGATGGGAGAAAACACATTGAATTCTGCTTGCAATCTGTATGAACTTTTCTCCCCTAGTGTCAGTTGCACGCAGACATGATCTACGCATTCAGCAACTTGAGGCAATCTAATATTTAAAAAATTGAAGTTTTCAGGTTCTGTGAAATAAAAAAAATGCCTGGAAAGCTACATATTAAACTATAAAATGCTATAGAACTCACAGATCAGTGTCTAATCCCATTCAATCTATTAAATGCAAAAGCAGCCTCAGTAATGTTTATCACCATAGAAACAGATGGAACTCATATAGTAATCAACAATCCATTTAATAAAACAGTGCACTGTCCAACTTTTCATGCGTTTTTAAATTTAAAAAAAATCCAAAAAGTATTGCACTGAGTTTCTTATGATGACCCAGATTGTTTTGCGCAGAATACTGATTCAAACTGATGGAGTTGCTGACAGAGGCTGCTGTGACTGAGGTGCGTGGTGTGCCAAAATTCCATTACACCCTCCACTTGTTCCCCCTAATACACCTGCCAGAGGCAAAGGAGGCCAATTTTGAAGGGAATTTATTAATACGGTTATACGGTTTTAAGCCACAAGTCTGCAGTCACTCTATAGTATATGATTGCCGACTTGTGAATCCTCACATCGAGTACTGTGGAGATTATTTGGTGCCAGTGTCATGAGCAGACTGTTATGTGACCAGAAGTATGTGATTTGCACAATCCAAGCCATATTCCTATTAGATCATTTCCAACCTCGCTCAATACACTTGCATTGAGTAAGACCAGACATGTCTAGTCGGCATATTTTTTTTTTCAGTAAATATATTTATTGAAATTTTAAACAGGAAAAACAATAAAATGAATCATTACAATGTCCAGAACTATACATTACGCCTCTGAGCACACAGCACAAGTGTAGTTGAACAAGGACTCTGGCACATAAAGGGTACATGCTTCTCATTTTGAGAATCACCTCGGGACATGGATACAGGATACAAAACCTGTGAGAAAAGCAATTGTAGAGATAGGAGAAAAAGAAAGAGAAGAAGAGAGAGAAAAAAAAGGGGGGGGAAGGGGAAGAAGGGGGGATTAAGGGAGACCCAGCAATGTATACGCCCACGTATTGAGAATTATGAGTATGTACGCAGCCAAGTCAGGAACCCTGTGCTTTCCTTGAAGGATTGCCAGAGGAACCAGGTGCGTCCCTGGACATATGCAGCATCACCATCACCCGCCACCAGCGACTCTAGACGGTGTAATCTATCCATTTCAGCTATCCATTCCTCCGTGGAGGGGACCTCAGTGGACCTCCAATGTCGGGGAATAACTGCCCTAGCAGCTATGAGGCAAAATCTCAGGATCCCCTTTTTAACGGAAGCTATCGAACTGGGTATCAGGGACAGTAGTGCCATTTGGGGGGAAGGCTCGTGGCGGACCCCAGTCATCAAATGAAAGGCATCGAAGACTGAGTTCCAGAAGGGTTGCAGGGGACCACAGGACCACCAAACATGAAGCATAGAGCCCGTGGCAGAGCCACATCTCCAGCAGGCGTCCGAGGTCTCCGGGTTAATCCTGTGGAAAAGGACGGGACACCTATACCAGCGTGTCAGTAATTTATAATTCCTCTCCTGCGCCTGACTGGACATCGTCATCTTATGTGCAAGAGTGAAGATTTTTAGACTATCCGCCTCAGAAAAGGTGATCCCCAGGTCCCCCTCCCAAGCCTCCATAAATCCAAGCGTAGTAGGGGGAAGTGAATTCAAGACCAGGCCATAGAGCACTGAAACCACGTGGGAGGGACCCTCGGTAGGGAGCATCAGCGACTCAAATGGTGTCAGCGCCCCCATCGGCACACTGGAAAGAAAGCTCCGCAATTGCAGAAACTCCAGCCAGGACAGCGGTGTCGTAAGATCAGAACCTCGTAACCCCCGCATGCCGGAGAGCCCCGCAAGCTTATCCTTCACCCGACCCAGTCCCACCCCGTCAAGTCGTGACCAACACAGATACGTAGATCTATTCATTGCTGGGGGAAAGGCCGGATTGTCAAAAAGGGGACTCAGTCTGCTCAATCGGGAGGTCAGGCGTAATTTCACATAGGATCTATCCCAGAACCTCAAAACAATCTGTGTGAGTGGAGCAAAACTCGACACAGGTGGGCGTCTGGTCCCCCCCAGCCAAGGCAGCCAGTACAAAGAAGAGGGCGATAAAAGTTTCTCCAGGAGCACCCACTGTTTATGAGCATCACCGAACCTCCAGTCGACAATCCTAGAGAGCAAGACTGCCTGATAATAATGTTTAAAATCAGGAAGGCCTACCCCCCCTTTAGTCTTGGGTCTCACTAACACTGAGAACCGAGTCCGCGGCTTCTTAGTTCCCCAAATAAAGCTATTGATAGCTGACTGCAGGCGCCTGAAAAAGCAATCTGGAACCTGCACTGGAGCAGTCTGAAAAAGATAGAGGAATCGGGGTAAAATATCCATTTTGACCACTCCCACCCGTCCGAACCAAGATAGCTGAGATCTGCCATACCGTTTAAGGTCCGAGATAGTTTTCTGCAGGAGCGGGACGTAGTTCAGAGCATATGTTGCGCTAATGTCAGCAGGTATTAAGACTCCTAAATATTTTAAGGCATCGGTCTTCCACTTAAAAGAGAAGGACGCCTGAAGCTGAGAGACTAGATCATCAGGCAGGGAGATATTGAGCGCCTCCGTCTTGGAGTAGTTGACTTTAAAGTTTGAAACCTCCCTGAACCTACGGAACTCTCGGAGGAGTACAGGAAAAGCCACGGTCGGGTTGGTAATGTACAGCAATAAATCATCCGCATACAGGGATATCTTAAACTCATGTTGGCCAATCCGCAGACCCTCAATATCAGGAGTCTTCCGTAATGCCACTGCCAGATGCTCCATCGCAAGGATATAAAGTAAGGGGGAAAGGGGACAACCCTGACGGGTCCCGTTTCTTATGTCAATGGGTGGGGAAAGGGTACCGTTCACTCTAAGACGGGCCGTAGGCCTATGATACAGAGCAAAAATCCTCTCCAACATGTTAGGTCCCACTCCCAGTTGCTTCAGGGAGGCACGTAGAAAGGTCCAGCCTAGGCGATCAAACGCCTTCTCAGCGTCAATAGATAATAAACATGCTGGTACCTTTCCTGTGCGCATGTACGAGGTCAGAAGCAACGTCTTCACCGTGTTATCCTTGGCCTCCCTGTGCGTCACAAAGCCCACCTGATCACTATGGATGGACCCAGGGAGAATAGGGTTCAGTCTACCAGCCAACACTTTCGCGAACACCTTCACATCCACATTAATGAGGGATATGGGCCTATAGCTTGCACACAATAGGGGATCTTTTCCCGGTTTAGGAATCACGGTGATTGTGGCCATCAGCGTTTGGGGGGCAAAGGGGCAGCTGACCGAGATGGAGTTAAACAGTTTGGTCATGAAGGGGACCAGGGAATTCGCATATAACTTATAGAAGGCGGCGGAGAATCCGTCAGGACCAGGGCTTTTACCATTAGCCAAAGATTTTATCGTGTCTAAAACCTCCTGTTCTGAGAGAGGACTCTCCAGGGCCTCAGACTCCTCCACCGACATAGGCGGGAGCTCAGTGTCCCGGATGCAGTCGTCCACCCGTGCTTGAAACTCGGAAGGGGACATATCAGACAGCGGGCCACTTAAATTGTAGAGAGAGTCGTAATATGCTCTGAATGAGTCCACAATCTCCTCAGGAAAATGGACCAGTTCACCCGTAGCAGACCTCATGGTAGGGATATAAGTGGTGGGAGCACGGGGGTGCAAAAACCTCGCTAGAGCTCTCCCGGGTTTATCAGAGTACTTATACAGAAATTTATGAAAGCGGTCCCTCTGTCGTGCTAACGTCGTGTCCAACAAGGCACTCAACTCACAGCGTGCCCGGAGGAGATCAGCCAGCACCCCAGCATCTCTAGTCCGTTTATGATCCAACTCCAGAGTTTGGATACGAGTCAACAAACCTACAATGTTAGTCTCCCTCTCTCTCTTCAGTCGGGCCCCCTGTTGTATAAATACTCCCCGTATTACTCCCTTCAGAGCCTCCCATTGGTATGGGATGGCCGTGGGGTCATACTTGTGAAAATCTAGAAAGTCTGAGATTGCTGTTCGCACGGCCGCCTGACATGTTAGATCTCCAAGGAGACCAGGGTTTAAGGACCAGGTCCATTCTCTCGGAGAAAGGCTCGGCAGCCGAAGGGAGAGCAAAACTGAGGCATGGTCTGACCACAACATCGTGTCAATGTCAGACTTTGGGTCAAGAGACAGGAGCCCGTGGCTGATCAAAAAATAATCTAATCTACTATAGGAATTATGTACTGTGGAGAAGTAGGTATAATCTCGGGTAGTGGGGTGTAGTAACCTCCAAACATCCACCAACCTTGAGTCCGTCAGGGCCCGCCGCAGTCTCTCCAGCTGTGAGAGGGACACCGCTGACCTGCCCGAAGAGGAATCCACAGCGCGGTCCAACACCATATTGAAGTCCCCTCCCATAATCACATAGCCTTCCGCAAAGGCCGAGAGGTCCCGTTGGTACTTTCTGCACGCTCGGACCTGGTCTTGATTGGGGAGATAAATGTTAGCTATGGTGAACAAATCATGGGCAATTTTGAGCTTTAAAAACACATATCGACCATTAGAATCCGCTTTAGAGGCAACTACCTGAGCCTGTAAAGACTTGTGCAATGCAATGCTGACACCTTTAGACTTGGAGTCAGAGTTACTGCCATGGAACCACTGTGTGTAGTATTTATGGTTAAGCTTAGGGATTCTGTCTGCTCGGAAATGTGTCTCCTGCAGCAGAAGTATGTCAACCCGTTTCTTATGCATACCGTATAAAACCTTTGATCGCTTTTCAGGGACATTAAACCCCCTGACATTAAGCGAGCAGAGTTGTAGAGACGCCATAGGAACTATCGGGCCTGCGGGTGGTACAATCGGGTCGGAAAGGAGTAGGAGGGGTGGAAAGTGGGGAAAAATAGAAACAGAGAAAGTAAAGCACCAAGGAAAGAGAGTAGTTCAGCCGGAAGACAGGGTTCCGACCAGAAAAAAAAAAGAGAAAAACCAAGAAGCCACTAGGCCTCAAGGGTACAGGACAATATCAGAGAAAACTCTGAGAAGTAGTGTCAGAGACACACCCTAGTGGGGAGGTGATTGAGCAGAGAGCAACCAGCCGAGCCCCTGCAGCAAAAAAAAAAATAAAAAAAAAAAATTCCAACTCTACCCAGTAGGCCCATGACCTTGGTAACATAAACATTGTTAATGAACATAACAGCGGATCATGGGCCAAGTACATTTGTCGAAATGAGCAGAGTCATAACAAGCCCCCAAAGGGGTATCATCAAAAGTCACATTTCAGGAGAAAGAGCAGCGTTAGCCAACATAAAATAACATTAACACATTAATTCGGTAGTGCAGCAGTTGAGCACAGTACATGAGGAGTCAATTGATGTAGGTGGACATTCATAAATAGTGCAAAATGAACCATGTTAGGAACCCCGCTCAGGAGTCCCAGGTAGAATCAAATAGGAATATCACCGCTACAAAACATGTGGCTCCAATCCATCCACAATTAACAGGCTAAAGCAAAGTCAAGACCAAGCCCCCCGTGGGAGCCTGGCAACATGGAGGGACAATGTAGGCGGCAAGAAAGCAAAAAGAGAAAAGGGGCAATAGTGATCATAAGGTCTGAATTAGGTGATCAAGTATCATCAGCATGAGTAACGGAGGCAGGTCTACGGCGGGAGCCCCGTTTCCTCTTTCCCAGCGACCCGGTGTGGGGGCCTCCAGCACGGCGTGGGCCCCATAGGTCAGACGCAGTAAGGCGAGGCCAGTCTCCCAGTGTGACAATGGGTAAGCCCAGTGCAGCGGTGAAGTTCTGCAGATCTGACGGGGATCTCAAAATTATCAATCCTTTATCACTGCGTACTTGTAATTGAAATGGGTAACCCCAACTGTAGGGGATCTTATTTTCCCGCAGCACCTCCAGGAGGGGGCGCAGTGCCCTCCGTTTAGCCAGGGTGAAGCGTGAGAGGTCAGACAAGAGAAGGACATCAGACCCATTAAAGTCAATAGCATCGTGGTCCCTCGCCTTACGCATGATGTCATCCTTAGTTTGGAAGTAGTGAATCCTGCAGATGACGTCCCTCGGCTTAGATGTATCGGGGTTCTTTGGGCCTAGCGAGCGGTGGGCTCTGTCAATTTCAATGTGTTCAGTGGGTGACCTCCCTAAGAGAGAATTGAAAATGCCATGGAGGGCCGAGGAGAGGTCACGTGGGGCTAAGGACTCAGGGATCCCACGAAGCCTGATATTATTCCTCCGGTTCCTGTTCTCAGAGTCCTCCAGCATATCTAGGACCACATTGAAAGTCTCTGAGTGTAGGTCAAGAAGCTGCTGCTGACTCTGCAATTGTGAGGAAAGCGACTCCACTTTAGCTTCTAATGCAGAGACAGTGGTGGTAAGGTGGGACACGTCTTCCTTAAGGGACCCCACTTCACTCCTGCACACTGCCTCCAGACGCTGTATATAGCCCTCCATGTCAGCCTTTGTAGGGAAGGCACTCAACTGCGCTCTCAGCTCAGAGGCAGTTATATAGTCATCAGAGGCCAGGGACCTAACAGGAGCCTGTGTGTGGAGGCCATGAGATGCAGTGATGGTGGGCACAATGTCCTTTGGCACTAGACTGGGAGAGGCCCCTCTCTCATGCCTCCCTGGTGGTAGTAGTGGGGGGCCCATTTCAGTTTCCTGAGCCTGATAAGGGTGCAGTATAGGGGGAGACAGGTCCCCAGCCTGTGACACAGTCTGTCCAGGGTTGAAGGGGCAGGTCACAGCTCTCACCTCTCCCTTGCTCTGTGCTGGGCTCCCTCCTGTCAGCTTCTGTGGTGAGCGGCTGGTCCCTGGTGCAGCAATCACTCGTCCTCTCTCCTGTGCCTTCTCTGCTGTGGCCCCATTCTTCTGAGTGCCTGCATTTCCAGGTGGAGAGCTCCTGTGTTCATGCTGCTGCAAGGAGGAGGAAGCACCTCCCCCCTCCACCATGGCTGAAGGAGCTGCTCTCTTTCCCGCCCTCCCAGACACCGACATGTACCTGGTGATACTGGAGCCTGCAGGACCTGCTGTGAGCTCCCTGGGTGCCTGGGAGCGGAGCCCGACCTTGCTCTTCAACATGGGTGGGTGAGTGGAGCTGATGGTGGCTATATAATTGCTGCAGAGGTCTCAGGCACGCTGGAGCTCAGGAGAGATGTGTGCTCACAGCTCCATGCCCAAGCCACGCCCCCGTCTAGTCGGCATATGACCGCAAGTATATGATTTGCATAGTAGGTTAAGTGTCAGTTGCTTCCATCATACAAATCTGTGCTTTTATGTGGCTTCTTTGCTGTTTTTTGTGGGCTGGCCATGAGGTAGTTTAGTGCAGATAGTTAGAGCCGACATCAGATTATCCTCTGGTCCCACCATCAATTGCTCTATGCAAGGAATGAATGACACTTAAATGGACCCTACTTCTTCTGGTAACAATTACTGATGTTTTTGACATAGTGATGTAGCCAGGATTTTGTGTATCTGTGTGGGACTACCACTTGCCCATCACGCCCTTGTGCAGGTGCACCAGCTGCACTGGTGGTAAGTCCACCTTTACCTGTGATACTGATTTTTTATTTTATTTTTCTTTCAAAACTATTGCGCTGACTTGCTTCTGCCTGCTTTTTAGTGCATTAAGAAATCTTCATCTCTTGTAGATTGCGAACCATCGCAGACAGAGTCCTCTCTCCTCCGGTACCAGTTGGTCACTTGTATTGTTTAAGATTACTGTACTCGGTTTTATTACGTACACCCTTTTCACATGTAAAGTGCCATGGAATAAATGGCACCATAATAATAATATTAGTAATAATAATATTTAAAATGCAGCAGGACATATACCAGCTACACATTATCAATGATTCATCACACTCAGTCTGACACTGCTTCTATCACCTTTCCTATCTCTCTTATCTATTGAATCTCTGTATTATTCTCAGACTGCTACTTTCATCTTCTCTTCTTTTGGGATTTTTTTGTCACTTCCTGCTAATTGAGAAACAAGCCTTGTGAATCCATTGAGATGAGCCAAAAAATTGGGAAACAAGTGCTCTTAGCAACAAATATTACTGATTGTCCACCAGCAATCACCCAATTAATTAGACATTTATACCAGAATGGCAGCTGCATTCCATGCCTCAGCTTTTATATAGACTATGATATGCTTTTCTGCAATATATCATATACTGTACTATGTACAGTGCGACATATTGTTGAGAAGCCTGCCGAATCATACCTGAGGTCATTACCGTCTTCTCTAGCTCATAAAATCTTCTGCATTGTGTAAAACAGCTGAGAGCATTTAGCAAATTGTTCAAATTTGCAAGGTCTCAAAATTCAAAACAAATTTAATTCAAATCAAATTGTTTGTTTCATCACTAGCAGGTACCATAAAGCACATGCATCATGCTGCATATCCTATAGTCTATGCAGAACACACAGCTAGGAAGAAAGCATCTCCAATATGGTAATAAAAATAAAAAGCTACAGCTGTAAAATGAGAGAGCAAACATTCTTCTCCTACAGACTTACATCTAATAAATAAAACTACACATTATGGAGATTCTAACAAAACAAAACAACAAATAAATTTCCATTTAATGAGGATACCATAAGACAGCTAAGAAAACTGTTATAGAATGATCCTCCACCTTACTAAAACTTTAGATGGCTTTGACCTTCTTAAGAGGAAGATATCATGAGCTGGAAGCTATAGAAAATGCTTAGCTAGGCACCATGGTCCATATGTCTGTTTACACATTACAGGGGTCATTTGTTAAAGACTCCCTGCTGCAAAACTGATTCACAGAGCAGCGTGCTCTTTAACATACCAAGTCCTCAACATTAATCCTCTTCTTCCTTATGCATGGGTTATTTTATGCAGAGAAGCCACTTAGAAAATGCAAAATCATAATCAATTTATACAAAAAGTTGCCATTGCAATGAAAATAATGTGTTTGTTGCTGTTTTAGTTCCCAAAATGATCTTCATTTTACTTGTTCCGAGGGTCTTAAAAGTTTTATTTTATGGTTAACAGGGCTGTGTGAGGGCTTGTTTTTTGATGAAACAATCTGTCATTTCGGATTTAGGTGACTTGTGCATTTCTTTTTACTGCAATTTTGGAATAAAAGCTACTACAAATCAGTAATTGTGCTATTTTGACTTTTTTTGTTTCAACTTTTAGTGTTCTCCGTATCGGACAAAAAAATATATATTATCTTTGTTTAGACAATTATCTACACAGAGATAGCTAATACATTCACTTCTAATATTTGAGATTTACATTGCTATTTACATCTAGGGAAAAAAGTAGAGTGATTTCAGAAAATATTACTGTTACTTACAACATCTATTCGCAGGGCCGGCGTCAGCACCCGGCGCACCCGGGCAAGTGCCGGGGCCCTGGCGAGACGGGGGGCCCATTTATGGTAGCACACGTGACTCACTACATCCCTGCTGTGTGTTGTGTGTGACTGTCTTCAGTGAGTGACTAATCAAATCGGACATCACCCCCCCTGGCGCCTGACGGCGCCTCGGCTGCAGGGGGCACAGAGCTCTGTCTGTGCCTTTTCGCTGGCGCTTGGCGCTGCGCAGCTGCAATAGCAGCAATACTCACCTCCGCAGGCCCTCACCATAGATACACAATATACTTCCGGGCAACGCTGGGTCATCTCTCCTGCTACTTCCGGTCGGCTCTTCATCCTAAGAGCAAGAAGACAGAGAGAGCCCCTCGTCGTCCAGTGTCCACCATCCAGGTCCAGGACATGAGGACAGGTCCAGCAGCGGCAGCACCAAGCAGGAGAAGACGAGCAGCAGCTGTGCTGCAGTGAGGACGGTGCACCCTCTCCTGCTGTGTCCACAACGAGGGCGATGGACGGGCCGGCGAGGCAGTGAGTGAGTCAGTGACTCGTCTGCACTTTGCGGGGGAGGGGGAATATGGGATGCAGCCTGCTGCTGAGACAGGGTCTGCTGCGTGTCTCACTGACCCTTTTACTTTCACAATCTCATCTCAGACAGCCAGTTTCACCCATTTTAGGTGTTGCCTTATATACTACGTCACGGGGCTGTGATATTACTACGTGCGCTGTGCTGTATACTGCGTGGGCTGTGCGTTATATACTGCATGGGCTGTGCGTTATATACTGCATGGGCTGTGCGTTATATACTGCATGGGCTGTGCGTTATATACTGTGTGGGCTGTGCGTTATATACTGCGTGGGCTGTGCGTTATATACTGCGTGGGCTGTACCTGTGCGTTATATACTGCGTGGGCTGTGCCTGTGCGTTATATACTGCGTGGGCTGTGTGTTATATACTGCGTGGGCTGTGCGTTATATACTGCGTGGGCTGTACCTGTGCGTTATATACTGCGTGGGCTGTGCCTGTGCGTTATATACTGCGTGGGCTGTGTGTTATATACTGCGTGGGCTGTGTGTTAAATACTGCGTGGGCTGTGTGTTATACGTCGTCCACCACCCAGGACATGAGGACCGGTCCAGCAGCGGCAGTGCCAAGCAGGAGAAGACAAGAAGCAGCTGCAGTGAGGTGCACGGTCGGTGCACCCTCTCCTGTGTCCACAACGAGGGCGACGGTCGGGCCGGCGAAGCAGTGAGTGAGTGACTCGGGTATGTGTTAAAGGGGGGGGGGGCCCACTGAGACTCGTTCGCCCAGGGCCCTCAAAAACCTGGAGCCGGCCCTGTCTATTCGTATACATCTGTCTACAGTCAGAAGCCAAGATTTTTAATTTTGGTGTGGTTGAGTTATTAAGCAGTTCTCTTTGCAACACTACAGTGTAACCATACTAAGTATATTGGAAAATGTCTGTTAGGGCTGTGACAAAACACTCTGGGATCGCCTTTGCTGGGGTCAAAGGACACGTGGTTTGTGCATTGAATCTGAGGCGTACAGCAGGTTTCTGAGCAGGCTGACCTCAGGTCAGATTTATTAACGTGAAAGCAACACAAAAAACAAAACATAAAAATAAATCCTAGCCTGTCCGGCACTAACTAAACAAATACGTTGCTATCTCAACAACTGGGGGGGCTTCTCCCACCCAGCTAACATCACACAGATCTTGAGCAGAGCTCTTCACTCACATTTGTCTCACACAGGCAGGCAATCTGTGTGCCCCAGGCAGACACTGGAAACACCCAGCTGGTCATCTTTTATTCCTGCAATCATTAACCCATTAGCACCCTGAAGATACTGAGTGGCCTAATTCACATAGGACAAACACCTGGGCGAGATATACCTGCCTCCATCTACCACACCAGCATGAGTCTTACAGGGCTAACGGAACGCACCAAATAATTAGGGAAAAGGAATAAGGTGCGTTCACAGCCCGGGGTCCACCGTGCAGAGATGGATCCTGCTGCTAAGCAATGACGGACTATATGGCGGTACAATGAGGATACACACACAGGTTAGCTTCAACTGGTGTTAAAGAAGCAAACCCTGTTGCGTCACAGGGCCGCAGTACCGCACGTAACAGAAATAATAAATTAGCACGAGAGTGCATGCGGTGCCGCACTGGCGGACGACACTAACCACCCAGACTTGGGTTTGGAAAGCATGGTGATAGCGCACGGTGCCGCACTGGTGGTCACAGCAATCGATGCTGTTTGTGTACTTGTGTCGGTAACAAGTCGGGCGCCAGCTAACAATCATCCGCCTTACGCGAGCATCCCAGCACAAGGGAGGTGATGATTAAAGAGTGACTTTCACTCACAACACACACACGTGCCATGCAAACCTTTTATAGCTGCAGCATGTTCAGGACCTTCCTAGAGGACAAATGAGAACTGCTACAGTAACTGAGCAACTTCAGGACCTTCCTAGAGGACCAATAGGAGCTACTGCAATACCTGAGCATGTGACCCAAGACCTCCACTGAGAGGTCTTTCTTTGGGCATGCTCAGAAAGGGAAAAGCAGGACTTAGTCCCAGAGACGTCTGCTCGCTGCTGATCAGTACAGGATACAATGGCAGAGCCTGGAAAGGCAGCAGTAACCCTTTGCACATAATCAGACTGAGCGAGACACTGGTACCAATGTCCCTGCTGAGCAGGCTCCACTGCGGCTAATGCAGAATGAGAGACTGCAGCAGATATGGTTCAAGATTCCCCCTGTGCAGTGGCGGGAACTCAACTCCTAACATTACACCCCTAGGGCCCCTCCCCCTAGGGCCCCTCCCCCCAGGGACCCTCCCCCTTGGGCCTCGCTCTGCTCGAATGTGCTCTACAGGTTCCCAGGTTCTGTCCTCATGGCCGTGGTGCTTCCAGTCCCACGTACTACCTTGCACCCCACGATAGCATTCACCTCGCACTCATCCATGGATGAACCCGATGTCCCATCAGATGACTCAGAAAACTGGGACATATAGACTGGCTATAAGAGGGAAATGTGGAAGGTGTCAGTGTTACCAAGGTGCGGAGGAATAGCCAATTGGTAGACCACAGGGTTAACCTGCTCCAGAACCTTGAAAGGACCAATGTAGCAAGGCGCAATCTTAGTGGACTCAACTTGCAGCCTGATGTTACGGGCAGAGAGCCACACTAAGTTGCCAGTAGCGAAGGTCGTAGCGGGGCATCGGTGAGCATCGGCAGAAACCCTCATTCTCTCCATGGAAGCCCAAATGGCATCCTGTGTGCAATCCCAAATGTTACGTGCCTCCACTGCCCAGTCTGCCACCCTGCAATCAGTGGATGACACGGGCATGGGCACAGGGACACGTGGATGCTGGCTGTAATTAAGGAGAAAAGGAGTCTGCCTAGTGGAATCAGCTACAGCGTTGTTCAGAGCAAATTCTGCCCAAGGAAGCAAAGATGCCCAGTCATCCTGCCTAGCAGAGACAAAATGTTGCAAATATGTCATCAGAGTCTGGTTGGCCCTCTCTACCAACCTATTCATCTCGGGATGATACGCAGAGGAGAGATTTAGTTCTGTGCTGAGTAAACGACAGAGCTTTCTCTAAAACCGAGACACGAACTGGGGACCCCAGTCACTGACAATTTTATCAGGCATGCCATGTAAACAGAAAATATGTTTAATGAACAATGCCGCCAAGGCCTGTGCAGAAGGTAACCGTGGAAGCCGCACCAAGTGCACCATCTTAGAGAAATGATCAGTGACAACCCAGATAACGGTGCAGTTACAAGCCCAATATGAAGTCCACCCGACCATCTCCCAGGGCCTGTCTGCCACCGACAGGGGGTAAAGTTGCCCAGCAGGCGTTGCCGAGGAGACCGATTCTTGGTGTAGGAGACACATGCCCAAATATAGTCCCCGACGTCACAGGCCATATGCGGCCACCAGTACGTCCTCGCTAAAAGCTCAGATATCCTCTTGGTCCCAAAATGTCCACCCACCCTGGACAAGTGAGCCCAAGAGAGAACCTTCAGTCGCAAATTAGATGAAAAGAAAGTCTTGCCTGGGGGCACAGACTCTAGCGAAACTGGAGCCACAGTTCTTAGGCTCTCAGAAGGGACAATAAGCCGAGGCTCCTCCTCCTCAGATGACACTACAGAACGAGAGAAAGCGTCGGCACAAATGTTCTTCTCCCTGGAGAGAAAATGGAGAGTAAAATGGAACCAGGAGAAGAACAGGGACCATCTAGCCTGGCGAGAATTCAGCCGCTGGGCCGTCTGTAAGTACACCAAGATCTTGTGGTCTGTGAACACTGGGAAGGGAAAGTGAGCTCACTCCAAGAGGTGTCTCCACTCTGAGAAAGCCAACTTCATGGCTAGCAACTCCCTGTCCCTGATGGAATAATTCTTCTCCGCTGGTTATAAGGCCTTGGAGAAGAAGAAGCAAGGATACTTCCGACCTTGAGCATCCCTTTGGAAGAGGACTGCTCCAACACCAATGGATGATGCATTCACCTCCATAACATGTGGCTTATTTACATTGGGGCGATGCAGAATGGGAGCACTAGTGAAGTGTGACTTAATCAAGAGAAAGGCCTTGAAGACCTCCTCGACCACAACTTGGGATTTGCTCCCTTCTTGGCAAGGGCACCCAACGGAGCTATCAAAGTTGAGAAGTGTAGAATGAACTGGTGATAGTAATTAATGAACCCCATAAAGCGCTGCACCGCTTTAAGAGAATGGGGTTCTGGCCAGTCCATCACAGCCTGTAGCTTGACAGGATCCATAGCCAATCCCTGGGCAGAGATGATATAGCCAAGGAAAGGCAAGGACTCCTGCTCAAACACCCACTTCTCCAACTTTGCGTAGAGGGAGTTTGCCCGTAAGAGGTCGAAGACTTTGCGAACATCTCTCTGATGTGAGTCAATATCTGGAGATAAGATGAGAATATCATCCAGAAAGGCTGCGACCGAGGTGGTGAGCATCTCCCTGAAGATGTCGTTCACAAAGTCTTGGAAAACAGCTGGGGCATTACAGAGCCCGAAGGGCATCACCAGAAATTCATAGTACCCATCCCTGGTATTAAAAGCCGTCTTCCATTTGTCCCCCTCATGGATGCGAATCAGGTTATAAGCACCCCACAGATCTAACTTAGTAAATAGCCTTGCTCCCCGTAGCCTATCAAGCAGCTCATATATCAGGGGTAGTGAGTATTTATTCTTAACGGTGATGGCATAAAGACCCCTTTTGTCTATGCATGGATGTAGTTCTCCATTCTTCTGCAGGTGACACTGGCTTCCTAATGAATCCTCTTGCCAGATTCTCTTGAATGTACTTGGACATTGCGTCCATCTCCGGGAGAGATAACGGATAGACTCGACCCCGGGGAGGCTCAGCACCAGGCAAAAGGTCAATAGGACAGTCATAGGGGCATTGAGGCGGAAGAGTCTCCGCAGCCCTTTTGGAGAACACGTCCGCATAGGACCAATAGTGCTTGGGGAGAGAGGAAAGATCTGCGTGTACCTCTGTAGAAGCAACCTGAACGCAATTCCTCTGACATCTACCCTCACATGATTTACTCCATCCCAAAATTTTCCCTGTGTACCACTTTATATGAGGAGAATGATAGCGAAGCCATGGTATCCCCAACAGGACCTCATCAATTCCCTCAGGAATAACTAATAGGGAGATAATCTCCTGATGTGATGGAGACATAGATAGAGTGAATGGAATGGTCTGATGTGTAATCTGTGAGGGTAGTGTAAACCATTTAGCACTCGAATGGTCATAGGTTTAGCGAGCATCTCCAGGGGTATTGGGTGACGCTGTGCGAAAGCAGATGACATGAAATTGCCTTCCACCCTAGAGTCCAGGCAAAGCTCTACCATAAGTGTGGATGGGCCTATGGTAATTGTCCCCTTGAAGGACAATTTAGAGGAAAATGTCTCCGTGTCTAGTGTAGCTCCTCCAGCTACCACTAGATGCCGACGTTCCCTCAACCGCTGAGAACACTTGGAGGCAAGATGTCCTGACTGCCAGCAAACATGACAGACCATAAGTGCACAAGCGGACCGGGACTTAGATCCCGCACGCAACGCCGCAATGGCCTCATGTGACTCAGACGCCTGGACCGGAGATTCCTGAGGTTTGGCGAAGGTGGGAGTCAACCGAAACCTCTGCCTACACTGGGCTCGCTCCAACCTTCGCTCGTGAAAACAAAGGTCGATGCGAGTTGACATAGCTATAAGCTCCTCCAGTGTGGCGGGAATCTCCCTGGTGGCCAAAGCATCCTTCACTTGGTCAGCAAGCCCTCTCCAAAATACCAGGATAAGGGCTTTATCTGACCATTCCATCTCAGACGCTAATGTCCGTAAGTGGACGGCAAAATGACTGACCATGGACGAACCCTGAGTAAATGCCAGCAGTTGGAGCACCGTATCATGGATGACTTGGGGTCCTAAAAAGACCTGTTTCAGAGTGCTCAGAAACTGAGGAACACTCTGCACCACATGATCGTCGCGCTCCCACAGCGGCGTAGCCCACTCCAATGCCCTGTCCGACAGCAGAGAAATTATGAATCCCACCTTTGCCCTCTGTGGGAAAACGTGCAGCCAGGAGCTCGAGGTGTATAGCACACTGGCTCATGAAACCCCTACAGGATTTACTGTCACCAGAGTATTTCTCTGGCAGCGGGAGGTAAGATAAGGTCAGAACAGAGATGGTAGTGGGTAAAGCTGCCGCAGCCACGCTAGCAGCCTGAACAGCTATTGAGGTAAAATCTACTGCTGAGGTTGCATGCTCGAGAGCTGCCAACCTGCCCTCCAGCAGCTGGATGTACCCCTGCAATCACTGTTCTTCCGTCATTACTTAGCCAGACCCTGGTGCTAGTGTAATGTTAGGGCTAGCGGAACGCACCAAATAATTAGAGAAAATTAATAAGGTGCGTTCGCAGCCAGCGGTCCACCGTGCAGAGATGGAACCTGCTGCTAAGCAATGACGGACTATATGACGGTACAATGAGGATGCACACACAGGTTAGCTTCACCCTGTGTGAAACAAGCGAACCCTGTTGCATCACAGGGCCACAGTACCGCACGTAACAGAAATAATTAAGTAGCATGAGAGTGCATGCGGTGCCTCACTGGCGGACACCACTAACAACCCAGACTTGGGTTTGGAAAGGGCGATGATAGCGCACGGTGCCACACTGGCAGTCACAGCAATAGACACTGTTTGTGTACTTGTGTTGGTAACAAGTCGGGCGCTAGATTACAATCATCCTCCTTACGCGAGCATTCAAACGCAAGGGAGGGGATGATTAAAGAGCGACTTTCACTCACAATATGCACACACATGCAATAGGAGCTACTGCAGTACCTGAGCATGTGACCCCAGACCTCCACTGAGAGGTCTTCCTTTGGGCATGCTCAGAAGGGGAAAAGCAGGACTTAGTCCCAGAGATGTCTGCTCGCCGCTGATCAGTACAGGCTACAATGGCAGAGCCTGAAAAGGCAGCAGTAACCCTTTGCACAGAATCAGACTGAGCGAGCACGCTGGGATCGACATCTCCGCTGAGCAGGCTCCACTGCGGCTAATGCAGAATGAGAGACCACAGCAGGCATGGTTCGAGATTCCCCCTGTACAGCGGCGGAAACTTGACTCCTAACAATGTCTACAACGCAAACTAATTTTTTGGTGTTTTATTACAAAATGTCTTACTACTTATTCTGTACCGTTTAATATTGAATAGCTTAATCAGTAATTTAAGGAACTAATTACAGGTGAACTGAAAAATTTATCCATGTGTTACACCTCTCCAATCACAATCTTGAATAGAGAAGGGCTCTGTTGAGTGGGTGCCAGAGGTGGGACCTAAACATACTACAGAAAAAAACACTTAAAAAAAAATAAAAATAATATATATATATATATATATATATATATATACATATATATATATATATATATATATATATATATATATATATATATATATATAAGGTTTAATTCATCCTAATAATTTGATTCTGACTAAATCGATCTTTCAGAAATCAAAATATCACAGAATTATCTTTTCATGTTCTAATTGTTCTCCTCCAGGCCACAAAACACAATACATTGAAGACCAGAAAGGATTTGGCAAAAAATAAAATAAAACATACTCACCTGTTCTAGGGCATCACCTGTCCTGCTGCCACAGATCTCCACTTTGGAGAAGATCCTTGCTGGACCTAGAAGATCCCAGAAAAATGGCAGCTGACTGGCTACAATTTGTCTGGATGTTTTAAATCATGAAAAATTCGGATTCAGGAGAATCTGGATTTTCTGTGAAATTTAAGACACATTTGATTTGCTTTGATTAACTCATTACTCTTGTGTCTACCAAACATTTATGACATATTCTGTGAATTTGCCATTAATGTCTGAGATAGGTATTACCCTTTGGCATCAGCACAGCATTGGGTATTAATCAAGAGTGCATGAAGTAAGGTTCACTATGGGATGCTTTTCATATGATCTGTGATTAGGATTTAATGAAGACTAGTTGACTATTTCTAAAAATAAGTGAAACCACAGTTATGAAAGATTTTCTTATTAAAGGAATAGGACAGAACTTGCTTGTAGGACCTCATTCAGTTGTCCATATTGCATGTATGTCTTCTATTTTTATTTTTCACAGACACAACACATACTCATAATAGTCTATTGGGCTGATGATATGTTCATGTTTTTTAAGGACTGTGTGTACATGCAGAATTAAATTAGAGATGTTCATTTTTTTTCTACTAGAACAGATGAAAATTACCAATAGAAGCCTATGGGCCAATGAAAAATTAATTCAGCATATAGATGGCATTAGTGTGGGTCTGTGTTTAACATTGCAAAGAATATGAGAAACTTTGTACGTTATATATTTATCGATATGTGAAAAACAGATGGCACACTGAAACAAAACACTAATGACAAAATGATTACACACTGACCAAATTTTGACTACACACTGATTGCACACTGACCAAACACTGATGACAGATGTATTTAAAACACTGACGACACCGGTACTATTTTTTTAGCGTACAATAAAACACTGACACAAGATTGAGGCCTTTCAATGGTTCACTGCTGGGAATTAGAGAAAATAGCTGTAAGTGAAGGCTAAGACCACATTCACATGTTCAGTATTTGGTCAGTATTTTTAAGTCAAAACCAGGAGCAGGTGAAAAATACAGAAGTTTTTTACTTACAAATACTGATGTAAAATACTGACCAAATAATGAATGTGTGAATGTAGCCTAAACCTGATATTAAAATATCAATAATTAAAATGTTTTTGACAGAAAATTGCTGTAAAAAATGGTTTGAATTGTCACAAACTTTGAGCGACTTATGACTTAGTAAAACATTTGCAACTTTTCTTATTTCTATGGTAGTCCCTCCAAGTTTCACTAACTTTGTGAATAGTTGGAGGAGAACAGTAGTCAGGGGCAAAAAAAGGGTAACCTAGAACATAAATGCACTCAAATCACTAGTAGAGTTGAGCTAATTTGTTTGGCCTCGATTCCGAATATGATTGGCAGTCAATATTGTTTTTGCAATATTTGTTGAACACAGCCGAACATCATTAGAATCAATGGGAGCAGAAATTACCGAATATGTTCAGAACCGATCAACAAACATACATTCGGCATGAATAGGGTAGCAAATTGGCACGAATATG
The DNA here is from genome assembly GCF_032444005.1 of Ranitomeya imitator. NCBI lineage: Eukaryota > Metazoa > Chordata > Amphibia > Anura > Dendrobatidae > Ranitomeya > Ranitomeya imitator. The sequence continues at coordinate 515,964,174 of NC_091287.1, forward strand.
GCAAAATCAGATTCAATGACCAAATCCGAACAAATTGGCTCAACTCTAATCACTAGCCGAGTATAATTCTTATGCTGTCTCACAACTCTTAATGAATTTGACATATCTTACTCAAGTGCACCTTCCATCAAGGCAGAAAAAAAAGACCTACTCATGATGAACTAGGTCTTACGTGCTCAATTTTTAAGCAGTGCCACAACCGATGAAATATGGCATTGCAAAGTATTTATTTCATTCGATGATATTCGACAGGTTCTCCAGAGCTACAGATACTTTTTTGTAATTAATCCACAAAAAGATGAAAATCCTGAAAAGGAAAACCTCATCTAATAATTTATAATTTCATAATTATATCACAATAGGTCTTCTAAACCAGGCAATCCCTTGAATGCGAACTTGGTGATTGGAACAGAAAATGAGTGGGACCACAGATTTTTAGGACTTTCTACTAAAGTTGTTTTTTAAGTGATTTAAACATAAAAGGTCGTCCTCTATGAAGAAATCCAAGGAATGAAATGACTCCTATAAATATTCATAAGTATCTTTGGAGATATTCCCTTGAAAATACACTTAATAATCATCTTTAAATGTTCCCGGACTCCTGCTGTGCCCTTCAATCATGTACACTAGTATTTAATGTCCTAGAGGGGGCTATATTTTACACGAACAGAAAATGTTCAACTCCCATGTTAGGCATAAAACATCTTTTTTTCACAATGCGATAGTAAAGTGAGCATTGTGTGTATTTTTAATCTATGCATAGAAGGAAAATGAAGCACAATTTATTTTTTAGAATGACTGAATAAACAGATAGCTGTTTTACCTTAAAAAGAGCCCAACATTTTCATACATCTACCTACTGTATAGCTTGTTGGAGAAAGCCACCATGATTTCTAGTCCTAATGAACCCTCGTTGAGTGACTTCAATGATTGCTTCACTGTGAAAGAAAACCCAACTAATCTTGTAAGTCTATATTCATGATCGCCATACACTGTACATGTGATATATGTCAGATATGTTTTTTTTTATAAAATTGTGGATTGTAAATTTACACAATCGATATCTTATAGGAATGAGCAAATCATTTTTATGAAGAAAAAAATCTAAATGTTGGCAAGCTGGATAAAATATTCAAAATTTATTTCAAGACATGAGGTTAACAATTCTGTTATAATGGATGGGTGAGTGCGATCCAAATATCAGAGCCACTCACAGCATGCTGTGATTATTTTCTCATACTAAAACATTGGATAGCACTCAGTCATGCTATACGGTCATGTGAGCAAACACTTAGGCTAATAGTTGGCTTCATATGAGAGAGCAATGCAGATCATGAGATGCTTTACCCTCTCCCGTAACGGCTTAGGCTAGCTACAAGGCACCAATTGACCTCACCAGAGTAGAGGGAGAACAAAAGGACAGAAAATTATACAAAAGACTAGGTTGAGGAAAGGTCAGTATAAAATTGTTTTTTTTTATTATTTTAAAGGGAACCTGTCACTTGAATTTGGCGGGACCTTTTTTCAGTCCGATGGGTGGTGTTTTCAGGTGTTTTATTCACCCCTTCCTTTCCCGCTGGCCGCACACTGGCTGCAATATTGCCTTGAAGTTGATTCGCTTTCCTCCATAGAACACGCCTGCATAAGGCAATCTTGCCTTGCGCACGCGCAATATGCTTTGCCCAACTGCGGGCAAAACCAAAAAGCATTAGTGCGCATGTGCCGGCGCACAATGTCCCGGAAGTATTTTGCTGTGTTCCGGGACATAGTGCGCCGGCGCATGCGCACTAATGCTTTTTGGCTTTGCCCACAGTTGGGCAAAGCATACTGCGTGTGCAGGCGTGTTCTATGGAGGAAAGCAAATCAACTTCAAGGCAATATTGCAGCCAGTGTGTGGCCAGCGGGAAAGGAAGGAGTGAATAAAACACCTGAAAACACCACCCATCGGACCAAAAAAAAGGTCCCGCCAAATTCAGGTGACAGGTTCCCTTTAAACCATTCCTCATGGCAGGCCAAATTTGATCAAATTTTCCCAAATGTAATTTTGAAAGATTTGCTTTTCCCTAGTAATTAAATATCTATAACTGTCTTCTGTTAGCATCTTAGCTAGGCCAAAAGATCCAATATAGACTCTTCTCTCCCCCTCTCTCTAGCATATAGTTGGGAGGGCCTTTCCGAACACAGATAATGCTCTGAAGAATGTGGATATTCTGTATTTTTCTAATTGGCAAAAAAGGCCCATAGGTTTTTCTCCCAATGGGAAACCCCAAGGAAGGAACATAACCAGTCACCAGTAAATCATAGACAATGACATACATCAAATGGAACATAATTGAGTGGCTCCTTTGAAGTTTGGGTGGAAGAAAGTATAAAATGGATTTGTACCTACTTTTTTATTCATAAAGAAGCGTTCCCAACAATATTTGTGTTCTCTTAATATATTGCAATCATATATCACTGAGTACTTACAAATGCTCATTTTGCCTTTCTACCCAGTTAATTCATCAGTTTTGCATTAGGTATATGATACAAGGTGTTCAAAAGCAGACTAGCTGAATCTTTCTAAGCTCTATGTAGAAACTAGAGGTCAATTTTCCCTTCCTGTTCAAGGGGCTGTCATTTCTTAAACTACAATTCAACTACAATGTGAATCCTCACTTTGTGTGCACTGTAAACATTCTCCAATGCTGGCTCGGGAATGGCGGTGATGTGACCACAAGTTTACAATATAAATACTCTCTGCCACAATCTGACTGGACTATTTCTGGCTTCACTCAATACATTTGCATTGAGCGATGCTCATCTAGTCGGAATGTGGCGAGGCGTATGCAGATCACATCGTTGCGGACACATGACCGCCGTTCTCGGCACTGACAATGAAGAATCCTCACAGCACACAGTGCACATGATATGAGGAGTCACAAGTCTACAGTCACATAGAGTGACTGCAGACTTTAGCTTAAGAACGGACAACCCTTTACACAGTTTTCCAGCGTAGTTTCTGTAATAAATCCTCAGGGGTTTAAAAATCTTTGTTTGTGGTCTATTAGTAGAAACTTCATTGATTTGCACTCCCTAGAAGTAAAGAATGAAGTTTTTCATGACTGCACGTGGCGATCTCGAAAACTTGAAAGACTTGGTACAGAAAATAAATAGAAAAATTTTACAACAATTCAAGATGCAATAATTATATCTTAATTATGAGAATGAAATACAACTTTAATACAAAGACCTAATGTTTGAAAAAAAAGATGCTTACAGCAGAAAACATTTAGGGGAAATATATCATTTTCCCTATTGCTTTTAATGTGGGCACAGCTTATCATAAAGGGATATGGTCAACCATGGCACAACAAATTTACAACATTGTTTGTCGAAAACTTGGGTGTACATTTTAGAAGAAATCTGTACTTGCTGATTAAGAGAAAAGATTTCAATGTTAGGTGCACATACATCTATAAATGTCATTTAGCAGTCATTTAATAGCAGCCTGAGAAGAATTCTATGCACACAGAATAAAAACATGATTGCTCTGTTCACATAGAGCACTATGGTCATCAGCAGCACATCGCCTGTTTGCAGTGGGTGATGTGCTGGCGATAAGAATGAGCATTTTGCAAATTTTTCAGGAGATTGCTGGCACAGTCATACAGGTTGATAAAGATCATACCTTTTATTATGATTATTGACTGGTAAAAAGGAGCTTTATGTCTTATTCTGACATCCATTTTTCACATGCGTGCAAAAAACAGGAATATAATACATGCCCATTACAGTCAATGAGACCATTCACATGTCCGTACATTGTGGGGGACAGTATCCATTTTCAATCCAAATCTAGGATCCAAATTACTCAGTCAAGTGAAAATTTCCCATATCATATGGATGCCAGCCACATGCATTCTGTGTGCTTTGTGTTTTTATCTTTTCAATGGACAAGCTCTGCATTTTTTTTTTTTATATTCGAGAAAATCACTGATTTAAACACTGATGAAAATCTGATCCTACACATTAATGTAAATTGGTCCATTTTTTCCATGTATAATTAAAAGGGGGATCAGAATCAGGCCTTAACAAAATATGATTGGTTTAATCATACATGTTATTACTAGGGGTCCCAAGGCTAAAAAAATTTACACCGGTATTATACATGACTCGCTGCATTGTGACTGAAGGCCACGCTAACAGATTTTGCAGTGGGGCTCATTAGATACATTGTATCATCACTGTACACAATTTAGTTAAAATGATCTTGTTAGAGGAGTCTAAGTTCTTGTAGTGATATACATGAGCTTCGGGTTTTTATCCAGAATGGAAAGTGTAGCCAAGCTACTGCATTAAAACAATTAATTCCTGTCTTGGCAGCGCATTTTCATGACCGGCCAATGTAAACCAACACCAGCAAACTGATGCTCTTGGAATGGGAATGTCCTTAGATATGGGCTACTTCCTAATCTAAAAATTATAGGTAGAGCCATTCCGGCGCAAACTATCACATTGGATGGTCTGTTTCTAGGGAGTAACCAATTCTCCAGGTATATTAGGCAGTGAACCCCACCCCACCAGGTTCTCTGTATACAAAGTCCATAGACAGTGAGGTGCTTATCACAGGAGGGGGCGTTGCCGGACTAATCCTACAATGTTAATTTCTTAGTGATAAATCCTTCACAGTTAATAAACTACAGTAGCACTTTGACAAGTAACACATTTCTGAATTCTGTATTTCAGCCTCTGTCTCTTGCTGTCTTCAGATTAAATAGCAAAAACCTACTGACAGATTCTCTTTAAATGGGTCTGTCAGGTCCCTCCATTACTAATGCCACACACTACCCCCTCACCTCGCCCCCTATATGTCGGAGTCCCACAAGGTTCAGTCCTAGGGCCCCTGCTCTTCTCTATTTACACCTTTGACCTGGGACAGCTCATAGAATCTCATGGCTTTCAGTAGCATCTCTATGTTGATGACACACAGATCTACATCTCTGGACCAGATTTCACCTCCCTACTAACCAGAGTCCCTCAATGTCTGTCCACTATTTCATCCTTCTTCTCCGCTAGATTTCTGAAACTTAACATGGACAAAACAGAATTCATCATCTTTCCCCCATCTCACGTGACCCCCCCAACGAACCTATCCATTACAGTACATGGCTGCCCACTCTGCCCAGTCCCACAAGCTCGCTGCTTCGGTGTAATCCTTAACGCTGATCTCTCCTTCAAACAACATATATCCAAGCCATTTCCACTTCCTGCCACCTGCAACTCAAAAATATTTCACGAATCCGTTCATTCCTCAACCAAGAATCTGCAAAAACCCTAGTCCATGCCCTCATCATCTCTCGTCTCCTCTTCCCACAATTGCATACAAGATTTCTCTCGCGTATCACCCCTACTCTGGAACCCTCTACCACAACATATCAGACTCTCGCCTACCATCGAAACCTTCAAAAAGAGCATGAAGACCCACCTCTTCCGACAAGCCTATAACCTGCAGTAACCACCGATCGACCAAACCGCTGCATGACCAGCTCTACCCTCGCCTACTGTATCCTCACCCATCCCTTGTAGATTGTGAGCCCTTGCGGGCAGGGTCCTCTCTCCTCCTGTACCAATTGTGACTTGTATTGTTCAAGATTATTGTGCCCGTTTTTATTATGTATACCCCTCCTCACATTTTATTAACCAAGCAGATCACATGTTGGTCCAATGTAGTACATCCAATCCAGTGTAGTCCAAACCAAATAGTGATAGGAAAAATGAAAACAATATATATATATATATATATATATATATATATATATATATATATATATATATATATATATATATTATTTTATTTATATATATATATATATATATTATTTTATTTTTTTTTCATTTCATATACTTCATCTTGATGCACAAAGGGCCATCCTCCTTTTACTTGCAGATTTTGTCCCTTCTTATTTCTGCATTACTGGATGGTGGGCCCAAGAATGATTTTCTTTGTTGGGTGCTCTGTTACCCAGTCCAACACAAGGGAAGGTGCACTATGATAACACTATAGCTTACTGCAATAGTTTAAAATAAATGTATATAATATATTTCAATGCAAATCTGAATTATAAATCCTAGATTTTATGTACTACTTCATGTTTTCCTTATGGTCTCAATCAAGTGCTTACCACAACCCAAAGGCATAATAATAAGTCATGTATCTTCCATTTAGAGAGGAGAAAGCAATACAAAAATGTAATTCAATACAAATTTTACAAAAACTTTGAATTGTGGTGAATTTTATATTTGTGAAATTCAACATGCACAAATCCAGCAAAGTGCTCACACCACTTCTCTTTCTTCTTTGGAGGGTGGGAACGGGAATAAAATTCTAAAATACATTTTATTTACCTGTCCTAGAACCATACCTGTACTTTATGAATTCTCCCCAACTGACGCAACTGCCTAAGTCCCCTAAGATTGTCTTTGGTTCTTCTTCCCAATGTAAGCCATTGACTGTAAACAGGCGCAACTGACTGTAAAGCTGCAGCGATGGCGCAGGTGGCATAAGGTAGTGAGATGATAGGTTAGCATAATGTATTTAATCATGTTTTTACCCCACTACCTCGCCTCCGTTAAACCTCAGGGCATAAGAACCATTTTATCACAGAAATCAGTAAACTTTTCATTAGGACCGATTTTATGCATGTAGAATTATATGTCAGATAAATCCTTTGAAATCTGTGCGGAATTTTGAAAGATTCATTCATCTCTACTTCCTTTAGAACTGGCCTCATAGTATGAGACGGGGAAATTAGATTCTGAGCCCCATTAGGACAATGAAGAACGGGAATGTTGACAGAACTGCAGAATATGTTAGATTTATCTAAGAAATGGAATAAATAAATAACAGAACACAATGAAATTGCCTCAGTTATCACCGAATGGAATATTTGTAAATAAGACAGAAATTGATAGTCTAAGAGTAAAAGGATGGACTTCTCGTCGCCTTTCATAATATTTCCGTTTCTCTACACTAGGTGGCAGTCTGTGTTTTCCTACATCTTTCTGACACAAATTGTATCTTTTTTTCTTAAATAGAAATCTATTTGCATGTAATTATCATTCAAGCGGCTCCGGAGAACGTTTCAGGTGTTGATGTAGATACGGCAGTGTACATTAAGTGAGAAGATTGTTACATGTGACAGCCGAAAGGTCACACAGTACCAGGCGCAATAACTACATTAATATATAGCAGATTTGACCAGGAAATACAAGTATGCTCTAAAAATATAAAAGTAATGAACATTTCTAACAGCAAAGAACTGAATGAATTAATGAATACATCTACCACTAATAATTATTTTATATAATATCAATATTTCTTATTATTTATCAATATCTATCTATTATCTATCCATCTATCATTTATCTATATATCATCTATTATCTATCTATCGTCTATCTATCATCTATCGATAAATCGATTATCTATCATCTATCTATTATCTATCATCTATCTATCTATTTCCAGTACAGACCAAAAGTTTGGACACACCTTCTCATTTAAAGATTTTTCTGTATTTTCATGACTATGAAAATTGTACATTCACAATGAAGGCATCAAAACTATGAATTAACACATGTGGAATTATATACTTAACAAAAAAGTGTGAAACAACTGAAATTATGTCTTATATTCTACGTTCTTCAAAGTAGCCACCTTTTGCTTTGATGACTACTTTGCACACTCTTGGCATTCTCTTGATGAGCTTCAAGAGGTAGTCACCGGGAATGGTCTTCCAACAATCTTGAAGGAGTTCCCAGAGATGCTTAGCACTTGTTGTCCCTTTTGCCTTAACTCTGCGGTCCAGCTCAGTCCAAACCATCTCGATTAGGTTCAGGTCTGGTGACTGTGGAGGCCAGGTCATCTGGCATAGCACCCCATCACTCTCCTTCTTGGTCAAATAGCCCTTACACAGCCTGGAGGTGTGTTTGGGGTCATTGTCCTGTTGAAAAATGAATGATGGTCCAACTATACGCAAACCGGATGGAATAGCATGCCGCTGCAAGATGCTGTGGTAGCCTTGCTGGTTCAGTATGCCTTCAATAAAAAATAAATCCCCAAGAGTGTCACCAGCACAGCCCCCCCACACATCACACCTCCTCCTCCATGCTTCACGGTGGGAACCAGGCATGTAGAGTCCATCCGTTCACCTTTTCTGCGTCGCACAAAGACACGGTGGTTGGAACCAAAGATCTCAAATTTGAACTCATCAGACCAAAGCACAGATTTCCACTGGTCTAATGTCCATTCCTTGTGTTCTTTAACGAAAACAAGTCTCTTCTGCTTGTTGCCTGTCCTTAGCAGTGGTTTCCTAGCAGCTATTTTACCATGAAGGCCTGCTGCACAAAGTCTCCTCTTAACAGTTGTTGTAGAGATGTGTCTGCTGCTAGAACTCTGTGTGGCATTGACCTGGTCTCTAATCTGATCTGCTGTTAACCTGCGATTTCTGAGGCTGGTGACTCGGATAAACTTATTCTCAGAAGCAGAGGTGACTCTTGGTCTTCCTTTCCTGGGGCGGTCCTCATGTGAGCCAGTTTCTTTGTAGCGCTTGATGGCTTTTGCAACTGCACTTGGGGATGCTTTCAAAGTTTTCCTAATTTTTCGGACTTACTAACCTTCATTTCTTAAAGTAATCATGGCCGCTCGTTTTTCTTTACTTAGCTGCTTTTTTCTTGCCATAATACAAATTCTAACAAGTCTATTCAGTAGGACTATCAGCTGTGTATCCACCAGACTTCTGCACAACACAACTAATGGTCCCAACCCCAGTTATAAGGCAAGAAATCCCACTTATTAAACCTGACAGGGCACACCTGTGAAGTGAAAACCATTCCCGGTGACTACCTCTTGAAGCTCATCAAGAGAATGCCAAGAGTGTGCAAGGCAGTCATCAAAGCAAAAGGTGGCTACTTTGAAGAACCTAGAATATAAGACATAATTTCAGTTGTTTCACACTTTTTTGTTAAGTATATAATTCCACATGTGTTAATTCATAGTTTTGACGCCTCCAGTGTGAATGTACAATTTTCATAGTCATGAAAATACAGAAAAATCTTTAAAAGAGAAGGCGTGTCCAAACTTTAGGTCTGTACTGTATCTATTATCTATCTATCTCTCTATCTCTCTATCTATATCCATAATCTATCTATCTATCTATATATCTATTAATAATTATCTATTTATCATCTATAATTATCTATCTATTATCATTCATAATCTCTGAAAAAAGGCCTAGAAATCAAAAATTCTACCGGAGTATGTAAACTTTTGAGCACAACTGTAACTCCGCGCGGATCGCTAAGCACGCCCAAAACATGCTCTTTTTTGACCTTGGCGGTGTTTTTGTTACGCATCCAATGTCGTTTATATGCCCTATTGCCTTTACTTATTTATTTTCAGCAGGGTATTTTGTTTCTGTCTTGGACTTTGTCTGTCTGACTGGCCAGTGTGTACATGCTCTTAGTTTGCATGCATACCAACTTGTACTCTAGTTCAATTTTTTTAAGTTTAATTTTAGGTTTTTGCATTTGATGAAGGTAAGAGTGTGGCTTCCCTTCCTTTGAGCTGGATTTTACAGATAAAAAGCTCCCCGCTAGCTGTGTGTCCATGTTTGGGACCCGTTTGCGCTCAATCCCTATTCACATAGGACACTACTATGACACATGATTAGGTTTTACTATTAGAGGTTAGGACTATCCAAACTTGGGTACACCTTGACATTGGTGGGATGACTTTTAAGTTATTTTTTAATCAAAAATGGTGCTTACTAAATACCCAATGCTATTTATATGCACTATTGATTTTACTTATTCACTTACAGCAGGGTAGTTTTCATTTTGTTTCTGTCTTGGCCAATGTGAATATGCTCCTAGTTTGCATGCATACCAACTTGTACTCTAGTTCATTTTTTGGGGTTTAGACAGAAGAGGGCTCATGCACAAAAGCAAAACATGGGCTCTTTGCAGTCCAAAAGCTCACCATAATGCATAAGTCCACCTGCTTTGGACGTGATAGTGGTCCAGCTTACTTCTTGAGACCTCTGAACAGAAGACACCAATGGTATTTCTGCCCTTGTATAGTAGCCAATTATCATTTTGTTCCTATTGTCTGTGTGACATATTTCTGAATTCTGTTAGCAGCTCATCCAAGATGGTTTCATTCATAATCACGTAAAGATAAAATAATTTAAAAAATCTAGAACCATAAGTCATAATCATTTTTTAAGAAAGGTTAGGGAATGGATTGCTTACGCTATCTCAGCTGTCGAATAATAAGATATTTTAGATTTTTTTTTTACATGTAGCTTACATATATTGCTGACTCATTTCTTGACAATATAATTTTTGTTATTATTTTGAATGCAAAAAAAAGAGATACAATGCAATAAAAAAATAAAAAAAACACAGTAAAGGGAATATAACCTCCGCCTCTGAAGCACTTGAGCTTTTATTTCAAGCAGTAATCATTACGCGCTGGAGGCTACGAGAAAAGGTTATACTGTTTGCCAAGTTACAAATTAGAGCGCCCTCTTACAGGAGATGAAAATGGCCACTTTTATAACGTGTATAAATTTCCCTGTTGTTTGAATGTCAATGAAAAAAAAAAAAGAAAAAGACAAACTAAAAAATAACAACTTCAGTAGATCACTTTACTAACTCGCTAGTGACAAGGTCCAGAATGTACAGAACACTGAAGCTAGAGCGCAAATAGGAAGAAAGGTCTGGAGGGAGATTAACTATGTTCTGTCTCATGAACTGGTACTTTTGTTCTTGAGGGAAACTTATGAAAGTAACAGAAGGACAAAACTCAAGGAAAGAGCACAATAATGCTGCATTTACTAGAAGCATATTGCGCAATATTACTGCATCTGACTCATATATTATCAGGGTGGAAATCATTGGTTCAACTTGTGCAACCACACAGTGGCCAAGAGATAAGGGAGCCACTTGCACCTCCAAATCAGCAAGCAGCTTCTATTACAGACACATAAAGACAAGTATTATGATAATCTATTGGACTGCAAAGAGCCCATATTCTGTTTTTGCAGAGGCCGAGATCTGTCAATACCTGCCCCTGACCTTTACATTGCATACTTGGGCAGCAAAGTGGTTTTAAGGTTAGCAGTATTGTCTGGGTCCTGGGTTGAAAAGCAACCCAGGACAACATTTTGGTAGAATGTTCTTCTTATGTTTGTTTTCACTTCTGGGCTTCCTTTGGTTCTTAAAGTGTATGTGCACATTGCAAAAAAAAAAACCTCCTGATAAGTTAACCTCTTCACGACCTTGCCCTTTTCCATTTTTGCGTTCTCATTTTTTGCTCTCCTCCTTCCCAGGGCCATAACTTTTTTATTTTTCCGTCAATATGGCCACGTGAGGGCTTGTTTTTTGTGAAACAAGTTGCTCCTTTTAACGACATCATTGGTTTTAGCATGTCGTGTACTAGAAAACAGGAAAAAAATTTCAAGTGCGGTGAAATTGCAAAACAAGTGCAATCCCACACTGGTTTTTGTTTGGCTTTTTTGCTAGATTCGCTAAATGCTAAAACTGACCTGCCATTTTGATTCTCCAGGTCAGTACGAGTTCATAGACACCAAACATGTCTAGGTTACGTTTTATCTAAGTGGTAAAAAAACATTGCGCAATTTTCCAATACCCTTAGTGTCTCCATTTTTCGTGATCTGGGGTCAGGTGAAGGCTTATTTTTTGCATGCCGAGCTGCCATTTTTAATGATAGCATTTTGGTGCAGATACATTCTTTTGATCGCCCGTTATTACATTTTAATGCAATGTTGCGGCGACCAAAAAATTGCAATTCTGACGTTTCAAATTTTTTTCTCACTAGGCTGTTTAGCGATCAGGTTAATTCTTTTTTTATTCATAGATCGGGCGATTCTGAACGCGGTGATACCAGATATGTGTAGGTTAGATTTTTTTATTGTTTTATTTTGAATGGGGCGAAAGGGGGGTGATTAAAACTTTTTTTTTACTTTTGCCATGCTTCAATAGCCTTCATGGGAGGCTAGAAGCTGGCATAGCCTGATCTGCTCTGCTACATAGCAGAGATCATCAGATTGCTCCTATGTAGCTGAATTGCAGGTTTCATATGAGCGCCGATCACAGGGTGGCGCTCACAGCAATCCATCATCAGCAACCAAGGAGACCTTTAGTTGCTATGCCGACGCATCGCTAACCCCCAATCATGTGACGGGGGTCGGCGATGCGCTCATCTCCGGCCGCGCGGCTGGAAGCGCCTGTTAAATGCCATTGTCAGCATTTGACAGTAGCATTTAGCTAGTTAATAGCGGTGGGTGAATCGCGATATCACCCGCCGCTATTACGGGCACATGTCAGCTGTTCAAAACAGCTGACATGTCCCGGCTTTGAAGTGGGCTCAGCGCCGGAGCCCGCATCAAAGCAGGGGATCAGACCTCTGCAGTAATAGTACGGCTGAGGTCAGTAAGGGGTGCTGTTCAGGATTTCAAGGTTGATGACTTATCATAAAGGGCTGGTGCAGACGAGCGTAAATTCTCTCATTTAAGAGAATCGGATCCATTATTCAAATCACACTCTGATCAATCTCTGATAAGAGGTTAATTAGAGTGTGATCAAAGCGTGCTGAAATTCTCTTTGAAGAGAAGATGGGAAAAAAGAGTCCCCATTTTCTCCATTATGTCAGTCCACGAAAATCAGACAGCACTAAAGGTACCGTCACACTTAGTGACGCTGCAGCGATACCGACAACGATCCGGATCGCTGCAGCGTCGCTGTTTGGTCGCTGGAGAGCTGTCACACAGACCGCTCTCCAGCGACCAACGATGCCGGTAACCAGGGTAAACATCGGGTAACTAAGCGCAGGGCCGCGCTTAGTAACCCGATGTTTACCCTGGTTACCATCCTAAAAGTAAAAAAAACAAACACTACATACTTACCTACAGCCGTCTGTCCTCCAGCGCTGTGCTCTGCACTCCTCCTGTACTGTCTGTGTGAGCACAGCGGCCGGAAAGCAGAGCGGTGACGTCAACGCTCTGCTTTCCGGCTGACCGACGCTCACAGACAGTACAGGAGGAGAGCAGAGCACAGCGCTGGAGGACAGACGGCTGTAGTTAAGTATGTAGTGTTTGTTTTTTTTACTTTTAGGATGGTAACCAGGGTAAACATCGGGTTACTAAGCGCGGCCCTGCGCTTAGTTACCCGATGTTTACCCTGGTTACCAGTGAAGACATCGCTGAATCGGTGTCACACACGCCGATTCAGCGATGTCTGCGTGGAGTCCAGCGACCAAATAAAGTTCTGGACTTTCTTCCCCGACCAGCGACAGCACAGCAGGGGCCTGATCGCTGCTGCCTGTCACACTGGACGATATCGCTAGCCAGGACGCTGCAACGTCACGGATCGCTAGCGGTATCGTCTAGTGTGACGGTACCTTAAGATGTCATCCAAATGCAGTCCGATGGTTTCTATGGAAATAGTGGCTTGCGTGTGCTTTTCCCTTTGACCGGCTCAGTTGAAGGAAAAAATGTGACATGTTCTCAGCCTCACAGACTAACATTGGCCAAGGTGCAATCTGATGTTTTGTCTTTTGTCGGATCACACTTGGACTGAAAATACGCTCATCTGTACCTCCACAAAGGATAGGTCACCAACATCAGATTTGTGGGTGTCTTACTTTTGCTGTCTACAGGACACTCAGTGACCAGATGTATACAGTGTACAGAACCATGACACTGTATCTCCAAAAACTATGTAGCGGCCATTCTCAGATACCACAACTCATCTATTATTGGAGTGAATCAGAGCTGAGGTACAGTACCCAAAGACAGCCTAAACATAGTATAGAGAACCATTTTATTTTGGCTCTCTTGACTGTGTAAGTCCTGAAGCCATGTGAGCTACAAAGAGTTTATAGGTGGTGGTGTTTGGTTATCAGACTGCAAATAATCTAAATAATGAACAATCCCTTCAAGTGCTTTCTTATGAATTGGCCCCGGTGTATATGTGACACAAAGTAATTATATTCTGAGCACTACTGTGGGGAGGTGCCCCGTATGGTGCTGCCAATAACGTTGGCAATGTGTAAGTATCGAGAATAAATATATTATTTTTCACATGTGTTTTTAGAATATCTTTTGGCAAGAAAAAAATAAAAAAAATCTATTATATTTCTAGGTTTACATGTATGAATAAGACACCAGTTTCCTTAGATTGGCAACGATAAAAATGACTACAGAAACGCTCAATGTAAAGCAACCACAACCGTCAAGAATGATGGGAGTGTGAGTGGAAGCTCATCAGATTATTGTACATGTATATGCGCCCCATGTATAATAAAGGCAACTACATGCTGCTGGGCATTAGTGTATGAACCTGCTCTTGTAGCAGTTAGTAAGAATTGTCTTGCCTGTAATGTTATATAGAATGGTTTCCATTTTCTAATTTGTGCACAACTTAGCACCTTTCATTAATTCCCTAAAAGTGCAATCTTTTTAACACGCATTACTGTACATTACATTAACACCTACCAGAACTTGTTTATACAAAATTTCACGGGTTGATACCATTATCACTTCTAGTAGGTGCTTTTGAAAGCCATGATTAAATGATTAAGAGCAATACTAGGTAATGCTACTTAAATATATCTAGTGGATAACACAGATGGAGCAGATCTGAAGTAATAATTATTCATTCATGTAATCACAGTGGTAACTCTTTTAAGCAAGACGTATCATGATGATATCACCCTTTGTGGTGCCTTCAAGAAACACCAAGTGTGGGAAATGCACCAAATTTTAAAACATATCCAAACACTTCTCCCTTTGATCTTCTCCTTTTCTTTGACTTTATTTTGCAATTAAAATTAAGAAATATATTAAGAACTCTGTGTGACTCATGAGCATTGCTATTTTTCCCTTTTTACTTCTCACTGTCCTGTTGCAGTAAAACTTCTAACTGCAGCAGGAGCCTCCTCATCTTCATTGCTCCCTTTATGCAGTTGAACTAAAGATAGCAAAGTCCTACCTGCTTTATAAGGGTGTGTGACTCCATTCAATCACCAACCCAAGATGGACCTGATCAGGAGATTAAACCCTGTTTTATGCAAAAGTTCTAAAAGATTTATCATTTGTGGATCATGCTGCAAATGTACAAGGTTGCCTATGCTGTAGGACCATTCCCATCTTCATGCTATATAAAAAAAAATTGGAGCATTCCAAAGTAGATAACATGCTACAGATCAGGTGAGATTTGCATCAATAATGTCAGGGATATGGCAATGTGAACATTTGTGTATGGTTTGTGTTAGGCGTCAAGTTCCTTTTGCTGCACAAGGGGAATCTTGAACCATGTCCTCTGCAGTCTCTCATTCTTCCTCAGCTGCAGGGTATCCTGCTCAGCAGAGACATCGGTCCTAGCGTGTTGCTCAGGCTGATACTGTACATCTGGTTACTGGTGCCATCCCAGGTTCAGCTATTGTAACCAGCATTAGTCAGTGGCGAGCAGCCGTTCCTGGGACTATGTCCTGCTTTTTGCCTACTGAGCATGCCTGTGAGACGACCAGATGACCACTCATTGGTGGTCGAAGGTCACATGCACAGGTCCTCAAGCAGCTCTGACTGGTCCACTGGTAAGGTCCCGTATGGCTGCGACTATAAAAGGTTTGCATGGCCGCTCGGCCATGCGCTAGTGTAATCCGAAATCGTGGTGTGTGTGGATGTGTGTATGATACTGTTGAAAGCTGATAATTATCTCCTTCCCTAGCGTTGTTGTCTGAGTCTGAGTGTTTGGAGCTAGTACAGCGCCAGTTAGTGCATACCAGCACAGTGTACGATTACCAGTGTCAACTAGTGGCGTTCGCCAGTGCGATGCCGTGGGCAGTCAGTGCGCTTTATTCTCTTAGTAAGGGTGGTTAGTGGCATTCGCCAGCGCAATGATGCGTGCACTCAGTGAACTAAATTTATTCGTTAGATTTGTCTAGGCATCAGAGGTGCGACGCCGTGTGCTTAGTGGGTCTAGAGGGACTCTAACCCTGCATCCTTGGGGCTGAGTCCTGTGACTGTACACTAGTGCTCATTCTGCCATGCTATGTGAGGCTTAACAGGGTACAACATTCATACTCTTCAGTACTGCAGCTCTGTTAGGCATCAGAGTCCATCTCAGTACATACCGGGTGACGTTAACTTGCTTGTGTTTGTTACTATACCACCATATAGTCTCCGCCATTACCAAACAGCAAGTTACATCTCTGCATGGTGGATCCTGGGCTGCGAATGCACCTTATTACCATCTTTTATTATTTAGTGCATTCCGCCAGCCCTAACAGTTTGTGTCTTGGAATCAGTACCTGCTACCTTGATTCATGTAGGGTATTTTGTAGATGCCATCATTAATGGGAGACTGTCAGGAAACATGTGTTTCTTATACCATGTGCATCATAAAAATGGACAGGATGACTCATTGCAAAGTGCTATTTTTTAGGATTCATTAACCTGTCATACTTTTTTTGGCATACATGAAAAAGAAATTGACTGTTAGGGTTGGCAGATCACAATAAATATAAATTAAGATGAAGTGTAATCGCAACTCAGGGTCCACCATGCGGAGATGTAAAACCGCAGCTAGTGAACAATGACAGAAGAGTGCGGCAAGCGATCTTGAAAGCACATGGGGTTAAATGTCACCCTGTGTGAATAGAAAGTAATTACTCAGCTCTGTTAGGTTCACGAAGGGGTAGAGATGCCATGCTAGTGAAAATGGCTCTACGTGAAATCCCCTGTTACTTCACAGGTGAATACTACCCTCTCAGGGGCAAGGGAACAAGTAGTGGATACAGTCACAGCATATGCACTCACACGAACTCTTCTCTGGAGGTGACAACATTTTGAAGGCTATACGCCCTTCCTGAGCACACGCACAAACTCCTCTCCAGGGGTGCCAGAATTTTAAAGGCTATATGTCTGCCTTGAGCATATGTAGACAAGTCCACAATACCATAGTGTTTCAAACACACATATAACATAACTGATCTTAGTGCACCAACAGGCAGGCCAAAGATCCTGTTATAGATTGTGCCAATCACACAGGACATTGCTTGCGGTCCAATCCGGAGCCAGCACAGGGCCTGAGCAGCTGACGACCAACCACTAATGAGAGGTCGCCACCTCACTGGCATGCTCAGTAGAGCAAATCCTGGACTTAGGTCTCAGGAATGACTGCTCGCTGCTGACTTTTATTAGTTACCATAGCTGAACCTGGAGAGGCAGCAGTAATAATGTGCATAGCCTGAGTCTGAGCAAGATGCTGAGACTGATGTCTTTGCTGAGCAGCATCCACTGCGGTTGAGACAGAATGGGAGACTGCAGGAGAAGATATGGCTTGGGATCTATCCTGTGCTGAGGGAGAATCCCGGTTCTTGACTTTGATCAATTTTTTTATCCAACTTATCCAATATGCATCCAGTTTTTGGCCCATGTATCCATTTTTGCCATAATTGCAGCATCCACTTTTGGAAAGTTGAAAAAACATGTCCTACTTATTGAAAAGTAAAAATTAAATAGGACTACAATGCCTCATAGGTTGTTTGACTTGAGTTGTTGATTTTGATCCTCAAATGATGATAGAAAGAAAATTGTTTAAAACCTAGATACATCTACATTGTTCCTTGACAATTGGTGCACAAAACAAGAAAGGCCACGAGAATTTGCACATGAACTGTGATGGTTTTATGTTTTATTTGCAAAAAAAGAAATAATATACTGTATGTACATGGACATGTGAATGAGACCTTAAACTGGAATGCTGAAACATTTAAGAGGAAATATAAAGTACTAAAATTCCAGCTGGAAATTGTGGAAGAGTCAAGAAAGTTACTTTTTTCTGGATTCTTCCTGCATGTCTCAGAGTGACTGGCATGTCACAGTTTATAAACAATTATGAAAAATGAGAGCAGTTCATGTGTCAACCAGTATATAGCATTGATCTTGGGAACAATTGTGAGTTCCGCTCACCTGAGTTGATTGTGCTCACCATGCACAACAATGGAGCCAGCAAAGAGACTCTCCCAACCTGCTGCTGCATTGACCTATTTATCATTGAAGGAACCTAAAGACCTACCTCCTCCGACAAGCCTACGACCTGAAGCAACCAACAAATCGCTGCAAGACCATCTCTACTCTCACCTACTGTATCCTCACCCATCCCTAGTAGATTGTGAGCCCTCGCATGCAGGGTCCTCTCTCCTCCTGTACCAGTCGTGACTTGTATTGTTTAAGATTATTGTACTTGTTTATTTATTATGTATACCCCTCCTCACATGTAAAGCGCCATGGAATAAATGACGCTTCCATATTAAATAATAATAATAATTGACCGCAAGTTCATAGTGCCCTGTGCATGCAGCTAAATCATGTTGGAGGAAGGAGGAAAAAGAGCTGTGCTGTCCAGGCGCTGCAAGGAGTAGAGGAGCCGGATCCAAGTGTAACAATATGTTTAATGGATGACATGTTTCCAGGACGATCCATCCCTTTTATTTGGTATCTGGATCAGAAATGCTCCACTCCTCCTCACAGTACTCAGACAACATTGCTCTTTTTCAACTTCCTTCTTCAGTTTAGAAACAGATAGCAAGAGACCAATCAATCATGGTGGGAAATAGCTTAATATGGCTGCTCCTTTCACTCTTATCCATATTCCCAGTTTTTTTTTTAAGGCCATAGCATTTCAGACTAAAACATAGCTGTTCATGATGACAGAGCTTTTTCCAACTTACTGCTTTTTGTGGATCGGTCAGCATCAATCTCCTGACAGGTTTCCTTTAAGGAATTTGCCGCCAGTCAGGAATTACTACAAATTTTCCTCTGTTTTAACCCATATTTAACTTTTGCGTTTGTTTTAAGTTAATTTCGTAAAACTTTTCTTCACTTTCTAACATGATCTTCCACTTGATTATTTACTAACATCGCTCAAAGGTGCAATTACAGCAAATTCTGTAATTTCCTTCCATTCATCCAGAGAAAGGCAGAAAAAATGAAATTATAACAAGTTAAAGTTTATAGCTTAGTGCAAATTTTCACCTTACAGCAGTGTTATGCAATAACTGTAGGACTCACTGACAACAAAGTGATATGGCCTCAGAACATAACATTTTGTTAGTCCGGACCTTGGTAAACTTATATAGTTGCTGTGTAATTCAATTTGATTGGTTTGTATTTAACCTAATTTTTGTTTTGTGAAAACATCATTATTTTCTATTGTTCTTTATCTTTGTTCCACATGGGTCTTATTAAGGAATTGCTGGGTGAAAACAAGAGTATTAAAATATTTAAACGATTTTGATGCTCAAACAGTGTAATAATCCCTTTCAATTTTTTGTAATACATTAAAAAACATACAATTTTAATTTACTTTATAAAAATGTTACACAATAATAAAGATCTTATAATATTAGCTCAATAGTAATGTGACTCGATAATAATAAGCAATAATAAACAGTGTATAAGTAGCACTGACAGACGTGGAATATTAAAATTACTACAGTTCCCTAAAAAAATCAAATTATGGCCCAAAAATACTGATGGGCGAACCCAAACACTATAGTATAGAACAGAGCCAAAATTGTTTTATCATTTATTTACTTAAAGCGCAGGCGCAGGCTGATGAATACTTAATGAATCACAGTCAGGAGCTGTTGGTGACCGCTATGATCCGGCTCTCGATAAAACAGGCAGTGAGCTGGTTAGCAATTACCTGTCAGTTAGTTTTTAGGCTTATATTAAAAAATAAAATAAAAAGGTACTGGACAACCCCTTTGATGTAGGTTTTGATACATTCATATGATGTCTATATATATATATATATATATATATATATATATATATATATATATATACGGTTTATCAAAAAGTGAGTACATCCCTCATATTTTTGTAAATATTTCATTATATCTTTTATTGAGGCATGACTGACGATAAGACACTTTGATACAATGTAAAGCAGTCAGTGTAAAGCTTGTATAACAGTGTAAATTTTCTGTGCCTTCTAAATAACTCAACACAAGGCCATTAATGACTAAATTGCTGGCAAAAAAGTAAGTATACCCCTAAGTGAAAATGGCCAAATTGTGCCCAATTGACCATTTTCCGTCCTCGTTGTCATGTGACTCATTAGTGTCACAATATTTCAGGTGTTAATGGGGAGCAAGTGTGTTAAATTTGGTGTTAACGCTCTCACACTTTCTCTACTAGTCACTGGAAGTTCATGGTGCTTTATGGCAATGAACTCTCTGAGGATTTGAGAAAAAGTGCTATTGCTCTATATTTAAATGGCCTAGTCTAGAAGTAGACTGATAACTCCCTTAAACAGAGCTACAGCGGCATGGTGGACAAGATGATACATCGGTTTAACAAGACAGGTTCCACTAAGAACTGCCCTCTCCATGATAGATCAAAAAAGATTGAGTGAACGTGCTCAGATTCATATCCAAAGGTTGCCTTTTAAATAAAGATGCATGATTGCTTCCAGCATTGCTGCAGAGGTTTAAGAGGTGGGAGGTCAGCTCAATCCATATGCTTCACAATGCATCAAATTGGTCTGCGTGGCTATCGTGCCAGAAGGAAGCCTCTTCTAAAGATGATGCACAAGAAAGCTTGCAAACAGTTTGCTGAAGACAAGCACACTAAGGACATAGATTACTGGAACCCTGTCCTGTGGTCCGATGATACCAAGATAAACTTATTTGGTTTAGATGAGGTCAAATATGCGTGACAGCAACCAGGTGAGGAGCACAATGACAAGTGTGTCTTGCCTAAAGTCAAGCATGGTGGTGGGAGTGTCATAGTTTGGGGCTGTATTAATGGTAGCGGCAGTGGGGAGCTACTTTTCATTGAGGGAACTATGAATGCCAACATGTACTGTGACATAGTGAAGCAGGGCATTATGCCCTCCCTTTAGAAATTGGACAGCAGAGCAGTATTCCAACATGATAAAGACCTAAAGCACCTCCAATATGACCACTACCTTGTAATGAAATTGAGGGTAAAACTGATGGGCTGGCTAAGCATGTCTCCAGACCTAAACCTTATGAAGCATCTGTGGGTCATCCTCAAATGGAAGATGGAGGAGCGCAAGGTTTCTAACACCCACCAGCTCCGTGATGTCATCATGGAGGAGTGGAAGAGGATTCCGATCGCAACCTGTGAAGTTCTAGCGAACTTCATACCCAAGAGAGTTAGACAATGATTGGAAATAATTATGACCACACAAAATATTGACACTTTGGGCATATATTGGCCATATTCACTAAGTCGTATACCCATTTCTGTTGCCAGCGGTTTAGACATTAATGGCTGTTTGTTAAGTTATTCAGAGTGCACACCAAATTTACACTGCTATACAAGATATACACTGACTACTTTATATTGTATCAGAGTGTCATATTTTCAGTCTTGTTCCATGAAAAGATATAATATATTCGCTGCTGTATATTTGTAAAAGATCCCCATTTGGATCAATACATAGAATTAATGAGCTGTTATGAAAATATGAATCCCCATGATGAGCTACATTGTACTCAACCCCTTCATGAACTTTGACATACCCAAATGTGATAGCCAAGCCCCGGCTGTCATGGTGCAGAGCAGTGCCCGCACAACCCGGGCTGTTTAAGCACCAAAATCCATGATCAATAGCAATCACAGAATTTAGGAGGCTAGAAGAGGGAGGGTGCTCCCTTTTCCAGCACGATCGGCACCCCCAAGATGTCAACACAGGCTGCTCATCTTTGCCATGGCTATGCCAGGCCTGTTAGACCACTATGAGAGCATGGTCTAAAGGCGTTCTGTCAGTGTCTCACTAACAGGTATAATACATTAATCCCATAACCCTATTTAAATTTTGGCCTGCACTTTAGTACTAGTTAATAACATAAAACTGTATGAGTTTTTCATCACAGTGAAAAAGTGACTGAAAAGAGGGGTTGAGGTGAAATAAAAATTATTCTTTATTAAATAACAATAATAAAATTCAATATTAAATTTAAAAAGACAGGGGAAGAAATAGAACCTCCAGGTAAAAATTTCAAGCGCCGTTTCGCTGATGTGCTTTTTCTTAATGGGGCCCCATTAAGAAGAAGCACATGAGCGAAACGGCGCTCATCGGGCGCAGGAATCAGCATGCAGCACCCCTGCACTACACCGCGGCACTCAACAATATATTTCTGCCAGGTAATATTTATTTATACCGGTTTTCCTTTTCATTTGTTGTGTGCATTGTTGTATTCCATTAGGATGTGGCCGCAACTGATTGATTTGTATTACTCCGACATTGAGATTCCCCTTCATTGGGTGCTACTAAAAATCTTTCTGCTAATTCAGAGATTCAATTTGCTATTAGCAGGCTATAGTGATCCCACTCTAACTTTGGCGGTTAGTGCTTCAAAATCTTTTCACAATATGTGCCTTTCTCCTGAAACTTTTCCTGGAGGTTCTCTTTCTTCCCCTGTCTTTTTGAATTTAATATTGAATTTTATCATTGTTATTTAATAAAAAATTCTTTTTATTTCACCTCAACCCCTCTTTTCAGTCACTTTTTCACTGTGATGAAAAACTCATACAGTTTTGTATTATTTATTAGGTATAATACATTGTAGTGCTGGTGCATTGCAATTAATTAAACTAGCAATTAGAGTAATACAAGTTAAAGTACTATAGAGGGACTAAGTAAAGAACTTAAAAAAAAGTTTATAAAAATTGTACATTTAAAAAAAATCACAAAATGAAGAAAGAAAATGAACAATATTACACCAATAAATACATATATTTATGTGAAAACAAAATTAAACAAAAGAGTATATATTTTTTACATGTATGGTATTGCTACGTACTGCCGGAGTGACACGATGTATAAAACTTATAATATCGTAAAATAAATACATTTAAAAAACTAGCAAGAAAAAATGCTTTTACATCAAACTGCTGATCAAAAAGTCAAATGTAAATAAAAATTGTATAGCTGAAAACTTCATCTTGTCCCGCAGAAAGCAAGCTGCCATAGAGCTCCGTCAACCGTGAAATAAAAAAAGCTATAGCTCTCAGAAAATAGCGATGCAAAAACAATTCCTTTTCCTATAAAATAGTTTTTATTATGCAAAGCCAACTAAACACAAAAAATATGAATGTAGAATCGCTGTAATCATTCTGACCCAGAGAATAAAGCTGCCTTATCACTTTATGGTGAAAGGCATAAAAGAAAACCCCAATAAACAACTCCTGAATTGCATGTTTTTGTTCATTCTGTCCCTCAAAAATCAGAATAGAAAGCCATCAAAAAATATTGTGTGACTGAAAACAGTACCAACAAAAATGTCAAGTCATATATGGCGATATAAATTTATTTATTTTTTTAAAATCTATTCTAGTGTGTGTGAAAAGTCAAACATAAAATACCAATATAAATCTGGTATTACTGTTCTTGCACCGACCTGAAGAATAAACCCATCTTATTACTTATACCATAGGAAAAACTGAGCAAAAAATAAATAAAACCAATTATTGACCTGCTGTTGATTTGTTTACTCTACCTCCTAAAGATCACAGAAACGCTTGACGCACATTTCTCCTGTGCCGTACGCTGAGCGCTTACACCATGCAAATCTCTGAAATATGTGACTCACATGGAACCCCTGACATGAGGCAAATAAACAAACTTTAGAAACCATCTGGCCTATGATACAGCAGGTGTCTGTCTTTATATGCATCTTTTTAAGGCATGCACAAAAACGCAGTCAGGCACAGTTTCGTGTAGCTGTGCAAAACCAGACACCACTAAGCAGAGACCAATCAAAGTCCACAGTAAGTCCATGTGTCACATTTGTGAATGGATCTATCGGAGATTTCATCTGAATCACATGCTTCATATATTTAGATGGAAACACTGAGGTAAGTGCTCAGCATATAGCAAAGAATATGTGTAAACTGATCCAAAATGTTCTCTACCCCAAAAAGTCACCAATGGCAGCTTCCAAATCAACCCACAAAAACAAATGTCCACTCAGGTCCATCACCTGTTATCAGAAATGTAAGGGACGTCCTAGTTTCTGGTAGAATAAAGGCTCTGGAAAAGCGACATGGCTCCTACCCCCAAAAAAAATAGCAAAATCTGCAATCCTAAATCCAAATGCCCCAAAATGTGCCTAAACCACAGTTAGCAGCCACATGTTTGACATTAATGTAGTTAATTACAGGTGGGTGTTTCCAGAAGCACAAGCTGAGCATAATATATCGGGCACTACAATGTACTGGGCACTATAATGGCATATTTGAAATTTTCACTCTTCAATTTCCACTACACACATAGATGAATTCCCAGAGGGGTGTAAATTCCAACAAACGTTCACTTAAGGGGGATTCCCACAGTTAAAGCTCATCTTGGACTCTGAAAATGGAGTCCGCAAACTATTCTAGAGAAATTTGCACTGCAAAAGTCAAATAACGCTCCTTCCCTCCAGAGCCCTGCCTTCTGGCCAAACAGTACTGTACAGCCTTACATGGAATACTGCTATGTTCAGGATAAATTGTGTAGCACATTATGGGGCATTTTTTTTACCCATTTCCCATAGTAAAGATAAAAAGTAAGGGGCTAAAGCAGTTTTTTATTGATAAAAATGCAACTATTACTTCTTCACCACCACAGAATGATATAAAATTATGTGACAGACTGGGGGTGCACTTTGCTAAATGGGGTCACTTTTATAGGCTTCTGCCATTCTGGCACCTCAGGGGCTCTGCCAATGTGACTTGATGCCCACCAACCACTCGAGCT
Organism: Ranitomeya imitator; assembly: GCF_032444005.1. Lineage (NCBI taxonomy): Eukaryota > Metazoa > Chordata > Amphibia > Anura > Dendrobatidae > Ranitomeya > Ranitomeya imitator. Next base: position 515,989,023 of record NC_091287.1, read on the forward strand.
AAATATGCATTCAATATAGCGCTCCTTCTGAGCTTTGCACTGTTCCTGAAAAGTAGTTTTCAAACACATATAGGATATTCGCGAACTTGAAAGAAATTGTGAAACAGATTATTTGTTCCATTTTCTCTTAAAAGAAATAAAATTTAGGCTATGGCCTTCCCCCAAAGAAGCCTATGAGAAACGCGCGTAGGGGCTGGCAGTCCACTTCCACACTGCCACCACTATGGGTGAGGATCAATCTTTGGCTAATCTCTTTGACTAGTTACTTTTAAAGATATATACGCACTTTATTATTTGGCTTACTAGCCTTAGAACTTGACTCATCGGGTCGGATTTTATTTCATCAGTGTGGATTCTGGACTTTTTATCTGTGTCCTTCCTGCTTTTGACACCCATGTGATGGCTATGTGTGTCTAATTGTATGTTTGTAATTCTTATTCTAATTTGTGTACTGACATTTAATAAATGTAATTTTGCATACTCTTTAAGACAGTAGTTTTTGGCTCCAATTTTTTGAATTTTCCATGTGTTTGGGAGTTTTTTCTGTCAATAGTTCTAAAATTTGTACTTTATTTGTATTGCTCTGATCTATATATTTACATAAATTTCAGCATATGTTTTAATTAGCACAAGGTTTGGTAATGCGATACTTTTTCTCGATACTTTACAATTACTTAAAGTTAAAGAGTTTTTATTTAAATTAAATCATTAGAAAACGTAGCTTTTCAAAATAGCATGCTAATTTCGCCACAGTTGGGGGTTACAATAGTCTTAATCATCCTATTGCTGCAAAAATCCATTAAAGTAGCATAACAATTTTCACTTGAAATAAGTATAACATTTGCTCTGTTTTTCCTACTGCTATGTGTACCAATGTTTAATACATGATACCGCACTTCTATGGATTGGTAGCTAGTTATTTCACACCCGCTATACATTGTGACACTGAATGCTTATTACAATCAATAACGTGATTCTGTTTTCAGAGGATTTGTCTACTCTAGCTTCATTATTTAATACATTTCTGAGCAGCTCCATGCTGGGAAAGCTTAATAGATATTTGCTAAGAGATAAAGATCTTGGTTTTGAGTGATAACACGTTTCATATCTGGTCTGAAAGAATCTAGCGCTCATGCACTAAAAAATTATGGATGCGGAAGATTATATCTCTACAGCTGGTGTTCGTTTACTCTGCAGCAAACATTGTGATTCTTTAAAGGGAATATCTGGAATGTTAAAAAAGGGCTACAATAAGTAAATGTGTAAATATTAAGATGACTCACTAATTTCAAGCCCTTCTGTTCCAACGCAATCACTGTGTTGGTTGCAATGGTCATGTGAAATTCATCGTTCGTAGATAGAAAAACGCAAAAGCACAGAAAGGTCATATCAAAATAATAAAGAGAAAACAAGGGTAGATGTGCTCACTTTATGGGGTTTTTATGGGGCTGTGTGAGACACAACCCCTGGAATTGCATAAATTACAGCTATTGCAGGTTTCAAAGGAATTATGTTCAAATGTGTCAAGGGTGATGGAAGTATCTTGAGCTGCTGAATAAAAGACGTCACGATGAGATGAAGAACTGTTGGTTTAATGTCAATGAGTTTCGGAGTCACTCCAAGATTATATCTTGGCTTTTCATTTAATCAACAGCACCTGGAATGACTCCGAAACGCATGGACATTAAAACATTTCTTCATCTCATCGTGGCTGGTCATTTAGCCAACAATACAGGATACATCCATCGCCCTTGACACATTTGAAAATATCATTCATGTGATCGCTGCAGCCAATCACCGGTTTCAGTGGTCACGTGAACTACATGTAAACAAACCCATTGAAGCCAATGACTGACTGCAGTGGTCAAGTAAATTATATACGTTACATCACCATCACTGTAGAACAAGTTGGGATCATAGAAGTAGCAAGGTGAGTCGTAGATGAGTATTGGTTACTTTACTTTATGTTTATGGCTCATTTAAATTAAAAAAACTTCGACAAACCCATCAAAGGAAGACTCTATGTAGTGTACAAGTGTATGAAGGTGTGGAGCAATATATTGGAATTCTCTTTGCAAGTATTAATGGAGACCTGTACAAGGAGTAAAATCATTATAAAAACAGAAAAAACAGGATTTTATGTACTTTTTTACCGCAAAACCGCTATACACTGAGGAACCTGTATCTTTCTTCAAGATTCAGCAATGTCCCATGGGATTTGCGACAACACATACTCATCTCACTCGATTTATTTCTATGGCAATATTGAATATTGCAGGGTATGCTCAGAGACATATGTATCAGATAGAGCAATTCCTTTAAGAAAAATTGTAGAACATAGCACAAGGATTGGCTGACGTTTCCAGCCACTGAGAACGAGCTAACAAGAATCGCAGGTTCTGGTTAAATTGGTTTATTACAACGTGTTTCAGAGTTGGTTAAATTCCATCCACAGGCATCAAACTTTTAATAAACCAATTTATCTATTAACTGTCATATTTGTGATCTCGATAACAGTGCCTGGACAGCACCACCTATTCTTCTTCTAGACCATAAATAAATTTGTCTTCTATTGATCTGAACAGCTGGCTTGGTATAAAATACTAAATTGTACCACCAAACAAATTATTGCTAAGCCAACCATTAGCTAAAAGAAGGGGAGAACCCCTTATCTTACAGTTCAAAATTACATTTAATATAACAATTGAATGTTATTAATAATAGTTAAATGCAATATGCATTTCTAAAAATTAGTACAAAATAATCATTTGTAATGTGTCTGTAGGGCAACTTTTTAGATATAAATAATTAATTCTGTTTACAATGATTATTGCAACCCTAGTTACATGCTAATTCAATGTCTAGATACATGAATATTTATGAACATCTTTAATATTCTGAAAGTAATCAGTACAACAGGAGATGTAAAAATTCATTCTACTCTGAGACATGTAAGATATAGTGAAGAATCGGAGAAAAAGTTCCCTCCAGCTGATTTGCCTCCTTGAGAGTCTTACCTAGGAGAATCAGCTGGAGGTAGCCTTTTCTTCTCTGTGAAACTTTACATGTCTAATTACATTCTGCACAGTAAAGACTTTGATTAAGGAACGGAGCCGTAATTATATAATGTTAGCTAATGAGTTATTATATGAGTGGGATGACAGGAGTTCTTCCTTGATTTTCATGGTTCCATCTTGTTTATATCATCAGTGTTGTACATCAAAGAAATTCTGATATAGAATTCATTTATTACGAGCTATAACATTTGTATACAGTATATTCCATATGCCTCATCTTGGTATTAAAAAAATGAAATAAATGGCTTCTTTTCTGCAGAAAGAGTGCCACTCCCCTACCTTGACTATGTCTGGTAACACAATTTAGAGTCATGTGTTAAAAATTCTGTGCTACAATACCATACCTTGTCCAAGGAAATAAATGGTACTCTTTCTGGAAAGCAGTCCTGTTTTTTACTACAACTCGATAAGCATACTGATGTGGCAAGCATCATAGCATGGGTACATTGATGAAGAAGCATGCCGAGTGAAACGCGCATCGAGTTAGCCTGACATTAGGAGTCACCCTTTGCTTTTGTTGGTTAAACATTGCTTAATCCCTTAACGGCCAGGGGTATTTCAGTTTTTTGAATTCCCGTTTTTTGCTCCCCTTCTTCCCAGAGCCATATGGCCATGTGAGGGATTTTTTTTTTTGCAGGACAAGTTGCACTTTTGAATGACACCATTGGCTTTTACATACCATGTACTGGAAAACGGTAAAAAATTCCAAGTGTGGTGAAATTGCAAAAAAAAGTGCAATTCTACAGTTGTTTTCCTCTTTTTTTTACCATGTTCACTAAATACTAAAACTGACCTGCGATTCTTATTCTCCAGGTCATTATGAATTCACAGACACCAAATGCATCTAGGTTCCTTTTTATTTAAGAGGTGAGAAGAAAAATCCAAAATGTATTAAAGGGAACCTGTCACCCCGAAAATCGCGGGTGAGGTAAGCCTACCAGCATCAGGGGCTTATCTACAGCATTCTGTAATGCTGTAGATAAGCCCCCGATGTTACCTGAAAGAGGAGAAAAAGACGTTAGATTATACTCACCCAGGGGCGGTCCCGCTGCTGGTCCAGTCGGATGGGCGTCTCTGGTCCGCTGCAGTGCCTCCCATCTTCATTCCAAGACGTCCTCTTCTGATCTTCAGCCACGGCTCCGGAGCAGGCGTACTTTGTCTGCCCTGTTGAGGGCAGAACAAAGTACTGCAGTGCGCAGACGCCGGACAGGTCAGAGAGGCCCGGCGCCTGCCCTCAACAGGGCAGACAAAGTATGCCTGCGCCGGAGCCGTGGCTGAAGATCAGAAGAGGACGTCTTGGAATGAAGATGGGAGGCACTGCAGCGGACCAGAGACACCCATCCGACCGGACCAGCAGCGGGACCGCCCCTGGGTGAGTATAATCTAACGTCTTTTTCTCCTCTTTCAGGTAACATCGGGGGCTTATCTACTGCATTACAGAATGCTGTAGATAAGCCCCTGATGCCGGTGGGCTTACCTCACCCGCGATTTTGGGGGTGACAGGTTGCCTTTAAAGATAAAAAATGGTGCCATTTTTTGAGACCTGTAGCATCTCCATTTATCAATGTCTGAGGCTGGGTGAGGGCTTATTTTTTTCGCGCCTAGCTCACATTTTTATTGATAAAATTTTGGTGTAGATACGATCTTTCAATCACCCATTATTGCATTTTATCGCAATGTAGCGGTGACCCAAAAAATTTTATTCTGGCATTTTTAATTTTTTTCTCGTTACACCGTTTAGTGATCAGGTTAATATTTTTTTGTATATTGAACATGGCGATACCAAATATGTGTATATTTGATTTTTCTCTTATTATTATTATGAATAGGGTGAAAGGGGGTGATTTGAACTTTTAAGTTTTTTAATTTTTTTTTTAAATTTTTAAAAGCTGTTTTTTTTATGTTTTACATGCTTCAATAGTCTCCATGGGAGACTAGAAGCTGCAGAACTTTGATCACTTCTGCTACACACAGGTGATGATCAGATCATTAATGTGTTGTAGAAATGATACTTTGCTATGTGCGCCAACCACGGGGAGGCATCTGGGAATGACAAGCTGGTTATTATTCTGACCCATTGGTGACCCACGATCATGTGATGGGGTCACTGATGGGTGGGATTAGTGACGCGCTTCCTGTAAGCACAAGCTAAATGCCGCTGTTAGAGATTGACAGTGACATTTAAATAGTTAACAGCCGGGGGTGGATCACAATTACATCAACGGTTGCTGCAGGCACATGTCAGTTGTCATGTGCCTGGAAAGGTGACGACGGCTCAGCGCCAGAGCCCGCAGCAAACAGGGGGAGTCCAGCATCTGTGTACTATTACACCACTTGTCAGAAAGGGGTTAAATTACATTTTATTTTGAGTTCTTTTCTCTGTTGTGTGTGACTCCAGTCACTACTTTATATATATTGGATGCCAAGAATTACTCTTATAGCTTATTATTATTGTTAGTATCAATTACCTTTGACTATTGCCCCTTCTTTTTATTTCTATATGCTTTATTTCCATACTCATCATTCCTTTATGCATGCACATCTGCATTGTGCCATTCCTTGAGGCATCTAACCTCCCTGTACATTTTTCCTTTTGTTTTGTTCTTAACCTTGTATGGATACTGTATTTTTTATCTAATTTTATCTATTTTTTAATAAAGTTCTTTGCTTTTGGGTTTATATTTGGTCTTTGTCATGCTTCTCATGTTAGGTTCTTTATATTATGAATTATGAAGTATCATACAAATAGTAAGTGACTTCTGTCAATTTCGCATTTGTTGCATCTATATGCAGATGTGTGCACTAGAGATAAGAGAATCAATTTAAAATAAATCAAATTAATTTAGAATTCCCTAAAATCTGAATTTTGGGTGGTTCTTCTCGATTTGTGCCTCACATGACAGCAAAGGGTTTAGGCAGAAGTGGAATTTACCAGGAAAGGGATAAAATGAAGGATGAAGAGATAATAAGAGGCGGGGAGCAGTGTGTGAAGCCACAGGTATTTGGGGGCTAAAGATAAGTGAGTACAAGAGTTTACAATTTTTTTAACTGAGGAAGAATCTCTACTGCTGAATTAAGAAAATCAGTTTAAAGGGTTGTTGGGCCTTAGTCTATATTTCTGCAGTCACTCGATGAGACTGCAGACTTCTGCATCCTCACATCGTGCACACTGTATGCTTTTAGCATTCTCCGGTGTCGGCACCAGGAGCGGGCATTCATGTGACTGCAAATATTTCATTTTCATACCTCTGGACACATTTCAGCTAGACATGTCTTGCCTCACTCAATGCATTTGCATCAAGCAAGGCCACGCAAATCTAGTTGACATGTGTTAGGGGTCGAGTTCCCACCTCTGCACAAGGGGAATCTCGGGCCATCTCCGCTGCGGTCTCCCATTTTTCTCCTGCCGCAGTGGAGCCTGCTCAGTGGAGACGTCGGTCCCAGCATCTTGCTCAGTCTGACTCTGTACATAGAGTTACTGCTGCTTTTCCTGCTTCTGCCATTGAAGCCAGTGCTGGGCAGCAGCAAGTAGACACTTCCAGGACTAAGTCCTGCTTTTCTCGTTCTGAGCATGCCCAGAGTAAGATCTCTCAGTGGAGATCGAGAGTCACATGTTCAGATACTGCAGCTAAATCCATTGGTCCTTCAGGAAGGTCCTGTAGGTGCTCAGGCTCTGTGGCAGCCTCTGATTGGTCCTTCTAGGAGGGTCATGTACTTGATGCAACTATTTAAAGCTCGCATGGCGGCACGGCCATGCGCTAATATCTTTCTAAGTTATGTGCTTTGTGCCAGTGTGGTCATGTAAGATTGTGTTCAGGGACCCTGCTGAAATAAGCCCCTAGAATGCTGGCACCTCCGGCGAGGAGATTGTGTTTGTGTGTATTCAGGGACCCTGCTGAAATAAGCCCCTAGAATGCTGGCACCTCCGGCGAGGAGATTGTGTTTGTGTGTATTCAGGGACCTGGCTGAAATAAGCCCCTAGAATGCTGGCACCTCCATCGAGGAGTTTTGTGTGCATGCATGACCACTGACTGCTCTCAGCTGGGTAGTTAGCCTGTGTCTCTGTGAAGTCTAACAGGGTGCAGTTCTTTGCTTTCATGGCTACTCTGTGAAATAATAGAGCTAGTTCATACTGCCATTTAGTGCTGCCGTTTGCAAGCAGCAGGTTTTCCTGCACGGTGGACCCCGGGCTGCGAACGTATCTATAACAATAAAGCATCTATATTTACTCAGTGCGTTCCGCTAGCCCTAACAACATGTGATGCAAATGGCATACTTGCAGTCACGCGCCCGCTGCTCCCGGCACCGGAATCAGAGAATACTGACAGCATGCAGTGAGCACATTATGAGAATTCACAAATCTGCAGTCACATAGAGTGACTGCAGCCTTGTAGCCTAAAGCCAGACAACCTCTTTAAGTCAGAAATTAGGAGATTATCTCAACTCTAGTGTCTACCTTTTTCACAAATTTAAAGAAACTTTAATCAAGACACAGTATGCATTAACAACATATAAGATGTATCTGAGGCAGAATAAAGCAGACACAGTTAAAATTATTCCCACCTTGTTTTAGCATGAGCTGCATCCCCCCCACTCTCCTACCACTGATTGACAACTTTGACCCTATAGCGTGTAACAGTAGAAATAAGATGCATAATGTCAGAGGCTTCCAGCTCATGAATATCAAGGACTCCACAGCACAAGGGCATCTTGGCTTGCTCACCAGAAGATAATAAATTACTTTATGTATAGTAATGAATATTGGAAAGTAAGTGACCCAAGCGCTGGTATCAAAGTCTCTGATACTAATTTATGCATTCCTTAGCTAGGGCAGCATAAACTTGTTAACAGATTATCTTTAATTATGCCAATTTCTCACAATACAAATCCACTTCATTCTCACTGCAGCTAGCTAAACCCTTGAAAGGCTGCAATTTACTTTACTACCACTACGTGTCCATAAAGATACATATGGCATAAACAGAATATCACAAAATATTTTTTTACATTTGGACATGTTGCTTACCATATTTTTTTGCTTTATAAGATACACTTCATCATAAAATTGTGGTGAAAGAACACTGTGCATCTTCTAAAGTGAAGATTTCCAGGCAGTGGGGAAGCCATGAGATCAGGGATGCGGTCAGGACAAAACCAGGGATGCAACCTACTGCTTCCCCGCTGCCTGCCACTGCACTCACGATTCTCTGCACTAACATTTCAACTGGAAGAGTGTTGGTGAAGGAAGCTGCCATAGCTGTGCCAGGCAGTGGGGGCAGGTAATAGGGAAGTCTCATACTTACTCCCCTCTGTGCCTCACTGTATGGAGGGTGCAGTGCATAGTCACGCACAGTCACCTGATGTTGCACGATGTCACATGACAGTAGAGAGCGTCGCCTGACAAGAGCAACAAGCTAACGTACGATAACTGAGGTATGCTATTCCAGAGGGAGGATATGGGGGGCGGGAGTATGTGATCTGGGGTTTGTAATTACAGGGGGGAGAGATGGTGCATGTGAACTGAAGTCTGTTATTAAAAGGGGGGAGGTGGGGTTATTAGATTAGATGCCCTACTCCCTTGTAATTACAGACCTCAGATAAGATATCCCCCTTTCTTGTAATTTCAGAACTCAGTTCAAAGGTTTTCAGTTACAAGTGGGTGAGGATGAGGAGGGTACCTGATATCAGATCTGCAATCAATTACACAGGTCCTCCATAACAGTGCCTGATCCATATATTCTCGCCACCCATCCCCATTAAAATAATATTATTTTTAATTTTATTAAATCTTTCAGCACCTTATTTGGCTAAAATACATATATTTTTATTTTACTCCTCTAAAGCTGAGTCCCATAATAAGATGCATCTTATTCCATTATATAGAACTCATTGTGAATTTACCCCAAAAATTCCTGATTTGCCAGAATCCTTTCTTTAGGATTCCATTTGAATGAATCCAGAAAAATGGTGGCCAGATGGTTCCTATTTTGCTAGGTCAGGAAGAGGCTAAAAATACTAAACGATTTTACACCCCCATCCTATATTTGCCTCTCATGTGTACTACTACCACACCTACCCAGGTGGTTATCCACTCAAATTGGATCTTTGGTCTTTCTGCATTCAGTCTTCCAATCTTTAGTCTTCTGTATAGAATCCCGTGCTGCTCACCTCATGATGTGCATCAAATTTCATGTGATCATGCTTTAAGGCCCACTCAGACTAGAAAGAATCTGGATAAAACATAAATTACGAGAAGACCAAAAGACCAGAAACAAGTGGAGGACCAGGCTGGGTGCTGAAGTGGTTGTACAGTTGAAGTTTGGGCATAGGAGGGTTTTCTGGAACTTTTTGAGGAACTTGAATTTTGTTTAAGGGTAGAATTAATTCAGACTTAATTCTATATGCCAATGGCGAATCTTAAAGCCGATTTATGTGAACCTGTCTGAAATGAATTTCAGTAGATTCACTCAACTTCAATACCAAGATATCTTGACTCCAAATGAAAAGGTAAGGAAATACACATTTATATTTATGAGCCTTTGGCTAGGGTCACATGATCATATTTTCTATCATAAAAGAAACTTGGTCCGATTATGCTAATCACACTCTGATCATAATCTGATCAGAGATTGATCGAAGTGTGATCTGAGTTTCAAGGATGAGGAGAAAATCAGTTCACATCTGAGCTCAGTCCGATTTTTTACTTGGACTCAATAACTTGCATGGCTGAGGACTATTCAAATATCAGATGCAAACCATGTATGCTGATATTTTTCTTGGTCTGAGGAAAAAATCTGACATATGCATGTTCCCATAGAACAATATTTATCTGAGTGCAACCCAATGTTTTGTTGGGTTGCCCTAGGACCGGAAATGCGGTCATCTTATGGGCACTTTTTCTGAACCCTCTGCTGTGTATGTATGCGTAAAAGGTGGTTTGTCTAAGCAATCTCCTTCCATTTGCCTTCATATTACTTTTTATGAAACAGGTAAAACAGTTAATCAAAAAACAGCCCAATATAGTGAACTAGATTTACGTATGGGTAGAGGTCATGTGGTACTATAATGGGGTGGCTTGTAACCTACTTGCTCTCTCATAAAAAAAGTTAGATGACAAATTCAGTCCTGATACATTTAATATAGCTTAAATAATGCTGAAACTCAATAATATAAATCCATATACAATTTAAATATAAAACAACACCTGTTATATGAGCCATTTATAAAGGACTGGGCTTTCTTCCAGTTACTTCATTAAAGCTGTTTTATAATGAAATATTGCTTCAGAATGTGATTGTCTTTCCGTAGTTTCAATTAGTCCGGTGAAGACAATATCAGGATAAAACAAACACGCAGGTGCTAACCTTTCTGCTTTCATTGCTGATCTGCCTGCTTTCCACAAATGGCTTTTCTAATTAGCTAAATGTTGAAAATGCAGATGAAGCATAAATAGAGGCATTTTAAATAATAATAGGCTGGTAACTACATTACCTTGCTCGTTATCAAGAATTTTTCTGTCTAAAATCAACAAAAGAACAATAGTAATTCAGTAGATAAAAGTACATAGTGCAACATTAAAATCAATTGTTGCATTGGCCTATAGTGGATCTCAGAAATAAGCATACAAATAGAAATTACATCAAATATAAACAGAAATTTGACATAAAGTATAGTATATTTCAATATTTATTTGCTTAACCAATACTTAGATATTCTAGTTAAGTTATTTTTCTGCTGTAGATATCCAAAGGAGAAATTTTGCATCTGAAGATGAATTGGCTTATATACTGGATGATTGGCAATATTTCTGGCCATGATACGACTTGTATCCTATATTTTCACCTTTCTTCTACTTTACAGTCTTTATCTCCAATTTTCAGTTCTATCTGACCTAGTAGGTAGAGACAAGTTGATTAAACGTCGACTATACATAGCATACAGAAATATTGGATCCCTGCTTTTCTTTCTTTGCTGAACAGAGGCAGCCTAAAGAACATTGCATAGCAGTACTGAGCGCTGTAGCTGTGAATCCAGCTCTGGGATCATCTAAATCATTCAGTAACTGCAGCATGATCTGTATGTCTTTGTCTCTATTGTCATTCAGTCTGCTCCACACTCTTTTTTACCCTTTCCATAGTTTATTATGCTCTCTATCCTGTCATTTCACTGTGATGGCATTCTTTTTTATTTCTTTTTATTTCATTCCTTTTTTTGTTTGGATTTCAGATGTTTTTCACAATAGATGGTGAAGTTGGAGGCAAGGGGGAGAGGCAAATTGGCTTGTAATTGGAAAATAAGTAGATTTCTCTGATGAGATATAAAATAAAGTTTATTATATTCACCTAAAATAATGATTTATGCAGTTTTCTAAAATAACGGTAACCATTTAAATGTAGATACTAGGTATAAGTCAATGTCCGACTTATGTCTGACTGCATAAAATTCCAGAAGCTAGTATGTGGTCCAATTTAGTGAATGATAATTTTCCCTGAATGACTGATGATTAGTGTTGAGAGATACCGTCCGATACTTGAAAGTATCGGTATCGGATAGTATCGTCCGATACCCGAAAAGTATCGGATATCGCCGATACCGATACCCGATACCAATACAAGTCAATGGGACACCAAGTATCGGAAGGTATCCTGATGGTTCCCAGGGTCTGAAGGAGAGGAAACTCTCCTTCAGGCCCTGGGATCCATATTAATGTGTAAAATAAAGAATTAAAATAAAAAATATTGATATACTTACCTCTCCGGAGGCCCCTGGACATCACCGCTGGTAACCGGCAGCCTTCTTTGCTTAAAATGAGCGCGTTTAGGGCCTTCCATGACGTCACGGCTTCTGATTGGTCGCGTGCCGCTCATGTGACCGCTGTTGTGAATTCTGTGGCAGAGCTCCCTCCTGTGGTCACAAGTGGTACTTCGGCTGATTCTCTCTGGGAGCTTCCGTTTGTGGAGGAAACTGGTACTGCTGCTTCTGAGTTTCCTCCCTCAGGTGATCTGGTGAGGTCGTTAGGTGCTTCTCTACTTAACCCCACCTAATGCTTTGATTCATGCTTCCTGTCAATGTTCCAGTGTTGGACTTGTGTTTCTCTGGATCTTTCCTGTGGCCTGCTGCTCTGCATAGCTAAGTGCTTCTTTGCTATTTGTTGCTATTTTTTCTGTCCAGCTTGTCTATTTGTTTTGCTGGAAGCTCTGGGACGCAAAGGGTGTACCTCCGTGCCGTTAGTTCGGTACGGAGGGTCTTTTTGCCCCTTTGCGTGGTTTTCTTTAGGGTTTTGTGTAGACCGCAAAGTTATCTTTCCTATCCTCGTTCTGTCTAGAATATCGGGCCTCACTTTGCTGAATCTATTTCATCCCTACGTTTGTCTTTTCATCTTACTCACAGTCATTATATGTGGGGGGCTGCCTTTTCCTTTGGGGTATTTCTCTGAGGCAAGGTAGGCTTATTTTTTCTATCTTCAGGCTAGTTAGTTTCTCATGCTGTGCCGAGTTGCATAGGTAGCGTTAGGCGCAATCCACGGCTGCCTCTAGTTGTGTTTGGAGAGGATCAGGGATTGCGGTCTGCAGAGTTCCCACGTCTCAGAGCTCGTTCTATTATTTTGGGTTATTGTCAGATCACTGTATGTGCTCTGACCTCCATGTCCATTGTGATACTGAATTGCCTTTCATAACAGTACAGGAAGCCAAAAGTACTAATGATTCTCAATAGAGGGAAAAAAGAAGTTCTGAGACCATTTTTTTTTCTTGGCTTTGTGTTTTGTCTTTTTTTTTCCCCCTAGACATTTGGGTGGTTCAGTACACAGGTGTAGCGATGGACATTAGAAGTCTGTCTTCATTTGTGGATCAGCTCTCGGCAAGAGTACAAAAGATTCAAGACACTATTGATCAGAAATCTATGTTAGAACCAAGTATTCCTATTCCTGATTTGTTTTTTGGAGATAGAACTAAGTTTCTGAGTTTCAAAAATAATTGTAAGTTATTTCTGGCCTTGAAACCTCGTTCCTCTGGTGATCCAGTTCAACAGGTTTTGATTATTATTTCTTTTTTGCGCGGCGACCCTCAGGACTGGGCATTTTCTCTTGCGCCAGGAGATCCTGCATTGAGTAATATCAATGCGTTTTTCCTGGCGCTCGGATTGCTGTACAATGAGCCTAATTCAGTGGATCAGGCAGAAAAGAATTTGCTGGCTCTTTGTCAGGGTCAGGATGAGATAGAGGTATATTGCCAGAAATTTAGAAAATGGTCAGTGCTCACTCAATGGAATGAAATTGCGCTGGCAGCTATGTTCAGAAAGGGTCTCTCTGAAGCCCTTAAGGATGTCATGGTGGGATTTCCTATGCCTGCTGGTTTGAATGAGTCTATGTCTTTGGCTATTCAGATCGGTCGACGCTTGCGTGAGCGTATATCTGTGCACCATTTGGCGGTATTACCTGAGCTTAAACCTGAGCCTATGCAGTGCGATAGGACTTTGACCAGAGTTGAACGGCAAGAACACAGACGTCTGAATGGGCTGTGTTTCTACTGTGGTGATTCCACTCATGCTATCTCTGATTGTCCTAAGCGCACTAAGCGGTTCGCTAGGTCTGCCACCATTGGTATGGTACAGTCAAAATTTCTTCTGTCCGTTACCTTGATCTGCTCTTTGTCATCATATTCTGTCATGGCGTTTGTGGATTCAGGCGCTGCTCTGAATTTGATGGACTTGGAATATGCTAAGCGTTGTGGGTTTTTCTTGGAGCCCTTGCAGTGTCCTATTCCATTGAGAGGTATTGATGCTACGCCTTTGGCCAAGAATAAGCCTCAATACTGGACCCAGCTGACCATGTGCATGGCTCCTGCACATCAGGAGGATATTCGCTTTCTGGCGTTGCATAATCTGCATGATGTGGTCGTGTTGGGGTTGCCATGGCTACAAGCCCATAATCCAGTACTGGATTGGAAATCCATGTCGGTGTCCAGCTGGGGTTGTCAGGGGGTACATGGTGATGTTCCATTTTTGTCAATTTCGTCATCCACCCCTTCTGAGGTTCCAGAGTTCTTGTCTGATTACCGGGATGTATTTGATGAGCCCAAGTCCGATGCCCTACCTCCGCATAGGGATTGTGATTGTGCTATCAATTTGATTCCTGGTAGTAAATTCCCAAAAGGTTGACTGTTTAATTTATCCGTGCCTGAGCACACCGCTATGCGCAGTTATGTGAAGGAATCCCTGGAGAAGGGGCATATTCGCCCGTCATCGTCGCCATTAGGAGCAGGGTTCTTTTTTGTAGCCAAAAAGGATGGTTCGCTGAGACCTTGTATAGATTATCGCCTTCTTAATAAGATCACTGTTAAATTTCAGTACCCCTTGCCTTTGTTATCTGATTTGTTTGCTCGGATTAAGGGGGCTAGTTGGTTCACCAAGATTGATCTTCGTGGTGCGTATAATCTGGTGAGAATCAGGCGAGGCGATGAATGGAAAACTGCATTTAATACGCCCGAGGGTCATTTTGAGTATCTAGTGATGCCATTCGGACTTGCCAATGCTCCATCAGTGTTTCAGTCCTTTATGCATGACATCTTCCGAGAGTACCTGGATAAATTCCTGATTGTGTACTTGGATGACATTTTGATCTTCTCGGATGATTGGGAGTCTCATGTGAAACAGGTCAGAACGGTTTTTCAGGTCCTGCGTGCTAACTCTTTGTTTGTGAAGGGATCAAAGTGTCTCTTTGGTGTGCAGAAGGTTTCATTTTTGGGGTTCATCTTTTCCCCTTCTACTATCGAGATGGATCCTGTTAAGGTCCAAGCCATCCATGATTGGACTCAGCCGACATCTCTGAAAAGTCTGCAAAAGTTCCTGGGCTTTGCTAATTTTTATCGTCGCTTCATCTGCAATTTTTCTAGTATTGCCAAACCATTGACCGATTTGACCAAGTAGGGTGCTGATTTGGTCAATTGGTCTTCTGCTGCTGTGGAAGCTTTTCAAGAGTTGAAGCGTCGTTTTTCTTCTGCCCCTGTGTTGTGTCAACCAGATGTTTCTCTTCCGTTCCATGTCGAGGTTGATGCTTCTGAGATTGGAGCAGGGGCTGTTTTGTCGCAGAGAGGTTCTGATTGTTCAGTGATGAAACCATGCGCTTTTTTTTCCAGGAAGTTTTCGCCTGCTGAGCGGAATTATGATGTGGGCAACCAAGAGTTGCTGGCCATAAAGTGGGCATTCGAGGAGTGGCGTCATTGGCTTGAGGGAGCTAAGCATCGCGTGGTGGTATTGACTGATCATAAGAACCTGACTTATCTCGAGTCTGCTAAGCGTTTGAATCCTAGACAGGCTCGTTGTTCGCTGTTTTTTGCCCGTTTTGACTTTGTGATTTCGTACCTTCCGGGCTCTAAAAATGTGAAGGCGGATGCTCTGTCTAGGAGTTTTGTGCCCGACTCTCCGGGTTTATCTGAGCCGGCGGGTATCCTCAAGGAAGGAGTAATTGTGTCTGCCATCTCCCCTGATTTGCGGCGGGTGCTGCAAAAATTTCAGGCTAATAAACCTGATCGCTGTCCAGCAGAGAAACTGTTTGTCCCGGATAGGTGGACAAATAAAGTGATCTCTGAGGTTCATTGTTCGGTGTTGGCTGGTCATCCTGGAATCTTTGGTACCAGAGAGTTAGTGGCTAGATCCTTTTGGTGGCCGTCTCTGTCGCGGGATGTGCGTTCTTTTGTGCAGTCCTGTGGGATTTGTGCTCGGGCTAAGCCCTGCTGTTCTCGTGCCAGTGGGTTGCTTTTGCCCTTGCCGGTCCCGAAGAGACCTTGGACACATATCTCTATGGATTTTATTTCAGATCTTCCCGTCTCTCAAAAGATGTCAGTCATTTGGGTGGTCTGTGATCGCTTCTCTAAGATGGTCCATTTGGTACCCTTGTCCAAGTTGCCTTCCTCCTCTGATTTGGTGCCATTGTTCTTCCAGCATGTGGTTCGTTTGCATGGCATTCCAGAGAATATTGTTTCTGACAGAGGTTCCCAGTTTGTTTCGAGGTTTTGGCGAGCCTTTTGTGGTAGGATGGGCATTGACTTGTCTTTTTCCTCGGCTTTTCATCCTCAGACTAATGGCCAGACCGAACGAACCAATCAGACCTTGGAAACCTATCTGAGATGCTTTGTTTCTGCCGATCAGGATGACTGGGTGTCCTTTTTGCCTTTGGCTGAGTTCGCCCTTAATAATCGGGCCAGCTCGGCTACCTTGGTTTCGCCATTTTTCTGCAATTCTGGGTTCCATCCTCGTTTCTCTTCAGGACAGGTTGAGTCTTCGGACTGTCCTGGTGTGGATACTGTGGTGGACAGGTTGCAGCAGATTTGGACTCATGTAGTGGACAATTTGACCTTGTCGCAGGAGAAGGCTCAACTTTTCGCTAATCGCAGACGCCGTGTGGGTCCCCGACTTCGTGTTGGGGATCTGGTTTGGTTATCTTCTCGTCATATTCCTATGAAGGTTTCCTCTCCGAAGTTTAAACCTCCTTTCATTGGTCCTTATAGGATTTCTGAGGTTATTAATCCTGTGTCTTTTCGTCTGACCCTCCCAGATTCTTTTTTCATACATAGCGTCTTCCATAGGTCATTGTTGCGGAGGCACCTATGGATCTGTTGACCCTCCTGCCCCAGTTTTGGTGGAGGGGGAATTGGAGTATATTGTGGAGAAGATTTTGGATTCTCGTGTTTCAAGACGGAAACTCCAGTATCTGGTTAAATGGAAGGGTTATGCTCAGGAGGATAATTCCTGGGTTTTTGCCTCTGATGTCCATGCTCCTGATCTTGTTCGTGCCTTTCATGTGGCTCATCCTGGTCGGCCTGGGGGCTCTGGTGAGGGTTTGGTGACCCCTCCTCAAGGGGGGGTACTGTTGTGAATTCTGTGGGAGAGCTCCCTCCTGTGGTCACAAGTGGTACTTCGGCTGATTCTCTCTGGGAGCTTCCGTTTGTGGAGGAAACTGGTACTGCTGCTTCTGAGTTTCCTCCCTCAGGTGATCTGGTGAGGTCGTTAGGTGCTTCTCTACTTAACCCCACCTAATGCTTTGATTCATGCTTCCTGTCAATGTTCCAGTGTTGGACTTGTGTTTCTCTGGATCTTTCCTGTGGCCTGCTGCTCTGCATAGCTAAGTGCTTCTTTGCTATTTGTTGCTATTTTTTCTGTCCAGCTTGTCTATTTGTTTTGCTGGAAGCTCTGGGACGCAAAGGGTGTACCTCCGTGCCGTTAGTTCGGTACGGAGGGTCTTTTTGCCCCTTTGCGTGGTTTTCTTTAGGGTTTTGTGTAGACCGCAAAGTTATCTTTCCTATCCTCGTTCTGTCTAGAATATCGGGCCTCACTTTGCTGAATCTATTTCATCCCTACGTTTGTCTTTTCATCTTACTCACAGTCATTATATGTGGGGGGCTGCCTTTTCCTTTGGGGTATTTCTCTGAGGCAAGGTAGGCTTATTTTTTCTATCTTCAGGCTAGTTAGTTTCTCAGGCTGTGCCGAGTTGCATAGGTAGCGTTAGGCGCAATCCACGGCTGCCTCTAGTTGTGTTTGGAGAGGATCAGGGATTGCGGTCTGCAGAGTTCCCACGTCTCAGAGCTCGTTCTATTATTTTGGGTTATTGTCAGATCACTGTATGTGCTCTGACCTCCATGTCCATTGTGATACTGAATTGCCTTTCATAACAGACCGCCACGTGACCAATCACAACCGCGACGTCATTCTGAGGTCCTAAATTCCTAGAATGAGGAGTTTAGGGCCTGAGAATGACGTCGCGGCTTGTGATTGGTAGCGTGGCGGTCACATGAGCGGCACGCGACCAATCAGAAGCCGTGACGTCATGGAAGGCTCTAAACGCGCTCATTTTAAGCAAAGAAGGCTGCCGGTTACCAGCGGTGATGTCCAGGGGCCTCCGGAGAGGTAAGTATATCAATATTTTCTATTTTAATTCTTTATTTTACACATTAATATGGATCCGATACCGATTCCCGATACCATAAAAGTATCGGAACTCGGTTTCGGAATTCCGATACCGCAAGTATCGGCCGATACCCGATACTTGCGGTATCGGAATGCTCAACACTACTGATGATAACTATTTTCAACCACTCACTGGAATACTAATTACAGAAAGAGAAGGGGTTTAGGAAAATAAAATGTTGTATTACATTTTTCCAACATAATCTCATGTTAATCTTCTGAGCTCCTGATGCTTTATAACATGTGGAAGAAGACATATCACAGGGAAAAGATACAGATTAGATATTAGAAAACAAAAATTGACAGTGAGAGTGATCAATGAGTGGATCTGGTTTCCATGAGAGGTGGTGAGTTCTCCTTCAATGGAAGTCTTCAAACAAAGGCTGGACAGACATCTGTCTGAGATGGTTAAGTGAATCCTGCATTGAGCAGGGGGTTGGACAGGAGGACCCTGGAGGTCCCTTCCAACTCTAACATTCTATGATTCTATTTAACCTACTGGTGGTACTGAATATACAACATGACAGATTCTCTATAACACAGTGTTACTAAAATATAATTAAGCTGATACTGGCACAAGAACAATGGATCATAAACTGATAACATTCTCATCATTGTAACCTACAAGATACAATAGGCAAATTTGGATATCTCCACCCTTAGTTTTCCATAAACTTTATCAAAAAGTCCAAGGGGTATCATTTCTCCTTATGGAGAGTGACATACCATCTCTGGCTTGTCAAGGTAAGGAGACTTATTAACCGTGCAATCCTTCTCTGGGAAATATAATATGCAAATTGCCTCTTCTGAGAAAAAGAGGACTTAAACTCTATAGCACCACCTGTTGGAAGTAGGGATCCTACAAGTCACAATCAACCCTTTAAAGAGTCGTGCAATATGACTTAGGATAAAAGCCAAATCAGTATCTCAATTCGCAGACACGGTGTTTCGGGCTGTTGGCCCTCGTCAGTGCGAAGCATGAGATCTAATTTGGCTAGGTGAGAGGCTCTGGACTGGGGTCTAAGGGGTATTTTTTCTCCTTATGGAGAGTGACATACTATGGCCAGAGATGGTATGTCACTCTCCATAAAGAGAAACGATACCCCTTAGAGCTCAGTCCAGAGCCTCTCACCTAGCCAAATTAGTTCTCTTCGCACTGACGAGGGCCAACAGCCCGAAACACCGCATCTGCGAATTGAGATACTGATTTGGCTTTTATCCTAAGTCATATTGCACGACTCGTTAAAGGGTTAATTGTGACTTGTAGGATCGCTACTTCCAACAGATGGCGCTGTAGAGTTTAAGCCCTCTTTTTCTCAGAAGAGGCAATTTGCCTATCAAAAAGTCCAAGCACTGAAGATACAAATTCAATACTTCCACATGCTAGCAAAACACGCAACACGATTACAATTTACATCAATTCTACTGGGTGGCCACATCTAGACACAGTGGCGTAACTTGAAACTCATGGGCCCCAATGCAAAAACTCCAAAGGGGCCCTGAATTATTGCAAGTCTTTAATTGTATTGGTCTTTCTTTTCATATAGGACAAAGAGACTTTTTAGGCCCTTAGCCTCCAGGGCCAGGTGCGTTTGCAATTCCTGTTTCCAATGTAGTCACAACGCTGCCTAGACATCTAAAGCAAAAACATCTCCTGACTGAGCATCATAAAACAATATATATATTAAAAGCTTTTCATCTTGCATCACTCATATAATGAAACGACAAGCCAAGTGGAAAGGGAAGGAAGGACAAATCGGACAAATCTATAACTAAGATCGGAAAATTTAATTGGCAGGTGGGTGCCATTGTAAATATCTTCCAGTATGGAAACTTCTACTACTAGAGATGAGCAAACCCAAACTCATGATTTGTACAGTTAGTTTCCGATGCTAATCGCCGAAAACTGACTTCTCCCGGATGCAATGTTCGGAGTACCGGGGGAAAGAGCAAAAGAGAGTATTTTCCAGATCAAAAGTTCTGATCTCTATATTATTCAATGGGGTTTAGGTTCTGGCTTACATTTGGGTACAGTTATGGTTCCCAAAGCGAACTTTGGAATAAGATTCAGGTTGGGTGCCAGAACCCGTACTTCCGTTGGTCCACTCATCCCTATCAACTACAGCTACTAGATTAGAGAGAAATGTGAATAACATCAGTATTAAGTTTGAGTACCTTATTCAGTAGCCTTAAGAATATTTCAAAACAACCTTAGAAATCTTTAATTCTTAACAAGTCATTTTTATCCTTTTGTGATTACATTGCACGGATGAACGCTCCTGCAATAGCACGCAAAGGGTAAAACTGATTAGGTTGGATCTCTCTATAGCCCGGCTCAGGGAAAAGAAGCTTTCCTCTCTCACTGGATATAATTTTTTTTTTTGTGTTTATCTTTAATATTTGCTCATAGCAAACAATGTAACTCTTTCTCCAACCATTAAAGATCATTTCTATGCAGAATACGTCCGACCGTGTTGATAAAAAGCAAACATTTCCGAAGGTAAGCCAAATAATTTACTTTGGGATGCATCAGCTGCTATCCATTGACCTACAGCTGAAGAAAAAAAGCTTTTCGTACCACATAGGCAGAGTTTTAATCTCCGCAGTAATATTAATAACAGAATTGGTAGAATGGCTTTCTAATGCTAACAATGTTTTCAAAGGATGGAGCATCGGGTTATTATGTATTAAACATTAAAAGAAAACTGCATTTTTAATAAAATTTCAGATGCCAATAAAACATTTATAGAGCCACTCGGAGACTTGAGGGTCATTAACTTGTTTGCTTGGTATACTTGAATAGACATTTATTTGTCGTGAGCCACATCCATCTGAATTGAATCTCTATAGTATCTGTTCAGGTCTTTGTGAATTATAGATTAAATTGAGTATGATATTCCGCATGTGAGCAGAAGCTGTAATAGTACAGTGAGTAATATTATATTGCCTAATCTATTATAGGATGCATGGGCAGGATGCAAAATTCCCACAAAATGCACATTAATAAGTAAAACCTTGTCATGTAAAATTAATGTGAGATTTCGAAGGGAAGAATTTCTGCAATTACACACATACATCTGAGTGTTATTTGACACAATGACCCATATTTCACACTCCAGGCTGAAAAAAAGAACATTTTTTTTAAGGGAATTGTAGCAAATATATTAAAAAATGCACATTTCTTAATCATTTTTGATGCCTTTTGGACTGACCTAAAGTAGGGGTAGATTTGTAACAAAATTTGCCCTTTCTTTTGGCATAAGTATTAATAAATTTGTCTAAAACTAAGTAATGTCCGATAGAGACAGGGAAGTGACTATAGTAGGTGTAGGGGTTACAGTCCCACCTGGGACTTGAAGCCTGGGGGACAAAAGTTTAATGGGCCCATAGGTGAAGATCAATACTTTTAAAAACCCTTTATAGTTGGGGGGCCCTGTTGGAGATTGTTCACTGAGGCTCGGGAGAATCAAATTACAAAACTTACTTAAGTTGAGCAAATTTTGGGAAATTTGAATTTGCCAGATCTGCTAAATATTCCAGGAAATTTGATTTGTGGAGAATAGATTTGACACAAATCAAAATTACTCTAAAGCCTCAATGTATGACACTATTCCTCACAGACTAATCTTTAGTGCTGTGCTGTCACACACTATCTGTACAGTTTATTCAGTGTTTTATTGCTTTCTCTCCGTAGCGAAGCTGTGATGATCTCTCGGTCTCCATATTATTATTATACATTTTTATAGCGCCATTTATTCCATGGCACTTTACATGTGAAAAGGGGGTAAATATAGACAAATACAATAAACATGAGCAAAAAACAAGGCACAAACGACTTTTGCAATTCATGATTTTGCTTTTGTGCAGGCTCTGATAGTCTTGTCTGATTACCTTTACTATATCATGTGATGTAATAGCTGAAAAGCATTGTGGGGAAGCACATCTGAAGTTATTCAGTGGTAGAGGCCATGTTAGGCAATTTGTGCAAAGCAAAATTACAAATTTTTGCAATTCGTTAGTTTCTGAGAATTCCTAAAACTTCAACATGGATTAGCTTTACTTCAAATTGATTCAATCAATTCTAATGTCCACATTTCTTTGTACTTTTGAATATTATGTAGAAAAGTTAAACATTTTTTGTAAAAATTGTGGGCACCATCACTTTTGACTTTTCAGGAATCAGTTTACATCAAACTATTATAACCTTGTTAAATCATTTCTGGTAATGTGCACTCAGCAGCTTTCATAGGACTACAATTCAGCTTGGAATTTTCCCTAAGGGCTTATGCACAAGGATGTGCTCATGTATGGCTCTATTTAACTTATTTATTTTCCACTACTTGGTTAACACCTTCTGAAACACTACATTCACACTGTAACATTTTAAATAATATATACAGTGTGGCAAAAAAGTATTTAGTCAGTCAGCAATAGTGCAAGTTCCACCACTTAAAAAGATGAGAGGCGTCTGTAATTTACATCATAGGTAGACCTTAACTATGGGAGACAAACTGAGAAAAAAAATCCAGAAAATCACATTGTCTGTTTTTTTAACATTTTATTTGCATATTATGGTGGAAAATAAGTATTTGGTCAGAAACAAAATTTCATCTCAACACTTTGTAATATATCCTTTGTTGGCAATGACAGAGGTCAAACGTTTTCTGTAAATCTTCACAAGGTTGCTACACACTATTGTTGGTATGTTGGCCCATTCCTCCATGCAGATCTCCTCTAGAGCAGTGATGTTTTTGGATTTTCGCTTGGCAACACGGACTTTCAACTCCCTCCAAAGGTTTTCTATAGGGTTGAGATCTGGAGACTGGCTAGGCCACTCCAGGACCTTGAAATGCTTCATACGAAGCCACTCCTTCGTTGCCCTGGCGGTGTGCTTTGGATCATTGTCATGTTGAAAGACCCAGCCACGTTTCATCTTCAATGCCCTTGCTGATGGAAGGAGGTTTGCACTCAAAATCTCACGATACATGGCCCCATTCATTCTTTCATGTACCCGGATCAGTCGTCCTGGCCCCTTTGCAGAGAAACAGCCCCAAAGCATGATGTTTCCACCACCATGCTTTACAGTAGGTATGGTGTTTGATGGATGCAACTCAGTATTCTTTTTCCTCCAAACACGACAAGTTATGTTTCTACCAAACAGTTCCAGTTTGGTTTCATCAGACCATAGGACATTCTCCCAATACTCCTCTGGATCATCCAAATGCTCTCTAGCAAACTTCAGATGGGCCCGGACATGTACTGGCTTAAGCAGTGGGGCACGTCTGGCACTGCAGGATCTGAGTCCATGGTGGCGTAGTGTGTTACTTATGGTAGGCCTTGTTACATTGGTCCCAGCTCTCTGCAGTTCATTCACTAGGTCCCCCCGCGTGGTTCTGGGATTTTTGCTCACCGTTCTTGTGATCATTCTGACCCCACGGGGTGGGATTTTGCGTGGAGCTCCAGATCGAGGGAGATTATCAGTGGTCTTGTATGTCTTCCATTTTCTAATTATTGCTCCCACTGTTGATTTCTTCACTCCAAGCTGGTTGGCTATTGCAGATTCAGTCTTCCCAGCCTGGTGCAGGGCTACAATTTTGTTTCTGGTGTCCTTTGACAGCTCTTTGGTCTTCACCATAGTGGAGTTTGGAGTCAGACTGTTTGAGGGTGTGCACAGGTGTCTTTTTATACTGATAACAAGTTTAAACAGGTGCCATTACTACAGGTAATGAGTGGAGGAAAGAGGAAACTCTTAAAGAAGAAGTTACAGGTCTGTGAGAGCCAGAAATCTTGATTGTTTGTTTCTGACCAAATACTTATTTTCCACCATAATATGCAAAAAAAATGATAAAAAAAACAGACAATGTGATTTTCTGAATTTTTTTTTCTCAGTTTGTCTCCCATAGTTGAGGTCTACCTATGATGTAAATTACAGACGCCTCTCATCTTTTTAAGTGGTGGAACTTGCACTATTGCTGACTGACTAAATACTTTTTTGCCCCACTGTACCTCCCTCACCTGTGCCATTTCAGCAATTTTGTGGTTGGGTCTTCCAAATCTTGGTTGACATTGTTATGCTGCGTGCATATTGCAGCCTATTGGTGGCCACTAATGAGCTGCTTTGACTACTTTTCCTTTGGCCAAACCCTGGACATCTGATGGATGTACGAGAAATATAGTGGAAACTGTTTATAGTGCTTCCGTGGCATAACACTGTCAATTGCACCCATGAAGACCCAGTACTGATATTGCTGGAATGACGCAGGTGAGGGAGGTGAGTATCTGTTATTTTTATTTTACACTGTGTAATATAGAATTTAAGACATATTTGTACAAGTAGTATCCAATCCATTTAAAGAATTCATAGCAGTCTGTGGAGTTATTATAATGAACCTCTACATGGATTTATTATGCAGAAAATTTAAGGGCATGTGCCATTCAATTGCTTATTAGAGATGAGCGAATTTGTTTGGGCTTTGTCTCCGAATCTGATTTTGACATATTCGTGCCATATTCGAACACTATTTGTGCCGAATGTATGTTTGATGATCTGTTCTGAACATATTCAGAAATTTCTACTCTCATTGACTCTAATGACGTTTTACTGCGTTCGACAAATATTGCGAAAGCAATTTTCAATACCGATCGTATTCGGAACCAAATCTGAACAAATTCGCTCATCTCTATTCCTTATTACCGGTATTTTCCATAATATGGGCCATGTTGTGGCATACAAAGTGCTTAAGGTTTAGGAATTCTGAGATTGAATAACAAAAATCTTGTTTATGTTGATTTAGGTTTCCCATTAGAATTGAGAAAAACGCTTAAAGTTTTGATAATCTTCATAATCATCCAATTAGTGGAGGTAATCCAATTAGTCCAGGTAAAAAGAAGAACAGAGACAAAATGGGCCAACAAATGAGAATGTCGATTGTGCCACAAAGGCAGCAACTAAGAACTGCTGCAACATAGAAACCATATTGTAACAGTGGATACAGTGAGCCTATTTTACAATGCTCAGTTAAATATTTGTTTTCTTTCACAGTTTGTAGGATATATGTGATGTGTATATAGAATACAAGGCGCTGGCTCCTGTGAAAATTGTAGGGAACCATTGCCAATATTCCTCCATGACCCTCAGCAAATAGCTCACCTGAATGATATTGTTTGTTTTGTCTAGAACAAGAACATATATTTGTTTCACTGGGTTTTGGGCCTCAGGGCACCATCAGGTTTGTGACATAGTATAGGGAACAAGCTGATATTAAAGTGTGTAAGCCAACAAGAGCGAGGTATCATTGAGATTTTATTAGAGGACAGATAAATAACTGTAATCAATGTAAAGCTAAGTGGTTTTACATTGTCTTAAGATTTCTAAACATTAACCCATAACGCTTAATAAAAAAAATGAAATGATGGAAAAAATGTCATTTTGTACCTTATTTTGCTAGTGGTGGATTCAATGCTTTTTAATTAAAGTTTTCCACTGGATCGAAAGATCATGTAAGGAAAAAATAGTTATACTGACTTCAAAGTACAACATAAAATAAAATGGTTGGAAAAACTTAGTTTGACGTAAAAATATAAATTGTTACATATATCGAACCTTTATTTTCAAAGTATACAACTATGTAAGCATATGTATGTATGAACCAATAGAGTGCTCAAAGTACTACATTTGGGGAGCATAGAAATAATATTTTCTGAGAGAAAGAGGACTGGAACTCTTGTGCCAACTATTGGAATTGCATTGTCCAATAAGTGGCACTAGACTTCCAGTCCACTTCCTCTCTGAGTTTGTATATTTAAGTCCCATGGGGAGCATTGTATGGCCTATAAGTCTCCCTACACTGACTTTCTGCTCTCCACAATGAGAAATCTAATGCTTTAAGCAATAATGGATATAACACAAAGATGAAGTGAAAAATGAACAAAAGGAAATAGTCGAACAACAAGACAATAGGGAGAGAGGCCCCTGTCTATAGGAGCTTACGATATACAGTAGTCCACTTGTTCGTAAGAGGGTGCAGGATAAATGAAGGACTCGGTTCATAAGAGCTTACAATGCACAGAAGAGGGGAATTTGTCCTTAAGAGCCTACAATCTACAGATAAGAAGCCCCTGCCCATAAGGGCATTGAATCTTCAGAAGACAGGACCCTGTCCATAAAAGCATAAAATATAAAAATGGGAAGATCTTGCCCATTAGAGCTTGCACTGTACAGTAGATGGGCCTCTTTCAATAGTAGCTTACAACCTGATGATGAGAAACCCAGCAAATAATAGCTTACAATCTACAGATAAGAGGTACATGCCAATAAAAGCTACAATCTACAGATGAGAGACCCTTGCCCATATGAGCTTACACTCCACAGGAAAGGAGCCCTTGTCCATAAGAACATACAATCGAGAGATGGGAGACCCCAGCCCTTAAGAGCTTTCAATGTACGGGTGAGAGGACAATAAGAGACTGCAACCTACAGGAAAGAGTTCCCCGTCCATAACAGCTTTCAATCTATAAATGAAAGAACAATTAAAGCCTATTACCTACCGGAGAAACATCCCTGCTGGCCAAAAGAAGCTACACCCTATAGCAGCAGAGAAGACCAACTCTACTGGAAACAAGGTCCCTACCTATAACAGCTCACAATCTGAATGAAATTGGAAAAGCAAAACGCGTTTGTTTTTGGAATGGGGATGCTCCTTCAGACGGAACCTGAAAACTCATCTCTTCAGGAAAGCCTACAGCCTGCAGTGACACCGCTGCTGCCTCATCACTATCGAAGCTACCGCCTCACCAACACCGGAGCTACTGCCTCACCATCACCGGAGCTCCTGCAACCCTCAACCTACTGTCTCCTTCCCCATAATCCTGTAGAATGTAAGCCCGCAAGGGCAGGGTCCTCGCCCCTCTGTATCAGTCCGTCATTGTTAGTTTGTTTACTGTATGTGATATTTGTAACTTGTATGTAACCCCTTCTCATGTACAGCACCATGGAATCAATGGTGCTATATAAATAAATAATAATAATAATAATATAAAGTTACATGAACTTGTCACCAGCCAGTATCTGGGTCATTATAAAACTTAAATGTAGCATGGTCTGCAAGCTGAGAATAGATTCGAATGATCATTTCTGTGATCAGGTCAGGTTTGGTATGATTCATTTACTAGAATGATGTGGCATACAGTAAGCCTCCATAGAGAAATACATTTTCCAAACACACTTAGAACTGGGAATGCTCAGATCAAATTCATTGGTGAAGGGCAATGAGTCCCATAGAATTTGTGTAGCATGACAGAAGTCCTGTAGATAAGAGTAAAACAACGTAATAATAAGGAATGAGACGCAGCCCATTTTCTAATAAAAAAAAAGCCAAATTGGAAAAAGATGTGAGAGATAAATGTGATGGAGCAGCATTGCAGCAAGGATTTTAAACTAAAAAAGAGTTGAAATTTAATTCTAAAAAAAAACAGATTGCAAGTGCAATGCGTAGGGAAGAGAAAACATGCTCGGTGATTATTGGATATCACTCGACTATCTGAGTGCTCTGATGTGCTCATTGCTGAGCAAGCATTGGGCGATGCTCAATGTAAAACTCCCCGCCTCGCATGTTTGGCACCTATAAGAATGCGTGAATTACCTGTGCATCACTCTAATGCCGCAGACGTTTTGGTTATGGCATTAATGTGATTGGCTCACTGTGTGACATTATCAGGGGTTATAAAAGACCAGGCGCCTCCCGGCTCAGCAGACTGACGCCATTGCACAGCTCTGTGACATTTTGTACTGAAGGGAGAGAGTGCTTGTCCAGGCCAGTGTGCAGAGTATAATGAATCTAAGTCCTGTTGCATTGATGCTGGTGCTGAAGCTGAACCATCCTACTAACAGCCATTCTAAGGGCTAATCATTTGCTTTGCTGTTTGTATCACAAACATTCTGCATTTAGTATATGGAGGGAGAGAGTTGCAGGAAGAGGGACAGTGGCAGAATACAGTCTGTAGACAGAGATTAGGGCTGTGCAATCCCTTGCAAAATAAAAATATATAGCTGCATTTTTTTGTGTCTTTGCAGCCCCGTCTTGAATGGAGCAAAGGTAATCATACTTAACATCCAATAAAGTCATTGTTTACGGAGACTGCCGTAGAAAACCAATAGAGTTTTTGGCTTTTCTAAGCAGTCTAATATCAAAGAGCAAAGAGCAAGCATGTAAACCTACAGTATTCTCCAAAATGGGGCTGATGATCCCTGTTCTTCCGGTTTCAGAGTACCAAGGTCAGGATCACCTAGGGATCCCAGTACTCGGTAATTCAGCACTCAACAAGTTATCCCCTATTCTGTGGATAAGGAATAACTTGTTATTTTGAGAGCAAACCGTTAATATTGTAAGTTTAAGTAACAAATAGTTTAAAATGTGTGCCCAGGCCGAATCATCTACCCAAGCTAAATCAATTGTTAGTCTTGCATTTTCACCAATTGTACTAATCAAAACTTGTCAACTTTTAGGAATGCCCTTATGGGAGGCAGAGTGTGAAGCAGCAAATGTTCACCCCATCCTCACATCCCTTTGTAGACCTACCTCTTCACTCATCTTCCATGTGCCCATCCATTCCTATCCCACACCGAATAAATGTGTGCTGGAAAGCCAAAATTTCATCTGATGACATAATATTAATGCTCCATGCACCATAAACCTTCCAGAAGGGCTGCTTAGAGTAGAAGCATGAGAGTTGAAAAGTATGTACTAACCCTTTCTATTCTTCTTAGGAGATAACTGATGGTGCACGAGCATTCCTTGGACTCCCCAGAATTCTCAGAATTGTGGACATGTTGATAAAGTTGATACAGTAATGAGAACCCCAAGCTCACCTCAAGTGCCTGACTGTAAAATAGATATGGTTTGTTCTCAAGTACTAAGACACCATCTTCTTAGCAAAACAGGGTTTACACGTATGTAAGTTTACATTATAATAAGGTTGAAAAAAAGGTCCACCAAGTTCATCCTTTCTCCACCAGTTATACATTCTCTATCACTTGATTATTTTTCATCCACAATGCCATTTATGGTGAGAAAAGCATCCAGCCCTTTTTAATGCTGATGTACTGTCTACCATTACTACCTCTTGGGGTTAGGCATCCCATAGTATGACTGATCTAGCTGTGAAGAACTCTTCTATTTAGATGCTAGAAGAGCTTTCCCTCTACACTTAATAAATGCTCCATTGACCTTCGTAAGGTGTTTTTTAAGGAAGAAATAATGTGCCATGATTTATGCCATCCAAAGGCAAAGTAGACAAATGGAAAGAGTAGTCTGAGAAGAGGTGTAAATTGCGGTTATAGGATGTTTCGCCCGCAGCAGTTCACCCCCAGAAGTTTGCCCCCAGCAGTTCGCCCCCAGCAGTTCGCCCCGGGTACATCCTGCTCGTGATGCCAAGTTAAGTCGCCCGCCAGGGCAGTGGGGTGCTCGGTACCAGGGCCCGTACTTGAAGGGGATGTCACGGTGGCTGCGACCCAGTCTGTTACCCTGGGTACTCAAATAAAAGGGAAAAGTCTTTTAAGGTTTTGGTGAATAAAGTTTGTGTTCGTGATGCCACCTGTGGTATTCGGGACCGACGCTACTTAACGGGGTCATCTGGGGTGCTGGTATGGCAGCTGTATGGTATAACTTCCCACAGGTGAAGTAAATGTACCCGGGTTCAAACTGCTGGGGGCGAATTGTTGGGGGAGAACTGCTGGGGGCAAACTGCTGGGGGCGAATTGTTGGGGGAGAACTGCTGGGGGCGAAACATCCAAATCCCGTAAATTGCATATTCATATTCAAAATACATGCCATGTTACAATATGTCTCCTTTCAGACCATGTGAAGTAATCTATTTTCATGTTTGTGTTTTCCATTAAGTAGCATTAGCAGCATTGAGCAGGAAGGGGTTTTGGGATTTCACCAGTTATACCTCAAAATATAATCATTGTATGCAACAGTGTACTTACAATGACAAAACCCTTCTCAAGAAAGGATTAAAATTGCTTTTAATTAGTACTTCCACTATTGGACTTCCATACAAAATTAGACAAGATAATAGAGTAACCCAGATAAGAATGCAAATGATATCAAAGAAAATGAGAGCTTTCTTTTAAGTAAGCAAATAATCCTGTATGGAGTCCTATGAATACAATGCTTTTTGCTGACAGATTCTTTTATAAAGCCTTGAAAATGTAAATTATATTTTACATCTATCAGTGTTTTTTAACCTTTCATCAGTTTCCTAAAGATGCTTCATTTTTCTAGGAATATCAATGTGAAAGGCTTTACATAACGATTATATGGATCTTTCTTATACCTATCCTTACATTTACAATAACCACCGATTCTATCTTCTTAGCGGTAATCTGTCAGCAGGTTTTTGCTACCTCATCTGACAGCAGCATGACTCCAAAGACTCCAAAATCCAATGATGTGTCACTTAGTTTATTGGGTGCTGCAGATGTGACACAATCAAAGTTCAGAGGTTTAGCAATGCAGCAGAGGTGAGAAAGCTAACCACGCCCACCCCAGGCTCTGTTAGTACATCCTCTATAGATAGTGAGCTGCTTATCAGAATAGGGGCGGAGTCAGACTTGCAAATGCGCACCAGCTAGTCGCAGCAATTGAAATCACGAGGTGATAAAACCTTCAGTGTAAATAAATAACAGCACATGCGAAATATCATTGCATTCTGTGTTCTAACCCCTACCACATTCTCTCCTCATACGACATAGCAAAAACTTGCTAACAGATGCTTTTTAAAGGGGTTGTCATGCGTTGAAAGCCTTTTTTTGGAATGATTATGAACAATTAATGTACAACAATTTTTGAGAGCAGGAAGTACAAATAAAAAACAACTGTGTGTCTGCAGTACCAAAACATGTACATATTATTAATATCAATTAGTCAATTATTATTACTCAATTTCAATGCCAAATACATACTGATAGGGAATTTAGAATGTGTGCCCCATCGGGGACAGCGATGAGAATGTGTGCAAACTGTAAAGAGCTGTATAAAAATAAAGATTATTATTATTGTTATTATTAATTAGCACAGTGTAATATTATATTTGAGTGAATGTTTTAAAATTCAAGTTTGTGGCTTCAATACATGAAAAAAATTCAATTTGTGACATCGTTAATTCACAACAAAAGAAAAGTACTGTAAAGCCTCCAATGTCCTGTGTAGCCCTTTTGACGATTCCCAGGACTGTATTCAATGCCTTTCAATCTCTTTAAAGGGAACCTGCCACCTGAATTTGGTGGGACCGGTTTTCGGTCATATGGGCGGAGTATTCAGGTGTTTGATTCACCCTTTCCTTACCCGCTGGCTGCATGGCGTGTGTTATGATCTGGTGGCCTAGGAGCAACATGTGACGTACTCTGGAGAAGATGGTACCTGTACTGACCGCAGACCCTGAACTTAGCAGCGCAACTAGAAATAGCCGTGGGATGTACCTAACACTCCCGAGACCCCTCGACACAGCCTAAGATCTAACTACCCCTAAAGATAGAAACCGAAAACTATCTTGCCTCAGAGAAAATCCCCAAAGGATAGACAGCCCCCCACAAATATTGACTGTGAGAGGAGAGGGAAATGACAAACGCAGACTGAAATCAGGATTAGCAAAGGAGGCCAGTCTAGCTAAAAAGAAAGAATAGGACAGAGAACTATGCGGTCTGTATTAAAACACTAGAAAATATCCACCACAGAAAATACAAAACTCCACATCTGACTAAAGACATGGAGGGTATATCTGCATCTCCAGAGATACCGCTTGGCTGCAAAAAATCCTTTCACAGACAAGCTGGACAAGACAAAACATGAAAATGCACTGAACTATAAAGCCCACAGCATGTGGACAGCAGAAACAAAGCCAGGACTTATCTTTGTTGAAAAGCACAGCAAACAGGAGAGACCAGTAAGGGATGTGAATCCTCCAAAAACAATGGACAACTGGCACTGACTAAAGGATCAAGCAGGACTAAATAGCTGAGTCCAAATTGCAAAAAGTGAACACACCTGATAAATGCTGCGATCCAGAGACAGCAGCACTACCACTCATAACCACTGGAGGGAGCTCAAGAGCAGAATTCACAACAGGTGTGTACTACGGAGGACATAGAATTAACTTCAATCCAATATTGCGGCCAACATGCAGCCTGTGGGTAAGGAAAGGGTGAATCAAACACCCAAAAACTACACCCATATGACCGAAAACCGATCCCGCCAAATTCAGGTGACAGGTTCCCTTTAATGCACATACAGCCTTACAAATGTCAGTGTGTTCAGCATAGATTGTCTTAGGTGAAGGAATTGTAACTGTTTTTCACTGCTGTGCTGTCACACAACATATGTATAGTTTATCAAGTGTTTTATGGTTTTTCTCCCCCTATCTCAAATTTAAAATTTTAATGTCCTCTCCCTATCCAGATTCACCAAAAAATGGCTGCTGCATTCCCTGCTTCTGCCTTTTTTACAGCCTTTGATAATCCCCATTATTGGCTGTGGTAAATCAAGTAATGTAATAGCTTCAACACTTTATGGAAAAAAAAACACATTATATCTGCTTGCAAGGTCATCTCAGGCTGAAAAAAATCTTCTGCAATGTGCAAACTGGTGGGAGCCATTTTAGACAATTTGCGCAAATAAAATCACAAATTGTTTAAATTCCATTGGTTCAGGAAATTTTTAAAAATTCGCCAAAATTTAAATTCCCATTGATTCAATTTGCTCGTCTTTAGTATTTTAAAATCTCATATAAATGTGGTCTAATTGATTGTGACTTATTGTAGTGAAAAAGGAAACGGTTAAACATGCTCAGCTCTCCTGTATGTGAGCTTAAAAATAAACTAGTTTGAGTTAGAAATAAGATAAAACACAGCAGGATATTCGTACTGGATTTCTTTTCCGTTAGATGGATCTTGGCTTTGTTTTTACTTTTATAATTGAGCAGCCAGCAAGACCAAGCAGCCAGCAGACGAGGGAGCCATCAATGTCAATGGAGAGACAGTTCAGCCGTCAATCAGAAATCCCATTTATCCATCGCTTTTAATTTACTTTTCTGCCAGTTTCTTTCGTTATCTGGATTGCAGTCATGACATCATAGCGCTCTACCATACTTGATGACTTTCTTTTCCTTTCTCTCTATATACTGTAACAATAGGAGCACTTAACCCAATGATGGCAGAATAAAATCATTAGAGGGTTTTAGAGAATTAGAGAAATAGGGATTATTTCTTCCATAAACAGTGCCAGACCTGTTCATTGTGTGGTATGACTTCTCACTTTAATGAAGTTGAGCTGCCATTCCTGAGACAATTCGGGACAGGGGTGACTCTGTTTTTAGAAAAACGCTTAATTGTTTATATTGCACTAGATGGTGACCCGATTCTAACGCATTGGGTATTCTAGAATATGCATGTCCACGTAGTATATTGCCCAGCCACGTAGTATATTGCCCAGTCACGTAGTATATTGCCCAGTCATGTAGTATATTGCCCAGCCACATAGTATATTGCCCAGCCACGTAGTATATTGCCCAGCCACGTAGTATATTGCCAAGTCACGCAGTATATTGCCCAGCTATGTAGTATATTGCCCAGCTACATCGTATATTGCCCAGCTACGTAGTATATTGCCCAGCCACGTAGTATATTGCCCAGCCACGTAGTATATTGCCCAGCCACATAGTATATTGCCCAGTGACGTAGTATATTGCCCAGTCACGTAGTATATTGCCCAGCCACATAGTATATTGCCCAGTGATGTAGTATATTGCCCAGCCACGTAGTATATTGCCCAGATATGTAGTATATTGCCCAGCCACAAAGTATATTGCCCAGCCACGTAGTATATTGCCCAGTCACATGTATATTGCCCAGCCACGTAGTATATTGCACAGCGATGGAGTATACAGCACAGAGCCATGTAGTATACAGACTTAAAACAAAAAAGAAACATATACTCACCCTCCGTTGAAGTCTTGGCCCTGCGTGTGGTGCACCCGGCAGCTTCCGGTCCCAGGGTTGGTATGGGTGCAGGACCTGTGATGACGTCGCGGTCACATGACCGTGATGTCATGGCAGGTCCTTGTCGTATGCCATCTTTGCCACCGGAACCTGCCGCTTGCATGGACTGGTCACCGGATCGTCGCAGGAGTGGGAAAGGTGCTGGAATGTGAGTATATGATGATTTTTTATTTTTTTTATTATTTTTAACATTAGATCTTTTTACTATTGAGGCTGCATAGGCAGCATCAATAGTAAAAAAGTTGGTCACACAGGGTTAATAGCAGCGTTAATGGATTGCGTTACACCGCGGCATAATGCGGTCCACTAGCGCTGCCATTAACCCTGTGTGAGCGCTGACTGGAGGGGAGAACGGAGCGGGCACTGACTGCAGGGAGGATGGAGCGGCCATGTTGCCGTTGGACTGCACCCGTCACTGATTGGTCGTGGCAATGGTCGTGGGCGTTTTGCCACGACCAATCAGTGACTTGGATTACATGACAGACAGAGGCCGCGAACAATGAATATCCGTGACAGACAGAAGGACAGACAGAAAAACGGAAATGACCCTTAGACAATTATATAGTAGATAGAACAACCAATTTTGATTTTTCCAATCATAGTACATCAGGATTTTTCATTTACTATTTTTTTAAGAGTTTTACTAGATGTTATTCAAAATACTATCAGTAAAGGGCTAGAAGGAAATAAAAAGCGCAATAGGGTCTTATTTGGGTATAAGGAGATAAATTCTATTCAAATTTACTAACACAGGCTCATAAAGACGTAAGCTGCTGCAGATCCACCTGTCTCCTCGTGACCAACCAAAGATAAAAAAAATGGGATATAGAGGTAGATTCTACCTCTATATCCCATTTTTTTATATTCAAAATACAATGGCATACAATATAGCAACCATTGATTATGGACTATGAACAAGTAGGACCAATTTCTTTTAAAAAACCAAAACACAAAGTATGAGCGAAACAAACTAAATTTGAATTCACCTGTTAGCGCAGTTTTGCCCTGAAAATGTAACTTGAGAAGAAGTTATTCTCCTTGAATTTATTGTCCCATATTATGCTTTTGGGTCTCTCTAGACCCAAAAACATAATAAACATGACAATAAATATAATATGAAAAAAATAAAAAATAATTATGATGTAGATATCTATATAGTATATACACTATTATACTTTAAAGAGCTGACCACAAGGCGGCACTTGTAGCAATCCGGCAATGAAAACCACAGAGGTCTTCTGCAGACCTCTGGTTGTCATGCCTGTCATTGGTAGCCCATGATCATGATGGGCGGAGCCAGTGATGCCCTTCCTGTAAGAGAGATTGACAGCGGCATTTAACTAGTTAACAGCCATGAGCGATTTCACCCGTGGCTGTTCCAGCACATGTCAGCTGTATAGATTAGCTGTTGTGTGGCCAAAAAGGTGCGGGCTCAGCGCCAGAGCTCACACCGAACAGGGGGAGTCTGACATGTGCGTATTATTACGGCACATGTCAGAAAGGGGTTAAAAGTAAATCCTCTCATAAATGTTACTGGCAATAAGCTGGCAGCAAAGTCGACTCCAAACTCCAAAGTCAACTCCCAATAGGTTTGTCTTCTAATAGTGGTCCAGTTTGATGTGCCCATTGTACAATATCTTATTGAAGAGTCTGACTTCATGTCTATAGTATTGGGGTGCAATGACTGGGTAAATTGGCAATAGGGTAGGAAGCTTAGTGTTCATTGCAGATAAAGTTTTCTGTTATACCACTGATCTATAATATGAATTATTTCTATTATATTTTGCATCAACAATATTGTGTCATCATAAATCATAATCTGCACTCAATTAGGAAGAATTACAATATTCAGTCTTTGTCTTAGAACATACATTTGGATATTGAGGTTTCTTGATTTTAAATGTCACTTTCAATGGAGTCCGATAACCTATTGTATATCGCCATTATATATTCATCCTTTTCCTTCTTTCCGCCTAATCCAATTCTGTATTTTTATCTAAGTTTGCTTATTTCTTTGAGACCTACTTTGTGATTCAAGATTCATCCTATTTTCTAAGAATACAAGGCACCTTATCCTAATTACATCAGCAGTTGTGTGCAAAGCACAGAATGTACCACAGGGAAAAAAAGAAGTTGGTCACATTCTTGGACAGGATTGAAATAATATTTACATGCATTTACTTTCTTACAAAGTTGCCAAACAGAAACACGGCACAAAAAAAAATATAACTATTCCAGCAATGATTTTGTTTGACAGGTTTTTTGTTTGACAAGTTATATTATTCTGGAACGGCATATTTGTCACAGGCGGCAAAAGAAATGCCTTGCAGTAATACTTTTCTTTAGGTATTTTTTATTTGTACTTTGCAAGATAAAATGTTCTTCTTATAAGAGAATGCTTATCAAAAGGCTCCATCTAAACAACCTTGACACATCAGATGGAGGCTAAAATTGTGAAATATGGTCCAAAAATGGATATGGGCAGATAATTCAAATAAACATGTTTCAGAAATCCACCTGCATTTATTGGGAAGCTGTCACCAGGTTTGTGCCACCCAATTTGAGAGCAGTGTGACAGGGTACTGGTGCCGCACAGGAGGGGAGATATGTGCATGATGTGAAAGCCATAAGTGTTTTCTCCAGCATGATATGTGCTGAGAGCAATCCAGTTGCTATATGGGCATGGCTTTTATGGTGGGTAGGTCAGAGATGGGCAGGACATCTACCCACCATATCTCAATCTCCAGGGTTTCGCTGGAGGGAATTAAATGTCCAGCTTGTTTTTTTCCCTCTGTCTGTGTTTGGAGGAAGGAAGCCTCCAGACAGATAGCTCCTGTGAGAGCTGCCATATGTCTACAGCTTGGCCTAAAGGGTTTGACTACTACTATTTTTTATTGATGTGATATCTTAAGGAGGACCTATTGTATCGATATCAATATCAGATCGATGGGTGTGCGACACCTGGCATTCTTGCCAATCAGCAGAAGCTTCTGGAACACAGAAACTCTATCCCATCTATAGTGGCTGGGTACTCCAGGTCAAGCCGATAGTCAAAGGAATCGGAGGGGTGGATCTGTTAAACCTGTAAATTGCCACCATAATTTTTATGGAGCTGCTGTGTTCCAGCAGCATTTGGCAACTTGAATTCAGAACCAGCCACAGCTGATGTGTAGGGGTGTCGTGTGTTGAATATCCACCTATCAGATATTGATGACCTAGCCCAAGGATAAGCCATCAATAAAAAAGTAGTGACCAGCCTCTTTAACTAGGGGTTTGTAGAATCA
Organism: Ranitomeya imitator; assembly: GCF_032444005.1. Taxonomy (NCBI): domain Eukaryota; kingdom Metazoa; phylum Chordata; class Amphibia; order Anura; family Dendrobatidae; genus Ranitomeya; species Ranitomeya imitator. The sequence continues at coordinate 516,026,399 of NC_091287.1, forward strand.
AAATTCTATCATTGGCATAATTCCAGGGTCACATAGGTAATAATTTTTTTTCTATTTTTGAGGTTAATAGGTGGGGAGCATCCTCAAAAATATTACATTATGGTATGCCAAGTTCATTTTTATGCAAATAAATATCTGGTGGTACATTTTTTGTGCCAAAATAACCAGAGTAAAAATAATACTTACATATATCCTCTGGGTGCAAGGGCAATATACATCATGACATCACAGGCATCTTCTTATGATGTCATGAGGCCTAGTCAACGTTGTGGCACTAAGACAGTGCTGGAGGAACTGAAGATCTCTGAAGAGTGACCAGAGCCAGAGAGAGTTGCTCAGCAGGAGGGATGAGGGGGGCAGAAGAGTTGACTGCTTTTGTTAACACTTTCACAAAAGTAAAATGAAAATAGCAAAATTGAGGATGGTCAGCTGCCATTTTTCTGAATCGGAGCATGACAAATAGTTAATAATTAGAAATTTTGAAAAACATTTTTGGGGTGAATTTTGAAGTGGCTTCAATAAAAGTGGAATCTGATTAGTTGCTAAGGGCAACTGAGTCACTTTCACTTTACATCATGTTTGATAAATCTCCCTCTTCATAACCCTATGACACATATTGTCCACCTACTTTAGGACCACCCTGTATATATATATATATACACACTGCTCAAAAAAATAAAGGGAACACTTAAATGACAGAATATAACTCCAAGTAAATCAAACTTCTGTGAAATCAATCTGTCCACTTAGGAAGCAACACTGTTTGACAATCACTTTCACATGATGTTGTGCAAATGGAATACACAACAGATGGAAATTATTGGCAATTATCAAGACACCCTCAATAAAGGAGTGGTTCTGCAGGTGGGAACCACAGACCACAAATCAGTACCAATGCTTTCTGGCAGATGTTTTGGTCACTTTTGATTTTTGGTTCTGCTTTCACACTCGTGGTAGCATGAAACGGACTCTACAACCCACACAAGTGGCTCAGGTAGGACAGCTCATCCAGGATGGCACATCAATGTGAGCTGTGGCAAGAAGGTTTGCTGGCTGTGTCTGTCAACATAGTGTCCAGAAGCTGGAGGTGCTACCAGGAGACAGGCAGTACACCAGGAGATGGGGAGGGGGCCGTAGGAGGGCAACAACCCAGCAGCAGGACCACTACCTCCACCTTTCTGCAAGGAAGAACAGGAGCAGCACTGCCAAAGCCCTGCAAAATGACATCCAGCATGCCACGAATGTGCATGTGTCTGCACAAACGGTTAGAATCCGAATCCATGAGGATGGTCTGAGTGCTCGACATCCACAGATGGGTATTAGCTCACAGCCCAACACCATGCAGGATGCTTGGCATTTGCCACAGAACACCAGGATTGGCAAATTCGCTACTGGTGCCCTGTGCTCTTCACAGATGAAAGCAGGTTCACACTGAACACATGTGACAGACGTGACAGTGTCTGCAGGTGCCTTAGAGAGCGATCTGCTGCCTGCAACATCCTTTAGCAAGATCTGTTTGGCAGCGGGTCAGTAATGGTGTGGGGTGGCATTTCTTTAGGCATTTTGTGCTTTCCATAGATAGCCTGACTGTCATTAGGTACCGAGATGAGATCCTCAGACTTCTTGTGAGACCATATGCTGGTGCTGTTGGCCCTCTGTTCTTCCTAATACAGGACAATGCCAAACCTCATGTGGCTGGAGTGTATCAGCAGTTCCTGCAAGATGAAGGCATTGAAGCTATGGACTGGCCTGCCCATTCCCCAGAGGTGAATCCAGGTGAGCACATCTGGGACATCATGTCTCGCTCCATCCACCAATGTCACGTTGCACCACAGACAGTCCAGGAGTTGGCGGATGCTTTAGTTCAGGCCTGGGAGGAGATCCCTCAGGAGACCATCCGCCTCCTCATCAGGGGCATGCCCAGGCATTGTACAGTAGGGAGGTCATACAGGCACGTGGAGGCCACACACAATACTGAGCATCTTTTCCTTGTCATGAGGCATTTCCACTGAAGGTGGATCAGCCTGTAATTTGATTTTCCACTTTGATTTTGAGTATCATTCTAAATCTAGACCTCCATCGGATATTCATTTTAATTTACATTGAAAATTGTTATGTTTTACTATTCTGAACACATTTCACTATGCAATGAATACAAATTTGCAACTGGAATATTTCATTCAGAGATATCTAGGATGTGGCTCATGGTATTTTAGTGTTCCCTTTATTCTTTTCAGCAGTGTTTTTGTATATATACGTGTATATATACGTGCATATATATATATATATATATATAGAGAGAGAGAGAGAGAGAGAGAGAGGAAAAATCTCATATAGCCAGACTATTATGGCATATTAAAATTTCCACCACAACTACAATATAATGAATTCTGGCAGACAACAGCAATAAACCCTTTCTATAAAGACCCATGTAGATTACCGGTCAATGAACGACATAACATGTTGGGCTCTACAGGGTATGGATTCAACTGAATTCTTGTAAGAGTGCACAATTTACATTCTGTGCCCTCCTTACTGTGTACAGCTCTTTGTCATGATAATAGACATAAGCTGGCAACTGCAGCTGTGGTTATTATGGAACAGGCTTGAAAAGGAAGTAGCCTATGTCTATGATAGACTTTGTAGCCGTCCTTCATTCATACAGAGAACCTCGATTCCTATCACTATCCTTCACTTTATCGAGGTAGATACTATTTTAACATTAGATTAATTTCAGTATCCAGCTGCAAGAACAAATATTAATATTCCGCTTATTTTTATTGGCATGATATATATTGTATAGTTATAATTTACTAGAATAGCCTGGGTATCTATATGTCTTTATAGCTTTCAGGTACAGAAATGCTAATGTCTCGTGAGTTTACCCTAACATTACACTACAACCACGTATTAATTTGGATACATAGAATTTGGATGCAAATACTTCAAAATAGAGCTATTCATAAATGTTAAGGCTAACCTTTTCCACTACTCACAAATATTGAAGCGGGGTATCAATCAGAGATGAGTGCATCTACCGAGATTGCAATTCGGCAAATTCCGCTGATTTTCCTTGGATATTCGATTGAATATTCCTTATTGCGCTCTGGGGTCTGAATAGAACTCATGGCATAATAAACATGAAATGCAATAAAAAAAAAAAACAAGCAGTCTGTATGGGAACAGTCAGTCAAGGTGAGGTCAAAATTTCTAATTATAAAGAAATCTGGAAAGATAAAGAGCACAATAGGGACATATCAGGGTTTAAGAGTTCTCTGTGGTTTGTCCGGAGGAACAAGCAGGTGTGCTTCGAAACGTGTTGAATAAAAACCGCATTTGAATTTCTACATTTTCTCTGCATTTGATACCGATAGCAGCACGGATTTACCCCCAAATTTTTCCAGCTTCTACAAAGTTGGATCAAAAGCATTCCGACATTTTTAAAGCCAACATTAACTTTCTCAGCAATTTCTCTTACAGCAGCTGATTTGTGGGACAAGTTCAAACAGGATAGCCTTCCCTCCACATGCATATTAACCAACCTTGGACTATTCTTGAGTTCATGTGGTTATGTCCTGAGGAAGACGTTTGAAAACATCGAAAAGCATCGACTAATAAAAACCGCAAAATCGTCCTAGTGTATCCTGGATCTGTATTCTACCTACCACCAGCATCAATCATCCAAGTTTATTCCCCTATATACAAAGACTTTACTGTGTAAGAGACACATGAAAATATCCCCAAATTTCATTAGTAACTTGTAGCTTCCGTTAAATATAGGGATTGAGTTTACCTAAACATCTACTTTCTACAAATACACTTATAACTCAGTGAAACATATGGAAACATCAATGCATTTTGCATCAGCTTCAAAGCCGCTAGAACTAAAATGGATATAACAGTTTCCTTTACATCCGAGCCTCCAGGAAAGTCTTCAATACATCAAATGCCAGTGACCCAATTAACATGAACCTAATTGTCGAACGGTCTCAAATTTCATATCATAGCACATTGCTGGCAGCGAGTCAGTTCTGCCCCAGGTTACCGACGAGCCATGATATAAGTGCAAAGTGACAATTCGCTGCACACGTGCAAATCATTCAAATGGGTCTAGAAATGCAAGTCATTCGTCACAGACCACATTATGATGGCTATTTCTCTAGTATTATCTTATTAGCCCACTTCTATTATATGAGAAGATTATGGAAACCACAAGCAAGTGACTAATCTGAGACTTCAATTAAAGATTTCCAGTTATTCGGATGGAGCAGATAGGAAACATTTATTACATTGACCTATATGGCTGCTAAAGTGAATATATACATTTTAGTTTTTTCTTTTAATATTGCTAAAAAAAAGTCAGATATGTATACATTTTAGTCCATGAAGTAAAAACCACATTCAGTAAGAATCTATAAACCAAAACCTCTCACCATATTGGACAGGCAAAAGAACGTATTGCTTAAAATATATACTTTATTTGTTTCTCAAAAAATCCAATATTTCACAAAAAAATTAATTAATCAGTTAATGATGATGTCTCCTGTCTAAAACAGATCGAAAATGGTCCCCAAGTTACGAGTGACCTATATTGGTTTACAGATAGCAATCATACGTTGGTAATGTCACTCATCAGACTACTCATAGATCAAAGGACGATTATCATTCAAAAACATAAAATACCACGGTGCAGATATGAATGTCAATCACCAAATCATAAGCAATATGCAAAAGAGATGTCTTAAGAAAGTCCAAAGCAAAATGCTTGAGTGCATGTATACCCCGGAAGAAGAATTCATCGAAACGCGCGTTGGGGTAGAAGGCAGGTCTCTTGTGGTTTCCCCATCGAGGTAATTATGTTCAGATAAGCACTTTATTATACTTGTATGGTTGGTAAATATTTACATGCACTCCAGCACTTTGCTTTGGACTTCCTTAAGACATCTCTTTTGCATATAGCTTATGATTTGGTGATTGACATTCATATCTGCACCGTGGTATTTTATATTTTTGAATGATAATGGTCCTTTGATCTATGAGTAGTCTGATAAGTGGCATTACCAAGGTATGATTGCTATCTGTAAACCAATATATGTCACTCATATATTGGGGACCATTTTTGATCTGTTTTAGACAGGAGGCATCATCATTAATTGATTTTTTTCGTGAAATATTGGATTTTTGTGATACAAATAAAGTATATATTATAACATATGTTATTATAACTATGTTACTATGTTACTATGTTATATTGCCCACTATACTTTCTTATGTTGTGTTGCCAATTCAACTCTCTGGACACTCTAAGGCTAGATTCACACAACGGGTATTTGGTGATGTATTGATGTTGCAGATTTTATGTATTATTTCAGCACCTAAAATGTAACTTAGGTTACTTGTATTTTTTTTATTGTGTTTTTGACTGTTTTGTGGCATGCATTTTTATTGCATTTTTGATGCTGGGTTTTTGTCTCTTGATGGTATGTAATGATTTAAATAAAGCTGTTTTAGCTGTGATGCTTCCTAGTATTTGACTTTGACTTAACTTTATTTATATAGTCAGGGCCGGACTGGCCATTTGGCAATTCTGGCAAGTGCCAGAAGGGCCAGTCTGGTCGTGGGCTGCCTTGTGTGCTACGTTGTTAACAGAATCAATGTTCTCAAGACACCCATACTGTTAACAGTTGTGATGGAGCACAAAGCCGGTCACTCTGTCACTTACCTCAGCATGCCGTGGGTATAATTAGAAATATTGGTGTTGTAGTAAATCTTCCTTTCCTCCATCCAGGGTAATAGTAGTAATATATCCCCATCTGGTACTTGGGGATGGGGACAACACGGGCCTGTGTGATTTCAAATGCCAGGGCTGAATTTTATCCCCAGTCCGAACCTGGATATAGTCATGTGTGGATTACATGTTTTTAGGGCACTGTTTTACAGTCAGATGTTTTTTAATTTAGTGTAATTCTATGGAGAAAATCTACAAATAAAACTCAGCATACTCACAAGAGAAAATTACATGTTCTGGATTTCAGACATGGATCATAGGCTAGTTTAAACTGACTAAAATGAAGCACAGTGGGTATGAGATTTCATTCAATCTCATGCACTTTGTTGGAACTGTAAGGTGCTGCATTTTTGGCATAGCAAAAATTTGCAGCATGAAAAACTCAGCAAAAATTGATCACGGGAGCTTTACCTTACTCAGAAAATAAGAGAGAACCCTGCTGACCATAAGAGCTTATATTCTACAAGAGAGAGAGAGGACCTCACAGACCATGAGAGATTGCACCTACAGGAGAGATAGAGGAACATGCTGACCATAAGAGTTTACTCTCTCCAGGAGAGAGCGAGAGAGGATCCCACTGACCATAAGAGCTTTCACTCTATGGGACAGAGAGAGGACCCTGCTGACTAAGAGCTTACACTCTACAGGAGAGAGAGAGAGGATCCTGCTGACCATAAGCGCTTACACTCTACAGGAGAGAGAGAGGATCCTGCTGACCATAAGAGCTTAAACTCTACAGGAGAGAGAGAGATAACCCACTAACCATAAGAGCTTACACTCTACAGGAGAGAGAGGACCCCGCTGACCATAAGAGCTTACACTCTACAGGAGAGAGAGGACCCCGCTGACCATAAGAGCTTACACTCTACAGGAGAGAGAGAGGACCCAATTGACCATAAGAGATTATGCAGCACCCCAGGGCCCTGGTCGTTGCAGTAATATCATTCTCCTCTAGGGGGAGTGATGTTACATTTGGAGGCAATAAAGGAGAACTCTTTACCAGGTGCCACAAACATGCAACACATTTCACACTCAAGTCCACCAGGAGGAGCTATGCTCCTATTTATTAGGGCACTCTTCACACTTAGATAAAACTGGTGGCCTGGTTAGGAAGTTAGGCAGTTGCTAACTGAACGCCGCTCAGGTAGTTGGTCCCTGACAGGGGTGGGATCCTGTCAGAGGCCCAAACAGAAGGTCACGGAGCTACGCCTGCCCCACGTGCGGCAGCTCCTAAGAAGGGACACAAAAGAGAACTGTATTGTAGAGAGTAAGAAAGAAGTCATAGCAAAGGGAGTGGAAACCAGATTGAGTTCTGCCCTGCACAGGCTGCCTCCTTCTGAGGCGCAGGATCCCGGTAGCAGGAACACCAAGGGAGCAAAAATCCTTTATGCCTTGTTTCAGAGACCAGCAGGACAGCTAATTGCAAGTTACTGATCTGCCCTATACTCAGGAGGCAAGGTGGCACCCACGAGAGGCCAGGGCATGATAGAGCCCCTGTAAAAAGCCTCAAGCCACCAGTCATACGGGTTTGTCCTATCCATCTGGGGGACAGAGAGAGAGATAACATCGACAACATCTACAACATCTGTGAGGATCTTATGAGAGGCTTAGCAATAAGGTACTACAACACCAAGGTGCTAGAGGAAGGTTACTTATTTCCACCTGGATAAGGGGACTCTGGAGTTGCCTCCAAACCAGCCGGACTTTGCCTGCCCTGTGATCTGGTGCTCTGGACTGTGGATGCTGAGGCCTTCAGTAAAAAGGTAAAGAGACTGCAACCTTGCGTCCTTGTTCTTCACTGCGCGTCACACCATCCACCATCTACACACTGGGAAACCCTGGGGACACACTTTACCTGTGGGAAGGTATACCATCTAGCTACCATAACATCACCCCAGCAGACCCCTTAGCAGCGTCGGTCACCTTGACCGAATACAACAGGTGGCGTCACGAACATTTCCCTTTAAAGACCTTTCCCTTTCTTTTAAATGGACCTCTCGAGGGTCACGGACCGGGTCAGCCACCGTGACATCCCCCTTGAGAACCGAAAGACCTGGTACCGAGTAACCCCTTGCCCAGGGCGGCGCTCCACTTATACTCTGCAGTAGGGTTGAGCGAAACGGGTCGTTCATTTTCAAAAGTCGCCGACTTTTGGCAAAGTCGGGTTTCATGAAACCTGTGCGGGGTCGGCCATGCGGTACGCGACTTTCGCGCCAAAGTCGCGTTTCAATGACGCGAAAAGCGCCATTTCTCAGCCAATGAAGGTAAACGCAGAGTGTGGGCAGCGTGATGACATAGGTCCTGGTCCCCACCATCTTAGAGAAGGGCATTGCAGTGATTGGCTTGCTGTCTGCGGCGTCACAGGGGCTATAAAGGGGCGTTCCCACCGACCGCCATGTTACTGCTGCTGATCTGAGCTTAGGGAGAGGTTGCTGCCGCTTCGTCAGAAGCAGGGATAGCGTTAGGCAGGGTCCATTAACCACCAAACCGCTTGTGCTGTAGCGATTTCCACTGCCCAACACCACCTTCGGTGTGCAGGGACAGTGGAAGCTACATTTTTTTTTTTTCCCCTCAGCGCTGTAGCTCATTGGGCTGCCCTAGAAGGCTCCCTGATAGCTGCATTGCTGTGTGTACGCCGCTGTGCAAACCAACTGCTTTTTTCAAAGCACAAATCCTCTTGTTCCTTCCTTTCTGCACAGCTATCTTTTTTGTTTGTCCACACTTTTTATTTAATTTGTGCATCAGTCCACTCCTTATTGCTGCCTGCCATACCTGGCTGAGATTACTGCAGGGAGATAGTAATTGTTGGACACTCCCTGTTTTTTTGTTTTTTTGTTTTTTTTTTTTGTGGGAGATTAAGATTGACATTTCTGCTAGAGTGCCATCCCTGTGTGTGCCATCTCTCACTCAGTGGGCCATAGAAAGCCTATTTATTTTTTTGCTTGATTTGGGTTATAAAATCTACCTGAAAAAATCACTACATCAATCAGTGGGAGAAAAATATTGGCCTCAGGGCTTGTGTGCCACTCCTGTGTGCATCATCACTCACTCAGTGGGCCATAGAAAGCCCATTTTTTTTTTTTTTTTTGCTTTATTTGGGTTCTAAATTCTACCTGAAAAAATCAATAAATCAATCAGTGGGAGATTAATATTGGCCTTTGGGCTTGTGTGCCAGTCCTAAGCGTGCCATCTCTCTCTCTCAAATAGTGGGCCATAGAAAGCCTATTTATTATTTTTTTTATTGGGTTTATAAATTTTCCCTGGAACAAAAAAAAAAAAAGTGGGAGATTAATATTGGCCTCTGGGCTTGTGTGCCAGTCCTGAGCGTGCCATCTCTCTCACAAATAGTGGGCCATAGAAAGCCTATTTATTTATTTTTTTTGGTTTTATAAATTCTCCCTGAAAAAAAAAAGGGAGATTAATATTGGCCTTTGGGCTTGTGTGCCAGTCCTAAGCGTGCCATCTCTCTCTCTCAGATAGTGGGCCATAGAAAGCCTATTTATTATTTTTTTTTATTGGGTTTATAAATTTTCCCTGGAACAAAAAAAAAAAAGTGGGAGATTAATATTGGCCTCTGGGCTTGTGTGCCAGTCCTGAGCGTGCCATCTCTCTCACAAATAGTGGGCCATAGAAAGCCTATTTATGTTTTTGGTTGATTTGGGTTCTAAATTCTACCTGAAAAAATCAATAAATCAATCAGTGGGAGATAAATATTGGCCTCTGGGCTTGTGTGCCACTCCTGACTCCTGTGTGCGTCATCTCTCACTCAGTGGGCCATAGAAAGCCTTTTTTTGTTTTATTTGATTTCTAAATTCTCCCTGAAAAAATCATTTTATTTTATTTGGTTTCTAAATTCTTCCTGAAAAAATCATTTTATTCTATTATTTTTTTTTCCTAAAGTCTCCCTGAAAAAAAAAAAAAAAAAATCAGTGGGAGATTAATATTGCCCTTTCTGCTTGTGTGCCAGTCTTGACTCCTGGGTGTGCCATCTCTCTCTCTCTCTCCAATTGTGGGCCATAGAAAGCCTATTATTTTTTTAGCTTGATTTGGGTTCCAAAATCTACCTGAAAAAATCACTACATCAATCAGTGGGAGATAAATATTGGCCTCTGGGCTTGTGTGCCACTCCTGACTCCTGTGTGCGTCATCTCTCACTCAGTGGGCCATAGAAAGCCTTTTTTTGTATTATTTGTTTTCTAAATTCTCCCTGAAAAAATCATTTTATTTTATTTGGTTTCTTAATTCTTCCTGAAAAAATCATTTTATTCTATTATTTTTTTTTTCTAAAGTCTCCCTGAAAAAAAAAAAAAAAAAAAAAAATCAGTGGCAGATTAATATTGCCCTTTCTGCTTGTGTGCCAGTCTTGACTCCTGGGTGTGCCATCTCTCTCTCTCTCTCCAATTGTGGGCCATAGAAAGCCTAACATTTTTTTAGCTTGATTTGGGTTCCAAAATCTACCTGAAAAAATCACTACATCAATCAGTGGGAGATAAATATTGGCCTCTGGGCTTGTGTGCCACTCCTGACTCCTGTGTGCGTCATCTCTCACTCAGTGGGCCATAGAAAGCCTTTTTTTGTTTTATTTGTTTTCTAAATTCTCCCTGAAAAAATCATTTTATTTTATTTGGTTTCTAAATTCTTCCTGAAAAAATCATTTTATTCTATTATTTTTTTTCCTAAAGTCTCCCTGAAAAAAAAAACAAAAACAAATCAGTGGGAGATTAATATTGCCCTTTCTGCTTGTGTGCCAGTCTTGACTCCTGGGTGTGCCATCTCTCTCTCTCTCTCCAATTGTGGGCCATAGAAAGCCTATTATTTTTTTAGCTTGATTTGGGTTCCAAAATCTACCTGAAAAAATAACTACATCAATCAGTGGGAGATAAATATTGGCCTCTGGGCTTGTGTGCCACTCCTGACTCCTGTGTGCGTCATCTCTCACTCAGTGGGCCATAGAAAGCCTTTTTTTGTTTTATTTGTTTTCTAAATTCTCCCTGAAAAAATTATTTTATTTGGTTTCTAAATTCTTCCTGAAAAAATCATTTTATTCTATTATTTTTTTTTCCTAAAGTCTCCCTGAAAAAAAAAAAATAAAAAAATCAGTGGGAGATTAATATTTACATTTGTGCTTCAGTGACAGTCCAGCGTGTGTGGCATCTCTCTCATTTGTTGCCACCAACAACAGAGTGTGTAACATTGTGCCTGATTTTCGTTGTGGTCTCACTCACCTGTAAAGGGGTAGCTAAATCATACTGAAGTTATAGCTCACCGTGTAAGTTGTGTGACAGCAACAAATACCGTTAGTTTTTTTATGTTTTTAAAACAATGAGGAAGTCTGGTGGAAGAGGTCGTGGCCGGGGGCGTTCATTGTCAGCTAGTAATGAGGGTAGTGGTAGTGGTGGAGCATCAGCTGGTCGTGGGAAAAAAAATATTGCACCTAAGTCTGGAGCTGTGGAGCCAGGTTCGTCGTCTGGCTACACAAGGCCTCGAACGCTCCCTTTTCTGGGAGTAGGAAAACCGCTTTTAAAGCCGGAGCAGCAAGAGCAAGTTTTGGCTTATCTTGCTGACTCAGCCTCTAGCTCTTTTGCCTCCTCTCGTGAAACTGGTAAATGTCAAAGCAGCGCGTCGTTAGTGGATGTTCACGGTCAGGGACAAGTCGCTTCCTTGTCCTCTTCAGCAAAAACAACAACAGAGAAGAATGCAGCAGGCGACACAACGGGTTACTCCATGGAGCTCTTTACACATACCGTCCCTGGCTTAGAAAGTGAAGCAGTTAACAGTCCATGCCCATTACAAGTTGAATCTGACATGGAGTGCACTGATGCACAGCCACAGCCAGACTACTATGCTGGTCCTTTGACTCAGACCACAACATTGCCCTCGCAGGGTAATGATCAAGAATCAGACCCTGATGAGACTATGTTGCCCCATCACGAACGCTATACCACCGACCGACACAGACGAAGTTGCACACGAGCTACAAGAAGAGGTAATAGATGACCCAGTTCTTGACCCCGATTGGCAGCCATTGGGGGAACAGGGTGCAGGCGGCAGCAGTTCTGAAGCGGAGGAGGAGGGGCCGCAGCAGGCATCAACATCGCAACAGGTTCCATCTGCCGGGCCCGTATCTTGCCCAAAACGCGTGGCAAAGCCAAAACCTGTTGGAGGACAGCGTGGCCATCCGGTTAAAGCTCAGTCTGCAATGCCTGAAAAGGTATCCGATGCTAGAAAGAGTGCAGTCTGGCATTTTTTTTAAACAACATTCAATTGATCAGCGCAAAGTCATCTGTCAAAAATGTTCAACTACCTTAAGCAGAGGACAGAATCTGAAAAGTCTCAATACAAGTTGCATGCATAGACATTTAACCACCATGCATTTGCAAGCCTGGACTAACTACCAAACGTCCCTTAAGGTTGTAGCACCCTCGGCCAATGAAGCTAGTCAGCAACGCAACATCCCTTCCGGCAGTGTAGGGCCACCATTTTCCGCACCACCTGCAGTATCTGTGCAGGTTTCTTTGCCAGGCCAAAGCAGTCAGGGTCAGGGAATCACCAGTTTCGTAGTAGGAAACCCTGCATCTAGGGCACCGGCGGCAACAATACCATCTCCCACCGTCTCTCAGTCTGCCATGTCCACCGGCACCCCCGCTAGTTCCACGATCTCCAGCTCTCCAGTCCAGCTCACCCTACATGAGACTATGGTTAGAAAAAGGAAGTACTTAGCCTCGCATCCGCGTACACAGGGTTTGAACGCCCACATAGCTAGACTAATCTCGTTAGAGATGATGCCCTACCGGTTAGTTGAAAGCGAAGCTTTCAAAGCCCTGATGGACTACGCTGTACCACGCTACGAGCTACCCAGTCGACACTTTTTTTCCAGAAAAGCCATCCCAGCCCTCCACCAGCATGTTAAAGAGCGCATCGTCCATGCACTCAGGCAATCTGTGAGCACAAAGGTGCACCTGACAACAGATGCATGGACCAGTAGGCATGGCCAGGGATGTTACGTGTCCATCACGGCACACTGGGTGAATGTTGTGGATGCAGGGTCCACAGGGGACAGCAAGTTTGGGAAAGTTCTGCCTAGCCCACGGTCTAGGAAACAGTTGGCTGTAGCCGTTCGCACCCCCTCCTCCTCCTCTTCGTCCTCCTGCAGAAGCGAGAGCTCGTCCACAGACCGCAGTCGCACAACCACTCCATCCGCAGCTGCCACTGTTGCACACCAGGTCTCTCATTATGGGGCAGCTACTGGCAAACGTCAGCAGGCTGTATTGGCTATGAAGTGTTTGGGCAACAACAGACACACCGCGGAAGTTCTGTCCGAGTTCTTGCAGAAAGAAACGCAGTCGTGGCTGGGCACTGTAGATCTTGAGGCAGGCAAGGTAGTGAGTGATAACGGAAGGAATTTCATGGCTGCCATCTCCCTTTCCCAACTGAAACACATTCCTTGCCTGGCTCACACCTTAAACCTGGTGGTGCAGTGCTTCCTGAAAAGTTATCCGGGGTTATCCGACCTGCTCCTCAAAGTGCGTGGACTTTGCTCACATATCCGCCGTTCGCCCGTACACTCCAGCCGTATGCAGACCTATCAGCGTTCTTTGAACCTTCCCCAGCATCGCCTAATCATAGACGTTGCAACAAGGTGGAACTCAACACTGCACATGCTTCAGAGACTGTGCGAACAGAGGCGGGCTGTTATGTTTTTGTGGGAGGATACACATACACGGGCAGGCAGTAGGATGGCAGACATGGAGTTGTCAGGTGTGCAGTGGTCGAAGATTCAAGACATGTGTCAAGTCCTTCAGTGTTTTGAGGAATTTCACACGGCTGGTTAGTGCAGACAACGCCATAATAAGCATGAGCACCCCCCTAATGCGTCTGCTGATGCAAAGTTTGACGCACATAAAGGATCAGGCGTCTGCAGCTGAGGAAAAGGAAAGCCTTGATGACAGTCAGCCATTGTCTGGCCAGGGCAGTGTACAGGACGAGTTAGCGGGCGAAGAGGAGGAGGAGGACGAGGAGGATGATGGGGATGATTATATTTTTAATGAGGAAGCTTTTCCGGGGCCACTGGAAATTGGTGGCGCGGCAAGGCCGGGTTCTGGTTTTTGGAGGGACACAAGTGACGTGGATTTGCCTGAAACTGCCCCTCAACCAAGCACAACCGCAGATTTGAGAACTGGAACTTTGGCCCACATGGCGGATTATGCCTTACGTATCCTCAAAAGGGACACACACATAACTAAAATGATGAACGATGACGATTACTGGTTGGCCTGCCTCCTTGATCCTCGCTATAAAGGCAAATTGCAAAATATAATGCCACATGAGAACTTGGAACTAATATTAGCAACCAAACAATCAACTCTTGTTGACCGTTTGCTTCTGGCATTCCCTGCACACAGCGCCCGTGATCGTTCTCACACGAGCTGCAGGGGCCATCAGACCAGAGGAGTTAGAGGGGCAGAAATCAGAAGTGGCGTTGGCCAGAGGGGTTTTCTGACCAGGTTGTGGAGTGATTTTGCTATGACCGCAGACAGGACAGGTACTGCAGCATCAATTCAAAGTGACAGGAGACAACATTTGTCCAGTATGGTTACAAACTATTTTTCATCCCTTATCGATGTTCTCCCTCAACCGTCATTCCCATTTGATTACTGGGCATCCAAATTAGACACCTGGCCAGAATTGGCAGAATATGCATTGCAGGAGCTTGCTTGCCCGGCAGCTAGTGTCCTATCAGAAAGAGTATTCAGTGCTGCAGGTTCAATACTAACAGAAAAAAGGACTCGTCTGGCTACCCAAAATGTAGATGATCTAACCTTCATTAAAATGAACCACAACTGGATTTCGAAATCTTTTGCCCCACCTTGCCCGGCTGACAACTAGCTTTCCTATGAAAAGGTCTTGCCTGTGGACTATTCTGAATGCCTTTTCCAATCTCGTAATTTTCTGCACCTGATTGTCCAGCATACGACATGTTTACACCTCACTAAATGGCCAAACTCCCCACACGGGGCCGTGGTATCGACACTTGGCGACAGCACCCGTGAGAGTGCTGTTTGTCTGAAGAGGTGGGTGTGCCCGCTTTTGGTCGACGGCACTGCCACTGGGTCCCTCCCAGTACAATAAAGTGTCTCTGGCGGTGGTGGTGCGCACCCAACGTCAGACACACCGTTGTAATATGAGGGGCCCTGGGCCTGTATCGCCGGCCACAAGACAGTTCCCCCCCCAGCTCAAACAGTGCTCTCTACCACTTGCAAAATTATCTCACAGCTCCACCAATGTTTAGTCTATGCGCTGACATCCTTCAATGCCTGCCACTGACAATACCATTGTATTGACATTTTTGTTATGTTAGGCCTTCGAAGCCTGTCTGCGGTCACTCCTTCCACTATGCCTCCACTGACCACACCACTGCTGCCCGTGTACCCCTGGAACCAATTTAAAATTGCCTACAGCCAGCCCAATTTTTGTATTTTAGGCCTTCGATGCCTGTCTGCGGTCACTCCTTCCACTAGGCCTCCACTGACCACACCACTGCTGCCCGTGTACCCCTGGAACCAATTTAAAATTGCCTACAGCCAGCCCAATTTTTTTATTTTAGGCCTTCGAGGCCTGTCTGCGGTCACTCCTTCCACTAGGCCTCCACTGACCACACCACTGCTGCCTGTGTACCCCTGGAACCAATGTAAAATTGCCTACAGCCATGTGTTATTATTTTAGGCCTTCGATGCCTGTCTGCGGTCACTCCTTCCACTAGGCCTCCACTGACCACACCACTGCTGCCCGTGTACCCCTGGAACTAATTTAAAATTGCCTACAGCCAGCCCAATTTTTTTATTTTAGGCCTTCGATGCCTGTCTGCGGTCACTCCTTCCACTAGGCCTCCACTGACCACACCACTGCTGCCCGTGTACCCCTGGAACCAATTTAAAATTGCCTATAGCCAGCCCAATTTTTTTATTTTAGGCCTTTGATGCCTGTCTGCGGTCCGTTCTTTCTACTACTACTACACTGACCAGGCCACTGCTGCCCGTGTACCCCTGGAACCAATTTAAAATTGCCTACAGCCAGCCCAATTTTTTTATTTTAGGCCTTCGAGGCCTGTCTGCGGTCACTCCTTCCACTAGGCCTCCACTGACCACACCACTGCTGCCCGTGTACCCCTGGAACCAATTTAAAATTGCCTACAGCCATGTGTTATTATTTTAGGCCTTCGATGCCTGTCTGCGGTCACTCCTTCCACTAGGCCTCCACTGACCACACCACTGCTGCCCGTGTACCCCTGGAACCAATTTAAAATTGCCTACAGCCAGCCCAATTTTTTTATTTTAGGCCTTCGATGCCTGTCTGCAATCCGTTCTTTCTACTACTACTACACTGACCAGGCCACTGCTGCCCGTGTACCCCTGGAACCAATTTAAAATTGCCTACAGCCAGCCCAATTTTTTTATTTTAGGCCTTCGATGCCTGTCTGCGGTCACTCCTTCCAGTAGGCCTCCACTGACCACACCACTGCTGCCCGTGTACCCCTGGAACCAATTTAAAATTGCCTACAGCCAGCCCAATTTTTTTATTTTAGGCCTTCGATGCCTGTCTGCGGTCCATTCTTTCTACTACTACTACACTGACCAGGCCACTGCTGCCCGTGTACCCCTGGAACCAATTTAAAATTGCCTACAGCCATGTGTTATTATTTTAGGCCTTCGATGCCTGTCTGCGGTCACTCCTTCCACTAGGCCTCCACTGACCACACCACTGCTGCCCGTGTACCCCTGGAACCAATTTAAAATTGCCTACAGCCAGCCCAATTTTTTAATTTTAGGCCTTCGATGCCTGTCTGCGGTCCATTCTTTCTACTACTACTACACTGACCACACCACTGCTGCCCGTGTACCCCTGGAACCAATTTAAAATTGCCTAAAGCCATGTGTTATTATTTTAGGCCTTCGATGCCTGTCTGCGGTCACTCCTTCCACTAGGCCTCCACTGACCACATCACTGCTGCCCGTATACCCCTGGAACCAATTTAAAATTGCCTACAGCCAGCCCAATTTTTTTATTTTAGGCCTTTGATGCCTGTCTGCGGTCAGTTCTTTCTACTACTACTACACTGACCAGGCCACTGCTGCCCATGTACCCCTGGAACCAATTTAAAATTGCCTACAGCCAGCCCAATTTTTTTATTTTAGGCTTTCGAGGCCTGTCTGCGGTCACTCCTTCCACTAGGCCTCCACTGACCACACCACTGCTGCCTGTGTACCCCTGGAACCAATGTAAAATTGCCTACAGCCATGTGTTATTATTTTAGGCCTTCGATAACTGTCTGCGGTCACTCCTTCCACTAGGCCTCCACTGACCACACCACTGCTGCCCGTGTACCCCTGGAACCAATTTAAAATTGCCTACAGCCAGCCCAATTTTTTTATTTTGGGCCTTCGATGCCTGTCTGCGGTCACTCCTTCCACTAGGCCTCCACTGACCACACCACTGCTGCCCGTGTACCCCTGGAACCAATTTAAAATTGCCTATAGCCAGCCCAATTTTTTTATTTTAGGCCTTTGATGCCTGTCTGCGGTCCATTCTTTCTACTACTACTACACTGACCAGGCCACTGCTGCCCGTGTACCCCTGGAACCAATTTAAAATTGCCTACAGCCAGCCCAATTTTTTTATTTTAGGCCTTCGAGGCCTGTCTGCGGTCACTCCTTCCACTAGGCCTCCACTGACCACACCACTGCTGCCCGTGTACCCCTGGAACCAATTTAAAATTGCCTACAGCCATGTGTTATTATTTTAGGCCTTCGATGCCTGTCTGCGGTCACTCCTTCCACTAGGCCTCCACTGACCACACCACTGCTGCCCGTGTACCCCTGGAACCAATTTAAAATTGCCTACAGCCAGCCCAATTTTTTTATTTTAGGCCTTCGATGCCTGTCTGCAATCCGTTCTTTCTACTACTACTACACTGACCAGGCCACTGCTGCCCGTGTACCCCTGGAACCAATTTAAAATTGCCTACAGCCATGTGTTATTATTTTAGGCCTTCAATGCCTGTATGCGGTCACTCCTTACAATATGCCTCCACTGACCACACCACTGTTGCCCGTGTAACCCTGGAACCAATTTAAAATTGCCTACAGCCAGCCCAATTTTTTTATTTTAGGCCTTTGATGCCTGTCTGCGGTCCGTTCTTTCTACTACTACTACACTGACCAGGCCACTGCTGCCCGTGTACCCCTGGAACCAATTTAAAATTGCCTACAGCCAGCCCAATTTTTTTATTTTAGGCCTTTGAGGCCTGTCTGCTGTCACTCCTTCCACTAGGCCTCCACTGACCACACCACTGCTGCCCGTGTACCCCTGGAACCAATTTAAAATTGCCTACAGCCATGTGTTATTATTTTAGGCCTTCGATGCCTGTCTGCGGTCACTCCTTCCACTAGGCCTCCACTGACCACACCACTGCTGCACGTGTACCCCTGGAACCAATTTAAAATTGCCTACAGCCAGCCCAATTTTTGTATTTTAGGCCTTTGATGCCTGTCTGCGGTCACTCCTTCCACTAGGCCTCCACTGACCACACCACTGCTGCCCGTGTACCCCTGGAACCAATTTAAAATTGCCTACAGCCAGCCCAATTTTTTTATTTTAGGCCTTCGATGCCTGTCTGCGGTCACTCCTTCCACTAGGCCTCCACTGACCACACCACTGCTGCCCGTGTACCCCTGGAACCAATTTAAAATTGCCTACAGCCAGCCCAATTTTTTTATTTTAGGCCTTCGATGCCTGTCTGCGGTCCATTCTTTCTACTACTACTACACTGACCAGGCCACTGCTGCCCGTGTACCCCTGGAACCAATTTAAAATTGCCTACAGCCATGTGTTATTATTTTAGGCCTTCGATGCCTGTCTGCGGTCACTCCTTCCACTAGGCCTCCACTGACCACACCACTGCTGCCCGTATACCCCTGGAACCAATTTAAAATTGCCTACAGCCAGCCCAATTTTTTTATTTTAGGCCTTTGATGCCTGTCTGCGGTCCGTTCTTTCTACTACTACTACACTGACCAGGCCACTGCTGCTCGTTTACCCCTGGAACCAATTTAAAATTGCCTACAGCCAGCCCAATTTTTTTATTTTAGGCCTTCGAGGCCTGTCTGCGGTCATTCCTTCCACTAGGCCTCCACTGACCACACCACTGCTGCCCGTGTACCCCTGGAACCAATTTAAAATTGCCTACAGCCATGTGTTATTATTTTAGGCCTTCGATGCCTGTCTGCGGTCACTCCTTCCACTAGGCCTCCACTGACCACACCACTGCTGCCCGTGTACCCCTGGAACCAATTTAAAATTGCCTACAGCCAGCCCAATTTTTTTATTTTAGGCCTTCGATGCCCGTCTGCGGTCACTCCTTCCACTAGGCCTCCACTGACCACACCACTGCTGCCCGTGTACCCCTGGAACCAATTTAAAATTGCCTACAGCCAGCCCAATTTTTTTATTTTAGGCCTTCGATGCCTGTCTGCAATCCGTTCTTTCTACTACTACTACACTGACCAGGCCACTGCTGCCCGTGTACCCCTGGAACCAATTTAAAATTGCCTACAGCCATGTGTTATTATTTTAGGCCTTCAATGCCTGTCTGCGGTCACTCCTTACAATATGCCTCCACTGACCACACCACTGTTGCCCGTGTACCCCTGGAACCAATTTAAAATTGCCTACAGCCAGCCCAATTTTTTTATTTTAGGCCTTCGAGGCCTGTCTGCGGTCACTCCTTCCACTAGGCCTCCACTGACCACACCACTGCTGCCCGTGTACCCCTGGAACCAATTTAAAATTGCCTACAGCCATGTGTTATTATTTTAGGCCTTCGATGCCTGTCTGCGGTCACTCCTTCCACTAGGCCTCCACTGACCACACCACTGCTGCCCGTGTACCCCTGGAACCAATTTAAAATTGCCTACAGCCAGCCCAATTTTTTTATTTTAGGCCTTCGATGCCTGTCTGCAATCCGTTCTTTCTACTACTACTACACTGACCAGGCCACTGCTGCCCGTGTACCCCTGGAACCAATTTAAAATTGCCTACAGCCATGTGTTATTATTTTAGGCCTTCAATGCCTGTCTGCGGTCACTCCTTACAATATGCCTCCACTGACCACACCACTGTTGCCCGTGTACCCCTGGAACCAATTTAAAATTGCCTACAGCCAGCCCAATTTTTTTATTTTAGGCCTTTGATGCCTGTCTGCGGTCCGTTCTTTCTACTACTACTACACTGACCAGGCCACTGCTGCCCGTGTACCCCTGGAACCAATTTAAAATTGCCTACAGCCAGCCCAATTTTTTTATTTTAGGCCTTCGAGGCCTGTCTGCGGTCACTCCTTCCACTAGGCCTCCACTGACCACACCACTGCTGCCCGTGTACCCCTGGAACCAATTTAAAATTGCCTACAGCCATGTGTTATTATTTTAGGCCTTCGATGCCTGTCTGCGGTCACTCCTTCCACTAGGCCTCCACTGACCACACCACTGCTGCCCGTGTACCCCTGGAACCAATTTAAAATTGCCTACAGCCAGCCCAATTTTTGTATTTTAGGCCTTCGATGCCTGTCTGCGGTCACTCCTTCCACTAGGCCTCCACTGACCACACCACTGCTGCCCGTGTACCCCTGGAACCAATTTAAAATTGCCTACAGCCAGCCCAATTTTTTTATTTTAGGCCTTCGATGCCTGTCTGCGGTCACTCCTTCCACTAGGCCTCCACTGACCACACCACTGCTGCCCGTGTACCCCTGGAACCAATTTAAAATTGCCTACAGCCAGCCCAATTTTTTTATTTTAGGCCTTCGATGCCTGTCTGCGGTCCATTCTTTCTACTACTACTACACTGACCAGGCCACTGCTGCCCGTGTACCCCTGGAACCAATTTAAAATTGCCTACAGCCATGTGTTATTATTTTAGGCCTTCGATAACTGTCTGCGGTCACTCCTTCCACTAGGCCTCCACTGACCACACCACTGCTGCCCGTATACCCCTGGAACCAATTTAAAATTGCCTACAGCCAGCCCAATTTTTTTATTTTAGGCCTTTGATGCCTGTCTGCGGTCCGATCTTTCTACTACTACTACACTGACCAGGCCACTGCTGCCCGTTTACCCCTGGAACCAATTTAAAATTGCCTACAGCCAGCCCAATTTTTTTATTTTAGGCCTTCGAGGCCTGTCTGCGGTCGCTCCTTCCACTAGGCCTCCACTGACCACACCACTGCTGCCCGTGTACCCCTGGAGCCAATTTAAAATTGCCTACAGCCATGTGTTATTATTTTAGGCCTTCGATGCCTGTCTGCGGTCACTCCTTCCACTAGGCCTCCACTGACCACACCACTGCTGCCCGTGTACCCCTGGAACCAATTTAAAATTGCCTACAGCCAGCCCAATTTTTTTATTTTAGGCCTTCGATGCCTGTCTGCGGTCACTCCTTCCACTAGGCCTCCACTGACCACACCACTGCTGCCCGTGTACCCCTGGAACCAATTTAAAATTGCCTACAGCCAGCCCAATTTTTTTATTTTAGGCCTTCGATGCCTGTCTGCAATCCGTTCTTTCTACTACTACTACACTGACCAGGCCACTGCTGCCCGTGTACCCCTGGAACCAATTTAAAATTGCCTACAGCCATGTGTTATTATTTTAGGCCTTCAATGCCTGTCTGCGGTCACTCCTTCCACTAGGCCTCCACTGACCACACCACTGCTGCCCGTGTACCCCTGGAACCAATTTAAAATTGCCTACAGCCATGTGTTATTATTTTAGGCCTTCGATGCCTGTCTGCGGTCACTCCTTCCACTAGGCCTCCACTGACCACACCACTGCTGCCCGTGTACCCCTGGAACCAATTTAAAATTGCCTACAGCCAGCCCAATTTTTGTATTTTAGGCCTTCGATGCCTGTCTGCGGTCACTCCTTCCACTAGGCCTCCACTGACCACACCACTGCTGCCCGTGTACCCCTGGAACCAATTTAAAATTGCCTACAGCCAGCCCAATTTTTTTATTTTAGGCCTTCGATGCCTGTCTGCGGTCCATTCTTTCTACTACTACTACACTGACCAGGCCACTGCTGCCCGTGTACCCCTGGAACCAATTTAAAATTGCCTACAGCCATGTGTTATTATTTTAGGCCTTCGATGCCTGTCTGCGGTCACTCCTTCCACTAGGCCTCCACTGACCACACCACTGCTGCCCGTATACCCCTGGAACCAATTTAAAATTGCCTACAGCCAGCCCAATTTTTTTATTTTAGGCCTTTGATGCCTGTCTGCGGTCCGTTCTTTCTACTACTACTACACTGACCAGGCCACTGCTGCCCGTTCACCCCTGGAACCAATTTAAAATTGCCTACAGCCAGCCCAATTTTTTTATTTTAGGCCTTCGAGGCCTGTCTGCGGTCACTCCTTCCACTAGGCCTCCACTGACCACACCACTGCTGCCCGTGTACCCCTGGAACCAATTTAAAATTGCCTACAGCCATGTGTTATTATTTTAGGCCTTCGATGCCTGTCTGCGGTCACTCCTTCCACTAGGCCTCCACTGACCACACCACTGCTGCCCGTGTACCCCTGGAACCAATTTAAAATTGCCTACAGCCAGCCCAATTTTTTTATTTTAGGCCTTCGATGCCTGTCTGCGGTCACTCCTTCCACTAGGCCTCCACTGACCACACCACTGCTGCCCGTGTACCCCTGGAACCAATTTAAAATTGCCTACAGCCAGCCCAATTTTTTTATTTTAGGCCTTCGATGCCTGTCTGCAATCTGTTCTTTCTACTACTACTACACTGACCAGGCCACTGCTGCCCGTGTACCCCTGGAACCAATTTAAAATTGCCTACAGCCAGCCCAATTTTTTTATTTTAGGCCTTCGAGGCCTGTCTGCGGTCACTCCTTCCACTAGGCCTCCACTGACCACACCACTGCTGCCCGTGTACCCCTGGAACCAATTTAAAATTGCCTACAGCCATGTGTTATTATTTTAGGCCTTCGATGCCTGTCTGCGGTCACTCCTTCCACTAGGCCTCCACTGACCACACCACTGCTGCCCGTGTACCCCTGGAACCAATTTAAAATTGCCTACAGCCAGCCCAATTTTTGTATTTTAGGCCTTCGATGCCTGTCTGCGGTCACTCCTTCCACTAGGCATCCACTGACCACACCACTGCTGCCCGTGTACCCCTGGAACCAACTTAAAATTGCCTACAGCCAGCCCAATTTTATTTTAGGCCTTCGATGCCTGTCTGCGGTCACTCCTTCCACTAGGCCTCCACTGACCACACCACTGCTGCCCGTGTACCCCTGGAACCAATTTAAAATTGCCTACAGCCAGCCCAATTTTTTTATTTTAGGCCTTTGATGCCTGTCTGCGGTCCGTTCTTTCTACTACTACTACACTGACCAGGCCACTGCTGCCCGTTTACCCCTGGAACCAATTTAAAATTGCCTACAGCCAGCCCAATTTTTTTATATTAGGCCTTCGAGGCCTGTCTGCGGTCACTCCTTCCACTAGGCCTCCACTGACCACACCACTGCTGCCCGTGTACCCCTGGAACCAATTTAAAATTGCCTACAGCCATGTGTTACTATTTTAGGCCTTCGATGCCTGTCTGCGGTCACTCCTTCCACTAGGCATCCACTGACCACACCACTGCTGCCCGTGTACCCCTGGAACCAATTTAAAATTGCCTACAGCCAGCCCAATTTTTTTATTTTAGGCCTTCGATGCCTGTCTGCGGTCACTCCTTCCAGTAGGCCTCCACTGACCACACCACTGCTGCCCGTGTACCCCTGGAACCAATTTAAAATTGCCTACAGCCAGCCCAATTTTTTTATTTTAGGCCTTCGATGCCTGTCTGCGGTCACTCCTTCCACTAGGCCTACACTGACCACACCACTGCTGCCCGTGTACCCCTGGAACCAATTTAAAATTGCCTACAGCCAGCCCAATTTTTTTATTTTAGGCCTTCGATGCCTGTCTGCGGTCCATTCTTTCTACTACTACTACACTGACCAGGCCACTGCTGCCCGTGTACCCCTGGAACCAATTTAAAATTGCCTACAGCCATGTGTTATTATTTTAGGCCTTCAATGCCTGTCTGCGGTCACTCCTTACAATATGCCTCCACTGACCACACCACTGTTGCCCGTGTACCCCTGGAACCAATTTAAAATTGCCTACAGCCAGCCCAATTTTTTTATTTTAGGCCTTCGAGGCCTGTCTGCGGTCACTCCTTCCACTAGGCCTCCACTGACCACACCACTGCTGCCCGTGTACCCCTGGAACCAATATAAAATTGCCTACAGCCATGTGTTATTATTTTAGGCCTTCGATGCCTGTCTGCGGTCACTCCTTCCACTAGGCCTCCACTGACCACACCACTGCTGCCCGTGTACCCCTGGAACCAATTTAAAATTGCCTACAGCCAGCCCAATTTTTTTATTTTAGGCCTTCGATGCCTGTCTGCAATCCGTTCTTTCTACTACTACTACACTGACCAGGCCACTGCTGCCCGTGTACCCCTGGAACCAATTTAAAATTGCCTACAGCCATGTGTTATTATTTTAGGCCTTCAATGCCTGTCTGCGGTCACTCCTTACAATATGCCTCCACTGACCACACCACTGTTGCCCGTGTACCCCTGGAACCAATTTAAAATTGCCTACAGCCAGCCCAATTTTTTTATTTTAGGCCTTTGATGCCTGTCTGCGGTCCGTTCTTTCTACTACTACTACACTGACCAGGCCACTGCTGCCCGTGTACCCCTGGAACCAATTTAAAATTGCCTACAGCCAGCCCAATTTTTTTATTTTAGGCCTTCGAGGCCTGTCTGCGGTCACTCCTTCCACTAGGCCTCCACTGACCACACCACTGCTGCCCGTGTACCCCTGGAACCAATTTAAAATTGCCTACAGCCATGTGTTATTATTTTAGGCCTTCGATGCCTGTCTGCGGTCACTCCTTCCACTAGGCCTCCACTGACCACACCACTGCTGCCCGTGTACCCCTGGAACCAATTTAAAATTGCCTACAGCCAGCCCAATTTTTGTATTTTAGGCCTTCGATGCCTGTCTGCGGTCACTCCTTCCACTAGGCCTCCACTGACCACACCACTGCTGCCCGTGTACCCCTGGAACCAATTTAAAATTGCCTACAGCCAGCCCAATTTTTTTATTTTAGGCCTTCGATGCCTGTCTGCGGTCACTCCTTCCACTAGGCCTCCACTGACCACACCACTGCTGCCCGTGTACCCCTGGAACCAATTTAAAATTGCCTACAGCCAGCCCAATTTTTTTATTTTAGGCCTTCGATGCCTGTCTGCGGTCCATTCTTTCTACTACTACTACACTGACCAGGCCACTGCTGCCCGTGTACCCCTGGAACCAATTTAAAATTGCCTACAGCCATGTGTTATTATTTTAGGCCTTCGATAACTGTCTGCGGTCACTCCTTCCACTAGGCCTCCACTGACCACACCACTGCTGCCCGTATACCCCTGGAACCAATTTAAAATTGCCTACAGCCAGCCCAATTTTTTTATTTTAGGCCTTTGATGCCTGTCTGCGGTCCGATCTTTCTACTACTACTACACTGACCAGGCCACTGCTGCCCGTTTACCCCTGGAACCAATTTAAAATTGCCTACAGCCAGCCCAATTTTTTTATTTTAGGCCTTCGAGGCCTGTCTGCGGTCGCTCCTTCCACTAGGCCTCCACTGACCACACCACTGCTGCCCGAGTACCACTGGAACCAATTTAAAATTGCCTACAGCCATGTGTTATTATTTTAGGCCTTCGATGCCTGTCTGCGGTCACTCCTTCCACTAGGCCTCCACTGACCACACCACTGCTGCCCGTGTACCCCTGGAACCAATTTAAAATTGCCTACAGCCAGCCCAATTTTTTTATTTTAGGCCTTCGATGCCTGTCTGCGGTCACTCCTTCCACTAGGCCTCCACTGACCACACCACTGCTGCCCGTGTACCCCTGGAACCAATTTAAAATTGCCTACAGCCAGCCCAATTTTTTTATTTTAGGCCTTCGATGCCTGTCTGCAATCCGTTCTTTCTACTACTACTACACTGACCAGGCCACTGCTGCCCGTGTACCCCTGGAACCAATTTAAAATTGCCTACAGCCATGTGTTATTATTTTAGGCCTTCAATGCCTGTCTGCGGTCACTCCTTCCACTAGGCCTCCACTGACCACACCACTGCTGCCCGTGTACCCCTGGAACCAATTTAAAATTGCCTACAGCCATGTGTTATTATTTTAGGCCTTCGATGCCTGTCTGCGGTCACTCCTTCCACTAGGCCTCCACTGACCACACCACTGCTGCCCGTGTACCCCTGGAACCAATTTAAAATTGCCTACAGCCAGCCCAATTTTTGTATTTTAGGCCTTCGATGCCTGTCTGCGGTCACTCCTTCCACTAGGCCTCCACTGACCACACCACTGCTGCCCGTGTACCCCTGGAACCAATTTAAAATTGCCTACAGCCAGCCCAATTTTTTTATTTTAGGCCTTCGATGCCTGTCTGCGGTCCATTCTTTCTACTACTACTACACTGACCAGGCCACTGCTGCCCGTGTACCCCTGGAACCAATTTAAAATTGCCTACAGCCATGTGTTATTATTTTAGGCCTTCGATGCCTGTCTGCGGTCACTCCTTCCACTAGGCCTCCACTGACCACACCACTGCTGCCCGTATACCCCTGGAACCAATTTAAAATTGCCTACAGCCAGCCCAATTTTTTTATTTTAGGCCTTTGATGCCTGTCTGCGGTCCGTTCTTTCTACTACTACTACACTGACCAGGCCACTGCTGCCCGTTCACCCCTGGAACCAATTTAAAATTGCCTACAGCCAGCCCAATTTTTTTATTTTAGGCCTTCGAGGCCTGTCTGCGGTCACTCCTTCCACTAGGCCTCCACTGACCACACCACTGCTGCCCGTGTACCCCTGGAACCAATTTAAAATTGCCTACAGCCATGTGTTATTATTTTAGGCCTTCGATGCCTGTCTGCGGTCACTCCTTCCACTAGGCCTCCACTGACCACACCACTGCTGCCCGTGTACCCCTGGAACCAATTTAAAATTGCCTACAGCCAGCCCAATTTTTTTATTTTAGGCCTTCGATGCCTGTCTGCGGTCACTCCTTCCACTAGGCCTCCACTGACCACACCACTGCTGCCCGTGTACCCCTGGAACCAATTTAAAATTGCCTACAGCCAGCCCAATTTTTTTATTTTAGGCCTTCGATGCCTGTCTGCAATCCGTTCTTTCTACTACTACTACACTGACCAGGCCACTGCTGCCCGTGTACCCCTGGAACCAATTTAAAATTGCCTACAGCCAGCCCAATTTTTTTATTTTAGGCCTTCGAGGCCTGTCTGCGGTCACTCCTTCCACTAGGCCTCCACTGACCACACCACTGCTGCCCGTGTACCCCTGGAACCAATTTAAAATTGCCTACAGCCATGTGTTATTATTTTAGGCCTTCGATGCCTGTCTGCGGTCACTCCTTCCACTAGGCCTCCACTGACCACACCACTGCTGCCCGTGTACCCCTGGAACCAATTTAAAATTGCCTACAGCCAGCCCAATTTTTGTATTTTAGGCCTTCGATGCCTGTCTGCGGTCACTCCTTCCACTAGGCATCCACTGACCACACCACTGCTGCCCGTGTACCCCTGGAACCAACTTAAAATTGCCTACAGCCAGCCCAATTTTATTTTAGGCCTTCGATGCCTGTCTGCGGTCACTCCTTCCACTAGGCCTCCACTGACCACACCACTGCTGCCCGTGTACCCCTGGAACCAATTTAAAATTGCCTACAGCCAGCCCAATTTTTTTATTTTAGGCCTTTGATGCCTGTCTGCGGTCCGTTCTTTCTACTACTACTACACTGACCAGGCCACTGCTGCCCGTTTACCCCTGGAACCAATTTAAAATTGCCTACAGCCAGCCCAATTTTTTTATATTAGGCCTTCGAGGCCTGTCTGCGGTCACTCCTTCCACTAGGCCTCCACTGACCATACCACTGCTGCCCGTGTACCCCTGGAACCAATTTAAAATTGCCTACAGCCATGTGTTACTATTTTAGGCCTTCGATGCCTGTCTGCGGTCACTCCTTCCACTAGGCATCCACTGACCACACCACTGCTGCCCGTGTACCCCTGGAACCAATTTAAAATTGCCTACAGCCAGCCCAATTTTTTTATTTTAGGCCTTCGATGCCTGTCTGCGGTCACTCCTTCCAGTAGGCCTCCACTGACCACACCACTGCTGCCCGTGTACCCCTGGAACCAATTTAAAATTGCCTACAGCCAGCCCAATTTTTTTATTTTAGGCCTTCGATGCCTGTCTGCGGTCACTCCTTCCACTAGGCCTCCACTGACCACACCACTGCTGCCCGTGTACCCCTGGAACCAATTTAAAATTGCCTACAGCCAGCCCAATTTTTTTATTTTAGGCCTTCGATGCCTGTCTGCGGTCCATTCTTTCTACTACTACTACACTGACCAGGCCACTGCTGCCCGTGTACCCCTGGAACCAATTTAAAATTGCCTACAGCCATGTGTTATTATTTTAGGCCTTCGATGCCTGTCTGGGGTCACTCCTTCCACTAGGCCTCCACTGACCACACCACTGCTGCCCGTATACCCCTGGAACCAATTTAAAATTGCCTACAGCCAGCCCAATTTTTTTATTTTAGGCCTTTGATGCCTGTCTGCGGTCCGTTCTTTCTACTACTACTACACTGACCAGGCCACTGCTGCCCGTTCACCCCTGGAACCAATTTAAAATTGCCTACAGCCAGCCCAATTTTTTTATTTTAGGCCTTCGAGGCCTGTCTGCGGTCACTCCTTCCACTAGGCCTCCACTGACCACACCACTGCTGCCCGTGTACCCCTGGAACCAATTTAAAATTGCCTACAGCCATGTGTTATTATTTTAGGCCTTCGATGCCTGTCTGCGGTCACTCCTTCCACTAGGCCTCCACTGACCACACCACTGCTGCCCGTGTACCCCTGGAACCAATTTAAAATTGCCTACAGCCAGCCCAATTTTTTTATTTTAGGCCTTCGATGCCCGTCTGCGGTCACTCCTTCCACTAGGCCTCCACTGACCACACCACTGCTGCCCGTGTACCCCTGGAACCAATTTAAAATTGCCTACAGCCAGCCCAATTTTTTTATTTTAGGCCTTCGATGCCTGTCTGCAATCCGTTCTTTCTACTACTACTACACTGACCAGGCCACTGCTGCCCGTGTACCCCTGGAACCAATTTAAAATTGCCTACAGCCATGTGTTATTATTTTAGGCCTTCAATGCCTGTCTGCGGTCACTCCTTACAATATGCCTCCACTGACCACACCACTGTTGCCCGTGTACCCCTGGAACCAATTTAAAATTGCCTACAGCCAGCCCAATTTTTTTATTTTAGGCCTTCGAGGCCTGTCTGCGGTCACTCCTTCCACTAGGCCTCCACTGACCACACCACTGCTGCCCGTGTACCCCTGGAACCAATTTAAAATTGCCTACAGCCATGTGTTATTATTTTAGGCCTTCGATGCCTGTCTGCGGTCACTCCTTCCACTAGGCCTCCACTGACCACACCACTGCTGCCCGTGTACCCCTGGAACCAATTTAAAATTGCCTACAGCCAGCCCAATTTTTTTATTTTAGGCCTTCGATGCCTGTCTGCAATCCGTTCTTTCTACTATAACTACACTGACCAGGCCACTGCTGCCCGTGTACCCCTGGAACCAATTTAAAATTGCCTACAGCCATGTGTTATTATTTTAGGCCTTCAATGCCTGTCTGCGGTCACTCCTTACAATATGCCTCCACTGACCACACCACTGTTGCCCGTGTACCCCTGGAACCAATTTAAAATTGCCTACAGCCAGCCCAATTTTTTTATTTTAGGCCTTTGATGCCTGTCTGCGGTCCGTTCTTTCTACTACTACTACACTGACCAGGCCACTGCTGCCCGTGTACCCCTGGAACCAATTTAAAATTGCCTACAGCCAGCCCAATTTTTTTATTTTAGGCCTTCGAGGCCTGTCTGCGGTCACTCCTTCCACTAGGCCTCCACTGACCACACCACTGCTGCCCGTGTACCCCTGGAACCAATTTAAAATTGCCTACAGCCATGTGTTATTATTTTAGGCCTTCGATGCCTGTCTGCGGTCACTCCTTCCACTAGGCCTCCACTGACCACACCACTGCTGCCCGTGTACCCCTGGAACCAATTTAAAATTGCCTACAGCCAGCCCAATTTTTGTATTTTAGGCCTTCGATGCCTGTCTGCGGTCACTCCTTCCACTAGGCCTCCACTGACCACACCACTGCTGCCCGTGTACCCCTGGAACCAATTTAAAATTGCCTACAGCCAGCCCAATTTTTGTATTTTAGGCCTTCGATGCCTGTCTGCGGTCACTCCTTCCACTAGGCCTCCACTGACCACACCACTGCTGCCCGTGTACCCCTGGAACCAATTTAAAATTGCCTACAGCCAGCCCAATTTTTTTATTTTAGGCCTTCGATGCCTGTCTGCGGTCCATTCTTTCTACTACTACTACACTGACCAGGCCACTGCTGCCCGTGTACCCCTGGAACCAATTTAAAATTGCCTACAGCCATGTGTTATTATTTTAGGCCTTCGATGCCTGTCTGCGGTCACTCCTTCCACTAGGCCTCCACTGACCACACCACTGCTGCCCGTATACCCCTGGAACCAATTTAAAATTGCCTACAGCCAGCCCAATTTTTTTATTTTAGGCCTTTGATGCCTGTCTGCGGTCCGTTCTTTCTACTACTACTACACTGACCAGGCCACTGCTGCCCGTTCACCCCTGGAACCAATTTAAAATTGCCTACAGCCAGCCCAATTTTTTTATTTTAGGCCTTCGAGGCCTGTCTGCGGTCACTCCTTCCACTAGGCCTCCACTGACCACACCACTGCTGCCCGTGTACCCCTGGAACCAATTTAAAATTGCCTACAGCCATGTGTTATTATTTTAGGCCTTCGATGCCTGTCTGCGGTCACTCCTTCCACTAGGCCTCCACTGACCACACCACTGCTGCCCGTGTACCCCTGGAACCAATTTAAAATTGCCTACAGCCAGCCCAATTTTTTTATTTTAGGCCTTCGATGCCTGTCTGCGGTCACTCCTTCCACTAGGCCTCCACTGACCACACCACTGCTGCCCGTGTACCCCTGGAACCAATTTAAAATTGCCTACAGCCAGCCCAATTTTTTTATTTTAGGCCTTCGATGCCTGTCTGCAATCCGTTCTTTCTACTACTACTACACTGACCAGGCCACTGCTGCCCGTGTACCCCTGGAACCAATTTAAAATTGCCTACAGCCAGCCCAATTTTTTTATTTTAGGCCTTCGAGGCCTGTCTGCGGTCACTCCTTCCACTAGGCCTCCACTGACCACACCACTGCTGCCCGTGTACCCCTGGAACCAATTTAAAATTGCCTACAGCCATGTGTTATTATTTTAGGCCTTCGATGCCTGTCTGCGGTCACTCCTTCCACTAGGCCTCCACTGACCACACCACTGCTGCCCGTGTACCCCTGGAACCAATTTAAAATTGCCTACAGCCAGCCCAATTTTTGTATTTTAGGCCTTCGATGCCTGTCTGCGGTCACTCCTTCCACTAGGCATCCACTGACCACACCACTGCTGCCCGTGTACCCCTGGAACCAACTTAAAATTGCCTACAGCCAGCCCAATTTTATTTTAGGCCTTCGATGCCTGTCTGCGGTCACTCCTTCCACTAGGCCTCCACTGACCACACCACTGCTGCCCGTGTACCCCTGGAACCAATTTAAAATTGCCTACAGCCAGCCCAATTTTTTTATTTTAGGCCTTTGATGCCTGTCTGCGGTCCGTTCTTTCTACTACTACACTGACCAGGCCACTGCTGCCCGTTTACCCCTGGAACCAATTTAAAATTGCCTACAGCCAGCCCAATTTTTTTATATTAGGCCTTCGAGGCCTGTCTGCGGTCACTCCTTCCACTAGGCCTCCACTGACCACACCACTGCTGCCCGTGTACCCCTGGAACCAATTTAAAATTGCCTACAGCCATGTGTTACTATTTTAGGCCTTCGATGCCTGTCTGCGGTCACTCCTTCCACTAGGCATCCACTGACCACACCACTGCTGCCCGTGTACCCCTGGAACCAATTTAAAATTGCCTACAGCCAGACCAATTTTTTTATTTTAGGCCTTCGATGCCTGTCTGCTGTCACTCCTTCCAGTAGGCCTCCACTGACCACACCACTGCTGCCCGTGTACCCCTGGAACCAATTTAAAATTGCCTACAGCCAGCCCAATTTTTTTATTTTAGGCCTTCGATGCCTGTCTGCGGTCACTCCTTCCACTAGGCCTACACTGACCACACCACTGCTGCCCGTGTACCCCTGGAACCAATTTAAAATTGCCTACAGCCAGCCCAATTTTTTTATTTTAGGCCTTCGATGCCTGTCTGCGGTCCATTCTTTCTACTACTACTACACTGACCAGGCCACTGCTGCCCGTGTACCCCTGGAACCAATTTAAAATTGCCTACAGCCATGTGTTATTATTTTAGGCCTTCGATGCCTGTCTGGGGTCACTCCTTCCACTAGGCCTCCACTGACCACACCACTGCTGCCCGTATACCCCTGGAACCAATTTAAAATTGCCTACAGCCAGCCCAATTTTTTTATTTTAGGCCTTTGATGCCTGTCTGCAGTCCGTTCTTTCTACTACTACTACACTGACCAGGCCACTGCTGCCCGTGTACCCCTGGAACCAATTTAAAATTGCCTACAGCCAGCCCAATTATTGTATTTTAGGCCTTCGATGCCTGTCTGCGGTCACTCCTTCCACTAGGCCTCCACTGACCACACCACTGCTGCCCGTGTACCCCTGGAACCAATTTAAAATTGCCTACAGCCAGCCCAATTTTTTTATTTTAGGCCTTCGATGCCTGTCTGCGGTCCATTCTTTCTACTACTACTACACTGACCAGGCCACTGCTGCCCGTGTACCCCTGGAACCAATTTAAAATTGCCTACAGCCATGTGTTATTATTTTAGGCCTTCGATGCCTGTCTGCGGTCACTCCTTCCACTAGGCCTCCACTGACCACACCACTGCTGCCCGTATACCCCTGGAACCAATTTAAAATTGCCTACAGCCAGCCCAATTTTTTTATTTTAGGCCTTTGATGCCTGTCTGCGGTCCGTTCTTTCTACTACTACTACACTGACCAGGCCACTGCTGCCCGTTCACCCCTGGAACCAATTTAAAATTGCCTACAGCCAGCCCAATTTTTTTATTTTAGGCCTTCGAGGCCTGTCTGCGGTCACTCCTTCGACTAGGCCTCCACTGACCACACCACTGCTGCCCGTGTACCCCTGGAACCAATTTAAAATTGCCTACAGCCATGTGTTATTATTTTAGGCCTTCGATGCCTGTCTGCGGTCACTCCTTCCACTAGGCCTCCACTGACCACACCACTGCTGCCCGTGTACCCCTGGAACCAATTTAAAATTGCCTACAGCCAGCCCAATTTTTGTATTTTAGGCCTTCGATGCCTGTCTGCGGTCACTCCTTCCACTAGGCATCCACTGACCACACCACTGCTGCCCGTGTACCCCTGGAACCAACTTAAAATTGCCTACAGCCAGCCCAATTTTATTTTAGGCCTTCGATGCCTGTCTGCGGTCACTCCTTCCACTAGGCCTCCACTGACCACACCACTGCTGCCCGTGTACCCCTGGAACCAATTTAAAATTGCCTACAGCCAGCCCAATTTTTTTATTTTAGGCCTTTGATGCCTGTCTGCGGTCCGTTCTTTCTACTACTACTACACTGACCAGGCCACTGCTGCCCGTTTACCCCTGGAACCAATTTAAAATTGCCTACAGCCAGCCCAATTTTTTTATATTAGGCCTTCGAGGCCTGTCTGCGGTCACTCCTTCCACTAGGCCTCCACTGACCACACCACTGCTGCCCGTGTACCCCTGGAACCAATTTAAATTTGCCTACAGCCATGTGTTACTATTTTAGGCCTTCGATGCCTGTCTGCGGTCACTCCTTCCACTAGGCATCCACTGACCACACCACTGCTGCCCGTGTACCCCTGGAACCAATTTAAAATTGCCTACAGCCAGCCCAATTTTTTTATTTTAGGCCTTCGATGCCTGTCTGCGGTCACTCCTTCCAGTAGGCCTCCACTGACCACACCACTGCTGCCCGTGTACCCCTGGAACCAATTTAATAATAATAATAATAATTTTTATTTATATAGCGCCAACATATTCCGCAGCGCTTTACAAATTATAGAGGGGACTTGTACATACAATAGACATTACAGCATAACAGAAATACAGTTCAAAACAGATACCAAGAGGAGTGAGGGCCCTGCTCGTAAGCTTACAAACTATGAGGAAAAGGTGAGACACGAGAGGTGGATGGTAACAATTGCTATAGTTATTCGGACCAGCCATAGTGTAAGGCTTGGGTGTTCATGTAAAGCTGCATGAACCAGTTAATTAATTTTTTTTTTTTTTTTTTTTAATATAGGCCACACAGGGATCGTTAGGTTAATGCATTGAGGCGGTAGGCCAGTCTGAACAAATGAGTTTTTAGGGCACGCTTAAAACTGTGGGGATTGGGGATTAATCGTATTATCCTAGGTAGTGCATTCCAAAGAATCGGCGCAGCACGTGTAAAGTCTTGGAGACGGGAGTGGGAGGTTCTGATTATTGAGGATGCTAACCTGAGGTCATCAGCGGAGCGGAGGGCATGGGTAGGGTGGTAGACTGAGACCAGAGAGGAGATGTAGGGTGGTGCTGAGCCATGGAGTGCTTTGTGGATGAGGGTAGTAGTTTTGTACTGGATTCTTGAGTGGATGGGTAACCAGTGTAATGACTGGCACAAGGTAGAGGCATCGGTGTAACGGTTGGTGAGGAATATGATCCTGGCAGCAGCATTCAGGACAGATTGGAGCGGGGAGAGTTTGGTAAGAGGGAGGCCGATTAGTAGAGAGTTACAATAGTCCAGACGAGAATGAATAAGTGAAACAGTAAGAGTTTTTGCAGAGTCGAAAGTAAGAAAAGGGCGAATTCTAGAAATGTTTTTGAGATGCAGGTAAGAAGAGCGAGCCAGTGATCGGATGTGGGGGGTGAATGAAAGGTCAGAATCAAGGATGACCCCAAGGCAGCGGGCATGTTGCTTTGGAGTAATGGTGGAACCGCACACGGAGATGGCAATGTCAGGCAAAGGTAGGTTAGTAGAGGGAGAAAACACGAGGAGTTCAGTTTTTGACAGGTTTAGTTTCAGATAGAGGGAGGACATGATGCTAGAGACAGCGGTAAGACAATCACTGGTGTTTTCTAATAAGGCAGGCGTGAGATCAGGAGAAGAAGTGTATAGTTGGGTGTCGTCAGCATAGAGATGGTACTGGAAGCCAAATCTACTGATTGTTTGTCCAATAGGGGCAGTATACAAAGAGAAGAGGAGGGGGCCTAGGACTGATCCTTGAGGAACCCCAACAGTAAGGGGAAGGTGAGAGGAGGAGGAACCAGCGAAACATACAGTGAAGGATCGGTCAGAGAGATAGGAGGAGAACCAGGAGAGAACGGTGTCCTTGAGGCCGATGGAGCGGAGCATAGTGAGGAGGAGCTGATGATCCACAGTGTCAAATGCTGCAGAGAGATCCAAGAGAATTAGCATGGAGTAGTGACCATTAGATTTAGCTGTTAGTAGGTCATTAGAGACTTTAGTGAGGGCAGTTTCAGTAGAGTGTAAAGAGCGGAAACCAGATTGAAGAGGGTCGAGAAGAGAGTTATCTGAGAGATAGCGGGTAAGACGGGAGTGGACCAGGCGTTCGAGGAGTTTAGAGATGAATGGAAGATTAGAGACAGGTCTATAATTAGCGGCACAGTTTTGGTCGAGGGATGGTTTTTTAAGTAATGGATGTATGATGGCATGCTTAAATGAGGAGGGAAAAATACCGGAAGTGAGGGAAAGGTTGAATATTTTTGTTAGGTGAGAGGTGACAGCCGGGGAAAGGGACTGGAGGAAATGTGACGGAATGGGGTCACTGGTGCAGGTGGTCGGGCGAGAAGATGCAAGGAGCCTGCTTACTTCTTCTTCTGTAACTGGTTCAAAGTCAGAGAGTGAACTAGATGCAGTGGGGGAGGGAGGACAGTGCATGGTATGAAGAGATTGGGAGATGATTTCCTGTCGAATATGGTCAATTTTTTCTTTGAAGTAATTGGCCAGATTGTCAGCACGGAGATCCGTGGTTGGGGCCTGCGCTCTTGGGTTGAGTAGGGACTGGAACGTGTCAAAGAGACGTTTAGGGTTATTGGACAGGGAGGTGATGAGGGTGTTGAAGTAGGTTTGTTTGGAGAGGTGAAGGGCAGAATTGTATGTCTTTAGCATGAACTTATAATGGATGAAATCTTCGGGTAGATTAGATTTTCTCCACAGACGTTCTGCGCACCTGGAGCACCGCTGCAGGAAACATGTTTGCAGCGTGTGCCACGGTTGTTGCCGTCTGTGCCGAGTTGTTTTATGTATAGGAGGAGCAGCTTCATCCAGGGCACTTTGCAGGGTTTCATTGTAATGCTTCAGAGCAGAATCAGGACATGAGATGGAGGAGATTGGGGCCAATGAGGACTGCAGGTTCTTCATAAGTTCCTGGGTGTTAATGGCCTGTATGTTTCTATAAGTGTGGAAAGTGGGGGTGACCTGAGCGGGATGGCAGTTCTTGATAGAGAATGAAAGAAGGTGGTGGTCAGAGAGTGGGAGAGGGGAGTTTGTGAAATCATCCACTGAGCAAAGCCGGGAGAAGACCAAGTCAAGGGAGTTTCCATCTTCATGTGTTGGCGAGTTAGTATGCTGCGAGAGGCCGAAAGAGGAGGTTAGAGCCAAAAGGTGAGAAGCAGATGGGGAGAGGGGAGAGGCAATAGGGATGTTGAAATCACCCATGATAAGGGTGGGGGTGTCACAGGAAAGAAAGTGTGGAAGCCAGGTGGCAAAGTGATCCAGGAACTGATGAGAGGGGCCGGGAGGACGATACACCACCACCACTCGCATGGAGAAGGGGACGTAGAGTCTGACCACATGGACCTCAAAGGAAGGGAAGACAAGTGAGGGTACTTGGGGGATAACTTGGAAAGTACATTTTGGTGAAAGGAGCAGACCAACGCCTCCACCTGCTCTGTTGTCTGATCTTGGGGTATGAATTGCCTACAGCCAGCCCAATTTTTTTATTTTAGGCCTTCGATGCCTGTCTGCGGTCACTCCTTCCACAAGGCCTACACTGACCACACCACTGCTGCCCGTGTACCCCTGGAACCAATTTAAAATTGCCTACAGCCAGCCCAATTTTTTTATTTTAGGCCTTCGATGCCTGTCTGCGGTCCATTCTTTCTACTACTACTACACTGACCAGGCCACTGCTGCCCGTGTACCCCTGGAACCAATTTAAAATTGCCTACAGCCATGTGTTATTATTTTAGGCCTTCGATGCCTGTCTGCGGTCACTCCTTCCACTAGGCCTCCACTGACCACACCACTGCTGCCCGTATACCCCTGGAACCAATTTAAAATTGCCTACAGCCAGCCCAATTTTTTTATTTTAGGCCTTTGATGCCTGTCTGCAGTCCGTTCTTTCTACTACTACTACACTGACCAGGCCACTGCTGCCCGTGTACCCCTGGAACCAATTTAAAATTGCCTACAGCCAGCCCAATTTTTGTATTTTAGGCCTTCGATGCCTGTCTGCGGTCACTCCTTCCACTAGGCCTCCACTGACCACACCACTGCTGCCCGTGTACCCCTGGAACCAATTTAAAATTGCCTACAGCCAGCCCAATTTTTTTATTTTAGGCCTTCGATGCCTGTCTGCGGTCCATTCTTTCTACTACTACTACACTGACCAGGCCACTGCTGCCCGTGTACCCCTGGAACCAATTTAAAATTGCCTACAGCCATGTGTTATTATTTTAGGCCTTCGATGCCTGTCTGCGGTCACTCCTTCCACTAGGCCTCCACTGACCACACCACTGCTGCCCGTATACCCCTGGAACCAATTTAAAATTGCCTACAGCCAGCCCAATTTTTTTATTTTAGGCCTTTGATGCCTGTCTGCGGTCCGTTCTTTCTACTACTACTACACTGACCAGGCCACTGCTGCCCGTTTACCCCTGGAACCAATTTAAAATTGCCTACAGCCAGCCCAATTTTTTCATTTTAGGCCTTCGAGGCCTGTCTGCGGTCACTCCTTCCACTAGGCCTCCACTGACCACACCACTGCTGCCCGTGTACCCCTGGAACCAATTTAAAATTGCCTACAGCCATGTGTTATTATTTTAGGCCTTCGATGCCTGTCTGCGGTCACTCCTTCCACTAGGCATCCACTGACCACACCACTGCTGCCCGTGTACCCCTGGAACCAATTTAAAATTGCCTACAGCCAGCCCAATTTTTTTATTTTAGGCCTTCGATGCCTGTCTGCGGTCACTCCTTCCACTAGGCCTCCACTGACCACACCACTGCTGCCCGTGTACCCCTGGAACCAATTTAAAATTGCCTACAGCCAGCCCAATTTTTTTATTTTAGGCCTTCGATGCCTGTCTGCGGTCACTCCTTCCACTAGGCCTCCACTGACCACACCACTGCTGCCCGTGTACCCCTGGAACCAATTTAAAATTGCCTACAGCCAGCCCAATTTTTTTATTTTAGGCCTTCGATGCCTGTCTGCGGTCCATTCTTTCTACTACTACTACACTGACCAGGCCACTGCTGCCCGTGTACCCCTGGAACCAATTTAAAATTGCCTACAGCCATGTGTTATTATTTTAGGCCTTCGATGCCTGTCTGCGGTCACTCCTTCCACTAGGCCTCCACTGACCATACCACTGCTGCCCGTATACCCCTGGAACAAATTAAAATTGCCTACAGCCAGCCCAATTTTTTTATTTTAGGCCTTTGATGCCTGTCTGCAGTCCGTTCTTTCTACTACTACTAAACTGACCAGGTCACTGCTGCCCGTGTACCCCTGGAACCAATTTAAAATTGCCTACAGCCAGCCCAATTTTTGTATTTTAGGCCTTCGATGCCTGTCTGTGGTCACTCCTTCCACTAGGCCTCCACTGACCACACCACTGCTGCCCGTGTACCCCTGGAACCAATTTAAAATTGCCTACAGCCAGCCCAATTTTTTTATTTTAGGCCTTCGATGCCTGTCTGCGGTCACTCCTTCCACTAGGCCTCCACTGACCACACCACTGCTGCCCGTGTACCCCTGGAACCAATTTAAAATTGCCTACAGCCAGCCCAATTTTTTTATTTTAGGCCTTCGATGCCTGTCTGCAATTCGTTCTTTCTACTACTACTACACTGACCAGGCCACTGCTGCCCGTGTACCCCTGGAACCAATTTAAAATTGCCTACAGCCAGCCCAATTTTTTTATTTTAGGCCTTCGAGGCCTGTCTGCGGTCACTCCTTCCACTAGGCCTCCACTGACCACACCACTGCTGCCCGTGTACCCCTGGAACCAATTTAAAATTGCCTACAGCCATGTGTTATTATTTTAGGCCTTCGATGCCTGTCTGCGGTCACTCCTTCCACTAGGCCTCCACTGACCACACCACTGCTGCCCGTGTACCCCTGGAACCAATTTAAAATTGCCTACAGCCAG
Organism: Ranitomeya imitator; assembly: GCF_032444005.1. Classification (NCBI taxonomy): domain Eukaryota; kingdom Metazoa; phylum Chordata; class Amphibia; order Anura; family Dendrobatidae; genus Ranitomeya; species Ranitomeya imitator. The sequence continues at coordinate 516,065,972 of NC_091287.1, forward strand.
CCCAATTTTTGTATTTTAGGCCTTCGATGCCTGTCTGCGGTCACTCCTTCCACTAGGCATCCACTGACCACACCACTGCTGCCCGTGTACCCCTGGAACCAACTTAAAATTGCCTACAGCCAGCCCAATTTTATTTTAGGCCTTCGATGCCTGTCTGCGGTCACTCCTTCCACTAGGCCTCCACTGACCACACCACTGCTGCCCGTGTACCCCTGGAACCAATTTAAAATTGCCTACAGCCAGCCCAATTTTTTATTTTAGGCCTTTGATGCCTGTCTGCGGTCCGTTCTTTCTACTACTACTACACTGACCAGGCCACTGCTGCCCGTTTACCCCTGGAACCAATTTAAAATTGCCTACAGCCAGCCCAATTTTTTTATATTAGGCCTTCGAGGCCTGTCTGCGGTCACTCCTTCCACTAGGCCTCCACTGACCACACCACTGCTGCCCGTGTACCCCTGGAACCAATTTAAAATTGCCTACAGCCATGTGTTACTATTTTAGGCCTTCGATGCCTGTCTGCGGTCACTCCTTCCACTAGGCATCCACTGACCACACCACTGCTGCCCGTGTACCCCTGGAACCAATTTAAAATTGCCTACAGCCAGCCCAATTTTTTTATTTTAGGCCTTCGATGCCTGTCTGCGGTCACTCCTTCCAGTAGGCCTCCACTGACCACACCACTGCTGCCCGTGTACCCCTGGAACCAATTTAATAATAATAATAATAATTTTTATTTATATAGCGCCAACATATTCCGCAGCGCTTTACAAATTATAGAGGGGACTTGTACATACAATAGACATTACAGCATAACAGAAATACAGTTCAAAACAGATACCAAGAGGAGTGAGGGCCCTGCTCGTAAGCTTACAAACTATGAGGAAAAGGGGAGACACGAGAGGTGGATGGTAACAATTGCTATAGTTATTCGGACCAGCCATAGTGTAAGGCTTGGGTGTTCATGTAAAGCTGCATGAACCAGTTAATTAATTTTTTTTTTTTTTTTTTTTAATATAGGCCACACAGGGATCGTTAGGTTAATGCATTGAGGCGGTAGGCCAGTCTGAACAAATGAGTTTTTAGGGCACGCTTAAAACTGTGGGGATTGGGGATTAATCGTATTATCCTAGGTAGTGCATTCCAAAGAATCGGCGCAGCACGTGTAAAGTCTTGGAGACGGGAGTGGGAGGTTCTGATTATTGAGGATGCTAACCTGAGGTCATCAGCGGAGCGGAGGGCATGGGTAGGGTGGTAGACTGAGACCAGAGAGGAGATGTAGGGTGGTGCTGAGCCATGGAGTGCTTTGTGGATGAGGGTAGTAGTTTTGTACTGGATTCTTGAGTGGATGGGTAACCAGTGTAATGACTGGCACAAGGTAGAGGCATCGGTGTAACGGTTGGTGAGGAATATGATCCTGGCAGCAGCATTCAGGACAGATTGGAGCGGGGAGAGTTTGGTAAGAGGGAGGCCGATTAGTAGAGAGTTACAATAGTCCAGACGAGAATGAATAAGTGAAACAGTAAGAGTTTTTACAGAGTCGAAAGTAAGAAAAGGGCGAATTCTAGAAATGTTTTTGAGATGCAGGTAAGAAGAGCGAGCCAGTGATCGGATGTGGGGGGTGAATGAAAGGTCAGAATCAAGGATGACCCCAAGGCAGCGGGCATGTTGCTTTGGAGTAATGGTGGAACCGCACACGGAGATGGCAATGTCAGGCAAAGGTAGGTTAGTAGAGGGAGAAAACACGAGGAGTTCAGTTTTTGACAGGTTTAGTTTCAGATAGAGGGAGGACATGATGCTAGAGACAGCGGTAAGACAATCACTGGTGTTTTCTAATAAGGCAGGCGTGAGATCAGGAGAAGAAGTGTATAGTTGGGTGTCGTCAGCATAGAGATGGTACTGGAAGCCAAATCTACTGATTGTTTGTCCAATAGGGGCAGTATACAAAGAGAAGAGGAGGGGGCCTAGGACTGATCCTTGAGGAACCCCAACAGTAAGGGGAAGGTGAGAGGAGGAGGAACCAGCGAAACATACAGTGAAGGATCGGTCAGAGAGATAGGAGGAGAACCAGGAGAGAACGGTGTCCTTGAGGCCGATGGAGCGGAGCATAGTGAGGAGGAGCTGATGATCCACAGTGTCAAATGCTGCAGAGAGATCCAAGAGAATTAGCATGGAGTAGTGACCATTAGATTTAGCTGTTAGTAGGTCATTAGAGACTTTAGTGAGGGCAGTTTCAGTAGAGTGTAAAGAGCGGAAACCAGATTGAAGAGGGTCGAGAAGAGAGTTATCTGAGAGATAGCGGGTAAGACGGGAGTGGACCAGGCGTTCGAGGAGTTTAGAGATGAATGGAAGATTAGAGACAGGTCTATAATTAGCGGCACAGTTTTGGTCGAGGGATGGTTTTTTAAGTAATGGATGTATGATGGCATGCTTAAATGAGGAGGGAAAAATACCGGAAGTGAGGGAAAGGTTGAATATTTTTGTTAGGTGAGAGGTGACAGCCGGGGAAAGGGACTGGAGGAAATGTGACGGAATGGGGTCACTGGTGCAGGTGGTCGGGCGAGAAGATGCAAGGAGCCTGCTTACTTCTTCTTCTGTAACTGGTTCAAAGTCAGAGAGTGAACTAGATGCAGTGGGGGAGGGAGGACAGTGCATGGTATGAAGAGATTGGGAGATGATTTCCTGTCGAATATGGTCAATTTTTTCTTTGAAGTAATTGGCCAGATTGTCAGCACGGAGATCCGTGGTTGGGGCCTGCGCTCTTGGGTTGAGTAGGGACTGGAACGTGTCAAAGAGACGTTTAGGGTTATTGGACAGGGAGGTGATGAGGGTGTTGAAGTAGGTTTGTTTGGAGAGGTGAAGGGCAGAATTGTATGTCTTTAGCATGAACTTATAATGGATGAAATCTTCGGGTAGATTAGATTTTCTCCACAGACGTTCTGCGCACCTGGAGCACCGCTGCAGGAAACATGTTTGCAGCGTGTGCCACGGTTGTTGCCGTCTGTGCCGAGTTGTTTTATGTATAGGAGGAGCAGCTTCATCCAGGGCACTTTGCAGGGTTTCATTGTAATGCTTCAGAGCAGAATCAGGACATGAGATGGAGGAGATTGGGGCCAATGAGGACTGCAAGTTCTTCATAAGTTCCTGGGTGTTAATGGCCTGTATGTTTCTATAAGTGTGGAAAGTGGGGGTGACCTGAGCGGGATGGCAGTTCTTGATAGAGAATGAAAGAAGGTGGTGGTCAGAGAGTGGGAGAGGGGAGTTTGTGAAATCATCCACTGAGCAAAGCCGGGAGAAGACCAAGTCAAGGGAGTTTCCATCTTCATGTGTTGGCGAGTTAGTATGCTGCGAGAGGCCGAAAGAGGAGGTTAGAGCCAAAAGGTGAGAAGCAGATGGGGAGAGGGGAGAGGCAATAGGGATGTTGAAATCACCCATGATAAGGGTGGGGGTGTCACAGGAAAGAAAGTGTGGAAGCCAGGTGGCAAAGTGATCCAGGAACTGATGAGAGGGGCCGGGAGGACGATACACCACCACCACTCGCATGGAGAAGGGGACGTAGAGTCTGACCACATGGACCTCAAAGGAAGGGAAGACAAGTGAGGGTACTTGGGGGATAACTTGGAAAGTACATTTTGGTGAAAGGAGCAGACCAACGCCTCCACCTGCTCTGTTGTCTGATCTTGGGGTATGAATTGCCTACAGCCAGCCCAATTTTTTTATTTTAGGCCTTCGATGCCTGTCTGCGGTCACTCCTTCCACTAGGCCTACACTGACCACACCACTGCTGCCCGTGTACCCCTGGAACCAATTTAAAATTGCCTACAGCCAGCCCAATTTTTTTATTTTAGGCCTTCGATGCCTGTCTGCGGTCCATTCTTTCTACTACTACTACACTGACCAGGCCACTGCTGCCCGTGTACCCCTGGAACCAATTTAAAATTGCCTACAGCCATGTGTTATTATTTTAGGCCTTCGATGCCTGTCTGCGGTCACTCCTTCCACTAGGCCTCCACTGACCACACCACTGCTGCCGTATACCCCTGGAACCAATTTAAAATTGCCTACAGCCAGCCCAATTTTTTTATTTTAGGCCTTTGATGCCTGTCTGCAGTCCGTTCTTTCTACTACTACTACACTGACCAGGCCACTGCTGCCCGTGTACCCCTGGAACCAATTTAAAATTGCCTACAGCCAGCCCAATTTTTGTATTTTAGGCCTTCGATGCCTGTCTGCGGTCACTCCTTCCACTAGGCCTCCACTGACCACACCACTGCTGCCCGTGTACCCCTGGAACCAATTTAAAATTGCCTACAGCCAGCCCAATTTTTTTATTTTAGGCCTTCGATGCCTGTCTGCGGTCCATTCTTTCTACTACTACTACACTGACCAGGCCACTGCTGCCCGTGTACCCCTGGAACCAATTTAAAATTGCCTACAGCCATGTGTTATTATTTTAGGCCTTCGATGCCTGTCTGCGGTCACTCCTTCCACTAGGCCTCCACTGACCACACCACTGCTGCCCGTATACCCCTGGAACCAATTTAAAATTGCCTACAGCCAGCCCAATTTTTTTATTTTAGGCCTTTGATGCCTGTCTGCGGTCCGTTCTTTCTACTACTACTACACTGACCAGGCCACTGCTGCCCGTTTACCCCTGGAACCAATTTAAAATTGCCTACAGCCAGCCCAATTTTTTCATTTTAGGCCTTCGAGGCCTGTCTGCGGTCACTCCTTCCACTAGGCCTCCACTGACCACACCACTGCTGCCCGTGTACCCCTGGAACCAATTTAAAATTGCCTACAGCCATGTGTTATTATTTTAGGCCTTCGATGCCTGTCTGCGGTCACTCCTTCCACTAGGCATCCACTGACCACACCACTGCTGCCCGTGTACCCCTGGAACCAATTTAAAATTGCCTACAGCCAGCCCAATTTTTTTATTTTAGGCCTTCGATGCCTGTCTGCGGTCACTCCTTCCACTAGGCCTCCACTGACCACACCACTGCTGCCCGTGTACCCCTGGAACCAATTTAAAATTGCCTACAGCCAGCCCAATTTTTTTATTTTAGTCCTTCGATGCCTGTCTGCGGTCACTCCTTCCACTAGGCCTCCACTGACCACACCACTGCTGCCCGTGTACCCCTGGAACCAATTTAAAATTGCCTACAGCCAGCCCAATTTTTTTATTTTAGGCCTTCGATGCCTGTCTGCGGTCCATTCTTTCTACTACTACTACACTGACCAGGCCACTGCTGCCCGTGTACCCCTGGAACCAATTTAAAATTGCCTACAGCCATGTGTTATTATTTTAGGCCTTCGATGCCTGTCTGCGGTCACTCCTTCCACTAGGCCTCCACTGACCATACCACTGCTGCCCGTATACCCCTGGAACAAATTAAAATTGCCTACAGCCAGCCCAATTTTTTTATTTTAGGCCTTTGATGCCTGTCTGCAGTCCGTTCTTTCTACTACTACTAAACTGACCAGGTCACTGCTGCCCGTGTACCCCTGGAACCAATTTAAAATTGCCTACAGCCAGCCCAATTTTTGTATTTTAGGCCTTCGATGCCTGTCTGTGGTCACTCCTTCCACTAGGCCTCCACTGACCACACCACTGCTGCCCGTGTACCCCTGGAACCAATTTAAAATTGCCTACAGCCAGCCCAATTTTTTTATTTTAGGCCTTCGATGCCTGTCTGCGGTCACTCCTTCCACTAGGCCTCCACTGACCACACCACTGCTGCCCGTGTACCCCTGGAACCAATTTAAAATTGCATACAGCCAGCCCAATTTTTTTATTTTAGGCCTTCGATGCCTGTCTGTGGTCCATTCTTTCTACTACTACTACACTGACCAGGCCACTGCTGCCCGTGTACCCCTGGAACCAATTTAAAATTGCCTACAGCCATGTGTTATTATTTTAGGCCTTCGATGCCTGTCTGCGGTCACTCCTTCCACTAGGCCTCCACTGACCACACCACTGCTGCCCGTATACCCCTGGAACCAATTTAAAATTGCCTACAGCAAGCCCAATTTTTTTATTTTAGGCCTTTGATGCCTGTCTGCGGTCACTCCTTCCACTAGGCCTCCACTGACCACACCACTGCTGCCCGTGTACCCCTGGAACCAATTTAAAATTGCCTTCAGCCATGTGTTATTATTTTAGGCCTTCGATGCCTGTCTGCGGTCACTCCTTCCACTAGGCCTCCACTGACCACACCACTGTTGCCCGTGTACCCCTGGAACCAATTTAAAATTGCCTTCAGCCATGTGTTATTATTTTAGGCCTTCGATGCCTGTCTGCGGTCACTCCTTCCACTAGGCCTCCACTGACCACACCACTGTTGCCCGTGTACCCCTGGAACCAATTTAAAATTGCCTTCAGCCATGTGTTATTATTTTAGGCCTTCGATGCCTGTCTGCGGTCACTCCTTCCACTAGGCCTCCACTGACCACACCACTGTTGTCCGTGTACCCCTGGAACCAATTTAAAATTGCCTACAGCCAGCCCAATTTTTTTATTTTAGGCCTTCGATGCCTGTCTGCGGTCACTCCTTCCACTAGGCCTCCACTGACCACACCACTGCTGCCCGTGTACCCCTGGAACCAATTTAAAATTGCCTACAGCCAGCCCAAATTTTTTATTTTAGCCCTTCGATACCTGTCTGCGGTCACTCCTTCCACTAGGCCTCCACTGACCACACCACTGCTGCCCGTGTACCCCTGGAACCAATTTAAAATTGCCTACAGCCAGCCCAATTTTTTTTTTGTTTTAGGCCTTCGATGCCTGTCTGCGGTCCATTCTTTCTACTACTACTACACTGACCAGGCCACTGCTGCCCGTGTACCCCTGGAAGCAATTTAAAATTGCCTACAGCCATGTGTTATTATTTTAGGCCTTCGATGCCTGTCTGCGGTCACTCCTTCCACTAGGCCTCCACTGACCACACCACTGCTGCCCGTATACCCCTGGAACCAATTTAAAATTGCCTACAGCCAGCCCAATTTTTTTATTTTAGGCCTTTGATGCCTGTCTGCGGTCCGTTCTTTCTACTACTACTACACTGACCAGGCCACTGCTGCCCATGTACCCCTGGAACCAATTTAAAATTGCCTACAGCCAGCCCAATTTTTTTATTTTAGGCCTTCGAGGCCTGTCTGCGGTCACTCCTTCCACTAGGCCTCCACTGACCACACCACTGCTGCCCGTGTACCCCTGGAACCAATTTAAAATTGCCTTCAGCCATGTGTTATTATTTTAGGCCTTCGATGCCTGTCTGCGGTCACTCCTTCCACTAGGCCTCCACTGACCACACCACTGTTGCCCGTGTACCCCTGGAACCAATTTAAAATTGCCTTCAGCCATGTGTTATTATTTTAGGCCTTCGATGCCTGTCTGCGGTCACTCCTTCCACTAGGCCTCCACTGACCACACCACTGTTGCCCGTGTACCCCTGGAACCAATTTAAAATTGCCTACAGCCAGCCCAATTTTTTTATTTTAGGCCTTCGATGCCTGTCTGCGGTCACTCCTTCCACTAGGCCTCCACTGACCACACCACTGCTGCCCGTGTACCCCTGGAACCAATTTAAAATTGCCTACAGCCAGCCCAAATTTTTTATTTTAGCCCTTCGATACCTGTCTGCGGTCACTCCTTCCACTAGGCCTCCACTGACCACACCACTGCTGCCCGTGTACCCCTGGAACCAATTTAAAATTGCCTACAGCCAGCCCAATTTTTTTTTTGTTTTAGGCCTTCGATGCCTGTCTGCGGTCCATTCTTTCTACTACTACTACACTGACCAGGCCACTGCTGCCCGTGTACCCCTGGAAGCAATTTAAAATTGCCTACAGCCATGTGTTATTATTTTAGGCCTTCGATGCCTGTCTGCGGTCACTCCTTCCACTAGGCCTCCACTGACCACACCACTGCTGCCCGTATACCCCTGGAACCAATTTAAAATTGCCTACAGCCAGCCCAATTTTTTTATTTTAGGCCTTTGATGCCTGTCTGCGGTCCGTTCTTTCTACTACTACTACACTGACCAGGCCACTGCTGCCCATGTACCCCTGGAACCAATTTAAAATTGCCTACAGCCAGCCCAATTTTTTTATTTTAGGCCTTCGAGGCCTGTCTGCGGTCACTCCTTCCACTAGGCCTCCACTGACCACACCACTGCTGCCCGTGTACCCCTGGAACCAATGTAAAATTGCCTACAGCCATGTGTTATTATTTTAGGCCTTCGATGCCTGTCTGCGGTCACTCCTTCCACTAGGCCTCCACTGACCACACCACTGCTGCCCGTGTACCCCTGGAACCAATTTAAAATTGCCTACAGCCAGCCCAATTTTTTTATTTTAGGCCTTCGATGCCTGTCTGCGGTCACTCCTTCCACTAGGCCTCCACTGACCACACCACTGCTGCCCATGTACCCCTGGAACCAATTTAAAATTGCCTACAGCCAGCCCAATTTTTTTATTTTAGGCCTTTGATGCCTGTCTGCGGTCCGTTCTTTCTACTACTACTACACTGACCAGGCCACTGCTGCCTGTGTACCCCTGGAACCAATTTAAAATTGCCTACAGCCAGCCCAATTTTTTTATTTTAGGCCTTCGAGGCCTGTCTGCGGTCACTCCTTCCACTAGGCCTCCACTGACCACACCACTGCTGCCCGTGTACCCCTGGAACCAATTTAAAATTGCCTACAGCCATGTGTTATTATTTTAGGCCTTCGATGCCTGTCTGCGGTCACTCCTTCCACTAGGCCTCCACTGACCACATCACTGCTGCCCGTGTACCCCTGGAACCAATTTAAAATTGCCTACAGCCAGCCCAATTTTTTTATTTTAGGCCTTCGATGCCTGTCTGCAATCCGTTCTATCTACTACTACTACACTGACCAGGCCACTGCTGCCCGTGTACCCCTGGAACCAATTTAAAATTGCCTACAGCCATGTGTTATTATTTTAGGCCTTCGATGCCTGTCTGCGGTCACTCCTTACAATATGCCTCCACTGACCACACCACTGCTGCCCGTGTACCCCTGGAACCAATTTAAAATTGCCTACAGCCAGCCCAATTTTTTTATTTTAGGCCTTTGATGCCTGTCTGCGGTCCGTTCTTTCTACTACTACTACACTGACCAGGCCACTGCTGCCCGTGTACCCCTGGAACCAATTTAAAATTGCCTACAGCCAGCGCAATTTTTTTATTTTAGGCCTTCGAGGCCTGTCTGCGGTCACTCCTTCCACTAGGCCTCCACTGACCACACCACTGCTGCCCATGTACCCCTGGAACCAATTTAAAATTGCCTACAGCCATGTGTTATTATTTTAGGCCTTCGATGCCTGTCTGCGGTCACTCCTTCCACTAGGCCTCCACTGACCACACCACTGCTGCCCGTGTACCCCTGGAACCAATTTAAAATTGCCTACAGCCAGCCCAATTTTTGTATTTTAGGCCTTCGATGCCTGTCTGCGGTCACTCCTTCCACTAGGCCTCCACTGACCACACCACTGCTGCCCGTGTACCCCTGGAACCAATTTAAAATTGCCTACAGCCAGCCCAATTTTTTTTATTTTAGGCCTTCGATGCCTGTCTGCGGTCACTCCTTCCACTAGGCCTCCACTGACCACACCACTGCTGCCCGTGTACCCCTGGAACCAATTTAAAATTGCCTACAGCCAGCCCAATTTTTTTATTTTAGGCCTTCGATGCCTGTCTGCGGTCCATTCTTTCTACTGCTACTACACTGACCAGGCCACTGCTGCCCGTGTACCCCTGGAACCAATTTAAAATTGCCTACAGCCATGTGTTATTATTTTAGGCCTTCGATGCCTGTCTGCGGTCACTCCTTCCACTAGGCCTCCACTGACCACACCACTGCTGCCCGTATACCCCTGGAACCAATTTAAAATTGCCTACAGCCAGCCCAATTTTATTATTTTAGGCCTTTGATGCCTGTCTGCGGTCCGTTCTTTCTACTACTACTACACTGACCAGGCCACTGCTGCCCGTTTACCCCTGGAACCAATTTAAAATTGCCTACAGCCAGCCCAATTTTTTTATTTTAGGCCTTCGAGGCCTGTCTGCGGTCACTCCTTCCACTAGGCCTCCACTGACCACACCACTGCTGCCCGTGTACCCCTGGAACCAATTTAAAATTGCCTACAGCCAGCCAATTTTTTTATTTTAGGCCTTCGATGCCTGTCTGCGGTCACTCCTTCCACTAGGCCTCCACTGACCACACCACTGCTGCCCGTATACCCCTGGAACCAATTTAAAATTGCCTACAGCCAGCCCAATTTTATTATTTTAGGCCTTTGATGCCTGTCTGCGGTCCGTTCTTTCTACTACTACTACACTGACCAGGCCACTGCTGCCCGTTTACCCCTGGAACCAATTTAAAATTGCCTACAGCCATGTGTTATTATTTTAGGCCTTCGATGCCTGTCTGCGGTCACTCCTTCCACTAGGCATCCACTGACCACACCACTGCTGCCCGTATACCCCTGGAACCAATTTAAAATTGCCTACAGCCAGCCAATTTTTTTATTTTAGGCCTTCGATGCCTGTCTGCGGTCACTCCTTCCACTAGGCCTCCACTGACCACACCACTGCTGCCCGTGTACCCCTGGAACCAATTTAAAATTGCCTTCAGCCAGCCCAATATTTTTATTTTAGGCCTTTGATGCCTGTCTGCGGTCCGTTCTTTCTACTACTACTACACTGACCAGGCCACTGCTGCCCATGTACCCCTGGAACCAATTTAAAATTGCCTACAGCCAGCCCAATTTTTTTATTTTAGGCCTTCGAGGCCTGTCTGCGGTCACTCCTTCCACTAGGCCTCCACTGACCACACCACTGCTGCCCGTGTACCCCTGGAACCAATTTAAAATTGCCTTCAGCCATGTGTTATTATTTTAGGCCTTCGATGCCTGTCTGCGGTCACTCCTTCCACTAGGCCTCCACTGACCACACCACTGTTGCCCGTGTACCCCTGGAACCAATTTAAAATTGCCTTCAGCCATGTGTTATTATTTTAGGCCTTCGATGCCTGTCTGCGGTCACTCCTTCCACTAGGCCTCCACTGACCACACCACTGTTGCCCGTGTACCCCTGGAACCAATTTAAAATTGCCTACAGCCAGCCCAATTTTTTTATTTTAGGCCTTCGATGCCTGTCTGCGGTCACTCCTTCCACTAGGCCTCCACTGACCACACCACTGCTGCCCGTGTACCCCTGGAACCAATTTAAAATTGCCTACAGCCAGCCCAAATTTTTTATTTTAGCCCTTCGATACCTGTCTGCGGTCACTCCTTCCACTAGGCCTCCACTGACCACACCACTGCTGCCCGTGTACCCCTGGAACCAATTTAAAATTGCCTACAGCCAGCCCAATTTTTTTTTTGTTTTAGGCCTTCGATGCCTGTCTGCGGTCCATTCTTTCTACTACTACTACACTGACCAGGCCACTGCTGCCCGTGTACCCCTGGAAGCAATTTAAAATTGCCTACAGCCATGTGTTATTATTTTAGGCCTTCGATGCCTGTCTGCGGTCACTCCTTCCACTAGGCCTCCACTGACCACACCACTGCTGCCCGTATACCCCTGGAACCAATTTAAAATTGCCTACAGCCAGCCCAATTTTTTTATTTTAGGCCTTTGATGCCTGTCTGCGGTCCGTTCTTTCTACTACTACTACACTGACCAGGCCACTGCTGCCCATGTACCCCTGGAACCAATTTAAAATTGCCTACAGCCAGCCCAATTTTTTTATTTTAGGCCTTCGAGGCCTGTCTGCGGTCACTCCTTCCACTAGGCCTCCACTGACCACACCACTGCTGCCCGTGTACCCCTGGAACCAATGTAAAATTGCCTACAGCCATGTGTTATTATTTTAGGCCTTCGATGCCTGTCTGCGGTCACTCCTTCCACTAGGCCTCCACTGACCACACCACTGCTGCCCGTGTACCCCTGGAACCAATTTAAAATTGCCTACAGCCAGCCCAATTTTTTTATTTTAGGCCTTCGATGCCTGTCTGCGGTCACTCCTTCCACTAGGCCTCCACTGACCACACCACTGCTGCCCATGTACCCCTGGAACCAATTTAAAATTGCCTACAGCCAGCCCAATTTTTTTATTTTAGGCCTTTGATGCCTGTCTGCGGTCCGTTCTTTCTACTACTACTACACTGACCAGGCCACTGCTGCCTGTGTACCCCTGGAACCAATTTAAAATTGCCTACAGCCAGCCCAATTTTTTTATTTTAGGCCTTCGAGGCCTGTCTGCGGTCACTCCTTCCACTAGGCCTCCACTGACCACACCACTGCTGCCCGTGTACCCCTGGAACCAATTTAAAATTGCCTACAGCCATGTGTTATTATTTTAGGCCTTCGATGCCTGTCTGCGGTCACTCCTTCCACTAGGCCTCCACTGACCACATCACTGCTGCCCGTGTACCCCTGGAACCAATTTAAAATTGCCTACAGCCAGCCCAATTTTTTTATTTTAGGCCTTCGATGCCTGTCTGCAATCCGTTCTATCTACTACTACTACACTGACCAGGCCACTGCTGCCCGTGTACCCCTGGAACCAATTTAAAATTGCCTACAGCCATGTGTTATTATTTTAGGCCTTCGATGCCTGTCTGCGGTCACTCCTTACAATATGCCTCCACTGACCACACCACTGCTGCCCGTGTACCCCTGGAACCAATTTAAAATTGCCTACAGCCAGCCCAATTTTTTTATTTTAGGCCTTTGATGCCTGTCTGCGGTCCGTTCTTTCTACTACTACTACACTGACCAGGCCACTGCTGCCCGTGTACCCCTGGAACCAATTTAAAATTGCCTACAGCCAGCGCAATTTTTTTATTTTAGGCCTTCGAGGCCTGTCTGCGGTCACTCCTTCCACTAGGCCTCCACTGACCACACCACTGCTGCCCATGTACCCCTGGAACCAATTTAAAATTGCCTACAGCCATGTGTTATTATTTTAGGCCTTCGATGCCTGTCTGCGGTCACTCCTTCCACTAGGCCTCCACTGACCACACCACTGCTGCCCGTGTACCCCTGGAACCAATTTAAAATTGCCTACAGCCAGCCCAATTTTTGTATTTTAGGCCTTCGATGCCTGTCTGCGGTCACTCCTTCCACTAGGCCTCCACTGACCACACCACTGCTGCCCGTGTACCCCTGGAACCAATTTAAAATTGCCTACAGCCAGCCCAATTTTTTTTATTTTAGGCCTTCGATGCCTGTCTGCGGTCACTCCTTCCACTAGGCCTCCACTGACCACACCACTGCTGCCCGTGTACCCCTGGAACCAATTTAAAATTGCCTACAGCCAGCCCAATTTTTTTATTTTAGGCCTTCGATGCCTGTCTGCGGTCCATTCTTTCTACTGCTACTACACTGACCAGGCCACTGCTGCCCGTGTACCCCTGGAACCAATTTAAAATTGCCTACAGCCATGTGTTATTATTTTAGGCCTTCGATGCCTGTCTGCGGTCACTCCTTCCACTAGGCCTCCACTGACCACACCACTGCTGCCCGTATACCCCTGGAACCAATTTAAAATTGCCTACAGCCAGCCCAATTTTATTATTTTAGGCCTTTGATGCCTGTCTGCGGTCCGTTCTTTCTACTACTACTACACTGACCAGGCCACTGCTGCCCGTTTACCCCTGGAACCAATTTAAAATTGCCTACAGCCAGCCCAATTTTTTTATTTTAGGCCTTCGAGGCCTGTCTGCGGTCACTCCTTCCACTAGGCCTCCACTGACCACACCACTGCTGCCCGTGTACCCCTGGAACCAATTTAAAATTGCCTACAGCCAGCCAATTTTTTTATTTTAGGCCTTCGATGCCTGTCTGCGGTCACTCCTTCCACTAGGCCTCCACTGACCACACCACTGCTGCCCGTATACCCCTGGAACCAATTTAAAATTGCCTACAGCCAGCCCAATTTTATTATTTTAGGCCTTTGATGCCTGTCTGCGGTCCGTTCTTTCTACTACTACTACACTGACCAGGCCACTGCTGCCCGTTTACCCCTGGAACCAATTTAAAATTGCCTACAGCCATGTGTTATTATTTTAGGCCTTCGATGCCTGTCTGCGGTCACTCCTTCCACTAGGCATCCACTGACCACACCACTGCTGCCCGTATACCCCTGGAACCAATTTAAAATTGCCTACAGCCAGCCAATTTTTTTATTTTAGGCCTTCGATGCCTGTCTGCGGTCACTCCTTCCACTAGGCCTCCACTGACCACACCACTGCTGCCCGTGTACCCCTGGAACCAATTTAAAATTGCCTACAGCCAGCCCAATATTTTTATTTTAGGCCTTCGATGCCTGTCTGCGGTCACTCCTTCCACTAGGCCTCCACTGACCACACCACTGCTGCCCGTGTACCCCTGGAACCAATTTAAAATTGCCTACAGCCAGCCAAATTTTTTTATTTTAGGCCTTCGATGCCTGTCTGCGGTCCATTCTTTCTACTACTACTACACTGACCAGGCCACTGCTGCCCGTGTACCCCTGGAACCAATTTAAAATTGCCTACAGCCAGCCCAATTTTTTTATTTTAGGCCTTCGATGCCTGTCTGCGGTCCATTCTTTCTACTACTACTACACTGACCAGGCCACTGCTGCCCGTGTACCCCTGGAACCAATTTAAAATTGCCTACAGCCAGCCCAATTTTTTTATTTTAGGCCTTCGAGGCCTGTCTGCGGTCACTCCTTCCACTAGGCCTCCACTGACCACACCACTGCTGCCCGTGTACCCCTGGAACCAATTTAAAATTGCCTACAGCCATGTGTTATTATTTTAGGCCTTCGATGCCTGTCTGCGGTCACTCCTTCCACTAGGCCTCCACTGACCACATCACTGCTGCCCGTGTACCCCTGGAACCAATTTAAAATTGCCTACAGCCAGCCCAATTTTTTTATTTTAGGCCTTCGATGCCTGTCTGCAATCCGTTCTATCTACTACTACTACACTGACCAGGCCACTGCTGCCCGTGTACCCCTGGAACCAATTTAAAATTGCCTACAGCCATGTGTTATTATTTTAGGCCTTCGATGCCTGTCTGCGGTCACTCCTTACAATATGCCTCCACTGACCACACCACTGCTGCCCGTGTACCCCTGGAACCAATTTAAAATTGCCTACAGCCAGCCCAATTTTTTTATTTTAGGCCTTTGATGCCTGTCTGCGGTCCGTTCTTTCTACTACTACTACACTGACCAGGCCACTGCTGCCCGTGTACCCCTGGAACCAATTTAAAATTGCCTACAGCCAGCGCAATTTTTTTATTTTAGGCCTTCGAGGCCTGTCTGCGGTCACTCCTTCCACTAGGCCTCCACTGACCACACCACTGCTGCCCATGTACCCCTGGAACCAATTTAAAATTGCCTACAGCCATGTGTTATTATTTTAGGCCTTCGATGCCTGTCTGCGGTCACTCCTTCCACTAAGCCTCCACTGACCACACCACTGCTGCCCGTGTACCCCTGGAACCAATTTAAAATTGCCTACAGCCAGCCCAATTTTTTTATTTTAGGCCTTCGATGCCTGTCTGCGGTCACTCCTTCCACTAGGCCTCCACTGACCACACCACTGCTGCCCATGTACCCCTGGAACCAATTTAAAATTGCCTACAGCCAGCCCAATTTTTTTATTTTAGGCCTTTGATGCCTGTCTGCGGTCCGTTCTTTCTACTACTACTACACTGACCAGGCCACTGCTGCCTGTGTACCCCTGGAACCAATTTAAAATTGCCTACAGCCAGCCCAATTTTTTTATTTTAGGCCTTCGAGGCCTGTCTGCGGTCACTCCTTCCACTAGGCCTCCACTGACCACACCACTGCTGCCCGTGTACCCCTGGAACCAATTTAAAATTGCCTACAGCCATGTGTTATTATTTTAGGCCTTCGATGCCTGTCTGCGGTCACTCCTTCCACTAGGCCTCCACTGACCACATCACTGCTGCCCGTGTACCCCTGGAACCAATTTAAAATTGCCTACAGCCAGCCCAATTTTTTTATTTTAGGCCTTCGATGCCTGTCTGCAATCCGTTCTATCTACTACTACTACACTGACCAGGCCACTGCTGCCCGTGTACCCCTGGAACCAATTTAAAATTGCCTACAGCCATGTGTTATTATTTTAGGCCTTCGATGCCTGTCTGCGGTCACTCCTTACAATATGCCTCCACTGACCACACCACTGCTGCCCGTGTACCCCTGGAACCAATTTAAAATTGCCTACAGCCAGCCCAATTTTTTTATTTTAGGCCTTTGATGCCTGTCTGCGGTCCGTTCTTTCTACTACTACTACACTGACCAGGCCACTGCTGCCCGTGTACCCCTGGAACCAATTTAAAATTGCCTACAGCCAGCGCAATTTTTTTATTTTAGGCCTTCGAGGCCTGTCTGCGGTCACTCCTTCCACTAGGCCTCCACTGACCACACCACTGCTGCCCATGTACCCCTGGAACCAATTTAAAATTGCCTACAGCCATGTGTTATTATTTTAGGCCTTCGATGCCTGTCTGCGGTCACTCCTTCCACTAGGCCTCCACTGACCACACCACTGCTGCCCGTGTACCCCTGGAACCAATTTAAAATTGCCTACAGCCAGCCCAATTTTTGTATTTTAGGCCTTCGATGCCTGTCTGCGGTCACTCCTTCCACTAGGCCTCCACTGACCACACCACTGCTGCCCGTGTACCCCTGGAACCAATTTAAAATTGCCTACAGCCAGCCCAATTTTTTTATTTTAGGCCTTCGATGCCTGTCTGCGGTCCATTCTTTCTACTGCTACTACACTGACCAGGCCACTGCTGCCCGTGTACCCCTGGAACCAATTTAAAATTGCCTACAGCCATGTGTTATTATTTTAGGCCTTCGATGCCTGTCTGCGGTCACTCCTTCCACTAGGCCTCCACTGACCACACCACTGCTGCCCGTATACCCCTGGAACCAATTTAAAATTGCCTACAGCCAGCCCAATTTTATTATTTTAGGCCTTTGATGCCTGTCTGCGGTCCGTTCTTTCTACTACTACTACACTGACCAGGCCACTGCTGCCCGTTTACCCCTGGAACCAATTTAAAATTGCCTACAGCCAGCCCAATTTTTTTATTTTAGGCCTTCGAGGCCTGTCTGCGGTCACTCCTTCCACTAGGCCTCCACTGACCACACCACTGCTGCCCGTGTACCCCTGGAACCAATTTAAAATTGCCTACAGCCAGCCAATTTTTTTATTTTAGGCCTTCGATGCCTGTCTGCGGTCACTCCTTCCACTAGGCCTCCACTGACCACACCACTGCTGCCCGTATACCCCTGGAACCAATTTAAAATTGCCTACAGCCAGCCCAATTTTATTATTTTAGGCCTTTGATGCCTGTCTGCGGTCCGTTCTTTCTACTACTACTACACTGACCAGGCCACTGCTGCCCGTTTACCCCTGGAACCAATTTAAAATTGCCTACAGCCAGCCCAATATTTTTATTTTAGGCCTTCGATGCCTGTCTGCGGTCACTCCTTCCACTAGGCCTCCACTGACCACACCACTGCTGCCCGTGTACCCCTGGAACCAATTTAAAATTGCCTACAGCCAGCCAAATTTTTTTATTTTAGGCCTTCGATGCCTGTCTGCGGTCCATTCTTTCTACTACTACTACACTGACCAGGCCACTGCTGCCCGTGTACCCCTGGAACCAATTTAAAATTGCCTACAGCCAGCCCAATTTTTTTATTTTAGGCCTTCGATGCCTGTCTGCGGTCCATTCTTTCTACTACTACTACACTGACCAGGCCACTGCTGCCCGTGTACCCCTGGAACCAATTTAAAATTGCCTACAGCCAGCCCAATTTTTTTATTTTAGGCCTTCGAGGCCTGTCTGCGGTCACTCCTTCCACTAGGCCTCCACTGACCACACCACTGCTGCCCGTGTACCCCTGGAACCAATTTAAAATTGCCTACAGCCATGTGTTATTATTTTAGGCCTTCGATGCCTGTCTGCGGTCACTCCTTCCACTAGGCCTCCACTGACCACATCACTGCTGCCCGTGTACCCCTGGAACCAATTTAAAATTGCCTACAGCCAGCCCAATTTTTTTATTTTAGGCCTTCGATGCCTGTCTGCAATCCGTTCTATCTACTACTACTACACTGACCAGGCCACTGCTGCCCGTGTACCCCTGGAACCAATTTAAAATTGCCTACAGCCATGTGTTATTATTTTAGGCCTTCGATGCCTGTCTGCGGTCACTCCTTACAATATGCCTCCACTGACCACACCACTGCTGCCCGTGTACCCCTGGAACCAATTTAAAATTGCCTACAGCCAGCCCAATTTTTTTATTTTAGGCCTTTGATGCCTGTCTGCGGTCCGTTCTTTCTACTACTACTACACTGACCAGGCCACTGCTGCCCGTGTACCCCTGGAACCAATTTAAAATTGCCTACAGCCAGCGCAATTTTTTTATTTTAGGCCTTCGAGGCCTGTCTGCGGTCACTCCTTCCACTAGGCCTCCACTGACCACACCACTGCTGCCCATGTACCCCTGGAACCAATTTAAAATTGCCTACAGCCATGTGTTATTATTTTAGGCCTTCGATGCCTGTCTGCGGTCACTCCTTCCACTAGGCCTCCACTGACCACACCACTGCTGCCCGTGTACCCCTGGAACCAATTTAAAATTGCCTACAGCCAGCCCAATTTTTGTATTTTAGGCCTTCGATGCCTGTCTGCGGTCACTCCTTCCACTAGGCCTCCACTGACCACACCACTGCTGCCCGTGTACCCCTGGAACCAATTTAAAATTGCCTACAGCCAGCCCAATTTTTTTATTTTAGGCCTTCGATGCCTGTCTGCGGTCCATTCTTTCTACTGCTACTACACTGACCAGGCCACTGCTGCCCGTGTACCCCTGGAACCAATTTAAAATTGCCTACAGCCATGTGTTATTATTTTAGGCCTTCGATGCCTGTCTGCGGTCACTCCTTCCACTAGGCCTCCACTGACCACACCACTGCTGCCCGTATACCCCTGGAACCAATTTAAAATTGCCTACAGCCAGCCCAATTTTATTATTTTAGGCCTTTGATGCCTGTCTGCGGTCCGTTCTTTCTACTACTACTACACTGACCAGGCCACTGCTGCCCGTTTACCCCTGGAACCAATTTAAAATTGCCTACAGCCAGCCCAATTTTTTTATTTTAGGCCTTCGAGGCCTGTCTGCGGTCACTCCTTCCACTAGGCCTCCACTGACCACACCACTGCTGCCCGTGTACCCCTGGAACCAATTTAAAATTGCCTACAGCCAGCCAATTTTTTTATTTTAGGCCTTCGATGCCTGTCTGCGGTCACTCCTTCCACTAGGCCTCCACTGACCACACCACTGCTGCCCGTATACCCCTGGAACCAATTTAAAATTGCCTACAGCCAGCCCAATTTTATTATTTTAGGCCTTTGATGCCTGTCTGCGGTCCGTTCTTTCTACTACTACTACACTGACCAGGCCACTGCTGCCCGTTTACCCCTGGAACCAATTTAAAATTGCCTACAGCCAGCCCAATATTTTTATTTTAGGCCTTCGATGCCTGTCTGCGGTCACTCCTTCCACTAGGCCTCCACTGACCACACCACTGCTGCCCGTGTACCCCTGGAACCAATTTAAAATTGCCTACAGCCAGCCAAATTTTTTTATTTTAGGCCTTCGATGCCTGTCTGCGGTCCATTCTTTCTACTACTACTACACTGACCAGGCCACTGCTGCCCGTGTACCCCTGGAACCAATTTAAAATTGCCTACAGCCAGCCCAATTTTTTTATTTTAGGCCTTCGATGCCTGTCTGCGGTCCATTCTTTCTACTACTACTACACTGACCAGGCCACTGCTGCCCGTGTACCCCTGGAACCAATTTAAAATTGCCTACAGCCAGCCCAATTTTTTTATTTTAGGCCTTCGAGGCCTGTCTGCGGTCACTCCTTCCACTAGGCCTCCACTGACCACACCACTGCTGCCCGTGTACCCCTGGAACCAATTTAAAATTGCCTACAGCCATGTGTTATTATTTTAGGCCTTCGATGCCTGTCTGCGGTCACTCCTTCCACTAGGCCTCCACTGACCACATCACTGCTGCCCGTGTACCCCTGGAACCAATTTAAAATTGCCTACAGCCAGCCCAATTTTTTTATTTTAGGCCTTCGATGCCTGTCTGCAATCCGTTCTATCTACTACTACTACACTGACCAGGCCACTGCTGCCCGTGTACCCCTGGAACCAATTTAAAATTGCCTACAGCCATGTGTTATTATTTTAGGCCTTCGATGCCTGTCTGCGGTCACTCCTTACAATATGCCTCCACTGACCACACCACTGCTGCCCGTGTACCCCTGGAACCAATTTAAAATTGCCTACAGCCAGCCCAATTTTTTTATTTTAGGCCTTTGATGCCTGTCTGCGGTCCGTTCTTTCTACTACTACTACACTGACCAGGCCACTGCTGCCCGTGTACCCCTGGAACCAATTTAAAATTGCCTACAGCCAGCGCAATTTTTTTATTTTAGGCCTTCGAGGCCTGTCTGCGGTCACTCCTTCCACTAGGCCTCCACTGACCACACCACTGCTGCCCATGTACCCCTGGAACCAATTTAAAATTGCCTACAGCCAGCCCAATTTTTTTATTTTAGGCCTTCGATGCCTGTCTGCGGTCACTCCTTCCACTAGGCCTCCACTGACCACACCACTGCTGCCCGTGTACCCCTGGAACCAATTTAAAATTGCCTACAGCCAGCCCAATTTTTTTATTTTAGGCCTTCGATGCCTGTCTGCGGTCCATTCTTTCTACTGCTACTACACTGACCAGGCCACTGCTGCCCGTGTACCCCTGGAACCAATTTAAAATTGCCTACAGCCATGTGTTATTATTTTAGGCCTTCGATGCCTGTCTGCGGTCACTCCTTCCACTAGGCCTCCACTGACCACACCACTGCTGCCCGTATACCCCTGGAACCAATTTAAAATTGCCTACAGCCAGCCCAATTTTATTATTTTAGGCCTTTGATGCCTGTCTGCGGTCCGTTCTTTCTACTACTACTACACTGACCAGGCCACTGCTGCCCGTTTACCCCTGGAACCAATTTAAAATTGCCTACAGCCAGCCCAATTTTTTTATTTTAGGCCTTCGAGGCCTGTCTGCGGTCACTCCTTCCACTAGGCCTCCACTGACCACACCACTGCTGCCCGTGTACCCCTGGAACCAATTTAAAATTGCCTACAGCCAGCCAATTTTTTTATTTTAGGCCTTCGATGCCTGTCTGCGGTCACTCCTTCCACTAGGCCTCCACTGACCACACCACTGCTGCCCGTATACCCCTGGAACCAATTTAAAATTGCCTACAGCCAGCCCAATTTTATTATTTTAGGCCTTTGATGCCTGTCTGCGGTCCGTTCTTTCTACTACTACTACACTGACCAGGCCACTGCTGCCCGTTTACCCCTGGAACCAATTTAAAATTGCCTACAGCCATGTGTTATTATTTTAG
Source organism: Ranitomeya imitator (assembly GCF_032444005.1). Taxonomy (NCBI): domain Eukaryota; kingdom Metazoa; phylum Chordata; class Amphibia; order Anura; family Dendrobatidae; genus Ranitomeya; species Ranitomeya imitator. Next base: position 516,087,539 of record NC_091287.1, read on the forward strand.
GCCTTCGATGCCTGTCTGCGGTCACTCCTTCCACTAGGCATCCACTGACCACACCACTGCTGCCCGTGTACCCCTGGAACCAATTTAAAATTGCCTACAGCCAGCCAATTTTTTTATTTTAGGCCTTCGATGCCTGTCTGCGGTCACTCCTTCCACTAGGCCTCCACTGACCACACCACTGCTGCCCGTGTACCCCTGGAACCAATTTAAAATTGCCTACAGCCAGCCCAATATTTTTATTTTAGGCCTTCGATGCCTGTCTGCGGTCACTCCTTCCACTAGGCCTCCACTGACCACACCACTGCTGCCCGTGTACCCCTGGAACCAATTTAAAATTGCCTACAGCCAGCCAAATTTTTTTATTTTAGGCCTTCGATGCCTGTCTGCGGTCCATTCTTTCTACTACTACTACACTGACCAGGCCACTGCTGCCCGTGTACCCCTGGAACCAATTTAAAATTGCCTACAGCCAGCCCAATTTTTTTATTTTAGGCCTTCGATGCCTGTCTGCGGTCCATTCTTTCTACTACTACTACACTGACCAGGCCACTGCTGCCCGTGTACCCCTGGAACCAATTTAAAATTGCCTACAGCTAGCCCAATTTTTTTATTTTAGGCCTTCGAGGCCTGTCTGCGGTCACTCCTTCCACTAGGCCTCCACTGACCACACCTCTGCTGCCCGTGTACCCCTGGAACCAATTTAAAATTGCCTACAGCCATGTGTTATTATTTTAGGCCTTCGATGCCTGTCTGCGGTCACTCCTTCCACTAGGCCTCCACTGACCACACCACTGCTGCCCGTGTACCCCTGGAACCAATTTAAAATTGCCTACAGCCAGCCTAATTTTTTTATTTTAGGCCTTCGATGCCTGTCTGCGGTCACTCCTTCCACTAGGCCTCCACTGACCACACCACTGCTGCCCGTGTACCCCTGGAACCAATTTACAATTGCCTACAGCCAGCCCAATTTTTTTATTTTAGGCCTTCGATGCCTGTCTGCGGTCACTCCTTCCACTAGGCCTCCACTGACCACACCACTGCTGCCCGTGTACCCCTGGAACCAATTTAAAATTGCCTACAGCCAGCCCAATTTTTTTATTTTAGGCCTTCGATGCCTGTCTGCGGTCCATTCTTTCTACTACTACTACACTGACCAGGCCACTGCTGCCCGTGTACCCCTGGAACCAATTTAAAATTGCCTACAGCCATGTGTTATTATTTTAGGCCTTCGATGCCTGTCTGCGGTCACTCCTTCCACTAGGCCTCCACTGACCACACCACTGCTGCCCGTATACCCCTGGAACCAATTTAAAATTGCCTACAGCCAGCCCAATTTTTTAATTTTAGGCCTTCGATGCCTGTCTGCGGTCCGTTCTTTCTACTACTACTACACTGACCAGGCCACTGCTGCCCGTGTTCCCCTGGAACCAATTTAAAATTGCCAAGAGCAATGTGTTATTATTGTTAGGCCTTCGATGCCTGTCTGCGGTCACTCCTTCCACTAGGCCTCCACTGACCACACCACTGCTGCCCGTATACCCCTGGAACCAATTTAAAATTGCCTACAGCCAGCCCAATTTTTTTGTTTTAGGCCTTCGATGCCTGTCTGCGGTCCGTTCTTTCTACTACTACTACACTGACCAGGCCACTGCTGCCCGTGTTGCCCTGGAACCAATTTAAAATTGCCAACAGCAATGTGTTATTATGTTAGGCCTTCGATGCCTGTTTGCGGTCACTCCTTCCAATAGTTCTCCACTGACCAGACCAATGCTGGCCGTGTACCCCTGGAACCCAGCTGAAAGTGCATGTAGCCTCCTTTTTTAATTTGTTTTATATTTAGAAAGCCCAGATTAACTACGCTGTGCAACGGTTCAAGCTACCCAGTCGACATTTCTTTTGCGAGAAAAGCCATCCCAGCCCTCCACCGGCATGAAAAAGTCTGCATTGTCATAGCACTCAGGCAATCAAACAGTAGAAAGGTGCACCTGACAAGAGATGCATGGACCAGTAGGCATGTCCACAAAAAGTTACATGTCCATTACGGCGCACTGGGTTAATGTGTTGGATGCATGGTCCACAGGGGACAGCCTACAAAGTCTGTCTGCAGTCCCTAATTCCAATTTTCCTCCGCTGACCACACCACTGCTGCCCGTGCACCCCTGGAACCAATTTTACAGTGTCTACAGCCTAATTTTGTTATGTTAGGCCTACTACGCCTGTCTGCGGTCCCTCCTTCCAATACTCGTCCACTGACCACACCACTGCTGCCCGTGGACCCCTGGAACCTATTTTTAATTGCATAGAGCATCCTTTTTTTAATAGTAGGCGTACAAAGTCTGTCTGCGGTCCACTATTGAAATTGTCCTCCACTGCCCAGAGCACTGCTGCTTGTGTACCCCTGTAACTTTTTTAAGCTGCAGTGAGCCACATTTTTGGGTTAAGTCCTACTACCTGTGTCTGTCTGCGCCACTCAATTCAGCTGTGTTCCTTTGAAAAAAGCTGAGCGTCAATAGTCTTGTTTTCAGCCTCTAGGAATTTTAAAACTGCATTGGGGTACAACTTTGGTAGGGCCTACTAACGGTGTCTGCCTCCCCAAGGTGTGCCCCATGTTTCCTCGCCATTGCTTCGATCTTAATGCTCTCGTTTAGTAGTTGTTGGAAACTACACTGCATTAGGCCTACAAATTGGGTATGGGGTGTAGAGAGATGGTGTGTTCCACTCCAAGGTGTTCTCCAGGTTGCCTTTCCTGAGCTTCGATCTTCCGGCTCTCGTTTAGTAGTTCTTGGAAACTACACTGCATTAGGCCTACAAATTGGGTATGGGGTGTAGAGAGATGGTGTGTTCCATTCCAAGGTGTTCTCCAGGTTGCCTTTCCTGAGCTTCGATCTTCCGGCTCTCGTTTAGTAGTTGTTGGAAACTACGCTGCATTAGGCCTACAAATTGGGTATGGGGTGTAGAGAGATGGTGTGTTCCACTCCAAGGTGTTCCCCAGGTTTCCTCGCCAATGCTTCGATCTTCATGCTCTCGTTTAGTAGTTGTTGGAAACTACACTGCATTAGGCCTACAAATTGGGTATGGGGTGTAGAGAGATGGTGTGTTCCACTCCAAGGTGTTCTCCAGGTTGCCTTTCCTGAGCTTCGATCTTCCGGCTCTCGTTTAGTAGTTCTTGGAAACTACACTGCATTAGGCCTACAAATTGGGTATGGGGTGTAGAGAGATGGTGTGTTCCACTCCAAGGTGTTCTCCAGGTTGCCTTTCCTGAGCTTCGATCTTCCGGCTCTCGTTTAGTAGTTGTTGGAAACTACGCTGCATTAGGCCTACAAATTGGGTATGGGGTGTAGAGAGATGGTGTGTTCCACTCCAAGGTGTTCCCCAGGTTTCCTCGCCAATGCTTCGATCTTCATGCTCTCATTTAGTAGTTGTTGGAAAATACACTGCATTATGCCTACAAATTGGGTATGGGGTGTAGAGAGATGGTGTGTTCCACTCCAAGGTGTTCTCCAGGTTGCCTTTCCTGAGCTTCGATCTTCCGGCTCTCGTTTAGTAGTTGTTGGAAACTACACTGCATTAGGCCTACAAATTGGGTATGGGGTGTAGAGAGATGGTGTGTTCCACTCCAAGGTGTTCTCCAGGTTGCCTTTCCTGAGCTTCGATCTTCCGGCTCTCGTTTAGTAGTTCTTGGAAACTACACTGCATTAGGCCTACAAATTGGGTATGGGGTGTAGAGAGATGGTGTGTTCCACTCCAAGGTGTTCTCCAGGTTGCCTTTCCTGAGCTTCGATCTTCCGGCTCTCGTTTAGTAGTTGTTGGAAACTACACTGCATTAGGCCTTCAAATTGGGTATGGGGTGTAGAGAGATGGTGTGTTCCACTCCAAGGTGTTCTCCAGGTTGCCTTTCCTGAGCTTCGATCTTCCGGCTCTCGTTTAGTAGTTGTTGGAAACTACGCTGCATTAGGCCTACAAATTGGATATGGGGTGTAGAGAGATGGTGTGTTCCACTCCAAGGTGTTCTCCAGGTTGCCTTTCCTGAGCTTCGATCTTCCGGCTCTCGTTTAGTAGTTCTTGGAAACTACACTGCATTAGGCCTACAAATTGGGTATGGGGTGTAGAGAGATGGTGTGTTCCACTCCAAGGTGTTCTCCAGGTTGCCTTTCCTGAGCTTCGATCTTCCGGCTCTCGTTTAGTAGTTGTTGGAAACTACACTGCATTAGGCCTTCAAATTGGGTATGGGGTGTAGAGAGATGGTGTGTTCCACTCCAAGGTGTTCTCCAGGTTGCCTTTCCTGAGCTTCGATCTTCCGGCTCTCGTTTAGTAGTTCTTGGAAACTACACTGCATTAGGCCTACAAATTGGGTATGGGGTGTAGAGAGATGGTGTGTTCCACTCCAAGGTGTTCTCCAGGTTGCCTTTCCTGAGCTTCGATCTTCCGGCTCTCGTTTAGTAGTTGTTGGAAACTACGCTGCATTAGGCCTACAAATTGGGTATGGGGTGTAGAGAGATGGTGTGTTCCACTCCAAGGTGTTCTCCAGGTTGCCTTTCCAGAACTTCTATCTTCAGGCTCTCATTAAATTGTGGTTAAACGGAACAACTGCATTTGGCGTACTAGTTGGTTTGGGGCCTACTATCGGTGTCTGCCACTCCTTGCTGTTCTCCTGGTTTCCTGTCCTGAAATTCCATTTTCAGGCTCTCGTTAAGTACTTGTTAATGTTAGACTGCATTTGGCCTACTAGTTGGGTTGGGGCCTACTATCGGTGTCTGCCACTCCTTGCTGTTCTCCTCCACTGAACAAAGCTGTGCCGCCTGTTTACTACGGTTGCCAATTTTGAACTGCATTTCGACTACTTACTGATTTGGGCCTACTCTCTGTGTCAGCCTCTCATTCCAGTTGTCCTCCACTGCAATGCCCCCTGGTTAGTCCTGTGTTACCAATTTTGAACTGCATTTAGCCAACTTTATTCTTTGGGCCTATATCTGTGTTTCCTCCTCATCCTGCCCATTGCCCAGCCAGTGATAGATGAGTATGCTGGTACATTGACCCATAACGCAAAATTCCCCGTGCACGCTACACAGCAAGATTGTGACCCTGCTGAAAGTCAGGTTCCTCTTCCCGCATACCATACCACCTTACACGGGGACAAAGAGGAAGGTGCAGATGAAAGTGCAGGTTCCTTCATCAGGTGGGGGGAGGAATACTAGTTGGCGACGTCACTGGCACAGGGCCTCTCATAGTACACAAAAGTGTTGCTGCCGGTGGGAGGCGCCCCCGCCATGCAAACACACCGCTGTACTTTGAGGGGCCCTGTGCCAGTGCCAATGCCAACGAGTGGGCCCCCCCTGCTTGCTCAGGATCACAGCACTTGCAAAGTTGAAATACTTACCTCTCCCTGCTCCACTGCCGTGACGTGGTCCAGATTTACTGGGCCCACTAATTACTTGAACCAGCCCTACCCCCCACAACTTTAGCCAAATGACCCCCAATTTCAAATGCCTTCCAATTATTATAAGGTAAATTACGATTGACAAGCTTCTTTAACAAGAATGGATGTTTTTGCCATTAAAATGGGCAGTGTAGGTGTTTTCCTGGCCTCCACTCACTGCCGACTATGCTCCCCCATTGACTTGCATTGGGTTTCGTGTTTCGGGCGATACCCGACTTTTCGCGATAATCGGCCGATTCCACTCGACTCGACTTCTAAGATAGTCAGGTTTCGCGAAACACGGCTCGACTCTAAAAAGGTCAAGGTCGCTCAACCCTACTCTGCAGGACACATAGAGGACCCTGCTGACCATAAGACCTTACACTCTACTGGAGAGAGAAGCCCCCACTTACCATAAGAGCTTACACTCTACAGGAGAGAGAGGACCCCACTGACCATAAGAGCTTACACTCTACAGGAGAGAGAGAAGACTCCAATGACCATAAGAGCTTACACTCTACAGGAGAGAGAGGACCCCACTGACCATAAGAGCTTACACTCTACAGGAGAGAGGACCCCACTGACCATAAGAGCTTACACTCTACAGGAGAGAGGACCCCACTGACCATAAGAGCTTACACTCTACAGGAGAGAGAGATAACAAACTGGCCATAAAATCTTACAGTCTACAGTAGAGAGAGCTTTACCTAGAGACTCAGGAGATGGAAAACGACTCTGCTGCACGATCTGTGCTCCACTGGGCACCGCTGATCTCTGATGGCCGTGGTACTGACCACTACTCTACAAGGTATGATAATCAACTAAATGTCATAGCTGCAGGGCATTATGGGGAAGCCTGGGCAGCCGTGAAAAAGTATATTACAATACATTAGCCCACTCTCTGATGCTTCAGCAGTGTGGGAAATGGTATTGGCCAAGATTTTTTTCCTTTCTGAGAACCAAATCTCAAAGTGTATGAATTCATATGAAACTGAAAATTTCAGAAAATTCAACTTACACTCGATCCTTCACAGATTAATCTGGTCCTTTCCACTAGTGTGCTTTCACTTTGTCGAATTTGCAGGTAATGAATCACAAAAAATTCAGACTATTAAGTATTAATTTAAAAAAAAATAACTTTAATGCAAATTCAATTTGCCTCACCTTTCGGAGTAGTTTTTTCATAAATGATTTTAAGTTCTGGTGTTTACTGCAAAGAACATCTTCAAGCTAAGATGAGTACTTTTGCCATCAAGATGAGGAAAACAAATACATAGAAAGAAAAAAATGCAAATAAAAATAAATAAAAAAGAACAGAAGAAAACAATGTTTTGGATTTTTTTTTTTAATTTGCTAAGAAAACATATATTTAACAGATTCCTTTTTAGCATATTAAGAGAATGGGCTTATTTCCATTTCTAGGGCTGCACTGCTTTTACTTCATTATTGGTTTTTGTACCGGTTCCATTTGACCTAGTGCGTTGCAGTGACATGAGGACAGGAGGTTTTGTGTAATTTGTACAAATGTGCATTCATTCCATTATTATGTAGTTTGCCCACTAAAGAACAACTATAGTCAAGGCTTGAATGGCTTCGATACAACGTTTCCAAACACTGTGTGAAAGAACATGTCAGTCATAGGAAATGCCATACAATGTATACTTGACTGCATGTGAGTAACCTTTCTCAATACCAGGTAATTAATTGTCATGTAGCAGGTAATTCAGATTGGCATTCACTTTGTATCCAGGACTGGTGCACAATATATTATAGTGTCATTCATATAGAATTTATTTAGGTCCCTGGCCTCAATGGAAGCCTTAGAATTCTCAAGACACATATATTGATTTGAAATACAGAAGGGCTGACCTGTGCTAAAATCTCCAAACTACAAGAAAGTAAAAGCTAATCTATAAACATAAAGAAGACGTCTTGTTAATTCAATAAATAATTAATGACTGGGCTTCTCAAAGCTGAAAAGGGCTGCTTCACTGTTTAGAAAAATGTATGTTCTTGGGATGTTAGTATGGATCTATTGATTCTAAAAAACAGTAGTGAGACAGACATAATGTGTTAGTATAAAACGAGACACATAGCAAAAAAAAGAGATCCTACAGTGCAACCGGTTTATTGGCAAAAAAATAAATTCAGAAGCAAAAAGAGAAAAATAACAAAATACCAATGGCTTACATTATTGGAAATGGGATTCTTTTTTTAATTAAAAATAAATATCTCAATTGCATTTTAGTTTGTTTTCCCTTTCAAACTGAAACCCTTGACATCATAGCCAGTTTTGGCTTTTATACCAGAACTTTTTTTTTCACTTTTCTACAGTCACCCCCCAGAAGCCATAACTTTGTTTTATTTTGGCAACATAGTCATATCAAGGCTTGTTTTATTTTTACAGGATCCTTTTTGGGTTGAACCCCCTTTAACTCTGCAGTAATATAAGAAAGTTGCAGATACAGCGTACCCCATCTAATATATGTATGTAGTTCAATCAGGTTCATGGGCAATCACACTACACTGTGCACAGATAAAGATTGTGAGTAGGGATGAGCGGACCCGTGGAATTTCAGGTTCTGGTACTTAACTCAAACTTTATTTCAAAGTTCGGTTCGGGTGCCAAAACTGTACGTGAACTTGAGCCACAACCCATTGAAAACCATAGGGACCTGGACTTTTGAGCATGAAAATTCTTTATCTTTCTGCAACAGAATTGCCCCAGAACTCTGAACATTGCAACGGACTTCTGGGAGAAGTCGGTGTTCGTCGTTTAGCACCGGACACTAACTTTTGGTACGAACCCTGAACTTTAAGCTTGGGTTTTCGCATCTCTACTTGTAAAGTATTAAGCAGCTCTGTACAAAGGGACAAAGAGGTTTTTCAATCCAGCAAAGTGAATTAACCCCTATCTGACCTCGGACGGGATAGTACGTCCGAGGTCAGATCCCCTGCTTTGATGCAGGGCTCTGCGGTGAGCCCACATCAAAGCCGGGACATGTCAGCTGTTTTGAACAGCTGACATGTGCCCGTAATAGGCGTGGGCAGAATTGCGATCTGCCCGCACCTATTAACTAGTTAAATGCCACTGTCAAACGCAGACAGCGGCATTTAACTACCGCTTCCAGCCGGGTGGCCGGAAATGACGTCATCGCCGACCCCGTCACATGATCGGGGGTCGGCGATGCATCAGGATGGTAACCATAGAGGTCCTTGAGACCTCTATGGTTACTGATCACCGGTGGCTGTGAGCACCACCCTGTGGTCGGCGCTCACAGCACACCTCCATTTCTGCTACATAGCAGCGATCAGCAGATCGCTGCTATGTAGCAGAGGCGATCGAGTTGTGCCTGCTTCTAGCCTCCCATGGAGGCTATTGAAGCATGGCAAAAGCAAAAAAAAAAAGTTTAAAAAAAGTGAAAAAAATAAAAAAAATATAAAAGTTTAAATCACCCCTCTTTCGCCCCAATCAAAATAAATCAATAAAAAAAAATCAAATCTACACATATTTGGTATCGCCGCGCTCAGAATCGCCCGATCTATCAATTAAAAAAAAACACTAACCTGATCGCTAAACGGCGTAGCGAGAAAAAAATTCGAAACGCCGGAATTACTTTTTTTAGGTCGCCGCGACATTGCATTAAAATGCAATAACGGGTGATCAAAAGAACGTATCTGCACCAAAATGCTATCATTAAAAACGCCAGCTCGGCACGCAAAAAATAAGCCCTCAACCGACCCCAGATCACGAAAAATGGAGACGCTACGAGTATCAGAAAATGGCGCAATTTGTTTTTTTTTTAGCAAAGTTTGGAATTTTTTTTCACCACTTAGATAAAAAATAACCTAGTCATGTTAGGTGTCTATGAACTCGTACTGACCTTGAGAATCATATTGGCAGGTCAGTTTTAGCATTTAGTGAACCTAGCAAAAAAGCCAAACAAAAAACAAGTGTGGGATTGCACTTTTTTTGCAATTTCACCGCACTTGGAATTTTTTTCCTGTTTTCTAGTACATGACATGCTAAAACCAATGATGTCGTTCAAAAGTACAACTCGTCCCGCAAAAAATAAGCCCTCACATGGCCAAATTGACGGAAAAATAAAAAAGTTATGGCTCTGGGAAGGAGGGGAGTGAAAAACGAACACGGAAAAACGAAAAATCCCAAGGTCATGAAGGGGTTAAAAGAAGAAATACTTTATTGTGACTTCATTAAACTACATAAAAATTGTATTGACGCGTTTTGAGTTGGTCTGACTCTTAGCCGTATAAATCGTAGGTACCGTTCTACGGCTAAGAGTCAGCCAGACTCGAAATGCCTCTGATACTTTTTATGCCCGTGCTACCATTTTAATGAATTCACAATAAAGAATTTCTGATTTTACTTCACTTTGCTGGGTTGAAAAAAATATTTTCGTCACTTTTAACTGTTTAACTCTTTAGGGAAGAAACATAAACAAAACAACAGTTCAAAACACATTTTAGAGGCAAAAACTGAGAAATAATAAAAAAAATGTGGCATACATTAAGAGAATTTTTTTATTTATTGAAAAAAAAGTATTGCCTTTGCTTTTGGAAACAATATTTTGGTTTTAACCCCTTCAAGACGGAGCCCTTTTTCATCTTTGCATTTCAGTTTTCCTCTTCCCTTTTTCCCAGAGCCATCATTTTTTTTATTTTTCCATCATTATAGCCATGTGAGGGCTTATTTTTTGTGGGACGAGTTGTGCTTTTGATTGACACCATTGGTTTTACCACATTGTGTACTCAAAAATGGTAAAAGAAATTCCAAGTGTGGTGAAATTGTGGTTCTTTTTTTATTTAAATGGTGAAAAAATCCAAGGTTTTTTAAAATGAAAACTGTATCATTTTCTGATACCCATAACGTCTCCATTTTTCGTGATCTCGGGTGGAGTGAGGGCTTATTTTTTGCATGCCGAGCTGACAATTTTAAAGATACCATTTTAGTGTGTATACTACCTTTTGATATCCCGTTATTGCATTTTAATGCAATGTTGCAGGGACCAAAAAAATTCTGAGGTTTTGACTTTTTTTGCTAAGACGTTTACTGATCGGGTTAATTTTGCTATATATATATATATATATAGATTGGGCGACTCTGAATGCGGTCATACTAAATATATGTACAGTATGCTTGATTTTTTTATTGTTTTATATTGAATGGGGCAAAAGGGAGGTGATTTTAACTTTTTTATGTTTTTAAAAACATTTTTTTAACTTTTGGCACGCTACAATAGTCTCCATGTGAGACTAGAAGCTGCCATAATTGGATCGGCTCTGCAACATACAGGTGATGATCAGATCCCTGTATGTAGCAGAATTGCTGACTTGCTATGAGCAATGACCATCAGGTGGTGCTCAAAGCAATCCGGCATTGACAACCATAGAGGTCTGCTGGAGTCATCTGGTTGTCATGCCAACCCATTGGTGACTCGTGATCACATGACGAAAGTGAGCATTAAATGCCGCTGTCAAAGTTTGACAGCAGCATTTAACTAGTTAACAGCCGTGGGTGGATCACGATTCCACCCACAGCTATTAGAGGCACATGCCAGGTGTTCAAAAAAGCTGACATGTGCTGGGAAAGATTTTGCCTCAGCGGCGGAGCCCACATCAAAAAGAGAGACTCGACATGTGCTGTACAAAAAATGTGCAGTGTCAAAAACACGATAAAAACTCATGGAAATAAACGCAATAAAAAAGCACAAGTAAGTAAATTTACTTCATAGGTACAGAAATTATGCTGAAAATCATGTAGAAAATCTGCAATATCAACAACTCCGCAAAAGCTCATTGTGGAATTATAGCCTTAAAAACATTTTTTTTTTCTTTTTTCTGTTTACAGTAGATAAAATTTCCATGATGATCCTTTTATCACATTAATAATATACTGTACTACCTATGTACTACAGTGCATGATCCTCACTGTCAGTCTTTGCCCCTGGTGGGATCTAATTGGAAGAGGAAAATGACAGACAGTGAGGCAATTGTCAGGTTTTAGCACTGTGGTACTACAGGTCTTAACTTGTACTGAATTTATTGTCTGTACATGTCCCCGCTTAATTGTAAAGTGCTGCGGAATTTGTTGGCGCTATATAAATAAAAATTATTATTATTATTACTACTGATGTTCTGAAAAGGAGGCTGATGTCCCTTTGTCATATTCCTTGCATGCTGTTGTCAACAGCAATCTTCTGTTGTATGTGGCGTGAGCACCACTACTGTGCCTGTTCCATCCAGTAGACATAACGGTACATCCAATTTCCGAGTTAATCAACTGCAGTAGAGATGTTCAGTTACCTCTTTTTGCAAGAAGAAATTAAAAGTTTCCAAGTTTTATATGGATGTTTGTATTTATTGCTTGTTTGGTACTATTTTATGGTGTGTTGTTAATTTTGATTGTTATTATTCACTATTATTTTTCTGAAACTCTTAATAGAATTTTCATTTTCCTCATGCATATGACAACAACGTATCCAAAACTGGTGGTCTTTTTAATGGACCTCTATATGTAGGAGAAGCCAAGTGTGAAAAGTTGTGTAGCAGAATGACAGCCACTTATTGCTGCCATACCGCTCTACGCTTACTCACACCTGGCTCCTCCTACATAAAGTACCATCTGCACTAGACTGCAACTCTTAATACACGTAGACAGTGCTGCAGTCAATCAGTGAACTCAACAATAGTGTTGAGCATTCCGATACCGCAAGTATCGGGTATCGGCCGATACTTGCAGTATCGGAATTCCGATACCGAGATCCGATACTTTTGTGGTATCGGGTATCGGTATCGGATCAATAGGGATGTGTAAAATAAAGAATTAAAATAAAAAATATTGATATGCTCACCTCTCCGGCGGCCCCTGGACATCACGCTGGTAACCGGCCGGCTTCTTTGTTTAAAATGAGCGCCTTTAGGACCTGAGAATGACGTCGCGGCTTCTGATTGGTCGCGTGCCGCCCATGTGACCGCCACGCGACCAATCAGAAGCCGCGACGTCATTCTCATTCACTAAACTCCTAATTCTAGGAATTGAGGACCTGCGAATGACGTCGCGGCTTCTGATTGGTCGCGTGGCGGTCACATGGGCGGCGACGTCATTCGCAGGTCCTAAAGGCGCTCATTTTAAACAAAGAAGCCGGCCAGTTACCAGCGTGATGTCCAGGGGCCGCCGGAGAGGTGAGCATATCAATATTTTTTATTTTAATTCTTTATTTTACACCTCACTATGGATCCCAGGGCCTGAAGGAGAGTTTCCTCTCCTTCAGACCCTGGGAACCATCAGGTTACATTTCGATACTTGATGTCCCATTGACTTGTATTGGTATCGGATATCGGTATCGGCGATATCCGATATTTTTTGGGTATCGGCCGATACTATCCGATACCGATACTTTCAAGTATCGGACGGTATCGCTCAACACTACTCAACAACTCTGTCTGAGCAGTATGAGATGTTAATAGCCTGAGTTATTTGATTGGCTGCAGCGCTATAGAAAAGAAGTTAGCGCTACAGACAATAATATACACCATGTTTATTTTTTTCAAAGGTTCATAAATTATTGTTACATTTGGCTCTGTATTTTTCATTGACATGAAATTTGGTGGGTCACTATGTATATAGTATAGATTTTAATGAGGTTGGTCCGTGACACTGAATTATCAACTCAGTTGCAGTACATGCAATTCTGTCCTTCACTACCTTCATTCCACACGCAATCAAGTGGATTGGTGGTATGCATATGTGAGCATCGCTCAATAAAACAATTTGCTGTAGAGTCACACTTTTTATATTGCTGGGGCCAAAGTAGCGAAAGCTTCAGTATCCAGCAATGTATCTCCTATCTTGAAGTTCTACAATATAGTGTATGCCTGAATTCCTGGATAAGTAAACTGGTAAAAAGTTATTCTGAGACACTAATGTTATTTTCTTTTGACATACATTGCTAAATTATCATTATGTCCAGAAGCGGACGAAGACATATTTAAATATCGCTTTCTTTGATATTAAGTCTGAAAAGCTTTTTAATATTGTATGGCTAGTTTGAGTTGTTTTATTTCTTCTCACATGAAATTCTGATTTGATAGTCTTAACCTAATTCATATACCACTTTGTCTTGAATATTTGATAACCCTAAAAAGATGAAAGTTTTAAAAGAGCCATGTTTTCATTAGCATAATCTCCTTTCATGTTAAGTATACAGTTTGGTTAAAATGACTCACACAAAAGTAGTTTTATCTTCCTAAGTTTAACTGAAGCAAATGTCCCTAAGAGAGAAAATAGGTCATTGAATTTGCTCTTGTCCCTCCTACAACCCAAAATGACAATTCATGATAAGTAGTGTCATAGTCAAGGGGTGGATTTAGCACAATCCGGGATTCATACTACACAAATATAAATTTTATGAGAGTACTGTAATACTATAAGCTTTTCTCATGGTGCTAGCTGGGATCTCACCGAGGTCATGGCAGTTTAGCCCAGCTGGGAATGCAGCCTCAGTGACCAGAGGTAACCTCGATGATGTAACTGCCAGTCACTGAGACTGCGCAAGCAGCAGTTCAGTCACCAGTAGTGTTGAGCATTCCGATACCGCAAGTATCGGGTATCGGCCGATACTTGCGGTATCGGAATTCCGATACCGAGTTCCGATACTTTTGTGGTATCGGGAATCGGTATCGGATCCATATTAATGTGTAAAATAAAGAATTAAAATAAAAAATATTGATATGCTCACCTCTCCGGAGGCCCCTGGACATCACCGCTGGTAACCGGCAGCCTTCTTTGTTTAAAATGAGCGCGTTTAGGGACTTCCATGACGTCACGGCTTCTGATTGGTCGCGTGCCGCTCATGTGACCGCCACGCGACCAATCAGAAGCCGCGACGTCATTCTCAGGTCCTAAACTCCTCATTCTAGGAATTTAGGACCTGAGAATGACGTTGCGGCTTCTGATTGGTCGCGTGGCACATGAGCGGCACGCGACCAATCAGAAGCCGCGACGTCATTCTCAGGTCCTAAACGCCCTCATTTTAAGCAAAGAAGACTGCCGGTTACCAGCGGTGATGTCCAGGGGCCTCCGGAGAGGTAATTATATCAATATTTTTTATTTTAATTCTTTATTTTACACATTAATATGGATCCCAGGGCCTGAAGGAGAGTTTCCTCTCCTTCAGACCCTGGGAACCATCAGGATACCTTCCGATACTTGGTGTCCCATTGACTTGTATTGGTATCGGGTATCGGTATCGGCGATATCCAATACTTTTCTGGTATCGGCCGATACTATCCGATACCGATATTTTCAAGTATCGGACGGTATCGCTCAACACTAGTCACCAGTGATTCTCAACCTGGAAGGCCGCATCTTGGCACCGTCCAGGTTGAAAACTATTTATCCCTCAGCCATGGATTATGGCATGGCATAGAATGATGGACAGGTGAGGGATATGGTTGTTTTTTATTTTGTTTTATTTACAGGAGAACAAGGGCTTTGGTGGAAGAGGCATTTGGTGCGTATAACTGTGTTTGTTATTTTTAAATGAAATGGTAAATGTGTGTTTTGTTTTATTTCTAATAAAGGACTTTATTCTTGCTGTGTGTTTATTTACCATACAACTATAGGATTAGTAATGGATAAGTGTCTTATAGACGCCTCTCCATTACTAAGCCGTGGGCTTGACGTCACCTACATGCAACTGTGCAAATGGGAAAACCCTAATGATTCTTCCATTAATAAACTTTATTGCTGTGAGGGAAAGAACATCGTAATAATAAAGATAAGTGACCATATTGATTGACTTTGAAGACTATGTGCAAGAAAGATGTCAGCTTGACCTAAGTGATTAACCATTAAAGTAATATAGATAATGACATGGGCGACAGACGTCAGCAATGATTATGAGATAAGGCAGTGAGATAATGTGTGGTAAAACAACTTATTTTATCCTATAAAATGTGGAACAATTCAACCAATAACCCAGAATTCATTTGAGACACGACTTCACTGTCTATGTCTTGTGATTTCTTTGGCAGTAAGATTCCTATACAACTTGGCGGCAAACAACTAAGACAAAAACACATGCATTTCGTGTGTGCTAACACCTTTACCAGCCTGAGAATACCAGACCCCAGCTGTATGCTTTAACAAGGCTGGTTGTCAAAAATGGGGGTACCCCACGCTGTTTTTTAAAATTATTTGTTTAAATTATTAAAAAATATGGTATTCCTGATAACCAGTCTTGTTGAAGCTGACAGCTGAGGATTGCATCCCCCAGCTGCGAGTGTTGCCTGGCAAGTTATCCAAAATACAGGGGAACCCATGCTGTTTTTTTTAAATTATTTAATTGCAGCGCTGGAGCCGTGTAATGAATATACTCATCAGCCGCTCCTGCTCTCACTGTTATTAGCAGGAACAGGTGTTGGATGATGAAAGCAATAGTCCCATCTGCTGATACCAGTGACCGTAGGTAAACATTATATCATCTATCACAGCTAGGACCGACTTTGGCTAGTAGGCTATGCCGTCTTGGGGGGCATTATGTTACTTCTGGGAACTTTGTTATTTAGCATTACTTACTAAAAATCATTAATTTGAAGCTTCTTACTTTGCTTTTAAAATGCCCCTAAATGGTGACAGGTACTATTTAATTATTGATTAGTCTTTAAACGCTAATAGTTTTTGTAAAATACTTCATTACATAATTGTGACTCATTTTGTCATAAAAATGTACTGCAGTTAATTGCCTCATTCAAGCACCCTAAAGGTACCGTCACACTGAACGATATCGCTAGCGATCCGTGACGTTGCAGCGTCCTGGCTAGCGATATCGTTTAGTTTGACAGGCAGCAGCGATCTGGATCCTGCTGTACCATCGTTGGTCGGTGCAGAAAGTCCAGAACTTTATTTCGTCGCTGGACTCCCTGCAGACATCGCTGAATCGGCGAGTGTGACGCCGATTCAGCGATGTCTTCGCTGGTAACCAGGGTAAACATCGGGTTACTAAGCGCAGAGCCGCGCTTAGTAACCCGATGTTTACCCTGGTTACCGGCGTAAGAGTAAAAAAAAACAAACACTACATACTTACCTTCCGCTGTTTGTCCTCCGGCGCTGTGCTTCTCTGCACTGTGAGCGCCGGCCAGCCGGAAAGCAGAGCACAGCGATGACATCACCGTTGTGCTTTCCGGCTGGCGCTCACAGTCAGTGCAGGAAAGCACATCGCCGGGGGACAGACAGCGGAAGGAAAGTATGTAGTGTTTGTTTTTTTTTTTACTTTTACGCTGGTAACCAGGGTAATCATCGGGTTACTAAGCGCGGCCCTGCGCTTAGTAACCCGATGTTTACCCTGGTTACCAGGGGACCGGCATCGTTGGTCGCTGGAGAGCTGTCTGTGTGACAGCTCTCCAGCGACCAAACAGCGATGCTGCAGCGATTGGGATCGTTGTCTGGATCGCTGCAGCGTCGCTAAATGTGACGGTACCTTTAGAATCTGTCTTGAACATCTGCTCAGCAAGAATCCGTACTCTATGTCCAATCAGTGTACAGAACTTTCCCTGTCTGAGTCTCTCTGCTCTCTTCCCTTCATTCAAACAAGGAAATAACCTAACACTGATTGTTTACAAATATATTAGGGATTCTTGCTTATCAGCAGTTGAAAGAAGCTTCTAAAGGAGCTTGATCTGGGCAGTTAAAACAGAACTACAGCATGGTGTTTGAGGGAAGCAGGCAAAATAATGTAATTAACTGTACTTCAAAAAAGCATAGCTTTACAAAGACTGACCAAAAATTTGACAAAAAAAAAGAATTTCACAGGATACTTAAATGTATCAAATATGGTAGTGGATACAAACTACTGTAAAGGTATGTGCACACGTCAGGATTTCTTGCAGAAATTTTCCTGACAAAAAACGGACATTTCTGCCAGAAATCCGCATGCATTTTTTTTCGCGTTTTTTCGTGCGTTTTTGATGCATTTTTGACGCGTTTTTGGTGCGATTTTTGTGCATTTTTTCCAAAATGCATAGAATAGCGGGAAAAATGCAGAAAATCCGCAAAATTAATGAACATGCTGCTTTTTTTACCGCAATGCGTTTTTTTTTGCACAAAAATTGCAGAATGCATTCTAAATGATAGAATGCATATGTCTGCAGTTTCTAATGCGGTTTTATTGCGTTTTTATTGCGAAAAAACGTGAAAATAAAAGCTAAAAAACCTGAACGTGTGCACATACCCTAAAAGTTTTTATGACAATGAATACAAACATTTACACTAGATTACACTAGATTACTGATTGACCAGGCAAAAAACTGTTTTCTGCAACTTTTTACAGATATTCTCTTATAATAAATAAAACTATAAAGAATGATTTTCCAGCACTATTCTAACATTGTTAATTAATAACTCTAATGACTCTATTACGCTACTCTGCTTTTCAGCTTGGCATGCGATATAACAGTATGTCCATATCAATAACTATGAACTAATATGTTATAGTAACTGGATTTTTTAAAGGCAAGGCCTATCCATAATGGCAAGCTCCCAGTTTGTTATATTGATAGGCTAGCTTTCATTGGAATTGGTCCAAGGTGTGAAAACTCAATATTACTTATTTCCTTTTAAAAGACGTGTTCTTTGAAGATATTGAAGAGCAGAAATGCAGAGATAATTAAAAACTGGATTAAAAATAGTTTTAAAGTTTGTCATTTGAAAACAGAGAAAATTAGCCGCCATTGCTACTGTTCAGTTAATTACAGTAAATGCTTCTTAAAAGCTTTTGATACGGTGCCACACAAAAGGTTGATACATAAAATGAGAATAATGGGGATAGGGGAAAATATGTGTAAGTGGGTTAAGAGCTGGCTCAGGGACAGGAAACAAAGGGTGGTTATTAATGGAGCACACTCGGACTGGGTCGCGGTTAGCAGTGGGGTACCACAAGGGTCAGTATTGGGCCCTCTTCTTTTTAACATATTTATTAATGACCTTATAGGGGGCATTCAGAGTAGAATTTGAATATTTGCAGATGACACTAAACTCTGCAGGGTAATCAATACAGAGGAGGACAATTTTATATTACAGGATGATTTATGTAAACTAGAAGCTTGGGCTGATAAATGGCAAATGAGCTTTAATGGGGATAAATGTAAGGTCATGCACTTGGGTAGAAGTAATAAGATGTATAACTATGCGGTTAATTCTAAATCTCTGGGCAAAACCGTCAATGAAAAAGACCTGGGAGTATGGGTGGATGAAAAACTCATGTTCAGTGGCCAGTGTCAGGCAGCTGCTACAAAGGCAAATACAATAATGGGATGCATTAAAAGAGGCATAGATGCTCATGAGGAGAACATAACTTTACCTCTATACAAGTCACTTGTTCGACCACACTTAGAATACTGTGCACAGTTCTGGTCTCCGGTGTATAAGAAAGACATAGCTGAACTGGAGCGGGTGCAGAGAAGAGCGACCAAGGTTATTAGAGGACTGGGGGGTCTGCAATACCAAGATAGGTTATTACACTTGGGGCTATTTAGTTTGGAAAAACGAAGACTAAAGGGTGATCTTATTTTAATGTATAAATATATGAGGGGACAGTACAAAGACCTTTCTGGGGATCTTTTCATTAAATACACCTGAGACAGGGACAAGGGGGCATCCTCTGCGTTTGGAGGAAAGAAGGTTTAAGAATAATAACAGATGCGGGTTCTTTACAGTAAGAGCAGTGAGACTATGGAACTCTCTGCCGTATGATGTTGTAATGAGTGATTCATTACTTAAATTTAAGAGGGGACTGGATGCCTTTCTTGAAAAGTATAATGTTGCAGGGTATATATACTAGATTCCTTGATAGGGCGTTGATCCAGGGAACTAGTCTGATTGCCATATGTGGAGTCGGGAAGGAATTTTTTTCCCCAAAGTGGAGCTTACTATTTGCCACATGGGTTATATGGCATTATATGGGTTATATGGGTTATATGGGTTATATATATATAAATCTCCGGGTCCGGATGGCATACACCCACGAGTACTAAGAGAACTAAGTAATGTAATAGATAAACCATTATTTCTTATTTTTAGGGTCTCTATAGTGACAGGGTCTGTTCCGCAGGACTGGCGCATAGCAAATGTGGTGCCAATATTCAAAAAGGGCTCTAAAAGTGAACCTGGAAATTATAGGCCAGTAAGTCTAACCTCTATTGTTGGTAAAATATTTGAAGGGTTTCTGAGGGATGTTATTCTGGATTATCTCAATGAGAATAACTGTTTAACTCCATATCAGCATGGGTTTATGAGAAATCGCTCCTGTCAAACCAATCTAATCAGTTTTTATGAAGAGGTAAGCTATAGCCTGGACCACGGTGAGTCATTGGACGTGGTATATCTCGATTTTTCCAAAGCGTTTGATACCGTGCCGCACAAGAGGTTGGTACACAAAATGAGAATGCTTGGTCTGGGGGAAAATGTGTGTAAATGGGTTAGTAACTGGCTTAGTGATAGAAAGCAGAGGGTGGTTATAAATGGTATAGTCTCTAACTGGGTCGCTGTGACCAGTGGGGTACCGCAGGGGTCAGTATTGGGACCTGTTCTCTTTAACATATTCATTAATGATCTGGTAGAAGGTTTACACAGTAAAATATCGATATTTGCAGATGATACAAAACTATGTAAAGCAGTTAATACAAGAGAAGATAGTATTCTGCTACAGATGGATCTGGATAAGTTGGAAACTTGGGCTGAAAGGTGGCAGATGAGGTTTAACAATGATAAATGTAAGGTTATACACATGGGAAGAAGGAATCAATATCAAAATTACACACTGAATGGGAAACCACTGGGTAAATCTGACAGGGAGAAGGACTTGGGGATCCTAGTTAATGATAAACTTACCTGGAGCAGCCAGTGCCAGGCAGCAGCTGCCAAAGCAAACAGGATCATGGGGTGCATTAAAAGAGGTCTGGATACACATGATGAGAGCATTATACTGTCTCTGTACAAATCCCTAGTTAGACCGCACATGGAGTACTGTGTCCAGTTTTGGGCACCGGTGCTCAGGAAGGATATAATGGAACTAGAGAGAGTACAAAGGAGGGCAACAAAATTAATAAAGGGGATGGGAGAACTACAATACCCAGATAGATTAGCGAAATTAGGATTATTTAGTCTAGAAAAAAGACGACTGAGGGGCGATCTAATAACCATGTATAAGTATATAAGGGGACAATACAAATATCTCGCTGAGGATCTGTTTATACCAAGGAAGGTGACGGGCACAAGGGGGCATTCTTTGCGGCTGGAGGAGAGAAGGTTTTTCCACCAACATAGAAGAGGATTCTTTACTGTTAGGGCAGTGAGAATCTGGAATTGCTTGCCTGAGGAGGTGGTGATGGCGAACTCAGTCGAGGGGTTCAAGAGAGGCCTGGATGTCTTCCTGGAGCAGAACAATATTGTATCATACAATTATTAGGTTCTGTAGAAGGACGTAGATCTGGGGATTTATTATGATGGAATATAGGCTGAACTGGATGGACAAATGTCTTTTTTCGGCCTTACTAACTATGTTACTACTAACTATGTTACTATGTTATTTTTGCCTTCCTCTGGATCAACATGTTAGGGCATGTTAGGTTAGGCTATGGGTTGAACTAAAAGGACTTAACGTCTTCCTTCAACCTTAAAGGGACACTGTCACCTGAATTTGGAGGGAACAATCTTCAGCCACGGAGGCGGGGTTTTGGGGTTTTTGATTCACCCTTTCCTTACCCGCTGGCTGCATGCTGGCTGCAATATTGGATTGAAGTTCATTCTCTGTCCTCCGTAGTACATGCCTGCGCAAGTGTCAGAAGTATGCAAAAGAACATCTAAACAAGCCTGATACATTTTGGAAACAAGTCTTTTGGACCAATGAGGTTAAAATATAACTCTTTGGCCACAGTAATCAAAGGTATGTGTGGAAATGAAATGGCACAGAATTTCAGTTAAGGTAAAAAGAGGACAGCTTCTACAAATGAATAATGATCCTGCTACTAGGTACTAACCTTGCAGGATGCCCAAATGTTGATCACGGGTGCCTCAACTCTTACATGCCAAGATATAGATATATACAAGATATACAGCTGGTCAAAAATAATGTTATTGTCAAGAAATAATCAAATTGAAGATGAAATGATCACTAAAAGGCGTAAAGTTAGAGATGACGTAGCAGTCTCACGAGACCGCTACATCATCATCTCTCGAGACCGCCACGTCATCATCTCATGAGACCGCAATGCATGGACTGGCCACCGGAGCGTCGCAAGGTGCAGGAAAGGTCGGGGCTGGATCCGGAAGGTGAGTATATAATGATTTTTTTAATTATTTTTAACATTAAATCCCACCCAATGTCGCTGATTGGTCGCGCCTGCTGGGCGCGAGCAATCAGCGAAGCGGGATTTAAATCCCGCACCAATGGAGCTGATTGGTCACGCGCGCCGGCTGGGTGCGAGCAATCAGAGAAGCATGATTTATATCCCACGCCAATGTCGCTGATTGGTCGCACCAGCTGTGCGCGACCAATCAGTGAAGCGTGATTTAAATACCGCAACAATGGCGCTGATTGGTCACGCCGGCTGGGCGCGAGCAATCAGCGAAGCGGGATTTAATTTCCGCTCCAATGTCGCTGATTGGTTGCGTCCAGCTGGCACGACCAATCAGCGAAGCAGGATTTAAATCCCATGCCAATGTCGCTGATTGGTCGCGCGGGATTTAAATCCCGCTTCGCTGATTGGTCGCTTCGGTTGGGTGCGACCAATCAGCGAAGTGGGATTTAAATCCCGCACGGCCAATCAGTGAAGCGGGATTTAAATCCCGTGCCAATGTCTGGGGGGTAGTATAGAGCGGGCACTGACTGCAGGGGAGTAGGGAGCAGCCGGACTGTGCCCATCACTCCCAAGAGTGCATTGCAGTCTCACGAGATGTTGACCTGCGGCCTCACGAGACCGCTACATCATCATCTCGCGAGACTGCAATGCATGGATCGGTCTCAGGAGCGTCGCGAGGAGCGGGAAAGGCCTGGGCTGGATCCGGAAGGTGAGTATATAATGATTTTTTTATTATTTTTAACATTAAATCCCACCCAATGTCGCTAATTGGTCACGCCGGCTGGGTGCGAGCAATCAGCAAAGCGGGATTTGAATCCCACGGCAATGTCACTGATTGGTCCCGCCGGCTGGGCGCGAGCAATCAGCGAAGCGGGATTTAAGTCCCACGCTAATGGCGCTGATTGGTCGCGCGCGCCGTCTGGGCGTGAGCAATCAGCAAAGCATGATTTAAATCCCACGCCAATGTCGCTGATTGGTCGCACCGGCTGGGCGTGACCAATCAGTGAAGCGTGATTTAAATACCGCAACAATGGCGCTGATTGGTCACGCCAGCTGGGTGCGAGCAATCAGCGAAGCGGGATTTAGTTTCCACTCCAATGTCGCTGATTGGTCGCATCCAGCTGGCACGACCAATCAGCGAAGCGGGATTTAAATCCCATGCCAATGTCGCTGATTGGTCACGCGGGATTTAAATCCCACTTTGCTGATTGGTCGCTTCTGTTGGGTGCGACCAATCAGTGAAACGGGATTTAAATCCCGCGCGACCAATCAGCGAAGCTGGATTTAAATCCCACGCCAATGTCTGGGGGGTAGTATAAAGCGGGCACTGACTGCAGGGGAGTAGGGAGCGGCCGGACTGTGCCTGTCACTCCCAAGAGTGCATTGCTGTCTCACGAGATGTTGACTTGCAGCCTCGCGAGACCGCTACATCATCATCTCGCGAGACTGCAATGCATGGACCAGTCTCAGGTCCATGAGGAGTGGGAAAGGCCTGGGCTGGATCCGGAAGGTGAGTATATAATGATTTTTTTATTATTATTATTTTTAACATTAGATCTTTTTACTATTGATGCTGCATAGGCAGCATAAATAGTAAAAAGTTGGTCACACAGGGTTAATAGCAGCGTTAACGAAGTGTGTTACACCGCGGCATAACGCGGTCTGATAACGCTGCCAATAACCCTGTGTGAGCGCTGACTGGAGGGGATTATGGAGCGGGCCCTGACTGTGGGGAGGAAAGAGTGGCTATTTTTCCACCGGACTGTGCCCGTCGCTGATTGTTCGTGGCTTTTTTGCCGCGACCAATCAGCGACTTGGGATTTCCGTTACAGACAGACAGAAAGACGGAAGTGACCCATAGACAATTATATAGTAGATAAATTACAAAAAAAATCATTATTTTGATAAAAATAGATATATTAAAGAAATGAAATAAATAAAATTAAAAAATAAAACAGAAAAACATCAGTGATAGATTAACAACAATTTAGTATAAAACCACTAACAATGTAAAATGTAAGTTTTTCATTTGTAAATCAGCATCTGCAAATGATATACAACCTACATCTGATGGCTTTGTCAACGTTAAAAGGTTAATTGCATTTCACATTGATGAAAGTACAAAGGATACCTGGTTCTAATATATTGTATAATAAAAGTCTCATTATATTTCAAATGTGAGAAGGCAGTGACACATATTTATAAGGCCACTGAATTTTTTTCTTCTAATTATATTTCGTACAGAACATTTCCTGTAAAGCTTTGCAGCGCAATAGAGATCTGGTTATAAATGACATCAGATGACTATTTCAATGAACATGGTAATGAATTAGACTAAAGATGATGCTGATAATAATGAGGACCACGAGAGTAACATTTTTTTAAACAATCAGTAGTAGAAATGTATAGCAATGAGCCTATTGAATGTTCTTATTTATCATCCAGAAGCAGCAGTTGTAAAATATATTTGAAATACAGTATAACATTGTACGAACGCTTAAAGAATAACTAAGCTTTTATACTTAATAAGTTTGCTTAGCATTGAAAGTTATGAAACTCCTGATGAAGCACGTTGCGTGAAACACCAGACACCCTGATATTCCTCTACTTTGGTTGGTACCATTCACTGGTCTATGTTGTATTTACTTTTTGTATTACTTTTTGGTGCATCTCTCTGCGGTGAATGGCACCACTCGTTACTTTATGAACTTTGACTGTCAGCATATTGCTTGTCCTCTTTGTACTTACTGCTTTTTGCAGACCCATTGCACTTTATTAGAAATATTGCGCCGACCACTGATGCCGTTCATTATTGACTACCGCACGTTTCACTTTTTACATATGGTCACATATGCTCACCTGCAGTGTATCATCACTTGGAGTTTCTAGTTGCCCTATCCCTTTGTCTCTCTTCCTTGCTTCCTTACATTGACTGGAATTCTTGAACTTTCTCTTAGGATGTTTTTTATTAATTTTTCAATAGAATTTTTCATTTTTGCTTTATTGTGTTGTCCCAATCATGCTTTCTTTGTTAGGTTATCTATGATATGTTGCATGTGACTACTGATGAGCGAGTATACTCGTTGCCTGGGTTTTACCGAGCACTTTCAGGTGGTCTACAAGTATTTGTAACTGCTCAGAGATTTAGCCTTCATCGCAGCCGCTGAATGATTTACAGCTGCTAGACGGCTGAAATACATGTGGGGATTCTCTAGCAACCAGGCAACCCCAACATGTACTCAGGCTGGCTAGCAGCTGTAAATCATGCAGCTACATCAACAAAAACTAAATCTTCGAGCATCTACAAATGCTCGGAGACCACCCGAGCGTGCTCGGGAAAACCCAAGCAAGGAGTATACTGGCTCATCACTACCTTTATATAAACTCAAGGCTATATTGGTATTATCATTAGTTATGAAACTTTTCAAAGTACTTTTTTAGGGGATTTGCCTTCATTAATGTAAAAAAATGCACGTAAATGGTTTACAAACAACTTATTTTCCCCAGTTTATTTTCTTGCCTCCAGCTGCATTGATATCACAACATACTTATTTGGAGTGCTGATGACGGGAATGTTGGGTCATCACCTGTCTCCTTTCTGAGTGTTGTGCTTATCTCCTGCAGTCCCTTATTCCCAGAGTTACTAAGACACCCTATCTTCAACCACTGAAAGCAACATCCTTTTCATTCCTTTCTTCTTTGCTTTGGAGCTTTCGGTACTGAGTAGGCCTCTGACGTCAAGACACACATCATCCAAGATGGCGATTGAAGTGTTGAAAGAAATGAAGATGATGTAAGTTGTCACATCAAAGGCTACTAAGTAACGGAAACCACGGCTCAAAGTGAGGATGGATGGAGATTTCCCTTGCAATGGTAAAATAAAGAATAGGCTATAGTGATCTGCATGGATGATCGGATGAAGAGCCTTGGTGGCTGGATAGGTGAGTGGCGAGGCGAGTACTATTTTTTTCACCATACTTTTATTATGCACATTGAACTAATTAGTTGAAAATCACATTTTCTGACTAAATGTAAGCGGACTGTCAAATTTAAGCTTCAGCAGATTTGTTCATAACTAGTTTTAAACCTAGAGTGCTGTGCCAATAATCTTTGTCTTAATGCAGATAGGGCAGAGGGGGGAGGCTCCTGCTGCAGCTAATTAACTGGGAAACACAGGAGTGTAAAGAGGATAACTCAGAAATGGTTGATCTCCTTGGTCCCGTAAAGCACTTTACATTATATACAGTTAGGGCCAGAAATATTTGGACAGTGACACAAGTTTTGTTATTTTAGCTGTTTGCAAAAACATGTTCAGAAATACAATTATATATATAATATGGGCTGAAAGTGCACACTCCCAGCTGCAATATGATAGTTTCCACATCCAAATCGGAGAAAGGGTTTAGGAATCATAGCTCTGTAATGCATAGCGTCCTCTTTTTCAAGGGACCAACAGTAATTGGACAATGGACTCTAAGGGCTGCAATTAACTCTGAAGGTGTCTCCCTCGTTAACCTGTAATCAATGAAGTAGTTAAAAGGTCAGGGGTGGATTCCAGGTGTGTGGTTTTGCATTTGGAAGCTGTTGCTGTGAGCAGACAACATGCTGTCAAAGGAACTCTCAATTGAGGTGAAGCAGAACATCCTGAGGCTGAAAAAAAAGAAAAAATCCATCAGAGAGATAGCAGACATGCTTGGAGTAGCAAAATCAACAGTTGGGTACATTCCGAGAAAAAAGGAATTGACTGGTGAGCTTGGGAACTCAAAAAGGCCTGGGCGTCCACGGATGACAACAGTGGTGGATGATCGCCGCATACTTAATTTGGTGAAGAAGAACCCGTTCACAACATCAACTGAAGTCCAGAACACTCTCAGTGAAGTAGGTGTCTCTAAGTCAACAGTAAAGAGAAGACTCCATGACAGTAAATACAAAACGTTGGTGGCGTAGTGGCGTAGTGGTGAACAAGCAGCGCGCGATCTGCGCTGTCATCCCTTTCGTCGGTGGGGGCGGCCATCTTCCTGGGGCCGCGCGTGCACAGATCGAGTGCTCTGCTGCACGGGGCTTCAGGAAAATGGCCGCGGGATGCCGCGCGTGCGCATTAGAGATCGCGGCGGCCATTTTCCCAAAAATGACCTCACCGCTCTGCTTTACGGCCGGCGCTTACACAGTGCAGGGAAGCTGACGCTGGGGGACGTGACAGATATTGGAATCTGAGTATGTACTGTTTTTTTTTTTTTACTTTTACAATGGTAACCAGGGTAAATATCGGGTTACTAAGCGCGGCCCTGCACTTAGTAACCCGATGTTTACCCTGGTTACCCGGGGACTTCGGCATCGTTGAAGACAGTTTCAACGATGCCGAAGTTGTTCCCCTGATCGTTGGTCGCTGGAGAGAGCTGTCTGTGTGACAGCTCCCCAGCGACCACACAACGACTTACCAACGATCACGGCCAGGTCGTATCGCTGGTCGTGATCGTTGGTAAATCGTTTAGTGTAACGGTACCTTAAGAAGGGACCCGAACAGATTCACTCATATCTACCCATAATTAAGTTTGAGAACAATTGAAGATGGACACTTCTGTCTAGAGTATAGATGATCTTATCGCTTTGCGTAATCCCGATTAACAGTCCAGATCTGCACACTTGTCAGAAATTGTGCAAAGTTCTTGAGCTAGCGGTTCCTCAGTGCGGCTTTTGATACGCTGGCTTGACATGATGACATTTGAGCGGCATGCCTCAAAAACAAACTGAGGCTAGGATCTTGTAAGGAAATTTAGGTAGCTCTTATCCAGGGCTAGAGAGCGGTAGACTGAGGTTGCGCCAAGCAATCTTTTCATCTCTACTTTAGAGAGAGTCCACCTTTAACTTTTCTTGAACTTAACTAAAGAGGTTCTCCACTACTAGGACAACCCCTTCTCAATCTGAATGTTTGCTCCTGTTAAATAAAATCACTTATACTCATCTCCTGTCCCGGAGCTGTTTCAGCGGTGTCAGCACTCCTGTTCCCGGGGCTCCAGTGAGGTTGTCACATCACACAAGCCCTGCAACCAATCAGTGCCAGCTTCACTGTCACCACCTTCAGACAAATTAAACATCAATACGTAGTCAGGGATATAGACAACCCTTTTAAGAACTCAAATTTCTAGCAAAATAATCCTCAACACAATTTAGAGAAATGATAGCAAAGCCTTTGACAGTATGCAGTGTATATCACATCCACTAGGTGGCCACATATAAAAGCATATAGCATAATTAACCCCTGACAATATCTGCTTTTTTCTAAAAGCTAGTAATTTCTAACCACTTGTCATGAGATATGTTGGGTCAAGCGTAAAAATGTAGAAACACACATCAGCATTACCAGCAGGAGAAACGAAAATACATTTTTACTATTCTCTTTTCTCCACAATATAGACATTTTTCAAAAAATATCCAATATTTCTATACAAACCAGAAGCATTACAGAGCTACACAAAGAGCAAAAAAATGAAATTATAACACTGGATTGATGAGAAATGAAAAGTTTGTCTGGTTCAAATAAAGATCTTATTTAGTCAGGGATTTCCCAATTAGAAAGTGTTATATGTCTCTTTTTGATGACACAAAACACAATATTCATTCAACTGGGAAACTAAAGAAGAAACACTACTGTATCTACTAAGTATAAAAACATAAATGATTCACCAGAATGTAATCAATGTCTACAAGAAGGAGCAATGCAGCTCTCTCATCACTATTTTACAGTTCAGGGAAAAGAAGTCCAATGATAACGGGTAGATGCTGCATTTTGTGCTTTATCTATTATTATCCACAATTGTCTAATGAACGTACAGATGCCTGTTGGCTGGAAAGTAATTTATACTTCCTTCATCATGCCAATCCAGTAGCAGATATCTGCCTGGGGAAATGAGAAATTATGCAGATCGACCAATTTTCAGAGTAAAATTATAGTATGTTATTTGATATCCTCACAAATACAAAATAAAACACTCTTTAATTAAAAATAATGGCTTAAAACTTCCATCACGTAGTAATGTGACCTGGATGAAGCCTGTATTATGGGCGAAACATGGATCTGAGTTGGGCCTATTGTTCAAAAATACAGCAAGCTAGTACTGGCTTGATGGTGAAATTATTGATTATTTTGGAGTCAATTAGCATCAATGCATCCCTTAATATTGATGATAATGGATGAAGCATAAAGTGGGACACCTACCAGTTTACATTGGACTTATTTTTTCTGAACTGTAAAATGGTAGTGAGCTGGATACATTTAATTCTTGACAACATTGGTTAAATTCAGGTGTCATTTTCTTGGCCTCTTTGTGGGACTGTAAAACTCGTCTCATTAATTTGCAGCAGCTCTGCTAGATTTAATAGATGTGAATTGAAGCTGCATCACGCACAACACAGAAATGTGACCACAGCTGACACCTGTCAGTTTACTCCAGTGTATCCAGTTTGCTGTGAGAACTGGAAGCCACTTCACAATGTAATTCTATGAGATGGAAGCTCTTGTAGACTTACGTTAGGAGAGAAAGTAAAAAGTGGTAGTGACTTTTGGCCTGTGAGAGTTCTGGTCACAAGTGAAGAATGACCTGAGTGGCACCATAAACAGTAGATAGCGGTGACAGATAAGTATTTTATTATATATACTTAGCATACATTACTGATAATAATAGCTAACTGTTTGTGAAATAAAAAAAAATAATTATACAACTAACGTATATCCCAATAATGAAAGGTTAAAACATCATCTTGTCTAATCTTAGCTTTTCTTCCATGATACAAAAGAAAGCTCAAAATGTTTTGCAAAAGAAAAAGAATGAATTGTTGATAGTAGATAAAATAATTTGCTAAAATGCTGAAAAACAAAGTTACTTAAAGGGAACCTGTCACCCCAAAATCAAAGATGAGCTAAGCCCACCAGCATCAGGGGCTTATCTACAACATTCTGTAATGCTGTAGATAAGCCCCCGATGTAACCTGAAAGATGAGAAAAAGAGGTTAGAATATACTCACCCATGGGCGGTCCGGTCCGATGGGCATCGCGGTCCGGTCCAGGGCCTCTCATCTTCTTACGATGACATTCTCCTCTTGTAGTCACTCTGCGGCTCCGGCGCAGGCGTACTTTGTCTGCCCTGTTGAGGGCAGAGTAGAGTACTGCAGTGCACAGGAGCCGGGAAAGGTCAGAATGGCCCGGCACCAGCGCACTGCAGTACTTTGCTCTGCCCTCAACAGGACAGACAAAGTACACCTGCGCCGGAGCCGCAGCATAAAGACAAGAAGAGGACGTCATCCTATGAAGATAGGAGGCCATGGACGGGACCGCGATACCCATCGGATCGGACCACCCACCAAGGTGAGTATTATCTAACCTCTTTTTCTCATCTTTCAGGATACATCGGGGGCTTATCTACAGCATTACAGAATGCTGTAGATAAGCCCCTGATGCTGGTAGGCTTAGCTCATCTTCGATTTTGGGGGTGACACGTTTCCTTTAAAGAGGTTTCCAGGTTAATGATAGGTTTACTCATCATTACCAGATTAGTGGAGGGCTTACTCCGGGTACCCCACCTGATCAGCTGTTATCAGTTCTAGTGGTCAGAGTTACAAAATGAAAGAAACAACATCATGGCTGTGTGCACTGATTAGTGGCCACTGCAGCTCCATTCATAGTCAGTAGAATAAGAGTTTGATTCCCACTGATCTCATATTGATAACTAACGTAAAAGGGGTTGTCCAGTCTTCAAGGGACACTCTCAGCAGATGGAGTGTTCAAACCAAGTACAGGCGCTCAGTGCTTTAACACAGGGCGAAACATTTAAATGCACCTTCCCTCCTGATTGTTTTCCATCTATCTCCACCTATTTCTAGATCTATGAAGCCAGAGATGTCATTCAAAGAAAAGTGGTGGTGGAGGTAGAGGGAAAAGAAGCAGGTGGGAAGGTGTAATTAAAGGATTGGCGCCGCCATGAGGCACCAAGTGCCTCAACTTGGTTTGAAGAGTAACTCTCTGCTGAGAGATTCCCTTTAAGCTACAAGTCTGCAGTCACTTTTTGTGATTGTAGACTTGTGAATCTTCACATCGGGCACACTATGCTCTGTGAGGATTGTCCGTTGGCCGGGCAATAACCGAAAGTATGCAATTTGCGTACATGCAGTTACATGCCGACTAGATGGATGTGGCCTTGCTCATTGCAAATGCATTGAGAAATTGAGAAAGGCCAGACAGTCAAACTGGAAGTATGCAAATTGCATACTTGCAGTCACATGACCTCCCAGTACTCAAGAATCCTCACAGTACGTAGTGTGTGCGATGTGAGCATTCAAAAGTCTGCAGGGACATAAAGTGACTGCAGACTTCTAGCTTAAGATCATCTCCTTTAAGGAAATATCACAAATATCTATTATCTGGACAAATCATTTAAATGATGTCTAATGTTTTTTCCAGAATGTTTATAATCATTTGTTTTTGCTTTCTCTGACTTATCTATTTCATCAAATTTGTTTTTCCAAGTAAAGTACAATTGTGAATTATTTTTACTTGTGTTGTCCTGTTCCCCAATTATTTTGCCTGACTATAGGCCCCTTCACATTAAGCGACGCTGCAGCGATACCGACAACGATCCGGATCGCTGCAGCGTCGCTGTTTGGTCGCTGGAGAGCTGTCACACAGACAGCTCTCCAGCGACCAACGATGCCGGTAACCAGGGTAAACATCGGGTAACTAAGCGCAGGGCCGCGCTTAGTAACCCGATGTTTACCCTGGTTACCATGCTAAAAGTAAAAAAAACAAACAGTACATACTTACCTACAGCCGTCCGTCCTCCAGCGCTGCGCTCTGCTTCTCTGCTCTCCTCCTGTACTGTCTGGGAGCCGGAAAGCAGAGCGGTGACGTCACCGCTCTGCTTTCCGGCTCACAGACAGTACAGGAGGAGTGCAGAGCGCAGCGCTGGAGGACGGACGGCTGTAGGTAAGTATGTACTGTTTGTTTTTTTTTACTTTTAGCATGGTAACCAGGGTAAACATCGGGTTACTAAGCGCGGCCCTGCGCTTAGTTACCCGATGTTTACCCTGGTTACCAGTGAAGACATCGCTGGATCGGTGTCACACACGCCGATCCAGCGATGTCCGCGGGAGATCCAGCGACGAAATAAAGTTCTGGACTTTATTCAGCGACCAACGATCTCCCAGCAGGGGCCTGATCGTTGGTCGCTGTCACACATAACGATTTCATTAACGATATCGTTGCTACGTCACAAATAGCAACGATATCGTTAACAATATCGTTGTGTGTGAAGGTACCTTAATTCAGAATAAATTGCCAACTGATTAGGCAGCACTAATTGAACAGTTCCAGGATATGTAGGAACACAATGCTAAATTGCAACATCCAGTTGTCAATTTACTCATAAACTTTTAGGAGAAATAAACCGAAGAAAGTAATATAAAGTTATGTGTTCCATAATTGTAATTTCATAGAGTATACAACTAACTCTCAGAACAGTCATGTTAAGAGAACTGAAAGATCTTCCTAAAGAGAAGTGTCAGCTTGTATTAGATTGTACAACAATTTTATTGTGGATAAGGACAAGTGTCACCTACGTAAACATTCTTCAGAACTAAGTTTATGTCTTCAAAGCAAAGGTGTTGGCTAACAGCAGTAAGCTCTTTGTTCAGGAATGATTGAAAGAATATGACAAGGAGTTTAAGGTTTTGACTTGTTCTCCAAATTCTCCAGATCTCAATCCGTTTGAGTTTTTGTGGAATGTACTAGAAAAACTAGTTAAACTGAGCTGAGCTTTTTGGCAACAGCCATTACGCAGTATACAGAGCTGTGCTGTTCTGTTCTATACACCCTTAATATCTAGCTGTCACAGGGGCTGATCAGTGGGGGTGCTGAGTGTCAGACCCCACACCGATCTGACATAGGTGACCTGTAGAGATGAGCAGACCAATCTGCAAAGAATCAACTTTGAGTTACATTTTCAGGAATTCACAAGTTTGCGAACAATGAAACACTTTGCTAATTGTTTCACAAAAAAAATTCAGCATCACTAACCGCATGACTGAATCAAAAGCGAGTGGGCTAATGATATTTTGCATGGGATATCCCTTAATGTAGTGCAGCTATCACATCACATAGTTGTACCAAATAAGATAAGAACAGTTGGTTCCTCTGAACTGATGATGAATGCCATGAATATTCCAGTAGACTCAATACAAACGTGATGAGGTTTTACTATCTACGCGTTTCAAAAGCATCCAATTTCTTTAACAGGATACAAACCACAATAAGTTGCATCATCGGTGGGC
This sequence comes from Ranitomeya imitator, assembly GCF_032444005.1. Taxonomy (NCBI): domain Eukaryota; kingdom Metazoa; phylum Chordata; class Amphibia; order Anura; family Dendrobatidae; genus Ranitomeya; species Ranitomeya imitator. The sequence continues at coordinate 516,120,651 of NC_091287.1, forward strand.
TACATCTAACTTCTGCTGTGACGGTATAATGAACGTGATGCTCAAATCATCACCCTCATGGGGTGGAGCAACGTGGTTTTCACATCATTCATCTGCCGATCAGCTGTTATCTATGCTTGCTTGTGGAGGTGCTCCGTCTTCTGGTAGTGGCCATGGCAGGGTACTACAAATCCATCTCCAATTAATTTGAATAGGATGCAGATGTGCAATACCAAGCCTTGCCCCTACTATCAGAAGATGGCCAGCACTGCAAGTGAGTACTTCCGTCTAGCGGCTGCTGCCCTGCCCTGACATTAACAACAGCTGATCGGCAAGGGTGCCAGGTTGCAGACCCTAACCCATCAGACATTGATGACCTCTCCGGAGGATAGATTATCCATGCTAAAGTAGTGGACAACCTCTTTAAACAACAACGAAAAAGAAGCAACACGGCACTCGTACTAATAATCAGTATATTATCATTATTATTTATTTATATAGCACCATTAATTCCATGGTGCTGTACATGAGAAAGGGGTTACATACAGAGTTATAGATATCGTTTACAGTAAACAAGTTTACAGTGACAGACTGGTACAGAGGGGAGAGGACCCTGTCCTTGCGGACTTACAGCATAGGTGCTCAAGTAGGATATCCAGCCCAGGAATCCAAAATCAGAAAAAACTTGGCACTCAAGAAGAATGTTGGTGTAAAGAAGAAGATCCTTTAATGTGCACCCACAAAGATATGTTTGAACGCTTTCGGTCCACATCCGGACCTTCATCAGAACAATTTTACTGGTATAGTAGGCAAAGCGTGCATGGGGTCAGTGTTGGTTCCAACTGGATTATTCAACTGGTCTGGATGCAATGGGAGATCCTGTGGATGTCAGCGCTGCCAAGTTTTTTCTGATCTTCAAACATCAACATTTGGCAACAGAAATAAGTATATTTCCTTAAAATATCATCCTATTCATTATCATCAAGCCATAAAGCCTCACGCACAGGGTATTTAGGCAACATGGCAGCATTCAAATACCAGTTGAACCCGAAGCTACAGCTACAGAGTAGTACTTTAATGTCCTATAGTCACACCGTAGTCACCTCAACTTCAATTGTTCCTATGCAAACAAGTTTTGACTTTCCCCACAAAAAATTAGAGAGAAAATCGGAGTTGTCATGCAGTTTAAGCTCCACCAGTGGTCACTATAAAGTTGTCATGTTACCCTAATCTAACACTATAGTTTCTACTGACGGACTTTCTTCAATGTTGTTTGATTAGACTTTATTAACAGTGGGATTCTGATTAACAGTTCCGCAAACTAATTATTCAATATCCAAATGTTATTTTTTATGTGATGTGTGAGCCAAAAAAAGTCAGTTTTTATTATATTTATTTTTATTGTTCCATCTAAATTTCAAAACTCATTTGGTGATTTTAGCTGACATCAGAACAAAAGCATTCTATTTTATCCAAGTGAATGAGCAGGCACTGTACCAAGGAAACAATGGCAAAAGAGAGGGAACTGGAAGGTTACAGCATACAGTGTGCCCATTAGGCAAGTACTGAAAGCTCATGTTTCATTCTACTAGGTAATCAAATTGGGAGTAATACATTTGTACAAAAAATATGAAAAATTATACACAAGCAGTCAGAAAATAAAATTTTTAGCATCATAAAGAACAATATTTCAGTCGGGATAATGGGTTGAAAAACATGGCTCCTTACTTCCACCCACAATGCCCCACCTGACCATGAGCTATGTCTCAGCTCAATTTATATAAATTGAATTAAGAACTCATTAAGCTGTCCATTTTTCATAGATAGGACACATACTTATTATGGTCTATGCGGCCGTTCACCGGTTCATGAGTTTTTAAAGTCTGTGTGTCTGTGGAAAAAATTCCAGAAACATGTCCAATTGTGATCAAAATCATTTCACACAAGTCTAACGGTCTGTAAAAATCATAGACCGCACATAGATGTCGTCTGCTTTCTGTCCGTTTTTAACATTGTAGAGTATATTAGAAGCTTTACAATTTGTTTATTTTTTTTTGTGCACACAAGAAAATTACTAATAAAATACCGATAATAAAAACCCTGACCAAACATTAGAGATGAGCGGATCTGACAAAACTCAAATTTGCCTGTTCGCTTGTGTTTTTCCCGGAAATTCAATTTGCAGAAAGTTATTCTCCGCAAATTAAATCATCATTTGTACGCTCTGGGGTCTCTCCAGACCCTATAGAATAAAAATGTATTATGTGAAGAAATAAAAATAATATTTAGACTTGCTCTCTGCTCACCACTCCAGCTGTTCCCACAACTACCTGTGTGCTGTCTGCTTTCTCTGTGACTCCATTACATCGGATCCTGGTCTGTTCTTTGGTCAAGCCCAGGGCTTCCAGTCAAGAGCAGGGTGTCGCAGCTTACTGTAGGCTAGGACTTCTGGCTCCAGCCTAGACTGAACATTGGATCAGAGTCAAACATAGGCACGAGGACTAGACAGGAGGCAAAAAGAATCGGGGACAGCTGGAGAGATAAGTGGCCAGAAAATATTAAAAGGAAAAAAAAAACATACTTTACCGCTCACCTCTCCGGATGCTCCCGCTGCTCTATGCCAACTGTCTGGTGCACTGCACCTCTCTTGCATCTCATCTCCAGCCTGATGCTTACTCTATGTCAGAGATTTATGCCATGAGCAGGGTCCAAAGTTAATAATGCATGGGCAATGATCTCTGGGACCTGCTGCAGTCACAGCATGCTACTCACATTAGATCACAAGGTGTTTTTTTTCGCAATTAAGAACTGGGACATGCACAATGAACCTTGGAGACTGTTTGTGGCTATAAGCACCAACATAGAGTGAACGCCAGGCCTGAAGAGTGGTGCAATAGAGGAGAAAATGACCAGACAGTTGGCAGGAAGCAGAGGAGGTAGCAGGAGAAATGAGCAGGGAGGTTTTTTCTTTTTAAGCTTTGGCTGCCCAATATCGTTCATCAAGATGACAGCTGCAACCGGCCGCCATTTTGCTGCATTCACTCAGAATTACATAAAATCCATATTTTTCAGAATATGGAGTTTGGTAAATGTTGTGTAGAATTCAATTCCACTCAAATAAATTTGCCAGTATCTACCAAAAACAGATGAAAATGTAACTAATTTTGGAGTATGAGAAAAATCACTGACTACTGAATGACTGAATAGTGCTGTTTTTGGAAGAAAGCAGCCATATATTTTTCTCCTATGTAATCCTGAGTTTCCAAAGCTAAGCCATATTTAATGAGTTCTCATAATTCTATTTAGCTGCTTTTTAAAAAAAAAAAAAAATCACAGCTAGGAGCCATTCTGTTACGGGAACATAGAATTTGTTCTCACTCCAAGAACCCGCTCCCTGCACACACACTGCGGCTCCAATGATCTCCGTTGGCTGACAAGCGAAGACATCATGTCCATCTATCTACATCCACTGATTGGCTGTAAGATCAGGAGGCAGATGGATGGGATTTTCAGTTCTAGACCACCTTAGACAATTGGAGCAGCCCCGTTGGTGAAAGCTTCTATTCTCATTTTAGAAGCATGACTTCCACACTATAATTTTTTTTTAAATGAAAAGCAAGAAAACCCTATTAAATGACGAATTTAGCATTGCTGCAATCGTACATAAAAAATAAATGTGCCCAGCTACTATTAACTAATACTAAACTTTCAACCATTGATTGTCTTCTAAACCTCGCAGCACAGAGACCATTGACTAAAGTTAATGGAGCATGAAGGACATATATCTCACCACATGGACTTTACAATAGCACCAGTCATTAGCACATGTCAGATAAAGTGCCTATTAAATGCCTAAAGGCAAAGAGCAACACATCATCACTCATGAAACACTGAGAGATCACAGAAAATGTTATGTGATGTATCAATTTTAAATAGGGACCATTGGCTCTTCTGACATGTTTGTTTAATGTTCCAAATAAAATAAGAATTCTGGAGTATCTTTCCTTCTAACTCTGTGTTGTGCCATTTCCTGACTATTGATAATAGAAATTTCTGAATAAATCAAAAGCAGGATGCTGCCACTTGTGGGCGCGTCCCCTCACACCCTCAGAGCGGACGTAGACGGATGTAGATACTCAAATCTGAGAGAATTGGGTCAATTACGCAATTCATACTATGATCAAAATCTGTTCAGCGTTAGATCAGAGCGTTATCCGATTCTCTTGGATGAGAAGATGAAGAGACATTTTCTCCATCTTCTCCGTTCTGTCAGGCCACAGATATCGGACTGCACTCAGATGTCACCTTAGCACAGTCCGATGTTTCCCATGCACTCATTGTATTATATGGCCGAATACGATCCGACTATTGGAGCAAACTTGGGCATGCAGCAATTTTTTTCTAAGGCAGACACTATCCTTAGAAAAAAACAGTCATGTGCACAGCCTCATAACACGGGGACGAGTGCTATCCATAAAAGTGACAGTTAGCACTCATCCGATTATTATGGTTGTGTGCACGAGCCCTCACACTGTCCAATCACGGCAGCCAGTATCAGACTATAAAGACAAGCCTCTTTAATTTGCACAATGGTGTCAATCTGGTTATAAATTAGCCCCCCAGTCAAAAGCATCTCATACAGCCAAATCAGATCTCATACTTTGCACTAATGTGGAACAACATCCCACAAAACACCATGTCTGCAAGTTGAGATTCTGGCATGGCTTTTATTTCAAGTCATATGACAAGGCTCGTTAAAGAGTCGATATTGACTTTTAGGATTGCTGCTTCTAACAGGTGGCACTAGGGTTCAAGTCCTGTTCCTCTGTGAAGAGGCAATTTGCATGAATAAAAAATCAGTAATTTATGGTCAAAAACATATTGGTAAGGTTCACATTGCGTGAGTGGGTGTCCGCTGACGGAATCCGCTACATAGCGCCACTAACGCAATGTAACGGATCCGTTAGGGCACCCATTGACCGCAATGTATGTAACGCATCCATAACGCATGCCATTTTTGGCATGCATTAGCGATGTTCCGTTATTTTCTGACGGACCTCGAACGCTGTCTGCAGCGTTTTTGGGTCCGTTCTCGCTAGCGCAGATCGGGCATCTGTGCTAGCGTGATCGCTAAACGCAATCCCTTTTTAGACATTGCATTAACGCAGTCCGTTAGCGTATGCGCTAGACGGACTGCACAACGCAAATGTGAACCTAGCCTAAGGAAAGTTGTATGAAAAGGTTAAAATGTCTGGGCTGACCTTACATTAGATCATTTCCTAAGTGGTACTTTCTGTGGGCACCTTCCGAAATGTCATACTAGGTGCAAACAACCATATCATTTAGTGTATAACAACAGACATAAAACTTTATAGTATACACAGCCAACAGTGAAAAAAAAAATTACAATGATAAATTATGCAAAAATAATATAACACACGTTATACTCTGTAATAACTTCTGAAAACATGAGCGGATCAGGCAACACTAAATTTGTCCGTTCAAATGGATTTTCCTGTGAAATTCGATTTAGAATGAAGTTACCCTCTGCAAATCTAACTTCTTTCCGACATCTGCCCTACATGTTTGGTGCAAATAGGTAGTGGATTGCTACGATGGCAGCTAGTCTTTTGAAGGCCTCCATGCTTGTCACTACGGAGCTCCCTTAAAACCCTGACTGTGGCAGGGCATCAGAAGAGATGGTGATTTTCACTATATGCCACAATGCATTGGTATTGCTGTATGTAGCATAAGCAATCAGTTTATCGCAGTTTCAAGTCCCGTTGGGGAAGTATTAGAATGAGTGAAAAGTAAAAAAAATTATAATTTCAAATCACTTTTCTCCATATAAAAATTTAAATATAAAAAATACATACAGTATGTGGTATAACCACATTCAGAGAGGTCTGATATTTCATAATATTAAAATAATTAACCCAATTGGTAAACACCGTAAAGGGAAAAGACTCAAGAATGTCAAAATTAAGTGTTTTGGTGCTGCAATGCCACAAAAAATGCTGTAACCAGCGACAAAATGTCATATCTGTGCCAAAATGGTATCAGTAAAAATAAGCCATCACAGAGCTCCATTGTCCAAAAAATTTAAATATTATGAGTTTTGGAAAATGGTGGCACAACCCCAAAAAATTGTTGAATAAACTGAACTTGTTTGGTAGCGCAGTAACCATACTGATGAGCAGAATCATAATACAAGGTCTTTTTTTTACCACATAATGTATGCCGCAAAAACAATTCTCAAAAATCAATGTCAGAATTGTTTTTTTTTCACAATGTCAATGCAATCGGATTTTTCTTTCATTTTCCCATATATTATTTATGAAAAATAACATACTTCGCAAGCAACAAAATACCAAGATAGGTGAGTATCCCGTGGTAATATACATCAGAATTAATCAGGTGCATGCTTCAGGAGTGAATGGCAGACCATTCGGCAAAATTAAGGTAACAAAGGAAGAGAAAAAGAACCGAACTGTAAGGTCAAATGTAAAACAATGAACACAAATAAAGGATATATGGTACAATATATATATATTGTTTATAGTTGAAGACAAACAAGGGAAGAAAGGAATGGCAGCATGGTTCTGGTAACACACAGTGAAAATCAGCTCATAATACGAACAAGACCAGAATAACAGCCATATAACATGTTCTATGAGGAACAGTTAAAGCATATGGGAATGTTTAGCTTGCAAAAAAGAAGGCTAAGAAGAGACTTAATAGTTTTCTACAAATATCTCAAAGGATGTCACAGTGTAGATGTAGAGGATCATCCTTATTCTCATTTGCCCATGGAAACACGAGAAGCAACGGAATGAAACTGAATGGGAGGAGACACCGATTAGATATTAGAAAAAACTTTTTGAGAGTTAGGGTGATCAATGAGTAGAACAGACTGCCATGAGAGGTGGTGAGTTCTCTTTTAATGGAAGTCTTCAAACAGAGGCTGGACAGACATTTGTCTGAGATGATTTACTAAATACTGCACTGAGAAGGGGTTTGGACACAATGACCCTTGAGTTCCCTTCCAACTCTAACATTCTACGATTCTATGATCCTATGAAAAGTACAACTCGTGCTTCAAAAAATAAGTCATCATAAGTCTATGAGGATAAAAAATGATAAAAAAGTTATGGCTTTGGAAAGAAGGAGATGAAAAAACAAAAACACAAACTGGCTGTGTAAAGGTCGGCCAAGGCAGTAGTCGTGGCTAGGTTTCTCTGACAAGCTATACCGTGGCCTCCCCTTACAGAAAACTCGCATTTCTCTTGTGCTCTGCTTGCCTCTTCATTCCTGGTGCCCATGGTGCCTATCCTCCTTTTTGTGCGGTCGCCTTTGGCCTTACTAGAATGAACAGAGACACAGTCCAAGTATAACTCAAAATGCAAAACTTTACTTTCAGAACTTCGCAGCACATCCACATAAGTTCCATCATGGGCGACAGCTTCCACATTGTACATTACTGCATCTTCCCATTCTCTTCCTAACACATGGCTCGAGGTCACGTCATACCATCCTGTACATTTTCCCCGCATCCTTGTCATATGGGTTCACAATATGGGTTCACAGCATCCTGGGGATCCCTCCCCCATTTCGACCTGGCACCAAGGGAGTCTACCCATGCTAGCAATCTCCACATCTTGAGCGACCCGGCCGCCTGCAGTTCCATGTCCTGTTCTGCAGTCTTCTTTTCTGGGAACCTTTGTCCCCTTTCACTGACATTGTCACTCCTTTAGCTGTCTTGCTATTTCTGGATAGCTGGGCTCTTCCTTCAATGCAACGGGGTATTGGGCAGCTCGGGCATGTTGCCCACGCGAGTTCTGTGGGCTTCCCGCCCTATCTGACTCCAAACTAGGAAGTCCTATTCTCTTACTTCACAGCAAACCCCTCCTATGGTTAACTATTAACAGAGTGACTAGACTAAGGACTCTGTACCCCCATCCAGTGGCTTTAGCACTAACTGCACTGTCCCTATAATATACATTGTGCAGCAAAAATATATGTAACACACACACATATATATATATATACACATATATATATATGTATATATATATATATATATATATATATATATATATATATATATATAAAGGGAGCACTTAAACCACAGATTATAACTCGAAGTAAATCGAACTTCTGTGAAGTCAAACTGTCCACTTAGGAAGCAACACTGATTGACAATCAATTTCACATTCTATTGTGCAAATGGAATAGAGAACAGATGGAAATTATTAGGAGGGCAACAACCCAGCAGCAGGACCGCTACCTCAGCCTTTGTGCAAGGAGGAACAGGAGGAGCACTGCCAGAGCCCTGTAAAATGACCTCCAGCAGGCCACAAATGTGCATGTGTCTGCACAAATGGTTAGAAATCGACTCCATGAGGATGGTCTGAGTGCCCGACATCCACAGATGGGGGTTGTGCTCACAGCCCAACACTGTGCAGGGCGCTTGGCATTTGCCCCAGAACATCAGGATTGGCAAATCGCCGCTGGTGCCCTGTGCTCTTCACAGATGAAAGCAGGTTCACACTGAGCACATGAGACAGACGTGACAGAGTCTGGAGACGCCGTGGAGAGTGATCTGCTGCCTGCAACATCCTTCATCATGACTGGTTTGGCAGTGGATCAGTAATGGTGTGGGGTGGCATTTTTTTGGGAGGGCCAAACAGCCCTCCATATGCTCGACAGAGGTAGCCTGACTGCCATTAGGTACCAAGATGAGATCCTCAGACCCCTTGTGAGACCATATTCTGGTGCGGTTGTCCCTGGGTTCCTCCTAATGCAGGATAATTCCAGACATCATGTGGCTGGAGTGTGTCAGCAGTTCCTGCAAGATGAAGGCATTGAAGCTATGGACTGGCCCGCCCATTCCCCAGACCTGAATCCGATTGAACACCTCTGATACATCATGTCTCGCTCCATCCATCAATGTTACACTGCACCACAGACTGTCCAGGAGTTGGCGGATGCTTTAGTCCAGGTCTGGGAGGAGATCCCACAGGAGACCATCCGCCGCCTCATCAGGAGCATGCCCAGACGTTGTACAGTAGGGAGGTCATACAGGCACGTGGAGGCCACCCACAATACTGAGCATCTTTTCCTTGTCAAGAGGCATTTCCACTGAAGTTGGATAAGCCTGTAATTTGATTATCCACTTTGATTTTGAGTATCATTCCAAATCCAGACCTCCATGGGATATTCATTTTGAATTACATTGATAATTGTTATGTTTTATTGTTCTGGACACATTCCACTATGCAATGAATTAAAATTTGCAACTGGAATATTTCATTCAAAGATAGCTAGGATGTGATAGTTTAGTGTTCCCTTATTTTTTTGAGCAGTGTATATAAAGAAGCATACATTATTACATTACAAAAGGGGATGTGCTTAAGGGGTTAGGGGTGTAGCATGGTCTTTGTAACCCCTTAGAGCTGCATTGGGAAAGAGTTAGAGGTCAGAACATGGTTAACATAACATATAAAAAATGTAAAAAATCCTTAGTCATCTCACCTCTCACCTTTCCAACCTCTCTTCTTTCCATCACCCATTTGGTCATCAACCCACCTTCTGTTCACCACCACTGGTGCTGAACTGTATGACATCATAATGTGCACGGTGACCTTACGTGTACATGCACAATAACGGTGATTAAAGCAACTGTGTTTGGAAAATACAGTGAGGACTGAACAGGTGGTGGCGAAGATCAAAGCGGCTGGAGAGGTGAGCAGTAAGATGCATGTAACTATTCTTTTTTTTTACCTTTTGCGGAATCCCCGCAGAATGGAAAATGTAGATTTTTGTAATATACAAGCTGAATTCCATTCCACGCAAATATATTTGCTCATCTATAGTCTTAACCTCATAAAAATGCAGCCAATTTTCATTTTTAAACTTTAATTTTTTCCACTCCTTTTTCCGAGAGTCGCTTTTTTTTTCATTTTTCTTTTACATCACTTATTTTGATAGATTTTTTTTTTACTTTGGCAGACAAGGAGATGGTACTTGAACCTGTGATCATTTTGTCACTGGTACTATGTGTTGCAATACTTCAGAAGCACAAAAATATCTGTGAGCGGGGCTTTCAGTAGTCCACCAGCTGCCATTATTGGCACTCCAATATTGGGAAAAACTAAGATGTTAAACAACGCATACATTATATTGCTAAGTAATTAATTTTTGCTCTCGATGAAAGTCTCAGGAGCCAGGAAATCTATGGTAATAAATTTAATCAAAAATTTACCTTCAGTGATTTATTGTGTGGCTGTCCAAAATTCTTCTTTTTTCACAAATGCTATTGAGTTGCTCGGTTAACCATTGGCGTGGCAAAGTCACCTAATTCCCTCTTCTTGTTATACATTTCACCTACTCCTCTTCATTTGGTTGACAGCGTAAAAATATTGTCATGTGAACATGAATAACAAGTAGGTGGGAAGATGCGGTGAACTGTTCGGCCATGCCAAGGGTGCACCACGTGCTTCATTAGCAAATCTGAATAAAGATTAAATTTGGGCAAAAGGAGCAACGTTGCTGTGTTTGTTGGAAATTCATTTTGTGCTGATAGACTCCTCTTAAAGACACTCTCCAATCAAACTTTTTTGCTTTTAATATATTGCAGTCATCATGTTACAGTATATAACAATGTGTAGTTACAATTGCTCATTTTGCCTTTCTACCCAGTAAATTCTTCTATTTTCTCTACAGTATGTAGAAACAGGAAGTCTCTTTTCCCTGCATGTCTCATCCCCCTCTTCAACTTCTGACCCAGCTGCTCAACTCCTCTTTCTGCCAGGTACTGTTGCAGTGACTCATACCTTGTGCAGAGAAAATTGACCTCCTATTATTTCTACATAGAGCTTAGAAAGATTCAGCTAGTCAGTTTTTAATCACATGATGTCATAGGGCCTAATGGTACTGGAAAAGAAGAATGAACTGCATAAAAAGGCAAAATGAGCAGTTGGAAGTACACAGTGCTTTATAATACGATGACAGCAATATATTGAAATTAAAACGTTAAACATTTTAATGGGAGTACTTCTTTAACCAGAGGTGACTCATGTTCACACTCCAACCAATTGCTTACAAAGCAAACCCAAAACATAACAAAGTAAAACAAAAAGTGAACTTGTGTTCCGGTCAGACATGAACTAGTAATAGCAATTAATGTCACATTCTGAAACGATAGTATTTTTATTAAGAAATAATTAGCTCCTTATTCTCTGATTTGCTATGGACATTAACTATAGCTGTTCATCACCAACTGATTTCAGTTTAATTACATGGATCAATCCTGAAGCTTATATAACGAATTAAGTAAAATGACAGGTTTTTTCTTGATGAGAATGCAAATCGCAAAAGGCAACTCAATATATAAATATACAGCCATGGTGCCGGCTGTGGAGAATTAGGAAGTCAATGCTTACAATATTTTGAGTTGAGATTAGTTGGCTATATCCTCCACTGTGAAATTATGTATATACACGATAGGAAATAAATATGAAAAAAAAAATATTGCTAATAAGGTACACTATATGTCCTGCATCAGTTGACTAGCACCACCCTGTAATAACCATTCCTAGCAAAAGTAGGATAGAAGCTTCAGAGAGATAACTTAACCATCGAAATTCAAAAGGGTCGGTCTCAAAGCCAGAAATGGAAACACAGCAAAAAATAGAAGACTCTAACTGAACTGGGTAGTCCATCAAGTTTTCTACTTTTAATAATTAACCCCTTCACGCCGCAGACCATTTTCATTTTTTCATTTCCGATTTTTCTCCCCCTTCTTCCTAGAGCCATGACTGTTTTATGTTTTCGGGTTTTCTGTCCACATAGACATATAAGAGCTTGTTTTTGTGAGATGAGTTGAACTTTTGAATGACACCATTAATTTTACCACATAGTGTACTCAAAAAACGGGAAAAGAATTTAAAGTGCGGTAAAATTGTGAAAAAAAAACAATTCTGATATTAGTTTTGGGAATTGTTTTTACGGTGTACAATTTGTGGTAGAAGCGACCATGCAATATGATTCTCTTCATTAATACGAATACGGTGATACCAAACATGTACAGTTTTTATTATTTTAGTGGTAAAAAAAATGTGAAGTTTACAAAAACAATTGGAGGAGTTGTGTCACCATTATCCGAGACCTGTAATATTTTTATTTTTCATCTGATGGAGCTGTGTGAGGGCTTATTTTTGGGAGGCGAGAAAATGTTTTTATTAGTACCGTTTTGGGATAGATTTGGCTTTTTGATCGCTCGTTACTGAATTTTTTGTGGAATTGTGATAACCAAAAAACTTAATTTAGGATTCTTGAATTTTTTCTGGTTACAGTGTTTACCGATCAGGTTAATTGTTTTTATATTTTAATAGATTGGACTTTTCTGCATGCGGCAACACCAAATAAGTGTTTTTTTATATCTTTATTTTCACTGTGGGGAAATGGGAGTGATTTGAACTTTTAGTTTTTTATCTTTTTCATATGTTTGAAAACATTTTTTAAAAATTTTCACTGATTTTGTTATCCCCCTTAGGGTGCTTGAATATGCAATCATCTGATGCTTCGGCGTCGCTTCATATAGCAGAAATCACATTCTCTTCTGAAACACAGCCACAGACAGTTTCAAAAGAGTTCCGTAATGACAGTCATAGGAGTCATCAGCCAGGGGGCTGTTCTGACAACGGAATGGCGACAGGAAGTAAAGGCACACGTACTCGTCGGAGCAAGTCAACTCCTGCCATCAGAGATTGAAAGTGACATTTAACAGGTTAGTACTGAGTACTGTTAGAGTCAGGTCCTGGCTGTAATACTCTGCCATCGCCTGCCGGGTATGGGGCGGGCTAGCTGCGTGAACCCGCTCCATACACTCGCTTCCAACTTGTGCCGTAAATATACGGGACATGTTATGAAAGGGTTAAAGTTAATGGAGAAGATTTATTGAATGCCTCTACTTTTTATCCAGTGTAAACTTTGACTAGACACTTTAAAAATGCACCAAATTTCTGAATGTTTATCTCACCTACTTGTTGGTTTTGTTCATCCCAATATTTTACTTTAAAAAATTGCACCAATCTTTTTGCACAAAGTAAGTCAACCAATAGACAGTGGAAAACCAAACCGTAAGTTTACAACGAAACGCCACCTTGTCGAGAAAGTCTGAAAACACATTATAAATATGGTGCAAAGCATCTGCGACAATCTTTTGGTACAATTAGGCCAGAGTTCTGGCACATTTAGATTAGTAACTCTCCCACAATGATTTTCAGAATTTTACCATGTAAATTATAAGGATCAAGGATTCCACCCATCATATCACTAAAAGATAAAAATATGGTTACATGCAGCCACCATAAAGTCAAGCCTAATGGTTAAAGGCTTAAAGGTAATGTGTCAACAGAAAATGATCTAGTGTTTAAATCAGGTTTTTATCTACTGTAAATAGAGGTATTGTCAGCCATTGCATAAGAGGTGAGCTGTGACATCATCTACTGTAAATGGTCGAACCTATGTTATCTACTGTGTATAGATGTTTTATCAGTCATTCTACAGGTGAGGAGGAGGTGAGTTGTGACATCAACTACTGTGGAGGTTGGATCTTGTCTAATCTTCTGTATATAGAGGTTTTATCAGTCATTGTACAGGAGGAGGAGGTGAGCTGTGACAACACTTACTGTTAATGGTGGATCCTATGTTATCTATTGTATATAGAGGTGTTATCAGTCATTGTACAGGGGGAGGAGGTGAGCTGTAACATCACCTATCGTGAATGGTGGATCCTCTGATATCTATTGTATATAGAGGTGTTATCAATGATTGCACAGAAGGAGGAGGTGAGCTGTGACATCACCTATTGTGAATGGTGGATCCTGTGTTATCTATTCTATACCTAGGTTTAATCTAAATTGCAAGAGTTCTGTTTTTGTATTTTCTAAATAAAAAAATATAGTCAACATAAAATGTAATTTAATTTGATTTAAACAATTGCTAATACTGAAATCTATGAGGGTTATAAAATTCTGGATGTGATATGCTTATGATAGAAGTTTCTACAGAAAGGGACAATTTAAGCAACAATTCATAAATGGGCGCACTCTCTGTACTCCCTATCGTAGTCTAATGCTTTGACATTATGGTAGATAAAGCTGCTCAAAACAGCTATAATTTGTAGGGCAAAGGTTGAAAATGTAAAAACTCTATATACAACACAAAAGTCAAAATGAAATCTACTACACTTAACTGAGAAAAAGACTAAAAAAAGTTCAATAATTGAAAGCAAGTTAAAAATATACGGCGGTGAATATGCTCTCTGCTTGGTTGTATAATGTCCAGGGCTTCATTGTTATTTATGTATTCTTCTTCATGGCACCTGGTATATGAGGTCTTTTGTTGTGCTACTATCAATAATTCTACGATAAAATTGTAGGGTTTCGGAATGCATCAATGATCCATTATTAATCTAACGACCAGACTGAATCTATTTAATGGCCAAGAACTCAACCACATCAAAGAGTCACTGTTTTATCTTTATTTGAAAAATAATTACTAGAGATGCAAATATCACAGGTAGAAATATTAACAGCCAACGGGGAAGAGCTGAAAAAGGATGGCACAAGCCTTCTGAGATCTGGCACTGTCCTGACAATTTATATGTATTATTACTAGTGATGAGCGAATCTGTTGAAATTTATATTCAGGAGTTCACCTGAATCTAGATAGGAACTTTTGATTCATATAGAATTTATTCAGTGAGACTCACATGTGACTGTTTCTTTATGCTCGGAGTCTCATCAGACCTCGGAACATAATCGTAGACTTCTGCAGCTCCAGTGTTTTCTTTTGTTCAGGTGTCGTTACAGCCTCTTCCGGATCATCCTTCTTTGTAAAACAAGCTTCAGCAAAACACTTAATACTGCAGACATGATAGGACCATCCCTATTCGGTACGCCTTGTCACGGTGGGATGGCTTTTATGCTTTTTTAGTTATTGACATTCACTATTACTATATAGTTATTTAATTATTACGGCTAGATGCTCAATTTGTTTTTTACTTGTTTTTAATTATTCAACAGAACATGGAAAGTCGTTGTGCCATCAAGGTGTCGAGAGGTCACTACATAGATAGCTGAAGCCTTGTCAGCACTGGAAGAAGCAAAGACTTAAGATCTAGAAGAGGACATTCATCACAATATCTGAAGAAAAGGAGACATTGTAGCCCCAGGGAGAGTATGGATGAAAAAGCATGGAGTTAGAGCAATGGAAGAGGTGAGCATCAAGGTGAGTATATTTTTTCAACTTTTTTTTGACCCATAGATTTCTTGGCCCAGAGTGAGTTTAAAAAATCCAATTTTTTTGCACAATTTGAGGCAAATTTGATTCACCTCAAAATAATTTGCTCATCTCTAGTCATAACCAAAAGACCATACTTAATCATTCTAATTGAGAATTTTAAGTCTAAAGTCAAGATTAATAGCTGTCAATAATGATCGTATTTATATAGCACCAACATATTCTGCAGCACTTTACAAATGGACAAACAAGGGTTTAATTGACGGTTACCAAAGGTGTTTGCATCTTTAATTCCCATGATCAGGAGATCTTGGGAATTCTTTTGGTCTACTTGCTTTCTTCATAGAATGGCCCACTCAACTTGAGCTCAGAATGGTGTTTTGGACTGCCCAGTCATCTCTTCTGTCAATATACTATTCCCATAGGTACATGGTTGATGTAGTATGTAGCATTGGTAGTATAACATCATACATAGCAGATGACAAGTTAGACCAGATAGATTGTTAAACCACCACACAGACACAAGTCATCACATTCTGAAGCATGCGAGAGTGACAAATACTCAAGACCAGGGGTGAACTGCATTCCTCGAGGGCTGCAAACAGGTCATGTTTTCAGGATTTCCTTGTACTGCACAGGTGATAATTTAATCACCTACACAAATAATGAGTTGGTGATTAAATTATCACCTGTGCAATACAAGGAAATCCTGAAAACATGACCTGTTTGCAGCCCTCGAGCAATGCTGTTTGACACCCCTGCTCAAGACCATTATAATACATCAAGAATGCAAGGTTCCTTTTTTTGGTAAAAGGTAATTTACGCTAAAAATGTATTGTCTCCTTTTTTTTAAAGACAAAGGAGGACAAGACTTGTATTTTTTTGTGCAAATCATGTTACTGACAAATTTGTTGAACTTTTTCCATAGCTATCATTGCTTTTCTGAAAAGGTTATCAGTAGTGTGCAGGACCATATATGATTTGTGCTGCACAGGTTCAATAAAACTATACATGGTAAATTCACATACACGGAAAACTATACGATCACTTCTGATTTATACTCAACTTTTCTATGATTGATTTTTGTTGTGGTTAACACAAAATTATGATCACTTTTTTTTAGCAGACAGCTATGTCCCCTGTACAATATAGCACATGGATGACAACACGTCAGGCTGGCTAGTCAAATGCCATGCCGAAGAACCAGAAGCTCAGGAAACAAGCACAACTCCTGTCCACGGCCAGAGAGCACTGACTTGGAATGAGGACAGGGGTTGCGAGGAGTGATCTGCTCATCTCTAGTGCTGGTTAGAGATGAGCAAATTTGTTTAAGGACATTTCAATTCTTGTAAAATGTTACAACAATTTGGATTTCTTAGAAGCCTTTATTTTTGCAATCCGCTCTGCACAAGCAAAATGGCGGCCAGTTGGATGTAGTTTTGCGAAACTTCAGAGGGCTGAAAAAATGTTAAACTAAAACAAGCACTCAACTTACCAATCAACTATCCTGTTGCCACAGCAGCATAAAGTCTGGTCCTCTACACATCTCTTCTTTGCCATATGCTGTACAGGTGACATCATTCCAGGACAGTGAATCTGAGGAACTCAGAAGCTCAGGCAATTTGCTCAGCTCCAATCCATGGTCTAAGAACACTATACTGGACCATAGACCAGAGGCTAGAGGTAGCTATTCACTCATCTCTATTGTTGGCTTGAGATAACGAAATTTGTTTCAGTAAAATTAAATTCTTCCAGAATTTAACAAAAATATTGATTTCTCATAATCCAATTTTTTTCCAATCCACTCTACACAAGTCCAGCAAAATGGTGGCCAGCTGGCTGCAATATTGCTAAACCGTACGGGGCAAAACCGGCTAAGATAAAATGTATACTCACCTCACCAAACAGCTGTCCAGTTATAACAACAGAATGCCATCCGGTTCGATAAACCTCTTTTTTTGTTTTCCGTCATTGTAAGCATCCTCTTTGGCCTGCTTCACTCTGCACCGGGGCTTCCTATGATGTGTCAGCCTCTGACATGTCCTGTTATAAAGACTTCGACGGCACAAGGGCATAACATGAAGTTAAAATGTGCGCTGCAATGGCATAGTGTGCAGTGACTGCAGTGACGCTAGATAGTGAAGCAGGCCAAAAAAGATGCAAGTGACAGATTAAGAATTTAGAAGAGTCACGGAGGCTGTGGGCTTCGGGGCTCGCAGGACAGGTGAGAGGTGAGGTTAATATTATTTTTTTTCCATCCTAAGTAACATTTAGTTTGTAATGAATGACTTCTCTGCAAATCAAATTTTTGGTCAAATTCGAGTGATTTCTAATACTGGTAGGTCTCTCCAGCAACGTGAGCATCCAATCAAAATGAGCAGATAGTAGAATAGGAGCAACAGCTTTTAAAACAGTGTATGACGAAATAATAATGTTTGACCCCAAATCCATGTTTTATAAGATAGATGGTATAACTGTTATCAGCTTTTGGTATAATTTCACTTTTGGTGGAAAGGACAGGATTTTTTTAGTCATTTGTAAGTAACTGTAACACTTCTTCTAGGAAATGTCTAACACCGTCAGTATCTGTGAATGTCACCAAAATATTTTCATGCTAACTGCTAAATTAGACACACGAACTGCAAGTGAGAAATATCACAGGTTTGGGGAAAGAAGCTTACAGATACAATTGCTATGTGGTAGAAACACAGACATGGAATCACTTTATGAAAGGTCACTTCTTATAGATGTCATTGTTGGGGTATTTTTAGATTTTGGGAAGAAATACAATAAATGATTCGGATTATTTTTCTCTCGAAAAGAAAATTACTGCAGTATCTTATAGATACTTAAAAAGTAACAGTCAGAAATGATATACACAGAGGCAAAGAAATGTACAGAACTCTCCCAGTTAGATGGGCTATTGCTTTAGAAAACTTATTTTCAATAGCCCTTCAGGGAATTTTGAGTGTGTTCTTCATTTAAGATGTATAATAGGCTATAGAGAGTCTATCTCTATTTGTATCATACGCAAAGTTTATTGATTTAAAATTTCACAGTGTAATGCCTAATTATGTCTGTGGTGGCGCTGCAGAAGAATGAAACATCTATTGAGAAGTTTGCCCACAAATTACAGATGATCACTGAGGGTCTTTTCTAACAAAAAGTGAAATATTGCAATATCCTTAAGCGATGCCGATCGCACACCGCCACGCGCTGTTCCAAACTGGTTGCCCTCCGGCATCCAGGCAACCTGAATCTCTGTGTGGAGTATCAATGTGCAGTGAGATACCTATAATGGACTATAGAAAATCCTCATTCTACTGAACCAGATTTCAGTTAGTTCTGACAAAGGTTCCTCTGTGGACCGGAAAGGTTTAACGTGTTTGTTGGATGCATAATGAATGGAACCTTCTTTTTTAACGTCAAATTACTCCTTGAGTGCCAAGTTTTTTCTATAATTGATATTACGGGCTGGATACCCTACTTGGGCACCACTAGCTATTTATCGTATGAGTGCCGTGTTTTTTGTTGTATTCAATTTGTAATATACTCCCGGTCAGCATTCTGCATGGTGTCCTAGATATCACACCTGGTCTGGTGAGCAGCTGTCTCCTGATTCTGGAGGAGCTGCTCACTCACCAACTAGAGTTTTCCTGTCTGGCAGAGAATGGTTATAAATGTCACATCAGACACTGCCCCCAATCTCTGCCAGACCCTCCCCCTCCTGTCCAGCCTCCTGTGCAGTACAAAGTGCAAGACAGCAGGGAAATGACTCAGCTGATTGGACGAACCAGGACGGAAAAGGCTTCTACATAGGTGAGGATAATGTGCTACGTGCATCCATCCCTCATCCATCTCTTCCTCATCCATCCATTCATCCACCCCTTCCTCATTCATCACTCATCCATCAATCACTCCCTCATCCATCTATCTCTCCCTCATCCATTCATCCATCCATACAGCCCTCATCCATCTATCCATCCATTCCTCATCCATCTCATACACAAATCACCATAGACTGAGGTTCTTCAGCAGTCGAGATGTATTATGTAGTATACATGTAGATACATCCCTATAGACTGAGGTTCTTCAGCAGTCGAGGTGTATTATGTAGTATACATGTAGATACACCACCATAGACTGAGGTTCTGCAACAGCTGAGGTGTATTATGTGGTAGATATATAGATACATATCCATAGACTGAGGTTCTGCATCAGTTGAGGTGTATTATGTGGTATATATGTAGATATATACAACACTATAGACTGAGGTTCTCCAGCAGCTGAGGTGTGTTATGTAGGATGTATGTAGATACATCACTGTAGATTCCTTCCTTCCCAGTACTCCTATGTCATTGGTGATGTGGGTATAAACATAAGGATGAATGACCTCGAGGAGATCAAAATATCCAACACCGCGGAGTAACCATCACGTGTGATGAAACACGTGATGGTGTCTCCGCGGTGTTGGATGTTTTGATCTCCCCGAGGTCATTCATCCTTATGTTTATAGTCCTTTTACTAGGCACTGCTCCTAATAGCCAGTTTCTTACTCCACACTGATGAGGGGCAAATACCCCAAAACAGCTGTCTGTGGATGGATACCATGTTTTGGCATAGATGGTTTTCCTTTTTGGATGCTGCCCTTCCCGTGGTTGTTCCTTCCCGGTGAAAGACCTGGCTATTTATTGCTTGCATTGAGAAACACGTGATGGTGTCTCCGTGGCTTTTCTACATGCATTGGTGATGTGGGGACATGTGACGCTCTATCGCCGCTGTGCATGTGGTGTGGAGTGCAGTGATTGTGCTGCTTTCCACAGATGAGGACACAGGAGCACTGATCTGTTATTTCCAATACTAGAATGATGACAAATGTCAGTTCTAAGAGAAAAAAAAGAAAAGTAATACATAAATTATGTGCACACCTATATAGAAATATAGTTATTTGGCTCAAAACTCCATAGAAACAATTACAATGAGAAAAAAAAATCCCTTTCACTGACATCTGGACATACAAATATTCACATATAAATCTAATATGATATAAATCACAGACTGCCTGGATCCATCAAAGACACTTCTTAAAGTGAACTTGTCATGCCCCTAAACCCCATTGACCTGCAGGTATAGGGTAAATCTGTAAGTTAATAGCTTTATGAAGCTGTGTGGCTGCCTTGCTGAAAGTGCAGCTACTGGGAGAAAATGAACTTTATTCTTCCATGGAACCATCAGATTTCAGTCATTGGGGTGTGGCCAATGTAGCTTCAGACATTGTACACCGCCTTGTAGGTGTAAACCCACCCTGGCACTTTGATTGACAGCTCTTGGTGCAGCACATTTGTGCAGAGCACGCTGTCAATCAAAGGGCCCTGATAGCCTTACACTTTGCACTCACAATGCTGTTAATGATGACTGTTGTTTCTCCGTGCACGCCTCAATGACTGAAAGCCCTCGGCCCCAGGGAGGAACAAAGTTTACTTTCCCAGGGAGATACGCTTTCAGTAAGGTAATCAAACAGTTTTGTAACTCTATTTACATGAAGATTAACGCAATATTTGCAGGTAATTAGCGTTTGGTGATTTGACATGTTCACCTTAAAAATTCGAAAATTTAATGAAAAAAAAAGAAAATTTGTCCTCCTAAAATAGAAAGATAGAAACCCGTATATGTGATAAAATGACATATCTGTGATTGTATTTAGGCTGCAGGAGCCTGTGCATGTTGTTGGGATTGTCATTATCATCATTTTTCTGGTTACAGTAATTGATTCTAAAGTCTTAATTTTTATTTTCCCAGAAGAAGATACATATCATTTCTAATTCTTATGATTTTATGTGGTGTTTCAATATGACCGTAAAAAAATGAAAAAAAAAGTCAAATGTAATGTTGCAGTCTTTCATTAATCTAGCTCTGGAGGAACTTCTAAATGTATGCAAGCGAGCTATATAAAGGTAATGTTCCATTATTTTTTAAAATATTTCACTATGTACAAATTGTAATGGCAAAAATATTTCAACGTACTGCAAAGTACAGCTTGTTCCAAATAACAAGAATAAAAAGCGTAAGTCAGCGGTATAGGCTGAGAAATAAAATGAAATGGCTGAATAAAAAGTCATTTAAGAAAAAAAATCAAATAAGAAAAAATCTGCATCCCATTTACAAATTACCCAGAATTTCATACAAATCAAAAGACAGACCTTTATGCTTTTTATTACCCAGGGGTCAGCAATCTGAGGCACTTGTGAAGCTACAGGGGCTCGATTGTTCAAAGATGAAGAAGACGTATGTGAGATATTTGGCTTCCAGGTCCTAAAGTTTACACAAGACCATTCTACTGTCACTACTAAAAAAAAATTTGTGAAATTTGGAGAAGTTTTCATCCAGATATTATGACGATTTCTTCCTCCAGTCACCCTATAAGATTGACCCATCTGTTCAAAAAAGACCCATCTTATCAGGATTGATGAAACACCCTTAAAAAATATCCTCTTGCTACATTTTGATAGGAATGGTCAATAGGAAACTATGAAACGTACTGCAAAATACTCAGGGTGCTAGCGGGGATGTCACCGAGGTCACGGCAGTTCAGCTGGGATGGGAAAGCAGCCTCAGTGACCGGAGGTAACCTTAATGATGTCACCGCCAGTCATAGTCACTGACGCTGTACTCGCAGCTGCTCATTCCCCAGTGGTTGTCAGCCTGGAAGGTCGCATTTTGGCACCGTCCAGATTGAAAACTTTTAATCTCCCTGACATGGATTACAGTGTGGGACAGAACGTTGGCTAGGTGAGGGATAGTGTTGTTTTTTTTATTTTAGTTTTATTACAGGAGAACGAGGGCTTCGGTGGAATAGGCGTTAGGAGAGTATAATTGTGTTTCTTATTTTTAAATGAAAATGGTGAAAAGTGTGTTTTGTTTTATTTCTAATAAAGGACTTTATTCTGGCTGAGTCTTTGTTTACCATGTAACTATAGGATTAGTAATGGATATCTCAATTACCAAGCTGTGGGCTTGATGTCACGTGACAATACAAAGGTAACATCAACCTCACAAATATTAACCCCACTTGCCACCGCTGCAGGGCAAGTGGCAAGAGCAGGGCAAAGCGTCAGAATTGGTGCATCTAATAGATGTGCCTTTTCTAGGCAGCTGTGAGCTGCTATTTTTAGGCTGAGGGGGCAATATCCAGCCTGAGAATACCGGCCCCCAGCTGTTTGCTTTAGCAAGACTGGTTGTCAAAAGGAGGGACCTCACGCTGTTTTTTTCAATTACTTATTTAAGTAATTAAAAAATACGGTGTAGGAACCCCTCTATTCTTGATAACTAGCCTTGCTGAAGCTGACAGCTGAGGATTGCAGCCCGCAGCTGTGAATTTTGCCTGGCTGGTTAAAAAAAATACAGGGGAATCCACGCCGTTTTTTTAAAGTTATTTATTTACAGTGCAGGAGCTGGCTAATGAATACTCTCATCAGCTGTGCCTGCTCTCGCTGTTATTAACGGCAGCAGGTGTTGGATGATGGGATCAGTTGTCCCATCAGCTGATACCAGTGACCGGAGGTAAACTTTATACTTCCAATAACAGCTGAGCACTCGCTCTGTCATTTGATTGGCGGGGATGGTTTCACTGCCGATCAGAAGTGGTGTTTGCAACACAGTCATACACATGACAGCGCAGCAAACAATGGATGTTCGGGCTCCCCATTCAAGTGAATGGGTTCTGGGTTTAGGTCCGGGTACTGTTCTGGTACCTGAACCCAAACTTTTTGTAACTGTTCTGCCAAACCTGCCGGACCTGGACATTCAGGTGTCTGCCCATCTCTATTACTGATTACATCTGTCAAAGGTCAAAAGCTCAAAAAAGCTACCTTGAACTAACTTGGCTGAAGCCATGCCATTTGACAGATTCCAGGGTAACCCTGATCTTCACCCTTTAACCCATGTACAGGGATCTGTTCTTAAAACGGGGTCCATTGGATTGCTTCTGCAGAAGAGCTGTAGTGTAGATTAGCAAATCAGACGCAAGAGAATGGTCTGGTTCCTGCTCATAACTAGGTTGATGTAGGGGCAAAATCATAAAGAAGGAGAGTAGTTAAAGAACTATACAAAGTCAAAATCAGGAATGTCCACTTTGAGAGTAGCAAGGCGCAAGTTACACAGAAGCAAGTCAGATTATAATTGGCAGCAGGCAGCAGGATTTCATGTTCTTAAATAGATTGCAGCCCTGCCCAAACCACACAGCACTATCCCAGTCTGGAATGGACAATAAGTCCCAAAGGACACAAAACTAGAACTATCACCCTGCGCAGCACCGCCTGATGACCGAAGCAGAGGCAGGGAGGGCAGACTTGTATACAGATGTCACAATTTGTCCAAAGATTTTAAGTTATATGGGCAGCACAGTAGATCAGTGGTTAGCATTGTTTCTTTGCGTAGGTTTCCCCATTTTTGTGTGTGTTACCACCAGGGTTTTCTGATTTACTCATACACTGTAAAGACATATTGACATAAAATTTAGATTGTGAGCACCAATGGAGATAGCCATGATAATGTTAGTAAACGTTGCAGAATATGATAGTGCTATATAATAAATACAGTTTTTATTACTTATCCTTAATTTAGGAAATGACTTAATCATCATGGGGGTTCAACCGTGAGTACTTAACAGGCGCATCTCCGCCCTATTCCATGTCAATGGAGAGTGCTGGAAATAGTTAATGGCCAATGAATTGAAAACTTGGGAAAAACTCTTTAAACTAAATTAATTTTTGTTTTCCTAGTTTGATCATGAAAAAAAGTTTGTCAGCCCATTTTTTCTGTTTTAATTAAAGTTGCTCTAAATATACAAATCAGACGATTAGATAGCCTGTTGGAAGCCAATGAGTCCTAGCTGCACAATTATTATCTGATGATTGAAGTGACACTTTCTTGGACTTACCACCAGCTGTAGGATGATATTTTTTTAATGTCGAAAGATATAAATGTAATTGGCAGCTTATTGATTAATGTTGATGGACTTCCTACAAGGGTTGCCGAAATACCATTTCCTACCTGCTGTTCAACTGCATTCAAGGAGCAAGCTACGGAGGTATCTACTAATCTGACGTTTCGAAGCTCACTCACCGTCATAGAAGGCTGCCTTTGCTTCTACCATATGGGCAAATATGTATTTAGTGTAAGATTGAAATTTGAGATGTTGCACTCCACTAAAATAAGGGTACCGTCACACAGTGACATTTTGATCGCTACGACGGCACGATCCGTGACGCTCCAGCGTCGTAACAATATCGCTCCAGCGTCGTAGACTGCTGTCACACTTTGCAATGTACGACGCTGGAGCGATTATTTCATGACGTATGTGCGATGTAGAAGCCGTTGGTTACTATGTGCACATCGTATACAATATCGTGCACACCTTTGTTACACCATGCGATCATGCCGCCACAGCGGGACACTAGACGACGAAAGAAAGTTTCAAACGATCTGCTACAACGTACGATTCTCAGCGGGGTCCCTGATCGCAGGAGCGTGTCAGACACAGCGAGATCGCTGGAACGTCACGGATATATCGCTCGAACGTCACAAATCGTGCCGTCGTAGCGATCAAAATGCCACTGTGTGACGGTACCCTTAGGGTACCGTCACACTATAACATTTCGATCGCTACGACGGTACGATTCGTGACGTTCCAGCGATATCGTTACGATATCGCTGTGTCTGACACGCAGCAGCGATCAGGGATCCTGCTGAGAATCGTACGTCGTAGCAGATCGTTTAGAACTTTCTTTCATCGCTGGATCTCCCGCTGTCATCGCTAGATCGGTGTGTGTGACACCGATCTAGCGATCTAGCGATGCGATCCAGCGATGCGTTCGCTTGTAACCAGGGTAAACATCGGGTAACTAAGCGCAGGACCGCGCTTAGTTACCCGATGTTTACCCTGGTTACAAGCGTTAAACTAAAAACAAACAAACAGCACATACTTACATTCTGGTGTCCGTCAGGTCCCTTGCCGTCTGCTTCCCGCACTGTGACTGCCGGCCGTAAAGTGAAAGCAGAGCACAGCGGCTGTGCTTTCACTTTCACTTTACGGCCGGCAGTCACTGAGTGCGGGAAGCAGAGACTGCAAGGGATGTGACGGACACCAGATGTAAGTATGTGCTGTTTGTTTTTTTTTAGTTTAACGCTTGTAACCAGGGTAAACATTGGGTAACTAAGCGCGGTCCTGCGCTTAGTTACCCGATGTTTACCCTGGTTACCCAGGGACCTCGGCATCGTTGGTCGCTGGAGAGCTGTCTGTGTGACAGCTCCCCAGCGACCACACTACGATTTACCTACGATCACGGCCAGGTCATATCGCTGGTCGTGATCGTAGGTAAATCGTATAGTGTGACGGTACCCTTAGTCAAGAGAAAGGTGACGAAAAAAAATCTCAATACCCTAAATCCAACTCCATCCTTTGTAATAATCTTGAATTAAGAAGGCTTTGCGTGCACGGACCAAATTAAATAATATTCACCATCCACTGCATTGGGAATCTCATTACTCATGATAATGACAAAATCTTAATGCCTGCTATGCCCTGAAGGAGGTTTTCCCTCAATACAACATTCTCCAGTGCAAGCAAATTGCAGAATTATCTTCCATTGTTGGGATCGTTGAATGTAAGCATGAACGTAAGCACATTTAATATATTCTATGCTCCTACTCAATCGCTTCATATTGGTAAATGAGGTTTCACTTTACAGAGACAAAAGCCATATGCAATTCATAAATGGTAATTAATCACCTCATTAGTCTAGGTGTCGATGCCCAAGAGGTTAGGAATCCGAGCTTTCATAGAACATATACGTAGAATAAAACTTCATTCTTGATTTTATTAGTCTGGTAGAGGGCTCATCCATCCCACCAGAACAGTGCCCATTCCACTTAGGTAGGTCTGTGCAAATTGTTCTCATGGGATCACTGAAACTATTTCAGTTACGTATTAATTACCGTGGACCTAACAGCTTTCCTTTCTCACAACGAAAAGGTTGCGCGATAGATTTTTCATCCTGTTATTTATAACATAGCGACAGTCAGTTGTGAAACCTCTACAAGTACATGAACCGTGGCAAATGCCGAATGACACATGAACAGAGTGGGCCCGATTCATCATTTGTGGGGGAGGGGAGTTTAAGTCACTTTATTTTTTTTTCTTGTGGCACTCGGTGACTTTTTGTGCACAATTTTTTTTTTAATATGGTGTGTGTAGTTCATGAAATTTGAGCAAAATTTAAAAGGCTCTTTATTTTTTGTTTGTAATTTTTGTGTGTGTGTGTGTGTGTGTGCGCCTTTTTAGACCAAAAATGCCACACACAGCTGAAAAATTTCTGGCACACAAAAAAAGTACTTAAAAATGCACTTTCATCAGAGTTTTTATTCTCATAAGATTTTGCAATCCTCATATTATATGGCAATTGCTCATTTTGTCCTTCTACCCAGCTAATTATTCTCTTTTCCATTAAGTCTAAGATATCATGTGATTAAGAACAGACTGGCTGAATCCTTCCAAGCTCCATGGAGAAGCAAGACGTCTCTTTTCCCTACATTAGTCATCACACTCTTTAACTCCTGACCCAGCTTCTCTCGCCTCCCTCCTGCCAGTGTGGTAGAATTATTGTTCTAATGATGACTCATGCAGGGAGAAGAGACTTCCTGTTTCTACATTAAGCTTTAGGGGTAAGGTTTCTCCTTGTGGAGAGTGACATACCAGCTCTGGCTTGTCAAGGTAAGGAGGCTTATTTGCCGCTTCCTCTGGGAAGCTTAACATGCAAATTGCCTCTTCAGAGAAAAAGAAGGACTTGAACTCTATAGCGCCTCCTGTTGTAAGTAGCGATCCTACAAGTCACAATCTACCCTTTAATGAGTTTTGCAATATGATTTAGGATAAGAGCAAATTAGTATCTCAATTGAGATATTCACCTGTCCCCGTTCCACCACCGCACTGTGTCTTCTACGTCCTCTGGCTGTGACGTTCAGGTCAGAGGGTGCGATGACGTGGTTAGTGCTCGCCCTCTGCCTGAACAGTCACTGCAGAGAGCCGGCAACGCTGAAGAGCAGTGGTCAGCGAGGAGAGGTGAGTATGTCATTTTTTTTTTAATTGCAGCAGCAATATAGGGTATATGGTAATCATGTCAGCATAAACTGCACTGATATGATGCGCAGTATATGGGCCATATTTTTCTATGGAGCATCTTATGGGGCCATAATCAACCTATATGCAGCATTATATGGGACATATTTTTTGTATGGAGCATCTTATGGGACCCATCATGAACTTTATGGAGCATTATATGAACCCATCATTACCAGGAGCTGCTGCATTTCCCACCCTAGGTTTATACTTAAGGCAATAAGCTTTCCCGTTTTTTTGTGGCAAAATTAGGTACTTCGGCTTATACTTGGGTCGGCTTATACTCGAGTATATACGGTAATAGAAAAAAGAACAAAATACATAGTATTTCTTCTATCTATCTATTCTATCTATCTATTTGTCTATTTATCTATTATCTATCTATCATCTATCTATATATCTATCTGTCTAGGGCAGCATTGTTGCTCAGTGGATAGCATTGCAGCACTGGAGTCCTGGGTACTAATCCCAAGGACAACATCTGCAAGGAGTTTGTATGTTCTCTCCGTGTTTGCATGGGTTTCCTCCGGGTTCTCCGGTTTCCTCCCACACTCCAAAGACATACTGATAGGGAATGTAGATTGTGAGCCCCATCGGGGACAGCGATGATAATGTGTGCAAACTGTAAAGCGCTGGGGAATATGTTAGCACTATGTAAAAATAAAGATTATTATTATTTGCATTTATTTTGTCACCTATCTTTTTATTGTTAATCTATCAAACTCAGACTAGCAAAAGGGGAATAGGTGAATTCTCCAATGAGCCCCTGTTCAGGAGTGGGACCCCCCCTGTGTCAGCAGTAGTTGGCCCAATATACTTTGTTTTACTATGCACAGACATCAGCAACTCATCATTCATATATCTAACTACCCAGTTTATTATTATATAGAATCATTAGTTAATTTTGTGAATGAGGGTAATATAGTATGTTCATATGGTTCATATCTATCTATTATCTATCTATCTATCATCTGCTATCTATCTATCTTTCTATCTATCTATCTATCTATCTATCTACCGTATTTTTCGGACTAAAAGACGCACTTTTCCCCCCAAAAAAAGGGGGGAAAATGGGGGGTGCGTCTAATTGTCGCAATGCAGGCTTACCTAGGTGGCAGAGGTGCGGTGGCAGAGGTCCGGTGGCAGAGGTGAGGTTGAGGGGGTGTGGCGGCAGAGGAGGCGCAGTAAGCGGGGTCCCTTTCCCTGGTATGGTGATGCAGCAGGCCCGGTATGCAGCAGAGCCGGGTGAATCCTCTTGTTATCGGTGGTGGCGGCCATTTTCCGGAGGCCGCGCGTGCGCAGATGGAGCGCTCTGCTTCCCGGGGCTTCAGGAAAATGGCCACCGCGATCTCCATCTGCGCACGCGCGGCCTCCCGCGGCCATTTTCCTGAAGCCCCGGGAGCAGAGCGCTTCATCTGCACACGCGCGGCCTCAGGAAGATGGCCGCGCCCACCGATAACAAGAGGATTCACCCGGCTCTGCTGCATACCGGGCCTGCTGCATCACCATACCGGGGAAAGGGACCCCGCTTACTGCGCCTCCTCTGCCGCCACACCCCCGCCACCGCACCTCTGCCACCGGACCTCTGCCACCGCACCTCTGCCACCTAGGTAAGCCTGCATGGTACGCCAGGGACCCCTCTCACGCCATACCTCTCACTGCACGTCCTGATCCCAGCACCTCCTGATCCCAGCACCTCCTGATCCCAGCACCTCCTGATCCCAGCACCTTCTCATCCCAGCACCTTCTCATCCCAGCACCTCCTCATCCCAGCATCACCCCACCTCTGCCGACACCTTGCCTCCTGTGACCCTGCTCTGCCACCGCCATAAGATACTGTAAATTCGGACAATAAGACGTACCCCCATGTTATAAAAAATCTTTTTTTCTGCAATTTTCACCCCAAATTTGGGGTGCGTCTTATGGTCCGGTGCGTCTTATAGTCCGAAAAATACGGTATCTATCTATTATCTATCATCTATCTCTCTCTATCTATATATTATCTGTTATCTATCTATCTATCTTCTATCTATCTATTTATCTATTATATATCTATTATCTATCATCTATCTATCTATCTATCTATCTATTATCTATCTATCTATCTATCTATCTATCTATCGTATATCTATCTCTCATGTCTATCGATCTATCTATCTACCTATCTTTCCTCATGTGATATATTCCTGCCCGGCACTCTATTTCGAGCAGACTGCATTAGTGAGAGCAGCAGCAGAGGCGCAGGAGACGGACGGCTTTTCTATAGAACACTAGCACTGATACTGAGAACTGCTGACACCTGCTGGAAAGGATAAATACAACTGTAACATGACTGTCCAAGGAACGTTCCTTGGCTGGTCAGTAAGAAACCCATCATTTTACACTCAGCCGTGTTCTGCTTGCTCTTAAAAGGAAGTGGAATCATTTTTTGAATCTTGATTTGTCTACAATTCATGGGAATACGATACCATGCCTTCCAAGTATAAGGGACTTCAGGGATTAATGCAAGAATTGATCATTATCTCTATGCACGATACGATGCTGATCTTCAGGCTATTATATGAGCCTGGTATGTTAAGTCTAACCTTACATTATAATGATGATTATTAATATTATTATATATTGTCATATCACTCCAAACCATGTTACAGCATGGATTCCACACTGTAGCAACATGCGCCTGGTGGCTCCATATTGTAGCGCAAAAAATGCATTGTGGCCTTCATACACATTAGAATAAAATAGTCCAAAACTAAGTCACATGTTCTTTTGTATGGGGAACTCAGGGGAGAGGTAGCAGTTGGCGAAATGATTTTTTGGACAACAGCTATCCAAAGTATGGGGCTCTTAGAACTCCCTTTTTCTACACAGGCTTTATTGGACAAGCTGAAGGAGGCCAGCACAATCCTATTCTCCTTATGCTTGTCAGGAGAGAGACAGGGTCACACCATGCCTACACTTCAAAATTTTAATATAGCGGTGTCAATAGATTACTTTGATTAATTATCAAAATGCAAAACGAATGAACAAGTGAGAAATCTAAATCAAATCAATATTTGGTGTGACCGCACTTTGCCTTCAAAACAGCATCAATTCTCATTTTTTTCTAGGAACACT
This sequence comes from Ranitomeya imitator, assembly GCF_032444005.1. Classification (NCBI taxonomy): domain Eukaryota; kingdom Metazoa; phylum Chordata; class Amphibia; order Anura; family Dendrobatidae; genus Ranitomeya; species Ranitomeya imitator. The sequence continues at coordinate 516,151,231 of NC_091287.1, forward strand.
TGAACAAAGCCTGATGTCTTGTAGGATTTTAGTCAAGAGTAACCAATTATTTCAAACAAGTGACAATGATCATCACTTTTATACGTAGGTGGAAAAATAGTCTTTAACTGAAACAGAAATAGCTGTGTAGGAGGCTTGAAACTGGGTGAGGAGCAGCCACTCTACTCCAGAGGTAAGGTCTCATGTCATAGGTCACACACCATGGAACTACTGAGCATATCAACAAGACACAATGTAGTTATTCCCTCCCAGGCAAAGATTTCAAAGCAGAATGGTATTTCAAGATATGCTGTTCAAGCTCTTTGAAGAAGGTCAACAAAATAGGCCATGTTGGAGACCGTACACGTAGTGGTCAGCCAATGAAACTTATGAAGCAGACGCATCAGGCTTACTTCCCTTTTAAATCAAAATATGTTCTTCAGTATCATAAGCTCACACCTGTCACCAACCAGTGAGACCCATCTAAAGTCACCTAACTTTCGGATAAGGCCAGAAGTGGTCTACATGGAAGGGTGGCACCTAAAAGCTATACCGTTGAAAAGGGATCAAGACCAAATGGCTCAACTACATATGAAAAAAGGAATTTAGGTACATAAAAATGACAGCGGGTGATCCTTGGTGAGTCAAAATGTGAAAAATGCAGCAGTAACAAAAGGGATTTTTTTTTAATGAAACGTGGGAGAAAGGTGCAATTATGAAGGTTTGCGGGAACAGTGAAGCATGTTGCACTCTTGGGGCAGCATTTCAGCAAATGAAATTTGAAATTTGTGGATTGATTAATACTGAGAAATGCAACAAAGTCCTTGAAGTGATGATATACGTAGGCCCCTCAGAGTCATGATCTCAACATTATGGAGATTACATGATGAGCCAATAGGATGCAAGTCTACATCCGCAGAAGATTTATGGTTAGCTCTCCAAGATGTTTGGAAAAACCTTCCTACCGCTTTCCTTCAATGACTGTGCAAGTAAACCTAGAAGAACTGGTACTATTTTGAATATATAAGGTGGTCACACCAAATATTGATTGTTTAGAGTTCTCTTTTGTTTATTCACTTAGCATTTTGTCATCTGTTCATTTATCAATTCATATAAATTAAATATAGTATGACAGCATATATATCTATCATACTATGCTCTGGCTCTCCATCAAATCTAAGAAGGAGAGCCACCCAACAACCTAAGTTCCCGTGGTATATAAAAGGATGGTGTGTATGGTATACTTGAATGCAAATTATACACTGTTTGTAATTCTATATTATCATAATGAAAGTACATGTGAGCAGTAATTTGCTTTTCAAAGATAGCCTGATAGATGACTCAGTACATGAGCATGTCAGTATTGTATCTATTGATTGCAGATATTCAAGGTCTTGGTAATGGCATATCCTTGGTGAAAACATGCTATAAGAAAGCTGTCCTTATAGTTCAAGAAGCTCTCACATCTAGAGTTGAGCGAATTTGTTCGGATTTGGTTACCGAATCTGAATTTGCCATATTCGGGCCATATTCGAACTCTATTCGTGCCGAATGTATGTTTGTTGATCGGTTCCGAACATATTCGGTAATTTCTACTCCCATTGACTGTAATGACGTTAGGCTGTGTTCGACAAATATTGCAAAAAAATATTCGATGCCGATCATATTCGGAGCCAAATATGAACAAATGTCCTCAACTCTACTCACATCAAAGTTTTTATCCTCTTAATATATTGTAGTCATAACATTACACAGCACTGTGTACTTACAATTACTTATTTTGCCTTTCAACAAAGTTCCTTCTTTTCTCTCTCTATGTAGAAACAAAGAGCCTCTCTTCCCTACATGAGTCATCCCCCTCTTCATCTCCTGACCCAGCTGCTCTGCTCCTCCCTTCTGCCAGTGACTTTTGCAGTGATGACTCATGCAGGGAAAAGAGCCTTCCTGTTTCTACATAGAACTTAGGAGAATTCAGCTAATCATTTTTCTAATCACATGATGTCCTAGACCTAATGGAGAAGAGAAGAATTAACTGTGTAGAAAGGCAAAAGTAGCAATTGTAAGTACTGTATAATACATACTGTAATATGATGATTACAATATATTAAGTGGATTAGAAATTTGATGGGAAGAGGAAGGGTGCTTCTTTAGTATTCTGTGGCAGATTTATTAATTTTGTTTAAAAATTATATAGTGCAAACCTACACTAAACCGTTGGATAATACACCAGATTAATCGGGGTGGCTCATGTTCAATATTATATTGTTCACAAACGTAATAGTTTTTTGTCTAAATTTGCACCACCTGTTGGCTCGATTACTTTTATCAAAATTCTTGACAAATTTTGTCATAGTAACATAGTAACATAGTTAGTAAGGCCGAAAAAAGACATTTGTCCATCCAGTTCAGCCTATAGTCACAAATTGTCACAAATTTTCACATCATAAATCATGCACCTTAATATATGGAGCAAGCAAGCAGTGTCCAAAACACGTCAATATGAAAATGAGTAGTTTTAACTTATTTACCTCATTTAATATGACTTTATTTAACATTTAATACTCAATTTAATAATCTTCAAAGTGTTTTTTTTTTTATAATAAGAATATGCAACTAAATTGTTATTGAATAGCTAAACTGTATGGCAGATCCTTCTATTTTGTCAGCCAATAAAAATGAAAGAATTTAATGTTGGCTCAATTTGTTTCTTCACCTCATGCCCATACTTGGCAGATATTGGGGGTGCCGTAACGTACATCACTGAAGATAGAATTATCAAAGATTTGAGAATACTGTGCAACTAATGTAGGGACTAGTGTTGAGCGATACCGTCCGATATTTGAAAGTATCGGTATCGGATGGTATCGGCCGATATCCGAAAAATATCGGATATCGCCGATACCGATATCCGATACCAATACAAATCAAGGGGACACAAATATCGGAAGGTATCCGTAATGGTTCCCAGGGTCTGAAGGAGAGGAAACTCTCCTTCAGGCCCTGGGATTCATATTAATGTGTAAAATAAAGAATAAAAATAAAAAATATTGATATACTTACCCTCGGACGGGCCCTGGTTGTCACCGCTGCAATCGCCATGCTTTTCTTCCTAAGAATGAGCGCTTTAATGACCTTCGATGACGTCGCGGCTTGTGATTGGTCGCTGAGCTGTCATGTGACCGCTCACGCGACCAATCACAAGCCGCGACGTCATCGAAGGTCCTTAACGCGCTCATTCTTAGGAAGAAAAGCATGGCGATAGCAGCGGTGACAACCAGGGCCCGTCCGAGGGTAAGTATATCAATATTTTTTATTTTTATTCTTTATTTTACACATTAATCTAATTCCCGATACCGATTCCCGATATCACAAAAATATCGGAACTCGGTATCGGAATTCCGATACCGCAAATATCGGCCGATACCCGTTACTTGCGGAATCGGAATGCTCAACACTAGTAGGGACCTAAAATAGAAGCTGGGAAAATTTGTAAAAACAGAGTTCAACAACAAATAATGAAAAGTTTATAAAGATCTGATGAAAACGAAATGGAATTTCCCAGAATCCTGACATCCTGAAATTACAAGAGATGGTCTGTTTAACATCAATGAACATTCATTCAAGAAATATCTATTTTTACGCACATGTATAATTTCGACCAATGGTCTGTTGTTCAATGGTAAGGAACAAATACATTCTGCCAATAGCATACTAAGGTTTCATTGTGTCGGCGTAATCATTTCTTAAGAAATAGAACCTAATGATTAATAATAAGAATCAAATTGAATTGTGAATTGTGATTGTGGGGTTGGACCTGGAATCTAGATGGATCCAAATGGTACATTTGGCCCATATAAAAAGACCAGTACTATTAAAGGCTCATTATAGTTGGAGGCCCCATTCGAGATTTTGCATTGGAGACCTAGAGCTTCAAATTAAGCCATTGTGTTGTAGAATATTGTATCGTTAGTATTTTAGGAGTAAAGATGGATAGATTGACTTGCAAAACTTAGGTCCATTGACAAGATCAGTAGAATCTGGCCACTATTTGGGATGCTTGTGATACTCGCGAATCTCTTACCTTGTGGGATCCCTGTCATGGTGTTTGAATAGCTGGCCTGGAAAGGTGTCACCTTTGTGGTCTGACAAACAGGTGACATCTTGCCAGCCTGGCTAATCAAAAGTCAAGCCTTGAAGGTAAGAAATTCCTAAGCTTCCAGTCAAGTGGCCAAAGACTACTGACCGGGCAGAGTGACCGAAGTCCTGCAAATCAATCCACCCATTAGTAATCTGAATCTTGGCCCACTGGAAGATCTAATGGGCCACCCTTACCCTGTATGTAGTCATTAGCTGATAGTCAGAAGAACCTATAGCAACATACCCATCCTGAAGGATATCCTCAATATGCTATCACAATACTTATTGGATTGTAAATTGTGATGCAGAGGTATGGTAATCTCCAAGGGATCTAAGTGAACCAGGATCGTCAAAGTATGCAGGCTTTTACTTTTAATGTTCAGAGGCCACTAATCTTTGGTCTTCAACTTTAAAGGATGTTTGCATGACAATGACTTAAAAGTAGCTGTGGGTGGTTTTTGCATTTCCTTTCTCATATCCCTTCAGTAGTTTGTAGGAGTAGCGGGCTTCGATGCTGGAGTTTAATAAGCCAGGAGACATATTTTGCACAATTGCTGAGATTCCCAATGAATGTAGAAGACACATAATGCTTTCTGATTTTACCCCCCCTATGGGAAAATAGATGTCATTTTACTGATCGCCACTGTTTTCTCTTCTGAATCCTGAGCAGTGTGTTGCATTACATGCTTGCCTGCTATTCATAATAGTGATTATTCTTCAGAGGGCAAGTCATTACCTTCATCTGAAATGGAGCACTCTCCTTTCTGGTTTTACTTCTGCACCGGTAAGGAATAATTCATAATAGAAGACAGGTATTAGCATAAGTAGCAGCCGCCAATGTGTTTAAAATCGGTTTCCAAATCAAGTTCATCACAGCAAGAAAGCATTCTGTTCTGTACTATCCATATTAACCAACGCACTCCTGCACGGAGCACGCAATTTACTAGCAGAGCGGAAATACCATAGGAATTAATTAATAAACTGGAGAGCCTGGTTACATATTCATATCTCCAGAAATGGAAAAAACACCGAGGTAGCAAACAAAAATATTACACTTGATAAATTGCTAATGCCAGAGTTTTATGCACACATGCACTCAGCCATACAGCTATAGATAGCAGTGACATAGGTGCGTTAACAAACACACACATGTATATATTTATATATATGTACAGCATGTGTATATATACATGCGAGTATTTATATATACATATGCATACTATATAAGAATTCATATATATATATATATATACATATATATATATATATATATATATATATATATATATATGTGGGGTATATATATATATATATATGTATATATATAGCACCTATATATACTTGAGTGTACGTATGTAGATTATATGTATTTATATATATAGTACATGTCTATATATATATATATATATATATATACTGTACATGTATGTACACACACATATATATATATATATATTCATATATTTAATTTATATATGTATATATTTACAGAGAGAAGGGCATTAATATACTGTGTATGCTCACATAATTTTATATATATATATCTATATATATATATATATATATAGATATATATATATCTATATATATATATATTATTTATACACATACTTATATGTTCATATGCAGGGGTAATTATTGAAAGTCTATGCATGACTATGCAGATTATTTATTTACACTATAGTATTCTAATATATTTCATAAGTGTTGGTGGGATTTTTATTTTTCTAAACGCCCCACTGCCCGCCATGAATACCCCCCCCACCAGAAGACATAACCTTCTTCATCAGAGTTGATAACATTCTGAATATTCACATGATCCATTTGGTTGAAATTGACTCCCCTTCTCCAGCACATCCCTCTCTGTGCCGCCCTGTTGCTCATTTCCCTTCCCGTTCCCCACAGTGTGCTCATCTCCATGTCTCATTTACACCACATTTCTCAGATCCCTCCTCCCCACCTGTTTTCTGCTTCCTAATTTCCCAAATTCCCATGCCATCCGCCTCTTTTTTTTTTTTTTTTGTCCCTGGCACCCCTTCTCCTTTCCCTCCGACATCTCTGGTGCTGCCTTCAGCCATGTAATCACCCAATTTCACACTGATTGCACAAATCATGGCTTTTAATAGAACATATTATACATATAAAAAAAAGGAATAAAAACAATAAAAAGGGAAAGGGGCTGAAATGCCATAAAGACACCCCCAGGTTTAGCAGTGATTTCACCCTACACCCTATTTGGTATTTTGTAAATCAGACCCAAATATTGATTTTCCCATCAATCAACAGGTATCATTACAAGTTACTTTGTTCCAAACATAAAACCAAAAAATGACATTTTCCTTTAAAGCTCGTCTCCCAGACTGTTCCTTTTCGGTTTTGAAAGATGCTGCCTCCTTGTGTCTTCAAATCACAGAGCAGCACTATAATCATCTGTTATAACAAGGTCCCTGCATTAGAAAAAGTCACCGGCAATTGAAAATGTCTAAAAGCCACAAAACGACAATGCATCATAAAAACCTCCTAAGCATAAAAGCTAAAAAAAAAAAAAATCCATAAATGATTCCTCTAGAATTCCACAGATATTCGCATGTTTCAATATTGAATCTAGATGATATTTTATCCTATAGATTCCAATTTTTGCGATGGGTAGAATTTCATGAAAAAAATAAATAAATAAATAAATAAATAAACGACAATTTATTGACTGCCTTCATTACATCTCCAGACCCGCATCAAAGCAAAAGCTTCCTGTAATTAGAAAGGAGATTAACATTCCAGGCATGCTACCTATCTTCAGATATAATGTCAGATAGCATGCGATGGAGCCACCCCCCCACCTCCCCAACCTCAGGAACATGAATGATCGTTTCCATTGAATGCGAATGGGACTGTGGGGTCCTCAGAGCCGCATTCACGATGGAGCTTGGGGGGGGAAATTTTTTTTTTTTTTTTTTTTTAAATCTTTAATCTAAAATGCCTATTAAGTTGGAACGATCTGGATCCTGGTTGTTCGTCCTCTCCTGCCTGCATACAAACCATACAGTCTAGTGTGACAATGCTGTGTGCAGAGTTGCCATTGAGTGGGAATATGAGCAGAATGGTGCACATAATGCCTTATTTGTTGGCCATTTGCAAGCCCCTTCCTGACAGTCAATTCATTGGGTAGACTGATCAGTGTTAAGATTCGGAGCACAGTTCCCCCCCCCCCCACCACCACCACCACCACCACCACCACCACCACCACCACCACCACCACCACCACCACCACCACCACCACCACCACCACCACCACCACCACCACCACCACCACCACCCCTGATATTCCATATTCCCGAATTACACATATGAATTGGGTGACGTGACACTTCCCAGCACCTGTATCCTAACAGCATGGGAAGAACATGCCAGATCTGCCCCTGTGGCTCAATGTCAGGCGGGCTGCTGCTGCTGCTGCCGCTGCTCCTCTCCATCCCAATGTCCCGGTAACTAACAGAGCCATCCCCTGTATTCCATCAGCAGCACCATATGCCCATTGCCTCTTTAGCAGCAGGATCGTTACAGATCCTGTAGAACTTTGCGCCAAGGGTTAACTCCGGCAGCACACATATGTGACAATCCTTAAGACAAAAAAAAAAAAAGAAAGGATGAGAATGGAGAAGACGCACAATAAGATGGTACAGGGAGGGGGGTCTTTCTGCCCAGATCCTTCTATGAGTCTACTGCAAGGATATGTATCCGGCAGCCCCAGCTTCAATCACTGCATTGAACAGTACATGCATCTGCCTGATTCCAGCAGCCTCAGCAGCAGTCACATCCCTGCTTCATCCTACCAGGAGATGCCTATGTGCAGGTCCTTACCTCTCACACATGTAAGCGTCAGTATAAAAACCAGGTAACACCATGCCAATCCACTTTGCATTGCCATTTTCCGTAGACATAGGGAGCGCACAGGTCCACATTTAATACATCCCAAGTGCTCTGCTGTCTTCTGGGCTGGAGTGCAGGTGCAGATCGCTTTCATATTATCCTCTAAGATTCCCTAATCCTCCTCCTCCCTTCTTCTTCTTCTTCTTCTTCCTCCTCTTCTTCTTCCTTTGGCCGAGGAGCAGCGCAGTTGTTGCTGTTGTTGGTCACAGCTCAGAGTGAATGGTGTTTCTGAGATACCAAAGCAACCTTGACGAGGACTCAACCATCTCTCCAACAGGGGCATCAAGATACTAGATTGTTTCTTCCCATTCCCCTCCTTCCCCTCCTTCCTCTCCCTCCCTCCCTCCTCCTCCTCCTCCTGCTCTCCCCGTAGCCAAATCCTAGATCAGACTGGAGGAGTAGGCAAGGGGTTAAACAGAGCGCAATCGAGGGGCGCAAAAAAAAAAAAAACGGATAATTAGCATGTGGCAATTGGGGCAAAAGCAAATGCAATGCAACGACGAGGAGGATCGACGCCGCTTGGCACAGCTCCTCATCCACTACTGTAATAGATGCCTGGAATTTTCACCGACGCCTCAAGGAGAAACGCAGGAGATAATAAAAGCTATCAATTCTGCACTCCGAGCTGGAATCTATCCCGGCCGCTCTTAATCTTTTTTTTTTTTTTTGCAAGGATTAATAAAAATAAAAATGAAATTAAAAAAAAAAAAGAAGATAAGAAGAAGTCTGAATGCAATGTGGGTGGAGGGGACTGAGGAATATGCCAGAGGAGGATGAGTGGGCAAAAGTGGGGAGGTTAGAAGAACAGGCAAGAAGTGGCTTTAGTGGGACAGGAGCACGGAAAATATCACAGTCTGTGCAGGTAAGGGTTAATACCCAGCAAAGAAAGAGCACGTGTGCCACCTACAGGCTGCCGGGCAGGGATCAGTTAATATTTACCACCCTGACTGGTGCACCCAGGTCAGCCTGTTGCATTGATATACAGTGGGCGCCACATTTGGGAAGGTTGGAGGGGGGGGATCGTTACTGCAATGGGAGAAGGAGAGTGTAGGTGTGATCTCTGCTCATTGCTGCTCATCAACCGCCCACAATCATATATATATATATATATATATATATATATATATATATATATATATATATATATATATATATATATACATCCTCCCAGTGTACAGATCTGCAGACTAATTATCCTTCGCCTGTCATATATAATTATACGTACTGGGCTACTTTTCTTCTACGAAGTCGACCATAGCATCGCCACCTGTTTATTATGCGCCAGTGATCCAGGCAATAATTATAGAGCTTCTATGAATTTGTGACAAGGGGGAGGGTTAAGAAACATATCTCTAATAAATAGGTGTTGTTATATTATCTTTAAAGAACAGGTAACACGTTTCATATGTTTATGTAAAAAAAAGAATATATATGTGTATATATATATATATATATATATATATATATATATATATCTTTGTAAATATGTAGTAAAAAAAGTAATTGCAGGCAGTAAATATTTTGGAAATAAATGTAGCAAATGTAGTAAATATGTAGATAACTATGTAAATAGCCCATCGTAGGACATCTCCATGGCATATATGGTTTTTTTGGTCCTGCAGGGTATGTCACCCAGATCCTCCATCTCTGTATAGGGTCACACAATCGTAGATTTTCTCATCATGGATTAGGTCAATAACAATCCGATCGGACTTTGATCAGAGTTTGATCGAATTCTCTAGGATGAGAAAATCGGAGCACACGGTGAGGAGAAGACAGAGAACCACATTTTCTCCATCTTTTCCTTTTGTGTGAGTACACAGAAATCGGACTGCACTCAGATGACATCCGAGTGCAGCCCAATGTTTTCCACACACACATAGACTTGAATGGATGAGGGTCATGCTATTTCAGAGCGAAATCATCATAGCATGCTGCAGTTTTTTCACTGACAGTGTGGGAGAGCCCTCTGAATGACAGTTTTGTTTAGCTATATAGGTATAAGGAATCTTGAGACCACATGTATGACATTTTGGATCCTAAGTAGCTGCGACATAATAGTTGTCATTCCATTTGACGAATCTAAACATTGGGAATATGACTAAATAAGATATTATTATTATTATTATTATTTATTTATATAGCACCATTAATTCCATGGTGCTGTACATGAGAAGGGGATAAATAAAAATACAAATATCAGTTACAGTAAACAAATTAATAATGACAGACTGGTACAGAGGGGAGAGGACCCTGCCCTTGCGGGCTTACATTCTACAGGATTATGGGGAAGGAGACAGTAGGTCGAGGGTTGCAGTAGCTCCGATGGTGTTGAGGTGGCCGTGTGGTCATTACACGTTGTAAGCTTATTTGAAGAGGTGGGTTTTCAGGTTCCATCAGAAGGATCCAAATGTGGTGGATAATCGGATGTGTTGGGGCACAGAATTCCAGAGGATGGGGGATAGTCGGGAGAAATCTTGGAGGCGATTGGGTGAGGAGGAGAGAAGGAGGTCTTCGGAGGGCCAGAGATTATGTGAGGGAAGATATTGGGAGATTAGTTCAGAAATATACAGAGGAGAAAGGTTATGGATGGCTTTGTAGGTCAGTGTTAATAGTTCAAACTGGATACGCTGGGAAATTGGGAGCCGGTGAAAGGATTTGCAAAGAGGGGAAGCAGGAGTGTAGCGAGGAGAGAGATTAATTAGTCGGGTAGCAGAATTAAGGATGGACTGGAGGGGTGCGAGAGTGTTAGAAGGTAGGCCACAGAGGAGTATGTTGCAGTAGTCGAGGCGGGAGATGATTAGGGCATGCACAAGCATTTTGGTAGAGTGAGGGTTGAGGAAAGGACGGATTCTGGAAATATTTTTGAGCTGGTGGCAACAGGAGGTGGCGAGAGCTTGGATGTGGAGTTTGAAGGACATGGCAGAGACAAGGGTTACTCCAAGGCAGCAGATTTCTGGGACAGTGGAAAGTGTGATGCCATTCATTGTGATAGATAGATTGGGTAGGGAAGGCATGCAAGATGGAGGAAAGATAATTAGTTCAGATTTGTCCAAATTGAGCTTGAGGGAGCGAGAGGAGAAGAAGGAGGATGTGGCTGATAGACATTCTGGGATTCTAAAAGCAGAGAGGTGACGTCTGTGCCAGAGAGATAGATCTGAGTGTCATCGGCATATAGATGGTACTGGAAGCCATAGGACTTTGTGAGTTGTCCCAGGCCAAGGATATAGATTGAGAAGAGAAGAGGTCCTAGGACAGAGCCTTGGATACTCCAACAGAGAGAGGGTGAGATGAAGAGGTAGTGTGGGAGTAGGAAATGCTAAATGTGCAGTTGGTAAGGTATGAGGAAATCCAGGATAGGGCAAGGTCTTTGACACCAAAGAAAGAGAGGATCTGTAGTAGGAGGCAGTTAACAACTGTGTTGAAGGCAGAGGACAGGTCTAGGAGGAGGAGTACAGAGAATTGTCTGTTAGCTTTGGCTGTAAGTAAGTCATTACAAAGTTTGGTCAGGGCAGTCTCAGTGAAATGGTGGGGATGGAAGCCAGATTGTAGGTTGTCAAAGCATGAGTTAGATGCACAGTGAGAAGAAAGTTGAGCGTGGACGTGCTGCTCAAGGAGATAGGAAGCAAATGGGAGCAGAGATATGAGGCAATAGCTGGACATAGTACTCGGGTCAAAGGATGGCTTTTTGGGGATAGGTGTGATTGTGGCATGTTTGAAAGCAGAAGGGAAGATGCCAGAAGATAGTGATAGGTTGAAGAGGTGGGTTAGGGATGGGATAAGTGTGGTGGTGAGGTTGGGAAGGAGGTGGGATGGGATGAGGTCAAGTGCACAAGTGGAGAGGTGCGATTAGGAGAGGAGATGAGCAAGCTGTCCTTCAGTGATTTTGGAGAGGGACATTATGGCATTAGGGCATTGGTCTGGCATACAAAGGGGTTGTGATGGTCGGACAATAAAGACTTGCCTTGTTTGGTCTATCTTGTTCTTGAAGTGTGTGACAACGTCCTCGGAAGAGATTAGGGAACTCAGAAGGGGCAGTGGTGGGTGGAGGAGGGAGTTAAAAATGTTGAACAACTGATTGGCTGATTGTTGTTGTGGGATAGAGAAGATAGGAGGGATGGAAAGTTGGCCTGTTTAGCAGAGGTGAGAGCTGATCTGATTGCCAGTATTGTTTGTTTGAATGTGGTAAAGTCATCTTGTGAATGTGTTTTTTAGGGTATAATAGGCTTTGTTTACTATCATGCTCTACCTGGACTTGGAGATGTGTTCCCTATTCGGCTCCTCCAATGCAATTAATGGCTACAATTTCTCATGCTATAAAATCTATATATTTTATTCACATGCTGGCTAAACGCTCAACAGAGTGCAATTCACATTGCAACTAGTGGGGTCCCAAACATAGACACACATAATATAAGCATCTACCAACAGAGTACGGCAAACTGATTTTTTATTTTTTATTTTTTTGCACTCATCTAGCACCATTCATCCATCCATCCATCCATGCATCCATCCATTCATTCTGGAGATACGTCAAGGAGAAAAGTGTACTATTCAAATTAGAGGGTTGGTGTGAGATTTTTACAATAACAATAACCTATCACATTATTCATTTCCACCAGTTGTGGTTGCAGTAACTTTGGTTTACACTTGAGAACAAGACATATATACAGCTCTGGCAAATATTAAGAGCCCACCACATCAAACCGCTGTCATGGGCAGCCCAATCTCCAGACCTGAACCCCATTGGAAGCCACTGGAATGGAATCAAGAGGATGATGGATAGTCACAAGCCATTAAACAAAGAACTGCTTACAATTTTGCGCCAGAAGCAGTGTGAAAGACTGGTGGAAAGCATGCCAAGACGCATGAAAGCTGTGATAAAAAAGAATCATGGCTATTCCACAAAATATTGATTTCTGAACTCTTCCTGAGTTAAAACATTAGTATTGTTGTTTCTAAATGATTATGAACTTGTATTCTTTGCATTATTTGAGGTCTAAAAGCACTGTTTTTTTTTTTTTTTTTTTAATTTTGACCATTTCTCCTTTTCAGAAAAAAAACCTAAATTTATTGCTTGGAAATTCGGAGACATGTTGTCAGAAGTTTATAGAACATTAGAAAAATTTACATTTTACTCAAAAATATACCTAAAAAGAGAAAAATCAGACAAACTGAACATTTTGCAGTGGTCTCTTAATTTTTGCCAGAGCTGTAGTTAGAACTTTACATGGAAAATGTAGCATAAAATGGGATATGTTGTGTCTCAGGGATAATTGATTTCTCTAAAAGCTATAATATAATAGGGTTGAATAGTACTTAGCCTGGCATTAGGCCTGCTCACATGTTATTGTTGTATGTAAGATTTTTGAAGCCTCTTGATTCATGATATAAGTGGAATACAGACAACAAATGGCACAACTTCCTAGCTATACAACAGAACATCTACACTAGAACATACACAGCATCTATCATGGGTATATCTAATACACTACCAATTATAAACGATGGCCAACTCTTGAATGGTGCACGTCTAGACCAACAGATGGGTGGATTTTGACTTTCACTGGTTCCTCTGGTGTTCCTGTCAATGGTGTCCCATATATTACCATACATCTGCTCAAGGCTGTGCCAGACACGTAGCTAGGGTTTTGGTTCGGGGGAGCCAAACATCTGAGTGGGCCGCTAACCAGGTAACCCTGATTACAACAATGGTGATGCACCCTAATAGTGGATGTTGGAGAACCTCAGCAGATGACCAGGCTGTTACTGAAAATAATTTCTATACAAAGACCAACGCTGATGTTAACGAAATCATTCAGTTTTCCTGTCTTCTCCTTCTGGCCCAGACCGACACTACAATTTATCCAGCCATGACTCCTCTGCAGAGATTACAGCAGAGACACTTTTAACATCTCACATTTCCTGCACTGCCCCCATCTTTTCCCAATCTGCGCAAACTCCTCATCCTGCTGATACCCCAATGCTGAGCTGCTACTGCCGTATGTGTCCCTATTACTGCACCTACTGTGTGGTACGGTGTGTCTTTTAGATGGTAAAACAAATTCTCTGGAATATATTAATGCCACTTGCAAGTGCACTTGAAAACCCCACACTATACAAAGACCCCCCATTATCTCCCACACTTTATGATGGCTATCTCACTCTAATCCCAAAACTGTATGATGGACCCCTAAATAGCCTCCATATAGTATAATGAACCAGATAGTTCTCAATATAGTTTAATTCACTCCCCATAGGCCTTCATATAGTATAATGCACTCCCCATAGACCTACATATAGTATAATGCACTCCTCATAGGCCTACATATAGTATAATGCATTGCTCATACTCAGACTCTATATAGTATAACGCACCCCCATAGGCAGACTCAACATAGTATAATATACCCACATAGACCTGCATACAGTATAATGCACACCATATCTACTATATAAAGCTGAATGTGTGTATGTGTGTGTGTGTGTATGTCCGGGATTGGCATCTGCACCGTCGCAGCTACAGCCACAAAATTTTGCACAGTCACACGTCTGGACCCCGAGAGCGTCATAGGCTATATTGTGAGGCGAAATTTTAACCCCGCGCGTTCCAATTCACCAAACAATTTTGCACCTATCTACATAATGGGGAAAAAAGTGAAAGGAAAAGTGTTGGAAGCGTCGCAGCTACAGCAACAAAATTTTGCACAGTCACACGTCTGGACCTTGAGAGCATCATAGGCTATGTTGTGAGGTGAAATTTTAACCCCGCGCTTTGCAATTCACCAAACAATTTTGCCCCTATCTACATAATGGGGAAAAAAGTGAAAGGAAAAGTGTTGGAGGCGTCGCAGCTACAGAAACAAAATATTGCACAGTCACACGTCTGGACCCTGAGAGCGTCATAGGCTATGTTGTGAGGTGAAATTTTAACTCCACGCTTTCCAATTCACCAAACTATTTTTCCCCTATCTACATAATGGGGAAAAGTGAAAGGAAAAGTGTTGGAGGCAAATTGACAGCTGCCAGATGTGAACAAGGGGGACTAAAGAATGAGAGCGATGGCGCCAAAGAGTATATACCGTACAGTTGCTAAGGTGGGGCCCCGACATGGGACACTCACCACACACGGGGATATGAACACACACACAAAATGCGCCACACACTACCACGTGCTCGAACACATATACCACCCTCAGCACACATTTCACCACAAATACACCAACCTCGCCACATAAAAGTCGAAACACAAAAGTCGCCGCTCAAAACTCACCACGCGCAAAACTCACCACATGCAAAACTAGGCTCACGCAAACCTCGCCACAAGTGCAAAACTCACCTCATGGAAAACTCGCCACACGCAAAACTTGCACACGCGGAAAAATTGCCACAGGCACAAAATTTGCAACACATGCAAACGTTGCCTCACACACAAAACTTGCACATACTCAAAAGGCACCAGACATAAAACTCACCACGTGCAAAACTCGCCATGCGCAAAACTTGCTGCACACAACTTACTACACTAACCTGTTACATGCAACTCGACACACAAAAAGTTGCTACACGCATGTTGCCACACAAAACTCATCTCACAAAAGTCGCTACATGCATGTCGCCACACACAACTCAACACACACAACTTGACAAACGAAACTCGCCCTAAAACACACACAAGTCTGGTGTTATCCTTCAAAAATAAAAATCTGATTAATAAGCAGACAAACTACAAGAGCAACAAATGTACCATATAGGAAATACAGCAGCTGTCAGTCACATGACCTGTCTATTATGTGTATGTGTGAGCTAATATATACTGCCAGGGGGAGGGCTTCCTGTTGGCTGGGGATTTATCAGGCTGCCAATTTATCTTACAAATACTGAGGTAAAAATACTGAGCAAATAACATGTTAACGAGGTCTAATACAGGATATCACACAGGTATATACTATATACAGGGGAGATGACACACAGATATATACTATATACAGGAGAGATAACACACAGGTATATACTATATAGAGGAGGAGATGACATACAGGTACATACTATATACAGGAGGAGATGACATACAGGTATATACTAAATACAGGAGGAGATGACACACAGGTATAAACTATATACAGGAGCAGATTACCCACAGGTATATACTATATACAGGAGGAGATGACATACAGGTATATGCTATATATAGAAGATGACATACAGGTATATACTATATACAGGAGGAGATGACACACAGATATATACTATATACAGGGGAGATGACACACAGGTATATACTATATACAGGAGGAGATGACATACAGGTATATACTATATATAGAAGGAGATGACATACAGGTATATACTTTATATAGGAGGAGATGACATACAGGTATATAATATATATAGGAGGAGATGACATACAGGTATATACTATATATAGGAGGAGATGACATACAGGTATATACTATATACAGGGGAGATGACACACAGCAGGTATATACTATATACAGGGGAGATGACATGCAGGTATATACTATATACAGGAGATGACATACAGGTGTATACTATATATAAGGGAGATGACAAAAATGTATATACTTAGGTGAAAATGAGAGGTGTGAGGTGAAAATGAAAAGGTGTGAGTGCAAAATGAGAGGAGTGAGGGAAAATAGTGGAGTGATCGGAAAATGACAGATGTGAGGTCGAAATGACAAGTGTTAGGGGGAATGAGAGGAGTGAGGGAGAAAATGAGAGATGTGAGGGGGAAAATTAAAGATGTGATTGGGAAAATGAAAGGCGTGATGGGAAAATAAGAGAAGTGACGTGCTATAACTAACCACAGATATTTACTATGCCCAGGCAACGCCGGGCTCTTCAGCTAGTCTAATATATAAAGCTGAATGTGTGTGTGTGTGTGTGTGTGTATGTATGTCCGGGATTGGCATCTGCACCGTCGCAGCTACAGCCTCAAAATTTTGCACAGTCACACGTCTGGACCCCGAGAGCATCATAGGCTATGTTGTGAGGTGAAATTTTAACCCCGCGCATTCCAATTCACCAAACAATTTTGCCCCTATCTACATAATGGGGAAAAAAGTGAAAGGAAAAGTGTTGGAGACGTCGCAGCTACAGCCACAAAATTTTGCACAGTCACACGTCTGGACCCTGAGAGCGTCATAGGCTATGTTGTGAGGTGAAATTTTAACCCCGCGCTTTCCAATTCACCAAACAATTTTGCCCCTATCTACATAATGGGGAAAAGTGAAAGGAAATGTGTTGGAGGCAAATTGACAGCTGCCAGATGTGAACAAGGGGGACTTAAAGAATGAGAGCGATGGCGCCAAAGAGTATATACCATACAGATGCTAAGGTGGGGCCCCGACATGGGATACTCACCACACGCGGGGATATGAACACACGCACAAAATGCGCCACAAACTACCACGTGCTTGAACACATATCACCCTCAGCACACATTTCACCACACATACACCAACCTCGCCACATAAAAGTGGAAACACAAAAGTCGCCGCTCAAAACTCGCCACGCGCAAAACTCGCCACATGCAAAAACTTAGCTCACGCAAAACTCGCCACAAGTGCAAAACTCACCTCATGGAAAACTCGCCACATGCAAAACTTGCACATGCGGAAAAATTGCCACATGCACAAAAGTTGCAACACTTGCAAAAGTTGCCTCACACAAAACTTGCACATACTCAAAAGGCACCACACATAAAACTCGCCATGCGCAAAACTCGACATGCGCAAAACTTGCTGCACACAACTTTGCTTACGCTAACCTGTCACATGCAACTCGACACACAAAAAGTTGCTACACGCATGTTGCCACACAAAACTCTTCTCACAAAAGTCGCTACATGCATGTTGCCACACGCAACTCAACACACACAACTTGACAAACGAAACTCGCCCTAAAACACACACAAGTCTGGTGTTATCCTTCAAAAATAAAAATCAGATTAATAAGCAGACAAACTACAAGAGCAACAAATGTACCATATAGGAAATACGACAGCTGTCAGTCACATGACCTGTCTATTATGTGTATGTGTGAGCTAATATATACTGCCAGGGGGAGGGCTTCCTGTTTTCTGGGGATTTATCAGGCTGCCAATTTAGCTTACAAATACTGAGGTAAAAATACTGAGCAAATAGCGTGTGAATGAGGTCTAATACAGGAGGAGATGACACACAGGTATATACTATATACAGGGGAGATGACACACTGATATATACTATATACAGGAGAGATGACACACAGGGTATATACTATATAGAGGAGGAGATGACATACAGGTAAATACTATATACAGGAGGAGATGACATACAGGTAAATACTATATACAGGAGGAGATGACACACAGGTATATACTATATACAGGAGCAGATCACCTACAGGTATATACTATATACAGGAGGAGATGACATAAAGGCATTTGCTATATATAGAAGATGACATACAGGTATATACTATATACAGGAGGAGATGACACACAGATATATACTATATACAGGGGAGATGGCACACAGGTATATTCTATATACAGGAGGAGATGACATACAGGTATATACTATATATAGAAGGAGATGACATACAGGTATATACTATATATAGGAGGAGATGACATACAGGTATATACTATATACAGGGGAGATGACACACAGCAGGTATATACTATATACAGGTGAGATGACATGCAGGTATATACTATATACAGGAGATGACATACAGGTGTATACTATATATAAGGGAGATGACAAACATGTATATACTGAGGTGAAAATGAGAGGTGTGAGGTGAAAATGAAAAGGTGTGAGTGCAAAATGAGAGGAGTGAGGGAAAATAGTGGAGTGATCGGAAAATGACAGATGTGAGGTCGAAATGACAAGTGTTAGGGGGGAATGAGAGGAGTGAGGGAGAAACTGAGAGGTGTGAGGGAGAAAATGAGAGATGTGAGGGGGAAAATGAGAGGCGTGATGGGAAAATAAGAGAAATGAGGTGCTATAACTAACCACAGATATTTACTATGCCCAGGCAACGCCGGGCTCTTCAGCTAGTGCATTATATATTGCATAATAATAATAATAATCTTTGTTTTTATATAGCGCTAACATATTCCGCAGCGCTTTACAGGTTGCACACATTATCATCACTGTCCCTGTTGGGGCTCGCAATCTAAATTCCCTATCAGTAGGTCTTTGAAATGTGGGAGGAAACCCACGCAAACACGGAGAGAACATACAAACTCTTTGCAGATGTTGTCCTTGGTGGGGTTTGAACCCAGGACTCAAGCGCTGCAAGGCTGCTGTGCTAAACACTGCGCCACCATGCATAATAGCATAATGCACTCCCCATAAGCCTCTCTAGTATTATACACTCTTGATAGGCCTCCATAGAGTATAATGCACTCCCCATAAGCATAGTCTATATAGTTAAATGCATTCCCCATAGGCAGATTCTATATAGTTTAATGCACTCCTCATAGGCTGCTCTATATATGCAGACTAAATAAGCTTAATCTACATAGTATAATGCACTCCCCATACAGCAGACTCTATATTGCATAATTCACTCCCATACGTAGACTCTATGTAGTGTAAAGCACTACCCATAGGCAGACTCTATATATTTGAATACACTCCCTATAGGCAGACTCTATATATTATAATGTACTCCCCATAGGCAGACTCTATGTAATATAAGGTACTCCCAAAAGGCAGATTTTTGTAGTGCAATGCACTCCCCATAGGCAGACTTTAGATAGTGTTATGAACCCCCATAGGCCTCTATAGTATAATGCACTCCCCATAGGAAGACTCTATTAAGTATAACACACTCCCCATAGGCAGACTGTATAAAGTATAATGCACTGCCATAGGCTTCTATAGTATAATGCACTCCCCATAAAATAAATACATTATTCATCTCTCTTCCTTGTTCCCTCGCTGCTCCGAGCACTCACACATCTTAGGATAGCAGGTGCCAAGTAATGACGTCATCGCACCCAAAGTCATTGACATCAGAGGGGGAATGATGGGAGAGTGAGTGTGCCACTTCCTTACTCATCATTGCCTTCAACCATATCAGCTTTGAGCAATGCGATGATGGGCAGGGGGCACATAGTGACAGGGTGGCACCCCCATAGCATTAGGAGTAGCATACTGCCCCTCCTGTCCCTTCGACAACTATGCTACTGTTGGAGTTACATGATTGTACAGTATAAAAAATCACTCCAATATTGATCCAGAAAAGTAGGGTGAGTGTCATGCGAGTAAAATGTGATTTTCTCATCTAGCATCCGTATGACTTCCATATGACATGCATTTTTAATATAATATTTTACATACTGTAATTCTCTATGTAATTTAAAGCTATTTTGCAAACTAATAAAGCTATATTATATATAGACACAAAAAGATAATTTTATCTATCTATCTATCTATCTATCTATCTAATTTCAAAACAAATTAAGAGTTTCCAGTTGCACTGAAAAGATGTATAACCAGCGTCGGACTGGAGCACCTTGGGCCCACCAGAGAAAATCATTCTTGCGGCCCACTATGTAGCTACATAGAAATAGATACAAGACCACCAATTGTGCGGTAAAAAGCGCTAATATCAGGGTATAATATAAGCTAGGACACATCTTAATTATGCAGCAAGGGTTGGGGTAGCCCCCTCGCAGAATGTAATTTAGCCCCCTCATAAAATATAACGCAGTCCCCTCTAATAGAATATAATGCAGCACCCCACAAAATATAATGCAACCCCCTTAGGTATAACGCAGTCCCCACCATAGAATATAATGTAGCACCCTCATAGGGTATAATGCAGCCCCCTCATATAGTATAATGCAGCCACCACAGAATATAATGTAGTCAACTGAGTGAATGCAGCCCCACCACAGAATATAATGCAGCCCCCCATAGAGTATACTGTAGCCCCCTCACATAGTATGATGTAGCCCCCCATAATATAATGTAGTCCCCTGAGAATAATGCAGTCCCCCACAGAATATAATGTAGCCCCCTTATAAAGTATAATACAGCCCTTCTCCACCCCCATCATTGTCCTTATCACCACCTCCATCATTGCCTTCTCCCCCACCACCCCTATCATTCTCCCCCACCACCTCATCACTGCCAATTCCACCACCTGCATCATTGCCTCCTCCCCCACCATCATTGTCCATTTCATCACCTCCATCATTGCCTCCCCCCACCACCACCATTGTCTCCCCCACCACCATCCTTGCCTCCCCCACCACCATCCTTGCCTCCCCCGACCACCATCATTGCCCATTTTATCCCCTCCATCACTGCCTCCCACCACCACCATTGCCCATCACCTCCATCATTGCCTCTCCCCCACCACCATCATTACCCATCACCTCCATCATTGCCTCTCCCGCACCACCATTGCCCATCACCTACATCATTGCCTCCCCCACCACCATTGCCCATCACCTCCATCATTGCCTCCCCCACCACCAACATTGCCCATCACCTCCATCATTGCCTCCCCACCATCATTGCCCATCACCTCCATCATTGCCTCCCCACCATCATTACCTGTCACCTCCATCATTGCCTCCCCTCACCCTCATTGCCCATCACCTCCATCATTCCCTCCCTCACCATGATTCCCCATCACCTCCATCATTGTCACCCCCACCATCACTGCCCATCACCTCCATCATTGCCTCCCCTCACCTCCATCATTGCTTCCCCACCACCACCATCATTGCCCATCACCTCCATCATTGCCTCCCCACCATCATTACCTGTCACCTCCATCATTGCCTCCCCTCACCCTCATTGCCCATCACCTCCATCATTCCCTCCCTCACCATGATTGCCCATCACCTCCATCATTGTCTCCCCCACAATCACTGCCCATCACTTCCATCATTGCCTCCCCTCACCTCCATCATTGCTTCCCCACCACCACCATCATTGCCCATCACCTCCATCATTGCCTCCCCCACCATCATTGCCTCCCCTCACCCTCATTGACCATCACCTCCATCATTCCCTTCCTCACCATAATTTCCCATCACCTCCATCATTGTCTCCCCCACTATCACTGCCCATCACTTCTATAATTGCCTCCCCTCACCTCCATCATTGCCTCCCCACCACCACCATCATTGCCCATCACCTCCATCATTGTCTCCCCAACCACCATCATTGCCCATCACCTCCATCATTGCCTCCCCACCATCATTGCCGATCACCTCCATCATTGCCTCCCCACCATCATTACCTGTCACCTCCATCATTGCCTCCCCTCACCCTCATTGCCCATCATCTGCATCATTGCCTTGCCCACCACCATCATTGCCCATCACCTCCATCATTGGCTCCCCACCATCACTGCCCATCACCTCCATCATTGCCTCCCCACCATCATTACCTGTCACCTCCATCATTGACTCCCCTCACCCTCATTGCCCATCACCTCCATCATTCCCTCCCTCACCATGATTACCCATCACCTCCATCATTGTCTCCCCCACTATCACTGCCCATCACTTCAATAATTGCCTCCCCTCACCTCCATCATTGCCTCCCCACCACCACCATCATGCCCATCACCTCCATCATTGTCATTCCCCCACCATCATTGCCCATCACCTCCATCATTGTCTCCCCCAACCACCATCATTGCCCATCACCTCCATCATTGTCTCCCCCCACCAATATCATTGTCCTTCACCACACACACACACAGCTCACCGCAGCTCATCACACACACACACACACACACATGCTCTCACACACACACACAGATACACACGCACACGCACACAGGAAGGCAGGCACGCAGCACAGCTCACCTCCCCGCAGCAGCAGCTCATTCCAGCAGCCTCTTCCTCGCTGGATTCGTGGAAGCTTTCTGACTGAGACAGCAGCACACTGGATGATGATGTCATCCAGCTGGGCTGTCTCAGACAGGAAGCAGGATGCCAGGAGGTGAGCTGCTCTGTGAGTGTGTGTGGGTGTGCGGTACTTTGTGAGTGTGTGTGTGTGGTGCGGCTTTACATGCGAGCAGTGTTAGCTGCACCCTGTGGCTAACGCTGCCCGCTATTAAAGAGAAATTGTATTCACACCTCTCCACGCACATAGGGGCGTGGGGAATCGTGAATATTCATTTGGCTTTAGCAGCGGGGACAGGATCCTGTCTCCAGCTGCTGCTACTGGCACAGGGCAGGCCCCCTTGACTCAGGGGCCCTATAGCCACTGGCAAGGGGCCCCTGGAGCAGTAGGGGCCCTAGGCAGCTGCTGGCCAGTATGCCAGCAGGTGTCAGTGCCTGGGCCTACTGGAGAATCCTCCAGTTCTCCGGTGGGCCAGTACGAGCCTGTGTATAACACTCTGAGATCTCATACAACTGTATTCACCTGCTTATATACTCTTTAACGCGAACACAAAATTGCCATATTTCTTTGGTTAAATGGATGGTTAACAACAGTAGCCAGCAGTCTAGTCTAAAAAAACCCTGTCCTTTACCAATCTTTCCTGAGTCTCCGTGGCTTTGGTCTCCATTGTTTGGACTCAGCGGTGACATTACATTGACATTGTTGCAGCTATTCATCGGGCTAAGCAGTAGGGTTGAGCGACTTTTCTTTTTATAGGATCGGGTCGGGTTTCACGAAACCCGACTTTTTCAAAAGTCGGGTCGAGTGAAATCGGCCGATCCTATAAAAAAGTCGGGGTCGGGGTCGGCCGAAACACGAAACCCAATGCAGTGCATTGGGTTTCTAAGGGTTCCCAGGGTCTGAAGGAGAGGAAACTCTCCTTCAGGCCCTGGGATCCATGTTTAAGTGTAAAATAAAGAATCAAAATAAAAAATATTGATATACTTACCCTCGGATGCGCCCTGGTTCTCACCGGCAGCCTTCCTTCCTAAGAATCAGCGCCTGAAGGACCTTCGATGACGTCGCGGCTTGTGATTGGTCGCGTGAGCGGTCACATGGGCGTCACGCGACCAATCACAAGCCGCGACGTCATCTAAGGTCCTTCAGGCGCTGATTCTTAGGAAGGAAGGCTGCGGGTTAGAACCAGGGCGCGTCCGAGGGTGAGTATATACCTATTAGGAATATACTCACCCTCGGACGCACCCTCGGACGCTTTCTTCCTAAGATTTAGCGCCTTAAGGACCTTAGATGACGTTGCGGCTTGTGATTGGTCGCGTGACGCCCATGTGACCGCTCACGCGACCAATCACAAGCCGCGACATCATCGAAGGCCCTTCAGGCACTCATTCTTAGGAAGGGAGGCTGCCGGTGAGAACCAGGGCGTGTCCGAGGATGAGTATATCAATATTTTTTTATTTTTATTCTTTATTTTACACTTAAATATGAATTCCGATACCGATTCCCGATATCTTAAACATATCGGAACTCGGTATCGGAATTCCGATTCCAGATTCAGAAGATCGCCGACCTCATGGCCGACCCCACACAGGGGTCAGGTCGGGTTTCATGAAACCCGACTTTGCCAAAAGTCGGCGACTTCTGAATCTGGCTGACCCGTTTCGCTCAACCCTACTAAGCAGCTCTGAGTGACTCATGCAGTCTACATGGCAAGAGCCACTGAGCTCCATGAATGGTTGCAGTCATGTGAACATGATATCACCACTGCAACCAAATAACTGACCATGGCAGCAGTAAAGAAACAGCATTGAACAAGGAGTAGGTAAGTAAAGCAGTTTGTTTTTTGTTTTTTCCTTTACATTGAACTGTACATATCAGGAAAAGTTTACTAAAAGTGGACAACTCTTTCAAAAATGAGATATTTCCGAGCAACCAACATTAAATGGATGTTCATGACTTTAAAGGGAACCTGTCACCCCCAAAATCGAAGGTGAACTAAGCCCAGCAGCATCAAGGGCTTATCTACAGCATTCTGTAATGCTGTAGATAAGCCCCCAATGTATCCTGAAAGATGAGAAAAAGAGGTTAGATTATACTCACCCAGGGGAGTTCCTGCTGCGGTCCCGGTCCGATGGGCATCGTGGTCCGGTCCGGGGCCTCCCATTTTCTTACGATGATGTCCTCTTCTTGTCTTCATGCTGCGGCTTCAATGCAGGCGTACTTTGTCTGCCCTGTTGAGGGAAGAGCAAAGTACTGCAGTACGCAGGTGCCGGGAAAGGTCAGAGAGGCCCAGCACCTGCACTCTGCAGTACTTTGCTCTGCCCTCAACAGGGCAGACAAAGTACGCCGGAGCCAGAGCCGCAGCATGAAGAGAAGAAGAGGATGTCATCCTATGAAGATGGCAGGCCTCGGACCAAACTGCAATGCCCATCGGACCGGGACCGGGACCTCTCCCCAGGTGAGTATAATTACAGAATGCTGTAGATAGCCCCTAATGCTGGTGGGCTTAGCTCACCTTCGATTTTGGGGGTGACAGGTTCCCTTTAACATTGATGGCCTATCCTTAGGGTAAATCATCAATGTCTGATCAGTGGGGGTGCAATACCCAGCACCCCCGCCAATCAGCTGGTCTCAATGATTGTGGTGGCCTGAACTGCTCAGTTAAGGAGTTCACAGCGCAGCTTTGTCAACTGTATAGTCATCAAATCAATAGGGGGCGGATGTGCAGTAGCGGACCATGGCCACTATTCCGTCAACTGAGCTATGATTTGCAACTGAGCAATTCCGTATGTCACCAACACTGAGATCAGCCTGAGTGGCGAGTGTCACACCCCCACTAGTGATGAGCTCGTTACTCAAGTTTTCTGAGCATGCTGAATGACAAATTGGTATTCCTTTACCAGATAATAGTGAGAAAACTAAGGAAAAAAGCAGGAGCGCTATTCACGGGTGCAGTTGAGAATTGATGAGAATGGAAGCACTTTATTGGGATCTAGGAATTACCACTCCTGTTTTATTCTTACTTTTTGCAGGTCTCCTCCCACCAGAGTTTGGATTACATAGTAACATAGTTAGTAATAGGGTTGAGCGAAACGGGTCGAACATTTTCAAAAGTCGCCGACTTTTGGCGAAGTCGAGTTTCATGAAACCCGATCCGACCCCTGTGCGTGGTCGGCCATGCGGTACGCGACTTTCGCGCCAAAGTCGCGTTTCAATGACGCGAAAAGCGCCATTTCTCAGCCAATGAAGGTAAACGCAGAGTGTGGGCAGCGTGATGACATAGGTCCTGGTCCCCACCATCTTAGAGAAGGGCATTGCAGTGATTGGCTTGCTGTCTGCGGCGTCACAGGGGCTATAAAGGGGAGTTCCCGCCGACCGCCATGTTACTGCTGCTGATCTGAGCTTAGGGAGAGGTTGCTGCCGCTTCGTCAGAAGCAGGGATAGCGTTAGGCAGGGTCCATTAACCACAAAACCGCTTGTGCTGTAGCGATTTCCACTGCCCAACACCACCTTCGGTGTGCAGGGACAGTGGAAGCTCCTTTTTTTTTTTTTTTCCTCAGCGCTGTAGCTCATTGGGCTGCCCTAGAAGGCTCCCTGATAGCTGCATTGCTGTGTGTACGCCGCTGTGCAAACCAACTGCTTTTTTCAAAGCACAAATCCTCTTGTTCCTTCCTTTCTGCACAGCTATCTTGTTTGTTTGTCCACACTTTTTATTTAATTTGTGCATCAGTCCACTCCTTATTGCTGCCTGCCATACCTGGCTGAGATTACTGCAGGGAGATAGTAATTGAAGGACAGTTCCTTTTTTTTTTTTTTTTTTTTTTGTGGGAGATTAAGATTGACATTTCTGCTAGAGTGCCATCTCTGTCTGTCTCATCTCTCACTCAGTGGGCCATAGAAAGCCTATTTATTTTTTTGCTTGATTTGGGTTCCAAAATCTACCAGAAAAAATCACAACATCAATCAGTGGGAGAAAAATATTGGCCTCAGGGCTTGTGTGCCACTCCTTACTCCTGTGTGTGCCATCTCTCACTCAGTGGGCCATAGAAAGCCTATTCATTTTTTTGCTTGATTTGGGTTCTAAATTCTACCTGAAAAAATCAATAAATCAATCAGTGGGAGATTAATATTGGCCTTTGGGCTTGTGTGCCAGTCCTAAGCGTGCCATCTCTCTCTCTCTCAGATAGTGGGCCATAGAAAGCCTATTTTTTTATTATTTTATTGGGTTTATAAATTTTCCCTGGAAAAAAAAAAAAGCGGGAGATTAATATTGGCCTCTGGGCTTGTGTGCCAGTCCTGAGCGTGCCATCTCTCTCACAAATAGTGGGCCATAGAAAGCCTATTTATTTTTTTGGTTGATTTGGGTTCATAATTCTACCTGAAAAAATCAATCAATCAATCAGTGGGAGATTAATATTGGCCTTTGGGCTTGTGTGCCAGTCCTAAGCGTGCCATCTCTCTCTCTCAGATAGTGGGCCATAGAAAGCCTATTTATTTTTTTTTTTTTTATTGGGTTTATAAATTTTCCCTGGAAAAAAAAAAAAATGGGAGATTAATATTGGCCTCTGGGCTTGTGTGCCAGTCCTGAGCGTGCCATCTCTCTCACAAATAGTGGGCCATAGAAAGCCTATTTATTTTTTTGGTTGATTTGGGTTCATAATTCTACCTGAAAAAATCAATCAATCAATCAATCAGTGGGAGAAAAATATTGGCCTCAGGGCTTGTGTGCCACTCCTTACTCCTGTGTGTGCCATCTCTCACTCAGTGGGCCATAGAAAGCCTATTAATTTTTTTGCTTGATTTGGGTTCTAAATTCTACCTGAAAAAATCATTAAATCAATCAGTGGGAGATTAATATTGGCCTTTGGGCTTGTGTGCCAGTCCTAAGCGTGCCATCTCTCTCTTTCTCAGATAGTGGGCCATAGAAAGCCTATTTTTTTATTATTTTATTGGGTTTATAAATTTTCCCTGGAAAAAAAAAAAGTGGGAGATTAATATTGGCCTCTGGGCTTGTGTGCCAGTCCTGAGCGTGCCATCTCTCTCACAAATAGTGGGCCATAGAAAGCCTATTTATTTTTTTGGTTGATTTGGGTTCATAATTCTACCTGAAAAAATCAATCAATCAATCAGTGGGAGAAAAATATTGGCCTCAAGGCTTGTGTGCCACTCCTTTCTCCTGTGTGTGCCATCTCTCACTCAGTGGGCCATAGAAAGCCTATTAATTTTTTTGCTTGATTTGGGTTCTAAATTCTACCTGAAAAAATCATTAAATCAATCAGTGGGAGATTAATATTGGCCTTTGGGCTTGTGTGCCAGTCCTAAGCGTGCCATCTCTCTCTCTCTCAGATAGTGGGCCATAGAAAGCCTATTTTTTTATTATTTTATTGGGTTTATAAATTTTCCCTGGAAAAAAAAAAAGTGGGAGTTTAATATTGGCCTCTGGGCTTGTGTGCCAGTCCTGAGCGTGCCATCTCTCTCACAAATAGTGGGCCATAGAAAGCCTATTTATTTTTTTGGTTGATTTGGGTTCATAATTCTACTTGAAAAAATCAATCAATCAATCAGTGGGAGATTAATATTGGCCTTTGGGCTTGTGTGCCAGTCCTAAGCGTGCCATCTCTCTCTCTCAGATAGTGGGCCATAGAAAGCCTATTTATTATTATTTTTTTTATTGGGTTTATAAATTTTCCCTGGAAAAAAAAAAATGGGAGATTAATATTGGCCTCTGGGCTTATGTGCCAGTCCTGAGCGTGCCATCTCTCTCACAAATAGTGGGCCATAGAAAGCCTATTTATTTTTTTGGTTGATTTGGGTTCATAATTCTACCTGAAAAAATCAATCAATCAATCAGTGGGAGATTAATATTGGCCTTTGGGCTTGTGTGCCAGTCCTAAGCGTGCCATCTCTCTCTCTCAGATAGTGGGCCATAGAAAGCCTATTTATTATTATTTTTTTTATTGGGTTTATAAATTTTCCCTGGAAAAAAAAAAAATGGGAGATTAATATTGGCCTCTGGGCTTGTGTGCCAGTCCTGAGCATGCCATCTCTCTCACAAATAGTGGGCCATAGAAAGCCTATTAATTTTTTTGCTTGATTTGGGTTCCAAAATCTACCAAAAAAAAATCACTAAATCAATCAGTGGGAGATTAATATTGGCCTCTGGGCTTGTGTGCCACTCCTGACTCCTGTGAGCGTCATCTGTCACTCAGTGGGCCCTAGAAAGCCTATTTTTTGTTTTATTTGTTTTCTAAATTCTCCCTGAAAAAATCATTTTATTTTCTTTGGTTTCTAAATTATTCCTGAAAAAAATCATTTTTTTGTATTTTTTTTTCTCTAAAGTCTCCCTGAAAAAAAAAAATCTGTGGGAGATTCATATTGCCCCTTCTGCTTGTGTGCCAGTCTTGACTCCTGGGTGTGCCATCTCTCTCTCTCTCCCCAATTGTGGGCCATAGAAAGCCTATTAATTTTTTTGCTTGATTTGGGTTCCAAAATCTACCAAAAATAATCACTAAATCAATCAGTGGGAGATTAATATTGGCCTCTGGGCTTGTCTGCCACTCCTGACTCCTGTGTGCGTCATCTGTCACTCAGTGGGCCCTAGAAAGCCTACTTTTTGTTTTATTTGTTTTCTAAATTCTCCCTGAAAAAATCATTTTATTTTCTTTGGTTTCTAAATTATTCCTGAAAAAAATCATTTTTTTTGTATTTTTTTTTCTCTAAAGTCTCCCTGAAAAAAAAAAAAAAAAAAAAATCTGTGGGAAATTCATATTGCCCCTTCTGCTTGTGTGCCAGTCTTGACTCCTGGGTGTGCCATCTCTCTCTCTCTCCCCAATTGTGGGCCATAGAAAGCCTATTAATTTTTTTGCTTGATTTGGGTTCCAAAATCTACCAAAAAAAATAACTAAATCAATCAGTGGGAGATTAATATTGGCCTCTGGGCTTGTGTGCCACTCCTGACTCCTGTGTGCGTCATCTGTCACTCAGTGGGCCCTAGAAAGCCTATTTTTTGTTTTATTTGTTTTCTAAATTCTCCCTGAAACAATCATTTTATTTTCTTTGGTTTCTAAATTATTCCTGAAAAAAATCATTTTTTTTTGTATTTTTTTTTCTCTCAAATCTCCCTGAAAAAAAAAAAAAAAAAAAAAAAAATCTGTGGGAGATTCATATTGCCCCTTCTGCTTGTGTGCCAGTCTTGACTCCTGGGTGTGCCATCTCTCTCTCTCTCCCCAATTGTGGGCCATAGAAAGCCTATTAATTTTTTTGCTTGATTTGGGTTCCAAAATCTACCAAAAAAAATAACTAAATCAATCAGTGGGAGATTAATATTGGCCTCTGGGCTTGTGTGCCACTCCTGACTCCTGTGTGCGTCATCTGTCACTCAGTGGGCCCTAGAAAGCCTATTTTTTGTTTTATTTGTTTTCTAAATTCTCCCTGAAACAATCATTTTATTTTCTTTGGTTTCTAAATTATTCCTGAAAAAAATCATTTTTTTTGTATTTTTTTTTCTCTCAAGTCTCCCTGAAAAAAAAAAAAAAAAAAAAATCTGTGGGAGATTCATATTGCCCCTTCTGCTTGTGTGCCAGTCTTGACTCCTGGGTGTGCCATCTCTCTCTCTCTCCCCAATTGTGGGCCATAGAAAGCCTATTAATTTTTTTGCTTGATTTGGGTTCCAAAATCTACCAAAAAAAATAACTAAATCAATCGGTGGGAGATTAATATTGGCCTCTGGGCTTGTGTGCCACTCCTGACTCCTGTGTGCGTCCTCTCTCACTCAGTGGGCCCTACAAAGCCTTTTTTTTTTTTTTTTCCTAAATTCTCCCTGAAACAATCATTTCATTTTATTTGTTTTATAAATTCTTCTGTAAAAAATAATTTTTTTTTAATTTTTTTTTTTTCTGAAGTCTCCCTTTTAAAAAAAACAAACACAAATCAGTGGGAGATAAATATTTACATTTGCGCTTCAGTGACAGTCCTGCGTGTGTGCCATCTCATTTGTTGCCAACAACAACAGAGTGTGTAACATTGTGGCTGATTTTCGTTGTGGTCTCACCCACCTGTAAAGGGGTAGCTAAATCATACTGAAGTTATAGCTCACCGTGTAAGTTGTGTGACAGCAACAAATACCGTTCGTTTGGTAACGTTTTTAAAACAATGAGGAAGTCTGGTGGAAGAGGTCGTGGCCGGGGGCGTTCATTGTCAGCTGGTAATGAGGGTAGTGGTAGTGGTGGAGCATCAGGTGGTCGTGGGAAAAAAAATATTGCACCTAAGTCTGGAGCTGTGGAGCCAGGTTCGTCGTCTGGCTACACAAGGCCTCGAACCCTCCCTTTTCTGGGAGTAGGAAAACCGCTTTTAAAGCCGGAGCATCAAGAGCAAGTTTTGGCTTATCTTGCTGACTCAGCCTCTAGCTCTTTTGCCTCCTCTCGTGAAACTGGTAAAAGTAAAAGCAGCGCGTCGTTAGTGGATGTTCACGGTCAGGGACAAGTCGCTTCCTTGTCCTCTTC
Source organism: Ranitomeya imitator (assembly GCF_032444005.1). Lineage (NCBI taxonomy): Eukaryota > Metazoa > Chordata > Amphibia > Anura > Dendrobatidae > Ranitomeya > Ranitomeya imitator. Next base: position 516,182,663 of record NC_091287.1, read on the forward strand.
AGCAAAAACAACAACAGAGAAGAATGCAGCAGGCGACACAACGGGTTACTCCATGGAGCTCTTTACACATACCGTCCCTGGCTTAGAAAGTGAAGCAGTTAACAGTCCATGCCCATTACAAGTTGAATCTGACATGGAGTGCACTGATGCACAGCCACAGCCAGACTACTATGCTGGTCCTTTGACTCAGACCACAACATTGCCCTCGCAGGGTGCTGATCAAGAATCAGACCCTGATGAGACTATGTTGCCCCATCACGAACGCTATACCACCGACCGACACGGTGACACAGACGAAGTTGCACACGAGCTACAAGAAGAGGTAATATATGACCCAGTTCTTGACCCCGATTGGCAGCCATTGGGGGAACAGGGTGCAGGCGGCAGCAGTTCTGAAGCGGAGGAGGAGGGGCCGCAGCAGGCATCAACATCGCAACAGGTTCCATCTGCCGGGCCCGTATCTTGGCCAAAATGCGTGGCAAAGTCAAAACCTGTTGGAGGACAGCGTGGCCATCCGGTCAAAGCTCAGTCTGCAATGCCTGAAAAGGTATCCGATGCTAGAAAGAGTGCAGTCTGGCATTTTTTTAAACAACATCCAATTGATCAGCACAAAGTAATCTGTCAAAAATGTTCAACTACCTTAAGCAGAGGGCAGAATCTGAAAAGTCTCAATACAAGTTGCATGCATAGACATTTAAACACCATGCATTTGCAAGCTTGGACTAACTACCAAACGTCCCTTAAGGTTGTAGCACCCTCGGCCAATGAAGCTACTCATCAACGCAACATCCCTTCCGGCAGTGTAGGGCCACCATTTTCTGCACCACCTGCAGTATCTGTGCAGGTTTCTTTGCCAGGCCAAAGCAGTCAGGGTCAGGGAATCACCAGTTTCGTAGTAGGAAACACTGCATCTAGGGCACCGGCGGCAACAATACCATCTCCCACCGTCTCTCAGTCTGCCATGTCCACCGGCACCCCCGCTAGTTCCACGATCTCCAGCTCTCCAGTCCAGCTCACCCTACATGAGACTATGGTTAGAAAAAGGAAGTACTTAGCCTCGCATCCGCGTACACAGGGTTTGAACGCCCACATAGCTAGACTAATCTCGTTAGAGATGATGCCCTACCGGTTAGTTGAAAGCGAAGCTTTCAAAGACCTGATGGACTACTCTGTACCACGCTACGAGCTACCCAGTCGACATTTTTTTTCCAGAAAAGCCATCCCAGCCCTCCACCAGCATGTTAAAGAGTGCATCGTCCATGCACTCAGGCAATCTGTGAGCACAAAGGTGCACCTGACAACAGATGCATGGACCAGTAGGCATGGCCAGGGACGTTACGTGTCCATCACGGCACACTGGGTAAATGTGGTGGATTCAGGGTCCACAGGGGACAGCAAGTTTGGGACAGTTCTGCCTAGCCCACGGTCTAGGAAACAGTTGGCTGTAGCCGTTCGCACCCCCTCCTCCTCCTCTTCGTCCTCCTGCAGAAGCGAGAGCTCGTCCACAGACCGCAGTCGCACAACCACTCCATCCGCAGCTGCCACTGTTGCACACCAGGTCTCTCATTATGGGGCAGCTACTGGCAAACGTCAGCAGGCTGTATTGGCTATGAAGTGTTTGGGCGACAACAGACACACCGCGGAAGTTCTGTCCGAGTTCTTGCAGAAAGAAACGCAGTCATGGCTGGGCACTGTAGATCTTGAGGCAGGCAAGGTAGTGAGTGATAACGGAAGGAATTTCATGGCTACCATCTCCCTTTCCCAACTGAAACACATTCCTTGCCTGGCTCACACCTTAAACCTGGTGGTGCAGTGCTTCCTGAAAAGTTATCGGGGGTTATCCGACCTGCTCCTCAAAGTGCGTGGACTTTGCTCACATATCCGCCGTTCGCCCGTACACTCCAGCCGTATGCAGACCTATCAGCGTTCTTTGAACCTTCCCCAGCATCGCCTAATCATAGACGTTGCAACAAGGTGGAACTCAACACTGCACATGCTTCAGAGACTGTGCGAACAGAGGCGGGCTGTTATGTTTTTGTGGGAGGATACACATACACGGGCAGGCAGTAGGATGGCAGACATGGAGTTGTCAGGTGTGCAGTGGTCGAAGATTCAAGACATGTGTCAAGTCCTTCAGTGTTTTGAGGAATGCACACGGCTGGTTAGTGCAGACAACGCCATAATAAGCATGAGCATCCCCCTAATGTGTCTGCTGATGCAAAGTTTGACGCACATAAAGGATCAGGCGTCTGCACCAGAGGAAGAGGAAAGCCTTGATGACAGTCAGCCATTGTCTGGTCAGGGCAGTGTACAGGACGAGGTAGTGGGCGAAGAGGAGGTGGAGGATGAGGAGGATGATGGGGATGAGTATATTTTTAATGAGGAAGCTTTCCCGGGGTCATTGGAAATTGGTGGCGTGGCAAGGGCGGGTTCTGGTTTTTTGAGGGACACAAGTGACGTAGATTTGCCTGCAACTGCCCCTCAATCAAGCACAACCGCAGATTTGACAACTGGAACTTTGGCCCACATGGCGGATTATGCCTTGCGTATCCTCAAAAGGGACACACGCATTACAAAAATGATGAACGATGACGATTACTGGTTGGCCTGCCTCCTTGATCCTCGCTATAAAGGCAAATTGCAAAATATTATGCCACATGAGAACTTGGAACTAATATTAGCAACAAAACAATCAACTCTTGTTGACCGTTTGCTTCTGGCATTCCCTGCACACAGCGCCTGTGATCGTTCTCACACGAGCTCCAGGGACCAGCAGACCAGAGGTGTTAGAGGGGCAGAAATCAGAAGTGGCGTTGGCCAGAGGGGTTTTCTGACCAGGTTGTGGAGTGATTTTGCTATGACCGCAGACAGGACAGGTACTGCAGCATCAATTCAAAGTGACAGGAGACAACATTTGTCCAGTATGGTTACAAACTATTTTTCATCCCTTTTCGACGTTCTCCCTCAACCGTCATTCCCATTTGATTACTGGGCATCCAAATTAGACACCTGGCCAGAATTGGCAGAATATGCATTGCAGGAGCTTGCTTGCCCGGCAGCTAGTGTCCTATCAGAAAGAGTATTCAGTGCTGCAGGTTCAATACTAACTGAAAAAAGGACTCGTCTGGCTACCCAAAATGTAGATGATCTAACCTTCATTAAAATGAACCACAACTGGATTTCGAAATCTTTTGCCCCACCTTGCCCGGCTGACACCTAACTTTCCTATGAAAAGGTCTTGCCTGTGGACTCTTCTGAATGACTTTTCCAATCTCGTAATTTTCTGCACCTGATTGTCCAGCATACGACATGTTTACTCCTAACAAAATGGCCAAACTCCCCACACGGGGCCGTGGTATCGCCACTTTGCGCCAGCACCCGTGAGAGTGCTGTTTGTCTGAAGAGGTGGGTGTGCCCGCTTTTGGTCGACGGCACTGCCACTGGGTCCCTCATAGTACAATAAAGTGTCTCTGGCGGTGGTGGTGCGCACCCAACGTCAGACACACCATTGTAATATGAGGGGCCCTGGGCCTGTACCGCCGGCCACAAGACAGTTCCCCCCCCCAGCTCAAACAGTGCTCTACCACTAGCAAAATTATCTCTCACAGCTTCACCAATGTTTAGTCTATGCGCTGACATCCTTCAATGCCTGGCACTGACAATACCATTGTTTTGACATTTTTGTTATGTTAGGCCTTCGAAGCCTGTCTGCGGTCCGTTCTTTCTACAACTACTACACTGACCAGGCCACTGCTGGCCGTGTTCCCCTGGAACCAATTTAAACTTGCCTACAGCCAGCCCAATTTTGTTATGTTAGGCCTTCTTAGCCTGTCTGCCGTCACTCCTTCCACTAGACTTCCACTGACCAGACCACTGTTGCCCGTGTACCCCTGGAACCAATTTTAAATTGCCAACAGCCAAATGTTATTATGTTAGGCCTTTGATGCCTGTCTGCCGTCACTCCTTCCACTAGACTTCCACTGACCAGACCACTGTTGCCCGTGTACCCCTGGAACCAATTTTAAATTGCCAACAGCCCAATGTTATGATGTTAGGCCTTTGATGCCTGTCTGCCGTCACTCCTTCCACTAGGCCTCCACTGACCTGTCTACTGCTGCCCGTGTTCCCATGGAACCAATTGTAAATTGCCTACAGCCAGCCCATTTTATTACGTTAGGCCTTCGAAGCCTGTCTGCGGTCCCTCCTTCCACTAGGCCTCCACTTACCTGTTTACTGCTGCCCGTGTTCCCCTGGAACCAATTTTAAATTGCCTACAGGCAGCCCAATTTATTATGTTAGGCCTTCGAAGCCTGTCTGCGGTCCCTCCTTCCACTAGGCCTCCACTTACCTGTCTACTGCTGCCCGTGTTCCCCTGGAACCAATTTTAAATTGCCTACAGCCAGCCCATTTTATTATGTTAGGCCTTCGAAGCCTGTCTGCGGTCCCTCCTTCCACTAGGCCTCCACTGACCTGTCTACTGCTGCCCGTGTTCCCCTGGAACCAATTTTAAATTGCCTACAGCCAGCCCATTTTATTATGTTAGGCCTTCGAAGCCTGTCTGCGGTCCCTCCTTCCACTAGGCCTCCACTTACCTGTCTACTGCTGCCCGTGTTCCCCTGGAACCAATTTTAAATTGCCTACAGGCAGCCCAATTTATTATGTTAGGGCTTCGAAGCCTGTCTGCGGTCCCTCCTTCCACTAGGCCTCCACTGACCTGTCTACTGCTGCCCGTGTTCCCCTGGAACCAATTTTAAACTGCCTACAGGCAGCCCAATTTATTATGTTAGGGCTTCGAAGCCTGTCTGCGGTCCCTCCTTCCACTAGGCCTCCACTGACCTGTCTACTGCTGCCCGTGTACCCCTTGAACCAACATCATAAAATAAAAAAAAAGTATTTTGCTTATAAAAAAGAAAATACTGGTGAGATATCAAATGCAGACATTTTAACATTAAAAACAAACACACAACTAAAATCTGGTATGTGGGTGTGTTACACTCCAAGGTGTTCCCCAGGTTGCCTTTCCTGAGCTTCGATCTTCCGGCTCTCGTTTAGTAGTTCTTGGAAACTACACTGCATTAGGCCTTCAAATTGGGTATGGGGTGTAGAGAGAGGGTGTGTTACACTCCAAGGTGTTCCCCAGGTTTCCTTGCCATTGCTTCGGTCTTCCGACTCTCGTTTAGTAGTTGTAGAAAAGTACACTGCATTAGGCCTACAAAATGGGTATGGGGTGGAGAGAGATGGTGTGTTACACTCCAAGGTGTTCCCCAGGTTGCCTTTCCTGAGCTTCTATCTTCAGGCTCTCATTAAATTGTGGTTAAATGGAACAACTGCATTTGGCGTACTAGTTGGTTTGGGGCCTACTATCGGTGTCTGCCACTCCTTGCTGTTCTCCTGGTTTCCTGTCCTGAAATTCCATTTTCAGGCTCTCGTTAAGTAGTTGTTAATGTTAGACTGCATTTGGCCTACTAGTTGGGTTGGGGCCTACTATCGGTGTCTGCCACTCCTTTCTGTTCTCCTCCACTGAACAAAGCTGTGCCGCCTGTTTACTACGGTTGCCAATTTTGAACTGCATTTCGACTACTTACTGATTTGGCCCTACTCTCTGTGTCAGCCTCTCATTCCAGTTGTCCTCCACTGCAATGCCCCCTGGTTATTCCTGTGTTACCAATATTGAACTGCATTTAGCCCACTTTATTCTTTGGGCCTATATCTGTGTTTTCACTTCATCGTGCCCATTGCCCAGCCAGTGATAGATGAGTCTGCTGGTACATTGATCCATAACGCAACATTCCCCGTGCATGCTACACAACAACATTGTGACCCTGCTGAAAGTCAGGTTGCTCTTCCCGCATACCATACCACCTTACACGGGGACAAAGAGGAAGGTGCAGATGAAAGTGCAGGTTCCTTCATCAGGTGGGGGGAGGAATACTAGTTGGCGACGTCACTGGCACAGGGCCTCTCATAGTACGCAAAAGTGTTGCTGCCGGTGGGAGGCGCCCCCGCCGTGCAAACACACCGCTGTACTTTGAGGGGCCCTGTGCCAGTGCCAATGCCAACAAGTGGGCCCCCCCTGCTTGCTCAGGATCACAGCACTTGCAAAGTTGAAATACTTACCTCTCCCTGCTCCACTGCCGTGACGTGGTCCAGATTTCCTGGGCCCACTAATTACTTGAACCAGCCCTACCCCACACAACTTTAGCCAAATGACCCCCAATTTCAAATGCCTTCCAATTATTATAAGGTAAATTACGCTTGACAAGCTTCATTAAGAAGAATGGATGGTTTTGACATTAAAATGGGCACTCTAGGTGTTTTCCTGGCCCCCACTCACTGCCGACTATGCTGCCCCATTGACTTGCATTGGGTTTCGTGTTTCGGTCGATCCCGACTTTTCGCCATAATCGGCCGATTTCACTCGACCCGACTTTTGAGATAGTCGAGTTTCGCGAAACCCGGCTCGACTCTAAAAAGGTCAAGGTCGCTCAACTCTAGTTAGTAACATAGTTAGTAAGGCCGAAAAAAGACATTTGTCCATCCAGTTCAGCCTATATTCCATCATAATAAATCCCCAGATCTACGTCCTTCTACAGAACCTAATAATTGTATGATACAATATTGTTCTGCTCCAGGAAGACATCCAGTCCTCTCTTGAACCCCTCCACTGAGTTCGCCATCACCACCTCCACAGGCAAGCAATTCCAGATTCTCACTGCCCTAACAGTAAAGAATCCTCTTCTATGTTGGTGGAAAAACCTTCTCTCCTACAGACGCAAAGAATGCCCCCTTGTGCCCGTCACCTTCCTTGGTATAAACAGATCCTCAGCGAGATATTTGTATTGTCCCCTTATATACTTATACATGGTTATTAGATCGCCCCTCAGTCGTCTTTTTTCTAGACTAAATAATCCTAATTTCGCTAATCTATCTGGGTATTGTAGTTCTCCCATCCCCTTTATTAATTTTGTTGCCCTCCTTTGTACTCTCTCTAGTTCCATTATATCCTTCCTGAGCACCGGTGCCCAAAACTGGACACAGTACTTCATGTGCGGTCTAACTAGGGATTTGTACAGAGGAAGTATAATGCTCTCATCATGTGTATTCAGACCTCTTTTAATGCACCCCATGATCCTGTTTGCCTTGGCGGGAAAAGCAGCCTATCCATTTGTAATACGATTAAGGGCTTGTTTCCACTAGCGAGAAACACGTCTGTGTCTCGCATGTGGAAACGAAGCTCTGGCGCCGCCACTCCAGAGCGGAGCGTGCGGCTCCATGTGTTGCTATGCGGCCGCACGCTCCGCTCTGGAGTGCCGGCGCCAGAGCTTCGTTTCCACATGCGAGACACGGACGTGTTTCTCACAACTGGAAACAAGCCCTAAAGGAGTTGTGTCATGTCCCAACTCACCCAGATAAGTGAACAACTCCATATGCTTTTTTCTCCTGCTGATAGTAAGACACTTGGAGCTCGTCTTTCTCTCTTATTTGCAAGTAATAGACATTGCTTTGTTGGTGATTTCCATGCTGATTATGTGCAAAAAATGTGCCCCATTCAGCCTGAAACATACGGTACTCATATGTTATCTGCAAAAATACACATTGAATTGAGAACATTTTGTCTACTTGCAGCCTCCATTATAGAAGGAGCTTAGAAGTCTACTGTATACTGTTTAAATATTCACTATTAGGTATAAACAGCATGCAAAGGATTTCAAGCTTTATATCAGAAAAGCTGGTCTCTGCATCCTATAAATAACAAGAAATTAATTAGGGTAAAGTTAGCTAACAGAATTCAGACCAGACTCAAGACCTCTTCAATTAGTTAATGCCAAGAGCTGCCCTCAGGATATCACTAGAGGACAGACGGTATTTATACATATGATAATTGGAAATAAATTGTTGATTTTGTTCCTTATGGTAACAAAATGTGATTTGTAGCATCAGCAGGTTACTTAGTATTATTGCAGTTCAGTTCATTTCACCTTTCCCTTTTCTGATTAGCAAAATAATTCAATAGGGAGACCCATCAATTAAGATGCTGATTGAGATAAATTTAGAGGTGAATGAGGGACGTGATTGAAAGTATTAAAAATCAGAGTATTATTACAATACTTTATATTTGTCATCATGATTTTCATATAAGTGATGCAATGAGTATATCATTCTTGGCAAATGTACCAGTCTAGGGAGATATTCAGCCTGGAAAGAAAGTATCATCCTGTTGACTCATTCTGCCTATAACGTACCAACTTTGCAGCAAAATGGGCCACAGATTACAACCCAAATGCTACCCCATCTATAAATACCTTCAAAAATAGCTTAAAAGGTCACAAATAAAAAAAATATTTTATAATGAAAAAAAATTAAAACAAAGAATGGCTACAAGGTATCATCATTCAGTGATCATCCATTTTAGTCAGGTGGGTGATGATCCAATTGCTTGTCCACCTGTGCTGATCATGTTTGTGGTTTCCTCATATTTAGATGAAAGGTTCTAAAACCTCTCTCAGACAACCAAAAACTACAATGGTCATTTAGAGCAGTGGTACTGTTAAAGAAAACAGCCAATATACTGAAGTTACCATTATTTGCAATACAGTATATTGACTTCGTCATCACTAGGAATTTTTTTTGCCATCCATAACCCGGCACATATTCTGTTTTTCCATACGTGTGGAGCTCTAAAAAAAATTGTCATATGGTTTTCTTTTTTATGTTCAGGGCACAAAAGGCAGTAAACTGTAAAAAGAGTAATATATACAGTACAGACCAAAAGTTTGGACACACCTTCTCATTTAAAGATTTTGGGTTCAGGACTGGTGGCTGTGGAGACCAGGTCATCTGGCGTAGCACCCCATCACTCTCCTTCTTGGTCAAATAGCCCTTACACAGCCTGGAAGTGTGTTTGGGGTCATTGTCCTGTTGAAAAATAAATGATGGTCTAACTAAACGCAAACCGGATGGAATAGCATGCCGCTGCAAGATGCTGTGGTAGCCATGCTGGTTCAGTATGCCTTCAATTTTGAATAAATCCCCAACAGTGTCACCAGCAAAGCACCCCCGCACCATTACACGTCCTCCTCACATGGCGGTCCTCATGTGAGCCAGTTTCTTTGTAGCGCTTGATGGTTTTTGCCACTGCACTTGGGGACACTTTCAAAGTTTTCCCATTTTTTCTGACTGACTGACCTTCATTTCTTAAAGTAATGATGGCCACTTGTTTTTCTTTACTTAGCTGCCTTTTTCTTGCCATAATACAAATTCTAACAGTCTATTCAGTTGGACTATCAGCTGTGTATCCACCAGACTTCTGCACAACACAACTGATGGTCCCAAACCCATTTATAAGGCAAGAAATCCCACTTATTAAACCTGATAGGGCACACCTGTGAAGTGAAAACCATTCCCGGGGACTACTTCTTGAAGCTCATCAAGAGAATGCCAAGAGTTTGCAAAGCAGTCATCAAAGCAAAAGGTGGCTACTTTGAAGAACCTTTAATATAAGACATAATTTCAGTTGTTTCACACTTTTTTGTTAAGTATATAATTCCACATGTGTTAATTCATAGTTTTGAGGCCTTCAGTGTGACTATGAAAATACAGAAAAAGTTTTAAATACGAAGGTGTTTCCAACTTTTGGTCTGTACTGTGTATATATATATATATATATATATATATATATATACTGTATACAGGGTGGGCCATGTACAGTAGATGGCCATGTATAAAATGAGAATGGTTGGTGATATCATCTTCCTGTTTGTGGAACATTGGTATATGGGAATGGGATTTCTTTTCTTAGGTGGGTGGTGACCATGGCGTCCATTTTGAAGTCAGCCATTTTGGATCCAACTTTATTTTTTCCAGTGGGAAGAGGGTCATGTGACCCATCAACGTTATTGAGAATAACACAAGAAAAAACAATGGTGTGCTTGGTTTTAACATATCTTTGTTCTTTCATGAGTTATTTCCAAGTTTCTCTTTGTTTACAGCCATTGACATGTCGCAGCGTTTAATACATGAGGAGCGGAAAGAAATTGTGTTGATTTCTGGGAACACAGACACCTTTATAAAATGGCACCCTTACAAAATCCAGCTGCTGCAGCATCTCAACGAGGATGACCCAGGTCGACTTGCTGAATTTGCAGAATGGGCAAAACAAAAAATTGTCAGTGTGTCTTGATTAATCTCTGATATACTGCACTAACAGCACCTTAATAACATTTATTTTAATTCTTTACACACTACATGTAAGAACAGTATCATACTTATCTATTCAATTTTTGCTGAAAAAAGAACGCAAAATCCTGAAATGAAAACTTCAGTGTCAAGATTACTAAGCCATTGATTTCTAAAACTTAACATGGACCAAACAGAATTCATCATATTTCGGCCATCTCACTCAACTCCCCCAACAGACCTATGCATTAAAGTAAATGGCTGCTCACTCTCCCCAGTCCCACAAGCTTGCTGCCTTGGGGTAATCCTTGACAATGATGTCTCCTTCAAACTACATATCCAAGCCCTTTCCACTTCCTGCTGACTTCAAATCCAAAATATTTCCCGTACATTCCTAAACCAAGAATCTGCAAAATCCCTAGTCCATGCCCTCATCATCTCCCACCTTGACTACTGCAACCTCCTGCTCTCTGGCCTCCCCTCTAAAACTCTTGCACCCTTCCAATTTATTCTAAATTCTGTTGCCCAACTAATCCACCTGTCCCCCTGCTATTCCCCGCCATTCCCTTGCATTAACCAAATACTCCAGTTCAAAATCCTAACCATTCCATACAAAGCCATCCACAACTTGTCTCCTCCATACATCTGTGACCTCGTCTCCCGGTACTTACCTGCACGCAACCTCTGATCCTCACAAGATCTCCTTCTCTACTCCCCTCTTATCTCCTCTTCCCACAATCGCATACAAGATTTCTCTCGTGCATCGCCCCTACTCTGGAACCCTCTACCACAACATATCAGACTCTCGCCTACCATGGAAATCTTCGAAAAGAACCTGAAGACCTACCTCTTCCGACAAGCCTACAACCTGCAGTAACCATCGATCGACCAAATCGCTGCACGGCCAGCTCTGCCCTTGCCTACTGTATCCTCACCCATGCCTTGTAGATTGTGAGCCCTCATGGGCAGAGTCCTGTCTCCTTCTGTGCCAGTCGTGACTTGTATTCTGATTGTATTGTGTAAGAATACTATTCTTGTTTTTATTATGTATACCTTCCTCACATGTAAAGCATCATGGAATAAATGGCGCTATAATAATATTTTAATTTTTTTTTAAGACAAATGAAACATTTCCATAATCCAGATACAATATATGAACACAACTGTTTACTTTACAAAGTATGTGAGATGTAATTAATATTTTTTTGTCCATAATTTCATAGATCCATTTTTTTGTGACATATCTGTTTCTAGCCATGTTCTCTTATTTTTTGATTTGGCTTTTTATTGGCCTTACGGACATATTTGCTTGCTAGATTTTTTTTTTGTCTTAGGCCATGTTCACACCATCCTTTTTTTAATGCGGAATCGCCGCGATTTTCCCGCTGCGGGTCCGCAGCTGTTTTCCATGCAGGGTAGATTACAATGTACCCTATGGAAAACAGGAACTGCTGTGCCCACATTGCGGAAAATCGCGAAAAAAGCCGCGCTGAATAGCCGCGGTAAAAAAGAAGTACCATGTCACTTCTTTTTGCAAAACTGCAGCGGTTCTGCACCCATAGACCTCCATTGTGAGGTCAAACCCGCAGTAAAACCCGCAGATGAAAAAAATATCTGCGGGTTTTCTGCGGTTTGTGGTGCAGAACCGCTGCAGTGTGGCTGCCCCCGTGCCCCAATCCCACCCCCCCATGCTCCGACGCCCCCCCGTGCCCTCATCTCCCCCCTTATACTTACCCGGCCTCCCGGTGTCCATCCGGCCATCTTCTCCCTGGGCGCCGCCATCTTGCAAAATGGCGGGCGCATGCGCAGTGCGCCCGCCGAATCTGTCGGCCGGCAGATTCGTTCCAAAGTGCATTTTGATCACTGAGATATAACCTATCTCATTGATCAAAATAAAAAAAATAGTAAATGACCCCCCCCCCCTTTGTCACCCCCATAGGTAGGGACAATAAAAAAATTAAGAATTTTTTTTTTCCACTAAGGTTAGAATAGGGTTAGGGTTAGGGGTAGGGTTAGGGCTAGGGTTAGGGCTAGGGTTAGGGTTAGGGGTAGGGGTAGGGGTAGGGTTAGGGTATTTTCAGCCACTTTAACCCTAAAAAATTTCCTAGAAAACACACAGACTCTGCATAGAAAACTGCATCAAAAAACGCATCAAAAAACGCACCAAAAAAGCACCAAAAAAGCACCAAAAAAAAGGACCTGCGTTTTCTGCCAAGAGCTGCGGTTTTTAGTCCTGAAAAAAAAGGAGGGAAATCAGGAACGTGTGAACATAGCCTTAGTCTTTATGATTTGTTGATGCAGAATGTCTCATTATTGTAAAACATACTGTATACAGTAAATAAAGAAATTGTGAGGGAATGGGTTAATTTGGAGATTTGAAATTAGACCTTAGGTGTGAATAGATTACCTTTTCAATGCATTTTCAGCAGTCTAGTTGTTTCATCAAGGGAAACCCATCAATAATGTCTTTTGGCATTTAGCAATATGGCAGATACAAAGTCAACCAAAATTATGCAAGTGAAGGCAAGGATAAGGCAGAAACATTTCTCTGACCTTCTGCTAAATTAATTGGAAAATAATCTATTACAAGCAGATATTGATTATCCTCCAATCATAAGCTATGAAAATCAGATTGGTTTTAGCATGCATTGTGCTCAATGGATGTTGTAAATTTCGCCACAGTAGGCAGTGACTTCTTTAGTACTTAACTGACTGCTACAGTACTCAGTAGGCACATGGAATGTCACTATTATTTTTAAAATTCAAAGTATATATATATATATATATATATATATTTTTATATATATATATATATATACTCTAATCAACCATAACTACAACAATACCCACCTATTGTCAAATGTCTCAACATCCTTATTTCTTAAACACAAAATAACAAAATATAACTCGGAAGCTTACTTTCATGCACATTTCTTCAAACCATTATTCAATTCCATTTTGTGGGATAAAAAAAAATTGACAGTTGGGACATATAACTATTACGGTGTAGACATAAAACCATCAAAACTGTTCTGGCCGCTAATTTAACATCTCCCCTGCAGTCACTGGACAATATGCTTTAACCAGCCCAAAGGTTACTTTGCACCCCTGGCATTAGTACCACCTGTACTGCACTGATGGCAGTCCTGAATATTTTACAAATTGTACACTGTACAAGAAGGAACATTTTTAATTTTCTTTGATTTTATTTTATGTTTAGCATTAGGTTACTGCAGACTTGTAAATCACCCCCTGCAAGGATTCACCAGTTTCTGAACCAGGTCTGGTAGGCACGTATTCATGTACCTAGTTGGGATGATCCTAACTTTAAGTAATAAAACCTGACAAGGTGTCAAAAATGACCTCAATATTAATAAGGGCCGAGCAGGTCAGGGACCCAATTATAGAGATCGAGCTATTTACTATACTACAGTTTTAATAACGTGTATGTGATTTATAGAAATCTTATGCCCACTGTCCTTTTTTTCAGGCTGCGTAAACTGATCTGCGGTGTATTTTTAAAATAGACTACATGTCAATATCTCTTACGAGGACCCTGAGTTTTTTGTTTTATGTGTGGATTTTCCCCATAAAATTGCATCAGATGTGGAAAATCAACAGGTAAAAACTACATGCAATCAGCACATGATTGTACCAATAAAGTGTTGTCAACAGGAAGTTGAAAAAACAGAGCAGCCTTATTGAAAACATGACACACCAACAATGGTCAAAAACCTGGACAAACTTTTCAAGTGTGTGGTGGGCACCTGATTATATGTGCATTGCAATAACATGCTCATTGTTATTTGTATGTGCTGTGATGCAGTGACCCCTGTAACAGGTAGGGGGCGCTGCATAGTCTCCCCAGTATGCGCACAGAGGTGTATTGAGGCCGTGAGAGTGCATGGGAATCACAGGCATGGATGTGATGATGTGACAAAGTCCGGCATTGTGGTGAATGGCCGATATATGTGTCGCAGAGGAGGGGACTCTGCGCTGCCAGCCTGAAGCGATATGGTGTTCTGGGACCTGTAGTCCTATAAGTATAAGTGTTGTATAATGGTCATGGGAGGTTTGGCAGGGCTAGTTGTGTGAGATGGGTGGGACAAACTAGCCACACATCCTCACTCCCATCCAGGGGAGTGGTTAAGGATATATAATGTGACCAGGGTGTGGGTCACATGGTTCCTGTGTATGGTCGCTGTGAGTAACCTGTGTATTCCCGTGTCGTTCCAGTGGAAGGTCCTGGAGAGCCTGTGTGTTGGGAGGTCCTGGGAGTAGGACCGGATCCCTGAATAGCACACTGAACCACCTGTGTTGAATTTCCTGGGAGTAGGAGTTCTGAACAGCACATGGTGGGGCTTTGGACCTGGTGAATACTAGGAGTCCTGAATAGCACACTGTACAATCCTGTGTTGAATTTCCTGGGAGTAGGAGTTCTGAATAGCACATGGTGGGGCTTTGGACTTGCGGGTGGCCTGGGGTGTTGGACGCGGTCCTGAATAGCACCTGGACAGGTCACATGTGCGGTTCATGTGGGGAAGCTACCGTCCTTCGGTGGGTCTGGACTTACTAAGATATGCCGCCAGGCAAGTTGGTGATCCCTGTGAGGCAGCTTTCCCGGAGGAGTAGACTGACAAGGAGTCAGCAGGTGGAGCAGGAGCTCCAGTCAGGTACCTTTACAAACTGTTGGTGCTTGTAATGTTCTATGAACTGTGTGGTCTCCCACGGTGACTGAACAGAGTGAGGTTCGGCGTGTTTAGAGACCACGACCCAGTGTCATATGCGCTGTATGGGACTTGGGACATTGGTGAAGTGTACGGCGTACGGACACCTATGGTAACTGGGCGAAGTGAGAGGCCCAGCATGTTTAGTGTCTGCGAGACAAAGCCATAAACGTGAGTTCAAGCTGTATATGAAGTGTGCAATATAAAGCTGCAAGTTAATATCACCAGTTGGTGCCTATTGTGTTCTATGGAATGTATAATATGGACTGTGCATAACCCGGTTTAAACCGCATGGACTGTTTTGTGTTCAAAAATCGTGCCTGACTACGTTAATCCCGTGCCAAGCGAGTGTCCCCCAATACACTTAGTGAGAGCAATCTAAGTCTGGGTTCATGATGTGTATCTGCCATGGCATAGACTGTAAATCAACTTTTTTTTTAAGACGCCCTCAATAATGGAGTGGTTCTGCAGGTGGGGACCACAGACCACATCTCAGTACTAATGCATGCTGACTGATGTTTTGGTCACTTTTGAATGTTGTTTGTGCTTTCACACTCGTGGAGGCATGAGAAGAGGGGCAGCACGGTGGCTCAGATAGCATTGCAGCACTGGGGTCCTGGGTTCAAACCTCACCAAGGACAACATCTGCAAAGAGTTGTATGTAAAGCCCTGCAGAATGTGTTAGCGCTATACAAAAATAAAAATTATTATTATGAGACGAACTCTACAACCCACACAAGTGGCTCAGGTAGTGCAGCTCATCCAGAATGGCACATCATTGCGAGCTGTGGCAAGAAGGTTTGCTGTGTCTGTCAGCATGGGGTCCAGAGACTGGAGGTGCAGCCAGGAAATAGGCCAGTACACCAGGAGATGTGGAGGGGGCTGTAAAAGGGCAACAACTCAGCAGAAGGATCACTACCTCAGCCTTTGTGCAAGGAGGAGGAGAAGGAGCACTGCCAGAGCCCTGCAAAATGACCTCCAGCAGGCCACAAACATGCATGTGTCTGCACAAACGGTTAGAAACCGACTTTATGAGGATGGTCTGAGTGCCCGATGTCCACAGATGGGGGTTGTGCTCACAGCCCAACACCGTGCAGGATGCTTGGTATTTGCCACAGAACACCAGGATTGGCAAATTCACCACTGGCACCCTGTGCTCTTCACAGATGAAAGCAGGTTCACACTGAGCACATGTGACAGACGTGACAGAGTCTGGAGATGCCGTGGAGAGTGATCTGCTGCCTGCAACATCCTTCAGCATGACTGGTTTGGCAGTGGGTCTGTAATGGTGCGGGGTGGCATTTCTTTAGAGGGTCGCACAGCCCTTCATGTGCTCACCAAAGGTATCCTGATTGCCATTAGGTACCAAGATGAGATCCTCAGACCCCTTGTGAGACCATATACTGGTGCGGTTGGCCCTGGGTTCCTCCTAATGAAGGACAATGCCAGACCTCATGTGGCTGGAGTGTGTCAGCAGTTCCTGCAAGATGAAGGCATTGAATGTGAGGACTGGCGAAACACATCAAGTTAATATGGATGTTCTAATTGGTGCATTCGCAGCCTGGGGTACACCGTGCTGGAGACAACCTTCTGCTAGAAAATGACGGCACTATATGGCGGTATAAGGGAAATCAGTTACTTCACTGAATCACACAGAAAAGAACACACTGTGCCCTGTTAGCGTTACAGGGGAACACAGCTAACTGCTGATAGCAGTGAGTAGTCACACACACAGAGAAGCACACAAAAACTCCTCACCGGAGGTGCCGGGAATCTAGGGGCTTATTTCAGCTGGGTCCCTGAATACAATCATACAAACTCCTCACCGGAGGTGGCGGTATTCAAGGGGCTTATTTCAGCTGGGTCCCTGAATACAATCATACAGGCATGACCACAATTAGCAAGCACATAACATGAAGCGATACTAGCTGTTAGGAGTCGAGTTTCCTCTGCTGCACAGGGGGAATCTCGATCCGTCTCCGCTGCGGTCTCCCATTCTCCTCCAGCCGCAGTGGAGTCTGCTCAGCAGGGACGTCGATCCCAGCGTCTCGCTCAGTCTGACTCTGTGCGAAGAGTTGCTGCTGCTTTTCCTGCTTCTGCCATTAAAGCCAGTGCTGGGCAGCGGCGAGTGGACGTTTCTGGATCTAAGTCCTTATTTGCACATACTGAGCATGCCCAGGGCAGGATCTCCCGTTGGAGATCGAGGGTCATGTGCTCAGGCTCTGCGGCACATTCCATTGGTCCTCTTGGCAGGTCTTGGAAGGGCAAAAGTTCTGTGGCCACTTCCTGTGCTGCAACTATATAAACTGCGCATGACCGCACGGCCATGCGCTAGTATTGTCTCATAATGCTATATGTGTGTGTGTAGATGAATGTATGTCGATGGATGAAAGCTTCTAAATATCCCTCCCTAGAGTTGTTGTCTGCTCGCGGATGTTGGTAGCTATCTAGCGCCCGACTAATCATCTGCACGATACACACATTACAGCGTCCTCTTGCTGTGTCCGCATGTACGGCGCCGTGCGCTTGCCTTGCGCTTTCCATACCCAAGCCAGTGTGGTTGGTGGCGTCCGTCAGTGCGGCATTGCTCGCACTCCGGTGCATTTATAAATTTATATTTAGTTTCCTTACACACCCAGTTGTGGTGTAGTGCCAGCGAGGGTCTAATCGGACTTCAATCCCAGTTGGGGTTAAGTACGCTGACTACTCGCTCGCGCTTTAGGTGCGGTACCGCGATCCTGTGACGCAACAGGATTGCTCCCTTCACGCTGGGTGAGGTTGAACCCACGTGTATATACTTTAGTGTACCGCCATATAGTCTGTATTTACTAGCAGCAGGTTTTCACCTGCACGGTGGACCCCGGACTGCGAACGCATCTATATCACCTTTCTTGGTGCGTTCCGCCAGTCCTAACACTAGCGCATGGCCATGCGGCCATGCAAACCTTTTATAGCTGCAGCAGCTACAGGACCTTCCTAGAGGACCAATGGAAGCTGCTACAATACTAGAGCAACTTCAGGACCTTCCTAGAGGACCAATGGAAGCTGCAGCAGTACCTGAGCATGGGACCCGTGACCTCCAATGAGAGGTCTTACCTTGGGCATGCTCAGAAGGGAAAAAGCAGGACTTAGTCCCAGAGACATCTGCTCGCCGCTGACCAGTACTGGCTACAATGGCTGAGCCTTGGAAAGCAGCAGAAACCATCCACACAGTATCAGGCTGAGCCAGATGCTGGGGCCGACGTCTCCGCTGAGCAGGCTCCACTTCAGCTGGAGAGGAATGGGAGACCGCAGAGTAGATGGCTCGAGATTCCCCCCGTTCAGAGGCAGCAATTCGACCCCTAACATTGGGGCTATGGACTAGCCCACCCGTTCCCCAGACCTGAATCCGATTGAGCACATCTGGGACATCATTTCTCACTCCATCCACCAACCTCATCAGGAGCATGCTCAGTAGAGTAGGGAGGTCATGCAGGCATGTGGAGGCCACACACAATACTGAGCATCTGTTCCTTGTCATAAGGCATTTCCACTGAAGTTGGATCAGCCTGTAATTTGATTTTCCACTTTGATTTTGAGTATCATCCCAAATCCAGACTTCCATGAGATATTCATTTTGATTTACATTGATAATTGTTATTTTTTATTGTTCTGAACACATTCCATTATGCAATGAATACAAATTTGCAACTGGAATATTTCATTTGGAGATATCTAGGATGTGGCATTTTAGTGCTCCCTTTATTTTTTTGAGCAGTATATATATATATATATATATATATATATATATATATATATATATATATATATATATACCTTTCTAGGTCTAGTTCATGGTTAGTTTTATCTGATTGCACTTACACTTTACTTTATTTGCATTTGCACTTTTATTACTTTTTCTGGCCATGGTATGTACACATATTATTATATGTCTTGATACATATGATGATTCAATTCGCATGAGATATATATATATAATACTAATATTATAATATAATATTTTTAGCCCTTCTCAGAAAAGCTTGATTTAACTCACAGTTAATCCTTTGCAATTCCCTTTCTTGGGCATACATTTGGGATCCAGGTTATTGGTGTGATGACATACCAACAAGAGTCAAAAAGCGCAGCATCAAAAATGGGATGGAAATACATGTCAATAAGCGCACTCAAAAGAAAAATTACTTTAGGGTTATTGTCTTGAATTGTCTTGTAATACACTTTTTTTGTTGATAAATTTAATGAAGTTAAACTAAATAAATAAACAGCCTTCAGCTCAATCTAGAGTCATGGCGACATGATGGATGAACGATCTGTAGGAAGATTGACTTTGTGCGAGCCTAGATAGTTTCATCAGGGTCTTCTCCACCGTTATCTTGATAATTTCAAGCCATTAGTTTGCCGGACTTCCTCTTCGCCTTATTCCTTCTATTTTTCCAACCACACTTGGACTGGCCCACAGGACAACAGGAGAATCTTTCCGTGAGCACCTGAGCAATAGTGTGCCACCACCCATCTACCCAGTTCATTGTTGTATAAATTTGCAATTGAGGATAATGTCCAATTCAGTAGTCTTTTTTAATATTTTCAAAGCATATTAAAACAGTATTGAATGCTATGAAGAAAAAAACACAAAAAACATC
Organism: Ranitomeya imitator; assembly: GCF_032444005.1. Lineage (NCBI taxonomy): Eukaryota > Metazoa > Chordata > Amphibia > Anura > Dendrobatidae > Ranitomeya > Ranitomeya imitator. Next base: position 516,202,206 of record NC_091287.1, read on the forward strand.
ATCTGGTGTAAATTGCATTTTGAAAAAAAATTACCACAAAAATGACAAAAAAGTTGCTAAACCAAAATCAATTTACTTGACGTAAAACTTGTCCAGGCCACTGGCTCAAAAGGTTACTTCGGGCATACTTGACACAAGCCACTCTGGCCTATTCCAGAGAAATAATGATACCCTTAACCCCTGTACAGGGATCTGGCTTTACAACAGGACCCAGTGGAATGCTACCAAGGAAGGGCTGTCAACAGTTCAAGAAATCATGTCGAGGACTAAATCAGGATACGTAAGTATAGTAAGAAACATAAGCTGAAGTTAAAACAGGAAAACACAAAAACCAAACAGGGGCGTAAAGGTACCTTCACACTAAGCGAGGTCGCTAGCGAGATCGCTGCTGAGTCACAAGTTTTGTGACGCAACAGTGACCTCAGTAGCGATCTCACTATGTTTGACACGTAGCAGCGACCATGCCCTTGCTGTGAGATCGCTGGTCGTGTCGGAATGGCCTGGACCTTTTTTTGATCGTTGAGTTCCCGCTGGGTTGCACACATCGCTGTGTTTGACATCTTACCAACGACCTCGTTGACGACTCAGACACTGACACATAGGCGTGCATTTGCGTTGCCTTTTCCGCACCCCTCCGCTCCGATTGGTGGTCGCTACTGCGTTCTGATTGGCGGTCATGCCTTCAACAGAAGGCAACATAGTAGCGCTTCCATCCTAGGTGTCAGAAGAACCGTTGAAGAATAGATAAATCGAAGAGGAGTCGCAGGCCGGAGATCTCTACAACGATCTGCAAACCACCACGCGGTCAGGAACAAAGGACGGAAGGGCTATTGTGTCGCCTCATAAGGCAAGGCCGCCACCAATCAGAACTGTAGCGCAGTAGCGCAGTCGCAGTAGCAACCACCAATCGGAACTGAATGGGCGTGGAAAAGGCAACGCAAATGCACGCCTGTGTGACTACAACGTCACACAGGACGTCCCTCATCGAGGTCTGAATCGTCATAATAGCTGCCATGTGACAGGGTCACAAAGACCAACGACATCATTGTACAGGTCGCTACAGGTCGCCGCATTGCTGCTGCGTCGTTGGGAAGATCTCACTGTTTGACATCTCACCAGCGACCACATAGCGACGCAGCAACGATCCCTGACAGGTCGTATCGTTGTCGGGATCGCTTTAGCGTCGCTAAGTGTGACGGGGCCTTAAGGCACACACCTAACCAGAAAAGCACAAGCTATATCTGCCAGCTTCAGGCAGCAAGCTGGAAGCTTTAGTAGGGTGTGGTGCTCTTGAATTGCCTGATAACTTCAGATGGAAACAAACACAACTATACTGTCAGACTGGATGGCACTTCAGATCCCAGCCACTCTAACCTTAGTAACTGAACAGGCCCACCATCCAGAGCTTCTGGTTTTTACATCCCTTCTATCACCAATGCCAACAGTAGAGTAAATATGGCGGCACCTGGTGACAGAAGCAGAATTCGCAGGAGCAGGTTCTGGTGGAGATGTGACACTAGGTTTGTAGAAATCTATCAGTTGTACACTCCATTCGCCACTGACTTTGAACTGCTTTGTCTTTTACCTATGGGTAACAGATTGTACAAATGATGGGGAAAAGGCATTGATCCACAAATAGCATGTGTGGATTCATTTAAAACTGGAGTGCAAATCTACTCTCCACAGATGTATTAAGAAAAAAAGGAGCGCACTCAGCTATCTTAGGTTGGTGCTGGCTGTACTTGGGAAAAACCCAACAACAAGTCCAATATAGAAAAATCAGCCGCACTCTTAGATAAGAGTGCGGCTGATTTTTCTATATTACTCTCCACAGATGAGTGAGTAACAACAGATGGAATCACCAATTAGCACCTCCCAGTTACTACCTGGACACAAGGCTACAAAGAGAACCTCTGTGTTTCTCCTGCAGTGATGCAGCAGGACAGTGTAACTCTTGCTGTAGTGCTCAGCTTTATGGATAGACAAGATGCCCATATGAATCCTTCACATTTGGTTTTTTCAGTCACCTGCAGAGTGACTCTAGGCATACAAAAATACATTCTAGTCCTTAGTTAGACATTGTGCAAAAACTTTTTGGCACTATGTTTTTAATTAAAATTGGGTTTTGAAAGTAATTGTCCTATATTTCTGCCATGATTTATTATAGGATTTGTGTCAGCTCTGGTTCTGCTGACATTTCTTTTGGTCCAGCAAGAGTTAACTTTCGTCTCTTGCTGGCGGTTATTTTAGGCTGGTCAACTGATCTTGGTTGGTAACCACTCCCACCTAACTTTTAATAGTAAAATGACCCATCAGCTGACCGCCAGTAATAGAGTTCTTCTACTCAGACCAGTTAGGGATGAGGAGCTCTCCTGTTTTGGTGGTGTTGCTGTGGGAGTTCCGATTCCTTGTGCCTTTTTCTATGCTGCTTTGGAGCTTAGCAGCAGAGCCTGAAGCTGAGTATTTTTTCTTTTTTCTTTGTGTGTCATGTGTTTGTCTCTTAACCTGTGTGTTACCATCTGCAGTGGTGAGGCTAGTGCCGGCCAGTGTATTAGCCAGGGTACATTGAGGTGGCAATCAGGGACTAGGCATGTGATTACAGCAGAGAGGAAAGAACCGCATAGGGCGTTAGGGAAGCTTAGGGACAGACACAGGTTGGCATCAGAAGGTGTCTCATCCCTCTCTCCCTACTGTTAGGGCCTTCCTCCCTCTTTTTCATCCTGTCGTATTTGTGTGCTGTGTCATCCGCCCTCCTAACATATGTCCGAGAGTGACAATTTCCTAATAGAGATTAATGACTTGATTCCAAATAAATTCAATAAATGTTAAATTGTAGATTCAAGCTACTCTAAATTTTCGATAATTCACTTAGTACGAAAACAACATTATAAAAATTATACTCAAATTGCACCTGCCAGAAATGAGGTTAATCTGCAGGTTAAGAGCATTCTGACATGATGCCGCACTGGTCATGACGAGAGAAAATTAACTTTATTCTCCCTGGCAGCCTTGGTCTTTCAGTCACAAGGGTGACACCGGTATGGTTTCAGTTACTGCAATGTGCATAGAGAGCGGTGGCTGTAACCACTCCCCAGGCACTGACAGACAACTAATTCTAATGCTGAGCCTGCTGACAGTTAGTACAGGAGGCGCGGATACAGCTGCCACTCTCTATACACAGAGTTGTGACTGCAAACATGTCAGCTCCACCCCTGCGACTGAAAGACCGGGGCTCGCCCTATGGAATTTCCGCCAGGCAGCGGGACTCTCAGTGTCTGCGCCGCATGGTGTCAGAATGCTATTAAACTGCAAATTAACCTCATATCTACAGGTTAACAGCTTATTTTACATGGCAGGTTCCTGTTATGGCCCAGTTTAGTGTGGAGGGGTTGAAGTTTCCAAGACTAAGCAAACTAGACCAGAACTGACCCCTTAAGACCTAAGCGAAGAAGGGCTGTGTGGCTGGACGTATCAGAGAGGGTGTGAGATGGGCATATTTTTTTTTTACTTCGGTTAATTATACGTTTGGGTCTGGAAAAATCTCAGAAAATAATGCAGATTCAATTCAGACAGAATATATTAAATGCAAAAAATATTTCCTGTCCAATTTTGAGCAGATCATTAGATTTGCTCATCAATATTATTTAACCTAAATCATAAAATAGGCAGAAATAAGGTTTTAACACATATATCAAAGTAATTAATTAATTCTGCTCATTGTACAATAAGTTGCTTTTAAGGGAAGGCTGCATCAGTGAAATCGGACACAATTAGGTTGTCCACTCTCATCCAATTTGATGGTGACCCGCTCTGCAATGCATTACAATACTAACGCTTTCAATAAAGTGTAATTTTGCTCCCATACAGACTATTAAGCAGTGAATTCTCACCTGATGGAATACAATTCTGGTTGCCACTGTGAAAAAAAGGCTTATTATAGAAAGATCAAGAGACAGGGAACTAAATCAATTTGTGGCACAGAAGATCTCAGTAGCGCAAATTGCTCAAACTAGGTCTATTAATGCTGAAGGCATTTCTACCAAAAGTTAAAAGGTAAATGAAACTGTATGAACTAGAAGAGTGTCGGACGGAATCCTCCACCCAATTTCCGCAATTTTTTCTCTCATTAAATAATATTGAAATAAAAATAGATTACAAATAAGGAAAACCTGAATAACAATATGGAACAAAAGCGATGCAGTAAGGCATAAAAAAAAGAGAAATATGCATATGGTCAAATATATTTTTTACTATCAGTAAAGGATCTGCATGCTCTCCCCATATTTGAGTGGGTGACTCCAGTTTCCTACCAGACTCAAAAGACATTCTAATAGGGAACGTATATTGTTAGCCTTAATGGGGACAGTGATAATGTCTGTAAAGCGCTTTGGAAGTTAAAGGGAACCTATCACCTCCCCAATGATTCCTAACTGCCTAACAAGTCATTTGTGGAGTGCAGTATATGTGACCGCAGAGTATGGAAGAAAAAGTTAAAAATTAGTTTCTAATATACTAATTTGTTTCAGATTGGTCAAAATCCCCCCAAGGGTGGTTTGCACGTTAATGACCGGGCCAATTTTTACAATTCTGACCACTGTCCTTTTATGAAGTTATAACTCAGGAACGCTTCAACGGATCCTGGTAATTCTGACATTGTTTTCTCGTGACATATTGTACTTCATGATAGTGGTAAAATTTATTTGATATTACCTGTGTTTATTTGTGAAAAAAACAGGAAATTTGGCAAAAATTATGAAAATTTAGCAAATTTCCAACTTCATGCAATTAAATCACAAACATATGTCACACAAAATACTTGATAAGTAACATTTCCCACATGTCTACTTTACATCAGCACAATTTTGGAACCAACATTTTTTTTTGTTAGGGAGTTATAAGGGTTAAAAGCAATTTCACATTTTTACAACACCATTTTTTTTAGGGACCACATCTCATTTGAACTCATTTTGAGGGGTCTATATGATAGAAAATGCCATTCTAAAAACTGAAACCACATTCAAGAAATTTATTAACCCTTCAGGTGTTTCACAGGAATTTTTGGAATGTTTAAATAAAAACATGAAATTTTTTCACAAAAAATTTACTTCAGATCCAATTTGTTTTATTTTACCGAGAGTAACAGGAGAAAATGGACCCCAAACATTGTTGTAAAATTTGTTCTGAGTACGCTGATACCTCAAATGTGGGGGTAAACCACTGTTCGGGTGCATGGCAGAGCTCGGAAGCGAAGGAGTGCCATTTTTCACAAAAATGAACTTTTTGCCCCAATTTTTTATTTTCCCAAGGATGAGAGAAGAAATTGGACCCCAAAAGTTGTTGTACAATTTGTCCTGAGTAAGCTGATACCCCATATGTTGGGGTAAACCACTGTTTGGGTGCAGAGCAGAGCTCAGAAGGGAAGAAGCGCCATTTGACTTTTCAATGCAAAATTGACTGCAATTGAGATGGGATGCTATGTTGCGTTTGGAGAGCCACTGATGTGTCTAAACATTGAAACCCCCCACAAGTGACACCATTTTGGAAAGTAGACCACCTAATGAACTCATCTAAATGTGTTGTGAGAGCTTTGAACCCCCAAGTGTTTCACTACAGTTTATAACGCAGAGGCGTAAAAATAAAAAATCCTTTTTTTTTCCACAAAAATAATTTTTTAGCCCCCAGTTTTGTATTTTTCCAAGGGTAACAGTTAAAAGTGGACCAAAAAAGTTGTGGTCCAATTTGTTCCAAGTATGCAAATACCCCATATATGGGGGGAACCACCATTTGAGCGCATGCGAGAGCTCGGAAGGGAAGGAGAGCCATTTGGAATGCAGACTTAGATGGAATGGTCTGCAGGCGTCACATTGCATTTGCAGAGCCCCTAATGTACCCAAACAGTATAAACTCCCCAAAAGTGGCCCCATATTGGAAACTAGACCCCTCAAGGAACATATCTAGATATGTTGTGAGAACTTTGAACCCCGAAGTGATTCACTACAGTTTATAACGCAGAGCTGTGAAAATAAAAAATCCTTTTCTTTCCAAAAATTATTTTTTAGCCCCTAGTTTTGTATTTTTCCAAGGATAACAGTTGAAATTGGACCCCAAAAGTTGTTGTCCAATTTGTCCTGAGTACGCTGTTACCCAATATGTCGGGAGGTGGACCACTGTTTGGGCGCATGGCAGAGCTCGGAAGGGAAGGTGCGCCATTTGGAATGCAGACTTAGATGGAATAGTCTGCAGGCGTCACATTGAGTTTCAGAGCCCCTAATGTACCTAAACAGTAGAAACCCCCACAAGTGACCTCATATTGGAAACTAGACCCCCCAAGGAAATTACCTAGATGTGTTGTGAGAACTTTGAACCCCCAAGTGTTTCACTACAGTTTATAACGCAGAGCCGTGAAAATAAAAAATGTTTTTTTCCACAAAAATTATTTTTAGCCCCCATTTTTGTATTTTTACAAGGGTAACAGTTGAAATTGGACCCCAAAAGTTGTTGTCCAATTTGTCCTGAGTACGCTGATACCCAATATGTGGGGGGAACCACCATTTGGTTGCATGGCAGAGCTCGGAAGGGAAGGAGCGCCATTTGGAATGCAGACTTGGATGAATTGATCTGCAGGTGTCACGTTGCATTTGCAGAGCCCCTGATGTAACTAAACAGTAGAAACCCCCCACAAGTGACCCCATATTGGAAAGTAGACCCCCAAGGAACTTATCTAGATGTGTTGTGAGAACTTAGAACCCCCAAATGTTTCACTACAGTTTATAACGCAGAGCTGTGAAAATAAAAAATCTTTTTTTCCACAAAAATGATTTTTTAGCCCCTAGTTTTGGATTTTCCCAAGGGTAACAGGAGAAATTGGACCCAAAAAGTTGTTGTCCAATGTGTCCTGAGTAAGCTGATACCCCATATGTTGGGGTAAACCCCTGTTTCGGTGCACAGGAGAGCTCGGAAGGGAAGGAGCACTGTGTTACTTTTTCAACGCAGAATTGGCAGGAATTGAGATTGGACGCCATGTCGCGCTTGGAAAGCCCCTGATGTGCCTCAACAGTGGAAACCCCCCAAATATAACTGAAACCCTAATCCAAACACACCCCTAACCCGAATCCCAATGGTAACCCTAACCACACCCCTAACCCTGACACACCCCTAACCCTAATCCCAACCCTATTCCCAACCGTAAATGTAATCCAAACCCTAACCCTAACTTTAGCCCCAACCCTAACCCTAATTTTAGCCCCAACCCTAACCCTAACTTTAGCCCCAACCCTAACTGTAGCCCTAACCCTAGCCCCAACACTAACTCTAGCCCTAACCCTAGCCCTAACCCTAGCTCTAACCCTAGCTGTAACCCTAACCCTAGCCCTAACCCTAACCCTAGCCCTAACCCTAGCCCTAACCCTAACCCTAGCCCTAACCCTAGCGTGCAGAATAATTAGGCAAGTTGTATTTTAGAGGATTGTTTTTTATTATTGATCAACAACTATGTTCTCAATCAACCCAAAAGACTCATAAATATCAAACTTAATATTTTTGGAAGCTGGTGTGTTTTTTTTTAGATTTGGCTATCTTAGGAGGATATCTGTTTGTGCAGGTAACTATTAATGTGCAGAATTATTGGGAAACATAATAAAAACCAAATATATTAATATCTCACTTGTTTATTTTCACCAGGTAAACCAATTTAACTGCACAAAATATAGAAATAAACATTTCTGACACGCAAAAAAACAAAATCCAAAAAAATGAGTGAACAATATAGCCACCTTTCTTTATGATGACTCTCAGCAGCCTTCCATCCATAGAATCTATCAGTTGCTTGATCTGTTTACGATTATTATTGCGTGCAGCAGCCACCACAGCCTCCCAGACACTGTTCCGAGAGGTGTGCTGTTTTCCCTCCCTGTAGATCTCACATTTTATGAGGGACCACAGGTTCTCTATGGGGTTCAGATCAGGTGAACAAGGGGGACATGTCATTATTTTTTCTTCTTTGAGATCTTTACTGGCCAGCCACGCTGTGGAGTAGTTGGAGGCCTGTGATGGAGCATTGTCCTGCATGAAAATCATGTTTTTCTTGAACGATACCGAATTCTTCCTGTACCACTGCTTGAAGAAGTTGTCTTCCAGAAACTGGCAGTAGGTCTGGGAGTTGATCTTCACTCCATCCTCAACCCAAAAAGGTCCCACAAGTTCATCTTTGATGATACCAGCCATTACCAGTACCCCAACTCCACCTTGCTGGCATCTGAGTCGGGGTGGAGCTCTCTGCCCTTTACTGATCCAGCCTCTGGCCCATCCATCTGGCCCATCAAGAGTCACTCTCATTTCATCAGTCCATAAAACCTTTGAAAAGTCATTCTTAAGATATTTCTTGGCCCAGTCTTGATGTTTTATCTTATGTTTCTTGTTCAAAGGTGGTCATTTTTCAGCCTTCCTTACCTTGGCCATGTCCCTGAGTATTGCGCACCTTGTGCTTTTTGTTTCTCCAGTAACGTTGCAGCTCTGAAATATGGCAAAACTGGTGGCAAATGGCATCTTGGCAGCTTCACGCTTGATTTTCCTCAATTCATGGGCAGTTATTTTGTGCCTTTTTTGCCCAGCATGCTTCTTGCGACCCTGTTGGCTATTGGCCATGAAGAGCTTGATTGTTCGGTGATCAAGCTTCAAAAGTTTGGCAATTTCAAGACTGCTGCATCCCTCTGCAAGACATCTCACAATTTTGGACTTTTCAGAGCCCGTCAAATCTCTCTTCTGACCCATTTTGCCAAAGGAAAGGAAGTTGCCTAATAATTAAGCACACCTTATATAGGGTGTTGATGTCATTAGACAACACCCCTCCTCATTACAGAGATGCAAATCACCTCATTTTCTTAATTGGTAGTTGGCTCTCAAGCCTGAACAGCTTGGAGTAGGACAACATGTATAAAAAGTATCATGTGATCAAAAATACAACTTGCCTAATAATTCTGCACGCAGTGTATATCGGTACAATGTGAGCCATCCTCCAATCCTATGGCACAAAACCTTGTTACAAGAGAGTCTAAGACGATGAGATACATGTATCTGTCAATTACTGAGCTCAAATCCCTCAATATCCATAGGTGAATGCCATCTGGGCCAGGGGATTTGTCAACATTTAATTTGTTCAGATGCAGATGTTCTTCTTTTTGTGTTAAACTAGTTATATCAGGAGGTGAACTTTGATTTTTGCCTTGTTGAATAATCCTTGGAAAAGTTAGTTCATTACTGGACATGGATGAAAAGTGCCTGTTTAATATCCCAGCCTTTTCTTTGTCCTCTATAATAATCTTATTGTCATCAACTTTTAAGGGGCCTATACCATAGTTTTTTCTTTTTGGCCTTGATATATTTATACATTTTTGGGGATTTTTTTAATGTTGTTGGTGACTTGTGTCTCAATAGCTAACTTTCTTAGCCTGATTTATTTTTTACATTTCTTTATTGAGATATTTACACTCAAGAAATACTAGTTCTGCATTCTTGGCCTGCAAGTTTTTGAATGCCCTTTGTTTTTGTCTTATAAAACTTTGCTCTATCTTATTTAGAATGATTTCTTTTTTTTCCTGGTCATTTTATTACCAAAGGGTATACAGTAAGTTTTCTCTGAGTTTCTTGCAGTGTATCCTTAAACATGCTCCATTTATGATCAGTATTCCCAGGTACCATGACATGGTCTCAGACTACACGATTAAGCTCTTCCTTAAATTTGCTGAAATCAGCTTTCCTAAAGCTCCAGGCTTTTGCATTTCCCTTAGGTTGCATGCCCATGATCAGGAGCGTTTTTGAAGCAGTGTATTTTTCCTGAACCCAAAACGCTGCGTTCAACATTAAAAGCACAGCGGATGGGATTTATAGAAATCCCAGGCCCACTATGCGTCTTTTTAACACTGCGCAAACTCACCTGCGGAGCTGGTTTCTAAGCCGCAGCATGCAAATTTCTGTAGTGGATACGCTTAGTCTTCTGGGCTTCTTCTCCCAATAGACTGTCATCAGATGTGGTAAATCTGCATAGTTCCAAAACACAGGTGCATAATGTAGAAATACGCTGTGTCCAAAATGCCTGATCGTGAGCACGTAGTCTTATTCAATATTACATTGAAACTTTCCATATTATGGTTGCTGCCTCCTAAATGATGCCTGACCTGGAGATCTGATATTGATCTGGTCTACATCTATTTTTATATTTACCTTAAATTGTCCATCATCCACTTCCGTCTGGACGTCCTCGAATCCCACAATCCACCGCACCCACCGGAAGTACGCCGACCGCCATATTGGAATACCCAAGTGATGGGTGTTCCAACATGTCACCCGCTGGTGATACCAGGCCCTTGCGCGATACCACCAGCCTGACCCCCACTGCTGGGCTCCCCGACCGCAAGAACCCCATGCCGCAAGGATCCCTCCCCACCACTGGGATCCAGGCCACCGAAGATCGCGGTATGTGTAAACACTGAATGCATACTGCGATGTCCAACGGAGAAGTAGAGACCGTGCCAGGATGGGGTGAGTATGATCGGGGAGGGTGAGCCAGGCTATATTCACCTGTCCCTGTTCCACCACTGCACGCCGCTCTGTCTTCTACGTCGTCTGGCTGTGATGTTCAGGTCAGAGTGCGCGATAACGTGGTTAGTGTGTGCCCTCTGCCTGAACAGTCAGAGCCAGAGACCCGGAAGACAGAGGTGCAGCAGTGGAGTGGGGACAGGTGAATATTGCAAGTGCCCGGGGCCTGAGCCAGTGGCGACTCCGGCACCTGACCCCCATAATGCGCCGGTGTCCCCGCCTGCTCAAGCCCTCGGCACTCGGTGCCCAGCGACGAGAGGTGAGTATGTCATTTTTTCTTTAATCGCAGCATACGGGGCATATTATACTATGCAGCATCTTATTGGGGTCATCAACCATTATGGAGCAGCATACGGGGCATATGGATGGGAGCAGCACATGACAGAATGGGGGTGCAGGATGGGAGCAGCGCGTTACATAATGGGGGTGCAGGATGGGAGCAGCACATGACAGCATGGGGGCGCAGGATGACAGCAGCACATGAAAGAATGGGGGCACAGGATGGGAGCAGCACAAGACAGGATGGGGGCGCAGGATGGGAGCAGCACAGTCAACACCCTCCAGATGCGATAGCTTTGGGCCTCCATCTAGTAACAATATACATAAATAGTAATTTTTTTTTCATTTATTTAACTCCAACATTTTCCACAGCACTTTACAATTAAGTGTAGTCATGTACAGACAATAAAGACATTATATGGTAACTCAGTAATACAGTTACAAGATTAGTGAGTGTCCTGCTTGCAAGCTTAGAACCTTTAAGATGAAAACAGGATGGAAAAAAAAAGATCTGTAGAGAGAGTGGTTGAGGAAAATACAAAAAAATGTAAGTGCCCAAAATTGTTAGTACAGTCACATTTTAATTTCAGAATGAAAAGGTCATACAGATATCAAAATAATAGCCTCGGGTATAGTTTACAGATCAAGTCTAGATTATTATAATGTATTTATATGGCACACTTTATAAAGACCGTGTGTAATTTTGCTTTGCAGCTAGAGATGAACGGCTCTTTTGAAATTCGAATTTGCCAGCTTCACATAATTTTCTCCAAAATTTCAATTTGAGGCAAGTAAATTTTGAACCTAACCTCAATACTGGAAAACTTGTAATAGCTAGGAAAATACACGTGGTGGAGAAGAGAGAGTGGAAACCGCTGAACATAGGAGATTACACTCTGCAAGAGAGAGACTACTTAACTAGTGACTCTCAACATGAAAATGACTCTACCATACAAAGTGTGCTCTGCTGGGAGACATTGATCTTAGAAGGCACAGCTACTGACAATTACTGTACATTGTACATCCTTTAGAAGCAGGAAAGAAAATGATCCAGCTCCCGGTACATTGTGGGTAAAATCAAAGATTTGTTCTTGTTCATTTAAAAGAAGGTATTTAAAAACATTTACCAAAAATATATGGAGAAAGGGGGGAAACATGGGAGGAAAAACATATAATCATCAGAAGCGTTTTGAACAGGACATGTTCTTAAACTTGGTGTGTAATGCGTCTGGTAATTATATGTTTTGTCTCCCATGTTTCCCCTCTTTCTCGAAATATTTTTGGTAAACGTTCTTGGATACCTTCTTTTAAATGAACAAGAATAAATCTTTGATTTTACCCACAACATACCGGGAGCTGGATCACTTTCTTTGGTGCATCTAGCTGAGCGCTCACAGCAGTGCTGATCACAGTCTCCCAGCCCTGCTGCAGCTGGTGGAGGTTGAGCTGGTTTATTGTCTTGCACCTACAGTGAGGAAAAAAAGTATTTAGTCAGCCACCAATTGTGCAAGTTCTCCCACTTAAAAAGATAAGAGAGGCCTGAAATTAACATCATAGGTAGACCACAACTATGAGAGTCAAAATGAGAAAACAAATCCAGAAAATCACCTTGTCGTATTTGGCAAGATTTATTTTACAAATTATGGTGGAAAACAAATGGACTTGGTCACCTAAAAACATGCAAGATTTTTGTCTCTCACAGACCTGTAATTTCTTAAGAGGCTCCTCTGTCCTCCAATCATTACCTGTAGTAATGGGTCCTACTTGAACTTGTTATCAGTATAAAAGACACCTGTCCACAATACTGAATATGCAATAGGCAAGCAGCTTGGTGTGATGAAATCAACTGTGCGAGCAATAATACGAAAATGAAAGACATACGAGACCACTGATAATATCCCTCGATCAGGGGTTCCACGCAAGATCTCACCCCATGGGGTCACAATGATAACAAGAACAGTGAGCAAAAATCCCAGAACCACACGGGGGGACCTATTGAATGACCGGCATAGAGATGGAACCACCATAACAAAGGCTACCATCAGCAACAGACTACGCCGCTAGGGACTCAGATCCTGCAGTGCCAGACGTGCCCCCCTGCTTAAGCCAGTACATGTCCGGCTCCGTCTAAAGTTTGCTAAAGAGCATTTGGATTATTCAGAAGAGTATTGGTAGAATATCATATAGTCTGATGACACAAAAGTAGAACTGTTTGGTAGAAACAAAACTTGTCATGTTTGGAGCAGAGAGAATGCTGTGTTGCATCCAAAGAACACCATACCTACTGTGAAGAATGGGGTTGGCAACATCATGCTTTGGTGTTGTTTCTTTGCAAAGGGACCAGGAAAACTGATCCGTGTACATGAAAGAATGAATGGTGCCATGTATCATGATATTTTGAGTGCAAACCTCCTTCCATCAGCAAGGGCATTGAATATGAAACGTGGATAGGTCTTTCAGCATAATAATCATCCCAAGCACACCACCGGGGCAACGAAGGAGTGGCTTTGTAAGAAGCATATGAAGGTCCTGGAGTTGCCTAGCCAGTCTCCAGATCTCAACCCCATAGAAAACCTTTGGTGGGAGATCAAAGTCCGTGTTGCCCAGTGACAGGCCCAAAACATAACTGCTCTAGAGGAGATCTGCATGGAGGAATGGGCCAACATACCAACAACAGTGTGACCTCTGTCATTGCCAAATAAGAATACATAACAAAATATTGAGATTAACTTTTGTTAATGACCAAATACTTATTTTCTACTATAATTTGCTAAATAAATCTTGCAAAATCAGACAAGGTGATTTTCTGGATTTGTTTTGTCATTTTGACTCTCATAGTTGTGGTCTACCTATGATGTGAATTACAGACCTCTCTCATCTTTTTAAGTGGGAGAACTTGCACAATTGGTGGCTGACTAAATACTTTTTTTCCCACTATACATCCGTTAGAAGACATAGCTGCAGGACATTATGGGGAAGCCTTAGCAACCATGCAAAAAGATATTTGCTTGATCTATGATAGTTTGGCAGCGTGAGAAGTGGTGCAGAGCACATTTGTTTGCATTTATGAGATCTGTAAATCAAATCTCAAAATGTTCGAATTTGCAGGAAACCGCAGATTTCAGGAAACTGGACTCAAACTTGGTCCGTCGATGATCAATCCGCTCATCTCTATTCAGAACCATGAATTATTATTATATTATTATGCAAATGTGAATGACTAAGACTGTCTGTCTTAGTCTAGGACTACGACTCTCTAGTCGAAATGCGTCAGTCTGATATCCCCTGGGATTTCTCTCTGTGTCGTATAACATGTCCTTTTAATACGTTCTAAAGACACTAGAAGTTTTAAGTTACTACTGTGCTGGAAGATTTCCTTTTGCATTCCTGTTCATGAATACGCCCAGGACCAGGATGTATTATATTATTATTTTATTTTTTTAGCGCACCATTGATTCCAAGGTGCTGTACATGAACAAGGGTTACATACAAATATAAATTACAATGAACAAACTAACAAAGACAGTCTGGTACAGAGGGCAGGAGGGGCCTGCCCTTGGGTGATTACATTCTACATGATAATGGGGAATGAGACAGTAGGTTGGGGGTTGTGGCAGTTCCAGTGGTGGTGAGGTGGCAGGTGTTATAGCAGTCTATAAACCAAAAAAGAACAACAACCCTTAAAAATATCTTTAATTGACCATATTAAAAATGAGATATATAAATAATAACCAACACCAAAACCCAAGATCAGAGCGGAGTATTAGTACAGCAATAAATACGCCAGGAAGTCCTAATAGGGGAAGGCAGTCCTGACTTTATCCCTAATTTCTTCCTAATGGACTGTACCTTCCTGGCAGTGGAGGTTGGCACCTTAAGTTCGACATGGCGCCCCCACTCCGCGTCGGCTGTCCCTTCTGGCCCTATTTGGACCCTAACAACTACCCACGCCCAAATCCCAACACCATACACACAACCACAAATACTTGGTCAGACTAAAAAAGACTAATTAAAGTAAATATTGCACAAGATATAGTATAGCACTAGTAAAACTATTGCACTTATGTCCGATTTAAGTCCCAAACTGTTCCCTAGGCTCACCCTTTAATTATCAGGATGTATATACATTGTAAGGGACAGAAAGAGGAAGCAAAAAGGCCTCCAAGATTCAATTATTTGAGAGAAGAAAATAAAGTGCTCTTGTGCTAGTAGTCTATTTGCATTCTACTACCATAATTGGTTGCATAGCTAAGTCACTAAGTCACCACGACCAAGTAAAATATTTATAGCAAGCTTAGGTGGAAACTTCACATATATATAGTTTCACTAGTCTCTCATGGCCACAGCACAACATATTGTCATATTACACATATCACTGCCATAGAGAACCACAAGCATGCTACTAGAACCGTAATCAGTTACTTATCTGAATAATATGACATCATAGTAGGATGCCACTCTGGCTTGCTTCTAAACGTGGTCCCCTGATGAGCCCTTATTCTAGGAGGGGTCGAAACGCATAGGGACGGAGACACTGGACAAATCATGTCATATTATCCAGATAAATAACTGATTACGGTTCTATCAATATGATCAATTAAAGATATTTTTAAGGGTTGTTGTTCTTTTTCGGTTTATAGACTGAGTATACCCCTACATTATTTTTTTAGGTGTTATAGCAGCCAAAAAAGAGAAATAATGCCAGAACATCATTGAAGTCCATCGAAATCCAGTGTGCATGGAAGCATGAGTCGACTACTTGTGTTGGAAATGTAGAAAGAGTGAAGAAAGTTCCTGCTTCTGGTAAAATATCAATTTGATTTTTTAACAGAAGCTGGAACTTTTTTACAAGTGTCATAGCAGGCTGTAATCTTTCTTGAACAAATGAGTTTTTAAGTTCTGTCAAAAGGTTTTGAGTGTGGCGGATAATCAAATGTGCTGTGGCACAGAATTCTAGAGGATGGGGGATACTTGGGAGAAGTCTTGGAGGCGATTGGATGAGGAACGTGCAAGTGTAGAGAAGAAGGTCATAAGAGGACAGGAATTCCTCCCTTTTATCACATTTCTGGAGATTATGATTTTAGGATGCACATACAGCTTCATACTAGGGTTGAGCGAAACGGATTGGACAAATTCAAAGTCGCCGACTTTCGGCAAAGTCGGGTTTCGTGAAACCTGACCCGATCCTAGTGTGGGATCGGCCATGAGGTCGGCGATCTTGGTGCCAAAGTCGCGTTTCGTATGACGCTTTCAGCGGCATTTCTCATCCAATGAAGGAGGACGCAGAGTATGGGCAGCATGATGACATAGGTCTCGGTCCCCACCATCTTAGAGAAGGGCATTACAGTGATTGGCTTGCTTTCTGCGGCGTCACAGGGGCTATAAAGGGGCGTGCACACTGACCGCCATGTTACTTCTGACGATCTTAGCATAAGGAGAGGTTGCTGCAGCTTCATCAGAAGAAGGGATATAGTTAGGGAGGGAAGATTAACCCCCAAACTGCTTGTGCTGTAGCAATTTCCACTGTCCAACACCACCTTTTCTTTGCAGGGAAAGTGGAGTTTATATTTTTGTGCATCAGCTCTGTAGCTTATTAGGCTGCCCTATAAGGCTCCCTGATAGCTGCATTGCTGTTTGTATGCCGCTGTGCAGACCAACTGCTTTTTTAAAAGCAAAAATCCTGTTGCTCCTTTCTGCATAGTTCTCTTGTTTATTTGTCCACACTTTTGTGTGTAGCAGTCCTTTTTATTGCTGCCATACTTTTCCTGAGATCATTGTAGGGAGATTGAAATTGTACTACAGCCCTTGTATTTTTTTATATATCTTCCAACCACGTTCTGCCACTTACATTGTGTAGTGTAATACACTGGGCCTGAGTTTTGTTGCAGTCTCCCTCCAAAAAAGGGAGATTTAAATTGGCACTAAGTGGATCTACGTCACAGTTCTGTTAGTTTGTCATACATCTTCCAGCCACGTTCTGTCACTTACATCGTTTAGTGTAATACACTGGGCCTGAGTTTTGCTGCAGTCTCCCCCCCCAAAAAAGGGAGATTTAAATTGGCACTAAGTGGATCTATGTCACAGTTCTGTTAGTTTGTCTTACATCTTCCAGCCACGTTCTGCCACTTACATTGTGTAGTGTAATACACTACGCCTGAGTTTTGTTGCAGTCTCCCCCCCAAAAAAAGGGAGATTTAAATTCTCCACAAGTTTATATACACCTTCTACCTTGTTTCACAGTACCATATAACGCTTGTTATTTTGGTTAGATTTTTCCAAAAATGAGGAAGTCTGGTGGAAGAGGCCGTGGGTTGTCGTTGCCAGCTGGTAATGATGATGGTGGTGGTGGTGATGGAGCATCTGGTAGTAGTGGGAAAAGCAAAGTAGCACTAAAGGCTTGAGGTGCTGAACCAGCGTCATTGTCTGGCTACACAAGGCCCCGAAGGCTTCCTTATCTGGGAGTAGGAAAACAGGTTTTAAAGCCGGAGCAGCAGGAAAAAGTTTTTGGCTTTCCTTGCTGACTCAGCCTCTAGCTCTTTCGCCTCCTCATCAGAAGGTTCAAAGTCTAAAAGCAGCGAGTCGTCAGAGGATGCTCCCGGTCAGGAACAAGTCTCTTTCTTGTGTCCTTCACCCAAACCAAAAGTGAAGGATGCGGCAGGCGAAACTACAGTTTACTCCATGGAGCTCTTTACACATACCGTGCCTGGGTTAGAGAGTGAAATTGTTAAAAGCCCATTACAAGATGAATCGGACATGGAGTGCACAGATGCACAGCCACAGCTAGATTACTATCCTGTTCCATTGACTCAGATCACTCCATTGCCCTCGCAGTGTACTGAGCCAGAATCTGACCCTGATGAGACTATGGTGCTCCGTCCCGAACGTTATAGCACCTTATACAGTGACACAGAGGAAGGTGCACATGACATTGAAGAGGAGGTGATAGATGACCCAGTTGTTGATCCAGATTGGCAGCCATTGGGGGAAGAGGGTGCCGCTGCCAGTAGCTCAGAATCGGAGGAGGGTGATCCGCAGCAGCCATCTACATCGCAACAGCTTTCATCTGGCAGGCCCGTAACAGGCCAAAAATGTTTGTCAAAACCAAAAACAGTTTTAGGACAGCATGGCCATCCGGTGAAAGTAGCACAGTGTGCAATGCCAGAAAAGGTAATCCATAGAAGGAAGAGTGCAGTGTGGGAATTTTTTTACCAAGATCCGAATGATCAGTGCAAAGTTATCTGTAAGAAGTGCTCAAAGACCTTTAGCAGAGGGAAGAATCTCCTAAATTTAAATACAACGTGCATGCATAGACATTTAATCAGCATGCACTTGCAAGCCTGGACTAACTACCAAACATCCAGTACTGTTGGTGCACCTGCTCAGAATGAATGTAGTCAGCAATGCTACATTGCTTCCCTCACAGTAAGCCCACAAGTTAGGACACCACCAGCAGCAAATGTGGAGGTATTGTCGCAATGCCAAAGCAGTCAGGGAATCACAAGGTTATTGGTTGGAAACACTGTAGGTAGGCCAACATCAAAGATACTATCACCAATCCTCTCTCAATCTGCCATGTCCACCACCACCCCCGCTAGTTCCACCATATGCAGCTCTCCAGTCCAGCTCACCCTTCAAGAGTCTCTTGTTAGGAAAAGAAAGCACTCATCCTGTCATCCGCGTACACAGGGTTTGAATGCCCACATTGCTAGACTAATCTCGTTAGAGATGATGCCCTACCGGTTGGTTGAAAGCGAAGCTTTCAATGCCCTGATAGCCTACGCAGTATCACGCTATGACCTACCCAGTTCACAGTTCTTTGCGAGAAAAGCCATCCCAGCCCTCCACCAGCATGTCAAAGACCGTATTGTCCATGCACTAAGGCAATCAGTCAGTAGAAAGGTGCACCTCACAACAGATGCATGGACCAGTAGGCATGGCCAGAGACATTACGTGTCCATCAAAGCGCACTGGGTTAATGTGGTGGATGCAGGGTCCACAGGGGACAGCCATAGTGGGACAGTTCTGCCCACGGTCTAGGAAACAGTTGGCTGTAGGCATTCGCCACCCCTCCTCCTCCTCCTCCAGAAGTGAAAGCTCGTACACAGAGCGCAGTCGCACGACCACTCCATCTGCAGCTGCCAGTGTTGCACACGAGGTGTCCCATTATGGAACAGCTAGTGGTAAACCTCAGCAGGCTGTGCTACAAATGAAGTGTTTGGGCTACAACAGACACACCGCGGAAGTACTGGCCGAGTACTTGCAGCAAGAAACTCAGTCATGGCTGGGCAGTGCACATCTTGAGACAGGCAAGGTAGTCAGAGATAACGGAAGGAATTTTATGGCTGCCATAGCCCTTTCAGAACTGAAACACATTCCTTGCCTGGCTCACACCTTGAACCTGGTGGTGCAGTGCTTCCTGAAAAATTATCCGGAGTTACCAGCCCTGCTCCTGAAGGTGCGAAGACTTTGCTCGCACATACGCCGGTCGCCCGTACACTCCAGCCGTATGCAGAACCATCAGCGATCGCTGAACCTTCCCCAGCACCGCCTAATAATCGACATTGCAACAAGGTGGAACTCCACACTGCGCATGATTCAGAGGCTGTGTGAACAGATGCGTGATGTCATTTATTTGTGGGAGGAAACACATACACGGGCAGGCAGTTGGATGGCAGACATGGAGTTGTCTGGTGTGCAGTGGTCGAAACTCCAAGATCTCTGTCAAGTCCTTCAGTGTTTTGAGGAATGCACACGGCTGGTAAGTGCAGACGACACCATCATAAGCATGAGCATCCCACTAATGCGTCTGCTGATGCAAAGTTTGATGCACATCAAGGAGTATGCGTCTGAAGCCAAGGAGGAGGGAAGCCTTGATGACAGTCAGCCATTGTCTGGTCAGGGAACTCTCCTGGACGAGGTGGCGGATGAAGAGGAGGAGGAGGATGATGGGGATGAATATTTATGGGAGGAGGATGCTTCTCAGGGGGCAATAGAAACTGGTGGCGTTGCAAGGTCAGGTACAAGGTTTTTGTGGGCCTCAAGCGATGTTGATTTGCAAGAAAGTGCTCCTCACTCCAGCACATGCAGTGAATTGACACCTGGAACATTGGCCCACATGGCAGAGTATGCCTTGTGTATCCTAAAAAGGGACCCCCACATTATCAAAATGATGACCGATGATGATTACTGGTTGGCCTGCCTCCTGGATCCACGATACCAAGGAAAATTACAAAATATCATGCCACATGAGAACCTTGAGCAAATATTGGTTACCAAACAAGCAACTCTTGTAGACCATTTGGTTTAGCCATTCCCAGCACACAGAGGCGGTGATGGTTCTCACACGAGCTGTAGGGGGCAACATGGCAGAGGTGTTAGAGATGCACAAATCCGAAGTGGCGTTGGACAGAGGGGTTTTATGACCAGGTTGTGGAGTGATTTCGCAATGACCGCAGACACGACAGGTACTGCTGCATCAATTCAAAGTGACAGGAGACAGCATTTGTCCAGTATGGTTATGAACTATTTTTCCTCCCTTATCGATGTTCTCCCTCACAGGTCATTTGCCTTTGATTACTGGGCATCTAAAATAGACACCTAGCCTGAATTGGCAGAGTATGCATTACAGGAGCTTGCTTGCCCAGCTGCTAGTGTGCTGTCAGAAAGAGTCTTCAGTGCTGCTGGTTCAATACTGACAGAAAATAGGACACGTCTGGCTCCCCGAAATGTTGATGATCAAACCTTCATTAAAAATGAACCAATCATGGATTTCAAATTATTTTGCTCCACCTTCCCCTGCTGACACGTAGCTTGCCTTAAAAATGTCTTGCTTTTGGCCTCCTCTTACTGACTGCTCCAATTCCTCCATTTGCAGCTGCTGAATGTCCAACATAGGCCATTTTTATACCTCCCTAAATGGGCTGACTCCACAGGGCCGTGGTCACCACTTGACACAAGCACCCGTGCGAGTGCCGTTTGCCTGGACAGGTGGGTGTGCCCACTCTTGGGCGACGGCACTGGCACAGGGTCCCTCATAGGACAATGAAGTGTCTCTGATGGTGGTGGTGCACAACCAATGTCAGACACACCATCGTAATATGAGGGGCTCTGTGCCAGTACCGCCGCCCATGAGAGAGTGTTCCCCCCAGCTCGAACAGTGCTCTACCACTTGCAAAACTTACCTCTCCCTGCTCCACCACTGTGTAGTCTGTGCTGTTAAATCCTTCAATGGCACTGCCAATACAAATTTGTTGAAATGATAGATGATAGTAAAAATATACAGGGGCCCTGGCCTCCATTTAGACCAGTTAATACTTTGCGCCAACTACCACTGTCTACTACTCAGCTGAGGAGCCCACCCCTGTACCTAGCTATGCCACCAGTTTATTTATGAACATTTTTGGGGCTGACATTTAGCCCACTTTATTATTTTGGCCTACTAACTGTGTCAGCCACTTATTACAGTTGTCCTCCACTGAAAAAAGCAATGCCGCCAGTGTACTCCTATTTCCAATTTTGAACTGCATTCAGGGTATGTGCACACGTCAGGTTTTTTAGCGTTTTTTTTTGCGGATTTTCGATATAAAAACGCTATAAATCCGGTAAAAAAACGCTAACATTATGCATCCTTTTGTTGGTAGCAGAAAATAGGGTTAGAAAATTAGCACAAGAGGATCTGCTCAAAAATCGTAAAAAAATAAAAAGTTCCCCTGGTGGCAGTGATAGTAATAAATTTGTATTTACATTCATGCATAGCCCGATGAATAAAGTAATTTATGCGGCTATACAAAAAAACTGGCACATTCTACAGTCCGATCGGGAACTTTCATCTTTGACAAAAAATCACCCAATTTTCGCCTATAGACGAACAAAAAATTTAGGGGACCTTATTGTGAAAAACCGCTTGTCAGCCATTGAAAATTCAAATTGGTTGAGGGAACTGCAACCTACAGGTAACCACAATGTGGAAATTGCAGTTATTGTCGATTTAGACTACTTGATAATCCCATTCATATTGGTCCCATCTGTCATACAGTCCGCCAATTAATAACATGTAAATCACAGTATGTGGTTTATTTAATTATGTGCCCATGCCATTCCTTCTATATCGGTAAAACTATCCGCCCACTTTACCACAGGTTCAGAGAACATTATAGTTCGGTCTCCTCTGGGAAGGGCTGTCCCCGCTTTATTAAGCATATGCGTGACATACACAATGCAGACCCGAATGTCTTGCGATTTGCAGGCTTGGAAATCGTAAAAAATCCCCAGAATGGAGGAGATCGAGGTAATGCATTGTTACAATGTGAAGCAAGGTGGATTATTGAAACGAATGCGCAAGGCGCAATAGGATTGAATGACAAATTGGACATGTCTATTTTCTTGTAAGAATTATATATATTTTTTTGTATTAGCACTATGTATAATATATACAAAAAGCGTTTGTATTTGTGCTTATTAGCATATTTTGGTGTTTGTATCCAAATATGTTTTTAATGGTATCACCTGTTCACACCATGATGTTTAGTCCTCTATATAGGATGTGACGTTCTTAATTCATGCACCTGGACCCGTTGAAGCGCGCAGGCGCGAAACGCCCGTCGTCCTCTTGCCTCCTCTTGCACCTCCCTTCCTACCAAGCCGCCTCTCCACCCGATGTCTGTGAGTGTATACTCTGAATAAAGGACATTTTTCATACAGCAATATTGGGTGAGTGCCACTTTATTTTTTCTTCATTCCTTGGACTTTCATTGCTTTTTTGTTGAGCACCACCCTAATGCTTTTGATTACCGCATGCCACAGTGGTTCTAAATTGAGTCTCCATTTCCCAGCGCTGTTTGTTTGACAGTCTAGGCATACCCCACGTTATACTATATTCGTGGATGAAACACTTGGTGCCATTCTATCTTTACCTTTACATTTTTGTTAAGTCTGTTTTACTTTTTGAATTGTAACATAGTAACATAGTTAGTAAGGCCGAAAAAAGACATTTGTCCATCCAGTTCAGCCTATATTCCATCATAATAAATACCCAGATCTACGTCCTTCTACAGAACCTAATAATTGTATGATACAATATTGTTCTGCTCCAGGAAGACATCCAGGCCTCTCTTGAACCCCTCGACTGAGTTCGCCATCACCACCTCCTCAGGCAAGCAATTCCAGATTCTCACTGCCCTAACAGTAAAGAATCCTCTTCTATGTTGGTGGAAAAACCTTCTCTCCTCCAGACGCAAAGAATGCCCCCTTGTGCCCGTCACCTTCCTTGGTATAAACAGATCCTCAGCGAGATATTTGTATTGTCCCCTTATATACTTATACATGGTTATTAGATCGCCCCTCAGTCGTCTTTTTTCTAGACTAAATAATCCTAATTTCGCTAATCTATCTGGGTATTGTAGTTCTCCCATCCCCTTTATTAATTTTGTTGCCCTCCTTTGTACTCTCTCTAGTTCCATTATATCCTTCCTGAGCACCGGTGCCCAAAACTGGACACAGTACTCCATGTGCGGTCTAACTAGGGATTTGTACAGAGGCAATATAATGCTCTCATCATGTGTATCCAGACCTCTTTTAATGCACCCCATGATCCTGTTTGCCTTGGCAGCTGCTGCCTGGCACTGGCTGCTCCAGGTAAGTTTATCATTAACTAGGATCCCCAAGTCCTTCTCCCTGTCAGATTTACCCAGTGGTTTCCCATTCAGTGTGTAATGGTGACATTGATTCCTTCTTCCCATGTGTATAACCTTACATTTATCATTGTTAAACCTCATCTGCCACCTTTCAGCCCAAGTTTCCAACTTATCCAGATCCATCTGTAGCAGAATACTATCTTCTATTGTATTAACTGCTTTACATAGTTTTGTATCATCTGCAAATATCGATATTTTACTGTGTAAACCTTCTACCAGATCATTAATGAATATGTTGAAGAGAACAGGTCCCAATACTGACCCCTGCGGTACCCCACTGGTCACAGCGACCCAGTTAGAGACTATACCATTTATAACCACCCTCTGCTTTCTATCACTAAGCCAGTTACTAACCCATTTACACACATTTTCCCCCAGACCAAGCATTCTCATTTTGTGTACCAACCTCTTGTGCGGCACGGTATCAAACGCTTTGGAAAAATCAAGATATACCACGTCCAATGACTCACCGTGGTCCAGTCTATAGCTTACCTCTTCATAAAAACTGATTAGATTGGTTTGACAGGAGCGATTTCTCATAAACCCATGCTGATATGGAGTTAAACAGTTATTCTCATTGAGATAATCCAGAATAACATCCCTCAGAAACCCTTCAAATATTTTACCAACAATAGAGGTTAGACTTACTGGCCTATAATTTCCAGGTTCACTTTTAGAGCCCTTTTTGAATATTGGCACCACATTTGCTATGCGCCAGTCCTGCGGAACAGACCCTGTCGCTATAGAGTCACTAAAAATAAGAAATAATGGTTTATCTATTACATTACTTAGTTCTCTTAGTACTCGTGGGTGTATGCCATCCGGACCCGGAGATTTATCTATTTTAATCTTATTTAGCCGGTTTCGCACCTCTTCTTGGGTTAGATTGGTGACCCTTAATATAGGGTTTTCATTGTTTCTTGGGATTTCACCTAGCATTTCATTTTCCACCGTGAATACCGTGGAGAAGAAGGTGTTTAATATGTTAGCTTTTTCCTCGTCATCTACAACCATTCTTTCCTCACTATTTTTTAAGGGGCCTACATTTTCAGTTTTTATTCTTTTACTATTGATATAGTTGAAGAACAGTTTGGGATTAGTTTTACTCTCCTTAGCAATGTGCTTCTCTGTTTCCTTTTTGGCAGCTTTAATTAGTTTTTTAGATAAAGTATTTTTCTCCCTATAGTTTTTTAGAGCTTCAATGGTGCCATCCTGCTTTAGTAGTGCAAATGCTTTCTTTTTACTGTTAATTGCCTGTCTTACTTCTTTGTTTAGCCACATTGGGTTTTTCCTATTTCTAGTCCTTTTATTCCCACAAGGTATAAACCGCTTACACTGCCTATTTAGGATGTTCTTAAACATTTCCCATTTATTATCTGTATTCTCATTTCTGAGGATATTGTCCCAGTCTACCAGATTAAGGGCATCTCTAAGCTGTTCAAACTTTGCCTTCCTAAAGTTCAATGTTTTTGTGACTCCCTGACAAGTCCCCCTAGTGAAAGACAGGTGAAACTGCACAATATTGTGGTCGCTATTTCCTAAATGCCCAACCACCTGCAGATTTGTTATTCTGTCAGGTCTATTAGATAGTATTAGGTCTAAAAGTGCTGCTCCTCTGGTTGGATTCTGCACCAATTGTGAAAGATAATTTTTCTTGGTTATTAGCAGAAACCTGTTGCCTTTATGGGTTTCACAGGTTTCTGTTTCCCAGTTAATATCCGGGTAGTTAAAGTCCCCCATAACCAGGACCTCATTATGGGTTGCAGCTTCATCTATCTGCTTTAGAAGTAGACTTTCCATGCTTTCTGTTATATTTGGGGGTTTGTAACAGACCCCAATGAGAATTTTGTTACCATTTTTCCCTCCATGAATTTCAACCCATATGGACTCGACATCCTCATTCCCTTCGCTAATATCCTCCCTTAAAGTGGACTTTAGACAAGATTTTACATAGAGACAAACCCCTCCTCCTCTCCGATTTTTACGATCCTTTCTAAACAGACTGTAACCCTGTAAGTTAACTGCCCAGTCATAGCTTTCATCTAACCATGTCTCGGTTATTCCCACTATGTCAAAGTTACCTGTAGATATTTCTGCTTCTAGTTCTTCCATCTTGTTTGTCAGGCTTCTGGCGTTTGCGAGCATGCAGTTTAGAGGATTTTGTTTTGTTCCAATCTCCTCACTGTGGATTGTTTTAGAAATGTTCTTACCTCCCTTCTGAGTATGTTTTCCTGGGTCGTCTTTGTTCGAGTCTAATGTTTTTCTTCCCGTCCCCTCTTCTTCTAGTTTAACGCCCTCCTGATGAGTGTAGCGAGTCTTCTGGCGAATGTGTGTTTCCCAGGTTTGTTGAGGTGTAGTCCGTCTCTGGCGAGGAGTCCATCATACCAGTAATTCACACCGTGGTCCAGGAATCCAAATCCTTGTTGTCTGCACCATCGTCTTAGCCAGTTGTTTGCATCAAGGATCCTGTTCCATCTCCTGGTGCCATGCCCGTCTACTGGAAGGATAGAAGAAAAAACTACCTGTGCATCCAGTTCCTTTACTTTCTTCCCCAACTCTTCAAAGTCCTTGCAGATTGTCGGTAGGTCCTTCCTTGCCGTGTCATTGGTGCCAACATGTATCAGAAGAAATGGGTGGACGTCCTTGGAGCTGAAGAGCTTTGGTATCCTATCGGTCACATCCTTGATCATCGCACCTGGAAGGCAGCATACTTCTCTTGCAGTTATGTCCGGTCTGCAGATGGCTGCTTCGGTGCCTCTCAGTAGTGAGTCTCCCACCACCACCACTCTTCGTTGCTTCTTGGCTGTACTTTTTGCTGTCACTTGTTGCTGTGTGCCCTTTTCTTTTTTGCTTGCTGGTATTGCTTCATTCTTAGGTGTGCCATCTTCATCCTCTACAAAGA
Source organism: Ranitomeya imitator (assembly GCF_032444005.1). Classification (NCBI taxonomy): domain Eukaryota; kingdom Metazoa; phylum Chordata; class Amphibia; order Anura; family Dendrobatidae; genus Ranitomeya; species Ranitomeya imitator. The sequence continues at coordinate 516,228,672 of NC_091287.1, forward strand.
TTTGATATCGGTTCTTCAGTTGTGTGGTTGGTGATTTCTCCATGGTCTTCTTGCTTCTTTTGGTCACATGCTTCCACTCATCTGCTTTTGGAGGTTCTCTGACACTTTTTGCACCTTCTGTGACCAGTAGAGATGCTTCTGTTCTGTCTAGAAAGTCTTCATTCTCTTTGATGAGTTTCAAAGTTGCTATTCTTTCTTCCAGACCCCGCACCTTTTCTTCTAAAAGGGCCACTAGTCTACACTTCTGACAGGTGAAATTGGATTCTTCTTCTGGTCGATCTGTGAACATGTAGCACATGCTGCAGCTCACCATGTAGGTTGTCACATCTGCCATGTTGCTCCTAGATCCTGCTGACTTGCTGTGTGTTTTCCTTCTTGTGTAATCTACTCAGCCAAGCTCTCTTGCAATAATGTCCTACAGGCAAAAATTCGCGTGCCGTAAGGCGCGCGGTTTGGTGATGCTTTCGAAGCAGCTGGTCCCGGCTGTACCCAACGAACTTCTAGCTTAGGGAGACTTCGCTTCTCCCAGAAGGCACCTGGAATATGCAAATTAGCCTCCTGAAGCTTGAATCCCTGGTTTGGTGATGCTTTCGAAGCAGCTGGTCCCGGCTGTACCCAACGATCTTCTAGCTTAGGGAGACTTCGCTTCTCCCAGAAGGCACCTGGAATATGCAAATTAGCCTCCTGAAGCTTGAATCCCTGGTTTGGTGATGCTTTCGAAGCAGCTGGTCCCGGCTGTACCCAACGATCTTCTAGCTTAGGGAGACTTCGCTTCTCCCAGAAGGCACCTGGAATATGCAAATTAGCCTCCTGAAGCTTGAATCCCTGGAATTGAGCACAAGTGTTGTATATAAAGCCTATATTCAACGCAATGGATACATGTCAAGAAGATAATATGGACTCGGACCCAGGCGTTGCATTGGAGGATGGTTTACAGGCTGGTAGAGAGGGTGCAGGGGAGTTCTTTATGGATTGCAACCATAAAGATGAATTACTGCTTATAAGCACAAAAACGCTTGAAACAAAGATATATTCTTTGGCTGAGAGGGAAATCAGACTATATTGGACTATTCAATCTTTAAAATCGTATATAGAATGTGGACGCGTCCCAAGGGGACTGCGGGTTTACAAGGAAATATCACAATTCAGCGGTGACGAATTATTCCAGAAGGCTTGGGAAGAGATTCACTTACAATGTTCACGTAATCTACTGGCACTAGTAATTACACAAAATGAAAAAGAATATGCTGCATTGTGTGAGCAATTGGAGAATGCTAAACAAGAACTGAGTTCACGTGTTGCGGAAATTCAAAATAAGGCATTTTTAAAAAAATTAAATAAAAAATTGGTTTTAATACAGATTGAAACAAAACAAAAGAAAAAAGATAAATTTTTGAGAGACAAAAATGATTTTGCCACTGGGCAGATTTTTTCCTGGAACAAGTTTAGCAGCAAAAAGAGGAATTTTCAAAGAAATCAATCTTTTAGAAAATTTAATAAACGAAAAATGCAAAGAGATGGATGGGTAACAGACTCCGATTCTAGTGGGGTAGAAGAGGGCCCAGATAATCAAGGAGCCACAGCTGTTGGCCTTCACAGTGATATCCCTTTAGAAAAAAGACCCGACGAGGTGGACGAAAAAAGAAACCCACAAAAGAAACACAAACAAGTATCCTGGAGAAAGTGATAACAGATAGTAACAAATTGCAAATAATCAATTTGTCTAAAAGAACCTTGACCCAGGAGCAAGAAAAAGTATTATCGCTGGGTTTAAATTTTTGTATCCCAGAGGAGTTTAATTTTACAGACTTTAAGATCGATTTGTTTAAAGCCACAAGAAAGCTGCATCTAAAAAAATTCTTTTCAAACATCAAAGAGAAAAAATCTTCTTCTGATACTTCTACAGAAAGTCCTGCCCGTATTGGGAATTTAAGCTTTATGGCTTTTCCACCCATTGATCAGAAAGATATTGAAGACGCATGGCTCCTTGCTAGTCTGGATGAATCAACGGCCACAATACGTGACTTAAATATTATTACAGAGGGTGCCCCTAGCATAGAACCCTTTAAAGGGGGCACAAAATCAACGTTTATGCCTCCCATCTCTCCAGGAAATGCTGTAGACTTATTCCAGGACTTGGTGATAAAGGACGTGGAGGCCATTCTATATCGCCACCCCCAAAAAAATTTGTCAAGGGAAGAGGAGAATGCTATTCATGAAATGCAGCGGTGGAATGACACAATATTCAGGAAAGCAGACAAGGGGGGCAATATAGTTATTCTTGATAGAAGTTACTATATTGAGGAGGCAATGTCCCAGTTAAATGATAGATGTACACATACTCCGTTAGATTTCAACCCTACTTCGAAATTTAAAGAAAAATTGAGAAAGCATTTGAATAAATTTGTAACAAAAGGTGTTCTATTAAAAAATAAAGCAGAGAAACTGCTTCCTGAACATCCTACTATCCCTAACTGGTACAGTTTGCCAAAAATTCACAAACATGCTACTAAACCGCCCGGAAGACCTATAATATCGGGCATTGGCTCACTAACGGAGCCCTTGTCTAAATTCCTGGATTGGTTGCTCAAACCCCTGCTGCATAAAGTTCCCTCCTTCGTCAAGGATTCTGGAGATTTTTTACTAGCTTTACGCGCTTTAGATTGGCAGCCCACTTTTTCATTAGTTTCAATTGATATCGTGAATTTGTATACGCGGATCCCCCACAATAAAGGCATCGAAGCAATACGTTTGATATTACAGAATTGTAATAAAGACCAGGACTTCATTGATTTTATCACTGAAAGCCTGGACTTTGTATTATCACATAACGCGTTCAGGTTCATTAACAAATGGTTCCTACAACGAACCGGAACCGCAATGGGCACGCCGGTCGCATGTGTTTTTGCGAATTTATTTTTAGCAGTATTTGAGGAACGATATATAACCTCTATTAAGAACCCGTTTTTGCGGTTTATACGTGCCTATTATAGGTTTGCTGACGATGTCTTTATTGTGTGGGACAGCTCAAAACAGGATTTTGAGAATTTTGTTTCTTATCTGAACAATAATAATGACGACAATATGCAGTTTACCGCCGTATTTGGGGGCTTGTCACTTGAATTTCTAGATGTTAAGATCGAGATAGCCGAAGGTAAAATTAATACATCGGTACATAAAAAATTGACAGCGACAAATAGTTTATTGCATTTTAATAGCGCTCATCCTTTTCACACAAAAAACAGCATACCTTACAGCCAGATGGTTAGATATAGGAAAATTATTAATAATGAGGAAGTTTTCGATAAACAAATAGCTGAACTCAAAACCAATTTTCTGGAAATAAATTATCCCCCCCAAATTTTGTCGGTAGCAGAAAATAGGGTTAGAAAATTAGCACAAGAGGATCTGCTCAAAAATCGTAAAAAAATAAAAAGTTCCCCTAGTGGCAGTGATAGTAATAAATTTGTATTTACATTCATACATAGCCCGATGAATAAAGTAATTTATGCGGCTATACAAAAAAACTGGCAGATTCTACAGTCCGATCGGGAACTTTCATCTTTGACAAAAAATCACCCAATTTTCGCCTATAGACGAACAAAAAATTTAGGGGACCTTATTGTGAAAAACCGCTTGTCAGCCATTGAAAATTCAAATTGGTTGAGGGAACTGCAACCTACAGGTAACCACAAATGTGGAAATTGCAGTTATTGTCGATTTAGACTACTTGATAATCCCATTCATATTGGTCCCATCTGTCATACAGTCCGCCAATTAATAACATGTAAATCACAGTATGTGGTTTATTTAATTATGTGCCCATGCCATTCCTTCTATATCGGTAAAACTATCCGCCCACTTTACCACAGGTTCAGAGAACATTATAGTTCGGTCTCCTCTGGGAAGGGCTGTCCCCGCTTTATTAAGCATATGCGTGACATACACAATGCAGACCCGAATGTCTTGCGATTTGCAGGCTTGGAAATCGTAAAAAATCCCCAGAATGGAGGAGATCGAGGTAATGCATTGTTACAATGTGAAGCAAGGTGGATTATTGAAACGAATGCGCAAGGCGCAATAGGATTGAATGACAAATTGGACATGTCTATTTTCTTGTAAGAATTATATATATTTTTTTGTATTAGCACTATGTATAATATATACAAAAAGCGTTTGTATTTGTGCTTATTAGCATATTTTGGTGTTTGTATCCAAATATGTTTTTAATGGTATCACCTGTTCACACCATGATGTTTAGTCCTCTATATAGGATGTGACGTTCTTAATTCATGCACCTGGACCCGTTGAAGCGCGCAGGCGCGAAACGGCCGTCGTCCTCTTGCCTCCTCTGGCACCTCCCTTCCTACCAAGCCGCCTCTCCACCCGATGTCTGTGAGTGTATACTCTGAATAAAGGACATTTTTCATACAGCAATATTGGGTGAGTGCCACTTTATTTTTTCTTCATTCCTTGGACTTTCATTGCTTTTTTGTTGAGCACCACCCTAATGCTTTTGATTACCGCATGCCACAGTGGTTCTAAATTGAGTCTCCATTTCCCAGCGCTGTTTGTTTGACAGTCTAGGCATACCCCACGTTATACTATATTCGTGGATGAAACACTTGGTGCCATTCTATCTTTACCTTTACATTTATGCATCCTATTTTTTAGAATGCATTCCGCATTTTTTGTGCATATGTTAGCGTTTATTTCCGCAAAAAAACGCATTCCGCAGAAAGAACGGACATGCTCATTCTTTTTGCGGATTTTTTGCGGATTCCATGGCAAAAAGGACATTCGGGGAAAAAAAACCGCTAAAAATCCGCAAAAAATCAGCGCAAAAAACGCGCAAATTCCGCGAGAAATCCGCGCGGAAAAAAACGCGTATTTCTGGCAGAATTCTCAGGATTTTGTCAGGATAAAAACCTGACGTGTGCACATACCCTTAGTCTACTTTTTTATTTTAGGCCTACTAAGTCTGTCTAAGCCACTTATTACAGTTGTCCTCCACTGAACAAAGCAATGCCGCCTGTGTACTCCTATTACCAATTTTGAACTGCATTTAGCCTACTTACTTACTTGGCCCTAGTAACTGTGTGAGCCTCTCATAACAGTTGTCCTCCTCCGCTGAACAAAGCTATGCCCCCTGTGTACTCCTCTTACCAATTTTGAACTGCATTTAGCCTACTTACTTACTTGGGCCTAGGAACTGTGTAAGCCTCTCATAACAGTTGTCCTCCGCTGAAAAAAGCTATGCCACCTGTGTGCTCCTGATAGCAATTTTGAACTGCATTTAGCCTACTTTTTTATTTTAGGCCTAGTAACTGTGTCAGCCACTCCTTACAGTTGTCCTCCGCTAAACAAAGCAATGCCGCCTGTTTAGGCCTGTTACCAATTTTGAACTGCATTTAGCCTACTTTCTTATTTGGGCCTACTAACTGTGTCTGCCCCTCATTACAGTTGTCCTCCACTGAACAAAGCAATGTCGCCTGTTTAGTCCTGTTACCAATTTTGAACTGCATTTAGCCTACTTTCTTATTTGGGCCCACTAACTGTGTCTTCCCCTCATTACAGTTGTCCTCCACTGAACAAAGCAATGCCGCCTGTTTAGTCCTGTTACCAATTTTGAACTGCATTTAGCCTACTTTCTTATTTGGGCCTACTGACTGTGTCTGCCCCTCATTACAGTTGTCCTCCGCTGAACAAAGCAATGCCGCCAGTTTAGTCCTGTTAGCAATTTTGAACTGCATTTAGCCTACTTACTTTTTGGGGCCTACTAACTGTGTCAGCCTCTCATTACAGTTGTCCTCTGCTGAACAAAGCAATGCCGCCTGTTTAGTCCTATTACCAATTTTGAACTGGATTTAGCCTACTTTCTTATTTGGGCCTATATCTGTGTTTCCTCCTCATCCTGCCCATTGGCCAGCCACTGCTAGATGAGTCTACTGGTACATTGACCCAGACCACTACATTCCCCTAGCACTCTACACAGCCAGAATCTGACCCTGCTGAAAGTCAGGTTCCCCTTCCCGCATACTATACCACCTTACACGGGGACAAAGAGGAAGGTGCAGATGAAAGTGTAGGTTCCTTCATCAGGTAGGGGGACATACTCGTTGGCACTGGCACAGGGCCCCTCATAGTACGCAAAAGTGTCTCTGGCAGTGGGAGGCACCGCCCGCTGTCAAGCACACCACCATACTATGAGGGGCCCTGTGCCAGTGCCAACTAGTGGGCCCCCCGCTTGCTCAGGATCACAGCACTTGCAAAGTTGAAATACTTACGTCTCCCTGCTCCACAGCCGTGACGTATTCCGCGTTTCCCGGGCCCACAAAAATCTTGAGCCAGCCCTACCCCCCCACAACTTTAGCCAAATGACCCCCTGTTTTCAATGCCTAACTATTATTAAAAAGTAAATTAAGATTGACAAGCTTCAGTAATACGAAATGATGTTTTTGGCATTAAAATGGGCACTGTAGGTGTTTTCCTGTCCTCCACTCACTGCCGACTTGATTCCCCATTGACTTGCATTGGGTTTCGTGTTTCAGTCGGCCCCAGACTTTTCGCAATAATCGGCCGATTTCACCCGACCCGACTTTTGAGAAAGTCGGGTTTCGCGAAACCCGACTCGATCCTAAAAAAGTAAAATTTGCTCAACTCTACTTCATACCAGTAATTTTAATTTAGTCCATTTCTTTTTACCTCTGATAGTAATTATTCTGAAATATTTTTCATCTTTTTTGGAAATTTCCGTTTTTATTATCAAAAAATGAATACATTATATATATATATATATATATATATATATATATATACATATATATATATATATATATATATATATATATATATATATATATATATATATATATATATATATATATATACATATATATATACATATATATATATATATATATATGTATATATATATATATATATATATATATTAATTTTAAAGTTATAGAGGGGTGGCTTTTGTTCTGAATGCTCATTTATAAGGAATAGTGAAGTAAAATTACAAAGAGTGTATTTTTGGAGTAGATAAAATAATGAACTTGGTGTTTCCACAAATCTCCAGAACAGCCCAGGAGTAGTATTATGCAAATCAGGTGCAGACACTTTTGTGGCTCTAATGTCACTGGCGACCCATTACCATTATACTTTACATAGTGTGGTAGATTGGCTCACTTAGCTTTTTAAAGAGGTAGACACAGGAACCATTTCTATTTAATGTCCAGTTGGTTTACTGCAATCCTTATAACCAGGTCACCAGAAAAAGTAGACACAGCCTTTCACTGACAGAAGGTACACATAACAAGTCCATACAATAATGCTGGTTAGCCCACTTGGCTTAGATTCCAGCTTCCATTTCCATTAGCAAAGGACATTCAATCAAGGTGACCTGCAATCTCCATATATTCAGCTTTTTTTTAATACAAAAGCATATTGCCAGACTCACCCACTCAAATGCTCTAGAAAGCTGGGTATTCTCTGGACTCATCCCACTCTACAGCTGTTCAATCATCCTAGCACTAAACATGGCTGATTAACACCTCTCCTCATTTAGTGTGCTGGATGATTTTTCCTGGGTTTATATTACTGAAGTTAACAACCTCAGTGCTACATATCTCCCCTCTAATACTTTGCCAGTGACTTGGTCACATATCTCCCCACTCTGCCCAAAGCTGGGGGTTTTGGTACCTTCATTCACCAAACAGGGATGTCTAGACAGGACATCTGCGGTGCCGTGCACCTTCCCAGACCTGTTTTCGCATGAAAGATGAAGTCTTGTAGCCCTGAGTTTCAACTCTTGGAACACCATCTCTGCTTCAAGAAGCTGTTTGGTCATTGACATCTTCGTGTACTTAAGAATGTTGGTCAGGGATGCAGCTGTCATGGCGAAATACGAGATACCCCGCTAATAGTATCCCACCATTCCTAGATATGCTAAAATCTGTTTTTGGAGACCGGTTTCGGCCAATTTGGGATTGCATCCCCCTTATTCACTTGTGGCTTTACTTTGCCTCTTCCAATGATATAGCCCAAGTATTTTCCTTTGTTGTTCCCCATGGCACACTTCTTTGGGTTCATAGTAACCCTCCCTTCCTCAATGCATCCAGCACGGCCTGGATCTTCTGCAGATGACTTCCCCAATATGGTTGAATATTACGACATCATCGAGGTAAGCTGAAACATATTTTTTGTGAGGTGCTAAGATCTGGTGATAGCCCTCCCGGAGGTAGCTAGGGCTCCTTGCAGCCAGAATGGAATTATGGTATACTGGAAGTAATCGTCAGGTGCCAAGATGGCAGTCTTCTACTTTGCACTTTAAGAGAGGAGGATTTGCCAGTAACCTTTTGTTGCGTCCAGGGTGGTGATGTATCTGACTGACCTTAGCTTCTCTATGAAACCATCAACGCAGGACATCGGATATCTGTCGCATTTCAACACCACATTGAGTTTCCTGTGGTTGGTTGCAGAAATGTGACTCTTCCCCAGGTTTCCGCAGAAGGACAGTGGAGCTGGTTTTGCCACTCTTTGACTTCTCAATGATGCCCAGGTTCAACTTTTTCCTCACCTTGTTTAAAATCACTTTGTGGCGGGCTTCAGGGATTCTATATGGCTGCTGGTTCACCTGCCCTTGTGGTTCTACCAGGATTTCATGTTCAACCTCCTGCATACTTCCTGGCAACTGTGAAAACAGGTCCTGGTTCCACTGAACTAGTACTTGACACTGTTGTCTCTGGGCCGGTGACATCCTCAGTGTCCCCTTTTTGCTTATAGGTTCCTGGTACCAATGATTTCTCCACTATCTCCTACCTCACCTTAGTATCCCCACTGAACATGAAAGAGGGAATCCTGATGTCAGACCCAGACTTCTGTGCTAAGCTGTTTATGATGACTACCTTATTGAACACTGCTTTTAAAGATAGGTCCCTATGTTGGGTGAACTCAAAATTTTCTCTAATTTCTCCTATCTTAGGAATGTCTCTCTCAGTAGATATTATTTTCTCCTCTTCTCCCATTACACAAAAGGGAAAACTTTTAGACTGTGTGGTGGGTGAAACTTTTTAGGGGCCAACCCATTTCTTACCCGAGCAATTGAGGTCTCCGCTTCTCCCCTTCAAGTTCTAAACAACACAAAGTCCCGGCCTATGATAATTGGGTGGAATAAATTCTGAACCACCATGACCTCATGGGAGACAGTACCTTGGTCATCTCAATGATCATTCAGGCCACCGGATAGTCTTTAGCATCCCCTTGAATGAAGCCGATGCCCATCTTCTTCCCAGTGATTAATTGGAGAGAGAGTGTGACCCTCATGAAGGTCATCAAACTCCCTCAGTCTAGTAGTTCAGAAATTTGCAGACCATTCACTTTCACAGAACAAACTTGGGGCCCCTCACTGGGTGAATAGTCCACACTGCAAGATGGATAAGAATAGAATGAATACTTTCATCCCATGCTACAGTCCATTTGCTTAGTGGTCAGGGGACATTGGGTAGCTATATGACCTGGGCCGTTACATCTCCTTCAAAGTACAGATCAGGCCCCCGGCATTACCTCTGCTGCACCTTTGGACCTGGACACCCCACCCCCTTTTTAACCTCTGCCCCCAGCATGAAGTGGGTTGCCTCCCTAAGGAATCATTGATTCCCTAATACCTGTCCGACCAAGTCATAAGCATTTCGGAGATCACCCCGGGCAACGCAAGTCTACATCGGACTCAAAGGGGAGAGCACAAACTGGTCCATTACAACTTGCTCCACCGTCTGTGCTGGGGTAGAGGACTCTGACAGTAACCACTTTTGGACAAGGTACAGCCAATCAAACATTTGGGAGCAAAGAGTTTTGTCACAGTGATATCCCCAGTGGTGGACCTGTTGTGCCATGACAGACAATGTCACCCCAATGTGTGCCAAAATTTTTTTTTTCAATTTTTCATATTCTTTGGCATCCTTCAAGGCCAAATTATATTAGGCCCTTTGTATCTTCACCTGTTAATTATGGTGCAAGGACTTTCATCAACTGCTCTGACAGGAGTTTCTCTCTATCGGATACCCTTTCAAAAACGGTTAAAAAGACCACTATGTTATCACTCGGGGGTTAGGGTTGAACGACTTTTGTTTTTATAGGATCGGGTCGGATTTCACGAAACCCGACTTTTTCAAAAGTCGGGTCGAGTGAAATCGGCCGATCCTATAGAAAAGTCGGGGTCGGGGTCAGCCGAAACACGAAACCCAATGCAGTGCATTGGGTTTCTAATGGTTCCCAGGGTCTGAAGGAGAGGAAACTCTCATTCGGGCCCTGGGATGCATATTAATGTGTAAAATAAAGAATCAAAATAAATAATATTGAAATACTTACCCTCGGACGAGCCCTGGTTCTAACCCGCAGCCTTCCTTCCTAAGAATCAGCGCTTGAAAGACCTTAGATGACGTCTCGGTTTGTGATTGGTCGCATGACACCCATGTGACAGCTCACACGACCAATCACAAGCCGCGACGTCATCGAAGGCCCTTCAGGCGCTCATTCTTAGGAAGGAAGGCTCCCGGTTACAACCAGGGCGCGTCCAAGGGTAAGTATTTCAATATTTTTTATTTTGATTCTTTATTTTACACATTAATATGAATTCCGATACCGATTCCCGATATCTTAAACATATCGGGAATCGGTATCGGAATTCCGATTTCAGTTCAGAAGATTGCCGACCTCATGGCCGACCCCACACAGGGTTCGGGTCGGGTTTCATGAAACCCCACTTTGCCAAAAGTCGGCGACTTTTGAATCTGGCCGACCATTTTGCTCAACCCTACTCGGGGTCATTTTCTGCAAATCTCTCCTCACCACCTTCCAGACAGAGAAATAATCAGCTGACATTGGAGTCGGAGCTGCTGCTTTGCCACAAATCGCCTCTGTGAGTAAATCAATCTGCTGTTGCTGTTGTCAAAGCTATTGCTGGTGAGTGCTGTTGCTGCTGCTGTTGCTGCTGAAGGTGCTGGCTTTGGACCAGATGCTTGGTCAGGTCCTCCATTTTGTCTGATCACAGTTCCATCCTTATAGCCGCCTTCACCCAGGACATGCAGTTTGCTCACTGCCGTCACACTTCCTTCCTGGGGGTCTTGCCTTCACTTTTAACATCAACTGTGGTAGATTGGTTTACGCAACTTCTTAAATAGGTAGACATAGGAACCGCTACTATTTAAAGTCCGCCTGGGTTATTGCAATCCTCATAAATCACGACACCAGAAAACATAAATACAGCCTTTGTCTGGAATAAGTTAAAACATGAAGTTACAAGTCCATACAATAGAGCTGGTTAGCCCACCTAGCCTAGATTTCAGCTTCCAAGTCCTTTGGCAAAGGACATTCAATACAGGAGACCTACGATCTCCATATACTGTATTCAGCTTTCCTTAATACAAAATCACATCACCATACCCACCCACCCAAATGCTCTAGAAAGCTGGGTATTTATTCTCTGGACTCCTTCCAATCTACAGCTGTTCAATCAACCTAGCACTAAAGATATCCTCAGTAATTGTGCTGGATGATTTTTCCTAGGTTTACATTACTTAAGATAATCTCAGTGCTGCATATCTCCTCTCTCGAACTTTGCCAGTGAATTTATCACAATAGATATTACTGATTTCAACATCATCCATGTAATGGATGATGTAATGGTAATGGTGCTGCACTCAAGTTTGTTTAACACACTGCCCTAGACCAAATATCTAAAATTCCCAGTTGCAAGTGTGCCTTAAAAGCAAAATGTGTTTTTCAAGATCTATGCTAAATATCTTCACTATATTCTGTCCCCATATTTTTTCTATTTTGTAAAGATATACAGTATCTTTACAAATCGGTATCATTTTCTATATAAAGAAAAAAATCAAGAACGTCTATTTTGTGCAAACTGAAGTTTTCGCTTTAAAGAGAAGTTTGATCTGTATTGGAAATCTGAATACAGACACCTCTGCAGTTATATTTGGGAAAAAAAATGAATATCAATGAAATAATTCAACAAATTTAAATTTTCGATGAGAATGTTTGAATGTTCTGCAGCTGGCGAATTAATTTGTAAATTCGGAGCCAAGAACAACTGCACAAATGTTTGAACGTAAAAGAGGCAATTATCATACAATGACTCATCATAGGTTTCTTTATCTTTTTTTCATATAAACATTATGAATTCAATCTTTTAGAGGACAAAATAACAATAACAGGATATCTACAATAGATTTTGGTTTCCAGAAGGGTCATTCTATGACTAAAATAATAATAAACTTATTTGGAAGATTGAAGATGAGAAGCAACTATTGGTATACTGTAAATTCACCCTTCAGAGAGAAACAGGACTTGAACTCTACAGCCCCAGATTGGAAGTCACAATCCTAAAAGTCAATATCAACCATTTAAGGAGCCTTGCCACATGACTGGGCATAAAAGCCAAACCAGAATGTCAATTTGCAGACATGGTACTTTGGGGTGTTGGGGTCTTTAGTTCAGAGCATAAATCTGATTTGACTGTATGAGAGGCTTCTGACTGGATCTAAGGGGTAGTGTTTCTCCTTGCAGAGAGTGACGTATATAAGAAGACTTAGTTATAAGTCATAAAATGCTAATCTGGGAAATTAAATATGCAAATTGCCTCTTCAGAGAGAAAAAAGACTTCAAATCTAGTACCACCTATTCCAAGTAGCAATCCAAAAAGTCAAGTCAATCTCCACAAGATGCCTAAAAGAAACAAATGCTGTTGTGTTTCCAGAAGCAGTTTTGCTGGGGAAACGTTTGTGCGTTTGTGCACACACTGCCTTACAGTTGGTAAATCGGAAGATAAACCTACTAAATAATAAAGCTCTGAAAGCCCACCTTAATATACCACAAGTACAAGATCCCACTAAAACTAAAAACACCAAACTCACAAATACAGACCTCTAGACATGCATTATTCTGAAGCCCATAACAGAACAGAGGTCTGCCTTATTAAAGACCTCTGTCACTACAAAATAGACACTTTAGACACACCCCAAACCCAAATCTATACACTCAGTAAATTCCACCACAGGCATCCCATATAATATTCAGCACCCCCCCCCCACACACACACACACACAGCATGATTCCCCACAGCACTCTGCAAAGGTAAATGACCCTATAGTCTTCACACACAATATGATGTATGATGCCCCCATAGACCACAAATTATGATGACCTCTTTAGTACCCTGTATAGTGTGATGGTCACAGCAGCCCCCAAACAGTATCATATCCACAAGAGCCCCCATATAGTATGATACAGGTTACACATACAGTATGATGGCCCCTATAGACTACCACATAGTATGATGGCTTCCACAAACCCTCACTTGATATGATGACCTCCACAGAGTATGATGGACAACACAAACCCCATACATTAGGATGGTCACCACAACCTCCCACACAGTGTTATAGTAATCATTATCCCCCAAAAAGAATGATAGTGACTACAACGCCCCACTCAGTAAGGTGGTTCCATAGGCTCCATACAAAATATGATGGCCCCCATAGACTCCCTCATAGTATGATATTCACTACAACTGCCATAAAGTGTAATGTGTGCCTACAGACCCTCATACAGTATGATGGCTGCTTAACTCCTTATATAAAGTACTAGGTTGTGGCCCGATTCTAACGCATCGGGTATTCTAGAATATGCATGTCCCCGTAGTATATGGACAATGATGATTCCAGAATTTGCGGCAGACTGTGCCCGTCGCTGATTGGTCGAGGCAACCTTTATGACATCATCGTCGCCATGGCAACCATTATGACATCATCGTCGCTGTGCCCGTTGCTGATTGGTCGAGGCAACCTTTATGACATCGTCGCCATGGCAACCATTATGACATCATCGTCGCTGTGCCTGTTGCTGATTGGTCGAGGCCTGGCGGTCTCGACCAATCAGACGCGGGATGTCTACGTCCTTTATGACATCATCGCCACCAGGCCTCGACCAATCAGCGACGCGGGATTTCTACGTCGATACTGTGCCCGTCGCTGATTGGTCGAGGCCTGGCGGCCTCAACCAATCAGAGATGCGGGATTTCCAGGACAGACAGACAGACAGACAGACAGAAAGACAGACAGACAGATGGAAAAACCCTTAGACAATTATATATATAGATTGTCTACACAGCTTCACAAATATTATGATGTCCTCCCCCAGACCCCCATACAGTATGATGTATCCACCATTTGCCTTCCAGACCCAATAATATATTAATTAAAAAAATACTTTTTAAGTAAGGAGAAAGTAGTATGTAGGATGGAGCAGGGAGCTTTTATGCATAATTATTTACTTTTGGTTTATTAGATACCATTGCTCTCTTTGACATGTACATAAGTTACAATTCTTCCGCAACCATTGAATATCCTCGATCATATGACTTTGCCCAAGTCTTTTGCATTTGTGTTATTGAGACTTTTTGGATTCCGTTTTATTAGAATTTTACCAAACAGGACCTTTGACACGTAAACTGTTGTGTTTTTAACAAATGCCGCACATATGCTTATTGCTATCTAAACAATGATACCTACTTTAAATAATCATTTTGCCCTATTTGAAGACCATTACTAACTAGAGTTGGGTGATTTTTATTTTTAGTGGCTTGATTTCTACACAAATGTTACAAAAATATATTTTCTACAAGAATATGTAGGCAAGCTGGCCTCCATTTTACTGAAACATGGAAGGCAAAGAAAAAGTTAAAAACACTAAAAGAAAATAATACTCACAGTTCTCCTTTCTGGTCAACATTGCTGCTTACTGTTCAACATCCAATTTCTGTCTTTTCGACATTGTGTCCCTAATTTCTGTGTTTTTATTAATCTATGTCACGCCTCAGATTTCGATTCAAATTAAGGTGTCATGATGAAATTAAGGTGTCATGATGATTGATGTGTCGTTTCAGCATGCCGTACAGGGTGTGAGGAGTTGAGTTTCCTCTGCTGCACAGGGGGAATCTCGATCTGTCTCCGCTGCGGTCTCCCATTCTTCTCCAGCCGCAGTGGAGTCTGCTCAGCAGGGACGTGGATCCCAGCGTCTCGCTCAGTCTGACTCTGTGCGAAGAGTTACTGCTGCTTTTCCTGCTTCTGCCATTGAAGCCAGTGCTGGGCAGCGGCGAGTGGACGTTTCTGGATCTAAGTCCTGCTTTTCTCTGTCTGAGCATGCCCAGGGCAGGAGCTCCCGTTGGAGATCGAGGGTCACATGCTCAGGTACTGCAGCACATCCCATTGGTCCTTTTGGCAGGTCCTGAAAGGGCAAAACTTCTGTAGCTGTTTCCTGTGCTGTAGCTATATAAACTGCGCATGACCGCACGGCCATGCGCTAGTATTGTCTTGTAAATATGTGTGTGTGTTGTGAGTGAAATTCGCTCTTTAAATAACCCTCCCTATTGAATGATTGTTCACGGAAGATGTATGTTTGCTATCTAGCGCCCGACTTATCCAACAGCACGTAACACACATTACAGCTACCAGTTGCTGTGTCCGCCTGTACGGCGCCGTGCGCTTGCTCTGCGCTTTCCTGACCCAAGCCTGGGTGGTTAGTGGCGTCCGTCAGTGCGGCACCGCACGCACTCTTGTGCCTTTATATTATTATTTAGTTTCCTTACACACCCAGTTGCGGTGTTGTGCCAGCAAGTGTCTAATCGGACTTCAATCCTAGTTGGGATTGAGTTCGCTGACTTTTTGCTCGCGCTCTATGTGCGGTACCGCGGTCCTTTGACGCAACAGGATCGCTTCCTTCACGCAGGGTGAAGTTAACCCGTGCCTGTATACTTATAGTACCGCCATATAGTCCGTCTTACTAGCAGCAGGGTTTTTACCTGCACGGTGGACCTCGGACTGCGAACGCACCTAGTTCCATTTCATCTTGTACTTGGTGCGTTCCGCCAGTCCTTAACATAATACTAGCGCCAAGGTCTGGCTAGTAAATGATGGACGATCAGCGTTCACAGCGGTACATCCAGCAGCTGGAGGGAAAGTTGGCGGCTCTTGAGCGTTCAACCTCAGCTGTGGATGTCACTGCTGTCGCTGTTCAGGCTGCTAGTGTTGCTGCAGCCACCTTGTCCACTGCCGCTCCTGTCCCGACTCTGACTCGCCTCCCGCTTCCAGAGAAATTCTCTGGTGACAGTAAGTCTTGTAGGGGTTTCGTGAGTCAGTGCTCTATCCATCTCGAGCTTCTGGCCTCTCGTTTCCCTACAGAGCGGGCTAAGGTGGGATTTATAGTGTCTCTTCTATCGGACAGGGCGTTGCAGTGGGCTACGCCGCTATGGGAGCGTAGCGATCATGTGGTGCAGAGTGCTCCGTTGTTTCTGAGCACTCTGAAACAGGTCTTTTTAGGACCTCGTGTCACCCATGATACGGCGCTCCAATTGTTGGCATTGACTCAGGGCTCGTCCTTGGTCAGTCATTTTCCCGTCCACTTCCGTACCTTAGCATCTGAGCTAGAGTGGTTGGATAAAGCCCTCATTCCAATATTTTGGAGGGGGCTGGCTGACCACGTTAAGGACGCCCTGGCCACTAGGGAGATTCCCACCACACTGGAGGAATTAATAACTCTATCCACTCGTATTGATCTCCGTTTTCACGAGCGGAGGTTAGAGCGAGCCCAGTGTAGGCAGAGGTTTCGGCTGGCTCCCACCTTCGCCAGACCTTTGGAATCTCCAGAACAGGCTCCTGAGCCCCATGAGCCTGTGGTAGAGTCACGAGCGGGATCTAAGTCCCGGACCGCTCATGCACTCCAGATTTGTCATCTTTGCCAACAGACAGGACATCTTGCCTCCAGATGTCTCCAGCGGTCGAGGAAACGTCAGCGTCTAGTGGTAGTTGGTGGAGGTGCACTAGACACGGCGACGTTTGCCTCCAAATTGTCTTTTAAGGGGACAATAACATTGGGCTCATCCTCTCACTCGGTAGAACTCTGCGTGGATTCTGGGGCGGAGGGCAATTTTATGTCTTCAGCCTTCGCCCAACGTCACACAATTCCTCTGGTCATGCTTTCTCAACCAGTAACGGTACGAGTGGTGAATGGGTCGACACTGCCCGCACAGATTACACATCAAACTATCCCTTTTACTCTGTCCATGTCACCATCTCATCAGGAGATTATATCTCTACTTGTCATTCCTGAGGGAATTGATGAGGTTCTCTTGGGGATACCTTGGTTACGGTACCACTCTCCTCACATCGAGTGGTCCTCAGGCAGAATTCTGGGATGGGGTGAATCTTGTGGGAACAGGTGTCATCGAGAGTGCGTTCAGGTTGCTACTACAGAGGTACCCGCAGATCTTTCCTCTCTCCCCAAGCAATATTGGTCTTATGCAGACGTGTTCTCCAAAAAGGCAGCGGAGACCCTTCCGCCCCATCGCCCCTATGACTGTCCTATTGATCTCTTGCCTGATGCTGAGCCTCCCCGGGGTCGAGTCTATCCATTATCTCTCCCGGAAACGGAGGCAATGTCTCAGTACATTCAAGAGAATCTGGCAAGAGGGTTCATCAGGAAGTCAGTGTCACCTGCTGGGGCAGGGTTCTTTTTCGTGCAGAAGAAGAATGGAGAACTACGTCCATGCATAGACTACAGGGGTCTTAATGCTATCACAGTTAAGAACAAGTACCCTTTGCCTTTGATATCTGAGCTTTTCGATAGGATTCGGGGAGCTAGAGTGTTTACTAAACTAGATCTGCGGGGTGCTTATAACCTAATTCGCATCCGTGAGGGGGACAAATGGAAAACGGCATTTAACACCAGAGATGGGCACTATGAGTATCTGGTGATGCCCTTCGGGCTCTGCAATGCACCTGCCGTTTTCCAAGACTTTGTCAATGACATCTTCCGGGATATGCTTTCCACCTCGGTTGTAGTCTATCTGGATGATATTCTCATCTTTTCTCCAGATATTGATTCCCACCGGAGAGATGTTGGCAGAGTCTTCGACCTCCTACGGGCAAACTCTCTTTATGCGAAGTTGGAAAAGTGTGTGTTTGAGCAGGAGTCCTTACCTTTCCTGGGCTATATCATCTCCGCCCAGGGATTGGCTATGGATCCTGCCAAACTACAGGCTGTGATGGACTGGCAAGAGCCCCATTCTCTTAAAGCGGTGCAGCGCTTTATGGGGTTCATAAACTATTACCGCCAGTTCATTCCCCACTTCTCAACTCTGGTAGCTCCCTTGGTAGCCCTCACCAAGAAGGGAGCGAATCCCAAATTGTGGTCGGAAGAGGTCTCCTAGGCCTTCACTTCTATTAAGTCCCACTTTGCTAGCGCTCCCATCTTACATCGTCCCGATGTGGATAAGCCATTCCTAATGGAGGTGGATGCCTCGTCCGTTGGTGCTGGAGCAGTCCTCTATCAAAAGGATGCTCAAGGTCGGAAGCATCCATGCTTCTTCTTCTCTAAGACCTTCACGCCAGCAGAGAGAAACTACTCCATCGGGGACAGGGAGTTGCTAGCAATGAAGTTGGCCTTTTCGGAGTGGAGACACCTTCTGGAAGGTGCGCGGTTTCCCTTCCAAGTTTACACGGACCACAAAAATTTGGTCTATTTGCAAACAGCCCAGCGGCTAAATTCTCGCCAGGCCAGATGGTCCCTGTTCTTCTCCCGGTTCCACTTTTCCCTTCATTATCTCGCCGGGGAGAAGAATATCCGTGCTGACGCTCTCTCTCGCTCCCTTATGTCAACTGAGGAGGAGGAAGAGGAGCCTCGGCTTATTGTCCCTTCCGAGAGCCTGAGAACCGTAGCGCCGGTTTCGCTAGAGTCTGTGCCTTCGGGCAAGACTTTTGTGCCCATTAATTTGCGACCGGAGGTTCTCTCTTGGGCTCATTCGTCCAGGGTGGGTGGACACTTTGGGACAAAGAGGACATCTGAGCTACTGGCGAGGACGTAATGGTGGCCGCATATGGTCCGGGATGTCAGGGATTATATTCTGGCGTGTGTCTCCTGCGCCAAAAATAAATTTCCGCGTCAAAGGCCAGCTGGGTTGCTCTATCCCTTGCCGGTGGCAGATAGGCCCTGGGAGATGGTCGGGATGGACTTTGTTGTGGGTTTACCCAAGTCTCGCGGATGTACCATCATTTGGGTCATCACCAATCATTTCTCAAAAATGGTGCATTTGGTGCCGCTACCACGGTTACCTTCTGCACGGGCCTTGGCAGCGTTGTTCATTAAACACATCTTCCGCCTACATGGTATGCCTGACAAAATTGTCAGTGACCGGGGTCCCCAGTTTGCGTCTCGGTTCTGGAGAGAGCTTTGTCGTCTTCTCAGTATTGAGTTGAATCTCTCTTCCGCTTATCATCCCGAGACGAATGGGTTGGTAGAGAGGGCCAACCAGACCTTGGTCACATACCTGCGGCATTTTGTTTCAGCCAGGCAGGATGACTGGGCATCCTTGCTATCATGGGCAGAGTTTGCACTGAACAACGCCGTAGCCGACTCCACTGGACAAACCCCATTCCTCCTCAACTATGGTCAGCATCCACGGGTACCTGTGCCTATGCCCGTGTCTTCCGCCGACTCCAGGGTGGCAGACTGGGCTGTGGAGGCACGGGATATTTGGGACCGCACTCAGGATGCCATTCGGGCCTCTAAGGAGAGAATGAGGTCCTCCGCCGCTCCGACCTTGCTCCTGGCGACTTGGTGTGGCTCTCCGCCCGTAACATCAGGCTGCGAGTTGAGTCCACTAAATTTGCTCCTCGCTACTTGGGTCCATTCAAGGTCCTCGAGCAGGTTAATCCTGTGGTCTATCGTTTGGCCCTTCCGCCACGCCTGGGTATCACCGACACCTTTCATGTGTCCCTCTTGAAACCCGTGTATATGTCCCGGTTTTCCGAGTCATCTGCTGGGACATCGGGTTCGTCTACGGACGATTATGAGGTGAACGCTATTTTGGGGTTCAAGGTGGTACGTGGCAAAAAATTTTATTTGGTAGACTAGAAGGGTTATGGCCCCGAGAACAGGTCCTGGGAGCCTGTTGAGCACATTCGGGCCCCGCAGCTCATTGCTGCCTTCGAACGTAGCGAGGCCCAAGGAGGGGGGGCCATGTTAGGAGTCGAGTTTCCTCTGCTGCACAGGGGGAATCTCGATCTGTCTCCGCTGCGGTCTCCCATTCTTCTCCAGCCCCAGTGGAGTCTGCTCAGCAGGGACGTCGATCCCAGCGTCTCGCTCAGTCTGACTCTGTGCGAAGAGTTACTGCTGCTTTTCCTGCTTCTGCCATTGAAGCCAGTGCTGGGCAGCGGCGAGTGGACGTTTCTGGATCTAAGTCCTGCTTTTCTCTGTCTGAGCATGCCCAGGGCAGGATCTCCCGTTGGAGATCGAGGGTCACATGCTCAGGTACTGCAGCACATCCCATTGGTCTTTTTGGCAGGTCCTGAAAGGGCAAAACTTCTGTAGCTGTTTCCTGTGCTGCAGCTATATAAACTGCGCATGACCGCACGGCCATGCGCTAGTATTGTCTTGTAAATATGTGTGTGTTGTGAGTGAAAGTCGCTCTTTAAATAACCCTCCCTATTGAATGATTGTTCGCGGAAGGTGTATGTTTGCTATCTAGCGCCCGACTTATCCAACAGCACGTAACACACATTACAGCTACCAGTTGCTGTGTCCGCCTGTACGGCGCCGTGCGCTTGCTCTGCGCTTTCCTGACCCAAGCCTGGGTGGTTAGTGGCGTCCGTCAGTGCGGCACCGCACGCACTCTTGTGCCTTTATATTATTATTTAGTTTCCTTACACACCCAGTTGCGGTGTTGTGCCAGCAAGTGTCTAATCGGACTTCAATCCTAGTTGGGGTTGAGTTCGCTGACTTTTTGCTCGCGCTCTATGTGCGGTACCGCGGTCCTGTGACGCAACAGGATCGCTTCCTTCACGCAGGGTGAAGTTAACCCGTGCGTGTATACTTATAGTACCGCCATATAGTCCGTCTTACTAGCAGGAGGGGTTTTTACCTGCACGGTGGACCTCGGACTGCGAACGCACCTAGTTCCATTTCATCTTGTACTTGGTGCGTTCCGCCAGTCCTTAACACAGGGTTGTCCCAGAATAGAGTGAAGATACACAATATGCGGCGAGCAATGGTGGCCTAAAGTAGGAAGGGTTGGCAGCGGAAAAGGTGAGTGAAGAGGTATTATGTTTTTTTGTTTTTTACATGTTATGTTTAGACCCTCTGTATAATAAGGAACATTGAATTCACAAAGAATAACTTTGTAGTAAAATTGAATTTCCCAGTAAAGACCTTGCGATTTAATGAATTCTAATTTAATTTTATCTGCTCATATCTGAGCCTTACCACTATGCCTGAGGAAGCCTCGGTAGGTGACAATATGCAAGGGTCTTTTTTCTTCTACATTCAAATTGATCTTTATTTTATCTATTTGGACATCTTTCCCGTTGTCTTTAGTCGACTGTATTTGATTTTTTTCTAGGTATTTTTAGTTATTGCTGTATCTTCACATTGATGTAGTTCTCTAGCGATTTGTAATCACTGTCTTTATTGCTTAAAGTGGTTGTGCCACAACAAAAGTTCATTTTAACTAGCTGATCTCAGATTAAAAATAAACTCCACAATTGGATGTGTTTAAAAAAGTGTTCATGTGCTGATATAATCTTATAAATGTGCGCCTGCTGTGTACTGTGTAATGGCTGAGTCTGCCCGTACAGTAACATGGTCTGATAATATCACATTCTGGGCAAAGAAGGACGCAAAAGAGTATACAGACAGGACAGAACGGGATCGTAGCTGATTATTTCTTTGAGTTAAAACATTGTTTAAAAATAGTAAGGGAAGTGTTTTACGCACAAAAAGAGTCAGCTGTGATTTCATGCTGTCCTGTCTGTATAGTCTCTTTTGCATCCCCTCTTTTGCATATTTGGTGATACCATATGTGTGCATATTTGATTTTTTTCTATTGTTTTATTTTGAATGGGGCGAAAGGGGGGGTGAGTTTAAATTTTATATTTTGTTTATCTTTTTAATATTTTTTAAAACTTTTTTTTACTCTTTGCATGCTTGAATAGTTTCCATGGTATACTAGAAGCTACACTACTTCGATCACCTCTGATACTCAGCAGAAATGATCACTTGCTATGAGCGCCAACCACCGCACGGTGCCCAGAGCAATCTGGCAATAACAACTATTCTATAGAGGCCTGCTTGAGACCTCTGGCTATCATGCCGACCCATCGATGACCCGCAATTATGTGATGAGGTCACTGATGGACGGGATTTATGACGCGCTTCCAGCATTTGCCTAGTTAATAGCCGTGGATGGATTGCTATTTCACCCATGGCTAATGTGAGCAGATGTAAGCTGTATGGATCAGCTGACATGTGCCTGGAAAGGTGCGAGCTCAGCATCGGAGCCCTCATCAAACAGGACAGAGTCCAACATGGGCATACTATTGCACCCAACATCGGAAAGGGGTTAAAGAAGCACTCATCCTCCCATCAAACTTTGTATGCTCTTCATATATTGCAGTTATCATACTACATAACACTGTGTACTTACAATTACTAATTTTTCATTTATACCTAGCTAATTCTTCTCTTTTCTCTGCTCTGCTATGCAGAAACAGAAAGTCTCTTGACCCTACATAAATCAATCCACTCTTCAATCATTAACTGGGTGGAAGTACAAAATGAGCAATTGTAGATACACAGTGATTCGTTAAAAAAAATCAAAACAAAAAAAACCATTGATTTTGTGATATTCTGTCAGAAGTTGTTTGTGCTGCATTTGTTCATGAGTGGTCAGTCAACTAAATAGTTGTGATGTGAATTTCAGCCTTACCAAAGGATTTGCTAATATGTCGTAGTGTTGTATTAAATTTGTATTGCCACAAATGTATGTCTTTGTAATGAATAGGGTTGAGCGACCTTGACCTTTTTAGAGTCGAGCCGTGTTTCGCGAAACCCGACTATCTTAAAAGTCGAGTCGAGTGGAATCGGCCGATTATCGCGAAAAGTCGGGTATCGACCGAAACACGAAACCCAATGCAAGTCAATGGGGGAGCATAGTCGGCAGTGAGTGGAGGCCAGGAAAACACCTAGAGTGCCCATTTTAATGGCAAAAACATCCATTCTTGTTACAGAAGCTTGTCAATCGTAATTTAGCTTATAATAATTGGAAGGCATTTGAAATTGGGGGTCATTTGGCTAAAGTTGTGGGGGGTAGGGCTGGTTCAAGTAATTAGTGGGCCCAGGAAATCTGGACCACGTCACGGCAGTGGAGCAGGGAGAGGTAAGTATTTCAACTTTGCAAGTGCTGTGATCCTGAGCAAGCAGGGGGGGGCCCACTCGTTGGCATTGGCACCGGCACAGGGCCCCTCACAGTACAGCGGTGTGTTTGCACGGCGGGGGCGCCTCCCACCGGCAGCAACACTTTTATGAGAGGCCCTGTGCCAGTGACGTCGCCAACTAGTATGACTCCCCCAACCTGATGAAGGAACCTGCACTTTCATCTGCACCTTCCTCTTTGTCCCCGTGTAAGGTGGTATGGTATGCGGGAAGAGGAACCTGAGTTTCAGCAGGGTCACAATCTTGCTGTGTAGCGTGCACGGGGAATGTTGCGTTATGGGTCAATGTACCAGCAGACTCATCTATCACTGGCTGGGCAATGGGCAGGATGAGGAGGAAACACAGATATAGGCCCAAAGAATAAAGTGGGCTAAATGCAGTTCAAAATTTGGTAACACAGGACTAACCAGGGGGCATTGCAGTGGAGGACAACTGGAATGAGAGGCTGACACAGAGAGTAGGCCCAAATCAGTAAGTAGTCGAAATGCAGTTCAAAATTGGCAACAGTAGTAAACAGGCGGCACAGCTTTGTTCAGTGGAGGAGAACAGCAAGGAGTGGCAGACACCGATAGTAGGCCCCAACCCAACTAGTAGGCCAAATGCAGTCTAACATTAACAACTACTTAATGAGAGCCTGAAAATGGAATTTCAGGACAGGAAACCAGGAGAACAGCAAGGAGCGGCAGACACTGTTAGTAGGCCCCAAACCAACTAGTACGCCAAATGCAGTTGTTCCATTTAACAACTATTTAACAAGAGCCTGAAGATAGAAGCTCAGGAAAGGTAACCTGGAGAACACCTTGGAGTGGAACACACCGTCTCTACAACCCAGACCCAACTTGTAGGCCTAATGCAGTGTTGTTTCAACAACTACTTAACGAGAGCTAGAAGACCGAAGCAATGGCGAGGAAAGCTGGGGAACACCTTGGAGTGGAACACACCGTCTCTACACCCCATACCCAATTTGTAGGCCTAATGCAGTGTAGTTTTCAACCACTACTAAACGAGAGTAGGAAGATCGAAGCAATGTGGACGAAACCTGGGGAACACCTTGGAGTGTAACACACCGTCTCTCTACACCCCATACCCAATTTGTAGGCCTAATGCAGTGTAGTTTGTAACAACTACTAAATGAGAGTAGGAAGATCGAAGCAATGGAGAGGAAACCTGGGGCACACCTTGGGGCGGCAGACACCGTTAGTAGGCCCTACCAAAGTAGTAGTCCAAATGCAGTTTTAAAATTCCTAGAGGCTGAAAACAAGACTATTGACGCTCTGCTTTTTTCAAAGGAGGACAGCTGTATTGAGTGGCGCAGACAGACACAGGTAGTAGGCCTTAAACCAAAAATGTGGCTCACTGCAGTTTAAAAAAGGTTACAGGGGTACACAGGCAGCATTGCTCTGGGCAGTGGAGGACAATTTCAATAGTGGACCGCAGACAGACTTTGTACGCCTACTATTAAAAAAAGGATGCTCTATGCAATTAAAAATAGGTTCCAGGGGTCCACGGGCAGCAGTGGTGTGGTCAGTGGACGAGTATTGGAAGGAGGGACCGCAGACAGGCGTAGTAGGCCTAACATAACAAAATTAGGCTGTAGGCACTTTAAAATTGGTTCCAGGGGTACACGGGCAGCAGTGGTGTGGTCAGCGGAGGATAATTTGAATTAGGGACTGCAAACAGACTTTGTAGGCTGTCCCCTGTGGACCATGCATCCAACACATTAACCCATTGCGCCGTAATGGACACGTAACTTTTTGTGGACATGCCTACTGGTCCATGCGTCTCTTGTCAGGTGCACCTTTCTACTGTTTGATTGCCTGAGTGCTATGACAATGCAGACTTTTTCATGCCGGTGGAGGGCTGGGATGGCTTTTCTTGCAAAAGAAATGTCGACTGGGTAGCTTGAACCGTGGTACAGCGTAGTTCATCTGGGCTTTCTAAATATAAAACAAAGAAAAAAAGGAGGCTCCATGCACTTTCAGCTGGATTCCAGGGGTACACGGCCAGCATTGGTCTGGTCAGTGGAGAACTATTGGAAGGAAGGACCGCAGACAGGCTTCGAAGGCCTAACATAATAAATTAGGGCTGTATGCACTTTAACATTGGTTCCAGGGGTACACGGGCAGCAGTAGACTGGTCAGTGGAGGCCTAGTGGAAGGAGGGACCGCAGACAGGCTTCGAAGGCCTACGATAATAAATTAGGGCTGTAGGCCCTTTAACATTGGTTCCAGGGGAACACGGGCAGCAGTAGACAGGTCAGTGGAGGCCTAGTGGAAGGAGGGACCACAGACAGGCTTCGAAGGCCTAACATAATAAATTAGGGCGGTAGGCACTTTAACATTGGTTCCAGGGGTACACGGGCAGCAGTAGACTGGTCAGTGGAGGCCTAGTGGAAGGAGGGACTGCAGACAGGCTTCGAAGGCCTAACATAATAAATTAGGGCTGTAGGCACTTTAACATTAGTTCCAGGGGAACACGGGCAGCAGTAGACAGGTCAGTGGAGGCCTAGTGGAAGGAGGGACCGCAGACAGGCTTCGAAGGCCTAGCATAATAAATTAGGGCTGTAGGCACTTTAACATTGGTTCCAGGGGTACACGGGCAGCAGTAGACTGGTCAGTGGAGGCCTAGTGGAAGGAGGGACCGCAGACAGGCTTCGAAGGCCTAACATAATAAATTAGGGCAGTAGGCACTTTAACATTGGTTCCAGGGGTACACGGGCAGCAGTAGACTGGTCAGTGGAGGCCTAGTGGAAGGAGGGACCGCAGACAGGCTTCGAAGGCCTAACATAATAAATTAGGGCTGTAGGCACTTTTAAATAGGTTCCAGGGGTACACGGGCAGCAGTGGTCTGGTCAGTGGAGGAGTAGTAGAAAGAAGGGACCGCAGACAGGCTTCGAAGGCCTAACATAATGAAATTGGGCTGTAGGCACTTTATAATTGGTTGCAGGGGTACACGGGCAGCAGTGGTCTGGTCAGTGGAGGAGTAGTAGAAAGAACGGACCGCAGACAGGCTTCGAAGGCCTAACATAAAAAAATTGGGCTGTAGGCACTTTTAAATAGGTTCCAGGGGTACACGGGCAGCAGTGGTCTGGTCAGTGGAGGAGTAGTAGAAAGAACGGACCGCAAACAGGCTTCGAAGGCCTAACATAATAAAATTGGGCTGTAGGCACTTTATAATTGGTTCCAGGGGCACACGGGCAGCAGTGGTCTGGTCAGTGGAGGAGTAGTAGAAAGAAGGGACCGCAGACAGGCTTCGAAGGCCTAACATAAAAAAATTGGGCTATAGGCACTTTTAAATAGGTTCCAGGGGTACACGGGCAGCAGTGGTCTGGTCAGTGGAGGAGTAGTAGAAAGAAGGGACCGCAGACAGTCTTCGAAGGCCTAACATAAAAAATTGGGCTGTATGCACTTTTAAATAGGTTCCAGGGGTACACGGGCAGCAGTGGTCTGGTCAGTGGAGGAGTAGTAGGAAGAAGGGACCGCAGACAGGTTTTGAAGGCCTAACATACTAAAATTGGGCTGTAGGCACTTTATAATTGGTTCCAGGGGTACATGGGCAGCAGTGGTCTGGTCAGTGGAGGAGTAGTAGAAAGAAGGGACCGCAGACAGGCTTTGAAGGCCTAACATAAAAAAATTGGGCTGTAGGCACTTTTAAATAGGTTCCAGGGGTACACGGGCAGCAGTGGTCTGGTCAGTGGAGGAGTAGTAGAAAGAAGGGACCGCAGACAGGCTTCGAAGGCCTAACATACTAAAATTGGGCTGTAGGCACTTTATAATTGGTTCCGGGGGTACACGGGCAGCAGTGGTCTGGTCAGTGGAGGAGTAGTAGAAAGAACGGACCGCAGACAGGCTTCGAAGGCCTAACATAATAAAATTGGGCTGTAGGCACTTTATAATTGGTTCCAGGGGTACACGGGCAGCAGTGGTCTGGTCAGTGGAGGAGTAGTAGAAAGAAGGGAACGCAGACAGGCTTCGAAGGCCTAACATAATAAAATATGGCTGTATGCACTTTAGAATTGGTTCCAGGGGTGCACGGGCAGCAGTAGACAGGTCAGTGGAGGCCTAGTGGAAGGAGGGACCGCAGACAGGCTTTGAAGGCCTAACATAATAAAATTGGGCTGTAGGCACTTTTAAATAGGTTCCAGGGGTACACGGGCAGCAGTGGTCTGGTCAGTGGAGGAGTAGTAGAAAGAAGGGACCGCAGACAGGCTTCGAAGGCCTAACATAAAAAAATTGGGCTGTAGGCACTTTTAAATAGGTTCCAGGGGTACACGGGCAGCAGTGGTCTGGTCAGTGGAGGAGTAGTAGGAAGAAGAGACCGCAGACAGGCTTCGAAGGCCTAACATACTAAAATTGGACTGTAGGCACTTTATAATTGGTTCCAGGGGTACACGGGCAGCAGTGGTCTGGTCAGTGGAGGAGTAGTAGAAAGAACGGACCGCAGACAGGCTTTGAAGGCCTAACATAATAAAATTGGGCTGTAGGCACTTTATAATCGGTTCCAGGGGTACACGGGCAGCAGTGGTCTGGTCAGTGGAGGAGTAGTAGAAAGAACGGACCGCAGACAGGCTTCGAAGGCCTAACATAAAAAAATATTGCTGTATGCACTTTAGAATTGGTTCCAGGGGTGCACGGGCAGCACTAGACAGGTCAGTGGAGGCCTAGTGGAAGGAGGGACCGCAGACAGGCTTCGAAGGCCTAACATAAAAAAATTGGGCTGTAAGCACTTTTAAATAGGTTCCAGGGGTACACGGGCAGCAGTGGTCTGGTCAGTGGAGGAGTAGTAGAAAGAACGGACCGCAGACAGGCTTCGAAGGCCTAACATAATAAAATTGGGCTGTAGGCACTTTATAATTGGTTCCAGGGGTACACAGGCAGCAGTGGTCTGGTCAGTGGAGGAGTAGTAGGAAGAAGGGACCGCAGACAGGCTTCGAAGGCCTAACATAATAAAATATGGCTGTATGCACTTTAGAATTGGTTCCAGGGGTGCACGGGCAGCAGTAGACAGGTCAGTGGAGGCCTAGTGGAAGTAGGGACCGCAGACAGGCTTCGAAGGCCTAACATAATAAGTTAGGGCTGTAGGCACTTTGAATTCTCTTGCAGGGGTACACAGGCAGTGGGCACCATTGGTGTTGTCAGCGGCGACCGATTGTAATGAGTGTCTGCCAGTTAGTAGTCCCAAAAAATCAATACATGTTAATGTCTCGCATTACAACAAAAAGAAAAACCAAAAGGGTGCAATCATTAGGTACAGGGTTGGGCTCCTCTGCGTAGTTTCAGACCTAGTAATTTTGCACAAAGTATTTATTTGGGTAAATATAGGACACTGCCCCTGACTATGTTAAGTGCCATCATACATGTCAACACAATGGTATTGTCAGTGGCAGTAATTTTCGGATGTCCGTGCATAGACTAAACATAGGTGTAACTGTGAGAGATAATTGTGCAAGTGGTAGAGCAATGTTTGAGCTGGGGTGGTGAACTCTCTTGTGGCCGGCGGTACGTGCCCAGGGCCCCTCATGTTACAACAGTGTGTCTGATGTTGGGTGCGCACCACCACCGCCAGAGACACTTTATTGTACTATGAGGGACCCAGTGGCAGTGCCGTAGACCAAAAGCGAGCACACCCACCTCTTCAGACAAACAGCACTCTCACGGGTGCTTGCACCAAGTAGCGATACCACGGCCCCGTGTGGGGAGTTTGGCCATTTAGGGAGGTGTAAACATGTCATATGCTGGACAATCAGCTGCTGCAAATTACGAGATTGATAAAGTCATTCAGAGTAGTCCACAGGCAATACCTTTTCATAGGAAAGCTAGGTGTCGGCCGGGCAAGGGGGGGCAAAAGATTTCGATATCCAGTTGTGGTTCATTTTAATGAAGGTTAGATCATCAACATCTTGGGTGGCCAGACGAGCCTTTTTTTCGGTTAATATTGAACCTGCAGCACTGAATACTCTTTCTGATAGGACACTAGCTGCCGGGCAAGCAAGCTCCTGCAATGCATATTCTGCCAATTCTGGCCAGGTGTCTAATTTGGATGCCCAGTAATCAAATGGGAATGACGGTTGAGGGAGAACATCGATAAGTGATGAAAAATAGTTTGTAACCATACTGGACAAATGTTGTCTCCTGTCACTTTGAATTGATGCAGCAGTACCCGTCCTGTCTGCGGTCATAGCAAAATCACTCCACAACCTGGTCAGAAAACCCCTCTGTCCAACGCCACTTCGGATTTCTGCACCTCTAACACTTCTGTTCTGCTGCCCCCTGCTGCTCGTGTGAGAACGATCACGGGCGCTGTGTGCTGGGAATGCCTGAAGCAAACGGTCAACAAGAGTTGATTGTTTGGTTGCTAATATTAGTTCCAAGTTCTCATGTGGCATAATATTTTGCAATTTGCCTTTATAGCGAGGATCAAGGAGGCAGGCCAACCAGAACTCTCTGCCAAAACACGTCCGACTATCATCCACAGTCGGATCCTTCAGACGGAACCTGAAAACTCATCTCTTCAGGAAAGCCTACAGCCTGCACTGACACCGCTGCTGCCTCATCACCAACGAAGCTACCGCCTCACCAACACCGGAGCTACCGCCTCACCAACACCGGAGCTACCGCCTCACCAACACCGGAGCTCCTGCAACCCTCAACCTACTGTCTCCTTCCCCATAATCCTGTAGAATGTAAGCCCGCAAGGGCAGGGTCCTCGCCCCTCTGTATCAGTCCGTCATTGTTAGTTTGTTTACTGTATGAGATATTTGTAACTTGTATGTAACCTCTTCTCATGTACAGCACCATGGAATCAATGGTGCTATATAAATAAATAATAATAATAATAATAATAATAATAATAATCGTCATCGTTCATCATTTTAGTAACATTTTTTTCATTTTAGTGACAGAACTTCCGCGGTGTGTCTGTTGTCGCCCAAACACTTCATAGCCAATACAGCCTGCTGACGCTTGCCAGTAGCTGCCCCATAATGGGACAACTGGTGTGCAACAGTGGCAGCTGAGGATGGAGTGATTGGGCGACTGCGATCTGTGGACGAGCTCTCGCTTCTGCAGGAGGACGAGGAGGAGGGGGTGCGAACGCCTACAGCCAACTGTTTCCTAGACCGTGGGCTAGGCAGAACTGTCCCGAAATTGCTGTCCCCTGTGGACCCTGCATCCACCACATTCACCCAGTGTGCCGTGATGGACACGTAACGTCCCTGGCCATGCCTACTGGTCCATGCATCTGTTGTCAGGTGCACCTTTGTACTCACAGATTGCCTGAGTGCATGGACGATGCGCTCTTTCACATGCTGGTGGAGGGATGGGATGGCTTTTCTCGAAAAGAAGTGTCGACTGGGTAGCTCGTAGCGTGGTACAGCGTAGTCCATCAGGGCTTTGAAAGCTTCACTTTCAACTAACCGGTAGGGCATCATCTCTAACGAGATTAGTCTAGCTATGTGGTCGTTCAAACCCTGTGTACGCGGATGCGGGGATAAGTACTTCCTTTTTCTAACCAGAGTCTCATGTAGGGTGAGCTGGACTGGAGAGCTGGAGATCGTGGAACTAGCGGGTGTGCCGGTGGACATGGCAGACTGAGAGACGGTTGGAGACGATATTGTTTCCGCCTGTGCCCTAGATGCAGTGTTTCCTACTACGGAACTGGTGATTTCCTGACCCTGACTGCTTTGGCCTGGCAAAGAAACCTGCACAGATACTGCAGGTGGTGCGGAAAATGGTGGCCTTACAGTGACGGCAGGGATGTTGCATTGGTGACTAGCTTCATTGGCCGAGGGTGCTACAACCTTAAGGGACGTTTGGTAGTTAGTCCAGGCTTGCAAATGCATGGTGGTTAACCCTCCGTCACATACAATATTCGGACTAACGAGTTCACATACAATGTGCCTGTCAGGCGCCTGCTGGAAAAATACCTATAATATCTAATGTTTGCAATTTCAGTGCTCTAAAAGTGATCAGTGACCTTCATAGGGATGCAATAAAAGAGACTACACATAATCAGTTGCAAAAAAAACCATTTACTTAACATAAAACTAATAACTATGAAATACAAACTTTTCAAAACTCCCGCCAAATAGTCCCCAGTTCGACTCTCTCAAAAAAATGTACAAAGAAAATTTTTGAACACAAACTTAATTTTAAGGTACCTTAAGTACTATTAAAAACATATTCAATCAGAAGTAGATGCTGAGGTTTCCCCAGAAAAGTCACACTTGCAGAGCAAATAGCAAGAATTACACACCATTTTTGCATGTGTCAGGCAAATTGCTTTATGACATTTGAGACATTCATAATTTGAAAGCCTTCTGGTTCCGCTTTCCGTTTGGCAGGTGGTGCATCTCCTTCTTTTGTGAGGTGGTGCAGATGGTGACTTTTCACCATCATCTTCTGGGCGGAACCTTTTGAGCTGAACTTGAAGGCGAGAGGGGATACCGATTGTTTTCACGCTTCTCCTGCGTAGCTCTCCAAGTACTAGTTCATGGGCCAATTTTTTCAGATACAATCGTCTATTGAGTGGTTCAAGCTTGTTTTCAAGATAAATTACTTGTGAATTTATACCACCCAAATTCAACATAGCAAAAAATATGACCATTGGCCAGCGTTTGATGTTTCTACTGACGTTGAAAGTGGAGCACATCTGATCTGCTGTATCCACACCCCCTTTGGTGGCATTGTAAAATGTAATTATCTCTGGGGGTTTTTTCTGCCCCAGTCCCAGGATCGATGGCAGCATCATCATGAAGTGTTGATAGAAGAAGTACGATTTTTTTGGCATGTGGTACATAGGAAACTAAAGCCTTTCCATTATGGAATGCAAACATACTGCTGTACTGTTGTCTCTCTTTCACATTTACAAACTGTGGCGGCAATTCCCTTTTGTTTTTTCTTACAGTTCCCACATATGACAGCTTCTGAATTTTCAGATAATCAATCAGATCACAACTTGTAAACCAATTGTCAGCTGTAATATTGCGACCCGATCCAAATAAGGGTTCAGCCAGTCTTTTTACAACATCAATGGGTTTGTTGCTCACACAGTAAGGACCTTCTGGTTGTTTTCCTGCATAAACTTCCAGGTTGTAAGTGTAGGTCTTACTGGCATCAACAAGGGCATAAATTTTTATTCCATATTTGTTTGGCTTTGATGGAATATATTGAGGAAAGGCACATCTACCACGAAAACCAGGGAGCATTTCGTCAATAGTGAGATTCTCTCCAGGGTAATAACTTTGTTTACAGTTTGCAACAAATCTTTGAAATATATCACGAATTGGAGCAAGTCGGTCATGTGTTTTGCGTTCGGTTCGGGTAGTTCTGTCGTCAAACCGAAGGCAACGAATTAGAATCTTGAATCTGTTTATGGACATAACAAGGCTAAATTTTTCAACTCCATCCCCATCTTTACCCCAAAGTTCCTCCAAACTTTGTCTATTTGCCCTATAAGCTCCTGCAAGGTACAGTAATCCAAAAAAAGCACGCAGTTCTATTTCATCTGTGGACTTGATGGTTCTGTTGCAGATGTACTTGTCCTTTATAATGTCTATATATTGGTTGGTATATGTGACAATAGAGTCCAGAATGTCATCTGTAAATATACTGTTCCAGCATTCAACTGCAGTTTTTGCATTACGTGCAGTTCCTATTACTGCAGGAAGGTGAGTAATAATGTTTAAAGGTTCCCTACATTTTTTTCTGGAATGGCTTCTTGTTCCATTTAGTATTTTTATCTTTTCCAATATAATATGATCCAACTTCTTCATCCTCACCACTGTCACCATCTTGCTCTGTTTCAGAATCCAGGACACATTCTTCCACCTCATCATGAGAATCAATCTCACTTTCCTCTCCTAAATCCTCATTCAGTGTGAGGTCTCTATCATCTAACAGCATGTTTGTTACTTCGTCAACATAAAGTTGTTTGGATAAATTGTACATTTTCCTCTCCATTTCAGCAGATAATCTGAAGCAAGAGAAGGAATATGTTAGGGAACTACTGTATATGCCTGAGCAGCACACTTTCTTTTATAAAATCTCCCTTATTTCTATGAAATATCCTCACATTTTGTGCTATACATTCATAAAACAAGCTAAATAAACTATTGTGATGAATAAAAACATAAAATACCAACCTTACTGAATGTGACGTATTCACATACAATGAGCCTGAGAGATCTGTGCAGCTATATCCTCTCCCCTGAAGCTCTGAAATCCAACTGTGATATCAGGTTTCACAGACCTTCAAGAGACAGGAGACTACCTGGAGGGAGGGGGTTTCCTCACAATCTGGTGAGGAAGGAGAAATGAAAGTAAAAGAGAAGCGCCTGTCAGATCAGTTGTATGTGACGGAGGGTTAAATGTCTATGCATGCAACTTGTATTCAGACTTTTCAGATTCTGATCTCTGCTTAAGGTAGTTGAACATTTTTGACAGATGACTTTGTGCGGATCAATTGGATGTTGTTTAAAAAATGCCAGACTGCACTCTTTCTACCATCGGATACCTTTTCAGGCATTGCAGACTGAGCTTTAACCGGATGGACACGCTGTCCTCCAACAGTTTTTGGCTTTGCCACGCGTTTTGGGCCATTTACGGGCCCGGCAGATGGAACCTGTTGCGATGTTGATGCCTCCTGCGGCCCCTCCTCCTCCGCTTCAGAACTACTGCCGCCTGCACCCTGTTCCCCCAATGGCTGCCAATCAGGGTCAACAACTGGGTCATCTATAACCTCCTCTTCTAGCTTGTGCGCAACTTCGTCTGTGTCACCGTGTAAGTCGGTGGTAGAGCGTTCGTGACGGGGCAACATAGTCTCATCAGGGTCTGATTCTGGATCAGTACCCTGCGAGGGCAATGTTGTGGTCTGAGTCAAAGGACCAGCATAGTAGTCTGGCTGTGGCTGTGCATCAGTGCACTCCATGTCAGATTCAACTTGTAATGGGCATGGCCTGTTAACTGTTTCACTTTCTAAGCAAGGGACGGTATGTGTAAAGAGCTACATGGAGTAACCCATTGTGTCGCCTGCTGCATCCTTCTCTGTTGTTGTTTTTGCTGAAGAGGACAAGGAAGCGACTTGTCCTTGACCGTGAACATCCACTAACGACGCGCTGCTTTTACATTTACCAGTTTCAAAAGAGGAGGCAAAAGAGCTAGAGGCTGAGTCAGCAAGGTAAGCCAAAACTTGCTCTTGCTGCTCCGGCTTTAAAAGCGGTTTTCCTACTCCCAGAAAAGGGAGCGTTCGAGGCCTTCTGTAGTGAGACGACGAACCTGGCTCCACAGCTCCAGGCTTAGGTGCAATATTTTTTTTCCCACGACCACCTGATGCTCCACTACCACTACCATCATTACCAGCTGACAATGAACGCCCACGGCCACGACCTCTTCCACCAGACTTCCTCATTGTTTTAAAAACGTAACCAAAGTAACGGTATTTGTTGCTGTCAAACAACTTACACGGTGAGCTATAACTTCAGTATGATTTAGATATCCCTTTACAGGTGGGTGAGACCGCAAGGAAAATCAGGCACAATGTTACACACTCTGTTTTCGGTGGCACCAAATGAGAGAGATGCCACACACGCAGGACTGTCACTCAAGCAGAAATGTCAATATTGTTCTACCACTTTTTTTTTTGATTTGTTCAGGGAGAATTTAGAAACCAAATAAAAAATAAAAATAGGCTTTCTATGGCCCACTATTTGAGAGAGAGAGATGGCACACCCAGGAGTCAAGACTGGCACACAAGCAGAAAGGGCAATATTAATCTCCCACTGATTTTTTTTTTTTTCAGGGAGACTTTAGAAACAAAATAAAATAAAATGATTTTTTCAGGAAGAATTTAGAAACCAAATAAAATAAAATGATTTTTTCAGGGAGAATTTAGAAACCAAATAAAAAATGATTTTTTCAGGGAGAATTTAGAAACCAAAAAATAAAAAAAATAGGCTTTCTATGGCCCACTATTTGAGAGAGAGATGGCACACCCAGGAGTCAAGACTGGCACACAAGCAGAAAGGGCAATATTAATCTCCCACTAATTTCTTTTTGATTTTTTCAGGGAGAATTTAGAAACACAATAAAAAAAAAATTGGCTTCCTATGGCCCAGTGCCCACTATTTGAGAGAGAGATGGCACACCCAGGAGTCAAGACTGGCACACAAGCAGAAAGGGCAATATTAATCTCCCACTGATTTTTTTTTTTTTTCAGGGAGACTTTAGAAACAAAATAAAATGATTTTTTCAGGAAGAATTCAGAAACCAAATAAAATAAAATGATTTTTTCAGGGAGAATTTAGAAACCAAATAAAAAAAAATAGCCTTTCTATGGCCCAGTGCCCACTATTTGAGAGAGAGAGATGGCACACCCAGGAGTCAAGACTGGCACACGAGCAGAAAGGGCAATATTAATCGCCCACTGATTTCTTTTTGATTTTTTCAGGGAGAATTTAGAAACACAATAAAAAAAAAATAGGCTTTCTATGGCCCACTATTTGAGAGAGAGATGGCACACCCAGGAGTCAGGAGTGGCACACAAGCAGAAAGGGCAATATTAATCTCCCACTGATTTCTTTTTGATTTTTTCAGGGAGAATTTAGAAACACAATAAAAAAAAAATAGGCTTCCTATGGCCCAGTGCCCACTATTTGAAAGAGAGAGATGGCACACCCAGGAGTCAGGAGTGGCACACAAGCAGAAAGGGCAGTATTAATCTCCCACTGATTTCTTTTTGATTTTTTCA
Organism: Ranitomeya imitator; assembly: GCF_032444005.1. Classification (NCBI taxonomy): domain Eukaryota; kingdom Metazoa; phylum Chordata; class Amphibia; order Anura; family Dendrobatidae; genus Ranitomeya; species Ranitomeya imitator. Next base: position 516,264,756 of record NC_091287.1, read on the forward strand.
GTGAGAATTTAGAAACACAATAAAAAAAAATAGGCTTTCTATGGCCCAGTGCCCACTATTTGAAAGAGAGAGATGGCACACCCAGGAGTCAGGAGTGGCACACAAGCAGAAAGGGCAATATTAATCTCCCACTGATTTCTTTTTGATTTTTTCAGGGAGAATTTAGAAACACAATAAAAAAAAAATAGGCTTTCTATGGCCCACTAGTTGAGAGAGAGAGATGGCACACCCAGGAGTCAGGAGTGGCACACAAGCAGAAAGGGCAATATTAATCTCCCACTGATTTTTTTTAATTTTTTCTGGGAGTATTTAGAAACCCAATAAAAAAAAAAATAATAGGCTTTCTATGGCCCACTATTTGAGAGAGAGATGGCACACTCAGGACTGGCACAGAAGCCCAAAGGCCAATATTAATCTCCCACTGTTTTTTTTTTATCAGGGAGAATTTATAAACCCCACAAAAAAAAACAGAAAAATGAAAAGGCTTTCTATGGCCCACTATGTGAGAGAGATGGCACACACAGGGATGGCACTCTAGCAGAAATGCCAATCTTAATCTCCCACAAAAAAACAAAAAACAGGGACTATCCTACAATTACTATCTCCCTGCAATAATCTCAGCCAGGTATGGCAGGCAGCAATAAGGAGTGGACTGATGCACAAATGAAATAAAAAGTGTGGACAAACAAACAAGATAGCGGTGCAGAAAGGAAGGAACAACAGGATTTGTGCTTTGAAAAAAGCAGTTGGTTTGCACAGCGGCGTACACACAGCAATGCAGCTATCAGGGAGCCTTCTAGGGCAGCCTAATGAGCTACAGCGCTGAGGAAAAAAAAATGTAGCTTCCACTGTCCCTGCAAACAAAAGGTGGTGTTGGACAGTGGAAATCGCTACAGCACAAGCGGTTTGGTGGTTAATGGACCCTGCCTAACGCTATCCCTGCTTCTGATGAAGCGGCAGCAACCTCTCCCTAGGCTCAGATCAGCAGCAGTAACATGGCGGTCGGCGGGAACGCCCCTTTATAGCCCCTGTGACGCCGCAGACAGCAAGCCAATCACTGCAATGCCCTTCTCTAAGATGGTGGGGACCAGGACCTATGTCATCACGCTGCCCACACTCTGCGTCCACCTTCATTGGCTGAGAAATGGCGCTTTTCGCGTAATTGAAACGCGACTTTGGCGTGAAAGTCGCGTACCGCATGGCCGACCCCACACAAGGGTCGGATCGGGTTTCATGAAACCCGACTTTGCCAAAAGTCGGCGACCTTTAAAAATGAACGATCCGTTTCGCTCAACCCTAGTAATGAAATAAGGGAAAATACACAGTCAGGGGGGGTGGGACACCTCTACAAAAGACTCAGGTTTGGCCAACCTGCTAGCTGTTGTCTCTTTTATGGGAGAGACTTTACCATCTTGCTTTTTGGCCACGTTCAAATGTTCAGTATTTGGTTGTTATTTTACATCAGTATTTGTAAGCCAAAACCAGGAGTGGGTAAGCAATCCATATGTGGTGACAAGTATCTATTTTAACTTTCCTCTGATTGTTCCACTCCTGATTTTAGCTTATAAATACTTATGTAAAATACTAACCACATACTGAATGTGTGAATGTGGCCTTAAAACTAATCTGTCAGTAGGATCCTACCTCCTACGGGTTTGTGCACATTCATGTATTTTTAGTCTGAGTATTGTCCATGAAAGCAACAGACAGCACTTGGTCCAATGTTATTCAATGGTGCAATGCAGATGACCAATTGTTTTCACAGACCAAATTGGTGTATGCAAACAATTGCAGCATGCACGAGTTTCCTCCATAAATCAGATGAGATTCTCCCATTCAAGTGTCAGGGTGAAGAAAAAAATCGGAAGCACAATTCAAATGCCGCTGTCAGAGTTTGACAGCGGCATTTAACTAGTTAATAGCTGTGGGTGGATCACAATTCCACCCACGCCTATTGCGGGCACATGTCAGCTGTTTAAGGCTATGTGCACACTTTGCAGATTCCACTGCGGATTTTTCCGCAGCGGAATTGCAAAATCCGCAGTGAAAACCCATCGCGGTTTTTACTGCGGATTTATCGCGGTTTTTACTGCGTTTTCTTCTGCGGATTTTCAACTGCAGTTTTCTATTGGAGCAGCTGAAAATCCGCAGAAAAGAAGTGACATGCTGCGGAATGTAATCCGCAGCGTTTCCGCGCGGATTTTTCTGCAGCATGTGCACAGCGTTTTTTGTTTCCCATAGGTTTACATTGAAATGTAAACTCATGGGAAACTGCTGCGGATCCGCAGCGGTCAAATCCGCTGCGGATCCGCAGCAAAATCCGCAAAGTGTGAATATAGCCTAAAACAGCTGACATGTCCTGGAAAAGATGTGGGCTCACCATCGGTGCTCACATCAAAGCGGGGGATACCAACATCAGCATACTATTACGCCCGATGTCGGTAAGGGGATAATAGACTATTCTAAAGCTAAAACATAAATGTTTACATCATTATAAATCTATTAAATGTTAATTACCAAGATTAGATGCTATTGTCTATAAAAAGCAAGTCTCCACTAAGGTCTGTCATCTGTCAATGGAAATATACGTAGCTTCCACATTACTGGTAGCAAAAAAGGCTCTGGAAAAGCAAAATACTGTTTTTTTCGAAACGTTGCCCTTTTAGATTAAATTATTTGCTTGAGATGCTGTCTTCCTTTGAATTTTACAAGGGACTCATGGATATATATGTTTTTTGTTTAGCCCCTTAGTGACAGAGCCAATTTGGTACTTAATGACCGAGCCAATTTTTACAATTCTGACCACTGTCATTTTATGAGGTTATAACTCTGGAACGCTTCAACGGATCCCGCTGATTCTGAGATTGTTTTTTTCGAGACATATTGTACTTCATAATAGTCGTAACATTTCTTCGATATTACTTGTGATTATTTATGAAAAAAATGGAAATATGGCGAAAATTTTTAAAATTTTGCAATTTTCAAACTTTGTATTTTTATGCCCTTAAATCAGAGAGATATGTCACAAAAAATAGTTAATAAATAACATTTCCCACATGTCTACTTTACATCACCACAATTTTGGAAACAAAATTTTTTTTGTTAGGGAGTTGTAAGGGTTAAAAGTTGACCAGCAATTTCTCATTTTTACAACACCTTTTTTTTTGGGACCACATCACATTTGAAGTCATTTTGATGGGTCTATATGATAGAAAATAACGAAGTTTGACACCATTCTAAAAACTACACCCCTCAAGGTTCTCAAAACCACATTCAAGAAGTTTATTAACCCTTTACGTGCTTCACAGGAACTGAAACAATGTGGAAGGAAAAAATGAACATTTAACTTTTTTTTGCAAACATTTTAATTTAGAACCATTTTTTTTATTTTCACAAGTGTAAAAACAGAAATATAACCATAAATTTTGTTATGCAATTTCTCCTGAATACGCCAATACCCCATATGTGAGGGTAAACCACTGTTTGGGTGCACCGCAGAACTTGGAAGTGAAGGAGCGCCGTTTGACTTTTTCAATGCAGAATTGGCTGGAATTGAGATCGGACGCCATGTCGCGCTTAGAGAGCCCCTGATGTGCCTAAACAGTGGAAACCCCCCACAAGTGACACCATTTTGTAAACTAGACCCCTTAAGGAACTTATCTAGATGTGTGGTGAGCACTTTGAACCCCCATGTGCTTCACAGAAGTTTAGAACGTTGAGCCGTGAAAATAAGAAAAATTGCATTTTTTCTACAAAAATTATCTTTTTGCCCCCAAATTTTTATTTTCACAAGGGTAACAGGAGAAATTAGACCACAATAGTTGTAGTGCAATTTCTCCTGAGTATGTCAATACCCAATATGTGGGGGTAAACCACTGAGCTTGGAAGAGAAGGAGTGCCGTTTTACTTTTTAAATGTAGAATTGTCTGGAATTGAGATTGGACGCCATGTCGCGTTTGGAGAGCCTCTGATGTGCCTAACCAGTGGAAACCCCCCACAAGTGACCCCATTTTGGAAACTAGACCCCCCAAGGAACTTATCTAGATGTGTGGTGAGAACTTTGAATGCCCAAGTGCTTCACAGAAGTTTAGAATGCAGAGTCGTGAAAATAAATTTTTTTTTTTTTTTCCACAAAAAAGATTTTATAGCCCCAACTTTTTATTTTCACAAGGGTAACAGGAGAAATTGGACCCCAAAAGTTGTTTTCCAATTTATCCCGAGTACGCTGATGCCCCATATGTGTGGGTAACCCACTGTTTGGGCACACGGCAGAGCTCAGAAGGGAGAGAGCACCATTTGACTTTTTGAGCGCAAAATTGGCTGTCGTGTTTGGAGACCCCCTGATGTAACTAAACAGTGAAAACCCCCCAATTCTAGCTCCAACCCTAACCCCAACACACCCCTAACCCTAATGCCAACCCAATCCATAATCCTAATCACTAACCCTAACGATAATCACAACCCTTACCCCAAAACAACCCTAATGTCAACCCTAAACATAACCCTAATCAAAACCCTAAATCCAACACACCCCTAATCCTAATCTCAACCCTAACCTTAAACCTAACCCTAATCCCATTACACCCCTAATCACAACCCTAACCTTAACCCTAATCCCAAACCTAACCCTAATCCCAAGCGTAACCCTAATGCCAACCCTAACCCTAATACCAACCCTAATCCAAACCCTAACCCTAATCCCAGCTCTAACCCTAACTTTAGCCCCAACCCTAGCCCTAACTTTAGCCCCAACCCTAACCCTAGCCCTAAGGCTACTTTCACACTTGCGTCGTTTGGCATCCGTCGCAATCCGCCGTTTTGGACAAAAAGCGGATCCTCCAAATGTGCCCGCAGGATGCGTTTTTTTCCCATAGACTTGTATTGCCGACGGATGGTGACGGATGGCCACACGTCCCGTCCGTCGTGCACTGGATCAGTTGTGTTTTGGCGGACCGACAGCACAAAAAACGTTCAATGTATCGTTTTTTTGTACGTCGTGTCCGCCATTTCTGACCGCGCATGCGTGGCCATATCTCCGCCCCCTCCTCCCCAGGACATAGATTGGGCAGCGGATGCGTTGAAAAACTACATCCGCTGCCCACGTAGTGCACAATTTTCACAACGTGCGTCGGTGTGTCGGGCCGATGCATTGCGACGACCCCGTACCGACGTAAGTGTGAAAGAACCCTAACCCTGAATTTAGCCCCAACCCTAACCCTAAATTTAGCCCCAACCCTAACCCTAGCCCTAACCCTAGCCCTAACCCTAACTCTAGCCCTAACCCTAACTCTAACCCTAACCCTAGCCCTAACCCTAACCCTAGCCCTAACCCTAACTCTAGCCCTAACCCTAACCCTAGCCCTAACCCTAACCCTAGCCCTAACCCTAGCCCTAACTCTAGCCCTAACCCTAGCCCTAACCCTAGCCCTAACCCTAGCCCTAACCCTAACTCTAACCCTAACCCTAGCCCTAACCCTAACCCTAGCCCTAACCCTAACTCTAGCCCTAACCCTAACCCTAGCCCTAACCCTAGCCCTAACCCTAGCCCTAACTCTAGCCCTAACCCTAGCCCTAACCCTAGCCCTAACCCTAGCCCTAACCCTAGCTCTAAACCTAGCCCTAACCCTAAACCTAGCCCTAATCCTAACCCTAACCCTAGCCTAACCCTAGCTCTAACCCTAGCTCTAAGCCTAGCCTTAACCCTAGCCCTAACCCTAACCCTAATTTTAGCCCCAACTGCTCTTCTTCTGTCGGGCGGTAGATGGCGATAGATGGCGGGCGCACTGCGCATGCGCCCGCCATTTTCTTTTCCCCGGCAGCCAGGAGGAGCAGCAGGAGGACCCAGGGACACCGGTGAGTATGATAGGGTCCCCGAATCCCCCTATTTCTCTGTCCTCTGATGTGCGATCACATCAGAGGACAGAGAATTACACTTTAATTTTTTTTTTTTGCGGTAGCCGGTAAACAGTTAATTACCGGCGATCGCAAAACAGGGGTCGGTAAAACCGACCCCGATCATGTTCTTTGGGGTCTCGGCTACCCCCTGCAGCCGAGACCCCAAAGATTCTCCCGGTGCCGGCCGGCGCACTGCGCATGCGCCCGCCATTTTGAAGATGGCAGCGCCCACCGAGAGCCACAAGGAGCACCGGTGGAGATAGGTGAGTATCGGGGGGGGGGCTATCTGGGACCCCTTTTCTCTGTCCTCCGATGTGCGATCACATCGGAGGACAGAGAAATTTGAGATCGCATTTTTTTTGTGATCGCCGGTAAACGGTTAATTACCGGCGATCGCAAATGCGGGGTCGGTAAAAAAAACCCCGAATCATGTTCTCCGGGGTCTCGGCTACCCCCAGCAGCCAAGACCCCAGAGAAAATCCGACTCTGGGGGGCGCTATTCACTTTTTCCACAGCGCCGTTAATTAACGGCTCTGTGGTTTAAGTACCCTTAGTGGCCGCCGTTAAAAGGCGTATCGGCGGTCGCTAAGGGGTTAGAGCCTTAAAAACGTTTCTGTGAACTCTTCGATGATGGGTCTTATCTTATATAGTCTGTGATGTTCTGGGGCATTTCTAAGTAGACATTGACTATTGTTTCTAAAATGCCAAATCCTCATGAGCACTTCACAGCAGGCACTAGGAAAAATTACAGAAAACATAGGGGTGGCTTGAACAGGGCGATAGGACCTGTAAGACCAAATGCTCATCTTTTTAACAAATCCCATGGCAAATGTAAGCCCTACATTTTTTTTTTTTAATTTCAGGAAGATTAATTGGTGCCCATAAATTTGATCTAGCATAATCGGATCAGACATTCTGACTGATAAATTGGGAAACATATACAGTGGGGCAAAAAAGTATTTAGTCAGTCAGCAATAGTGCAAGTTCCACCACTTAAAAAGATGAGAGGCGTCTGTAATTTACATCATAGGTAGACCTCAACTATGGGAGACAAACTGAGAAAAAAAAATCCAGAAAATCACATTGTCTGTTTTTTTAACATTTTATTTGTATATTATGGTGGAAAATAAGTATTTGGTCAGAAACAAAATTTCATCTCAATACTTTGTAATATATCCTTTGTTGGCAATGACAGAGGTCAAACGTTTTCTGTAAGTCTTCACAAGGTTGCCACACACTGTTGTTGGTATGTTGGCCCATTCCTCCATGCAGATCTCCTCTAGAGCAGTGATGTTTTTGGCTTTTCGCTTGGCAACACGGACTTTCAACTCCCTCCAAAGGTTTTCTATAGGGTTGAGATCTGGAGACTGGCTAGGCCACTCCAGGACCTTGAAATGCTTCTTACGAAGCCACTCATTCGTTGCCCTGGCAGTGTGCTTTGTATCATTGTCATGTTGAAAGACCCAGCCACGTTTCATCTTCAATGCCCTTGCTGATGGAAGGAGGTTTGCACTCAAAATCTCACGATACATGGCCCCATTCATTCTTTCATGTACCCAGATCAGTCGTCCTGGCCCCTTTGCAGAGAAACAGCCCCAAAGCATGATGTTTCCACCACCATGCTTTACAGTAGGTATGGTGTTTGATGGATGCAACTCAGTATTCTTTTTCCTCCAAACACGACAAGTTGTGTTTCTACCAAACAGTTCCAGTTTGGTTTCATCAGACAATAGGACATTCTCCCAAAACTCCTCTGGATCATCCAAATGCTCTCTAGCAAACTTCAGACGGGCCCGGACATGTACTGGCTTAAGCAGTGGGACACGTCTGGCACTGCAGGATCTGAGTCCATGGTGGCGTAGTGTGTTACTTATGGTAGGCCTTGTTACATTGGTCCCAGCTCTCTGCAGTTCATTCACTAGGTCCCCCCGCGTGGTTCTGGGATTTTTGCTCACCGTTCTTGTGATCATTCTGACCCCACGGGGTGGGATTTTGCGTGGAGCCCCAGATCGAGGGAGATTATCAGTGGTCTTGTATGTCTTCCATTTTCTAATTATTGCTCCCACTGTTGATTTCTTCACTCCAAGCTGGTTGGCTATTGCAGATTCAGTCTTCCCAGCCTGGTGCAGGGCTACAATTTTGTTTCTGGTGTCCTTTGACAGCTCTTTGGTCTTCACCATAGTGGAGTTTGGAGTCAGACTGTTTGAGGGTGTGCACAGGTGTCTTTTTATACTGATAACAAGTTTAAACAGGTGCCATTACTACAGGTAATGAGTGGAGGAAAGAGGAGACTCTTAAAGAAGAAGTTACAGGTCTGTGAGAGCCAGAAATCTTGATTGTTTGTTTCTGACCAAATACTTATTTTCCACCATAATATGCAAATAAAATGTTAAAAAAACAGACAATGTGATTTTCTGGATTTTTTTTTTCTCAGTTTGTCTCCCATAGTTGAGGTCTACCTATGATGTAAATTACAGACGCCTCTCATCTTTTTAAGTGGTGGAACTTGCACTATTGCTGACTGACTAAATACTTTCTTGCCCCACTGTAAATTTGTTTGTAGGACAACATGCTGTAGCAAGCGATCTGTTATAAACAAGTTAAAAAATTAACTGGTCCAAAATCTACCACCTCCACATTCATACTATGAATGCCATTAAAATCAGTGATGAATGGAGTAACTGAATCCAAAACTTTCCATCTGGGAAATGCTACATCCAGTGGCAAAGCCCCTTGTAGATTGGCATGCATCAATTCTCTAGTACTAAAGTCATTCTTGTATTAGGCTTTGTTCCCTGATTTTTAGATGTTTCTCCAGTAGCACTATTTGCCTCTCTTGCATTGGTCCTTGTCATTTTTGAGGATGGTCCTGAATGACTGCTCATTTCTGAGCTATCACTGTCGCTGAAACTAAAGCCCTTGAAATCCTCATCACCATCTGACACTGCACTTTTTTCACTGTCAGATGATAAAAGGGCATATGCCTCCTCTGCAGTATAAAACTGAAGTGCCATTTTATTACTTTTTATATATTTGTTTACATATAAATGTACACTACAGCATATTTTGTATAAAATATTTTCCTATCAAATTATGTATATAATATTTATAGTATTGTTTATAGTGTTTGTATGTGTATGTCAGTCCAAAAAATGAACCAATTGATTAAAGCAAATAATTGTTTAACACAACTAAAGGATTAGCATAACTACCGTATATACTCGAGTATAAGCCGACCCCCCTAATTTTGCCACAAAAAACTGGGAAAACTTATTGACTCGAGTATAAGCCTAGGGTGGAAAATGCAGCAGCTACCGGTAAATGTCAAAAATAAAAATAATGCTCCATACTGTTCATTATGGCCCCATAGATGCTCCATATAAAGCTGTGCCACATATAATGCTCTGCACCGTTCATTATGGCCCCATAGATGCTCCACATAAAGCTGTGCCACATATCATGCTCTGCTGCACCATTCAGTATGGCCCCATAGATGCTCCATATAAAGCTGTGCCATATATAATGCTCTGCACCGTTCATTATTGCCCCATAGATGCTCCATATAAAGCTGTGCCATATAGAATGCTCTGCACCGTTCATTATGGCCCCATAGAAGCTCCATATAAAGCTGTGCCATATATAATGCTCTGCACCGTTCAGTATGGCCCCATAGATGCTCCATATAAAGCTGTGCCTTATATAATGCTCTGCACCGTTCTTTATGGCCCCATAAATGCTCCATATAAAGCTGTGCCATATATAATGCTCTGCACTGTTCATTATGGCCCCATAGATGCTCCACATAAAGCTGTGCCATATATAATGTTCTGCACTGTTCATTATAGCCCCATAGATGCTCCATATAAAGCTGTGCCATATATAATGCTCTGCACCGTTCATTATGGCCCCATAGATGCTCCATATAAAGCTGTGCCATATATAATGCTCTGCACCGTTCATTGTGGCCCCATAGATGCTCCATATAAAGCTGTGCCATATATAATGCTCTGCACTGTTCATTATGGCCCCATAGATGCTCCATATAAAGCTGTGCCATATATAATGCTCTGCACCGTTCATTATGGCCCCATAGATGCTCCATATAAAGCTGTGCCATATATAATGCTCTGCACCGTTCATTATGGCCCCATAGATGCTCCATATAAAGCTGTGCCATATATAATGCTCTGCACCGTTCATTATGGCCCCATAGATGCTCCATATAAAGCTGTGCCATATAGAATGCTCTGCACCGTTCATTATGGCCCCATAGATGCTCCATATAAAGCTGTGCCATATATAATGCTCTACACCGTTCATTATGGCCCAATAGATGCTCCATATAAAGCTGTGCCATATAGAATGCTCTGCACCGTTCATTATGGCCCCATAGATGCTCCATATAAAGCTGTGCCATATATAATGCTCTGCACCGTTCAGTATGGCCCCATAGATGCTCCATATAAAGCTGTGCCATATATAATGTTCTGCACCATTCATTATGGCCCCATAGATGCTCCATATAAAGCTGTGCCCTATATAATGCTCTGCACCATCCATTATGGCCCCATAGATGCTCCTTATAAAGCTGTGCCATATATAATGCTCTGCAACATTCATTATGGCCCCATAGATGCTCCTTATAAAGCTGTGCCATATAGAATGCTCTGCACCGTTCATTAGGGCCCCATAGATGCTCCTTATAAAGCTGTGCCATATAGAATGCTCTGCACCATTCATTATGGCCCCATATGCTCCATATAAAGCTGTGCAATATATAATGCTCTGCACCGTTCAGTATGGCCCCATAGATGCTCCATATAAAGCTGTGCCATATATAATGTTCTGCACCATTCATTATGGCCCCATAGATGCTCCTTATAAAGCTGTGCCCTATATAATGCTCTGCACCATCCATTATGGCCCCATAGATACTCCATATAAAGCTGTGCCATATATAATGCTCTGCACTGTTCATTATGGCCCCATAGATGCTCCACATAAAGCTGTGCCATATATAATGTTCTGCACTGTTCATTATAGCCCCATAGATGCTCCATATAAAGCTGTGCCATATATAATGCTCTGCACCGTTCATTATGTCCCCATAGATGCTCCATATAAAGCTGTGCCATATATAATGCTCTGCACCGTTCATTGTGGCCCCATAGATGCTCCATATAAAGCTGTGCCATATCGAATGCTCTGCATTGTTCATTGTGGCCCCATAGATGCTCCATATAAAGCTGTGCCATATAGAATGCTCTGCACCGTTCATTATGGCCCCATAGATGCTCCATATAAAGCTGTGCCATATATAATGCTCTACACCGTTCATTATGGCCCCATAGATGCTCCATATAATGCTGTGCCATATAGAATGCTCTGCACCGTTCATTATGGCCCCATAGATGCTCCACATAAAGCTGTGCCATATATAATGCTCTGCACCATCCATTATGGCCCCATAGATGCTCCTTATAAAGCTGTGCCATATATAATGCTCTGCACCATTCATTATGGCCCCATAGATGCTCCTTATAAAGCTGTGCCATATAGAATGCTCTGCACCGTTCATTATGGCCCCATAGATGCTCCTTATAAAGCTGTGCCATATAGAATGCTCTGCACCATTCATTATGGCCCCATATGCTCCATATAAAGCTGTGCAATATATAATGCTCTGCACCGTTCATTATGGCCCCATAGATGCTCCTTATAAAGCTGTGCCATATACAATGCTCTGCACCATTCATTATGGCCCCATAGATGCTCCATATAAAGCTGTGCCATATATAATGCTCTGCACTGTTCATTATGGCCCCATATGCTCCATATAAAGCTGTGCAATATATAATGCTCTGCATCATTCATTGTGGCCCCATAGATGCTCCATATAAAGCTGTGCCATATAGAATGTTCTGCACCGTTTAGTATGGCCCCATAGATGCTACACATAAAGCTGTGCCATATAGAATGCTCTGCACCGTTCATTATGGCCCCATAGATGCTCCTTATAAAGCTGTGCCATATATAATGCTCTGCACTGTTCATTATGGCCCCATATGCTCCATATAAAGCTGTGCAATATATAATGCTCTGCACCATTCATTATGGCCCCATATGCTCCATATAAAGCTGTGCAATATATAATGCTCTGCACCATTCATTATGGCCCCATAGATGCTCCATATAAAGCTGTGCCATATACAATGCTCTGCACCATTCATTATGGCCCCATAGATGCTCCATATAAAGCTGTGCCATATACAATGCTCTGCACCATTCATTGTGGCCCCATAGATGCTCCTTATAAAGCTGTGCCATATATAATGCTCTGCATCATTCATTGTGGCCCCATAGATGCTCCATATAAAGCTGTGCCATATATAATGCTCTGCACCGTTCATTATGGCCCCATAGATGCTCCATACAAAGCTGTGCCATATAGAATGCTCTGCACCGTTCATTATGGCCCCATAGATGCTCCATATAAATCTGTGCAACATATAATGCTCTGCACCATTCAGTATGGCCCCATAGACGCTCCACATAAAGCTGTGCAATATATAATGTTCTGCACCGTTCATTATGGCCCCATAGATGCTCCATATTATGCTGTGCCATATAGAATGTTCTGCACCGTTCATTGTGGCCCCATATGCTCCATATAAAGCTGTGCCATATAGAATGCTCTGCACCATTCATTATGGCCCCATATGCTCCATATAAAGCTGTGCCATATAGAATGTTCTGCACCGTTCATTATGGCCCCATAGATGCTCCACATAAAGCTGTGCCATATAGAATGCTCTACAACCGTTCATTATGGCCCCATAGATGCTCCATAGAAAGCTGTGCCCCACATAATGCTCTGCACCGTTCAGTATGGCCCCATAGATGCTCCATAGAAGGCTGTGCCCCATATATATTGCTCTGCACCGTTGATTATGGCCCCATAGATGCTCCTTATATTGCTGTGCCCCATATATAATGCTCTGCACTGTTCATTATGGCCCCATAGATGCTCCATATAAAGCTGTGTCCCATATATAATGTTCTGCACCGTTCATTATGGCCCCATAGATGCTCCATATAAAGCTGTGCCATATATAATGCTCTGCACCATTCATTATTGCCACATAGATGCACCTTATAAAGCTGTGCAATATAGAATGCTCTATACCATTCATTATGGCCCCATAGATGCTCCATATAAATCTGTGCCATATATAATGCTCTGCACTGTTCATTATGGCCCCGTAGGTGCTCCACATAAAGCTGTGCCACATATAATGTTCTGCACCGTTTAGTATGGCCCCATAGATGCTCCATATAAAGCTGTGCCATATATAATGTTCTGCACCATTCATTATGGCCCCATAGATGCTCCATATAAATCTGTGCCATATATAATGCTCTGCACCGTTCATTATGGCCCCATAGATGCTCCTTATAAAGCTGTGCCATATAGAATGCTCTGCACCGTTCATTGTGGCCCCATATGCTCCATATAAAGCTGTGCCATATATAATGTTCTGCACCATTCATTATGGCCCCATAGATGCTCCACATAAAGCTGTGCCATATAGAATGCTCTGCACCATTCATTATTGCCCCATAGATGCTCCATATAAATCTGTGCCAAATATAATGCTCTGCACCGTTCAGTATGACCCCATAGATGCTCCACATAAAGCTGTGCCATATATAATGCTCTGCACCATTCATTATTGCCCCATAGATGCTCCATATAAATCTGTGCCAAATATAATGCTCTGCACCGTTCATTATGGCCCCATAGATGCTCCACATAAAGCTGTGCAATATATAATGTTCTGCACCGTTCATTATGGCCCCATAGATGCTCCACATAAAGCTGTGCAATATATAATGCTCTGCACCGTTCATTATTGCCCCATAGATGCTCCATATAAATCTGTGCCATATAGAATGCTCTGCACCGTTCATTATGGCCCCATAGATGCTCCATATAAATCTGTGCCATATATAATGCTCTGCACCGTTCATTATGGCCCCATAGATGCTCCATATAAAGCTGTGCCATATATAATGTTCTGCACCATTCATTATGGCCCCATAGATGCTCCGTATAAAGCTGTGCCATATATAATGTTCTGCACCGTTCATTATGGCCCCATAGATGCTCCATATAAAGCTGTGCCAAATATAATGCTCTGCACCGTTCATTATGGCCCCATAGATGCTCCACATAAAGCTATGCAATATATAATGCTCTGCACCGTTCAGTATGACCCCATAGATGCTCCACATAAAGCTATGCAATATATAATGCTCTGCACCGTTCATTATGGCCCCATAGATGCTCCATATAAAGCTGTGCCATATATAATGTTCTGCACCATTCATTATGGCCCCATAGATGCTCCATATAAATCTGTGCCAAATATAATGCTCTGCACCGTTCATTATGGCCCCATAGATGCTCCACATAAAGCTGTGCAATATATAATGCTCTGCACCGTTCAGTATGGCCCCATATATGCTCCTTATAAAGCTGTGCCATATATAATGCTCTGCACCGTTCATTATTGCCCCATAGATGCTCCATATAAATCTGTGCCATATATAATGCTCTGCACCATTCATTATGGCCCCATAGATGCTCCATATAAAGCTGTGCCATATAGAATGCTCTGCACCGTTCATTATGGCCCCATAGATGCTCCATATAAAGCTGTGCCATATAGAATGCTCTGCACCGTTCATTATGGCCCCATAGATGCTCCATATAAAGCTGTGCCATATATAATGTTCTGCACTGTTCATTTATAGCCCCATAGATGCTCCATATAAAGCTGTGCCATATATAATGCTCTGCACCGTTCATTATGTCCCCATAGATGCTCCATATAAAGCTGTGCCATATATAATGCTCTGCACCGTTCAGTATGACCCCATAGATGCTCCACATAAAGCTGTGCCATATATAATGTTCTGCACCGTTCATTATGGCCCCATAGATGCTCCACATAAAGCTATGCAATATATAATGCTCTGCACCGTTCATTATGGCCCCATAGATGCTCCATATAAAGCTGTGCCATATATAATGTTCTGCACCATTCATTATGGCCCCATAGATGCTCCATATAAAGCTGTGCCATATATAATGTTCTGCACCATTCATTATGGCCCCATAGATGCTCCATATAAATCTGTGCCAAATATAATGCTCTGCACCGTTCATTATGGCCCCATAGATGCTCCACATAAAGCTGTGCAATATATAATGCTCTGCACCGTTCAGTATGGCCCCATATATGCTCCTTATAAAGCTGTGCCACATATAATGTTCTGCATCATTCATTATGGCCCCATAGATGCTCCACATAAAGCTGTGCCATATAGAATGCTCTACAACCGTTCATTATGGCCCCATAGATGCTCCATATAAATCTGTGCCAAATATAATGCTCTGCACCATTCATTATGGCCCCATAGATGCTCCACATAAAGCTGTGCAATATATAATGCTCTGCACCGTTCAGTATGGCCCCATATATGCTCCTTATAAAGCTGTGCCATATATAATGCTCTGCACCGTTCATTATTGCCCCATAGATGCTCCATATAAAGCTGTGCCATATATAATGCTCTGCACCGTTCATTGTGGCCCCATAGATGCCCCATATAAAGCTGTGCCATATATAATGCTCTGCACTGTTCATTATGGCCCCATAGATGCTCCATATAAAGATGTGCCATATAAAATGCTCTGCATTGTTCATTGTGGCCCCATAGACGCTCCACATAAAGCTGTGCGATATATAATGTTCTGCACCGTTCATTATGGCCCCGTAGATGCTCCACATAAAGCTGTGCCATATAGAATGCTCTGCACCGTTCATTATGGCCCCATAGATGCTCCATATAAATCTGTGCAACATATAATGCTCTGCACCATTCAGTATGGCCCCATAGACGCTCCACATAAAGCTGTGCGATATATAATGTTCTGCACCGTTCATTATGGCCCCATAGATGCTCCACATAAAGCTGTGCCATATAGAATGTTCTGCACCGTTCATTATGGCCCCATAGATGCTCCATATAATGCTGTGCCATATAGAATGTTCTGCACCGTTCATTATGGCCCCGTAGATGCTCCACATAAAGCTGTGCCATATAGAATGCTCTGCACCGTTCATTATGGCCCCATAGATGCTCCATATAAATCTGTGCAACATATAATGCTCTGCACCATTCAGTATGGCCCCATAGACGCTCCACATAAAGCTGTGCGATATATAATGTTCTGCACCGTTCATTATGGCCCCATAGATGCTCCACATAAAGCTGTGCCATATAGAATGCACTGCACCGTTCATTATGGCCCCATAGATGCTCCATATAAATCTGTGCAACATATAATGCTCTGCACCATTCAGTATGGCCCCATAGACGCTCCACATAAAGCTGTGCGATATATAATGTTCTGCACCGTTCATTATGGCCCCATAGATGCTCCACATAAAGCTGTGCCATATAGAATGTTCTGCACCGTTCATTATGGCCCCATAGATGCTCCACATAAAGCTGTGCCATATAGAATGTTCTGCACCGTTCATTATGGCCCCATAGATGCTCCACATAAAGCTGTGCCATATAGAATGTTCTGCACTGTTCATTGTGGCCCCATATGCTCCATATAAAGCTGTGCCATATAGAATGCTCTGCACCATTCATTATGGCCCCATATGCTCCATATAAAGCTGTGCCATATATAATGTTCTGCACCGTTCATTATGGCCCCATAGATGCTCCATAGAAAGCTGTGCCCCACATAATGCTCTGCACTGTTCATTATTGCCCCATAGATGCTCCATAGAAGACTGTGCCCCATATATATTGCTCTGCACCGTTGATTATGGCCCCATAGATGCTCCTTATATTGCTGTGCCCCATATATAATGCTCTGCACTGTTCATTATGGCCCCAGAGATGCTCCTTATAAAGCTGTGCCATATACTGTATATATTGCTCTGCACCGTTCATTATGGCCCCATAGATGCTCCTTATAAAGCTGTGCCATATAGAATGCTCTGCACCATTTAGTATGGCCCCATAGATGCTCCATATAAAGCTGTGTCCCATATATAATGTTCTGCACCGTTCATTATGGCCCCATAGATGCTCCATATAAAGCTGTGTCCCATATATAATGCTCTGCACCATTCTTTATGGCCCCATAGATGCTCCATATAAAGCTGTGCCATATAGAATGCTCTGCACCGTTCATTATGGCCCCATATGCTCCATATAAAGCTGTGCCCTATAGAATGTTCTGCACCGTTCATTATGGCCCCATAGATGCTCCATATAAAGCTGTGCAATATAGAATGCTCTGCACCATTCATTATGGCCCCATATGCTCCATATAAAGCTGTGCCCTATAGAATGTTCTGCACCGTTCATTATGGCCCCATAGATGCTCCATATAAAGCTGTGCCATATATAATGCTCTGCACCGTTCATTATGGCCCCATAGATGCTCCAAATAAAGCTGTGCAATATAGAATGCTCTGCACCATTCATTATGGCCCCATAGATGCTCCATATAAATCTGTGCCAAATATAATGCTCTGCACCGTTCATTATTGCCCCATAGATGCTCCACATAAAGCTGTGCCATATATAATGCTCTGCACCGTTCATTATGGCCCCATAGATGCTCCACATAAATCTGTGCCATATATAATGTTCTGCACCGTTCATTATGGCCCCATAGATGCTCCACATAAAGCTGTGCCACATATAATGTTCTACACCGTTCATTATGGCCCCATAGATGCTCCATATAAAGCTGTGCCATATAGAATGCTCTGCACCGTTCATTATGGCCCCATAGAAGCTCCATATAAAGCTGTGCCACATATAATGTTCTGAACCATTCATTATTGCCCCATAGATGCTCCATATAAAGCTGTGCCATATATAATATTCTGCACCGTTCATTATGGCCCCATAGATGCTCCATATAATGCTGTGCCATATAGAATGTTCTGCACCGTTCATTATGGCCCCATAGATGCTCCATATAAAGCTGTGCCATATAGAATGTTCTGCACTGTTCATTGTGGCCCCATATGCTCCATATAAAGCTGTGTCATATAGAATGCTCTGCACCATTCATTATGGCCCCATATGCTCCATATAAAGCTGTGCCATATATTATGTTCTGCACCGTTCATTATGGCCCCATAGATGCTCCACATAAAGCTGTGCCATATAGAATGCTCTACACTGTTCATTATGGCCCCATAGATGCTCCATAGAAAGCTGTGCCCCACATAATGCTCTGCACCGTTCATTATTGCCCCATAGATGCTCCATAGAAGACTGTGCCCCATATATATTGCTCTGCACCGTTGATTATGGCCCCATAGATGCTCCTTATATTGCTGTGCCCCATATATAATGCTCTGCACTGTTCATTATGGCCCCAGAGATGCTCCTTATAAAGCTGTGCCATATACTGTATATATTGCTCTGCACCGTTTATTATGGCCCCATAGATGCTCCTTATAAAGCTGTGCCATATAGAATGCTCTGCACCGTTTAGTATGGCCCCATAGATGCTCCATATAAAGCTGTGTCCCATATATAATGTTCTGCACCGTTCATTATGGCCCCATAGATGCTCCATATAAAGCTGTGCCATATATAATGTTCTGCACCGTTTAGTATGGCCCCATAGATGCTCCATATAAAGCTGTGCCATATATAATATTCTGCACCGTTTAGTATGGCCCCATAGATGCTCCATATAAAGCTGTGCCATATATAATGCTCTGCACCGTTCATTATGGCCCCATATGCTCCATATAAAGCTGTGCCCTATAGAATGTTCTGCACCGTTCATTATGGCCCCATAGATGCTCCATATAAAGCTGTGCAATATAGAATGCTCTGCACCATTCATTATGGCCCCATATGCTCCATATAAAGCTGTGCCCTATAGAATGTTCTGCACCGTTCATTATGGCCCCATAGATGCTCCATATAAAGCTGTGCCATATATAATGCTCTGCACCGTTCATTATGGCCCCATAGATGCTCCAAATAAAGCTGTGCAATATAGAATGCTCTGCACCGTTCATTATGGCCCCATATGCTCCATATAAAGCTGTGCCCTATAGAATGTTCTGCACCGTTCATTATGGCCCCATAGATGCTCCATATAAATCTGTGCCAAATATAATGCTCTGCACCGTTCATTATGGCCCCATAGATGCTCCACATAAATCTGTGCCATATATAATGCTCTGCACCGTTCATTATGGCCCCATAGATGCTCCATATAAAGCTGTGCCATATAGAATGCTCTGCACCGTTGATTATTGCCCCATAGGTGATCCATATATAGCTGTGCCATATAGAATGCTCTGCACCGTTCATTATGGCCCCATAGATGCTCCTTATAAAGCTGTGCCATATATAATGTTCTGCACCGTTCATTATGGCCCCATAGATGCTCCACATAAAGCTGTGCCATATATAATATTCTGCACCGTTTAGTATGGCCCCATAGATGCTCCATATAAAGCTGTGCCATATATAATGCTCTGCACCATTCATTATTGCCCCATAGATGCTCCATATAAATCTGTGCCAAATATAATGCTCTGCACCGTTCATTATGGCCCCATAGATGCTCCACATAAAGCTGTGCCACATATAATGTTCTGCACCGTTCATTATGGCCCCATAGATGCTCCATATAAAGCTGTGCCATATAGAATGCTCTGCACCGTTCATTATGGCCCCATAGAAGCTCCATATAAAGCTGTGCCACATATAATGTTCTGAACCATTCATTATTGCCCCATAGATGCTCCATATAAAGCTGTGCCATATATAATATTCTGCACCGTTTAGTATGGCCCCATAGATGCTCCATATAAAGCTGTGCCATATATAATGCTCTGCACCATTCATTATTGCCCCATAGATGCTCCATATAAATCTGTGCCAAATATAATGCTCTGCACCGTTCAGTATGACCCCATAGATGCTCCACATAAAGCTGTGCCATATATAATGTTCTGCACCGTTCATTATTGCCCCATAGATGCTCCATATAAAGCTGTGCCATATGTAATGTTCTGCACCGTTCATTATTGCCCCATAGATGCTCCATATAAAGCTGTGCCATATATAATGCTCTGCACCGTTCATTATGGCCCCATAGATGCTCCATATAAAGCTGTGCCATATAGAATGCTCTGCACCATTCATTATTGCCCCATAGATGCTCCATATAAATCTGTGCCAAATATAATGCTCTGCACCGTTCATTATGGCCCCATAGATGCTCCACATAAAGCTGTGCAATATATAATGCTCTGCACCGTTCATTATGGCCCCATATATGCTCCTTATAAAGCTGTGCCATATATAATGCTCTGCACCGTTCATTATTGCCCCATAGATGCTCCATATAAATCTGTGCTATATATAATGCTCTGCACCGTTCATTATGGCCCCATAGATGCTTCTTATAAATCTGTGCCAAATATAATGCTCTGCACCGTTCATTATGGCCCCATAGATGCTCCACATAAAGCTGTGCCATATATAATGCTATGCACCGTTCAGTATGGCCCCATAGATGCTCCATATAAATCTGTGCAATATAGAATGCTCTGCACCATTCATTATGGCCCCATATGCTCCATATAAAGCTGTGCCATATATAATGTTCTGCACCATTCATTATGGCCCCATAGATGCTCCATATAAAGCTGTGCCATATAGAATGCTCTGCACCGTTCATTATTGCCCCATAGATGCTCCACTTAAAGCTGTGCAATATAGAATGCTTTGCACCGTTCATTATGGCCCCATAGATGCTCCACATAAAGCTGTGCCATATAGAATGCTCTGCACCATTCATTATGGCCCCATAGATGCTCCATATAAAGCTGTGCCATATAGAATGCTCTGCACCGTTCATTATGGCCCCATAGATGCTTCATAGAAAGCTGTGCCATATAGAATGTTCTGCACTGTTCATTATGGCCCCATAGATACTCCATATAAAGCTGTGCCATATAGAATGTTCTGCACTGTTCATTATGGCCCCATAGATACTCCATATAAAGCTGTGCCATATATAATGCTCTGCACCGTTCATTGTGGCCCCATAGATGCTCCATATAAATCTGTGCCATATATAATGCTCTGCACCGTTCATTGTGGCCCCATAGATGCTCCATATAAATCTGTGCCATATATAATGCTCTGCACCGTTCATTATGGCACCATAGACGCTCCATATAAAGCTGTGCCATATATAATGCTCTGCACTGTTCATTATGGCCCCATAGACGTTCCATATAAAGCTGTGCCATATATAATGCTCTGCACTGTTTATTATGGCCCCATAGACGCTCCATATAACGCTGTGCCATATATAATGCTCTGCACTGTTCATTATGGCCCCATAGATGCTTCATATAAAGCTGTGCCTTATAGAATGTTCTGCACCGTTCATTGTGGCCCCATAGATGCTCCATATAAAGCTGTGCCATATATAATGTTCTGCACCGTTCAGTATGGCCCCATAGATGCCCCACATAAAGCTGTGCCACATATAATGTTCTGCACTGTTCACTATGGCCCCATAGATGCTCCATACCATTCATTATTGCCCCATAGATGCTCCACATAAAGCTGTGCAATATAGAATGCTCTGCACTGTTCATTATGGCCCCATAGATGCTCCATATAAAGCTGTGCCATATAGAATGTTCTGCACTGTTCATTGTGGCCCCATATGCTCCATATAAAGCTGTGCAACATATAATGCTCTGCACCGTTCATTATGGCCCCATAGATGCTCCATATAAATCTGTGCAACATATAATGCTCTGCACCATTCATTATGGCCCCATAGATGCTCCATATAAAGCTGTGCCATATATAATGCTCTGCACCATTCATTATGGCCCCATAGATGCTCCATATAAATCTGTGCAATATGTAATGCTGCTGCTGCAATAAAAAAAAATAACATACTCACCTCTATTGCTGCCCGCAGCTCCTCAGCGTCCCGTCTCGGTGTCTCGCCGCACTTACTGTTCAGGCAGAGGGCGGTGCACACACTAGTACGTCATCGCGCCTCTGACCTGAACAGTCTCTGCAAGAGGACGGGATGACGGAGCGGCGCCCGGCGGGTGGATCGTGGACAGGTAACTATGACATACTTACCTGCTCCCGGTGTCCCTGGCTCCTTATCCCGGACAGCTGGTCTCTGGGTGCCACAGCCTCTTCCTCTGTCAGCGGTCACCGTTACCGCTCATTAGATAAATGACTATGCGGCTCCACCCCTATGGAAGTGGAGTCCATATTCATAACTTTAATGTGCGGTCCCACGTGACCGCTGAACAGGGGAAGAGCTGCGGCACCGAAGACCGTGGGACAGGCAGGGGGAGCGCCAGGAGCACCGGGACTTGGTGAGTATGCGACAGTCCTCTCTCCCCCTCACCCGCCGACCCCACCGCCGATCATGACTCGAGTATAAGCCGAGATGGGCACTTTCAGCCCAAAAATTTGGGCTGAAAATCTTGGCTTATACTCGAGTATATACGGTAATTGAATAGCGCAACTAATTACCGTAACTAATTGATTACTGTAACTAATTTATTAACATAACTAATTGATTAACGTAACTTTTTAATCTACTTGAATACCGTAACTAATTGATTACCATAACTGATTAACATAACTAATTAACGTAGCTAATTGATTACCGTAACTAATTGATTAATCAAATAATTTATGGAATTATTAATAATTGATTGGCAAAATTATTGCGATTAACCTTAACTCTAAACCTGACCCTAACCTTTACCCTAACTCAAATGATTTCTTTTAAAAATATGAATACAGCATATTAATTAATTATGACTAATCTAATTTATCTAACTAATTTATACTATACTAAACACCCCTATCTTACCCTATATCTTAACTAATAAATTGATAGGACTAACTGGGAAAAATTATTGATGTGTGTGTTTTTACTGTATGACAAGATTGCTCACAAACAAAGCTCTTACGAGAAGCAATTGTCACACTGTTTCTCATCTTAACATTCAAATACAGCATACAGCTCTGGCAAAAATTAGGAGACAACTGCAAAATTTTAAGTTTGTCTGATTTTTCTCTTTATAGGTATATTTTTGAGTAAAATGCAAATTGTTCTTTTAGTCTAAAAACTACTGACAACTTATCTCTGAAGTTCCGAGCAAAAAATTTTGTATTTATTTTCTGAAAATGAGAAATGGTCAAAATAACAAAAAAATGCATTGCTTGCAGACCTCAAAAAATGCCAAAAATACAAGTTCATAATCATTTAGAAACAACAATACTTATTTTTTAACTCAGGAAGAGTTCAGAAATCAATATTTTGTGGAATAATCATGATTTTTAATCACAGCTTTCATGCGTCTTGGCATACTTTCCACCAGTCTTTCACACTGCTTTTGGGTGACCTTATGCCACTCCTGGTTCAAAAATTTAAGCAGCTCTTCTTTGTTTGATGACTTGTGACTATCCATCTTCGTCTTGATTAAATTCAAGAGGTTTTCAATGGGGTCCAGGTCGGGAAAATGAGTTGGCCATGACAGGGATTTGATGTGGTGGTCCTTCATCCACACATTGATTGACCTAGCTGTGTAGCTTGGCGCATTGTCCTGCTGGAAAAACCAGTCATCAGAGTTGGGGAACATTGCCTGAGCAGAAGGAATCAACTGCTTTTCCAGAATAACCTTGTATGCGCTTTGATTCATCCGTCCTTCACAAAGGTTAAACTTTCCAATTCCAGCCTTTGCTGAAGCATCACCAGATCATCACCAATCCTCCACCAAATTTCACAGTGGGTGCAAGACACTGTGGTTTGTACGCCCCTCCAGGTCTCCGTCTAACCATTAGACGACCAGGTGTTGATCTGGGGATAATGTTTTTTTACATTATTTGAGGTCTGCAAGCAATGCATTTTTTCGTTGTTTTGACCATTTCTCATTTTCAGAAAACAAATACAAAATTTATTGTTTGGAACTTCAGAGACATGTTGTCAGAAGTTTCTGGAATAAAAGAACAATTTACATTTTACTCAAAAATGTACCTATAAAGAGAACAATCAGACAAACTGAAATTGTTGCAGTGGTCTCTTAATTTTTGCCAGAGCTATATGTACATATACATTTATATGAGTCAAGTCACCCAGGAAAGTTTGTTACTACAAAAACCTTGCTTGACCGTGATGTCATCAGGACCTTAAAAATCAGGGGGAAGTCATGATTTCTGCAAGGCCATTGACTGTACACACAGCCCAGCAAGCACAGATGACAAACACAGATGCTTGTTTAATGTTGGTTGTCAAGAATGGGTAAATATCGGCCCTGTAAAAGGAGATGCTACTAGGGTTGAGCGAAACGGATCGGTCATTTTCATAAGTCGCCGACTTTTGGCAAAGTCGGGTTTCATGAAACCCGATCCGATCCCTGTGTGGGGTCGGCCACGCGGTACGCGACTTTCGCGCCAAAGTCGCGTTTCAATGACGCGAAAAGCACCATTTCTCAGCCAATGAAGGTGGACGCAGAGTGTGGGCAGCGTGATGACATAGGTCTCAGTCCCCACCATCTTAGAGAAGGGCATTGCAGTGATTGGCTTGCTGTCTGCGGCGTCACAGGGGCTATAAAGGGGCGTTCCCGCCGACCGCCATCTTACTGCTGCTGATCTGAGCATAGGGAGAGGTTGCTGCCGCTTCGTCAGAAGCAGGGATAGCATTAGGCAGGGTACATTAACCCCCAAACCGCTTGTGCTGTAGCGATTTCCACTGTCCAACACCACCTTTTGTTTGCAGGGACAGTGGAGGCTACATTTTTTCCTCAGTGCTGTAGCTCATTGGGCTGCCCTAGAAGGCTCCCTGATAGCTGCATTGCTGTTTGTATGCTGCTGTGCAAACCAACTGCTCAGTGCCAGTCGTGTGTGTGGCATCTGTCTTTAATTTTGTGCCACAGAAAACCTAGTGTGTAATACTGGGCCAGATTTTTTTAAAATTCTCCCAGAAAAAAAAAATAGTGGGAGATTAAGATCGGCAATTCTGCCTCAGTGCCAGTCGTGTGTGTGGCATCTGTCTTTAATTTTGTGCCACAGAAAACCTAGTGTGTAATACTGGGCCAGATTTTTTTAAAATTCTCCCAGGAAAAAAAAAAAATAGTGGGAGATTAATATTGGCAATTCTGCCTCAGTGCCAGTCGTGTGTGTGGCATCTTTCTTTTATTTTGTGCGACAGAAAACCCAGTGTGTAATACTGGGCCAGATTTTTTGACAATTCTCCCAGGAAAAAAAAAAAATAGTGGGAGATTAATATTGGCATTTCTGCCTCAGTGCCAGTCCAGTGTGTGCCATCTGTCTCTCATTTTGTGCCACATAAAACCTAGTGTGTAACACGGTGCCAGATTTTTTGACAATTCTCCCAGGAAAAAAAAATAGTGGGAGATTAAGATTGGCAATTCTGCCTCAGTGCCAGTCATGTGTGTGGCATCTGTCTTTCATTTTATGCCACAGAACATATACTGTATAAGAGTGGGCCACATTTCTTCAATATTCTCCCAGAAAAAATAAAAAGGGGGAGATTTTTATTGGTAGTGTCTGCATCTGCGTCAGTCCTGTTAGTGGCATATCTGTCTGCCACAGAAGCTGTGTACTGTTATACATTGGGCCTGATTTTCCCTGCAGTCTCACCCACCTATAAAGGGATATATAAATCCAACAGAAGTTTGAGTTCACCTTGTAACTGGTTTTACAGTAACAAATACCGTTAGTTTGGTTATGAGGAAGAACAATGAGGAAGTCTGGTGGAAGAGGTCGTGGCTGTGGGCGGTCATTGCCAGCTGGTAATGATGGTAGTGGTGGTGGAGCATCAGTTGGTCGTGGGAAAAGCAATATAGCACCTATGTCTCGAGTTGTTGAGCCAGGTTCATCGTCTGGCTACACAAGGTCCCGAACGCTCCATTTTCTGGGAGTAGGAAAACCGCTTTTAAAGCCGGAGCCGCAAGAACAAGTTTTGGCTTTCCTTGCTGACTCAGCCTCTAGCTCTTTCGCCTCTTCTTCTGAAATTGCTAAATGTAAAAGCAGCGCGTCGTTAGTGGATGTTCACGGTCAGGGACAAGTCACTTCCTTGTCTTCTTCACCAAGAACAACAGAGAAGGATGCGTCAGGCGACACCGCGGGTTACTCCATGGAGCTCTTTACACATACCGTTCCTGGGTTAGAAAGTGAAATAGTTAACAGGCCATGCCCATTACAAGTTGAATCGGACATGGAGTGCACAGATGCACAGCCACAGCCAGATTACTATGCTGTTCCTTTGACTCAGACCAGAACATTGCCCTCGCAGTGTACTGATCCAGAATCAGACCCTGATGAGACTATGGTGCCCCGTTACGAACGCTATACCACCGGCTTACACGGTGACACAGACGAAGTTGCACACGAGATAGAAGAGGAGGTCATAGATGACCCAGTTGTTGACCCCGATTGGCAGCCATTGGGGGAACAGGGTGCAGGCGGCAGTAGCTCTGAAGCAGAAGAGGAGGAGCCGCAGCAGGCATCAACCTCGCAACAGATTCCATCTGCCAGGCCCGTATCTGGCCAAAAAGGCGTGGCAAAACCAGTTGTAGGACAGCGTGGCCATCCGGTTAAAGAAGCTCAGTCTGCAATGCCTGAAAAGGTATCCGATAGTAGAAAGAGTGCAGTCTGGCATTTTTTTAAACAACATCCAAATGATCAGCGCAAAGTCATCTGTCAAAAATGTTCAACTACCTTAAGCAGAGGTCAGAATCTTAAAAGTCTAAATACAAGTTGCATACGTAGACATTTAACCACCATGCATTTGCAAGCCTGGACTAACTACCAAACGTCCCTTAAGGTTGTAGCACCCTCGGCCAATGAAGCTAGTCAGCAACACTACATCCCTTCCCTCACTGTAAGCCCACCATTTCCCGCACCACCTGCAGTAAATGTGCAGGTTTCGTCGCCAGGCCAAAGCAGTCAGAGAATCACCAGGTTCGTGGTAGGAAACACTGCATGTAGGGCACCAGCAAGAATACCATCTCCAACCCTCTCTCAGTCTGCCATGTCCACCGGCACCCCCGCTAGTTCCACCATCTGCAGCTCTCCAGTCCAGCTTACCCTACATGAGACTCTTGTTAGGAAAAGGAAGTACTCATCCTTGCATCCGCGTACACAGGGTTTGAACGCCCACATTGCTAGACTAATCTTGTTAGAGATGATGCCCTACCGGTTAGTTGAAAGCGAAGCTTTTAAAGCCCTGATGGACTACGCTGTACCACGCTACGAGCTACCTAGTCGACACTTCTTTTCGAGAAAAGCCATCCCAGCCCTCCACCAGCATGTAAAAGACTGCATCATCCATGCACTCACGCAATCTGTGAGTACAAAGGTGCACCTGACAACAGATGCATGGACCAGTAGGCATGGCCAGGGACGTTACGTGTCCATCACGGCACACTGGGTTAATGTGGTGGATGCAGGGTCCACAGGGGACAGCAATATTGGGACAGTTCTGCCTAGCCCACGGTCTAGGAAACAGTTGGCTGTAGGCGTTCGCCCCCCTCCTCCTCGTCCTCCTGCAGAAGCGAGAGCTTGTCCACAGACCGCAGTCGCACGACCACTCCATCCGCAGCTGCCACTGTTGCACACGAGGTGTCCCATTATGGAACAGCTAGTGGCAAGCATCAGCAGGCTGTATTGGCAATGAAGTGTTTGGGCGACAACAGACACACCACGGAAGTTCTGTCCGAGTTCTTGCAGCAACAAACTCAGTCATGGCTGGGCAGTGTACATCTTGAGGTGGGCAAGGTAAAGAGTGATAACGGAAGGAATTTTATGGCTGCCATAGCCCTTTCACAACTGAAACACATTCCTTGCCTGGCTCACACCTTAAACCTGGTGGTGCAGTGCTTCCTGAAAAGTTATCCGGGGTTACCCGACCTGCTCCTCAAAGTGCACAGACTTTGCTCGCATATCCGCCGTTCGCCCGTACACTCCAGCCGTATGCAGAACCATCAGCGGTCTTTGAACCTTCCCAAGCATCGCCTAATCATCGACATTGCAACAAGGTGGAACTCCACACTGCACATGCTTCAGAGACTGTGCCAACAGAGGCGTGCTGTTATGTATTTGTGGGAGGATACACATACACTGGCACAGGCAGTTGGATGGCAGACATGGAGTTGTCAGGTGTGCAGTGGTCGAAGGTACAAGACCTGTGTCAAGTCCTTCAGTGTAAGTGGAGACAACACCATCATAAGCATGAGCATTCCACTAATGCGTCTGCTGATGCAAAGTTTGATGCACATAAAGGAGCAGGCGTCTGCAGCCGAGGAAGAGGGAAGCCTTGATGACAGTCAGCCATTGTCTGGTCAGGGCAGTCTACAGGACGAGGTAGCGGGTGAAGAGGAGGGGGACGAGGAGGATGATGGGGATGAGTATTTTTTGAATGAGGAAGCTTCTCCAGTGCCAATAGCAACTGGTGGCGTTGCAAGGCCGAGTTCAGGTTTTTTGAGGGAGACAAGTGACGTATATTTGCCTGAAACTGCCCCTCAACCCAGCACAACCGTAGATTTGACAACTGGAACTTTGGCCCACATGGCGGATTATGCCTTACGTATCCTCAAAAGGTACCCACGCATTATGAAAATGATGACCGATGACGATTACTGGTTGGCCTGCCTCCTTGATCCTCGCTATAAAGGCAAATTGCAAAATATCATGCCACATGAGAACCCCGAACAAATATTAGCAACCAAACAAGCAACTCTTGTAGACCGTTTGATTCAGGCATTCCCAGCACACAGCGCCGGTGATGGTTCTCACACGAGCTGCAGGGGGCAACAGGCAGAGGTGTTAAAGGTGCACAAATCAGAAGTGGCGTTGGACAGAGGGGTTTTCTGACCAGGTTGTGGAGTGATTTCGCAATGACCGCAGACAGGACAGGTACTGCAGCATCAATTCAAAGTGACAGGAGACAACATTTGTCCAGTATGGTTACTAACTATTTTTCATCCCTTATCGATGTTCTCCCTCAACCGTCATTCCCATTTGATTACTGGGTATCCAAAATAGACACCTGGCCTGAATTGGCAGAATATGCATTGCAGGAGCTTGCTTGCCCAGCAGCTAGTGTGCTATCAGAAAGAGTATTCAGTGCTGCTGGTTCAATATTGACCGAAAAAAGGACTCATCTGGCTACCCAAAATGTTGATGATCTAACCTTCAATAAAATGAACCACTCATGGATTTCTAATTATTTTGCCCCACCTTTCCCGGCTGACACCTAGCTTTCCTATAAAAAGGTCTTGCTTGTGGACTGGTCTTACTGACTGTTCCAATCTCTTAATTTGCAGCAGCTGTTTGTCCAGCATACGACATGTTTACACCTCCGTAAATGGGCTAACTTCCCCCACGGGGCCGTGGTCTCGCCACTTGGTGCAAGCACCCGCGAGAGTGCTGTTTGTCTGAAGAGGTGGGTGTGCCCGCTTTTGGTCGACGGTACTGCCACTGGGTCCCTCATAGTACAATAAAGTGTCTTTGGCGGTGGTGGCGCGCACCCAACGTCAGACACACCGTTGTAAAATGAGGGGCCCTGGGCCTGTACCGCCGGCCACAAGAGAGTTCCCCCCAGCACAAACAGTGCTCTACCACTTGCAAAATTATCTATCACAGCTCCAACAATGTTTACACTATGCGCTGACATGCTTCAATGCCTGGCACTGACAATACCAATTTGTTGACATGTATGATGCTAGTTAAAATAGTCAGGGTCAGTGTCCTATATTGACACCAGTAAATACTTAGCGCCAAATTA
Organism: Ranitomeya imitator; assembly: GCF_032444005.1. Taxonomy (NCBI): domain Eukaryota; kingdom Metazoa; phylum Chordata; class Amphibia; order Anura; family Dendrobatidae; genus Ranitomeya; species Ranitomeya imitator. Next base: position 516,294,598 of record NC_091287.1, read on the forward strand.
CTATGTCTGAAACTCAGCAGAGCAGCCCACCCCTGTACCTAAGTATGCCACCCTTTTTTTTTGGTTTTGTTGTTTTGCGAGACATTAACATCTATTTATTTTTTGGGAGTACTAACTGTGTCAGACACTCCTTCCAATCTTCCTCCGCTGACCACACCAATGCTGCCTGTGTACCCCTGCCACATAATCGAAGGTGCTTTGAGCCTATTTTTTTTTATTTTAGGCCTACTAAGGGTGTCTGCGGTCCCTCCTTCCATTTGTCCTCCGCTGAGCACACCAATGCCGACTGTTATGGCTGGCAATCAGGCAACACAGCGTGCAGTAATCAGCGCACATACAGAGATCTGGCAATAACCAAAAACTATAGGACGAGCTCTGAGACGTGGAATCTCTGTAGACTGCAGTACCTGATCTATCCTCACACAACTATAAGCAGCAGTGGATTGCGCCTAACAACTACCTATGCAACTCGGCACTGCCTGAGGAGCTGACTAGCCTGAAGATAGAAATGCAAGCCTGACTTACCTCAGAGAAATACCCCAAAGGAATAGGCAGCCCCCCACATATAATGACTGTTAGCAAGATGAAAAGACAAACGTAGGAATGAAATAGATTCAGCAAAGTGAGGCCCGATATTCTAGACAGAGCGAGGATAGCAAAGAGAACTATGCAGTCTACAAAAAACCCTAAAACGAAAACCACGCAAAGGGGCAAAAAGACCCACCGTGCCGAACTAACAGCACGGCGGTGCACCCCTCTGCTTCTCAGAGCTTCCAGCAAAAGACAATAGCAAGCTGGACAGAAAAAAACAGAAAACAAACTAGAAGCACTTATCTAGCAGAGCAGCAGGCCCAAGGAAAGATGCAGTAGCTCAGATCCAACACTGGAACATTGACAAGGAGCAAGGAAGACAGACTCAGGTGGAGCTAAATAGCAAGGCAGCCAACGAGCTCACCAAAACACCTGAGGGAGGAAGCCCAGAGACTGCAATACCACTTGTGACCACAGAAGTGAACTCAGCCACAGAATTCACAACAGTACCCCCCCCTTGAGGAGGGGTCACCGAACCCTCACCAGAACCCCCAGGCCGACCAGGATGAGCCACATGAAAGGCACGAACAAGATCTGGGGCATGGACATCAGAGGCAAAAACCCAAGAATTATCTTCCTGAGCATAACCCTTCCATTTGACCAGATACTGGAGTTTCCGTCTAGAGACACGAGAATCCAAAATCTTCTCCACAATATACTCCAATTCCCCCTCCACCAAAACAGGGGCAGGAGGCTCCACAGATGGAACCATAGGTGCCACGTATCTCCTCAACAACGACCTATGGAATACATTATGTATGGAAAAGGAGTCTGGGAGGGTCAGACGAAAAGACACCGGATTGAGAATCTCAGAAATCCTATACGGACCAATAAAACGAGGTTTAAATTTAGGAGAGGAAACCTTCATAGGAATATGACGAGAAGATAACCAAACCAAATCCCCACCACGAAGTCGGGGTCCCACACGGCGTCTGCGATTAGCGAAAAGCTGAGCCTTCTCCTGGGACAAGGTCAAATTGTCCACTACCTGAGTCCAGATCTGCTGCAACCTGTCCACCACAGAATCCACACCAGGACAGTCCGAAGACTCAACCTGTCCTGAAGAGAAACGAGGATGGAACCCAGAATTGCAGAAAAATGGAGAGACCAAGGTAGCCGAGCTGGCCCGATTATTAAGGGCGAACTCAGCCAACGGCAAAAATGACACCCAATCATCCTGGTCAGCAGAAACAAAACATCTCAGATATGTTTCCAAGGTCTGATTGGTTCGTTCGGTCTGGCCATTAGTCTGAGGATGGAAGGCCGAGGAGAAAGATAGGTCAATGCCCATCCTACCACAAAAGGCTCGCCAGAACCTCGAGACAAACTGGGAACCTCTGTCAGAAACAATATTCTCAGGAATGCCATGTAAACGAACCACATGCTGGAAGAACAAAGGCACCAAATCAGAGGAGGAAGGCAATTTAACCAAGGGCACCAGATGGACCATTTTAGAAAAGCGATCACAGACCACCCAAATGACCGACATTTTTTGAGAAACGGGAAGGTCAGAAATGAAATCCATCGAAATATGTGTCCAAGGCCTCTTCGGGACCGGCAAGGGCAAAAGCAACCCACTGGCACGTGAACAGCAGGGCTTAGCCCTAGCATAAATTCCACAGGACTGCACAAAAGCACGCACATCCCGTGACAGAGATGGCCACCAGAAGGATCTAGCAACCAACTCCCTGGTACCAAAGATTCCTGGATGACCGGCCAGCACCGAACAATGAAGTTCAGAGATAACTTTACTAGTCCACCTATCAGGGACGAACAGTTTCTCGGCCGGACAACGATCAGGTTTATTAGCCTGAAATTTCTGCAACACTCTCCGCAAATCAGGGGAGATGGCAGACACAATGACTCCTTCCCTGAGGATACTCGCCGGCTCAGATAACCCCGGAGAGTCGGGCACAAAACTCCTAGACAGAGCATCTGCCTTCACATTTTTAGAGCCCGGAAGGTATGAAATCACAAAATCAAAACGAGCAAAAAATAACGACCAACGGGCCTGTCTAGGATTCAAGCGCTTGGCAGACTCGAGATAAGTCAAGTTCTTATGATCAGTCAATACCACCACGCGATGCTTAGCACCCTCAAGCCAATGACGCCACTCCTCGAATGCCCACTTCATGGCCAGCAACTCTCGGTTGCCCACATCATAATTACGCTCAGCAGCAGAGAATTTCCTGGAAAAGAAAGCACATGGTTTGAACACTGAGCAACCAGAACCTCTCTGTGACAAAACCGCCCCTGCACCAATCTCAGAAGCATCAACCTCGACCTGGAACGGAAGAGAAACATCAGGTTGACACAACACAGGGGCACAGCAAAAACGACGCTTCAACTCCTGAAAAGCTTCCACGGCAGCAGAAGACCAATTAACCAAATCAGCACCCTTCTTGGTCAAATCGGTCAATGGTCTGGCAATGCTAGAAAAATTACAGATGAAGCGACGATAAAAATTAGCAAAGCCCAGGAATTTCTGCAGACTTTTTAGAGATGTCGGCTGAGTCCAATCCTGGATGGCCTGAACCTTAACCGGATCCATCTCGATAGTAGAAGGGGAAAAGATGAACCCCAAAAATGAAACTTTCTGCACACCGAAGAGACACTTTGATCCCTTCACGAACAAGGAATTAGCACGCAGTACCTGGAAAACCATTCTGACTTGCTTCACATGAGACTCCCAATCATCTGAGAAGATCAAAATGTCATCCAAGTAAACAATCAAGAATTTATCCAGATACTCACGGAAAATGTCATGCATAAAAGACTGAAAAACAGATGGAGCATTGGCAAGTCCGAACGGCATCACCAGATACTCAAAATGACCCTCGGGCGTATTAAATGCCGTTTTCCATTCATCTCCCTGCCTGATTCTCACCAGATTATACGCACCACGAAGATCAATCTTAGTAAACCAACTAGCCCCCTTAATCCGAGCAAACAAGTCAGAAATCAATGGCAAGGGATACTGAAACTTAACAGTGATCTTATTAAGAAGGCGGTAATCAATACACGGTCTTAGCGAACCATCCTTCTTGGCTACAAAAAAGAACCCTGCTCCCAATGGTGACGACGATGGGCGAATATGTCCCTTCTCCAGGGACTCCTTCACATAACTGCGCATAGCGGTGTGTTCAGGTACGGACAAATTAAATAAACGACCCTTAGGGAATTTACTACCAGGAATCAAATCGATAGCACAATCACAATTCCTATGCGGAGGTAGGGCATCAGACTTGGACTCTTCAAATACATCCTGAAAGTCCGACAAGAACTCTGGGATGTCAGAAGGAATGGATGACGAAATAGACAAAAATGGAACATCACCATGTACTCCCTGACAACCCCAGCTGGTTACCGACATAGAGTTCCAATCCAATACTGGATTATGGGTTTGTAGCCATGGCAACCCCAACACGACCACATCATGCAAATTATGCAGTACCAGAAAGCGAATAACTTCCTGATGTGCAGGAGCCATGCACATGGTCAGCTGGGCCCAGTACTGAGGCTTATTCTTGGCCAAAGGTGTAGCATCAATTCCTCTCAACGGAATAGGACACCGCAAAGGCTCCAAGAAAAATCCACAACGTTTAGCATAATCCAAATCCATCAGATTCAGGGCAGCGCCTGAATCCACAAACGCCATGACAGAATACGATGACAAAGAGCACATTAAGGTAATGGACAAAAGGAATTTGGACTGTACAGTACCAATAACGGCAGAGCTATCGAACCGCCTAGTGCGTTTAGGACAATTAGAAATAGCATGAGTAGAATCACCACAATAGAAACTCAGTCTGTTCAGACGTCTGTGTTCTTGCCGTTCTACTTTAGTCATAGTCCTGTCGCACTGCATAGGCTCAGGTTTACTCTCAGGCAGTACCGCCAGATGGTGCACAGATTTACGCTCGCGCAAGCGACGACCGATCTGAATGGCCAAGGACATAGACTCATTCAAACCAGCAGGCATAGGAAATCCCACCATTACATCCTTAAGAGCTTCAGAGAGACCCTTTCTGAACAAAGCCGCTAGTGCAGATTCATTCCACAGAGTGAGTACTGACCATTTCCTAAATTTCTGACAATATACTTCTACATCATCCTGACCCTGGCATAAAGCCAGCAGATTTTTCTCAGCTTGATCCACTGAATTAGGCTCATCGTAAAGCAATCCGAGCGCCAGGAAAAATGCATCAACATTACTCAATGCAGAATCTCCTGGTGCAAGAGAAAACGCCCAGTCCTGTGGGTCGCCGCGCAAAAAAGAAATAATAATCAAAACCTGTTGAATAGGATTACCAGAAGAATGAGGTTTCAAGGCCAAAAATAGCTTACAATTATTTCTGAAGCTCAGGAACTTAGTTCTGTCACCAAAAAACAAATCAGGAATCGGAATTCTTGGTTCTAGCATCGATTTCTGATCAATAGTATCTTGAATCTTTTGTACATTTACAACGAGATTATCCATTGAGGAGCACAGAGCCTGAATATCCATGTCCACAGCTGTGTCCTGAAGCACTCTAATGTCTAGGGGAAAAAAAAGACTGAAGACAGAGCTAAGAAAAAAAAATGATGTCAGGATTTCTTTTTTCCCTCTATTGGGAATCATTGGTTTGGCTCCTTGTACTGTTATGGCTGGCAATCAGGCAACACAGCGTGCAGTAATCAGCGCACATACAGAGATCTGGCAATAACCAAAAACTATAGGACGAGCTCTGAGACGTGGAATCTCTGTAGACTGCAGTACCTGATCTATCCTCACACAACTATAAGCAGCAGTGGATTGCGCCTAACAACTACCTATGCAACTCGGCACTGCCTGAGGAGCTGACTAGCCTGAAGATAGAAATACAAGCCTGACTTACCTCAGAGAAATACCCCAAAGGAATAGGCAGCCCCCCACATATAATGACTGTTAGCAAGATGAAAAGACAAACGTAGGAATGAAATAGATTCAGCAAAGTGAGGCCCGATATTCTAGACAGAGCGAGGATAGCAAAGAGAACTATGCAGTCTACAAAAAACCCTAAAACGAAAACCACGCAAAGGGGCAAAAAGACCCACCGTGCCGAACTAACAGCACGGCGGTGCACCCCTCTGCTTCTCAGAGCTTCCAGCAAAAGACAATAGCAAGCTGGACAGAAAAAAACAGAAAACAAACTAGAAGCACTTATCTAGCAGAGCAGCAGGCCCAAGGAAAGATGCAGTAGCTGAGATCCAACACTGGAACATTGACAAGGAGCAAGGAAGACAGACTCAGGTGGAGCTAAATAGCAAGGCAGCCAACGAGCTCACCAAAACACCTGAGGGAGGAAGCCCAGAGACTGCAATACCACTTGTGACCACAGAAGTGAACTCAGCCACAGAATTCACAACAGCCGACCGTGTACCCATGTAACTTTTTTTCAACCTGCAGTGAGCCTCCTTTGTGGTGTAAGACCTACTAGCAGTGTCTGTCTGCGCCACTTAATACAGCTGTCCTCCTCTAAAAAAAAAAAAAAGGCTGGTTTTCAGCCTGTCAGAATTATAAAACTGCATTGGGGCCACAAGTTTCGTTGTGGTCTACAAACTGAGTCTTCCGCTCCAAGGTGTTCTCCTGGTTGCCTTTCCTGAGCTTCAATCTTCAGGCTCTTGTTAAATAGTTTTTAAATTGAACAACTGCAGTGGGGCTACTAGTTTGGTTGGGGCCTACTAACAGTGTCTGCCGCTCCAAGGTGTTCTCCTGGTTGCCTTTCCTGAGCTTCAATCTTCAGGCTCTCGTTAAATAGTTTTTTAATCGAACAACTGCAGTGGGGCTACTAGTTTGGTTGGGGCCTACTAACGGTGTCTGCCGATCCAAGGTGTTCTCCTGGTTGTCTTTCCTGAGCTTCTATCTTCAGGCTCTTGTTAAATAGTTGTTAAATGGAACAACTGCATTTGGCCTACTAGTTGGGTTGGGGCCTACTAACGGTGTCTTGCTGTTCTCCTGGTTTCCTGTCCTAAAATTCCATTTTTAGGCTCTCGTTAAGTAGTTGTTAATATTACACTGAATTTGGCCTACTAGTGTGGTTGGGGCTTACTAACGGTGTATGCCGCTCCGTGCTGTTCTCATGGTTTCCTGTCCTGAAATTCCATTTTCAGGCTCTCGTTAAGTAGTTGTTGAAACAACACTGCAATAGGCCTACAAGTTGAGTCTGGGTTGTAGAGACGGTGTCTGCCGCTCCAAGATGTTCTCAAGGTTGCCTCTCCCTAGCTTCTATCTTGAAGCTCTCGTTAAGTAGTTGTTGAAACAACACTGCATTAGGCCTACAAGTTGGGTCTGGGTTGTAGAGACGGTGTCTGTCGCTCCAAGATGTTCTCCAGGTTGCCTCTCCCTAGCTTCTATCTTGAAGCTCTCATTAAGTGGTTGTTGAAACAACACTGCATTAGGCCTACAAGTTGGGTCTGGGTTGTAGAGACGGTGTCTGCCGCTCCAAGGTGTTCTCCAGGTTGCCTCTCCCTAGCTTCTATCTTGAAGCTCTCGTTAAGTAGTTGTTGAAACAACACTGCATTAGGCCTACAAGTTGGGTCTGGGTTGTAGAGACGGTGTCTGCCGCTCCAAGGTGTTCTCCAGGTTGCCTCTCCCTAGCTTCTATCTTGAAGCTCTCGTTAAGTAGTTGTTAAAACAACACTGCATTAGGCCTACAAGTTGGGTCTGGATTGTAGAGACGATGTCTGCCGCTCCAAGATGTTCTCCAGATTGCCTTTCCCTAGCTTCTATCTTGAAGCTCTCATTAAGTAGTTGTTGAAACAACAATGCATTAGGCCTACAAGTTGGGTCTGGGTTGTAGAGACGATGTCTGCCGCTCCAAGGTGTTCTCCAGGTTGCCTCTCCCTAGCTTCTATCTTGAAGCTCTCGTTAATTTGTTGTTGAAACAACACTGCATTAGGCCTACAAGTTGGGTCTGGGTTCTACAAACGGTGTCTTCCGCTCCAAGGTGTTCTCCAGGTTGCCTTTCCCTAGCTTCTATCTTCAGGCTCTCGTTAAATTGTTTTTAATATAACACTGCATTTGGCCTACTTGTTTTGTTGGCCCTACTAACGGTGTCTGCCGCTCCTTGATGTTCTCCTACACTGAACAAACCAGTGCCGCCTGTTTACTTCTGTTACCAATTTTGAACAGCATTTAGCCTACTTACTGATTTGGGCCTACTCACTGTGTCAGCCTCTCATTACAGTTGTCCTCCACTGAACAAAGCAATGCCCCCTGGTTTAGTCCTGTTACCAATTTTGAACTGCATTTAGCCCACTTTATTCTTTGTGCCTATATCTGTGTTTCCTCCTCATCCTGCCCATTGCCCAGCCAGTGATAGATGAGTCTGCTGGTACATTGACCCATAACGCAACATTCCCCGTGCACGCTACACAGCTTGTGACCCTGCTGAAAGTCAGGTTCCCCTTCCCGCATACCATACCACCTTACACGGGGACAAAGAGGAAGGTGCAGATGAAAGTGCAGGTTCCTTAATCAGGTGGGGGGGAAACTCATTGGCAATGCCATTGGCACAGGGCCCCCTCATAGTACGCAAAAGTGTCGCTGCCGGTGGGAGGCGCCCCCGCTGTGCAAACACACCGCCGTACTTTGAGGGGCCCTGTGCCAGTGCCAATGCCAACGAGTGGGCCCCCCCTGCTTGTTCAGGATCACAGCATTTGCAAAGTTGAAATACTTACCTCTCCCTGCTCCACTGCCGTGACGTGGTCCAGATTTCCTGGGCCCACTAAATACTTGAACCAGCCCTACCTCCCACAACTTTAGCCAAATGATTTCCAATGCCTTACTATTATTATAAGGTAAATTAAGATTGACAAGCTTCAGTAACAAGAATGGATGTGTTTGCCATTAAAATGGGCACTGTACTTGTTTTCCTGGCCTCCACTCACTTCCGACTATGCTTCCCCATTGACTTGCATTGGGTTTCGTGTTTCGGTCGATCCCCGACTTTTCGAGATAATCGGCCGATTTCACTTGACTCGACTTTTGAGATAGTCGGGTTTCGCGAAAACCGACTCGACCCTTAAACACTAAAAGTCGCTCAACCCTAGATGCTACTATTCATAATGTTTGAATAAACAAAATGTTGTCTTTTCGATCTGTTTCACAAAATTTCAACAATGTGAGTTTCTATTATAATTATATTCCATAACTATTCTAAATTGTTAAGATTATTTGCAGTTATTTTCCCTTACGCGTGTAGTTTCTCTATGGTGTACAGCAGCGTAGTCCCTAGAGTTCACTAAAGGTGTTAATGGGCAGTGATTGACTTCACAATCTTCCGTATTACTCTTGATTTATGGCTGTTGACACACAGCTTTGTAAAGTCTATGTCTTCATCAGATCTGATTCCCCCCTCAGCTTCTCAGGCCTCCATAGGTGAGAACACTTATGGGAACGGCTTGTGAGCTGCTGCTGCCGCTGACAAGCAAATACTGAGCCTAATTACAGTGTCATACATAAAACACCATTCATTGAGCTCACTAGGGAATATATAGTAAGTTCCATTTGCAGAACATTTTTAGAGATTAGGTTTTCTCGTGTTAATGTTTTCTCCATGGGGAGAGCTTGTCAGCCTCGTTGCAGATAAAATGTGGCTCGTCACTATTGTAACGTCAAGAATTAAAAAATCTGATGTTTGCTCATGCTGGTTGATGATGGCGACAGTGTTCAACCCATTTACTATTTCATGACTCACTGTATTTTAGCTTGAAGAAAATTTTCCATTTATTTCAATCATCTGTTATTCTATTGTGTCATTATGTCAATATTGCAAATATTTATTTATAAATTCTATAGGAGGTTTTCTGTATTTGTCACTTCAATGTCTCAGGCATTTTGAATTCTTACATTTAGTCTAGGGTCGCACGACCGTTTGTAAACGGTCGAATTATTTTAAGTAGACACTGATCAAAGTTTCATCAGATTGGGATCAGAGTGATCCGATTTTCTTTGAGCTGGAGAGAAAAAATAAAGTTTCTCCACTTTGTACTGTCTGTGTGAAAATTGGACCACTTTCAAATATCATCGAGTGTGGTCTAACGTTATTCACAGATTTATAGAAATGAATGGGAAAAAGCCATCCAATTGTTGGAGTAAAACTGTGCATGCTGAGGTCAAAGTGGTCCGAGGACAAAATTGGACATGTGCACAGTCTCATAAAATAACAAGGGTAAAAGTCTGATTTAAACAGTCATGTGAACAAGTCCATAGGTTTTAGTGGCACAAATCTGTCTATTTTACATCCACATAAAAAAATTAATCCATTTTTTATCTGCTTCATTCCCTTTGGCTATTTATGGTTTACTTTGGAGCGTCAACCATTTTTCACATATGTTCAAAAACTAAAAGAGGTCCATTTTGCCTCAACCGACAAACATCAACAGGACATCACATGCCCAAACAATCCACAATTCCACAATGCTTTTATCATAAAGAGCACTTGGGTTGTCTAATCTTTCCCAAGCACCTACTAGTAAATGGTTCATGAAAGTTGCACTGGCCAGGGTTGGCATTGTTTTTGCGGACCTATTCACCTGATTGGGAAAGTTCTGCACACAAAATGGATCTTATTAGAGCATGACCTTTGGTCAGCATGAAAAATTTAAAGTAGTAATAGCTTTGTAGTCTATAATGGGACTGTGTACAGATGACAAACACTAACTTCTGTGTAAGATCTTGCTCTCAAGCCAAGAGTAAACATAAGAAAGGAGATATCGGCGTTACATAGATGACTATTCTTTTGTACAGTGATCACTTCAAGGGAATTGCCTAGCAAGTCATGGTTTTGGCTTCTAGGACCCTAGCAAAACCAGTTGGGGTGCAAGGTTCCCAATCCTTTGCTCTGTCATGAAAAGGGAAATTGATTTCTTCCATTACATATAGAATTGTTAATATTAAAAAAATTATGGGTATATTTGCCAATTTAAAGTGAATTGTAGTAGATGAATCAATTTTATGTCAAAGTTGATTATGATACTACTTTCATTACATGTCATTGGTTATGAATCTGGGTTACTTATAGGAGAACCATAACCTTTGTGACTTCATTACACTGATCGTTCTTTAGACCCTACACTTGATGATGGTGTTCTTTTGACATCACATATTTATGATGAAGAACATTATGGTTTAGCCTAACTGGCTGTATATCTCTTATAGATATGTACTTCCTTACCTTTTCTCTTGGCTCCACATATTATGAGAATTGTGGCACAAGATGACAGTCTTCAAAATATAGGGGTTCATGGTACTTTGTCAGAAAATGCTTAGGCTACCTGTGTCTATGTGTGGTCATCCAATTGTGGTGTGGATTGCAGCTTGTTTTCCTAGCATGTCGGAAAAAAATGTAGTGAGTTTGCTTTGTGAGATTTCGGGGACATTAACAAAATCCAAGCAAAGGTAAGAGTGTACACATCTGTATCACATTCATAGACCAATATGGATCTTTATATAAACGGGACCCAGGGCTCACATAAAATGCCCTGTGCTTTACTTGAGAGTGATTTTATTATTATATGGAGAATCTGGGTGATCCTGCTTCTGAAATTCATGCATTCTTTATTACTTGAAAGTACTGGCTTAAACAATAAAGCTAGTGGCAGAAAAATGTGCTAAATTAATCTTGTAGCAGCAAAAGACCCCTAGGCTGTGTGAATATATGTGTTATTCTTTCTCATTGCTCTTTCTTCCTGAAAGATAATACTTGTATAAAGACCGTCAATCTCTATGGAGGGAAGTGTACACATGGGAGTCTACAGAGGGATCAGAAGGAGAACTGAAGACTACTGTATATGCTACTTTATCTCATTCCTTCTTAGGATCTTCATTATTCCTTAGGGATATATGTTCATATTTTAGTGTCTCTTTTGTGCACCTCATATTAAAAAGCTTAATAGAATGTATGTAGATATTAAATTGACTATTTTAACATAGAGTAAAAGTTTTTTTTTTACGAATTCTAACTTTATCTATATTTTATTGCAATGATGAAAAAATATCCCTTAGGAGCACAAGAAAATGTGTTATTTTTATGTAGTCATTGTTCTTCACTGATTTGAGATGAGCAAAAAGATTTGAAAGAACTTGATGCAGCATCCATGTCACTATTTCATGGATGCCAGCAGGGTCGGACTGGCCCACCGTAGAACCAGAGTATTTACCAGTGGGCCCAGGGACTGACATCTTCTGGCTTACAGGGCCGGCTGCTGCCTGGGGCCCCCCACTTCCTCAGTGGCCCCCTATCAGTGTCCTGTTGCTAATAGTGGCACACTTCGTAGCTGCTATGAGGCACATGAGTCAGGGGGGCAAATCCGGCACTGGCAGAGCAATAGCGGTGGAGCTACGGCCTAAGTCTGTGCCTGCAACTAAAGAGAAATGAATATTCAATGCTCCCCACACCCATGGAGTGAATTTTCATTTTCCTTATTAAAAAGAATTAATAGAATGAATATTTACTCCTCTCCATGCCCATGACATGGGGAGCAGTGAATATTCATTTATCTTTAGCCGCGGGCACAGGCTTTAGCTGCAGCAACCGATTCCTGCCTTTTGTTACCCGCTGCTTCACTGCTGCTGCCCCCTAGTGGGCACCACATTCAACTGCCGATACCATTGAAAGCAATAATAGAGAAGTAGGTGTCAGATGATGGTCCCTCCCCCATCTTTCCCCTCTGCCTCTGACCAAGCTGGTGCATGATTACGTCACTTCATCATGCACCATGCTGTGTATGCCGGCCAGACGACAGTGCAGCTACTGAGTCCGGAGCAGAGACAAGATCAGCGGGGAATGAGGAGAAGTGAGCATAGTTTTTTTTTATCAGTGAGTGAGTACTGATGTCCATAATACTGTGGAGGGGGCTACATTATATTGTACGGAGATTGGCTGCATTATACGCCTTATGGAGGCTTCATTATATTCTATGGGGGGCTGCATTATACCCTATGAGGGGGGCTACATTATACCCTATGAGGAGGCTGCAGTATATTCTATGGGGTGTAACGAGGGCCAGGGTGGTAGCCGCACCGAGGGATTGCTGCTGCTTCCTCATAACACCCTGACGCTCCGCAACAGAAATATCATGTCCATTTTGTGGTGTGCTGTGTGTGTCAAGTAGTTCACCACCTGTGAGTCAGAATCCTTCACAGCATACAGGGCTCCAATCCGTCGCAGACACACACAAATGTTATCAAAGTCCCGATACATTTTCAATAAAACTTTACTCAATTTGTGCATCTTCATAACAGACTTAATCCAACAATCTTCAAAATACATAAGAACTTCTTCTGCACTTTCCCTGGTTTTTTACTTCAGCTTATCTTCTACCATTGTGGCTTTCAGACCCGCAGTCCCCTGGGAATTCCAGCTTTCTGATACTAGGTGCTCTCCATCCACTTTCCTCATCCTAGGCGAAAAATCAGGTTGCCTCTGCAATTCCTGTTCGGACCATAAGTCCCGGACGTCATGGGAGGTAACCCACAGACAAGCCACCGACCCTTCCAGACTGCCTCGCTTTTCACGTGCTTTAACATCTAACATCTCCAGACCTGCTTCCCTCAGTGCTTCTTCTGTCTCTTTCAACTATAACTCACCACACAACTACTACCACTCCTTCTAGAACAATTCCTCTCACTCTCACTCTGCTCTAGCTCTTCCCACTACCTGAAAATTACCTCAGGAAGGCCCTCTCCCTGCCACTACACTGGCTCTGCCCCCTTTATCAACTGTCACTACTCTGACTGAAACCAGTTCTCAACACAATCTAGTCTCCTACTCTACAGTGCCCCTTAACACTAACCCACAACTACACTGCCATAACCCTTACTAATGCTGACCTCCCACTGCCACTGACTGTCCCTATTCCTGTCCCTAAGACACAGATATCAGAATAGTGTCAGCCATTATCATATTAAACAGTGTCAGCTATCATAAACTACACAGGGCACACAGCAAACACAAAACATACCCAGTTTCATTAGGTAGGCATGCACAGGAATGCAGGGCTCAAACCAGTGGCATGCACACCCCCTTACAAGGGGCTGTATTATACCCTATGAGGGGGCTGCATTATACCCTGAGGGGGCCACATTATATGGTATTGGGGCCTATATTATATATCATGATATATCAATGATGGTGAGACAACATCTGGCATTATTGTAAAAGGCCGGTATGTGTCGCAGAGGAGTTAGTCTGCGCTGTTACCAGATAATGTTGCTCTGGGACCTTTAGTCCTATGAGCCTTGCGGTTGTGTATCTTTAAAGGGAGGCTTACAGCATTAGTCGGAGAGCTGGGCAGGTCTGATTAACCACACACACCTCCCACCTATGGGAGTGTTTACAGGTACATAATGTGACCATGGTCTGGTCCCATGGTAGAGAGTGTATGGACTTCATTGGTCCGTGTGTAAGATCCTGGAAGGCCTATGTGTTGGATGTGCTAACTTCCTGAAGAGCACATGGTGAGGCTTTGGACATGGTGGCCTGTGTGTTGGACGGATCCAAGTGGGGACAGATGTCCTGAACCGTAGAGTTGAGCGACTTTTACTTTTTTAGGATAGAGTCGGGTTTCGTGAAACCCGACTTTCTCAAAAGTCGGGTCGGGTGAAATCGGCCGATTATTGGGAAAAGTTGTGGGCCGACCGAAACACGAAACCAAATGCAAGTCAATGGGGAATCAAAGTCGGCAGTGAGTGGAGGACAGGAAAACACCTCCATGCCCATTTTAATGCCAAAAATATCAATTCTTATTTCTTAAGCTTGTCACTCTTAATTTACTTTATAATAATAGTTAGGCATTGAAAACAGGGGCTCAGTTGGCTAAAGTTGTGGGACATAGGGCTGGCTCAAGATTTTCGTGGGCCCAGGAAATGCGTAATACGTCATGGTGGTGGAGCAGGTAGAGGTAAGTATTTCAACTTTGCAAGTGCTGTGATCCTGAGCAAGCAGGGGGGCCCACTAGTTGGCACTGGCACAGGGCCCCTCATAGTACGGTGGTGTGTTTGACGGCGGGCGGCGCCTTCCACTGCCAGAGACACTTTTGCGTACTATGAGGGACCCTGTGCCAGTGCCAACGAGTATGCCCCCCACCTGATGAAGGAACCTGCACTTTCATCTGCACCTTCCTCTTTGTCCCCGTGTAAGGTGGTATAGTATGCGGGAAGGGGAACCTAACTTTCATCAGGGTCAGATTCTGGCTGTGTAGAGTGCAAGGGGAATGTAGTGGTCTGGGTCAATGTACCAGCAGACTCATCTAGCAGTGCCTGGGCAATGGGCAGGATAAGGAGGAAACACAGATATAGGCCCAAAATGAAAAATTAGGCTAAAAGCAGTTCAAAATTGGTAACAGGACTAAAAAGGCAGCAATGCTTTGTTCAGCGGAGGACAACTGTAATGAGAGGCTCACACAGACTTAGTAGGCCTAAAATAAAAAAGTAGGCTAAATGCAGTTCAAAATTGGTAACAGAAGTACACAGGCGGAGGACAACTGTAATGCGGAGGACAACTGTAATGAGAGGCTCACACAGTTACTAGGCCCAAATAAGTAAGTAGGCTAAATGCAGTTCAAAATTGGTAACAGGAGTACACAGGTGGCATTGCTTTGTTTAGTGAAGGACAACTGTAATAAGTGGCTCAGACAGACTGAGTAGGCCTAAAATAAAAAGTAGGTTAAATGCAGTTCAAAATTGGTAAGAGGAGTACACAGGCGGCATAGCTTTGTTCAGCGGAGGACAACTAAAATAAGTGGCTGACACAGTTAGTAGGCCAAAATAATAAAGTGGGCTAAATGTCTGCAAAAAAATTGTTCATAAATAAACTGGTGGCATAGCTAGGTACAGGGGTGGGCTTCTCTGCTGAGTAGCAGACAGTGGTAGTTCGCACAAAGTATTAACTGGTCTTAATGGAGGCCAGGGCTCCTGTATATTTTTACTATAATCTATCATTTCAACAAATTTGTATTGGCAGTGCCATTGAAGGATTTAACAGCACAGACTACACAGTGGTGGAGCAGGGAGAGGTAAGTTTTGCAAGTGGTAGAGCACTGTTCGAGCTGCAGGGGATTACTCTCTCGTGGGCGGTGGTACTGGCACAGGGCCCCTCATATTACAATGGTGTGTCTGACGTTGGTTGTGCACCACCACCATCAGAGACACTTAATTGTACTATGAGGGACCCTGTGCCAGTGCCGTCGCCCAAAAGTGGGCACACCCACCTGTCCAGGCAAACTCACACGGGTGCTGTCGCCAAGTGGTGACCACGGCACTGTGGGGTGAGTCAGACCATTTAAGGAGGTATAAAAATGGCCTATGGTGGACATTCAGCAGCCACAAATGGAGGAATTGGAGCAGTCAGTAAGAGGAGGCCAAAAGCAAGACATTTTTCAGGCAAGCTACGTGTCAGCAGGGGAAGGTGGGGCAAAATAATTTGAAATCCATGATTGGTTCATTGGTTAATGAAGGTTAGATCATAAACATTTCGGGTAGCCAGACATGTCCTTTTTTCGGTCAGTATTGAACCAGCAGCACTGAAGACTTTTTCTGATAGCACACTAGCAGCTGGGCAAGTGAGCTCCTGTAATGCATATTCTGCCAATTCAGGCCAGGTGTCTATATTAGATGCCCAGTAATCAAAGGGGAATGACCTGTGAGGGAGAACATCGATAAGGAAGGAAAAATAGTTCATAACCATATTGGACAAATGCTGTCTCCTGTCACTTTGAATCAATGCAGCAGTGCCTGACGTGACGGCGGTCATTGCGAAATCACTCCACAACCTGGTCATAAAACCCCTCTGTCCAACGCCACTTCGGATTTGTGCACCTCTAACACCTCTGCCCTGTTGCCCCCTACAGCTCGTGTGAGAACCATCACCGCCGCTGTGTGCTGGGAATGCCTGAACCAAACGGTCTACAAGAGTTGCTTGTTTGGTAGCCAATATTTGCTCATGGTTCTCATGTGGCATGTTATTTTGTAATTTTCCTTTGTATCGTGGATCCAGGAAGCAAGCCAACCAGTAATCGTCATCGGTCATCATTTTGATAATGCGGGGGTCCCTTTTTAGGATACGCAAGGCATACTCAGCCATGTGGGCCAATGTTCCAGGTATCAATTCACTGCTTGTGCTGGGTTGAGGAGCACTTTCTTGCAAATCAACATCGCTTGTGGCCCACAAAAACCCTGTACCTGACCTTGCAACGCCACCAGTTTCTATTGCCCCCTGAGAAGCATCCTCCTCCCATAAATATTCATCCCCATCATCCTCCTCCTCTTTGTCTGCCACCTCGTCCAGGAGAGTTCCCTGAGCAGACAATGGCTGACTGTCATCAACGCTTCTTTCCTCCTCGGCTGCAGATGCCTGCTCCTTGATGTGCGTCAAACTTTGCATCAGCAGACGCATTAGTGGGATGCTCATGCTTATGATGGCGTTGTCTGCACTTACCAGCCATGTGCATCCCTCAAAACACTGAAGGACTAGACAGAGGTCTTGGAGCTTCGACCACTGCACACCAGACAACTCCATGTCTGCCATCCAACTGCCAGCCCGTGTATGTGTATCCTCCCACAAATAATTGACAGCACACCTCTGTTTGCACAGCCTCTGAAGCATGTGCAATGTGGAGTTCCACCTTGTTGCAATGTCGATTATTAGGCGGAGCTGGGGAAGATTCAGCGATCGCTGATCGTTTAGCATACGGCTGGAGTGTATGGGGGCGACTGGCAGATGTGCGAGCAAAGTCTTCGCACCTTCAGGAGCAGGGCTGGTAACTCCGGATAATTTTTCAGGAAGCACTGCACCACCAGGTTCAAGGTGTGAGCTAGGCAAGGTATGTGTTTCAGTTCTGAAAGGGCTATGGCAGCCATAAAATTCCTTCCGTTATCACTGACTACCTTGCCTGCCTCAAAATGTACACTGCCCAGCTATGACTGAGTTTCTTGATGCAAGTACTCGACCAGTACTTCTGCGGTGTGTTTGTTGTCGCCCATACACTTCCTTTGTAGCTCAGCCTGCTGACACTTACCACTAGCTGTTCCATAATGGGACACCTCGTGTGCAACACTGGCAGCTGCGGATGGAGTGGTCGTGTGACTGCGCTCTGTGGACGAGCTTTCACTTCTGGAGGAGGAGGAGGAGGAGGGGTGGTGAACGCCTACAGCAAACTGTTTCCTAGACCATGGGCTAGGCAGAACTGTACCACTATGGCTGTCGCCTGTGGACCCCGTATCCACCACATTAACCCAGTGCGCCGTGATGGACACGTAACGTCCCTGGCCATGCCTACTGGTCCATGCATCTGTTGTGAGGTGCACCTTTCTACTGACTGATTGCCTCAGTGCATGGACAACGCGGTCTTTCACATGCTGGTGGAGGGCTGGGATGGCTTTTCTCGCAAAGAAGTGTCGACTAAGTAGGTCATAGCGTGGTACTGCGTAGTCTAGCAATGTGGGCATTCAAACCCTGTGTACGCGGATGACAGGATGAGTACTTTCTTTTCCTAACGAGAGTCTCTTGTAGGGTGAGCTGGACTGGAGAGCTGCATATGGTGGAACTAGCGGGGGTGGTGGTGGACATGGCAGATTGAGAGAGGGTTGGTGATGGTATTCTTGATGTTGGCCTTCCTACAGTGTTTCCTACCAAGATCCTTGTGATTCCCTGACTGCTTTGGCCTTGCGACGATACCTCCACATCTGCTGCTGGTGGTGTCCTAACCTGTGGGCTTACAGTGAGGGAAGCAATGTAGTGTTGCTGACTACCTTCATTCTGAGCATGTGCACCAACGGTACAGGATGTTTGGTAATTAGTCCAGGCTTGCAAATACATGCTGGTTAAATGTCTACGAATGCACATTGCATTTAAATTTAGGAGATTTTTCCCTCTGCTAAAGGTCTTTGAGCACTTCTTACAGATAACTTTGCACTGATCATTCGGATCTTGTTTAAAAAATTCCCACACTGCACTCTTCCTACTATGGATTACCTTTTTAGGCATTGCACACTGTGCTACTTTCACCAGATGGCCATGCTGTCCTAAAACTGTTTTTGGTTTTGCAAACATTTTTTGCCTGATACGGGCCTGCCAGATGAAAGCTGTTGCGATGTAGATGGCTGCTGCGGATCATCCTCCTCCGCTTCTGAGCTACTGGCAGCGGCACCCTCTTCCCCCAATGGCTGTCAATCTGGGTCAACAACTGGGTCATCTATCACCTCCTCTTCAATGTCATGTGCACCTTCCTCTGTGTCACTGTGTAAGGTGCTATAGCGTTCGTGACGGGGCACCATAGTCTCATCAGGGTCAGTTTCTGGCTCAGTACACTGCGAGGGCAATGTAGTGATCTGAGTCAATGGAACAGCATAATAATCTAGCTGTGGCTGTGGATCTGTGCACTCCATGTCCAATTCACCTTGTAATGGGCTTTCAACAATTTCCCTCTCTAACCAAGGCACGGTATGTGTAAAGAGCTCCATGGAGTAAACTGTAGTGTTGCCTGCCGCATCCTTCACTTTTGGTTTGGGTGAAGGACACAACGAAGCAACTTGTTCCTGACCGGGAGCATCCACTGACGACTCGCTGCTTTTAGATTTCGAACCTTCTGATGAGGAGAAAGAGCTAGAGGCTGAGTCCGCAAGGAAAGCCAAAACTTTTTCCTGCTGCTCGGCTTTAAAAGCTGTTTTCCTACTCCCAGATAAGGGAGCCTTTGAGGCCTTGTGTAGCCAGATGATGATACTGGCTCAACACCTTGAGCCTTTGGTGCTATTTTACTGTTCCCACTACCACCAGATGCTCCACCATCACCACCACCATCAGTACCAGCTGGCAACGACCGCCCATGGCCTCTTCCACCAGACTTCCTCATTTTTAACCAAAATAACAACCGTTATATGGTACTGTAAATCAAGGTAGAAGGTGTATATAAACTTGTTGAGAATTTAAATCTCCCTTTTTTGGGGGGAGACTGATACAAAACTCAGGCCCAGTGTATTACACTACACAATGTAAGTGACAGAACGTGGCTGGAAGACATACGCCAAACTAACAGAACTGACATAGATCCACTTAGTGCCAATTTAAATCTCCCTTTTTTTGGGGGGGAGACTGAAACAAAACTCAGGCCCAGTGTATTACACTACACAATGTAAGTGGCAGAACGTGGCTGGAAGATGTAAGACAAACTAACAGAACTGTGATGTAGATCCACTTTGTGCCAATTTAAATCTCCCTTTTTTGGGGGGAGACTGATAAAAAACTCAGGCCCAGTGTATTACACTACACAATGTAAGTGACAGAACATGGCTGGAAGATATACGACAAACTTACAGAACTTACATAGATCCACTTAGTGCCAATTTAAATCTCCCTTTTTTGGGGGGGAGACTGCAACAAAACTCAGGCCCAGTGTATTGCACTACACAATGTAAGTGGCAGAACGTGGCTGGAAGATGTACGACAAACTAACAGAACTGACGTAGATCCACCTAGCGACAATTTAAATCTCCCTTTTTTGGGGGGAGACTGCAACAAAACTCAGGCCCTGTGTATTACACTACACAATGTAAGTGGCAGAACGTGGCTGGAAGATGTACGACAAACTAACAGAACTGTGACGTAGATCCACTTAGTGCCAATTTAAATCTCCCTGTTTTGGTGGGGAGACTGCAATAAAACTCTGGCCCAGTGCATTACACTACACAAAGTAAGTGGCAGAACGTGGCTGGCTGATATACAACAAACTAACAGAACTGACGTAGATCCACTTAGCGCCAATTTAAATCTCGCTTTTTTGGGGGTGGAGACTGCAACAAAACTCAGGCCCAGTGTTTTACACTACACAATGTAAGTGGCAGAACGTGGCTGGCTGATATACGACAAACTAACAGAACTGACGTAGATCCACTTAGTGCCAATTTAAATCTCCCTTTTTTGGGGGGGAGACTGCAACAAAACTCAGGCCCTGTGTATTACACTACACAATGTATTTGGCAGAACGTGGCTGGAAGATATATCAAAAAATACAAGGGCTGTAGTACAATTTCATTCTCCCTACAATGATCTCAGGACAAGTATGGCAGCAATAAAAAGGACTGCTGCACACAAAAGTGTGGACGAATAAACAAGAGAACTGTGCAGAAGGAGCAACAGGATTTTTGCTTTTAAAAAAGCATTTATTTTGCACAGCCGCGCACAAACAGCAATGCAGCTATCAGGCAGCCTTATATGGCAGCCTAATAAGCTACAGCGCTGATGCACAAAAATATAAACTCCACTGTCCCTGCAAAGAAAAGGTGGTGTTGGACAGTGGAAATCGCTACAGCACAAGCAGTTTCGGGGCTTAATCTTCCCCCTAACTATATCCCTTCTTCTGATGCAGCTGCAGCAACCTCTCCCTATGCTAAGATCGGCAGAAGTAAGATGGCAGTCGGCGTGCACGCCCCTTTATAGCCCCTGTGACGCTGCAGAAAGCAAGCCAATCACTGTCATGCCCTTCTCTAAGATGATGGGGACCGAGACCTATGTCATCACGCTGCCCACACTGTGCGTCCTCCTTCATTGGCCGAAAAATGGCACTGAAAACGTCATACGAAACGTGACTTTGGCGAGCTGATCCTTGACCTCATGGCCGATCCCACACTAGGATTGGGTCGGGTTTCACAAAACCCGACTTTGCCGAAAGTCGGCGATTTTTCAATTTGTCCAATCCGTTTCACTCAACCCTATTGACAAGCTTAAGTAATAAGAATTGATGTTTTTGGCATTAAAATGGCCAATGTAGGTGTTTTCCTGTCCTCCACTCACTGCCGACTTTGATTCCCCATTGACTTGCATTGGGTTTCGTGTCTCAGTCAGCCCCCAACTTTTTGCAATAATCAGCCGATTTCACCCGACCCGACTTTTGAGAAAGTCGGGTTTCGCAAAACCCGACTCGATCCGAGAAAAGTAAAAGTCGCTCAACTCTAATTTGTGGTATTGAGGTTGCTGACACTTTTCCCTCCTTTGACTCTCTGAAGACACACCCTGCATTTGACTAAGCAAATGTCATCTGCAACAGTGTCAAAAAAGGACCAGGCACTGGTCTTTTCGAAGAGCCATGCTCCGAATGGGTGCTGAAGTGGAGGCGCCATGCACTGCAGTCTTCCCCCTCCCTCTCCGTCTTTGGGCCGTTCAGGGAATCTCTTCCTCAGAGCTGCCCCCACCACCTTCCTGTACCTCACGCCACGATGGGTCAAGGACCTCATCATCTACACTACCCTCTTCCACTAACTGTTTCTCCTAGGTAGTATTGGCAGCACAGTACGCACCAGAAAGTGGCACCTAAGTCTCATCATCAGATGTTTACTGAGGTATGCTGACCGGAGGCACTGGCCCACGCGCCTCTTCAGAATCAGAGAGACAAAGCTGTAGGGCATCACTGCACACTGCCTCTTCTTCCATTTCTCCAATGCTGCTTGGCTGGCCCCCTCTTTCCAAGCCAAGAGACTCAGAGAACAGAAGTAGAGATGGCTCCTGTCCTAGGCTCTCTGACTGCCTGCACAATTTGGCAGGTGGTGAAGAGACAGTTGGGAGCTCTCCAGTGCTCTGTGCCTAAGAGGATGTGGCACTAATTGAAGTTGATGCGTTAGCTGCCATCCCTCCGACAACGGCTTCAATTTGTTCTTCCCGCAGCAGCGGGGTACGGCGATCTCCTACAAAGCTGCGCATGAAGGACTGTTCCATGCTGAAAATGGGTGATGATGAGTCACCGGTACCCGCAGCAGGCACAGAATCCCCACGTCCTCTCCCTGCTCCACGCCCATGCCCACGTGCCTTACTCCCTGCCTTCTTCATCTTGGTAGACTGATAAAGATAGGCAGAAAAGTACTAAGGGCTTAGTGTGCTTATTCCTGAACAGCTCCTAACAGGTATAAGAAACACTAATTTTCTAAAGCGTGGACTAGACTTTTATGTGAGCTAATATGGCCTACACAACTGTAAAGTGTTGTGTTTGGTGAACTTTATAATTTTTTTTTTTTTTGCATAACAGACTACAGAGTGAGCTGCACTCACACACAGACCGTGCAGACAGCCATGAACGGCACGGCAAGGCCAAAACAAGCTTCACTATGTAATCCTATATAGTGTTTTTCCACAATCTAGCAGGATACGGATGGAAAGCCACTAATAGGATAAATTTGAAAAAATGTGCAGCAGGCTGCACTAATTGAGAAACGGACAATAATAATAATAATAATAATAATCTTTATTTTTATATAGCGCTAACATATTCCGCAGCGCTTTACAGGTTGCACACATCGCTGTCCCCGTTGGGGCTCACAATCTAAATGGAACGGTGTGAGGCATTGACACACCCTGAGCTGACTTCAACCGGCTGTGGTGGCAGAACAAACTACAGAGCAAGCTGCACTCACACACAGACCATGCAGATAGCCGAGAACGGTGCTGCAAGGCCAAAACAAGCTCCTCTATGTAATCCTATATAATGTTTTTCCACAATCTAGCAGGATATGGATGGAAAGCCACTAAAAGGATAAAGTTGAAAAAATGTGCAGCAGGCTGTACTAATTGCAAAAAAGGACAATGGATTGAACAGTATGAGGCAGTGATGCACACTGAGCTGACTACAACCAGCGGTGGCTGCAGACAGACTACAGAGTGAGGTACACTCACACACACAGAGACCTTGCAGACAGCTGTGAACAGCACTGCAAGGCAAAAGCAAGGTTCTCACACAGTGGTTGCTAAATTAGCCTGGGTAAAGCACAATGAAGCAAATCGCTGTCTCTAAACTGGCCCTCAGTCAGAACACAGCATCCTGTCCCTAACTGAATTCACAGCAGAGTGAGCCCAAAATGGCGGCAGTGACTTTTATAGTGCATCATGACATCATTTCAGCAGCCAATCACAGCCTTGCCATTGGTTACATCCTACCATGCAGAACAGGATGTGCCCACACTTCTAATCATTCCTCATTGGCTGAATTCAGGCTCTTAGAATTATGGGAAATTCCGATTCCGGTATCTGATATACTGAACTCGGTATCGGAATTCCGATACTGCAAATATCGGCCGATACCCAATACTTGCGGTATCGGAATGCTCAACACTAGTTTTGAGCTGTCGAAATGAAATTATAGTCCCTTGTACAAATGTAGCTTTTCCTAATCGAATGCAAAGAAAAGACATCACAAAACTGAACAATAACTCTTAACACAGCAAAAGTCATTACATTTGAATACTTAAGTGACAAGTTACATTTTCTGCATTAGCATATCTTTCTGCATGGCGATTTGAGATGAGTGAACTTGTTTGGAAAACTTTCACCAAACTCAAATTCTGCACGAAGGTAGCACATCCGGATTCGTGTTCGGTTTTACCATCATTTTTGCTCAAAGTCGTCAAAATTCAGTAACAGTTTGATAAATAATTGTCTTTCCACTAATGCTTTTGTTATTACTTTGGCTAGGAAAGTGCTGCTGTATTATGAACGGGGAGTGACGGGGAGCGTGTTTCATGATGGGAGGGGGGTATGTCTAGGCAAGAGGAATTGAGAAGTGAATTTTTTTTTCTTTAATAACTTAATGTGTACATTATGACAGCAAATCAGGGTGCGGAAATCATCCACAAATCATAACACAAGGTCTTCTGGAAGTGGCTGCCGAACTCACAAGTACCTGGCCATATAAAAAGCGGACATCTTGTTTTGCTGGCACCATTTTCTCAGTGTCACAGTGCAGAGAAGCTACTCCTGATAGTGCTGCAAGTGAACTTGTCAGTTAGCTATATAGGATACTATAGGATCCTGCTTTGTGTGAAATTGATCTTCCAGCATCTAACTAGATTGTACAAAAACTGTGTTGCACTGTCAGAAGGTCCAATTTGCTAATCTAAATCATTTCAGCAAAAACTGTGTTGCAGTGAGGAATCAGAAGGCCAGATTTTCTCTTTAAAATCGTTAGGCCCAATGTAGGGGTGCAGCCAGGAGGCCAAATTTGCTAATCCAAATCACTTAGGTTAAAACAATGTTGAATTGAGAAATCAGAAGGCCACATTTCTTCTTAAAAATCAATAGTTATAAAAAAAAAAAATCAATAGTTATAATGTTAGAGTGCAGCCAGGAGGCCAAGTTTGCTAATCCCAAATTGTTTGTGATAAAACTGTGTTATAGTGAGAAATGAGAAGGCCAGATTTCTACTTATAAATCGTTAGGTCTAATGTTGGGGTGCAGCCTGGAGAGACAATTAGGTAACCCAAATCGTTTGTGATTAAATTGTGTTTCAGAGAAAAATCAGAAGGTCAGATTAACACTTAAAAATCATTAGGGCTAAAATTTGTGTGCAGCCAGGAGGCCAAATTTGCTAACACAAATCTTTTGGGATAAAATTGTGATGCAGTGAGAAATCAGAAGCAGACCTTTCCTCTTAAAAACTGTTAGGTATAAAAGTGTTAGTCAGTCACACTATCTAAGAAAATAATAACAAAATGGTTAATGGAGGTGGGCTGCAATTACAGGCTCAACCCATGGGCAGAAGTGGAATAAATCAATCATGTTGTAATAACGCTCTCACATTATATTAGAGGTCAATTTTTAAATAGTAAGAAAAGGGCTTATATATACTCACAGTTTATAAACTTCTACTTTGACATGGAAACTTACTGAGCTTTTCTCTTGGTATCTGCAAATATTAGGCGCTCCTCCAAAGAAATAATGCTTTGTGCTAAGGAGCCGTACAAGCTTTGTGTGCTGCTGTACAGACTCATAAGACTGTGCCATGTGCATGAGCCCTAGCTTCTGCTTATTGTACACTCTTTCTCTTATTCAATCCAAATACCCTGCAGTAAAGTAGTTATGTACACAGACCTGGACTTTCTGTTGACAGATTCTGTTTTATATGCTCAAAGAAAGTTCTTCCTCTATAATACACTAGAATATACAGACATCGCTGCCTAAAAAAAGATCAAATCACATTTTTTTTCCAAAGCAACTTCTTCATTTTAATGTTCTCTTTTAAGACATTTCTACTGAATAATTCTGTTAAAGATTTAAAGTGTGAAACCAGTAAAAATAGACCTTTATGCTTGGCACATAGAGCTGTCTTTTTTGGCAGTGGCAAAGGCTATTGATCTCCTGGGTTGAAGGTCAAGGATAAAAGTGACTTGGCAAGCATCTTGAAGTCAATCACCTTGATTAAATACTCTATCGAGTTTGTAAAGGGTGTTTAGAAATGAGTGCAATACTAATGGGACATCATAAAATCTGACAGTCTCTTTCTCAATTGGAATGGGAATATAAATGGTAATGTTTCTGGTGAATGTTAAATCAGCTAGTAACTTTTTAGAATCATGTCCTCCAAGAAATTGAAAGGGAATGTGGAAATTGACTTCTACAGAATACCGTCCACTCTTATAAATACGAGCAGAACTTGGAATTGACACCTATTATTTCAGATCCAGATCTTTAGGTTAAAAAAAACTTAACGTGAACAAAGTCTTTCATAATAGTTTCCTGTGTATTAAAGAAGAAATGTCGAAATAAACATCCAGATAGAGCGAACCAACCATATTCTTAAAGAAAATGCAGCTGCTATGAGGCTCTTCGAGTAAAGAGCTCCAATTCAGCTACTTTGCAGGTATAAGGTAGTAAGAACTTAAAAAGGACTTTTCAACAGAAAATATATTGTTAGCAATTGAGTAAAATGTTTAACAAGTGATGCCACTGTTTCCAGCATAATGTTATTGAAATCAGTAAAAAATTTTGGCCTAGGAAATGTTTCTTTTTCAAATATTTTAAAAATTAAATTTTTGGACATTCTTGTGCACCTGAACGCCTATATTTTGGAAAATTATAATTTTTTACCCATTTTTGCCACTAATTGCTATAAATAATTTTTTCAGAGAATATCCTTTCCATGCAGCATTACTCTCCTTTTGTCTTGTGCTTTGTACTTTTGGATGACAACTTTCCCTCTTTTGTTTTAGCAAAACGGTATTATGCACAATAAACCTTCCAGAGGATATGTTTGCAGAACATTTTGGGATGCTTGTGCATTCACCCAACTCGTAGTTGTTCAGGAGATATTTCCTCATTTTAGGAACCTCCAGAGAGATGGGTGAAGGTGGAATTGACAAATGTGAAATTTCCCAAGTATGTGCTTGCTCTCACAATCTGAAAACCTCCTGATCTTTATTTACTTCACTATTGTACACACATGTCATATTGACACCTAATCAGTGTGAGGTTTGACAGCATTTCCAGTTTGTTGCTCCTCATGTGACATGTTATTATGTCAAGGCAGCTCAGTACTGCTGTGATATTACAATACGTTAAAGGTGTGGGAACAGAATCTGTTTTTAAGCTAGCATTTTCAGGATCTGGCTTTAATTTACAGAATACTGCCCAATTCGCACCAGCGGAATCAGTGTCCAAACTTCAACTCTTTAGATGTTACAGTTAGGGATGAGCAGACTCAAGAAAGTTCTGGTTTTGGTACCTGACCTGAACTTTATTCCAAAGTTCGTTTGGGTACCAGAACTATACACGAACCTGAACCAGAACCCGAAACCTATTGAAAGCAATGGGGACCCTAACTTTTGTGCTGTAAAATATTCTCTTTCTCTCTCTGAAGTTGGACTTGCCCCAAAACTTGCCCCGAACATTGCAGCAGACTTCAGGGAGAAGTTCATTTTCAGTGTTTAACGCCGGACACTAGATGTCTTGTGTGAACCCCGAATGTTTAAGTTCAAATTTGTTCATCTCTAGTTACAGTCAGAGCTTCACACAGCATTTATGTTGTTAGTCATGTGTTACCCTCTATTATCCCAAATTCATCCCATTATGTGCCAATGAGGTGACTTTGCAGATTAGAGACTAAGGGCTCATACAGTCAATTGTTGTTTCAGTTCGAGTGCGTTCTGTCAAAACATCACATCACACTCATCCCCACGTTATTCAGTGAGGCAGTGCGCATGTACATTTTTTTCCTCTGTCTAGGTGGTCCATAGAATAAAATAGCAGCTTGCCCAATTTGCCTCCAATAATCAGAAGGCACTAGCCCATTCATGTATATGGGTCTGTGGAAAACATCAGACTGCTCTAGGATGACATCATGGAGAAGATGGTGAATCTTTTTTTCTCTTTAATTCTCCAAATCCAAAGAAATCAGATCCCTCTATGATAACACTCTGATCAGATCCAGATTAGCATAATAGGACAATTTTTCTTGCATGGAGATCATACGGTCGTCTGCACCTGTGCTGATATTTCATCTACATGTGCAGATAGTCATTGAAATGATGAACAATGTCAACCATAGGACTAGCAAACAGTGTCAGACAAGTCTTTATACAGGACAAGCACGTGATTAAAACGGCTGAAGAGCAATCATTTTGTCACAGCATAAACTATGTTTGTGGTCTTCACACAGGCAGATAATCTGAAATGTAGGTGTGCTCAACGTTCAAATCCCATAAGTGAGACTTTTCAGCATGCCGATCTGGGTCATCCTGGTTGAGATGCTGCAGCAGCTGGATTTTGTAAGGGTGCCATTATAACAATGGGATGGTGACAGTTTTCTTGGGTAGGGTGTCTTGCATTGAAATCTGCTGCAATGACCCAGTTACTGCGTTGACCAGACATCAACACAATTTCTATCCACTCCTCACGTGCTAACCTCTGCGACATATCAATGGCTGTAAACAAAAAGAAACTTGTAAATAACTCATGAAAGAATAAAGTTACATTAAAACCAAGCACACCATTGTTTTTCTTGTGAAATTCTCAATAAGTGTGATGTGTCACATGTGTTATGTAGGCAATCCAGTGACACAGTGTGCCAGCAATCAGAGCACACACAGTGATCTGACAATAACCCAAAAACAATAGAACGAGCTCTGAGACGTGGAATCTCTGTAGACCGCAATACCTGAACCTAACCTAAACACAACTAAAGGCAGCTGTGGATTGCGCCTGACACTACCTATGCAACTCGGCACAGCCTGAGGAGCTGACTAGCCTGAAGATAGAAAAATAAGCCTGACTTGCCTCAGAGAAATACCCCAAAGGAAAAGGCAGCCCCCCACATATAATGACTGTTAGCAAGATGAAAAGACAAACGTAGGGATGAAATAGATTCAGCAAAGTGAGGCCCGATATTCTAGATAGAGCGAGGATAGCAAAGAGAACTTTGCAGTCTACAAAAAACCCTAAAGCAAAAAACCACGAAAAGGGGGCAAAAAGACCCACCGTGCCGAACTAACGGCACGGCGGTACACCCTTTGCGTCTTAGAGCTTCCAGCTAAACGAAATGACAAGCTGGACAGAAAAAGTAGCAACAAAAGCAAAGAAACACTTATCTAAGCAGAGCAGCAGGCCACAGGAAAGATCCAGAAGCTCAGATCCAACACTGGAACATAGACAAGGAGCAAGGAAGACAGAATCAGGTGGAGTTAAATAACAAAGCAGCCAACGAGCTCACCAGAACACCTGAGGGAGGAAGCTCAGAAGCTGCAGTACCACTTGTGACCACAGGAGTGAATTCAGCCACAGAATTCACAACACACATGACCCTCTTCCCATTAGAAAAAAGAAAGTTGGATCCAAAATGGCCGATTTCAAAGTGGCCGCCATGATCACCACCCATCTTGAAAAGTTTTTTCCCCTCCCATATACTAATGTGCCACAAACAGGAAGTTGATATCACCAACCATTCCCATTTTATTTAGGTGGATCCATATACATGGCCCGCCCTGTATAAAGATTCCCATTGAATTTGTGACAAATTTAATAAGTCTGTTCTCAAATGCTTTTTAACAGTGTAAATCCTCCCCTATTTCCTCAGAATCACTATCAATAGCTGTCACTTAGCAGTGACTATTTTATTGCACTTGTCCCAGACATAGATATCAAACCACTTGATAAGTGTTGGTTCAGAAATAGTTTTTCTTATTTCTATTTCATATTTCTATTCTAAGTTATGAGTCCTACTTAAACTGGGATATTGCACACTGTTCTTATAAATAATCTTATCATACTAGGGGGCCTCTCAAAATCAGTGCAACAATAGAATATAATATTTATAGTGGTCACACTGCGAATGAGAGCCCTTATTTGCATCCCATTCCATGTATGGGAACTTACATTCAAACTACTAACACTGATCTACAAAGCCATCCATAACATTTCTCTTCCATATATCTCCGAACTAATCTCCCGATATCTTCCATCATGTAAACTTTGGTCCTGCCAAAACCTCCTTCTCTCCTTCACACTTATTTGTTCCTCACCCAAACACCTCCAAGACTTCTCAAGAATATCCCCCAACACGTTCGATTATCCACCACATTCGGATCCTTCAGATGGAACCTGAAAATCCACCTCTTCAAGAAAGCTTACGACCTACAATGACTACACTGCCACCTCAACACCATCGGAACCACTGAAACCCCCCAACCTACTGTTTCCTTACTCATCATACTCTAGAATGTAAGCCGGCAAGGGCAGGGTCTGCCATTGTTAGTTTATCTATTGTAGGTGCTATTTGCATTTTGATGTATCCTCTTCTCATGTACAGCACCATGGAATCAATGATGCTTTATAAATAAATAATAATAAAAATAATATATCGGTTACACTGTTCATTCATTGCTCCTATAGCATTATTGCAAGTGTCACCATTTCATATAGTAACTATCATATAGTCCTGATGTTAAATCAATAATCTACTGCCTATTGAGGATTATTCATTGTTTCTTCTTTCATAGCAGTAATTCTTTTAGCTTACAAGGCACAATTTTACATCCCCATGCTATCAATATAGACACCTCAAAGCGTTTCACCCATCCCTTTTTATGTGATGGGCACATCAAGAGGCACTGTATATATTTTCTTAACTGTGTTATGCAATCATTTTTGTGCTGTACATTCATTTTCAAGCACAGGAACTCATACTCCCGACCACGATCTGAGCTGCGCATGGTGGCACGAATACCCAACCATTAGGCTATGTGCACACGATGCGGATTTTGCTGCGGATCCGCAGCATTTCTGCAGCTGCGGGTCTGCAGCAGTTTCCCATGAGTTTACATTACAATGTAAACCTATAGGAAACAGAAAACGCTGTGCACATGCTGTGGAAAAAAATCCGCTGAATCTCAGCGGTTTACATTCTGCAGCATGTCACTTCTTTCTGCGGATTCTGCAGCGGATTTTCCAAAAGAAAACCGCAGGTGTAAAACCGCAGTGAAATCCGCACAAAAAACGCGGTAAATCCGCGATAACTCTGCAGCAAAAATGTAGCGTTTTTGCCCTGCAGATTTATCAAATCCGCTGTGGAAAAATCCACAGAGGACCATTCTACGTGGGCACATACCCTTACAGAGAATACTCTACTTTTTCTGATGTGCATTCTTCCTGGCCAATCACAGGTTCTCTTCCTCCCAATCTGTGATACTCGACTATGTCAGACACGAATGCCATCTCGTCAGCTGGTATGTGACGGTATCAAGAATACACTGAAACAGAGAAGCTCCAAAAAAAGTTAACCACTATTGACACGAGGATTCATCCTCTTTATAGCATGGATATTATCACTTGCAACAATCTAATGGGGAAGAGCAACAAACCTGCATTTAGGAACAAGTACTAATTTCCCCTCATACAGATCGCC
Source organism: Ranitomeya imitator (assembly GCF_032444005.1). Classification (NCBI taxonomy): domain Eukaryota; kingdom Metazoa; phylum Chordata; class Amphibia; order Anura; family Dendrobatidae; genus Ranitomeya; species Ranitomeya imitator. The sequence goes on from NC_091287.1 coordinate 516,325,861, forward strand.
GGACACTATTTGATATATTGACAATTTTTAATTAATGTGACAATTTGAATACATATTTTCATCCATTAACGTACAAAATAGTTTGGATGCGCTGCATTACCTATATGGGCCAACCTATATCCCTTCATTATCAATATTAACATAAGTCCTACCCTACAGTATGATACTACCTACACTGGCTAACCTATTCACTATCAATATTGATATAAATCCTACTTATAATCCATGATACCTACTGATACATACAGTCATGGTGGGAAGTCTAGGGACTACAGAATTATTTATAGCATAACATTGTCCTGAGAGGTTTGTGGATTGCACAGTACCAAATAATAAAGTAAGGTCAGCTGCCTTGGTGACAAAGTGGGAAAAGGAAGCCACGGATAGCTCCTTGAGATTTATTTCTATCTTATTGGAGGAGGAATAGTCTAGGCAGCATGGTGGCTCAGTGGCTAGTACGGCAGCCTTGCAGTGCTGGGGCCCTGGGATCAAATCCCACCAAGGAAAACATCTGCAAGGAGTTTCTATGTTCTCCCTATGTTTGTGTGGGTTTCCTTCAGGTTCTCCGGTTTCCTCCCACACTCCAAAGACATTCTGATAGGGAATTTATATTGTAAACCCCATTTGGGACAGTGATGATAATGTATGTGAAGAGCTGCAGAATAAGATAGCGCTATATAAGCAATGCATAATAATAATATTAGAGAAAAGTGGAAAGATCCCAAAGGAGGCGATAGAGCAGAAAAAGAGGTTTTTAACAGTCTCAGAGTTTGGAAAAAAAAAGTAGTCTCTTCAATGAATTATTGAAAAATGTACATCCTTTGTTAAAGGAAGAAAACATTATCAATTCCTAAGGGATTTGGCAAATTTCAAAGAGAATAGGGCCTATGAGGAAGGAACAGATGCAAAGGTAGAAATATTGAGAGATAATCAATCATACCCAGGAACAAGTCAGTATCATGGAGGAGCCTCCTCAGACCTCCCTTACTTTCAAACAGCCTCTTCAAAGAGAGGAAGGAATGGATAATGGGCTTGAAACTGACAAAAAAGGAAGCCCAAAATGACATGGTTTGCTTTGGCATGGGGGGATAGCTCTATACATGCAAAACAGATGGCCAGTGGGGCCATTCCCAATAGAAAAATCGGACAGATAAAATGAAAATAGAAAATGGAGAATCATTTTGGATCTGCCTGTGAGCAAATCACTGATTCTAAAGTCTTTCAAAAAGGGCTGTATCCAAGTTTGAAGTAACTTTGCTATCTAGCGGACTATCCATTGTCTCAACTACAAAGTAAGAAAGCTTTGAATGGACTAATCATGCAAATCTTTTCATGAGGAAATTGAGATGGCCTAAATTTATTAAACAAAATGATTTTAATAAATGTACAGACCCTGGCATCTCTGAAAATGAGCGATCCAATCTGAGGCTGCAAGAAGATAGAGAATATAGGTGATGGCCTATTGATGGAATTGAAATTAAGAAACACCAAGTTGCCACCTATGTTTGATTCAAGTCATATTGATATTTTCGAAGAACTTGTTACAGGAGCTTTTGAAGGGATTAAGTGAGAAAATATGAGGAACATTAATTTGGCAGCTATGGAATGACAAGCTCCTCTTAGTTTGGAAAAAGATCAAACAATTATAATAAAACCTTCTGCTAAAAGAGCAAACATTGTAATAATTGATAGGCCCCAAAATAAATGCATGTGTCTAGAATTGTTATCTGATTTGGGATGTTATGAGATTCTGGGGAAGGAACCCACCTAAAGGTATTTGCCTGAATTAGAGGAGCTTTTAGTTAAAGCCTTGGAGGGGAAACTACTAGACTAAGAAAAGATATACTTTCTGAAACCTAAATGTCCACAAATTAAGACTTTTTACAGTCTCTCTAAAGTGCATAAGGGATGTTGTACCCTCAGATGATATCCAATTGTCTCGAACATAGGAAGCATCACACAGGGCATATCGACACAATGGACGTCCTTAGGATTTTGGAGGATATCCATGCGGAGACAGGTATGTTTCTGGTGAGTCTGGACACAGAAGCACTGTACAGCTCAATAACACATGGGGCAGGCTGTAAAGAATTCAAACACTTCCTAGGAGCTAGGCGGGTACACCTGAGGAGACACAATGTAGTTGTGATGGATCTCCTGAAATTTGTTTTGAAATTAAATTATTTTTTATTTGCTGGTTGGTACTTCTACCACTTTAGGGATACAACTATGTGGAGCATGTGTGTATTCCTGTGCTGGTGGGAGGAGGGTCTGGTCTTCAATGAAGAACCGGAGTCATTGACGTAAATATCCCTTTGGGTACGATGGATACAACGTCCTGATCCTGTGGACCAGAATAAGGAATGACATTTGGGTTTTCATTGGCTGTAAGCCATAGCCATCAACGTTAAAATAAATAAACACTTGAAATAGATCACTCTGTAATGACTCTGCAGAATATATGAGTATTGAAGAACTGATATAAATTAACTTTTTGGTGATATTCTAATTTTGTGAGAAGCACCTGTATAAGGTAAGAGTTAGGCTAGACTGCATTGAAAAAAATCTTTTTAGGTGAAAACATTTTTGGGTACAAAAAACAGCTTTAATATCTTTATATTTTAGTAAGAATATAATGAATCGGTATCAGGAATTATAGGAACAGTGTAGGATTTATACCAATATTGATAGTGAATGGATATAGGTTGGCCTATATAGGTAATGCAGTGCATCCAATTATTTTATACATTAACCCCTTCATGACCTTGGGATTTTTCGTTTTTCCGTGTTCGTTTTTCACTCCCCTCCTTCCCAGAGCCATAACTTTTTTATTTTTCCGTCAATTTGGCCATGTGAGGGCTTATTTTTTGCGGGACGAGTTGTACTTTTGAACAACAATATTGGTTTTAGCATGTCGTGTACTAGAAAACGGGAAAAAAATTCCAAGTGCGGTGAAATTGCAAAAAAAGTGCAATCCCACACTTGTTTTTTGTTTGGCTTTTTTGCTAGGTTCACTAAATGCTAAAACTTACCTGCCATTATGATTCTCCAGGTCAGTACGAGTTCATAGACACCAAACATGACTAGGTTATTTTTTATCTAAGTGGTGAAAAAAAATTCCAAACTTTGCTAAAAAAAAAAAAAAAAATTGCGCCATTTTCTGATACTCGTAGCGTCTCCATTTTTCGTGATCTGGGGTCGGTTGAGGGCTTATTTTTTGCATGCCGAGCTGGCATTTTTAATGATAGCATTTTGGTGCAGATACGTTCTTTTGATCGCCCGTTATTGCATTTTAATGCAATGTCGCGGCGACCTAAAAAAAGTAATTCTGGCGTTTCAAATTTTTTTCTCGCTACGCCGTTTAGCGATCAGGTTAATGCTTTTTTTTAATTGATAGATCGGGCGATTCTGAGCGCAGCGATACCAAATATGTGTAGATTTGATTTTTTTTTTATTAATTTATTTTGATTGGGGCGAAAGGGGGGTGATTTAAACTTTTATATTTTTTTTACTTTTTTCACTTTTTTTTACTTTTTTTTTTTACTTTTGCCATGCTTCAATAGCCTCCATGGGAGGCTAGAAGCAGGCACAGCATGATCGCCTCTGCTACATAGCAGCGATCTGCTGATCGCTGCTATGTAGCAGAATTGCAGGTGTGCTGTGAGTGCCGACCACAGGGTGGCGCTCACAGCCACCGGTGATCAGTAACGATAGAGGTCTCTAGGACCTCTATGGTTACCATCCTGACGCATCGTCGACCCCCGATCATGTGACGGGGGTCGGCGATGACGTCATTTCCGGCCGCCGGTCCGGAAGCGGTAGTTAAATGCCGCTGTCTGCGATTGACAGCGGCATTTAACTAGTTAATAGGTGCGGGCAGATCGCAATTCTGCCCACGCCTATTACGGGCACATGTCAGCTGTTCAAAACAGCTGACATGTCCCGGCTTTGATGCGGGCTCACCGCGGAGCCCTGCATCAAAGCAGGGGATCTGACCTCGGACGTACTATCCCATCCGAGGTCAGATAGGGGTTAATGGATGAAAATATGTTTGCAAATTGGAATATTATTTAAAAATAGTGAATATACCTAATAGTGTCCAGCTATCTATATGAGGGGAAATTAGTACTTGTTCTTATTTGATAGTTTGTTTCTATTCCCCATTAGATTGTTGCAAAGTGATAATATCAACACTATAAAAAGGATAAGTTCTATACTCATTAGTCGTTAACTATATTTGGAGCTCCTTTGTTTGTTTTAGTGTATGGGTTCAGGTTGGAAGCTAGAGAACCTGTGATTGGCGTGAATGTGTGTCAGAAAGAAGGGGCGGAGTACATTCTATAAAGGTTGGTGCATCCGTGAGCGGCTCATATCATGGCCGGCAGTATGAATTCCTGTGCTCCAAACAGAATGTACAACAATAAAGTGATTGTATAGCACAGTTAAAAAAATATATACAGTGCTTCCTGATGTGTCAATTACATAAAGAGGGATGGGTGAAATGCGTTAAGGCGTCTAGATGGAGTGGAGACGGAAAATTGTATCTCAAATGCTAAAAGAATTAATGCCATGAAAGAAGGAACAATGGATAATCCTCAATAGGCAGTGGATTATTGTATAACATAAGGATTATACGATAGTTACTATATGAAATGGTGAATAATGCTATAGGAGCGATAAATGAACAGTAAACAACAGTGTGATCTGTTATGAAAGGTAATTCAGTACCACAATGGACATAGAGGTCAGCGCACATACAGTAACCTGGCAATAACCCAAAAAACAAGAACGAGCTCTGAGACGTGGGAACTCTGTTGACCGCAATCCCTAATCCTCTCCAACCACACTAAAGGCAGCCGTGGATTACGCCTAACGCTCCCTATGCAACTCGGCACGGCCTGAGAAACTAGCTAGCCTGAAGATAGAAAATAAGCCTACCTTGCCTCAGAGAAATACCCCAAAGGAAAAGGCAGCCCCCACATATAATGACTGTGAGTTAAGATGAAAAGACAAACGTAGAGATGAAATAGATTTAGCAAAGTGAGGCCCAACTTTCTGAACAGAGCGAGGATAGGAAAGGTAACTTTGCGGTCAACACAAAACCCTACAAAAACCACGCAAAGGGGGCAAAAAGACCCTCCGTACCGAACTAACGGCACGGAGGTACACCCTCTGCGTCCCAGAGCTTCCAGCAAGCAGTAAAAAACAAATTGACAAGCTGGACAGAAAAAAAACAGCAAACAAATAGCAAAGAGGAACTTGCAGATGCTATGCAGAGCAGCAGGCCACAGGAACGATCCAGGAGGAAACAGGTCCAATACTAGAACATTGACTGGAGGCCAGGATCAAAGCACTAGGTGGAGTTAAATAGGGCAGCACCTAACGACTTCACCACATCACCTGAGGAAGGAAACTCAGAAGCCGCAGTACCACTTTCCTCCACCAACGGAAGCTCACAGAGAGAACCAGCCGGAGTACCACTTGTGACCACAGGAGGGAGCTCTGCCACAGAATTCACAACAGTACCCCCCCTTGAGGAGGGGTCACTTAACCCTCACCAGAGCTCCCAGGATGGCCAGGATGAGCCATATGAAAGGCACGAACAAGATCGGGAGCATGGACATCAGAGGCAAAGACCCAGGAATTATCTTCCTGAGCATAACCCTTCCACTTAACCAGATACTGGAGTTTCCGCCTTGAAACACGAGAATCCAAAATCTTCTCCACAATATACTCCAACTCCCCCTCCACCAAAACCGGGGCAGGAGGATCAACAGATGGAACCATAGGTGCCACGTATCTCCGCAACAATGACCTATGGAATACGTTATGTATGGAAAAAGAATCTGGAAGGGTCAGACGAAAAGACGCAGGATTAAGAACCTCAGAAATCCTATACGGACCAATAAAACGAGGTTTAAACTTAGGAGAGGAAACCTTCATAGGAATATGACGAGAAGATAACCAAACCAAGTCCCCAACACGAAGTTGGGGACCCACACAGCGTCTGCGATTAGCTGTCTCCTGGGACAAAGTCAAATTGTCCACTACATGAGTCCAAATCTGCTGCAACCTGTCCACCACAGTATCCACACCAGGACAGTCCGAAGACTCAACCTGCCCTGAAGAGAAACGAGGATGTAACCCAGAGTTGCAGAAAAACGGTGAAACCAAGGTAGCCGAGCTGGCACGATTATTAAGGGCGAACTCAGCCAAAGGCAAAAAGGACACCCAGTCATCCTGATCGGCAGAAACAAAGCATCTCAGATATGTTTCCAAGGTCTGATTGGTTCGTTCGGTCTGGCCATTAGTCTGAGGATGGAAAGCCGAGGAAAAAGACAAGTCAATGCCCATCCTACCACAAACGGCTCACCAAAACCTCGAAACAAACTGGGAACCTCTGTCAGAAACGATATTCTCTGGAATGCCATGTAAACGAACCACATGCTGGAAAAACAATGGCACCAAATCAGAGGAGGAAGGCAATTTAGACAAGGGTGCCAAATGGACCATCTTAGAGAAGCGATTACAGACCACCCAAATGACTGACATCTTTAGAGAGACAGGAAGATCTGAAATAAAATCCATAGAGATATGTGTCCAAGGCCTCTTCGGGATCGGCAAGGGCAAAAGCAACCCACTGGCACGAGAACAGCAGGGCTTAGCCCGAGCACAAATCCCACAGGACTGCACAAAAGTACGCACATCCCGTGACAGAGATGGCCACCAAAAGGATCTAGCCACTAACTCTCTGGTACCAAAGATTCCAGGATGACCAGCCAACACCGAACAATGAACCTCAGAGATAACTTTATTCGTCCACCTATCAGGGACAAACAGTTTCTCCGCTGGGCAACGATCAGGTTTATTAGCCTGAAATTTTTGCAGCACCCACCGCAAATCAGGGGAGATGGCAGACACAATTACTCCCTCTTTGAGGATACCCGCTGGCTCAGATACACCCGGAGAGTCGGGCACAAAACTCCTAGACAGAGCATCTGCCTTCACATTTTTAGAGCCCGGAAGGTATGAAATCACAAAGTCAAAACGGGCAAAAAACAACGACCAACGAGCTTGTCTAGGATTCAACCGCTTGGCGGACTCGAGATAAGTCAAGTTCTTATGATCAGTCAAGACCACCACGCGATGCTTAGCTCCTTCAAGCAAATGACGCCACTCCTCGAATGCCCACTTCATGGCCAGCAACTCTCGATTGCCCACATCATAATTTCGCTCAGCAGGCGAAAACTTCCTGGAAAAGAAGGCGCATGGTTTCATCACCGAGCAATCAGAACTTCTCTGCGACAAAACAGCCCCTGCTCCAATCTCAGAAGCATCAACCTCGACCTGGAACGGAAGCGAAACATCTGGTTGACACAACACAGGGGCAGAAGAAAAACGACGCTTCAACTCTTGAAAAGCTTCCACCGCAGCAGAAGACCAATTGACCAAATCAGCACCTTTCTTGGTCAAATCGGTCAATGGTTTAGCAATACTAGAAAAATTGCAGATGAAGCGACGATAATAATTAGCAAAGCCCAGGAACTTTTGCAGACTTTTCAGAGATGTCGGCTGAGTCCAATTATGGATGGCTTGGACCTTAACAGGATCCATCTCGATAGTAGAAGGGGAAAAGATGAACCCCAAAAATGAAACCTTCTGAACACCAAAGAGACACTTTGATCCCTTTACAAACAAAGAATTAGCACGCAGGACCTGAAACACCGTTCTGACCTGCTTCACATGAGACTCCCAATCATCCGAGAAGATCAAAATGTCATCTAAGTACACAATCAGGAATTTATCCAGGTATTCTCGGAAGATGTCATGCATAAAGGACTGAAACACTGATGGAGCATTGGCAAGTCCGAATGGCATTACTAGATACTCAAAATGGCCCTCGGGCGTATTAAATGCAGTTTTCCACTCATCGCCTCGCTTAATAGGCACAAGATTATACGCACCACGAAGATCTATCTTGGTGAACCAGCTAGCCCCCTTAATCCGAGCAAACAAATCAGATAACAATGGCAAGGGGTACTGAAATTTAACCGTGATCTTATTTAGAAGGCGGTAATCTATACAAGGTCTCAGTGAACCATCCTTCTTGGCTACAAAAAAGAACCCTGCTCCTAATGGCGACGATGATGGGCGAATATGCCCCTTCTCCAAAGACTCCTTCACATAACTCCGCATAGCGGCGTGCTCAGGCACAGATAAATTAAACAGTCGACCTTTTGGGAATTTACTACCAGGAATCAAATCGATAGCACAATCACAATCCCTATGCGGAGGTAGGGTATCGCACTTGGGCTCATCAAATAAATCCCGGTAATCAGACAAGAACTCAGGAACCTCAGAAGGGGTGGATGACGAAATAGTCAGAAATGGGACATCACCATGTACCCCCTGACAACCCCAGCTGGACACAGACATGGATTTCCAATCTAATACTGGATTATGGACTTGTAGCCATGGCAACCCCAACACGACCACATCATGCAGATTATGCAACACCAGAGAGCGAATAACCTCCTGATGTGCAGGAGCCATGCACATGGTCAGCTGGGTCCAGTACTGAGGCTTATTCTTGGCCAAAGGCATAGCATCAATTCCTCTCAATGGAATAGGACACTGCAAGGGCTCCAAGAAAAACTCACAACGCCTAGCATACTCCAAGTCCATCAAATTCAGAGCAGCGCCTGAGTCCACAAATGCCATGACAGAATACGATCACAAAGAGCAGATCAAGGTAACAGACAGAAGAAATTTTGACTGTACCATACCAACGGTGGCAGACCTAGCGAACTGCTTAGTGCGCTTAGGACAATCAGAGATAGCATGAGTGGAATCACCACAGTAGAAACACAGCCCATTCAGACGTCTCTGTTCTTGCCGTTCAACTCTGGTCAAAGTCCTATCGCACTGCATAGGCTCAGGTTTACGCTCAGGTAATACCGCCAAATGGTGCACAGATTTACGCTCGCGCAAGCGTCGACCGATCTGAATGGCCAAAGACATAGACTCATTCAGACCAGCAGGCATAGGAAATCCCACCATGACATCCTTAAGGGCTTCAGAGAGACGTTTTCTGAAAATAGCTGCGAGCGCACCTTCATTCCACTGAGTGAGTACGGACCACTTTCTAAATTTCTGACAATATACCTCTATTTCATCGTGACCCTGACACAGAGCCAGCAAATTCTTCTCTGCCTGATCCACAGAATTAGGCTCATCATACAGCAATCCGAGCACCAGGAAAAATGCATCGATAGTACTTAATGCAGGATCTCCTGACGCAAGAGAAAATGCCCAGTCCTGAGGGTCGCCACGCAAAAAAGAAATAACGATCCTAACTTGTTGAACTGGGTCACCAGAGGAGCGAGGTTTCAAAGACAGAAATAGTTTACAATTATTTTTGAAACTCAGAAATTTAGTTCTATCTCCAAAAAACAAATCAGTAATAGGAATTCTCGGTTCTAACATAGAATTCTGAACCACAAAGTCTTGAATACTTTGTACTCTTGCCGTGAGCTGATCCACACATGAAGACAGACCTTTAATGTCCATTGCTACACCTGTGTCCTGAACCACCCAAATGTCTAGGGGAAAAAAAAGGCAAAACACTGTGCAGAGAAAAAAAAATGGTCTCAGAACTTCTTTTTTCTCTCTAATGAGAATCATTAGTACTTTTGGCCTCCAGTACTGTTATGAAAGGTAATTCAGTACCACAATGGACATCGAGGTCAGCGCACATACAGTAACCTGGCAATAACCCCAAAAACAAGAACGAGCTCTGAGACGTGGGAACTCTGTTGACCGCAATCCCTAATCCTCTCCAACCACACTAAAGGCAGCCGTGGATTGCGCCTAACGCTCCCTATGCAACTTGGCACGGCCTGAGAAACTAGCTAGCCTGAAGATAGAAAATAAGCCTACCTTGCCTCAGAGAAATACCCCAAAGGAAAAGGCAGCCCCCACATATAATGACTGTGAGTTAAGATGAAAAGACAAACGTAGAGATGAAATAGATTTAGCAAAGTGAGGCCCAACTTTCTGAACAGAGCGAGGATAGGAAAGGTAACTTTGCGGTCAACACAAAACCCTACAAAAACCACGCAAAGGGGGCAAAAAGACCCTCCGTACCGAACTAACGGCATGTAGGTACACCCTCTGCGTCCCAGAGCTTCCAGCAAGCAGTAAAAAACAAATTGACAAGCTGGACAGAAAAAAAACAGCAAACAAATAGCAAAGAGGAACTTAGCTATGCAGAGCAGCAGGCCACAGGAACGATCCAGGAGGAAACAGGTCCAATACTAGAACATTGACTGGAGGCCAGGATCAAAGCACTAGGTGGAGTTAAATAGAGCAGCACCTAATGACTTCACCACATCACCTGAGGAAGGAAACTCAGAAGCCGCAGTACCACTTTCCTCCACCAACGGAAGCTCACAGAGAGAACCAGCCGAAGTACCACTTGTGACCACAGAAGGGAGCTCTGCCACAGAATTCACAACAGTGATCAATATATAGAATGAGATGTACATAAGAAAAACAACGTCTGAACCAACACTTATCAAGGGGTTTGATATTCAATTGTGGGACCTGGATGTTATTTGAAAGACCATAGTGGATAGACTGGGACAAGCATGGATGATGTGACAACATTATTTTAAGCATGAAAATAAAGGTTATAATTTAAGTATTTTCAGTCCACATCTGTCAGTGAATTTAATTTTTTTTATCTTTTATCTTTTTTTTATCTTGCCTAAACAATTGCATTCATGAAACACATAGACATATGGACACATGTACACATCCTACAGTCACTAAACACATTCACATTTGACAATTGTCATGAATGATGAGTCTATACCATTAGAAGTTTTTAATTATTGTCCAGTTTAATTGTAGCTTAATAGTTGCCTTAGGTTGGCTATGTACATTAGTCTATTTGGCGAATAGGTTGGCTGTTAGGCCGGAGTCACACTAGCATAGAATATGGATGAGTGCTATGTGAGAAAACATCGCTTACCACCGGGACCACTGTTAATCTATGGGGCACCTCACATCACTGTATTTTTCCTCAGGCGTATTCGACGTGCGTGTAAAATCGTAGCATGCTGTCATTGTCACCGAAACTCGGATGAGATTCGCCAATGCAAGCCTATGGGTGCGAGAAAAACTTGGACACCACAAGGACCATCCGTGTGACTTGCGAGAAATACACCCATATTTTCCTAATTTCAGCCCATTGAGCCATTGCATTCAAGGGGGAAAACCAGTGAGATATGTAAAGCCATACCCTTCTTATACGGATGTCATACGGATACATATGTGAGAGGAAATCGCATCATCGCATTGCAAACGCATTACACATGGATGACCATACGGAGAACACTTGTCTCTCGGCAGGGACACTCGGGCCGATTTTTCATACGTTAAGTGTGACTCCAGCCTTAGTGCAAGACTGACAAGCATACAATTTCTAATGGTTTTTATAAAAGACCAGAAGTTTTCATGTACAAGTTTCTTACTAGAGCTAAAAAAAATGTGAGAAAGATTTCTGGAAAAAAAAAAGCCAAGTTAAAAAAAATCCCTTAGAAATTTCCTTTTATGTAAAATATTTCCAAGTATATTGGGAACAAAATTCTATTTTTGTTCATTCCTTTGGCTCTCAAAACGCAAAATAAAAAGTGATCAAAAATACACATCTACTTCAAAATGATACTAATGAAAACTACTATCACTTCCTTTGATGAAAAAATAATTAAAATGTTGCAAAAATTTATTTATTATGCAACTGTACTAAAACATACAATAATACAATTTTGGTACAAGAATAATCATTTTGCTAAAAATGAAAAATATCATCTTATCTTAGCGCTACACTGTCATCAATATTATCACCCAGGGGTCAAGTTTGTGGAATCATCCAGGTCATCACTCCTGACGGCTTAATACAGGCAAATGGGGGATTAATCCAGCACAGAGTGAAAAACCTTCAGTAGGTAAAAATCATATTTATTAAGGATACATTAAAAAGGTCATAGAAAAAAATGTAAAAAATTAAAAAAACACATTTTGGACTAGTACCAGTACTTATTCATAACAACTGGTGCAAGTCTGAAACAAGTCCTTATAGATAAAGATAGGTTCTAGTCCAAAATGTGTTAGATTCATATGTGCTCTCATTTTCATAGCCTTTTCTATGACTTTTTTAATTAAGTATCTTTAATCAATTTGATTTTTACCTATTGAGGATTTTTAACTCGGTGCTGGATTCCTAATCCCTCTTTCCCATCCCTAATTTGCCTAATCTATATGGCTGACAGAACAAAGAGTAATCTTGCCATTTACACTACATAGTCAATAAAATCCGATGTTTAAATACAACATAATAAAAGTTATGCAATGCAATATACATCACCCAACATGGTTCTATTTGACAATTCAACTCATTTCGGAAAAGTCGAGCCCTCAAACCACAACGTCAAAAGATGAAATAACTATAACTTTTGAAATGCAGGGATGAAAAAGAAAACCATTGATGTGTACTAGAGGACACAACGTACTTCATCTTTTAGGGGTTTAGTATCTGCAGTTTGGGGTACGCATCCATTGTGAAGAGCAGTAGATGCAGCTAACGTCATAAGAAGAGATACAACAATAGTCCGATGATGTCAGAGTCTAGAAGGTGTCTGTTGAATGAAAACACATTATGCACGAGACCAAAATGCAACATATAATGATATTTGTACGTGGAAATGAGGCTTTACATAGGAGGAAAGGATTTTTTTTCTGGAATGGAAAGGGCCTTCACTTAAACTACAAATCAAACCAGAGCCTTCCTTTGTGCAGATGCTTTTGTCACTTCCTTCTGACCTTGAAGTCTGCACAGTGTATAGTTTACTTCTGGCTGCACTGCATTCAACCATTCTTCTATTCTGACAGTATAGTGAATTGTTTCACTTCTCTATTGAACTAAGTATACGGCATTAACCTTGATCAGGTTTTAATCACAATGCTGGTAGATAGAAGAGCCGGGAGTGCGAGCAGTAGCTTTGTTTATGGGAATCGTTTTTACATCTCATTGCTGAACTTGACAATATTAAGTTGATATATTACAAAATTTATACATTTTTAAATCATTTATGTGTTTTTATTTGAATAGCTCAGAAAATGTTATAACCACATTTGAGGTAAGGAATGTTGATCCTTTCTGTCTAAGGCTGCCCTGGCAGATATGAAGGAATGAGCAATGTTAGAAATACTCATCTCCTGATTATCACAATGTCTAAACACATAATTGCTGATGGTCTACTTTATACTGCAGTAATTAAGTCCCGGTATCATAAGTTACAATAAACAATGTTAATATTTATAGAGTGATACTAATTAGAAAAATGAATATTTTATTGTAGATACTTAAAAAGAATATTTCATGATAAATAAATGTGACTTAGTAAATATTGCATTGCCATCTTGTATGGAAGAGAGAGAGAGTATTTAGGTCAGAGGGAAGATATTGCAAATGTGAGAGAGAGCAAAATTATTATTACGGAAAATATTCTGTTACATGGGAGAACCCCAATACATACTGTACGTACAAAATATACTATTATATGAATGCGATAAAGGATCAAACACTTTTAATCTCCCATATACAGTTATGACCAGAAATTTTTGGACGGTGACTGAATCATCGAGATTTCAGCTCTGCAGGCCATTATGTTGGATTTATGAAACAACCGAGATGCGATTGAAGTAGAGACTTTCAGGTTTAACAAAAAGGGGTTGAACTAAAATATCCTGTGAAACGTTTAGGAATTTGAACCATTTTTCTACAAATCCTCCTCATTTTAGGGGCTCAAAAGTGATTGGACAAATTAACTTTACCGTAAATCAAATGTTAATTTATAATTCCTTGTAGAGAATCCTTTTGCAGTCAATGACTGCCTGAAGTCTGGAAGCCATGGACGTTGGCAAATCCTGGGCTTCTTCCTTTGTGATGCTTTACCAGGTCTTTACAGCACCTGACTTTGTGGTTGCTTCTTTGTAAAATAACACTATTAACCTGCAGATATGGGGTTAATCCGCAGGCTCGCTCTTTCAGTCATAGGGATGCGACCAGCGCGGTTTAAGGAACTGCTCAATGTATAATCGCTCCTCGGAACTGACTATTGGCTCTAATGATGACTCAACTGTGAGTCAGTGGCGGGGGCAAAGTTACAGCCAACACTATATATTGGACAATGACTGAAAAATCGTGCCAGAGCCACCCCTATGACTGAAAGAGAGAGCCAGCTGGGAGGAATAAAGTTCATTTCCTACCTGCTGCGGGGCTCTTAGTTATGGCGCTACACAGTTTCAGAACGCTATTAACCTGCAGATTATTTTACACGACAGGTTGCCTTTAAACTTTTATAAATGACTACGATCATTTTGACATGGATTTTCAAAGTAAGTTAACTGGCCTCATCAAGCTGATCGATTAAATAATGCTGTTTGTATCATGGAATATAGTGAAATATCCATTTTAAAGAGTAACTTTCAACTGTGCTGGCATCTATTTTAGTTAATACTCTTTTTTAACCCTTTGTTTTACATTTCAGTGGTATATTAAACTCCAAAAAAGCGTTCAACAATTTTTCTGGATTCAATTAGTGTAGAGTATAATGTGCTTTGTGTTACATTATTGTAGTGTTTAAAACTCTCCCAAAAAAATAAAAATCTTTTTTCCTGGATTCAATTAGCCTGGATTCAATTAGCCATCCATGCAGTTTAACATGCTTTGTGTAAAATTACAGTGGTTTCAAATGTTTAAAAACCACTTGAATTGTAAAGTTCACAAAATATTTTTGTTCCATAAATTGACTATGGCCATACATACTGTATAACCTTCTTTGTGTGATACTTTGTTGGCTTGAAATAAAAGGCAAAATTGGCCTGCTGCAGGTGTACAAATTTGGTTGTTCAAAAATTGTCTATTGTCATATATACTATATACCTTGGTTTGTGTTAAATGTCATTGGTTTAACCCCTTCCCGACCCATGACGCCACGTAGGCGTCATGAAAGTCGGTGCCAATCCGACCCATGACGCCTATGTGGCGTCATGGAAAGATCGCGTCCCTGCAGATCCGGTGAAAGGGTTAACTCCCATTTCACCCGATCTGCAGGGACAGGGGGAGTGGTAGTTTAGCCCAGGGAAGGTGGCTTCACCCCCTCGTGGGTACGATCGCTCTGATTGGCTGTTGAAAGTGAAACTGCCAATCAGAGCGATTTGTAATATTTCACCTATTATAACGGGTGAAATATTACAATCCAGCCATGGCCGATGCTGCAATATCATCGGCCATGGCTGGAAATACTAATGTGCCCCCACCCCACCCCACCGATCGCCCCCCCAGCCCCCCGATCTGGCCGGTACACTGCTCCGGCTCCCCTCCATCCAGTGCTCCGCTCCCCCCCGTGCTCTTGTCCGCTCCCCCCGTGCTCCAATCACCCCCCCGTGCTCCAATCACCCCCCCTGCATTCCGATCCACCACCCCTCATGCTCTGTTCCACCCCCCCGTGCTCCGTTCCAGCCCCCCCATGCTCCGTTCCACGCCCCCGTGCTCCGTTCCATGCCTGCCGCGCTCCGATTCCCCCCCCCGTGCTCCGATCCCCCCCCCGTGGTCCCCCCCCACCCCATCATACTTACCGATCCTGCCAGGGTCCCGTCCGTCTTCTCCCTGGGCGCCGCCATCTTCCAAAATGGCGGGCGCATGCGCAGTGCGCCCGCCGAATCTGCCGGCCGGCAGATACGTTCCAAAGTGCATTTTGATCACTGAGATAGATTACATCTCAGTGATCAAAATAAAAAAAATAATAAATGACCGGGGGGGCCTTTGTCACCCCCATAGGTAGGGACAATAAAAAATAAAGAAATTCTTTTTTTCCACTAATGTTAGAATAGGGTTAGGGTTAGGGGTAGGGTTAGGGTTAGGGGTAGGGATAGGGGTAGGGTTAGGGGTAGGGTTAGGGTTAGGGGTAGGGTTAGGGTTAGGGGTAGGGCTAGGGTTAGGGCTAGGGTTAGGGCTAGGGTTAGGGTTAGGGTTAGGGTAGGGCCAGGGTTAGGGGTAGGGTTAGGGGTAGGGTTAGGGTTAGGGCTAGGGTTAGGGTTTCGGTATGTGCACACGTATTCTGGTCCTCTGCGGATTTGATAAATCCGCAGTGCTAAACCGCTGCGGATTTACCGCGTTTTTTTCTGCGCATTTCACTGCGGTTTTACAATTGCGATTTTCTATTTGAGCAGTTGTAAAACCGCTGTGGAATCCGCACAAAGAAGTGACATGCTGCGGAATGTAAACCGCTGCGTTTCCGTGCAGTTTTTCCGCAGCATGTGTACAGCGATTTTTGTTTCCCATAGGTCTACATTGAACTGTAAACTCATGGGAAACTGCTGCGGATCTGCAGCGTTTTCCGCAGTGTGCACATACCTTTAGAATTAGGCTATGTGCACACGGTGCGGATTTGGCTGCGGATTGGCCGCTGCGGATTCGCAGCAGTATTCCATCAGGTTTACAGTACCATGTAAACATATGAAAAACCAAATCTGCTGTGCCCATGGTGCAGAAAATACCGCGCGGAAACGCTGCGTTGTATTTTCCGCAGCATGTCAATTCTTTGTGCGGATTCCGCGGCGTTTTACACCTGTTCCTCAATAGGAATCCGCAGGTGAAATCCGCACAAAAAACACTGGAAATCCGCGGAAAATCCGCAGGTAAAACGCAGTGCCTTTTATCCGCGGATTTTTAAAAAATGGTGCGGAAATATCTCACACGAATCCGCAACGTGGGCACATAGCCTTAGGGTTAGGGTTGGAATTAGGGTTGTGGTTAGGGTTGTGATTAGGGTTATGGCTACAGTTGGGATTAGGGTTAGGGGTGTGTTGGGGTTAGTGTTGGAGGTAGAATTGAGGGGTTACCACTGTTTAGGCACATCAGGGGTCTCCAAACGCAACATGGCGCCACCATTGATTCCAGCCAATCTCGTATTCAAAAAGTCAAATGGTGCTCCCTCACTTCCGAGCCCTGACGTGTGCCCAAACAGTGGTTTACCCCCACATATGGGGTATCAGTGTACTCAGGATAAACTGCGCAACAATTACTGGGGTCCAATTTCTCCTGTTACCCTTGTGAATCTAAAAAAATGCTTGCTAAAACATCATTTCTGAGGAAAGAAAAATGATTTTTTATTTTCACGGCTCTGCGTTGTAAACGTCTGTGAAGCACTTGGGGGTTCAAAGTGCTCACCACATATCTAGATAAGTTCCTTGGGGGGTCTAGTTTCTAAAATGGGGTCACTTGTGGGGGGTTTCTACTGTTTAGGCACACCAGGGGCTCTGCAAACGCAACGTGATGCCCGCAGACCATTCCATCAAAGTCTGCATTTCAAAAGTCACTACTTCCTTTCTGAGCCCCGACGTGTGCCCAAACAGTGGTTTACCCCAACACATGGGGTATCAGCGTACTCAGGAGAAACTGGACAACAACTTTTGGTGTCCAATTTCTCCTGTAACCCTTGGGAAAATAAAAAATTCTGGGCTAAATAATTATTTTTGAGGAAAGAAAACGTATTTATTATTTTCACGGCTCTGCATTATAAACTTCTATGAAGCACTTGGGGGTTCAAAGTGCTCACCACACATCTAGATAAGTTCCTTTGGGGGTCTAGTTTCCAAAATGGGGTCACTTGTGGGGGGTTTCTACTGTTTAGGCACATCAGGGGCTCTGCAAACGCAACGTGACGCCCGCAGAGCATTCCATCAAAGTCTGCATTTCAAAACGTCACTACTTCACTTCCGAGCCCCAACGTGTGCCCAAACAGTGGTTTACCCCCACATATGGGGTATCACCGTACTCAGGAGAAACTGGACAACAAATATTGGGGTCAAATTTCTCCTATTACCCTTGGGAAAATTAAAAAATTCTGGGCTAAATAATTATTTTTGAGGAAAGAAAACGTATTTATTATTTTCACGGCTCTGCATTATAAACTTCTATGAAGCACTTGGGGGTTCAAAGTGCTCACCACACATCTAGATAAGTTCCTTTCGGGGTCTCATTTCCAAAATGGGGTCACTTGTGGGGGGTTTCTACTGTTAACCAACATCAGGGGCTCTGCAAACGCAACGTGACGCCCACAGAGCATTCCATCAAAGTCTGCATTTCAAAACGTCACTACTTCACTTCCGAGCCTCGGCATGTGCCCAAACAGTGGTTTACCCCCACATATGGGGTATCAGCGTACTCAGGAGAAACAGGACAACTTATGGGGTCCAATTTCTCCTGTAACCCTTGGGAAAATTAAAAATTCTGGGCTAAATAATTATTTTTGAGGAAAGAAAACGTATTTATTATTTTCACTGCTCTGCATTATAAACTTCTATGAAGCACTTGGGGGTTCAAAGTGCTCACCACACATCTAGATAAGTTCCTTTGGGGGTCTAGTTTCCAAAATGGGGTCACTTGTGGGGGGTTTCTACTGTTAAGCCACATCAGGGGCTCTGCAAACGCAACGTGACGCCCACAGAGCATTCCATCAAAGTCTGCATTTCAAAACGTCACTACTTCACTTCCGAGCCCCGGCATGTGCCCAAACAGTGATTTACCCCCACATATGGGGTATCAGCGTACTCAGGAGAAACTGGACAACAACTTTTGGGGTCAAATTTCTCCTGTTACCCTTGGGAAAATAAAAAATTGCAGGATAAAAGATCATTTTTGAGAAAATAATTTTTATTTTTTATTTTCATGGCTCTGCGTTATAAACTTCTGTGAAGCACTTGGGGGTTCAAAGTCCTCACCACACATCTAGATTAGTTCCTTTGGGGGTCTAGTTTCCAAAATGTGGTCATTTCTGGGGATTCTCCAATGTTTAGGCACACAGGGGCTCTCCAAACGTGACATGGTGTCCGCTAATGATTGGAGCTAATTTTCCATTTAAAAAGCCAAATGGCGTGCCATCCCTTCCGAGCCCTGCCGTGCGCCCAAACAGTGGTTTACCCCCACATATGGGGTATCAGCGTACTCAGGACAAACTGGACAACAATATTTGGGGTCCAATTTCTCCTATTATCCTTGGCAAAATAGGAAATTCCAGGCTAAAAAATCATTTTTGAGGAAAGAAAAATTATTTTTATTTTCATGGCTCTGCGTTATAAACTTCTGTGAAGCACCTGGGGGTTTAAAGTGCTCAATATGCATCTAGATAAGTTCCTTGGGGGGTCTAGTTTCCAAAATGGGGTCACTTGTGGGGGAGCTCCAATGTTTAAGCACACAGGGGCTCTCCAAACGCGACATGGTGTCCGCTAACAATTGGAGCTAATTTTCCATTCAAAAAGTCAAATGGCGCGCCTTCCCTTCCGAGCCCTGCCGAGTGCCCAAACAGTGGTTTACCCCCACATATGAGGTATCGGTGTACTCGGGAGAAATTGCCCAACAAATTTTATGATCCATTTTATCCTACTGCCCATGTGAAAATGAAAAAATTGAGGCGAAAAGAATTTTTTTGTGAAAAAAAAGTACTTTTTCATTTTTACAGATCAATTTGTGAAGCACCTGAGGGTTTAAAGTGCTCACTAGGCATCTAAATAAGTTCCTTGGGGGGTCTAGTTTCCAAAATGGGGTCACTTGTGGGGGAGCGCCAATGTTTAGGCACACAGGAGCTATCCAAACGCGACGTGGTGTCCGCTAACGATGGAAATAATTTTTCATTCAAAAAGTCAAATGGCGCTCCTTCCCTTCCGAGCCTTACCATGTGCCCAAACAGTGGTTTACCCCCACATGTGAGGTATTGGTGTACTCAGGAGAAATTGCCCAACACATTTTAGGATCCATTTTATCCTGTTGCCCATGTGAAAATGAAAAAATTGAGGCTAAAAGAATTTTTTTGTGAAAAAAAAGTACTTTTTCATTTTTACGGATCAATTTGTGAAGCACCTGGGGGTTCAAAGTGCTCACTATGCATCTAGATAAGTTCCTTGGGGCATCTAGTTTCCAAAATGGGGTCACATGTGGGGGAGCTCCAATTTTTAGGCACACGGGGGCTCTCCAAACGTGACATGGTGTCCGCTAAAGAGTGGAGCCAATTTTTGATTCAAAAAGTCAAATGGCGCTCCTTCCCTTCCAAGCTCTGCCGTGCGCCCAAACAGTGGTTTACCCCCACATATGAGGTATTAGCGTACTCAGGACAAATTGGACAACAACTTTCGTGGTTCAGTTTCTCCTTTTACCATTGGGAAAATAAAAAAATTGTTGCTAAAAGATAATTTTTGTGACTAAAAAGTTAAATGTTCATTTTTTCCTTCCATGTTGCTTCTGCTGCTGTGAAGCACCTGAAGGGTTAATAAACTTCTTGAATGTGGTTTTAAGCACCTTGAGGGGTGCAGTTTTTAGAATGGTGTCACTTTTGGGTATTTTCAGCCATATAGACCCCTCAAACTGACTTCAAATGTGAGGTGGTCCCTAAAAAAAATGGTTTTGTAAATTTCGTTGTAAAAATGACAAATCGCTGGTCAAATTTTAACCCTTATAACTTCCTAACAAAAAAAAATTTTGTTTCCAAAATTGTGCTGATGTAAAGTAAACATGTGGGAAATGTTATTTATTAACTATTTTGTGTCACATATCTCTCTGGTTTAACAGAATAAAAATTCAAAATGTGAAAATTGCGAAATTTTCAAAATTTTCGCCAAATTTCCATTTTTATCACAAATAAACGCAGAATTTATTGACCTAAATTTACCACTATCATGAAGCCCAATATGTCACGAAAAAACAATCTCAGAACCGCTAGGATCCCTTGAAGCGTTCCTGAGTTATTACCTCATAAAGGGACACTGGTCAGAATTGCAAAAAACGGCAAGGTCTTTAAGGTCAAAATAGGCTGGGTCATGAAGGGGTTAAAATGAAAAACAAAATTAGCCTGCTACAGATGTACTGGGTGTAGAAATTTGATCTCTCGGTACTCGGTCCCCAGCAGCCACTATTGCTCCCAGTGTGGCCTCCCTGCCTTGTACCAGCATGTGTCCAGGAACATCACAAGTGTTGTTTCTAACATGGTTGCTGGGATTGACCCCTTAATGACCAACACGCGGGCTTGCACTTGTGGCCAGGGGTGAACATTATGGAGGCCAGAGCAGAGTCCCACCCTGGCATGGCAAATGTGTGATTGATGCTGAGGATTTCTGGCCCTACTTCTATCAGGGTTTCCTCTGCCTCCTACACCAGTTTCTGCATCCCCTCCAGCCCCTCCTCATCCTTCATCTTATATGTGCTATCTCAGAGCACATCTTCCACATTAGCAGGAAGCTAGAATCTCCACAGCATTACCTCAGTGAAACGGCAACAGATTCTGCTGAAGCTAATTTGTCTTGGCGACAAACCCCACACCACAACACCATTATTGAAAGGAATAACAGACCAGACATATCTGTGGCTCATGCCGCTGAACCTACTACCAGGCATGGTGGTGTGTGTAAATGGCTTTAATCTATTGATGGCTTTGAAGGTTAGTATTTCAATGGTTTCTGAAAACATACTGAGATTTGCCAGAGCTTATAGTCAAGGTACGCCACATCAGCGCCCATTTCCACATGTCACTTACGGAAGACACCGCTCTGGCAGTACTGCAGCAGTGCATGCAAGTTCCAACTCACCAACTGATGCGTGAGGTTTTGTGAGCAGCAGAGGCCAGTTGTGAAGTACCAACTCCAACATGCCAGTTGGTATTTTGATCAGCCTCCGCACATACCAACTGAAGAGTGGGCATGGATGTCTGCTATTTGTTCGGTACTCCAAGACTTTGAGGACTCTACAAAGATGGTGAGCAGCAATTATGCCATCATCAACACAATGATCCTGCTACTGTGCCTGCTTAAACAGTCACTGCTGACATTTAAACATGAAACTTTGTATGCAGACCATGTGGAGTTGGAGGAAGACATGAGACAGAGAGATAAAATGCAGCACAGACTCATCTCATCTGCTCATCAGGGATTGGGTAACAATGAGGAGATGGAGGCTGAGGATGAGAAGGAGGAAAGAGCTGGTTAGTGCAACAGAGACAAGTACACACACAAGCTTTGTCCCTTCTATCCAACGTGGATGGATTGAGGAGGGAATGTAGTGGAGAAGGAGATGCAGAGTAGCCATCATGGTGGACACAGGGAAGTGTTGGATGTAGGGAGATTGGCACATATGGCAGACTTTCTGTACCTTTGCCATTTCAGTGTCCCTTGTGGTACAATCATGTTGGCAAAAAAAGTACTGCTTTTTCACCCTGTAAGACCCACGCTTCAAGGAGACTTTTGCGTTTCTGCTTCATGAAGCAGGGAAGTCAACTAATATGGCGCTATACCATAAGGTCATTGTGGAAAATATGTTGAAAAAAATTTCCATTAGACAAAGCTAGAGGCAGGGGACAAGCATCCTTGCCCAACTAAAGAGGAGAGGCAAGAGAAACAGAAACCAGGTACAACAGAGGCAACATCCAAGACCTGATGGTTGGGTATTTTTGACTAGGAGGAAAAAGTTTTTAAAGATGGTCAATCAATACCTGGCTGAATACACTAGCATACTCTCTAATTTCTTGCGACCATCAGTTTTTGGGTCTCAAGGCTGGACACCTGGCATGAGCTGTCCTTCTATGCCTTGGAGGTCTTGTGCTGCCCTGCTGCTACCATCTTGCCTGAGCGGGTTTTTAGTGCCACCGAGAGTGTCATAAGAGGTAGGCACTTTTGCCTGTCAACAGGAAGTACTGACAGGCTTACTCGGATAAAAATGAATAAAGCCTATATTAGCCTTTAATTTACCACACCGCCAGCTGACAACAGCACTTAGTGATTTTAATCTTCAATATTTGAATGAGGTCTGCCAGTTGCCTTCAAGGGTTTATGGATGACTGGATTTCCCTTCTTATAATGTTCTGCTTATCTGCCATGAGATCTACAGATAGTGCTTGCAATCTATTCCAGTAATATCTGTGGTACAAAAATTAAATGGTGTTCCTTACTTCTAAGCCCAGCCATTTGGTCAAACAGTAGTTTCTAGCCACATTTTGGGTATCAGTGCATTTAGGAGAAATTGCATAACAAATTAAATGGGTTGCCCAGGCTTAATCTACATGTTTACAGTACTCTTTCTGACTGCAGACTTTGTGAATTCTCAATTCTGCACGCTATAACGCTATGAAGATTCTCAGGTGCCGGCACATGGAGTATGCATATTGCATACTTGCAGGCACATGAACAACTGCACATGGTGTCGACACAGGAAAAACCTTACGGCGTGCAGTGCTTTTGCTTGGGCAACTCTTTTAAGGAGTTTGTTTTACTCATTACCACTTGTGAAAATGAAAAAAAAACATAGAACTAATATACCATTTTAGTTTTAAATATCTATTTTGCACTTTAACAGTCAAATGTTATAATATTCTGTGACACACCAGTAGGATGAAAATACTCACTACACATATAGATAAATTGCTTAGTTGGTAAAGTATAGTCACTTTTGAGGATTTTTTTGCTGTTCTGCAATCTCAGGGACTCTGCTAATGCAACAAGAAATCAGCAATCTATTACAGAAATTTTGCACTCCGACAGTCGAATAATGTATCTTCCCTTCCAAGCCCAGGCATATGAACAAATAGTAATATCCAGACACTTTGGGGGAGTATGACTGTGTTCAAGAGAAATTGTGTAAGTAATTGTACCACACTGTTATCAGAAAGGATTTACTGTCCATTCTGAAATGTGGCCTTCTGCCTGCACTACAGTATTAGCACAAATGATTTAGATTATGAAATGTGGCCTGTTGCCTGCATCACAACATTAGCACAAATGATTTTGATTAGGAAATGTGGTCTCCTGCCTGCACCACAAGATCAGCACAAACAATTTTTATTAGGAAATGTGGCCTCCTGCCTGCACCTCAACATTAGACCAAATGATTTTGAGAAGTAAATATGGCCTCTTGCATACACAAAAATATTAGCACAAGCAATTTTGATTAGAAAATGTGGCATCCTGCCTGCACAACAATATTAACCCAAATGATTTTGGTTCGGAAGTGTGGCTCGCTGCCTGCACCAGAATATTAACACAAATGATTCAGATTAGGAAATGTGGCCTCCTGCATACACCACAATATTAGACCAAACAATTTTGATAAATAAATGTGGCCTCTTGCATACACCACAATGTTAGTACAAACAATTTTGATTAGAAAATGTGGCATCCTGCCTGCACCACAATATTAACCCCAATGTCTTTGATTAGGAAATGTATCCCCCTGCCTGCACCACAATATTAGCCCCAATGACTTTGATTAGGAAATCTGGACCCCTGCCTGCACCACAATATTAGCACAAATGATTTTGATTAGAAAATGTGGCCTTCTGCCTGCGTCCCAATATTAGACTAAACGATTTTGATAAGTAAATGTGGCCTTTTGCATACACCACAATTTTAGCACAAATGATTTTGTAAAAAATGTGGCATCCTGCCTGCACCACAATATTACCCCAAATGATTTTGATTAGGAAATGTGGCTCCCGGCCTTCATCACAATATTAATACAAATGACTTAGATTAAGAAATGTTGACTTCTTCCTGCACACCATTATTAGCTCAAATGAGTTAGATGCTGGAAACTCAATTTCACACAGTATCCACAGCTGAACTAACTAACTAACAAAAAAACACCTATCTAGCTATCTGACAACTTGCATGAGCAGCCTCTCTGCGCTGTTAAACTGACAAAATGGCATCACAAAAACAATATGTCTGGTTTTTATATGGAGAGGGACATATGACTTCAGCAGACAATGACTGAAGCCCTTGTGTCTGTGCGGCGCCCCATGGTCCTGGTTGTCGCAGCGGTATTGCTTTCCTCTCGGGGAGAGTGATGCTACGTTTGGAGGCAAAGAAGGATAACTGCATCCAGGTATCACAAACATGCAACACATTTCACACTCCAGGCCACCAGGGGGAGCCCCTGTTCCTATTAGGACATTCCCCACATATATATAACTGGTAGTCTGTAGGGAAAGTTAGTTACTTCCAGACAGGAGTCAGTTCCTGACAGAGCTGCAGTCAGGAGTTCTGTTAGGGAGTTTCAGACCAGAGTTTGAGGAGGGCAGAAGGTTAAAGGAGCTGTGCATGCCCTCAGAGCTGCAGCTCCCAGAAAGAGACATTGAAAGGCAGAATTGTATTGCAGTGAGCATGAAGGAAGTCAAAGCAAAGGAGAGGATACCAGAAGGGGACCAGCCCCATTCAAGCTGTCTCCTTCTGAGGTGCAACATCCCGGTAGCTGGAATGCTGAGCGAGTAAGGACATCTACACCTTATTTCAGAGACCAGCAGGACAGCTAATCGCAGGATACCTGTCCGCACCTACACCCAGGAGGCACGGTGACTGTTATGAAGGCAATCCAGGGACACAGTGTGCCAGCAATCAGAGCACATGCAGTGATCTGGGAATAACCCAAAAACAATAGAACGAGCTCTGAGACGTGGAATCTCTGTAGACCGCAATACCTGAACCTATCCTAAACACAACTAAAGGCAGCTGTGGATTGCGCCTGTCACTACCTATGCAACTCGGCACAGCCTGAGGAGCTGACTAGCCTGAAGATAGAAAAACAAGCCTGACTTGCCTCAGAGAAATACCCCAAAGGAAAAGGCAGCCCCCCACATATAATGACTGTTAGCAAGATGAAAAGACAAACGTAGGGATGAAATAGATTCAGCAAAGTGAGGCCCGATATTCTAGACAGAGCGAGGATAGCAAAGAGAACGTTGCAGTCTACAAAAAACCCTAAAGCAAAAAACCACGCAAAGGGGGCAAAAAGACCCACCGTGCCGAACTAACGGCACGGCGGTGCACCCTTTGCGTCTCAGAGCTTCCAGCAAAAAACGAATAGACAAGCTGGACAGAAAAAGTAGCAACAAAAGCAAAGAAGCACTTATCTAAGCAGAGCAGCAGGCCACAGGAAAGATCCAGAAGCTCAGGTCCAACACTGGAACATTGACAAGGAGCAAGGAAGACAGAATCAGGTGGAGTTAAATAACAAAGCAGCCAACGAGCTCACCAGAACACCTGAGGGAGGAAGCTCAGAAGCTGCAGTACCACTTGTGACCACAGGAGTGAATTCAGCCACAGAATTCACAACAGTACCCCCCCTTGAGGAGGGGTCACCGAACCCTCACCAGAGCCCCCAGGCCGACCAGGATGAGCCACATGAAAGGCACGAACAAGATCTGGAGCATGGACATCAGAGGCAAAAACCCAGGAATTATCTTCCTGAGCATAACCCTTCCATTTAACCAGATACTGGAGTTTCTGTCTGGAAACACGAGAATCCAAAATTTTCTCCACAATATACTCCAATTCCCCCTCCACCAAAACCGGGGCAGGAGGCTCAACAGATGGAACCATAGGTGCCACGTATCTCCGCAACAACGACCTATGGAATACATTATGTATGGAAAAGGAGTCTGGGAGGGTCAGACGAAAAGACACAGGATTGAGAATCTCAGAAATCCTATACGGACCAATAAAACGAGGTTTAAATTTAGGACAGGAAACCTTCATAGGAATATGACGAGAAGATAACCAAACCAGATCCCCAACACGAAGTCGGGGACCCACACGGCGTCTGCGATTAGCGAAAAGTTGAGCCTTCTCCTGGGACAAGGTCAAATTGTCCACTACCTGAGTCCAGATCTGCTGCAACCTGTCCACCACAGAATCCACACCAGGACAGTCTGAAGACTCAACCTGTCCTGAAGAGAAACGAGGATGGAACCCAGAATTGCAGAAAAATGGAGAGACCAAGGTAGCCGAGCTGGCCCGATTATTAAGGGCGAACTCAGCCAACGGCAAAAAGGACACCCAATCATCCTGGTCTGCAGAAACAAAACATCTCAGATATGTCTCCAAGGTCTGATTGGTTCGTTCGGTCTGGCCATTAGTCTGAGGATGGAAAGCCGAGGAAAAAGACAGGTCAATGCCCATCCTACCACAAAAGGCTCGCCAAAACCTCAAAACAAACTGGGAACCTCTGTCAGAAACAATATTCTCAGGAATGCCATGCAAACGAACCACATGCTGGAAGAACAAAGGCACCAAATCAGAGGAGGAAGGCAATTTAACCAAGGGCACCAGATGGACCATTTTAGAAAAGCGATCACAGACCACCCAAATGACTGACATCTTTTGAGAAACGGGAAGGTCAGAAATGAAATCCATCGAAATATGTGTCCAAGGCCTCTTTGGGACCGGCAAGGGCAAAAGCAACCCACTGGCACGTGAACAGCAGGGCTTAGCCCTAGCACAAATCCCACAGGACTGCACAAAAGTACGTACATCCCGTGACAGAGATGGCCACCAGAAGGATCTAGCCACTAACTCTCTGGTACCAAATATTCCAGGATGACCAGCCAACACTGAACAATGAAGTTCAGAGATAACTTTATTCGTCCACCTATCAGGGACGAACAGTTTCTCTGCCGGACAACGATCAGGTTTATTCGCCTGAAATTTTTGCAACACTCGCCGCAAATCAGGGGAGATGGCAGACACAATGACTCCTTCCTTGAGGATACTCGCCGGCTCAGATGAACCCGGAGAGTCGGGCACAAAACTCCTAGACAGAGCATCCGCCTTCACATTTTTAGAGCCCGGAAGGTACGAAATCACAAAATCGAAGCGAGCAAAAAATAACGACCAACGGGCCTGTCTAGGATTCAAGCGCTTGGCAGACTCGAGATAAGTAAGGTTCTTATGATCAGTCAATACCACCACGCGATGCTTAGCTCCTTCAAGCCAATGACGCCATTCCTTGAATGCCCACTTCATGGCCAGCAACTCTCGGTTGCCCACATCATAATTACGCTCAGCAGCCGAAAACTTCCTGGAAAAGAAAGCACATGGTTTCAACACTGAGCAACCAGAACCTCTCTGTGACAAAACCGCCCCTGCTCCAATCTCAGAAGCATCAACCTCGACCTGGAACGGAAGAGAAACATCTGGTTGACACAACACAGGGGCAGAACAAAAACGATGCTTCAACTCCTGAAAAGCTTCCACAGCAGCAGAAGACCAATTAACCAAATCAGCACCCTTCTTGGTCAAATCGGTCAATGGTTTGGCAATGCTAGAAAAATTACAGATGAAGCGACGATAAAAATTAGCAAAGCCCAGGAATTTTTGCAGACTTTTAAGAGATGTCGGCTGAGTCCAATCCTGGATGGCTTGGACCTTAACCGGATCCATCTCGATAGTAGAAGGGGAAAAGATGAACCCCAAAAATGAAACTTTCTGCACCCCAAAGAGACACTTTGATCCCTTCACAAACAAAGAATTAGCACGCAGGACCTGGAAAACCATTCTGACCTGCTTCACATGAGAGTCCAAATCATCTGAGAAGATCAAAATGTCATCCAAGTAAACAATCAGGAATTTATCCAGATACTCACGGAAGATGTCATGCATAAAAGACTGAAACACAGATGGAGCATTGGCAAGTCCGAACGGCATCACTAGATACTCAAAATGACCCTCGGGCGTATTAAATGCAGTTTTCCATTCATCTCCTTGCCTGATTCTCACCAGATTATACGCACCACGAAGATCTATCTTAGTGAACCAACTAGCCCCCTTAATCCGAGCAAACAAGTCAGATAACAATGGCAAGGGATACTGAAATTTAACAGTGATCTTATTAAGAAGGCGGTAATCAATACATGGTCTCAGCGAACCATCCTTCTTGGCTACAAAAAAGAACCCTGCTCCCAGTGGTGATGACGATGGGCGAATATGTCCCTTCTCCAGGGATTCCTTCACATAACTGCGCATAGCGGCGTGTTCAGGCACGGATAAATTAAATAATCGACCTTTAGGGAATCTACTACCAGGAATCAAATTGATAGCACAATCACAATCCCTATGCCGAGGTAGGGCATCGGACTTGGGCTCTTCAAATACATCCTGATAATCAGACAAGAACTCTGGGACCTCAGAAGGAGTGGATGACGAAATAGACAAAAATGGAACATCACCATGTACCCCCTGACAACCCCAGCTGGATACCGACATAGAGTTCCAATCCAATACTGGATTATGGGTTTGCAGCCATGGCAACCCCAACACGACCACATCATTCAGATTATGTAGCACCAGAAAGCGAATAACTTCCTGATGTGCAGGAGCCATGCACATGGTCAGCTGGGTCCAGTACTGAGGTTTATTCTTGGCCAAAGGTGTAGCATCAATTCCACTCAACGGAATAGGACACCGCAAAGGCTCCAAGAAAAACCCACAACGTTTAGCATAATCCAAATCCATCAGATTCAGGGCAGCGCCTGAATCCACAAACGCCATGACAGAATACGATGACAAAGAGCATATCAAGGTAATGGACAGAAGGAATTTGGATTGTACAGTACCAATGACGGCAGACCTATCGAACCGCTTAGTGCGCTTAGGACAATCAGAAATAGCATGAGTGGAATCACCACAGTAGAAACACAGACCATTCAGACGTCTGTGTTCTTGCCGTTCAACTCTGGTCATAGTCCTATCGCACTGCATAGGCTCAGGTTTAATCTTAGATAATACCGCCAAATGGTGCACAGATTTACGCTCGCGCAAGCGTCGACCGATCTGAATGGCCAAAGACATAGACTCATTCAAACCAGCAGGCATAGGAAAACCAACCATGACATCCTTAAGAGCCTCAGAGAGACCCTTTCTGAACAAAGCTGCCAGCGCAGATTCATTCCACAGAGTGAGTACTGACCACTTCCTAAATTTCTGACAATATACTTCTATATCATCCTGACCCTGGCACAAAGCCAGCAAATTTTTCTCAGCCTGATCCATTGAATTAGGCTCATCGTAAAGCAATCCGAGCGCCAGGAAAAACGCATCGACATTACTCAATGCAGGGTCTCCTGGCGCAAGAGAAAATGCCCAGTCCTGAGGGTCGCCGCGCAAAAAAGAAATAATAATCAAAACCTGTTGAATAGGATTACCAGAAGAATGAGGTTTCAAGGCCAGAAATAGCTTACAATTATTTTTGAAATTAAGAAACTTAGTTCTATCACCAAAAAACAAATCAGGAATAGGAATTATTGGTTCTAACATAGATTTCTGATCAATAGTATCTTGAATCCTTTGTACATTTGTAAGGAGATTATCCATTGAAGAGCACAGACCCTGAATATCCATGTCCACACCTGTGTCCTGAAACACCCAAATGTCTAGGGGAAAAAAAAGACTGAACACAGAGCAGAGAAAAAAAAATGATGTCAGACCTTCTTTTTTCCCTCTATTGAGAATCATTAGTGTTGGCTCCTTGTACTGTTATGAAGGCAATCCAGGGACACAGTGTGCCAGCAATCAGAGCACATGCAGTGATCTGAGAATAACCCAAAAACAATAGAACGAGCTCTGAGACGTGGAATCTCTGTAGACCGCAATACCTGAACCTATCCTAAACACAACTAAAGGCAGCTGTGGATTGCGCCTGTCACTACCTATGCAACTCGGCACAGCCTGAGGAGCTGACTAGCCTGAAGATAGAAAAACAAGCCTGACTTGCCTCAGAGAAATACCCCAAAGGAAAAGGCAGCCCCCCACATATAATGACTGTTAGCAAGATGAAAAGACAAACGTAGGGATGAAATAGATTCAGCAAAGTGAGGCCCGATATTCTAGACAGAGCGAGGATAGCAAAGAGAACGTTGCAGTCTACAAAAAACCCTAAAGCAAAAAACCACGCAAAGGGGGCAAAAAGACCCACCGTGCCGAACTAACGGCACGGCGGTGCACCCTTTGCGTCTCAGAGCTTCCAGCAAAAAACGAATAGACAAGCTGGACAGAAAAAGTAGCAACAAAAGCAAAGAAGCACTTATCTAAGCAGAGCAGCAGGCCACAGGAAAGATCCAGAAGCTCAGGTCCAACACTGGAACATTGACAAGGAGCAAGGAAGACAGAATCAGGTGGAGTTAAATAACAAAGCAGCCAACGAGCTCACCAGAACACCTGAGGGAGGAAGCTCAGAAGCTGCAGTACCACTTGTGACCACAGGAGTGAATTCAGCCACAGAATTCACAACAGGTGACACCTACAGAGCCGTGTTATTTAAGAGACCCTATAAACAGGCTCAAGTCACCAGTCATATGGGTTTTGTCCTATCCTATATGGGGGACAGAGAGAGCAAAACATCGCATCTGTGAGACCCTTATGTGAAGCCATAGGCAGTAAGGGACTACACCACTGCAGCGCAAAGGAAGGCTACTGATTTCCACCTGGACAAGGGAACTCTGAACTTGCCTCCATACTGGCCAGACTCTGCCTGCCCTGTGATCTGGTACTCTGGACTGTGGATGCTGAAGTCTTCAGTAAAGGTAAAGAGACTGCAACCTTGTGTCCTCGTTCTTCTCAGCGCCTCTCACCATACCACCATCAACACACCGGGAAGCCCTGGGGACATACTTCACCTGTAGGAAGGTATACCACAAACTGCCATAACATCACCCCAGTGGACCCAATAAAGCAGCGTTGGTCACCCTGACCGAATACCACAGGTGGCGTCATGAACATTATTATTATTATTTATTATTATTATTATACATTTTTTATAGCGCCATTTATTCCATGGCGCTTTACATGTGAATACGAGGCAAATATAGACAAATACATTAAACATGAGCAGATAACAGGCACACGGGTACATAAGGAGGGAGGACCCTGCCCGCGAGGGCTCACAGTCTGCAGGGGATGGGTGATGAAACACTAGGAGAGGGTAGGGCAGGTTGCGCGGCGGTTCAGTAACTTCAGGATCACTGCAGGCTGTAGGCTTGTCGGAAGAGGTGGGTCTTCAGGTTCTTTTTGAAGGTTTCTATGGTAGGCGAGAGTCTGATGTGTTGGGGTAGAGAGTTCCAGAGTATGGGGCAAGCACGGGAGAAGTCTTGGATGCGGTTGTGGGAAGAAGAGATGAGAGGGGAGTAGAGAAGGAGGTCTTGAGAGGATCAGAGGTTGCGTGTAGGTAGGTACCGGGAGACCATGTCACAGATGTAACATAGTAACATACATAGTTAGTAAGGCCGAAAAAAGACATTTGTCCATCCAGTTCAGCCTATATTCCATCATAATAAATACCCAGATCTACGTCCTTCTACAGAACCTAATAATTGTATGATACAATATTGTTCTGCTCCAGGAAGACATCCAGGCCTCTCTTGAACCCCTCGACTGAGTTCGCCATCACCACCTCCTCAGGCAAGCAATTCCAGATTCTCACTGCCCTAACAGTAAAGAATCCTCTTCTATGTTGGTGGAAAAACCTTCTCTCCTCCAGACGCAAAGAATGCCCCCTTGTGCCCGTCACCTTCCTTGGTATAAACAGATCCTCAGCGAGATATTTGTATTGTCCCCTTATATACTTATACATGGTTATTAGATCGCCCCTCAGTCGTCTTTTTTCTAGACTAAATAATCCTAATTTCGCTAATCTATCTGGGTATTGTAGTTCTCCCATCCCCTTTATTAATTTTGTTGCCCTCCTTTGTACTCTCTCTAGTTCCATTATATCCTTCCTGAGCACCGGTGCCCAAAACTGGACACAGTACTCCATGTGCGGTCTAACTAGGGATTTGTACAGAGGCAGTATAATGCTCACATCATGTGTATCCAGACCTCTTTTAATGCACCCCATGATCCTGTTTGCCTTGGCAGCTGCTGCCTGGCACTGTCTGCTCCAGGTAAGTTTATCATTAACTAGGATCCCCAAGTCCTTCTCCCTGTCAGATTTACCCAGTGGTTTCCCGTTCAGTGTGTAACGGTGATATTGATTCCCTCTTCCCATGTGTATAACCTTACATTTATCATTGTTAAACCTCATCTGCCACCTTTCAGCCCAAGTTTCCAACTTATCCAGATCCATCTGTAGCAGAATACTATCTTCTCTTGTATTAACTGCTTTACATAGTTTTGTATCATCTGCAAATATCGATATTTTACTGTGTAAACCTTCTACCAGATCATTAATGAATATGTTGAAGAGAACAGGTCCCAATACTGACCCCTGCGGTACCCCACTGGTCACAGCGACCCAGTTAGAGACTATACCATTTATAACCACCCTCTGCTTTCTATCACTAAGCCAGTTACTAACCCATTTACACACATTTTCCCCCAGACCAAGCATTCTCATTTTGTGTACCAACCTCTTGTGCGGCACGGTATCAAACGCTTTGGAAAAATCGAGAT
Organism: Ranitomeya imitator; assembly: GCF_032444005.1. Taxonomy (NCBI): domain Eukaryota; kingdom Metazoa; phylum Chordata; class Amphibia; order Anura; family Dendrobatidae; genus Ranitomeya; species Ranitomeya imitator. Next base: position 516,359,185 of record NC_091287.1, read on the forward strand.
ATACCACGTCCAATGACTCACCGTGGTCCAGTCTATAGCTTACCTCTTCATAAAAACTGATTAGATTGGTTTGACAGGAGCGATTTCTCATAAACCCATGCTGATATGGAGTTAAACAGTTATTCTCATTGAGATAATCCAGAATAACATCCCTCAGAAACCCTTCAAATATTTTACCAACAATAGAGGTTAGACTTACTGGCCTATAATTTCCAGGTTCACTTTTAGAGCCCTTTTTGAATATTGGCACCACATTTGCTATGCGCCAGTCCTGCGGAACAGACCCTGTCGCTATAGAGTCACTAAAAATAAGAAATAATGGTTTATCTATTACATTACTTAGTTCTCTTAGTACTCGTGGGTGTATGCCATCCGGACCCGGAGATTTATCTATTTTAATCTTATTTAGCCGGTTTCGCACCTCTTCTTGGGTTAGATTGGTGACCCTTAATATAGGGTTTTCATTGTTTCTTGGGATTTCACCTAGCATTTCATTTTCCACCGTGAATACCGTGGAGAAGAAGGTGTTTAATATGTTAGCTTTTTCCTCGTCATCTACAACCATTCTTTCCTCACTATTTTTTAAGGGGCCTACATTTTCATGTATGGAGGAGAAAGGTTGTGGATGGCTTTGTATGTCATTGTGAGGGTTTTGAACTGGAGTCTCTGGGCGATAGGAAGCCAGTGAAGGGCTTGACATAGGGGAGAGGCTGGGGAATAGCGGGGAGACAGGTAGATTAGTCAGGCAGCAGAGTGTAGGATGGATTGGAGCGGTGCCAGAGTGCTAGAGGGGAGTCCAGAGAGTAGGAGGTTGCAGTAGTCGAGGCGGGAGATGATAAGGGCATGCACTAGCTTTTTTGCGGTGTAGCGGTCAAGGAAAGCACGGATCCGGGAAATATTTTTGAGTTTGAGACGGCAGGAGGAGGCAAGTGCTTGGATATGTGGATTGAAAGAGAGGGCAGAGTCGAGGATCACCCCGAGGCACCGGGCGTGTGGGACTGGGGAAAGTGAGCAGCCATTGACATTGATGGATAGGTCTGGTGGAAGGGTAGAGTGAGATGGGGGAAAGATGATGAATTCTGTTTTGTCCATGTTCAGTTGTAGAAAGTGAGCAGAAAAGAAGGCTGAAATAGCAGACAGACAGTGCGGGATTTTGGTAAGTAAGGAGGTGAGGTCAGGTCCGGATAGGTAGATCTGCGTGTCATCAGCGTAGAGATGGTACTGCACACCATGGGATTCTATGAGCTGTCCCAAGCCAAAAGTGTAGATGGAGAAGAGTAGGGGTCCTAGAACAGAGCCTTGAGGAACACCGACTGACAAGGGGCGAATTGAGGAGGTGGTGTGGAGGAGGGAGACACTGAATGTTCGGTCTGTCAGATATGACGAGATCCAGGAAAGGGCCAAGTCTGTGATGCCAAGAGATGAGAGAATTTGTAGCAAAAGGGAGTGATCCACAGTGTCAAAGGCAGAAGACAGGTCCAGGAGAAGGAGGACAGAGTAGTGTCGCTTGCTCCTGGCAGTTAGTAGGTCATTGGTGACTTTAGTTAGGGCAGTTTCAGTTGAGTGATGGGGACGGAAACCTGATTGTAACCGATCAAAGAGGGAGCAGGAGGAGAGGTGGGAGGACAGTTCAAGATGGACGTGTTGCTCCAGCAATTTGGAGGCATAAGGGAGAAGAGATATCGGGCGATAGCTAGACACAGAGGATGGGTCGAAGGAGGGCTTTTTGAGGATGGGTGTGATCTTGGCATGCTTGAAGGATGAGGGGAAGACACCTGTTGTGAGTGAGAGGTTGAAGAGGTGCGTTAGGGTTGGGATGAAGACCATGGAAAGGTTAGGGATGAGGTGGGATGGGAGCGGGTCAAGCGTGCAGGTGGTGAGGTGTGATCTTGACAGGAGGGTGGAGAGCTGATCTTCTGTCATGGTGGAGAAGCTGGTTTTGGAGGAGCAGGGTTGAGCAGCTAAGAGGGGCAGTGGGCGCTGTGGGCCAAAGCTTTCTCTGATCGTATCGATCTTCTGTTTAAAGAAAGAGGCGAAGTCTTCAGCAGAAATGAGGGGGGAGGGAGGAGGTGCTGGGGGACGGAGTAGAGAATTGAAAGTGTTGAAAAGCTGTTTAGGGTTGTGAGACAGGGAGGATATGAGAGATGAGAAGTAAGTTTGTTTTGCGGCAGTGAGTGCAGACTTGAAGCTGGCAAGGGACTGCTTGTATGTAGTGAAGTGGTCGGGAGAGCGGGATTGCTTCCATCTCCGCTCAGCAATACTGGAAGCCCGTCTTAATTCTTTGGTCAGGCTGGTCAGCCAGGGCTGCCTGTTAATTGTACGAGTTTTACTATGCATGAGCGGGGCGGCCGAATCGAGTGTTGCTGTTATTGTGGTGTTATAAAAAGTGGCAGCAGCATCTGTGTCATGAAGGGAGGCTATGTCTGTGAGAGGGAGAAGGGACCCCGAGAGTGATTGTAAGTTGAGATGTTTGAGATTTCTGCGAGGGAGTTTGTGGAGTGGGGGTTGCACATTATGAGAGGAGAGGAAAGAGAATGTCAGTAGGTTGTGGTCAGACAGGGGGAGGGGTGTGTTAATGAGATTAGTAAGGGAGCAGAGGCGGGTGAAAATGAGGTCCAGCGTGTGGCCATCTTTGTGAGTGGCCGCAGAGGACCATTGAGTGAGGCCAAAGAAGGCAGTCAGTGATAGAAGTTTAGAGGCAGCTGAGGTGGAAGTGTCAATGGGGATATTGAAATCACCCATGATGATAGTGGTGATGTCGACAGAGAGGAAATGAAGTAGCCAGGTGGTGAAGTGGTCGAGAAAGGTGGAGATGGCTAGTTCTGGGGGGCGGTAGATGACAGCCAGCTGGAGGTTGGAGGGGGAGTAGATGCGGACAGAGTGCACCTCAAACGAAGGAAGATTAGCGGAGGGTGGTAGCGGGATTGGAGTAAAGGAGCAGGTGTCGGACAGGAGCAATCCAACTCCTCCACCACGTTTGTTGCTGGGGCGAGGGGTGTGAGAGAGGTGGAATCCGCCATAGGAGAGCGCAGCTGGAGAGGCAGAGTCAGATGGGGTGAGCCAGGTTTCAGTGAGGCCGAGGAAGGAGAGTTTGTTGGTGATGAAGAGGTCGTGGATAAATGTCAGTTTGTTGCAGATGGAGCGTGCGTTCCATAGTGCTCCAAGTAGGGGGAGCGGGGGAGTGGGGGCTGGATGAATGGGTATGAGGTTGTCGTGGTTGGGAAAACGTGGGGAGGATCGTGGCAGGGGGTTAGAAATGAGTGTGGGGATGATTTGGGGAGGGCCGGGATTTGGGGATATGTCACCAGCGATGAGGAGTAGCAGACAGAATATTAGAAGGTGTGAGCTGGATAGGACATGATGTGGCCGTGTGTGTCTGGAGAAAAAGGATTGTATGTGGAGGAACAGTTCTGAGGAGAAGGTGAGATGGCTGGCGAGGATGGAGGGAGAAATGACTAGTTCCTTACTAGGTGGAGGGATTGCAGGAGATTGTAAGAAGGAAAGTAGTATGGGGGTGAAAGAGAAAAGAATTCGAAACATTGTAGTGGTTGGTATTGTGTTACCTTCCAGTCAATTCCAGTCCAATTCAGTCTAATTCAAAATCATAATTAAAAAGATGTAATTTAAAAGATGGAAGTTAAAAGATGAAATGCAGCAGACTGAGTCTATAGCAGACTCCTGCCTGTGAATATATCCCCAGTTAAGGGCAATCAGGTGTGAATGAGGAGGTGGCTGGGTATGGGAGACCAGATGTAGAGAGTTAAGCAAAGGTCATAAAGTGAGGGAGGGATAAGACTGACCACTCAAAGAGATGCCAGGATCACACAATGAGATACATGAAAACAGGTCATGGAAAACAAGCTGATAGGTAAGAAAGCATACTAAAAGGATTATATGTGCTGCACCAAGACACTCAGATCCAGGGGAAGCATAGAAAAGCCAGTGCAGTATACAGAGACATTCAGAAGCCAGGGAGAGCTGGGGAAAAGTTACTGCATACCATGGAAAATCAATGCAATATATAGAGACATTCAGAAGCCAGGGAGAGCTGGGGAAAAGTTACTGCATACCATGGAAAATCAATGCAATATATAGAGACATTCAGAAGCCAGGGAGAGCTGGGGAAAAGTTACTGCATACCATGGAAAATCAATGCAATATATAGAGACATTCAGAAGCCAGGGAGAGCTGGGGAAAAGTTACTGCATACCTGTGGGAAGAGGAGAACAGCTCGATTAGATCGTGCAGATGATGATAATATTGTAGTAGTGATAAGTAGCCAAATGCATTCTAGAATTCAGTCTAATTCAAAATCATAATTAAAAAGATGTAATTTAAAAGATGGAAGTTAAAAGATGAAATGCAGCAGACTGAGTCTATAGCAGACTCCTGCATGTGAATATATCCCCAGTTAAGGGCAATCATAAACTTTATCCCTTTAAAGACCTTTCCCTTTTACATGGATCTTCCAGGGCCACGGACCGAGTAAGCCACCATGACATCCCCCTGTGAACTGAAGGACCCGGTACCGAGTACCCCACGGCTCTTGTTGGGCGATCCATCTGGATGTTGTGGATGATTTCTGCACCCTGTTTGGCTGCCGGAATCTCCACACATTAAGTTAATAAAAAAAGAACAACAGTACGGCACTGTTGTGACCTCTCCCCACCTCCTCCCCTCATTAAACTCACCCCCTGATCATCATACAGCACCACCATCCTAGCCAAAGTCCTAACAAAATCAATAGTGGAAACGCGATCATTTACCAAACTGCGCCTGCATTTTTTTCCGAATTTGAGGGAAAATTCTTGGGAATCCGAGCACAGATCCGAATGAGCTACGTTTGTGCCGAATTTGAGATAGGCGTTTTGCTCATCTATAATTCTGGATGTTTTTTTCAAAACACATGGTACTTTATGCTAGTGGTAAATTTAAGCAGACTCAGTATGTTTTGTGTTTATTTCTGAAAATATCAGAATATTTTTTTTTAAATTTCAGTTTTCCAACTAAACAATCTTTATATCTAGTGATAAGTGAACCCATGGATTTTCAGGTTTGCCAGGTTTGGCCGCATATTTAAACACCCAACTTGACCCCAGACACCGAACCCCTAATAAAAGATGGAGAACTGAACTTCAGTGCTGTTAAATGGCTGGAAACTGATCAGATGATCAGAGTAAGGGCTAGGGGGCTCCAAAAGAAAGAAAAGTGGGGGTAAGAGCAGGACAATTACCCTGCAAACAAATGTGGATAGCAAAGTGACATAAAGGGGCTCTATCACAATAGCAAACATGGTAAAATAGAAAGTAAATTAATTACCGTATATAGTCGAGTATAAGCTGAAATTTTCAGCTCATTTTTTTAGGCTGAAAGTGCCCCTCTCAGCTTATACTCGAGTCATTGTCCCAGGGGTTCGGTGGGGAAGTGGAGCCGCCAGAGTCTGCGGCAGTCACATCATACTCACCCCCTCCTGGCGCTTCTCTTCACGTCCCTGCTTTTCAGATGGTCTCTGGCACAGGCAGCTTGTTCCTGTGTTCATTGACACACATCCCCTAAGGAAGAAGCTCACGCGAAACATGCATCGGGACGTCTCTACTTCCAAAAGGTCAGGTATACAGGTTGGTGAGATTTGCAATTACACAATCTAAGAGTCGCTTGAACTATTACAGCTATTAGTATTTCTTGCTGCTATGCACTACTGCAGTTTGCAGGGTAGTTAATACTTTAAATAGAAACCCATGCCCAAAAATAATTAGTCTAGTTTAGGCAATCTATCTATCTCCATTAACTCTTGCTATTATGCACGGATGCACTATATAAGCATGTTTATTTTAATGAATAGGAGATGTGTATGACCAGAAATCCGGCCAAAATAGTTTAAGTTGTACTATATAAAAATACACCAGTCACTTTGTATACATTTAATTTACATATATTATGGATTGATTATTTGATGGACTCCCTTTGCAGAATAATATTTGTAATTCATTAATTGTATTTTACTTAGGTCTACTGACCACTCATATTTAATTTTATTTATTTATTCTTTTCATGCAGTGGGAGTTACTCATTGTTTAACTTTACCTGTTAATTAGCAGTATTTTTGCATTTGTATCTCTGTCATTAACTTTTAACAAAAGAATTTCAATAAAGATGGATTACTTTTTAATAATAATTGTCGTTATATTCTAATATTTGTAGGTAATATTTGTTCCTGTGTGCAGCGGTCACGTGGTACCGCTCATTAAAGTAATGAATATGGATGTGCCTCCACACCCATAGTTTTGGAGCGCATATTAATTACTTTTATGAGCAATACCATGTGACCGCTGAACACAAGAAAAAGCTGGTGACACCAGAGACCATCAAAGAAGCAGGGACGTGCAGAGACGCACCAGCAGGGGATGAGTATTACAGGGGAGGGTGAGTCATGCGACATTCACCTGTCCCTGTTCCACCGCCGGGCTCGGTCTTCCATATCCTCTGGCTGTGATGTTCAGGTCAGAGGGTCCGATGATGTGTTTAGTGCGCACCCTCTGCCTGAACAGTCACTGCAGAAAGACGGAAGACACAATGGCGAGCGGCAGTGGAACATGGACAGGTGAATATCACAAATGCCCGGGGCCTGAACCAGTGGCGACACCCCCATAGCGTGCCTGTGTCCCCGCCCGCTCAGGACACTGGCACCTGGCCCCTAGCAATGAGAGGTGAGTATCTCATTTTTTTTAAATTGCAGCAGTGTTATATTATTATTATTATCATTATTATTATTATTAATTTATGTGGGATATATTATTCTATGGAGCATCTTATGGGTCCATCTGTTAGGTCTCGAGTTCCCGCTTCTGCACAGGGGGAATCTCGAGCCATCTCCGCTGCGGTCTCCCATTCTTATCCAGCCGCAGTGGAGTCTGCTCAGCAGGGACGTCGGTCCCAGCGTCTTGCTCAGTCTCACTCTGTACAGAGAGTTACTGCTGCTTCTTCAGCTTCTGGCATTAAAGCCAGTGCTGGTCAGCAGCGAGCAGACTTCTCTGGGACTAAGTCCTTGTCTGCACACACTGAGCATGCCCAGGGCAAGATCTCCCATTGGAGATCGAGGGTCATGTGCTCAGGCCCTGCAGCACATTCCATTGGTCCTCTTGGCAGGTCTTGGAAGGGCAAAGTTTCTGTGGCCACTTCCTGTGCTGCAACTATATAAACTGCGCATGACCGCACGGCCATGCGCTAGTGTACATTTGCATACGTGTGTTTGTTGTGAGTGCAAGTCGTCCTTGGATACCCCTTCCCTATTGAATGTCTGTTCGCGGAAGGTGTATGGTTGCTATCTAGCGCCCGACTTATCCTACAGCACGAATCACACATTACAGTGTCCAGTTGCTGTGACCGCCAGTACGGCGCCGTGCACTTCCTCTGTGCTTTCCTTACCCAAGCCTGGGTGGTTAGTGGCGTTCGTCAGTGCAGCACCGCATGCACTCTTGTGCCCTAATATTGTTATTTAGCTTCCTACACACCCAGTTGCGGTGTTGTGCCAGCAAGGGTCTAATCGGACTTCAATCCTAGTTGGGGTTGAGTTCGCTGACTACTTGCTCGCGCTCTATGTGCGGTACCGCGATCCTGTGACGCAACAGGATCGCTTCCTTCACGCTGGGTGAAGTTTAAACCACGTGTGTATACTTATGAGTACCGCCATATAGTTCGTCATTACTTGGCAGCAGGTTCCATCTCTGCACGGTGGACCCCGGGCTGCGAACGCACCATACTCTATCTGTCTTAGTATTTGGTGCGTTCCGCTAGCCCTAACATTACACTAGCGCCAGGGTCTGGCTAGTAATGACGGACAAACAGCAATCCTTGCGGTATATCCAGCAGCTGGAGGGTAGGTTGGCGGATCTTGAGAGCGCAACCTCAGCTCTGGATGTTACCGCAGTTGCTGTACAGGCTGCTAGCGTGGCTGCAGCAACCCTGTCCATTGCTACCCCTGCTCCGACATTTTCTCGCCTCCCGCTGCCAGAAAAATTTTCTGGTGATAGCAAATTTTGTAGGGGATTTGTGAGTCAGTGCTCTATTCACCTCAAGCTCCTGGCTGCACGTTTTCCCACAGAGCGGGCTAAGGTGGGATTTATAGTGTCTCTCTTGTCGGACAGGGCGTTGGAATGGGCTATGCCGCTGTGGGAGCGTGGCGATCATGTGGTGCAGAGTGCTCCGCTGTTTCTGAGCACTCTGAAACAGGTCTTTTTAGGACCTCAAGTCACCCATGATACTGCGCTCCAACTGCTGGCATTAACTCAGGGTGAGTCCTTGGTCAGTCATTTTGCCGTCCAATTCCGCACTTTAGCTTCTGAGCTGGATTGGTCGGATAAAGCTCTTATCCCCATATTTTGGAGGGGCCTGGCTGACCACGTTAAGGACGCTCTGGCTACTAGGGAGATTCCTGCCACACTGGAGGAGTTAATAACTGTCTCCACTCGAATTGACCTCCGTTTTAACGAGCGGAGGTTAGAGCGAGCCCAGTGTAGGCAGAGGTTTCGGCTGGCTCCTACCTTCGCCAAACCTCTGGAGTCTCCGGTCCTGGTTCCTGAGTCACATGAGGCCAGGGAAGTGTCACAAGCGGGATCTAAGTCCCGGACTGCTTGTGCACTCAAGGTCTGTCATGTTTGCCAGCAGTCAGGACATCTAGCCACCAGATGTCCTCAGCGGTCGAGGAAACGTCAGCGTCTAGTGGTAGTAGGTGGAGGTACACTAGACACGGCGACGTTTGCCTCTAAATTGTCCTTTAAGGGGACAATTACTATAGGCTCATTCTCCCACTCGGTAGAGCTCTGCGTGGATTCTGGGGCGGAGGGCAATTTTATGTCTTCTGCCTTCGCCCAATGTCACGCAATACCCCTGGTTATGCTAGCTCAACCAGTAACGGTACGAGTGGTGAATGGGTCGACACTGCCCTCACAGATAACACACCAGACCATCCCTTTTACTCTGTCCATGTCACCATCTCATCAGGAGATTATATCTCTGCTCGTCATTCCTGAGGGAATTGATGAGGTCCTGTTGGGAATACCTTGGCTACGGTACCACTCTCCTCATATCGAGTGGTCCTCTGACAGAATCCTGGGATGGGGCGAATCTTGTGGGGGTAGGTGTCAGAGGGAGTGCGTTCAGGTTGCTACTACAGAGGTACCCGCAGATCTTTCCTCTCTCCCCAAGCAGTATTGGTCTTATGCAGACGTGTTCTCCAAAAAGGTGGCGGAGATCCTTCCGCCCCATCGCCCCTATGACTGTCCTATTGATCTCTTGCCTGGTGCTGAGCCTCCCCGGGGTCGGGTCTATCCGCTATCTCTCCCGGAGACGGAGGCAATGTCACAGTACATCCAGGAAAATCTGGCAAGAGGATTCATTAGGAAGTCAGTGTCACCTGCTGGGGCAGGGTTCTTCTTCGTGCAGAAGAAGAATGGGGAATTGCGTCCATGCATAGACTACAGGGGTCTTAATGCCATCACCGTTAAAAATAAGTATCCTTTGCCCTTGATATCTGAGCTCTTCGATAGGCTTCGGGGAGCAAGGGTATTTACTAAACTAGATCTGCAGGGTGCTTACAACCTGATTCGCATCCGTGAGGGGGACGAATGGAAGACGGCTTTTAACACCAGGGATGGGCACTAAGAATATCTGGTGATGCCCTTCGGGCTCTGTAATGCCCCAGCCGTTTTCCAAGACTTTGTGAACGATATCTTCCGGGATATGCTTTCCACCTCGGTCGTAGTCTATCTGGATGATATTCTCATCTACTCTCCAGATATTGACTCCCACCGGAGAGATGTTTGCAAAGTCTTCGACCTCCTACGGGCAAACTCCCTCTATGCCAAGTTGGAGAAGTGTATGTTTGAGCAGGAGTCCTTACCTTTCCTAGGCTACATCATCTCTGCCCAGGGATTGGCTATGGATCCTGCCAAACTACAGGCGGTGATGGACTGGCAGGAACCCCATTCTCTTAAAGCGGTGCAGCGCTTTATGGGGTTCATTAATTATTATCGCCAGTTCATTCCGCACTTCTCAACTTTGGTAGCTCCCTTGGTTGCCCTCACCAAGAAGGGGGCGAATCCCAAATTGTGGTCTGAGGAGGTCTCCAAGGCCTTTAACTCTATAAAGTCACACTTCGCTAGCGCTCCCATCCTACATCGCCCCAATGTTGATAAGCCATTTATCATGGAGGTGGATGCCTCTTCTGTTGGTGCTGGAGCAGTCCTCTTCCAAAAGGATGCTCAAGGTCGGAAGCATCCTTGCTTCTTTTTCTCCAAGACCTTCTCACCAGCAGAGAGGAATTATTCCATCAGGGACAGGGAGTTGCTAGCCATGAAATTGGCTTTCTCGGAGTGGAGACATCTCTTGGAGGGAGCATGTTTTCCCTTCCAAGTCTTCACAGACCATAAAAATTTGGTGTACCTGCAGACAGCCCAGCGGTTGAATTCTCGCCAGGCCAGATGGTCCTTATTCTTCTCCCGGTTTCATTTCACCCTCCATTTTCTTTCTGGGGAGAAGAACATTCTGGCCGACGCTCTCTCTCGTTCCGTTGTGTCATCTGCGGAGGAGGAGGAGGAGCCTCGGCTTATTGTCCCCACCGAGAGCTTGAGAACTGTGGCCCAGGTTTCGCTAGAGTCTGTGCCTCCGGGCAAGACTTTTGTACCATCCAGTTTGCGACCGGAGGTTCTCTCTTGGGCACACTCGTCCAGGGTGGGTGGACATTTTGGTACCAAAAGGACATCTGAGTTACTGGCGAGGACATACTGGTGGCCGCATATGGCTCGTGATGTCGCAGAGTTCGTTCGGGCGTGTGTCTCTTGCGCCAAGAACAAGACTCCTCGGCAACGGCCAGCTGGTTTGCTTTATCCTCTGCCGGTGGCGGACAGGCCCTGGGAGATGGTCGGGATGGACTTTGTGGTGGGCTTACCCAAGTCTCGTAACTGCACCATTATCTGGGTGATCACCGAATATTTTTCAAAAATGGTGCACTTGGTGCCTCTTCCACGGCTACCTTCTGCACGGGCGTTGGCTGTCTTGTTCGTCAAGCATATCTTTCGCCTACACGGTATGCCAGACAAAATTCTTAGTGACCGGGGTCCCCAGTTTGCGTCTCGATTCTGGAGAGAGCATTGTCGTCTACTCAGTATTGAGTTGAATCTCTCTTCGGCATATCATCCCGAGACAAACGGGTTGGTAGAGAGGGCCAGCCAGACCCTGGTCACATATTTACGACATTTTGTTTCTGCCAGGCAGGATGACTGGGCATCCTTGCTACCATGGGCAGAGTTTGCACTTAACAATGCCGTAGCCGACTCCACCGGTCAGACTCCATTCCTCCTAAATTACGGCCAGCATCCGCGTGTTCCTGTGCCCATGCCTGTGTCTTCTGCTGACTCCAGGGTGGCAGACTCGGTTGTGGAGGCACGGGACATTTGGGACCGCACGCAGGATGCCATTCGGGCCTCCAAGGAGAGAATGAGGTCCTCCACCGATGTTCATCGGCGCCCCGCTCCAACCTTTGCTCCTGGCGACTTGGTGTGGCTCTCCGCCCGTAACATCAGGCTGCGAGTTGAGTCCACTAAGTTTGCTCCTCGCTACTTGGGTCCCTTCAAGGTTCTCGAACAGGTTAATCCTGTGGTCTACCGTTTGGCTCTTCCTCCACGCTTGGGTATCACCGACACCTTTCATGTGTCCCTCTTGAAACCCGTATACATGTCCCGGTTTTCCGAGTCATCTGCCGGGACATCGGGTTCGTCTACGGACGATTACGAGGTGAACGCTATTTTGGGGTGCAAGGTGGTACGCGGCAAAAAGTTCTATCTGGTGGATTGGAAGGGTTATGGCCCAGAGGACAGGTCATGGGAGCCTGCTGAAAACATTCGGGCCCCACAGCTCATTGCTGCCTTCGAGCGTAGCGAGGCCCAAGGAGGGGGGGCCCTAGGAGGGGGGGTAATGTTAGGCCTCGAGTTCCCGCTTCTGCACAGGGGGAATCTCGAGCCATCTCCGCTGCAGTCTCCCATTCTTACCCAGCCGCAGTGGAGTCTGCTCAGCAGGGACGTCGGTCCCAGCGTCTTGCTCAGTCTCACTCTGTACAGAGAGTTACTGCTGCTTCTTCAGCTTCTGGCATTAAAGCCAGTGCTGGTCAGCAGCGAGCAGACTTCTCTGGGACTAAGTCCTTGTCTGCACACACTGAGCATGCCCATGGCAAGATCTCCCGTTGGAGATCGAGGGTCATGTGCTCAGGCCCTGCAGCACATTCCATTGGTCCTCTTGGCAGGTGTTGGAAGGGCAAAGTTTCTGTGGCCACTTCCTGTGCTGCAACTATATAAACTGCGCATGACCGCACGGCCATGCGCTAGTGTACATTTGCATATGTGTGTTTGTTGTGAGTGCAAGCCGTCCTTGGATACCCCTTCCCTATTGAATGTCTGTTCGCGGAAGGTGTATGGTTGCTATCTAGCGCCCGACTTATCCTACAGCACGAATCACACATTACAGCGTCCAGTTGCTGTGACCGCCAGTACGGCGCCGTGCACTTCCTCTGTGCTTTCCTTACCCAAGCCTGGGTGGTTAGTGGCGTTCGTCAGTGCGGCACCGCATGCACTCTTGTGCCCTAATATTGTTATTTAGCTTCCTACACACCCAGTTGCGGTGTTGTGCCAGCAAGGGTCTAATCGGACTTCAATCCTAGTTGGGGTTGAGTTCGCTGACTACTTGCTCGCGCTCTATGTGCGGTACCGCGATCCTGTGACGCAACAGGATCGCTTCCTTCACGCTGGGTGAAGTTTAACCCACGTGTGTATACTTATGAGTACCGCCATATAGTCCGTCATTACTTGGCAGCAGGTTCCATCTCTGCACGGTGGACCCCGGGCTGCGAACGCACCATACTCAATCTGTCTTAGTATTTGGTGCGTTCCGCTAGCCCGAACACCATCAACCTTTATGGAGCAGCATATGGGGCTTATTATTTTATGGAGCATCTTATGGGGCCATCAACCTTTATGGAGCAGCATAAAGGGCATATTTTTCTATGGAGCATCTTATGGGGCCATCAACCTTTATGGAGCAGCATATGGGGCATAATATTCTATGGAGCATCTTATGGGGCCATCATTAACCTTTTATGCAGCATTATATGGGGCATATTTTAATATGGAGCATCTTATGGGGCCATTATTAACTTTTGTGCAGCATTATATTGGGCATATTTTTTGTATGGAGCATCTTATGGGGCCCATCATGAACTGTATGAGGCATTATATGGAGCTCCTGATTCAATATGGATATTCAAAAACATTTATCCTTCTGATGCCTCTAATAATTTTACTTTTATTGGTATCTATTTTTATTTTTGAAATTTACCAGTAGCTGCTGCATTTCCCTCCCTAGGCTTAAACTCGAGTCAATAAGTTTTCCCTTTTTTTTTGTGGCAAAATTAGGGGTCTCGGCTTATACTCGGGTTGGTTTATACTCGAGTATTTACGGTACATTAAAATTTTAACAGTGCCATCACAGAGACTGAGGCTTGCTACTGCCAGTCCAGTTCAAAATTTCACCTGCAGAGAGTGGGGCACAGTACAAATGCAGAAGCAGCTTACAAACGTAACTCACAGAGCATGGGTCACAGTACCCCAGCAGCTCCAAAATGTCAGCTCCAGAAGTGTATATTACAAATGTCGCTGTTGAAAAGCTGGTTGTATGATCTTGTATTGAGATTGTGGTCTACCATGAGGCTTGCTACCTGCAGTTCACAAAGCATGTTTCACATTTTCCCCAGAGAAGCTTATTAAAAATTTCACACTCAATGTGGCACAGTATCCACACAGGGTTGCAGAGTAGAGACAGTGGCTTTCACCACAGTACTCCCACAGGCAGGGTTGCAGATTGCAGAGTATACAGGTAATGGAGAATCAGGGTTCTATTCCAGAGCTGTAGCCTGATAAATGTGTACCACATCCAAGGAACAACTTCTCAACTGAGTCAGCAGTTGATCTAGTGAGACAGAATAGCCATCCAGTACAATTTAGAGGCTCTGTAAGTGAAATAAGAATTTAAATGCTTTAATGACCATTAGCCCAGCCACAAAGGTAAAGTAAAATTATTTTTCCTTCACACTACTTGCTTGGACATAGTACACCCATAGAAGCTGATAACAAATTTTCAACACAGAAGCTAATAACAAATTTCACACCCACGGAGCATATTTTCATATTTTCCCCAGAGAAGCTGGTCAAAATTTTCACACCGAGACAATGTAGCTCAGTGGCCACACTGGCAGGGTTTCAGAGTACACACAGCGACTTTTGCCACAGTATTTCCATAGGCGGGGTTACAAGAGTACACCCGGGTAAAGGTGAATCAGAGTTCTATTCCGGAGAGGCAGGTTGATAGACATGGAACACATCTACGAAAGGCAACATTCAAGCAAATTAACTAGGGTTGAGCGACTTTTACTTTTTTAAGGTCGAGTCGGGTTTCGCAAAACCTGACTTTCTCAAAAGTCGAGTCGAGTGAAATTGGCTGATTATCGCGAAAAGTCGGGGTCGGGGATCGACCGAAACACGAAACCCAATGAAAGTCAATGGGAAATCTCTCTCTCCATATATTTATATTTACTTCAGCGCGATATAGCAGAAAAGCCGGTTGTACATTTGTATGTACAACACATTTGTACAGTCATGGCCAAATGTATTGACACCCCTGCAATTCTGTCAGATAATACTCGGTTTCTTCCTGAAAATGATTGCAAACACAAATTCTTTGGTATTATTTTCTTCATTTAATTTGTCTTAAATCAAAAAACACAAAAGAGAATGAAGCAAAAAGCAAAACATTGATCATTTCACACAAAACTCCAAAAATGGGCCAGACAAAAGTATTGGCACCCTCAGCCTAATACTTGGTTGCACAACCTTTAGCCAAAATAACTGTGACCAACCGCTTCCGGTAACCATCAATGCGTTTCTTACAATGCTCTGCTGGAATTTTAGCCCATTCTTCTTTGGCAAACTGCTCCAGGTCCCTGATATTTGAAGGCTGCCTTCTCCAAACTGCCATTTTTAGATCTCTCCACAGGTGTTCTATGGGATTCAGGTCTGGACTCATTGCTGGCCACCTTAGAAGTCTCCAGTGCTTTCTCTCAAACCATTTTCTAGTGCTTTTTGAAGTGTGTTTTGGGTCATTGTCCTGCTGGAAGACCCATGACCACTGAGGAGACCCAGCTTTCTGACACTGGACCCTTCATTATGCTGCAAAATTTGTTGGTAGTCTTCAGACTTCATAATGCCATGCACACGGTCAAGCAGTCCAGTGCCAGAGGCAGCAAAGCAACCCCCAAACATCAGGGAACCTCCGCCATGTTTGACTGCAGGGACCGTGTTCTTTTCTTTGAATGCCTCTTTTTTTCTCCTGTAAACTCTATGTTGATGCCTTTGCCCAAAAAGCTCTACTTTTGTCTCATCTGACCAGAGAACATTCTTCCAAAACGTTTTAGGCTTTTTCAGGTAAGTTTTGGCAAACTCCAGCCTGGCTTTTTTATGTCTCAGGTAAGAAGTGGGGTCTCCGTGGGTATCCTACCATACAGTCCCTTTTCATTCAGACGCCGACGGATAGTACGGGTTGACACAGTGTTGCACCCTCGGACTGCAGGGCAGCTTCAACTTGTTTGGATGTTAGTCGAGGTTCTTTATTCAACATCAGCACAATCTTGTGTTGAAATCTCTTGTCAATTTTTCTTTTCCATCGACATCTAGGGAGGTTAGCCACAGTGCCATGGGCTTTAAACTTCTTGATGGCACTGCGCACGGTAGACACAGGAACATTCAGGTCTTTGGAGATGGACTTGTAGCCTTGAGATTGCCCATGCTTCCTCACCATTTGGTTTCTCAAGTCCTCAGACAGTTCTTTGGTCTTCTTTCTTTTCTCCATGCTCAATGTGGTACACACAAGGACACAGGACAGAGGTTGAGTCAACTTTAATCCATGTCAACTGGCTGCAAGTGTGATTTAGTTATTGCCAACACCTGTTAGGTGCCACAGGTAAGTTACAGGTGCTTTTAATTACACAAATTAGGGAAGCATCACATGATTTTTCGAAAGGTGCCAATACTTTTGTCCACCCCCTTTTTTATGTTTGGTGTGGAATTATATCCAGTTTGGCTTCAAGACAATTCTTTTTGTGTTTTTTTCATTTAAGACAAATTAAATGAAGATAATAATACCAAAGAATTTGTGATTGCAATCATTTTCAGGAAGAAACTGAGTATTATCTGACAGAATTGCAGGGGTGTTAATACTTTTGGCCATGACTGTACATACACTAACATTAGTAGTGTGTAATATGCAAAAAAATGGGAAAATGACATGGTTTACTGTATGTAAACCATGTCTCATATCATGTCAGTTTTAGGAAGGAGAAACGAAAAGCTGGCAATTGAATTACCGGCTTTTCTGCTATATCGCGCTGAAGTAAATATAAATATATATATATATATGTGTCTCAATGACATATATATATATAAAAACGAAACCCGACTTTGGTGCGAAGATCGCCGACCGCATGGCCGATCCCACACTAGGATCGGGTCGGGTTTCATGAAACCCGACTTTGCCAAAAGTCGGCGACTTTTGAAATTGTCCGATCCGTTTCGCTCAACCCTAAAATTAACCACTTCTCAACTGAGTCAGCAATTAATGTAGCCAGACAAAATAGCCATCCATGACAGTTCAGAGGCTCTGTAATAAATAGAATGAAAAGTTAAATCCTGTAATGAGCATTTAGCCTGGCCACAAAAGTAGAGTAAAATTATTTTTAAGGCACTCTTCTCCTACAGACAAAGCTGCTGAGTACACAGAGGCTTTTAGGCAAAGTAACCCCACAGAAGCTAATAACAAATTTCACCCACAGAGCATGAGTTCACATTTTCCTCAGAGAAGCTGATTGAAAATTTCACACCCAGACGAAGAGGCACAGGACCCCCACAGGCAAGGCTGCAGAGTACACACAGTGCTTAAAAGCACAGTATTCCCACAGATATGGGTTAAAGAATACATACAGCGGCTCTTGGCAATGCACTCCCACAGATATGGGTTCAAAAATACACACATCGGCTTTTGGCAGAGTGCTATCACAGACATGTCTGTATAAGAGTAGAAAAATATGTTTAGATGCACATCACTCCCACTGACACAGTTGAAGGTTCTAAAAACTTTTGGTTACTCATGGTTCTATCCCAGACACGGGTGCAGAGTGCAAAACAAAATATTGTCCCTCACTACAGCTGCGTCCTTTCACTACGGTAAGCAGAATAGAAATGTAAAATAAGATTCTTATACCATGAAGAACAGGTCCAAGTGGAGGATTAGTTAGGCATGGCGGTATAGGCGGAAGAGGCAGGACAGTGGTTAGCACTACAGCTTTGCAGCACTGGAGTCCTGGGTTTAAATCGAATCAAGAACAACATCTGCAAGGAGTTTGTTTTTTCTTCCCTTGTTTGTGCGGGTTTCCTCCGGGTACTCCGGTTTCCTCACACACTCCAAAGACATACTAGTAAGGAAACTAGATTGTGAGCCACAATGGGGACAGTGCTAAAAGTGTCTGTAAAGTGCTGTGGAATTAATGGCGCTATATAACTAAACATATAAATAATATAAAGAGTCAAGAAAGGAGTAATCCAACACGGTTTTTTATTTTTTTTCATTGTTTTCATTATTTTTCCTTTATTTATGGAAATGACTTAAAGCAACACAGAGTTTACAAAACTAAAACTAGAAATCTAATAGCAGGAGGCGTAGGTCCAAGTGTAGGAAGAGGTAGACATGGCGGTATAGGTGGAAGAGTCAAAGGTGAAGTAATCCAACACTGTTTTTATTTTTTGTTTCCTTTATTTTTTTTGTTTGTTATGGAACTGACATAAAGCTACCTATCTAGACCCACGAGGTCCAAGTAAAGAAAGAGGTGGACTTGGCGGTATGGGTGGAAGGGGTAAGGATGGGGCAATTCAACTATATATATATATATATATATATATATATATATATATATATATAGTTAGTCTTTCTTTCTTATGCTTTTTTGCATTTTTTTATTGGAACTGACTTAAAAAAATCCCTAGATGTAACAAAACTAAAACTAGATATCTAAAACAGCGATGCATAGGTCCAAGTGGAGGAAGAGGTAGACATGGCGGTATAGGTGGAAGAGACTGAGGAGGAGGCATCCAAATGAAACGAATGGCAAATAGAGGTGAATACTGACTTGGTGCAGCTGTTATAGCTCTCTAGATCTATCTCTTCCGATAAGCCTACAACCTGTAGTAAAAGCCGATCCACCAAAGTGGATCCACCAAAGCTCTGCCCTAACCTATTGTATGGGTCCTTTCTCCTCCTGTACCAGTCGTGACTTGCATTGTTTAAGATTATTGTAATTGTTTTCATTATGTATACCCCTTTTCACATGTAAGTAAATGGCGCTATAATATTACACAATAATAATAATAATAGTCATCCATAGGTATAAACAAGTCCTGTGCAATCCACGCCCGGTTAATTTTAAGGAATGTTAGGTTCCCCACATTGGATGTGGACAGGTGGATGCGCCTGTCTGTGATCACACTCCCTGCCATGCTAAACACATGTTCTGACATGACACTTGCCGCAGGGCTGGCCATCACCTCCAAGGCATAAAGGGCAAGTACAGGCCATGTGTCCAATTTGGATATCCAGAAGTTAAATGTGGCAGACCCAGCTGTTAGCATGTGGAGAAGTGTGGACATAGTACGGTATGAGTGATTAGATGACTTTAATCTTTTTTCCTTGAGTCTGTGTGATTACAGTGATACAAGATTTATATAGTTTGTTTTATACTTTGCAACTATCACACAGTAAAAATGCTTTTTTATATAAAAAAAATGTTATTTCTGCACCATATTCTGAAAGCTGTAACTTTTTTACTGTTTGGCGAACAGATCTGTAAGAGGGCTTATATTCTGTGGGATGAGTTGAAGACTTTTTTGGTACTATTTTGGGATACATAACATTTTTTACTGCTTTTTATTCATTTATTTAGATTTTTCTGACAGAGAGTGAGAAAAGGCTAGCAATTCAGAAATTGTTTTTATCTTTTCTTTTTGTGACCTTTACTGTGTGATAAAAGTGATAATAATGACTTATTCATTGGGTCCGTGCAATTATAGCAATATCAGATTTATATTGTTAATTTATGCTTTGCTACTTTTACAGACTAAAAACAATAATTTCCCCCAAAAAATTTGATTTTACATCATCATATTCTCATATATTTCATTTTTTTTTCTGAATGAGACAAATTAGGGCTTGTTTTTTGCGGGATGTTTTGGCATTTTTCTTCATACCATTTTTTTGTTGCTTTTTATTCAATTATTGTGTGTCAGTGTGATGTAAAAGTGTTTTTTTTGGTGTGTTCACTCTGCAAAATAAATAACATGCCAGTTTTATAGATCGGATCATTCTATACCGATTCTATACCCACTTGAATTTCAGGCAAGGGCTGGCACTATGCACTTTTTCCTCAGCGCAGTTAAAAAGCGGTGCTGAGAAATAAGGCCCCGTCGTTAAAAGGCGTATCAGTAGTCATTAAGGGGTTCATTTTATTATTGAACAGTAATGTTGAGCAACTCCAGTGCCGTTGGCCTATCAAAAATATTAATAAACCTGAAATGTAAATATTCATCAAATTAATAATTAATAGCGAGGTGTTGCCTTTCCCTCGGAGAATATCTATGTGTGCAGAATTATTGGGCAACAAAATGAAAAACATAAATTGTACATCTCAATTGTTTATTTTCATGTGTTACACTGAGAATAATAACCAGACAATCCAAAAAGTAGAAAAATTCTGGCATTTCAATGTAATATCAGTGACCAATACAGCCACCCTTCTTTTCAATAACAGTCGTAATTAGTGTTGAGCATTCCGATACCGCAAGTATCGGGTATCGGCCGATATTTGCGGTATCGGAATTCCGATACTGAATTCCGATACTTCCCGCGTATCGGATACCGGAATCGGAAGTTCCCAGAATTCAAATTGAACGCAGCAGCCAATGAGGAATGAATGAAAGTGTGGGCACATCCTGTTTAGCATGGTGGGCATGTAAGTACTGGCAAGGCTTGGATTGGCTGCTGAAATGATGTCACTCTGCACTATAAAAAAGCGCTGCCGCCATTTTGCGCTCACTCTGCTGTGATTTCAGTTAGGGACAGGACGCTGTGTTCTAACTGAGGGCCAGTTGAGCTAGCTAATTGCTTTATTTTCCTTTCCAAAGGCTAATTTAGCAAAACGCTGTGTGTTCTTCACTGTTCACCTTGCTCTTGCCTTGCAGCGCTGTTTTAACAGCGTTCTGCAAGGTCTCTGTGTGTGTGTGTGTGCAGCTCACTCTGTAGTCTGTGTGCAGCCATATACCCGGTTGTATTCAGCTCAGGGGGGGTTCACACTGCCTCACACAGTTGTTCTTTTTTGCTCTTAGTGCAGCCTGCTGCACATTTTTTCTCAAATTTCCTATTAGTGTTTTTCCACCAGTCTCCAGCTCTATTGTGGAAAAACACTACATAGGATAACCTAGAGGGGGGTTTTTGGGCCTTGCAGCGCCGTTTACGGCTGTCTGCACGGTCTCCGTGTGAGCCCAGCTCGCCCTGTAGTCTGTGTGCAGCCATAGCCGGTTGGATTCAGCTCAGGGTTCGTTACTGGCTCATACCTTGAGAAAAATTTTCCTTTTTTTCAAATAGTGCAGCCTGTTTAAAATTTGAAAAAAAAAATTCCTATTAGTGTCTTTCCACTCGTATCCAGCTAAATAGTGGAAAAACACTATATAGGATAACCTAGAGGAGGGTTTTTTGGCCTTGCAGCGCCGTTTACGGCTGTCTGCACGGTCTCCGTGTGAGCCCAGCTCGCCCTGTAGTCTGTGTGCAGCCATAGCCGGTTGGATTCAGCTCAGGGTTCGTTACTGGCTCATACCTTGAGAAAAATTTTCCTTTTTTTCAAATAGTGCAGCCTGTTTAAAATTTGAAAAAAAAAATTCCTATTAGTGTCTTTCCACTCGTATCCAGCTAAATAGTGGAAAAACACTATATAGGATAACCTAGAGGAGGGTTTTTTGGCCTTGCAGCGCCGTTTACGGCTGTCTGCACGGTCTCCGTGTGAGCCCAGCTCGCCCTGTAGTCTGTGTGCAGCCATAGCCGGTTGGATTCAGCTCAGGGTTCGTTACTGGCTCATACCTTGAGAAAAATTTTCCTTTTTTTCAAATAGTGCAGCCTGTTTAAAATTTGAAAAAAAAAATTCCTATTAGTGTCTTTCCACTCGTATCCAGCTAAATAGTGGAAAAACACTATATAGGATAACCTAGAGGAGGGTTTTTTGGCCTTGCAGCGCCGTTTACGGCTGTCTGCACGGTCTCCGTGTGAGCCCAGCTCGCCCTGTAGTCTGTGTGCAGCCATAGCCGGTTGGATTCAGCTCAGGGTGCGTTACTGCCTCATACCTTGAAAAACAATTTCCTTTTTTTCAAATAGTGCAGCCAGTTTAAAATTTGAAAAAAAAAATTCCTATTAGTGTCTTTCCACTTGTATCCAGCTAAATAGTGGAAAAACACTATATAGGATAACCTAGAGGAGGGTTTCTTGGCCTTGCAGCGCCGTTTACGGCTGTCTGCACGGTCTCCGTGTGATTTAAACTAGCTCTGTAGCCCGATCTGCACCAAAAAAAAGGTTAAGTTCACCAAACACAACTTACACTTGTGTAGGCCACATTTGAAAAATAATAAAGTTTAGTCCACAATTTACAACATTAGTGTTTCTTACACCTGTTAGGAGGAGCATTACAGGAATAAGCACACTAAGGCCTTAGTACTTTTCTGCTTATCTTTATCTGTCAACCAAGATGAAGAGGGCAGGGAGTAAGGCACGTGGGCGTGGGCGCGGAGCAGGGAGAGGAGCAGGGAGAGGACGTGGTGATTCTGTGCCTGCTGCGGGCGCCGGTGACTCGTCGTCACTCAGTTTCAGCAGGGAACAGTCCTTCATGCGCAGCTTTGTCGGAGAGCGCCGTGCACCGCTGCTGCGTGAAGACCAAATTGAAGCCGTTGTCGGGTGGATGGCAGCTAACGCCTCGGCATCGACTTCAGTTAGTGCCACATCCTCTCAGGCACAGAGCACTGGAGAGCAGCCATCTGTCTCTTCACCACCTGCCAAATTGGCCAGGCAGTCAGAGAGCCCAGGACAGGAGCCGTCTCTACTTCTGTTCTCTGAATCTCTTGGCTTGGAAACAGGGGGCCAGCCAAGCAGCATTGGAGAAATGGAAGAAGAGGCAGTGTGCAGTGATGCCCAACACCTTTTTCTCTCTGACTCTGAAGAGGCAGGTGGGCCAGTGCCTCCGGTGACCACAGCGCAGTACGCATCTGATGATGAAACTCAGGTGCCGCTTTCTCGTGCGTACTGTGCTGCTGAGACTACCCAGGAGGAGCAGTTGGTGGCAGAGGGTAGTGGAGATGATGAGGTCCTTGACCCATCGTGGCGTGAGGAACAGGAAGGTGGTGGGAGCAGCTCAGAGGAAGAGCTTCCTCTTACGGGCCAAAGAGGGAGAGGGAGGGGGAAGACTGCGGAGCCTGTAGCCTCCACTTTGGCACCCGTTAGGAGCCTGTCTCTTTCCAAAGCCAAAAAGGGCGCTCCCAAGACTTGCAGTGCCTGGTCCTTTTTTGACACAGTTGCAGATGACATTTGTTTTGTCAAATGCAAGCTGTGTCATCATAAAGTAAAAAGAGGGAAAAATGTCAGCAACCTCAATACCACAAATATGTGGAAACATGTGCGGACCAGGCACGCGGTGGAGTTACAGAAACACACTGAAGATGTAGGCCAACCAACAGCGGCAGCTACCACCTCTTCAGCTCGTGTTGCCTCTTCCTCCAGCTCACGCACAGCTGGTTTGGCTTCCTCCCAGAGACCTTGTGTAATTCCACCCACAGCACCACCTTCCCAGTCATCCTCACACTCCCAGTCTACTCTACAGCCATCGGTAGTACAGGCATGGGAGAAAAGGCGGGCATTCTCGGCCAACCACCCCCGAGCACAGGCTCTGAATGCAGGCATTGCCAAACTGTTGTCCCTGGAAATGCTCTCGTTCAGGCTGGTGGAGACTGACAGCTTCCGTGACTTGATGGCATTGGCAGTCCCACAGTACAAGGTGCCCAGCCGCTTTTACTTCAGCAGGCAGGCTGTCCCTGCCCTGCACAGGCATGTTGAGGCAAACATAAAACATGCGCTACTGAACGCCGTCAGTAGCAAGGTCCACCTCACCACCGATGCGTGGACCAGTCAGCATGGACAGGGGCGATATGTTTCCCTCACTGCCCATTGGGTTAATGTTGTTGAGCCAGGTACAGATCGTGCGAGTGGCGCAGGACGTGTCCTGCCCACTCCAAGGATTGCAGGAATCCAGTCTGTACGCATCGACTCCTCCTCTTACACCAGTTCCTCTGATTCCTCTCTGCAGGATCCGTCACAGTCCACCTCCACATGGACCCGTGAACGTTTACCTATGACCGACATGAGCACAGCCGTGGCCAAACGTCAGCAGGCCGTCTTGAAACTAGTTTCATTGGGGCATCGAAGCCACACAGCGCAGGAGCTCTGGAATGCCATCAAGCAGGAGAGCGATGTGTGGTTACTGCCAGCGAATCTCCAGCCAGGCATGGTAGTGTGTGACAATGGCCGAAATCTGGTGGCAGCTTTGGCCCTTGGCAACCTCACTCACATCCCATGTCTGGCACATGTGCTCAATTTGGTTGTGCAGAGTTTTCTGAGGGACTATCCGGATCTTGATGCCCTGCTGCACAAGGTCCGCCTAGAGTGTGCTCACTTGCGGCGTTCCAGCTTGGCCAGATCCCGCATTGCTGCTCTGCAGCGCCGATTCCGCCTTCCGGAACACCGCATCATATGTGACCTACCTACCCGGTGGAATTCCACGTTACATATGTTGGAGCGGTTGTGTGAGCAGCAGCAAGCAGTTATGGAGTACCAGCTGCATCAGGCGCAAAGAAGTCGCAGTCAGCGCCGATC
This sequence comes from Ranitomeya imitator, assembly GCF_032444005.1. Lineage (NCBI taxonomy): Eukaryota > Metazoa > Chordata > Amphibia > Anura > Dendrobatidae > Ranitomeya > Ranitomeya imitator. Next base: position 516,383,290 of record NC_091287.1, read on the forward strand.
AGACTTCACAACCACAGAGTGGGCCACTATGAAGGACGTCTGCCAGGTTTTGCGTCCTTTTGATTATTCCACGCGGATGGCAAGTGCAGATGATGCACTAGTCAGCATGACTGTCCCCCTTATCTGCCTGCTTCAGCAAACTTTGCAAGGGTTAAGGGATGATGTGGTGGAAGAGGTGGAGGATGAGGAGTCACCTTTTCCATCAGCTTCTGGAGAGTCAGCGCCACGTGGTTCCTCACAAAGGGGTACGCAGGGGCCAATTTGTGAGGAGGATGAGGAGGAGTCAATGGAGGAGGAAGAGCTCCGTCCAGAGGAGGGAGCGACACAATTGTCCAGTGGTCAGTGTGTACAGCGAGGGTGGGGTGATGACGAGCGGGCAGAGATCATGTCTCAAGCAGGGGACAGCGTTTCTGGGCCGGTTGGCACTCTGCAGCACATGGTGGATTTCATGCTGCAGTGCCTGAGAAACGACCGCCGCATCGACCACATTCTCAACATGCCTGATTATTGGGTGTTCACCCTCCTCGATCCTCGCTACCGGGACAACGTCCAAAACCTCATCCCTGCGTTGACCCGGGAGCGTAAATTGCGGGAGTACCACGACACACTGGTGAATTCCATCATCTTCTCCTGTCCAACTGAGAGGAGTGCTGCTAGTGCTTTACAAAGCAGCTCAGTGCGTCGAGGCAGTGGGGGAGGCTCTGCCCAAAGAGGGAGCAGAAGCAGTGCCTCTGCCCAAGGCAAGCCCAGTATGGCACAACTCTGGCACACTTTTGTGTGCCCGCCCCAAATGTCTACACCATCACCGGCGGCTCCAGTCAGCAGGAGGCAACGGTTCCGTCAGATGGTGACAGACTACATGGCTTGCCCTCTTACTGTACTCCCAGACGGCTCTTCCCCGTTCAAGTTTTGGGTCTCTAAGCTGGATACATGGCCAGAGCTAAGCCAGTATGCATTGGAGGTGCTGGCTTGCCCTGCGGCTAGTGTCTTATCGGAACGTGTCTTTAGTGCCGCAGGTGGTGTACTAACAGACCGTCGCATGCGACTATCCTCCGATAACGTTGACCGGCTTACTTTCCTGAAAATGAACCAGGCCTGGATCTCGCAGGAATTTGCCACTCCTCTGCCTGATTAAGTAATTGGGTGTCATCCAGGTCTCCTGCTGTGTTCATCTTTCTACCACCTGAACTGCTATTCCTGGGCTCCAACACCGCCAGTTGCGGCTCAGAAGTGCAGGCTGCACAGTAAAAACATACGACCCAGTGTTATTGGGTTTCAGTAACGTCAGCTGATCCCCAGCTGTGTAGCCGGCAATGTGTCCTGCGACCGCCACGCTGGCACAACAACCTAAATGTAAGGGAACCTGTCCCCCCCCCCCCCCCCCCGTCGTTTGTTACTGAAAGAGCCATCTTGTGCAGCAGTAATGCTGCACAAGGAAAAGGTAGCTCTTTTTTTTTAGCTCTTTGCACACGCAGAACTTAACACTTATAAAATGTGTTCACTGATACCGTTATACCGTCCCGGAGCTGGGACTTTCCTTCGTAATGTGACGCAGCACAGCCGTCATTCCTACCCCCTTGGTGCCATGCGCTGCCTCCTCAGCGTTGTTTTAAGCTGTCACGGAGCCTGCGCTGTTCTGTTATCCCTTGGGCATGCCCTATTTGCGCTGCCTGTCTTCTGACATAATTTGGTGTCAGGCTGGCTGCGCCTGTGCGGCCGCGGTGCCCGAGATCCCGCCTCGCAGTGTCTTCTGATTGAGTCACACTGCGGGCCTGGGATCCATGGGCATGCGCAGTGCATATCTTCCCCTCGGGCTCTCGCTCATTTCCCTCCGCCTTCTTTAGACTGTGCGCCGTCAGCTGATCCCTAGCATGCCACGGCCGTGACACCGCACAGTCTGAAGAAGAGGGAAGGAGGGGAGTGAGAGTCGAGGTTATGCACTGTGCATGCCCATGGTTCCAAGGCCCGCAGTGGGATTACGTTAGATGAGACTGCGAGGTGGGATCTGGAGCAGCGTGGACGCACAGGCACTGACAGCCTGACACCAAATTATGTCAGAAGACAGGCAGCGCTAATTGGGCATGGCCAAGGGCTAACAGAACAGCGCAGGCTCCGTGGCAGCTTAAAACAACGCTGAGGAGGCAGCGCACGGCATCAAGGGGATAGGAATGACAGCTGTGCTGTGTCCCATTACGAAGGAAATTCGCACCTCCGGAACGGTTTAACGGTATAAAGGGACACATTTTTAGTGTTTACTTCGGTGTTTGCAAGGAGCATAATTAAAAGAGCAACCTTTTCCTTTTGCATCCTTAGTGCTGCACAACATGGCTCTTTCAGCTACAAACGTCTTGGGGGGGGGGGGGTTAAAGGTTTCCTTTCAACTTGCTCCAATCAGGCTTCGGCCTACACTCTGTTCCTCTGCTCCTCCTGCTGTCCCTGGGCTCTAACACCGCCAGTTGGTGCCTGGAAGTGCTGTGTGCACAGTCAACAGTCGCTCCTCTGTTATTGGGGTTCAGTAACGTCAGCTGATCCCCAGCTGTGTGTGCGGCAATACCTCCAATCTGCTCCTCCTGCTGTCCCTGGGCTCTAACACCGCCAGTTGGTGCCTGGAAGTGCTGTGTGCACAGTCAACAGTCGCTCCTCTGTTATTGGGGTTCAGTAACGTCAGCTGATCCCCAGCTGTGTGTGCGGCAATACCTCCAATCTGCTCCTCCTGCTGTCCCTGGGCTCTAACACCGCCAGTTGGTGCCTGGAAGTGCTGTGTGCACAGTCAACAGTCGCTCCTCTGTTATTGGGGTTCAGTAACGTCAGCTGATCCCCAGCTGTGTGTGCGGCAATACCTCCAATCTGCTCCTCCTGCTGTCCCTGGGCTCTAACACCGCCAGTTGGTGCCTGGAAGTGCTGTGTGCACAGTCAACAGTCGCTCCTCTGTTATTGGGGTTCAGTAACGTCAGCTGATCCCCAGCTGTGTATCCGGCAACGTGTCATGCGACCGCCACGCTGGCACAACTAAAATGTAAGGGGACCTGTCCCCCCCCCCCCCTAGGCGTTTGTTACTGAAAGAGCCACCATGTGCAGCACTAATACTGCACAAGGGAAAGGTCGCTCTTGAAATTATGCTCCTTGCAAACGCTGAACTACACACTCATGTAATGTGTCCCCTCACACCGTCCAACCGTCCCGGAGGTGGGACTTTCCTTTGTAATGTGACACAGCACAGCCGTCATTGCTACCCCCTTGGCACCGTGCGCTGCCTCCTTAGCGTTGTTTGATTCCGTCATGGACCCTGCGCTGTTATGTTATCCCTTGGCCATGCACAGTTTGCGCTGCCCGTCCTCTGACATCATTTGTTGTCGTCCTGGCTGCGCCTGTGCGTCCACGCTGCCCGAAATCACACCTCGCAGTGTCGTCTAATGTGATCCCACAGTGGGCCTGGTATCCATGGCCATGCGCAGTGCATATACTAGCCTCTCACTCCCCTTCTTCACGCTTCTTCAGACTAGGCGGCGTCAGCTGATCCCTAATAGCATGCCACGGCCGTGACGCCGCACAGTCTGAAGAAGCAGGAAGGAGGTGAGTGAGAGGCGATGATATGCACTGCGCATGCCCATGGATCCCTGGCCCGCAGTGGGACTACATTAGATGACACTGCAAGGTTGGATCTCGGGCAGCTTGGACGCACAGGCACTGCCAGCCTGACACCTACATGATGTCAGAAGACGGGCACCGCTAACTGTGCATGGCCAAGGGATAACATTACAGTGCGGGCTCCGTGACAGAACCAAACAACGTTGAGGAGGTGGTGCCCGGCACCAAGGGGGTTGGAATGACGGCTGTGCTGTGTCACATTACAAAGGAAAGTCCCACTTCCGGGATGGTTTGACGGTGTGAGGGGACACATTATATGAGTGTGTACTTCAGCGTTTGCAAGGAGCATAATTTTCGGAGCCACCATTTTCCATGTGCAGTATTACTGCTGTACAAGATGGCTCTTTCAGCAACAAATGCCTGGGGGGGGGGGTTAAAGGTTCCCTTTCAACTTGCTCCACTGCAGGCTTCGGCCTACACTCTGCTCCTCTTTGATTCCCTGGGTTTCAACACTGTCAGTTGCCACCTGGAAGTGTTGTCTACACAGAAAAAAACACTAGGTGATGTGTCAGTGGGGTTCAGCACCGCCAGCTGTTCCCCTGCTGTGTAGTCGGCAACGTGTCCAGCACAAGCCACGCTGGCACAACAGAACAAAAGCTGCCACCAGTGCAGGCTTCGGCCTACACTCTGCTCCTCTCCTCCTCCTGCTGACCCTGGGCTCAAACACCGCTAGTTTTTGCCCGGAAGTGCTAGCTGCACAGAGAAAAACACCAGCCAATGTGTTAGTGGGGTTCAGCAACGCCAGCTGTTCCCCTGCTGTGTAGCCGGCAACGTGACCTGCAAACGCCATGCAGGCACAGGAACTGAAATTAAAAGGGAACCTGGCCCCACCCCCCCAGGTGTTTCTATGTATAACAGCCACCTAGTACAGCAGTACTGCTGCATTTGTACAAGGTGGCTGACTTTTTCTCCTTGCCCACGTGGAACTCAACACGTACAAAATGTGTCTCATTGAGACCATTCCACTGTCCCTGAGGTGTGACTTTCCTTTGTAATGATACGCAGCACCCCCCTTGGTAGCGTTTCCCGTCTTTTGTCATCATGGTTAGCTGGCTGCGCCTGTGCATCCGCCCTGCTAGAAACAACGCCCCTCGTTGTCATATTTATTTTGTCAGCGAGGGTGTGGTTTATGGGCACGAGCAGTGCATATGTTCGCCTGTCTTAACTCATCTCCTTCCGCCTTCTTCAGACTGTGCGGCCTCCTGGCCGTGGTAGGCGATAAGGGATCAGCTGAGGCCGCCCAGTCTGGAGCCGGTGTAAGGACATGTGTAAGCGGCAAACCTATTTACTGCACAAGGCCACGAATCCCAGCCACGTAGTGTGATTGTTTGAAAACACACTGTGGGTCTGGGATTCATGTCCATCGCTAACCGCAACGGCCGACATGAAATGAGGTCAGAAGACAGGAAGCGCTCACAGCGCATGGCCAAGGGATCACAATAGCGCAGACTCCTGTACAGCAAATAACAACGCTCAGGAATCTGCGCCCAGTACCTAGGTGCAAATTTTGACACCTGTGCTGCGTCTCGTTAAAAAGACAAGTCACGCCTCCACAACTGTTTGACAGTATAATGGGCTAAATAGTGTACGTGTTTTAGTCAGCGTGTGCAAGGAGCAAAACAAATAGAGCAACCTTTTACTTGTGCAGCATTAATGCTGCACAAGGTGTGGCTCTTGTACCTTGCAACACCTGAGGGGGGGGTTAAAGGTAACCTTTGAAATTGGTTCAACTAGGCTTCGGCCTACACTCTGCTCCTCTACTCCTCCTGCTGACCCTGGGCTCAAACACCGCTAGTTTTTGCCCGGAAATGCTAGCTGCACAGAGAAAAACACCAGCCAATGTGTTAGTGGGGTTCAGCACCGCCAGCTGTTCCCCTGCTGTGTAGTCGGCAACGTGTCCAGCACAAGCCACGCTGGCACAACCGACCAAAAGCTGCCACCAGTGCAGGCTTCGGCCTACACTTTGCTCCTCTCCTCCTCCTGCTGACCCTGGGCTCAAACAACGCCAGTTTCTGCCCGGACATGCAATCTGCACAGAGAAAAACACCACTCAATGTGTCAGTGGGGTTCAGCAACGCCAGCTGTTCCCCTGCTGTGTAGCTTGCAACGTGACCTGCAAACGCCACGCAGGCACATGAACTGAAATTGAAGGGAGCCTGCCCCCCACCCACAGGTGTTTCTATGTATATCAGCCACCTTGTACAGCAGTACTGCTGCATTTGTACGAGGTGGCTGACTTTTTCTCCTTGCCCACGTGGAACTCAACACGTACAAAATGTGTCTCATTAGAGACCATTACAATGTCCCTGAGGTGTGACTTTCCTTTGTAATGACACGCAGCACCACCCTTGTTAGCGCTGCCCGTCTTTTGACATCATTGGTTAGCTGGCTGCGCCTGTGCATCTCCCCTGCTCGAAACAACGGCCCTCGGTGTCTTATTTTTTTGGACAGCGAGGGTGTGATTGATGGGCATGTGCAGTGCATATGTTTGCCTGTGTTCACTCATCTCCTTCCGCCTTCTTCAGACTGGGTGTCCTCATGGCCGCGGCAGGCGATAAGGGATCAGATGAGGCCGCCCAGTCTGAAGCAGGTGTAAGGACATGTGTGAGCGGCAAACATATTTAGTGCACCAGGGCACGAATCCCAGCACCGCAGTGTGATTTTTTAAAAACACACTGTGGGTCTGGGATTCATGTCCATCGCTAACCGCAACGGCCGACATGAAATGAGGTCAGAAGACAGGAAGCGCTCACAGCGCATGGCCAAGGGATCACAATAGCGCAGACTCCTGTACAGCAAATAACAACGCTCAGGAATCTGCGCCCAGTACCTAGGTGCAAATTTTGACACCTGTGCTGCGTCTCGTTAAAAAGACAAGTCACGCCTCCACAACTGTTTGACAGTATAATGGGCTAAATAGTGTACGTGTTTTAGTCAGCGTGTGCAAGGAGCAAAACAAATAGAGCAACCTTTTACTTGTGCAGCATTAATGCTGCACAAGGTGTGGCTCTTGTACCTTGCAACACCTGAGGGGGGGGTTAAAGGTAACCTTTGAAATTGGTTCAACTAGGCTTCGGCCTACACTCTGCTCCTCTACTCCTCCTGCTGACCCTGGGCTCAAACACCGCTAGTTTTTGCCCGGAAATGCTAGCTGCACAGAGAAAAACACCAGCCAATGTGTTAGTGGGGTTCAGCACCGCCAGCTGTTCCCCTGCTGTGTAGTCGGCAACGTGTCCAGCACAAGCCACGCTGGCACAACCGACCAAAAGCTGCCACCAGTGCAGGCTTCGGCCTACACTTTGCTCCTCTCCTCCTCCTGCTGACCCTGGGCTCAAACAACGCCAGTTTCTGCCCGGACATGCTAGCTGCACAGAGAAAAACACCAGCCAATGTGTTAGTGGGGTTCAGCACCGCCTGCTGTTCCCCCGCTGTGTAGCCGGCATCGTGTCCAGCACAAGCCACGCTGGCACAACCGACCAAAAGCTGCCACCAGTGCAGGCTTCGGCCTACACTTTGCTCCTCTCCTCCTCCTGCTGACCCTGGGCTCAAACAACGCCAGTTTCTGCCCGGACATGCTAGCTGCACAGAGAAAAACACCAGCCAATGTGTTAGTGGGGTTCAGCAACGCCAGCTGTTCCCCTGCTGTGTAGCTTGCAACGTGACCTGCAAACGCCACGCAGGCACATGAACTGAAATTGAAGGGAGCCTGCCCCCCACCCACAGGTGTTTCTATGTATATCAGCCACCTTGTACAGCAGTACTGCTGCATTTGTACGAGGTGGCTGACTTTTTCTCCTTGCCCACGTGGAACTCAACACGTACAAAATGTGTCTCATTAGAGACCATTACAATGTCCCTGAGGTGTGACTTTCCTTTGTAATGACACGCAGCACCCCCATTGTTAGCGCTGCCCGTCTCCTGACATCATTGGTTGGCTGGCTGTGCCTGTGCGTCCCCCCTGCCCGACACAACGCCCCCCGTTGTCTCATATATTTTGACTGCGAGGGTGTGATTGATGGGCACGAGCAGTGCATATGTTCCCCTGTTTTCACTCCCCTCCTTCCGCCTTCTTCTGACTGTGCGGCCTCATGGCCGCGGCATGCGATAAGGGATCAGCTGAGGCCGCCCAGTCTGAAGCAGGTGTAAGGACATGTGTGAGCGGCGAACATATTTACTGCACAAGGCCACGAATCCCAGCACCGCAGTGTGACTTTAGGAAAAGCCACTGTGGGTCTGGGATTTATGGCCATCGTTAACCGCACCGGCCAACATGAAATGAGGTCATGAGACGGCCTGCACTAACAGGGTATTGCCAAGGGATAACACAAGAGCGCAGACTCCTGTACAGCAAATAACAACGCTCAGGAATCTGCGCCCAGTACCTAGGTGCAAATTTTGACACCTGTGCTGCGTCTCGTTAAAAAGACAAGTCACGCCTCCACAACTGTTTGACAGTATAATGGGCTAAATAGTGTACGTGTTTAATTCAGCGTGTGCAAGGAGCAAAATTAAATAGAGCAACCTTTGACTTGTGCATCATTAATGCTGTTCAAGGTGTGGCTCTTGTACCTTGCAACACCTGAGGGGGGGGTTAAAGGTAACCTTTGAAATTGGTTCAACTAGGCTTCGGCCTACACTCTGCTCCTCTACTCCTCCTGCTGACCCTGGGCTCAAACACCGCTAGTTTTTGCCCGGAAATGCTAGCTGCACAGAGAAAAACACCAGCCAATGTGTTAGTGGGGTTCAGCACCGCCAGCTGTTCCCCTGCTGTGTAGTCGGCAACGTGTCCAGCACAAGCCACGCTGGCACAACAGAACAAAAGCTGCCACCAGTGCAGGCTTCGGCCTACACTTTGCTCCTCTCCTCCTCCTCCTGCTGACCCTGGGCTCTAACACCGCTAGTTTTTGCCCGGACATGCAATCTGCACAGAGAAAAACACCAGTCAATGTGTCAGTGGGGTTCAGCAACGCCAGCTGTTCCCCTGCTGTGTAGCTTGCAACGTGACCTGCAAACGCCACGCAGGCACATGAACTGAAATTGAAGGGAGCCTGCCCCCCACCCCCCCAGGTGTTTCTATGTATAACAGCCACCTTGTACAGCAGTACTGCTGCATTTGTACAAGGTGGCTGACTTTTTCTCCTTGCACACGTGGAACTCAACAAGTACAAAATGTGTCTCATTACAGACCATTACAATGTCCCTGAGGTGTGACTTTCCTTTTTAATGACACGCAGCACCCCCATTGTTAGCGCTGCCCGTCTCCTGACATCATTGGTTGGCTGGCTGTGCCTGTGCGTCCCCCCTGCCCGACACAACGCCCCCCGTTGTCTCATATATTTTGACTGCGAGGGTGTGATTGATGGGCACGAGCAGTGCATATGTTCCCCTGTTTTCACTCCCCTCCTTCCGCCTTCTTCTGACTGTGCGGCCTCATGGCCGCGGCATGCGATAAGGGATCAGCTGAGGCCGCCCAGTCTGAAGCAGGTGTAAGGACATGTGTGAGCGGCGAACATATTTACTGCACAAGGCCACGAATCCCAGCACCGCAGTGTGACTTTAGGAAAAGCCACTGTGGGTCTGGGATTTATGGCCATCGTTAACCGCACCGGCCAACATGAAATGAGGTCATGAGACGGCCTGCACTAACAGGGTATTGCCAAGGGATAACACAAGAGCGCAGTTTCCTGTACTGCAAATAACAACGGTAAGGAATCTGCGCACAGCACCTAGGTGTAAATTTGTACACCTGTGCTGCGTCTCCTTAAAAAGACTAGTAGTCACGCCTCCACTACTGTTTGACAGTATAATGGGCTAAATAGTGTACGTGTTTAATTCAGCGTGTGCAAGGAGCAAAATTAAATAGAGCAACCTTTGACTTGTGCATCATTAATGCTGTTCAAGGTGTGGCTCTTGTACCTTGCAACACCTGAGGGGGGGGGTTAAAGGTAACCTTGGAAATTGGTTCAACTAGGCTTCGGCCTACACTCTGCTCCTCTCCTCCTCCTGCTGACCCTGGGCTCTAACAACGCTAGTTTTTGCCCGGAAATGCTAGCTGCACAGAGAAAAACACCAGCCAATGTGTTAGTGGGGTTCAGCAACGCCAGCTGTTCCCCCGCTGTGTAGCCGGCATCGTGTCCAGCACAAGCCACGCTGGCACAACCGACCAAAAGCTGCCACCAGTGCAGGCTTCGGCCTACACTTTGCTCCTCTCCTCCTCCTCCTGCTGACCCTGGGCTCAAACACCGCTAGTTTTTGCCCGGAAATGCTAGCTGCACAGAGAAAAACACCAGCCAATTTGTTAGTGGGGTTCAGCAACGCCAGCTGTTCCCCCGCTGTGTAGCCGGCATCGTGTCCAGCACAAGCCACGCTGGCACAACCGACCAAAAGCTGCCACCAGTGCAGGCTTCGGCCTACACTTTGCTCCTCTCCTCCTCCTCCTGCTGACCCTGGGCTCAAACACCGCTAGTTTTTGCCCGGAAATGCTAGCTGCACAGAGAAAAACACCAGCCAATGTGTTAGTGGGGTTCAGCACCGCCAGCTGTTCCCCTGCTGTGCAGCTTGCAACGTGACCTGCAAACGCCACGCAGGCACATGAACTGAAATTGAAGGGAGCCTGGCCCCCACCCCCAGGTGTTTCTATGTATAACAGCCACCTTGTACAGCAGTACTGCTGCATTTGTACAAGGTGGCTGATGTTTTCTCCTTGCCCACGTGGAACTCAACACGTACAAAATGTGTCTCTTTGAGACCATTCCACTGTCCCTGAGGTGTGACTTTCCTTTCTAATGATACGCAGCACCCCCCTTGGTAGCGCTTCCCGTCTTCTGACATCATTGGTTGGCTACTTGCGCCTGTTCGTCCGCCCTGCCTGAATAAAATGCTCCTCGTTGTCTTAATTATTTTGACTGCGAGGGTGTGATTGATGGGCACGAGCAGTGCATATCTTCGCCTGTCTTAACTCATCTCCTTCAGCCTTCTTCAGACTGTGCAGCCTCATGGCCGCGGCATGCAAGAAGGGATCAGCAGAGGCCGCCCAGTCTGAAGCAGGTGTAAGGACGTGTGTGAGCGGCCAAAATATTTACTGCTCAAGGCCACGAATCCCAGCACCGCAGTGTGGCTTTATGAAAAGACACTGTGGGTCTGGGATTTATGGCCATCGTTAACCGCACCGGCCAACATGAAATGATGTCATAAGATGGGCAGCGCTAACAGGGCATTGCCAAGGGATAACACAAGAGCGCAGACTCCTGTACAGCAAATAACAACGCTCAGGAAGCTGCTCCAAGCACCAAGGCGTTATTTTGGACACCTGTGCTGCGTCTCATCAAAAAACCAAGTCACGCATCCACTACAGTTTGACTGTAGAATGGGGTAAATTGTGTATGTCTTTCATTCAGCGTGTGCAAGTAGACAAATTAATAGAGCAACCTTTCACTTGTGCAGCATTAATACTGCACAAGGTGTGTCTCTTGTACTTTGTAACACCTGAGGGGGGGGTTAAAGGTTTCCTTTGAAATTGGTTCAACTAAGCTTCGGCCTACACTCTGCTCCTCTCCTCCTCCTCCTGCTTCAACACGGGCTCTAACATCGCTAGTTTTTGCCCGCAAGTGCTAGCTGCACAGAGAAAAACACACGCCATTGTGTTAGTGGGGTTCAGCAACGCCAGCTGTTCCCCCAGTGTGTAGCCGGCAAAGTGTCCTGCAAACGCAACGCAGACACAAAGCTGCCTCCAGTGCAGGCTTCGGCCTACACTCATCTCCCCCTGCTTACCCTTTGCTCCAACACCGCTAGTTGGGGCTCTAGGAAGACAATCTTTAATAGGCAAGGCAACGCATCCGGGTTCCAGCACCGCCAGCTGGTTCTCGGCAGTGTTCTTGTCACAGGTACTCCCTCGTGCCAAGCCTGGTTTCAGCACCGTCAGCTGTTTCCGGGTTGTGTCAACTTCACTGAGACACCTATGCTTGCCTCGTCGTGGTGCGGTCGGGTTAGCCAACTCCAGGGTGCCTCCAGTTTAGGAGCTTCCTATGTGGGCTGCGTGAACTGGTAGTCAAGGCTGGTTCTGTAGTGCCAGTAGGCCCAGCTCCCCCTGTAGGACTGTTGGGGTTCGGTAACTGCGGCTGCCTCGCGGCCTAGCTGTTCTCTCCTCTCCTGTGGACCTTCGGGTCCACCACCTGGTTCCAGCACCGTCAGCTGGTTCCGGGCCGAGCCTTTGGCTTAGGTGCCTCCTCCTGGGTATCCGAGTTCCGCCAACGCCAGGCGGTCCTTGGTAGTGCTTTTAAGCGCGGGCACCTACAGCTTAGTAACCGGGTTCCAGCACCGTCAGCTGGTCCTCGGTCGTGCCATTGGCTCTTGCACACTGGGGCAACGCATCCGGGTTCCAGCACCGCCAGCTGGTTCTCGGCAGTGTTTTTGTCACAGGTACTCCCTCGTGCCAAGCCTGGTTTCAGCACCGTCAGCTGTTTCCGGGTTGTGTCAAGCTCACTGAGACACCTATGCTTGCCTCGTCGTGGTGCGGTCGGGTTAGCCAACTCCAGGGTGCCTCCAGTTTAGGAGCTTCCTATGTGGGCTGCGTGAACTGGTAGTCAAGGCTGGTTCTGTAGTGCCAGTAGGCCCAGCTCCCCCTGTAGGACTGTTGGGGTTCGGTAACTGCGGCTGCCTCGCGGCCTAGCTGTTCTCTCCTCTCCTGTGGACCTTCGGGTCCACCACCTGGTTCCAGCACCGTCAGCTGGTTCCGGGCCGAGCCTTTGGCTTAGGTGCCTCCTCCTGGGTATCCGAGTTCCGCCAACGCCAGGCGGTCCTTGGTAGTGCTTTTAAGCGCGGGCACCTACAGCTTAGTAACCGGGTTCCAGCACCGTCAGCTGGTCCTCGGTCGTGCCATTGGCTCTTGCACACTGGGGCAACGCATCCGGGTTCCAGCACCGCCAGCTGGTTCTCGGCAGTGTTCTTGTCACAGGTACTCCCTCGTGCCAAGCCTGGTTTCAGCACCGTCAGCTGTTTCCGGGTTGTGTCAACTTCACTGAGACACCTATGCTTGCCTCGTCGTGGTGCGGTCGGGTTAGCCAACTCCAGGGTGCCTCCAGTTTAGGAGCTTCCTATGTGGGCTGCGTGAACTGGTAGTCAAGGCTGGTTCTGTAGTGCCAGTAGGCCCAGCTCCCCCTGTAGGACTGTTGGGGTTCGGTAACTGCGGCTGCCTCGCGGCCTAGCTGTTCTCTCCTCTCCTGTGGACCTTCGGGTCCACCACCTGGTTCCAGCACCGTCAGCTGGTTCCGGGCCGAGCCTTTGGCTTAGGTGCCTCCTCCTGGGTATCCGAGTTCCGCCAACGCCAGGCGGTCCTTGGTAGTGCTTTTAAGCGCGGGCACCTACAGCTTAGTAACCGGGTTCCAGCACCGTCAGCTGGTCCTCGGTCGTGCCATTGGCTCTTGCACACTGGGGCAACGCATCCGGGTTCCAGCACCGCCAGCTGGTTCTCGGCAGTGTTTTTGTCACAGGTACTCCCTCGTGCCAAGCCTGGTTTCAGCACCGTCAGCTGTTTCCGGGTTGTGTCAAGCTCACTGAGACACCTATGCTTGCCTCGTCGTGGTGCGGTCGGGTTAGCCAACTCCAGGGTGCCTCCAGTTTAGGAGCTTCCTATGTGGGCTGCGTGAACTGGTAGTCAAGGCTGGTTCTGTAGTGCCAGTAGGCCCAGCTCCCCCTGTAGGACTGTTGGGGTTCGGTAACTGCGGCTGCCTCGCGGCCTAGCTGTTCTCTCCTCTCCTGTGGACCTTCGGGTCCACCACCTGGTTCCAGCACCGTCAGCTGGTTCCGGGCCGAGCCTTTGGCTTAGGTGCCTCCTCCTGGGTATCCGAGTTCCGCCAACGCCAGGCGGTCCTTGGTAGTGCTTTTAAGCGCGGGCACCTACAGCTTAGTAACCGGGTTCCAGCACCGTCAGCTGGTCCTCGGTCGTGCCATTGGCTCTTGCACACTGGGGCAACGCATCCGGGTTCCAGCACCGCCAGCTGGTTCTCGGCAGTGTTTTTGTCACAGGTACTCCCTCGTGCCAAGCCTGGTTTCAGCACCGTCAGCTGTTTCCGGGTTGTGTCAAGCTCACTGAGACACCTATGCTTGCCTCGTCGTGGTGCGGTCGGGTTAGCCAACTCCAGGGTGCCTCCAGTTTAGGAGCTTCCTATGTGGGCTGCGTGAACTGGTAGTCAAGGCTGGTTCTGTAGTGCCAGTAGGCCCAGCTCCCCCTGTAGGACTGTTGGGGTTCGGTAACTGCGGCTGCCTCGCGGCCTAGCTGTTCTCTCCTCTCCTGTGGACCTTCGGGTCCACCACCTGGTTCCAGCACCGTCAGCTGGTTCCGGGCCGAGCCTTTGGCTTAGGTGCCTCCTCCTGGGTATCCGAGTTCCGCCAACGCCAGGCGGTCCTTGGTAGTGCTTTTAAGCGCGGGCACCTACAGCTTAGTAACCGGGTTCCAGCACCGTCAGCTGGTCCTCGGTCGTGCCATTGGCTCTTGCACACTGGGGCAACGCATCCGGGTTCCAGCACCGCCAGCTGGTTCTCGGCAGTGTTCTTGTCACAGGTACTCCCTCGTGCCAAGCCTGGTTTCAGCACCGTCAGCTGTTTCCGGGTTGTGTCAACTTCACTGAGACGCCTATGCTTGCCCCGTCGTGGTGCGGTCGAGTTAGCCAACTCCAGGGTGCCTCCAGTTTAGGAGCTTCCTATGTGGGCTGCGTGAACTGGTAGTCAAGGCTGGTTATGTAGTGCCAGTAGGCCCAGCTACCCCTGTAGGACTGTTGGGGTTCGGTAACTGCGGCTGCCTCGCGGCCTAGCTGTTCTCTCCTCTCCTGTGGGCCTTCGGGTCCACCACCTGGTTCCAGCACCGTCAGCTGGTTCTCGGCAGTGTCTTTTGCTCTTGTACCTTCTGCTCCCCATCCTGGTTCCAGTACCGTCAGCTGGTTCCGGGCAGAGCCTTTGGCTTAGGTGCCTCCTTCTGGGTATCCAAGTTCCACCAACGTCAGGTGGTCCTTGGTAGTGCTTTCAGGCACGGGTACCTCCTGCTTAGTAACCGGGTTCCAGTAACGTCAGCTGGTCCTCGGTAGTTCCATTGGCTCTTGGACCTTCGGCTACCCATCCGGGTTCCAGTACCGTCAGCTGGTTCTCGGCAGTGTCTTTTGCTCTTGTACCTTCTGCTCCCCATCCTGGTTCCAGTAACGTCAGCTGGTTCCGGGCAGAGCCTTTGGCTTAGGTGCCTCCTTCTGGGTATCCGAGTTCCGTCAACGTCAGGCGGTCCTTGGTAGTGCTTTTTAGCACGGGTACCTCCTGCTTAGTAACCGGGTTCCAGTAACGTCAGCTGGTCCTCGGTAGTTCCATAGGCTCTTGAACCTTCGGGTAGCCATCCGAGTTCCAGTTCCATCAGCTGGTTCTTGGCATTTTCTCAGCCTTCTTGTACCTTCTGCTACATTTCCAAGTTGAAGACCCTAACGTCGACGACCCGGAAGACCACCACGATGACGACGACACGGAAGACCACCCCGATGACGACGACGACGACGGCGGAGATGACGACACTGGAGACGACGACCCTGGAGACGACAACATGGAAGACCGAGAAGCAGAAGAACAAGAGGCTGCAGAACAAAGAGCAGAAGAACATTAAGCATAAGACTTAATATCAGAGCAAAAGATATTATCTAAATTATATGCAGAAGAAGACTAAGCAGTGTATGGGGGTGAGTCCGTTCCTCCTCGTGGTGCCCCTGGATAAAGCCTGATGCTGCAGGCCAAACTGAATGCGGACAAATGTAACTTTTGTGACTGGCAGAACGGAAGGTGTAATCTTCAAACTTTTATAGATAACAACTACGGGAATGCCTGTCACAAATGAGAATATGATGAAGAAGTAGAATAGGAAGAATAATAACAGTGGAATAAAAAGAATATGTAGAATAAGAAGAATAATAATAGTTGAATAAAATGAATATGAAGAATGTAATAAAAAAAAAAAAATAGGTAGAAGATGAAGAAGAAGATGAATAAGGTGAAGAAGTTGATGTCAAAGATGCTGATGATGATGAAGATGAAAGTGTGGGAAAAGAAAAAAAAAAAGAAAAAAAAGAAGGGGAAGGGCGTGGAATAGTGAAACATCAATATCTGACAAAATAAAAAAAAAATTTACATAGTCAATATCTTTGTCACTCCGAACGTCTTAAAAAAAAACAAAAAACATGCTATTCTATTTGATTGGGATAAACCTCTATGACTTTAATGTCTCCGCCACCTCCCCAAATACATCCGGCATTATTCTTAGTTGTTTTCCTTCATGTAGAATGAACCTACAAGGAAAGAAAGGGTTTATTTTAATTCCGATATTTTGGTCCCATTGACTTGCATTGGGATCGGGTATCGGTATCGGCGATATCCGATATTTTTTGAATATCGGCCGATCCAAACCGATACCGATACTTTCCGATATCGGAAGGTATCGCTCAACACTAGTCGTAATCCTTCCACCCATGGAGTCTGTCACCTTCTTAATCTATTGACGATCAACTTTTGGGGCAGCACAAACCACAGCTTCCAAAACACTGTTGAGAGTGATGACTGTTTTTCTTTACCAGAAATCTTCCATTTAAGTAGCTTCTCAATAGGATTTAGGTCATTATTCTTTCATCTTCAAGCCGAGCGTGGACAATTTGATGCATGCAGTTGAGCACTATCAAGTATAAAAATCCTGTTTTTTTTTTAGAAATACAGACTTCTTCCTGTACCACTTGAAGAAAGTATATTCTACAAACTGCCAGTCGGTTTGGGAGTTCATTTTGTGTCCACATTGAACTCAAAAAATTCCATCTAACTAATCTTTAATAGTAACAGCCCACTTTCACCTTGGTGAGTCGAAATGGAGGTCTGTGTCCAATACTGATCCAGCAACATCTATCTGGTCTATCAAAAGTCACTCTCATCTCATCAGTCCATAAAACCTTTATAAAATCTGTCTTCAGATATTTCTTGGTCCAGTCTTGACATTTCCACTTATGAATCTTGTTCAGTGGTCATTGAGTTCAGCTTCCTTAACCTCAACCTTGTACTCAACATCTTGTACTTCTGGGCACTCCATGAAGGTTGCAGTTCTGGAATATGACAGCTCTGGAGGATAATGGCTTCTTGGTCACTTCACGTTTGATTCTTTCAAAACTTTGGCAGTTAATGTGCATCGTTTTTTCTCAACAAGTTTTTGCAACCCTGTTGACAATTAAATGGTTCTGTGGTCGCAGCCCAATATCTTAGCAATTTCACGAGCGCTGCATCCATTTGTAAGACTTTTTTGGCAATTTTTGACTTTTCAAAATCAGTAAACATATATTTTTGGCCAATGTTCCCTGAGGTAAACAAGCAGTCTAATATTTCTGCACATTGTAATATAGCTGTAGTATCCTTAGATCGCACCCTCCTCATTACACAAATACACATCACCTGGTCTTCTCCATACAGTCAGCATTCACATTTATTCAGCTCGGAGTTGAAAAATCTGCATAAAAATTATGATATGGTCAAAACATTTACATGCGTAATAATTGTGAACACAATTTACTTGGAACCATATTTCAATTCACTCTTGTAAACCAGACTTAAAAGACAGTACCCCCCAGGGTGACAGATTAACCTTAATTAAAGTTTAATTAAAAGAAAAGGCTTCTAGTAATCTGAGTATATCTTCCATTTAATAAGCCTCAGCATATTTTTTTACTTTACCTCCTGCTGATTTCAACCACTTCATTTACAGTGTGAACATCAGTGAACTCGTCTTATTTTCCTCTTCTCCTGAGCAGCTTTATAGAATTACTGTATTGATGAATAAATGAAGAAAAAGTCTCCTTGGTGTCAGCATGCTCTCTAGATGGCATAAATTGTCAAAGTTGTCACTCCAATGCATCAATAATGTATGTATTTCATGTCACAATGGAGGCGATGTTTATGCGGGGACAAAACAAATAATTATTTGTGTGACAATTGTATTCAGCCTCCTGGCAGCCAATGTTTCTATTTAGCAGAATGCAATAATGCCACTCGCATCTCTATGATGAATAACACGCCATACTGCACACGTAGAGGAGATTTCCAGCTTCCTATGAACCTGCTGTCAGAATGGAAATGCAAAGAAGTCCAGATTATACATAGGTTATATGGGGAAAATGCAAAGGACCTCCACAACATTGGGTATTTAAGGATTCTTAAAAACAAAATTCAGCTTGTGAATTGGCCCCTAAAAAAATATTCCAGTGCTCTGAATTGGTGATAATTTTAAAATTGATTGTGGGTTCCCCACTGATCACCAGAATGGGGGATCCTTGCCCCCTCTTGTACCCTTACTTCAACACCATGGCCAGGAGGGGTTGGATGCAGTGACATATATTGCCCACCACTCTAATTGTTGTCTATAGGAGAGCCAATAACTACGTCATATGAAAGGATCCAAATAGCGTGTGGGGAACTGTTGTGAATTCTGTGGCTGAATTCACTCCTGTGGTCACAAGTGGTACTGCAGCTTCTGGGCTTCCTCCCTGAGGTGTTCTGGTGAGCTCGTTGGCTGCCTTGTTATTTAACTCCACCTGATTCTGTCTTCCTTGCTCCTTGTCAATGTTCCAGTGTTGGATCTGAGCTTCTGGATCTTTCCTGTGGCCTGCTGCTCTGCTTAGATAAGTGCTTCTTTGCTTTTGTTGCTGTTTTTTCTGTCCAGCTTGTCTATTCGTTTTTGCTGGAAGCTCTGAGACGCAAAGGGTGTACCGCCGTGCCGTTAGTTCGGCACGGTGGGTCTTTTTGCCCCCTTTGCGTGGTTTTTTGCTTTAGGGTTTTTTGTAGACTGCAAAGTTCTCTTTGCTATCCTCGCTCTATCTAGAATATCGGGCCTCACTTTGCTGAATCTATTTCATTCCTACGTTTTGTCTTTTCATCTTGCTAACAGTCATTATATGTGGGGGGCTGCCTTTTCCTTTGGGGTATTTCTCTGAGGCAAGTCAGGCTTGTATTTCTATCTTCAGGCTAGTCAGTTCCTCAGGCTGTGCCGAGTTGCATAGGTAGTGTCAGGCGCAATCCACAGCTGCCTTTAGTTGTGTTTAGGATAGATTCAGGTATTGCGGTCTACAGAGATTCCACGTCTCAGAGCTCGTTCTATTGTTTTTGGGTTATTGTCAGATCACTGTATGTGCTCTGATTACTGGTACACTGTGTTACTGGATTGCCTTCATAACAGTACAAGGAGCCAAACTAATGATTCTCAATAGAGGGAAAAAAGAAGTTCTGACATCATTTTTTTTTCTCAGCTCTGTGTTCAGTCTTTTTTTTCCCCTAGACATTAGGGTGCTTCAGGACACAGCTGTGGACATGGATATTCAGGCTCTGTGCTCTTCAATGGATAATCTCGTTATAAAGGTACAAAAGATTCAAGATACAATTGATCAGAAATCTATGCTAGAACCAAGAATTCCTATTCCTGAGTTGTTTTTTGGTGATAGAACTAAGTTTCTTAATTTCAAAAATAATTGTAAGCTATTTCTGGCCTTGAAACCTCATTCTTCTGGTAATTCAGTTCAACAGGTTTTGATTATTATTTCTTTTTTGCGCGGCGATTCAGTGGATCAGGCTGAGAAAAATTTGCTGGCTTTGTGCCAGGGTCAGGATGATATAGAAGTATATTGTCAGAAATTTAGGAAGTGGTCAGTACTCACTCTGTGGAATGAATCTGCGCTGGCAGCTTTGTTCAGAAAGGGTCTCTCTGAGGCTCTTAAGGATGTCATGGTGGGTTTTCCTATGACTGCTGGTTTGAATGAGTCTATGTCTTTGGCCATTCAGATCGGTCGTCGCTTGCGCGAGCGTAAATCTGTGCACCATCTGGCGGTATTGTCTGAGATTAAACCTGAGCCAATGCAGTGCGATAGGACTATGACCAGAGTTGAACGGCAAGAACACAGATGTCTGAATGGGCTGTGTTTCTACTGTGGTGATTCCACTCATGCTATTTCTGATTGTCCTAAGCGCACTAAGCGGTTCGATAGGTCTGCCGTCATTGGTACTGTACAGTCCAAATTCCTTCTGTCCATTACCTTGATATGCTCTTTGTCATCGTATTCTGTCATGGCGTTTGTGGATTCAGGCGCTGCCCTGAATCTGATGGATTTGGATTATGCTAAACGTTGTGGGTTTTTCTTGGAGCCTTTGCGGTGTCCTATTCCATTGAGAGGAATTGATGCTACACCTTTGGCCAAGAATAAACCTCAGTACTGGGCCCAGCTGACCATGTGCATGGCTCCTGCACATCAGGAAGTTATTCGCTTTCTGGTGCTACATAATCTGCATGATGTGGTCGTGTTGGGGTTGCCATGGCTACAAACCCATAATCCAGTATTGGATTGGAACTCTATGTCGGTATCCAGCTGGGGTTGTCAGGGGGTACATGGTGATGTTCCATTTTTGTCTATTTCGTCATCCACTCCTGAGGTCCCAGAGTTCTTGTCTGATTATCAGGATGTATTTGAAGAGCCCAAGTCCGATGCCTTACCTCCGCATAGGGATTGTGATTGTGCTATCAATTTGATTCCTGGTAGTAAATTCCCTAAAGGTCGTTTATTTAATTTATCCGTGCCTGATGGTGATGGTGATGGCGAACTCAGTCGAGGGGTTCAAGAGAGGCCTGGATGTCTTCCTGGAGCAGAACAATATTGTATCATACAATTATTAGGTTCTGTAGAAGGACGTAGATCTGGGGATTGATTATGATGGAATATAGGCTGAACTGGATGGACAAATGTCTTTTTTCGGCCTTACTAACTATGTTACTATGTTACTATGTTACTATGAACACACCGCTATGCGCAGTTATGTGAAGGAATCCCTGGAGAAGGGACATATTCGCCCATCGTCATCACCACTGGGAGCAGGGTTCTTTTTTGTAGCCAAGAAGGATGGTTCGCTGAGACCGTGTATTGATTACCGCCTTCTTAATAAGATCACTGTTAAATTTCAGTATCCCTTGCCATTGTTATCTGACTTGTTTGCTCGGATTAAGGGGGCTAGTTGGTTCACTAAGATAGATCTTCGTGGTGCGTATAATCTGGTGAGAATCAGGCAAGGAGATGAATGGAAAACGGCATTTAATATGCCCGAGGGTCATTTTGAGTATCTAGTGATGCCGTTCGGACTTGCCAATGCTCCATCTGTTTTTCAGTCTTTTATGCATGACATCTTCCGTGAGTATCTGGATAAATTCCTGATTGTTTACTTGGATAACATTTTGATCTTCTCAGATGATTGGGAGTCTCATGTGAAGCAGGTCAGAATGGTTTTCCAGGTCCTGCGTGCTAATTCTTTGTTCGTGAAGGGATCAAAGTGTCTCTTCGGTGTGCAGAAAGTTTCATTTTTGGGGTTCATCTTTTCCCCTTCTACTATCGAGATGGATCCGGTTAAGGTCCAAGCCATCCAGGATTGGACTCAGCCGACATCTCTGAAAAGTCTGCAAAAGTTCCTGGGCTTTGCTAATTTTTATCGTCGCTTCATCTGTAATTTTTCTAGCATTGCCAAACCATTGACCGATTTGACCAAGAAGGGTGCTGATTTGGTTAATTGGTCTTCTGCTGCCGTGGAAGCTTTTCAGGAGTTGAAGCGTCGTTTTTGTTCTGCCCCTGTGTTGTGTCAACCAGATGTTTCTCTTCCGTTCCAGGTCGAGGTTGATGCTTCTGAGATTGGAGCAGGGGCGGTTTTGTCACAGAGAGGTTCTGGTTGCTCAGTGTTGAAACCATGTGCTTTCTTTTCCAGGAAGTTTTCTGCTGCTGAGCGTAATTATGATGTGGGCAACCGAGAGTTGCTGGCCATGAAGTGGGCATTCGAGGAGTGGCGTCATTGGCTTGAAGGAGCTAAGCATCGCGTGGTGGTATTGACTGATCATAAGAACCTTACTTATCTCGAGTCTGCCAAGCGCTTGAATCCTAGACAGGCCCGTTGGTCGTTATTTTTTGCTCGCTTCGATTTTGTGATTTCGTACCTTCCGGGCTCTAAAAATGTGAAGGCGGATGCTCTGTCTAGGAGTTTTGTGCCCGATCCTCCGGGTTTATCTGAGCCGGCGAGTATCCTCAAGGAAGGAGTCATTGTGTCTGCCATCTCCCCTGATTTGCGGTGAGTGTTGCAAAAATTTCAGGCTAATAAACCTGATCGTTGTCCGGCCGAGAAACTGTTCGTCCCTGATAGGTGGACTAGTAAAGTTATCTCTGAACTTCATTGTTCGGTGTTGGCTGGTCATCCAGGAATCTTTGGTACCAGAGAGTTAGTGGCTAGATCCTTCTGGTGGCCATCTCTGTCACGGGATGTACGTACTTTTGTGCAGTCCTGTGGGATTTGTGCTAGGGCTAAGCCCTGCTGTTCACGTGTCAGTGGGTTGCTTTTGCCCTTGCCGGTCTCGAAGAGGCCTTGGACACATATTTCGATGGATTTCATTTCTGACCTTCCCGTTTCTCAAAAGATGTCAGTCATTTGGGTGGTCTGTGATCGCTTTTCTAAAATGGTCCATCTGGTGCCCTTGGTTAAATTGCCTTCCTCCTCTGATTTGGTGCCTTTGTTCTTCCAGCATGTAGTTCGTTTGCATGGCATTCCTGAGAATATTGTTTCTGACAGAGGTTCCCAGTTTGTTTCAAGGTTCTGGCGAGCCTTTTGTGGTAGGATGGGCATTGACCTATCTTTTTCCTCGGCTTTCCATCCTCAGACTAATGGCCAGACCGAACGAACCAATCAGACCTTGGAAACATATCTGAGATGTTTTGTTTCTGCAGACCAGGATGATTGGGTGTCCTTTTTGCCGTTGGCTGAGTTCGCCATTAATATTCAGGCCAGCTCGGCTACCTTGGTCTCTCCATTTTTCTGCAATTCTGGGTTCCATCCTCGTTTCTCTTCAGGACAGGTTGAGTCTTCGGACTGTCCTGGTGTGGATTCTGTGGTTGACAGGTTGCAGCAGATCTGGACTCAGGTAGTGGACAATTTGACCTTGTCCCAGGAGAATGCTCAACTTTTCGCTAATCGCAGACGCCGTGTGGGTCCCCGACTTCGTGTTGGGGATCTGGTTTAGTTATCTTCTCATCATATTCCTATGAAGGTTTCCTCTCCTAAATTTAAACCTCGTTTTATTGGTCCGTATAGGATTTCTGAGATTCTCAATCCTGTGTCCTGTCGTCTGACCCTCCCGGACTCCTTTTCCATACATAATGTATTCCATAGGTCGTTGTTGCGGAGATACGTGGCACCTATGGTTCCATCTGATGAGCCTCCTGCCCCTGTTTTGGTGGAGGGGGAATTGGAGTATATTGTGGAGAAAATTTTGGATTCTCGTGTCTCTAGACGGAAACTCCAGTATCTGGTTAAATGGAAGGGTTATGCTCAGGAAGATAATTCCTGGGTTTTTGCCTCTGATGTCCATGCTCCAGATCTTGTTCGTGCCTTTCATGTGGCTCATCCTGGTCGGCCTGGGGGCTCTGGTGAGGGTTTCGGTGACCCCTCCTCAAGGGGGGGGTACTGTTGTGAATTCTGTGGCTGAATTCACTCCTGTGGTCACAAGTGGTACTGCAGCTTCTGGGCTTCCTCCCTCAGGTGTTCTGGTGAGCTCGTTGGCTGCCTTGTTATTTAACTCCACCTGATTCTGTCTTCCTTGCTCCTTGTCAATGTTCCAGTGTTGGATCTGAGCTTCTGGATCTTTCCTGTGGCCTGCTGCTCTGCTTAGATAAGTGCTTCTTTGCTTTTGTTGCTGTTTTTTCTGTCCAGCTTGTCTATTCGTTTTTGCTGGAAGCTCTGAGACGCAAAGGGTGTACCGCCGTGCCGTTAGTTCGGCACGGTGGGTCTTTTTGCCCCCTTTGCGTGGTTTTTTGCTTTAGGGTTTTTTGTAGACTGCAAAGTTCTCTTTGCTATCCTCGCTCTATCTAGAATATCGGGCCTCACTTTGCTGAATCTATTTCATTCCTACGTTTTGTCTTTTCATCTTGCTAACAGTCATTATATGTGGGGGGCTGCCTTTTCCTTTGGGGTATTTCTCTGAGGCAAGTCAGGCTTGTATTTCTATCTTCAGGCTAGTCAGTTCCTCAGGCTGTGCCGAGTTGCATAGGTAGTGTCAGGCGCAATCCACAGCTGCCTTTAGTTGTGTTTAGGATAGGTTCAGGTATTGCGGTCTACAGAGATTCCACGTCTCAGAGCTCGTTCTATTGTTTTTGGGTTATTGTCAGATCACTGTATGTGCTCTGATTACTGGCACACTGTGTTACTGGATTGCCTTCATAACAGGGAACTTTCAACTTCAACCAGCTTCTTCTGCCCAGGGTCATGTGTCCAAGGAAAATCTGGTAAAAAAATTAGTGAAGCGAATCTCCCATATGGCAATAAATAGGAGTCCCAGTGGTTGGACGTACACTTATCCACCAATTAATACTTGTCCAATGGAGAGGCAAACATTTTTTCTAGATTGGAATACTTCTGAAAGAGGCTGTCCCATGAAGAAATATTACATTGTTTTCTGTTAAATCAGACAAGAGAAAACAATTTTACATTTTTTGAAAAATTATGCTCTTGATAGATAGATATTTATATTACAGTAATGCCGTTTTATTGCTTGTTATGGCACAACTGTCCCACATCTTGGGGTTTATGAATTAATGTTTTATTATTGGATTATAGTTGTTGAATATCATTGTATTATTGCATTTTGCCTTTTGAAGTTTTCCTGTCTGTCTCCCTAGTCTAGCTTTGATGCAGGTAACCCATCTCCTCTTCTTGTATCTAGTTATGAATGATCAGCCATCATTGTCCCATGCCCATCCTCTGTACATCCTCGGCTAAAAATCTTCTTTTCACTTGTTGCTGTTGTGCATAGTACGAGAATTTTAGCCTGAGTATAAACCGCTCCTGGAATCTTCATACAAGTCTAAGCGGGAAAGTTAGCATTGTCTGAGAAAGTTCTTGGTGCGAGTACTAGCTCAATATAGATATTGATGGACAGTTATGGGGTCAGAATAACTATTGTTCTTTCTCGGAATCAGCACCTAATTTGTTCAGAACTAATGAGAAGAACCTGCTGCTATTGTACAATTACTCTGCTACAGCACACAAACGGATCAAGTCAACCGGTCAATCGTAAAAAGTAATTTGAAAGAAATGGGAGGGAAAAACACAAACAGAAGCAGTGATCACAGATGGTGATCAGAAATAAAATTGTACATCATCTTTGATTTCCATTGTAATCTAGAACTACGACTTGTGGTAGCTGTTTTAGGATCTGAGGTCTCCAAGAGCCTTATTCTAACCTTGGGCACCTTTATAAGGATGGAAGGAAAGGTACAGACAGAAAACTAAAAACAGATATCAAAACATAATTTTTATGTAAAATTTATCAAAATGATTTTTATATTTATTGCATTTCTATTTGGGATTTCTTTATCTACATATCACAGATTTTGCTGTTAACATTTGCCACATTGTGACTTCTTTGCCGTATCACGTCGTGATCTTCCCTCAATGTGGCGAAAGCAGGTGGCGTCACATTAAGGTAACACAAACCTAATATTATCTATTTCTTTCCGGCATACATAACACCAGAAGGAAATAGCTGACAGTATATCTGGATGCCTTTTTCTTACATTGAGTCTGCAGATGGCGGTATTTTTTAAATAATGAACCATATTGACAAGATAAAGTGAGGCAGAAGATGGCGAGACATGCAGATTTCCTTTCTCACATTACAGATATAAAATGTTTTGACTTTGTAAAAGACACACAGTATGCTGTCATCATTGTGACACATAGATGCTTTCAAATTATATGGAAACCTAAGTGGATTGTTTAGCTTTGGTAGAATTGTAACCATGTATCACTAATGCAATGGAAAAAAAGTAAGAAAATACCAAAGCTCAGCTGAAGGGGGTAGAGGTAGCAATTACATTTATAGTAATAGATGATCACTGTGGGTTTCAAAGGCTATGGAGCAGTACTATTTCAAAAGTTTATTCCACAATTAAAGTGTATTTTCAGTTCTAGTGCAATCTGACAAAACATCGAACCACACTAGGAACAATGTTTTTTTATGGGGCCGTGTACATGTCTGATTATTTCCTGGGACCGAGCAGGTAAAGGAAAAAAAAAATCACTGCATACCCGAGTTTCATTGGATATTCAGATCATACTCTGCCATGCAAGTCAATGAGTCCATGGAAAACGCTGAGATGACATCTGACTGCAGTCCTATTTTTGAAGCCTTACAGAATGGAGAAGATGAAGAAGTTCCCTCAGGGGAATCAGATCACACTTTGATCCCACTCTGATCAGAGTGTCATTTGCATAATCAGCCCAATTATCTCAAATGACTGAATCTATGGCCATCTACACCTGCCTTTACAATGTATTATTTAACAAAACGGAACATGGTTGTCTAATCACTGGTGGTCCTAATGCTAGGATCTCCACTGAGCATGAAGATGGAGCACTGTCTAATATTTGTAAATTGATTGTCTATGTGACTTGCAAAATAACTAAATGCTGCACCTGACTATTTCCATCAATCTAATAGACAATAGACAATGCATGGAGTGGCCATGGACAGATGACCTCTGTTCTTGAGATCCACGGGGAACACAATGGTGAGCCCCCCAGCAATCAAGCACTTTATGACTACTGTAAGCCTAAGTTGCAATGTAGCTTCCAGTTTCTAGAAATGACTAGATTAAGTTGATCTAATTGTAGCTATGTATTTGGAAGCAGGGCTTCGAAAAAGCAAAACCCACTGGTATGGAGTGATTGGTCAACTGCTTAATGTGTATGAGGGCGTCCTCACTCAGATGATCCAGTCTGGTGATCCATTTGTTTGGCACTGAAATAAGCCACTGCTTATTTCAGTCTGGTAATGGCTATCACATGGAAAACACAGAAGCACTTTTCAGAAGCAAGCATTCCTGTCATCCAAGTGATTGTACGGCAAACAGCTAATTTTTATGGGCACACTAAACAGAAGTGTAGGGAACTATCAAGATAAGGGCCATCATTTGTAAAATTGAATACTAGACATTGTGAACAAGTGGCAAATGTGTGCCGAGGACCAATTAGCATTTCCCATTAATTGTCTGTCATAGTTAACTTCAGAGTCTGTTACTTTAAAATCCCTCGCTTGGGCACCTAGAGAACTAATCCCTTAATGAGTATTACCTGTTAACTACTATTGCAATAGATTCATTGTCAACAGTGACCATTCTTCATAGTCAACTGTGATTCTGTGGAAACCAGCATTGCCACTTTTTAGACCACAGAAATGATGACCCACTAGACATTATTTCTACCAACTATATACTAACCAGAACTGTTGGAATCAAAAGTTTGAGGTAACTGGTTTTCTTATTTTTGTTAAAAAATTGTATTTTGTTATGATATGTTTTTTTTCTTTGGACACAACATATGTACTGTATATTGAAAAAACCAAAGTTTCCAAACAAAGAACACAAAGAAATAATCTTGCTCAGTACATTCTTATTATCAATATACAGATTTCAATTTTTCCCAAACAAATATAACTTTTTTTCTTATAAAAACAATTTTTCATGTTGGTATAAAATAAATTATGAAACAACTGACACAAGCTGCATTGACTGACTGGTAATGGTCCAATGCCTTCTGCACCAAAAGCAAGAGCCAGCCAAAAGTCACCGTTTTATCCTTAACAGAGTTTAGGTTAGGGGTCATATCAAATCGTAGGAAGTATGGCTGCTATGAAAAACAAAAAAATACTAAGGGGTATGACTCATTAAAGCTTTTATGCTCGAAAACTGACAAAATGCTTTGAAAAGTTGCAAAATGTATGCACAACATTGAGTTTTGGAGTTTTTATACCAATTTGAAGCATTTTTCTCCAAAATGGTTAGAGCTGGAGAGCAGGTGGAGTGGGACAAAGGCTATGCCCATCCATCAAATTCTGCAAAAGTGAAGAGGTTTTTTTATGCCATAATTTCTACAACTGTTCCTTACAGAAGACGTATTTCAGGCAAGTTGTTACAAAAGCGCATGTCACTGAGAAAAAGCATTCAATTCATTATGTGGCTTATGCCTCTTAATTAATTCAGCACATCAAACTCTAATGAATCAATTTTTAAGACTGGCATGTGAAACGAATTGCATCTGTCCATAAAAATCTGTAAATGTATCAGGATATTGTCATCCCAAGGAGTTTGTATGCTCTCCCTGTGTTTGCGTGGGTTTCCTCCGGGTACTCTGGTTTCTTCCCACATTCCAAAGACATACTGATAGGGGATTTAGATTGTGAGCCCCATCAGGGACAGCAATGATAATGTGTGCAAACTGTAAAGCGCTGCGGAATATGTTAGCGCTATATATAAATAAAGATTATTATTATCAGATGGTCTAGAATTCATCAGCAATAGTGAAGTAGATATGTGTTAGGGCTCGCGGAACGCACCAAATAATAAAATAGGTTGAATAAGGTGCGTTCGCAGCCCGGGGTCCACCGTGCAGAGATGGAACCTGCTGCCAAGTAATGATGGACTATATGGTGGTACAATGTGACTACACACACGGGTTAACTTCACCCTGTGTGAAGGAAGCGAACCCTGTTAAGTCACAGGGCCGCGGTACCGCACACAAGAGCACAAGCAAGGAGTCTCCGAGCTCAGTCCTAAGACTTGGGATCTGAGTCTGTGTAGACTACTTGCGGTCAACACCGTAACTGGGGTGTCAGCGTAACCAAAATAATAACTAAAGAATGCACAAGAGTGCGTGCGGTGCCGCACTGGCGGACGCCACTAACCACCCAGGCTTGGGTTAGGAAAGTGCTGTGAAAGCACACGGCGCCGCACTGGCGGACACAGCAACTAGACGCTGTATTGGTGTGTAATGTGCTGTTGGGTAAGTCGGGCGCTAGACAACAATCATACACCTTCCGCAAACAATCATCCAATAGGGAGGGTTTTTTAAGGAACGACTTTCACTCACAAAGCACACACATTTACCAATGTACACTAGCGCATGGCCGTGCGGCCATGCAAGCCTTAAATAGCTGCAGCACGGGCACAGGACCTTTCAAAGAAGGACCAATGGAATTGCTGCAGTACCTGAGCATGTAACCCTAGATCTCTGCTGAGAGATCTTGCCCTGGGCATGCTCAGTGTGCAAAGCAGAACTTAGTCCTAGTACCTACAGGACCTTCTGTGAGAAGGACCAATGGAAGTCGCTGCAGTACCTGAGCATGTGACCCTAGATCTCCACTGAGAGATCTTGCCCCGGGCATGCTCAGTCCCAGCACTGGCTTCAATGGTAGAAGCTGGAAAAGCAGCAGTAACCCTATGCACAGAGTGAGACTGAGCAAGACGCTGGGACCGACGTCTCTGCTGAGCAGACTCCACTGCGGCTGGAGAAGAATGGGAGACTGCAGAAGAGATGGTTCGAGATTCCCCCTGTGCCCCCTCCATGGACCTCGCTACGCTCAAAGGCTGCAATGAGCTGTGGAGCTCGAATGTGTTCAGCAGGCTCCCAGGACCTGTCCTCTGGGCCATAACCCTTCCAATCCACCAAATAGAATTTTTTGCCACGTACCACCTTGCACCCCAAAATAGCGTTCACCTCATAATCGTCCGTAGATGTACCCGATGTCCCGGCAGATGACTCGGAAAACCGGAACATGTATACGGGTTTCAAGAGGGACACATGAAAGGTGTCGGTGATACCCAGGCATGGAGGAAGGGCCAGACGGTAGGCCACAGGGTTAACCTTAAGATTGAGACAGAGAGACTCATTGCCAGAGAGAGTAAAAATAATCCCAAAATATTCTTTAACTACATAAATAGTAAGAAACTAAAAAATGATAGTGTTGGCCCCCTTAAAAATAGTCTGGGTGAAATGGTGGATGAGGATGAGGAAAAAGCCAATATGCTAAATGACTTTTTTTCATCAGTATTTACACAAGAAAATCCCATGGCAGACAAAATGACTAGTGATAAAAATTACCCATTAAATGTCACCTGCTTAACCCAGCAGGAAGTGTGGCGGCGTCTAAAAATCACTAAAATTGACAAATCTCCGGGCCCGGATGGGATACACCCTCGAGTACTGCAGGAATTAAGTACAGTCATTGATAGACCATTATTTTTAATCTTTAAAGACTCCATAATAACAGGGTCTGTACCACAGGACTGGCGTATAGCAAATGTGGTGCCAATATTCAAAAAGGGAACAAAAACTGAACTCGGAAACTATAGGCCAGTAAGCTTAACCTCTACTGTGGGTAAAATTGTGGAGGGCATTCTAAGGGATGCTATACTGGAGTATCTGAAGAGGAATAACCTCATGACCCAGTATCAGCACGGGTTTACTAGGGACCGTTCATGTCAGACTAATTTGATCAGTTTCTTTGAAGAGGTAAGTTCCGGACTGGACCAAAGGAACCCAGTAGATGTAGTGTATATGGACTTTTCAAAAGCTTTTGATATGGTGCCACACAAAAGGTTGATACATAAAATGAGAATAATGGGGATAGGGGAAAATATGTGTAAGTGGGTTAAGAGCTGGCTCAGGGATAGGAAACAAAGGGTGGTTAATAATGGAGCACACTCGGACTGGGTAGCGGTTAGCAGTGGGGTACCACAGGGGTCAGTATTGGGCCCTCTTCTTTTTAACATATTTATTAATGACCTTGTAGGGGGCATTCAGAGTAGAATTTCAATATTTGCAGATGACACTAAACTCTGCAGGGTTATCAATACAGAGGAGGACAATTTTATATTACAGGATGATTTATGTAAACTAGAAGCTTGGGCTGATAAATGGCAAATGAGCTTTAATGGGGATAAATGTAAGGTCATGCACTTGGGTAGAAGTAAAAAGATGTATAATTATGTGCTTAATTCTAAAACTCTGGGCAAAACCGTCAATGAAAAAGACCTGGGTGTTTGGGTGGATGACAAACTCATATTTAGTGGCCAGTGTCAGGCAGCTGCTACAAAGGCAAATAAAATAATGGGATGCATTAAAAGAGGCATAGATGCTCATGAGGAGAACATAATTTTACCTCTATACAAGTCATTAGTTCGACCACACTTAGAATACTGTGCACAGTTCTGGTCTCCGGTGTATAAGAAAGACATAGCTGAACTGGAGCGGGTGCAGAGAAGAGCGGCCAAGGTCATTAGAGGACTGGGGGATCTGCAATACCAAGATAGGTTATTACACTTGGGGCTATTTAGTTTGGAAAAACGAAGACTAAGGGGTGATCTTATTTAATGTATAAATATATGAGAGGACAGTAGAAAGACCTTTCTGATGATCTTTTTTTATCATAGACCTGAAACAGGGACAAGGGGGCATCCTCTACGTTTGGAGGAAAAAAGGTTTAAGCATAATAACAGACGCGGATTCTTTACTGTAAGAGCAGTGAGACTATGGAACTCTCTGCCGTATGATGTTGTAATGAGTGATTCATTACTTAAATTTAAGAGGGAACTGGATACATTTCTGGAAAAGTATAATGTTACAGGGTATATACACTAGATTCCTTGATAGGGCGTTGATCCAGGGAACTAGTCTGATTGCCGTATGTGGAGTCGGGAAGTAATTTTTTTCCCCAAGGTGGAGCTTACCACACATGGGTTTTTTTTTGCCTTCCTTTGGATCAACATGTTAGGGCAAGTTAGGTTAGGCTATGGGTTGAACTAGATGGACTTAAAGTCTTCCTTCAACCTTAATAACTATGTAACTATGTAACTATGTAACCTGTTCGAGGACCTTGACGGGACCCAAGTATCGAGGTGCAAACTTAGTGGACTCAACACGCAGCCTGATGTTATGGGCGGAGAGCCACACTAAGTCACCAGGAGCAAAGGTTGGAGCGGGCGCCGATGAGCATCAGCGGAGGACCTCATTCTCTCCTTAGAGGCCCGAATGGCATCCTGAGTGCGGTCCCAAATGTCCCGTGCCTCCACAGCCCAGTCTGCCACCCTGGAGTCGGCGGAAGACACGGGCATGGGCACAGGGACATGCGGATGCTGGCCGTAATTCAGGAGGAATGGAGTCTGACCGGTGGAGTCAGCTACGGCGTTGTTAAGCGCAAACTCTGCCCATGGTAGCAAGGATGCCCAGTCATCCTGCCTGGCAGAAACAAAATGTTGTAAATATGTGACCAGGGTCTGGTTGGCCCTCTCTACCAACCCATTCGCCTTGGGATGATATGCCGAAGAGAGATTCAACTCGATACTGAGTAGATGACAAAGCTCTCTCCAGAATCGAGACGCAAACTGGGGACCCCGGTCAATAACAATTTTGTCTGGCATACCGTGTAGGCGAAAGATATGCTTGATGAACAACACAGCCAGAGCCAGTGCAGAAGGTAGCCGTGGAAAAGGCACCAAGTGCACCATTTTGGAAAAATGGTCGATGATCACGCAGATAATGGTGCAGTTACGAGACTTGGGTAAGCCCACCACAAAATCCATCCCGACCATCTCCCAGGGCCTGTCCGCCACCGGCATGGGTTAAAGCAACCCAGCTGGCCGTTGCCGAGGAGACTTGTTCTTGGCGCAGGAGACACATGCCCGAACATAGTCTGTGACATCACGAGCCATATGCGGCCACCAGTACGTCCTCGCCAAGAGCTCAGATGTCCTCTTGGTCCCAAAGTGTCCACCCACCATGGACGAGTGAGCCCAAGAGAGAACCTCTGGTCGCAAATTAGATGAAACGAAAGTCTTGCCTGGGGGCACAGACTGTAGCGAAACTGGAGCCACCATTCTCAGGCTCTCTGAAGGGACAATAAGCCGAGGCTCCTCCTCCTCTGATGATGATGATGATACTACAGAGCGAGAAAGAGCATCGGCACGAACGTTCTTCTTCCCGGAAAGAAAATGGAGGGTGAAATGGAACCGGGAGAAGAACAGGGACTATCTAGCCTGATGAGAATTTAGCCGCTGGGCTGTCTGTAAATACACCAAGTTCTTGTGGTCTGTAAACACCTGGAAGGGAAAGCGAGCTCCCTCCAGAAGATGTCTCCACTCTGAGAAAGCCAACTTCATAGCTAGCAACTTCCTGTCCCCGATGGTATAATTCCTCTCTGCTGGTGAAAAGGTTTTAGAGAAGAAGAAGCAAGGATGCTTCCGACCTTGAGCATCCTTTTGGAAGAGGACTGCTTCAGCACCAACGGATGAGGCATCCACCTCCATAAAAAATGGCCTATCTACATCGGGGCGATGTAGGTGGGAGCACTAGTGAAGTGAGACTTAATCAAGAGAAAGGCCTTGGAGACCTCCTCCGACCACAACTTGAGATTTGCCCCCTTCTTGGTGAGGGCAACCAAGGGAGCTACCAAAGTTGAGAAGTGGGGAATGAACTGACGATAGTAATTAATGAACCCCATAAAGCGCTGCACCGCTTTGAGAGAATGGGGTTCCTGCCAGTCCATCACAGCCTGTAGCTTGGCAGGATCCATAGACAATCCCTGGGCAGAGATGATATAGCCAAGGAAAGGCAAGGACTCCTGCTCAAACACACACTTTTCCCACTTGGCATAGAGGGAGTTAGCCCCTAGGAGGTCGAAGACCTTGCAAACATCTCTCCGGTGGGAGTCTATATCTGGAGAGTAGATGAGAATATCATCCAGATAAACTACGACCGAGGTGAAAAGCATATCCCGGAAGATGTCGTTCACAAAGTCTTGGAAAACTGCTGAGGCATTACAAAGCCTGAAGGGAATCACCAGATATTCATAGTGTCCATCCCTGGTGTTAATAGCCATCTTCCATTCGTCCCCTCAAGGATGCGAATCAGGTTGTAAGCACCCCGCAGATCTAATTTAGTAAATACCCTTGCTCCCCGTAGCCTATCAAAAAGCTCAGATATCAGGGGCAAAAGATACTTATTCTTAACGGTGATGACGTTAAGACCCCTATAATCTATGCATGGACATAGTTCCCCATTCTTCTTCTGCACAAAAAAGAACCCTGCCCCTGCAGGTGACACTGACTTCCTGATGAACCCTCTTGCCAGATTCTCTTGAATGTACTGAGACATTGCCTCCATCTCCGGGAGAGATAACGGATAGACTCGACCCTGGGGAGGCTCAGCACCAGACAAGAGATCAATAGGACAGTCATAGGGGCGATGGGGCGGAAGGGTCTCCGCCGCCTTTTTGGAGAACACGTCTGCATAAGACCAATATTGCTTGGGGAGAGAGGATAGATCTGCGGGTACCTCTGTAGTAGCAACCTGAACGCACTCCCTCTGACACCTACCCCGACAGGATTCACCCCATCCCAGAATTCTGCCTGAGGACCACTGGATATGAGGAGAGTGGTACCTTAGCCAAGGTATCCCAGCAGGATCTCATCAATTCCCTCAGGAATGACGAGCAGAGATATAATCTCCTGATGGGATGGCGACATGGACAGAGAAAAAGGGATGGTCTGGTGTGTTATCTGTGAGGGCAGTGTCGACCCATTCACCACTCGTACCGTTACTGGTTGAGCTAGCATAACCAGGGGTATTGCGTGATGTTGGGCGAAGGCAGAAGACATAAAATTGCCCTCCGCTCCAGAATCCACGTAGAGCTCTACAGAGTGAGTGAATGAGCCTATTGTTATTGTCCCCTTAAAGGACAATTTGGAGGCAAATGTCGCCGTGTCTAGTGTACCTCCACCTACTACCATTAGACGCTGTCGTTTCCTCGACCGCTGGGGACATCTGGTGGCAAGATGTCCTGACTGCTGGCAAACATGACAAACCTGGAGTGCACGAGCGGTCCGGGACTTAGATCCTGCTCGTGACACTTCCATGGCTTCATGTGACTCAGGAGCCTGGACTGGAGATTCCAAAGGTTTGGCGAAGGTGGGAGCCAGCCAAAACTTCTGCCTACACTGGGCTCACTCTAACCTCCGCTCGTGAAAACGGAGGTCAATATGAGTGGACACTGCTATTAACTCCTCCAGTGTGGCGGGAATCTCCCCAATGGCCAGGGCGTGCTTCACGTGGTTAGCCAGCCCCCTCCAAAATATCAGAATTAGGGCTTTATTCGACCACTCCAGCTCAGATGCTAGAGTGTGGAAGTGGATGGCAAAATGGCTGACCAAGGACGAGCCCTGACTCAATGCCAACAGTTGGAGCGCCATATCATGGGTGACACGAGGTCCTAAAAAGACCTGTTTCAGAGTGCTCAGGAAAAACGAAGCACTCTGCACCACATGATCGCCACGCTCCCACAGCGGCGTAGCCCACTCTAACGCCCTGTCTGACAGGAGAGACACAATAAACCCCACCTTTGCCCGCTCTGTAGGGAAACGAGAGGCCAGAAGCTCGAGATGTATAGAGCACTGACTCACGAAACCCCTACAAGACTTACTATCACCAGAAAATTTTTCTGGCAGCAGGAGGCGAGATAGAGTCGGTACAGGGGTGGCAGTGGACAAAGTTGCTGCAGTCATGCTAGCAGCTTGAAAAGCAACTGCGGTTACATCCACAGCTGAGGTTGTGCGCTCCAGCTGCTGGATGTACTGCAAAGATTGATGCTTGTCCGTCATTACTAGCCGGACCCTGGCGCTAGTGTAATGTTAGGGCTCGCGTAACGCACCAAATAATAAGATAGGTAGAATAAGGTGCGTTCGCAGCCCGGGGTCCACCGTGCAGAGATGGAACCTGCTGCCAAGTAATGACGGACTATATGGCGGTACAATGTGACTACACACACGGGTTAACTTCACCCTGTGTGAAGGAAGCAAACCCGGTTAAGTCACAGGGCCGTGGTACCGCACACAAGAGCACAAGCAAGGAGTCTCCGAGCTCAGTCCTAAGACTTGGGATCTGAGTCTGTGTAGACTACTTGCAGTCGACACCGTAACTGGGGTGTCAGCGTAACCAAAATAATAACTAAAGAATGCATGAGAGTGGGTGCGGTGACGCACTGGCGGACGCCACTAACCACCTAGACTTGGGTCAGGAAAGCACTGTGAAAGCGCACGGCGCCGCACAGGCGGATACAGCAACTAGACGCTGTATTGGTGTGTAACGTGCTGTTGGGTAAGTCGGGCGCTAGACAGCAATCATACACCTTCCGCGAACAGTCATCCAATAGGGAGTGTTTTTTAAGGAACGACTTTCACTCACAACACACACACGTTTACAAATGTACACTAGCGCATGACCATGCGGCCATGCGAGCCTTAAATAGCTGCAGCACGTATAGGACCTTTCAAAGAAGGACCAATGGAATTGCTGCAGTACCTGAGCATGTGACCCTAGATCTCTACTGAGAGATCTTGCCCTGGGCATGCTCAGTGTGCAAAGCAGAACTTAGTCCTAGTACCTACAGGACCTTCCGTGAGAAGGACCAGTGGAAGTCGCTGCAGTACCTGAGCATGTGACCCTAGATCTCCACTGAGAGATCTTGCCCCGGGCATGCTCAGTGTGTGCAAAGTAGGACTTAGTTCCAGAAGCGTCTGCTCGCCGCTGTCCAGCACTGGCTTCAATGGCAGAAG
The DNA here is from genome assembly GCF_032444005.1 of Ranitomeya imitator. Classification (NCBI taxonomy): domain Eukaryota; kingdom Metazoa; phylum Chordata; class Amphibia; order Anura; family Dendrobatidae; genus Ranitomeya; species Ranitomeya imitator. The sequence continues at coordinate 516,419,445 of NC_091287.1, forward strand.
CTGGAAAAGCAGCAGTAACCCTATGCACAGAGTGAGACTGAGCAAGATGCTGGGACCGACGTCTGCGCTGAGCAGACTCCACTGCGGCTGGAGAAGAATGAGAGACCGCAGCAGAGATGGTTCGAGATTCCCCCTGTGCAGAGGCGGGAACTCGACACCTAACATTATGGATGTGTTCTACTAGGGTGAGATGTAAAAATCATTGGAGAGTCGAAGTAAAATAATAGAGCTTAAAAAAGCACTACCATCTAAGTTTTTATCCTCTTAATATATTGCAGTCATCATATTCTATGGCACTGTGTAGTTACCATTAGTGATGGGCAAACTCACGAATGTTTTGGTCCGACGAGTTCAGCCGAACATCTAAAAAAAGTTTGATTCGTGGAACCAGAACGGTACCCCAACCCGGACCCCATTAAGTGTGGCAAACATGGGTTCTGATCGGCGATAAGATCAATACCGCCAGTCAGACAGCTGCAGTTCCCTCACTCACAGATGAAAGCATGAGCCAGCAACTGTGACTGGCGGTAAAAGTTTATAACCTGTCACAGGTGTCGGCTGATGAGAGAGTACTACTCTCATGAGCCTATGCCTGTTGAAACTGATAACAGCAAGAACAGGCACCGCTGATGAAAGTATTCATAAGCTGGCACCGATGCACTATAAATAAATAAAAATAATTATGTGGGGTTTCTTCTATTTTTGATAACCAGCACAGGCAAAACTGACAGCTATTAGCTGCAATCTGGCTCTTCCCACTTGCCCTGGTGGAGTGGCAAGTGTTGTAATGGTTGAAGGGTTGATGTCAGCTGTTTTATAGTAACTGACATCAAGCCCACAGGTTAGTAATGGAGATTCATCTACAGGAAGCCCTGATTACTAACCCAATAGTTGTATTGTAAAATAGGAACAGCAAGAATACAATCCTTTAATTTAAATAAAGAAACAGACTCCTTTTTTAACTAAAAATAAAAAAGCACAGAGAAGTCCATGTTCGAGGTCTGTGCATGAACAGCAGATGTTCGGTACAGACCTCGAACTTAACTTTTTGGGTTTGCACATCTCTACTTACCATTGCTCATTTTGCCTTTCTACCCAGCTAATTCTTCTCTTTTCTTTGTTCTATGTAGAAACATGAAGTCATTTGTCCTTGCATTTATCATTCCGTCTTCCAATATTCCCCTCTGCCAAGGACTTTTGCAGCGACTCATGATTCATACAGGTAAAAAAAAGACTTCCTGTTTCCTCAAAGAGCTTAGAAGGATTTAGCTAGTCTGTTTTAATCATATGGTGTCATAAAACAATTATCTGAGTAGAAAGGCAAAATGAGCAATTGTAAGCACACATTTCTATATAATACGATGACTGCAATATATTTAGAAGAATAACAATTTTGATGGGAGAGAGCTGGCTATGCAGTCGTGTCAAATAAACTTATTGCAAAACAAGAACAATTTCAAGCCCACCCTGCTCCCTTCGTCCCTGATAAAATAGGAGCTCTCATAAGAACTATTCATATTGATATATTTTATAAACAAACTTTTAACTTTTTGCTTAATTGGGGAAAGAACAGAAGGAGGAAAGAGAGAAAATCATTGCCTTCCTGTCCAAGATCTGCATAAATTTGGTACTTTTTTCACTCCATAATTCATGACTCAACTCAAAGGGAAAAAATGGAACATTAACAAATAATTAGTTAATAATAAGTTTCACTTATTTTTTTGAAAAAAATATATCCTCGCTCTGTGTCTTGTTTAATAAAAAGTAGCTGTGTGAAGAAGGGCCTTGAATTGTTTACCAGTCATGTCTAGTGGTGAAGGATTATGTGAAGTGCACGGGAGGTAACAAGTCACCAGGGGATAGACTCGAGGAGAATAATGTAATTTTCAATCAAAATCCACTATTTGTTATCCAAGACACACTCACCTTTAGTGAAATTCATTGAAATGTATGAAGTCAGCACTCAGGGACATCCACCCCCAGACCATTAAATGTGTTTTTCTTGATGCATAATGTAAGGGATATGTCTCCTATCTTGCTGTGTCATCAGTTTGCTAGTCTGCTTTGTAAAAATGAGCAAGTGACATTTAGACAGCTCCACCATAGTCCTTATTAGGTCAAGCTAAAACGATGTCAAGTATGCTAATGCTTGTAAACCACAGAGGTAGTGTACATACACTGCCTAAATATGAGAAATTTTTACAAACATACATGTGATTGCACTTTATATTTCCAACATGTTCTGCAGCGCTGTACAGAGATTGCGGACATTTTTTTAAAGGGTTTTTCTCCTTCTATTACATTTCTCCCCTGGCTACAGTTTGTTATATAAAAAAAACTGTCTGCTATACACACTTTCCCCTGGTCTACTGGTGAGCGTACATTCCCATGGTCACTAAACGCTGCGGGTTGGACGCTACTTACATCCGCAGTGTCCAACCCGCAACCGCCAGATGTTACAGCATAGTGGATGAGATTTCAAGAAATCCGATCTCCACCATGTGTGCACGGACGCCTCCGACTTCCCTGTGGAGAGGGACATGCGGCGCGTCTTTCCAGACTGCAGCATGTTTATTTATCTTGCAGAGACACTCAGTCTCCCCAAGATACATATCACCAGTCTAATATATTGGGCGCAGTGATTCCGCATGGTTCAATGAACACATGCGTGGAATCACCTGCATTCAAAATCCGGCAGCGCTTTGGACGGAGCGGACACGTGCCACGTCTAAAGCGCTGACTAATACTGACCATGGGGATGTAGACATAATCTCCGCAGCTGTTCTTAGTGTTAGGCATTGGATGTGGCGCTGACGTCACATTGATACAGCAACAGCCAATCAGTGAGCTTATTGGATCAGTGGTGTTCTCATGTAGATGGAACGCCATTTTCAGAGTCTCAGAGTTCATTGATTGGCTGCTGCTCTGTCGACAATACATTAGCACTACAGTGAATGCCAGACCCCAGGAATGGTGGTGGACACTCGACAATGTGTATAGAGCAATTTATTTTTTAATAGTCAACTACAGCAAGGGTAAAAATGTAATTGAAAGATAATTTAAGATTGGCCTGTTATACACCAGTGTTAAAAATTGCACAAAATGTATTAAGAGACATACGTGACAATATATTTAGCACACTTTCAAAGATTTGAAGGAAATGAAGAAATCGACACCTCCCAAACACTTGCAGACTTTTTGCCAAATAATTGCAGCATTTTCTGCTCTAAAGCTTAATAAATCAGTCTAAGGGCTGATGCAGTCAATCGGATTTTTGGTCCAAGTAAGATTCGGAAAAAAAACAGATTGTACTTTGATCAATGTTATTCTGCATCAGTATCAGCAGCAATGCTGGATTTCACTGAAGAATTGTCATGATAAGCATGGAAGTCTTCAGCAGACCCCTAACTGTCATGGCAACTTATCGGTGCCCTGTGATAACAAGTGCACCGATGAGCAGGTGGAATGATTTGCCCCACTTCCACTGTGTGTTAAATGCCACTGTCAGAGATTAACAGCAGCATGTAACATGAAGCTTAACTTCACCCGCAGCTGTAGAGTCCTATGACGGCTGATTATATTAGTCTGAGCCTGCATGACAGCTTGATTGAATTTAATTGGAACTTGATTGGGGCTACTTATGCACCATCCAGACTATCCTGAATTGTAATCTTTCATCAATTTTTCTTGGCCGCTTATGTCCATGAAGATTAGTTACAGTGCCGTGGGTTGTAAATGTGACGCCCAAGAGACCGGGATACCCAGCACCGGACCAATGGGGTCTGTCTCTTAAGCGGGATGTCACGGGTGGCTTGACCCGGTGCTGTGGCCTCAGGCAATGCACAGTGTAAGGGGTATCGTGAGGGGACAGGCACTTACTTAACATACATAGTAACATAGTAACATAGTTAGTAAGGCCGAAAAAAGACATTTGTCCATCCAGTTCAGCCTATATTCCATCATAATAAATACCCAGATCTACGTCCTTCTACAGAACCTAATAATTGTATGATACAATATTGTTCTGCTCCAGGAAGACATCCAGGCCTCTCTTGAACCCCTCGACTGAGTTCGCCATCACCACCTCCTCAGGCAAGCAATTCCAGATTCTCACTGCCCTAACAGTAAAGAATCCTCTTCTATGTTGGTGGAAAAACCTTCTCTCCTCCAGACGCAAAGAATGCCCCCTTGTGCCCGTCACCTTCCTTGGTATAAACAGATCCTCAGCGAGATATTTGTATTGTCCCCTTATATACTTATACATGGTTATTAGATCGCCCCTCAGTCGTCTTTTTTCTAGACTAAATAATCCTGATTTCGCTAATCTATCTGGGTATTGTAGTTCTCCCATCCCCTTTATTAATTTTGTTGCCCTCCTTTGTACTCTCTCTAGTTCCATTATATCCTTCCTGAGCACCGGTGCCCAAAACTGGACACAGTACTCCATGTGCGGTCTAACTAGGGATTTGTACAGAGGCAGTATAATGCTCTCATCATGTGTATCCAGACCTCTTTTAATGCACCCCATGATCCTGTTTGCCTTGGCAGCTGCTGCCTGGCACTGGCTGCTCCAGGTAAGTTTATCATTAACTAGGATCCCCAAGTCCTTCTCCCTGTCAGATTTACCCAGTGGTTTCCCGTTCAGTGTGTAATGGTGATATTGATTCCCTCTTCCCATGTGTATAACCTTACATTTATCATTGTTAAACCTCATCTGCCACCTTTCAGCCCAAGTTTCCAACTTATCCAGATCCATCTGTAGCAGAATACTATCTTCTCTTGTATTAACTGCTTTACATAGTTTTGTATCATCTGCAAATATCGATATTTTACTGTGTAAACCTTCTACCAGATCATTAATGAATATGTTGAAGAGAACAGGTCCCAATACCGACCCCTGCGGTACCCCACTGGTCACAGCGACCCAGTTAGAGACTATACCATTTATAACCACCCTCTGCTTTCTATCACTAAGCCAGTTACTAACCCATTTACACACATTTTCCCCCAGACCAAGCATTCTCATTTTGTGTACCAACCTCTTGTGCAGCACGGTATCAAACGCTTTGGAAAAATCGAGATATACCACGTCCAATGACTCACCGTGGTCCAGCCTATAGCTTACCTCTTCATAAAAACTGATTAGATTGATCAGCAGCAGGTTCTCCCAGTGGTGACGATCCCGATCCTGGATAGATGGCTATTGTCCAAGTGAAAGACTGAGGCATTGAAACGTTTAACCAGTTTACTTTAACATAAAGGGATTTACAACCAGTCCTGTCACCGGAGTCTGTATGGGAACTCTGAGTTACTTTGACCCTGCCGGGGTCTTCGCCTCTTATTGTACGCAGTTTCTGTGTGGCCCTGCTGCTGTATGTGAACTGGCTGCCGGCCCAATCTGTCCCCTCCGAGTCCTGGTTCGACGGGCAACCCGAGTCCTTTTATCTGCTTACCCCCTTCAGGAGTACCGCTGAACTCTGTGTCTGTTGCTGCGTCTGGCCCTAGTGAAGCTGATATCACCTCACGTTTTTCCGGTTGCTGTATTATATATAATGAATACAGCCACGGATCCGGTATCCGTCTTTGCGCCTGTTCTGGGTAGTGATTAATGTTACCCGGTTCTCACAATGTCCTTTTTCTCCGTCCCTTTTCTCCTCAGGCCGGTGATTTGGGCCTGGAAACCGTCATAGGGCTGTTAGAAATTCAGCTGTATGACCTCTCACTTTCAGCTCCTTAGCCCAATTGCCAGTTCTTCTCTCAGACCAGAATGGATCAAGGGGAGTCTCTGGAGCTCCCCCTTCTGGCCGGAGGTGGTAGTGCAGTCTTGCTATTTTAGTATTTGTATTTACTGTCAGTAACTATTTTTGTGGCAAATACCCCTAGGGGTGCCACATTCCCCCTTAGTTAAGAACAGTACTCCGGGACTGTGGGACGATAACATTTTGAAATAACAATTAATATGTACAGAGTCTTAAAAATGAAAAGTTACAAAAACCACTCAAGGAAACAAAAATAGAGTTCTGTAAAAAGTCACTTCAAATAGCGTCCATTAATACAGTTCTATCCTTGAAGGTACTAGGAAAGGCACTGCACTTTGTGTCCAAGAATTTAGCTCCATTTTTCCAACGGAGTTACCAATATAAAGTCTAAAGAAAGTTCAAAAAGAGCAAAAAGCAAAGTTCAAAAAGCAGTCTTTCCGGAGCTTTGATTTAGTTCAAAGAATATGCAATAAGTTCATACAGACAAGTCTCTGTAGGTACTGGGCTTAAACGTTGCAGAATGATAACAATGAATATAGTTTTATAGTTGGTAATCCGCATACCTGGCCGGTAATTGACCCTGGGTACTACGCTGTGATCTACGTAATAGCGGTATCTCTTCATGTGGTGTACTACTGTCTACTGCGGATGTAGTATCTGCCCGCTCTGCTAAAGATAATTCCACGACTATGGAGTTGGCAAGTCCACCGTGAATGGGATTACTCTGATCAGGAATCTGTTCTTCCTGGCCTGGAACCTCCCGTAGTACGGGGTCAGCCTCTTCCTGTCTTGGGACTTCTGGTATTGGGTTCGGTGTTGGGTAAAAGGCCACCATGGGAACCACTACTGCACCATGGTATGTTAGTAGGGTTTTGGGAAAGTCTCCTATACAGGTGTGATACATTTCCTCTTCTTTTTCCTTTACTGGTTGAACCTGCATGGGTTGAATAACTTCTGGTTCTGGCCGGACAACTTCTGGCTCTTTCAATGCTTCCGGACATAATTTAAGATTGTCTCTTGACACTAGTACAGATGTTAAGCCTCCGTTTTTGCTAATGAGACACATTTTAGGATTATCCACTCTTGTTGGTAAAACTGTGTAGGGTACGGCTTCCCACTGATTGTCTAGTTTATTGGTTCGACGATTTCTCTTGAGCACTTGGTCACCTGGTCTTAATGGGGTCGCTAGAGCATTCTGGTTGAAAGTTCGCTCTTGTCTTTCTCTAGATTGCTGAAGGCTTCTTTCCACACTCTCTTGCACTTGGCGATACTGCTTTTGCCGTATGATATCCCAATTGGAGTCTTGAACTTCTGCTTCTGGTTTCAGAATTCCCATTTCTAGATCGATTGGTAATTGGCCGGGTCTTGCACGCATAAGGTAAGCTGGGGTGCAGTTGGTGGAGCTTACCGGGACATGATTATACAGATCCACCAAGTCAGGCAATTTCTCTGGCCATTGATTCCTTTCTGTCTCAGGTAAAGTCTTTAGTAGGTCTATTACAATATGGTTCATATTCTCGCATAAGCCGTTTGTTTGTGGATGATAGGCCGTCGTCCGGATCTTTTTGCAACCATACATATTACAGAATTCTCTGAAGATCTCTGATTCAAAGGCTGTACCTTGGTCGGTGAGAACCTGTTCCGGATATCCATGGGGTCTACAAAAGTACGTTTGGAACGCTTTGGCTGCTGTTTTTGCTGTCAGATCTTTTACGGGTACTACTACCAAGAAGCGTGAATAATGGTCCACGATGGTCAAGGCATAGACATAGCCGGACCGGCTTGGTGTCAACTTCCCGTGGTCCATGGCTACAAGTTCTCTTGTGTCTACAAGACTGGGGAGTTCCACCACTCCTCTTGGGCTATCTGCACAAAAGCTGTTCTACCCTGTATGCACACATGGATTTTTCCTCTCTGAACCCTGTTCACACAGGTTATATACAGATGATCAGGTTTTTAAATACATCAGATAGGGATTGCATACATTAGTTAGGACTGCTCTGATAAGGGTATACCGTGAAGATTGGTAGAGCAGCTTAGTATACATTTTTTGCAAAAAACGTATCAACCAAATACCCTGTTTTTTACATCTTTTACTAGCACTTGCGGATTACTGCAACATTTTTTCAAACTGAGTGTTTTTGGTTTTACTATTCTCTTTTGTGTCTTCAGGTTTCTTGGTGGTGTGTGAACATGATCATACAGACTTGTTCACTGTGCAAGTAGCCCATGTGTTCCTGTTTCCATAATTGTTCTCTTGTGTCTACAAGACTGGGGAGTTCCACCACTCCTCTTGGGCTATCTGCACAAAAGCTGTTCTACCCTGTATGCACACATGGATTTTTCCTCTCTGAACCCTGTTCACACAGGTTATATACAGATGATCAGGTTTTTAAATACATCAGATAGGGATTGCATACATTAGTTAGGACTGCTCTGATAAGGGTATACCGTGAAGATTGGTAGAGCAGCTTAGTATACATTTTTTGCAAAAAACGTATCAACCAAATACCCTGTTTTTTACATCTTTTACTAGCACTTGCGGATTACTGCAACATTTTTTCAAACTGAGTGTTTTTGGTTTTACTATTCTCTTTTGTGTCTTCAGGTTTCTTGGTGGTGTGTGAACATGATCATACAGACTTGTTCACTGTGCAAGTAGCCCATGTGTTCCTGTTTCCATAATTGTTCTCTTGTGTCTACAAGACTGGGGAGTTCCACCACTCCTCTTGGGCTATCTGCACAAAAGCTGTTCTACCCTGTATGCACACATGGATTTTTCCTCTCTGAACCCTGTTCACACAGGTTATATACAGATGATCAGGTTTTTAAATACATCAGATAGGGATTGCATACATTAGTTAGGACTGCTCTGATAAGGGTATACCGTGAAGATTGGTAGAGCAGCTTAGTATACATTTTTTGCAAAAAACGTATCAACCAAATACCCTGTTTTTTACATCTTTTACTAGCACTTGCGGATTACTGCAACATTTTTTCAAACTGAGTGTTTTTGGTTTTACTATTCTCTTTTGTGTCTTCAGGTTTCTTGGTGGTGTGTGAACATGATCATACAGACTTGTTCACTGTGCAAGTAGCCCATGTGTTCCTGTTTCCATAATTGTTCTCTTGTGTCTACAAGACTGGGGAGTTCCACCACTCCTCTTGGGCTATCTGCACAAAAGCTGTTCTACCCTGTATGCACACATGGATTTTTCCTCTCTGAACCCTGTTCACACAGGTTATATACAGATGATCAGGTTTTTAAATACATCAGATAGGGATTGCATACATTAGTTAGGACTGCTCTGATAAGGGTATACCGTGAAGATTGGTAGAGCAGCTTAGTATACATTTTTTGCAAAAAACGTATCAACCAAATACCCTGTTTTTTACATCTTTTACTAGCACTTGCGGATTACTGCAACATTTTTTCAAACTGAGTGTTTTTGGTTTTACTATTCTCTTTTGTGTCTTCAGGTTTCTTGGTGGTGTGTGAACATGATCATACAGACTTGTTCACTGTGCAAGTAGCCCATGTGTTCCTGTTTCCATAATTGTTCTCTTGTGTCTACAAGACTGGGGAGTTCCACCACTCCTCTTGGGCTATCTGCACAAAAGCTGTTCTACCCTGTATGCACACATGGATTTTTCCTCTCTGAACCCTGTTCACACAGGTTATATACAGATGATCAGGTTTTTAAATACATCAGATAGGGATTGCATACATTAGTTAGGACTGCTCTGATAAGGGTATACCGTGAAGATTGGTAGAGCAGCTTAGTATACATTTTTTGCAAAAAACGTATCAACCAAATACCCTGTTTTTTACATCTTTTACTAGCACTTGCGGATTACTGCAACATTTTTTCAAACTGAGTGTTTTTGGTTTTACTATTCTCTTTTGTGTCTTCAGGTTTCTTGGTGGTGTGTGAACATGATCATACAGACTTGTTCACTGTGCAAGTAGCCCATGTGTTCCTGTTTCCATAATTGTTCTCTTGTGTCTACAAGACTGGGGAGTTCCACCACTCCTCTTGGGCTATCTGCACAAAAGCTGTTCTACCCTGTATGCACACATGGATTTTTCCTCTCTGAACCCTGTTCACACAGGTTATATACAGATGATCAGGTTTTTAAATACATCAGATAGGGATTGCATACATTAGTTAGGACTGCTCTGATAAGGGTATACCGTGAAGATTGGTAGAGCAGCTTAGTATACATTTTTTGCAAAAAACGTATCAACCAAATACCCTGTTTTTTACATCTTTTACTAGCACTTGCGGTTTACTGCAACATTTTTTCAAACTGAGTGTTTTTGGTTTTACTATTCTCTTTTGTGTCTTCAAGTTCAAGTGGTTGTTTGGTGATTATGGGCTGCAGTGGTGCTCTTTGGTTCTTTTGATCGTTTCTTCTGAGGTTGCACGGGCCACAATTTCTGCACCACTGTTCGATTGATTTTCTCATCCCGACCTAATAAAATCTTTCTCTTAGAAGTACTTCTAACTTTTTCCAACCGAAGTGACCAGCACCATTATGGTAAGCTTCGAGGACCATCTTGACATCTTGTTTAGGCACGATAATCTGCCAAACCAATTCATGTGTTTTCGGATTGGTGTACCTTCTACAGAGCTTCCCTTGATACAGGAACATTTTGCCTCTCTCTTTCCAGAGTTGATGCGTCTTTTCTGGGGCATCCTCATCGGGATATGCACTTTGCTCAGTTAACAGTTCCTTCACCAACTTCACAGCCGGATTGCTGTCTTGGGTGTCAGCCCATCTATGGTGTGCTAACGGATTAAAATTCACCTCTTGTTGTTTCTGATAGGTACTTGACTGATGATGTTTTGCCTTGGGATGATGGAAGGCTGGTAGTTCAATTTCTTCAAGCTCCCCCGTTTCTTCTTCTACATCTCTCAAGTGTGGCATCCGGGATAGGGCATCGGCATTTCCATTCTTGCGACCTGCTCGATACTTGATTATGAAGTTGTAATTAGATAACCGGGCTATCCATCACTGTTCTAACGCACCTAATTTGGCTGTGTCCAGATGGGTCAACGGATTGTTGTCAGTATAGACAATAAATTCTGCAGCGGCCAGATAGTGTTTGAAACGTTCAGTCACAGCCCAAACTACTGCCAGTAGTTCCAATTTGAAGGAGCTGTAATTTTCTGAATTTCTTTCAGTTGGTCGGAGCTTTCTACTTGCAAAGGCGATGACTTTCTCCCGACCTTCTTGCTTTTGTGACAGCACCGCTCCTAGTCCCACATTACTGGCATCGGTGTAGAGGATGAAAGGTTGATGGTAATCTTGGTATGCCAGAACCTCTTCTCCGGTTAGTGCCTTCTTTAGTTGTTCAAAGGAGTCTTCCCTTTCGTCGTTCCACTGAAAAGGAGGGTTTCGGTTTGAAGGTTTCTTCGTCAAGGGTATTAGGCTCACCTTCATACATTGGAAGCCACGGGCCACCCGGGGTATATGGCATCAGCACCGGCATGATGGGCGCCACTCCTTGCACCGCTGCGCTACCGGACTCTCTACCGACACTCTGTCTTTCAGCTGCATTAGCGTCGCCGGGTGCTGCAACGTCTCCGTGCTGCGACATACTGTGCCCCCTTAGTTAATCCGGACCCTTCCGGTCCTCCGCTTCCGTCGGGATAGTGTAGATTCGTTCCGCTGTGCAGCAGGATTGGTTTTCCCCTTGCTCTGACGTCAGAGCGCTCAGCTTGGTGCCGCCCACAATGACACGCCCCCTGCTGCTCCCGCCCGCCATGCGCTCTGTAATGGCGGATTCTGAAGTTTTTCAGTCAGACTGAGGTTTAGGTAATGGCGTAGCTCAATTAACAGTCTTGTGCCTAACGGTTATGAGGTGATGGCGGCCATCTTTACTCCATTATAACCAATGGGGAAAATTCACTTTCAATAGTTTTTAATGGGAAATGGAATTTTCTTTAATAAAGTCAATTTTCAAGATTTTTCATCCAAGTTTTCACAGTTTTGGGCTCCAATCACGGCACACAATACCCGGTATACGGGCTGGCTGTATCCTGTTCGTGACGCCAATTGTGACGCCCAGGAGACCGGGATACCCAGCACGGGACCAATGGGGCTGTCTCTTAAGCGGGATGTCACGGGTGGCTTGACCCGGTGCTGTGGCCTCAGGCAATGCACAGTGTAAGGGGTATCGTGAGGGGACAGGCACTTACTTGATCAGCAGCAGGTTCTCCCAGCGGTGACGATCCCGATCCTGGATAGATGGCTATTGTCCAAATGAAAGACTGAGGCATTGAAACGTTTAACCAGTTTAATTTAACATAAAGGGATTTACAACCAGTCCTGTCTCCGGAGTCTGTATGGGAACTCTGAGTTACTTTGACCCTGCCGGGGTCTTCGCCTCTTATTGTACGCAGTTTCTGTGTGGCCCTGCTGCTGTATGTGAACTGGCTGCCGGCCCAATCTGTCCCCTCCGGGTCCTGGTTCGACGGGCAACCCGAGTCCTTTTATCTGCTTACCCCCTTCAGGAGTACCGCTGAACTCTGTGTCTGTTGCTGCGTCCGGCCCTAGTGAAGCTGATATCACCTCACGTTTTTCCGGTTGCTGTATTATATATAATGAATACAGCCACGGATCCGGTATCCGTCTTTGCGCCTGTTCTGGGTAGTGATTAATGTTACCCGGTTCTCACAATGTCCTTTTTCTCCGTCCCTTTTCTCCTCAGGCCGGTGATTTGGGCCTGGAAACCGTCATAGGGCTGTTAGAAATTCAGCTGTATGACCTCTCACTATCAGCTCCTTAGCCCAACTGCCAGTTCTTCTCTCAGACCAGAATGGATCAAGGGGAGTCTCTGGAGCTCCCCCTTCTGGCCGGAGGTGGTAGTGCAGTTTTGCTATCTTAGTACTTGTATTTAGTGTCAGTAACTATTTTTGTGGCAAATACCCCTAGGGGTGCCACATAAACTTCTTGAATATGATGCACATCATGGCCAAAGGAACATCAAAATCTCTGGCGATAAACTTGTAACCTTGATATTGTTGATATTCTTCAACAATTTTGGTTCTCGAGTCCTCTTGTCTTCTAACTTTTCTCCATGCTTAGTGTGGCACTCACATACAGTACACACAATGCAAAGGTTTAGTCAACTTTTTCTCTCCTTTTTCTCTGGCTTTAGGTGTGATTTACATATTGCCCACACCTGCTACTTATTACAGGTGAGTTTGAACGAGAATCACATGTTTGAAACAATGTTGCTTACAATTTTTCTGTTTTTTGTATTGATCAAATGCACACAAAGGAAATAAACATGTGTATAACAAAACATGTGTAATTGCAATAATTTTCTGGAAGAAATAATTCATTTTCTGGAAAAATTTCAAAGGTGCCAACACTTTTGGCCATGATTGTATGATGTAAATGTATGTCATATGTCATAAATGGGTTAATAAATGCTATGAACAAATAAAAATCAGATATGATATTTTTTATGCATATCCGTAGACTTGAGTGGGCGACCTGCATCCAACAAACTTAAGAGCATATGGCATGCTGCAATTCTTTCACACTTGACCCTTATGAAAAAGCTTTCATCTGTAGCTATAGAGGTTATGTTAATCTATAGATTTTATACTTTTCAGCTAACATAGTTAGTAACATAGTAACATAGTTAGCAAGGCCGAAAAAAGACATTTGTCCATTCAGTTCAGCCTATATTCCATCATAATAAATCCCCAGATCTACGTTCTTATAAAGAACCTAATAACTGTAAGATGCAATATTGTTCTGCTCCAGGAAGACATCCAGGCCTCTCTTGAACCCCTTGACTGAGTTCGCCATCACCACCTTCTCAGGCAAGCAATTCCAGATTCTCACTGCCCTAACAGTAAAAAATCCTCTTCTATGTTGGTGGAAACAAATTCTCTCCTCTAAATGCAGAGAATGTCCCCTTGTGACGTCACCTTCCTTGGTATGAACAGATCCTCGGAGAGATATTTGTATTGTCCCCTTTTGTACTTATACATGGTTATTAGATCGCCTCTCAGTCGTCATTTTCCTAGACCAAATAATCCTAATTTTGCTATTCTCTCTGGGTATTGTAGTTCCCCCATCCCCTTTATACATTTTCCTGCCCTCCTTTGTACTCGCTCTAGTTCCATTATATCCTTCCTGAGCACCGGTGCCCAAAACTGTACACAGTACTCCATGTGCGGTCTAATCAGGGATTTGTACAGAGGCAGTATAATGCTCTCATCATGTGTATCCAGACCTCTTTTAATGCACGAAAAATACTAAAAAAGGAAAGATTCAAGAAAACACACCAAAAACATTTATTTGGGTCCGCTGCACCCTGCTTGTGCATTTGTATTGAGGCCCATTTAGACAGGTAAGCATCTCTGCCTGTTTTTGGTGTGTTTTCTTGAATTTTTCCTTTTTTGGTGTTTTTCATGTTAGTGTAGGACTGGCAAATCGTAAGGACCCTTGGCGCGGGTTGCCAGCTTGCATATTGTGGCTAGAATATCAACTAATATCTTACATATATATTTATATGTTTTGTTTTGCACGTATATTTTTTGCAGGGTGCAGTTGGGCCCAAATGGTTCTGTACACTGTGGCCTCTGTTCGCACAGGATGCATTTTAGCACTGGGCAGCCCGCCATAGGGCATTATTAATAGGCTGGAGCCAGATGCTCTGCATTCCTTGTGTGAACACGCCGCATACAGAGTAAGTATCTTAGTGCATTGGTCTACCACAAGGCCAAACCCTTATTGAAGGCTGGCTGTTTCATTAGGTATTGCACCTGTGCATTTGCTATTTTATTTGCGTCCGCTGCACCCTGCTTGTGCCTCTTTTAATGCACCCCATGATCCTGTTTGCCTTGGCAGCCGCTGCCTGGCACTGACTGCTCCAGGTAAGTTTATCATTAGCTAAAATTGTTGCAAATAGAAACCTCTTGCTGACTTTGATATTTTTGATTTTGCTTCTCTGTTTTCCATTGGTAGAACTTTTATATTTTTAGGTTAATGCAGATGAATGGGGTGCCTGCTATATAATATAGTTGACATCCCCCTGCAACTGCAAAGATTGGAGACAGCTCTGATCCCAGCAATTTAATTTCTTAGGATGCCATGGTTCCTTGTGTGTTCATCATGTAAGCTAATGGTGATTTCTATCAATTTATTGTTGCACTGCAACACAATTTGAAGATGCCAATAGAATTTCATGGACGCTGATGGCGTACTGAAGATAGGAGAATATGAACTGCAGTTTTATTTTATTATAAAAAAGCAAAAAGGGTGAAAATTTTACTCAGCAAAGGGGCAAACATAGAAATTATGGGGACCCATAGCAAAAGTCTTAATTGGGCTCCCCATAAAAAAAAAACATTTGGTGGGGGTCACAGAAGAACGTATCCCATAACTTTGTAGCCCTTAGAAGGTAACAACAAGAAATTCCTTTCATGGTCTCCATAAAGTATTATGCAAACTATTTGTCCCCAAACATGGTAAGATACCCTCACAGTATGATGGCCCTACATTACCACAAACTTTGATACCCCCACAGTGACTACAACACAGGATTATGGCCCCAGAGTACCCCACATCCAGTATAATGGTCAGTACAAAGTCATCTACTTAATATGATGGGCCTCACGCAGCCCTCCATACAACATCATGTCCCTTAAGACAGTATAGTATACTTCATGCAGTATAGCAACCCCCACACAACTATCCACACTGTGAAATGGCCATTATACACTGTATAATGTCCAGGCTATATTTAAATGTCCCCACATAGTCCTCTAGACAGGTTAATGCCTACCATATAACCCTCTCCACAGTATAATGGCCCTCGCACACCCCTCAACACAGTATACTGAACCCCACAATCCCTATACACAGTGAAACAGCCCCCACATAGTCCTCTAAACTGGATAATGGCCACCACACAGACCTCCAAACAGTATAATTGACCCCACATTTCCCTCTAAACAGTATAATGGCACCCATATAAAACTATTTGGCCCTCCAAATAGCAATATGGTCCTCCAAGGAGAATGATGGCCCCCACATAGAACTGCAAATAGAATGAGGGCCTCCATAAGTGCCCTCAAAATAGTATGATGGCCCCAGAAATAGACCTCCAGATAGTCTGATCTTATCACAAAAAGTTCTCACTAGGAAATGAGAGAGAAAATTGGCATGTTCACCTCAATTGAAGTAGAGGCCTCCTGGACTGACCATCTAATTGCAGCAAGATTTGCTGGGAAAAATCCATCACGTCTGAGATTTGTTTATGCAGACGCAGTAAAGTACTCTTTCAAACCAAAGAGCTTCCTCTCATTAAAGCACTGATCAAAAATATTGTTAGATGTTTTGGAGAAAGTAGTCAGGGATGACTATTAGTGTTTTGCATCACTCCAATATTTATGAGAGATATATTTTCTATGTTGTTGCGAAGGAACAAACATAATGCTTTCATTCACATCACCATAATGGCCATTCTAACCGCTCCAACTTAATATCGGACTGATGGATTTTGTAATTTCATTTTCAAAGCTATGGGACAATAATGAACGGTGCAGAGCACTATATGGCACAGCTATGGGGCAATAATGAACATGCAAAGCACTATATGGCACAGCTATGGGGCAATAATGAACATGCAGAGCACTATATGGCACAGCTATGGGGCAATAATGAACTGTGCAGAGCACTATATGGCACAGCTATGGGGCAATAATGAACATGCAGGCACTATATGGCAGAGCTATGGGACAATAATGAACTGTGCAGAGCACTATATGGCACAGCTATGGGGCAATAATGAACATGCAGAGCACTATATGGCACAGCTATGGGGCAATATGAACGGTGCAGAGCACTATATGGCACAGCTACGGGGAAATATGAACGGTGCAGAGCACTATATGGCACAGCTATGGGGCAATAATGAACTGTGCAGAGCACTATATGGCACAGCTATGGGGCAATAATGAACATGCAGAGCACTATATGGCACAGCTATGGGGCAATAATGAACTGTGCAGAGCACTATATGGCACAGCTATGGGGCAATAATGAACATGCAGGCACTATATGGCAGAGCTATGGGACAATAATGAACCGTGCAGAGCACTATATGGCACAGCTATGGGGCAATAATGAACATGCAGAGCACTATATGGCACAGCTATGGGGCAATATGAACGGTGCAGAGCACTATATGGCACAGCTACGGGGAAATATGAACGGTGCAGAGCACTATATGGCACAGCTATGGGGCAATAATGAACTGTGCAGAGCACTATATGGCACAGCTATGGGGCAATAATGAACATGCAGAGCACTATATGGCACAGCTATGGGGCAATAATGAACATGCAGAGCACTATATGGCACATCTATGGGGAATTAATGATCTCTTTTTATTTTTGAAATTCACCGGTAGCTGCTGCATTTCCACCCTAGGCTTATACTCGAGTCAATATGTTTTCCCAGTTTTTTGTGGCAAAATTAGGGAGGTCGGCTTATACTCGGGTCGGCTTATACTCGAGTATATACGGTATCTGTTTGTGCAGGTAACTATTACTGTGCAGAATTATTAGGTAATTTAATAAAAACTAAACATATTCCCATCTGACTTGTTTATTTTCACCAGGTAAGCCAATATCAGTGCACAAAATTTAGAAATAAACATTTCTGACATGTAAAATCAAAACCCCAAAATATTAGTGACCAATATAGCCACCTTTCTTTATGATGACACTCAACAGCCTTCCGTCCATAGATTCTGTCAGTTGCTTGATCTGTTTACGATCAACATTGCGTGCAGCAGACACCACAGCCTCCCAGACACTGTTCCGAGAGGTGTACTGTTTTCCCTCCCTGTAGATCTCACATTTTATGAGGGACCACAGGTTCTCTATGGGGGTTCAGATCAGGTGAACAAGGGGGCCATGTCATTATTTTTCCTTCTTTTGAGACTTTTACTGGCCAGCCACGCTGTGGAGTAGTTGGAGGCATGTGATGGAGCATTGTCCTGCATGAAAATCATGTTTTTCTTGAACGATACCAACTTCTTCCTGGACCACTGCTTGAAGAAGTTGTCTTCCAGAAACTGGCAGTAGGTCTGGGAGTTGAGCTTCACTCCATCCTCAACCCAAAAAGGTCCCACAAGTTCATTTTTGATGATACCAGCCCATACCAGTAACCCACCTCCACCTTGCTGGCGTCTGAGTCGGAGTGGAGCACTCTGCCCTTTACTGATCCAGCCTCTGGCCCGTCCATCTGGGCCATCAAGAGTCACTCTCATTTCATCAATTCATAAAACCTTTGAAAAGTCAGTCTTAAGATATTTCTTGACTCGGTCTTGACATTTTATCTTATGTTTCTTGTTCAAATGTGGTTGTTTTTCATCCTTCCTTACCTTTGGCCAAGTCCCTGAGTATCGCACACCTTGTGCTTTTTGTTACTCCACTAACGTTGCAGCTCTGAAATATGGCAAAACTGGTGGCAATTGGCATCTTGGCAGCTTCAAGCTTGATTTTCCTCAATTCATACGCTGTTATATTGTGCCTTTTTTGCCCAACACGCTTCTTGCGACCCGGTTGGCTATTTGCCTTGAAACGCTTGATTGTTCGGTGATCAAGCTTCAAAAGTTTAGCAATTTCAAGACTGCTGCATCCCTCTGCAAGACATCTCGCAATTTTGTACTTTTCAGAGCCCGTCAAATCTCTCTTCTGAACCATTTTGCCAAAGGAAAGGAAGTTGCCTAATAATTAAGCACACCTTATATAGGGTGTTGATGTCATCAGACAACACCCCTCCTCATTACAGAGATGCACATCACCTGATTTACTTAATTGGTAGTTGGCTCCCAAGCCTGAACAGCTTGGAGTAGGACAACATGTATAAAAAGTATCATGTGATCAAAATACAACTTGCCTAATA
Organism: Ranitomeya imitator; assembly: GCF_032444005.1. Classification (NCBI taxonomy): domain Eukaryota; kingdom Metazoa; phylum Chordata; class Amphibia; order Anura; family Dendrobatidae; genus Ranitomeya; species Ranitomeya imitator. The sequence goes on from NC_091287.1 coordinate 516,438,149, forward strand.
ATTCTGCACACAGTGTATATCATATTTTATATATCATTTTACCAGATATGAGAACAGTATATAAAGATTGCTGTATATGCAGATAATAATGCCATAGTGTTGATATAGAATGATGCATCAAATCAGGAGACCAGGGTATATGTAAGTAAAAGATTGTCAATATGCACCAGTGCTAATGTACACAGTATACAGCTATGCAGACAGTATAAGATACCATGGACTCCAAGATTATGCAGGGATTCATAGAGATTGTACGCCCCCCCCCCCCCCCGACAGCCGTTTCGGTCCTGCATTTGTCATGGGTGTCCAATTGGCCTGTATAAATGATTGGTGGTGGTAGTAGTGGTTCCTTTTTTTAGTTATTGTGGAGCAGTCAATGACAATATCAGGGTAAATATATTCTATGAGCTGTAATCGGAGGTGTATATACCATACTATCACTGTGAGTTTCCCAGCAACTGGCCTACTAGTGGACAGTATATTTATTAACAGAATTTGTTTTTTGTACTATTCAGTTATTAAGTTTTCCATGTGATTATAAGTTCTCACAACTGACCTTGTGTTGGTGGTTGCAAGTTATGTTTGTGCTTCATGTACCATACATTGCCTCTTTTTTACCTTGTCTCAATAAAGATTGTCTTTTATATACCTCAATTTTGTCCTACTAATTTTTTACGACCATCATGTTCAGTTTGTTCTCTTTGTACACCAGACCCAACAATGCAGACTAGCTAAAGGCAGTTATCAAAGCAACCTGGGCTTCCATAATACTTCAGCAGTGCCACAGGCTGATCACTTCCATGCTACGCCGCATTGATGCAAAAAGAACCCCGACCAAGTATTGAGTGAATTTACTGAACATACATTTCAGTAGGCCAACATTTCATATTTTAAAATCATTTTTTAACCTGGTTACAAAATATTCTGATTTGCTCATTGGCTATAAACCATAATCATCAACATTAACAGAAATAAACACTTGAAATAGATTACTCTGTAATAACTCTATATAATATATGAGTTTCACTTTTTGCATTGAAGAACTGAAATAAATTAACTTTTTGATGATATTCTAATTTTGTGTGAAGCACATGTATATGTAGTTGCTCTGCAAAAGTGCTGCTTTACTTTAATCTCCTTTGTGAAGAATGTTGAAAAATTACTTAAATGAATGATCAGTGTTTATCATGAATTAAGTCATAATACCTACTAACGTTGGTAGACCAAGATATGCTTCATTTCAGGGCACATCCAATTTTACTTGTAATGTCCCTAAAATGGACCGCCACCGCTGGCACCATTTTGCTTAATGCACATTTTTTTCTAACCACACAATAGTATATGCATTATGTAAAATAAGCGGCAGGTCACTGAATGATCATCTATTCTCATGTCTCTTTACTTACTGAAAAATATGTCTGGCATAATTAAGAATAAACATGGTAGAGTTGCATTCCTCTGCCTTCTTAATTAGCACAGATACAAATGTAAGCGGTTTCATCTAAATGAGAATGATACTTTGTATCATCATTTTTTCCTCAAAGTATGTTCAATGTCTTCCTTGTGAATAAACCTCACCACCCCCACTGCATATTTACATATATCAGCATAGCAGACATTTCCACTTTCTCTGATATAATTTTTCAGATCCTGCCAACTCCCTCAAGGGGAAGCACTGAGATGAGAATTCTCTATTCGATTCACCGGGATGGGGGTGTGTTCCTCCTGCGGGATCCTCTATATCCTCTACTTTATCCCCGAGTTGAAGTAGGAAACTCCACATGTAACCATCAAGAACCAATCTCATATTCATTGTGTCCAGACATAATGTCCTCCACAGCCTGTGGATCCTGGAGGCTGATGAAGGTGAACTGTGTTGCTCCGTCTCCACCACGATTCTTCACCTCAATGGTACAGATCTGCCTATATACAGTAAACAACTCCTCCATATCCCTCTCCCATACATTGGCCGGTTAATTACCCATGAAAATGTGCCTATTCCCCATGTAATGAACCCGAACCCTGGTAAATGGTGTTCTGGGGGTCAATATCTGGACTGAACAGGATGATGGAATACCCACTATTCTCGAGGTCCCTTGGCCTGGATATCACTAACCTTGACCAGCTGGATGTGATGATGGAGGTTGGCTGGTGTGGGGTTGTCAATATGCCATATAGTGTGGACAAGGTATATCACTTCATCAGCTGCTTGTGTATCCCGGGGGTAGCATCCCTCAGAACCTGATGGCTTATTTTGGCAGACATTGTCAAGATGGGCCAGGAATAGTGTTGAGCATTCCGATACCGCAAGTATCGGGTATTGGCCGATATTCACGGTATCGGAAATCCGATACCGGGTTCCGATACTTTCAGTGTATCGGAAACCGGAATCGGAAATTCCCATCATGCAAACTCCCGGGTTTTTATGAATCAGCCAATGAGGAATGATTTGAAGTGTGGGCACATCCTGTTCTGCATGGTGGGCATGTAACTACTGGCATGGCTGTGATTGGCTGCTGAAATGATGTCACGACACCCTATAAAAGTCGCCGCCGCCATTTTGGGCTCACTCTGCTGTGAATTCAGTTAGGGACAGGATGCTGTGTTCTGACTGAGGGCCAGTTGAGATATCGATTTGCTTCATTGTGCTTTTCCCAGGCTAATTTAGCAACCGCTGTGTGTCACCTTGCTTTTGCCTTGCAGTGCTGTTTTCACATCAATCTGCAAGGTCTCTGTGTGTGTGAGAGTGCAGCCCACTCTGTAGTCTGTGTGCAGCCATAGCCGGTTGTATTCAGCTCAGGGTGGTTCACTGCCTCATACAGTTCTATCCATTGTCCTTTTTTGCAAATAGTGCAGCCTGCTGCACATTTTTTCAAATAATTCCTATTAGTGGCTTTCCACCCCTATGCAGTCAAATTGTGGAAAAACATTACACAGGATAACGTAGAGGAGGTATTTTGGGCCTTGCAGCACCGTTTACTGCTGTCTGCATGGTCTCCGTGTGAGTGTAGCTCACCCTGTAGTCTGTGTGCAGCCACAGCCGGTTGTATCCAGCTCGGGGTGCGTCACTGCCTCATACCATAAAATACATTGTCCTTTTTTGCAAATAGTGCAGCCTGCTGCACATTTTTTCAAATAATTCCTATTAGTGGCTTTCCACCCGTATCCAGCCAAATTGTGGAAAAACATTACATAGGATAACTAGAGGAGGTATTTTGGGCCTTGCAGCGCCGTTTACGGCTGTCTGCATGGTCTTTGTGTGAGTGCAGCTCGCCCTGTAGTCTGTGTGCAGCCACAGCCGGTTGTATCCAGCTCGGGGTGCGCCACTGCCTCATACCGTAAAATACATTGTCCTTTTTTGCAAATAGTGCAGCCTGCTGCACATTTTTTCAAATAATTCCTTTTAGTGGCTTTCCACCCGTATCCAGCCAAATTGTGGAAAAACACTACATAGGATAACCTAGAGGAGGTTTTTTGGGCCTTGCAGCGCCGTTTACGGCTGTCTGCACGGTCTCTCGTGTGAGTGTAGCATCGCTAACCGCACCGGCCGACATGAAATGAGGTCAGAAGACGGTCAGCGCTAACAGCGCATGGCCAAGGGATAACACATCAGCGCAGACTCCTGTACAGCAAATAACGACACTCAGGAGGCTGCGCCCAGCACCAAAGTGGTATTTTTGACAGCTGTGCTGCGTCTCATTAAGAAGGCAAGTCACGCCTCCAAGACACTTTGACTGTATAAGGGGCTAAATATTATACGTGTTTCATTCAGCGTGTGCAAGGAAAAAAATTTAAAGAGCAACCTTTTACTTGTGCAACATTACTGCTGCACAAGGTGTGGCCCTTCTAGTTTGTAACACCTGAGGGGGTTAAAGGTTACCTTTGAAATTGGTTCAATTAGGCTTCGGCCTACACTCTGCTCCTCCTGCAGACCCTGGGCTCTAACACCACCAGTTGGTGCCCGGAAGTGCTGGCTTCACAGAGAAAAACACCCGCCAATGTGTCAGTGGGGTTCAGCAATGCCAGCTGTTGCCCTGCTGTGTAGCCGCAACGTGTCCTGCAAACGCCACGCAGACACAACAGACCTAAAGCTGCCGCCAGTGCAGGCTTCGGCCTACACTCGGCTCCCTCTGCTCCTCCTGCAGACCCTGGGCTCTAACACCGCCAGTTGGTGCCCGGAAGTGCTAGCTGCACAGAGAAAAACACCTGCCAATGTGTCAGTGGGGTTCAGCAACGCCAGCTGTTCCCCTGCTGTGTAGCCGGCAACGTGTCCTGCAAACGACACGCAGACACAACAGACCTAAAGCTGCCGCCAGTGCAGGCTTCGGCCTACACTCTTCTCCTCTCCTCCTCCTGCTGACTCTGGGCTCTAACACCGCCAGTTGGTGCCTGGAAGTGCTGGCTTCACAGAGAAAAACACCCATCAATGTGTCAGTGGGGTTCAGCAACGCCAGCAGTTCCCCTGCTGTGTAGCCGGCATCGTGTCCTGCAAACGCCACGCAGACACAACAGACCTAAAACTTCCTCCAGTTCGGGCTTGGCCTACACTCTGCTCCCTCTGCTCCTCCTGCTGACCCTGGGCTCTAACACCGCCAGTTGGTGCCCGGAAGTGCTGGCTGCACAGAGAAAAACACCTGCCAATGTGTCAGTGGGGTTCAGCAACGCCAGCTGTTCCCCTGCTTTGTAGCTGGCAACGTGTCCTGCAAACGCCACACAGACACAACAGACCTAAAGCTGCCTCCAGTGCGGGCTTCGGCCTACACTAGGCTCCCTCTGCTCCTCCTGCTGACCCTGGGCTCTAACACCGCCATTTGGTGCCCGGAAGTGCTAGCTGCACAGAGAAAAACACCAGCCAATGTGTCAGTGGGGTTCAGCAACGCCAGCTGTTCCCCTGCTGTGTAGCCGGCATCGTGTCCTGCAAACGCCACGCAGACACAACAACTGAAATGAAAGGGAACCTGTCCCCCCCAGGCGTTTGTATGTCTAACAGCCACCTTGTACAGCAGTAATGCTGCATTTGTACAAGGTGGCTCATTAAGTTATTCTCCTAGCACACGTCGAACTCAACACGTATAAAATGTGTCCCCTGAGACCATTAAACCGTCCCTGAGGTGTGACTTTCCTTTGTAATGACACGCAGCAACCCCCTTGGTAGCGCTGCCCATCTTCTGAGATCATTGGTTGGCTGGCTGCGCCTCTGCGTCCACCCTGCCCGACACAACGCCCCTCAGTGTCTTATTTATTTTGACTGCGAGGGTGTGATTCATGGGCATGAGCAGTGCATATCTTCGCCTGGCTGTCACTCATCTCCTTCCGCCTTCTTCAGACTGTGCGGCTTCATGGCCGTGGCATGCGATAAGGGATCAGCTGACGCCACCCAGTCTGAAGCAGGTGTAAGGACATGAGTGAGAGGCGAACATATTTACTGCGCAAGGCCATGAATCCCAGCCCCGCAGTGTGAATTAATGAAAAGACACTGCGGGGATGGGATTCATGGGCATCGCTAACCGCACCGGCCGACATGAAATGAGGTCAGAAGACGGGCAGCGCTAACAGCGCATGGCCAAGGGATAACACAACAGCGCAGACATAGCAGCTGTGCCATATATAATGCTGCTGCTGCAATAAAAAAAAAATAACATAGTCACCTCTCTTGCTCAGGACGCTGGCGCTTTCAATATTTACATGCTCCTCGTGCGGCTCCGTCTCCAGCACTGACGCTCAGCAGAGGGCATGCACTGACTACGTCACCGTGCCCTCTAACCTGAGCATCACAGCCAGAGGACGCTGCAGATGGAGCCGCACCAGAGCGAGGAGCAGGTAAATATCGCGTAGCGCTGCGCTCCCCGTATACTTACCTGCTCCCGGCGCGGTCCCTGCAGTCCCTGGCTTCCCCGGCACTGCATCTTCTTACTGTATTGAGCGGTCACAGTTACCGCTCATTTACAGCAATGAATATGCGGCTCCACCCCTATGGGAGGTGGAGCCGCATATTCATTTCTGTAATGAGCGGTGCCGTGTGACCACTCAGTACAGGAAGAATCTGCAGCGCCGGGGAAGCCAGGGACTGCAAGGACCGCGCCGGGAGCAGGTAAGTATAATTACACAGCCCCTGCTCCCCCTCCCCAGCTGACCTCCCGGTATATGACTCGCGTATAAGCCGAGAGGGGGACTTTCAGCCCAAAAAAATGGGCTGAAAATCTCGGCTTATACTCGAGTATATACGGTATATGGATAGAACCTAGAAGATGTACATTTGATTGTATAAATAGGCATACACATGAAGATCATGTGATAGGTATCCATGATTAAGGCCACTCATATAATGACAGTTAGTAAGTTAGCTGTTAGTGGTCATGACGTTGGTTACCTAAGCTACTGCAATGCACTGCACATAGGGCAAGTGACAAAGTGAATTAGAAGAACTTTACTACCTTTCTAATTGGAGGCATTTGCTATTATTATTATAATTACACCTACAACATATTGGGACAGGGCCGTACTGGCTATTGGGCACTTTTGGCAAATGCCAGAAGGGCCGGTCCCTCTAATGGGCCGCTCAGTCACCTCCCTCTTCAACGTGCATGTCAGGCAGCATTAGCTTGCCGTGCACACAGAATCATGCTGCACTGAAGAAACCAGCAGGGCTGGGGGGGGGCGGTTCTGTGCTGTTCTGTGCCGCCCTCTCCCTTGGCCCTGCTGATTTCAATTCTGCTGTGTGATCATGTACACAAGCAGGGGGCGCTGTGCAGGTCCCTGTGTAGAAGTTGTAGGCCTCCCGGCACTGTACTGTACCATAGGGTTGTACAAGTGGCAGCCGGTCATCCCAGGATTGCAGACACACATGATGAGAGGTTGGACATCACCTGCGAGCCGGCTGGGCAGAGAGGAGCTTCTGTGATGAGGTCAGCCAACAGAGCAGGGGCCTGGGGCTGGAGGTCGCTGGCAGAGTCGGATCTTGCCTTGTGGTATCTGCAGTCGATCTGAGGCAGGGTGAGATTTATTGCGCAACTTGAAGCTTGACACAGATCTGGTCGTGCTGTCAGTGGGGTCATCAGCTCCAGCGTGGCCTGATCTGTGTGTAAGAACAATAACTCACAGCAGACAGCTGTATACAGGATCATAGGCTGATCACTCCTGAGCCTGGCTGCAGGACATCATAAACAGCATATATATAGAGCCACCATATATTATATCAAGTATGTCCTGTAGCTCAGTCCACGAGCGATCAGTCAGTGCATATATCTTAGTATACACAGTGCATATAGTACACACAGTGTACAGGAGAATATGTCACTGACATATCCTATACTATGTGCACAGACATTACATAGTGGAATATATAACACTAGCTGAAGAGCCCGGTGTTGGCCAGCATAGAAAGTAACTGCCGTCCCGCTCTCTCCCTCTGCAGCACCGCTCTCCACTCGCCATCCAGCTTTGTCCCTCCAAAGCCTAGCCCTCCACCCACCATCCCGCTTTCTCCCTCAGCAGCTCCGCAGCCCCGCTGTCTACCTTCGCAGCTCAGCTGTCCATCCACCATCACGCTATCTCCTTCTGCAGCCCCACTCTACAATCACTGTCCCGCATTCTCCCTCCACAGCCCCGCTCTCCCCCTCAGCAGCCCCGCTCTTCACTGGCCGCCCCCTGTCTCCCTCTGCAGCCCCGCTCTCCAATGGCCTTTTGGCTCTCTCCATCCACAGCCCAGCTCCATTCAATGTCCGCTCTCCACTCGCCGTCCTTATCTGTGCTCGCCATCCTGCTCTCCACTCACCGTCCCGCTCTCCATTCGCCATCCACATGAGGTCTGGCATTGTCCTGCATTAGGAGGAACCCAGGGCCAACCGCACCAGCACGTGGTCTCACAAGGGGTCTGAGGATCTCATCTCGGTACCTAATGGCAGTCAGGCCACCTCTGGCGAGCACATAGAGGGCTGTGCGGCCCTCCAAAGAAATGCCACCCCACACCATTACTGACCCACTGCCAAATCAGTCATGCTAAAGGATGTTGCAGGCAGCAGATCTCTTTCCACGGCATCTCCAGACTCTGTCATGTCTGTCACATGTGCTCAGTGTAAACCTGCTTTCATCTGTTAAGAGCACAGGGCGCCAGTGGTGAATTTGCCAATACTGGTGTTCTGTGGCAAATGCCAATTGTCCTGCACGGTGTTGGGCTGTGAGCACAACCCCCATCTGTGGACGTCGGACACTCAGACCATCCTCATGGAGTCGGTTTCTAACCATTTGTGCAGACAAATGCACATTTGTGGCCTGCTGGAGGTCATTTTGCAGGGCTCTGGCAGTGCTCCTGCTGTTCCTCCTTGCACAAAGACTGAGGTAGCGGTCCTGCTGTTGGGTTGTTGCCCTCCTACGGGCCCTTCCACGTCTTTTAGTGTACTAGCCTGTATCCTTTTAGTGCCTCCAGCCTCTGGATGCTACGCTGACAGACGCAGCAAACCTTTTTGCCACAGCTCGCATTGATGTGCCATCCTGGATGAGCTGCACTACCTGAGCCACTTGTGTGGGTTGTAGAGTCCGTGTCATGCTACCACAAGGGTGAAAGCACCTCTAATATTCAAAAGTGACCAAAACATGAGCCAGAAAGCATTCGTACTCAGATGTGGTCTGTGGTCCCCACCTGCAGAACCACTCCTTTATTGAGGGTGTCTTGATAATTGCCAATAATTTTCATCTGTTGTCTATTCCATTTGCACAAGAGCATGTGAAATTGATTGTCAAACAGTGTTGCTTCCTAAGTGGACAGTTTGATTCCACAGAAGTTTGATTTACATGGAGTTATATTCTGTTGTTTAAGTGTTCCTTTTATTTTTTCGAGCAATGTAATGTATATAACTGTACTGTGATCTCTTATATGTTCTGCAGAGCTGATATCTACCAGTATATGGTCACGATATGGCGATAACACAGATCTAGGCCTTTGTAGAGATTTTTGGTGGCTTAGTGGTTAGCACTGTTGCTTTGCAGCACTGGGGTCCTGAGTTCAAATCCTACTAAGGACAACATCTGCAAGGAGTTTGTATATTCTCCCCATGTTTGCGTGGGTTTCTTCGGGGTACTCTGGTTTTCTCCCACATTCCAATGACTCATAGGGAATGCAGATTGTGAGCCCCAGTGGGGTCTAATATCTTCCATTCTGCTGATACTTCTGAAAATGTAATATACGAAAAAAGGAGAGCAAGAATCCATCAACTAGTCTGCTGTGTGATCCCTCAGAAGTGTGTCCTTAAAAGTGTGGATTACAGTAGAATTTAAACCTGAAAGATGTATACAGACTGTGCCCTGCTACCTGTCACCATCGCACTCTAACAAGCATCTCTATTCTTCCAACAGGTATGTTTATCCACCCAGCTCTCCAGCCTGCTCTCCTGCTTTGTCTGTCTATGAAGTGCACATAGTACATCACCCAGCTTTGCACATAGATTTCCCCCTGCTCCTTGCTTTCACATGGTATGTTTATCCACCCAGCTCTCCAGCCTGCTCTCCTGCTTTGTCTGTCTATGAAGTGCACATAGTACATCACCCAGCTTTGCACATAGACTTCCCCCTGCTCCTTGCTTTCACATGGTATGCCTTTCAGCTAACCCCAGCTCTACCCTCATGTTATTTATGACCTTGTTTACTCAGGCTTGATTGTATGCATCTGGTCCACTCTTAATTCTCTGACCAAGATGAGCAGAGACCACTCCTCTCTGCTTCACACCTGAACACACTTAGTTTTCCATATATTGCATAGCAAAAGTCTGCAATGACTTCAGTCTGCAGTGTGATCCCTTAGAAGTGTGTCCTTAAAAGTGTGGAGTACAGTAGAATTAAAACCTGAATTGAACCTGAAGGGAACTGAAGGTAAGTGGCCAGTCGCTGTAAACAATGTTTCTGTTTGTTTTCACTTTCACCCCTATAATCCTTCACTTTCTGCTACCTCCCCCAATCCCCACACCAGGTAAGGAACTGTTCATCACTTCTTCAATCCTCCCCATCCATCTCACCTCCTCCTCTGAACTGATCCTTAACATACAATCTTCTGTCTCCAAGCACAGACAGCCCCCTCATGCCCTCTCCTGCTCCCACCTGCTAACACTTTCTCTGCTCCTTCTCACTGCTGGTGATATCTCTCAAAATCCTGGTCCTCCTCACCATATTCCCACAATCATTTCTACCTCCCATCCACGCTCTATCACAAACTTCTGTAACCTCTCTAACCTTATACCCATTCGCCCAGCCCCCACCTCCCCAGTCCCACTAACAGGAGCTCTGTGGAACGCTCGCTCTGTCTGCAACAAGCTTTCCTACATCCATGATCTTTTTGTTACTACCAAACTTTCCCTCCTCGCCATCACCGAAACCTGGCTCACCCCTTCTGACACAGCCTCCCCTGCTGCACTCTCTTACGGTGGCTTCCACCTTTCCCACACACCCCGCCCCAGCAGCAAACATGGCGAAGGAGTTGGCTTTCTTCTGTCAGATAACTGCTCCTTCACCCCAATCCCACTTCCACCCTCTGTTACCCTCCCTTCCTTTGAGGTGCACTCTGTGCGCATCTACTCCCCCACCAACCTCCAGCTGGCTGTCATTTACCGCCCCCCAGGGCCAGCCACCACCTTCTTTGACCACTTCACCACCTGGCTACTTCATTTCCTTTCTGCGGACATCCCCACTATCATCATGGGCGACTTCAACATAGCCATTGACACTTCCCTCTCAGCTGCCACTAAACTTCTAACTCTCACTTCCTCCTTCGACCTCACTCAATGGTCTTCTGCAGCCACTCACAAAGACGGTCACACACTGGACCTCATCTTCACCTGCCTCTGCTCTCTATCTAACCTCTCTAACTCACCTCTTCCTCTTTCTGACCACAATCTACTCACATTCTCATCTCTCTCCACGTCTTGTCTACAATCCCCACCCCACAAACTTTCACACCCTTGCAGAAATCTTAAACATCTTGACCTACATTCATTCTCTGAATCCCTCCTCCCTCTCACAGACATAAGTTCCATACACAATGCGGATGATGCTGCCGCTCTATATAACACCACAATAGCTGTAGCTTTGGAATCTGCTGCCCCACTTACACATACCAAAGCTCGCAAAATCAACAGACAGCCCTGGCACACCAGCCTGACCAAAGAACTGAGGCGAGCTTCCAGGGCTGCTGAGCGCAGATGGAAAAGATCCCACTCTAACGAGCACTTCATCACATTCAAACAGTCCCTCACTACTTTCAAGTCCACAATCGCCACAGCAAAACAAACCTACTTCTCATCTCTCATATCCTCTCTGTCTCACAACCCTAAGCAGTTATTCAACACCTTCAATTCTCTCCTCCGTCCCCCAGCACCTCCTCCCTCCCCACTTATCTCCACTGAAGACTTTGCCTCATTTTTCAAGCAGAAGATTGATAGCATCAGAGACAGTTTTGGTCAACAACCCCCTGAGCCCTTCCTCCCGATTTCAAAGCCCTCCACCTCCAAAACCAACTTCTCCACCATTACAGAAGATCAACTCTCCACTCTACTCTCAAGATCGCATCTCACCACCTGTGCACTTGACCCGCTCCCATCCAACCTCATCCCAAACCTCACCACAGTCTTCATCCCAACCCTAACCCATCTCTTCAACCTATCACTAACAACTGGTGTTTTCCCCTCAAACTTTAAATATGCCTCCATCACACCTATCCTCAAAAAGCCTTCTCTTGACCCATCCTCTGTATCTAGCTATCGCCCTATATCACTTCTCCCTGATGCCTCCAAACTACTGGAACAACACATTTACCTTGAACTGTCCTCCCATCTCTCTTCTTGCTCCCTTTTTGACCGCCTACAATCTGGCTTCCGGTAACACCATTCCACTGAAACTGCCCTAACTAAAGTCACCAATGACCTCTTAACCGCCAAGAGCAAGCGACACTACTCTGTCCTCCTCCTCCTCGACCTGTCGGCTGCCTTTGACACAGTGGACCATTCCCTATTATTACAGACCCTCTCATCCCTTGGCATCGCAGACTTGGCCCTATCCTGGATCTGATCATACCTAACAGACCGGACATTCAGCGTCTCCCACTCACACACCACCTCCTCACCTCGCCCTCTATCTGTCGGAGTCCCACAAGGTTCAGTCCTCGGGCTCCTGCTCTTCTCCATTTACACCTTTGGCCTGGGACAGCTCATAGAATCTCATGGCTTTCAGTATCACCTCTATGCTGACGACACACAGATCTACATCTCTGGACCAGATATCACCTCCCTTCTAACCAGAATCCCTCAATGTCTGTCCAATATTTCATCCTTCTTCTCCGCTAGATTTCTGAAACTTAACATGGACAAAACAGAATTCATCATTAGGGATGAGCGACCTTTACTTTTATAGGATCGGGTCGGGTTTCACGAAACCCGACTTTTTCAAAAGTCGGGTCGAGTGAAATCTGACGATCCTATAAAAAAGTCGGGGTCGGGGTCGGCCGAAACCCGAAACCCAATGCAGTGCATTGGGTTTCCATGGTTCCCAGGGTCTGAAGGAGAGGAAACTCTCCTTCAGGCCCTGCGATCCATATTAAAGTGTAAAATAAAGAATTAAAATAAAAAATATCGCAATACTTACCCTCTGACGCGCCCTGGTACTAACCGGCAGCCTTCCTCCTTCGAATCCGCGCTTCCAGGACCTTGCCGTGACGTCGCGGTGACGTCGCGGCTTGTGATTGGTCGCGCGGCCGCCCATGTGACCGCTCGCGCGACCAATCAGAAGCCGTGACGTCACCGAAGGTCCTTCAAGCGCTGATTCTTAGGAAGGAAGGCTGTCGGAAGGAAGCAGGGCGCTTCCGAGGGTGAGTATATACCTAATAGGGCGCTTCCGAGGGTGAGTATATACCTAATAGGAATATACTCACCCTCGGAAGCGCCCTGCTTCCTTCCGACAGCCTTCCTTCCTAAGAATCAGCGCTTGAAGGACCTTCGGTGACGTCACGGCTTCTGATTGGTCGCGCGAGCGGTCACATGGGCGGCCGCGCGACCAATCACAAGCCGCGACGTCACCGCGACGTCACGGCAAGGTCCTGGAAGCGCGGATTCGAAGGAGGAAGGCTGCTGATTAGTACCAGGGCGCGTCAGAGGGTAAGTATTGCGATATTTTTTATTTTAATTCTTTATTTTACACTTTAATCTGAATTCCGATACCAATTCCCGATATCTTAAACATATCGGGAATCGGTATCGGAATTCCGATTCCAGATTCAAAAGATCGCCGACTTCATGGCCGACCCCACACTGGGGTTGGGTCGACCTTGCCAAAAGTCGGCGACTTTTGAAAAATCTCGACCCGTTTCGCTCAACCCTATTCATCATCTTTCCCCCATCTCACGCAACCCCTCCAGCGAACCTATCCATTACAGTAAATGGCTGCCCATTCTCCCCAGTCCCACAAGCTCGCTGCCTCGGGGTAATCCTTGATGCTGATCTCTCCTTCAAACCACATATCCAAGCCCTTTCCACTTCCTGCCAACTTCAACTCAAAAATATTTCACGAATCTGTTCATTCCTCAACCATGAATCTGCAAAAACCCTAGTCCATGCCCTCATCATCTCTTGCCTTGACTACTGCAACCTCCTGCTCTGTGGCCTCCCCTCTAACACTCTCGCACCCCTCCAATCTATTCTAAACTCTGCTGCCCAACTAATCCACCTGTCCCCCCGCTATTCCCCGGCCTCTCCCCTCTGTCAATCCCTTCACTGGCTCCCCATTGCCCAGAGACTCCACTACAAAACCCTAACCATGACGTACAAAGCCATCCACAACCTGTCTCCTCCATACATCTGTGACCTCGTCTCCCGGTACTTACCTACACGCAACCTCCGATCCTCACAAGATCTCCTACTCTACTCCCCTCTTATCTCTTCTTCCTACAATCGTATACAAGATTTCTCTCGCGTATCACCCCTACTCTGGAACCCTCTACCACAACACATCAGACTCTTGCCTACGATTGAAACCTTCAAAAAGAACCTGAAGACCCACCTCTTCCGACAAGCCTGCAATCTGCAGTAACCACCAATCGACCAAACCGCTGCATGACCAGCTCTATCCTCACCTACTGTATTCTCACCTATCCCTTGTAGATTGTGAGCCTTCGCGGGCAGGGTCCTCACTCCTCCTGTACCAGTTATGACTTGTATTGTTTAATAAGATTATTGTACTTGTTTTTATTATGTATACCCCTCCTTACATGTAAAGCGCCATGGAATAAATGGCGCTATTACAATAGATAATAATAATAATAATAACTATGTGTGTTCTGTGTATGGGAGACATCACAATAGATAGCTAAGAGAAAGAATAAATTTAAAGAGAGCCCATGAAGAGGGCAGAAACGGTATTTTTCCCTTTGTACACTCATAATAGACTATTCTTGTTAATGTTGAATGCGATTGCTGACTGTAATGGAGCAATGTGGGGAAATTATAAGTAACTAGATGGTGGCCCGATTCTAACGCATCGGGTATTCTAGAATATGTACTGTATGTAGATTATTCATGAAGATTTCAGAATAATGCAATGAATACGCAGGATTCGGCCGGCCTGGCATGACCAATTAGCGAAGCGTGGTTCAAATCCTGTGCCAATTTGTGGCCGAACTGCGTCTGTTGCTAATTGTTCACGGCCGACTGAGCGCAAACAATCAATGAAGCCAGGGCCGGCTCCAGGTTTTTGAGGGCCCCGGGCGAAAGAGTCTCACAGCCCACGTAGCATGTAACACAACCCACCTAGTGTTAGGGCTAGCGGAATGTACCAAATAAAGGGATAGATACGAGGTGCGTTCACAGCCCGGGGTCCACAGTGTAGAGATGGTACCTGCTGCTATGTAATGGCAGATGGACGCTGAACTCACACGTGGGTTCGACTTCACCCCGTGTGAAATAGTAGCAAGATACTCAGAGAGTAATACCCTAACTAGGGTTGTGCTTGCTCTGTAACTCTTCTGTGCTAACCGCACACATGAAGGAACCAGATGCTAAGCAAAGCGGCTAATTGCCCCCACTGATGCTAGCTGCCTGCCTGAGTGTACAATCCCAGATCTAGACACACTACATGTAACCAAAGTGGTAGAGCATCCACTGGCATTAGCCATAAACAAATGATACTAGCGCATGGCCGTGCGGCCATGCAAACCTTTTATAATTGCAGCTCCTTCAGGACCTTCCTAGTGGACCAATGGGAGCTGCCAGAGGACCTGAGCATGTGACCCCCGACCTCCAATGAGAGGTCTTCCCTTGGGCATGCTCAGAAGGAGAAAAGCAGGACTTAGTCCTAGAAGTGTCTGCTTGCCGCTGACCAGTACTGGCTACAATGGCTGAGCCTGGAAGGGCAGCAGTAACCAAGCACAGAGTGTGAAGAAACCAGATTGTATCTTAATTTCCCAGACAACCATGGTTTTGCAAAACCAAAAGAACTGGCTTTTTATCTGTATATTGGCATGTGAATTTAAGTGTTTATGTCTGGTGGGTCAAGAAGACAGACTAGCCAACTGATATACTATCTAACATACTGTGTTAGTCTGTAATAGTGACTGTACTTAGGGTGTGTTAAGGTACCTTCACACTAAACGATATCGCTAGCGATCTGTGACGTTGCAGCGTCCTGGCTAGCGATATCGTTCAGTGTGACACGCAGCAGCGATCAGGATCCTGCTGCGATGTCGTTGGTCGGGGCTAGAGGGCCAGCACTTTATTTGGTCGCTGGCTCTCCCGCTAACATCGCTGAATCGGCATGTGTGACACCGATTCAGCATGGCAGCCGGAAAGCACAGCGGTGACGTCACCGCTCTGCTTTCCGGCCGCTGTGCTCACAGCCAGAGCAGAGAAGCAAAGCGCCGGGGAAAGACAGCGGTAGGTAAGTATGTAGTGTTTGTTTTTTTAACTTTTACGATGGTAACCAGGGTAAACATTGGGTTACTAAGCGCGGCCCTGCGCTTGGTAACTCGATGTTTACCCTGGTTACCGGCATCGTTGGTCGCTGGAGAGCGGTCTGTGTGACAGCTCTCCAGCGACCAAAGAGCGACGCTGCAGCGATCCGGATCGTTGTCTGGATCGCTGCAGCGTCGCTTAGTGTGAAGGTACCTTTAAGATTTGTTTATTGATGTGTGCTTATATGCTAATAGGGCTACTTAATCCCATCACCATTGTTTACCTTATTTTGATGTTGGACTGAAGGACCCTGGTTAGTTCTAAAAATAGCTTACTTGTCTTGAGTATAAAAAGACTCAGAGATCACATCCTGGTGGATGGAAGTAACACAGAGCTACCAGCCGGACATTCTGCAAACCACCCAACAGACAAGAGAAAGGACTGCAGCCAATTCATCATGGCACCATCACGAGGGACACTGATCTATGATTCTATAGGAAACAACCTACGGATTTTCGGCTCCGGTTGGAAGGACACAGATTTGATCCAGAGACCATCTCTGAACCATAGATATGTTTGGAGAAAGCCAGGTTTGGGACCCACTGGTTGCCTGGGTCAATGGAGATGGTCAGATAAGCCAGGTCGTGACTCTCGTGTCAACTGGCTTTGGACCTTGTATGGACTCTATGGATAGTTCTTGGTCATCTCCCTATGATTGTCATTACCTCTTCTCTGTGTGTGTATCACAGGTGGAATAGCGACCCTGGGAGCTCTGACATCATCTCATACTGGAAATACATGGAGACGCAGTGATCTTTTATATGCGCCCATGTGGCTTCGGACCTTGTATGGACTCTATGGACAGTTCTTGGTCATCTCCCTATGCTTGTCATTACCTCTTCTCTGTGCGTGTATCACAGGTGGAATAGCGACCCTGGGAGCTCTGACATCATGTCATACTGGAAATACATGGAGACGCAGTGATCTTTTATATGCGCCCATGTGGCTTTGGACCTTGTATGGACTCTATGGACAGTTCTTGGTCATCTCCCTATGCTTGCCGTTACCTATTCTCTGTGTGTGTATCACAGGTGGAGTAGCGACCCTGGAGCTCTGACATCATCTCAAACTGGAAATACGTGGACACGCAGTGATCTTTTATGCGCCCATGTAACTAAGCAATCCCAGCCGTGGTTCTGTTTGCTATTGTGTTTGGTGGTTTAATAAAGTATTGCCACACTGTTTTACCTTAACCCTGTGTTGTCTGTGTAGTGTATTGCCCACTGGGAGATAGAGCAGGCATTCAGTGGTATGAGCCGTGGTCCATGCAGGCTTGCTAAAGACAGCGGGGCTAGCGGACGAGAGCACCCACTGACCCAGTTTCTCCACACAGAGTATCTGCCTGAGCTAGACGCTGGAACAGACGTCTCCGCTGGGCAGGCTCCACTGCGGCTGGAGAAGAATGGGAGACCACAGCCGAGGTGGTTCGAAATTCCCTTTGTGCAGCGGCGGGAACTCGACACCTAAAACCTAGTATATAGCACAGCTGCATAGTATATAGCACAGCTACGCAGTATATAACACAGCTACGTAGTATATAGCACAGCCATGTAGTATGTAGAACAGCCACGTAGTATATAGTACAGCCCACGTAGTACATTGCACAGCCACATAGTATATTGCACAGCCACGTAGTATATAACACAGCCACATAGTATATTGCACAGCCACATAGTATATTGCAGAGCCACATAGTATATTGCACAGCCACATAGTATATAGCACAGCCAATGCAGTATATGACACAGCCCATGTAGTATATAGCACAGCCCACGTAGTATATAGCACCGCCCACGCAGTATATAACACAGCCACGTAGTATATAACACAGCCACGTAATATATAACACAGCCACGTAGTATATAGCACAGCCACGTTGTATATTGCACAGCCACGTAGTATATAGCACAGCCCACATAGTATATAGCACAGCAACGTAGTATATAATACAGCCCACGCAGTATATAACACAGCCCACGCAGTATACAGTATAACACAGCCCACGCAGTATATAACACAGACCACGTAGTATATAGCACACCTCACATACTATATAGCAATGTGGGCACCATATCTCTGTTAAAAAAAGAACTAAATTAAAAAATAGTTATTTACTCACTTTCCGGCGGACCCCGGATCCAGCCCAGGCCGGCCTTTAGCGATGCTCCTCGCGACGCTCCGTTCCCAGTAATGCCTTGCGGCAATAACTCGTGATGATCTTGCAGTCTTGCGAGTCCGCTACGTCATCTGGGGTCATTACAGAAAAGAAAAACAAGAAATAGACCATAGAGAGGGGATCACCTGAGGCATGGATCAAGTATAAAAATTTTAATTTTATTTATATAACACAGAAAGACACAAAAAAACACACGGAGCACAAATTTAAAAACATTAAAATTGGTCACACATGTGACCTACATACAATACAATCTGGCCCATGATAAAGCCAACCCCCTGTAACAACTCCCCAGTACCAGAGTAATGAACAATCCCTGTGAATACAAGGTGTGATGTCTACGTGAACAAAACTCTAGGCTCTAAAAAAGAGCGAGATAGAAGCTGACTGGGAAAGACTTATAGCGACTAAATGTATAAGCACATAAATAACAGACTCAGCGATATGCTGTATAAACATCAAGTTGCTCACATACACCGTGCCAAAGTAAGGCAGTATCTATAGTGCAATAGTATATAATGAATTGATAGTGTGAGCAAAGACTTGGCACTTCTTTGACCCAAAAGATTTTTTTATAAATATATAATACATGAACAGGCGGACAAGGAAGCATATATGGCATACCAATGAAATAGCTGTATACAGTCCCCCCTCATATGGTCAATTTAGAGGAGTATAGATCTCAATATATCATAACACCAAGCCTACCCATGCTAGGGAGCATGCAGTCAGTTGCCACAGCCAATAAGCCCAAAAAGACATATCCCAGTCACTATTAGACAAATCCAAATGCTGCTATGAACCTGTAGGGAGCACTGGGGAATGGAAACAGGAGGTGCGCAGACCCGACGCGTGTCGCCACAAACAGTGGCTTCATCAGGGGTATCTCCTGTTGGCGTCCTGTGTCCTTATATATCAAATAATCACAAGTAAAATAAAAGCAGCTGTGCTGCTTACCAGGGACACTGGTTATCACTGGACGCCATGGTTGGAACTCCCGTGCTGATGGAGTCCATACTTCCCTGGTAAGCAGCATAGCTGCTTTTGTTTTACTTGTGATTATTTGATATATAAGGACACAGGACGCCAACAGGAGATACCCCTGATGAAGCCACTGTTTGTGGCGACACGCGTCGGGTCTGCGCACATCCTGTTTCCATTCCCCAGTGCTCCCTACAAGTTCATAGCAGCATTTGGATTTGTCTAATAGTGACTGGGATATGTCTTTTGGGCTTATTGGCTGTGGCAACTGACTGCATGCTCCCTAGCATGGGTAGGCTTGGTGTTGTGATATATTGAGATCTATACTCCTCTAAATTGACCATATGAGGGGGGACTGTATACAGCTATTTCATTGGTATGCCATATATGCTTCCTTGTCCGCCTGTTCATGTATTATATATTTATAAAAAAAATCTTTTGGGTCAAAGAAGTGCCAAGTCTTTGCTCACACTATCAATTCATTATATACTATTGCACTATAGATACTGCCTTACTTTGGCACGGTGTATGTGAGCAACTTGATGTTTATACAGCATATCGCTGAGTCTGTTATTTATGTGCTTATACATTTAGTCGCTATAAGTCTTTCCCAGTCAGCTTCTATCTCGCTCTTTTTTAGAGCCTAGAGTGCTGTTCACGTAGACATCACACCTTGTATTCACAGGGATTGTTCATGACTCTGGTACTGGGGAGTTGTTACAGGGGGTTGGCTTTATCATGGGCCAGATTGTATTGTATGTAGGTCACATGTGTGACCAATTTTAATGTTTTTAAATTTGTGCTCCGTGTGGTTTTTTGTGTCTTTCTGTGTTATATAAATAAAATTTGAATTTTTATACTTGATCCATGCCTCAGCTGATCCCCTCTCTGTGGTCTATTTTTTGTTTTTCTTTTCTGTTCTGTTGTTCATAGTATAGACTAGGTTGGATCCCTGCATCTCTGTGGTGCCCCCTTTCTGCTTACTAGGTCATCTGGGGTCATTGCCGCAATGCATTCTTGGGACCGGAGCGTCGCGAGGAGTGGGAAAGGGTGCCACAGATGCGGGAAGGTGAGAAAATAATGTTTTGTTTTTTTACTATTATTTTTAACATTATATGTTTTTACTATTGATGTTGCATAGGTTGGTTTGTTTCTGTCAGCAATTGGTGCTTTTCCTATCAAGAACACATCAGTAGGACTAAGGAACTGTGTAAGGAAGGGAATGTATAGTAATTACACTGGATTACTTCTAGTATAGGAAACACACACGCCTGCTTGACTGCTCTGAAAAATATCTCTAGCTGTAAAATGTAAAAATAAATAGATAAACATAAAAAGAAGACATATACAATAGAAGGAATATGAATCATTTTTCAAAACGTTAATGACCTCAAATATCTAAATGATATAGCTTAACTAATAAAACTACAGACAATAAAAAGACTTAATGTAATGTAGATGAAGATCCTGAGACACAGTCTAAGACATTTGCCATTTCACAAAAAGAATCCAAGAAGTAATGAGCACTTTTATAACTCTCCTCCATAGCGAAATGAGAAAGATTTTAATTTTTATTATCTCTGAAATGTCACACAGTAAAGCCTTTCGTGGTTATGTTTTCTTGATAAGTCCGAAGGAACGCCTGACTGTTTAGGCCGAGGTTTTGCCCAGCTTGCTTAAATACAACAAAGGATCGCAGACTCCATACATATCATTTTTTGTTGCACATCCAGTAGATCAATAAAGTTATAACTTGCAGTTTATCACAGGGCTCTAGAGTACCGTATGTACTTATTATAGACTTCACAGCAAAAAATTCAGACATAAGAAAAGTATAATATGCAATTGTGGGTATCAAGTGGATTAAAAAAGGGAAAAAAATACAGCTTAAACAAAAAAATAAACATAAGAAATGTAATTAACTATCAACAGTTTGCATTAAACTATGAGTTTCAATATGTTAGGAGGAGGAAGCCGCACTATGGTCATCACCATGTTCTCTTGATTGTCATAAGTCCAGCTGAAAAAAATGGTGACTGACCATACATTTCCCCAGCACAGATTGGTCAAAGAAAAAGCTACTCTTTATAAACAACTCTCCACTTTTGTGAATATTGGGGGGTCCTGGCCACCTTCTATTATACCATTACAGAGCATATGGAAAAGTGCTGTCCTAGTGAGATAAACGCTTATGTACAGTGTAAGGCTTCAGAAATCAATTCACTCACACTACCATCTTTGTATTTCCTGTGAGTATATATATATATATCTAGATATATATATATATATATTTACCTGGACAGTAAATAAATAATTAAAAATTGATGCCTTTGAAATGTGGTGCTGAAGAAGAATGTTATCAATATCATGGATGGCAAGAAGAACAAATAAATCAATTTTAGAGCAAATCAAGCTATACATGTCAATCAAAGCAAACATCACCAAGCTGCGACTCACTTATTAAGGGCACACATCAATCACTGGAGAAGGACATCATGATTGGAAGAATAGAAGGAATAAGGTGAAGAGGAAGACTAGAAACCTGACTGCTTGATTTTATCAAGGTATCGGCGAAGAACCTAGTGAACCTATCTAGGCTTGCACAAGATCAATTTTCATACAGACTGTTCATCTATCAAAAAATCATGGCTCAAGATCAAGCCATATGCAATTAAAATAATAATAATAAAAAGATATATATATATATATATATATACAGTTAGGTCCATATATATTTGGACAGAGACAACATTTTTCTATTTTTGGTTATAGACATTACCGCAATGAATTTTAAACAAAGCAATTCAGATGCAGTTGAAGTTCAGACTTTCAGCTTTCATTTGAGGGTATCCACATTAAAATTGGATGAAGGGTTTAGGAGTTTCAGCTCCTTAACATGTGCCACCCTGTTTTTAAAGGGACCAAAAGTAATTGGACAATTGACTCCAATGCTATTTCATGTACAGGTGTTGGCAATCCCTTCGTTATGTCATTCTCAATTAAGCAGATAAAAGGCCTGGAGTTGATTTGAGGTGTGGGCTTGCATTTGAAAGGTTTTGCTGTGAAGTAAACATGCGGCCAAAGGAGCTCTCCATGCAGGTGAAACAAGCCATCCTTAAGCTGCGAAACAGAAAATACCCATCCGAGAAATTGCTACAACATTAGGAGTGGCAAAATCTACAGTTTGGTACATCCTGAGAAAGAAAGAAAGCAGTGGTGAACTCATCAATGCAAAAAGACCTGGGCGCCCACGGAAGACAACAGTGGTGGATGATCGCAGAATAATCTCCATGGTATAGAGAAACCCCTTCACAGCAGCCAACCAAGTGAACAACACTCTCCAGGAGGTCGGCGTATCAATATCCAAATCTACCATAAAGAGAAGACTGCATGAAAGTAACTACAGAGAGTTCACTGCACGGTGCAAGCCACTCATAAGCATCAAGAATAAAAGGCTAGACTAGACTTTGCTAAAAACATCTAAAAAAGCCAGCACAGTTCTGGAAGAACATTTTTTGGACAGAGGAAACCAAGATCAACCTCTACCAGAATGATGGAAAGAGAAAAGTATGGCGAAGGCGTGGTACAGCTCATGATCCAAAGCATACCACATCATCTGTAAAACACGGCGGAGGCAGTGTGATGGCGCGGGCATGCATGGCTGCCAGTGGCACTGGCTCACTAGTGTTTATTGATGATGTGACACAGGACAGAAGCAGCCGAATGAATTCTGAGGTATTCAGAGACATACTGTGTGCTCAGATCCAGCCAAATGCAGCCAAACTGATTGGTCGTCGTTTCATACTACAGATGGACAATGACCCAAAACATAATGCCAAAGCAACCCAGGAGTTTATTAAAGCAAAGAAGTGGAATATTCTTGAATGACCAAGTCAGTCACCTGATCTCAACCCATGTGAGCAGCATTTCACTTGTTAAAGGCTAAACTTCAGACAGAAAGGCCCACAAACGAACAGCAACTGAAAACCACTGCAGTGAAGGCCTGGCAGAGCATCAAAAAGGAGGAAACACAGTGTCTTGTGATGTCCATGAGTTCAAGACTTCAGGCCGTCATTGCCAACAAAGGGTTTTCAACCAAGTACTAGAAATGAACATTTTATTTAAAATTATTGAATCTGTCCAATTACTTTTGGTCCCTTTAAAAACAGGGTGGCACATGTTAAGGAGCTGAAACTCCTAAACCCTTGATCCAATTTTAATGTGGATACTCTCAAATGAAAGCTGAAAGTCTGAACTTCAACTGCATCTGAATTGTTTTGTTTAAAATTCATTGCGGTAATGTGTATAACCAAAATTAGAAAAATGTTGTCTCTGTCCAAATATATATGGACCTAACTGTATATATATATATATATATATATATATATATATATAGAGTAAGAAAACTGACCAGCACCTCCTAAGTTTGAAGAGGTGCAAGCTGCAATAGTACTATTACCTGTCGGTGGTTTTGACGGCTTTCTGTCTGACTCTGCACTCCTTCCATTAACCTATTGGTAATTTTAATCAGTTCTACATGCCCAATTAATACTCGTCCAGTTAACTGTTAGCGTTTGAGGCTGAAAGTGTTATGTCCAGGAGGATAGGACCCATAAAGAAGTGTCACCTTGCCGTGGTTGATGGACACACACAAATTGGACAATTTATGAGCTAAAAATTTTCATTTTTTGTAAGTAACAAAACAGACAGCAAGCAGCTTGGATGGTATCTGAGTCATTCTATCTTCGGCATTGAATCCTGCATGTATCTATATATGTAAACTTATCATTCATTCTCTGAACTGAAATATTCTGCATGTCTATTGTTCCATTCCCTGACAGCAAGCAGCTTGGATGGTATCTGAGTCATTCTATCTTCGGCATTGAATCCTGCATGTATTTATAAATGTTAGTCATCCTATTATGCATTTGTTTGTGTTTATAGATATTTAACTGACTTTTGCATGTCCTTACTCAGAGAGATCACATAACTGTTTCAAAGCGGTTTATGATCCATGTAGACCTGGACATTTGTTTATCTGATCACTACATTTATTGTGTCTTGTGTACTGAGTTAGATTGATTGCTAACGAGCTTTAACAAAAAAAAAAAAAGGAGATCTAAGAGCTAGCCTTCTATAAATGTAGACTTAGCTTGAGGATGCATTCGTGCAGGGGTGCATTCGTGCACTATTATTCGTGTATTTTTATTCATAGTACTTTTTTTCTAAGTTATAACATGGCAGTTAGACAGGGCAGCAGACAGGTAAGACAATCTAAATCTAATCCATATTCACTTGAAACAGCACAAATACTCACCATATTTATTTGTATAATCTATATCCAGGCTGCTACATTCACTCACATTCACAGCCCTCGCATTAACTCTCTATACTCCATCCATATCGGCCCCTCTGTCCTTGCCTCTCCTATGTATAGCACTCATGCTCTGTTCACATTGCTTAACAGCGCAGATCCATTCAGTCCCACCATCCAACACAAGAGACGCTCTCACAAATCACTTAACCATCTGCTCACTCTTTCTATCCTCCTTCTCCTAGTCACTGGAGACATTTCTCCAAACCCCGGCCCCCCATGTTATAGCCAGTCAAACCTCCCAATTGCTACACCCAGAAACCCCTCTTACCTTATTAATATTCCATGCTTGCCTTCTGTCTCTCAATTGTGCCCTTTGGAATTCTCGCTCTGTGTGTAATAAACTCTCCTTCATTCATGACTTTTTCCTTTCTAATTCTCTTAATCTTCTGGCTCTTACTGAAACCTGGATCCAGCAGTCAGACACCACCGCTGCTGCTGCTCTTTCATATGGTGGACTACATTTTTCTCATACCACAAGATCAGACAACAGAGCAGGTGGAGGCGCTGGTCTGCTCCTTTCACCCAAATGTACTTTCCAAGTTATCCCCCAAGTGCCTTCCCTTGTCTTCCCTTCCTTTGAGGTCCATGTGGTCAGACTCTACATCCCCTTCTCCATGTGAGTGGCGGTGGTGTATCGTCCTCCCGGCCCCTCTCATCAGTTCCTGGATCACTTTGCCACCTGGCTTCCACACTTTCTCTCCTGTGACACCCCCACCCTTATCATGGGTGATTTCAACATCCCCATTGCTTCTCCCCTCTCCCCATCTGCTTCTCACCTTTTATCTCTATCCTCCTCTTTCGGCCTCTCGCAGCATACTAACTCTCCAACGCATGAAGATGGAAACTCCCATGACTTGGTCTTCTCCCGGCTTTGCTCAGTGGATGATTTCACAAACTCCCCTCTCCCACTCTCTGACCACAACCTTCTTTCATTCTCTATCAAGAACTGCCATCCCGCTCAGGTCACCCCCATTTTCCACACTTATAGAAACATACAGGCCATTAACACCCAGAAACTTATGAAGATCTTGAAGTCCTCATTGGCCCCAATCTTCTCCATCTCATGTCCTGATTCTGCTCTGAAGCATTACAATGAAACCCTGCAAAGTGCTCTGGATGAAGCTGCTCCTCCTATACATAAAACAACTCAGCACAGACGGCAACAACCGTGGCACACGCTGCTAACACGTTTCCTGCAGCGGTGCTCCAGGGGTGCAGAACGTCTGTGGAGAAAATCTAATCTACCCGAAGATTTCATCTATTATAAGTTCATGCTAAAGACATACAACTCTGCCCTTCACCTCTCGAAACAAACCTATTTCAACACCCTAATCACCTCCCTGTCCAATAACCCTAAACGTCTCTTTGACACGTTCCAGTCCCTACTTAACCCAAGAGAGCAGGCCCCAACCACGGATCTCCGCACTGATGATCTGGCCAATTACTTCAAAGAAAAAATTGACCACATTCGACAGGAAATCATCTCCCAATCTCTTCATACCATGCACTGTCCTCCCTCCCCCATTGCATCTAGTTCACTCTCTGACTTTGAACCAGTTACAGAAGAAGAAGTAAGCAAGCTCCTCGCATCTTCTCGCCCGACCACTTGCACCAGTGACCCCATTCCGTCACATCTCCTCCAGTCCCTTTCCCCGGCTGTCACCTCTCACCTAACAAAAATATTCAACCTTTCCCTCACTTCCGGTATTTTTCCCTCCTCATTTAAGCATGCCATCATACATCCATTACTTAAAAAACCATCCCTCGACCAAAACTGTGCCGCTAATTATAGACCTGTCTCTAATCTTCCCTTCATCTCTAAACTCCTCGAACGCCTGGTCCACTCCCGTCTTACCCGCTATCTCTCAGATAACTCTCTTCTCGACCCTCATCAATCTGGCTTCCGCTCTTTACACTCTACTGAAACTGCCCTCACTAAAGTCTCTAATGACCTACTAACAGCTAAATCTAATGGTCACTACTCCATGCTAATTCTCTTGGATCTCTCTGCAGCATTCGATACTGTGGATCATCAGCTCCTCCTCACTATGCTCCGCTCCATCGGCCTCAAGGACACCGTTCTCTCTTGGTTCTCCTCCTATCTCTCTGACCGATCCTTCACTGTATGTTTTGCTGGTTCCTCCTCCTCTCACCTTCCCCTTACTGTTGGGGTTCCTCAAGGATCAGTCCTAGGCCCCCTCCTCTTCTCGTTCTATACAGCCCCTATTGGACAAACAATCAGTAGATTTGGTTTCCAGTACCATCTCTATGCTGATTACACCCAATTATACACTTCTGCTCCTGATATCTCGCCTGCCTTATTAGAAAACACCAGTGATTGTCTTACCGCTGTCTCTAACATCATGTCCTCCCTCTATCTGAAACTAAACCTGTCAAAAACTGAACTCCTCGTGTTCTCTCCCTCTACTAACCTACCTTTGCCTGACATTGCCATCTCCGTGTGCGGTTCCACCATTACTCCAAAGCAACATGCCCGCTGCCTTGGGGTCATCCTTGATTCTGACCTTTCATTCACCCCCCACATCCGATCACTGGCTCGCTCTTCTTATCTGCATCTCAAAAACATTTCTAGAATTAGCCCTTTTCTTACTTTCGACTCTGCAAAAACTCTTACTGTTTCACTTATTCATTCTCGTCTGGACTATTGTAACTCTCTACTAATCGGCCTCCCTCTTACCAAACTCTCCCCGCTCCAATCTGTCCTGAATGCTGCTGCCAGGATCATATTCCTCACCAACCGTTACACCGATGCCTCTACCTTGTGCCAGTCATTACACTGGTTACCCATCCACTCCAGAATCCAGTACAAAACTACTACCCTCATCCACAAAGCACTCCATGGCTCTGCACCACCCTACATCTCCTCTCTGGTCTCAGTCTACCACCCTACCCGTGCCCTCCGCTCCGCTAATGACCTCAGGTTAGCATCCTCAATAATCAGAACCTCCCACTCCCGTCTCCAAGACTTTACACGTGCTGCGCCGTTTCTTTGGCATGCACTACCTAGGTTAATACGATTAATCCCCAATCCCCACAGTTTTAAGCTTGCCCTAAAAACTCATTGGTTCAGACTGGCCTACCGCCTCAATGCATTAACCTAACGATCCCTGTGTGGCCTATTTAAAAAAAAAAAATGAATGTTCTCATTCACTTTATGCAGTTAATAGCCCTCTGTGTCTGTACTGTTACATACTTAGGCAGTTAACTGGTTCATGCAGCTTTACATGAACACCCGAGCCTCACACTATGGCTGGTCCGAATAACTATAGCATTTGTCACCATCCACCTCTCGTGTCTCCCCTTTTCCCCATAGTTTGTAAGCTTGCGAGCAGGGCCCTCATTCCTCCTGGTATCTGTTTTGAACTGTATTTCTGTTATGCTGTAATGTCTATTGTCTGTGCAAGTCCCCTCTATAATTTGTAAAGCGCTGCGGAATATGTTGGCGCTATATAAATAAAAATTATTATTATTAAGTACATATTATTGAAAATGAATATAGCTTAGATTTAATGCTTCCAGTGTTTTCATATATCCGGCCCTTACAGAGTGCTGTTGTTTTTTCTCTTTAGATATTATGCAGTCATTGCAGTTGCAACTGTTCACAATTAGGAGGTGCTGATCAGTTTTCTTATTGTTGTTTACTATTAGAGGTTTTGACTGCCTACTGTCTGACTCTGCACTTCTCACATTAACCTATAGGTGATTTTAATCAGTTCTATTTGCCCATTTGAATTGTGGGTTTGTAGCCCAAGCGACCCGTTTGTTCATTTCATTGTAGGCATTTTAGCCCGAGAGTGACATGTTCAGTAGGATATGAAAGTGGCATGTTATGTAGGATAGGACCCATTAGAGAAGTGTTAACTTTCAGTGGTTGATGGGCATACATGAATTGGCTAAGTCATGTGCTAAGAGATCTTTATTTTTAGTAAGCATAGATTGAATGCTTCCAGTGCTGCTGTGTATTATATATATATATATATATATATATACACAGTACAGACCAAAAGTTTGGACACACCTTCACTTTTAAAGATTTTTCTGTATTTTCATGACTATGAAAATTGTACATTCACACTGAAGGCATCAAAACTATGAATTAACACATGTGGAATTATATACTTAACAAAAAAGTGTGAAACAACTGAAATTATGTCTTATAGTCTAGGTTCTTCAAAGTAGCCACCTTTTGCTTTGATGACTGCTTTGCACACTCTTGGCATTCTCTTGATGAGCTTCAAGAGGTAGTCACCGGGAATGGTCTTCCAACAATCTTGAAGGAGTTCCCAGAGATGCTTAGCACTTGTTGGCCCTTTTGCCTTCACTCTGTGCGGTCGAGCTCGCCCCAAACCATCATCTGGCCAGGTCATCTGGTGTAGCACCCCATCACTCTCCTTCTTGGTCAAATGGCCCCTACACAGCCTGAAGGTGTGTTTGGGGTCATTGTCCTGTTGAAAAATAAATGATGGTCCAACTAAACGCAAACCGGATGGAATAGCATGCCGCTGAAAGATGCTGTGGTAGCCATGCTGGCTACTCCTGCGCTGAGAAGAAGCACTTCTCCTTCATTTTAATGGTTTTTATTCTTTTGGCAGAAAAGGGGTTAATTCGCCATGTTGGAAACTCTGAGCTCTCAGCTGATCTCAGTTAGCCATTCTCTTTCCAATTATAATCTGGCTCTAATCTGATTCTAATCCATGTCAGAGCTAGCATTTGCTGCATGGCTTCGGAAGAGAGGTGTTCATATGAGAAGGAGTTCTGGAGGAGTTTTCTGTGACTGTGTGGTTTGTAAGTGTGGTAATTTCCTTCTCTTCTCTAATTTGGTTTATTCCCCTTCATCCACTCCAAGGTGCATTCCTCTGTTATACTGCATGTGAGTGAATATTTTGTATGCCTGGTGTTTTTTGTTACCTTGGTTGTTGGGATGGTGTACTGCGGTACACGGTAGCATCCCTCTTCCCTTGGTGAGGGAAGAGAAAATATGATGGGCTAACTCAAGAGATAAGGTAAGGGAGGTGGCCCCGGCATCTTCACCTTTAGAAGTATCCTGGAGAATAGGGCAAGCTAGGGCACCCCCTAGTGTCAGGGACGAATCCGTGGATGTTCATGAAAGGCTGGATTGGCTGAACATCTAAAAAAAAGTTTGGTTCAGGAACCATAATGGTACTCGAACCAGGACCCCATTCAAATGAATGGGGGGCCCAAACATCCGTTGTTTGCCATGCTGTCATCTGCATGACAGCTCAGTAAACACAGGCTCACTACTGCTGGTCACATGATTACCACCAGTCAGAGAACTGCAGTTCCCATGTTGTCAGATGATATCTTGAGCCAACAGCTGTTACCAGCAGTAAAAAAATTTCCACCGATCAAAGTCATCGGCTGATGAGCGAGTACTGCTCTCATCAGTCAATGCCTGCTGACACTGATAAAAGCTAGAGCATTTAATGCTGAAGGTAGAATTCATCAGCCAACACCTCGACTGTAAATAAATAATATAAAAAACAAAATGACGTGGGGTCTCTTTTACTTTTGATAAACAGCACAGGCAAAACTGACAGCTGCGGGATGCAAACCTCAGCTGTCAGCTTTATCATGGCTGGCTATCATGAATAGAGGGGCCCCACACAGTTTATAATTATTTAAATTAATAATTAAAAATAAGTGGCATAGGGTTCCCCCATTTTTTACAACCAGCCAAGCTAAAGCAAGCAGTTGGGGGATGTTATTTTCAGGCTGTAACAAACAAATAAAGTTGCACTCTGTAGTGCTAAAGTATGTAAATATGAAAAACATGGAATATGAATAGCATTATTGCTGTAGATAATGAAAAACAGATATACTTAGCAAAATTTGGTTAATTCATGCATGCCCAGCATGCAGTGCTCAGTCAGAGAGCTATCATGCAAATAACAAAATAATAGACTAACACTTTCGAATCAGAAAACTGATTTGTACAGGTGAGAACTAGGAGTTGCCATCTCTATAGTGTAAAGGTACCTTCACACTAAGCAACTTTTCAACGAGAAAGACAACAATCCGTGACGTTGCAGCTGTCATGTCTCACGAGTTGGGAAATCATTCAATGTTTGCATTGCTTGTGTTCGATCCTTCTTTCTAAGCAGAAGTTTGCCTTTCCCAGTATTTTGTCCCAACTCTCTCACTGTAGTCCTGTGATGTATGTTTGTTCACGCCCTTATTCTCCATTTTGTCATCATTCCTCCATCTGTATGCATCCTACTACATGTCCTCTGTTGAATATTCCTTTTTACCTGCTACTTTCATCATAATACAAGAATTTCAGTTAAAGCAACCCTCTTTTCCTGGAGTCTTCTTACATGAGATCGTGGCTGAGTTAAGCTGTCTGATTAATCGGTATGAACGTGAGTACAGGTGAATACGGAAGCGCCTAAAAAGAAGGGTCTATCCAGGCACCACTACGTTCTACATATCCATGAGTCAGAATAGTAAAAAGGAATAGCCTGCCTTCAGAGACAGTAACTCAAGGTCTGTGCTGAACCTCAGTGGAAAAGGACATTTCCCAGATAGATAGTAACCCAGTTCCCAGCCAGACCCCAGCGTGCATAGAAGCACACACTGCAGATAAACAGGGAGAAGTACAACCCTCATCCTCCACTCTTCCTGCCTGCAATCAAATCATGTCTGAAGCAAGGAATACAATGTCCCTACCAGACTTACAAACACAGGAAAGAGACCCAGATCCCCATCCACCAGCTAGTGAAAGGGGAAAACGTACAGTCAAACCTACATGGAAAGTCATGGAGAATTTAGAGACTGCAAAATGTGTCATATATAGTGATGTGTCTTCACTGTGGGAGAAAGTGCTGAATCACATAGACACTGTATCAAGGCCTGCTTCTCATGAGTTACCACTTGAGGGAGTCCTAGAACAATTATGCACAGCATACCAAATGTATATGGAGAAGACTGACCAATACATTATTCTCCTGAAAAAACTGAATCTGCCAGAGACTTTAATCGAATTGCAAATTTTCCAGCAGCTTAATTCTGAAAGAGACTGCACCGTACGTGACATTAAAACCAAGTTAGAGCCTAAAATTGCACGGACACCAGATGCATCAACTCGCTCATCCAAATTGTCCAAGCACTCAAAACGCTCATCTAGGTCAAGTTCATCAAAATATTCCACTCTCAGCGAGCAGCTTATAAGAGCACGTGCTAAGGCTGAAACGTCTAAGATACAAGCTGCCTTTGCGCAAAGGAGTGCAGTAACTGTGGATGCAGCCACAGCACAAAAGAGAGCAGAAATGGATGCAGCCACAGCACAAAGGAGAGCAGAAATGGATGCAGCCGCAGCACAAAAGAGAGCAGAAATGGATGCGGATGCAGCACGCAAGGAAGCTCTGGAGAAGGAATGCAAGCACGCGACAGCCATGGCAGAGTTAAGGATCCTGGAGCGAGCTATCAGTGGGAGTCAAAGAGACAGCATCAGTTTGTGTGAAGTGGAGGCAGAAGACCCTAGTGAACGCACAAGAGACTACGTGCTAAGCCAAAATGGCGAACCGCAGATCACTACTAACACTCCTGGTGGCGTTCATGCTTCTCCAGGGCACCAGGATGCCGATCCACTTACAGAACCCTGCATTCAAGGTCAGTACAATGCTCCCAAACTTGAACTTCCTTCGTATTCCAGTATGCGCCAAGACCCCGCATCTCACCAAACTCCACAGGCTATTATCTACACGCAACCCAATATGCCGGCAGGTCATTATACTCTCGACAACCGCGCAGTGCCAGCTCCGCATGTAGCAGAGACTATACCCACCAAACCGGTTGCTGGACTAAATGCATATGCCACTCCATACTTACCCACGTCTCAAGGCCAGGACGTCTCCACCCCTATGTACAACACTGCTCAGCCTACATTTGTGCATCCTAAGTCAGAAAGAACAGACATGTCCGACTTCGCAAGGTACATGATTCGCCGCGAACTTACTAAAACCGGTCTCACAAGGTTTGACGACCAACCTGAAAATTACAGAGGTTGGAAAAATGCCTTTAGAACCGTAACTAGTGACCTCGGCATCACTGCTACCGAAGAGCTGGACCTGCTAATCAGATGGCTAGGACCACAATCCACAGAGCGTGTCAAGAGACTCAGGTCTGTACATATCAGTAATCCAATGGCTGGTCTCATGGCTGCATGGGAAAGACTAGAGAAAAACTTTGGCAGTCCAGAAGCCATAGAGGATGCAGTGTTCAAGCGATTACAGAGTTTTCCAAAGATATCAAGCAAAGACAGTTCAAAGTTCCTAGAGCTCAGTGACTTGCTGTTAGAGCTCCAGCTGGCCAAGGCAGACACCCACCTACCTGGCCTCAGCTACCTGGACACTGCTCGTGGAGTAAATCCCATTATCTCCAAGCTACCGTACAATGTACAAGAAAAGTGGACTACACTAGGGTCAAAATACAAGAAAGACCATCAAGTGTCATTTCCTCCATTCTCCTACTTCTGTGAGTTTATAAAAGACGTGGCAGAGCGTAAGAACGACCCAAGCTATTCCTACGAAGAATCCAGTGGCCCAGCTTCACCTCCTTCTAAGTACGTCAGCGCACGCTCGAATAACAGAAACCGCAGGGGTCCAGTGTCAGTGAAGAAGATGGATATTCTTCCCTCACCAACATCAGCCCCAGGCAAGAGCAACAAGGGTGAAAAGATAGAGAACCCAAATCGTGAATGTCCCATCCACAAGAAGCCACATCCCTTAAAAAAGTGCATCGGCTTCAGGAAGAAACCGCTCCAAGAACATAAGGAGCTTCTAAAGAAGTTCGGGGTATGCTACAGATGTTGTGCTTCTACTGAACACCTTGCTAAAGACTGTAAAACTACAATTAAGTGCATGGAGTGTGACAGTGAGGACCACGTACAAGCACTCCACCCATTCCGTCCTGACTCTACACTTACTCCTTCCCCCACCACGAGCCATGGCGTGGAGGATGCAGCTCAAACTGCAAGCCATACCACAATATCTTCTTCATGCACAGAAGTCTGCGGAGAAGACCTCTGGGACAAGTCCTGTGCGAAGATTTGCCTGGTGAACGTGTATCCCAACGGTCACCCAGAGAAAGCCGTGAAGGTGTATGTCCTTCTGGATGATCAGAGCAACCGATGACTTGCAAGGTCAGAACTCTTTGATATGTTTAACTTAAAGGGAAATGCTTACCCTTACACCTTAGGTACCTGCAGTGGTGTTACAGAGGTTTCTGGGAGAAGGGCCAGTGGTCTTACAGCGACATCTCTCGAGAACACCGTCGAGATACCGTTACCTACACTGGTCGAGTGCAACCAGATTCCATCCAATCGAGAAGAGATCCCAACGCCAGAGGCTGCTCTTCATAATCAACATCTCAAGAGGATAGCAAACAAGATACCAGCCCTCAACAACAATGCAGATATCCTGATTCTGCTGGGCAGAGACATTCTCCGGCTGCACAAGGTACGTCAGCAAATTAACGGACCACACGATGCACCATTTGCCCAACGCTTAGATCTAGGCTGGGTAATCGTAGGCAATGTTTGCATACACAAGATGAAGAGACCTAACAACATCTCCTCTTACAAAACACACATCTTGTCAAATGGTCGCAGCACCCATTTCCAACCATGCCCACATCACTACTGGGTGAAAGAGAAAGTGAGCAACACCAAGTGGCAACAGGAATCCTTCAACAACATGAACACGCACCAGCCCTGGGATGAAAACCTTGGGTCATCAGTGTTCGACTCTACAAGTAGTGACAACAAGTTGGCACCCACAAGGGAAGATAAAGAATTCATAAAGGTTATGGATAAAGAATTTGCTCAAGATGACTCCAACAGTTGGGTAGCTCCTTTACCCTTTCGTTTCCCAAGAGTGAGGTTGCCGAACAACCTGCAGCAAGCAACTGCAAGGTTCTTATCCTTAAAGCGTACCCTAAAGAGGAAACCAGAGATGGAGAAGCATTTCATTGACTTTATGCAGAACATCTTTGACAGAGATCATGCCGAACCTGCGCCACCACTGAGGGAGGGAGAAGAATGTTGGTATCTTCCATCCTTTGGTGTCTATCACCCTCTCAAGCCTAATCAGATCAGAGTGGTGTTTGACTCCAGTGCTCAGTTTGAAGGCCTCTCTCTCAATAACCTGCTCCTAACTGGGCCCAACCTGAACAACAGCCTCCTTGGAGTATTGATCCGCTTCAGACAAGAACCTGTCGCCATAATGGCCGACATTCAGCAGATGTTTCATTGCTTCATCGTGAAAGAAGACAACAGAAACTATCTTAGGTTCCTATGGCACAAAGACAACAATGTCAACAATCTGGTAATAGACTACCGGATGAAGGTCCATGTCTTCGGCAATAGTCTCTCACCTGCTGTGGCGATCTATGGTCTGAGACGGACAGCCCAGGAAGGTGAGAGAGAGTACGGATCCGATGCTCCAGCGATCCTTACTCCAGCTACACTTCTTACACAGAAGACTGGAGCTGCTACAGTTCCGCCTGGGAATTTCGATAACAAGGACATTTACAAACGTCAGTGGAGGCAAGTACAACATCTGGCTAACGTGTTTTGGCATCGCTGGAAGACTGAATATTTGCACTTGCTTCAAAACCGTCACAAATGGCAGACGCCCAGTCCCAATCTCCAAGAAGGAGACCTCGTTCTCTTAAAGGACAAAGAGGCTCATCGCAATGACTGGCCAATGGGACTTATCGCCAAGGTCCTACCCAGTGAGGACGGAAAGACTCGTAAGGTAGAAGTTAAGGTGACAAAAGGGGGCTCTACCCGAACCTTCTTCCGCCCGGTCACTGAACTCGTGCTGCTTCTATGAAAGGAGGACATCACATGAACTGAACATGCTCCTGGACGTTGCTCACGGCGGGGAGCATTCCTCCTCGTCTCCCAGTTTATTGAATATTGACATTTTCCTTTGGATTGAACTGTTAACATTCCCATTGGATTCTGGGTTGGTGGAAGAGTTGGCATGTTTGCGGCTTCCCCAATCTGAAGATGGGTTTAATATATTTGGACTTATCTTTCGGTTTGATCTACGGGTCGACAACAACGAGTTTGGACTTTAAAATCTTTGATGTTTATTATTGCATGCATGTTTTCTTTCCTCTTGTTTTTTCAGGTTCGAACGACTTCGAAGAATTATGGACATCGTGAAATCCAAGGATTTCAGACGGGGAGTGTCATGTCTCACGACTTGGGAAATCATTCAATGTTTGCATTGCTTGTGTTCGATCCTTCTTTCTAGGCAGAAGTTTGCCTTTCCCAGTATTTTGTCCCAACTCTCTCACTGTAGTCTTGTGATGTATGTTTGTTCACGCCCTTATTCTCCATTTTGTCATCATTCCTCCATCTGTATGCATCCTACTACATGTCCTCTGTTGAATATTCCTTTTTACCTGCTACTTTCATCATAATACAAGAATTTCAGTTAAAGCAACCCTCTTTTCCTGGAGTCTTCTTACATGAGATCGTGGCTGAGTTAAGCTGTCTGATTAATCGGTATGAACGTGAGTACAGGTGAATACGGAAGCGCCTAAAAAGAAAGGTCTATCCAGGCACCACTACGTTCTACATATCCATGAGTCAGAATAACAGCATCCTGGATAGCGATCTCGTTGTGTTTGACACGCAGCAGCGATCTGGATCCCGCTGTGCCATCGCTGGTCGGAGCTAGAAGGCCAGAACTTTATTTGGTTGTCAGGTCGGCGTGTATCGTCATGTTTGACAGCAAAAGCAATGATGCCTGCAATGTTTTACATGGAGCTAACGACCTGCGAGAATGATAAGTGAGTAACCCTTACGTCACTGGATCGCTCCTGCATCGTTCTGGAGTTGCTGTGTTTGACGTCTCTACAGCGACCTAAACAGCGACGCTGCAGCGATCGGCTCGTTGTCTATATTGCTGCAGCGTCGCTGAGTGTGACGGTACCTTAAGTTTTTTGTTATTTGTGTATTAGCTTTCTGACTGAGCACTCTGCCCTGGACTCAATAGGGACTATGATACGTTCAGCTTCCTTTAAACACATTATCCTAAACTTTATACGGACATTAATATTTGAGAATTTGATACAATACAAGTGTATCCTAATCCTCTTCTCTTTCTCTCACCGGGCACCCCGTGCTATCCACGGTATAGTATACATAGTACTACATAATTCCTTGTGCAATTTATTCTCATAGTACTTGTATCATCTGTGCATCATCAGCTGATACCCCTATTTTCACATATCCATTCAAACGGGGATTCCCCTCATATGGACAATGGTAGGTTGCATATATTGTATCTTTCCACCTTATTGGGACGGTGCGCTGCACACCGCCGAGATTTTTTTCCCCGCCATTTGCAACTCAGGTTCCGGTGTATACCTTCCTCTTAGGGCAGTTTGCCAGGACTTCCAATGGCCGCGCATAGCGCCGGTGCAGTAGTGCGCAGCTGCCCGCACACTTGACCGCGATGATGCACGGTATCACATGACACAAGCTCCCGGATGTTTAAACCCGGAAGTGCACACCGAGTACACAGCGTGCTTTCACCGGCGGCAGAGGATGCCACCAGCGCTGGAGCTTTTCACCGGTAAGCGGACAGCACATGTCCACAGCGGTCTTCTTACGATGCGGGACTTATCACTTATACCCCCTCCCCTTTTTCTAATCATATGCAGTGTGGCTTACCTTATCCTCAAGCGACTAAGCACGCCAAACAACCCCTAACCTGTATACTTGTAAGCGATACGGGGAACACATGTGACTGCCTTTCTGCATTTCCCATTTATCTCACTGACATTTTGCCTCCTTAGTCATTACAGCCCACTGTTTTGGTGATATCCCATATTATCAGGGAGATGAACTGACTAACTACACATATTAAACCAGCAATCCAGGTGATCATAACACCAGTATTCCGAACCATTTTTGAGGCTTATAATAAGATCACATCAATTCACTGAGATACAGGGATGGTGATATTGTATATTGCACTACCTATCACCCTTTGCCTTAAAATGGAAATATCATCATTACTACAAAGCTATATTTTTCCATGTGGTATAGGGGCCCGTTTTCTGCACGGTTAAACATCATATTGTATTTGTCTTCTTAGGCACGTTACACTATGCACTATCTTTTCTAGTTTATAAGGAGGAATCTGTCCATAGCACCGAATTATGCCTACAAAGAAGCCTCACCTCTTTTCCTTCGGAGCGCACGTGTCCTTTTTCTACTACGACTTTCCTTCCATTAAGCTCCTATAGCAGTGGCTTCTTGAATATATGATGATTAAAGTAGTACCTGCACCTTGGATATGTTTGAGGCTGCAATGGCTATCTTTATGTTACTCAGTTTTGACATGTACAGTATAGTTCATATCGACTTTATTAACACATTGTTTACCATGTGATACCAGACAAGCACTGAAGTTTTTTTCAATTTTGTCTTGTTTGCCTTTTATTTTACTCATAGTTTGTATGTTTTTTTGTTTTGTACACATTTCTGTATTAGATAAACTGAACTGTTCGGAGGAAGGTCCGCTTAGAACCGAAAACGTTCAATAACTATTGGTTCTGTATCTGGACACAAAATAAATTGAACATTTTTCTGTTGCATATGATTGAGTGCCAAGTTGTTTTTGATATCTGAAGCCTGTGGAGGTTTTAATTTGCAGCAGGATCCTACCTACCCATAAATTCATTCTTTAGCCTGAGAGAGGTATTCACACTAGATGCGTAGGTTCCCAGCAATCCGGAAATCGCTTTGCAGCTGGCTGCCGGGCATGCATGAATCGGTATTCTCAGGCTGGTTTGGATTCATCAGCTTTGAACTCTTGTGAATTTTCTCATGGCAGCTCAGCGCTACACACTTCAGGAGCCATAATGCTCCTGTGTCAAAGTGAACTGGCTTACAGGGAGAGTGGTCACTGATATGACTGCTCTTCAAATCATCTGGGCCCATGGGTGGATTAATGGCATCCAGGGTTCAGACTCTGTGGGCACCCGGTCATGTGATGGGGTCGTGCAACGGGGTCATCATATACCTGAACCAGATCATTCCAGAAAAACAGTTGCTGAGTGAAACTCCACTTCTCACCTATCACACATTAACAGTTCCTATCACCAGATCACACATATAACTGGCAGCTTTTGCTTTGACCAAAAGATTTTTCAAGCTGCCACCATAACACGGTAGACCCTTTTGGCCAGGCCCTACTCTATTGTAACCTATTAAATATTTGTTAAAATATGCAATACAATTTAGGTATATTTTTATTTATTTTTCATTTTTTAAAATGACCAATAATATCACATACAAGGAACAAATACAACACCATGACCAGACCACATATTACCATCAGTGACCGAATAATATCACATACAAAGAACAAATACCCCCGCACCATGACCAGACCACATATTACCACCACAAATTGACCAAATAGCACATACAAGGGACAAATACCGCAATATCATGACCGACCACATATTACCACCACATAGTGACTGAATACTACAATACTGATCAGTAATAAAAAAAAACAATTCTATCACCATAAGTGCCATTATACACAGGAGCTCTGTATATATTATACAGTGTATAGTGTCAGTGTACAGGTAACACACTGACTCACCAGTGATGTCTGTAGGTGAAGTCCTTCATCATTCATCCAGTGCATACCGCCATCACTTCATCAAGCCAGGACTCGTCTCTGCAGGAAATAACACAGTTATCTTGAGCTCCGCTTGCAGAACACATTACTTAATTTTTCCCAACTTCTACATTACACCACACGAAGAAAGAAAGGCGACATAGTGTCACTCTGCACAGTAACAGGACCGCCCCTCCATTTAAAACAGTATACTCAAAAAATGAAATAAATACATCACTGCAGTAATACTATCCCTTAATTAGCCCCTATGGTAATAATAATATTCCCCATCCTGGCCCATATGATCTCCCCATCCTGCCCCATCAGTCTCCATCGTATCCATCCTGCATCATGATCCTGCACGATCTGTCTCCAATTCTGCCCCATGTCTTTTGGTCTGCCCTGTGTCTCCAATCATGCACCGTATCTATATTCTTCCTATGTCTCCTATCTTGCCCCATCTGTCTCCAGTCCTGCCCCCAGTGTGTCCAGCATCTCTGCCCCCAGTGTCCAGCATCTCTGAAACCAGTGTCCAGCATCTCTGCCCCCAATGTGTCCAGCATCTCTGCCCCAATGTGTCCAGCATCTCTGCCCCAATGTGTCCAGAATCTCTGCCCCAAATGTGTCCAGCATCTCTGCCCCCAATGTGTCCAGCATCTCTGCCCCAATGTGTCCAGCATCTCTGCCCCAATGTGTCCAGCATCTCTGCCCCAATGTGTCCAGCATCTCTGCCCTCAATGTGTCCAGCATCTCTGCCCCCAGTGTCCAGCATCTCTGCCCCCAATGTGTCCAGCATCTCTGCCCCCAATATGTCCAGCATCTCTGCCCCCAATGTGTCCAGCATCTCTGCCCCCAATGTGTCCAGCATCTCTGCCCCTCATATCCTCTTTTCAAGTTATTGCTGCTATATCCCAAATTATCCCCTGATGAGCCCCCATACTGGGAGGGGGCGAAACGCGTAGGGATGGCGATATTGGACATATTACGTCACATATTCAGATAAGTCTATTGTTGTCATGGCAGACTGTATAGAATATTTACTTAGAGCAATATAGCTTTACCTGCGGTATGATGATCATGAGGCATTGGTCTCATGTGTATGGGTTCCTATATGTACCGGTTAACCTGATATGAGATACACTGCATGAGGTAATTGATAGACACAAATGTATCCATGTGCAGCATAATAGTCAGTATTAACCAGCAACAGTTATTTTCTTGTTTCCTTGTTTTTTTAATTTGCTTTAATCATTCAATTTATTTTTTCTGATTCTTCTTAAGCCGCATACACATGTTTGCTTTGATGACTGTTAGGCCATAAACAAATGTATGATATATATTATCTAGGGCTTCTATATAATATTGGCTAACTGGATATGAGATACACCATATGAGATATCTGATGGAAAATATATGTACCTATATGCAATACAAAGGTTGATAACAAATAATAGATATTATTTTTTTTTTCATTGTGTTGTTTTTTTCATTTTTCTTTAATCATTTTTTTCATTTTTTATATATCTGAATGCCTTAGTATAAGTCTGCCTTGATGACCTCTAGGTCATAACTAAGCTATTGTATCTATTTTTGAAGACAGCGGTGTGTTAATATACACATAAGAGGTCTTTATTACATGATCTCTACGTCTTTGAGCATAAGAGATTTGTACTCTATTGTACCCTCTGGCCACTGGTTATGAGTAACCTTGTGTATTTACCCTTAAGCTTCATCCTATACTATAGGTTTTATTAAATCATAGTATCTTTACTGTTTTATTATAGCAAAATAGGAATATTGGAGACCTATACGTCTCAAACAGTTTTTTCTGGGGCTGCTGTGATAGGCAATCTATGCAGGTTAGACGTTCTGATCTTTATATCTCAGCACTTAGGGTACATATTTTGCTGGACTTTTTGCAGCACTATTTTGCTGTCCGTTTTTAGGTTTTCTGTTTTTTCACTTTTTTCACTTGTTAGTGTGACCTAGGTCTTTGTGTGTGTATGATGTTGGGGTTCGGGCGTGGGTAGTTGATAGGGCCCAGCGAGGGCAAGAAGGGACAGTCTACATGGAGCGGGGGCGAATTTTAGGGTGCCAACCTCCGCTGTTAGGAAGGTGTGAGCTCTATTAGGGCCACTAACAGGGACTGTGTCAGAAATATTTTCTCTTCATCTAAACAGTTCCTGTGGTATGTTTACTATTTTTTCTACCCCGTTCGGATCTAGGTGTTTTTGATGTCGGTGGTCATTACGTATTTAACTATCTATTAAGATTTTAATATTAATCATTAAAAAGATATTTTTTAGGATATTGTTGTTTTTTTGGTTGCTAGACAGCATCTCTGCCCCCAATGTGTCCAGCATCTCTGCCCCCAGTTTCCAGCATTCTGGCCCGGGTCCCCCAGATTGCCGCTCTCAATAAAAAAACAAAAAAAAACGAGTTCTTCTCACCTGACCGCGCTCCTTCGGCGAAGCTCCCTCCTTGCAGCTGAAGTGCGCACTCGCCGGCGACTGAAAATGACATCAGACGCCGGCGATGTGCACACTGCGGCTGACGTCAGCTGCCAGCCTCCGATTGGCTGCCGACTGTTAACTTTTGCCTCGCGGGCACGGGACCACACGTCAAAATCGTTAAACTGCCACAGCGCTGGTAGGGGCCCGGTGAGCAGATGAGATGGGGCCCGATGCGGGCCCCCTTTGCCCTCCGGGCCAATACGCCGGTCAGGGCAGTAATGCTCTTATGGCGGTGGTCAATCTGAGTGGTAGCCCAGGGCCACCCACACCACTGGGCCCTGGGCAACCGCCCAGATTGACCTCATTATAATCCGCCCCTGTCTGGACCCATACTGTCTTGGGACAGTATGGATTATCTTGATACTGGACCAGTGAGGGATATGGCTGTTTATTTATTTATTTCCTTTCCAGGGGATATGGGCATCGGTAGATTAGGCATAAAGGTGGTTATTATTTAATGTTTTTTAATGGTGTCATGGGCTTCAATGGATTAGGAATAAAGATGAGTATAACTGTGATTTTCTATTTTTCTTTAAAAAAAATTGTCAATGTCTTTCTTTCAATTAAAGAATTTTATTTTGGCTGTGTCTTTTTAACTAACTATGGAGTTAGTAATGGGGGTGTCTTATAGACAGCTGACAATGCAAAGCTGACATCAGCCCACAACTAGTACTTCACTTGCCACCTCACCAGGGCAAGTGGGAAGAGTGAAGCTAAGTGTCTGATTTGGTGCATCTTATTGAAGTGCCTTTTCTAGGGCGTCTGAGAGCTGATGTTTTTAATCTGGTAGAGGACAAATATTTATGGTCCTTTCCTAAGCTTTTAATATCAACCCGCAGCTGTCTGCATAACCTTTGCTGGTTATTGATCATAGGGGGACCCACATCATTTTTTGGTGGGGTCTCCCCTATAATAGCCATTAAATGCTAAGCAAATAGCTGTGCGCTGATATTAATAGCCTGGGAACTTTTATGGCTATTGGTTCCTTCCCAGAATATTAACATCAGCCTTCAGCCATAAAAAAAATTGAAAAAAAAATGCGTGGGAGAGCCCCATAATTTTCATTAGCAGCAGAGGAAAAGCCAACGGCTTAAAACTGATGTTAATTTTCTGTGAAGGAGCCAATAGCAATAAAGGTTTCAAAGCTATTAATATCAGCTCACAGCTGTTTGCTTAACCTTTACTGGTTATTATAGGGGAGACCTTGCAAAAAAAAGGTGTGGGATTCTCCCTATACTCAATAACCAGCAAAGGCTATGCAGAAAGCTGCAGGCTGATATTAATAGTATAGGAAGGGGACATGAATATTGCCCCCCTCCCAGACTAAAAACATCAGCTCTCAGCCTTCCTAGACATGGTGCATCAATAAGATGGCGCTTAGCTTCACTGTTCCCTCTTGCCCTGGCACGATGTCAAATGGGGTAATAGTTGTGAGTTGATGTCAGCTTTGCATTGGCAGCTGGCAGGGGTTAGTAATGGGGATGAATATATAACAATATGTAAGAGCACTTGAGCACCATGCGATACTCGGCACTGCTTGGAACTCAATCAAGCACCCAAATACTAAATCGATTATCGAGTCATCATTATTGTTTATGTATACTGCTATATAAATGCAAGCTGTGTTACAGAGAATTATTTTGAATATGAATATCTACTATATAATTGTCTAAGAGTCACTTCTGTCTGTCTGCCTGTCTGTCTGTCACAGATATTCATTGGTCGCGGCCTCTGTCTATCATGGAAATCCAAGTCGCTGATTGGTTGTGGCAAAACAGCCACGACCAATCAGCGACGGGCACAGTCCGGAAGAAAATGGCCGCTCCTTCCTCCCCGCAGTCACTGCCCGGCGCCCGCATACTCCCCTCTGGTCACCGCTCACATAGGGTTAATGCCGGCAGTAACGGACCGCATAATGTCGCGGGTAACTCACTCCGTTACCGCCGCTATTAACCCTGTGTGACCAA
This sequence comes from Ranitomeya imitator, assembly GCF_032444005.1. Taxonomy (NCBI): domain Eukaryota; kingdom Metazoa; phylum Chordata; class Amphibia; order Anura; family Dendrobatidae; genus Ranitomeya; species Ranitomeya imitator. The sequence continues at coordinate 516,481,839 of NC_091287.1, forward strand.
GTTTTTACTATTGATGCTGCCTATGCAGCGTCAATAGTAAAAACATCTAATGTTAAAAATAATAAAAAAAATAAAAAATCATTATATACTCACCTTCCGCCGCCTTTCCCGCTCCTCGCGATGCTCCGGTGACCGCTCCATGCAACCGGCAGGTTACGGTGGCAATGATGGTATGCGACAAGAACCTGCCATGACGTCACGATCATGTTACTGCGACGTCATCACAGGTCCTGCGTGCCTGCGTGAGAAGGACCTGCCATGACGTCACGGTCATGTGACCGCGACGTCATCACACCCTGGGACCGGAAGTTGCCACGCGGTGACAGAACTACAAGGGGCCCTCGGATCGGAAGGTGAGTATGTTTATTTTTTATGTTTTAACCTGTGACATATGTGGCTGGGCAATATACTACGTGGCTGGGCAATATACTGTACTACATCACTGGGCAATATACTACATGGCTCTGTGCTGTATACTACGTCGCTGTGCAATATACTACGTGGCTGGGCAATATACTACATGGCTGGGCAATATACTACGTCACTGGGCAATATACTACGTAACTGGGCAATATACTACGTAACTGGGCAATACACTACGCAACTGGGCAATATACTACGTGGCTGGGCAATATACTACGTGGCTGGGCAATATACTATGTCACTGGGCAATATACTACGTAACTGGGCAATATACTACGTAGCTGGGTAATATACTACGTGGCTGGGTAATATACTACGTGGCTGGGCAATATACTACGTCACTGGGCAATATACTACATGGCTGGGCAATATACTACGTAACTGGGCAATATACTACAAGGCTGGGCAATATACTATGTGGCTGGGCAATATACTACATGGGCTGTGCAAAATACTACGAGGACATGCATATTCTAGAATACCCGATGCATTAGAATCAGGCCACCGTCTAGTAATATATAATGCCTCATGGAGGTACAATACAATGGCCAGGGAGTGACACACACATTTCATTGTTATTTTGGCCTTCAACTTCCATAACAGTGATACCCATAGGTTTTGTAAAACACTTTATATTTCTATATTTTAACCCCTTCCCAACCTGTGATGCCACGTAGGCGTCATGAAAGTCGATGCCAATCCGACCTGTGACACCTATGTGGCATCATGGAGGGATTGCGTCCCTGCAGATCGGGTGAAAGGGTTAACTCCAATTTCACCTGATCTGCAGGGACAGGGGGAGTGGTACTTTAGCCCAGGGGGGTGGCTTTGCCCCAACGTGGCTACGATCGCTCTGATTGGCTGTTGAAAGTGCAACAGCCAATCAGAGCAATTTGTAATATTTCACCTATGAAATTTGGTGAAATATTACAATCCAGCCATGGCCGATGCTGCAATTTCATCGGCATCGCTGGAGACCATGATCTGACCCCCCCACCGACTGACAGCGGCGATCTGCCGCCGCTGTCAGTCTTTCCTCCCCTCTGTTTTGTGCTCCGCTGCCCTCTGCTGCTTTCCTTTTCCCTCCTCTCTGCTCCGGTGCCCCCCCGCTGTCCGATCCCACCCCCCCTACTGCTGGAGTCCCGGGGACCCTCCCAGTGTCCGTCCGGCATCTTCGATGGGCACCGCCATCTTCCAAAATGGCAGGCGCATGCGCAGAGCAGGGTTGGGATTAGGGTTAGGGCTGTGTTGGGGTTAGGGTTGTGGTTAGGGGTGTGTTGGGGTTAGGGTTGTGATTACGGTTATGGTTAGAGTTGGGATTAGAGTTAGGGTGTGTTGGGGTTTGTGTTGGAGTTAGAATTGAGTTGTTTAGGCACATCAGGGGGTCTCCAATCACGACATGGCGCCACCATTGATTCCAGCCAATCTTGCATTCAAAAAGTCAAATGGTGCTCCCTCCCTTCCGAGCCCCGACGTGTGCCCAAACAGTGGTTTACCCAAACATATGGGCCATAAGCATACTCAGGAAAAATTGTACAACAATTTTTGGGGTCTACTTTCTCCTGTTACCCCTGGAAAAATAAAAAAATGGAGGCTAAAAAATTATTTTTGTGGGGAACAAAAAGATTTTTTATTTTCACGGCTCTGCGTTATAAAATTCTGCGAAGCACTTGGGGGTTCAAAGCACTCACCACAAATCTAGATAAGTTCCTTGGGGGGTCTAGTTTCCAAAATGGGGTCACTTGTGGGGGGTTTCTACTGTTTAGGTACATCAGGGGCTCTGCAAACGCAACGTGATGCCCGTAGACCATTCCAGCAAAGTCTGCATTTCATAACGTCACTACTTCCTTTCCAAGCCCCGACGTGTGCCCAAACAGTGGTTTATCCCCACATGTTGGGCATCAGCGTACTCAGGACAAACTGGACAACAAATATTGTAATTCAGTTTCTCGTGTTACCTTTGTGAAAATAAAAAATTGAGGGCTAAAAAATCATTTTTGAGGAAAAAAATATTTTTTTATTTTCATGGCTCTGCGTTATAAACTTTTGTGAAGAACTTGGGGTTTCAAAGTGCTCACCACACATCTCGATAAGTTCCTTGGGGGGTCTAGTTTCCAAAATGCGGTCACTTGTAGGGGGTTTCTACTGTTTAGGCACATCAGGGGCTCTGCAAATGCAACGTGATGCTCGCAGACCATTCCATCAAAGTCTGCATTTCAAAACATCACTATTTCACTTCCGAGCTCTGCCATGCGCCCAAATAGTGATTTACCCCCACATATGGGGTATGAGCATACTCAGGACAAACTGGACTTGTGAAAATAAAAAATTGTGGGCTAAAAAATAATTTTTGAGGAAAGAAAAATGATTTTTTATTTTCATGGCTCTGCGTTATAAACTTTTGTGAAGCACTTGGGGTTTCAAAGTGCTCATCACACATCTAGATGATTTCCTTGGGGGGTCTAGTTTCCAAAATGGTGTCACTTGTGGGGAAGTTCAAATGTTTAGGCACACAGGGGCTCTCCAAATGCGACATGGTGACCACTAACGATTGGAGCTAATTTTTCATTCAAAAAGTCAAAAAACGCTCCTTCCCTTCCGAGCCTTGCCGTGGTTTACCCCCACATGTGAGGTATCGGTGTACTCAGGAGAAATTGTCAAACACATGTTAAGATCCATTTAATCCTGTAGCCTATGAGAAAATGAAAAAATTGTGGCTAAAGGAATTTTCTTGTGAAAAAAAGTACTTTTTCATTATTATGGATCAATTTGTGAAGCACCTGGGGTTGAAAGTGCTCACTATGCATTTATATAAGTTTCCAAACGCGACATAGTGTCCGCTAAAGATTGGAGCCAATTTTTCAATCAAAAAGTAAAATGGCGCTGCTTCCCTTCCGAGCCCTGTTGTGCGCCCAAACAGTGATTCCCCCCCACATATCGGGCATCGCCGTACTCAGGACAAATTGTACAACATCTTTCGGGGTCCAGTTTATCCTTTTACCCTTGGGAAAGTAAAAAATTGTTGCTAAAATTTCATTTTTGTGACTAAAAAGTTAAATGTTAATTTTTTCCTTCCATGTTGCTTCTGCTGCTGTGAAGCACCTGAATGTGGTTTTGAGCACCTTGAGGGTGCAGTTTTTAGAATGGTGTCACTTTTGGGTATTTTCAGCCATATAGATCCCTCAAAGTGACTTCAAATGTGAGGTGGTCCCTAAAAAAATGGTTTAGTAAATTTAGTTGTAAAAATTAGAAATCGCTGGTCAAATTTTAATCCTTATAACTTCCTAGCAAAAAAAAATTTGTTTCCAAAATTATGCATTTGTAAAGTAGACATGTGGGAAATGTTATTTATTAACTATTTTGTGTCACATAACTCTTTGGTTTAACAGAATAAAAATAAAAAATTTGAAAATTGCAAAATTTATAACATTTTCGCCAAATTTCTGTTTTTTTTCACAAATAAATGCATAAATTATCGACCTAGATTTATCACTAACATGAAGCACAATATGTCACAAAAAAACGATCTTAAAATCACTAGGATCCGTTGAAGCGTTCTTGAGTTATTACCTCATAAAGGGACACTGGTCAGAATTGCAAAAAATGGCCAGGTCATTAAGGTCAAAATAGGCTGGGTCATGATGGGGTTAAATTACAGAAGCTACTGTTTTGAACGAACATTTTTAAGGAGGCATAAAAATAAGTTGCATTATTATGGAATATTAAAGAAATCAGCTTTCAAATATACAGTACTTTATTGTTCTTATCATTACCTAATAGCCTGGGCAGTCTGGTCAAGTCATTAGCTAAGATAGTCTTCTTCTTTATGACAGCTGATGAAGAGACAGAAACTAGGGCTCACTTCTCTAGTAAACTGAGGCACACAGCCAGCCTCCTTCAATACATCACTGACACATAGAGAAGGAAGGGCTCAGTATCAATTATTGTGGCTAAATATCTGCCCAAATATACACTCCTCATAAAAGTAAAAATTCAGGATGAGTAGAGTTCATACATACTATTAATGTTTACATGAACAAATATTTATAAAATTATCAACATTAGAAAGGTAAAAAAAAATTATGATACTGATATTCAGTAAATATTTGAGTCAGATAGTTGATAAGTGATAAACACAGATGACAAATACAAGCAACTTCTCTACCCCTGAGGTGTGAGAATGAAAGAGGAAACTTCTGCTCTCTTTGGTATGAGAAGTGGTAACATGAAGAAAAGCTCCTGTATCCTAACCACGCCAGGTTGCTGGACGTTCTTCAGACAAGAGATGTCAATCATAAGCTGTGTCCTTTCTTCTTCTTGTCACCGGAACATTTCTCCTTACTTTATACTTCTTAACATTAAACAAGTGCTGCATGTGAGTAAAACTGTCATTGAGTCCACATCTTAATAATTTTAGAGCTCATTATCGCAAGCAAGTTCACGCTTCTGCCAGGGTAAGGAAGAGCACACTACGACAGTCAGATCCCCCATAAAGAAGTGCACTCTGCCATCTGATCAATAAACACATTACTCTCCACAAAACTGTTGGATGACTGGCGTAGACTACAGTTGATGTGTGATACAAGAGCATGCTATGGCATAGTTAATGAGGTCATGTCACCAAAATGTGAACACTAAACTGGGTACATGATGTAATAGTGGCTGCTGAGCAGAATAAAATGTTTTTTGTTTCTTTATGTTTTTTTAATTTCACCTCTCTGCTGCAAGATATTAGCAGTCAACGTTTTATGGCTTCTATTTAGGTCGTTTTTCCTGATCCAAGTGATTGTTATCAGATAGTTTTCGTTTGGGTCATCTACATCTTCCACGTATATGAGGCTGAAAAATTATCATAAGCAGACAGTAACACTCAAGAGAAGGAAGGAAGATCATGCCGCCACCATAGCTTACAGCTTAAGAGTTTCTCAGAACATCTGAGTTCAGATTTGCCAAATTGTAAACCCTTCTATCAACTTTATCCTATCATAGCACTTTCAGCGCTGCTGTACTGCCCCTCCCCCCACACTGCTTGTTTAGAGATGTGTCAGTATTCACACTTATGTCTGCTGTGATCAGTCAATTTGAGCTCACTTTACCTTGATCTCAGTGCTGCTTTTATGTCTCACATAGGGGTAACTTGCTTACTTTGGACTACTCCTGTGTGAGATATAATGACACCCTGCTCTGATCTCACTGCAGAGTGATTACAAGTTAAGCACAATAGACATTAGTGTGATTACTGACACATCTCTGTACATGCAGTGTGGGAGAACAGCAGTACAGCAGAGGTGACAGTGCTCTGAGAGGAGGAGAGCTGATAGAATGGTTTGTAATTTGACACTACTAGCTCAGCTGCACTGGCCCTCCTCCCACAGGAGATCAGGAAGGTTTCATTACATCTCACACACTGAGAAAATTGCTCTAAGCTATTGTGGGTGTGTTTTTCTTTCCACGATGTGTTGCTGCTTGCTTGTGATTGGTCAGTATCATACAGGAGAAAGAATACACAATCTCAAATAAATCTCTCAGATAACATCCATTTGAAGTTAACAAAAAATAACTCATTAATTGGCCAAATACTTCGATTGCTAAAATATCAGATTTGGAGAGGTGAAATTAAGAAAAAAAAGTTTTATGCCACTCTGCAGCCACTAGAATATTGTATATCCAGTTCAACAAGTTAAATTTGGAGATAGGCTCTCTTTAAAGGGTAAAACAGTAATGTGAACAATTGAACAGCTGGATAATATGTCCCTCCAAGCTTTGTTATAGGCAGACAAATAGTAAACTAAAAATTAAAGAAATAGCAAAACTTTATACTACTAATTATCAAACTGTTAAAAAATTCAAAATCAAACTAATTTTTACTTTTACTTTTTTTTTAATTATTTTTGCTTTTTTTTTGTTCTTGTTAACAGCAAACTCAGATCAAATTACTCAGAAGCCCAGGTACACCTATTTTCATTCTAGGGAACCTGCCCATGTTTTATTTCCAGCACCCATGTATAATATTTTGCACCCAAAAAATAACGCTGGGACATAAGGATTTTGCTCTATAAGAGGCAATGGCTTTCAAAGGGCTCATATTACTGTTTTGCTATATGCATTCTTGTTATTATGCTATTAAGTATTTATTTGTAACAGAATATTTATAACCAGACATGAACAGTGAAAAAGGTATGACTCTCTAGGAAGAGAAAGGTTAGAATTAAATACACAATATCCAGTATATGACTTTCCTTTTTACCGGTCATTTTTATTTAAGAAAAAACAGGAACATACGCCAGTGTCCTGACAAAGACATTCTCCAAGACCATAGAAGAAGTCAACAGAGTCTACAATGTCATTGTTTATTCAGTGGTTCAGTTTGCAGTCCTCCTGCTGTTCTATCTCATTATAATGGAGAAGGAAAAGTGTTGTGACCAGATTTCCCAAGGACATCATTTATATACATGTTACAAAAGAGAAAAAAGTATTTCATTTTATATGTTGTAGGTCATTTTGCTTACAGCTACCTGAAAGTGTGTGTTGGATTATATAATTACTAGCTAAGCAGAGAAGAGAGGACACATTTCAATTCATCATTGATTCCAGTTAATAAAATAAATACTTACATAAATAAATAATATTTGTACTTTCACTGTCTCCTATAACTACTTGCCTCTAAAAAAAAGGAAAAAAAGAGGCAGCACTCCAATATAAACCAAAATACCAAAAGGACTACAATAGTCCTGGTGGTGTGGAGACGTTTCGGCTACAATGAGCCTTTCTCAAGCCAGGCTTTTGTATGTTGGTATTTTGGTAAATATTCGAGTGCTGCCTTGTTTTTCATTTTTTATATACTATTGCAAGGAAGGGATTTTATGCTTGGGAGGCCTTGCACCCGAATAATTGCTGTATGTGTGCTGTTCCAACTTTTTTTCTTACTTCCCATCTATGCTACATTATATTTAAAAAGCTCCTCCTTCATTCTCATCCTCATTCCTACTTCCATTTTGATGCCAATCATTGGTGTGGTCAGTGGAAGGGCGGTGCTATCATGGATGAATAATTGACCAACTGCAGATTTCATCGGCGCTTCGCACGCTCGCATCCTGCCTCCATTTGAAGTAGGACTTCCGTAACGGCGCTCAGTGACCTGCATGTGGAGCCCATGCGGGTCACCTGATGTGGTATCACCGGAAGTCCGGAGGAAGGGAGAACGTGCGTGCGCACTGCTGCATTCGTCACAATGTTTACTATAGTGACCAAGTATTGATACAGAGGACACGTGCGCATTACTTCAGCTGATAAAGGGCAACGCCAGACATCAAACAGGGGAAGGAATGTGCGCATGCGCATAATGCGTGATAGTAGAGACCCAGTTAAGGTATCGGAAAGTGAATAGAAAAGGTGTTGGTGGGATAAAATTAAGTAGTGGAAGCATACTGGGAAAATGAAAATACAGGAAGGGTAAAGTGCCATAGTGAAAGTGCAATCAGGGACCAAAGAGTCAAAAGATATGCATAAACAGCATTTTATTTATAGTGCATGAAAAACAATTATCTAGATGGCATAGCCATGAAAAGGTGTACTGTAAAGTGTGATAATTGCTAGTATTCCTGCAGGGAAAAGAGCAAAAAGTTATAAAATTAACCCCTTAGTGACAGGGCCAATTTTTCTGCTTAATGACCGGGCCAATTTTTGCAATTCTGATCACAGTCACTTTATGTGGTTATAACTCTGGAACGCTTCAATGGATCCCACTGATTCTGAAACTGATATTTTCATGACATATTGTACTTCATGGTAGCTGTAAAAGATTTTCAATATGACTTGCGTTTATACATGAAAAAAAGCGAAATATGGTGAAAATTTTGAAAACTTTGCAATTTTCAAACTTAGAATGTTTATGCCCTTAAATCAGAGAGATATGTCACACAAAATACTTAATAAATAACATTTACCACATGTTTACTTTACATCAGCACAATTTTGGAAATAGTTTTTTTTTTATTAAGAAGTTATAACGGTTAAACGTTGACCAGCGATTTCTCATTTTTACAACAAAATTTACAAAACCATCTTTTTAGGGACCACATCAAATTTGAAGTCACTTTGAGGGGTCAATATATCAGAAAATACTAAAAAGTGACACCATTCTAAAAACTGCACCCCTCAATGTGCTCAAAACCACATTCAAGAAGTTTATTAACCCTTTACGTGCTTCACAGGAATTGAAGCAATGTGGAAGGAAAAAAATGAACATTTATCTTTTTTCACAAGCATTTTAATTCAGAACCTATTTTTATATATTCACATGTGAAAAAAGAGAAAATTAACCACAAACTTTGTTCTGCAATTTCTCCTGAATATGCCGATACTCGATATGTTGGGATAAACCACTGTTTGGGTACATGGCAAGGTTACATGGCAAGGTCCAGTCAATGCAGAATTGACTGGAATTGAGACGCCATGTCGCATTTGGAGAGCCCCTGATGTGCCTAAACAGTAAAAAAAAAAACACAAGGGACCCCATTTTGGAAACTAGACCCCCCTCTCCGAGAAACTTATCTAGATGCGTGGTGAGCTCTTTGAACCCCCAAGTGATTCACAAAAGTTTCAAATACAGAGCCGTGAAAATAAAAAATCATATTTTTTCCACAAAAATGATTTTTTTTTTCACCAAATTGTTATTTTCTTAATGGTAAGAGGAGAAATTACACCACCAAAGTTGTGGTGCAATTTGTCATGAGAATTTTGATACCCCACATGTGTGGGTAAACCACTGTTTGGGTGCATGGCAGGGCTCAGAAGGGAGGGAGCACCATTTGACTATTATGTCACGTTTGGAGACCCCCCTGATGTACGTAAACAGTGGAAACACTGACATGTCGCCGCTTTGATGTGGGCTCACTGCCGGAGCCCAAACCAAAGCAGGGGATCTGACCTGGGACGTCCTATCCCGTCCGAGGTCAGAAAGGGGTTAAGTACCCTTAGCTGCCGCCGTTTAAAGGCGTATCGGTGGTCATTAAGGGGTTAAAGGGAAATAATACATTTATCTAAATGTATACATGCATATGAATATGAAAAGTTGAAAATACGTAAATTATGATTAACCATGATTCAATCATTGGTGTGTTCAGTGGAAGGGTGGTGCTATTTTGGAGAAGTAAGTGACCAATTGCAGATTTCATTGGCGCATCGCACGCTCGTATCCTGCCTCCATGTGAAGTAGGACTTCCGCCCATCCACTGAACACAACAATGATTGAATCCACATTAAACTTTTCTTTCTTACAATCTCTCCCATTGGACAACTAATTGTATATAACATGCCACTTCCCCACTTTATGACATCCCCCGGAAGAAGCTTTTTCAAAACGGCATAGGGGTAGGGGATGTGCAGCTGTCCTGGCCTTCATCTGTGTCTTGATACCTCCAGTCCTTTCAGGTGATGCCATTCTGTTTTGTCCTATATACTTATTCTTTACATGGCATTCCGTGATTTAACTTGCATTAATCACTGCTGAATTATGTCTGTGAATATGTATCCTCATGTATGCTGGCATAAAAGCCTGTCCAGTAGCAATTATTAATTAGGTTCCTTTTTTGCACTAAGCACTTTTTCAGAACCTTCTGCATACTCCTATTATCATTAATGAGACAGAACTGAATGTATTGGCATAGCTGATAATTAATTGTATACTATATTGCATCCCTATATCATGAGATCTTGAATTGTATGGTTGGCCCAGCTTCATTTTTGCTTGTACACATCCCTGCTTTTTATTTTTAATTATATATCAGTAAATCATGAATTTTATATTGTTGCTGGAATCACTTAGCATCCTTAGGCGGTAAAATACTGCTATTTTGGAAAGTGTAAGTTCCACAGTATATATAAGAAAAACTCAACATACCCTACCAAAAACAAACATTGAGGCCTAAGGCTAGGCATTGGCACACATTAGTGGTAAGAATGCCATTTTTTTGTTATAGTTGTAAAACAAATGAAATTGATGCAGAAAACCGATAAATCTCATGAAAGACGCAGCAGCACCTGACTGGCTAGAAAAAGAGCTGACATTATACCAGAAAAATACTGCTTTGTCTATTCTGGTCACAATGACGGACCCTGTAACATAGCCTTCTGACAAAAAGGTGTGTGAATCTAGGCTTATACCACCATTGTGTTGATGGATAACAATGAGTTTGTCTAGAAAGTCTGATCTGAAAAGTAGAGACGCTTGGCCGGAATAGACATGGATCCATTTTTAACCCCTTAGTAACAGAGCCAATTTGGTACTTAGTGACAAAGCCAATTTTTACGATTCTGACCATTGTCACTTTATGTGGTCATAACTCTGGAAAGCTGTAATGGATCCCACTGATTTTGAGATTGTTTTTTTGTGACCTATTGTACTTCATGTTAGTGTTGACATTTCTTCACTATGACTTGCGTTTATTTATGAAAAAAATGGAAATATGGGGAAAGTTTGGAAAATTTTGCAAGTTTTGGAAGTTATAAGGGTTAAAAGTTGACCACTGCCAGTGATTTCTTATTTTCCCAACAAAATTTACAAAACCATTTTTTAGGGACCGCCTCACATTTGAAGAGACTTTGAGGGATCAATATAACAGAAAATACCCAAAAGTGACACCATTCCAAAAACTGCACACCTCAAGGTGAGCAAAACCACATTCAAGAAGTGTATTAAACCTTCAGTTGCTTCACGAGATCTAAAGCAATGTGGAAGGAAAAAATTAACATTTTACTTTTTTCACAAAAAATTCACTTTTGAACCAATTTTTGCGATCACATCAGAGGAGAGAGAAATTAAATGGAAATCCAGACTTCTTTTTGCGGTCGCCGTTATACCATTAATATTGGCGATCACAACACTGGTGTCGGTAAAAACCGTCCCGAATCATGTTTTCTTGGGTCCCAGCTTCTCTCCGTAGCTGAGACCCAGGAGAAATTCCGATTCTGATGGGGTGCTTTACACTTATTCCTCAGCGCCATTAAAAAGCGGTGCTGTGGTTTAAGTACCCTTAACTGCTGCCATTTAAAAGGCGTATTAGCAATGGTTAAGGGGTTAAATTTGATGTGTACAAGGATCAATTAAGCTGTATGGTACTATAATGTTCAAATGGAGCTGTGGGCATCATGGTGGCTCAGTTGTTAGCACAGTTGCTTTGCAGTGATTGGGTACTGGGTTCAAATCCCAACAAGGACAATATCTGCAAGGAGTTTGTATGTTCTCCCCATGTTTGAGGGTGGGGGGTGTTCTACTGGTTTTATACCACAGTCCATAAAAGTGCCGATAGGGAATTTAGATTGTGAACCTCAATGGGGACAGTGATGATAATGTTCCGTCATGGATGAAGGTGTTGGCGTCATTTAAATTGTTCCAGAAAATTAAGTATTTTTCCCAGAAAATTATTGCAATTACATGTGTTAAGGGTTGAGTTTCCGCCTCTGCACAGGGGGAATCTCGAATCATCTCAGCTGCCGTCTCCCATTCTTCTCCAGCAACAGTGGAGCCTGCTCAGCGGAGACGTCAGTCCCAGCGTCTTGCTCAGCCTGATATGGTGTGGATGATTACTGCTGCCTTTCCAGGCTGAGCCATTGTAGCCAGTACTGGTCAGCAGCGATCAGACGTCTCTGGGACTTAGTCCTGCTTTTCCCCTTCTGAGCATGGCCAGGGTAAGACCTCTCATTGGAGGTCGAGAGTCACATGCTCAGGTACTGTAGCAGCTCCCATTGGTCCTCTAGGAAGGTCCTGAAGTTGCTGCAGTTATAAAAGGTTTGCATGACCGCACGGCCATGCGCTAGTATTAACCTAAGTTATGAGCTTAGCGTCAGTGTGGTCATGCTTGCATGTGGTCAGGTTTCGGCTAAAATAAGCCCCTAGAAACTGGCACCTCTGGTGAGGAGTTTTTTGTGTGCTATGCTGACTGCATGACCACTGGCGGCTCTATTAGGTAGCTGTTTCCCTGTGAGGTTAACAGGGCACCTACTACTCAATATATATACTCGGTGCGTTCCGCTAACCCTAACAACATGTTTATTTCCTTTGTGTATATTGGAACAGCACTAAAAAAAAAACAGAGAAAAAAAGGCAAATTGGCCATCATTTCTCACAAAAACCCCAAAATGGGCTGGACTAAATTGTTAGCACCCTCAACTTAATATTTGCTTTCATATCCTTTCACATAAATAGCTGCAATTAATCACTTTCTATAATCATAAATAAGCTTTTCACAGCTCTCAACTGGTATTTTGGATAACTACTATTCTTTTGCAAACTGCTAGAGCTCTTTCATATTTTAAGGGTGTCTTCTCCCAACAACGATTTTAAGATCTCTCCACGGGTTTCCAATGGGATTTTGATCCACACGCATTTCTGTCCACTTCAGAACTCTCCAGCGCACTGTTTACATCCATCTCTGGGTGCTTTTTGAAGCATTGTCCTCCAAGAAACCCCAAAAACTAGTATGCACACCCAGCTTTCTGACACTGGTAATCTTCAGATTTCATGATGCCTTTTACACAGTCAAGGTACAGAGTGCCAGAGGCAATAAAACAACTGCAAAACATTTTTGAACCTCCACCATATTTATTTGTGTTCTCTTCTTTGAAGACCTCATTCAGCAATAAGGTGTTTTAATTACAGCAGGTCCATTACCCCTCCATAGAGAGAGAGAATTTTACTCTAAGAAGAGGTTTCACAGGTACCCATTCAGATGGAGACGTTTATTCTCAGCGAGGAAAGGCAAGTTTAGGACCTGGTATAAGAGAGATGCCGTAACGGGGCTACCACGTGCACATAAAATTGGCCATTTTTATGCGCTAAACGCTCTCATTTTTCATATTTCTAGTGCAGTAATGCAGTTCAATTTTCGTGTTTCATGTTTGCATGTTCTAGCGCTGCAGTGTGCTGCCTTATTTATTTGACTATATATGAGTTGGCGACTCTAGGTTCAGCACCTGTTCACACTTAGTCTATGTTTGGATGTGACGGTCAGTCTTTTGAAATGTATTCTTTAGCCTTTTGACTGAGCACTCCTCCTCCTAGTCACAGGTGTTTTAATAACAGCAGGTCCATTACCCCTCCATAGAGAGAGAGAATTTTAGTCTAAGAAGATGTTTCACAGGTACCCATTCAGATGGAGACGTTTATTCTCAGCGAGGAAAGGCAAGTTTAGGACCTGGTATAAGAGAGATGCCGTAAAGTGGCTACCAGGTACACATAAAATTGGCCATTTTTATGCACTAAACGCTCTCATTTTTCATATTTTTAGTGCAGTAATGCAGTTCAATTTTCGTGTTTCATGTTTGCATGTTCTAGCGCTGCAGTGTGCTGCCTTATATATTTGACTATATATGAGTTGGCGACTCTAGGATCAGCACCTGTTCACACTTAGTCTATGTTTGGATGTGACGGTCAGTCTTTTGAAATCTAACCTTTATGGGGGACAGAGAGGAACTGTTGGGACCTCATTGGAAGCCTTAGGCAGTAAGGGACTACTGTACTTGGAGGAAGGCTTTGATCTCCACCTGGTAAAGGGGACTCTGGATTTGCTTCCAAGCAGGCTGGACCCTGCCTCTCCTGTGATCTGGTGCCCTGGACTGCAGTTGCCTGAAGCATTCAGTAAACCCTAGTAAAGAGACTGCAAACCTGTGTCCTCATTCTTTACTACACCATTCACCATCTACCATCTACACACCGGGAGCCTTGGGGACCTACTTCACCTGTGGGAAGTTATACCATCTAGCTTCCATACCATCACCCCAGAGGACTCCTTTAAGCAGCATCGGTCCCTACTGACCGAATACCACATGTGACCTCACAAACACAAACTTTATTCATAAAACCCCTAAAAGACTTAACCTTTAATTGGGTGCCCAGGGTCATGGACAGGGTCGCAGCCACCATGACATCCCCTTTAAGACCGGACCTGGTACCAAGTACCCCATTGCCCAGGCAGGCGACTCAGTTGCACTTCAACATGTAACAGGCATAGGTCAACCACATCCTCTCCCTGCAGCAGATGCACCATCACCACTAGCATGCAACACAATCACATGACCATACCCTATTTAGTAACATAGTAACATAGTTAGTAAGGCCGAAAAAAGACATTTGTCCATCCAGTTCAGCCTATATTCCATCATAATAAATCCCCAGATCTACGTCCTTCTACAGAACCTAATAATTGTATGATACAATATTGTTCTGCTCCAGGAAGACATCCAGGCCTCTCTTGAACCCCTCGACTGAGTTCGCCATCACCACCTCCTCAGGCAAGCAATTCCAGATTCTCACTGCCCTAACAGTAAAGAATCCTCTTCTATGTTGGTGGAAAAACCTTCTCTCCTCCAGACGCAAAGAATGCCCCCTTGTGCCCGTCACCTTCCTTGGTATAAACAGATCCTCAGCGAGATATTTGTATTGTCCCCTTATATACTTATACATGGTTATTAGATCGCCCCTCAGTCGTCTTTTTTCTAGACTAAATAATCCTAATTTCGCTAATCTATCTGGGTATTGTAGTTCTCCCATCCCCTTTATTAATTTTGTTGCCCTCCTTTGTACTCTCTCTAGTTCCATTATATCCTTCCTGAGCACCGGTGTCCAAAACTGGACACAGTACTCCATGTGCGGTCTAACTAGGGATTTGTACAGAGGCAGTATAATGCTCTCATCATGTGTATCCAGACCTCTTTTAATGCACCCCATGTTCCTGTTTGCCTTGGCAGCTGCTGCCTGGCACTGGCTGCTCCAGGTAAGTTTATCATTAACTAGGATCCCCAAGTCCTTCTCCCTGTCAGATTTACCCAGTGGTTTCCCGTTCAGTGTGTAATGGTGATATTGATTCCCTCTTCCCATGTGTATAACCTTACATTTATCATTGTTAAACCTCATCTGCCACCTTTCAGCCCAAGTTTCCAACTTATCCAGATCCATCTGTAGCAGAATACTATCTTCTCTTGTATTAACTGCTTTACATAGTTTTGTATCATCTGCAAATATCGATATTTTACTGTGTAAACCTTCTACCAGATCATTAATGAATATGTTGAAGAGAACAGGTCCCAATACTGACCCCTGCGGTACCCCACTGGTCACAGCGACCCAGTTAGAGACTATACCATTTATAACCACCCTCTGCTTTCTATCACTAAGCCAGTTACTAACCCATTTACACACATTTTCCCCCAGACCAAGCATTCTCATTTTGTGTACCAACCTCTTGTGCGGCACGGTATCAAACGCTTTGGAAAAATCGAGATATACCACGTCCAATGACTCACCGTGGTCCAGTCTATAGCTTACCTCTTCATAAAAACTGATTAGATTGGTTTGACAGGAGCGATTTCTCATAAACCCATGCTGATATGGAGTTAAACAGTTATTCTCATTGAGATAATCCAGAATAACATCCCTCAGAAACCCTTCAAATATTTTACCAACAATAGAGGTTAGACTTACTGGCCTATAATTTCCAGGTTCACTTTTAGAGCCCTTTTTGAATATTGGCACCACATTTGCTATGCGCCAGTCCTGCGGAACAGACCCTGTCGCTATAGAGTCACTAAAAATAAGAAATAATGGTTTATCTATTACATTACTTAGTTCTCTTAGTACTCGTGGGTGTATGCCATCCGGACCTGGAGATTTATCTATTTTAATCTTATTTAGCCGGTTTCGCACCTCTTCTTGGGTTAGATTGGTGACTCTTAATATAGGGTTTTCATTGTTTCTTGGGATTTCACCTAGCATTTAATTTTCCACCGTGAATACCGTGGAGAAGAAGGTGTTTAATATGTTAGCTTTTTCCTCGTCATCTACAACCATTCTTTCCTCACTATTTTTTAAGGGGCCTACATTTTCAGTTTTTATTCTTTTACTATTGATATAGTTGAAGAACAGTTTGGGATTAGTTTTACTCTCCTTAGCAATGTGCTTCTCTGTTTCCTTTTTGGCAGCTTTAATTAGTTTTTTAGATAAAGTATTTTTCTCCCTATAGTTTTTTAGAGCTTCAATGGTGCCATCCTGCTTTAGTAGTGCAAATGCTTTCTTTTTACTGTTAATTGCCTGCCTTACTTCTTCGTTTAGCCACATTGGGTTTTTCCTATTTCTAGTCCTTTTATTCCCACAAGGTATAAACCGCTTACACTGCCTATTTAGGATGTTCTTAAACATTTCCCATTTATTATCTGTATTCTCATTTCTGAGGATATTGTCCCAGTCTACCAGATTAAGGGCATCTCTAAGCTGTTCAAACTTTGCCTTCCTAAAGTTCAATGTTTTTGTGACTCCCTGACAAGTCCCCCTAGTGAAAGACAGGTGAAACTGCACAATATTGTGGTCGCTATTTCCTAAATGCCCAACCACCTGCAGATTTGTTATTCTGTCAGGTCTATTAGATAGTATTAGGTCTAAAAGTGCTGCTCCTCTGGTTGGATTCTGCACCAATTGTGAAAGATAATTTTTCTTGGTTATTAGCAGAAACCTGTTGCCTTTATGGGTTTCACAGGTTTCTGTTTCCCAGTTAATATCCGGGTAGTTAAAGTCCCCCATAACCAGGACCTCATTATGGGTTGCAGCTTCATCTATCTGCTTTAGAAGTAGACTTTCCATGGTTTCTGTTATATTTGGGGGTTTGTAACAGACCCCAATGAGAATTTTGTTACCATTTTTCCCTCCATGAATTTCAACCCATATGGACTCGACATCCTCATTCCCTTCGCTAATATCCTCCCTTAAAGTGGACTTTAGACAAGACTTTACATAGAGACAAACCCCTCCTCCTCTCCGATTTTTACGATCCTTTCTAAACAGACTGTAACCCTGTAAGTTAACTGCCCAGTCATAGCTTTCATCTAACCATGTCTCGGTTATTCCCACTATGTCAAAGTTACCTGTAGATATTTCTGCTTCTAGTTCTTCCATCTTGTTTGTCAGGCTTCTGGCGTTTGCGAGCATGCAGTTTAGAGGATTTTGTTTTGTTCCAATCTCCTCACTGTGGATTGTTTTAGAAATGTTCTTACCTCCCTTCTGAGTATGTTTTCCTGGGTCGTCTTTGTTCGAGTCTAATGTTTTTCTTCCCGTCCCCTCTTCTTCTAGTTTAACGCCCTCCTGATGAGTGTAGCGAGTCTTCTGGCGAATGTGTGTTTCCCAGGTTTGTTGAGGTGTAGTCCGTCTCTGGCGAGGAGTCCATCGTACAAGTAATTCACACCGTGGTCCAGGAATCCGAATCCTTGTTGTCTGCACCATCGTCTTAGCCAGTTGTTTGCATCAAGGATCCTGTTCCATCTCCTGGTGCCATGCCCATCTACTGGAAGGATAGAAGAAAAAACTACCTGTGCATCCAGTTCCTTTACTTTCTTCCCCAACTCTTCAAAGTCCTTGCAGATTGTCGGTAGGTCCTTCCTTGCCGTGTCATTGGTGCCAACATGTATCAGAAGAAATGGGTGGACGTCCTTGGAGCTGAAGAGCTTTGGTATCCTATCGGTCACATCCTTGATCATCGCACCTGGAAGGCAGCATACTTCTCTTGCAGTTATGTCCGGTCTGCAGATGGCTGCTTCTGTGCCTCTCAGTAGTGAGTCTCCCACCACCACCACTCTTCGTTGCTTCTTGGCTGTACTTTTTGCTGTCACTTGTTGCTGTGTGCCCTTTTCTTTTTTGCTTGCTGGTATTGCTTCATTCTTAGGTGTGCCATCTTCATCCTCTACAAAGATTTGATATCGGTTCTTCAGTTGTGTGGTTGGTGATTGATGCTCTCCTCATGTTTTTTCCCCTAAAAAAAGTTCCTAATAGAGAAAAGGCTGGATTAGGGCACTCTGCATCATGCTGTATGGGCACACTGCACCAGGCTGCATTACGGGCGGGCTACACCAGAATTTATTAGGGGCATGCTGCGCCAGGCTGCATTATGGGCACGCTACACCAGTCTGTATTTCAGGCATAGTTTCGATATTGTTATTCTTCACTGCACACATTAGGTCATAATTTTTTCAGCCTTTTCAGATTTTATTTTCATCATCATTATTATTATTATTATTATTATATTTCTTTCCATTTTATCATCATTACTTTTTTGAATATGTATTTCATCGTAATTTGCACCTTGATTTTTCCCATATGTTTTGTTTTGTTTTTCTAAAGGCTTTATTATACACTGGCCAGTGTTTATACAATGCAATCTGTTTGATCATTATGTGTATTCCTACACATTGTACTTTCACTTTGTTCTATATTTTATCTGTAGTTGTATATTATTAGCTGTGGTTTCTATTTAGCCTATGTGTTTTCATATATTATAAGGTTTTTCTTTAATGTTTACATTTCAATATGAACCCTCTTGCAATTTGTTCCATCTAGAGCAGAATTTTCCAATTACAGGATTATCTTTCATTGTTAATGTTTATGTGTGGGTCTGTTTGCAGTTCCCAGAGGGATTTGCTTTGCAGGTCCATCTGAATGCTGCTGGCCTAATCCTTACATCTCTGGTACGCATGCGCGAGATGACTCGCTCTTCACATTACTGTCGGTGGGCAGACTATAGAGTACAACCTTCTTCCGGTTTTTCTTTTCTGCTCTTGCGCCGGTATCCTTAACAACCACAACTTACATTCCTCCAACAGCTGATTCTAGTTTACAGTTATATAATCACATATATATATATATATATATATATATATATATATATATATATACTCAAAAATATTTCACGGATCCGTACATTCCTCAACCAAGAATCTGCAAAAACTCTAGTCCATGCCCTCATCATCTCCTGCCTTGACTACTGTAACCTCCTGCTGTGTGCCCTCCCCTCGTACACTCTCGCACCCCTCCAAGCTATTCTAAACTCTGTTGCCCGACTAATTCACCTGTCTACCTCGCTATTCCCCGGCCTCTCCCCTCTGTCAATCTCTGCACTGGCCACTGGCTCCCCATTACTCAACAACTCCAGTTCAAAACCCTAACCATGACATACAAAGCCGTCCACAACCTGTCTCCTCCATACATCTCGTCTCCCGGTACTTACCAGCACACAACCTCCGATCCTCACAAGATCTCCTTCTTTATTCCCTTCTTATCTCCTCTTCCCGCAATCGAATACAAGATTTCTCTCGCACATCACCCCTACTCTGTAACTCTCTACCACAACATATCAGATTCTCGCCTACTGTCAAAACCATCAAAAAGAACCTGAAGACCCACCTCTTCAGACCAGCCTACAACCTGCAGTAACCACCACTCGACTAAGCCACTGCGCGACCAGCTCAACCCGCACGTATTGTATCCTCACCCATCCCTTGTAGATTGTGAGCCCTCGCGGGCAGGGTCCTCTCTCCTCCTGCTCCAGTTATGACTTGTATTGTTTAAGATTATTGTACTTGTTTTTATTATGTATACCCCTCCTCAGATGTTAAGTGCCATGGAATAATAAATAATAATAATAATATCTAAGATGTTTGCTGCACACCTCTTTACACAGGCCCCTGAGGAAGCCACAACCAGTGGTGACACGTCAGGCATGGGCATTTTTACTCTGTCATATGCATGATTTGTTGTTGACCCAGGTCTCTATGCTTTCATACTGACACCATTGGCATCACAACGTGCTTTATGTAGGTATTGTATATCTTTCACCTTTGCTTGTCTCCAGCAGCATTTTCAATTTCACATAGCATGTGTTTGCATTTGCTGTATCTGTCTGCTTATTGATTCATCTTGCATTTTTCAAATGGCTGCTATTTTGGTATTTATCCTGTATTAGACACTTTTCTGCTGCCTATCACATGTTCCTCATGTTGTTATTTAGATTCTGAGCTGTTTTCTTTGTAGCAGCACAGCCTTGCTAATAGCCATGCTGGACACATCATCTTGCTGCAGAGGCTCTTATAGCATGTCAATTATGAGAGGTTGATTTATTATTCACATCATGTAATTTACCTGGGCCATACTCATATAAAGAGATTCGACTCTTCATTCATTTCTTGACAGGGTTGGTCACCCTATTTTGGCTGATCATGGCTAGAGTCATGTTATTGACATTTAAATTGATTTTATATATTTTTTTGTGTAGCTCTCATCAATAAAGGACTATTTTATCTTATTATGTCTGGTGATTCCACTTTATATAGCTTGTCTTCGTCTTGGTTTCTGTATTACGGGCATGCTGCATCAGGCTTATGTTATTGGCATGCTGCATCAGCCTGTTTTATTACGGGCACACTACATCAGCCCTTATTAAATGCATGATTAGAAAACAAGGACGTATATGCAAAGAGTCAGGGATCCCCCCAAAATAACAGATTTTATTAGAGAACAACAAGCAATTAAAAACACTTAATAATGTTTAACTCATGGACTGCAAAACTTGATCCATAATATAAAGTGCAATAGTCATTGTCCTAGTAGCTGTAGAGTCATGACAATATACCCATGTGGTCAAAATTGTTGGTACCCCTCGTTTAATGACAGAAAAGCCCGCAAAGGTAACAAAATTTTTTTGAATCTGACAAAGATAATAATTAGGGTTGAGCGAAACGGGTCGGCCACATTCAGAAGTCACCGACTTTTGGCAAAGTCGGGTTTCATGAAACCCGACCCGACCCCTGTGTGGGGTCGGCCATGAAGTCGGCGATCTTCTGAATCTGGAATCGGAATTCCGATACCGATTCCCGATATGTTTAAGATATCGGGAATTGGTATCGGAATTCAGATTTAAGTGTAAAATAAAGAATAAAAATAAAAAATATCGCTATACTTACCCTCTGACGCGCCCTGGTACTAACCGGGAACCTTCCTTCCTTCGAATCAGCTCATTCAGGACCTTGCGGTGACGTCGCGGTGACGTCGCGGCTTGTGATTGGTCGCGCGACCGCCCATGTGACCGCCGCGCGACCAATCAGAAGCCGTGACGTCACCGCGACGTCACCGAAGGTCCTGGAAGCGCTGATTCGGTCCTGGAAGCACTGATTCTTAGGAAGGAAGGCTGCCGGAAAGAAGCAGGGCGCGTCCGAGGGTGAGTATATACCTAATAGGAATATACTCACCCTCGGACGCGCCCTGCTTCTTTCCAGCAGCCTTCCTTCCTAAGAATCAGCGCTTCCAGGACCTTCGGTGACGTCGCGGTGACGTCACGGCTTCTGATTGGTCGTGCGGCGGTCACATGGGCGGTCGCGCGACCAATCACAAGCCGCGACGTCACCGCGACGTCACCGCAAGGTCCTGAAAGCGCTGATTCGAAGGAAGGAAGGTTCCCGGTTAGTACCAGGGCGCGTCAGAGGGTAAGTATAGCGATATTTTTTATTTGTATTCTTTATTTTACACTTAAATATGGATCGCAGGGCCTGAAGGAGAGTTTCCTCTCCTTCAGACCCTGGGAACCATTGGAAACCCAATGCACTGTATTGGGTTTCGAGTTTCGGCCAACCCCGACCCCGACTTTTTTATAGGATCGGCCGATTTCACTCGACCCGACTTTTGAAAAAGTCGGGTTTCGTGAAACCCGACCCGATCCTATAAAAGTAAAGGTCGCTCAACCCTAATAATAATAAATAAAAAATCTATGAAAATGAACAAATTAAAGTCAGACATTGCTTTTCAACCAGCCTTCCACAGAACTAAAAAAAAAAAAAACTCATGAAATAGCCCTGGACAGAAATGATGGTACCCTTAGCTTAATATTTTGTTGCACAACCTTTTGAGGCAATCACTGCAATCAAACGATTTGAGTAATTCCAGGAATTAATGTGTCTCATGGATTTATGTCTTTTTACATCAATTAAGGAATTTGCTCCTCAGACCGTGTGTTGGCATCATAGCATATAACTAGACCCCAATCAGAGGACCATAAAACATTCACACTCCTTATCTATGAACTGTTCCAATATTTATGGACATAACTGTTTATCACTCACATAATGGTAATTCTGCTTCACGTCACCTCTCTTATCTATGACATTATTTCTGTGCTGTGTTGTGCATAAATATGTGATTCTTCAAAATTTCTATTAGTCTGGCCTGATGAAGGGACCTGAGTAGTCTCGAAAGCTTGCAATTTACCATCTTTTCAGTTAGCCATTAAAAGGTATCAACCACTGAGGACTCTCAATTCAAAACATTTTTCTATCTACTGGCTAACACGGTACCAAGATATATATCTTTCCTGTTTCAGGGGTTCCATCATGTCTGTCCAGGCCTATTTCATGAGTTTTATTTATTTTGTTAATTTTGTGGAAGCATGGTTGAAAAGCAATGTCTGACTTTCATTTGTTCATTTTCATAGATTTTTTTTTATTTATTATTACTTTTGTCAGATTCAAGTTATTTCTGTGACCATTGTGGGTTTTTCTGTGATTGAATGAGGGGTACCGACAATTTTGACCACATGTGTATATAACAATGATACTAATAGTCCTTGCATGATCCCTATGATAGCCTATGCCAATGTTCAGTCATTTTAATAAGTCTTTATCAATACAAAGAAGCAGTCCAAAATAGACTCACTAAACCCCACCAATATGCACATATACAGTATGCTGCTAGCACAATAGAGTTAATTAACCTGTGCTAAGAAATGGAAAGAGCAGCAATATGAGCATGGAGGAAAACAGAACAACAATATAAAGAAGGCAAACAGAGCTAATGACATAAAAAGGGAAAAAGGTTGAAATACTTAGCAAAGGCCAGGCAATAGATTCAACCCCATATGCAAGGAAACTAGCTGAATAGGACGCATAGACCCATGCATATCGACACCTAATGTGTCTTCCTCAAGGTAAGTTCAGCCAGCCTTAATTACGTGCCCGCCACACCAGCCTTTATTACGGGCAAGTTGCACCAGGTTGTATTACGAATAGGCTTCACCAGGCTGTATTACTGGCATGCTACACCAGGCTATTTTACAGACACTCTACACCAGGTTTTATTATGGGCATGCCACACCAGACTGTACTGCAGGCATGCTATACCAGGCTATACCAGTGGCACACCTCTCCCCTTGATAAAGCGACTAGCGAAACGCGCGTCGGGGTTTCAGTGACGGAGGACGGGCGGACGATATGGGTATGTTTTTAGTGACCATCTGACTCAGTTTTGCATGGATCTTTTGCACTCTGCACTTTGCACTTGTAAGACTAACTATGGTTGGACTTCCTGTATCCATCAATATGTATATGCTTTACACATTACTACAGAGCCTGAATACATTTCCTCTGTCCTGTTTGTGCATTTGGCTTGAGTAAATACCTTTCCTCTGATACTTGTGTTTTTAACCATAGTATTTGTATGATGTGTAATTTAATAAAATTTGTTATCCCCTTACCTTCTCTTTTTGAGTGGTGTGTTTAGGTATTTCCTATACCTGGTGTTTGGGTATAGTGTTCATACACACACCCCCCTTATGCTATTTGGGATTTCTTTTCACGGTGAAGGAACCCTATTACTAGCATAGATATGCTTTTGGATATCTGTTTGTATATGCTATACCAGGCTGTACTATGGGCACCCTACACCAACCTGCATTATGAGCATGCTACATGAAGCTGTATTTCGGCTTGCTACACCAGGCTGTATTACGGGCACGCTACACCAGACGATATTATGAGAACTCTACACCAGCCTATATTATGGGCATGCTGAACCAGGCTGTTATGGCTCTGTACACAAGGCTGTTATGGCACTTTGCATAAGGCTGTGAGGGCACAGGCTCTTATGGGACTGTATAGCAGGCTGTTAGGACAACACATGATTTGGCTGTTACACAGACTGGCTCACGTGGTGCGCCAGCCAATCACAGCCATGGCTGTGATTGGGCTGGAAGTGTCCATAGCCTTAGAATTTGATTGGCTGTGCTGCAGCCTTTCTGCCAGCCTTCTTAGGCTGGCAAACCAGAACAGGTGTCCGGTACAAACGCTAAACTTTACCGTTAAGGGTCGCTCATCTCTAATGGTAAGCTCAACTCTAGTGACTAGAAAGATGGGACAATTGAAAACCACCACAGATAAGCTTTTTACCTTTCTTTGGATTAACAAGCAAAAATTATAGGAACCCGTGCATTTTTTCAACCTTATCAATTACGTAACTACAAATCTGATTGAACAGAACAGGGGCTCCAGTCTTTAAGAGCGCCAAAGCAGCATCTATAGTACAAATGTTCTTAGAACAAGTGCTGAGAAACACGGAAAAAACAACCCAGGTTACAAATCTATGCACAAGTGTTATACGGAAAACAGGTCATGTAATAAATGACTGTAGGTCATTTTCCAGAAGGAATAATTTTTGTTTCAACTGCTCTTTATACTCTTTCATTTTAGGATCAAACAGTAGTTGTGAATAATATGACTCAGCACTGAGCGGTTCTGTTAAAAAGTAGCAACCTCACATTTGGAATGAGATTATCATAAAGAAAATTGACATTTCTATAAATGCCAACATAATTCAAGAATACTGTTTATCTGCACTCAAATTCTCCAGTAAAGCTGGAGTAATTTTCAACATGTCAGGGTACCACACATGAAAGCAGTCTTAGCAAAGTCTATAAGAGTTGATTGGATATTTTACACACTTTTGCTTTGTCAGCTCCATGCTAGATTAATACAGAAAAATTATATTAGGAGTGAAAAGAATCAGGACATCTATTAAATTAACCTAAATGCAGGATAAAATAGACAAAGAAATAAAATGTTGTTCACTGACTCATCGAATTCTCCTTTGCTAGTAGTTAAGAATATTGAAAGCAAATCTGTCATTTCAGAATTAGCTATGGTGTTTATGCATGAGGAATATAAAACCCCGAAACAGCTGTCTGTGGATGGATACCATGCTTGGCATAGGTGGTTTTCCTTTATTGGATGTTTTCCTTTATTGGATGCTGCCCTTCCCTTGGTTGTTCCTTCCCGGTGAAAGGCCTGGCTATTCACTGCCTGCGTTGAGAAACACGTGATGGTGTCTCCGCAGCTCGTCTACTTGCATTTGCATATTTGGGGGCAGTGTTCTGGATCACTGCATTGAGAAACACGTGATGGTGTCTCCGCGGTGTTGGGTGTTTTGGTCTCCACGAGGTCAATCATCCGTGCCTTTATAGACTTTCTACTAGGCACTGCTCCTGATAGCCAGTTTCCTACTTCACACTGATGAGGGGCAAAAACCCCGAAACAGCTGTCTGTGGATGGATACCATGCTTGGCATAGGTGGTTTTCCTTTATTGGATGCTGCCCTTCCCTTGGTTGTTCCTTCCCGGTGAAAGGCCTGGCTATTCACTGCCTGCGTTGAGAAACACGTGATGGTGTCTCCGCAGCTCCTCTACTTGCATTTGCATATTTGGGGGCAGTGTTTTGGATCACTGCGTTGAGAAACACGTGATGGTGTCTACGCGGTGTTGGGTGTTTTGGTCTCCACGAGGTCAATCATCCGTGCCTTTATAGACTTTGTACTAGGCACTGCTCCTGATAGCCAGTTTCCTACTCCACACTGATGAGGGGCAAAAACCCCGAAACAGCTGTCTGTGGATGGATACCATGCTTGGCATAGGTGGTTTTCCTTTATTGGATGTTTTCCTTTATTGGATGCTGCCCTTCCCTTGGTTGTTCCTTCCCGGTGAAAGGCCTGGCTATTCACTGCCTGCGTTGAGAAACACGTGATGGTGTCTCCGCAGCTTCTCTACTTGCATTTGCATATTTGGGGGCAGTGTTCTGGATCACTGTGTTGAGAAACACGTGATGGTGTCTCCGCGGTGTTGGGTGTTTTGATCTCCACGAGGTCAATCATCCGTGCCTTTATAGACTTTGTACTAGGCACTGCTCCTGATAGCCAGTTTCCTACTCCACACTGATGAGGGGCAAAAACCCCGAAACAGCTGTCTGTGGATGGATACCATGCTTGGCATATGTGGTTTTCCTTTATTGGATGTTTTCCTTTATTGGATGCTGCCCTTCGCTTGGTTGTTCCTTCCCGGTGAAAGGCCTGGCTATTCACTGCCTGCGTTGAGAAACACGTGATGGTGTCTCCGCAGCTCCTCTACTTGCATATGCATGAGGAATAACACTATTTCTAGCTATTATGTGACTTGTTTGCTGCATGATTAACCAGTTTTACCAGCTTCGAACATGAGACTACCATAATTTTAAAGACAATAATCTTAGTGGTCTCATACATAAATTTGACTTGCAACTATTTAACATATGATTAGTTATGTTGATTGTTGTTATGTCACTGTATTGTTATTGTATTCTTCCTGAAAAGCCAAATTTAAAATTTCGATTGTTTTGTTAGTATTTTGCAAATCCACCTTTAGCTTTCAACACTGCCTGAATCTTTCTAGGCATGCTCTTGATCAGATTCAAGTACATATCGAATGAAATCTGATCCCAGGCCTGTTCTACATGTTCCCAAAGTTGGTGCAAACTGTTGACTGTTTGATTCACTTGGGTATGTATATGGCTTTTTCTTCAATTGTAATCACAAATGTTTGATTGAGTTGAGGTCTCAGGACTGCGGGGGCCAATCCAGCATGTCTACTCCATTGCCATTGTACCATTTCTTCCCCATTCTCAACATATGCTTCAGGCTGCTGACTTGCTGAAACACTATGTCATCCTTTTCATACTTACAGTAGTTGAGTGTATGAAGGATAGGATACTCACATATGGATCAGCATTGAGACCACCATGGCTCCTGGTCAAGTATCCAACGCTTTTTACTGTGAAACAACCCCATATCATCAGGCCTCTATCACTGAACTTGACAGCTCCTTCAATTTCTCAATCCGTAAGCCCCTTTTTCCCTTGTTTCTTCCAGACCCATTTTCACACATCAGAGCTTAGTCTATTGACTTTCGTCTACATAACTTTTTTCCAATCATATGCTGTCCACTTTTCGTACTTTTTTGAACACACAAGCCGACACTTTAACTTGCCGACTCTCATATTTTGCCTGGATGTCCACCTCTTTGCTTTTGAATGGATAGATGGACTTAATTTCATATTTTTCCAACTGTCATAGCACTCAAATGAAGCAGTTTGGCAATTTCCTGGGCCCAGTGACTGCTATCGATGAGCTGGATGATGCATCATGGCTTTCCTCAATTTGAATCAGTGACCTTTCACTTGGAATCAACATAATAACACACCGAGTTTTTAGGGAATTTTAAAACAGGTTGTGGTTTGTAGTATACAGGAAGAAAAAGATTTTTACACCACCAGGAGCAAAACAGTAACAATGCAGTGACATGACAAGAATTTGCATAATTAATCATATGCAAAATTGTCCAAGTCAAATTTATGTATGAGTTAGCCAAGATGATTGTATATAAAATATTTGAAGCTTCCTATTTGAAGCGGTGGATGGTGAGATATAGAACCTGAAAGTCAAAAGTTGAAAACATTGTGTAACAACTCTGCTGGCATCAAGGCATGGCCTCTTATCTCTCACACTATCTTACCCACTGCTCCAGGTAATGTTGCTGTTTCTGTTTCTTGCCAGCTCCATATTCTGTGCCTCTGCTCTCTGCATGCTTCCTGGCTGTGTGCTTAGGGGGGCGGCGCCTGAACTCCCTGGTTCTTATAGGAATCAGGTGCACCTGTCTAATCTGTTCCTGACCAATTACCAAGAGGCCTCCAGTATTTAGTGCAGCTCCACCCAGTGGACTGGGCCTGTGCAATGTGTTAGCTCAGTTTGTGCTTAGCGTCTGAGTTTGCCAGGCCTTGCTCTGTGTTACTCCCTCTCTGGAGGCTTTTCTCAGTGTTCTTGCCTTGATCTTCAAACAGGAAGAAAGTAGCAGCACCACACAAGTCCTCCAGTAAAAAAAACCTTTATCCTTTATTTTAACAACGTGCTGTGGACATGGTTACAGAGGGCAGGATAATTGCAAGATGAACTGGTTAGGTTAATGGACTACGGCCGTTTCGTGTGGTATAAGCTTCAACCGGTCCAGATAGAATGGAAGGTGTGTCATTTCCTTTTAACGGTCAACATATGACCTCAAAAATTATTATTTTTTTTTTTAAATGATAAAAACATATGTAACACATGAACAAAATATCTAAAAACAACCACCTAACATTGTATTTCGTTGATAATATCACCAATTCATATCAAAAGCATATTTTTACATTTCTTTTCTAAGACATATTAAACAAGGCGTAGAAACAAGAAGTAGAAAGTTAAAAGAAACACGAAAAATCCAAACTTTCATTAAGACCCTTAAGGGGTCCTGCGCTTTAGCTTTAATAATCCATTTAGCTTCCTGACGTTGAAGAATTTTGTTATGGTCCCCCCCATTTTTTGGTGGTTTAACCATTTCTAACCCTGCAAATTGTAGGCAATGGGGATCTGAATCATGAGCCTCCTGGATATGTTTTATAAAACGCGGCGAGCCTTTCCCTGTGGAGATGGAGTTAAAGTGTTCCCGAAATCTTATGAACATAGATCTTATGGTTTTCCCAATGTAAAAAAATAAACATGGACAGAAAATAATATAAACCACAAATTTAGTCCTGCAAGTAATCAAATCAAGGACCCGGTGTTGGATATGTCCCCAGGGCTGCCACTAGAAATTTCGGGGCCCCATACTGGCAAAATTTTCGGGGCCCCCTTGAGACTCCGCCCAGGCTCCACCCTAGCCCCGCCTCCAGGCTCCACCCCTCGAACTGTCCACAGTCCCACCGCTCTCTCTTGGAAAAACTCCACTTCTCACCAATCACACATTAACAGTTCCCATCACCAGATCACACATATAGCAGGCAGCTTTTGTTTTGGCCAAAAGATTTTTTAAGCCACCACCATAACACGGTAGACACTTTTGGCCGGGCCCTACTCTGCTGTAACCTATTAAATATTTGTTAAAATATGCAATACAATTTAGGTATATTTTTATTTATTTTTCAATTCTAAAATGCCCAATAATATCACATAGAAGGAACAAATACCACAACACCATGACCAGATGACATATTACCACCACAGTGATCGAATAATATCACATACAAGGAACAAATACCATAACACCATGACCAGACCACATATTACCACCACAGTGATTGAATGGTATCACATACAAGGAACAAATACCACAACACCATGTCCAGACCACATATTACCACCACATAGTGACTGAATACTACAATTCTGATCAGTAATTTTTAAAAAAGCACCATACTATCACCATAAGTGCCATTATACACAGGAGATCTGTACTTAGTATGCAGTGTCTGTGTACAGATAATATAGTGATCACTAGTGAAATTATACACAGGAGCTCTGTATACAGTGTATAGTGTCAGTGTATAGGTAACACACTGACTCACCAGTGACGTCTCTAGGTGAAGTCCTTCATCTTTCATCCAGCACAGACCGCCATCATTTCATCCAGCCAGGACTTCTCTCTGCAGGAAATAACACAGTTATCTCGAGCTCCGCTTGCAGAACACATTACTTAATTTTTCACAACTTCTACATTACACCACATGAAGAAGGCGACATAGTATCACTCTATACAGTAACAGGACCGCCCCCCATTTAAAACAGTATACTCAAAAAATAAAATAAATACATCACTGCAGTAATAATATCCCTAAATTAGCCCCTATGGTATTAATAATATCACCCAGCCTGGCCCCGTGTGTCTCATTCCTGGCGTCAGCCAGATATTCTCCCATCCTGCCCTCATGAGTATCCATTCTGCCCCATATGATCTCCTTATCCTGCCCCATATGATCGCCCCATGTGATCTCTCCATCCTGCCCCATCTGTCTCCATCATATCCATCCTGCCCCATGATCCTGCACGATCTGTCTCCAATTCTGCCCCCAGTGTCTCCAATCATGCCCCATGTCTCCATTCTGCCCCCTATGTCTCCAACCATGCCCCCATGTCTGCAATCCTGACACTTGTCTCCAATCATGCCCCCTGTGTCTCCATTCTGCCCCATCTGTCTCCAATCCTGCCCCATCTGTCTCCAGTCATGCCCCCATGTCTTTCATCCTGCCCCGTGTCTCCAATCATGCCCCGTATCTCCATTCTGCCCCGTGTCTCGCATTCTGCCCCTGGGTCTCACAGTCTGCCCCTGTGTCCAGCATTCTGCACCTGTCACTGTGTCCAGCATTCTGCCCCTGTCACTGTGTCCAGCATTTCTGCCCCACTGTGTCCAGCATTCTGCCCCAATGTCCAGCATTCTGCCCCTGTCACTGTGTCCAGCATTTCTGCCCCTGTCTCCAGCATTCTGCCCCACTGTGTGTCCAGCATTCTGCCCCACTGTGTGTCCAGCATTCTGCCCCACTGTGTGTCCAGCATTCTTCCCCACTGTGTGTCCAGCATTCTGCCCCACTGTGTGTCCAGCATTCTGCCCCACTGTGTGTCCAGCATTCTGCCCCACTGTGTCCAGCATTTCTGCCCATGTCCAGCATTTCTGCCCCTGTGTCCAGCATTTCTGCCCCTGTGTGTCCAGCATTCTGCCCCACTGTGTCCAGCATTCTGCCCCACTGTGTGTCCAGCATTTCTGCCCCTGTGTGTGTCCACCATTCTGTCCCACTGTGTCCAGCATTTCTGCCCCTGTGTCCAGCATTTTTGCCCCACTGTGTCCAGCATTTCTGCCCCACTGTGTCCAGCATTTCTGCCCCTGTGTGTCCAGCATTCTGCCCCCTGTGTCTCCATTCTGCCCCATCTGTCTCCAATCCTGCCCCATCTGTCTCCAGTCATGCCCCCATGTCTTTCATCCTGCCCCGTGTCTCCAATCATGCCCCGTATCTCCATTCTGCCCCGTGTCTCGCATTCTGCCCCTGGGTCTCACAGTCTGCCCCTGTGTCCAGCATTCTGCACCTGTCACTGTGTCCAGCATTCTGCCCCTGTCACTGTGTCCAGCATTTCTGCCCCACTGTGTCCAGCATTCTGCCCCAATGTCCAGCATTCTGCCCCTGTCACTGTGTCCAGCATTTCTGCCCCTGTCTCCAGCATTCTGCCCCACTGTGTGTCCAGCATTCTGCCCCACTGTGTGTCCAGCATTCTGCCCCACTGTGTGTCCAGCATTCTTCCCCACTGTGTGTCCAGCATTCTGCCCCACTGTGTGTCCAGCATTCTGCCCCACTGTGTGTCCAGCATTCTGCCCCACTATGTCCAGCATTTCTGCCCATGTCCAGCATTTCTGCCCCTGTGTCCAGCATTTCTGCCCCTGTGTGTCCAGCATTCTGCCCCACTGTATCCAGCATTCTGCCCCACTGTGTGTCCAGCATTTCTGCCCCTGTGTGTGTCCACCATTCTGTCCCACTGTGTCCAGCATTTCTGCCCCT
This sequence comes from Ranitomeya imitator, assembly GCF_032444005.1. Taxonomy (NCBI): domain Eukaryota; kingdom Metazoa; phylum Chordata; class Amphibia; order Anura; family Dendrobatidae; genus Ranitomeya; species Ranitomeya imitator. The sequence continues at coordinate 516,513,552 of NC_091287.1, forward strand.
GTGTCCAGCATTTTTGCCCCACTGTGTCCAGCATTTCTGCCCCACTGTGTCCAGCATTTCTGCCCCTGTGTGTCCAGCATTCTGCCCCACTGTGTCCAGCATTCTGCCCCACTGTGTGTCCAGCATTTCTGCCCCTGTCTCCAGCATTCTGCCCCACTGTGTGTCCAGCATTCTGCCCCACTGTGTCCAGCATTTCTGCCCCTGTGTCCAGCATTTCTGCCCCTGTGTGTCCAGCATTCTGCCCCACTGTGTGTCCAGCATTTCTGCCCCTGTGTGTGTCCACCATTCTGTCCCACTGTGTCCAGCATTTCTGCCCCTGTGTCCAGCATTTTTGCCCCACTGTGTCCAGCATTTCTGCCCCACTGTGTCCAGCATTTCTGCCCCTGTGTGTCCAGCATTCTGCCCCACTGTGTCCAGCATTCTGCCCCACTGTGTGTCCAGCATTTCTGCCCCTGTGTGTGTCCACCATTCTGTCCCACTGTGTCCAGCATTTCTGCCCCTGTGTCCAGCATTTTTGCCCCACTGTGTCCAGCATTTCTGCCCCACTGTGTCCAGCATTTCTGCCCCTGTGTGTCCAGCATTCTGCCCCACTGTGTCCAGCATTCTGCCCCACTGTGTGTCCAGCATTTCTGCCCCTGTGTGTGTCCACCATTCTGTCCCACTGTGTCCAGCATTTCTGCCCCTGTGTCCAGCATTTTTGCCCCACTGTGTCCAGCATTTCTGCCCCACTGTGTCCAGCATTTCTGCCCCTGTGTGTCCAGCATTCTGCCCCACTGTGTCCAGCATTCTGCCCCACTGTGTGTCCACCATTCTGCCCCACTGTGTCCAGCATTTCTGCCCCTGTGTCCAGCATTTCTGCCCCACTGTGTCCAGCATTTCTGCCCCACTGTGTCCAGCATCCTGCCCCCATTGTGTCCAGCATCCTGCCCCACTGTGTCCAGCATTTCTGCCCCACTGTGTCCAGCATTTCTGCCCCACTGTGTCCAGCATTTCTGCCCCACTGTGTCCAGCATTTCTGCCCCACTGTGTCCAGCATTCTGCCCCACTGTGTCCACCATTCTGCCCCACTGTGTCCGGCATTTCTGCCCCTGTGTGTCCAGCATTCTGCCCCACTGTGTCCAGCATTCTGCCCCTGTGTGTCCACCATTCTGCCCCTGTGCGTCCACCATTCTGCCCCACTGTGTCCAGCATTTCTGCCCCACTGTGTCCAGCATTTCTGCCCCTGTGTGTCCAGCATTCTGCCCCACTGTGTCCACCATTCTGCCCCTGTGTGTCCACCATTCTGCCCCTGTGTGTCCACCATTCTGCCCCACTGTGTCCAGCATTTCTGCCCCTGTGTGTCCACCATTCTGCCCCACTGTGTCCACCATTCTGCCCCACTGTGTCCAGCATTTCTGCCCCTGTGTGTCCACCATTCTGTCCCACTGTGTCCACCATTCTGCCCCTGTGTGTCCAGCATTTCTGCCCCTGTGTGTCCATCATCCTGCCCCCCGGGTCCCCCTGGATCGCAGCAGCTCTCAAAGAAAAAAACACAACTTCTTACCTGGCCAAGCTCCAGCGCCGGGTGAAGCTCCCTCTCCAGGCTCCACACAGACGCAGTCCCCGCCGGCTGACAATGACGTCAGACGCCGGCGAAGCCGGCGGCGGCGAGAGCGCACTGCGGCCCTATTCAGCCGCCAGCCTCAGACTGGCTGGCGGCTGTTAACTATTGACGTGCGGGCGCGGGCCCGCACGTCAATAGTGTGCCGCTGCCGCAGCGCCTGCAGGGGGGGCCCGGTGACCAGATGAGACGGGTTCCGATGCGGGCCCCCTCTGCTCCCCGGGCCCCATACGCCAGTCACGGCTGTCATGCCCTGATGGCGGCCCTGTATGTCCCACTCTTATAGATACCCCAATTAAATGATATCTACAAAAATTGCAGCTTTCACATCTATAATTCCCTTTAAGGGTACTCGCAGTAAGCCAGTTGCTATTTTGTATAGTCTCTGTGCGATTCCGTACCAGTAAGTCAGCAAGATTATTTATGCGTTTATAGGCAAATCAAGGTTTGATTACTCCAGACTTGGTTAAGTCATTATCAGATTCAAGGACATGCCAGTTTTTATAGATCGAGGCATGAATTATTCGATCCACCAGAGTATATTTAAAACTAAAATTGAAAAATTTTTCATGAGATGTTATATGGGAATGCTTTTTTCTTTGTTTTGATCTATCAAATAACAACTCTTTTTGTGTGATATGACTCACTTGTGACTCAGCGTTATTCAAAAGCTCTAATGGGTAGCCCCTATCAAGGAACCGGGCCTTTAATTCCTCAATTTGTTGTTTAAAGCAAACCTCATCATATTAACTTTCCTTAAGCGTAACATTTGACTGTAAGGGAGACCCTTTTTAGTATGATCAGGATGGGCTGAATCATCTTAATAACACATTAGAAGCAGTAGATTTTCTGTGCACTTTTGTCAGCAAATTCCCATCAGAAAAATTGATTTCTACGTCAAAGAAATTTAATTTGTCCTGCCCAAAACAAGCAGTAAATTGCCTGTTTTCGTCGTTAGTGGTATTTAAATATTCGACAAAATTATCAAAAATGATATGGTCACCATCCCAAACCAAAAATACATCATCCACATAGCGAATATAGTGTTTGATGTGTTTCAGGAATGGGTTATGAATGCAGGTGATAAATTTTTCTTCGAAAGCCGCCAAAAATAAATTTGCATAAACGCATGCTGCCGGTGTACCCATGGCGATAACCGTTACTTGCAGGTACCATTGATTTAAGAATTTAAATGCGTTATGTGTCACGACAAAATTTAACCCTTCTACTATGAAAGAAATGAAATTAGGTGTTCTATTGGAATGCTCTAATTTTCTCTTCACCGCATTCAGTCCCTGTTGGTGTGGTATCCTAGTAAAAAGGTTAATGACGTCTATAGAGGTCAAAGCATAGCCAGGCTGCCAATCAATAGATTCTATTGCCATCAAGAAATCACCCCAATCTTTAACAAAGGATGGAATTTTAGGTAATAAAGGTTTTAAGCACCAATCGATTCCCTAAAATGTCTTTCCTATATAAAGATGCACATTGTCTCTTTAGAGAGGAAGAGGACTAGAATTCTACATATAATGCATTATTACTATAGTGCACATCTTAATTTCTGCAATGCATTAACCCCTTCCCGACCTGTAACGCCACGTAGGCGTCATGAAAGTCGGTGCCATTCTGACCTGTGATGCCTGTGTGGCGTCATGGAGGGATTGCATCCCTGCAGATTGGGTGAAAGGGTTAACTCCAATTTCACCTGATCTGCAGAGACAAGGGGGGTGGTACTTCAGCCCAGGGGGGTGGCTTCACCCCCCCGTGGCTACAATCACTCTGATTGGCTGTTGAAAGTGAAACAGCCAATCAGAGCAATGTGTAATATTTCACCTATGAAAAGTGGGGAAATATTACAATCCAGCCATGGCCGATGCTGCAATATCATCGGCCATGGCTGGAAACCCTGATCTGCCCCCCGCCACCACCCCCGATCTCCTCCCCAGTCCTCCGTTCTGCCCCGTACTGTGGTCTGCTCCTATCTGCTCCCCCATCCTCCTTTCCGCCCCCCGTGCTCCAATCCGCCCCTGTGCTCTGATCCACCCTCCGTGCTTCAATCCACCCCTGTGCTCCGATCCCACCCCCTCATACTTACCGAGCCTCCCAGTGTCCGTCCATCTTCTCCATGGGCGCCGCCATCTTCCAAAATGGCGGGCACATGCACAGTGCGCCTGCCGAATCTGCCGGCTGGCAGATTCGTTCCAGGTACATTTTGATCACTGTGATAAAACCTATCACAGTGATCAAAGTAAAAAAATAGTAAATGAACCCCCCTTTTACCACCCCCATATGTAGGGACAATAATAAAATAAAAAAATATATTTACTTTTATTTTTCCACTAGGGTTAGGGTTAGAACTAGTGTTAGGGCTAGGGTTAGGGTAAGGGTTAGGGTCACGGTTAGGGCTAGGGTTAGGGTTAGGGTAAGGGTTAGGGTAAGGGTTAGGGCTAGGGTTAGAATTAGGGTTAGAACTAGGGTTAGGGTTAGAATTAGGCTATGTGCACACGGTGTGGATTTGGTTGCGGATCCACATCGGATTGGCCGCTGCGGATTCGTAGCAGTTTTCCATCAGGTTTACAGTAGCATGTAAACCTATGGAAAACCAATTCCGCTGTGCCCATGGTGCGGAAAATACCACCCAGAAATGCTGCGTTGTATTTTCCGCAGCATGTCCATGTCAATTCTTTGTGCAAATTCCACAGCGTTTTACACCTGTTCCTTAATAGGAATCCACAGGTGAAATCCGTACAAAAAACAGTGGAAATCCACGGTAAATCCGCAGGTAAAACACAGTGCCTTTTACCTGTGAATTTTTCAAAAATGGTGCGGAAAAATCTCACACGAATCCGCAACGTGGCCACATAGCCTTAGGGTTAGGATTGGAATTAGAGTTAGGGTTGGAATTAGGGCTAGGGTTGGAAATAGGGTTAAGATTAGGCTTATAGTTAGGTTTATAATTAGGGTTAGGGGTGTGTTGGGGTTAGAGTTGCAGTTAGGGTTGGGATTAGGGTTAGGATTAGGGTTAGGGTTGGGATTAGGGTTAGGTGTGTTGGGGTTAGGGTTGTGGTTAGGGGTGTGTTGGGGTTAGGGTTGTAATTAGGGTTATGGCTAGAGTTGGGATTAGGGCTAGGGGTGTGTTGGGGTTAGTGTTGGAGTTAGAATTGAGGGGTTTCCACTGTTTAGGCACATCAGGGGTCTCCAAACGCAACATGGCGCCCCTATTGATTCCAGTCAATCTTGCGTTCAAAAAGATAAATGGTGCTCCCTCCCTTCCGAGCCCCGACGTGCATCCAAACAGTGGTTTACCCCCACATATGAGGTACCAGCATGCTCAGGACAAACTGGGCAACAACTATTGGGGTCCAATTTCTCCTGTTACCCTTGCAAAAATAAAAAAAATTGCTTGCTAAAAAATAATTTTTGAGGAAAGAAAAATGATTTTTTATTTTCATGGCTTTGCATTGTAAACTTCTGTGAAGCACTTGGGGGTTCAAAGTGCTCACCACATATCTAGATAAGTTTCTTGGGGGTCTAGTTTCCAAAATGAGGTCACTTGTGGGGGGTTTCTACTGTTTAGGCACATCAGGGGCTCTGCAAACGCAACGTGATGCCTGCAGACCATTCCATCAAAGTCTGCATTCCAAAACGTCACTACTTCCCTTCCGAGCCCCGACGTGTGCCCAAACAGTGTTTCCCCCCACATATGGGGTACTAGCGTATTCAGTACAAACTGGACAACAACTTTTGGGGTCCAATTTCTCCTGTTACTCTTGTGAAAATAAAAAATTGCGGGCTAAAAAATAATTTTTGAGGAAAGAAAAATTATTTTTTATTTTCATGGCTCTGCGTTATAAACTTCTGTGAAGCACCTGGGGGGTTTAAAGTTGTCACTGCACATCTAGATTAGTTCCATGGGAGGTCTAGTTTCCAAAATGGGGTCACATGTGGGGGAGCTCCAATGTCTGCCTAGACACAGGAGCTCTCCAAACGCGACATGGTGTCCGTTAACTATTGGAGCTAATTTTTCATTCAAAAAGTCAAATGGCGCTCCTTCCTTCTGAGCCCTGCTGTGTGCACAAACAGTGGTTTACCCCCACATGTGAGGTATCAGTGTACTCAGGAGAAGTTGCCCAATACATTTTAGGATCCATGTTATCCTGTTGCCCATGTGGAAATGAACAAATTGAGGCAAAAATAAATTTTTTGTGAAAAAAAAGTACTTTTTCATTTTTACGGATCAATTTGTGAAACACCTGGGGGTTCAAATTGCTCACTATGCATCTAGGTAAGTTTCTTGTGGGGTCTAGTTTCTAAATTGGGGTCATATGTGGGGGAGCTCCAATGTTTAGGCACATAGGGGCTCTCCAAATGCGACATGGTGTCCGCTAAAGATTGGAGCTAATTTTTCATTGAAAAAGTCGAATGGCGCTCCTTTCCTTCTGAGCCCTGTCGTTGCCCCAAACAGTGGTCCCCCCCCACATATGGGGTATTGGCGTACTCAGGACAAATTGTACAATAACTTTCAGGGTCCAGTTTCTCTTTTTATTCTTGGAAAATAAAAAAAATTGTTGCTAAAAATCATTTTTGTGACTAAAAAGTTAAATGTTCATTTTTTCCTTCCATGTTGCTTCTGCTGCTGTGAAGCACCTGAAGGGTTAATAAACTTCTTGAATGTGGTTTTGAGCACCTTGAGGGGTGCAGTTTTTAGAATGGTGTCACTTTTGGGTATTTTCAGTCATATAGACCCCTCAAACTGACTTCAAATGTGAGGTGGTCCTTAAAAAAAATGGTTTTGTAAATTTCGCTGTAAAAATGAGAAATCGCTGGTCAAATTTTAACCCTTATAACTTCGTAGCAAAAAAAAAAAATTGTTTCCAAAATTGTGCTGATGTAAAGTAGACATGTGGGTAATGTTATTTATTAACTATTTTGTGTCACATAACTCTCTGGTTTAACAGAATAAAAATTCAAAATTTAGAAAATTGCAAAATTTTCTAAATTTTAGCCAAATTTCCATTTTTTTTCACAAATAAACTCAAAAATTTACCACTAACAAGAAGCCCGATATGTCACGAAAAAACATTCTCAGAACCGCTGGGTTCCGTTGAAGTGTTCCTGAGTTATTACCTCATAAAGGGACACTGGTCAGAATTGCAAAAAATGGGCAGGTCATTAAGGTCAAAATAGGCTGGGTCATGAAGGGGTTAAACAAGCACTCCCCTCAAAGTTTTTCTCCACTTAATATATTGCAGTCATCATATTATATAGCATTGTGTACTTACAATTGCTCATTTTGCCTTTCTACCCTAATTCTTCTGTTTTCTCTGGTCTGTGTAGAAAGAGGAAGTCCCTCTTCCTTGCATTTATCATTCCCTCTTCAACTTCTGACCCATCTGCTCCTCCACCTGCCTGGGACTTTTGCAGTGACATATTACTCATGCAAGGAAAATTCACCTCCTGTTTCTTTATAAAGCTTAAAATTATTCATCTAGTCACTTTTTAATCATGTAATGTCATAAATCTAATGGAAAAGAGAAGAATTAACTGGGTAGACAGGCAGAATGAGCAATTGTATGTACACAGTGCTATATAATATAATCTCTGAAATATATTAGGAGGATAATATTTATTATGGGAGTGCTTCCTTAACCCCTTCACCTCGTTGCGATTTTCCACTTTTGGGTTTTAACTTTATTGCTCCCCTTCTTCCCAGAGCCATAGCTTTTTAATTTTTCCATCAATATGTCGGTACGGCTGCTTACTTTTTGCAGGACAAGTGATTCTGTTGAAAGACTCCCTTGATCTTACTATGTTGTGTACTGGAAAACGGGCAAAATAATTCCAAGTGTGATGAAATTACAAAAAAAGTGCAATTCCTCAACTGTTTATTAAATTTTTTATTTACCATGTTCCCAATATGGTAAAACTCAACTTCCATTAGGCTATGTTCCCACGTTGTGTTTTTTAAGCGTTCTTGCTGCGATTTCCCGCTCCAGAAATGCTTAAAGAACGCTTACGAACAGCATCCCTTTACTTTCTAATGCACTAATGCATTCTGCAATTGTTGTGCCCACGCTGCGTTTTTTTCCGCGGCGGAAAAAAATGCAGCATGGTCATTATTTTTGTGGAATCGCGGCAATTCAGCACCCATAGACATGCATTAGAAAAATGCTAAAAAATCGCATAAAAAATTGCATGAAAAACGCATGCAAAACGCACCAATTACACATCAAAGATGCGTAAAAACGTTTCTAAATCCGCATGCATTTCTCCTGCCAAGGGTATGCAGAATTGAAGCAGAAAATTCTGCTTCTATTCTGCAACGTGGGCACAAAACATGCAGATACTAAACATGTATAGGTTCTATTGTATTTGAATGGGGAAAAAAATCCAAAGTTTGTGAGAAAAAAATGGCGCCATGTTCCGAGACCCATAGGGTATCCATTTCTCATGATCTATGGCTGGGTGAGGGCTGATTATTTCTGAGCCTAGCTGACTTTTTTATTGATAACATATTGAGGTAGATATAATCTTTTGATTATTTCTTATTGCATTTTATTTCAATGTTAAGGTGACCAAAAAACTTAATTCTGTTTTATTTTTTCCCTCATTTACTGATCTGATTAATTTACTTTTTAATTTGATACATCGGACATTTCTAAATGCAGCCATATCAAATAGGTGTATTTTTTATTGTTTTATTTTAAATGAGGCAAAAGGGGGGTGATTTGAACTTTTATGTTTTTTTACATTTTTTCTATATTTTTAAAAACTTTTTTTTTCTTTTTACTTGCTTCAGTTGTCTTATTAAGATACTTGAAGCTGTAATCTTCTGATCGCCTGTGCTGCACATAGCAGGGCTTCAACCCAGAACCCCACTCAAAGGCAGGGAGATAGTCTTGGACATACCTACAGTGGGGCAAAAAAGTATTTAGTCAGTCAGCAATAGTGCAAGTTCCACCACTTAAAAAGATGAGAGTCGTCTGTAATTTACATCATAGGTAGACCTCAACTATGGGAGACAAACTGAGAAAAAAAAATCCAGAAAATCACATTGTCTGTTTTTTTAACATTTTATTTGCATATTATGGTGGAAAATAAGTATTTGGTCAGAAACAAAATTTCATCTCAATACTTTGTAATATATCCTTTGTTGGCAATAACAGAGGTCAAACGTTTTCTGTAAGTCTTCACAAGGTTGCCACACACTGTTGTTGGTATGTTGGCCCATTCCTCCATGCAGATCTCCTCTAGAGCAGTGATGTTTTTGGCTTTTCGCTTGGCAACACGGACTTTCAACTCCCTCCAAAGGTTTTCTATAGGGTTGAGATCTGGAGACTGGCTAGGCCACTCCAGGACCTTGAAATGCTTCTTACGAAGCCACTCCTTCGTTGCCCTGGCGGTGTGCTTTGGATCATTGTCATGTTGAAAGACCCAGCCACGTTTCATCTTCAATGCCTTTGCTGATGGAAGGAGGTTTGCACTCAAAATCTCACGATACATGGCCCCATTCATTCTTTCATGTACCCGGATCAGTCGTCCTGGCCCCTTTGCAGAGAAACAGCCCCAAAGCATGATGTTTCCACCACCATGCTTTACAGTAGGTATGGTGTTTGATGGATGCAACTCAGTATTCTTTTTCCTCCAAACACGACAAGTTGTGTTTCTACCAAACAGTTCCAGTTTGGTTTCATCAGACCATAGGACATTCTCCCAAAACTCCTCTGGATCATCCAAATGCTCTCTAGCAAACTTCAGACGGGCCCGGACATGTACTGGCTTAAGCAGTGGGACACGTCTGGCACTGCAGGATCTGAGTCCATGGTGGCGTAGTGTGTTACTTATGGTAGGCCTTGTTACATTGGTCCCAGCTCTCTGCAGTTCATTCACTAGGTCCCCCCGCGTGGTTCTGGGATTTTTGCTCACCGTTCTTGTGATCATTCTGACCCCACGGGGTGGGATTTTGCGTGGAGCCCCAGATTGAGGGAGATTATCAGTGGTCTTGTATGTCTTCCATTTTCTAATTATTGCTCCCACTGTTGATTTCTTCACTCCAAGCTGGTTGGCTATTGCAGATTCAGTCTTCCCAGCCTGGTGCAGGGCTACAATTTTGTTTCTGGTGTCCTTTGACAGCTCTTTGGTCTTCACAATAGTGGAGTTTGGAGTCAGACTGTTTGAGGGTGTGCACAGGTGTCTTTTTATACTGATAACAAGTTTAAACAGGTGCCATTACTACAGGTAATGAGTGGAGGAAAGAGGAGACTCTTAAAGAAGAAGTTACAGGTCTGTGAGAGCCAGAAATCTTGATTGTTTGTTTCTGACCAAATACTTATTTTCCACCATAATATGCAAATAAAATGTTAAAAAAACAGACAATGTGATTTTCTGGATTTTTTTTTCTCAGTTTGTCTCCCATAGTTGAGGTCTACCTATGATGTAAATTACAGACGCCTCTCATCTTTTTAAGTGCTGGAACTTGCACTATTGCTGACTGACTAAATACTTTTTTGCCCCACTGTACATGTTCAGGGTCGTAAAGGGGTTAGGACAGGATTTTTGGGAATTATTTGATCTTAATTCAGCATGATAATGGTGTTATCCCCATTTTAATGCATAGTGACACATAGATCCTGTAATATGTGCACCACTCTAAGATAGATAGAAAAGATATAATAATTATGTATCATTTCATGGACATTACATAGTTTTGATACTGCTCAGATAAAAAAAAAACATGTGCCCCATGTTTGCATATTATTAACTAATGTAATAAATATTAAAAGATTAATGCAAAATAATGTAATAGTCAATATGTTGACTCTTGGGAGGGGAGTCGAATTTTGGAGGTGGAAGGAAGTGTTGTATTGGGTGAAAGTGTGGAGAAAGATGAAAGTGTGAAGAAAAATGGATCTATTAGTCTGAACCATTGACTATAGTTCCCCTGGTACTATCAGAAACGATTAGTTTCATCTTAACTACATGTCAGGAAATGTCAAAATATCCATTTTCTACTTCAATTACAGATGTAGTGAATGTTGCAAATTTCAGCTTTCAGTAGAATCAACAGCATTGAGACATGGGAAAATGAACTGTTTTTACTTGGGACATACAACAACCATTATCTTCTTCATCACAACAAGGAGAATACAGATATATACATTGTAACATAGTAATATAGTTAGTAAGGCCGAAAAAAGACATTTGTCCATCTAGTTCAGCCTATATTCCATCATAACAAATCCCCAGATCTACGTCCTTCTACAGAACCTAATAATTGTATGATACAATATTGTTCTGCTCCAGGAAGACATCCAGGCCTCTCTTGAACCCCTCGACTGAGTTCGCCATCACCACCTCCTCAGGCAAGCAATTCCAGATTCTCACTGCCCTAACAGTAAAGAATCCTCTTCTATGTTGGTGGAAAAACCTTCTCTCCTCCAGATGCAAAGAATGCCCTCTTGTGCCCGTCACCTTCCTTGGTATAAACAGATCCTCAGCGAGAGATTTGTATTGTCCCCTTATATACTTATACATGGTTATTAGATCGCCCCTCAGTCGTCTTTTTTCTAGACTAAATAATCCTAATTTCGCTAATCTATCTGGGTATTGTAGTTCTCCCATCCCCTTTATTAATTTTGTTGCCCTCCTTTGTACTCTCTCTAGTTCCATTATATCCTTCCTGAGCACCGGTGCCCAAAACTGGACACAGTACTCCATGTGCGGTCTAACTAGGGATTTGTACAGAGGCAGTATAATGCTCTCATCATGTGTATCCAGACCTCTTTTAATGCACCCCATGATCCTGTTTGCCTTGGCAGCTGCTGCCTGGCACTGGCTGCTCCAGGTAAGTTTATCATTAACTAGGATCCCCAAGTCCTTCTCCCTGTCAGATTTACCCAGTGGTTTCCCGTTCAGTGTGTAATGGTGATATTGATTCCTTCTTCCCATGTGTATAACCTTACATTTATCATTGTTAAACCTCATCTGCCACCTTTCAGCCCAAGTTTCCAACTTATCCAGATCCATCTGTAGCAGAATACTATCTTCTCTTGTATTAACTGCTTTACATAGTTTTGTATCATCTGCAAATATCGATATTTTACTGTGTAAACCTTCTACCAGATCATTAATGAATATGTTGAAGAGAACAGGTCCCAATACCGACCCCTGTGGTACCCCACTGGTCACAGCGACCCAGTTAGAGACTATTGTTGTGATCTGGTGGCCTAGGAGCAGCATGAGACGTACACTGGAGAAGGTGGTCCTTGTACTGACCGCAAACCCTGAACCTAGCAGCGCAACTAGAAGTAGCCGTGGGATGTACCTAACACTCCCTAGACCCCTCGGCACAGCCTAACAACTAACTACCCCTAAACACAGAAACAGGAAACCTATCTTGCCTCAGAGAAAATCCCCAAAGGATGGATAGCCCCCCACAAATATTGACTGTGAGAGGAGAGGGAAATAACATACGCAGATATGAAATCAGATTTTAGCATAGGAGGCCATACTAGCTAAAAAGAAAGAATAGAACAGAGTACTATGTGGTCAGTATAAAACACTAGAAAATATCCACCACAGAAAATACGAATCACCACATCTGACTAAAGACATGGGGGGTATATCTGCATCTCCAGAGAAATAGCTAGGCTGCAAAAAATCCTTCACAGACTAAGCTGGACAAGACAAAAACACGAATATGCACAGAACTATAGGTCCACAGCAGGTGGACAGCAAAAACAAAGCCAGGACTTATCTTTGTAGAAAAGCACAGCAAACTGGAGAGACCAGCAGGGAAGTGAATCCTTCCAGAACAATGGACAACTGGCACTGACTAAAGAATCCTGCAAAGCTATATACCCCAGTCAGTTTGGCAATTAGTAGATACACCTGTCCACTCCTGCAGTCCAGGCACAACTGCATTACCCTCTACAACCACCGGAGGGAGCCCAAAAGCTGAATTCACAACAGACTATACCATTTATAACCACCCTCTGCTTTCTATCACTAAGCCAGTTACTAACCCATTTACACACATTTTCCCCCAGACCAAGCATTCTCATTTTGTGTACCAACCTCTCGTGCGGCACGGTATCAAATGCTTTGGAAAAATTAAGATATACCACGTCCAATGACTCACCGTGGTCCAGCCTATAGCTTACCTCTTCATAAAAACTGATTAGATTGGTTTGACAGGAGCAATTTCTCATAAACCCATGCTGATATGGAGTTAAACAGTTATTCTCGTTGAGATAATCCAGAATAACATCCCTCAGAAACCCTTCAAATATTTTACCAACAATAGAGGTTAGACTTACTGGCCTATAATTTCCAGGTTCACTTTTAGAGCCCTTTTTGAATATTGGCACCACATTTGCTATGCGCCAGTCCTGCGGAACAGACCCCGTCGCTATAGAGTCCCTAAAAATAAGAAATAATGGTTTATCTATTACATTACTTAGTTCTCTTAGTACTCGTGGGTGTATGCCATCCGGACCCGGAGATTTATCTATTTTAATCTTATTTAGCCGGTTTCGCACCTCTTCTTGGGTTAGATTGGTGACCCTTAATATAGGGTTTTCATTGTTTTTTAGGATTTCATTTATGATTTCACCTATGATATGTCATTCTGTGCTACTGTGTCCCAACAAGGTTTTCCCAATTATCACTAACTGTCATGGAGACATCCATCTGTTTATTCCACAAATTCTTGCACTCCTCCTTGTAACTCCATTGCTAGTTATAATCAGTGCAGATTGACTCGGGCATCCTAGGCAGGGTAGCAAGAGTTAAATCTTTGCTAAACTGAGGTTGTTGATTGCCTTTGGTCACATGCTGCAGAAAAAACAGTCATATCTGCTCTTTACTTGTTTAGGCTGGCTCTGCTATGTACACATCCTGGTTACTAGAGGTTATTTCTAAAATTGTTGTGAGCGGTGTCTACTTACCCCTTTCCTTTTTCCCTAGGTAACTTTATGTTGCATTATTGCCTCATGGGCTTACACTTTAATTCCTCAGTGTATTTCCCGGAGAGTGTGCAGTGTGTCTGTACTTCTGTTTTGCCCTGCCTGTCTTGTTTGTAATTCCCCCATACACTTTACTGACTAGTGCTGTTTGGGAGCATAGTATGTAATGAGGCCAATGCATCCCTACCTTCAGGGGTAATCCAGGGGACAGGGATAGCTAAAGACTTCCTAGTCTAAGGGTCAGTAAAGGAGCAAACTAGCTATTCCGTAGCCACACCGTGACACTCTGTTTTAATACTGCGTGCTTGGATAGATCACCACTCCATGCATAGAGCATGAAAAGGAATTCTGACACTTCAAATTTGCAATGCAAATAGTGTTGCTTTGTTAGAATCGCAATCCAAATAAATTTAACGTTTTACTGTATCTGTTTTTGTTCTGACACAAAGTCACAAATGCTGGATCACCAGTGAGGCCGAACCAAAAGATAAGGCCCTCAAATAACGAGCACTCGGAGAAAAGAATGCACACTTGTTGTGAGAAAGTCAATTTTCTGTTCATTCACACAAGAATGCTGTCTCTTATACCATTTACAGCAATGTAACGCAATGTAAGTCATGTACCTCCACCCCCCCGTTACCCAGGTCGTGATGACTTTAATTACCATGTACCCAAAACATGTTTTTGCTGACTCTTAAAAACATTGCATATGAGAAGTGGAAGTATAAAATCCTTGAATATGAGGCTATAAGGCTGGCAAATACAAAAGCAATCTAGAAGAGAGAGAAAACATTAACCCTTCTATATCAGTTTTGATCTAGCCCATCAGGTCTGTTTCCCACTTTTTTTTGCACTTGTTTGGTAATCTATCTGAGGAAAGTCCTATTGTTAGACCGAAACATTATGTTCATTTGGATTGTGGTTCGAGTAAAGCTATACTCTTTTCATTGCACATTTGGGGTTCTGTATTTTCTTTTTGGGCTGTGAACATGGAGAATTATTACCGTTATTTCCCTTCCTCTCTTCAAAAGTGTTTTTCCAGAATGCAACAGTAGAATATATAGACAGTGTGTTAGGGTTGGTAGATTGCACTAAATCAAATATAAAATTAAGTGCAATCGCAACCCAGGGTCCACCGTTCAGGGATGAACTGTGCTGCTAGTATAAACAATGACGAAACAGAACAGTGAGCGTTGCCTTGAACACACTGAGTTAACGCCACTCAGAGTGAACTTAACACTGATTACCAAGCTCAGTTACTTCACCGAGAGGTATGGCACGAGAATGCAAAGTGCTATACCCTGTTAACATCGCAGGGATATTAGCATGTGGATTGGGCTAGCTCTGCAACTAAATGGTGCTAACTGCACACATGAATGAAGCAGATGCTGAGCCAATAGAAAGAGCTCGTTGATGCTATGTTCAATACCCAGTCGCTTTCACCGAAAAGTATAGCATAAGGGTTGAGCTTGCTCTGTAACTGGACTGTGTTAACTGCACACAAGAATGAATCAGATGCTAAGCCAAGCGGCTAGTTACCCCAGTCCTGACACTACTGAACCTGTGCCTGACCGGCACCCTAAGCAAGTAGCAGACTGAAGACTCAGGTGTTGAGCCAAGGGTACAAAACTGCATAAGTGTGCTACCTGCCTGCCAACATGTAGAGTCTCTGAGCAAAGACACACATACACGTGCAGTCAGAATGGTAGGGTAGCCACCAACACCAAACATAAATGACACTAGAGCGCCCGCGTGCGCCTCCGAGAGTCTTTTATTTGCCAAGCTCCACCCCAGACACTCATGTGCAGTCAGCCGAGACATCGCCTGTAGGCCAATTCAAGGCTGTCACGTCATCAGAGCAGCTAATATCTGACCACCAATGAGATGCCGCCACCACATCACGGACATGCTCATTAAGGTGATCTCTGAACTTAGACTCCAGAGTGCAAGAATACACCTGCATATCATTGGTTACCAAAGACTTGACTGGAGAACCAGTAGTAACCAAACGTATACCACGAGCCTGAGCAAGACGCTGACGTCTGTGCTGAGCAACAATCACAGTGGCCGGACCTGAATGGGAGATCACAGAAGCAGATAATGCTTGGGATCTATCCCGCGCAGCGTGGATGAAAGTGTAGAGGTTCCCTTTTTGGATATATTGGGCTTGGCATCTGACTGCACTCTTAGGCTAGGTTCACACTTGCGTTGTGCAGTCAGTTCAACACATCCGTTAAATGGACTGCACTAACACAAGTGCCGACTTTAGCACTGCGCCAGCGCAGATGGAGCATCTGCTAGCTCCATCTGCGCTAGCAGTGCGCTAGCAGTGACGGACCCGGAAACGCTGCAGCCCGCGTCTCGGGTCCGTCACTCAATGACGGCACATCGCTAGCGCACGCCCATAATGGGCGTGCGCTAGCGATGCATCCGCCGTTGAAAGTAATGGCGGCGTTAACGGACTGCGCTACACCGTGTTATGCCGCGGTGTAACGTAGTCCATTAAACGGGTCACACTAGCGCGTGTGAACCCAGCCTTACCTACCACCTGTACTACTATGAAATCTGTACTGAACTAAGAGTCATAAAACAGCAATAAATTATTTTTCTACCAAAATGATAGAGTGCATAAGTGGCTTTTGATGTGAAGGTGGATGGAAGTGTGGATTCTTAGTATGGGACATATTAGTCTGGTCCTTTGCAACATTATTTCCTGTACTACCATGAAATGTCTGACAATCTAAGATTAATCAGACAGTAAAACATCCTCCCTAACACCATTGATAGGGGTGGTATGCGCCTTAATTACCTTTCTGTATTAAATTGTCTTTTGAGCATGTTACAGAAGGACATATAGGTTATTCTTCCTTTCTATGATAATGGAAAAGTATCTAATAAATAGATAAATATATAATAAAATTTGCTCCATCGAAAAATTTTTATAATATGACAAAAAATACCAAAAAACCTTTTTTTGCTTCATTTTATTATAAGTCCACATTCGCAAGCAAAAAGAAATGTGTCTTTTTTGTGCCATTCTCTTCATTACAGGAGCAGAATCTACACAATTATTGAACTTCAGAATGTTTAAAATGTGTAAGAAAAGAGAAGAGACACTGCGGATTCTAAAGATAAATGTGTGATGTGAGGGAACGTAGCAGTGCTTTATAACGATGAAGACTTTTGTTCCTGCTATATAGTATCTGTCAAGTAAAGAACAGAACAAGTGGGAGGCAGAAAAATGAAAGTAACTCAGTAGATAAAAAGGACGCAAACAATAATTCAAATTACAGTGATGAGGGAGTTTTAATAGCAAATATTATTGCAAAGGTATAATGGAAGCTTTTAAAAAAAAAAAAAAAAAAAAAAAGTCCTTTCCAAGGTATGGTATGTTATTTATAATACCCTTCAATAATGAGCAGAGATTTTTTTTCTCATTTGATGTGAATATGAAGAGTAAAAGTGTATTTCCTTATCATAAAGATTATTAGAATTGACAATGGTATTACCTAAATATCTTTTATTTTGCATACAATATATTAGTAATACAAAACCTATAAATTCTACACTGCTTAGAATGCTAAAAGAAAAAATGCTAAACATTTTATTTCACATTAAAATATGGTTTATGGTTAAGCACATAGATTGTTTTCTAACACAATGTAACAAATAGAACAATGGATAAGATCAGTCAACGCAAGGTCATCAAATGGAATGAAAGTCAGTGGAAAAATAGGACATCATGTAATTGATATGAATAACAGATGCACAATACAAAACAAATGCAACAAACAAAAACATTAGAAATTAACAGATTTAAATCTTTTGTAGTCATGCATGGGAAATTCTAATATATGTCTATTTGTAGAGTTTTCTCACCTGTGACGTAATTGATTTGTTTGCAATCAGGAAATTGGTGTGTGCACATGTTCAGATTGTTTTTAATTCCTGTCAGCTCACTTTGATGGCATCTTTACAAAGAGCGCATGTCGCTCGAAATGTGTCAAAAGATGCCTGTATTCTCTTTTTTTGTGAACACACTGTTAGGGCTAGCGGAACGCACCAAATAATAAGAGAGATAGAATAAGGTGCGTTCGCAGCCCGGGGTCCACCGTGCAGAGATGGAACCTGCTGCCAAGTAATGACGGACTATATGGCGGTACAATGTGAATACACAAACAGGTTAACTTTACCCTGTGTGAAGGAAGCGAACCCTGTTAAGTCACAGGGCCGCGGTACCGCACACAAGAGCACAAGCAAGGAGTCTCCGAGCTCAGTCCTAAGACTTGGGATCTGAGTCTGTGTAGACTACTTGCGGTCGACACCGCTACTGGGGTGTCAGCGTAACCAAAATAATAACAAAAGAATGCACGAGAGTGCGTGCGGTGCTGCACTGGCGGACGCCACTAACCACCCAGGCTTGGGTCAGGAAAGCGCTGTGAAAGTGCACGACGCCGCACTTGCGGACACAGCAACTAGACTCTGTATTTGTGTGTAATGTGCTGTTGGGTAAGTCGGGCGCTAGATAGCAATCATACACCTTCCGCGAACAGTCATCCAATAGGGAGGTTTTTTTAAAGAACGACTTTCACTCACAACACACACACGATTACAAATGTACACTAGCGCATGGCTGTGAGGTCATGCAAAGCTTATATAGCTGCAGCACATTCAGGACCTTCCAATAAAGGACCAATGGCAAGCTGCCACAGAAGTTTACCACCTTCAAGACCTTCCTGGAGGACCAATGGGAACCGCTGCAGCATCTGAGCATGTGACCCTCGATCTCCAACGGGAGATCTCACCCTGGGCATGCTCAGAAGGGGAAAAGCAGGACTTAGTCCCAAAAGCATCTGCTCGCTGCTGCCCAGCATTGGCTTCAATGGCAGAAGCTGGAAAAGCAGCAGTAACCCTATGCACAGAGTGAGACTGAGTAAGACGCTGGGACCGACGTCTCCGCTGAACAGACTCCACTGCGGCTGGAGAAGAATGGGAGACCACAGCAGAGATGGTTCGAGATTTCCCCTGTGCAGAGGTGGGAACTCGACACCTAACACACACAATTTCAATCTTTGCTTCATGTACCTTGGATAATAAAATGCACTTTTTTGGATTTCATCTGTGAGTTGGATTTTTCTGCTTTCTCCATTGGATGTTGCACTCTGCTCAGGTGCTATCCATTCTTCAGAAGTGTGGAATCGCTAGTGGTGAGCTGAATTTTCTTCTGTGATTTCTACAGCTTCTCATATTCCTTCTTTCTGATGTTGCTGTCACTTGGCACTGCCACATCTATTATCATTGCTGTCTTCTCATCCTTGTCTACTATCACAATATCTGGTTGATTTGCCAATACCTGCTTATCCGTCTTGATCTTGAAGTCCCACAGGATTTTAGCGCTTTCATTCTGCACCACTTTTTCTGGGGTCTCCCAACTGGTCTTAAGGGGACTTAGTCCATATGCTGTGTGGATGTTCCTGTATACAATTCCTGCTACTTGGTTGGGTGTTCGGTATATGCTGTTCCTGCTTGTATTTTGCATCCTGCCACTATGTGATGGACGGCTTCTGAGGTTTCTTTGCATAGTCTGCACCTTGGGTCTTGTCTTGTGTGGTTCTTTCCTGCTTCTATGGATCTAGTAATTAGTGCTTCCTCTTGTGCCGCTATGCTTATTGCCTCTATGCTATATTGGAGTCCAGCTGTCTCCAGTCATGGTAGGATTTTTCCATGTCAGCCAACTCCATTATCTGTCGATGGTACAACTCATGCAGTGGCTTGTCTTGCCATGGCACTTCATGCTCCTGCTCTTCCCTCCAGACATGTTGTTGTTGCTGCCTTAGGCTTTCTCTCAGCATCTTACCTTTTGGTGCCATTTTTCTGATGTATTCCTGGATACTCCTTGTTTCATCCGCGATTGTGGCTTGGATGCTTCTCAAGCCTCGACCACCCTCCTTTCTGTTGGTATACAATCTTTGGATGTTAGACTTAGGGTGGAGACCTCAATGCATTGTGTATGCTAGAAGATGCCAATAGAGCACTTGCATCAATAACTACCACCACCATATGTATATACAGTATAGACCAAAAGTTTGGACACAACATCTCATTTAAAGATTTTTCTGTATTTTCATGACTATGAAAATTGTACATTCACACCGAAGGCATCAAAACTATGAATTAACACATGTGGAATTATATACTTAGCAAAAAAATGTGAAACAACTGAAATTATGTCTTATATTCTAGGTTCTTTAAAGTAGCCACCTTTTGCTTTGATGACTGCTTTGCACACTCTTGGCATTCTCTTGATGAGCTTCAAGAGGTAGTCACCGGGAATGGTCTTCCAACAATCTTGAAAAAGTTCTCAGAGATGCTTAGCACTTGTTGGCCTTTTTGCCTTTACTCTGCGGTCCAGCTCACCCCAAACCATCTCGATTGGGTTCAGGTCTGGTGACTGTGAAAGCCAGGTTATCTGGCATAGCACCCCGTAACTCTCCTTCTTGGTCAAATAGCCCTTACACAGCCTGGAGCTGTGTTTGGGGTTATTGTCCTATTGAAAAATAAATGATGGTCCAACTAAACGCAAACCGGATGGAATAGCATGCCACTGCAAGATGCTGTGGTAGCCATGCTGGTTCAGCATGCCTCCAATTTTGAATAAATCCCCAACAGTGTCACCAGCAAAGCACCCCCACACCATCACACCTCCTTCTCCATGCTTCACAGTGGGAAACAAGCATGTAGAGTCCATCCGTTCACCTTTTTTTGCGTCGCACAAAGACACGGTGGTTGGAACCAAAGATCTCAAATTTGGCCTCATCAGACGAAAGCACAGATTCCCACTGGTCTAATGTCCATTTCTTGTGTTCTTTAGCCCAAACAAGTCTCTTCTGCTTGTTGCCTGTCCTTAGAAGTGGTTTCCTAGCAGCTATTTTACAATGAAGGCCTGCTGCACAAAGTCTCCTCTTAAAAGTTGTTGTAGAGAGTTGTTGTAGAGATGTGTCTGCTGCTAGAACTGGCATTGACCTGGTCTCTAATCTGAGCTGTTGTTAACCTGTGAATTCTGAGGCTGGTGACCCGGATAAATCCTCAGAAGCAGAGGTGATTCTTGGTCTTCCTTTCCTGGGGCGGTCCTCATGTGAGCCAGTTTCTTTGTAGCGCTTGATGGTTTTTGCCACTGCACTTGGGGACACTTTCAAAGTTTTCCCAATTTTTCAGACTGACTGACCTTCATTTCTGAAAGTAATGATGGCCACTCGTTTTTCTTTACTTAGCTGCTTTTTTCTAACACAGCTGATGGTCACAACCCCATTTATAAGGCAAGAAATCCCACTTATTAAACCTGACAGGGTATACCTGTGAATTGAAAACCATTCCCAGTGACTACCTCTTGAAGCTCATCAAGAGAATGCCAAGAGTGTGCAAAGCAGTCATCAAAGCAAAAGGTGGCTATTTTGAAGAACCTAGAATATAAGACACATTTTCAGTTGTTTCACAATTTTTTTAAGTATGTAATTCCACATGTGTTAATTCATAGTTTTGATGCCTTCAGTGTGAATTTACAATTTTCACCAGCAAAGCACCCCCACATCATCACACCTCCTCCTCCATGCTTCACGGTGGGAACCAGGCATCGCACAAAGACACGGTGGTCTAAACCAAAGATCTCAAATTTGGACTCATTAGACCAAAGCACAGATTTCCACTGGTCTAAAGTCCATTCCTTTTGTTATTTAGCCCAAACAAGTCTCTTCTGCTTGTTGCCTGTTCTTAGCTCTGATTTCCTAGCACTAATCTAAGCTTATCCTCAGAAGCAGAGGTGACTCTTGGTCTTCCTTTCCTGGGACAGTCCTCATGTGAGCCAGTTTCTTTGTAGCGCTTGATGGTTTTTGCAACTGCACTTGGGGACACTTTCAAAGTTTTCCCAATTTTTTGGACTGCCTGACCTTCATTTCTGAAAGTAATGATGGCCACTTGTTTTTTTACTTAGCTGCTTTTTTCTTGCCATAACACAAATTCAGTATATTAACATTTAGTATAATAACAGTCTATTCAGTAGGACTATCAGCTGTGTATCCACCAGACTTCTGCTCAACAAAAGTGATGGTCCTAACCCCATTTATAAGGTAAGAAATCCCACTGTAACATAAGAAAGAAGAGGATGGATTTACCAGTCTCGAAACATTTCACAGAAAAAAAAACTTCCCACAGAAAAGCAATTGCGTTTTCCCATTAATGCAAGCGATCATATTGAAATGGAAAGAGTATCATACCACTTCAAATCTACCAAGACCTGGCTGTCCCTCTAAACTTTCATCTCAACCAAGGAGAAGACTGATCAGAGATGCAGCCAAGAGGCCCATGATCACTCTGGATGAACTGCAGAGATCTACAGCTGAGGTGGAACAGTCGGTTCATAGGACAACAATCAGTCATACACTGACGAAATCTGGCATTTATGGAAGAGTGGCAAGAAGAAAGCCATTTCTCAAAGATATCTGTAAAATGTGTTGCTTAAAGTTTTCAACAAGCCACCTGGGAGACACACCAAACATGTGAAAAATGGTGCTCTGGTCAGATGAAACAAAAATCGAACTTTATGGCAACAATGCCAAACGATATGTTTAGCGAAAAGTCAACACAGCTCATCACCCTGAACACACCATCCCCACTGTCAAACATGGTGGTGGCAGCATCATGGTTTGGGCCTGCTTTTCTTTGGCAGGGACAGGGAAGATGGTTAAAATTGATGGGAAGATGGATGGAGCCAAATACAGGACCATTCTTGAAGAAAACCTGTTGGAGTCTGCAAAATACCTGAGACTGAGATGGAGATTTGTCTCCCTACAAGACAATGATCCCAAACATAAAGCAAAATCTACAATGGAATGATTCACAAATAAATGTATCCAGGTGTTAGAATGGCCAAGTCAAAGTCCAGACCTCAATCCAATTGAAAATCTGTGGAAAGAGCTGAAAACTGCTGTTCACAAACGATCTCCATCAAACCTCACTGAGGTCGAGCTGTTTGCCAAGGAAGAATGGGCAAGAATTTCTGTCTCTCGATGTGCAAAACTAATAGAGACATACCCCATGTGACTTGCAGCTGTAAGCGCAGCAAAAGGTGGCACAACAAAGTATTAAGTTAAAGGGGCCGAAAAATATTGCACGCACTACTTTTTAGTTTTTGAAATTCCCCAAAAATTTAAAATAACCAATACATTTCGTTCAAGTTCACAACTGTGTTCCACTTGTTGATTCTTCACCAAAAATTTACATTTGGTATCTTAATGTTTGAAGCATGATATGTGGGAAGAGGTTGAAAAGTTCCAGGGGGCCGAATACTTTCGCAAGGCACTGTATTTCAGATTTATAAAACTTTGCGATCGAATCTGTTGATTTTAAAGATATAAGAAGGGATCACATATTTGACCATTTCAAAACTGGTGATGTGAGCGTCACGGGTGCCCGTGTGCATGCGCGGGCACATGGAAAGATGGGAAAACTTCTGTGACATCACAGACATGCGCAATGGAATCATATGGATGTCGAGGACCCAGCGTGCAGCGATATTTGGAACATGTCAGTGTGGTTTCTATCAGAATGCGACACCTGGAACCATTTAACTATTTATGTATTTTCACTTCTCCTGTGCACAATATTTAACATGAATAATCATAGTAACATAGTAACATAGTTAGTAAGGCCGAAAAAAGACATTTGTCCATCCAGTTCAGCCTATATTCCATCATAATAAATCCCCAGATCTACGTCCTTCTACAGAACCTAATTGTATGATACAATATTGTTCTGCTCCAGGAAGACATCCAGGCCTCTCTTGAACCCCTCGACTGAGTTCGCCATCACCACCTCCTCAGGCAAGCAATTCCAGATTCTCACTGCCCTAACAGTAAAGAATCCTCTTCTATGTTGGTGGAAAAACCTTCTCTCCTCCAGACGCAAAGAATGCCCCCTTGTGCCCGTCACCTTCCTTGGTATAAACAGATCCTCAGCGAGATATTTGTATTGTCCCCTTATATACTTATACATGGTTATTAGATCGCCCCTCAGTCGTCTTTTTTCTAGACTAAATAATCCTAATTTCGCTAATCTATCTGGGTATTGTAGTTCTCCCATCCCCTTTATTAATTTTGTTGCCCTCCTTTGTACTCTCTCTAGTTCCATTATATCCTTCCAGAGCACCGGTGACCAAAACTGGACACAGTACTCCATGTGCGGTCTAACTAGGGATTTGTACAGAGGCAGTATAATGCTCTCATCATGTGTATCCAGACCTCTTTTAATGCACCCCATGATCCTGTTTGCCTTGGCAGCTGCTGCCTGGCACTGGCTGCTCCAGGTAAGTTTATCATTAACTAGGATCCCCAAGTCCTTCTCCCTGTCAGATTTACCCAGTGGTTTCCCATTCAGTGTGTAATGGTGATATTGATTCCTTCTTCCCATGTGTATAACCTTACATTTATCATTGTTAAACCTCATCTGCCACCTTTCAGCCCAAGTTTCCAACTTATCCAGATCCATCTGTAGCAGAATACTATATTCTCTTGTATTAACTGCTTTACATAGTTTTGTATCATCTGCAAATATCGATATTTTACTGTGTAAACCTTCTACCAGATCATTAATGAATACAGTATGTTGAAGAGAACAGGTCCCAATACTGACCCCTGCGGTACCCCACTGGTCACAGCGACCCAGTTAGAGACTATACCATTTATAACCACCCTCTGCTTTCTATCGCTAAGCCAGTTACTAACCCATTTACACACATTTTCCCCCAGACCAAGCATTCTCATTTTGTGTACCAACCTCTTGTGCGGCACGGTATCAAACGCTTTGGAAAAATCGAGATATACCACGTCCAATGACTCACCGTGGTCCAGCCTATAGCTTACCTCTTCATAAAAACTGATTAGATTGGTTTGACAGGAGCGATTTCTCATAAACCCATGCTGATATGGAGTTAAACAGTTATTCTCATTGAGATAATCCAGAATAACATCCCTCAGAAACCCTTCAAATATTTTACCAACAATAGAGGTTAGACTTACTGGCCTATAATTTCCAGGTTCACTTTTAGAGCCCTTTTTGAATATTGGCACCACATTTGCTATGCGCCAATCCTGCGGAACAGACCCTGTCGCTATAGAGTCCCTAAAAATAAGAAATAATGGTTTATCTATTACATTACTTAGTTCTCTTAGTACTCGTGGGTGTATGCCATCCGGACCCGGAGATTTATCTATTTTAATCTTATTTAGCTGGTTTCGCACCTCTTCTTGGGTTAGATTGGTGACCCTTAATATAGGGTTTTCATTGTTTCTTGGGATTTCACCTAGCATTTCATTTTCCACCGTGAATACCGTGGAGAAGAAGGTGTTTAATATGTTAGCATTTTCCTCGTCATCTACAACCATTCTTTCCTCACTATTTTTTAAGGGGCCTACATTTTCAGTTTTTATTCTTTTACTATTGATATAGTTGAAGAACAGTTTGGGATTAGTTTTACTCTCCTTAGCAATGTGCTTCTCTGTTTCCTTTTTGGCAGCTTTAATTAGTTTTTTAGATAAAGTATTTTTCTCCCTATAGTTTTTTAGAGCTTCAATGGTGCCATCCTGCTTTAGTAGTGCAAATGCTTTCTTTTTACTGTTAATTGCCTGTCTTACTTCTTTGTTTAGCCACATTGGTTTTTTTCTATTTCTAGTCCTTTTATTCCCACAAGGTATAAACCGCTTACACTGCCTATTTAGGATGTTCTTAAACATTTCCCATTTATTATCTGTATTCTTATTTCTGAGGATATTGTCCCAGTCTACCAGATTAAGGGCATCTCTAAGCTGGTCAAACTTTGCCTTCCTAAAGTTCAGTGTTTTTGTGACTCCCTGACAAGTCCCCCTAGTGAAAGACAGGTGAAACTGTACAATATTGTGGTCGCTATTTCCTAGATGCCCAACCACCTGCAGATTTGTTATTCTGTCAGGTCTATTAGATAGTATTAGGTCTAAAAGTGCTGCTCCTCTGGTTGGATTCTGCACCAATTGTGAAAGATAATTTTTCTTGGTTATTAGCAGAAATCGTAATAACAACATTTTGTAAATGATCACTTCAATATGCACGAAGCACTGTTTATACATTTTATATATACTGTATACTTTTTAATATTTTGCGAATAATTGATATATTGAATTGATGAATTGAGCACCTATATATGTCTGCACTTGTATTATACTCATTGCTTGCGAAAGGATTGTATCCGAAACGTCGCCACGCCATTTGGGCAATAAACATCACTTTTTTTTCTGGAGGTCTGCTGTGCTGTTTCCTCCTTTTTTCTAATATATATATATATATATATATTGTAGGGGTTCCACTCACTCAGCTGCGATGGCTGACACTCAGGAGACGTGTTCCTTTAAAGTTCACTGGGTTTATTGCTTCATAAACCATGTGGCAAAACAACAGAAAACAAAATAGCCTTTGGTTCAGGCAAAGAAAAACAAGTGTCCAGTTCTTCCGGCTCAGTCCTGAAGCCGTAACACACTCAGGAGGGTTTCACCTCCACACATATCTGCTGTGTAAAGCATTAGCCAGTCTTAAATAGAGCTAACCACACCCAGTAACCCATCACATGATTAGCCATGTGGTCTGACATTACCACAGGTCCTGAAACACATATATTTACATGGTTATGTGCAAGACAGAAATACCCCTGGGCTACCATACAGTAACAAGGCACTTATGTGGCACATACCTCCCATCGACTACACACCCTTTAGCCATGCTACATACCTCCCCCCTCTGCCTAAAGCCGTGGGGCTTGGCACTTTCCCCCACTAAACAAGAGATTCTTGATAGGGCATCCGCATTACCATGCAGCTTTCCGGCCCTATGTTCCACATGGAAACTGAAGTCCTGCAGGGCTAAGAACCAACGGGTGACTCTGGCATTTCTCCCTTTCGTTTCCCTCATCCACCTAAGTGGGGCATGGTCAGATACCAGTCTAAATTTACGTCCCAGCAGATAGTACCGTAATGTGTCCACTGCCCATTTTATGGCCAAGCACTCCTTCTCAACGACTGAGTAGTTCTTTTCAGATGAGGACAGCTTCCTACTCAGATAGAGAACAGGATGCTCCTCCCCATGTAGTTCTTGGGAAAGGACTGCTCCCACCCCAACATCTGAGGCATCTGTCTGAAGAATAAACTCTTTCTTGAAGTTTGGGGCCATCAGAACGGGTTGCTTACACAAAGCGTTTTTCATTTCTTGGAAGGCTGACTCTGTTTCTTCGGACCACTTAACCATTACTGGTTTTGTCCCTTTTAGCAGGTCAGTCAGAGGCGCAGCCATCGTGGCGAAGTTTGGGATGAACCTCCTGTAATATCCCACGATTCCCAGGAAGGCTTTAACTTGCTTCTTGGAAACTGGGTTTGGCCATGTTTGAATTGCCTCCACTTTAATGATTTGGGGTTTTATTTCTCCATGACCCACTATGTATCCAAGGTACTTAGCTTCTTCTTTACCCAAGGCACACTTCTTCGGGTTTATAGTAAAACCAGCCTCTCTTATAGCATCAAATACCGCTTGGACTTTCTCCAGATGACTCTCCCAGTCCGGGCTAAAGATGACGATATCATCTAGGTACGCAGCAGCGTAGGCCTTATGGGGTGCAAGGACTCTATCCATAGCCCTCTGGAAGGTCGCCGGAGCTCCCTGTAGGCCAAACGGCATCCGGGCATACTGGAAGCATCCATCAGGTGTCGAAAAGGCTGTCTTCTCCTTGGCTTCCTGTGCCATGGGGATCTGCCAATACCCCTTTGTCAAATCCAAGGTGGATATATATCTGGCGTGCCCAAGCCTTTCGATGAGCTCATCAATACGGGGCATGGGATAAGCGTCGAACTTGGAGACCTCATTCAACTTCCGATAGTCGTTGCAAAACCTCCACTCTCCATCAGGTTTTGGGACTAGGACAATTGGGCTCGACCAACCGCTCTTGGATTCCTCAATGACTCCAAGCCTCAACATACGCTCCACTTCCTTGGAGATAACTTCTCGACGAGCCTCAGGAATACGATAAGGTTTCACATTCACCCGCATATGTGGCTCTGTTAGGACCTCGTGCTCTATGACCTTCGTGTATCCTGGCAATTCTGAAAACAGGTCCCTGTTTTTCTGGAGTAACTCCCGGCACTGCTGTTTCTGGGTCTTTGATAGCGTCTCTGCTATAGTAACCGCTCCAACCTCCCCTTCTGGGTTGCTTAACAATGACGGAGTTACTGTCGGCTCTCTATCTTGCCATGGCTTGATGAGGTTGACATGGTAAACTTGGAATGGTTTCCGTCTTCCTGGTTGGTGAATTTTATAATTTACCTCACCAAGTTTCTCGACAACCTCATATGGCCCTTGCCATTTGGCCAAGAACTTGCTTTCCACCGTTGGAACTAACACAAGAACTCGGTCTCCCGGATTGAACTGCCTCACTCTTGCAGACCGGTTGTAGAACCTGGCTTGAGCTTCTTGTGCTTGGAGAAGGTGTTCTTTCACGATAGGCATCACCTTTGCAATCCTCTGCTGCATCAGGGCCACATGCTCAATGACGCTTCTGTGGGGCGTGACTTCGGCCTCCCAGGTTTCCTTGGCTATATCCAGGAGTCCTCGTGGATGTCGGCCATATAGAAGCTCAAACGGTGAGAACCCTGTGGAGGCCTGTGGAACTTCACGAATGGAAAACATCAGATAGGGTAAGAGACAATCCCAGTCTCTACCGTCTTTCTCTATAGCTTTTCTCAGCATGCTCTTTAGTGTCTTGTTAAACCTCTCAACAAGGCCATCTGACTGGGGATGGTACACCGAGGTCCTCAACTGGGAGATCTTCAGGGCTTTGCACAACTCCCTCATCACCTTGCTCATGAAAGGTGTACCCTGGTCAGTCAGGATCTCCTTTGGCAGACCTGTCCGGGAAAAGACATGGACCAACTCGCGGGCTATGCTTTTTGAGGAAGAATTTCTCAAGGGAATTGCCTCAGGATAGCGTGTGGCATAGTCCAGGATGACTAATATATACTGATGGCCCCGAGCTGATTTAACTAAGGGACCGACCAAGTCCATGGCAATTCTCTCGAACGGTACCTCAATAATGGGCAGTGGCACAAGGGGGTTCCGGAAATGAGGAGTGGGAGCAGTTAGCTGACATGTAGGGCAGGACCTGCAATAGCTCACTATTTCCCGGTGACACCCAGGCCAATAGAACCTCTGCACAACCCGTTCCTGCGTTTTTTCCACCCCCAGGTGTCCACCCAAGATGTGTGAATGGGCCATGTCCAACACTTTCCGTCTATACGGACCCGGCACTATCAACTGCTCTACCAACTCCTCCCTTATTTTCGTGACCCGGTACAACAACTCCCCCCTCAACAGAAAATGGGGAAATCTTGTGTCTGCCCCCGGCTCCTGTACCACCCCGTCAATAACTGTGACATTATTAAAGGCTTCCCTCAGAGTGGGGTCCCTATGTTGGGCAGTCCCAAAATTTTCACCGGTAACTTCTAACTCCAAAATGTCAGATGTAGGGGATACTTCCTCCTCATCCCCAACCAGAACACAAAAAGGAAAGCTGTCTGCCTCTGGGTGTGGCGATACTTTTCCAGGGTTCACTGGTTCCCTGCCAGGGAGCTCAGAACCTTTTCCCCACAAATCCCAAAACAAACAGAAATCCCGGCCAATAATTATAGGGTGCAACAAGTCCTGAACTACGCCGACTATGTGGGACTCAGTGCCACATGCCGTTTCAATGTCCACCCTGGCCATAGGGTAGTCCTTTGCATCACCATGTATGCACCGCACTCCGACCTTCTTTCTTGGGAGCAGGTGGAGAGGAAAAGTGGCCCTCACCAGGGTCACTAGGCTCCCCGAGTCTAACAGTGCCGTTACTGCTCGACCGTTCACCTTTACGGGACACGCTTGAGGTCCCTCGTTAGATGGAGAGTTCACACTACAGGCTGGATACGCATAGTATGAACAACGGCGTCCCATGCTGCAGTCCATCTGCTCAGTGGTTTGGGAACAATGGGCAGCTATATGTCCTGGCTTGTGGCACCTCCAACAAATAATATCACCCGTGGGGACCTTGGGCACCACCTCCCCCGCCCTTTGTGACCTTGGACGCACCACCCCTTTTTGGGACTCAGCTGCCTTCTGGGACCCCCAGTACGGCATGGGCTGCCTCCTGAAGGAGCCTTCCAACCCTTGGTATCTCTCAACCAGTCCGATCAGCTCGTCGGCATTCTGGGGATCACCCTGGGCAACCCAAGACTGTATAGGCCTCGGGAGGGAATGGACAAACCGATCCATCATCACCCGTTCTACCATCTGTGCAGGCGCAGAGGATTCTGGCTGCAGCCATTTCTGGACCAGGTGCAACAGATCAAACATTTGGGAACGAGGTGGTTTGTCCCGGTGATAGCCCCAGGAGTGAACTCGCTGTGCCCTGACAGTCAGTGTCACCCCCAAACGTGCGAGAATCTCGGCTTTCAATTTGTGATACTCTTTGGCATCCTGCAAGGTTAAATCATAGTACGCCTTCTGGGGTTCTCCTGTCAGGTATGGCGCAAGTACCTCTGCCCACTGCTCTGGCGGAAGTTTTTCCCTCTCAGCGACCCTCTCAAACACCGTCAGGAAGGTCTCAACATCATCCCCGGGAGTCATTTTCTGCAATGCGCGTCTTACCGTCTTCTGGACGTGGGTGTCATCAGCCAAACCTGGGGTTGGGGCGCTCGCCTTGCCCTGGATGGCGGTTGCCAGAAGCTGCATCTGCTGCTGATGCTCCTGCTGGCTCTGCTGCATCTGCTGCCGTTGCTCCTGCTGGTTTTGCTGCATCTGCTGCCGTTGCTCCTGCTGGCTCTGTTGTATCTGCTGCTGGCTCTGTTGTATCTGCTGCATCAACAGCCTGTTGGTCTCTTGCTGCCTTTGCTCCTGCTGGACCAAGTGTTTCAGCAAGTCCTCCATTTTCTCCGGCAATGCTTGCTGGCTTGCAACAGCCTTGACCCAGGACATTCAAAAATAAACTCACGTCTCCGCTGGGAACGCTGCCCGCATTCTCCACCAATTGTAGGGGTTCCACTCACTCAGCTGCGACGGCTGACACTCAGGAGACGTGTTCCTTTAAAGTTCACTGGGTTTATTGCTTCATAAACCATGTGGCAAAACAAAAGAAAAGAAAATAGCCTTTGGTTCAGGCAAAGAAAAACAAGTGTCCAGTTCTTCCGGCTCAGTCCTGAAGCTGTAACACACTCAGGAGGGTTTCACCTCCACACATATCTGCTGTGTAAAGCATTAGCCAGTCTTAAATAGAGCTAGCCACACCCAGTAACCCATCACATGATTAGCCATGTGGTCTGACATTACCACAGGTCCTGAAACACATATATTTACATGGTTATGTGCAAGACAGAAATACCCCTGGGCTACCATACAGTAACAAGGCACTTATGTGGCACATACCTCCCATCGACTACACACCCTTTAGCCATGCTACAATATATATATATATATAAAGAAAAAAGAAAAATTGGAGGCAGCACACCGTTTGTAGTGAAGAAGAGCTATTTAACCCCTTCCCGACCTTTGATGCATACGCTGCGTCATGAAAGTCAGTGCCATTCCGACCCATGACGCAGCATATGCGTCATGGAAAGATCGCGTCCCTGCAGATCGGGTGAAAGGGTTAACTCCCATTTCACCCGATCTGCAGGGACAGGGGGAGTGGTAGTTTAGCCCAGGGGGGGTGGCTTCACCCCCCCGTGGCTACGATCGCTCTGATTGGCTGTTGAAAGTGAAACTGCCAATCAGAGCGATTTGTAATATTTCACCTAAAAAACTGGTGAAATATTACAATCCAGCCATGGCCGATGCTGCAATATCATCGGCCATGGCTGGAAACACTTATGTGCACCCACCCCACCCCACCGATCGCCTCCCCAGCCCCCCGATCTGTGGCCCGCTCCTCTCCGTCCTGTGCTCCGCTCCCCCGTCCTCCTGTCCGCTCCCCACGTGCTCCAATCACACCCCCGTGCTCCAATCAACCCCCCCGCACTCCGATCTCCCCCCCGCACAGCGATCCCCCCCGCACAGCGATCCCCCCCTCGCACAGCGATCCCCCCCGTGCTCCGATCCACCCCCCGCACAGCGATCCCCCACCCCGTGCTCCAATCCACCCCCCCGTGTTCCGATCCACCCCCCATGCTCCGATCCACCCCCCCGTGCCCTGATCTCCCCCCCCCTTATACTTACCTTCCCTCCCGGGGTCCGTCCGTCTTCTTTACCGGGTGCCGCCATCTTCTAAAATGGCGGGCGCATGTGCAGTGCGCCCGCCGAATCTGCCGGCCGGCAGATTCCTTCCAGAGTGAATTTTGATCACTGAGATATAACCTATCTCAGTGATCAAAATAAAAAAAATAGTAAATGACCCCCCCCCCCTTTGTCACCCCAATAGGTAGGGACAATAAAAAAATAAAGAATTTTTTTTTTTTCCACTAAGGTTGGGGTAAGAACTACGGTTAGGGTTAGGGGTAGGGGTAGGGTTAGGGGTAGGGTTAGGGGTAGGGTTAGGGTTAGGGGTAGGGTTAGGGTTAGGGTTAGGGGTAGGGTTAGGGGTAGGGTTAGGGTTAGGGGTAGAGTTAGGGGTAGGGTTAGGGGTAGGGTTAGGGTTAGGGGTAGGGTTAGGGTTAGGGTTCGGGATATACACACGTATTCTGTGCGGATTTTTCCGAAGAGGATTTGATAAATCCGCAGGGCTAAACCGCTGTGGATTTACCGCGGTTTTTCTGCGCATTTCACTGCGGTTTTACAACTGCGATTTTCTATTGGAGCAGTTGTAAAACCGCTGCGGAATCCGCAGAAAGAAGTGACATGCTGCGGAATGTAAACCGCTACGTTTCCGTGCAGTTTTTCCGCAGCATGTGTACAGCGATTTTTGTTTCCCATAGGTTCACATTGAACTGTAAACTCATGGGAAACTGCTGCGGAACCGCAGCATTTTCCGCAGCATGTGCACATACCTTTAGAATTAGGCTATGTGCACACGGTGCGGATTTGGCTGCGGATTCGCAGCAGAGTTCCATCAGGTTTACAGTACCATGTAAACCTATGGAAATCTAAATCCGCTGTGCCCATGGTGCGGAAAATACCACGCGGGAACGCTGCGTTGTATTTTCTGCAGCATGTCAATTCTTTGTGTGGATTCCGCAGCGTTTTACACCTGTTCCTCAATAGGAATCCGCAGGTGAAATCCGCACAAAAAACACTGGCAATCCGCGGTAAATCCGCAGGTAAAACGCAGTGCCTTTTACCCGCGGATTTTTCAAAAATGGTGCTGAAAAATCTCATATGAATCCGCAACGTTGGCACATAGCCTTAGGGTTAGGGTTGGGTTGGAATTAGGGTTGTGGTTAGGGTTAGGGGTGTGTTGGGGTTAGGGTTGTGGTTAGGGGTGTGTTGGGGTTAGGGTTGTGATTAGGGTTATGGCTACAGTTGGGATTAGGGTTAGGGGTGTTGGGGGGTTAGGGTTGGAGCTAGAATTGAGGGGTTTCCACTGTTTAGGCACATCAGGGGGTCTCCAAACGCAACATGGCGCCACCATTGATTGCAGCCAATCTTGTATTCAAAAAGTCAAATGGTGCTCCCTCACTTCCGAGCCCCGACGTGTGCCCAAACAGTGGTTTACCCCCACATATGGGGTACCAGCATACTCAGGACAAACTGCGCAACAATTACTGGGGTCCAATTTCTCCTGTTACCCTTGAGAAAATAAAAAATTGCTTGCTAAAACATCATTTTTGAGGAAAGAAAAATGATTTTTTATTTTCACGGCTCTGCGTTGTAAACGTCTATGAAGCACTTGGGGGTTCAAAGTGCTCACCACATATCTAGATAAGTTCCTTGGGGGGTCTAGTTTCCAAAATGGGGTCACTTGTGGGGGGTTTCTACTGTTTAGGCACACCAGGGGCTCTGCAAACGCAACGTGACGTCCGCAGACCATTCCATCAAAGTCTGCATTTCAAAAGTCACTACTTCCCTTCTGAGCCCCGACGTGTGCCCAAACAGTGGTTTACCCCCACACATGGGGTATCAGCGTACTCAGGAGATACTGGACAACAACTTTTGGGGTCCAATTTCTCCTGTAACCCTTGGGAAAATAAAAAATTCTGGGCTAAAAAATTATTTTTGAGGAAAGAAAACGTATTTATTATTTTCACGGCTCTGCGTTATAAACTTCTGTAAAACACTTGGGGGTTGAAAGTGCTCACCACATATCTAGATAAGTTCATTTGGGGGTCTAGTTTCCAAAATGGGGTCACTTGTGGGGGGTTTCTACTGTTTAGGCACACCAGGGGCTCTGCAAATGCAACGTGACACACGCAGACCATTCCATCAAAGTCTGCATTTCAAAAGTCACTACTTCCCTTCTGAGCCCCCACGTGTGCCCAAACAGTGGTTTAGCCCCACACATGGGGTATCAGCTTACTCAGGAGAAACTGGACAACAACTTTTGTGGTCCAATTTCTCCTGTAACTCTTGGGAAAATAAAAAATTCTGGGCTAAAAAATTATTTTTGAGGAAAGAAAACGTATTTATTATCTTCACGGCTCTGCGTTATAAACTTCTGTGAAGCACTTGGGGGTTGAAAGTGCTCACCACATATCTAGATAATTTCATTTCGGGGTCTAGTTTCCAAAATGGGGTCACTTGTGGGGGGTTTCTACTATTTAGCCACATCAGGGGCTCTGCAAACGCAACGTGACGCCCGCAGAGCATTCCATCAAAGTCTGCATTTCAAAACGTCACTACTTCACTTCCGAGCCCCAGCATGTGCCTAAACAGTGGTTTACTGGACAACAACTTTTGGGGTCAAATTTCTCCTGTTACCCTTGGGAAAATAAAAAATTGCAGGCTAAAAAATCAATTTTGAGAAAAGAATTTTTATTTTTTATTTTCATGGCTCTGCTTTATAAACTTCTGTGAAGCACTTGAGGGTTCAAAGTGCTCACCACACACCTAGATTAGTTCCTTTGGGGGTCTAGTTTCCAAAATGGGGTCATTTGTGGGGGATCTTTAATGTTTAGGCGCACAGGGGCTCTCCAAACGCGACATGGTGTCCGCTAATGATTGGAGCTAATTTTCCATTTAAAAAGCCAAATGGCGTGCCTTCCCTTCTGAGCCCTGCCGTGCGCCCAAACAGTGGTTTACCCCCACATATGGGGTATCTGCGTACTCAGGACAAACTGGACAACAACATTTATGGTCCAATTTCTCCTATTACCATTGGCAAAATAGGAAATTCCAGGCTAAAAAATCATTTTTGAGAAAAGAAAAATTATTTTTTATTTTCATGGCTCTGCATTATAAACTTCTGTGAAGCACCTGGGGGTTTAAAGTGCTCAGTATGCATCTAGATAAGTTCCTTGGGGGGTCTAGTTTCCAAAATGGGGTCACTTGTGGGGGAGCTCCATTGCATTGGCACACAGTGGCTCTCCAAATGCGACATGGTGTCCGCTAACAATTGGAGTTAATTTTCCATTCAAAAAGTCAAAAGGCGCGCCTTCCCTTCCGAGCCCTGCCGTGTGCCCAAACAGTGGTTTACCCCCACATATGAGGTATCGGCGTACTCGGGAGAAATTGCTCAACAAATTTTAGGATCCATTTTATCCTATTGCCCATGTGAAAATGAAAAAATTGAGGCGAAAAGAATTTTTTTGTGAAAAAAAAGTACTTTTTCATTTTTACGGATCAATTTGTGAAGCACCTGAGGGTTTAAAGTGCTCACTAGGCATCTAGATAAGTTCCTTGGGGGGTCCAGTTTCCAAAATGGGGTCACTTGTGGGGGAGCTCCAATGTCTAAGCACACAGGGTCTCTCCAAACGCGACATGGTGTCCGCTAACGATGGAGATAATTTTTCATTCAAAAAGTCAAATGGCGCTCCTTCCCTTCCGAGCCTTACCATGTGCCCAAACAGTGGTTTACCCCCACATGTGAGGTATCAGTGTACTCAGGAGAAATTGCCAAACAAATTTTTGGATCCATTTTATCCTGTTGTCCATGTGAAAATGAAAAAATTGAGGCGAAAAGAATTTTTTTGTGAAAAAAAAGTACTTTTTCATTTTTACGGATCAATTTGTGAAGCACCTGGGGGTTTAAAGGGCTCACTATGCATCTAGATAAGTTCCTTGGGGTGTCTAGTTTCCAAAATGGGGTCATTTGTGGGGGAGCTCCAATTTTTAGGCACACGGGGGCTCTCCAAACGTGACATGGTGTCCGCTAAAGAGTGGAGCCAATTTTTCATTCAAAAAGTCAAATGGCACTCCTTCCCTTCCAAGCCCTGCCGTGCGCCCAAACAGTGGTTTACCCTCACATATGAGGTATCAGCGTACTCAGGACAAATTGGACAACAACTTTCGTGGTTCAGTTTCTCCTTTTAACATTGGGAAAATAAAAAAATTGTTGCTGAAAAATCATTTTTGCGACTAAAAAGTTAAACGTTCATTTTTTCCTTCCATGTTGCTTCTGCTGCTGTGAAGCACCTGAAGGGTTAATAAACTTCTGGAATGTGGTTTTGTGCACCTTGAGGGGTGCAGTTTTTAGAATGGTGTCACTTTTGGGTATTTTCAGCCATATAGACCCCTCAAACTGACTTCAAATGTGAGGTGGTCCCTAAAAAAAATGGTTTTGTAAATTTCGTTGTAAAAATGAGAAATCGCTGGTCAAATTTTAACCCTTATAACTTCCTAGCAAAAAAATGTTGTTTCCAAAATTGTGCTGATGTAAAGTAGACGGGTGGGAAATGTTATTTATTAACTATATTGTGTCACATAACTCTCTGGTTTAACAGAATAAAAATTCAAAATGTGAAAATTGCAAAATTTTCAAAATTTTCGCCAAATTTCCGTTTTTATCACAAATAAACAAAGAATTTATTGACCTAAGTTTACCACTAACATGAAGCCCAATATGTCACGAAAAAACAATCTCAGAACCGCTAGGATCCATTGAAGCGTTCCTGAGTTATTACCTCATAAATGGACACTGGTCAGAATTGCAAAAAACGGCAAGGTCTTTAAGGTCAAAATAGGCTGGGTCATGAAGGGGTTAATCAGCCCAGAAAGCAACCTTTCGGTCCCAACAAGAACCTTTCTCAAGCAGTGAACATGTGAGAAAGGCTCCTGTTGGGACTGAAACGTCGCTTTCTGGGCTCATTAAATAGCTCCTTTTCACTACAAACAGTGTGCTGCCTCCAATTTTTCTTTTTTATAATTGAGGTTTGGTTTTTGCCTGGGGGGCTCTGCACCCAGACTATTTCTTTGTGCGGCTCTAGTTCTCTTTTTTTCATATATATATATATATATATATATATATATGTATATATGTATATATATATATATATATATATATATATACATATATATATACATATATATATATATACATATATATATATATATATAAACAGCTCTGGAAAAAATTAAGAGACCACTGCTAAATTTTCAGTCTGTCTGATCTTTCTCTATATAGGCATATTTTTCAGTAAAATGTAAATTGCTCTTTTATTCTATAAACCACTGACAACATACCTCTGAGTTTCCAAGCACTAAATTTTGTATTTATTTTCAAAAAATGAGAAATGGTCAAAATAACAAAAAAATGCAGTGCTTGCAGACCTCAAATAATGCTAAGAAAACACATTCTTAATTTTTTAGAAACAAAAATATTACTGTTTTAACTCAGGAAGAGTTCAGAAATCAATATGTTGTGGAATAACCACGATTTTTAATCACAGCTTTCATGTGTCTTGGCATGCTTTCCCCCAGTCTTTCACAATGCTTCTGGTGCAGAAATTTAAGCAGTTCTTCTTTGTTTGATGGCTTGTGACTATCCATCTTCCTCTTGATTACATTCCAGTGGTTTTCAATGGGGTTCAGGCCTGGAGATTGGGCTGGCCCTGACAGGGATTTAATGTAGTGGTCCTTCATCCACACATTGATTGACTTAGTTGTGTGGCATGGCGCATTGTCCTGCTGGAAAAAACAGTCCTCAGAGTTGGGGAACATTGCCTGAGCAGAAGGAATCAACTGTTTTTCCAGGCTAACCTTATATGCGGCTTGATTCATATGTCCTTCGCAAAGATTAACCTGCCCAATTCCAGCCTTGCTGAAGCATCACCAGATCATCACCGATCTTCCACCAAATTTCACAGTGGGTGCAAGACACTGTGCCTTGTACGCCTCTCCAGGTCTTCGTCTAACCATTAGACGACCAGGTGTTGGGCAAAGCTGAAAATTAGACTCATCAGAGAAGATTACCTTACCCCAGTCATTTATGGTCCAATCCTTATGGTCTTTGGCAAACTTCAGCCTGGCTCTCCTTTGCTTTTCATTGATAAAAGGTTTTTTCCTAGCTTTACATGACTTGAGTCCTGCCTCTAGGAGCTTGTTATGAACTATTCTTGCTGTGCACTTCACCCCAGCTGCTATTTGCCATTCATTTTGTAGGTCATTTGATGTCATCCTGCGATTGCTGAGTGACATTCAAATAAGATGACTGTCATCCCGGTCAGTGGAGAGTCGTTGTCGCCCTCTGCCAGTTTGTAGCTTTGTTGTCCCCAATGTCTGCTGCTTGACATTGCTGTAATCGACTGACGTCTTAGAAATTTTAAGGATGGAGGAAACATGACACTCACTGTGTCCTTCTGCTAGTAAAACCAGAACTGAGCCCTTCTTTTCCTCAATCAAGACTTTTCTTTTCAACTCCTTTGGCATGGTTAAAAGTAATTTTTTCATTCCTATTACTTTTGGGATATTACTAGCACTTGTTTTGCCATCCAGCTTGTCCTATTGCAAGAGGATTGTGAACACCACGGCAGGATTTTTTATACTTTCCTTCATTAAATAAGATTTGGTTCAGGTGATCACCTAATCGGAAGCTCATTAAGAAGAATGAGGTGTACTCTGGATGGAATTCAACTGACACTGGAATGAAATGGCTGTCAGACATGTAGAGAAGCTGATTTTTATAAAGCTGTGCAGTGGTCTCTTAATTTTTGCCAGAGATGTATATACAGGTTGCTGGTTTTATTTTAATTCAATCCCTTATACAACCATTGTTCTTTATATTAGCCACTTTGTCATTAATCAATGTGCCAGCAGTATAAAGCTATCTAGTTGCCCATGAATAACATATTCATATGGACTGTTTGTTCTTGGTCTACATTCTGGTAAGTTCATATGTTTCTTTAGTAGAAAACAAATGATATAAAAATTACAAATATAGATACATACAGTAAATAATCATTACACATCCCCTACTCTTTTATATACAGATGGCAATGTAGTAGTGTATCTGATATGCTAATACGCTTCCTTAGACTCCAGCCAACTTTTGTCAACACCATCCTTACCCCCAACTGTTCAAAGTCTGTTGTGCTTCTCATTGCATGCAAAATATTAAAACGTGTTAACACGTCTTAATTGAAATTGACTTGTTACATTCTAAATTATTAATATCGTATATGCAGCATGTATGCAATGTTAGCCTACAAATTATTACAAGTTTAAATATACTGGACACTCCATTTTTTCAGTTATGTGTGTGTATTCTTTTTGGGAAATGCAGTCAGCAATTTTTAGAAATGCATTATACTTTACAGGATCAATAAAATGAGAAATTAATTTCAGGTTTCTGATTTAGGACAGGTGCAGACGAGCTAATTTTTGGTTTGAATGCGATCCAATAAACCATCGTATCACACTCAGACCAATGTTATTTTATGTACTTGTGCACATGTCAGATTTATTTCTTGGTATGGGTTGGTCTGATGAAAATATAACTGCATGCCCTAGTTTGGTGTGATATTCAGTTTGCACTTGGCCATAAAAGTCCGTGAGTCAGTGGAAAACATTGAAGTGCACTGGGTTGACATTTAAGTGCAGTACGATTTCCATGGACTGACAGAATGGAGAAGATGGAGAAGTTTATTTCTTTATCTTCTTCTATTCTGAAAGAGTCAGATCACTCTATGATCACATTCTGATCAAGCTCTCATCAGAGTTTACCCAGTCTCATTTGATAATCGACCCTAATCTCTCAGAAGAGAGAATACACTTTCCTCAATATCTCCCCTTATACTGAGTTTTCTTTGTTCAGAATGTATCAATTATATAAAAGGAGGTGGATTTTCTCATTAGTTCTTTGCATTATGTTCTGTATGAAAGTCATAAAATTAATTTACCGTATATACTCGAGTATAAGCCAAGAATTTCAGCCCATTTTTTTAGGCTAAAATTGCCCCTCTTGGCTTATACTTGAGTCATACCCAGGGGTCAGCAGGGGAGGTGGAGCGGTAGTGGTCTAAGCATACTCTCCTGCTCCTGGCACGGTCTCTGCTTCCCTGGCTCTGGCAGCTTCTTCCTGCAATGAGCGGTCACATGGTACCGCTCATTACAGTAATGAATATGGACCCCACTTGTTGTGAATTCTGTGGCAGAGCTCCCTCCTGTGGTCACAAGTGGTACTTCGGCTGATTCTCTCTGTGAGCTTCTGTTGATGGAGGGAAGTGGTACTGCGGCTTCTGAGTTTCCTCCCTCAGGTGATCTGGTGAGGTCGTTAGGTGCTTCTCTACTTAACTCCACCTAATGCTTTGATCCTGGCTTCCTGTCAATGTTCCAGTGTTGGACTTGCTTTTCCCTGGATCATTCCTGTGGCCTGCTGCTCTGCATAGCTAAGTTCTTCTTTGCTATTTGTTTGCTATTTTTTCTGTCCAGCTTGTCTATTTTGTTGCTGGAAGCTCTGGGATGCAAAGGGTGTACCTCCGTGCCGTTAGTTCGGTACGGAGGGCCTTTTTGCCCCCTTTGCGTGGTTTTCTTTAGGGTTTTGTGTAGACTGCAAAGTTACCTTTTCTATCCTCGCTCTGTTAAGAAAGTCGGGCCTCACTTTGCTGAATCTATTTCATCTCTACGTTTGTCTTTTCATCTTA
Organism: Ranitomeya imitator; assembly: GCF_032444005.1. Taxonomy (NCBI): domain Eukaryota; kingdom Metazoa; phylum Chordata; class Amphibia; order Anura; family Dendrobatidae; genus Ranitomeya; species Ranitomeya imitator. The sequence goes on from NC_091287.1 coordinate 516,554,156, forward strand.
ACTCACAGTCATTATATGTGGGGGGCTGCCTTTTCCTTTGGGGTATTTCTCTGAGGCAAGGTAGGCTTATTTTCTATCTTCAGGCTAGTTAGTTTCTCAGGCTGTGCCGAGTTGCATAGGCAGAGTTAGGCGCAATCCACGGCTGCCTCTAGTGTTGTTTGGAGAGGATTAGGGATTGCGGTCTGCAGAGTTCCCACGTCTCAGAGCTCGTTCTATGATTTTGGGTTATTGTCAGATCACTGTATGTGCTCTGACCGCTATGTCCATTGTGGTACTGAATTGCCTTTCATAACAGTACAGGAAGCCCAAAGTACTAATGATTCTCAATAGAGGGAAAAAAGAAGTTCTGAGACCATTTTTTTTTCTTTGCACTGTGTTTTGCCTTTTTTTCCCCTAGACATTTGGGTGGTTCAGTACACAGGTGTAGCGATGGACATTAGAAGTCTGTCTTCATTTGTGGATCAGCTCTCGGCAAGAGTACAAAAGATTCAAGACACTACTGATCAGAAATCTATGTTAGAACCAAGAATTCCTATTCCTGATTTGTTTTTTGGAGATAGAACTAAGTTTCTGAGTTTCAAAAATAATTGTAAATTATTTCTGGCCTTGAAACCTCGCTCCTCTGGTGATCCAGTTCAACAGGTTTTGATTGTTATTTTTTTTTTGCGCGGCGACCCTCAGGACTGGGCATTTTCTCTTGCGCCAGGAGATCCTGCATTGAGTAATATCGATGCGTTTTTCCTGGCGCTCGGATTGCTGTACAATGAACCTAATTCAGTGGATCAGGCAGAGAAAAATTTGCTGGCTCTTTGTCAGGGTCAGGATGAGATAGAGGTATATTGTCAGAAATTTAGAAAGTGGTCCGTGCTCACTCAATGGAATGAATCTGCGCTGGCAGCTATGTTCAGAAAGGGTCTCTCTGAAGCCCTTAAGGATGTCATGGTGGGATTTCCTATGCCTGCTGGTTTGAATGAGTCTATGTTTTTGGCCATTCAGATCGGTCGACGCTTGCGTGAGCGTAAATCTGTGCACCATTTGGCGGTATTACCTGAGCTTAAACCTGAGCCTATGCAGTGCGATAGGACTTTGACCAGAGTTGAACGGCAAGAACACAGACGTCTGAATGGGCTGTGTTTCTACTGTGGTGATTCCACTCATGGTATCTCTAATTGTCCTAAGCGCACTAAGCGGTTCGCTAGGTCTGCCACCATTGGTACGGTACAGTCAAAATTTCTTCTGTCCGTTACCTTGATCTGTTCTTTGTCATCGTATTCTGTCATGGCATTTGTGGATTCAGGCGCTGCCCTGAATTTGATGGACTTGGAGTTTGCTAAGCGTTGTGGGTTTCTCTTAGAGCCCTTGCAGTGTCCTATTCCATTGAGAGGAATTGATGCCACGCCTTTGGCCAAGAATAAGCCTCAATACTGGACCCAGCTGACCATGTGCATGGCTCCTGCACATCAGGAGGTTATTCGCTTTCTGGTGTTGCATAATCTGCATGATGTGGTCGTGTTGGGGTTGCCATGGCTACAAGCCCATAATCCAGTATTAGATTGGAAATCCATGTCGGTGTCCAGCTGGGGTTGTCAGGGGGTACATGGTGATGTTCCATTTCTGTCAATTTCGTCATCCACCCCTTCTGAGGTTCCAGAGTTCTTGTCTGATTACCGGGATGTATTTGATGAGCCCAAGTCCGATGCCCTACCTCCGCATAGGGATTGTGATTGTGCTATCAATTTGATTCCTGGTAGTAAATTCCCAAAAGGTCGACTGTTTAATTTATCCGTGCCTGAGCACGCCGCTATGCGCAGTTATGTGAAGGAATCCCTGGAGAAGGGGCATATTCGCCCGTCATCGTCACCATTAGGAGCAGGGTTCTTTTTTGTAGCCAAGAAGGATGGTTCGCTGAGACCTTGTATAGATTACCGCCTTCTAAATAAGATCACGGTTAAATTTCAGTACCCCTTGCCATTGTTATCTGATTTGTTTGCTCAGATTAAGGGGGCTAGTTGGTTCACCAAGATAGATCTTCGTGGTGCGCATAATCTGGTGCGAATCAGGCGAGGAGATGAATGGAAAACTGCATTTAATACGCCCGAGGGTCATTTTGAGTATCTAGTGATGCCATTCGGACTTGCCAATGCTCCATCAGTGTTTCAGTCCTTTATGCATGACATCTTCCGAGAGTACCTGGATAAATTCCTGATTGTGTACTTGGATGACATTTTGATCTTCTCGGATGATTGGGAGTCTCATGTGAAGCAGGTCAGAACAGTTTTTCAGGTCCTGCGTGCTAATTCTTTGTTTGTGAAGGGATCAAAGTGTCTCTTTGGTGTGCAGAAGGTTTCATTTTTGGGGTTCATCTTTTCCCCTTCTACTATCGAGATGGATCCTGTTAAGGTCCAAGCCATCCATAATTGGACTCAGCCGACATCTCTGAAAAGTCTGCAAAAGTTCCTGGGCTTTGCTAATTTTTATCGTCGCTTCATCTGCAATTTTTCTAGTATTGCCAAACCATTGACCGATTTGACCAAGAAGGGTGCTGATTTGGTCAATTGGTCTTCTGCTGCTGTGGAAGCTTTTCAGGAGTTGAAGCGTCGTTTTTCTTCTGCCCCTGTGTTGTGTCAACCAGATGTTTCTCTTCCGTTCCAGGTCGAGGTTGATGCTTCTGAGATTGGAGCAGGGGCTGTTTTGTCGCAGGGAGGTTCTGATTGCTCAGTGATGAAACCATGCGCTTTTTTTTCCAGGAAGTTTTCGCCTGCTGAGCGAAATTATGATGTGGGCAACGGAGAGTTGCTGGCAATGAAGTGGGCATTCGAGGAGTGGCATCATTGGCTTGAAGGAGCTAAGCATCGCGTGGTGGTATTGACTGATCATAAGAACTTGACTTATCTTGAGTCTGCTAAGCGGTTGAATCCTAGACAGGCTCGTTGGTCGCTGTTTTTTGCCCGTTTTGACTTTGTGATTTCGTACCTTCCGGGCTCTAAAAATGTGAAGGCGGATGCTCTGTCTAGGAGTTTTGTGCCCGACTCTCCGGGTTTGTCTGAGCCGGCGGGTATCCTCAAGGAAGGAATAATTGTGTCTGCCATCTCCCCTGATTTGCGGCGGGTGCTGCAAAAATTTCAGGCTAATAAACCTGATCGTTGTCCAGCGGAGAGACTGTTTGTCCCTGATATGTGGACCAATAAAGTTATCTCTGAGGTTCATTGTTCGGTGTTGGCTGGTCATCCTGGAATCTTTGGTACCAGAGAGTTAGTGGCTAGATCCTTTTGGTGGCCGTCTCTGTCGCGGGATGTGCGTGCTTTTGTGCAGTCCTGTGGGATTTGTGCTCGGGCTAAGCCCTGCTGTTCTCGTGCCAGTGGGTTGCTTTTGCCCTTGCCGGTCCTGAAGAGGCCTTGGACACATATCTCTATGGATTTTATTTCTGATCTTCCCGTTTCTCAAAAGATGTCAGTCATTTGGGTGGTCTGTGATCGCTTTTCTAAGATGGTCCATCTGGTACCCTTGTCTAAATTGCCTTCCTCCTCTGATTTGGTGCCATTGTTCTTCCAGCATGTGGTTCGTTTACATGGCATTCCAGAGAATATCGTTTCTGACAGAGGTTCCCAGTTTGTTTCAAGGTTTTGGCGAGCCTTTTGTGGTAGGATGGGCATTGACTTGTCTTTTTCCTCGGCTTTCCATCCTCAGACTAATATACATAGTAACATAGTTAGTAAGGCCGAAAAAAGACATTTGTCCATCCAGTTCAGCCTATATTCCATCATAATAAATACCCAGATCTACGTCCTTCTACAGAACCTAATAATTGTATGATACAATATTGTTCTGCTCCAGGAAGACATCCAGGCCTCTCTTGAACCCCTCGACTGAGTTCGCCATCACCACCTCCTCAGGCAAGCAATTCCAGATTCTCACTGCCCTAACAGTAAAGAATCCTCTTCTATGTTGGTGGAAAAACCTTCTCTCCTCCAGACGCAAAGAATGCCCCCTTGTGCCCGTCACCTTCCTTGGTATAAACAGATCCTCAGCGAGATATTTGTATTGTACCCTTATATACTTATACATGGTTATTAGATCACCCCTCAGTCTTCTTTTTTCTAGACTAAATAATCCTAATTTCGCTAATCTATCTGGGTATTGTAGTTCTCCCATCCCCTTTATTAATTTTGTTGCCCTCCTTTGTACTCTCTCTAGTTCCATTATATCCTTCCTGAGCACCGGTGCCCAAAACTGGACACAGTACTCCATGTGCGGTCTAACTAGGGATTTGTACAGAGGCAGTATAATGCTCTCATAATGTGTATCCAGACCTCTTTTAATGCACCCCATGATCCTGTTTGCCTTGGCAGCTGCTGCCTGGCACTGGCTGCTCCAGGTAAGTTTATCATTAACTAGGATCCCCAAGTCCTTCTCCCTGTCAGATTTACCCAGTGGTTTCCCGTTCAGTGTGTAATGGTGATATTGATTCCCTCTTCCCATGTGTATAACCTTACATTTATCATTGTTAAACCTCATCTGCCACCTTTCAGCCCAAGTTTCCAACTTATCCAGATCCATCTGTAGCAGAATACTATCTTCTCTTGTATTAACTGCTTTACATAGTTTTGTATCATCTGCAAATATCGATATTTTACTGTGTAAACCTTCTACCAGATCATTAATGAATATGTTGAAGAGAACAGGTCCCAATACTGACCCCTGCGGTACCCCACTGGTCACAGCGACCCAGTTAGAGACTATACCATTTATAACCACCCTCTGCTTTCTATCACTAAGCCAGTTACTAACCCATTTACACACATTTTCCCCCAGACCAAGCATTCTCATTTTGTGTACCAACCTCTTGTGCGGCACGGTATCAAACGCTTTGGAAAAATCGAGATATACCACGTCCAATGACTCATCGTGGTCCAGCCTATAGCTTACCTCTTCATAAAAACTGATTAGATTGGTTTGACAGGAGCGATTTCTCATAAACCCATGCTGATATGGAGTTAAACAGTTATTCTCATTGAGATAATCCAGAATAACATCCCTCAGAAACCCTTCAAATATTTTACCAACAATAGAGGTTAGACTTACTGGCCTATAATTTCCAGGTTCACTTTTAGAGCCCTTTTTGAATATTGGCACCACATTTGCTATGCGCCAGTCCTGCGGAACAGACCCTGTCGCTATAGAGTCACTAAAAATAAGAAATAATGGTTTATCTATTACATTACTTAGTTCTCTTAGTACTCGTGGGTGTATGCCATCCGGACCCGGAGATTTATCTATTTTAATCTTATTTAGCCGGTTTCGCACCTCTTCTTGGGTTAGATTGGTGACCCTTAATATAGGGTTTTCATTGTTTCTTGGGATTTCACCTAGCATTTCATTTTCCACCGTGAATACCGTGGAGAAGAAGGTGTTTAATATGTTAGCTTTTTCCTCGTCATCTACAACCATTCTTTCCTCACTATTTTTTAAGGGGCCTACATTTTCAGTTTTTATTCTTTTACTATTGATATAGTTGAAGAACAGTTTGGGATTAGTTTTACTCTCCTTAGCAATGTGCTTCTCTGTTTCCTTTTTGGCAGCTTTAATTAGTTTTTTAGATAAAGTATTTTTCTCCCTATAGTTTTTTAGAGCTTCAATGGTGCCATCCTGCTTTAGTAGTGCAAATGCTTTCTTTTTACTGTTAATTGCCTGTCTTACTTCTTTGTTTAGCCACATTGGGTTTTTCCTATTTCTAGTCCTTTTATTCCCACAAGGTATAAACCGCTTACACTGCCTATTTAGGATGTTCTTAAACATTTCCCATTTATTATCTGTATTCTCATTTCTGAGGATATTGTCCCAGTCTACCAGATTAAGGGCATCTCTAAGCTGTTCAAACTTTGCCTTCCTAAAGTTCAATGTTTTTGTGACTCCCTGACAAGTCCCCCTAGTGAAAGACAGGTGAAACTGTACAATATTGTGGTCGCTATTTCCTAAATGCCCAACCACCTGCAGATTTGTTATTCTGTCAGGTCTATTAGATAGTATTAGGTCTAAAAGTGCTGCTCCTCTGGTTGGATTCTGCACCAATTGTGAAAGATAATTTTTCTTAGTTATTAGCAGAAACCTGTTGCCTTTATGGGTTTCACAGGTTTCTGTTTCCCAGTTAATATCCGGGTAGTTAAAGTCCCCCATAACCAGGACCTCATTATGGGTTGCAGCTTCATCTATCTGCTTTAGAAGTAGACTTTCCATGCTTTCTGTTATATTTGGGGGTTTGTAACAGACCCCAATGAGAATTTTGTTACCATTTTTCCCTCCATGAATTTCAACCCATATGGACTCGACATCCTCATTCCCTTCGCTAATATCCTCCCTTAAAGTGGACTTTAGACAAGACTTTACATAGAGACAAACCCCTCCTCCTCTCCGATTTTTACGATCCTTTCTAAACAGACTGTAACCCTGTAAGTTAACTGCCCAGTCATAGCTTTCATCTAACCATGTCTCGGTTATTCCCACTATGTCAAAGTTACCTGTAGATATTTCTGCTTCTAGTTCTTCCATCTTGTTTGTCAGGCTTCTGGCGTTTGCGAGCATGCAGTTTAGAGGATTTTGTTTTGTTCCAATCTCCTCACTGTGGATTGTTTTAGAAATGTTCTTACCTCCCTTCTGAGTATGTTTTCCTGGGTCGTCTTTGTTCGAGTTTAATGCTTTTCTTCCCGTCCCCTCTTCTTCTAGTTTAACGCCCTCCTGATGAGTGTAGCGAGTCTTCTGGCGAATGTGTGTTTCCCAGGTTTGTTGAGGTGTAGTCCGTCTCTGGCGAGGAGTCCATCATACAATTAATTCACACCGTGGTCCAGGAATCCAAATCCTTGTTGTCTGCACCATCGTCTTAGCCAGTTGTTTGCATCAAGGATCCTGTTCCATCTCCTGGTGCCATGCCCGTCTACTGGAAGGATAGAAGAAAAAACTACCTGTGCATCCAGTTCCTTTACTTTCTTCCCCAACTCTTCAAAGTCCTTGCAGATTGTCGGTAGGTCCTTCCTTGCCGTGTCATTGGTGCCAACATGTATCAGAAGAAATGGGTGGACGTCCTTGGAGCTGAAGAGCTTTGGTATCCTATCGGTCACATCCTTGATCATCGCACCTGGAAGGCAGCATACTTCTCTTGCAGTTATGTCCGGTCTGCAGATGGCTGCTTCTGTGCCTCTCAGTAGTGAGTCTCCCACCACCACCACTCTTCGTTGCTTCTTGGCTGTACTTTTTGCTGTCACTTGTTGCTGTGTGCCCTTTTCTTTTTTGCTTGCTGGTATTGCTTCATTCTTAGGTGTGCCATCTTCATCCTCTACAAAGATTTGATATCGGTTCTTCAGTTGTGTGGTTGGTGATTTCTCCATGGTCTTCTTGCTTCTTTTGGTCACATGCTTCCACTCATCTGCTTTTGGAGGTTCTCTGACACTTTTTTCACCTTCTGTGACCAGTAGAGATGCTTCTGTTCTGTCTAGAAAGTCTTCATTCTCTTTGATGAGTTTCAAAGTTGCTATTCTTTCTTCCAGACCCCGCACCTTTTCTTCTAAAAGGGCCACTAGTCTACACTTCTGACAGGTGAAATTGGATTCTTCTTCTGGTCGATCTGTGAACATGTAGCACATGCTGCAGCTCACCATGTAGGTTGTCACATCTGCCATGTTGCTCCTAGATCCTGCTGACTTGCTGTGTGTTTTCCTTCTTGTGTAATCTACTGAGCCAAGCTCTCTTGCAATAATGTCCTACAGGCCTTACGGCGCGCGGTTTGGTGATGCTTTCGAAGCAGCTGGTCCCGGCTGTACCCAACGATCTTCTAGCTTAGGGAGACTTCGCTTCTCCCAGAAGGCACCTGGAATATGCAAATTAGCCTCCTGAAGCTTGAATCCCTGGTTTGGTGATGCTTTCGAAGCAGCTGGTCCCGGCTGTACCCAACGATCTTCTAGCTTAGGGAGACTTCGCTTCTCCCAGAAGGCACCTGGAATATGCAAATTAGCCTCCTGAAGCTTGAATCCCTGGTAATGGCCAGACCGAACGAACCAATCAGACCTTGGAAACATATCTGAGATGCTTTGTTTCTGCCGATCAGGATGACTGGGTGTCCTTTTTGCCTTTGGCTGAGTTTGCCCTTAATAATCGGGCCAGCTCGGCTACCTTGGTTTCGCCATTTTTCTGCAATTCTGGGTTCCATCCTCGTTTCTCTTCAGGACAGGTTGAGTCTTCGGACTGTCCTGGTGTGGATACTGTGGTGGACAGGTTGCAGCAGATTTGGACTCATGTAGTGGACAATTTGACCTTGTCCCAGGAGAAGGCTCAACGTTTCGCTAATCGCAGACGCTGTGTGGGTCACCGACTTCGTGTTGGGGATCTGGTTTGGTTATCTTCTCGTCATATTCCTATGAAGGTTTCCTCTCCTAAGTTTAAACCTCGTTTCGTTGGTCCGTATAGGATTTCTGAGGTTCTTAATCCTGTGTCTTTTCGTCTGACCCTTCCAGATTCTTTTTTCATACATAACGTATTCCATAGGTCATTGTTGCGGAGATACGTGGCACCTATGGTTCCATCTGTTGATCCTCCTGCCCCGGTTTTGGTGGAGGGGGAATTGGAGTATATTGTGGAGAAGATTTTGGATTCTCGTGTTTCCAGACGGAAACTCCAGTATCTGGTTAAATGGAAGGGTTATGCTCAGGAAGATAATTCCTGGGTTTTTGCCTCTGATGTCCATGCTCCCGATCTTGTTCGTGCCTTTCATGTGGCTCATCCTGGTCGGCCTGGGGGCTCTGGTGAGGGTTCGGTGACCCCTCCTCAAGGGGGGGGGTACTGTTGTGAATTCTGTGGCAGAGCTCCCTCCTGTGGTCACAAGTGGTACTTCGGCTGATTCTCTCTGTGAGCTTCTGTTGATGGAGGGAAGTGGTACTGCGGCTTCTGAGTTTCCTCCCTCAGGTGATCTGGTGAGGTCGTTAGGTGCTTCTCTACTTAACTCCACCTAATGCTTTGATCCTGGCTTCCTGTCAATGTTCCAGTGTTGGACTTGCTTTTCCCTGGATCATTCCTGTGGCCTGCTGCTCTGCATAGCTAAGTTCTTCTTTGCTATTTGTTTGCTATTTTTTCTGTCCAGCTTGTCTATTTTGTTGCTGGAAGCTCTGGGACGCAAAGGGTGTACCTCCGTGCCGTTAGTTCGGTACGGAGGGTCTTTTTGCCCCCTTTGCGTGGTTTTCTTTAGGGTTTTGTGTAGACCGCAAAGTCTATCCTCGCTCTGTTAAGAAAGTCGGGCCTCACTTTGCTGAATCTATTTCATCTCTACGTTTGTCTTTTCATCTTAACTCACAGTCATTATATGTGGGGGGCTGCCTTTTCCTTTGGGGTATTTCTCTGAGGCAAGGTAGGCTTATTTTCTATCTTCAGGCTAGTTAGTTTCTCAGGCTGTGCCGAGTTGCATAGGCAGAGTTAGGCGCAATCCACGGCTGCCTCTAGTGTTGTTTGGAGAGGATTACGGATTGCGGTCTGCAGAGTTCCCACGTCTCAGAGCTCGTTCTATGATTTTGGGTTATTGTCAGATCACTGTATGTGCTCTGACCGCTATGTCCATTGTGGTACTGAATTGCCTTTCATAACACCCACTCCACTCCCATAGGGGTGGAGCCGCATATTCATTACTGTAATGAGCGGTACCATGTGACTGCTCACTATAGGAAGAAGCTGCCAGCGCTGGGGAAGCATGGACCACGCCAGGAGCAGGTGAGTATAAGCAGTGTGTGATATTCACCTGCCCCCGTTCCACCGTTGCCAGCCACCGCTGCTTCTTCTGCATCCTCTGCACTGACGCTCAGGTCAGAGTGCGCGGTGATGTGATTAATGAGCGCCGCCCTCTGCCTGAACAGTCAGTGCAGTGGACAGGGAACGTAGCGGTGGCTGGCGACGGTGGAACACGGAGCAGGTGAATATAGAAAGTGTCGGGTGCCTGAGCGACGAGAGGCGAGTATGTGATTTTTTTTATCGCAGCCATAGCATATGGGGCAAATGACTGTATGGAGCATCTTATGGGGCCATAATCAGCATTTATGGAGCATTACATGGGGCAAATGGCTGTATGAAGCATCTTATGGGGCCATAATCAGCATTTATGGAGCATTACATGGGGCAAATGACTGTATGAAGCATCTTATGGGGCCATAATCAGCATTTATGGAGCATTACCTGGGACAAATGACTGTATGGAGCATCTTATGTGGCCATAATCAGCATTTGTGCAGCATTACATGGGGCGTATTTTGTTTGGAGCATCTTATGGAGCCCATCATGACCTGTATGGAACATTATATGGGGCTCCTGATTCAATATGGATATTCAAAAACACTTAACCTACTGATGTCTAAATTAATTTTACTTTTATTGGTATCTATTTTTATTTTTGACATTTACCAGTAGCTGCTGCATTTTCCACCCAGTTTTTTGTGGCAAAATTAGGGGGGTCGGCTTATACTCGGGTCGGCTTATACTCGAGTATATACAGTATGTTCATTATCAGCAAGTATAGATTTGTGACGCTTTTTTGTGCCATTGGCTTTAAACTTCATGAAGTTGTCTGACATTTGTTAGCTATGCCTCCTCCCTGTATACCCTGCCCACTTCTGCTAGTGAAGAGAAAAGGGAAAAGCCACAGATTTTAGTGCAAGTATGACATGCATCAAACTTTGGGATTTTTTTTGCCATGACTGTGACATATACAGTAAGGATTTATAAATATTTTCAAAATGTCATTACTTTTTCTATTATATAATGATAATATTTGGCATTAAACATGGAAATATAAAAAAGTTAAGTTAAAAAGCTAAATTAAACCCCTTTTGACATGGTGATTTTCAATTTTGCTTTTTCATTTTTTTACTTTCAAAAGACATAATTTGTTTTTTTCCCATCAACATAGTCATTTGAAAGCTTAATTTTTTTTTGTGGGACAAGCTACAGTTTTCAATTACATAATTCATTTTACTAACTAATATACTAAAAATTTGGAAAATAATTTTAAGTGCTTTGAAATTCGGTAAAAGTTGCAAATTTGTTGATTTTTGGGTTTTGGTTTTACAGCATTCATTATGCAGTAACAATGACTTTGGCATTATGATTTCTTGTGTCAGTGAACCAAACCAGGTTAACAAAACAGCCTCTTCTAGGTACAAAAAGTATAACAGAACCAAAACAGAAAGTAAACAATCCATATACAGCATGGGCTCACTCACTTCGGTAAGTGAAAACTCTGTGTTAATTTTACGGATGAGGTGGAACGGGAGCGGGTCAAGCAAGCAAGTGTTGAGATGTGATATTGACAGGAGGGTGGAGAGATGATCTTCTGTCATGGTGGAGAAGTTAGTTTTGGAGGAACAGGGTTTAGCAGCTAAGAGGGGCATTGGGGGATGCGGGCCAAAACTTTCTCTGATTGTATCGATCTTCTGCTTAACCCCTTCACCCCCGAAGCTTTTTCCGTTTTTTTATTTTCGTTTTTCGCTCCCCTCCTTCCCAGAGCCATAACTTTTTAATTTTTCCGTCAATATGGCCAAGTGAGGGCTTATTTTTTGCAGGACGAGATGTACTTTTGAATGATACCATTGGTTTTACCATGCCATGTAAACGAAAACGGGAAAAAAATTCCAAGTGTGATGAAATTGCAAAAAAAGTGCAATCTCACACTTGTTTTTTTTTTTGGCAATTTTGCTAGGTTCACCAAATGCTAACACTAACTGTTATGAATAGGTAATTCAGAACCACAATGGACCTTGAAGTTGAGAGCACACAAGTGACCTGACAAAAACCACAAAACATAGGACGAGCTCTGAGACGTGGAAACTCTGCTGACCGCAATCCCTAAACCTATCAAACCACACTAGAGGTAGCCGTGGATTGCGCCTAACGCTCCCTATGCAACTCGGCACAGCCTGAGAAACTAGCTAGTCCTGAAGATAGAAAAATAAGCCTACCTTGCCTCAGAGAAATTCCCCAAAGGAAAAGGCAGCCCCCCACATATAATGACTGTGAGTTAAGATGAAAATACAAACACAGAGATGAAATAGATTTAGCAAAGTGAGGCCCGACTTACTGAATAGACCGAGGATAGGAAAGATAGCTTTGCGGTCAACACAAAAACCTACTAACAACCACACAGAGGGGCAAAAAGACCCTCCGCACCGACTAACGGTACGGAGGTGCTCCCTCAGCGTCTCAGAGCTTCCAGCAAGCAAGCAAAAACCCAAAAAGCAAGCTGGACAGAAAATATAGCAACAAAAGTAACACAAGCAGAACTTAGCTTATGCTGAGCAGACAGGTCACAGGAATGATCCAGGAGGAAGCAAGACCAATACTAGAACATTGACTGGAGGCCAGGATCAAAGCACTAGGTGGAGTTAAATAGAGCAGCTCCTAACGACTTAACCTCATCACCTGAGGAAGGAAACTCAGAAGCCGCAGTACCACTCGTGACCACAGGAGGGAGCTTGATCACAGAATTCACAACAGTACCCCCCCCTTGAGGAGGGGTCACCGAACCCTCACCAGAGCCCCCAGGCCGACCAGGATGAGCCATATGAAAGGCACGAACAAGATCGGCAGCATGGACATCAGAGGCAAAGACCCAGGAATTATCTTCCTGTCCATAACCCTTCCACTTAACCAGATACTGGAGTTTCCGTCTCGAAACACGAGAATCCAAAATCTTCTCCACTATATACTCCAACTCCCCCTCCACCAAAACCGGGGCAGGAGGATCAACAGATGGAACCACAGGCGCCACGTATCTCCGCAACAATGACCTATGGAATACGTTATGGATGGAAAAAGAATCTGGAAGGGTCAAACGAAAAGACACAGGATTAAGAACCTCAGAAATCCTATATGAGCCAATGAAACGAGGCTTAAACTTAGGAGAGGAAACCTTCATAGGAATATAACGAGATGACAACCAAACCAAATCCCCAACACAAAGTCGGGGACCCACACAGCATCTGCGATTAGCGAAACGTTGAGCCTTCTCCTGGGACAAGGTCAAATTGTCCACTACATGAGTCCAAATCCGCTGCAACCTGTCCACCACAGTATCCACACCAGGACAGTCCGAAGACTCAACCTGCCCTGAAGAGAAACGAGGATGGAACCCAGAATTGCAGAAAAATGGTGAAACCAAGGTAGCCGAGCTGGCCCGATTATTAAGAGCGAACTCAGCCAACGGCAAAAAGGACACCCAATCATCCTGATCAGCAGAAACAAAACATCTCAGATATGTTTCCAAGGTCTGATTGGTTCGTTCAGTCTGGCCATTTGTCTGAGGATGGAAAGCCGAGGAAAAAGACAAATCAATGCCCATCCTAGCACAAAAGGCTCGCCAAAACCTCGAAACAAACTGAGAACCTCTGTCAGAAACGATGTTCTCTGGAATGCCATGTAAATGAAACACATGCTGGAAGAACAATGGCACCAAATCTGAGCAGGAAGGTAATTTAGACAAGGGTACCAAATGGATCATCTTAGAGAAGCGATCACAAACTACCCAAATGACCGACATATTTTGAGAGACGGGGAGATCCGAAATAAAATCCATAGAGATATGTGTCCAAGGCCTCTTCGGGATCGGCAAGGGCAAAAGCAACCCACTGGCACAAGAACAGCAGGGCTTAGCCTGAGCACAAATCCCACAGGACTGCACAAAAGAACGCACATCCCGCGACAGAGACGGCCACCAAAAGGATCTAGCCACCAAATCTCTGGTACCAAAGATTCCAGGATGACCAGCCAACACCGAACAATGAACCTCAGAGATAACTTTATTCGTCCACCTATCAGGGACAAACAGTTTCTCTGCTGGGCAACGATCAGGTTTATTAGCCTGAAATTTTTGCAGCACCCGCCGCAAATCAGGGGAGATGGCAGACACAATTACTCCCTCTTTGAAAATACCCGCCGGCTCAGGCAAACTCGGAGAGTCGGGCACAAAACTCCTAGACAGGGCATCCGCCTTCACATTTTTAGAGCCCGGAAGGTACGAAATCACAAAGTCAAAATGGGAGAAAAACAGCAACCAACGAGCCTGTCTAGGGTTCAACCGTTTGGCAGACTCGAGATAAGTCAAGTTCTTGTGATCAGTCAAGACCACCACGCGATGCTTAGCTCCTTCAAGCCAATGATGGCACTCCTCGAATGCCCACTTCATGGCCAGCAACTCTCGATTGCCCACATCATAATTTCGCTCAGCAGGCGAAAACTTCCTGGAAAAGAAGGCGCATGGCTTCATCACCGAGCAATCAGCACCTCTTTGCGACAAAACAGCCCCTGCTCCAATTTCAGAAGCATCAACCTCAACCTGGAACGGAAGCGAAACATCTGGTTGACACAACACAGGGGCAGAAGAAAAACGACGCTTTAACTCTTGAAAAGCTTCCACAGCAGCAGAAGACCAATTGACCACATCAGCACCCTTCTTGGTCAAATCGGTCAATGGTTTAGCAATACTAGAAAAATTACAGATGAAGCGACGATAAAAATTAGCAAAGCCAAGGAACTTTTGCAGACTTTTCAGAGATGTCGGCTGAGTCCAATCATAAATGGCCTGGACCTTAACAGGGTCCATCTCGATGGTAGAAGGGGAAAAAATGAACCCCAAAAATGAAACCTTCTGAACACCAAAGAGACACTTTGATCCCTTCACAAACAAAGAATTAGCACGCAGGACCTGGAACACCATTCTGATCTGCTTCACATGAGACTCCCAATCATCCGAGAAGATCAAAATGTCATCCAAGTACACAATCAGGAATTTATCCAGGTACTCTCGGAAGATGTCATGCATAAAGGACTGAAATACTGATGGAGCATTGGCAAGTCCGAATGGCATAACTAGGTACTCAAAATGGCCCTCGGGCGTATTAAATGCAGTTTTCCATTCATCGCCCCGTTTAATACGGACAAGATTATATGCACCACGAAGATCTATCTTGGTGAACCAACTAGCCCCCTTAATCCGAGCAAACAAATCAGATAGCAGCGGCAAGGGGTACTGAAATTTGACCGTGATTTTATTTAGAAGGCGGTAATCAATACAAGGTCTCAGCGAACCATCCTTCTTGGCCACAAAAAAAACCCCTGCTCCCAATGGCGATGACGACGGCCGAATATGACCCTTCTCCAAGGATTCTTTTACATAACTCCGCATAGCGGCGTGCTCAGGTACAGATAAATTAAACAGTCGACCCTTAGGAAACTTACTACCAGGAATCAACTCGATAGCACAATCACAATCCCTATGCGGAGGTAGGGCATTGGACTTGGGCTCATCGAATACATCCCGGTAATCAGACAAGAACTCTGGGACCTCAGATGGGGTGGATGATGAGATAGACAGAAATGGAACATCACCATGTACCCCCTGACAACCCCAGCTGGACACAGACATAGATTTCCAATCTAATACTGGGTTATGGACTTGTAGCCATGGCAACCCCAACACGACCACATCATGCAGATTTTGCAACACCAGAAAGCGAATATCCTCCTGGTGCGCAGGAGCCATGCACATGGTCAGCTGGGTCCAATACTGAGGCTTATTCTTGGCCAAAGGCGTAGCATCAATTCATCTCAATGGAATAAGACACTGCAAGGGCTCCAAGACAAACCCACAGCGCCTAGCAAACTCCAAGTCCATCAAATTCAGGGCAGTGCCTGAATCCACAAATGCCATGACAGAATATGAAGACAAAGAGCAGATCAAAGTAACGGACAAAAGAAATTTCGACTGTACTGTACCAATGGTGGCAGACTTAGCGAACCGCTTAGTGCGCTTAGGACAATCGGAGATAGCATGAGTGGAATCACCACAGTAGAAACACAGCCCATTCTGACGTCTGTGTTCCTGCCTTTCAGCTCTGGTCAAAGTCCTATCGCACTGCATAGGCTCAGGTTTATGCTCAGATAATACCGCCAAATGGTGCACAGATTTACGCTCACGCAAGCGTCGACCGATCTGAATGGCCAAAGACTAGTGTTGAGCGATACCTTCCGATATCGGAAAGTATCGGTATCGGTTGGGATCGGCCGATATTCAAAAAATATCGGATATCGCCGATACCGATACCCGATCCCAATGCAAGTCAATGGGACCAAAATATCGGAATTAAAATAAACCCTTTCTTTCCTTGTAGGTTCATTCTACATGAAGGAAAACAACTAAGAATAATGCAGGATGTATTTGGGGAGGTGGCGGAGACATTAAAGTCATAGAGGTTTAGCCCAATCAAATAGAATAGCATGTTTTTTTTGTTTTTTTTTAAAGACGTTCGGAGTGACAAAGATATTGACTATGTAAATATTTTTTTTATTTTGTCAGATATTGATGTTTCACTATTCCACGACCTTCCCCTTCTTTTTTTTTTTAACTTTTCCCACACTTTCATCTTCATCATCATCAGCATCTTTGACATCAACTTCTTCTTCACCTTATTCATCTTCTTCTTCATCCTTTACCTTTTTTTTTTTTTATTACATTCTTCATATTCATTTTATTCAACTATTATTATTCTTCCTATTCTACATATTCATTTTATTCAACTGTATTATTCTTCCTATTCTACTTCTTCATCATATTCTCATTTGTGACAGGCATTCCCGTAGTTGTTATCTATAAAAGTTGGAAGATTACACCTTCCGTTCTGCCAGTCACAAAAGTTACATTTGTCCGCGTTCAGTTTGGCCTGCAGCATCAGGCTTTATCCAGGGGCACCACGAGGAGGAACGGACTCACCCCCATACACTGCTTAGTCTTCTTCTGCATATAATTGAGATAATATCTTTTGCTCTGATATTAAGTGTTATGCTTAATGTTCTTCTGCTCTTTGTTCTGCAGCCTCTTGTTCTTCTGCTTCTCGGTCTTCCATGTCGTCGTCTCCAGTGTCGTCATCTCCGCCGTCGTCGTCTCCGCCGTCGTCGTCTCCGCCGTCGTCGTCGTCGTCATCGGTGTGGTCTTCCGGGTTGTCGTCGTCGTCGTCGTCATCGGGGTGGTCTTCCGGGTCATCGACTTTAGGGTCTTCAACTTGGAAATGTAGCAGAAGGTACAAGAAGGCTGAGAAAATGCCAAGAACCTGATGATGGAACTGGAACTCGGATGGCTACCCGAAGGTTCAAGAGCCTATGGAACTACCGAGGACCAGCTGACGTTACTGGAACCCGGTTACTAAGCAGGAGGTACCCGTGCTAAAAAGCACTACCAAGGACCGCCTGACGTTGGCGGAACTCGGATACCCAGAAGGAGGCACCTAAGCCAAAGGCTCTGCCCGGAACCAGCTGACGGTACTGGAACCAGGATGGGGAGCAGAAGGTACAAGAGCAAAAGACACTGCCGAGAACCAGCTGACGGTCCTGGAACCCGGATGGGTAGCCGAAGGTCCAAGAGCCAATGGAACTACCGAGGACCAGCTGACGTTACTGGAACCCGGATACTAAGCAGGAGGTATCCGTGCCTGAAAGCACTACCAAGGACCACCTGACGTTGGTGGAACTTGGATACCCAGAAGGAGGCACCTAAGCCAAAGGCTCTGCCCGGAACCAGCTGACGGTACTGGAACCAGGATGGGGAGCAGAAGGTACAAGAGCAAAAGACACTGCCGAGAACCAGCTGACGGTGCTGGAACCAGGTGGTGGACCCGAAGGCCCACAGGAGAGGAGGGAACAGCTAGGCCGCGAGGCAGCCGCAGTTACCGAACCCCAACAGTCCTACAGGGGGAGCTGGGCCTACTGGCACTACAGAACCAGCCTTGACTACCAGTTCACGCAGCCCACATAGGAATCTCCTAAACTGGAGGCACCCTGGAGTTGGCTAACCTGACCGCACCACGACGGGGCAAGCATAGGCGTCTCAGTGAGCTTGACACTACCCGGAAACAGCTGACGGTGCTGGAACCAGGTTTGGCACGAGGGAGTACCTGTGACAAAAACACTGCCGAGAACCAGCTGGCGGTGCTGGAACCCAGATGCGTTGCCCCAGTGTGCAAGAGCCAATGGCACGACCGAGGACCAGCTGACGGTGCTGGAACCCGGTTAGTAAGCTGTAGGTGCCCGCGCTTAAAAGCACTACCAAGGACCGCCTGACATTGGCGGAACTCGGATACCCAGGAGGAGGCACCTAAGCCAAAGGCTCGGCCCGGAACCAGCTGATGGTGCTGGAACCAGGTGGTGGACCCCAAGGCCCACAGGAGAGGAGAGAACAGCTAGGCCGCGAGGCAGCCGCAGTTACCGAACCCCAACAGTCCTACAGGGGGAGCAGGGCCTACTGGCACTACAGAACCAGCCTTGACTACCAGTTCACGGAGCCCACATAGGAAGCTCCTAAACTGGAGGCACCCTGGAGTTGGCTAACCCGACCGCACCACGACGGGGCAAGCACAGGCGTCTCAGTGAGCTTGACACTACCCGGAAACAGCTGACGGTGCTGAAACCAGGTTTGCCACGAGGGAGTACCTGTGACAAAAACACTGCCGAGAACCAGCTGGCGGTGCTGGAACCCAGATGCGTTGCCCCAGTGTGCAAGACTCAATGGCACGACCGAGGACCAGCTGACGGTGCTGGAACCCGGTTACTAAGCTGTAGGTGCCCGCGCTTAAAAGCACTACCAAGGACCGCCTGACGTTGGCGGAACTCGGATACCCAGGAGGAGGCACCTAAGCCAAAGGCTCGGCCCGGAACCAGCTGACGGTGCTGGAACCAGGTGGTGGACCCCAAGGCCCACAGGAGAGGAGAGAACAGCTAGGCCGCGAGGCAGCCGCAGTTACCGAACCCCAACAGTCCTACAGGGGGAGCAGGGCCTACTGGCACTACAGAACCAGCCTTGACTACCAGTTCACGCAGCCCACATAGGAAGCTCCTAAACTGGAGGCACCCTGGAGTTGGCTAACCCGACTGCACCACGACGGGGCAAGCATAGGCGTCTCAGTGAGCTTGACACTACCCGGAAACAGCTGACGGTGCTGAAACCAGGTTTGGCACGAGGGAGTACCTGTGACAAAAACACTGCCGAGAACCAGCTGGCGGTGCTGGAACCCAGATGCGTTGCCCCAGTGTGCAAGAGCCAATGGCATGACCGAGGACCAGCTGACGGTGCTGGAACCCGGTTACTAAGCTGTAGGTGCCCGCGCTTAAAAGCACTACCAAGGACCGCCTGACATTGGCGGAACTCGGATACCCAGGAGGAGGCACCTAAGCCAAAGGCTCGGCCCGGAACCAGCTGACGGTGCTGGAACCAGGTGGTGGACCCCAAGGCCCACAGGAGAGGAGAGAACAGCTAGGCCGCGAGGCAGCCGCAGTTACCGAACCCCAACAGTCCTACAGGGGGAGCTGGGCCTACTGGCACTACAGAACCAGCCTTGACTACCAGTTCACGCAGCCCACATAGGAAGCTCCTAAACTGGAGGCACCCTGGAGTTGGCTAACCCGACCGCACCACGACGGGGCAAGCATAGGCGTCTCAGTGAGCTTGACACTACCCGGAAACAGCTGACGGTGCTGGAACCAGGTTTGGCACGAGGGAGTACCTGTGACAAAAACACTGCCGAGAACCAGCTGGCGGTGCTGGAACCCGGATGCGTTGCCTATCAAAGATTGTTTTCCTACAGCCCCAACTAGCGGTGTTGGAGCAAAGGGTAAGCAGGGGGAGCAGAGTGTAGGCTGAAGCCTGCACTGGAGTCAGCTTTGTGTCTGCGTTGCGTTTGCAGGACACTTTGCCGCCTACACAGTGGGGGAACAGCAGGCGGTGCTGAACCCCACTAACACATTGGCTGGTGTTTTTCTCTGTGCAGCTAGCACTTCCGGGCAAAAACTAGCGGTGTTATAGCCCAGGGGCAGCAGGAGGAGGAGAGGAGCAGAGTGTAGGCCGAAGCCTAGTTGAACCAATTTCAAAGGTAACCTTTAACCCCCCCTCAGGTGTTACAAAGTACAAGAGCCACACCTTGTGCAGCATTAATGCTGCACAAGTAAAAGGTTGCTCTATTAATTTTTCTACTTGCACACGCTGAATGCAACACGTACACAATTTAGCCCATTCTACAGTCAAACTGTAGTTGAGGCGTGACTTGTATTTTTAAGGAGACGCAGCATAGGTGTCCCAAATAACGCCTTTGTGCTTGGCGCAGCTTCCTGAGCGTTGTTTTTTGCTGTACAGGAGTCTGCGCTCTTGTGCTATCCCTTGGCAATGCCCTGTTAGCGCTGCCCGTCTTATGACCTCATTTCATGTTGGCTGCTGCGGTTAACGATGGCCATAAATCCCAGACCCACAGTGCCTTTTCATAAAGTCACACTGCGGTGCTGGGATTCGTGGCCTTGAGCAGTAAATATTTTCGATGCTCACACACGTCCTTACACCTGCTTCAGACTGGGCGGCCTCTGCTGATCCCTTTTCGCATGCCGCGGCCATGAGGCCGCACAGTCTGAAGAAGGCGGAAGGAGATGAGTGAAGACAGGCGAACATATGCACTGCTCGTGCCCATAAACCACACCCTCGCTGACAAAATAAATAAGACAACGAGGGGCGTTGTTTCACGCAGGGCGGATGCACAGGCGCAGCCAGCTAACCATGATGTCAAAAGACGGGAAGCGCTACCAAGGGGGGTGCTGCGTATCATTAGAAAGGAAAGTCACACCTCAGGGACAGTGGAATGGTCTCAATGAGACACATTTTGTACGTGTTGAGTTCCACGTGGGCAAGGAGAAAAAGTCAGCCACCTTGTACAAATGCAGCAGTACTGCTGAACAAGGTGGCTGTTATACATAGAAACACCTGGGGGTGGGGGGCAGGCTCCCTTCAATTTCAGTTCATGTGCCTGCATGGCGTTTGCAGGTCACATTGCCGGCTACACAGCTGGGGAACAGCTGGCGGTACTGAACCCCACTGACACATTGGCTGGTGTTTTTCTCTGTGCTGCTAGCACTTCCAGGCTAAAACTGGCGGTGTTATGAGCCCAGGGTCAGCAGGAGGAGGAGAGGAGCAGAGTGTAGGCCGAAGCCTGCACTGGTGGCAGCTTTTGTTCTGCTGTGCCTGCGTGGCGTTTGCAGGTCACGTTGCCGGCTACACAGCTGGGGAACAGCTGGCGGTGCTGAACCCCACTAACACATTGGCGGGTGTTTTTCTCTGTGCAGCTAGCACGTCCGGGCAAAAACTGGCGGTGTTAGAGCCCAGGGTCAGCAGGAGGAGGAGAGGAGCAGAGTGTAGGCCGAAGCCTAGTTGAACCAATTTCAAAGGTAACCTTTAACCCCCCTCAGGTGTTGCAAGGTACAAGAGCCACACCTCGTGCAGCATTAATGCTGCACAAGTAAAAGGTTGCTCTCTAATTATTCTCCTTGCACACGCTGAATAAAACACGTACACTATTTAGCCCATTCTACTGTAAAACAGTAGTGGAGGCGTGACTTGTCTTTTTAAAGAAAAGCAGCCCAGGTGTCGAAAATAACACCTTGGTGCATGGGCGCAGCTTCCTGAGCGTTGTTATTTGCTGTACAGGAGTCTGCGCTCTTGTTATCCCTTGGCCATGCGCTGTGAGCGCTTCCTGTCTTCTGACCTCATTTCATGTTGGCCGATGCGGTTAGTTGTGGACATGAATCCCAGACCCTCAGTGTGTTTGGGAAAAATCACACTGCGTGGCTGGGATTCGTGCCCTTGTGCAGTTAATATGTTTGCCGCTCACACATGTCCTTACACCTGCTTCAGACTGGGCGGCCTCATCTGATCCCTTATCGCATGCCGCGGCCATGAGGCCGCACAGTCTGAAGAAGGCGGAAGGAGATGAGTTAAGACAGGCGAACATATGCACTGCACATGCCCATCAATAACACCCTCGCAGCCAAAATATATGAGACAACGAGGGGCGTTGTGTTGGGCAGGGCGGACGCACAGGCACAGGCAGCCAACCAATGATGTCAGAAGACGGGCAGCGCTACCAAGGGTGGTGCTGCGTATCATTAGAAAGGAAAGTCACACCTCAGGGACAGTTGAATGGTCTCAATGAGACACATTTTGTACGTGTTGAGTTCCACGTGGGCAAGGAGAAAAAGTCAGCCACCTTGTACAAATGCAGCAGTACTGCTGTACAAGGTGGCTATTATACATAGAAACACCTGGGGGTGGGGGGCAAGCTCCCTTCAATTTCAGTTCATGTGCCTGCGTGGCGTTTGCAGGTCACGTTGTAAGCTACACAGCAGGGGAACAGCTGGCGATGCTGAACCCCACTAACACATTGGCTGGTGTTTTTCTCTGTACAGCTAGCAATTCCGGGCAAAAACTAGCGGTGTTAGAGCCCAGGGTCAGCAGGAGGAGGAGATGAGCAGAGTGTAGGCCGAAGCCTCCACTGGTGGCAGCTTTTGGTTGGTTGTGCCAGCGTGGCTTGTGCTGGACACGATGCCGGCTACACAGCAGGGGAACAGCTGGCGGTGCTGAACCCCACTAACACATTGGCTGGTGTTTTTCTCTGTGCAGCTAGCAATTCCGGGCAAAAACTAGCGGTGTTAGAGCCCAGGGTCAGCAGGAGGAGGAGATGAGCAGAGTGTAGGCCGAAGCCTCCACTGGTGGCAGCTTTTGGTTGGTTGTGCCAGCGTGGCTTGTGCTGGACACGATGCCGGCTACACAGCAGGGGAACAGCTGGCGGTGCTGAACCCCACTAACACATTGGCTGGTGTTTTTCTCTGTGCAGCTAGCACTTCAGGGCAAAAACTAGCGGTGTTAGAGCCCAGGGTCAGCAGGAGGAGGAGAGGAGCAAAGTGTAGGCCGAAGCCTAGTTGAACCAATTTCAAAGGTAACCTTTAACCCCCCCTCAGGTGTTGCAAGGTACAAGAGACACACCTTGTGCAGCATTAATGCTGCACAAGTAAAAGGTTGCTCTCTTCATTTTGCTCCTTGCACACGCTGAGTAAAACACGTACACTATTTAGCCCATTATGCTGTCAAACAGTAGTGGAGGCGTGACTTTTCTTTTGAAGAAGACGCAGCACAGGTGTCAAAATTTACACCTAGGTGCTGGGCGCAGACTCCTTACTGTTGTTATTTGCAGTACAGGAGAGTGCGCTCTTGTGTTATCCCTTGGCAATACCCTGTTAGTGCAGGCCGTCTTATGACCTCATTTCATGTTGGCCGGTGCGGTTAACGATGGCCATAAATCCCAGACCCACAGTGCCTTTCCATAAAGTCACACTGCGGTGCTGGGATTCGTGGCCTTGTGCAGTAAATATGTTTGCCGCTCACACATTTCCTTACACCTGCTTCAGACTGGGCGGCCTCAGCTGATCCCTTATTGCCTGCCACGGCCATGAGGCCGCACAGTCTGAAGAAGGCGGAAGGAGGGGAGTGAAGACAGGCGAACATATGCACTGCTCGTGCCCATCAATCACACCCTCGCAGTCAAAATATATGAGACAACGAGGGGCGTTGTGTCGGGCAGGGCGGACGCACAGGCACAGCCAGCCAACCAATGATGTCTGAAGACGGGCAGCGCTAACAATGGGGGTGCTGCGTGTCATTAAAAAGGAAAGTCACACCTCAGGGACATTGTAATGGTCTCCAATGAGACACATTTTGTACGTGTTGAGTTCCACGTGGGCAAGGAGAAAAAGTCAGCCACTTTGTACAAATGCAGCAGTACTGCTGTACAAGGTGGCTGTTATACATAGAAACACCTGGGGGTGGGGGGCAGGCTCACTTCAATTTCAGTTCATGTGCCTGCGTGGCGTTTGCAGGTCACGTTGCCGGCTACACAGCAGGGGAACAGCTGGCGGTGCTGAACCCCACTAGCACATTGGCTGGTGTTTTTCTCTGTGCAGCTAGCAATTCCGGGCAAAAACTAGCGTTGTTAGAGCCCAGGGTCAGCAGGAGGAGGAGAGGAGCAGAGTGTAGGCCGAAGCCAGCACTGGTGGCAGCTTTTGGTCAGTTGTGCCAGCTTGGCTTGTGCTGGACACGATGCAGGCTACACAGCAGGGGAACAGCTGGCGGTGCTGATCCCCACAAACACATTGGCTGTTTTTTTTCTCTGTGCAGCTCGCATTTCCGGGCAAAAACTAGCGGTGTTTGAGCCCAGGGGCAGCAGGAGGAGGAGAGGAGCAGAGTGTAGGCCGAAGCCTGCACTGGTGGCAGCTTTTGGTCAGTTGTGCCAGCGTGGCTTGTGCTGGACACGATGCCGGCTACACAGCAGGGGAACAGCTGGCGGTGCTGAACCCCACTAACACATTGGCGGGTGTTTTTCTCTGTGCACATAGCACTTCCAGGCTACAACTGGCGGTGTTATAGCCCAGGGTCAGCAGGAGGAGGAGAGGAGCAGAGTGTAGGCCGAAGCCTAGTTGAACCAATTTCAAAGGTAACCTTTAACCCCCCCTCAGGTGTTGCAAGGTACAAGAGCCACACCTTGTGCAGCATTAATGCTGCACAAGTAAAACGTTGCTCTCTTAATTTTTCTCCTTGCACACGCTGAATAAAACACGTACACTATTTAGCCCATTCTACTGTAAAACAGTAGTGGAGGCGTGACTTTTCTTTTTAAAGAAAAGCAGCACAGGTGTCGAAAATAACACCTTGGTGCATGGGCGCAGCTTCCTGAGCGTTGTTATTTGCTGTACAGGAGTCTGCGCTCTTGTTATCCCTTGGCCATGCACTGTGAGCGCTTCCTGTCTTCTGACCTCATTTCATGTCGGCCGTTGCGGTTAGCGATGGACATGAATCCCAGACCCACAGTGTGTTTTCAAAAAATCACACTGCGTGGCTGGGATTCGTGGCCTTGTGCAGTAAATATGTTTGCCGCTCACACATGTCCTTACACCTGCTTCAGACTGGGCGGCCTCATCTGATCCCTTATCGCATGCCGCGGCCATGAGGCCACCCAGTCTGAAGAAGGCGGAAGGAGATGAGTGAACACAGGCAAACATATGCACTGCACATGCCCATTAATCACACCCTCGCTGTCCAAAAAAATAAGACACCGAGGGGCGTTGTTTCGAGCAGGACAGACGCACAGGCGCAGCCAGCTAACCAATGATGTCAAAAGACGGGCAGCGCTAACAAGGGTGGTGCTGCGTATCATTAGAAAGGAAAGTCACACCTCAGGGACAGTGGAATGGTCTCAATGAGACACATTTAGTACGTGTTTAATTAAACGTGGGCAAGGAGAAAAAGTCAGCCACCTTGTACAAATGCAGCAGTACTGCTGTACAAGGTGGCTGTTATACATACAAACACCTGGGGGTGGGGGGCAGGCTTCCTTCAATTTCAGTTCATGTGCCTGCGTGGCGTTTGCAGGACACGTTGCCAGCTACACAGCAGGGGAACAGCTGGCGTTGCTGAACCCCACTGACACATTGACTGGTGTTTTTCTCTGTGCAGCTCGCATGTCCGGGCAAAAACTGGCGGTGTTAGAGCCCAGGGTCAGCAGGAGGAGGAGAGGAGCAAAGTGTAGGCCGAAGCCGGAACTGGTGGCAGCTTTTGGTCGGTTGTGCCAGCGTGGCTTGTGCTGGACACGATGCCGGCTACACAGCAGGGGAACAGCTGGCGGTGCTGAACCCCACTAACACATTGGCTGTTGTTTTTCTCTGTGAAGCTCGCATTTCCGGGCAAAAACTAGCGGTGTTAGAGCCCAGGGTCAGCAGGAGGAGGAGAGGAGCAGAGTGTAGGCCGAAGCCTAGTTGAACCAATTTCAAAGGTAACCTGTAACCCCCCCTCAGGTGTTGCAAGGTACAAGAGCCACACCTTGTGCAGCATTAATGCTGCACAAGTAAAAGGTTGCTCTATTTAGTTTGCTCCTTGCACACGCTGAATAAAACACGTACACTATTTAGCCCATTATACTGTCTAACAGTAGTGGAGGCATGACTTGTCTTTTTAAGGAGACGCAGCACAGGTGTCAAAATTTACACCTAGGTGCTGGGCGCAGATTCCTGAGCGTTGTTATTAGCTGTACAGGAGTCTGCGCTATTGTGATCACTTGGCCATGTGCTGTGAGCGCTGCCTGTCTTCTCACCTCATTTCAGGTTGGCCGATGCGGTTAGCAATGGATATGAATCCCAGGCCCGCAGTGTGTTTTCAAAAAATCACACTGCGTGGCTGGGATTCGTGGCCTTGTGCAGTAAATATGTTTGCCGCTCACACATGTCCTTACACCTGCTTCAGACTGGGCGGCCTCAGCTGATCCCTTATCGCCTACCACGGCCAGGAGGCCGCACAGTCTGAAGAAGGCGGAAGGAGATGAGTTAAGACAGACGAACATATGCACTGCACATGCCCATCAATCACACCCTCGCAGCCAAAATATATGAAACGAGGGGGGTTGTGTCGGGCAGGGCGGACGCACAGGCACAGGCAGCCAACCAATGATGTCAGAAGACGGGCAGCGCTACCAAGGGGGGTGGTGCGTGTCATTAAAAAGGAAAGTCACACCTCAGGGACATTGTAATGGTCTGTAATGAGACACATATTTTACGTGTTTAATTCTACGTGGGCAAGGATAAAAAATCAGCCACCTTCTGCAAATGCAGCAGTACTGCTGTACTAGGTGGCTGTTATACATAGAAACACCTGGGGGGGTGGGGCCAGGTTCCCTTTAATTTCAGTTCATGTGCCTGCGTGGCGTTTGCAGGTCATGTTGCCGGCTACACAGCAGGGGAACAGCTGGGGTTGCTGAACCCCACTAACACATTGGCTGGTGTTTTTCTCTGTGCAGCTAGCACTTCCGGGCAAAAACTAGCGGTGTTTAAGCCCAGGGTCAGCAGGAGGAGGAGAGGAGCAGAGTGTAGGCCGAAGCCTGCACTGGTGGCAGCTTTTGTTCTGTTGTGCCAGCGTGGCTTGTGCTGGACACGTTGCCGACTACACAGCAGGGGAACAGCTGGCGGTGCTGAACCCCATTGACACATCAGCTAGTGTTTTTTCTGTGTAGACAACACTTCCAGGTGGCAACTGACAGTGTTGAAACCCAGGGAATCAAAGAGGAGCAGAGTGTAGGCCGAAGCCTGCAGTGGAGCAAGTTGAAAGGGAACCTTGAACCCCCCCCAGGCATTTGTTGCTGAAAGAGCCATCTTGTACAGCAGTAATACGGCACATGGAAAATGGTGGCTCTGAAAATTATGCTCCTTGCAAACGCTGAAGTACACACTCATATAATGTGTCCCCTCACACTGTCAAACCGTCCCGGAAGTGGGACTTTCCTTTGTAATGTGACACAGCAAAGCCGTCATTCCAACCCCCTTGGTGCCGTGCGCCACCTCCTCAACGTTGTTTGGTTCTGTCACGGAGCCCGCGCTGTAATGTTATCCCTTGGCCATGCACAGTTAGCGGTGCCCGTCTTCTGACATCATGTAGGTGTCAGGCTGGCAGTGCCTGTGCGTCCAAGCTGCCCGAGATCCAACCTTGCAGTGTCATCTAATGTAGTCCCACTGCGGGCCAGGGATCCATGGGCATGCGCAGTGCATATCATCGCCTCTCACTCACCTCCTTTCTGCTTCTTCAGACTGTGCGGCGTCACGGCCGTGGCATGCTATTAGGGATCAGCTGATGCCGCCTAGTCTGAAGAAGCGTGAAGAAGGGTAGTGAGAGGCTAGTATATGCACTGCGCATGGCCATGGATACCAGGCCCACTGTGGAATCACATTAGACGACACTGCGAGGTGGGATTTCGGGCAGCGTGGACGCACAGGCGCAGCCAGGACGACAACAAATTATGTCAGAGGACGGGCAGCGCAAACTGTGCATGGCCAAGGGATAACATAACAGCGCAGGGTCCATGACGGAATCAAACAACGCTAAGGAGCCAGCGCACGGTGGCAAGGGGGTAGCAATGATGGCTGTGCAGCGTCACATTACAAAGGAAAGTCCCACCTCCGGGACGGTTGGACGGTGTGAGGGGACACATTACATGAGTGTGTAGTTCAGCGTTTGCAAGGAGCATAATTTCAAGAGCGACCTTTCCCTTGTGCAGTATTAGTGCTGCACATGGTGGCTCTTTCAGTAACAAACGCCTGGGGGGGGGGGGGACAGGTCCCCTTACATTTTAGTTGTGCCAGCGTGGCGGTCGCATGACACGTTGCCGGATACACAGCTGGGGATCAGCTGACGTTACTGAACCCCAATAACAGAGGAGCGACTGGTGACTGTGCAGACAGCACTTCCAGGCACCAACTGGCGGTGTTAGAGCCCAGGGACAGCAGGAGGAGCAGATTGGAGGTATTGCCGCACACAAAGCTGGGGATCAGCTGACGTTGCTGAACCCCAATAACAGAGGAGCGACTGTTAACTGTGCACACAGCACTTCCAGGCACCAACTGGCGGTGTTAGAGCCCAGGGACAGCAGGAGGAGCAGATTGGAGGTATTGCCGCACACACAGCTGTGGATCAGCTGACGTTACTGAACCCCAATAACAGAGGAGCGACTGTTAACTGTGCACACAGCACTTCCAGGCACCAACTGGCGGTGTTAGAGCCCAGGGACAGCAGGAGGAGCAGATTGGAGGTATTGCCGCACACACATCTGGGGATCAGCTGACGTTACTGAACCCCAATAACAGAGGAGCGACTGTTAACTGTGCACACAGCACTTCCAGGCACCAACTGGCGGTGTTAGAGCCCAGGGTCAGCAGGAGGAGCAGAGGAACAGAGTGTAGGCCGAAGCCTGATTGGAGCAAGTTGAAAGGGAACCTTTAACCCCCCCCCCAAGACATTTGTAGCTGAAAGAACCATCTTGTGCAGCACTAAGGATGCAAAAGGAAAAGGTTGCTCTTTTAATTATGCTCCTTGCAAACACTGAAGTAAACACTAAAAATGTGTCCCCTTATACCGTTCAACCGTCCCGGAGGTGCGAATTTCCTTCGTAATGGGACACAGCACAGCTGTCATTCCTATCCCCTTGGTGCCGTGCGCTGCCTCCTCAGCGTTGTTTTAAGCTGTCACGGAGCCTGCGCTGTTCTGTTAGCCCTTGGCCATGCCCAATTAACGCTGCCTGTCTTCTGACATAATTTGGTGTCAGGCTGTCAGTGCCTGTGCGTCCACGCTGCTCCAGATCCCACCTCGCAGTCTCGTCTAACGTAATCCCACTGCGGGCCTTGGATCCATGGGCATGCACAGTGCATATACTGGACTCTCACTCCCCTCCTTCCCTCTTCTTCAGACTGTGCGGTGTCACGGCCGTGGCATGCTATTAGGGATCAGCTGACGGCGCACAGTCTAAAGAAGGCGGAGGGAAATGAGCGAGAGCCCGAGGGGAAGATATGCACTGCGCATGCCCATGGATCCCAGGCCCGCAGTGTGACTCATTTAGAAGACACTGCGAGGCGGGATCTCGGGCAGCGCAGCCGCACAGGCGCAGCCAGCCTGACACCAAATTATGTCAGAAGACAGGCAGCGCAAATAGGGCATGCCCAAGGGATAACAGAACAGCGCAGGCTCCGTGAGAGCTTAAAACAACGCTGAGGAGGCAGCGCATGGCACCAAGGGGGTAGGAATGACGGCTGTGCTGCGTCACATTACGAAGGAAAGTCCCAGCTCCGGGACGGTATAACGGTATCAGTGAACACATTTTATAAGTGTTAAGTTCTGCGTGTGCAAGGAGCTAAACCAAAAGAGCTACCTTTTCCTTGTGCAGCATTACTGCTGCACAAGATGGCTCTTTCAGTAACAAACGACGGGGGGGGACAGGTTCCCTTACATTTAGGTTGTTGTGCCAGCGTGGCGGTCGCAGGACACATTGCCGGCTACACAGCTGGGGATCAGCTGACGTTACTGAAACCCAATATCACTGGGTCGTATGTTTTTACTGTGCAGCCTGCACTTCTGAGCCGCAACTGGCGGTGTTGGAGCCCAGGAATAGCAGTTCAGGTGGTAGAAAGATGAACACAGCAGGAGACCTGGATGACACCCAATTACTTAATCAGGCAGAGGAGTGGCAAATTCCTGCGAGATCCAGGCCTGGTTCATTTTCAGGAAAGTAAGCCGGTCAACGTTATCGGAGGACAGTCGCATGCGACGGTCTGTTAGTACACCACCTGCGGCACTAAAGACACGTTCCGATAAGACACTAGCCGCAGGGCAAGCCAGCACCTCCAATGCATACTGGCTTAGCTCTGGCCATGTATCCAGCTTAGAGACCCAAAACTTGAACGGGGAAGAGCCGTCTGGGAGTACAGTAAGAGGGCAAGCCATGTAGTCTGTCACCATCTGACGGAACCGTTGCCTCCTGCTGACTGGAGCCGCCGGTGATGGTGTAGACATTTGGGGCGGGCACACAAAAGTGTGCCAGAGTTGTGCCATACTGGGCTTGCCTTGGGCAGAGGCACTGCTTCTGCTCCCTCTTTGGGCAGAGCCTCCCCCACTGCCTCGACGCACTGAGCTGCTTTGTAAAGCACTAGCAGCACTCCTCTCAGTTGGACAGGAGAAGATGATGGAATTCACCAGTGTGTCGTGGTACTCCTGCAATTTACGCTCCCGGGTCAACGCTGGGATGAGGTTTTGGACGTTGTCCCGGTAGCGAGGATCGAGGAGGGTGAACACCCAATAATCAGGCATGTTGAGAATGTGGTCGATGAGGCGGTCGTTTCTCAGGCACTGCAGCATGAAATCCACCATGTGCTGCAGAGTGCCAACTGGCCCAGAAATGCTGTTCCCTGCTTGAGACATGATCTCTGCCCGCTCGTCATCACCCCACCCTCGCTGTACACACTGACCACAGGACAATTGTGTCGCTCCCTCCTCTGGACGGAGCTCTTCCTCCTCCATTGACTCCTCCTCATCCTCCTCACAAATTGGCCCCTGCGTACCCCTTTGTGAGGAACCACGTGGCGCTGACTCTCCAGAAGCTGATGGAAAAGGTGACTCCTCATCCTCCACCTCTTCCACAACATCATCCCTTAACCCTTGCAAAGTTTGCTGAAGCAGGCAGATAAGGGGGACAGTCATGCTGACTAGTGCATCATCTGCACTTGCCATCCGCGTGGAATAATCAAAAGGACGCAAAACCTGGCAGACGTCCTTCATAGTGGCCCACTCTGTGGTTGTGAAGTGTGATCGGCGCTGACTGCGACTTCTTTGCGTCTGATGCAGCTGGTACTCCATAACTGCTTGCTGCTGCTCACACAACCGCTCCAACATATGTAACGTGGAATTCCACCGGGTAGGTAGGTCACATATGATGCGGTGTTCCGGAAGGCGGAATCGGCGCTGCAGAGCAGCAATGCGGGATCTGGCCAAGCTGGAACGCCG
This sequence comes from Ranitomeya imitator, assembly GCF_032444005.1. Lineage (NCBI taxonomy): Eukaryota > Metazoa > Chordata > Amphibia > Anura > Dendrobatidae > Ranitomeya > Ranitomeya imitator. The sequence continues at coordinate 516,585,399 of NC_091287.1, forward strand.
CAAGTGAGCACACTCTAGGCGGACCTTGTGCAGCAGGGCATCAAGATCCGGATAGTCCCTCAGAAAACTCTGCACAACCAAATTGAGCACATGTGCCAGACATGGGATGTGAGTGAGGTTGCCAAGGGCCAAAGCTGCCACCAGATTTCGGCCATTGTCACACACTACCATGCCTGGCTGGAGATTCGCTGGCAGTAACCACACATCGCTCTCCGGCTTGATGGCATTCCAGAGCTCCTGCGCTGTGTGGCTTCGATTCCCCAATGAAACAAGTTTCAAAACGGCCTGCTGACGTTTGGCCACGGCTGTGCTCATGTCGGTCATAGGTAAACGTTCACGGGTCCATGTGGAGGTGGACTGTGACGGCTCCTGCAGAGTTGATTCTGAGGAACTTGTGTAAGAGGAGGAGTCAATGCGTACAGACTGGATTCCTGCAATCCTTGGAGTGGGCAGGACACGTCCTGCGCCACTCGCACGATCTGTACCTGGCTCAACAACATTAACCCAATGGGCAGTGAGGGAAACGTATCGCCCCTGTCCATGCTGACTGGTCCATGCATCGGTGGTGAGGTGGACTTTGCTACTGACGGCGTTCAGTAGCGCATGTTTTATGTTTCCCTCAACATGCCTGTGCAGGGCAGGGACAGCTTGCCTGCTGAAGTAAAAGCGGCTGGGCACCTTGTACTGTGGGACTGCCAATGCCATCAAGTCACGGAAGCTGTCAGTCTCCACCAGCCTGAACGAGAGCATTTCCAGGGACAACAGTTTGGCAATGCCTGCATTCAGAGCCTGTGCTCGGGGGTGGTTAGCCGAGAATGCCCGCCTTTTCTCCCATGCCTGTACTACCGATGGCTGTATAGTAGACTCGGAGTGTGAGGATGACTGGGAAGGTGGTGCTGCGGGTGGAATTACACAAGGTCTCTGGACAACAGTGCCAGAGGTTCTCCCATGGCGATCCTGGGAAGAAGCCAAACCAGCTGTGCGTGAGCTGGAGGAAGAGGCAACACGAGCTGAAGAGGTGGTAGCTGCCGCTGTTGGTTGGCCTACATCTTCAGTCTCTTTCTGTAACTCCACCGCGTGCCTGGTCCGCACATGTTTCCACATATTTGTGGTATTGAGGTTGCTGACATTTTTCCCTCTTTTTACTTTCTGATGACACAGCTTGCATTTGACAAAACAAATGTCATCTGCAACTGTGTCAAAAAAGGACCAGGCACTGCAAGTCTTGGGAGCGCCCTTTTTGGCTTTGGAAAGAGACAGGCTCCTAACGGGTGCCAAAGTGGAGGCTACAGGCTCCGCAGTCCCCCTCCCTCTCCCTCTTTGGCCCGTAAGGGGAATCTCTTCCTCAGAGCTGCTCCCACCACCTTCCTGTTCCCCACGCCACGATGGGTCAACGACCTCATCATCTCCACTACCCTCTGCCACCAACTGCTCCTCCTGGGTAGTCTCGGCAGCACAGTACGCACCAGAAAGCGTCACCTGAGTTTCATCATCAGATGCGTACTGCGCTGTGGTCACCGGAGGCACTGGCCCACCCGCCTCTTCAGAGTCAGAGAGACAAAGCTGTTGGGCATCACTGCACACTGCCTCTTCTTCCATTTCTTCAATGCTGCTTGGCTGGCCCCCTGTTTCCAAGCCAAGAGATTCAGAGAGCAGAAGTAGAGACGGCTCCTGTCCTGGGCTCTCTGACTGCCTGGCCAATTTGGCAGGTGGTGAAGAGACAGATGGCTGCTCTCCAGTGGTCTGTGCCTGAGAGGATGTGGCACTAACTGAAGTCGATGCCGAGGCGTTAGCTGCCATCCACCCGACAACGGCTTCAATTTGGTCTTCATGCAGCAGCGGTGCACGGCGCTCTCCGACAAAGCTGCGCATGAAGGACTGTTCCCTGCTGAAACTGAGTGACGACGAGTCACCGGCGCCCGCAGCAGGCACAGAATCACCACGTCCTCTCCCTGCTCCTCTCCCTGCTCCGCGCCCACGCCCACGTGCCTTACTCCCTGCCCTCTTCATCTTGGTTGACAGATAAAGATAAGCAGAAAAGTACTAAGGCCTTAGTGTGCTTATTCCTGAAATGCTCCTCCTAACAGGTGTAAGAAACACTAATGTTGTAAAGTGTGGACTAAACTTTATTATTTTTCAAATGTGGCCTACACAAGTGTTAAGTTGTGTTTGGTGAACTTTACTTTTTTTTTTTTTTTGCAGATCGGGCTACAGAGCTAGTTTAAATCACACGGAGAGCGTGCAGACAGCCGTAAACGGCGCTGCAAGGCCCAAAAAACCTCCTCTAGGTTATCCTATTTAGTGTTTTTCCACTATTTAGCTGGAGACGGGTGGAAAGACACTAATAGGGAATTTTTTTTTTAAATTTAAACAGGCTGCACTATTTGAAAAAAAGGAATTTTTTTTTCAAGGTATGAGGCAGTAACGCACCCTGAGCTGAATCCAACCGGCTATGGCTGCACACAGACTACAGGGCGAGCTGCGCTCACACAGAGACCGTGCAGACAGCCGTAAACGGCGCTGCAAGGCCAAATAAACACCCTCTAGGTTATCCTATGTAGTGTTTTTCCACAATTTAGCTGGAGACGGGTGGAAAAACACTAATAGGAATTTTTTTTTTTAAATTTTAAACTGGCTGCACTATTTGAAAAAAAATGAAATTTTTTTTCAAGGTATGAGGCAGTAACGCACCCTGAGCTGAATCCAACCGGCTATGGCTGCACACAGACTACAGGGCGAGCTGCGCTCACACAGAGACCGTGCAGACAGCCGTAAACGGCGCTGCAAGGCCCAAAAAAACCCCTCTAGGTTAGCCTATGTAGTGTTTTTCCACAATTTAGCTGGAGACGGGTGGAAAAACACTAATAGGAAATTTTTTTTTTAAAGTTTCAACAGGCTGCACTATTTGAAAAAAAGTAAATTTTTTTTCAAGGTATGAGGCAGTAACGCACCCTGAGCTGAATCCAACCGGCTATGGCTGCACACAGACTACAGGGCGAGCTGCGCTCACACAGAGACCGTGCAGACAGCCGTAAACGGCGCTGCAAGGCCCAAAAAAACCCCTCTAGGTTATCCTATGTAGTGTTTTTCCACAATTTAGCTGGAGACGGGTGGAAAAACACTAATAGGAATTTTTTTTTTTAAATTTTAAACAGGCTGCACTATTTGAAAAAAAGGAAAATTTTTCTCAAGGTATGAGGCAGTAACGAACCCTGAGCTGAATCCAACCGGCTATGGCTGCACACAGACTACAGGGCAAGCTGGGCTCACACGGAGACCGTGCAGACAGCCGTAAACGGCGCTGCAAGGCCCAAAAAAACCCCTGTAGGTTATCCTATGTAGTGTTTTTCCACAATTTGAATTCAAAACAACCAGAGGCGCTGCACATTCCTCGGTCACCCTCCTGCAGCAAATACACAGACACCACTACAAAAGTGTCAAATGCCAGGTGTGCGAACACAAGGACTATATATATGTATGTGATCGCGCTGGAGGTGCCGATACAACAAGAAAAGCTTTCTTTTTAGAAAAACATTCACACTATGCTTAATTACCTACTTAGCATTTGGCGTCTGTTTCCCACATATAAGCAGTTGCCAGGTTTTCCTGTTAATTCTAGAGGTCTTCCCAGATATGAACGGTTACCGTGTTTTCCTATTGATTCTGATGATCTTCACGGATAAATATAAAGTGCTGTGCTTAAAAATATATATGCGAGGGAGTGGGTATAAAACTGTCCCGGCCGGTGACAATTACCCGTTACCTCACATGCGGTGTGTTCCAAACTTTCATCGGTGAAGTCGCGCTTAAAAAATGGAATTGCCGGCGAGGTGCAGGACCTCGCGTGACGTCACATGCACGTGGTACTCCACGTGATCAGCTAACGGAATGCACCTAGGACCAAAAAGTCTCTCCACAATTTAGCTGGAGACGGGTGGAAAAACACTAATAGGAAATTTGAGAAAAAATGTGCAGCAGGCTGCACTATGAGCAAAAAAGGACAACTGTGTGAGGCAGTGTGAACCCCCCCTGAGCTGAATACAACCGGGTATATGGCTGCACACAGACTACAGAGTGAGCTGCACACACACACACACACAGAGACCTTGCAGAACGCTGTTAAAACAGCGCTGCAAGGCAAGAGCAAGGTGAACAGTGAAGAACACACAGCGTTTTGCTAAACTAGCCTTTGGAAAGGAAAATAAAGCAATTAGCTATCTCAACTGGCCCTCAGTTAGAACACAGCGTCCTGTCCCTAACTGAAATCACAGCAGAGTGAGCGCAAAATGGCGGCAGCGTTTTTTATAGTGCAGAGTGACATCATTTCAGCAGCCAATCACAGCCTTGCCAGTACTTACATGCCCACCATGCTAAACAGGATGTGCCCACTTCCAATCATTCCTCATTGGCTGCTGCGTTCAGTTTGAATTCTGGGAACTTCCGATTCCGGTATCCGATACGCGGGAAGTATCGGAATTCGGTATCGGAATTCCGATACCGCAAATATCGGCCGATACCCGATACTTGCGGTATCGGAATGCTCAACACTGCCAAAGACATAGACTCATTCAGACCAGCAGGCATAGGAAATCCCACCATGACATCCTTAAGGGCTTCAGAGAGACCCTTTCTGAAGATTGCTGCCAAAGCACATTCATTCCATTGAGTGAGCACAGACCACTTTCTAAACTTCTGACAATAAATCTCTATCTCAGCCTGACCCTGACACAGAGCCAGCAAATTTTTCTCTGCCTGATCCACTGAATTGGGTTCATCGTACAGTAATCCGAGCGCCAGAAAAAACGCATCAATATTACATAATGCAGGATCTCCTGGCGCAAGGGAAAATGCCCAGTCTTGAGGGTCGCCACGTACTAAAGAAATAATAATCTTAACTTGTTGAACTGGGTCACCAGAGGAGCGAGGTTTCAACGCCAGAAACAGTTTGCAATTATTTTTGAAACTCAGAAATTTAGCTCTATCTCCAGAAAACAAATCAGGAATAGGAATTCTTGGTTCTAACATAGAATTCTGAGCCACAAAGTCTTGAATATTTTGTACTCTTGCAGTGAGAATATCCACACATGAAGACAGACCTTTAATGTCCATCACCACACCTGTGTCCTGAACCACCCAAATGTCTAGGGGAAAAAAAAGGCAAAACACAGTGCAAAGAAAAAAAAATGGTCTCAGAACTTCTTTTTTCCCTCTATTGAGAAGCATAGTACTTTGGGCCTCCAGTACTGTTATGAATAGGTAATTCAGAACCACAATGGACCTTGAAGTTGAGAGCACACAAGTGACCTGACAAAAACCACAAAACATAGGACGAGCTCTGAGACGTGGAAACTCTGCTGACCGCAATCCCTAAACCTATCAACCACACTAGAGGTAGCCGTGGATTGCGCCTAACGCTCCCTATGCAAATCGGCACAGCCTGAGAAACTAGCTAGTCCTGAAGATAGAAATATAAGCCTACCTTGCCTCAGAGAAATTCCCCAAAGGAAAAGGCAGCCCCCCACATATAATGACTGTGAGTTAAGATGAAAATACAAACACAGAGATGAAATAGATTTAGCAAAGTGAGGCCCGACTTACTGAATAGACCGAGGATAGGAAAGATAGCTTTGCGGTCAACACAAAAACCTACTAACAACCACGCAGAGGGGCAAAAAGACCCTCCGCACCGACTAACGGTACGGAGGTGCTCCCTCTGCGTCTCAGATCTTCCAGCAAGCAAGCAAAAACCCAAAAAGCAAGCTGGACAGAAAATATAGCAACAAAAGTAACACAAGCAGAACTTAGCTTATGCTGAGCAGACAGGCCACAGGAACGATCAAGGAGGAAGCAAGACCAATACTAGAACATTGACTGGAGGCCAGGATCAAAGCACTAGGTGGAGTTAAATAGAGCAGCTCCTAACGACTTAACCTCATCACCTGAGGAAGGAAACTCAGAAGCCGCAGTACCACTCGTGACCACAGGAGGGAGCTTGATCACAGAATTCACAACAACTAACCTGCCATTATGATTCTCCAGGTCATTACGAGTTCATAGACACCTAACATGTCTAGGTTATTTTTTTATCTAAGTGGTGAAAAAAATTCCAAAGTTTGCTAAAAAAAAAAATTGCGCGATTTTCCGATACCCGTAGCATCTCCAATTTTCGTGATCTGGGGTCAGATGAGGGCTTATTTTTTGCGTGCCATGCTGGTGTTTTTAATGATACCATTTTGGTGTAGATATGTTCTTTTGATCGCCTGTTATTGCATTTTAATGCAATGTCGCGGCGACCAAAAAAACGTAATTTTGGTGTTTTGATTTTTTTTCTCGCTACGCCATTTAGCGGTCAGGTTAATCCTTTGTTTTTTTGATAGATCGGGAGATTTTGAACGCGGCAATACCAAATATGTGTATGTTTCATTTTTTTTTTAATTGTTTTATTTTGATTGGGGCAAAAGGGGGGTGATTTGAACTTTTATATATTTTTTATTTTTTTTATATTTTTAAACACTTTTTTTTTTTTAATTTTGGCATGCTTCAATAGCCTCCATAGGAGGCTAGAAGCATGCACTACATGATCGCCTCTGCTACATAGAGGTGAAGTACAGATCACCTTTATGTAGCAGAAATGCATGTGTATTTTGAACGCCGACCACAGGGTGGCGCTCAAAGCAATCGGCCATCAACAACCATAGAGGTTTCAAGGAGACCTCTGGTTGTTATGGCAATGCACTGCTGACTCCCGATCATGTGACGGGGGTCAGCGGTGCGAGCACTCCCAGCCGCGCAGCCAGGAGCGCTAGTTAAATGCCGCTGTCAGTGCTTGACAGCGGCATTTAACTAGTTAATGGGCATGGCCGGATCGCGATTCCGCTCGCGCTCATTGCGCGCACATGTCAGCTGTACAAAACAGCTGACATGTCGCGGCTTTGAGGTGGGCTCACCGCCGGAGCCCATCTCAAAGCAGGGGATCTGCCAGCTGATGTACTATTCCATCAGCTGGCAGAAAGGGGTTAAAGAAATGAGAGGAGAGGGAGGTGGTGCTAGGGGATGGAGTAGAAAATTGAAAGTGTTGAAAAGCTGTTTAGGGTTGTCAAACAGGGAGGATATGAGTGATGAGAAGTAAGTTTGTTTTGTGGCAGTGAGTGTGGACCTGAAGATGGCGAGGGACTGCTGGTATGCGATAAAGTGCTCGGCAGAACGGGATCTCTTCCATCTCCGCTGAGCAACTCTGGAAGCTCGTCTCAGTTCTTTGGTCAGGCTGGTCAGCCAGGGGTGCCTGTTGATTGTATGAGTTTTGCTGTGCGCGAGGGGGGCAGCGAAATCAAGTGCTGCTGATATTGTGGTGTTGTGTAAAGTGGGAGCAGCATATGTGTCATTTAGGGAAGCTATGTCTGTTAGAGGGAAAAGGGACTCAGAGAGTGAGTGTAAATTGAGGTGTTTGAGATTTCTACGAGATCGGGTGAGTTTGTGGACTGGGGTTTGCACACTAGGAGATGAGTGGGAAGAAAGTGTCAGTAGGTTGTGGTCAGACAGGGGGAGGAGCGAGTTGGTAAGATTAGTAAGGGAACAGAGGCGGGTGAAGATAAGGTCCAGCGTGTGGCCATATTTGTGAGTTGCCGCAGAGGACCACTCAATGAGGCCAACAGAGGCAGTCAGTGATAAAAGTTTAGAGGCAGCTGAGGTGGAAGTGTCAATGGGGATATTGAAGTCACCCATGATAATAGTGGGGATGTCAGCAGAAAGGAAATGAAGTGGTCAGGTGGTGAAATGGTTGAGAAAAGTGGAGATTGCTATCTCTGGCTGGTGGTAGATGACAGCCAGCTGGAGTTTGGAGGGGGAGTAGATGCAGACGAAGTACACCTCAAACGAGGGAAGAGTAGCAGAGGGTGTTAGCGGAATTGGGGCAAAGGTGCAAGTATCAGACAGGAGAAAGCCACCGTCTCCACCACGTTTGTTGCTGAGGCGAGGGGTATGAGAGAGATAGAATCAGCCAAAAGAAGTGCAGCTGGAGAGGCTGAGTCAGAGGGGTGGGCTAATTTTCAGTGATGCCAAGGAAGGAGAGTTTGCTGGTGATAAAGAGGTCATGGATATATGGCAGATTGTTGCAGACAGAGCGTGCATCCCATAGTGCTCCAGGTGGGGGCTGGATGAATGTGTATGAGGTAATCATCATTGCAAAAACTTGTAGAGGATCGTGGCAGGGTGTTAGAAATGAGTGTGGGAATGTGTTGAGGAGGGCCATGATTTAGGGATATGTCACCAGCAATGAGGAGTAGCAGAGCATTAGAAGGTGGGTGCAGGATTGGACATGATGTGACCATGTGTGTCTGGAGAAAAAGGATTGTATGTGGAGGAACAGTTCTGAGGAGAGAGTGACATGGCTGGCAAGAATGGAGGGAGTAGTTCTTTACTAGGTGGAGGGATTGCAGGAGATTGGAAAAAGGAAAGTGGTATGGAGTGAAAGTGAAAAGAAGCAGAAACATTGTAGGGGTTTTCTATTCCATTACCTTACAGTCAATTCCAGCCTATTCAAGTCTAATTCAAAGTATTGTAATTAGAAATCTGTAATTTGAAAGATACATGGATCAGACTTAAGTCTGTATCAGACTCCTGGGTCTGACTATACCCCAGCTAAGGACAATAAAGTGTGAGAGAGAAGGTGGGTGGGTATGGCGAGACCAGATGTTGAGAGTTAAGCAAACGTCATAAAGAGAGGGAGGGGCAAGCATTAAAATGCTCGGGTGCTCGTTGCTCGGGTCAAGCAAATTGGAACACTCGGGTACTCGACCCGAGCAACAAGCCCAATGTAAGTCTATGGGAAACCCGAGTATTTTTACGGCAATCCCCCCGGGGGTCCTTTAAGGTCTAAAAACATCTGAAAATGATGAAAACACTGCAGACATGACACGGGAACATCATGGGGATTACCCCTGGAAGGATTTCTGACTCCTAGGTCACAGCTGTTAGCAATTTTGGCAGTTTCATGCTATTTTTAAAGGTGTACCAAAAAACATACAAAAAAGAAACCAAAATGGATTTTGCTGGGAAATACTGTATGTTTAGTTACATCCTTTCCAGGATAACAACATGGATGTAAGGCAAAATAGTTTACCCCAGAGCAAAATGTTCCTCCACCACTTTTGCTATGTTCACACAGCGTTTTTAATGTGTATTTCAAATTTAACATTGCTTTCAACCAACACAAATGCATTCACTGTGAACTGCCATTGTAACATTTAACAACCCTAGCTGGTCATGTGGTGTGTGACATATAAGGAGATATACCTTGTTTCATTTATGAAGGAGGGACTCTTAAAGTCACAAAGCCTATTTTTAGAGGGGCATCATGTGGCATTAATATTCTTAAAGGGCCATTATTAAACATTATAATAATTTTTAATATTAATAATAATAATAAGAATTTTTATTTATATAGCGCCAACAAATTTCGCAGCACTTTACAATAAGTGGGGACATGTACAGACAATAAATTCAGTACAAGTTAAGACAATTTAAACAGTGGCATTAGGGGTGAAGTCCCTGCTCGCAAGCTTACAATCTACAAGGAAATGGGGGGACACAATAGGTGAAAAGTGCTTGTTGTTTCAGGTCTGGCAATTATAATAAATAGGGATTTTCATATAAAGTTGCATGATCCGGTCATCAACCCATGTGTTTAAGTGCAATAGTCAAGTATCAAGTGCAGTTATCATGTGCATGGAGGGTGTGGAGACAGATGAGTAGTAGGGTGCAGATTCACATGCAGATAATATTTGGAAGGAGGGAACAGGACAAAGTTAGTTTACTGAGTAGTTGATTTGGTAGGCTTGTTTGAAGAGATGGGTTTTTAAAGTGCGCTTGAATAGGTCGGGGCTAGGTATCAGTCTGATCGTCTGGGGAAGTGCATTCCAGAGAGCTGGTGCAGCACGAGAGAAGTCTTGTAGACGGAGGTGCGAGGTTCGGATTATGGGGGATATTAGTCTTAGGTAGTGTTGAGCATTCCGATACCGCAAGTATCGGGTATCGGCCGATATTTGCGGTACCAGAATTCCGATACCGAGTTCCGATATTTTTGCGATATCGGGAATCGGTATCGGGATGAAGATTCATGTGTAAAATAAAGAATAAAAATAAAAAATATTGATATACTTACCCTCGGACGCACCCTGGTTGTAACCGCTGCAACCACCATGCTTCTGTTCCTAAGAATGAGTGCGTGAAGGACCTTCGATGACGTCACTTCTTGTGATTGGTCGCGTGAGCGGTCACATGAGCGGTCACGTGACCAATCACAAGCCGCGATGTCATCGAAGGTCCTTTACGCGCTCATTCTTAGGAAGGGAATCATGGCGGTTGCAGCTGTTACAACCAGGGCGCGTCCGAGGGTAAGTATAGCAATATTTTTTATTTGTATTCTTTATTTTACACATGAATATGGATCCCAGGGCCTGAAGGAGAGTTTCCTCTCCTTCAGACCCTGGGAACCATAGAGGATACCTTCCGATATTTGTGTCCCATTGACTTGTATTGGTATCGGATATCGGTATCGGCGATATCCGATATTTTTCGGATATCGGCCGATACCATCCGATACCAATACTTTCAAATATCGGACGGTATCGCTCAACACTAGTCTTAGGTCATTTGTAGAACGGAGGGCACGTGTAGGGCGATAGACAGAGATGAGAGAGGAGATATAAGACGGTGTAGAACTGTGGAGTGCTTTGTGGGTGAGAGAGATGAGTTTATACTGGACCCTGCAGCGAATGGGTAGCCAGTGTAATGACTGGCACAAGATGGAGGCATCAGTGAAGCGGCTGGACAGAAATATGACCCTGGCTGCCACATTTAAGATGGATTGGAGAGGAGAAAGTTTGGAAAGAGGGAGACTGATCAGAAGAGAGTTGCAGTAGTCCAGACGAGAATGAATAAGATTGGGTCTCCAATGCTGTTATTGCCTATGCAGTGAGTGGCTGGGCTGCCAAGAATTACAATGCACCCCAATACGCCTTTCACGAAATGTACATGAGGGCCATCTGAAAAAAGTTGCATTGAATGAAAGGCCTGCCCTGCTACCAAGTCATATGCACCCCAATAAGTCTTTGAACCCAGGTACTGGATGGACACAGGAAAATACACTTCACATTATTCATTTTTTAATCCCATACTGTTTTCTTATGTATTAACTGCAAGGCTTGCCCTGTAACAAAGTCATATGCACCCCAATAAGCCTTTGAACCCAGGTACTGGATGGCCACAGGAAAACCCACTTCATATTCTTCAGTTGGTCCTGTCATACCGTTTCCTTATGCATTGAATGCAAGTGCTGCCTTGATCCAAATTTGCGTGCAACACAATCCCCCTTGGAAGAATCATGGAGGAGGGCCTCATAAAAAAAAATTTCCCATTACAAAGGAGCTGGTGTCCTAGACTCGTAATGCCCATACACTAAGTGCATGGGCTGACAAACATTTCCTCATAGGGGTAACATTATTAAAAAATTATTTATTGGGATCATAGACTCTCTTGCCCAAAAATTGAATGGCTGTAGCAGCACAGAACACGATCACCATGGTGATCTAGTGGCGGAGAATGATGATATGTGGAGGAAGGCATTATTAAAAACTGGGCTCAATGTTGAGGAGCGTTTCTCCTAGACTTGTAATATCCATACACTAAGTGCATGGGCTGACAAACATTTCCCCATGGGGGGTACATTTTTTAAATATTATTTATGGGGATCATAGACACCGTTGCCCAAAAATTGAATGGCTGTAGCAGCATACAACATGTTCACCATGCTGTTCTAGTGGCGGAGAATGATGAGATGTGGAGGAAGGTCTTATTAAAAACTGGGCCCAATGTTAAGGAGCGGGTCTCCTAGACTTGTAATGCCCATACACTAAGTGCATGGGCTGACAAACATTTCCCCATGGGGGGTACAATATTAACAGAATTATTTATGGGAATCATAGATGCCCTTGTCCAAAAATTGAGTGGCTGTAGCAGCACAGAACACGTTCATCATTGTGTTCTAGTGGCGGATAATGATGATATGTAGAGGAAGGCCTCATTAAAAACTTGGCCCAATTTAAAGGAGTGTGTTTCCTAGACTTGTAATGCCCATACACTAAATGCATGGGCTGACAAACATTTCCCCATTTTCCCCCACCTTTCAGGTTACATCTGGGACTTATCTACAGCATTACAGAATGCTGTAGATAAGCCCCTGATGCCGGTGGCCGCAACTCAGCTTCGATTTTTGGGGTTTCAGGTTTCCTTTAAGGAGCGGGTCTCCTAGACTTGCAATGCCCATACACGCTGACAAACATTTCCCCATGGGGGTACATTTTTTAAAAATACTATGGGTATCATAGACACCCTTGCCAAAAATTGGACTGCTTGTAGCACCACAGAACATGTTAACCAAGGTGATATAGTGGCAGAGAATGAGGTGATATTGATGAAGGCCTCTTTAAAAATTGGCCCAATGTTAAGGAGCGGGTCTCCTAGACTTGTAATGCCCATTCACGCAGTGCATGGGCTGACAAACATTTCCCTATTAGGGGTACATTTTTAAAAAATATACTATGGGCATCATAGACACCCTTGCCAAAAACTGGACTGCCTGTGGCAGCACATAACACGTTAACCCTGTTGATCTAGTGGGGGAGAATGAGGAGAAATAAAGATACATCATATTGAAATCAAACAAATAAAGGATGTGAATCCACCTATGAAAGTAAATAACAAAAGGGAGGGGCGAACACAGGTTCATAGATATAAAGCCAGAATGTGTCCAACGAAATATGTTTGTCCCTAGCAACAGCGTAGAGACAGGGATATAAATAAAAATGTAATATAATAGTATTTCAATATTTTTCTATTGTAGGGGTATACATTAGGTCACAAGAGGATAGTCCAGAGATAGGAAAACTGGAAAATATAAGAATAAATGGGAAGAATAAACGTACATCTCATTTTGATGACAGTTCCCCTGGGGGAGTAACATTTGTTTTGGTTTCTAATTAGTAACGGGCATCATAAAAACACCCTTGCACAAAAATTGAGTGACTTTTGCATCACGGAATACATTCACCCTGGTGTTGTACTGGTTGTAGATGATGAGGATGAGGATAAGGAGGAGAATAACATCAAACAGACCAAATCAGTCAATGGATACCATAATGTGGTTGGGAAGTGGTGCATGACAAGACACCTCCACAAAAAAGACAAAATATTTGAGGTTATGTTTCACTGTTTTCATTTGGTGATGTACAGGAGTCTTGCCTAATCCAGCCTTTGTTGATTTTTATGAGTCAGCCTGTCAGCATTGTCAGTTGACAGGCAGACACGCTTATCTGTTATAATTCCACCAGCGGCACTAAAAACCCGCTCTGACCGAATGCTAGCAGCAGGGCAGGCCAGGACCTCCAAGGCGTAGAGAGCCAGTTCATGCCACGTGTTCAGCTTACCCAATAATTAAAAGGCACAGAGGATGTTTTTACGATCTGCAAGGTACTCACTTAGCTTCTTCCCAAACATTGCACTTCTTGTGCCAGCACCCCTTGCCTCTGTGCGGCACGATGGGAGGGTCTGAGAAAACTGTCCCAGAACTTTGCCATTTTTCCCCTGCCTGGGCTGGATTGTACTTCTGTCTCTCTCGCTTGGACGTCTTGGTTGTACAACAAACTTTGATGTCTGCTGCCAGCATTCTCACATGGGAATTTTCTAAGTAATTCCGCTACAAGGGCCCTCTGGTACTGCAACATAATAGTACACCTCTCTCCCTCTGGCAGAGGAGATTGAAAGTTCTCCTTGTAGGGTGGGTCTAGAAGTGTCACCAACCAGTAATGAGTGTCACCAAAAATTTTAATAATGCGAGGGTCACGGGAGATGCAGCACAAGATAAAGTCAGCCATGCGTGCTAGACTGCTAACAAGCAAGACTTCCGTACCCTCACCAACAGGACGACTGACCATGCTGTCATCCTCCACCTCCCTGTCCTCAGGCCATCCCCACTGAGCAGACAGTATGACAGCTGTGCTTGTAGTACCATATATAGAGCATGAAAGTAGCTCCTGTTCTTCCTCTTCCTCCTCCTTCTCATTGTCTACCAATCCATGTTGGGACAACATGAGGCTGGGCTGAGTGTAATGGGCTGAGTGTAATCAACCTGTATAGTTCCTTGCTGCATGTCCTCATGCTCTGCCTGCAATGCATCCTCTTTAATTGTGAGCAGAGAGGTTTTCAGAATGCTGAGAAGCAGGATGGTGACACTCATTATGGCATCATCGCCACTCACCATCTTGGTGCAGTCCTCAAAGTATAAATCAGTAATTGCATGTGTGTGGATGTATGCCTGTTCTGGTAAAAGCTCCGAATCATTCCCTTCCCTAGAGTTGATGAATGTTCGCGAATGTTGGAGCTGTCTAGCACCTGATAGTGCCATCCAGCACCAGGCACAATCTATACTGCGTCTAACCAGCAGTGACCGCCAGTGCGGTGCTGTACGCACTCTGTGCAGCTATCTCCTGTTTCTCCTAACAATCCATCAGTATAGGGTGGGAACTCCTACTTGATCCCAGCATCTGACTCAGGGCGTCCTCAGGCGCAGGCTCAAAAGCCATCAAGGGTCAGAGCAGGATCAATCACCAGCATAGTGGGGGTGAATTGCTGGGATCCCACTAGTATCCATTTGCTGCACCCTGTGATTGCTAACAGGGCACAGCGTTACCTTTATTTCCTGCGACTCTGTGAAGCAACAGAGTTCGCTCCTATACAGACAGGGTGACGGAGCCGTTTCTATTCTGGCGTAGTACCGCCATATAGTGCCGACATTAACGAGCAGCAGGTTCCTCTTCTGCATGGTGGACCCCAGGCTGCGAAAGCACCTATACTATCATTATATTTACTCGGTGCGTTCCGCCTGCCCTAACAACATATGCCTGTCAAAAAAGATTTTTCAATCGCAGATACACCAGACCTAAGCCTGACATAACAGACTGTATTAATTTGTTTTTATGTTTGTTGACAATTTTTAAAAACTATAAAATATGAGTAGAACACCGCTAGCAGCGACAACTATGCAACGAATGGCTACCAATAAGAGATTTTTCCACCACAGATACAACCGTTCTCAGCCTGAGAAAACAGACTGTATTAATTTTTTTATGTTTGTTGGTAATTTTTGAAAACAATAAAAAATGAGTAGAACAAAGCTATCAGATAGAACTTTGCAACGTATGCCTGCCAAAAAATGATTTTTTCCCCACAGATACACCAGGCCTCAGCCGCAGATAACAGTCTGCATATTTTCTTTGTATGTTATTTGTGATTTTTTTTGACAATAAAAAATGAATACAACAAGGCTAGCAGACAGAAGTATGCAATGTATGCCTAACAATAAAATATTTTTCAACCACAGATACAGTACACCAGGCATCAGCCTGACATAACTTACTGTATTAATTTTTTTATGTTTGTTGGTAATTTTTTAAGACAATAAAAAGACAGAACTATGCAACGTATGCTTTCCAATAAAAGATTTTTCCACCGCAGATACACCAGGCCTCAGCCTCAGATAACAGACTGTATATTTTTTGTATGTTTTTTGTGATTTTTTTGAAAACAATAAAAAATGAGTAGAACAATGCTAGCAGACAGAACTATACAACGTATGTCTGCCAATAAAAGATTTTTCAACCACAGACACACCAGGCCTCAGCCGAACATAAAAGACTGTATTAATTTTTTTAATGTTTGTTGGTAAGTTTTGAAAACAATAAAAAATGAGTAGAACAAGGTGAGCAGACAGAACTATGCAATTTGTGCCTGCTGTATGCCTGCATACCCAAGCACCTGATGTAAGCTGGAGTAGCGAGCACTTGCGCTCAACAGTGCACTAATGACAATATATTCAACATGGCAACTTAATATTCTCAAATTCTGTTTGTACTAGTGGGTTCAAAATGCTCATGTTACTCCTGGTTAAAATTCTTGAGGCGTGTACTTTCCAATATGGGCTTACTTTTTTGTGGGGGATTTCCACTGTTTAGGCACATCAGAGGCTTTCCAAACGTGACATGGCATCCACTCTCCATTCCATCCAATTTTGCGTTCAAAAAGTCAAACTCTGCTCTTTCCTTTCTGAGCCCTGCCAACAGAAGATTTCCCCCACATAGGATGTATCAATGTACTCAGGAGAAATTGCACAACAAATTTTGGGGTCCATTTTCTCTTTTTACCTTTGTGAAAATAGAAAAGCTTTAGTCTAAAGTACATTTTTTGTTAAAAAAAATTAAATGTTAATTTTTTCCTTTCACATTGCTTCAGTTCCTGTGAAGCAACTGAAAGGTTAATAAACTTCTTGAATGTGGCTTTGAGCACCATGAGGGGTTCTGTTTTAAGAATGAAGTCACTTTTGGGTATTTTTTCCCTAAAAAATGGTTTTGTAAATTTTTGTTGGCAAGATGAAAAATCGCTGGTCAACTTTTAACCTTTCTAACTTCCTAAAGAAAAAAAAAATGTTTCAAAAATTGTACTTATGTAAAGTAGACATGCGGAAAATGATATGTATTAACTATTTTGTGTGACATAAATCTCTGATTTAATGGTATAAATATTACACGTTTGAAAATTGCTAAATTTTCACAAAATTTAGTTTTTTTTTCACAAACACAAGTCATAGTGAACAAATTTATGACATACAATATGTCATGAAAAAACATTTTGAGAAACAGACGGATCTGTTGAAGCATTCCAGTGTTATTTCCACAAAAACTGAAAGTGGTCAGAATTGTTAAGACTGACTTGGTCATTAAGGTCAAAATTTATTCAGTCACTAAGGGGTAATGCTCATTTTTAGTCTTGTGGGAGTTCCCAGCAGTTAGACCCCACTGATGCAAACGCTGTGCCCATGCTGCGGAAAAACACTTGGAAACGTAGCGGTTTACATTCCGCTGCATGTCAATTCTTTGTGTGGAATCCTCAGCGGTTTTACAGCTGCTCCATAATAGAAAACTGCAGGTGTAAAGCCGCAGTAGAATCCGCGATAAATCCACAGAAAAACACAGTGTTTTTGCCCCTGCAGATTTATCAAATCCGATGCGGAAAAATCCACAGTGGACCACTCTACGTGTGCACATACCCTAGTTGACACTGACTTTTTAGCAGGTTACTATAGCAGGCAGACTTTATGGCCACTATTTGCTCATGATTTGCCATGGCAAACATTTGGGCCACACAATCATGATCTCAGGGTACCGATGGGGATAAAGAGGGAGAAGCCACACTCTTTTAAACGTTTATATGTTATGGTCATTATTGACAGCAGCATCTAAGGGGTTAAACAGATGTTTACAGTGACAACACTGATCGTGGCTGATACAGCGAGTTGTCAGCTATAGTGTCCAGCCGACAGCTGCTGGATTGTCTCCTGTATGGGGAGGCTATTCTCTTATATGTCAGGTCAGTTAAAAGACGTATCGGTGGTCTTTATGGGGTTAAATAAGTTTAGCAAATAAGTAGAAAAAAAATAAAAAAAAGAATGGCAGGTTTAATATTACATTCGACATACTGTTGCGTATGATGTACTGAGATTCATAAGGTTTAAGCAGAATGTTCTGCATATGTACAGGAAATGTTTTCAAAGAAGCAGAATTAATTTGAAAATTTTAAAGCATTTCTGCAAGAAATTTGAGATCAACCATTGAAAGCAGATGCATCTTCCTAAAAAGATTTCGATTTGTTGTGTTACATTTTATAAAAATTGTTACAGTTTAAATTTCTTTTCACTGTGTGCTCAATAATTATACATAGTTTCCTGTTATGAAAGCAATCCAGTAACACAGTGTGCCAGTAATCAGAGCACATACAGTGATCTGACAATAACCCAAAAACAATAGAACGAGCTCTGAGACGTGGAATCTCTGTAGACCGCAATACCTGAACCTATCCTAAACACAACTAAAGGCAGCTGTGGATTGCGCCTGACACTACCTATGCAACTCGGCACAGCCTGAGGAACTGACTAGCCTGAAGATAGAAATACAAGCCTGACTTGCCTCAGAGAAATACCCCAAAGGAAAAGGCAGCCCCCCACATATAATGACTGTTAGCAAGATGAAAAGACAAAACGTAGGGATGAAATAGATTCAGCAAAGTGAGGCCCGATATTCTAGACAGAGCGAGGATAGCAAAGAGAACTATGCAGTCTACAAAAAACCCTAAAGCAGAACCACGCAAAGGGGGCAAAAAAGACCCACCGTGCCGAACTAACGGCACGGCGGTACACCCTTTGCGTCTCAGAGCTTCCAGCAAAAACGAATAGACAAGCTGGACAGAAAAAACAGCAACAAAAGCAAAGAAGCACTTATCTAAGCAGAGCAGCAGGCCACAGGAAAGATCCAGAAGCTCAGATCCAACACTGGAACATTGACAAGGAGCAAGGAAGACAGAATCAGGCGGAGTTAAATAACAAGGCAGCCAACGAGCTCACAAGAACACCTGAGGGAGGAAGCCCAGAAGCTGCAGTACCACTTGTGACCACAGGAGTGAATTCAGCCACAGAATTCACAACAGTTTCCATACAGGAATGATATATATCTTGGTACCGTGTTAGCCAGTAGATAGAAAAATATTTAGAATTGAGAGTCCTCAGTGGTTGACACCTTTTAATGGCTAACTGAAAAGATGGTAACAAATTGCAAGCTTTCGAGACTACACAGGTCTGTTCATCAGACAAAGACTAAAACAAATTCTGAAGATAATTTCCAGACAATCTTAAAATATGGGGTGGAAAATGTTCTACATTGCATACTGAGATCCCAATAACTATGGTACCTTCACTATGCTGAAATGTAGAGAAAACTGTGTGTTGTTAGGTTTTCGGATAGGTGTAAGTAGCTGGGATACTGTTATACTGTTATATATTGTGGTTATTTCAATTTTTCTTTAGCTTTACATAATATTATGCAAACTTTCTCCTTGTGTTTTCTGAGTGGTGAGTCTCTTCCTGATCTGATGTCAGAGCTGTACTGTGTGTTCTGTATGTTCTCATCCATCAGATGTTTCCCCTCTGCTGCTCTTTCCCCCCTCTCACAGCATGCAATCTCATGCACAGGCTGAAGAAAAGAGATTCTAACATGACCTCTCCCCTCCTATTCTGACTCTAGACATGGAGAAATATTCTAGTGATTGCTTCTTCTTTCTTGAACAGGCTGCTAAGTTTTGGCTAAAGGTATAATATCTTAAATAATACGTATACTTTTATAATGTAACCAAAATTAAGCAACTTTACAAAATAAAGAAATAAAAAAGTTGCAGCAATGTACAATGCAGTCAGCAATGATTTAATAAAAAAAGATCTTCTAAAATGAATAGAAACTTGTTTCTAAGAAAACCAATAATCTAAAAAAAAAATGTCTTAGTATTTTACTTACTTTCCATTAAACATATTAATCAAGAGAGGCTCTAGAAATTCACTGACTGTCAAAAGCCATCAATGGCATGCATTTATTTAAATGTATGACTTGTTTTGGCACTTAGCCTTCTGCTGAAACATGTCACTGGTCAGATGGATGTCTGTTACTTGTATTGCACAGGGAGAAATAGGCATATTGCTATTTCAACTGAAGGGCAAACATGCTAAAGAACTTCCAGTGAATGCACTATGCGTTACCCATCAAATATATTTGGACAAACCTTTAGGCTTAGCCAACTGGCTTAGTTTGCTTCTAATATATAGATAATATGTCTATCTATCTATCTATCTATCTATCTATCTATATCTATCTATCTATTATCTATCTATTATCTATTATCTGTCTATTACCTATCTATCTATCATTTATCTATTATCTATCATGTATCCATTATCTATCTATCATTTATCCATTATCTATCTATCTATCATCTATCTATTACCTATCGATTATCTATCATTTATCTATTATCTATCGATTATCTATCATCTATCTATCTATTATCTATCTATTATCCATCTATCTATCTATCATCTATCTATCTATCTATCTATTTATTATCTGTCTATCATGTATCTATCTATCTATCTATATATCTATCATCTATATATCTATCTATCTATCTATCTATCTTACATCCTATTTATCTCATAGCAATAACCATAACAAAAATAAAAACATGATAATTCTGACCAGCATTTCTTATCAGAATGAAGCAAGTGTCAACATGTGCAAGCTGCTGGGGCTGCAGAATCTACATATAAAAAATGCAGCAGTGATGCTAATAAAATTGAGGTCCATAAATGAACAGATTAGTCAACTTGCGTGTGTCCATCAGCCATGACATGACATGCCTGTTTTCACATGACCCTAACATTTTCTAACAGACCTGCTTCTCCCAGCCCAAAAGCCTACCAATTTAAAGAGCAGGTTGCATCCAGCATTAAAAGTATTGTCCACTACTCAAGACAAATCTTTCTCAATCACTATATTGCCCTTTATAAAACAATAACAGCTATGCTCACCTCCAGTACCTGCACCGTTCCAGCGCGGTGGGCACTGACTCTTCCCAAGTTGTTTCAGTGCTCTCGGCACTGACTCTTCCTGGGCTCAAGCGATATTGTTATGTCACGTGACTCCTGCAGCTTGTCACGAGAGCCCTGAGAGAGCCAGTGGCGACACAGCTGGAACAAGATCGGTGCTGGAGGTGAGTATATGTGTTATTACTGTCATGATTCTGTTGTCAGGTGTCCCGGGACCAGGGGCTCCTTCCCTGTCCCTAACACTTAGGGCGTCCTAGCTCACTCTGTTCCCTGGATTACTTCTGATGGTGAAGGCACCGAATCCACTCATCTTGCATTAGCTCCTGAATCAACCCTCAGTCTGTACCCTTCCCAACCCAGGAAGTAGAGTAGTAGTAGTGCACCATAATATACCAACCAGACTAGCAAGGTAATGCAAAAAGAAATAATGAAAAATGCCAAACTTATAAATACTGTATATTCACACATACAACAGAGATATGGACTGTGGAGTGGAGGATGAGCTTAAACCAAAGTAGGAGAAGAAAGGGAATTATCACACACTCAAAAACTAGCAACAGTCACAGATAAATCCACCTTCTCCAATAATAACCACCAACTACCTCCAGCCATGCAGTGATAGCTAGCATTGACAGTGAGTGTTAGCTATGGCCCAGTTTATATAGGAGATGAGAGTGGCTAACAGTGCACAGCGGAGAGCATAATGCAGGAAAGCTTCCAGGAGCTCTCAACTGAGCAAATTATCCCCTGCACTGCTAAAATACATTTGTGCCATTTAATATGAAGGTAAAGTGCTTCTAATCAGTGCAGGAGTAGGAGAAATCAGACACTGAGGTATTCTGGTTCCTCTCTGTCACGGTAAACCAGTGACAATTACTTTACAAGAATGGAAAATAGTGATTAA
Source organism: Ranitomeya imitator (assembly GCF_032444005.1). Taxonomy (NCBI): domain Eukaryota; kingdom Metazoa; phylum Chordata; class Amphibia; order Anura; family Dendrobatidae; genus Ranitomeya; species Ranitomeya imitator. The sequence continues at coordinate 516,606,836 of NC_091287.1, forward strand.
GAAAGGAAGGTCCGACTAGTGGACAATCCCATTAATTTAAAACAGTCTTAGCCTGATGGGGGGCAGTCACTACCTCCAAATGTAAACTAAAATATCTAACCAAAAAAAATCAAAAAGTACCCACAAATGTAAAGGACAGGTAGTATCCAGTGACTACTTCATTAGTTGGCTTCAAACTTCTATCATTAGTCCAAAGCTGTTTTTATTTAGTGTTGGATCCTTCCTACCTTTTTAACTTGTAATTATCTGGAGAGGTAAGCAGGTCTATAAAAGAAAAGAAAAGGTAGATCTTCTTGCGGATCAAGGGTACGCAAAAATTGTCCAATTAGTACGCTAAGTATTTCAATTTTATAATTGTAGTGTGTATAGCACTGATGTGTTTTAAAATGTATACATTAAATTACTGCATATATGTTGGAGCACACAGTGTGTTGACTTACTTTTTAATACCTAGCTATGTATCTAACAGTCTGTGTATCAGGAAATTTGCCAGTCGCAAAGAATTTAATCAGATTGCATTATTATCTTGCACATTTTTATGAACATGCCATTTGATTCCATCAATCAGAGAGTACTCACATGATATCAGACTGCACGGACTAAACATACTGGCTTCTCGATAATTCCATGGATCATATGGTATAGCAAAGCCAATCATGGAAGGCTATCACAGACAATATAAAAGCTGAAGCAGGGAATTCAGCAGCCATCTTTTATGTTACATGCTATAGATAGAATATCAGAGCATTATAGAAAGGGAGTGAAAAAGCTAAAACATTGGACAGCTGCTCCAGAGTGCGGTGTACGAGTGCAAAGCCAAATATAGAACATGGCAGGAGCAGTTTATGAATAATACATAGATTCCGTTGATAGGTGAAGAGAGATAAGAAAGGTGCCAGTAGCTGCAGTCTTACTATGATAGATCAGTGAAATACTCAACTGTGGCTGTCACTTTGTCCTGCTGCCTGTGACTTGCAGTTTTTTTTTCCTTTTTCAAGCAAAAGAAAGCTAGTTCAAAATGCCCAGCACATTTTTTTCTGCTGAAATGAAACATAATGAAATCAGTGCTGGTTATAAAGTGTGCTTACTTGTTTTTAAGAACCAATAAGACACTGTTCTGAGTTTTTGCATTTTTCATGCAATCCATTTTCTGAAGGGATTCAATATTTATATTAAAAAAATAAAAAAATTCCCAACAATGCAGGCATTTAAATCAGACAGTTTACAGCACAGTCTGCACGTTACAAAAATTGAAGTTTCTTTTGCGCACTTGTTTTATTATTTTAGTTAAATTTAACATTTGAACATGCCACACAAATGCAACTTTGCCTTGCTGCTCATGCTGACATTTAGAGCGTGTAACTACATGCATTTCTTTTAACATTCTTTTTGAGAAAAGTAGATTAAATTTTGCAATACAATAAGAAAATATGTACATTTAGGTTTCCTCGTGCCTTTTTTGCTAGCCTAGTTTGCCAAGCATACATGCCCCAACAATTCTGTGGGTAGTTGCCACATTTTGCTTTCCGGACAAGTACCTGCTAAAGTAGAATGTTTTGTTAAGGCATTTTGTCTGGTTAAAAAAAAATAGTGGTGCTGGCCATTTTTTTTTTTTTTTTTTTATTTGTTCGTACTATACATTTGTAGGTACTGCCTGCCTCCTTAATTGGCTGAGCACCAATGTAAGGATGATTTTCATTAATATTGGATCCTATCAGACTAGATTTAAGCAAATTTGTTGAGCAGAATGATATTCTCCTCAATTTTTTCAAAAAAAAATCAAAAAAGTCACAGAGAAAAATGCAGAGATGTTTTACCTGCTGAGGCCTCCAACTGAATGCACTAGCAGGGTGCGGCGGACACGATTAATGATGGCAAATACACAGGTGCAAAAAATGCCGATGAAACAGCCAGTGTTAATCCAGTCTTGGCTGTTTTGCATTAGTGCACAAAAAAATAAGTCTGTATATGGCAATACTCACACAAGCAATGCAAGGCATCTGGTTTACGGCCTATTACTGATGCAGATATAAGCGGGCCGCCCAGTGCCACCTAATGCATGCTATGTGAACAGAGGCCAAAAGTTTACAGAACCATCTTGGTCCGCCCGCACCCTGCAAGATAAAGTGCAAAAAAAACAACATATCTTTAGTGTTGAGCGATACCGTCCGATACTTGAAAGTATCGGTATCGGATAGTATCGGCCGTTACCCGAAGAAAAATATCGGATATCGCCGATACCGATATCCGATACCAATACAAGTCAATGGGACATCAAGTATCGGAATGTATCCTGATGGTTCCCAGGGTCTGAAGGAGAGGAAACTCTCCTTCAGGCCCTGGGATCCATAGTGAGGTGTAAAATAAAGAATTAAAATAAAAAAATATTGATATGCTCACCTCTCCGGCGGCCCCTGGACATCACGCTGGTAACCGGCTGGCTTCTTTGTTTAAAATGAGCGCATTTAGGACCTGCGAATGACGTCGCGGCTTCTGATTGGTCGCGTGCCGCTCATGTGACCGCCACGCGACCAATCAGAAGCCGCGACGTCATTCGCAGGTCCTAAATTCCTAGAATTAGGAGTTTAGTGAATGAGAATGACGTCGGAAGGTCCTTGTCCTTGTCCTGACGAAGGACAAGTTTCTGAAACGCGCGTCGGGGTGCGCGATAACGGGACTCAGTGACCCCTGGTATAAGGTATATTGTGGAGCTATATTGCCTTTTATGTACTTTTTGTTTGCGTTTTTTGCACATTGCACATTATGGAGCTACATTGTCTCATGTGAGCGTGCCGATTGCGTTATTTGCATATTGCACATTGCACTTCAGTGGTGCCGCTCATTCACCTGATTGTGGTACATTCTGTGCCTTGTAGGTACTCCTACATCGGATTTATTTAGCACTTTGGTTGCACTTTGTTGCTATTAATTTCTTGTAGCAACATAATTTTATTTTGCGTTTTTTTCACTACATTTATAATGAATTGATATATTTTTTACGTATGTGTTTTTTTACTGCAGTGCACTTTATATATATTTTTTTACATATATTGTTTTTTATATATAGCTATCTTTATCCGATTTTGTTCATATCTATTAATGCTTTGGCTGTCACCACAAGAAACATATATATATCCATAAATATTTTTCCAGAGGTCACCTATTTATATCCCATTTTTTAATATTTTTAATATTTTTTATTGTCCTGTAATTATTCGCGTACTATGAATTATTTTATTGTGCCAAATTGCCACTATTAATAAAGGCTTATGTTTAAGTAATTCTCTGCGTTGGTACACTTTTTTGGCTGTCCGGGTTATAGTTGTGGTTGGTTCTCTACTTTTAGTGTTTAGTCACTATTTTCTGCACAAAGCACCATTAGGGTTCTATTAATATTTATTTGTATATACATCTATATAGTTTATTGGATATTCTTGGTGCATTGTGTTGTATAAACAAATCAGAATGAAGCAGGGCAAAGAGGATGCACGTTACTGGTAATCAGGAAAGAAGAGTATTTTTTTTGAGTCCTGGAGACACCCAATAGCATAATAAGGAACATTCATTTTTCAGCAAATAATGTCTTGCCATTGTTCATGGGCACATATCAATTGGGAAATTTGTGTAAGTACTTTCATTTTATAAGTATGTTCTTATATGACAATTGTAGAGTTTTACTCACTCATCTGCGGTTGAGGTAGGCACAGGAAGTGGTTTAATCAAATTGTCCAGGTTGGTTTATTAAAAAAACTTCATAAGCCACTCGGCATAAGCAACCCCCCAAAAAAAACGACAGCCTTTTCCGGCACAGAGTGAAAAACAGAAAATAAATAGTCTGTACTGTAGTGTGGATTCATCCTCTCAGGTTAGTGTCCTTAAGCAAGAACATTTTAAATCTACACACCTCCAGAAACATACACTGAACAAGACAACTGGTCTCCATTTTATTTGTCATATCACATCCCTGGGATAGGAGTATGTGAGCAGCCAGTCCCACCCATCTCTTTGACTGCTTGTAAACCCAGCCTTGATATGCCTTATTAACTCTCTCAGCACTATATGTGCTGGAGCTTGCTTTCCCTGGCTTACATCAATGAAGCTACCAACCTTGATGATACATTTTTTCCCTCAAGAACCTGTCTCTGCCCAAAGCTGGGGGGCTTCGCACCTTCCAGCATCAAATAGTGGACCCTTAATAGTGCGACAATACTGCCATGCAGTTTCCCAGGCCTATGCTCTACATGGAAGCTAAAATCCTAAAGTTCTAGGAACCACCTGGTCATTTAGGCATTGTTCCCCTTCTTCTCCCTCATCCACCTCAGTGGGGCATGGTCTGACACTAGTCTGAGTTTCTTGCCTAAAAGGTAGTACCTTAGAGTATCCAATGCCCACTTGACGGCCAAACTTTTCTTCTCTACTCTGGAGTAATTCATGTCGCAGGATGAGAGATTCCAACTTAAATACATCATGAGGTGCTTTTCCCTCTTCAGATCTTGTGATAAGACAGCACCCAGCCCGACATCTGACTCATCCATCTTGATCACAAACTTCTTAGAGAAATCCGGTGCCACCAACACTGGGTGTTTACACAGGCTAGCTTCAGTTCCTGGAAGGCTGTCTAGGCTTCTGTAGACCACTTAGCCATAGTCGAATTTGGCCCTTTTAAGGAGGTCCATCAGAGGGGCAGGTAACGTGGCAAAGTTAGGGATGAACCGGCAGTAGTAACTAACGATGCCCAAGAATGCCATGACCTACTTCTTTTAGAGACGTTGTGGCAAACTCTGCATACTTCTTGTGGTGAACTAGGATCTGGAAGGTGGCCGGAGTTCCTTGCAGCCCAAACAGCATCCTTGTATACTGGAATCACGTGTCTGGTGTTGAGAAGGCCATCTTCTCCTAGGCATCATGGGAATTTGCCAATACCCTTTTGTGATTTTAAGGGTCGTAATATACCTGGCCATCCATGGTCTGCAAACTTGGTCAAGAACTACAGGAAATGTCTGACCTCTGCAATTGCAAACAAAGGTTTTTGTACCAAATATTAAGTGTTTTTTTCTATTGTAACAAATACTTCTTTCATGCAATCTAATAGTGGTGAGTGACCGTGATTGGATAAGATGTTATTTGAGTACATTTGTGTGGTAATAGAGTATCTTTGTGTGTTCTCAAATACTATGTTTGAGTTGCTGTGGTTGCATGGCTCAAGGATTCTCGACAGCTACAACACATCCAGGGATTGCCTGTTTTTTAGGTAATCCCTGCATGTGTTGTAGCTGTTGAACAGCTGTTGAACAGCTCCAAGACATGGGTGGTGCCCCAGGGTCCTGGTCATCACAGTGGTATTGCTTTCCTCCCGGGGAGAGTGATGCTACTTTTGGAGTCAAAGAAGGATAACTGTATCCAGGTATCACAAACATGCAACACATTCATACTCCAGGCCACCAGAGGGAGCTTTTGATCCTATTTACTAGGTGACTCCCCATAGATATATAAATGGTAGTCTTGAGAGAAAGTTAGTCAGTCCTTCAGGGAAGCTGTTCCTGGCAGAAGCAAATTCCTGTCAGAGGGCAGAGGAGAGGGTCCACAGAGCTGTGCATGCCCTAAGAGCTGCAGCTCCCAGAAAGAGACATTTTCAAAGCAGAATTGTATTGCAGTGAGCGTGAAGGAAAGCAAAGCACAGGAGAGAATACCAGAAGAGGACCTGTTAGGAGTCGAGTTTCCTCTGCTGCACAGGAGGAATCTCGATCCGTGTCTGCTGCGGTCTCCCATTCTGCTTCGGCCGCAGTGGGCTCTGCTCAGCGGAGGCGTCGCTCCCAGCGTCTTGCTGGGACTGATTCTGTGCAAAGGGCTACTGCTGCCTTTTCTGGCTCTCCTGTTGTACCCTGCACTGATCTGCGGCGAGCGGGCTTCTCTGGGACTAAGTCCTTATTTGCACACACTGAGCATGCCCAGGGCAAGATCTCCCGTTGGAGATCGAGGGTCACATGCTCAGGTACTGCAGCACATCCCATTGGTCCTCTTGGCAGGTCCTGAAAGGGCAAAACTTCTGTAGCTGCTTCCTGTGCTGCAACTATATAAACTGCGCATGACCGCACGGCCATGCGCTAGTATTGTCTTGATATAATGTGTGTGTGTAGATGGATGTATGTCGATGAATGAAAGCTCCTAAGTATCCCTCCCTAGTGTTGTTGACTGCTCGCGGATGATGGTAGCTATCTAGCGCCCGACTAGCCATCTGCACGTAACACACATCACAGCGTTCAGTTGCTGTGTCTGCCAGTACGGCGCCATGCGCTTCCTCTGCGCTTTCCTTACCCAAGTCTGGGTGGTTAGTGGCGTCCGTCATTGCGGCACCGCATGCACTCTCGTGCCTTTATACACTATTTTAATAGTTTCCTTACACACCCAGTTGCGGTGTTGTGCCAGCAAGTGGTCTAATCGGACTTCAATCCTGAGTTGGGGTTGTGTTCGCTGACTTCTTGCTCGCGCTCTATGTGCGGTACCGCGGTCCTGTGGCGCAACAGGATCGCTTCCTTCACGCAGGATGAAGTTAACCCATGCGTGTATACTTATAGCACCGCCATATAGTCCGTCTTACTAGCAGCAGGGTTTTACCTGCACGGTGGACCTCGGACTGCGAACGCACCTTGTTTCATATCATCTATACTTGGTGCGTTCCGCCAGTCCTTAACAGGACCAACCCCGAACAGGCTGCCTCCATCTGAGGCGAAGAACACTGGTAGCTGGACACAGAGGTAGTAAGGACCTCTATGCCTTACTTCAGAGACCGGCAGGACCGCTAATTGCATGTTACCTGTCCGCACCTCCACCCAGGAAGCACATTGGCACCCCTCAGAGGCTGGGGCATGCTAGAGTCCCTATAGACAGCCTCAAGCCACCAGTCAAATGGGTTTTTTCCTATCCAACTAAACTACGGGGGACAGAGAGAGAGACACCACATCTGTGAAGCCGTTATTTGAAGCTTATGCAATAAGGGACTATAACACTACAGCGCAAGGGAAGGCTATTGATTTCCACCTGGACAAGGGAACTCTGGAGTTGCTTCTGAACCGGCCGAACTCAGCCTGCCCTGTGGTCTGGTGCCCTGGACTGTGGAGGTAAAGAGACTGCAACCTTGTGTCCTCATTCTTCACTGCGCCATTCACCATTCACCATCTACATACAGGGAAGCCCTGGGGATATACTTCACCTGTGGGAAGGTATACCATCTAGCTGCCATAACTTCACCCCAGCGGACCCCTTAAAGCAGCGTTGGTCACCCTAACCGAATACCACAGGTGGTGTCACGAACATAAAACGTATCCCTTTAAAGACCTTCCCCTTTTATACAGATGTCCCAGGGCCATGGACTGGGTCAGCCACGTGACATCCCCTTTGAGCCGACTAGACCCAGTACAGAAAACCACCTTGCCCCTGACATGGCGCTCCAACTTGGTGTTACGAACAGGATGGACTGACCCAGCAATGTGGTTCATGTGCACCTAAAGGACTGTGCCTAACTGTTTTTGTGCTTAAATACTGCGTATCATAAAAAACTGCCAAAACTGCCGCCCAAACCGCCGCCATTACAGCGTCACGATGAGAGCTGGAGAAAAAGGGCGTGCCATTGTGGGCGGTCCCAGCAGAGCGGCTCGAAGATCATGCCCATCCCCTGCCAGCACTGAGATGTGAGGAAGGAGGAAGAACCAGGAATCAAGACGGTGGAGGGAGGTGAGCGGACCCCGGAGCGTGGGATGGAGCAAGAGGACTCTCCCCACCGGGACCTGCAAGAACTGCACCCATCACCGACGATGAGCCTGGACCTCCTGCAGAGAGAGATGGAGGAGCTGGCCCAACGACTCCTGTGGACCCATATGACAGTGGTGACCACACGAAAGGAGTCCCTGATCAAAATGATGACCGCACAGTGACAAAACTTACCACCAGTGCTCACAACCCCGATGGAGGCAGAAAGTAAGACACCGTCAGAAAGCGAGATGCTGCAAACTGAGATGACAATGCCGCACCACAAGGCCCTGCAGCCCACAGACTAGGCACCACGACAAGTGATCCTGACCCCAGCAGAAGAGCAGATCGGCACCGGAGGGAATGCATCTAAAGCAGGTATAAAGAATGACCCTGCCCCGGTGACCATCCCCGCTCCAGCGACAGCTCCTACCCCAGCTACTGACTCCGCTCCAGTGACTGACCTTACCGTGGCCACCGACTGTGCCATGCTGCACACTGATGAGTTACTGGTAGGCCCGCTTCCAGCACTAAAACCATTTGAGTCACATGTTGTGAGTTGTGACATTTGCAGAAAGCTTTTCCCAGTCAGGAAACAGTAGCCACTGTTCAGAGCTACCCTGGCAAAGGAGATAAACAGTTTTCCTTGCAAGTTTGAATATGACTGTAAATACTTAAGTTAACTCTTTTGTTACCAGTTTCCAAAATGACTGATACCGTTTCAAGTTTATTGAACCCGACCAGGGTTTCCACTTAAAGGGGACCCACTTTAACAGGGATCCTATGTTCTGCTCAGCTGCCTTCCATTTAAAGACACTGGAGTCATGGACAGTGAATGGCTCAAAAACTCCCAACTGTAATAGTTTGCACCTTCTTAAGGGTGCTTTCTACTGATTTTACATACAAGTTCTTAAAGGGACTGTTCCCATGTTGCCTTAAAGTTCAGACTTGTTTTCCAGAGTCCTGAAGAAAAACCCATTTGGCGTGGCAGGATTCCAGGTCTGGATACCCCTTAAAGCAGCGTCAGTCACCCTGACGAATACCACAGGTGGCGTCACGAACATAAACCTTATCCCTTTAAAGACCTTCCCCTTTTATATGGACGTCCCAGGGCCACGGACTGGGTCAGCCACCGTGACATCCCCCTTTGAGCCGACCGGACCCGGTACCGAGTACCCCCTTGCCCTGACGGGGCGCCTCACATGCAGTCATGGCAACTGGAACACAGCATTCGAGCATGCCGAAAATACTCTATTAGAACACAAGTTAGCTCGGAAAACACCTTATCCGAGCACTCTCTACAAATTATCAAAGTAAAAATCATGCAATGTTATTTTCTGGATTTTTTTTTAAAGGTTCTGTCTCACATTTGTAGTGTACCTACGATAAAAATTACAGACCTCTTCATTCTTAGCAGGCAGGAAAGCTTGCAAAATCAGAAGCATATAAAAGACCTATTTTCCACTCTATCTATCTATCTATCTATCTATCTATCTATCTATCTATCTATCTATCTATCTATCTATCTATCTATACAATATCTATCTATCTATCTATCTATCTATCTATAGTATCTATCTGTCTGTTATCTGTTTGTTAATCTGTCTGTATTTCTAGCCTTCTGTTATCTATATCGAGACATCAAAAGCAGCACTCGCAAAACCATAAAAAAACCTTTATACTTGTTAAAAACACATCAATGTGGCATGCAGGGGGTTTGCGAGGGACAAAAAGGATGACTGCTGCTTTGCTTTCTTTAAACTCTTCTATGGGTCCTAGATTCAGGATCTGTATAAACATTGGAAAAGCACGAAACAGCCATTGTGTTTTATGACTCTTGCAATCCATTACATGCAAAATTAATGTTTTATGAGCAAGAGTAAAGGATTTTTTTTTATACGTGAAGGATAACCATCATTTTGCGTTCTTCCAATGCTTCTATGGATCCTAGATCTAGGACCCGAGGAAACGTTGGAAAAACCTGGAATGGCCATTGACCTTCACTTAAAAATAATCCTTTATTTCTGTTAAAAAAACATAAATATGCAAGCGGTAGATCTAGGACCAGTGGAAGCGTTGTGAAACTGCCATCGCCCTTCATGTAAAAACAATCCTTTATTATTGTAGAAAAAACATCAATGTGGCATGCAGGAGTTTGCGAGGGGCAGGAAGGAAGGCATCCATTTTGCATTCTTCCAGCACTTCTACAGATCCTAGATCTATCACCTACAAGCCACATTGATTTTTTTGAACAAGAATAAATAAAAATTTTTTACAGATTGGTAAGTGCCACTTTTTTATTTTTCTAATATAATCATTATTGTTTAATCCCTATGAAGCAGATCACCACTATATTCCAATAAACCATATGATGAATTTCAAGAAAAAAATATTTTTTGAACACTGCTGTGTAGTGCCAAATCACAATTGTTGGAATTAAATTGTAGAATTTTTGCAACTGTAAGCTTGGTTTTGCCATATTTTTACACTCATATTACTAACTTGTCCAATATTTATCTATCTATGTATAGTGGGGGAAATAAGTATTTGATTCCTTTGCTGATTTTGTAAGTTTGCCTACGTACAAAGACATGAACAGTCTATAATTTTAATGGTAGGTTAATTTTAACATTGAGAGATAGAATATCAAAAATAAAAGCTGAATAAGATTATCAAGAAGGCAAGTTCTGCTGTGGGCTGCAATCTGGACTCCTTTGGGGAGGTAGTGGAGAGAAGAACTCTGAAAAAGTGTATGGCAATTATGAACAATAATGCACATCCATTATATGAGCTATTCATGAGACAGAAGAGCACCTTCAGTAACCGGCTAATACTTCTGAGGTGTAAGAAGGAAAAATATAGGAAATCGTTTGTGCCAACTGCCATGGGAATGTACAACAATAACATTAGGGTTAAACCACCAAGGTGAAAGTCTACTTATTTCTCTACATTTCAGTTCACTCGTTGTGTATGTCCTATTCTAATGTATAATGTTCTTCTGTCAACTCCACTGTCATGTCAACTATGTAATTCCTTTATGATGTTTATGATTTAAGTTGTGCTGCTGTGATACCATAATTTCCCACGGGATCAATAAAGTGTATCGTATCATATCGTATCGTAAAATCCAGAAAATCACATTGTATAAATTATATAAATTTATTTGCATTTTGCAGTGAGAAATAAGTATTTGATCCCTCTGGCAAACAAGACTTAATATTTGATGGCAAAACCCTTGTTGGCAAGCACAGCAGTCAGACTTTTTTGTAGTTGATGATGAGGTTTGCGCACATGTCAGGAGGAATGGTCCACTCCTCTTTGCAGATCATCTCTAAATCATTAAGATTTTGAGGCTGTCGCTTGACAACTCAGAGCTTCAACTCCCTCCATAAGTTTTCTATGGGATTAAGGTCTGGAGACTTGCTAGGCCACTCTGTGACCTTAATGTGCTTCTTTTTGAGCCACTCCTTTGTTGGTCATTTGGTATTTCTTCCATTTTCTTACTATTGCACCAACAATTGTCTTGTTCTCACCCAGTCTCTTATTTATGCTTTTGTAGCCCATTCCAGCTTTGTATAGGGCTATGATATTGTCCTTGACATCCTTATAAAGCTCTTTGGTCTTGCCCATGTTGTACATGCTAGAGTCTGACTGATTAATTGAGTCTGTGGACAGGAGTCTTTTATAAAGGTGATCATGTAAGACAGCTGTCTTTAATGCAGGTAACGAGTTGATTAGGAATGTCTAACTGGTCTGTAGGAGCCAGAACTCTTAATGCTTAGTAGGGGACCAAATACTTATTTCTCACTGCAAAATGCAAATCCATTTATATAATATCATGGTCCAGGCCAGGATTTGTTTATTGTTATTTTCTCCCCAGTCTGGTCATGCGGGATTAACCTTCTTTGCCTGGTTTTGGCTTCTGTGTGGCTATTTCAGTCTGCTGTGTCCTGCAGACCAATGTCAGTGATAGTTCACGCTCCCAGGCTAGAGAAGCCGACCCCTTGATCCCGTGTCTTGTCCTCTGCCTGTGTACTCTGTTCTCATGACTTCCCTTCCTGCCACCCCACTTTGACTTAGTGTTCGCTCGCTCCCTGTGCTTGGACCTTCTGGCATGTGACCTGGCTTTTCTTCTGACCTGTTTTACTGTTTTTCGTCTCGGTTATATCTGCTCCCATCTGGCTCTGACTTCTGGCTTGTATTTGACCACATCTATTGCTGTGACCTCTGGTACTTCTTGTCCTCACTGTTTCTGACTCGGCTCATCTGACCACTCTTTTGCCACTTGGTGGCGCTCCTGCTGCTGCTCATTGGTGTTATGCTGTGTGTGTGTAACCTCTCCTCCTTCACCAGCATCCCCCAGGTGGAAGTTGCGCTATACTGCACTGCAGCAGCATTACATATACGGTAATTTATACAATGTGATTTTCTGGATATTATTTTTGATATTCTATCTTTCAATGTTAAAATTAACCTACCATTAAAATTATAGACTGTTCATCTCTTTGTCACCGAGCAAACTTAGAAAATCAGCAAGGGATCAAATACTTATTTCCCCCACTGTATGTATGTATGTATCTATGTATCTATCTACAATATCATATTTCAAATGAGACATTCAATTTTAGATATGTGTCTGCATTTTTCCCCCTTTTATACACTTAAATAAGTCAAAATAGTATTGTACATTTTGTTGTTTTTTTTAGTAAATTGTAGCTATTATTCATTTCTATTGAATACAATCATTATAGGAGATAAATTTCATTTAGTGTTCTATTCAGCTAAATATTATTACAAGATATTTACTTTTATCACCAAACATAGATATTAATTTTCTACCCATATTTGTAGGCATGAATGTTTTGAAGTCCCATCTCTGCATCTCCCATAGAAGGTAGGCAATTAATCGCTTTGCAATGTATTACGAAGCCTCATGGCACTGCTGTGTTACTTTCTGTTAACATTCTATCATTCTATTAAATATATTAGGTTTAAGTTCAATTTGCTTTTATGGATGAAGAAAATAATATTCTTTAAATTATTTTATCTCCACAGATATTAATGCAAGTAAAATTAAGTATGTGCATTTGAAATCAATCTCACCTTCTCTTGGGCAAAAGATTCTTTTATGAAAGCTGTATTTCAATTTATTTTATTGTTCTAAAGCTTGCCAGGACATCTGTGCATAATGAAATTGATTTATAGATTTGATTTTTTTTTCTTTAATAAACATTCAGAAAATATTAAAATTCATAGTATAATTATACACTGATTAGGCATTCTGTTAAAGGAGGTATTTAAATAAGGGCCATTATGTGCACTAAAACATTTTAGCAATAATGCTACATTATTTCTATTATTTCTAAAAACTAGTGATAAGCGAATACATTTGGCACTATTCGATACTCACACGAATAGTATGCTATTTTGGCTATTTGTTACTCTGCAAGTAATTAGGTATTCGCCTCAATATATTTGAGTGACCCATTCAGCATGTTTGGCGCTTTATTTGCAGCCAATGAACATGCTGGGCTGGCTTGCTAATCGCAGTAATGCCGGCGCCATCTTTGGTGTGGCATTGCTGTGATTGGCTGGCCTTACCTCGTCATAGGGGATATTTTAAAGGCTGTCTGCGCCATCTTGCAGCCAGAAACAGCATAGGAAGAGCATAGTGTGAGCATAGGGAGAGTGATATGAGCGTATAGGGAGCATTATTCATTCCAAAAAGCTCTGTTAAGAGCTGAAGATGGTGAAGATTAGATCTTTGTTTGGTGGGGATAGTGTAGGGAGAGATTTAATAGGAGGAAGAGTGAAAGGCAGGCAACTGGGTGTTTTCATCATTGCAAGTACATGCTTCAGATCTCTGCTATTTTCCATTGTGTTGTATAGTTTTGTAATAGGAACCGACTGTGGGATTAGGGTGAAATAATGAGGGCTTCATCCACTACCAAAATATACAAATACTATTTGGTAGTACCAACATATATGAAACCTTTTTTTGGAGCTTCATAATATGCCTGTTTAGCAGCCTATAACATTTTTTACCGCAAAATAACATTCCTCAGTGCCAGCATATAGTAACATTCATTTTAAAAGCTAATTGCTAAATAATATTCCTCGTCTATTGTTTAAATACCTAATATTTCTCAAGCAGTTGTGCGACTGACAGAAAACCTGTTGAGCTACGGAAACGTCACTATTTATCAATAATTTCCCCTGAGTCTGCTGTTAGCATGTTTCATAAAGGTGATGTAAAAAAATCCCCCCAAAATTATATTGGTTATTAAAATAGCTCATTTTTACCTAGCAGTTGTGCGACTTCTGCAATCCGTGCAGAGATAATCAAAAGTCACAATTTAGCAGTGGAAATAATTTTCATTAGTCCACTGTTGCAGTGTGTCAGCAAGGCGATATAAAAAAAATTCTATTGGTTTAATAAATTGCGCATGTTTATGTAGCAGTTATGGGACTGGTGCAATCCGGGCAGAGATAATCAGACGTGATAATTTAGCAGTGGAAATAATTTTCATTACTCCGCTGTTGCTTTGTGTCAGCAAGGCAAAATAAAAAAAATCATAATTTTCTATTGGGTTAATAAATAGCGTATCTTTGTCTACCTGTTGTGCGACTGAAACAATCCATGCAGAGATAAGCAAACGTCACAATTTATCAGTGGCAATAATATTCATCACTCCACTGTTGCAGTGTGTCAGCAATGCGATATAAAAAAAATTCTATTGGTTTAATAAATAGCATATCTTTATCTAGCAGTTGTGCGACTGGCGCAAAGCCTGCAGAAATACACAAACGTGACTATTTACTTGTAATTTACGTCAGTCTGCTGTTGCCATGTATAATAAAGCTGAGATCTGAAGATATATAAGACCTTTGTGAGGGTACTTGTGAAAAATAAAGCTAGTATTTTTTTCATAAGCATAATGCATTCAATATGAGAAAAGCTGACTTTAAAGGTCATGGATGTGGTGGTGCCTGCCAAGGTCGTGTGACAGATCCGAAGGTGACTGTATCTCATTCATTCTTCGTGTCTAAATTTGTTAGTGTGCTAAACCACTGACAAACCAAAACAAGTGCGAGGAAGTGGTGGGGTGGATGACAGAAAAAGGCTCTAGTGTTTTGACATGCAGCACCACGATGTCCTCCACACGGTTCAGTGTCAGCAGCCAATAGGCTGGGCCTCTGAATCCTCAACCAGGTCCTCCTTCCTCCCATGATCAAGAGTCCCAGGAGACATATGACCCCAACGCTGGCTACTCTGAAGAACTGATTATGTTCCCTTGTAATTTGTCAGGCCTCTCAATGTACACCATTAAAGAGGTTCATGAGGAGATGTAGTGCAGTGATGTCCAAGCGGCGAGGAGAAAGGCATGTTGGGGAAGGTCAATTGATGTCTGAAGAGGTGAAGGATAATAATAATGTACAGCTGTCATCAAGTCAGCCTAAAATCGCAACTCAGAAGGAGGATCAGATTGATGAATTGGAAGATGACGTGATCGATGATGAGGCAACTGATCAATGTTAGCATGGTTGCACACCTAGCAAGCACAACAGTGCAGAGATGGATGGATCTGTAGCACGAAAACAGGCTAGAAGAGGTAGTGTTTGGACCAGAGGGAGAACTCGGTCAACCGTTCCTCAGTGCCCTCCCACTCAGCTAGATAACATGCCAAGGGTGCATTGTTCCCCTGTATGGCAGTTTTTTTCTGAAATTCCGTCAGACTAAACAACTGTAATTTGCAGCATCTGCCAAGCCAAGATAACAAGAGGCAAGAACACTGACAACCTGAGCAGCATTCAAAAGCACATGGCAGCCAAGGAAATCTACATCTACAAAATCTATGTCTGAGGGTGAAACCACTTCCCATTATCCTGTGTTATGGCCTTCCCAGTCTGCTGTCCATGAAGCATGCGCTGATGCCTCCTGCTCACAACCTGCAATTGCACAGACACAACAGTCAGCAACCCCGTCCACTTCACTGTCCCAGCGCAGCGTTCAGTTGTCACTGCCCCAGACGTTTAACAGAAAACAGAAATATTCAACAGACCGAAATGCTAAACACCCACATTGATAGTTTGCTAGCCCTGGAAATGTTGCCATTTTGACTTGTGGGAACTGAGTCTTTCCGTGACCTCTTGGCGGTGGCACCCCCACGGTACTCGATTCCCAGCCACCACTTATTTTCCCAGTGTGCTATCCCCCGTGTTACATAAGCACATGTTACAAAATATCTACTGGGTTAATCTAGTGGAGTCTGGGACAGAGTCAAACGCTGGTACATCACAAATCTTACCCACAGCAAGAATAGCAGGTCCAACTTCCATGCGAGTTTCAGTCTCCTTGTATTCCAGTTTCTGTCTGTCTTCCTCCTCCTCATTCTCAGCAGAACTAGCCTCCCCATTATTCCCCAGCTGGGATGTCTGCAGCATTTCCTTGGTGAAGCGGAAACACGCTCTGCTGAAGTTTATCTGTTTTGGTGCTAAAGCTCGAAACGCAGAAAATCTGTTGAAGTGGATAAAAGTGCAAACCGAACAGTGGCTCTCCCCGCTGAACCTCCAACCAGGTCTGGTTGAGTGCAATAATGGGCATGACTTGGTGGCAGCTTTAAAGCTCAGCAAGCTGGTATATGTTCCATGCATGACTCACATGCTGAACTTGGTTGTGCAGTTGCTTTTAGAAACATACCCCGACTTGCCAGACCTACTTGCCAAGGTATGCCGGGTCAGCACATATTTCCAAAAGTCATCCCAGGCTTTCCCCGGTCTAGCTTCGCTGCAGCAGCACTTTAATTTGCCTCATCAATGACTGATTTGTTACCTGTCTACATGCTAGTATTCGACCTTTCATATGTTGGTAAGGCGTAGTGAGCAGCAAAGAGCAGTGTCTGATTTCCAGCTTCTCAATGCCCATCAGAGTAATATCCAACCCCTACACAAGACAGCTGCCAAGTGGGTGTGGATCACTGACATTTGTGAGGTTTTTCAAAACTTTGTGTTCTGCACCAAGATGGTGAGCGCTGATGACAATATGATCAGCATAACCATCCCACTGCTCTGTCTATTAAATAGTTTGCTGCAGAATCTCAAAGAGGAAGCTTAGAATACTGAGCAAGTGGCTATGGAGCAAAATTTTACAGTGGCTACCACTCAGTCCAGCCTCACACAATATTCTCAGGCCACATTGAATGATGATGAGGAACATGAGGAGGAGGAGGAGGAGGTGAAACAGGAGTTTTTGGTCTGCACTACAGAGGGGACTCCCAATCCCAGCTTCATGCCTGTTCAGCATGGATGGCCTGAAGAGGAGGAGGAGGTTATGTGTCATGTGGAGGAGAGGATGGTTAATGTTCTTCCTGGTGAGGACACTGAAAGTTTGACTCTTTGTAGTCTGCCATGCATGGTTCATGCCCAGATTCCTTTCCCGAGACCCTCACGTGACACATATTTTGTCCAACATGAAATACTGGCTGTGCACCTTTCTTCACACACAGTACAAGGAGAAATTTGCTTCTCTCATGTCGAAGGAAAGATGGGCCATTTTCAGTGCATGCATGCCAGATGCCCATTGTGGAAGACTTGCTAAAAAGATAACACTCAGACAGAGCTGCTTGCAGCTGTATTGGCTCTTTTCACCCACAAGGATTACAGGGCAGGATGAAACTCGGAGGAGGGTAAAAATGTCCACCAACTGGGCCATTTTCATGAAACTGTCACATCAGCAAGGGCTATCTGTGGGATGAAAAAGTTGACCA
This sequence comes from Ranitomeya imitator, assembly GCF_032444005.1. NCBI lineage: Eukaryota > Metazoa > Chordata > Amphibia > Anura > Dendrobatidae > Ranitomeya > Ranitomeya imitator. The sequence goes on from NC_091287.1 coordinate 516,624,349, forward strand.
AGAAGAAGGTCTACTTAATTGACCATACCAGCATCCTTCTTGATTCTTCAGTGCCCTATAACTTTTGGCTGTCCAAGCTTCACACTTAGCCCAACCTCTCCTTGTACACCTTGTAGGTGCTGCCATGCCCTGCTAAAAGTGTGTTGTCTGAGAGTTATTTTAGTTCAACCGGAGCAACAGATAGGCACACATGGCTGTCAATGGAAAATGCCATGTCGTAAACAAAAACATTGCACTATGTAGTGCTTAATCTTCTTAATATGAAATAAATGAAATATGATTAGCAATACTGCTTCTTGATAATAGGAAAAACTGAGACTGAAGTCTGAATTTCAGGTTAGATGTGAATGCCTCTCTTTAAAACCTGAGTTTAGGCTTAGGTAGGATCCTGTTGCAATTAAAAACCACTGCGTGCTGGAGAGCGGAGTAGTCTGTCAGAGAGCTAATATACAAATGACAGCAGACTAACTGACTTGCACTTCAAAATTAGTGTGAACAGGTGCAGCCATCTTCATATACAATAAACAAAAAAGTTTCACTCTGTAGTGCATAAGCATTTCAATATGAAATAAAATGAAATATGAATAGCAATACTGCTTCTGGATAATAGGAAAAAACGGAGATGCTTAGCACATAATTTGGCCAATTCATACAAATCCAACAGCTGACGAAAAGGCAGTCTCAGGACTGCCTGGAACCCACAGTTGTGGCCAAAAGTATTAACACCCCTGCAATTCTGTCAGATAATACTCCGTTTCTTCCTGAAAATGATTGCAAACACAAATTCTTTGTTATTATTATTTTCATTTGATTTGTCTTAAATGAAAATACACAAAAAGAATTGTCCTAAAGCCAAATTGAATATAATTCCACACCAAACATAAAAAAGGGGGTGGACAAAAGTATTGGCACTGTTCGAAAAATCATGTGATGCTTCTCTAATTTGTGTAATTAACAGCACCTGTAACCTACCTGTGGCACCTAACAGGTGTTGGCAATAACTAAATCACACTTGCAGCCAGTTGACATGGATTAAAGTTGACTCAACCTCTGTCCTGTGTCCTTGTGTGTACCACATTGAGCATGGAGAAAAGAAAGAAGACCAAAGAACTGTCTGAGGACTTGAGAAACCAAATTGTGAGGAAGCATGAGCAATCTCAAGGCTACAAGTTCATCTCCAAAGACCTGAATGTTCCTGTGTCTACCGTGTGCAGTGTCATCAAGAAGTTTAAAGCCCATGGCACTGTGGCTAACCTCCCTAGATGTGAACGGAAAGGAAAAATTGACAAGAGATTTCAACGCAAGATTGTGCGGATGTTGGATAAAGAACCTAGACTAAAATTTAAACAAGTTCAAGCTGCCCTGCAGTCCGAGGGTACAACAGTGTCAACTTGTATGATCCGTCGGCGTCTGAATGAAAAGGGACTGTATGGTAGGAGACCCAGGATGTCCCCACTTCTTACCCCAAGACATAAAAAAGCCAGGCTGGAGTTTACCAAAACTTACCTGAAAAGGCCTAAAACATTTTGGAAGAATGTTCTCTGGTCAGATGAGACAAAAGTAGAGCTTTTTGGGCAAAGGCATCAACATAGAGTATACAGGAGAAAAAAAGAGGCATTCAAAGAAAAGAACACAGTCCCTACAGTCAAACATGGCGGAGGTTCCCTGATGTTTTGGGGTTGATTTTGTTGTGAAACCTCCACCAGGGGGAGCTGGTGAAGGAAGAGAGGTTAAACACAAAGCGTAGTAACACAGAGCACAGGCACAGGTGTCACAGGTAATGAGAGAAGTCAGACAAGCCAAGATCATACACCGAGATATCAGCACTGTACACAGGGGCAGTAAGGAGAATAGTCAGGTACATGCAAGAAATCAGAGCCTACCGGGAACGTGGTAATGAAAACGTGAGACGTAAGACAATGACCAAAAACACACTTCAAAAAGCACTAGAAAATGGTTTGAGAGAAAGCACTGGAGACTTCTAAGGTGGTCAGCAATGAGTCCAGACCTAAATCCCATAGAACACCTGTGGAGAGATCTAAAAATAGCAGTTTGGAGAAGGCACCCTTCAAATATCAGGGACCTGGAGCAGTTTGACATAGAAGAATGGTCTAAAATTCCAACAGAGCTTTGTAAGAAACTCATTAATGTTTACTGGAAGCGGTTGGTCGTAGTTATTTTGGCTAAAGGTTGTGCAACCAAGTATTAGGCTGAGGGTGCCAATACTTTTGTCTGGCCCATTTCTGGAGTTTTGTGTGAAATGATCAATGTTTTGCTTTTTGCTTCATTCTCTTTTGTGTTTTTTCATTTAACACAAATTAAATGAAGATAATAATACCAAAGAATTTGTGCTTGCAATCATTTTCAGGAATAAACTGAGTATTATCTGACAGAATTGCAGGGGTGTCAATACTTTTGGCCACAACTGTACATGTCTAGTGTGAATACCTTTCTAAGACTGAAGTCTGAATTTCAGGGTAGATGTAAATACCTCATTTTAAAGGGACACTGTCACCTGGATTTGAAGGGAACAATCTTCAGCCATGGAGGTGGGGTTTTGGGGTTTTTGATTCACCCTTTCCTTACCCGCTGGCTGCATGCTGGCTGCAATATTGGATTGAAGTTCATTCTCTGTCCTCCATAGTACACGCCTGCGCAAGGCAAGATTACCTTGTGCAGGAGTGTACTATGGAGGACAGAGAATGAACTTCAATCCAATATTGCAGCCAGCATGCAGCCAGCGGGTAAGGAAAGGGTGAATCAAAAACCCCAAAACCCCACCTCCATGGCTGAAGATTGTTCCCTCCAAATCCAGGTGACAGTGTCCCTTTAAAATCAAAATTTATGGGCAGGTAAAATCCTGTTGCAATTTAAAACCACCAAATGCTGGAGGGCAAAGTGCTCAGTCAGAGAGCTAATAAGCAAATGACAAAAGACTGACTGGCACTTCCAAGCTAGGTTGAACATGTACATACTAGGAGCAGCCATCTACATATACAATAAAAAAAGTAGCGCTTAAAAATGTCAATATGAAATACATGGGTAGACGTAGATTCACTTTGCGCTGCTGAATAACTGAAAGTCCAGACGTATGTCATATAGGATGTGGCTTTATTCAATGCATTTCGGAGTTCTCAGACCCCTTCATCAGGATCAAACACCACAGATGTACAGATACAAACATTTCAAGAGATCTTAAATAGATATGCAAGTTCAAATTCTGGGGCCAATATGACCACCTGACAGACAATGTCAGAGTTCACAAGGAAGGCACATGACATATTCATGATTAACCTTAAAAATATGTTAAATTATATATAATGTTAATATAAATCTATTTTCCCTCTTTTTATCGAGAAAATAAGAAAAAAAACGATGAAAAAGCAAAGAAAAAAAATCATTATATGAAAACAACGGGCCAAGAACCTGCCATTTCAAAATCCCAATATTCTCCCGATGCACCTATGCCCAAAGCCATATTAGTTGAGAGGTCTTTTTTTAATTGAAAATAGACCAGTCTAAAAGAGATGTAAATTTTATTAATAAACATTAAAAATGATTGGTTAATAATGATATGATAAAATTGTATAATAAATGATGTACAGTGGGGCAAAAAAGTATTTAGTCAGTCAGCAATAGTGCAAGTTCCACCACTTAAAAAGATGAGAGGCGTCTGTAATTTACATCATAGGTAGACCTCAACTATGGTAGACAAACTGAGGAAAAAAAATCCAGAAAATCACATTGTCTGTTTTTTTAACATTTTATTTGCATATTATGGTGGAAAATAAGTATTTGGTCAGAAACAAAATTTCATCTCAATACTTTGTAATATATCCTTTGTTGGCAATGACAGAGGTCAAACGTTTTCTGTAAGTCTTCACAAGGTTGCCACACACTGTTGTTGGTATGTTGGCCCATTCCTCCATGCAGATCTCCTCTAGAGCAGTGATGTTTTTGGCTTTTCACTTGGCAATACGGACTTTCAACTCCCTCCAAAGGTTTTCTATAGGGTTGAGATCTGGACACTGGCTAGGCCACTCCAGGACCTTGAAATGCTTCTTACGAAGCCACTCCTTCGTTGCCCTGGCAGTGTGCTTTGGATCATTGTCATGTTGAAAGACCCAGCCACGTTTCATCTTCAATGCCCTTGCTGATGGAAGGAGGTTTGCACTCAAAATCTCACGATACATGGCCCCATTCATTCTTTCATGTACCCGGATCAGTCGTCCTGGCCCCTTTGCAGAGAAACAGCCCCAAAGCATGATGTTTCCACCACCATGCTTTACAGTAGGTATGGTGTTTGATGGATGCAACTCAGTATTCTTTTTCCTCCAAACACGACAAGTTGTGTTTCTACCAAACAGTTCCAGTTTTGTTTCATCAGACCATAGGACAATCTCCCAAAACTCCTCTGGATCATCCAAATGCTCTCTAGCAAACTTCAGACGGGCCCGGACATGTACTGGCTTAAGCAGTGGACCACGTCTGGCACTGCAGGATCTGAGTCCATGGTGGCGTAGTTACTTATGGTAGGCCTTGTTACATTGGTCCCAGCTCTCTGCAGTTCATTCACTAGGTCCCCCCGCGTGGTTCTGGGATTTTTGCTCACCGTTCTTGTGATCATTCTGACCCCACGGGGTGGGATTTTGCGTGGAGCCCCAGATCGAGGGAGATTATCAGTGGTCTTGTATGTCTTCCATTTTCTAATTATTGCTCCCACTGTTGATTTTTTCACTCCAAGCTGCTTGCCTATTGCAGATTCAGTCTTCCCAGCCTGGTGCAGGGCTACAATTTTGTTTCTGTTGTCCTTTGACAGCTCTTTGGTCTTCACCATAGTGGAGTTTGGAGTCAGACTGTTTGAGGGTGTGCACAGGTGTCTTTTTATACTGATAACAAGTTTAAACAGGTGCCATTACTACAGGTAATGAGTGGAGGAAAGAGGAGACTCTTAAAGAAGAAGTTACAGGTCTGTGAGAGCCTGAAATCTTGATTGTTTGTTTCTGACCAAATACTTATTTTCCACCATAATATGCAAATAAAATGTTAAAAAAACAGACAATGTGATTTTCTGGATTTTTTTTTCTCAGTTTGTCTCCCATAGTTGAGGTCTACCTATGATGTAAATTACAGACGCCTCTCATCTTTTTAAGTGGTGGAACTTGCACTATTGCTGACTGACTAAATACTTTTTTGCCCCACTGTATGCTTTAAAAGTGCATCCAAAACTTGTTTTTCTTTTAAAATTGATTATGTGCACATAAAACTGTCATTTAAAAGTTTACTAAATATGGATCAAAATTATCAGACAGCTTCTCTATTTAAAAGAAAAAAGGAAAAACTATATACAGGGGATAAAGTAGCACCTTTGTTTTCCTATAGAAAATCAAAACCGTGTGGCTGTCTGTTCACCAAGGACAATATAGAAAAATAAAAACTGCATTGTTAGATGCATTCATCAGTTTGCACTGATAACTTCGTTAGTCCATTTAAATCCCCATTTACCTATGACAAGATCAGAGAGATATGAATACTCCAGCGCAAATAATATTCATCCCAACTCTGAACTTATTGTTTTCATCAGAAGACTATACTTATTCCAATTGAAAATAGCAAAGCCACAAAAGGGGGTCAGAAAAAAATCAAAGAATCAGGGCTCGCATGGAGCTGAATTGGGAGAATACTATGATTCATGCTGTTCATTTTTGAGATGGCGGGTTCTTGTCCCATTGTTTGCATATGATGATGTTTTTTCTTTGTTTTTTTTGTAGTTTTTTTCTAATATTCCTGTGAAAAATAATCATGAATATGTCATGTGTCTTCCTTCTAAACTCTGACAATGTCTGTCAGGTAGTCATAATGACACCAGAATTTGAACTTGCATGTCTATTTAAGATCTCTTAAAACATTTCTATCTGTACATCTGTGGTGTTTTTTCCTGATGAAGGGAAATGAGAACTCCGAAATACGTTGAATAAAGCTTCATCCTATATGACATACATCTGTACTTTCAGTTATTCAGAAGCGCAGATTGAATCCACGTCTACCCATTTATTTTTTTTCCCTTGGATGGTCAATATTGGACCTGTGGATCTGCTGCAGTGAATGCTATCATAACAAAGCCATAAACTGGCTTTATCTGGTAAGTACAATCCTATTGTGTCTAACCATCTGAATCTCGGACAAGATCTTATTTTGTGCTATTTCCCAACAGTATCTAATGAATATGAAATATATGAAATATGAATAGCAATACTGCTTCTGGATAATAGGAAAGTAAGGAGTCCGAACTCATAGGACAAATTTACAAGGTGGACACCAACAATTTATGCTAATAGGAAAATGGAGGAGGGGGAAAAATGGAAGTATGAATAAAATTAAACTTTATTATAAGTCCTTAATTAAAATTAAAATTATGTCAAATTTAAATGAATGATAAACAAACAAAGTTAAAATTCTCAGTGAGACCCATGTGAGTTGACAGAGTTCATCCTAAAGATCCACTCGCTCTCTTTTCTAAGGAGCGCTTCATCCAGGTCTCCACCTTAATATTCAATTTATGCTGATAAATTGCCCATCCTTTCAGTTCTTTCCAAAGCAATCCATGTGCATTTTTGAAGTGTTTGATTAGGGCGTGGCTAATGTTATGGGACACATGCTTGTGCAAAGCGAGGACAGCACACCATGAAAACTTGTTGCGGCTGGGGACTGAGTACCGAGGTATGCTTGCCACCAAGAGGTTGCAGAAAGGTTTTGTCTCCACAAGCCTAAACAGCAACATTTACAGGCAAGAAGTCTGGAAATGTGGCCGTTTAGTATTGTAACATGTGGGTGGGTGGCTGCACTTGCATTCCAAGGACTATGGTAGGGACAACTGAACGCTGCTTTGCAAAAAAGAAAAAAAAAGAGCATGAACCGCACATCCCAAAATCATACGTTGATCTAAAGCCGCCAGGCAAAAATTAATATAACTGAATATGAGGTTTTCAGTGGTCTGGAGTCTTGGGGACTCAGTCTTGCAGCATGGGTGCTGTGGGGCAACAGGCCGTCCGCCCTGCTGGTGCATGGCCGCTGTGGCGGTGGGCGCCGCACGGCTCCGCTCCGTTAGGGCGATAGGACCCACTACGAGGTTTGCCGTGAAGGGGCAGTGGGCTTCATACAGTCTGATCAGAATGTTAAACTGAAAACCTCATATTCAGTTATATTAATTTTTGCCTAGCGGCTTTAGATCAACGTATGATTTTGGGATGTGCGGTTCATGCTCTTTTTTTTTTTTTTTCTTTTTTGCAAAGCATGTTCTAGTCTTCTTCTTGGACCAGCACTCCTCCCATTTGGCTCAGGTGATTTTAATTAGCAGGAGACTGCAAAGTAAGGGGTCTAGCCCATTTTGGCTCTCACTGAAGAGCTGGAGGAAGGTGAGTTTAAGTGCTCCTTTCATTTTGGTGTTGGTGCTGTGTGGCGGCCATTGTTGCTGTGGCTTTGTGCTGGTGGGGCGGCATGGTCTGGAGTCTTGGGGACTCAGTCTTGCAGCATGGGTGCTGTGGGGCAACAGGCCGTCCGCCCTGCTGGTGCATGGCCGCTGTGGCGGTGGGCGCCGCACGGCTCCGCTCCGTTAGGGCGATAGGACCCACTACGAGGTTTGCCGTGAAGGGGCAGTGGGCTTCATACAGTCTGATCAGAATGTTAAACTGAAAACCTCATATTCAGTTATATTAATTTTTGCCTGGCGGCTTTAGATCAACGTATGATTTTGGGATGTGCGGTTCATGCTCTTTTTTTTTTTTTTTTTCTTTTTTGCACAACTGAACGCTGCACTGGGACAAGAACTTGGACATTGTTGCTGATGGTGATTTCACGTGTACAATGACAGGTGCAGGGTTGGAGGCATCTTCACCTAGATCATGGACAATGGACTGGAGTGCATGTAGAACAGGGGAAGAGGTAATGGTGTCACCCGCAGAAACTGTTTCTGGACCCTGGCATTCAACCCAAGTGTGCTTTACTTGCATATGCCTGAGCATGCTGGTGGTGGTCAGGCTAGTAGTTGGGCTGCTCCTGCTGATGCTAGCATGGCAGATATTAATAATTCTCTTTTTTGAGTTAACTTGATTATCTGGACTCGGGAACACCTAACCCTTGGCTTGGCAAGTTCACCCATGTTGGTGCTCTGAGGGAGAGTTGCCTGCCTTGTGTCTCTGGCCTCCAGACCATACTATAATAATACTGCTCTTATCTGCAATTCATCTATGGTGAGATTTTGCAGTAGATATAGCATAAGTCAAGCATTATTACCATATTTATTCTAATTCTTGGTGTTGCTTTTTTCCATGGACCCATTGACAATTCATGTTTTTATGGTAATTTGTACTCAGAAATTCATCAAAGCTGCCAGTGTTACTCGCGTTCCTACACACTTTGTGACTGCCACACACAAGAAACAATATTTTCAGGGTCTGTTAAAATTCCTTCTATGTTCTACAATAATACTGCTCTTATTTACAGTTCATGTAGCGTAATGTGTGGCAGTAGGTATAGTCTATGACAGGCATCAAGTCAGGGATTATTTCCTTACAAATTTGAACTTTTCTGATGCTGCTTTTTTCATGGAATCATTGACCAATTCATGTTTTTTATGGTTTTGTATACTCAGAAATTCATCAAAACAGGCAAAATAAACTTATTTAATGTGTCCATACACAGTTTCTCTGTAGCATCTGTATGTAAGAGGTAGTGGTGGGACACTTTACGCTATTGGAGCTGGAATTACCAGTTCTGAAGTCTCAATTGCTTTGTTTCAATCTATTTCTGGCTGCTTCTTTAAGTATGTTTGACGTCATTGTCCCATGACCTAGGATACAAACCCAGTTTTCAGACCCTAGGCACTTCATTGCAACCCAAAATAATTTGGGAATCTTCACATATCACATTGCCTTGCACACAGTCAAGGCATCCAGGGCCAGAGGCAGCAAAACAACACCTAAATTTCTTTAAACCTCCACCATATTTGACTGTAACTGATGTATTCTTTTATTTTTAGGCTTCATTTACAGTAAACAATAGAATTATGTTTTTTTTTTTTTTTTAAAAACCTGTATTTTGGTCTCATCTGTCCACAAGACGCCTGCTGGCTATCTAAAAATAGTGGTTGCCACTTGCTGTTCCTCTATAATTTGTGAGGGCCTCTTTCTGGCCTTCCAAGTTTCAAACTTTACAGTATGAATACGACAAAGAAAATGTGCCCATCTCAGACGGATAAATTATATTGCATGGCTGCAAACCATAGCTGTCTGATGGCCTTCAAAATAGCTTAGTGAAGGCTGCCTGATGACCATCTAACAATAGAAAAGGTCGCCTGATGGCCCCCTACAAATAATGATGGCCACCTAAAGGCCATGAAAAAAAATTGATTGTGACTTTCAGAATCCCTCCTTCATAAATTAAACAGGATGTGTCTGATCATATCTCACACGCTACAAGGACAGATAAGGTATTACAATGCTAAAATTTCATTTCCTGTAAAATATTTTTTCACCATTGAAAGCAATGCAAACATGCAAAAATTAATCAAAAACACTACATAAGAACCTATAGCCCAAGGGGTGGAGGAACATTTTTTCTATTATTTATTCTACCTTATATACAAGTCATTATCCTGCAAAGAATGTTCATTAACATTTTTTTCCATCAAATCTATTTTAACTGCATTTTTGTATGCTTTATTGTCAGTCCGTAAAAGTGGCATAATACTCTGGCAATATTGTTCCTAGCAGTGACCTGGCATTCATTTTAGACCCCCTTCAGACCTCCGGGGCAGGGCATAAGCGCCTTACGGTTTGCTTGACTTGAGGAACAAGTACCCAAGCATTTTAGTGCTCAATCCTCACTATTGGATACCAAATAGTACCAAATAGTTAAAAGGTACAGAGTAATCACCGAGGACTCTGGTGCAGTCGGCAAGGTACTAATTCAGCATCTTCCAAAACATTTCCCTCTTTGTCAGAGTACCCCGTGCATCAGTGCCTGGGCAATGGGAGGGTCTGAGGAAACTGTCTCCTTTGATCGTTTTCCCCTGCCTCTCCTGCATCTGGTGTGTGCCTACCTCATCTCTACTCCTTGGTTGTCCAAAGAACTGGGATCTCTGCCACCAACATTGTCAGATGAAAATGTTTTAAATAATTTTTCAACTATAGCCTTCTGGTACTGCAATGTTTTATTCGACCTCTCCACCAGATGTAAAGAGAGATGAAAGTTTTTCCTTGTAGTGTGGGTCTAGAAGGGTGACCAATCAGTAATTATTGTTGGCCAAAATGTGTAATACGCAAGGGTCATGGGAATGGCAGCAAAAACATAAGCTCAGCCATTTGTGTCAGGCTACCAACAGCAAAGATTTCCCTGTCCCAACCAAGAAGATGACTGTAACTTGTTTTCCACCTCATTCTCCCTTTTCTCCTCATCTTTAGGCCATCCACGCTGAAAAGATGGGATGAAGATGGCGTGGGTACTTACATCTGTAGTGCTGGCAACCAGCTCCTGTTCCTCCTCTTCCTCCTCTTCATAATCACTCAATCCTGCCCTTTACTGTTCACAAAGCCGTGCCAGCATATGTGACACTGAATTCCAAAGCATGGTGACACTGCACATCAGTCGTTGAGATGGAAGTTGAAATCTCTGCTGCAGCACTGCCAGGGCAGTGGCAGCTGTAGGTGACTAGCGGAAATGGGCAAACACGTGGCGTATTCTCACAGGTAGCCCAAGTAGATCTGGGTAGGTTTTGATAAACCACTGAATCACTAAGTTGAGCACGTGGGCCAGGCATTGTACTTGTGCAAGGTTGCATAGCTTCAGAGCTGTCACCAGGTTGTGGCCATTGTCACACACGACCATGCCTGGTTTTAGGTTCGGGGGTGAGAGTCACAGATCAGTCAGGTCTGTTAGACCTTTCCCGATGACCCTTAGCCAGGATGTGAATACAATGTCTTTTTGTGGGAATGGGTAAGGGTGCCCTTGATCAAGAATAAGCATTAAACAGTAATACTTTTTTGTTTTTAAAGAAAAGGTATCATACAGTGGAAATGCTGTTAATAATAATCTAACTATGGCAAAACTATTACTATATAATAATGCAAATTAATAAATTGAAAGAAAACAAATATACATTTATAGGTACATATTTTTCAGAATAAACTTTCTTTTACATTTCCAAAAGTCCAAAATTTAGGATTCAAAATTGCACTAACATTTACCTAAATAAGAAAAATAAATATTCCTCATGTTTGGATAAAATATGTAGAACTAGTTTTAATTAAACAATTCCTAAGAAAGAATCTAAAGTAACATTTATGGTAAATCAATTTAAACCAGAAATAAACAAGTACCTACATCTACAAGTAATTGTGTAATATATTGATAGAACATCTAGACAACTGGTACACTTCTATGCAAGCTGGGCTCTTCTTCCTTCCTCGTTGGCCGCCACCATTTGTTGTGCTCCACATCATGTTTTGATACTTGCCCTGCATGTCTCTATGACCTAATTTCTGTAGACCTCATAAGACCCAGTTACAGGCACACATGTGTCTTGGAATCAAGAGTATAATGTTCAGTATTAGTTTTAAGTACTCTACCATCTGTGTTCAGTTTGAAAAAACAGTGTGATGATGCATACCCTTAAGGTACCGTCACACATAACGATATCGTTAACGATATCGTTGCTTTTTGTGACATAGCAACGATATCGTTAACGAAATCATTATGTGTGACAGCGACCAACGATCAGGCCCCTGCTGGGAGATTGTTGGTCGCTGGGGAAAGTCCAGAACTTTATTTCGTTGCTGGATCTCCCGCTGACATTGCTGAATCGGCGTGTGTGACTCCGATTCAGCGATGTCTTCACTGGTAACCAGGGTAAACATCGGGTTACTAAGCGCAGGGCCGCACTTAGTAACCTGATGTTTACCCTGGTTACCATTGTAAATGTAAAAAAACAAAAACAAAAAAAAACACTACATACTTACAATCCGGTGTCTGGTCACGTCCCTCGCCTTCAGCTTCCCGCACTGACTGTGAGCGCCGGCCGCCGTAAAGCAGAGCACAGCGGTGACATCACCGCTGTGCTTTACGGCCGGCACTCAGTCAGTGTGGGAAGCTGAAGGCGAGGGATGTGACCAGACACCGGAATGTAAGTATGTAGTGTTTGTTTTTTTTACATTTACAATGGTAACCAGGGTAAACATCGGGTTACTAAGCGTGGCCCTGCGCTTAGTAACCTGATGTTTACCCTGGTTACCTGGGGACTTCGGGATCGTTGGTCGCTGGAGAGCTGTCTGTGTGACAGCTCTCCAGCGGCCACGCAGCAACACTGCAGCGATCGGCATCGTTGTCTAGATCGCTGCCGCGTCGCTAAATGTGATGGTACCTTTAGTCTTGCCCTTAGCTCTCTGATAGACATCTGGATTAACTCACCGGTTTCAGTAAGCTAACAAGCTGTTATTGCACTCTGTTCATATTGTGTTTTCTGTGGTTCTAAAGCACCAGAGTCCTTGTTCCTCCATGTGCCACCTGCACTAACATCGGGCTTGTGTTTCCACCCTTATATCTGGTTATATGTGTCCATTTCACAATGTGAGCCAAATAACAACTTAAAAAAAGAATAAAAGAACATAAGGATAATATAAAAATGGGTCTATAAAAAAATAACTGACTATACAGTACATCAAACATGAGATCCTAGAGATCTCATATTTGTGACGTCACAGCAAGTTTAGAAGAGCTAGAGACAGAGAGAGTGATTTTATTACCCAGATGGCAAGGGCTGAATCAGGAAAGATCTATGAATTTGAAATATTGATTCCAAGAAGTCTACATGCAGATATAGAATTGTTTGTTTTTTATAAGATATTGAGGTAGGGGAGAGCTTTCCTCCACATCGGGTTCAGGCTATGTGCACACGTTCAGGAATTTTTGCACTTTTTTCGCTTTTTTTGCTATAAAAATGCAATAAAACAGCAAAAAAACGCATACATTAAGCATTCTTTTATTAGAATGCATTCTGCTTTTTTGTGCACATGCTGCATTTTTTTTCGCGGGGGAATCGCATTCCAGAAAAAAACGCTGCATGTTCATTCTTTGGCGGAATCGCAGGGATTCCGCACACATAGGAATGCATTGATTCACTTACTTTCCTCATGTGGCTACGCCCACCATGCGGGAACTAAGCGGATCATGTGCGTTTGGTACCCGGGGTGGAGGAGAGGAGACTCTATGGGAACCATATAACTGTTAAAAAAAGAATTAAAATAAAAAATCATGATATTGTCACCTTCCGGCATCCCCGGCAGTCTTCCCGCTCCTCGCGATACTCGCATTCCAAGGATGCCTTGCGGCAATGACCTGTGATGATGTTTGGTCTCATGAGACTGCTGCGTCATCTGGGGTCATTGCCGCTAGCCATTACTGGGAAAGCAAGCATCGCGAGGATCGGGAAGACTTTGGATTCAGGGAGTTTCCAAGGGAGGAATTACTGAATTGCTGTCTGTATTTTAATTTATTTTTATTTACCTTTTCTGTCTGGTGCAATCTCCATTAGGAAATGTTCTCCACTATTGTTAATGCCATTCAGTGTACATCTTGCCACATGTATGCAATCCTTGAGCAACCGGTAGAGGGTGCATACTGCTGTGCGAGATGTGAGCACGTTGTGCATTTGGAAGCCCAGATACTGGATCTAAATGTGCAGCTGGCAACAATGAGATCCATAGACAATATGGAAAGGAGTCTTCTGCTCACCAACCAGATGCTCAATGGGATAGATGAGGGGGATGGTAGGATGGAGCTGCTGGACAGCGAAGCAGCAAGCTGGGTGACAGAAAGCGGCGTAAAGGGAAGAGTGCCAGGGAGGCTAGTCCTAATCTGAAACACCCCAATAAGTTTGCTAAGTTGGCAGATGAGGGGGGTGCCAGTACAGGGGTAGCACTGCTGCAGCCAGGCATGTCCTCTGAAAGCCAGAGGAGTAACTGCTACATTAAAGAGGGAAATAGGAGAGCAGGGCAGGCCTGACAGGTGCTGGTAGTGGGGGACTCAATTATTAGATAGGGCAATCTGTCACAAAGACAGGGATCGTCGAACGGTGTGCTGCCTACCTGGCGCTCGAGTCCGACACATCGCTGATCGGGTGGACAGATTACTGGGAGGGGCTGGTGAGGACCCAGCAGTCATGGTGCACATTGGAACAAATGACAAAGTTAGAGGTAGGTGGAAGTTCCTTAAAGATGATTTCAGGGAATTAGGCTGCAAGCTGAAAGCAAGGACCTCCAAGGTGGTATTTTCCGAAATACTGCCTGTACCACATGCCACGCCAGAGAGGCAACGGGAGATTAGGTAGGTTAATAAGTGGCTCAAGAATTGGTGTAGGCAGGAGGGGTTTGGGTTCCTGGAGAACTGAGCTGACTTCTCAGTTGGCTACAGGTTCGACGCTAGGGACGGGCGGCAGCTCAATGGGGAAGGTGCAGCTGTGCTGGGGGAGAAAATGGCTAGAAGGTTGAAGGAGTGTTTAAACTAGGGAATTCATTTTATAGGAGGGGAAGATAGTGCAGATAGAGACCTGGGCACAAATAAGGAAGTTGGGGGTGGCGGTGGCATTGGGGGTGAGGTTAGAACAGTTAATAATTTAAGAAAGAATAGAGGTACAGAGAGATACATAAAGTGCATGTATACTAATGCTTGAAGCCTCGGCAAAAAATGGAGGAATTAGAAAGGATGTTGTTGGAGCATAATTATGACATGGTGGGGATATCTGAAACATGGCTGGATGAGAGCCGTGACTGGGCTGTTAACTTGCAGGGCTACAGTCTGTTCAAAAATGACCAAATGGATAAGTGAGGGGGAGGTGTGTGTCTATATGTAAAATCATCCTTAAAACCCATCCTGCATGATAAAATTGCCAACGGATGAGAGATGATCTTGGTGAAATTGACTTGGGACGATATCCTGAGACATAAAAATACACAAAGAAAATGGGAGACGTTTATTAGCATCCTGGATAGGACCTGTGCACAGTATATACCGTATGGGAATAAGCATACTAGAAATAGGAGGAAACCAATATGGATAAATAGAGCTGTAAGGGGTGCAATAAGTGACAAAAAGAAAGCATTTAGAGAATTAAAGGAAGTAGGTAGTGATGAGGCATTAAATAAATATAGAAAATTAAATAAATGCTGTAAAAAGCAAATCAAGGCAGCAAACATTGAGACAGAGAGACTCAATGTTTGCTGTGCTCTGCTTTACAGCCGGCCGGCGCTGACACAGTGCAGGGAAGCTCATGCCGGGGGACAGACACCGGAATGTAAGTATGTACTGTTTGTTTTTTTTAACTTTTACAATGGTAACCAGGGTAAACATTGGGATACTAAGCGCGGCTCTGCGCTTAGTAACCCGATGTTTACCCTGGTTACCAGTGAAGACATCGCTGGATCGGCGTCACACACGCCGATTCAGTGATGTCAGTGGGTGATCAGCGACCAAAGAAAAGGTCCTGATCATTCCCAGTGACCAACGATCTCCCAGCAGGGGCCTGATCGTTGGTCGCTGTCACGCATAACGATTTCGTTAACAATATCGTTGCTACATCACAAAAAGCAACGATATCGTTAACGAAATCATTATGTGTGAAGGTACCTTTACTTGGGCAGTCTAAACAAGGTGCAATCTCACTAAGTAGGAATAGGAGGAAAAATATCCACTGGTGTAGATGTACTGTATATAGCTGGTATGCTCAAGTATCTGGCTCTCAGAAGCCTCCTATCTCATAACAAACTGACTGATGCTGACTAATCCCAAATATATCAAGTGTTTTTGCTTCATAAAATAATTGGACACTTCCCTCAAACTCAGCAATCTGCCACCAGTATATGCACTTATATCAAGAGCCAAATTCTAGCTATCTAATATATATTTTCAACCTGACTAAGCTCCCTCTTCCTACATGGTCCACTGACCTTTTGAATATTAGGAGTCCTGATTTAAATCTTAGGCTACTTTCACACTAGCATTTTTGTGGAAACGTCAAAATGCGTCGTTTTGTGCAAAAAACAGATGCGTCAAAAATAGTGAAAAATGGATGCAACGCATACACTATTTTGACGGATCCGTCGCGAATCCGACAAACGGTTCCGTCGAAATGCTGTATGCGTTGCATCCGTTGCATCCGTTTTTACCATCCGTTGCATCCGTTTTTATGACGGATCCGTTTTTTAAAATGGGAGTCTCCCAAATGTGATTGGCTACTGGAAAATAAGGAAAACTATATACTGACTGTATTTACAACCCATCTTTGAGGGTTTTAGTTTAGTGGCAAGGATGGATGGTGTACTTGGGAGGATTGCGAGTTTGGTAACTGATGTTATTTTCGAGACAAATCACCTGGATATTATAGTGCAGGAGAAGGAGGAACAAGCGAGACAGAGGATTCTTCTTCAGCAACGCCGATGGAGAAGACTATGGATACATCCTATTAATGAACTTCGGAAGACACGGGGCGTTCAGTCAACCCTCTATCTGGAGTTGCGGCAGAACCCAGACAAATTCTACAACTACGTTCGGATGAGGAAGGAGCATTTCGACTATTTGCTGGAATTACTTGGGGATGCCATCATGAAGCAGGACACAAGGATGAGGCTTGCCATCACACTGGCAGAGCGGCTCATGGTGACACTGCGGTAAGACTCTTTTTTTAATGTTCTTGCTCATATGTAATGTAACATGCTGCAGAAAATACTGCGCAGAAACATTGCGTA
The DNA here is from genome assembly GCF_032444005.1 of Ranitomeya imitator. Classification (NCBI taxonomy): domain Eukaryota; kingdom Metazoa; phylum Chordata; class Amphibia; order Anura; family Dendrobatidae; genus Ranitomeya; species Ranitomeya imitator. Next base: position 516,641,142 of record NC_091287.1, read on the forward strand.
GCATTTTCTGCAGCATGTTTTTTTTTTTTTTATTGTTTCTGGCCATTACACTGCCGCTTTTTTTTTATGTTCTTGCTCATATGTAATGTAACATGCTGCAGAAAATACTGCGCAGAAACATTGCGTAGCATTTTACATAGTAACATAGTAACATAGTAACATAGTTAGTAAGGCCGAAAAAAGACATTTGTCCATCCAGTTCAGCCTATATTCCATCATAAATCCCCAGATCTACGTCCTTCTACAGAACCTAATAATTGTATGATACAATATTGTTCTGCTCCAGGAAGACATCCAGGCCTCTCTTGAACCCCTCGACTGAGTTTGCCATCACCACCTCCTCAGGCAAGCATATCCAGATTCTCACTGCCCTAACAGTAAAGAATCCTCTTCTATGTTGGTGGAAAAACCTTCTCTCCTCCAGACGCAAAGAATGCCCCCTTGTGCCCGTCACCTTCCTTGGTATAAACAGATCCTCAGCGAGATATTTGTATTGTCCCCTTATATACTTATACATGGTTATTAGATCGCCCCTCAGTCGTCTTTTTTCTAGACTAAATAATCCAAATTTCGCTAATCTATCTGGGTATTGTAGTTCTCCCATCCCCTTAATTTTCTGCAGCATGTTTTTTTTTTTTTTATTGTTTCTGGCCATACAACGGTTTTCCATCTTCATTACAAGACGTCCTCTTCTGATGTTCAGCCACTGCTCCGGCGCAGGCGTACTTTGCTCTGCCCTGTTGAGGGCAGACAAAGTACTGCAGTGCGCAGGCGTCGGGCCTCTGACCTTTCCGGCGCCTGCGCACTGCAGTACCATCCTCTGCCCTCAACAGGGCAGAGCAAAGTACACCTGCGCCGGAGCCGTGGCTGAAGATCAGAAGAGGACGTCTTGTAATGAAGATGGGAGGTGCCGCAGCGGACCGGAGACGCCCGTTTGACCTGACCAGCAGCGGGACCGCCCCTGGGTGAGTATAATATAACGTCTTTTTCTCCTCTTTCAGGTAAAGAATGCTGTAGATAAGCCCCTGATGCTGGTGGGCTTACCTCACCCGCAATTTTCGGGGTGACAGGTTCCCTTTAACCACCATGCATTTGCAAGCCTGGACTCACTACCAAACGTCCCTTAAGGTTGTAGCACCCTCGGCCAATGAAGCTAGTCAGCAACGCTACATCCCTTCCATCACTGTAAGGCCACCATTTTCCGCACCACCTGCAGTATCTGTGCAGGTTTCGTTGCCAGGCCAAAGCAGTCAGGGTCAGGGAATCACCAGTTTCATAGTGGGAAACACTGCATCTAGGGCACCGGCAAGAATACCGTCTCCAACCGTCTCTCAGTCTGCCATGTCCACCCGCACCCCCGCTAGTTCCAAGATCTCCAGCTCTCCAGTCCAGTTCACCCTACATGAGACTGTTGTTAGAAAAAGGAAGTGCTCATCCTCACATCCGCGTACACAGGGTTTGAACGCCCACATAGCTAGACTAATCTCGTTAGAGATGATGCCCTACCGGTTAGTTGAAAGCAAAGCTTTCAAAGCCCTGATGGACTACGCTGAACCAAGCTACGAGCTACCCAGTTGACACTTCTTTTCGAGAAAAGCCATTCCAGCCCTCCACCAGCATGTAAAAGAGTGCATCGTCCACGCACTCAGGCAATCTGTGAGTACAAAGGTGCACCTGACAACAGATGCATGGACCAGTAGGCATGGCCAGGGACGTTTCGTGTCCATCACGGCACACTGGGTGAATGTGGTGGATGCAGGGTCCACAGGGGACAGCAATATTGGGACAGTTCTGCCTAGCCCACGGTCTAGGAAACAGTTGGCTGTAGCCGTTCGCCCCCCTCCTCCTCCTCCTCGTCCTCCTGCAGAAGCGAGAGCTCGTCCACAGACCGCAGTCGCACAACCACTCCATCCGCAGCTGCCACTGTTGCACACCAGGTGTCCCATTATGGGGTAGCTACTGGCAAGCGTCAGCAGGCTGTATTGGCTATGAAGTGTTTGGATGACAACAGACACACCGCGGAAGTTCTGTCTGAGTTCTTGCAGAAGGAAACGCAGTCGTGGCTGGGCACTGTAGATCTTGAGGCAGGCAAAGTAGTGAGTGATAACGGAAGGAATTTCATGGCTGCCATCGCCCTTTCCCAACTGAAACACATTCCTTGCCTGGCTCACACCTTAAACCTGGTGGTGCAGTGCTTCCTGAAAAGTTATCTGGGGTTATCTGACCTGCTCCTCAAAGTGCGCGGACTTTGCTCGCAAATCCGCCGTTCGCCCGTACACTCCAGCCGTATGCAGACCTATCAGCGGTCTTTGAGCCTTCCCCAGCATCGCCTAATCATAGACGTTGCAACAAGGTGGAACTCAACACTGCACATGCTTCAGAGACTATGCGAACAGAGGCGTGCTGTTATGTATTTGTGGGAGGATACTCATACACGGGCAGGCAGTAGGATGGCAGATATGGAGTTGTCAGGTGTGCAGTGGTCGAAGGTACAAGACATGTGTCAAGTCCTTCAGTTTTTTGAGGAATGCACACGGCTGGTTAGTGCAGGCAACGCCATAATAAGCATGAGCATCCCCCTAATGCGTCTGCTGATGCAAAGTTTGACGCACATAAAGGAGCAGGCGTCTGCAGCAGAGGAAGAGGAAAGCCTTGATGACAGTCAGCCATTGTCTGGTCAGGGAAGTGCACAGGACGAGGTAGCGGGCGAACAGGAGGAGGACGAGGAGGATGATGGGGATGAGTATTTTTTTAATGAGGAAGCTTCTCCGGGGCCACTGGAAATTGGTGGCGTGGCAAGGCCGGGTTCTGGTTTTTTGAGGGACACAAGTGACGTAGATTTGCCTGTAACTGCCCCTCAACCCAGCACAAGCGTAGATTTGTCAACTGGAACTTTGGCCCACATGGCGGATTATGCCTTACGTATCCTCAAAAGGGACCCACGCATAACTAAAATGATGAATGATGACGATTACTGGTTGGCCTGCCTCCTTGATCCTCGCTATAAAGGCAAATTGCAAAATATTATGCCACATGAGAACTTGGAACAAATATTAGCAACCAAACAATCAACTCTTGTTGACCGTTTGATTCAGGCATTCCCAGCACACAGCGCCGGTGATCATTCTCACACGAGCTGCAGGGGGCAGCAGACCAGAGGTGTTAGAGGTGCACAAATCAGAAGTGGCATTGGACAGAGGGGTTTTCTGACCAGGTTGTGGAGTGATTTTGCTATGACCGCAGACAGGACAGGTACTGCAGCATCAATTCAAAGTGACAGGAGACAACATTTGTCCAGTATGGTTACTAACTATTTTTCATCCCTTATCGATGTTCTCCCTCAACCGTCATTCCCATTTGATTACTGGGCATCCAAATTAGACACCTGGCCAGAATTGGCAGAATATGCATTGCAGGAGCTTGCTTGCCCAGCAGCTAGTGTGCTATCAGAAAGAGTATTCAGTGCTGCTGGTTCAATATTAACCGAAAAAAGGACTCATCTGGCTACCCAAAATGTTGATGATCTAACCTTCATTAAAATGAACCACTACTGGATTTCGAATTATTTTGCCCCACCTTTCCCGGCTGACACCTAGCTTTCCAATGAAAAGGTCTTGATTCTGGACTGCTCTGACTGAGTTTTCCAATCTCGTAATTTGCAGCAGCTGTTTGTCCAGCATACGACATGTTTACACCTCCCTAAATGGCCAAACTCCCCACACGGGGCCATGGTCTCGCCACTTGGCGCAAGCACCCGTGAGAGTGCCGTTTGTCTGAAGAGGTGGGTGTGCACGCTTTTGGTCGACGGCACTGCCACTGGGTCCCTCATAGTACAATAAAGTGTCTCTGGCGGTGGTGGCGCGCAACCAACGTCAGACACACCGTTGTAACATGAGGGGCCCTGGGCCTGTACCGCAGGCCACAAGACAGTTTCCCCCTCCCACAGCTCAAACAGTGCTTTACGATTTGCAAAATTATCTCTCACAGCTCCACCAATGTTTAGTCTATGCGCTGACATCCTTCAATGCCTGGCACTGACAATACCAATGTGTTGACATGTATGATGCTACTTAAAATAGTCAGGGGCAGTGTCCTTTATTTACACCAGTAAATACTTTGCGCCAAATTACCAGGTCTGAAACTCAGCAGAGGAGCCCACCCCTGTACCTAAGTATGCCACCCTTTTGTTTTTTGTTTTTGTTGTATTGTGAGACATTAACATCTATTTATTTTTTGGGAGTACTAACTGTCAGACACTGATTACAATCGGCCTCCGCTGACAACACCAATGCTGCCAGTGTACCCCTGCAAGATAATTCCAAGTGCATAGAGCCTACTTTTGTTATGTTAGGCCTACTAAGCCTGTCTGCGGTCCCTCATTCCAATAGTCCTCCACTGACCAGACCACTGCGGCCCGTGTACCCCTGGAAGCTATTTTAAAGTGCCTACAGCCTACTTTTGTTATGTTAGGCCTACTAAGCCTGTCTGCGGTCCCTCCTTCCAATAGTCCTCCACTGACCAGACCACTGCTGCCGGTGTACCCCTGGAAGCTATTTTAAAGTGCCTACAGCCTACTTTTGTTATGTTAGGCCTACTAAGCCTGTCTGCGGTCCCTCCTTCCAATAGTCCTCCACTAACCAGACCACTGCTGCCCGTGTACCCCTGGAACCTATTTTAAAGTGCCTACAGCCTACTTTTGTTATGTTAGGCCTATTAAGCCTGTCTGCGGTCCCTCCTTCCAATAGTCCTCCACTGACCAGAGCAATGCTGTCTGTGTACCCCTGTAACCTTTTTTAAACTGCATTGAGCCAAATTTTTTGTTTAAGGCCTACTACCTGTGTCTGTCTGCGCCACTCAATACAGCTGTCCTCCTCTGAAAAAAGCTGAGCGTCAATAGTCTGGTTTTCAGCCTATAGGAATTTGAAAACTGCATTGGGGCTACTACTTCGGTAGGGCCTACTGACGGTGTCTTCCGCTCCAAGGTGTTCTCCAGGTTGCCTCTCCATAGCTTCTATCTTCTAGCTCTCGTTAAGTAGTTGTTGAAACAACACTGCATTAGGCCTACAAGTTGGGTCTGGGTTGTAGAGACGGTGTCTGCCGCTCCAAGGTGTTCTCCAGGTTGCCTCTCCATAGCTTCGATCTTCTAGCTCTCGTTAAGTAGTTGTTGAAACAACACTGCATTAGGCCTACAAGTTGGGTCTGGGTTGTAGAGACGGTGTCTGCCGCTCCAAGGTGTTCTCCAGGTTGCCTCTCCATAGCTTCAATCTTCTAGCTCTCGTTAAGTAGTTGTTGAAACAACACTGCATTAGGCCTACAAGTTGGGTCTGGGTTGTAGAGACGGTGTCTGCCGCTCCAAGGTGTTCTCCAGGCTGCCTCTCCATACCTTCTATCTTCTAGCTCTCGTTAAGTAGTTGTTGAAACAACACTGCATTAGGCCTACAAGTTGGGCCTGGGTTGTAGAGATGGTGTGTTCCACTCCAAGGTGTTCTCCAGGTTGCCTTTCCTGAGCTTCTATCTTCAGGCTCTTGTTAAATAGTTGTTAAATGGAACAACTGCATTTGGCCTACTAGTTGGGTTGGGGCCTACTAACAGTGTCTGCCGCTCCTTGCTGTTCTCCTGGTTTCCTGTCCTGAAATTCCATTTTCAGGCTCTCGTTAAGTAGTTGTTAATGTTAGACTGCATTTGGCCTACTAGATGGGTTGGGGCCTACTATCGGTGTCTGCCGCTCCTTGCTGTTCTCCTCCACTGAACAAAGCTGTGCCGCCTGTTTACTACTGTTGCCAATTTTGAACTGCATTTAGACTACTTACTGATTTGGGCCTACTCTCTGTGTCAGCCTCTCATTACAGTTGTCCTCCACTGCAATGCCCCCTGGTTAGTCCTGTTACCAATGTTGAACTGCATTTAGCCCACTTTATTCTTTGGGCCTATATCTGTGTTTCCTCCTCATCCTGCCCATTGCCCAGCCAGTGATAGATGAGTCTGCTGGTACATTGACCCATAATGCAACATTCCCCGTGCACGCTACACAGCAAGATTGTGACCCTGCTGAAAGTCAGGTTCCTCTTCCCGCATACCATACCACCTTACACGGGGACAAAGAGGAAGGTGCAGATGAAAGTGCAGGTTCCTTCATCAGGCGGAGGGAGGAATACTCGTTGGCGACGTCACTGGCACAGGGCCCCTCATAGTACGCAAAAGTGTCACTGCCGGTGGAAGGCGCCCCGCCATGCAAACACACCGCCGTACTTTGAGGGGCCCTGTGCCAGTGCCAATGCCAACGAGTGGGCCCCCCCTTCTTGCTCAGGATCACAGCACTTGCAAAGTTGAAATACTTACCTCTCCCTGCTCCACTGCCGTGACGTTGTCCAGATTTCCTGGGCCCACTAAATACTTGAACCAGCCCTACCCCCCACAACTTTAGCCAAATGACCCCCAATTTCCAATGCCTTACTATTATTATAAGGTAAATTAAGATTGACAAGCTTCAGTAACAAGAATGGATGTTTTTGCCATTAAAATGGGCACTCTACATGTTTTCCTGGCCTCCACTCACTGCCGACTATGCTCCCCCATTGACTTGCATTGGGTTTCGTGTTTCGGTCGATCCCCGACTTTTCGCGATAATCGGCCGATTCCACTCGACTCGACTTTTGAGATAGTCGGGTTTCGCGAAACCCGACTTGACCCTAAAAAACTAAAATTCGCTCAACCCTAATATACAGTGGGGCAAAAAAGTATTTAGTCAGTCAGCAATAGTGCAAGTTCCACCACTTAAAAAGATGAGAGGCGTCTGTAATTTACATCATAGGTAGACCTCAACCATGGGAGACAAACTGAGAAAAAAAAATCCAGAAAATCACATTGTCTGTTTTTTTAACAATTTTTTTGCATATTATGGTGGAAAATAAGTATTTGGTCAGAAACAAAATTTCATCTCAATACTTTGTAATATATCCTTTGTTGGCAATGACAGAGGTCAAACGTTTTCTGTAAGTCTTTACAAGGTTGCCACACACTGTTGTTGGTATGTTGGCCCATTCCTCAATGCAGATCTCCTCTAGAGCAGTGATGTTTTTGGCTTTTCGCTTGGCAACACGGACTTTCAACTCCCTCCAAAGGTTTTCTATAGGGTTGAGATCTGGAGACTGGCTAGGCCACTCCAGGACCTTGAAATGCTTCTTACGAAGCCACTCCTTCGTTGCCCTGGCGGTGTGCTTTGGATCATTGTCATGTTGAAAGACCCAGCCACGTTTCATCTTCAATGCCCTTGCTGATGGAAGGAGGTTTGCACTCAAAATCTCACGATACATGGCCCCATTCATTCTTTCATGTACCCGGATCAGTCGTCCTGGCCCCTTTGCAGAGAAACAGCCCCAAAGCATGATGTTTCCACCACCATGCTTTACAGTAGGTATGGTGTTTGATGGATGCAACTCAGTATTCTTTTTCCTCCAAACACGACAAGTTGTGTTTCTACCAAACAGTTCTAGTTTGGTTTCATCAGACCATAGGACATTCTCCCAAAACTCCTCTGGATCATCCAAATGCTCTCTAGCAAACTTCAGACGGGCCCGGACATGTACTGGCTTAAGCAGTGGGACACATCTGGCACTGCAGGATCTGAGTCCATGGTGGCGTAGTGTGTTACTTATGGTAGGCCTTGTTACATTGGTCCCAGCTCTCTGCAGTTCATTCATTAGGTCCCCCCGCGTGGTTCTGGGATTTTTGCTCACCGTTCTTGTGATCATTCTGACCCCACGGGGTGGGATTTTGCGTGGAGCCCCATATCGAGGGAGATTATCAGTGGTCTTGTATGTCTTCCATTTTCTAATTCTTGCTCCCACTGTTGATTTCTTCACTCCAAGCTGGTTGGCTATTGCAGATTCAGTCTTCCCAGCCTGGTGCAGGGCTACAATTTTGTTTCTGGTGTCCTTTGACAGCTCTTTGGTCTTCACCATAGTGGAGTTTGGAGTCAGACTGTTTGAGGGTGTGCACAGGTGTCTTTTTATACTGATAACAAGTTTAAACAGGTGCCATTACTACAGGTAATGAGTGGAGGAAAGAGGAGACTCTTAAAGAAGAAGTTACAGGTCTGTGAGAGCCAGAAATCTTGATTGTTTGTTTCTGACCAAATACTTATTTTCCACCATAATATGCAAATAAATTGTTAAAAAAACAGACAATGTGATTTTCTGGATTTTTTTTTCTCAGTTTGTCTCCCATAGTTGAGGTCTACCTATGATGTAAATTACAGACGCCTCTCATCTTTTTAAGTGGTGGAACTTGCACTATTGCTGACTGACTAAATACTTTTTTGCCCCACTGTATATATACACACTGGTCAAAAAAATAAAGGGAACACTCAAATACCACATCCTAGATGTCACTGAATGAAATATTCCAGTTGCAAATCTTTATTCATTAAATAGTGGATTGTGTTGATAGCAAGTAAACATAAACATAATAAATGTAAATCAAAATTAATATTCCATGGAGGCCTGGATTTGGAATGATACTGAAAACCAAAGTGGAAAATCAAATTGCAGGCTGATCCAACTTTAGTAGGAATGCCTCAAGACAAGGAAATGATACTCAGACAGGTTGATTTCACAGAGGTGGGGTTGACTTGGAGTTACATTATATTGTTTAAGTGTTCTCTTTATGTTTTTGAACCGTAAACATATACAGTTGTTCTCAAAAGCTTACATACCCTGGCAGAATTTTTTCTTTCTTGGCCTATTTTCAGAGTATATGAATGATAACACCAAAACATTTTCTCCACTCATGGTTAGTGGTTCGGTGAAGCCATTTATGGTTAAACTACTGTGTTTTCTCTTTTTAAATCATAATGACAACCCAAAACATCCATATGGCCCTGATCAAAAGTTCACATACCCTGGTGATTTTGACCTGATAACATGCACAGAAGTTGACATAAACCACAAACAAGAACCAAATTCTCACTCGTTCATAGGAAAGCTGTAAGCGTGAAGCCTTCATTAAGGCCAATAGGGCTCTGTGAAGTCAACTGGAATATCCTCTTGGCTGCCTCCTGTATCAAAAATCTGTCCAAGACCCCCTTCCTAGGGCCCCGGGACACTTGTCTAATTCCCCAAACCTTTAATTCAAGGGGAGTCATTGTATGGTAAATTCTCTTGTGTACAAATATCGGGGTTTCTAGCTTTGTATTAACCCCTTCCCGACCTGTGACACAGCGTATGCGTCATGACAGTCGGTGCCAATCCGACCTGTGACGCATATGCTGTGTCACAGAAAGATCGCGTCCCTGCAGGCCGGGTGAAAGGGTTAACTCCCTTTCCCCGTGGCTACGATCGCTCTGATTGGCTGTTGAAAGTGAAACTGCCAATCAGAGCGATTTGTAATATTTCACCTAAAAAACTGGTGAAATATTACAATCCAGCCATGGCCGATGCTGCAATATCATCGGCCATGGCTGGAAACACTGATGTGCCCCCACCCCACCGATCGCCCCCCCAGCCCCCCGATCTGTGGTACGCTCCCCTCCGTCCTGTGCTCCGCTCCCCCGTCCTCCTGTCCACTCCCCCCGTGCTCCAATCACACCCCCCGTGCTCCAATCAAACCCCCCCGCACTCCGATCACCCCCCCGCACAGCGATCCCCCCCGTGCTCCGATTCCCCCCCGTGCTCCGATTCCCCCCCCGTGCTCTGATCCACCCCCCTGCACAGCGATCCCCCACCCCGTGCTCCAATCCACCCCCCCGTGTTCCGATCCACCCCCCGTGCTCCGACGCTCCCCCCGTGCCCTGATATCCCCCCCCCTTATACTTACCTCCCGGGATCCGTCCGTTTTCTTTCCTGGGCGCCGCCATCTTCCAAAATGGCGGGCGCATGTGCAGTGCGCCCGCCGAATCTGCCGGCCGGCAGATTCGTTCCAAAGTGAGTTTTGATCACTGAGATATAACCTCAGTGATCAAAATAAAAAAAAATAGTAAATGACCCCCCCCCTTTGTCACCCCCATAGGTAGGGACAATAAAAAAATAAAGAAATTTTTTTTTTTTACACTAAGGTTAGAATAGGGGTAGGGTTAAGGGTAGGGTTAGGGGTAGGGGTAGGGTTAGGGGTAGGGTTAGGGGTAGGGTTAGGGGTAGGGTTAGGGGTAGGGATAGGGTTAGGGGTAGGGTTAGGGGTAGGGTTAGGGGTAGGGGTAGGGTTAGGGTTAGGGGTAGGGTTAGGGGTAGGGGTAGGGTTAGGGTTAGGGGTAGGGTTAGGGTTGGGGGTAGGGTTAGGGGTAGGGGTAGGGTTAGGGTTAGGGGTAGGGGTAGGGCTAGGGTTAGGGGTAGGGTTAGGGTTTCGGTATGTGCACACGTATTCTGTTCCTCTGCGGATTTTTCCGCTGCGGATTTGATAAATCCGCAGTGCTAAACCGCTGTGGATTTATTGCGGATTTACTGCGGTTTTTCTGCGCATTTCACTGCGGTTTTACAACTGCGATTTTCTATTGGAGCAGTTGTAAAACCGCTGCGGAATCCGCAGAAAGAAGTGACATGCTGTGGAATGTAAACCGCTGCGTTTCCGTGCAGTTTTTCCGCAGCATGTGTACAGCGATTTTTGTTTCCCATAGGTTTACATTGAACTGTAAACTCATGGGAAACTGCTGCGGATCCGCAGCGTTTTCCGCAGCGTGTGCACATACCTTTAGAATTAGGCTATGTGCACACGGTGCGGATTTTGCTGCAGATCTGCAGCGGATTGGCCGCTGCGGATTCGCAGCAGTGTTCCATCAGGTTTGCAGTTCCATGTAAACATATGGAAAACCCAATCCGCTGTGCCCATGGTGCGGAAAATACCGTGCGGAAACGCTGCGTTGTATTTTCCGCAGCATGTCAATTCTTTGTGCGGATTCCGCAGCGTTTTACACCTGTTCCTCAATAGGAATCCGCAGGTGAAATCCGCACAAAAAACACTGGAAATCCACGGTAAATCCGCAGGTAAAACGCAGTGCCCTTTACCCGCGGATTTTTCAAAAATTATGCTGAAAAATCTCACACGAATCCGCAACGTGGGCACATAGCCTTAGGGTTAGGGTTGGAATTAGGGTTGTGGTTAGGGGTGTGATTAGGGTTATGGCTACAGTTGGGATTAGGGTTAGGGGTGTGTTGGGGTTAGTGTTGGAGTTAGAATTGAGGGGTTTCCACTGTTTAGGCACATCAGGGGTCTCCAAACGCAACATGGCGCCACCATTGATTCCAGCCAATCTTGTATTCATAAAGTCAAATGGTGCTCCCTCAATTCCGAGCCCCGACGTGTGCCCAAACAGTGGTTTACCCCCACATATGGGGTACCAGCATACTCAGGACAAACTGCGCAACAATTACTGGGGTCCAATTTCTCCTGTTACCCTTGTGAAAATAAAAAAATGCTTGCTAAAACATAATTTTTGAGGAAAGAAAAATTATTTTTTATTTTCACGGCTCTGCGTTGTAAACGTCTGTGAAACACTTGGGAGTTCAAAGTGCTCACCACATATCTAGATAAGTTCCTTTGGGGGTCTAGTTTCCAAAATGGGGTCATTTGTGGGGGGTTTCTACTGTTTAGGCACACCAGGGGTTCTGCAAACGCAACGTGACGCCCGCAGACCATTCAATCAAAGTCTGCATTTCAAAAGTCACTACTTCCCTTCGGAGCCCCGACGTGTGCCCAAACAGTGGTTTACCCCCACACATGGGGTATCGGCGTACTCAGGACAAACTGGACAACAACTTTTGTGGTCCAATTTCTCCTGTAACCCTTGGGAAAATAAAAAATTCTGGGCTAAAAAATTATTTTTGAGGAAAGAAAACGTATTTATTATTTTCACGGCTCTGTGTTATAAACTTCTGTAAAGCACTTGGGGGTTGAAAGTGCTCACCACATATCTAGATAAGTTCCTTTGGGGGTCTAGTTTCCAAAATGGGGTCATTTGTGGGGGGTTTCTTCTGTTTAGGCACACCAGGGGCTCTGCAAACGCAACGTGACGCCCGCAGACCATTCCATCAAAGTCTGCATTTCAAAAGTCACTACTTCCCTTCGGAGCCCCGACGTGTGTCCAAACAGTGGTTTACCCCCACACATGGGGTATCAGCGTACTCAGGACAAACTGGACAACAACTTTTGTGGTCCAATTTCTCCTGTAACCCTTGGGAAAATAAAAAATTCTGGGCTAAATAATTATTTTTGAGGAAAGAAAACGTATTTATTATTTTCACTGCTCTGTGTTATGAACTTCTGTGAAGCACTTGGGGGTTCAAAGTGCTCACCTCACATCTAGATAAGTTCCTTTCGGGATCTAGTTTCCAAAATGGGGTAACTTGTGGGGGGTTTCTACTGTTTTGCCACATCAGGGGCTCTGCAAACGCAACGTGACGCCCGCAGAGCATTCCATCAAAGTCTGCATTTCAAAACGTCACTACTTCACTTCCGAGCCCCAGCATGTGCCTAAACAGTGGTTTACCCCCACATATGGGGTATCAGCGTACTCAGGAGAAACTGGACAACAACTTTTGGGGTCAAATTTCTCCTGTTACCCTTGGGAAAATAAAAAATAGTGGGCTAAAAAATCATTTTTGAGAAAATAATTTTTTTTTTTAATTTTCATGGCTCTGCGTTATAAACTTCTGTGAAGCACTTGAGGGTTCAAAGTGCTCACCACACATCTAGATTAGTTCCTTTGGGGGTCTAGTTTTCCAAAATGGGGTCATTTGTGGGGGATCTCCAATGTTTAGGCACACAGGGGCTCTCCAAACGCGACATGGTGTCCGCTAATGATTGGAGCTAATTTTCCATTTAAAAAGCCAAATGGCGTGCCTTCCCTTCTGAGCCCTGCCGTGCGCCCAAACAGTGGTTTACCCCCACATATGGGGTATCTGCGTACTCAGGACAAACTGGACAACATTTGTGGTCCAATTTCTCCTATTACTATTGGCAAAATAGGAAATTCCAGGCTAAAAAATCATTTTTGAGAAAAGAAAAATTATTTTTTATTTTCATGGCTCTGCATTATAAACTTCTGTGAAGCACTTGGGGGTTTAAAGTGCTCAGTATGCATCTAGATTAGTTCCTTGGGGGGTCTAGTTTCCAAAATGGGGTCATATGTGGGGGAGCTCCAATGCATAGGCACACAGGGGCTCTCCAAACGCGACATGGTGTCCGCTAACAATTGGAGCTAATTTTCCATTCAAAAAGTCAAAAGGCGCGCCTTCCCTTCCGAGCCCTGCCGTGTGCCCAAACAGTGGTTTACCCCCACATATGAGGTATCGGCGTACTCGGGAGAAATTGCTCAACAAATTTTAGGATCCATTTTATCCTATTGCCCATGTAAAAATGAAAAAATTGAGGCGAAAATAAATTTTTTGTGAAAAAAAGTACTTTTTCATTTTTACGGATCAATTTGTGAAGCACCTGAGGGTTTAAAGTGCTCACTAGGCATCTAGATAAGTTCTTTGGGGGGTCCAGTTTCCAAAATTGGGTCACTTGTGGGGGAGCTCCAATGTTTAGGCACACAGGGTCTCTCCAAATGCGACATGGTGTCCGCTAACGATGGAGATAATTTTTCATTCAAAAAGTCAAATGGCGCTCCTTCCCTTCCGAGCCTTACCATGTGCCCAAACAGTGGTTTACCTCCACATGTGAGGTATCAATGTACTCAGGAGAAATTGCCCAACAAATTTTAGGATCCATTTTATCCTGTTGTCCATGTGAAAATGAAAAAATTGAGGGTAAAAGAATTTTTTTGTGAAAAAAAGTACTTTTTCATTTTTACGGATCAATTTGTGAAGCACCTGGGGGTTTAAAGGGTTCACTATGCATGTAGATAAGTTCCTTGGGGCGTCTAGTTTCCAAAATGGGGTCACTTGTGGGGGAGCTCCAATTTTTAGGCACACGGGGGCTCTCCAAACGTGACATGGTGTCCGCTAAAGAGTGCAGCCAATTTTTCATTCAAAAAGTCAAATGGCGCTCCTTCCCTTCCAAGCCCTGCCGTGCGCCCAAACAGTGGTTTACCCCCACATATGAGGTATCAGCGTACTCAGGACAAATTGGACAACAACTTTCGTGGTTCAGATTCTCCTTTTACCATTGGGAAAATAAAAAAATTGTTGCTGAAAAATCATTTTTGTGACTAAAAAGTTAAATGTTCATTTTTTCCTTCCATGTTGCTTCTGCTGCTATGAAGCACCTGAAGGGTTAATAAACTTCTTGAATGTGGTTTTGTGCACCTTGAGGGGTGCAGTTTTTAGAATGGTGTCACTTTTGGGTATTTTCAGCCATATAGACCCCTCAAACTGACTTCAAATGTGAGGTGGTCCCTAAAAAAAATGGTTTTGTAAATTTCGTTGTAAAAATGAGAAATCGCTGGTCAAATTTTAACCCTTATAACTTCCTAGCAAAAAAAAATTTTGTTTCCAAAATTGTGCTGATGTAAAGTAAACATGTGGGAAATGTTATTTATTAACTATTTTGTGTCACATAACTCTCTGGTTTAACAGAATAAAAATTCAAAATGTGAAAATTGCGAAATTTTCAAAATTTTCGTCAAATTTCCGTTTTTATCACAAATAAACACAGAATTTATTGACCTAAATTTACCACTAACATGAAGCCCAATATGTCACGAAAAAACAATCTCAGAACCGCTAGGATCCATTGAAGCGTTCCTGAGTTATTACCTCATAAAGGGACACTGGTCAGAATTGCAAAAAACGGCAAGGTCTTTAAGGTCAAAATAGGCTGGGTCATGAAGGGGTTAATTGAGCTCACATGTTTTGATATTCTGCTCCTTAGCTAATGCAAAATTTTCTCCACATAAAGCTTTTGACCTGGGCACTTGATGACACAGATCACTCCCTTGGTCTTGCAGTTGATGTGATCTTTAATATAACATTTCCTGCCATCATGATGATTAATAAATTATTTCTTGCTTGGCAGCAATTTAAAGAAACTGCAAGTTCCACATGGGTATGAACCCTCCTGTAGATTTTTCAACCAATTTCTGGGGGTATAATTATTTTTTGAAGAGAAGTGACAACCAGATGCTCCTGTAAATTTGTACCCCTCCTGTACATAATACTCAAGTTTTTATGATCACACCAGCAATATCCGAATGTGCTTTCAAAATTGGCCAATTGGTATTTGCGTGTTATAATTGTATGTGTTTTTTATTTAATTTTCAAGTTAAAATATCAAATCACATTAACAGAACCAATGTAATGTTGATGTGTTTTGACCTGTTTTCCATCTTAGTCATAACATATGATATATACACAAAAGACATCATTTTAAAATCATTATCCACTCCCAAAATGATGACTTCACACAAAGATTACTCTAGATCTACTATATAAAGCTGAATGTGTGTATGTGTGTGTGTGTGTATGTGTGTACGTCCGGGATTGGCATCTGC
Source organism: Ranitomeya imitator (assembly GCF_032444005.1). Taxonomy (NCBI): domain Eukaryota; kingdom Metazoa; phylum Chordata; class Amphibia; order Anura; family Dendrobatidae; genus Ranitomeya; species Ranitomeya imitator. The sequence continues at coordinate 516,656,563 of NC_091287.1, forward strand.
ACCGTCGCAGCTACAGCCACAAAATTTTGCACAGTCATACGTCTGGACCCCGAGAGCGTCATAGGCTATGTTGTGAGGTGAAATTTTAACCCCGCGCTTTCCAATTCACCAAAGAATTTTGCTCCTATGTACATAATGCGAAAAAATGAAAGGAAAAGTGTAGGAGGCAAATTGACAGCTGCCAGATGTGAACAAGGGGGACTTAAAGAATGAGAGCGATGGCGCCAAAGAGTATATACCGTACAGTTGCTAAGGTGGGGCCCCGACATGGGATACTCACCACACACGGGGATATGAACACACACACAAAATGCGCCACACACTACCACATGCTTGAACACATATTACCCTCAGCACACATTTCACCACAAATACACCAACCTCGCCACATAAAAGTCGAAACACAAAAATCGCCGCTCAAAACACGCCACGCGCAGAACTCGCCACATGCAAAAACTAGGCTCTTGCAAAACTCGCCACAAGTGCAAAACTCACCTCATGGAAAACTCGCCACACGCAACACTTGCACACGCGGAAAAATTGCCACATGCACAAAAGTTGCAACACATGCAAAAGTTGCCTCACACAAAACTTTCACATACTCAAAACGCACCACACATAAAACTCGCCACGCGCAAAACTCACCATGCGCAAAACTTGCTGAACACAACTTGCTACACTAACCTGTCACATGCAACTCGACACACAACAAGTTGCTACACGCATGTCGCCACACAAAACTCATCTCACAAAAGTCGCTACATGCATGTCGCCACACGCAACTCAACACACACAACTTGACAAACGAAACTATCCTTCAAAAATAAAAATCTGATTAATAAGCAGACAAACTACAACAAATGTACCATATAGGAAATAGGGCAGCTGTCAGTCACATGACCTGTCTATTATGTGTATGTGTGAGCTAATATATACTGCCAAGGGGAGGGCTTCCTGTTGGCTGGGGATTTATCAGGCTGCCAATTTAGCTTACAAATACTGAGGTAAAAGTACTGAGCAAATAACGTGTGAACGAGGTCTAATACAGGAGGAGATGACACACAGGTATATACTATATACAGGGGAGATGACACACAGATATATACTATATACAGGAGAGATGACACACAGGTATATACTATATAGAGGAGGAGATGACATACAGGTACATATATATAAAGGAGGAGATGACATACAGGTATATACTATATACAGGAGGAGATGACACACAGGTATATACTATATACAGGAGCAGATGACCTACAGGTATATACTATATACAGGAGGAGATGACATACAGGTATATGCTATATATAGAAGATAACATGCAGGTATATACTATATACAGGAGGAGATGACACACAGATATATACTATATACAGGGGAGATGACACACAGGTATATACTATATACAGGAGGAGATGACATACAGGTATATACTATATATAGGAGATGACATTCAGGTATATACTATATATAGGGGAGATGACACACAGCAGGTATATACTATATACAGGGGAGATGACATACAGGTATATACTATATACAGGAGATGACATACAGATGTATACTATATATAAGGGAGATGACAAGCATGTGTATACTGAGGTGATGAGGTGAAAATGAGAGGTGTGAGGTGAAAATGAAAAGGTGTGAGTGCAAAATGAGAGGAGTGAGGAAAAATAGTGGAGTGATCAGAAAATGACAGATGTGAGGTTCAAATGACAAGTGTTAGGGGGGAATGAGAGCAGTGAGGGAGAAAATGAGAGGTGTGAGGGGAAAAATGAAAGATGTGATTGGGAAAATGAGAGGCGTGATAGGAAAATAAGACAAGTGAGGTGCTATAACTAACCACAGATATGTACTATGCCCAGGCAACGCCGGGCTCTTCAGCTAGTAAAACATAAATGTATAAATGTACAAAAAACTGAATTGTATAAAATCAATATACACTGCTAAAAAAATTAAAGGGAACACTAAAATTTCACATCCTAGATATCACTGAATGAAATATTCAAGTTGCAAATCATTATTCATTGCATAGTGGAATGTTTTGAGAACAATAAAACCTAAAAATGATCAACTTAAATTACAACTAATATCCCACGGAGGTCTGGAGTTGGAATGATGCTCAAAATCAAAGTGGAAAATTAAGTTACAGGCTGCTCAAACTTCAGTGGAAATGCCTCAAGACAAGGAAATGATGCTCAGTAGAGTGTGGCCTCCACGTGCCTATATGACCTTCCTACAACACCTGGGCATGCTCCTGATGAGGTGGCGGATGGTCTCGTGAGGGCTCTCCTCCCAGACTTGGAATAAAGCATCCGCCAACTCTTGGACAGTCTGTGGTGTAATGTGATGTTGGTGGATGGTGCGAGACATGATGTCCCAGATGTGTTCAATTGGATTCAGTTCTGGGGAACGGGCAGGCCAGTCCATAGCTTTAATGCCTTTATCTTGCAGGAACTACTGACACACTCCAGCCACATGAGGTCTGGCAATGGCCTGCATTAGGAGGAACCCAGGGCCAACCTCACCAGCATATGGTCACAGAAGGGGTCTGAGGATTTCATCTTGGTGCCTAATGGCAGTCAGGCTACCTCTGATGAGCACATAGAGGGCTGTGTGGCCCTCCAAGGAAATGCCACCCCACACCATTACTGACCCACAGGTCATGCTGAAGGATGTTGCAGGCAGCAGATCGTTCTCCATGGCGTCTCCGGACTCTCTCACATCTGTCACATGTGCTCAGTGTGAACCTGCTTTCATCTGTGAAGAGCATAGGGTGCCAGTGGCAAATTTGCAAATCCTGGTGTTATGTGGCAAATGCCAAGCGTCCTGCACGGTGTTAGGCTGTGAGCACAACCCTCATCTGTAGACGTCGGGCACTCACACCATCCCCATGGAGTTGGTTTCTAACCGTTTGGGTAGACACATGCACATTTGTGGCATGCTGGAGGTCATTTTGCAGGTCTCTGGCAGTGCTACTCCTGTTCCTCCTTGTACAAATGCTGAGGTAGCGGTCCTGCTGCAGGGTTGTTGCCCTCCATGACTCCCTCCACATCTCCAGGTGTACTGGCCTGTCTCCTGGTAGCGCCTTCAGCCTCTGGACACTACATTGACAGACAAAGCAAACCTTCTTGCCACAGCTCACATTGATGTGCCATCCTGGATGAGCTGCACTACCTGAGCCACTTGTGTGGGTTGTAGAGTCCGTCTCATGCTACCACAAGTGTGAAAGCACAACCAACATTCAAAAGTGACCAAAACATCAGCAAGAAAGCATTGGTACTGAGATGTGATCTGTGGTCTCCACCTGCAGAACCACTCCTTTATTGAGCGTGTCTTGATAATTGCCAATAATTTCCATCTGTTATCTATTCCATTTGCACAACAGCATGTGAAATTGATTGTCAAAAAGTGTTGCTTCCTAAGTAGACAGTTTAATTTCACAGAAGTTTGATTTACTTGGAGTTATACTTTGTTATTTAAGTGTTCCCTTTATTTTTTTTGAGCAGTGTTCATTGAAGTAATTCTTTCTATTAGAGAATCTGGTGCTATTTTTAACTATACAAAACATTTCCCTGTTTCATAAAACATTTTACCATCTACACCCTTCATTTTTTTAAACCTTAAGAATTTGTAAAAGTGGAAGAACTCCAAATTGCCATAATGTAATTCCAAAAGATGTTTATCTAAACAAGAAGTGTTAACCCGACACTTTTTAAATATATCAGCAACTTTGTAACTGAATGCATCCAAAGTACACTAAATTGTAATAAATACATGCCTTAGAAGTAACTGTATATTTAGTAGCACAATTAATTAATTAATTAAAAAAAGTAATATTGCTGTTATTGGCGAATTGGTAAATATTTTTTTTTAGAATATTTACAAATTTTATAATGGTGCACTTGAAAAAAATGCTTTCGGGGAAGCCACTTTTTTATATTTAGTTTGTGACAAAAATAACGGAAATATAATAGATCACCCAAGGACTTGCCATTTTTAGACACACAATTGATACCTTGTTGAAGGACATTTTCAAATGTGTTGTCCTGGTTAAGAACAAGCAAATATTTTAGAATTCTACTTTTAATGGCATTGAATTGTGAATTATAGTTTATAAAAAAAATTTAGTATTTTGTTGACAATTTTTATGAGAATGATTTTTGCATTCATCGTCTTTTTTATGTAGTGATGATGCGCATAACTTCTGTAATACATGATCACTGCATTCTTTCTTACATAGTTATGTTTATAATTATAATGCACTCATTACTAATAAGGTCTGATCATTTCGCCCTCTGGAATTGAGTTGACTGTATTTTTAAGAAGACAACTGCTTGCCTATAAAGTTTTATCAATAGAAATCACTTTTTAAAATAATGTTTGTAAGAACCTCCTTTAATTTAATTGACTACTATTTTTCTATGGTTTTTTTTTAAATTTGATGTTGATCAGTTTGTATAATTTGCATTTGAAATCTCCCAACCTGATACTAAAATGAACATGTTATGAATCCAGGGAGTTCACTTTAATATCAAGCTAGAAAACATTCACCATGACAATACAAGGTTTCTCAAACACATCAGGTCTAGGAGATTATTTTTGCTATAAATGATGTAGTTTGTATAATTAAATCTGGTGACTTATTCAGAATTTAGGTATGGATGATCTATCCTTGGAACAGCGCTCAGAACAGGAACAGAATACCTCCGTACACGGACTAGTGGCTGTTCTCTGGTACTGCATGTCAGTTCCTATTGTCGGGCATGGAGCATAACAAAATCTTTCTTTTTCTTTAAGCTGTTCATCTTACATATTTTGGAATACAGTATGTTAAGCCGAGTGGAAAGGCAATGATGGACAAACCAGTAAATCCCTTTACTACAGTGGTTTGTTCTGGAAAGTAAATGATAGCTCTTTGTGTTCACTAATAATTCACATATATGTGATAAAACTGTACAACCAGATTATGATATATTATTATGATAACTCCATAAAACAGCAAGCATGGAGCATGGCACAATTTATTTTTTAATACTTGGAAAAGAATACTTAACAAAAGAACCCCTGTTTGTATATATGTGACATGGACTTATCTCCCTCAACTATACAAACACATTAGAATTTCCTACAAAATATTAAAATACTCTACATTCTCAGCATTAATCTTTATTCTTAGGCTGGGAACACAGACAAGACGATCAATATAACATCAGGAGAGCCCCAAGATATCCATGTGAGCCTCCCTACAAGGGATAATCTATTACAGCTGTCAAGTCTAACAAAATACAAGAAATCTTGCAAATTCTCTACCAGTCATAAATCCCCAATCCTCGCATTTATTCACAGATAGCAAATCGAATCAATAAAAGATGAAAATCTATTCTCAATATTGATGGCAAGCCAACAGATGCACATAAAAATGAACCCGAGAGCATAAACAAGTCATTTTCTAAGAAGCTCCTATACATGGGTCAATAACATTCATCAAAGGCCATTTTTTAATATTGTTTAGTGGAGGGTACCATTTATATTTTACATATTTTTTCTATACATTTAGCATACTTTGTTGTCAGTGGTGATCCATTAACTGAGGATATCTTAACTTCACTGACATGGGACACAAAATAAAACATTTACAGCCTCATATGTATAGATAACAAGCATCCTCTGGAATTTGCCAAGACCTTTTTTTCCGTTGGATTCAGTATAAATCCTTCAGAAACACCTCAATGTTCCTTCATATATAATCGAAGGCAAACAAACACAAATTATGGCCACCTGAATCTATGATTCAAACATAGGAACAAGTTTCAAGATATCTCAGATTTTGGAAATGGTGTTCTTTTCCTTGATATACATTCTTAATTTTTTATCATTTGCTATCAGTCTTCCTTAGTCTTTTTAATTCATTTTTTTAGTACTGGAAAGTTTTCATGTTCACTTAAGTTGACTAAGTTTGAAGATTGGGTAAGCTTCAAAAATCATGGACGGCCTCATCTACAGAGAAGTCAAACTCCAGAGTAGCTGCACGTAATGCCCATTATGAAGCCTGGAATACTTCTAAGCCACCACTATTTACATTAGTTTAACAAGAAGCTCTTAAGACTGGCAGAACGCACCAAGTTTAAGATGGAATAGTATCAGGTGCGTTCGCAGTTCGGGGTCCACCGTGCAGGTGAAAACCTGCTGCTAGTGATGACGGATGATATGGCGGTACAATGTGAATACACACACGGGTTTACTTCACCCTGTGTGAAGGAAGCAAACCCTGTTGCATCACAGGGCCGCGGTACCGCACCAAGAGCGCAAGCAAGGAGTCTCAGTACTCAATCCCAAGACACAGGAATAGAGTGCATAAAAACCTCATGCGCTCGACACCGCTACTGGGGTGTCAGAGTGACAGAAATAAATGTATTAAAGATGCATGTGAGTGCGTGCGGATGCCACTAACCACCCAGGCTTGGGAAAGGAAAGCGCTGGGAAAGCGCACGGCACCGCACTGGCGGTCACAGCAACTAGATGCTGTAATGTGTGTTTCGTGCTGATGGCTTAGTCAGGTGCTGGATAGCTACCATCATTCGCGAACAGTCAACAACACTAGGAATGGGAATGATTTAGGAGCTTTCATCCATCGACATACATCCATCTACACACACACATTATATCAAGTCAATACTACCGCATGGCCGTGCGGTCATGCGCAGCTTATAGAGTTGCAGCACGTTCAGGACCTTTCAATAAAGGACCAATGGGAAGCCGCTACCGAAGTTTTGCACTTTCAGGACCTTCCTGGAGGACCAATGGGATGTGCTGCAGTACCTGAGCATGTGACCCTCGATCTCCAACGGGAGATCTTGCCCTGGGCATGCTCAGAAAGAGAAAAGCAGGACTTAGTCCCAAAAGCATCTGCTCGCCGCTGCCGAACACTGACTTCAATGGCAGAAGCAGGAAAAGCAGCAGTAACTCTTTGCACAGAGTGGGACTGAGCAAGACGCTGGGACCGACGTCTCCGCTGAGCAGACTCCACTGTGGCAGGAGAAGAATGGGAGACCACAGCGGAGATAGTCCGAGATTCCCCCTGTGCAGAGGCGGGAACTCGACCCCTAACAGAAGCAATATCACTTTGTTACCTAATGTATCAAGCTCACGTAACTCTATCCTTAACATGTACAAGACCTGACCCCCTTTTCAGAGCAGGCACATTTTGGGTGCATTTTTGTTTTTCCAAAATTTGGTTTTAAGAGCTATACATTTTTTTCTTGTTCAGATATTCAAATAATGTTAACATTTTTTTTTTCATTTTTATGTCACTGTCATAGTACCTCTATTTTTTTTCTTTTTTATGCTATTATTGGTAATATCAGTGAGAAAATAGGGAAATTTAGCATTTGTTTTCCGTTTTATAATTCTTTATTACTACACAGTGTAGCTAAAATACAACGCATTTAAAAAATTTTCTTCCCATTCTATAAAAATTATTTTTATATATTGAATGTGTTTTTTTATGGGGGCAGAGCTTGTTACAGTAAGTTTGATTAAAAATGCATTTCCATTTAAACTAATTTATTTTTCACCTGTTACTTTTATTAATATATTTTTAATTTATTTTGCCCATTGTTCCCCATATAACATTATAAAAACCTTTTGGGTAGCCCTTAAATATTGTAATTTTTTTAATCTTATTTCCCTTGTAACTGGGGCTGGTATATTGGCTCCAGTTACAAGGGTTATACAGCCTTGTGGCTGCATCGCTATACTATAGTATCTGGGTCTCCTATGACCCAGCAACTCATTCTCCTTTCATATACAGTACACATTGATCCTACTGTGTATAGAGGAGGGGAGCACCATCAGAGCTTCCTAATACTGTGTGCACAACGCTTCTTGGTATTATTTACCTTTTTTTCCGTAATGTGTCTTGTATTTGAATTGGTTTATATATGACTTTACTGTTAGCTCTAAATCAGAGGTCCCCAACTCCAGTCCTCAAGGCCCACCAACAGGTCATGTTTTCAGGATTTCCTTTGCATTGCACAGGTGATGCAATTATTACCTGGGCAAAACTAAGGAAATCCTGAAAACATGACATGTTGGTGGGCCTTGAGGACTGGAGTTGGGGACCTCTGCTCTAAATGATTGCTTTCGAGTCATAGCTTTACATTAGGGATCTTTTTTATTTTCCCTCTGGTATTTTACCATTTGTTGGATAGGAAGGTGCTCCTCCTATTTAAGGACTCTAGTGTGTGTTGCATTTATTTTTTATGACTTTTTAAACATTTTTAATTGTATTTTTCCTATACATCACTCACTGAAATTTGTCATTTTATTTGGATAATTATACGAAGGAAAGAAAGGTCTGTGTGTGCAGCTTTATTTAAGTGCAGCTTATTAAGTGCACAATAGAAATATACCACAAAAGTAATCCCACGGTCCTTCAATGCTACACCACCTTTGATCTAACCATCCATCTCTCTCATCCACATTTATGTCTCCTGCACCCTGATTAAAATAACACTCAAATATAATTGACACTATTGACTCCTATTTTCTGATTAAAATATCCCTCAAATCTGATTGACTCCAGTGATTCCAATTAACAACTCCATATCTGTTCATTTTTGGTATGTCTCCTGTTTCTAAATTAGATTATCCCTCAAATCTAACTGACACTATTACATCCAGTTCACACCTCCTTATCTGTCTTTTTTGGTATGTCTCCTGCTTTCTGATTAGAATATCCCTCAAATTAGTATGACTCTATTGATCCCAGTTTACTCCTCCATATATGTCTACTAGATTGTGGCCCGATTCTAACGCATCGGGTATTCTAGAATATGCATGTCCCCGTAGTATATGGACAATGATGATTCCAGAATTCGCGGCACACTGTGCCCGTCGCTGATTGGTCGAGGCAACCTTTATGACATCATCGTCGCCATGGCAACCATTATGACATCTACGTCGATACTGTGCCCGTCGCTGAATCAGAAACGTGAGATGTCTACGTCCTTTATGACATCATCGTCGCTGTGCCCGTTGCTGATTGGTAGAGGCCTGGCGGCCTCGACCAATCAGACGCGGGATTTCTACGTCCTTTATGACATCATCGTCGCTGTGCCCGTTGATGATTGGTAGAGGCCTGGCGGCCTCGACCAATCAGAGAGCTGGGATTTCCAGGACAGACAGACAGACAGACAGAAAGACAGACAGACAGACAGACGGAAAAACCTTTAGACAATTATATATATAGATTTTTGGTATGTCTCCTGTTTCCGCATTAGGATATCCCTTAAATCTGATTAACTCTATTGATTCCAGTTCCCACCTCTACATCTGTCTATTTTTGAAATGTGATTTTATCTTCTGCTGTTTAACTAGCATACGGTTTATATTAGCTTCTGTAACTTAGGGTACCGTCACACTATACGATTTACCTACGATCACGACCAGCGATACGACCTGGCCGTGATCGTTGGTAAGTTGTAGTGTGGTCGCTGGGGAGCTGTCACACAGACAGCTCTCCAGCGACCAACGATGCCGGTAACCAGGGTAAACATCGGGTTACTAAGCGCAGGACCGCGCTTAGTAACACGATGTTTATCCTGGTTACCAGCGTAAAAAAAAACAAACAGTACATACTTACATTCCGGTGTCTGTCCCTTGCCGTCTGCTTCCCGCACTCACTGACTGCCGGCCGTAAAGTGAAAGCACAGCACAGCGGTGACGTCACCGCTGTGCTCTGCTTTCACTTTACGGCCGGCAGTCAGTGAGTGCGGGAAGCAGACGGCAAGGGACCTGACGAACACCGGAATGTAAGTATGTACTGTTTTTTTTTTTTTACATTTACGCTGGTAACCAGGGTAAACATCGGGTTACTAAGCGCGGTCCTGCTCTTAGTAACCCGATGTTTACCCTGGTTACAAGCGAACGCATCGCTAGATCGGTGTCACACACACCGATCTAGCGATGACAGCGGGAGATCCAGCGATGAAAGAAAGTTCCAAACGACCTGCTACGACGTACGATTCTCAGCAGGATCCCTGATCGCTGCTGTGTGTCAGACACAGCGATATTGTATGTATATCGCTGGAACGTCACGAATCGTACCGTCGTAGCGACAAAAGTGCCACTGTGTGACGGTACCCTTAGTTTATCCCCTAATTTTATTCAAAACAGAACAGTTTATTGCTAGTGATGAGCGAGTATACTCATTACTCGAGATTTCTCGAGCATGCTCGGGTGCCCTCCGAGTATTCTTTAGTGCTTGGAGATTTAGTTTTTTCGCCAGATGATTTACAGCTACTAGCCAGCTTGATTACATGTGGAGATTCCCTAGCAACCAGGCAACCCCCACATGTACTTATGCTGGCTAACAGATGTAAATCATTCAGATGAGGTGATGAAAACTAAATCTCCGAGCAGTCATAAATACTCGGAGGACACCTGAGCGTGTTCGGGAAATCTGGCGTATCGATTATATTCGCTCATCACTATTTATTGCACATCATAAACTTTACAGCTCCAAAATGGAAACAGCCTTCTTCAGCAAACATGAATAAACAAAATATGTCCTTTCTTCAGCACATAATAATAATACTTATGTTTATATAGCGCTAACATATTCTGCAGCACTTTACAGTTTGCACACATTATCACCACTGTCCCCAATGGGGCTCACAATCTAAATTCCCTATCAGTTTGTCTTTGGAGTGTGGGAGGAAACTGGAGTACCCAGAGGAAACCCAGGTAAACACGGGGAGAACATACAAACTCCTTGCAGATGTTGTCCACGGTGGGATTTGAACCCAGGACTCCAGCGCTGCAAGGCTGCAGGTCTAACCACAGAGCCACCATACTGCCCACAAAAACAGTCATTTTCTCTTTTCTCTGGGTAAGGCTACTTTCACACTAGCATCGTACGACGCACGACGCAATGCATCGTGGCGACGTACCGACGCATGCTATGAAAGCGCAGCACAACGGGGGCAGCGGATGCAGTTTTACAACGCATCCACTGCCCCATTGTGAGCTCCGGGGAGGAGGGGCGGAGTTGCGGTGGCGCATGCGCGGTCGGAAATGGCAGACACAATGCACCAAAAAACGTTACATGCAACGTTTTTTGGTGCTGACAGTCCGCCACAACACAGCGCAACCATCGCACGACGGTTGCGACGTGTGGCAATGTGTCGCAATGCGTCGCTAATACAAGCCTATGGAGAAAAAATGCATCCTGCAAACAACTTTGCAGGATGCGTTTTTTTCTGCAAAATGACGCATTGCGACGTGCGTCGTGAGACGCTACTGTGAAAGTTGCCTAAGGCACAATGATTCAAAAGGTTGTCACCATCTTGGCGTCACAGGGAACTTTCAGGCTATATCACAGAGTATTCACCAGCTCTGTCTTTCTCCAGCTTCCACATACTACATGATCTGCTGAGCTAACCCAGCGGCCTGTTAACAGGCCTGTAAGACCCAGACTGGGGCATGGGAGCGACCGTTCCCACCCATGGTATGTGGTTGGTTTCCATTAAATCCTGGATCAAAATAAAATAAAAACCTTCTCAGTAGTCTAGCATTACTGGTACAGATTTCCTGGGACTTACATTACTGAGGCCAGTCACCTCAGTGGCACATCTAACATCCAAGACCAATTACAATTTATAAGAAATTATATTTTATAAAAAGAGAAACAACATAAATCAGTAATGATTGTAAAAGTCAATCATAGCTCAAAGCACTGAGGTGATCGGGAGGTTTTTGAAGACATTTTTGGAGTGTATAGTTCAAGTTCCAGTTTGGCACCCCCGGGGATTTACACATAAATCAAAGTTGTTGTTTTTTTTAATCAATAAAGCTACAGCTTTCATACTCCAATAGAAAATCACAAATTTATTTATTGAGGTCATATATAGGATAAAATACTAATTGTATTATATAAAAGACTTTAGACAAATAGGTTTTGCAATCCATAATGATAATCACATCTTTTTTGTCTAATTTTTTAATCCAAATTGAATTATCAGTTTGCAATGTTTTTCATACTATACTTTTTTTCAGGGACATTTTGCCATTTCTCATTTGTTTAATTAACAGCCACTTGGATTACATCCAAGAAGTTGTTCTTAATTCTTGGATCTAATCCACTTTTCACTCTACTTGATTTTGAAATGGTATCTGTAGTAACAAAGCATAATAAAATATATAGTATTTGTCTAACAGATTTATAAAAATAGGCTAAAAGTTTAATCCCAAATTGTATGTAAAAGCACTAAATGTTGTGCCTTATTTATGACTGCAACAGTGCAACAAGTTGGAGAAATGGCTTTGAATGTATTTACCAATGCTCTTAAGTTTAAGACCCATTCCAATACCAAAATGAGGCTGGTTGACAACCTGTGTGGATATCTAATATACAGTGAAATATATAATAATTAATGTTGAACGATACCTTCCGATATTCAAGGGTATCGGTATTGGATGGTATCGGCTGATATCCAAAAAATATTGGATATCGCCGATACCGATACCCGATACCAATGCAAGTCAATGGGACACAAATATCGGAAGGTATCCTGGATGGTTCCCAGGGTCTGAAAGAGAGGAAACTCTCCTTCAGGCCCTGGGATCCATATTCATGTAAAAAATAAAGAATAAAAATAAAAAATATGGATATACTCACCCCTCCGAAGGACCCTGGCTGTCACCGCTGCGAGCGTCTGCCTAGGTCTTTAAGAATGCAGTGAGTGAAGGACCTTCAATGACATCGCGGTGAGGTGAGTGGTCACCTGACCACTCACCTGACCGCGACGTCATCGAAGGTCCTTCACTCTCTGCATTCTTAAAGACCTAGGCAGACGCTCGCAGCGGTGACAGCCAGGGTCCTTCGGAGGGGTGAGTATATCCATATTTTTTATTTTTATTCTTTATTTTTTACATGAATATGGATCCCAGGGCCTGAAGGAGAGTTTCCTCTCCTCCAGACCCTTGGAACCATACGCACCGCACATGCCGATTCCGATTTCCGATATCGCAAAAATATCGGAACTCGGTATCGGAATTCCGATACAGCAAATATCGTCCAATACCCGATATTTGCAGTATCGGAATGCTCAACACTAATAATAATGTATCCTATAATTATAATACATCCTGAAACACTATTATAACACTATTATAAATATAGCAATACCATTTAATGTTCATAACGCCAGCTATCGGTAAACAGTAGAATTAAAATTAAAAAATCTAAAATAAAATTAAAAAATTTTCATGCGGTACAATGAGGAGGCTTACTTGATAGCTCAGCTAGTTAAGGACCCAATCTTTTGTCATCGTCTTTCAAATTCAAAAATTCATGCCAAATCTACCTGTATGCTGCTCATTAAACTCTGTTCAGCATTTTTATGTGACCTAGTCCGTAATAGGAACCAGCTTTCTAAGGGAACTTTAAGCTGCCGATCTTGATGATTTGTGTGCCCACGTGCATTCAATATAACAGAGCATACCTCAGACAACCAAATTTACAGCATACCAAGGCATGTAAGTGCATGAATTTCTGAGTGGGGTGCTCATTCTCAATACTGAATAAATGCTTAATACTAAGTGAGTAGAGATGTTTTGAAAATATTGTTTCCATTTTTCAATAATTTGCATATCTTAGCATGTGTATCAAAGCCTTGTAGGACTCAGTTAATACTAGCATTGCACCTGGCTAGCTTTGACTAAGAACCAGGAAATGGACCCACTTTGAGTCAGTATGCTGGTGGTAGAGCAGAGTGGAGTATATTGAAGCTGGTGAATGACCAATCAAAAATATGAGCTTTAATTGGGAGAGAGAGAGAGGCCAGGGTCTCTCTCTGAATGGAGATTGAATGGATCAGCTAGGAAAGCTGAGCAGTCTGTGTGTTGGAGCCATAGAGTAACATTTGAAAGCTGCAGTCTCTTGAGTGTTAACTGCTTCTAGAGCTCTGACTAAAGGGAATATCGGGATGGGTAAGACCTATCTTTTCAGTCAGTGGGTGACAGGACTGTAATTTGCTCAGGTGAGCCCACACTGACACATATCTGCCTAATGATTGAACTGTTTATTTCCTATTATATATTTGTGCCCAGAAGAGGCTGTTTTGGTTATGACTCCCTTTGAGTTTTATGACTACAATAAAACTGCCTTGCCTGTGTGAACATTACCTATTGCCTACCTGAGAGTATGACTCCAGTCCCAACAAATGTTTATCAATCTTAAAATTTTCATAATTTCATATCTCTTCATCTTGGTGTTTTATTTCAATGTTTAGTAAGTATTTTTCACCAAAGATGTTATTCCCCTTTGCCCTAATCCCTGTTTTTCTGCCACTCCTTCTCTCCCAACACTATGAGGAATTTACACATGCCTGCACAGCCATAATCACTTACTTTAATTCATAGCTGTGTATAAAATGATGTATTATAATGTTTAAGGTATACACTCACTCAATAAGCATAATCAGATACTGCCACTACTAAAGAAAGATTAAACAATGATGGTATTTCTACAATAGACATATTGCAAAGAACAAAACGTTGCTAGGCTTCCAGCGAATTAATTTTCTTCTTGGTTTCATAGTTATTGTCTCAGCTCTGTGTCCAAAGAAGTCTCAGTGGCAATATACATGGATGTGCCCTGTGCACCTTTGACATCATATGACAGGGTTCTCTTCATTAAAGGTAAAATGGGTAACATAACCTATATATTACCTAATCTGTATGCTCCAAACTATTCTCAAGTCAATTGGTTAATAAATGTCTTGTCTAACCTAAGGGCCTTTGCTGAAGGTGGAGATCTGAACATCACGTAAGTTCAACTTATTAATGCATCCAAGAAGTGTTCTGCAATTTCACTCGCAGCACTAACAAGTGTCAAACATGAGTTATGTGAACTTGGTCTGGTGGATGCTTAGAAAATAATTGCTCCTACAACTAGAAACTCCATATTTTACTCTTCCACACAGACTGCATCAAATATTTGAGTAGTCTCTATTTAATTGTCAATGGAGAGTTTGCACTCTTCAATGTGCAAAGGCAATAAACGGATCACAGCTTCCCATCACTCTTTTAATATGCCCTCTCCAATATGAAGCAGACCCAAAAGAACTTCTCGGGTCAATCACAGCCAGATATCTACAGTAAGAGACACTGCTTTCAAATTGGGTTTGCAGGAGGTTGTGAATACCCAATACTACATCATAGGGCTGATGACGAACATGACCCAACAAATACAGGATTCTAAGACACTATTTTCCATGACATTGAGAATGATTTTTATAGCGTTACTGGGACTTTATGTAGCAAATAATTGTTACTTTTCAGTATTCAGCCCCATAATGCTATTTTCCAAACCAAAGTTAAAGTTAGCTGAACTCTACACCCTTACTTTCCAATAGATAATGGGACCAGACATGGCTTTCCACTGTCCCCATCCTTTTTCACTCTCACAATGGAGACTCTTGCCGCAACTGAGACAAGACTATACTACTGAAGGCTCTCATGTCTGTTGCATTGGCGGACAATTAACATTTAATAATTGCTTATCTCAATTAAAGTGTTTCACAGGCTCAATATATTTTTCAGATTTTTACATACATTAGCACTTACATTCAATATCTGGATTTAATTTCATCTCTGCTTGGATATGCTAGCTATGGCCTCACGGAAGAGCTAATCTTTCATGTGGCCTCAATCTTCAATCTTCAATATCTTATCTAGAGATATAACTCCTTAAAAACTCATGCTTATGCTCACGGCTCTCCTTCCTAAAAGCAATTTTTGTACTTATGAGACAACTTTTACCAAACTTCCTTTGGAATCAGAATTGACTGTGATTGTCCTTCAGGTTTTTAAAAGAAAATTCAAGGAGGCATGGGTCTCTCATGTACAGTGGCATATAAAAGTATGGTAACCTGTGGTCAAAATTACTGTTATTGTGAACAGTTAAGTAAGTTGAAGATTAAATGATATCTTACAGGCCTTAATTTAATTAAAAATGACACATTTCCTTTGTAGTCAAGGCAAAAATATATATATATATATATATTCATTGCCATTTTTAATATTTTAAAAATTACGAAAAGGAAAATGGGTCAATGCAAAAGTTTGGGCAACCATGGAGATTGTTGTGCTCAGACAGCTTAGACCAAGGTTTCAGACTTTAATTAGGCTGTTAGGTTTATGGGTTGTTCATCATCATCATTTGAATAGTCCAGGTAATGTACATTTCCAAGTTTTATAAAAACCCAGCCTCCTCTAATCTTTTGCCAAAAAATAGCAGCCATGGGTTCTTCTATGCAGCTACCCAGCATTCTGAAAATGAAAATGGAGGAGACTCACAAAACAGAAGAAGGCTATAAGATGAAAGTAGAGTGTTTTCAAGTTGCCCTTTCCTCAGTTCAAAATGTAATTAAGAAATGGCAGTTAACAGGCACAGTGAGTGTCTAGATAAGGTCTTGAAGACCAAGCAACATTTCATTGAGAACTTCTCATAGGATTGCTAGGGATTAGTGTTGAGCATTCCGATACCGCAAGTATCGGGTATCGGCCGATATTTGCAGTATCGGAATTCCGATACCGAGTTCCGATATTTTTGTGATATCTGGAATCGGTATCGGGATGAAGATTGATGTGTAAAATAAATAATAAAAATAAAAAATATTGATATACTCACCCTCGGACGCGCCCTGGTTGTAACCGCTGCAACCGCCATGCTTCTGTTCCTAAGAATGAGCGCGTGAAGGACCTTCGATGACGTCACGGCTTGTGATTGGTCGCGTGAGCGGTCACATGAGCGTTCACGCGACCAATCACAAGCCGCGGCGTCATGGAAGGTCCTTCACCCCCTCATTCTTAGGAACGGAGGCTGCCGGTTAGAACCAGGGCGTGTCCGAGGGTGAGTATATTCCTATTAGGGATATACTCACCTTCGGACGCGCCCTGCTTCTTTCCGGCAGCCTTCCTTCCTAAGAATGAGCGTGTGAAGGACCTTAGATGATGTCGTGGCTTGTGATTGGTCACGTGACTGCCCATGTGACCGCTCACACGACCAATCACAAGCCGCGACGTCACCGCAGGTCCTTCACGCGCTTATTCTTAGGAAGGAAGGCTGCCGGTTAGTACCAGGGCGTGTCCGAGGGTGAGTATATCAATATTTTTTATTTTGATTCTTTATTTTACACTTAAAGGGAACCTGTCACCCCGTTTTTTGATATTGAGATATAAATACTGTTAAATAGGGCCTGCGCTGTGTGTTACTATAGTGTATGTAGTGTACCCCGATTCCCCACCTATGCTGAGAAATAACTTACCAAAGTCGCCGTTTTCGCCTGTCAATCAGGCTGGTCAGGTCGGGAGGGCGTGTTCACAGCGCTGGTTCTTCCTCAGCTTTACGTTGGTGGCGTAGTGGTGTGCGCCTGTTGAAGTGACTAATCCACTGTGGGCACGTGAACAAGCAGCGCGCGATCTGCGCTGTCATCCCTTTCGTCGGTGGGGGCGGCCATCTTCCTGGGGCCGCGCGTGCGCAGATCGAGTGCTCTGCTGCACGGGGCTTCAGGAAAATGGCCGCGGGATGCCGCGCGTGCGCATTAGAGATCGCGGCGGCCATTTTCCCAAAGCCGAGTTTGCATCTCGGCTTTGGGAAAATGGCCGCCGCGATCTCTAATGCGCATGCGCGGCATCCCGTGGCCATTTTCCTGAAGCCCCGTGCAGCAGAGCACTCGATCTGCGCACGCGCGGCCCCAGGAAGATGGCCGCCCCCACCGACGAAAGGGATGACAGCGCAGATCGCGCGCTGCTTGTTCACGTGCCCACAAGTGGATTAGTCACTTCAACAGGCGCACACCACTACGCCACCAACGTAAAGCTGAGGAAGAACCAGCGCTGTGAACACGCCCTCCCGACCTGACCAGCCTGATTGACAGGCGAAAACGGCGACTTTGGTAAGTTATTTCTCAGCATAGGTGGGGAATAGGGGTACACTACATACACTATAGTAACACACAGCGCAGGCCCTATTTAACAGTATTTATATCTCAATCTCAAAAAACGGGGTGACAGGTTCCCTTAAAATATGGATTCCGATACCGATTCCCGATATCGCAAACATATCGGAACTTGGTATCGGAATTCCGATACCAGATTCAGAAGATTGCCGACCTCATGGCTGACCCCACACAGGGGTCGGGTTGGGTTTCATGAAACCAGACTTTGCCAAAAGTCGTCGACTTCTGAAAATGGCCGACCTGTTTCGCTCAACCCTAGTCTCAAGGACCTCTATGGTTACAATGTACAAGCATCGCCGACCTCCGATCATGTGACGGGGGTCAGCGATGCCGTCATTTCCGGCCGCCCGGCCGGATGCGGTAGTTAAATGCCGCTGTCTGCGTTTGACAGCGGCATTTAACTACTTAATAGGCGTGGGCAGATCGCGATTCTGCCCGCGCCTATTACGGGCACATGTCAGCTGTTCAAAACAGCTGACATGTCCCGGCTTTGATGCGGGCTCACCGCCGGAGCCCGCATCAAAGCGGGGCTTCTGACCTCGGATGTACTATCCCGTCCGAGGTCAGAAAGGGGTTAAGGGTGTGCATGTTTATGAAACCACATTATTTACATTTTTTCTTTTTATGCCTGAAAAGTTTTTTATTTGGTGACATTAAAGGTGGAAAAAGTTCTGAAATTATTCTTCTTAGGATGATTTTTATATATGATAAAAACTTGGCATTTGAACAGGGGTGTACAGACTTTTTTTTATATCCACTGCATATCATTTTCTTAATTATATCCTACAATGTTCAGTATATCGCGTTTCATCTGTTAGAAGTTGTAACTTTCTTAAAAAGATTTTAAAGACAAATCATAGCTTCTACTCCATTTACATACACTGTGAACTATTGAATGTACTCAGTGTGATCCAACTGAACCCTCCACATCCCATTCTGACAAGGACAGCTACAGAGTGAATTCAGAGCTATCATCGCACCTCTTACAATCAAACCGCATTCATCCCATGCCACACTCAAGTGCCTGTTATATCTGTAGGGAGCTTTTCATGAACAACTACCCGAGGAAAGAAAATTCCCTTCCTTACGTGTGTTTTCTATTGATGCTGCCATTCTTAAAAGATCATTTTACATGTAAGTGTCTGAACACAGCTCTCAGAGAAATGTTAATGGATGTGCTTTAGTGATTTTTCCGTTGCCTAATGTTTGAACTATCCACTTCATTCTCTAAGTAGTAAAGGCAGCGCCAGGAAAGAAATCTACATAGATTATTAGAAAAGGAGCAGTCTACATGTGAATGGAGTGAGCATTAGATGAAATATGAAAACACTTTTTTGTCATGTTTTACTTGTTTATGTTGCATTATGATATTTATAATATAGCTTTTAAAATATTGCATCAGTGTATAATTGATGAAGGGGGTGGTCAACCTAGACAACCCTGACAATCAGTAAAATAATATACCAGCGGTGTAAACTCAAACACAGCAGTCAATTTACCCCCAATGTCCCACACAGCGATAACTATATACATGGGAATACACAATAAAAAAGCAGAGCTCACAGACACACTAAGAGGATTTAGAAACCCTCCAAAACTATTTCTTTTATCAAAAAAACACCAGTAAAAAGGGAAAGATGTGAACAACGCCGAATACAGACTATTATCATTTTTTGTGCACTGATATACCAAGCAACCATACACTAGATTGAAAGTGGTTGTTTCATCGGGATTGCTGCACCTGTGTTACCGCCATCTTTAATTGGGTCCACTGCACCCTGATAGCGCATTTATTTGGAGGCCTGGGCACGTAAACACATCAAACTATGTCTAATAGTGTAATTACACCAAATAAAAGATGTTCCACCAAAAAAATGCCCGTTTTTAGGAAATAGTTATTTTTCCCATAATATTAAATTTTGGAGCTTTTTTTTCCAAATCTGTTGTTTTGTGGCAGCTATGGTTCTGTTATAATTTAACCGCTTCATGGCCACCAACGGTAGATAGACGTCGGCGCTAGTAGGGCTTTGTGCAGTGCCGACGTTTCTCTACGATTGGTGGTCCTGCAGCGCTCAGGACCCCCAGGGTCCTGCAAGCGCTGTGATTCCTGTGCAGAGTTGTTGCTCTGCCAGGTAACAATAGATCAGGTGACAATAGATCAGGTCCCAATGATGTTAATGCTTTGCTGTCGCGGCATCTAGAAGATAGCAGAGGGAGACTTCTGCTATACTCACCTCTCTGACGCCCCCCCTCTGGTCATGAGATCTGATCACATCACGGTGGATCCCCCATTGCCATGGCAGCTGAAAGTCATGTGATGATTTCCAGCTATGGTGGCTTGTTAGGCTCAGCCTGCAGCTGAGTCTAACAAGCGTTTTCACAGTGTATCACTGACAAGTCTCTTGCAATGCTATACATGGGTTTTGCATTGTAAGAGACCTGTGTTCAGACAAGTAAAAATTGAAGTCTCATACAGGGACAAAGTAAAAAAGAAAAAAAAGTAAAAAATATGTTTTAAAACTATTAAAAAAATCACAAAATAAATAAAAAAAAGATTAAACCAATAAATAGATATACAGTATATACACTGTGTGCAGAATTATTAGGCAAGTTGTATTTTGATCACATGATTCTTTTTATACATGTTGTCCTACTCCAAACTGTTCAGGCTTGAGAGCCAACTACCAATTAAGTAAATCAGGTGATGTGCATCTCTGTAATGAGGAGGGGTGTTGTCTAATGACATCAAAACCCTACATAAGGTGTGCTTAATTATTAGGTAACTTCCTTTCCTTTGGCAAAATTGGTCAGTAGAGAGATTTAACGGGCTCTGAAAAATCTAAAATTGTGAGATGTCTTGCAGAGGGATGCAGCAGTCTTGAAATTGCCAAGCTTTTGAAGCGCGATCACCGAACAATCAAGCGTTTCATGGTAAATAGCCAACAGGGTCGCAAGAAGCGTGCTGGGCAAAAAAGCGCAAAATAACTGCCCATGAATTGAGGAAAATCAAGTGTGAAGCTGCCAAGATGTCGTTTGCCACCAGTTTTGCCATATTTCAGAGCTGCAACGTTACCGGAGTAACAAAAAGCAGAAGGTGTGCGACACTCAGGGACATGGCCAAGGTAAGGAAGGCTGAAAAACGACCACCTTTGAACAAGAAACATAAGATAAAATATCAAGACTGGGCAAGGAATATCTTAAGACTGACTTTTCAAAGGTTTTAGGGACTGATGAAATGAGAGTGACTCTTGATGGGCCAGAGGTTGGATCAGTAAAGGGCAGAGAGCTCCACTCCGATTTAGATGCCAGCAAGGTGGAGGTGGGGTACTGGTATGGGCTGGTATCATCAAAGATGAACTTGTGGGACCTTATCAGGTTGAGGATGGAGTGATGCTCAACTCCCAGACCTACTGCCAGTTTCTGAAAGACAACTTCTTCAAGCAGTGATACAGGAAGAAGTCGGTATCGTTCAAGAAAAACATGATTTTCATGAAGGACAATGCTCCATCACATGCCTCCAACTGCTCCACAGCGTGGCTGACCAGTAAAGGTCTCAAAGGAGAAAAAATAATTACATGGCCCCTTTGTACACCTGATCTGAACCCCATAGAGAACCTGTGGTCCCTCATAAAATGTGAGATCTACAGGGAGGGAAAACAGTCCACCTCTCGGAACAGTGTCTGGGAGGCTGTGGTGGCTGCTGCACGCAATGTTCATCGTAAACAGATCAAGCAACTGAGAGAATCTATGGATGGAAGGCTGTTGAGTGTTATCATGAAGAAAGGTGGCTATATTGTTTTGCATGTCATTGGGGTTTTGTTTTTGCATGTCAGAAATGATTATTTATAAATTTTGTGCAGTTATATTGGTTTACTTGCTGAAAATATACAAGTGAGCTGGGAATATATTTGGTTTTTATTAAGTTGCCTAATAATTCTGCACAGTAATAGCTACCTGCACAAACAGATATCCTCCTAAGATAACCAAATCTAAAAAAAAAAACACTCCAACTTCCAAAAATATTAAGCATTGATACTTATGAGTTTTTTGGGTTGATTGAGAACATAGTTGTTGATCAATAATAAAAATAATCCTCTAAAATGCAACTTGCCTAATAATTATATATATATATATATATATATATATATATATATATATATATATATATATACAGTTATGACCAAAAGTATTGACACCCCTGCAATTCTGTCAGATAATACTCAGTTTCTTCCTGAAAATGATTGCAATCACAAATTCTTTGGTATTATTATCTCCATTTAATTTGTCTTAAATGAAAAAAACACAAAAGAGAATGAAGCAAAAATCAAAACATTGATCATTTCACACAAAACTCCAAAAATAGGCCAGACAAAAGTATTGGCACCCTCAGCCTAATAGTTGGTTGCACAACCTTGAGCCAAAATAACTGCGACCGACCACTTCCGGTAACCATCAATGAGTTTCTTACATTGCTCTGCTGGAATTTTAGACCATTCTTCTATGGCAAACTGCTCCAGGTCCCTGATATTTGAAGGGTGCCTTCTCCAAACTGCCATTTTTAGATCTCTCCACAGGTGTTCTATGGGATTCAGGTCTGGACTCATTGCTGGCAACCTTAGAAGTCTCCAGTGCTTTCTCTCAAACCATTTTCTAGTGCTTTTTGAAGTGTGTTTTGGGTCATTGTCCTGCTGGAAGACCCATGACCTCCGAGGAAGACCCAGCTTTCTCACACTCGGCCCTACATTATGCTGCAAAATTTGTTGGTAGTCTTCAGACTTCATAATGCAATGCACACGGTCAAGCAGTCAAGTGCCAGAGGCAGCAAAGCAACCCCAAAACATCAGGGAACCTCCACCATGTTTGACTGTAGGGACCATCTTTTTTCTCCTGTAAACTCTATGTTGATGCCTTTGCCCAAAAAGCTCTAGTTTTGTCTCATCTGACCAGATAACATTCTTCCAAAATGTTTTAGGCTTTTTCAAGTAAGTTTTGGCAAACTCCAGCCTGGCTTTTTTATGTCTCGGGGTAAGAAGTGGGGTCTTCCTGGGTCTCCTACCATACAGTCCCTTTTCATTCAGACGCTGACGGATAGTACGGGTTGACACTGTTGTACCCTCGGACTGCAGGGCAGCTTGAACTTGTTTTGATGTTAGTCAAGGTTCTTTATCCAACATCCGCACAATCTTGCATTGTAATCTCTTGTCAATATTTATTTTCCGTCCACATCTAGGGACATTACCCACAGTGCCATGGGCTTTAAACTTCTTGATGACACTGCGCACGGTAGACACAGGAACATTCAGGTCTTCGGAGATGGACTTGTAGCCTTGAGATTGCTCATGCTTCCTCACAATTTGGTTTCCCAAGTCCTCAGACAGTTCTTTGGCCTTTTTTCTTTTCTCCATGCTCAATGTGGTGCACACAAGGACACAGGACAGAGGTTGAGTCAACTTTAATCCATGTCAACTGGCTGCAGGTGTGATTTAGTTATTGCCAACACCTGTTATGTGCCACAGGTAAGTTACAGGTGCTGTTAATTACACAAATTAGAGAAGCAGCACATGATTTTTCAAACAGTGCCAATACTTTTGTCCCCCCCCTTTTATGTTTGGTGTGGAACTATATCCAATTTGGCTTTAGGACAATTCTTTTGTGTTTTTTCATTTAAGACAAATTAAATGGAGATAATAATAACAAATAATTTATGTTTGTAATCATTGTCAGGAAGAAACTGAGTATTATCTGACAGAATTGCAGGGGTGTGAATACTTTTGGATATATATATATATATATATATATATATATATGCTATATATATATATATGCATATATATATATATATATATATATATATATATATATATATATATATATATATATATATATATATATATATATATATATATATATATATAGAAACAAAAAAGTAAACATATTTGGTATGACCGCGTCCGGAAAGAGCCAACCTAAAAAATGGTCATACTTGTTCACTACTTCAGTGCACACCGTAAAAAAAAAAAAAAAAAAAAGGAGCAAACACCTTTGCTATTTTATTATGCTGCCAAACAAAAAGTAGAATAACACGTGATCAAAAAGTCATATGAAAATAAAAATGGTAGCTATGGAAACGTCATCTTGTACCGCAGAAATCAAGTCACCATATAGCTCCAACAACGGAAAAATCAAAAATTTATAGCTTTCAGAATAAAGCGATGCAAAAACAATTATTTTTGCTATAAAATAGTTTTTTTATTGTGAAAAAGAGGCAAAAAAATATAAATGTGGTATCGCTGTAATCGTACTAACCTGAAGAATAAAGCTGCCTTAATAATTTTACTATACACGGAATGTCAGTAATAAAAAAAATAATCCTGAATTCCTTGTGTTTGATCATTCTGTCTCCCAAAAATCTGAGTAGAAAACCATCCAAAATGTCATGTGCCGGAAAATGGCTCCAATAAAAACATCAGCTCGACCTGCAAAATACAACCCGTCAAATGACTCTGTCGGCAGATATATGGAAAAATTATAGCTCTTCATATTTGGTGATGCAAGTTTTTGCAATAAAAAGCGTTTTTTAGTATTTGACAGCAGCCAAACATAAAAAACCCGATATAAATCTGGTATCATTGTAATCGCACTGACCCGAAGAATAAAGTGGTCTAATCACTTATACTGCATGTCAAATGAAGTAAAAAATAAATAAAACCAATTCTTCACATGCTGTTGATTTTTCCATTCTGCCTCCCCAAGATCGCAGTAAGGCTCCTGTCAGATTAATCTGATCAGTTTCTATGCAGAGGTAAGTTCCGAACTGGACCAAGGGATCCCAGTGGATGTAGTGTATATGGACTTTTAAAAAGCTTTTGATACGGTGCCACACAAAAGGTTGATACATAAAATGACAGTAATGAGGATAGGGGAACATATGTGTAAGTGGGTTAAGAGCTGGCTCAGATATATTAAACAAAGGATGGTTACTAATGGTGCACGTTTGGACTGGGTCGCGGTTAGCAGTGGGGTACCACAGGGGTCAGCATTGGGCCCTCTTCTTTTTAACATAAATATTAATTACCTTGTAGGGGGCATACATAGCAGAATTTCAATATTTGCAGATGACACTAAACTCTGCAGGGTAATCAAGACAGAGGAGGACAATTTTATATTACAGGATGATTTATGTAAACTAGAAGCTTGGGCTGATAAATGGTAAATGAGCTTTAATGGGGATAAATGTGAGGCCATGCACTTGGGTAGAAGTAATAAGATGTATAATTATGTGCTTAATTCTAAAACTCTGGGCAAAACCGTCAATGAAAAAGACCTGGGAGTATGGGTGGATGACAAACTCATATTCAGTGGCCAGTGTCAGGCAGCTGCTACAAAGGCAAATAAAATAATGGGATGCATTAAAAGAGGCATAGATGCTCATGAGGAGAACATAATTTTACCTCTATACAAGTCACTAGTTCGACCACACTTAGAATACTGTGCACAGTTCTGGTCTCCGGTGTATAAGAAAGACATAGCTGAACTGGAGCGGGTGCAGAGAAGAGCGACCAAGGTTATTAGAGGACTGGGGGGTCTGCAATACCAAGATAGGTTATTACTCTTGGGGCTATTTAGTTTGGAAAAATGAAGACTAAGGGGTGATCTTATTTTAATGTATAAATGTATGAGGGGACAGTACAAAGACCTTTCTGATAATCTTTTTAATCATACACCTGAGACAGGGACAAGGGGGCATCCTCTACGTCTGGAGGAAAGAAGGTTTAAGCTTAACAACAGACGCGAATTCTTTACTGTAAGAGCAGTGAGACTATGGAACTCTCTGCCGTATGATGTTGTAATGAGTGATTCATTACTTAAATTTAAGAGGGGACTGGATACCTTTGTGAAAAGTATAATGTTACAGGATATATACACTAGATTCCTTGATAGGGCTGTGATCCAGGGAACTAGTCTGATTGCCGTATGTGGTGTCGGGAAGGATTTTTTTCCCAATGTGGAGCTTACTCTTTGCCATATTTTGCCTTCCTCTGGATCAACATGTTAGGGCATGTTAGGTTAGGCTATGGGTTGAACTAGATGGACTTAAAGTCTTCCTTCAACCTTAATAACTATGTTACTATGTTACTATGATGCACATTTATCCCGGGCACTGCGCTGAGCGCTTACACCGGAGTTTTCATGCAAATCTCTTAAATACGTGATTCAGACGGAAGCCCAGGTGGATGATTCCTTATAATGAGGCAGATGGAGGCACTGTAAACACCATAAGACCTGTGATCCGGCGGTGTCCGTCTTTTAGTCATACATAAAAGCGCAGTCAGCTAGTTTTGTGCACCTCTAAAAAGAAGGACACCGCTGAACATAAGCCAGATGGAGTCCAGTGTAACTCTGCTGCCTCATTATAGTGAATGGATTTGGGGTTTCATTGGTCATGTCACTCAGAGATTTAGATAGTGTTAGGACTGGCGGAATGCACCAAATATAAATAAGAGGCGATATAAGATGTGTTTGCAGTCCGGGGTCCACCGTGCAGAGAAGACACCTGCTGCTCGGTAATGGTGGACTATATGCGATATTAAGAGAAGACCCACATGGGGTAGCTTCACCCGGTATGAGCGAACCCTGTTGCATCACAGGGCCACGATACCGCACAGAGAGCGCAACCAAGGAGTCACAGAAATCTTCCCAAAAGACTCAGGGTCAGAGTTCCTCGAGACCTCTTGCGCTCAAAACTACTATAGTGGTGTCAGGAGTAAACTAAACTTAAAATAGATTTAGCGCACTGGGTGCGTGCAGCGCTGCTCAGGCAGACACCACTAACCGCTCAAACTAGGGACAAGTAAGCATACTGGTTGCGCATGGTGCCACACTGGCTAACGCTGCTGATAGACTCTATAGATTGTGCCTGGTGGTGGATGAAACTAACTGGCGCTAGACAGCTCCAACATTCGTGAGCATTCAACAACACTAGTGATGGGAATGATTTGGAGCTTTCACCAGAGCAGGCATTCATCCACACACACACAGAATAACTGATTTATACTAGCGCATGGCCGTGCGGCCATGCAAACATTTTATAGCTGTAGCTCTCCAGGACCTTCCTAGTGATCCAATAGGAGCCACTACAGGACCTGAGCATGTGACCCCCGACCTCCAAAAAGAGGTCGACCCGTGGGAATGCTCAGTAGGGAAGAAGCAGGACATAGTCCCTGGAACATCTGCTCACCACTGATCAGTGCTGGCTACAAGGGCTGAGCCTGGAAAGGCAGCAGTAACCAATTGCACAGTATTAGCTTGAGCCAAACATTGGGATCAACGTCTCTGCTGAGCAATTTCCACTGTGGCTGGAGGAGAAAGGGAGACCGCAGTGGACATGGTTCAAGATTCCCCCTGTGCAGCGGCGGGAACTTGACACCTATCAGATAGATACCCCAAAGTAAGTGCTCAGCGTAGAGCGCCAGTTACTGTAAATGTGATCCCAAACATTATGTAAAATGTTCCCAATAAAAGCTTCCACTTGATCCACAAAAAAAGCAAGTCCTCACTCAGATCCATGATCTGTTAACAGAAATATAGGGGGATTCCACATTACTGGTAGTACAAAGGCTCTGGAAAAGTGTTATGGCTACTCACCCCCTGAAATAAATTCTGTGCTGCCCCCTTCCTTCTGAGCCCCACAGTGTACCTAAACCACATATACCAACCACATGTTTGGCATTGCTGTAGTGATGAGAGCCCCCCTAATTTATGGGTTCATGTATTGAGAAGCATGGGCTGGGCATAACGTACGGGTGACTGCAACTTACTGGTCACTACAGCGTACTGGTCACTACAACGGCAGTTTGCATTTTTCACTCAGCTACATCCACTGCTGCCGGTTTCTGGAAAACACTTATGGAGTCAAAATCATCACTACACATGTAGATAAATTCCTAAAAGGGTATAATTTCCAAACTAGGGTCACTTGAGGGTGGATTCTGCTTTTCTGGCATTTAGGACCTCTTTATATAGAGTCTGGAAACTATTCTGTAATAATTTGTTCTCCAAGAGTCAAATAGCACTCTGTCCATCCAGAGTTTGCTGTGTGGCTAAGCAGTACTGTACGGCCATATATGAGGTATTGCCAAGTTCAGAAGAAATTGTGTAACACATTTTGGCACCATTTTTCCCATTTCCCAGTGAGAAAATGTAAAATCCGGGGCTAAAACAATTTTTTTGCGGTAAAAATGTAATTATTTTCTTCACTGCCCAAAGGTATCAAATTCTGTGACACCTGTGTTGTCAATATGATCAATGCACCCCCAGATGAACTCACTGAGAGGAGTAGCTTGTAAAATGGGGTCACTTACTAGGGTTTCTGCTGTTCTGGCACCTCAGGGATTCTGCCAATGAGACATGGTTCCCTCAAATCAATGCACTGTAATGGCGCTCCTTCCCTTTCATGCCCTGCCATGGTCTCAGACAGTAGTTTTCCACCACATACTGGATATTGGCATACTCAGGAGAAATTGCACAACAAACTTTGGAGTCCATTTTTTCTTGCTACCCTTGTGAAAATAAAAAAGTGGGGGCTAAAATAGCATTTTTGTGGTAAAAATGTTATTTTTTGTTTTGATGGCCAATATTATAAAATTCTGTGATGCCCCTGGAGGTTCAAGGTGCTCACAAGACATTTAGATATGTTTCTTTAAGGGTCTAGTTTCCAAAATGGGTCACTTATTGATAGTTTCCATTGTTTAGTCACGTCAGGTGCTCTCTAAATCCAACATGGCGCCTGCTATGGATTCCAGCATATTTTACATTCAAAGTCAAATGGCGCTCCTTCCCTTCCGAGCCCTGCCGTGCGCCCAAACAGTAGTATTCCCCCATAGATGGGGTATCAGCGTGCTCAGGAGAAATTGTATAACAAATTGTATGGTGCAATTTCTCCTGTTACCTTTATGAAAATGCAAAATATGGAGCTAAAAATATTTTTATCGGAAAAATGTTATTTTGTTTATTTCCGCGGTTCTACATCATAAACTTCTGTGAAGCACCTGTGGGTTCAAGGTGTTCAATATGCATCTAGATAAGTTCCCTAAGGGGTCTAGTTTTCAAAATGGTGTCACTTGTTGGGGGTTTCCACTGTCTAGACACATCAGGGGCTCTCCAAACGCAACAAGGAGGCCACTAATTATTCCAACATATTTTACATCAAAAATGTCAAATGGCGCTCCTTCCCTTCCGAGCCTTGTGTTCATCCAAACAGTAGGATTACCCCACATATGGGGTATCAGCATGCTCAGGAGAAATTGCACAACAAACGGTGTGGTGCAATTTCTCCTGTTACCTTTATAAAATGCAAAATATGCTTTTATTTCCATGGTTATAAAGTTCTGCAAAGCACCTGTGGGCTCAAGGTGCACAGTACACATCTAGATAAGTTCCCTAAGGGGTCTAGTTTCCAAAATCGCTTCACTTGTTGGAGGGGCTCTCCAAATGCGACATGGAGGACGCTAATTATTCCATCATACAGTAGTTTACATTCAAAAAGTCAAATGGCGCTCCTTCCCTTTCGAGCTCTGCCATGCAACCAAACAGTAGATTTCCCCCACATATTGGGTATTTACATGCTCAAAAGTAAATGCAAAACAAAATTTGTGGTCCATTTTCTCCTGTAACTCTTGAAAAAGTAAAAAAAAATAGGTCAAGAGGAAAATTTGTGCAAAAGAAAAGTAAATGTTTATTTTTTCCTTCCACAGTCCATTCATTCCTGTGAAGCACCTGAAGGGTTAATAAACTTCTTGAATGTGGTTTTGAGCACCTTGAGGCATGCAGTTTTTAGAACGGTGTCTTTTTACGGTATTTTCTTTACTATTCACCCTTCAAAATTACTTCAAATGTGAAGTGGTCCCTAAAAAAATGGTTTTGTAAAATTTGTTGAAAAAATGAAAAATCGCTGGACAACTTTTAACCCTTATAACGTCCTAACAAAAAAACATTTTGTTCAAAAATTGTGCTGATGTAAAGTAGACACGTGGAAAATGTTATTTATCAACTATTTTGTGTGACATGACTCTCTAGTTTAATGGAATAAAAACTAAAAGTTTGAAAATTGCAAAGTTTTCTAGATTTTCACCAAATTTCCATTTTTTCACAAATAATTGCAAGTCATATCAAAGAAATTTTACCTCTACCATGAAGTACAATATGTCACGAGAAAACAACCTCAAAATCACTGGGATCCATTGAAGCATTCCAGAGTTATGACCTCATAAAGTGACAGTGGTCAGAATCAAATGTTGTTTTTTCCTTTTGGTCCAGCAAGGGTTAATGTTACTATCATTGCAGGCAGCTTATTTTTGGCTGGTCAGCTGATGTGGTTGGTGACCACTCCCATCATCTTTTAAATAGTCATATGACACATCAGCTAACTGTTGGTAATAGAGTTATTCTTTGCAGACCAGACTGGAGTTAGGAACTCTCTGGTGTCAGTGGATGTAGCTGCTTCTGCTGTGGAGTTCATGTTCCTGGTGCCATATCCTCTGCTGTTTGGAGGTTTGCAGCAGAGCACTAGCTGAGTATTGATACCTTTACCTTTGTCTGTCCCCTGTTGGTCACTTCCCCTGTATTTTTACCATCTGCAGTGGTGAGGCTAGCGTCCTTGCCAGCCAGTGCACCAGCCAGGGTATATTCAGGTGACAATCAGGGACCAGGCACGTGATGGCAAAGGGGGGAAGGACCTGCATAGGGCATTAGGGGAGCTTAGGGACAGGCACAGGTTGGAGTCAGGAGGTGTCCCATCTCTCGCTCCCCTTTCCATCCCTTCGTTGGTGTATGCTGTATCATCCACCGAACTTACCCGTTTGTGAGTGTGACATCTGTTTTGTGCCATTCTTGTTATTTCTACTAGAAATTATGAATAAATTGATAAATGCATGTGTTAGGGTTGGCGGATTGCGCTAAATAAAATAAATAATAAAGTGCAATTGCAACCCGGGGTCCACCGTGCAGAGATGATAGACTCCAGAGCGTCAGGTCGCCGCTACCTATTGCTGGCTACCATAGACTTAGTTGGAGACTGAGTAGTAATAAAACGAACATCACAAGCTTCAGCAAGACACTGGGACTGACGTCTATGCTCAGGAGCACCCTCAGTGGCCAAACCTGAATGGAAGACTGCAGAGGCAGATAAGGCTTGGGATCTATCCTATGCAGCAGTAGAATCCCATTGCCTAACAGCATGTTAACCATTAGGGGCATTACCTCACAGTATGGCCCACTGTCCAATCCGTAATCACTGTGTGTGGACACTCCTCTTTTTCAAATGGTCCATTAAGGGCAGGTGTAGATGACCGTAGAATCAGGCTGATTATGTAATAAACCATTCCAATTCTCTTGGATGAGGA
Source organism: Ranitomeya imitator (assembly GCF_032444005.1). Taxonomy (NCBI): domain Eukaryota; kingdom Metazoa; phylum Chordata; class Amphibia; order Anura; family Dendrobatidae; genus Ranitomeya; species Ranitomeya imitator. The sequence goes on from NC_091287.1 coordinate 516,688,001, forward strand.
GAAGATGAGGAAAAAAGTTCTCCATCTTCTTCATTCTGTAAGAATGCAGAAAGTGGAGTGCACTTAGATGACATTCAAGTGCAGTCCAATAGTTGCCAAGCACTCATCAACTTGCATGACTGAGTGTGATTTGAGTATCGGATCAATCTCGTACATGCTGCAATTTTTTTCCTCACCATAGCTCGGACCGAGGACAAAATCAGATTTATGTGGCCCCATAGAATATATTCTATTGTCTGATGTTTTGTCGGATCGCACTTGGATGGAAAATATGTTGGTGTGATCAAGCTCTAACACTCAGTTATCAATTTATTTATTCCCTTCTGCAAGGAATAGGAGTGGTTCAGCATGAAACAGAATTGTTCAAAACATGAAGAAAAAAATAGTCAAGAATTCTTATTACATGTAGATTACAAATATTTACTTATTAGTTTATATATTTAACTATTCTTCAGGCATTTAGTTATGAATTTTTGCAATATACTTCATTATCCTATTTTATTTTCTTCTCTCCCACACACCATGCTGCAGTGATTTTGCATGATATATTAATTTAGTTTATGTTCCTTTTAAAATGCTGCTTAGCAAGATGTGTATATGTAATATAATGTGTAAGAGAACTCCCCTGTTTGTGTATGGGGAGGCTCAGAGTGGGAACTTCCAATACTCTGACTCATTGAATATTTATTTTACTCACTTATATAGCGCCATTAATTTCCACAGACATTATCATTACTATTTCAGTTGGCAGTTACAATCAGAGAACCCAAAGGAAACTCACGCAATACAGGAAGACCATACAAGCTTCTTGCAGATGTTGTCCTTGGTGAGATTTAAACTCATGACCCCAGTTCTGCAAGACTACAGTGGAACATACAGAATTGACAGGTCTGTAGCCAAAATCTGCCTCTCATTACTTAAAGATATCTAGTTTTTTTGGTTTCATAATTTCTTCACACCCAACTTTTCCTGAATGATGGTTATACTTCTTTGGTGCCAACTAACTCATATCTCACGAGAAAATGATATCTATTTATATATACATTGTAAACTGTATATACATTACATACAGTGACTTGAAAACTGCTTCTTACCCCTTGAACTTTTCCACACTTTTATCACGTTACAACCACAAGCTTAAATGTATTTTATTGTAATTTTATGCAATATACCAACACAAAGTAACAAGTAAAGTACATTGTGACATGCATTTGTATTCACCCCTGTATTTTGATACTCCTAAATAAATTCCTGACTGACCAATTGTCTCCAAAAGTCACATAATTAATAATTTGAGGCGTCTTGTGTACAATTTATTCTAAGTATAGCTACAGCTATTCTGTGAAGGCCTCAGGTTTGTTTCAGAACATTAGGGGTTTTAAACAAGATAACACACCAGATATTATTATTATTATTAGGCCGGAGTCACACATGCGAGAAACACGTTCGTGTCTCGCATGTGAAGAGCAAGCTCTAGTGCTGGCACTTGGGAGCGGAGCGTGCGGCTCCATGTGTTGCTATGCCGCCGCACGCTTCACTCCGAAGTGCCGGCGCCAGAGCTTGCTTTTCACATGCGAGACACGGACGTGTTTCTCGCATGTGTGTGACTCCGGCCTTAGTAGTAGTGTTGAGCGATACCTTCCGATATCCAGAAGTATAAGTATCGGATTGGATCAGCTGATATCCAAAAAATATTGGATATCGCCGATACCGATACAAGATACCCGATACCAATGCAAGTCAATGGGACACAAATATCGGAATGTAAATAAGCCCTTTCTGTCCTTCTACATCCTGTTCCAGAGAAGCGAAGAGTGTGGGTGGTGCATGGGGGGACACTGTGCATGTCTGTGTGTGTGTGTGGGCGGGGTCTGTGTGGGCCTGCCGGGGATCTGTATGGGCCTCTCGGAGGTCTGTTCGGGCCTGCTGGGGGTCTGTGCGTGCCTGCCGGGGGTCTGTGCGGGCCTGCCGGGGGTCTGTGTGGCGTGCCGGGGCTCTGTGCGGCATGCTGGGGCTCTGTACGTGTGTGCCGGGGCTCTGTGCGGCGTGCTGGGGCTCTGTGCGACGTGCCGGAGCTCTGTGCGTGTGTGCCGGGGCCCTGTGCGGCGTGCTGGGGCTCTGTGCGGGCCTGCCTGGGCTCTGTGCGGCATGGCGGGGCTCTGTGCGTGTGTGCCAGGGCTCTGTGTGGCGTTCCGGGGCTCTGTGCGGGCCTGCTGGGGCTCTGTGCGTGTGTGCCAGGGCTCTGTGCGGCATGCTGGGGCTCTGTGCATGTGTGCCAGGGCTCTGTGCGGCGTGCCAGGACTATGTGCGTGTGTGGCAGGGCTCTATGCGGCATGCTGGGGCTCTGTGTGGCATGCCGGGGCTCTGTGTGGGCTGCCGGGGCTCTATGCGGCCTGCTGGGGCTCTGTGCCTGTGTGCCGGGGCTCTGTGCGGCATATCGGGGCTACAAGTTTGGGAATACAAGTCCCATCGGATGATGCCTACTTCCGTGACAGTGATTGACACATTAGCCAATGATGGGACAATAGTAGTCCCATCATCCGGCTAATGTGTTGAATGAAAAAGAAAAAAAGCATACATCCTACATACAAACTACAGACATACTACATACATACTACATATAGTACATTCATACGTTACATACAGACATACAGTACATTAAAAATAGAGTTCATACTCACCATTACTTGTCACTTTGTTCCCCCGAAGCCAGTGTCATCTGTAAAAAAAATATGAAAATAACAAACAACCAATATGCTCCCTGTCTGCAGAAATCCACAAGTGTCCCACGACGATCTCCTGTAGAGAACGGCAGCATCAGCTGATGCGACCGCTCTCTAGGGGCTCCAGGAACACAATGAGGGGAGAAAGGTATCCTTCCGCTCTGTATTCCTCCGCCTCTGTAAAAAAATAGTCCCTAGTCTCACTTTTGGCATTGCTGTGTGAGAAATTTTCCCACGCAGCAATTGCCATAAAGTGAGACTTTGTCCTAAGGTAACCTCTCAGTGATGCACTGCAGGAGCCATTGTCTCCTGTCAGTGTGTCACTGAAGGTCCTATAGAGCAGTGACATCACCTGATGTCAGTGTTCTATAGGGGAGATCATCGTGAGACACTCGTTATTAATTGGACTATGGCGGACAGGAAGTATACAGTTTATTATTTTACGTTTTTTGCAGGCGCTGAAGTATGGTAAGTATGGTTAAATGAAGAATATTAAAATCCTTTTTTCCTAATGTGTGTGTATTTTATTAACCCTTTATTACCATTGGATTAATAATGGATTGGTGTCTTGTTGACGCCTCTCCGTTATTAACCCGGCTTAATGTCACCTTACAATAGCAAGGTGACATTAACCCCTTATTACCCCATATCCCACCGCTACACGGGAGTAGGAAGAGAGGGGCTAAGTGCCGGAATTGGCGCATCTTACAGATGCGCCATTTCTGGGGCGGCTGCGGACTGGAATTTGTAGCCGGGGGGGGCCAATATATCCATGGCCCCTCTCTAGGGTATGAATATCAGCCCGCAGCTGTCTGCGTAGCCTTTCTGGCTATAAAATATAGGGGGACCCCACGTCATTTTTTTTGGGGTCCCCTATTTTAATAGAATTTTAGCAGAAAATTGCACGGGAGCCCACACCGTTTTTTTTTTTAAATTCAACGCTCATTAAGGCCTCTTTCACATTTGAGTCGGTACGGGTCCGTCGCTATGCGTCAGGCCGACATACGTTGTGAAATTTGTGCACGATGTGGGCAGCGGATGCAGTTTTTCAACGCATCCGCTGCCCATTCTGAAGTCCGGGGAGGAGGGGCAGAGTTTCAGCCGTGCATGCGCAGTAGAAAATGGCGGACGCGATGGACAAAAAACCTTCACTTGAATGTTTTTTCTTGTCGATGGTCCGCCAAAACATGACAGGTTCGTTGCACTACGGACACGATGTGTGGCCATCCGTCGCAATCTGTCGCTAATACAAGTCTATGGGTAAAAAACACATCCTGCAAGCACATTTGCAGGATCCGTTTTTCACCCAAAGCGACGGATTGCTAAAAACGCAAGTGTGAAAGTAGCCATAGAAACATTGGCCTTCCTATTATATATCTGTGGATATATCTATCTGTAGATATATTTATAGATAGATGTATCTATAGATGCATATATGTACTATCCATATATTTGGCTGCTTTCACACATCAGGTTTTTTGCCGTCAGGCACAATCCGGCGAGTTTTGAAAAAAATGGATCCGGCGGAAAAAAACGGATCCTGCGGAAAAAAACTGATCCGGCAGAAAAAAACTGATCTGGCGGAAGAAAACTGATCCGGCCGGAAAAAAAATGGATTACTTGGAAAAAAACGGATCCGGCGGAAAAAACGGATCCGGCGAAAAAAAAACAGATCCGGAAGAAAAAAATGGATCCGCCAGAAAAATAACCTATTCCTGTGGAAAATAAACAGATCCTGCGGAAAAAAACTGACCCGGCAGAAAAAAAACTGATCCGGCGAAAAAAACAGATCCGGAAGAAAAAAATGGATCCGGCAGAAAAAAATGGATCCGGCGGAAAAAAATGGATCCGGCAGAAAAAAATGATCCTGCGGAAAAAACGAATTAGGTGGAAAAAAACGGATCCTGCGGAAAAAACTAATCTGGCGGAAAAAATTGGATCCGGCAGAAAAAAAATGGATCCGGCGGAAAAAAACGGATCCAGGGGGAAAAAACGGATCACGTGGAAAAAACGGATCCTGCGGAAAAAAACGGATCAGGCAAAAAAAATGGATCGGCGGAAAAAAAGGTTCAGTTTTTTCAAAACTCACAGGATTGTGCCTGACGGCATAAACCTGATGTGTGAAAGCAGCCAGATATATGGATAGATACATCTATGTATCTATTGATATATCTATCTATAACTATATCTATAGATAGATATATCCATAGATATATAATAGAAAGGCCGATGTTTCTAAGGCTACTTTCACACTTGCGTTTTTTGCAATTTATTTGCTGAAGGAGGGAGGACCCTGCCCGCGAGGGGATGGGTGAGGATACACTAGGAAAGGGTAGAGCTAGTTGTGTGGCGGTTCAGCAGACTGAGGATCACCTCAGGCTGTAGGCTTGTCGGAAGAGGTGAGTCTTCAGGTTCTTTTTAAGGTTTCCGTGGTAGGTGAGAGTCTGATGTGTTGGGGTAGAGAGTTCCAAAGTATGGGTGAAGCACAGGAGAAGTCATGTATGCGGTTGTGGGAAGAAGAGATTAGAGGGGAGTAGAGGAGGAGATCTTGAGAGGATCGAAAGATGCATATAGGTAGGTACCGGGAGACCATGCCACAGATGTATGGAGGAGACAGGTTGTGGATGGTTTTGTATGTCATAGTTAGGGTTTTCATATGCCAGGGACAAAGTTGTGGAGAAGAGCAAAGCAGGGTTAGGTCATAAAAAATAGACCAAGCTCTGAACATCTCACTGTTTAATCCATAATACAAAAATGGAAAGAGTATGGCACAACTGCAAATCTAGCAAGACTTGGCTGTCCTCCTAAACTGACATCCTAAGCAAGGAGAACAGTAATTAGAGAATTAGCCAAAAGACCCTTTGTCACTCTGGAGGAGATGCATAGATTCACAGGCCAGGTGGGAAAGTTGTACACATGACAACTATTAATCATATACTCCACAAATCTGGCCTTTATGGAAGAGTTACAAGAAGAGAGCCATTTTTGAAAGCAAGCCATAAGTAGTCCCATTTGCAATTTACAAAAAACTATGTAGGGGATACAGCTTACACATGTAAGAAAGTATGCTGGTCAGGGTGAGACCAAAGTAAAAGTTTTTTGACTAAATGCAAAATGCTATGTGTGGCGGAAAATTTATACTGCATATTCGCTTGAAAATACCATCCCCACTATTGAACATGGTGGTGGCAGCATCATGCTATGGGTATTCTTTTCTTCAACAGGGACAAGGAAGCTGGTCAGAGTTGATGGAGAGCTGTTTGGGCTATAATGGAGGAAAGCATGTTATAGACTGCAAAAGACTTGTACCTGGGGTGTAGGTTCAACTTCCAGCAGGACAATGACCATAAACATACTGCCAGAGCTACAACGGAAGTGTTGAGCTCAAACCATATGTATGTGTGTGAATGGCCTGGTCCCAATGCAGACATAATTTCCATTGAGAATCTGTGGCAAGACTTGAACATTGCTAGTGTATGTTTGTGGGTGTAATATAAAAAATGTGGAAACCTTCACAGGATATGAATACTTTTTTGTGGCACTTTATTTGAAAATAATGTTTTGTGAGATATGCATATATCTATATATTAATAATATATTTATTAATATTAATAAATACAATACATACAAATCCAGGTAGGACAGGGATAACTACTAGTTCTGCAGGATTTGATTAGATGCGCCTGTATAGCTTTTAGTAGAAGCAGGGCCTGTGTTCAGTTGGAGTGTCAGTCTGCTAGATGAAGCAGAGTGAAGTGTGCTGTATATGGTGAGTGTCCAGGCATAATGTGAGATGTAGCTGGGAGAGAAACGTGCCAAGGTTTCTCTCTGAATGGAGACTGCATGGGTCAGCTAAGAAAGCTGAGCGGTCTGTGTGTTGGAGCTACAGAGAACTGCGTGGAAGCTGAAAGGGATACAAAGGCATGGTAGGATCATGCCTCTTGTGTATAAAGCTTGCTTCCGGAGAAAGGACTAATCTGTTCTGACATACAATACATACAATATGTGCCTGCTAAATAGTAACATAGTAACATAGTTAGTAAGGCCGAAAAAAGACATTTGTCCATCCAGTTCAGCCTATATTCCATCATAATAAATCCCCAGATCTACATCCTTCTACAGAACTTAATAATTGTATGATACAATATTGTTCTGCTCCATGAAGACATCCAGGCCTCTCTTGAACCCCTCGACTGAGTTCGCCATCACCACCTCCTCAGGCAAGCAATTCCAGATTCTCACTGCCCTAACAGTAAAGAATCCTCTTCTATGTTGGTGGAAAAACCTTCTCTCCTCCAGACGCAAAGAATGCCCCCTTGTGCCCGTCACCTTCCTTGGTATAAACAGATCCTCAGCGAGATATTTGTATTGTCCCCTTATATACTTATACATGGTTATTAGATCGCCCCTCAGTCGTCTTTTTTCTAGACTAAATAATCCTAATTTCACTAATCTATCTGGGTATTGTAGTTCTCCCATCCCCTTTATTAATTTTGTTTCCATCCTTTGTACTCTCTCTAGTTCCATTATATCCTTCCTGAGCACCGGTGCCCAAAACTGGACACAGTACTCCATGTGCGGTCTAACTAGGGATTTGTACAGAGGCAGTATAATGCTCTCATCATGTGTATCCAGACCTCTTTTAATGCACCCCATGATCCTGTTTGCCTTGGCAGCTGCTGCCTGGCACTGGCTGCTCCAGGTAAGTTTATCATTAACTAGGATCCCCAAGTCCTTTCTCCCTGTCAGATTTACCCAGTGGTTTCCCGTTCAGTGTGTAATGGTGATATTGATTCCTTCTTCTGTAATGGTGATATTGAACTGTTTATTTGCTGAACACTGCCTAATGCCTACCTGAGAGAACTCATTATATATATATATATATATATATATATATATATATATATATATATATACGGTAATAGGCCAACATTATAGGCAGGTGTAAAAAAGAGTGTTAACAGTGTGTGCTTCAATTAACAAAATGAAAAAGTGAATGAACAACACAGAAATGAGATCAAATTGATATTTGATGTAGCCTACTTTTACCTGGCTTCCACATAGCATCAATCCTTCTACATACAGTACAGTTGCAGTCAGTTTTTGAAGGCACTTGTCAGGTAAATTTTTCCAAATATCTTGGAGAACTAACCACTGATCTTCTGAGGATGCAGGTTGGCATACATCCTTCTGTCTTTTCATGCAATTCCAGACAAACTGGAGGATGAAATCAAGGTTCTGTGGAGATAATATCCTAAATTCCAGGACTCTTTGCCCATCATTCTTATGATAGATCATATATACCATGGCAAGGTAGTAATAAACAGTCAGTTTTTGGAGAGAGTCGAGAAATCAAAGAAATTAGGGTACCACATGGAACACAGGAAGATCATAAAAGGTCCATTATTTGTTCTGTACATTAGTTATTCTATCCTATTTAAAGTAAAAATAAAATTCACAAAGATAACCCGCGAATCCCACTATCTCATATAAGACAAGCTGTCAATCAGTTTGTGTGGGTGTTCTGGCAGCATTTAAACAGAATGGAGACTTGGCAGAGAGGAAATATCTCATGTATTTTGTTGAATTATTAGATGTAAGCTTGTAGGAAAAAAAATAATGTGTGTTGCTATTTTTTTCCAAAAATTTAAAAATGGGCAGCCATAATAAAGAAGCAGTCCTATAATATATTATCTGTATATAGAGTGCAGGAGGATACACATTGCTCAATTGCAATTAATTAGGGTTCAGTGATGGAAAAATATAAAGGATTATTATGTTCTGAAATGATGAGCTAAAGCCTTCTTCCCCAGAGACCAGGAAAAGGCAGGAGAGCAGCAGACGCAGTCCTGTCTGTGAATATAGTTTCCGGGTTTGATACTCAGACTTATGTATGTCCGCAGTACTGTGATTAAGTTGTGATTATATCGCTGTCTATATTATATCTTTGTTTATTTTAACCACTTTACGACCATGGACATATAAGTATATCCAAGGTCATCTCCCGCGTTTGATGCAGGCTGCAGCAATGAGCCCACATATATCCCTGCACATAACAGCTGATCTGATCAGCTGTCATATGCCTCTAACAGCTGCAGGTCATTCCGCAATCCACTCGCTGTTGTTAACATGCTAAATGCCGCTGTCAGTCTCTGACAGCTGCATTAAACTTGCACGATCCGGAAGCATATCATAAGACATGCCCATCATTGCCCCTGTCTCGTGATCGCGAGGTATTGATGGATTGTCATGAACACTGGGAGTCTGCAGAAGACCCCCTTGCCTGTTATTGTAAAACTCCTATGAATGCCGGCCCGAGGCCGGCATTCATAAGAAATCATGATTTATCCTAAGGATACTATTGAAACAAGTGAAAATTTTAAAAAAGCTTTTAAAAAATATTTAAAAAAATTAAAAAGCATAAAAGTTAAAAGTGGCAAATTCCTAGCAAGAGCCTCACACCCACGGGGCCCAGAAACATTTATCTCACAAATGCTAATGGTAAAGAGGTTCACAGACTTAGAGACATTTTGTCTAGTTTTCATGATTATTACAGATCTCTCTACAACATAAACGGCCAATATAAAGACCTCCCTGCCCATTCCCTACAAGAAAAAAATCAAATCCTACATCCAGCAAAACAAACTACCCACAATTTCTGAGGAGATCCTAGCTAACCTAGAAGACGATTTCACCTTGGAGGAGGTCTCTTCTGTGATCCAAAACCTAAAGCTAGGCAAGAGTCCGGGCCCTGATGGTTACACAGCAGGCTTCTATAAGCAGTTCTCAGATCTACTGAGCCCCCCATTTTTATCAACATGCAACTTTGTTTCCTCAGGGGGTTCTTTCCCTCCACAAGCCCTAATTGCCCATATCTCAGTCATTCCAAAACCAAGAAAAGATCCATCCCTCTGCAGCAATTACCGCCCTATCTCACTTATAAATTTAGACGTAAAAATCTATGCCAAAATGATCTCAAAGAGACTCAATAGTCTCTTTCCCCACTTAGTTAACCAAGATCAGGTGGGTTTTGTACCCGGAAGGGAGGCAAGGGACAACACTATTAGATCCATCTCCTTGATTGATAGTGCAAATAGAAGAGGTGATCCTCTATGTATTTTATCGATCGATGCAGAAAAAGCATTCGATAGAGTGGGATGGGAATTCATGTATCAAACGCTCAAGGGAATCGGTTTGCAGAGGAGGGCAATGTGGAGTATCAGGGCCCTCTATGAGTTTCCTTCTGCTCAGGTCAAGGTGAACGGCTCGCTATCAGACCCTTTTCATATACGTAACGGTACAAAACAGGGGTGTCCCTTGTCCCCCCTGCTATACGTACTAACCATGGAGCACTTGGCAACTGCAATTCGTAACAATCCATCAAGAGCAGGAGTGAGGATCCAATTGGAAGAACATAAACTGGCACTGTTTGCTGACGACGTACTTTTGTATGTCACCTCCTCCATTACCAGTTTACCCAATATCCTTTCAGAACTACATAGTTTCGGCTCACTAAGTAATTTCAAAATAAATTCACATAAGTCCGAAATATTAAACATCTCATTATCGCCCTCTCTAGTCTCCCAGTTAAGCTCCTCTTTTATATTCCAATGGCGATCTGACTTTCTTGACTATTTGGGTATAAAATTAACAGCCAAGCCTCTACAATTATATGATGCCAATTATAAAAATAGCCCTGAACAAAGCGGAGCTCGACCTGGAGAAATGGAACAAATTACATCTATCATGGCTGGGAAGAATTAATGCTATTAAAATGGATTTACTTACGCACCTCCTTTACTTCTTCCAGACTATCCCTCTGTTCCTACCAGCGTCTTTTTTCTCTAGACTCAAGACAGCAATAACGAGATTTATTTGGTCGGGGAAGTGCCCACGCCTGGCATACCGTTTCCTGAGCAGAACTAAACTAACTGGGGGGTTGGGTCTCCTGGATTTTTCACTTTACAACAACGCGTCTCTTGGAACCTGTATCCTAGATTTATTCCATCACGAATTCAATAAGAGATGGGTTGGTTTGGAAATGAAGCTTTCAAGCCATAACCCTTTAGCTCATATCTGGAAGGAGGGAATCATGAACGCCCAGCGGAATGACCTACCTTTTATAGCAAGAAACCTAATCCTATTTATTAAACATGGTAATCAAAAGCTTAACACTTCCTCCATACCAGGCCCTCTAACCTCGATCTCTGATAATTTAGACTTCCCAGTGGGTTTAGACAAAGTTAATTTTTTACACAAACATAAAGATGACTACCCAATAGTCCATGACTACATAAATCAGGCCTCAATAAAGCCCCTGCGGATGATTTTTGCTGGAGCTGAGCCACTGCCAGGTTCATGGTTCCTCCACGAACAAATTAAAAGCTATCTCACCAAATTATCCAAACAGACTGACATCTACAGACAGCTTACCCCCTTTGAATCTACGTGCCTTGGTAGAGACCCTCCGACCCACATGGTATCACTATTATACAATATGTTTCAAGGGCACCAAATAAGCTCACATAACTCCACTATATTCTTTTCAAAATGGGAGAATGAAATAGGTAAACAACTGACACCGGAAGATCGCTACAAAAGTCTTCTCTTCACCTTCAGATCCTCATTATGCTCAGACTATCAAGAAAGAAGCTATAGACTCCTGTCTAGGTGGTACAGATGTCCATCAAATGTCCATATTATTTACCCCACCACCCCAGATACTTGCTGGAGGTGCTGGAAGGATGAAGGGACATACTCACATGTCTGGTGGTCCTGTCCACCTTTACATAATTTTTGGGTAAACATCTTTGAACTTCACAATAAACTATTTTTCCACAAAATTCAACCTACAATGGAATTAGCCTTATTATCTATTTGTGACCTCTCCATTTCCAAATTCAAGAGAAGCCTACTAAGACACTTTCTAACGGCGGCATGTAACTTGATTCCCCGCTCTAAATCTCCTTCGTGCTCTGATTTCATAATGGAACTCAATCACATCTTTGGAATGGAGCAACTGATTGGTCATGACACTGGAACCTCGGACAAGGTGTTCAGGGTCTGGTCTCCCTGGATTGCCTTTAGGGAAACTGAAGCGCTAAATAACTGGTTAGGTTACACTAAATGACCAGCCCGATGCACTAGAAACCCATATCTACCATTTACCTTAGAAATGGGACTAATAATCTACTATCATACAGAACTACAGACTCTAGTTCATTTGGACCAGAAACCGGATTCTTATTCCTTACTTACCACACCCACATCTTCTCCACCCCCAATTCCCCCCCTCTCCCCCTCTCCCCTCCCTTTTTTTCTCTCCCTCCCTCCCCTCTTCCTTCTTTCTACTACTTGTCTTCTTCTCTTATCATAATCTAGGTCACTTATAGAATTTCCTTTAGGAGTTTAGTGTTATGGAGAACCTAGACACCACTACTCCCAATTAATAAATAAATAATATCCTTGAAATTTATAAAAGTGGAGTAGCGGGAGCTCGGGAGGTGTAATATCTGCAAACTCATATTACAATCATTAATGAATCTTTAATGTACTAAATGCAGTATGTCCATGTTTACAGGACTAATACCATAATAATCAGTTCACAACACGCCGACTCCCTTTTCTTTTTTCCCTTTATACTCTCTTTGTTGAGACAGTTATACTTACATTATAATATCGTAAGAGGGACAAATACAGGTTATACATAATGATTCAAATAATATGATTATCTTACATCCTTGTATGTGTTTATGAATGCAAATTATTACTTTGATTTTCATGTTTGTTCATATGCAACTCAATAAACCTGATTTGCAAAAAAAAGAAAAAAAGCATAAAAGTTTAAATCACTCCCCTTTTGCTCCATTCAAAATAAAACAATTAAAAAACAAAACACATATTTGGTATGGCTGCATTCAGAAATGTCAGATCTATCAAAATATATAGTAAATTAATCCATTCAATAGACTTCGTAACAGGAAAATAATCAAAGCCGGAAAAAAACAAAAAACACGAATAATTTGAAACCCTAGAGCAATAGAAGACCAAACCAGAAAAAACAAGGATCCCTAGGGATCCCTGTTTTTTCTGGTTTGGTCTTCTAAATAATCAAAGTCCCAGAATTTTTTTTGGGGTCGCCGCAATATTGCAATAACAGGTGATCAAAATATGGCATCTACCTCAAAATGATATCAATAAAAACAACAGTTTGGCACACAAAAAAATAAGCCCTCACGCAGCCTCAGATCCAGAAAAATGGAGATGCTACGGGTCTCACAAAGCGGCAACTTTTTTTTGTCTTACAAACTTTGGATTTTTTTTTCACCACTTAAAAGAACCTATTCATGTTTGGTATCTGCATACTTTTACTGACCTGGGAAATCATATTGCCAGGTCAATTTTATCATTTAGTAAACATGGCAAATAAAAAGAAAAATAAAATTGAAATTGAATCAATGGTGTTATTCAAAATTACAACTTGTCCTACAAAAAGCAAGCTCACATAGCCAAATTGACAATAAAAAAGGTAAGGCTCTGGGTAGAAGGGTAGAAAAAACAAAAATTCAAAAAACAGAAAATCGCAAGGTGGTTTAGGGCTATCATACTGGAACTCCTCTGATAAACTGTCCCAGTCTATATAGCAAATTGAAAAGTGTAGTTCTAAAACAGGATATATAAACATATTGTATTTACTTTAGTGACCAGTGTAAAAATATGGTATTTCAGGATTTGTTATAGGCACAGTAATGCAAAGTGCACAAAAATCAAGCAAAATATGTTGATATTAAAAATTATTATAATATTGTTGTCATGTCATTCCTATAATACAGTGGGGCAAAAAAGTATTTAGTCAGTCAGCAATAGTGCAAGTTCCACCACTTAAAAAGATGAGAGGCGTCTGTAATTTACATCATAGGTAGACCTCAACTATGGGAGACAAACTGAGAAAAAAAAATCCAGAAAATCAAATTGTCTGTTTTTTTAACAATTTATTTGCATATTATGGTGGAAAATAAGTATTTGGTCAGAAACAAACAATCAAGATTTCTGGCTCTCACAGACCTGTAACTTCTTCTTTAAGAGTCTCCTCTTTCCTCCACTCATTACCTGTAGTAATGGCACCTGTTTAAACTTGTTATCAGTATAAAAAGACACCTGTGCACACCCTCAAACAGTCTGACTCCAAACTCCACTATGGTGAAGACCAAAGAGCTGTCAAAGGACACCAGAAACAAAATTGTAGCCCTGCACCAGGCTGGGAAGACTGAATCTGCAATAGCCAACCAGCTTGGAGTGAAGAAATCAACAGTGGGAGCAATAATTAGAAAATGGAAGACATACAAGACCACTGATAATCTCCCTCGATCTGGGGCTCCATGCAAAATCCCACCCCGTGGGGTCAGAATGATCACAAGAACGGTGAGCAAAAATCCCAGAACCACGCGGGGGGACCTAGTGAATGAACTGCAGAGAGCTGGGACCAATGTAACAAGGCCTACCATAAGTAACACACTATGCCACCATGGACTCAGATCCTGCAGTGCCAGACGTCTCCCACTGCTTAAGCCAGTACATGTCCGGGCCCGTCTGAAGTTTGCTAGAGAGCATTTGGATGATCCAGAGGAGTTTTGGGAGAATGTCCTATGGTCTGATGAAACCAAACTGGAACTGTTTGGTAGAAACACAACTTGTCGTGTTTGGAGGAAAAAGAATACTGAGTTGCATCCATCAAACACCATACCTACTGTAAAGCATGGTGGTGGAAACATCATGCTTTGGGGCTGTTTCTCTGCAAAGGGGCCAGGACGACTGATCCGGGTACATGAAAGAATGAATGGGGCCATGTATCGTGAGATTTTGAGTGCAAACCTCCTTCCATTAGCAAGGGCATTGAAGATGAAACGTGGCTGGGTCTTTTAACATGACAATGATCCAAAGCACACCGCTAGGGCAACGAAGGAGTGGCTTCGTAAGAAGCATTTCAAGGTCCTGGAGTGGCCTAGCCAGTCTCCAGATCTCAACCCTATAGAAAACCTTTGGAGGGAGTTGAAAGTCCATGTTGCCAAGCGAAAAGCCAAAAACATCACTGCTCTAGAGGAGATCTGCATGGAGGAATGGGCCAACATACCAACAACAGTGTGTGGCAACCTTGTGAAGACTTACAGAAAACGTTTGACCTCTGTCATTGCCAACAAAGGATATATTACAAAGTACTGAGATGAAATTTTGTTTCTGACCAAATACTTATTTTCCACCATAATATGCAAATAAAATGTTAAAAAAACAGACAATGTGATTTTCTGGATTTTTTTTTCTCAGTTTGTCTCCCATAGTTGAGGTCTACCTATGATGTAAATTACAGACGCCTCTCATCTTTTTAAGTGGTGGAACTTGCACTATTGCTGACTGACTAAATACTTTTTTGCCCCACTGTATATAAGGGTCATGGGAGATATTTATCATACTAAATGTGCCAACATCCTGTGACAATTTGTGTCAAAGAAGTCATGACTTATGGCATATTTATTACTTTTTGCACCTTGTCCAAATTTGAACTATGGCATTAATGAAAATGAGTTTGGCATTCTTGAAAAGGAGCATGGTCTCTTGTTTGACACCAAATTTTGGTGCACATTTTCTGTCACAAATTATGCCAACCATTATGCATTTTCATTTCATTTAGACTCGACAAACATCATTATGATTATGATTTATCATTATGATAAATTTGGAGCATTTTAATATTGTCTAAGTCTCCATTGTTGAAGAATTAGACGGTATAGGTTTAATCTATCCATCCGTAAATTTTTATAGCATGGAATTTGAAAAAAAATATGAATGTTATTAATCTCTCTTTTTTTTCTCATTATAAAATTGGAAGGAAAGTGAATGGGCTCATAGAAGGCGGAATCTATTTAGTTCAATCCATACTCTCATATCATCACAACGGCTGACTTTGTTGTAATCTCATAAAAAATATCTCAGCTTCCCTGAGTTCAATGTTAAATAATATATGTAAGACAAGAATTAAGCCCTTAGTGCTATTTGACAAATAATGTATATCCATCACGAGGACATGTCAGTTTGATGGATTTATATGTGATGCTGATATTAATGAACAGCTTCTGTACTGTGTTATCAGCTGCAGGAACTTGATAAACACTGTACATACAGCTAGACTCCTGATCTACTGCTACAATTGTTGTCCTCATCGATTCTGGTAGTTTGACCACTGATATACCACTGTAAATTGTGACAGTGAAACATGTCAGCCCATCAACATCCCTCCATTGTGATCGTAGAGTGATGATGAATTGCTATGCAAATGGAAGCCTGACAAAGGCCTTTGGTTTTGCCATACACTATAGCTAGTCCAATATGACCGTAAGTGAAGCTCGATACACTATTCAGTCTGAGTGTGGCTGACAGCCTAATACACAGCTCCTGTGTACTGACCTCTGGCTATTTCTGACTATGCTACCTGCTGGGGCTGCCCTTAGTGATTGCAATACCACTACTCCAACTACTAGGCCAATCTTGAACACTATTCTTGTGCAAAAAACAAGCAGCCATGAATTCTTCTAAGCAGCTTCTTAGCATTCTGAAAATTAAAATGGTGGAGGCCAGCAAAGCAGGAGAAGGCTATAAGAAGATAGCAAAGTGTTTTCAAGTTGTCCATGCCTCAGTTCAAAATGTAAGTGAGAAATGGCAATTAACAGGAACAGTGGAGGTCAAGATAAGGTCTGGAAGACCAAGCACAATTTCAGTGAAATCTGCTTGTAGGATTGCTAGAGAGGCAAAGCCAAACCCTCGCTTGACTGCAAAAGACCTTGAGAAAGATTTAGCACTCTGGAATTGTGGTACGTTGTTCTAATGCACAAATATGGCCTTCATGGAAGAGTCATCACTCATCAGAAGAAAATCTCTTCTGCGTACTCAACATAAAATTCAGGGTCAGAAGTACGCAAAAGAACATGTGGACTGATGAGTTTTAAATAAAACACTTTGGCCACAATGATCAAAGGTATGTGTAGAGAAAAAAAAGGGCAGACAAAGAACATCTCACCAACCATTAAGCATGGAGTTGGATACTTTGGGGTTGTGTTGAAGCCAGTGGCATGAGGAACATTTCACAGGTAGAGGGAGGAATGGATTTAACCCTGCTGTTCTGTTCGGTCTGGGGAGACCTATTTTGAACTTTGGTATTTTTTGGGGTGTTCAAGATGCGGTTCTGAAACTTGTGGTTGATTGACTTAAATGAGGATGGGTCGGTCGGCCACGGGTTTCAGAGCCGCATCTTGAATATTTTAAAGAATATTGAAGTTCAAAGTCGGTCATTTTTGACCAACAGAACAGCAGGGTTAATGAAATTTCAAAAAAAATTCTTCATGCAAACATAACGTCATTTGTAAAAGAGTTAAAGTTGAAAAGGGGATGGCTCCTGCAAATGGATAATAATCCTAGACACACGTCAAAATCCACAATAGACTGCCTCAAAAGGCACAAGCTGAAAGTTTTAGAATGACACTCACAGTCCTATGATATGGACATCATTGAAAATCTGTGGCTAGACCTCAAAATAGCAGAGCTTGCAAGACAACTGAGGAATCTCACAGAAATGGAAGAATGTTCCAAGAAAAAATGGATGAAAATCCCTCAAACAAGAATTGAAAGACTCTTGTACGGCTGCAAGAAGTATTTATAATTTGTGATGATGAGCGAATATACTCGTTACTCGAGATTTGCTGAGCACGCTCAGGTGTCCTCTGAGTATTTTTTAAAAGCCATGAGATACCTAGCCACATAGGTGATTGGTTAAACAGGAGGTTTCTCACCCACTGCCAATGACTTGCTTACCATCCACCTCTCGTGTCTCCCCTCTTCCTCAGTTTGTAAACTTGCGAGCAGCAGGGCCTTCACTCCTCTAGGTATCTGTTTTAAACTATGATTTCTGTTATGCTGTAATGTCTATTGTCTGTACAAATCCCCTCTATAATTTGTAAAGAGCTGCGGAATATGTTGGTGCTATATAAATAAAATTATTATTATTATTTATATTATTATTAATAACTGACAGATTCACTACCTATACGTTCAAATAGGATGAGACCGATCACTCAAGTGAGAGAAGCCACCAAGATCCAGCCTTTATGACCAGTCACTTATGCACCTTGGTGTGGCATTTAACCCCTTTGCCAACTTGGATGTATCCATGCGTCCAAGTAATTTTGCGTGCACAGAGGCTGTGTGTTCACAATCGCTACCAGCGATTCTGACAGCTGACAACCGGCACTCAGTGCCAGAAGTGGTGACCGCACCGCTCTCAGTACTTTAACCCCCTAAATGCTGCAATCCATAACAATTGCAGCATTTAGACAGTCAGAATGAAGGAGCCTCATCTGCTCTCTGATCGCTACCTCCGCAATGTCATCACAGTGGCCCAATCATTGTCATGGTGACCCAATGTCTAATTTCTATAATGGTGTCACTTGTAGGGAGTTTCCATTGTTATTCTAGCAAATTTTACATTCAAAAACTCAAATGGTGCTCCTTCCTTTCTGAGCCTTGTCGTGAGCCTAAAGAGTAGTTTTCCCCCACTTATTGGGTATCAACGTGCTCAAGAAAATTTGCACAACAAATTTCTGGGTACATGTTTTTCTTTTATAGGATCTAAAGTAAAACTTTCATGAAAAAAGTTAATTGTTTATTTAATTCCTGTGAAGCACCTAAAGGGTTAACAAACATCTTGTATGTGCAGCACGGTGCAGCGCTGGAGTCCTGGGTTCAAACCCCACCAAGGACAACAACATTTGCAAAGAGTTTGCATGTTTTCTCCGTGTTTGCGTGGGTTTCCTCCGGGCACTCCGGTTTCCTCCCACATTCCAAAGACATACTGATAGGGAATTTAGATTGTGAGCCCCATCGGGGACAGTGATGATAATGTGTGCAAAATGTAAAGCGCTGCGGAATATGTTAGTGCTATATAAAGATTATTATTTATTATTGTATATGGTTTTGAGCATCCTGAGAGGTGTAGCTTTTAGAATGGTGTAACTTTTCGGTATTTTCTGTCATATAGACCCCTCAAAGTCACTTCAAATGTGATGTGATGCCTAAAAATAATGGTTTTGTAAATTTTGTTGGAAAAATGAGAAATCGTTGGTCAAATTTTAAACCTTATAACTTCCTAAGGCAAAAAATATACATTTTTTAAAATTTGTGATTATGTAAACTAGACATGTGGAAATGTTATTTATTAACAATTGTGTGATATGATTCTCTGGTTTAAGGGCATAAAAATTAAAAGCTTGAAAATTTAAAAAAATGTATTTCAATTTTTTTCACAAATAAACGCAAGTAATATCAACAATTTTTACCACTATCATGAAGAACATTATGTCACAAAAAAACTGACTATGAATCTGTGGGATCCATTGAACCATTCCAGAGTTATTACCTCATAAAGGGACACTGGTCAGAATTGTAAAATGTGGCCTTGTCATGAAGGGGAAAACAGGCTTGGGGTGAAGGGGTTAAAGTATATTTTCTCTGAAATGCCAGAGTTGTAAAGTCATACATATACGGTAGAATTCATACAGCGTCTGACACATGCCGTGTGGCAGTCGGGCAGCATTTATCAGCTGTCAGGTTCCCTTAACCCCTTCACGTTTCTGTTTTTTTACACGCCTGCTTCCCAGAGGAATAACTTTTTAGTTTTTCTGTCAATATGGCCGTGTGAGGTCTTGTTTCGTATATATTGTGTACTGGAAAATGGGAAAAAAAAATTCAAATGCGGTGAAATTGAAAAAAAGTGGAATTCCAAAACTATTTTTTTACCATGTTCCCCATATGCTAAAACTGACCTGCCATTATGGTTCTGCAGGTCATTACAAGTTCATAGATACCAAACATGTATAGGTTATTTTTTAGTTAAGTGGTGAAATTTAAAAAAAAAAATTGCGGCATTTTCCGAGACCCATGGCATCTCCATCTTTTGTGATCTCGGCATGGGTGAGGGTTTACTTTTTGTGTGATGAGCTGACATTTTTAATTGTTCCATTTTGGTGTAGATACAATCTTTTGATTGCCCGTTATTGTATTTTAATGCAATGTTACGGCGATCAAAAAAACATAATTATGTAATTTTGACTTTTACCGATCAGATTAATTATTTTCATATCTTGAATGGAGCAAATGGAGGGTGATTTGAACTTTTTTTTTTTACTTTTCACTTGCTTCAATAGTCTTCATGGGAGACTAGAAGCTGCAATCTTCTGATCACCCCTGCTAGTTTTTTTTTCTTTTTTAAATTCCAGAATTGCTGTTTATTTTTACTGTGCATTCCACCTACAAAATATTGCAATAAAAAGTTATAAAAAAAATCAAATATGTTAGAGAATAGTACAACTGAAAATCTTATCACATACATCTCTATTGACAGAAAATTGTAATGGTCATGGCTCTCAGAATCTGGTTACACAAATCATATTGTTTCTGCTCAAGCAAAGTATTTATTGTATAAAAGTTATAAAACATCGAAACATTTCCCATCTTCAAGATCCTATGTAGTAGGTGTAATAATAATAATATTAGCAAATCCTTACAATTAGAAATGTAGTACGGGCCTTATAATTTGCTGTGTCGCTTACCACTTGAACAGGGCATTAATTGTAGGTAAGTAAGAAAAAAATCCAGCTCCGGAGTAAAAGTCATCAATTTTATTTCCACAAATTTAAAATTCGGAAAAAGCTGCTTACAAGTACCTGCACAACTATTCCAGAAAAGAAGCCATAAGTTAGCTGAACGCGTTTCGAGCACGCATGGTGCTCTTTGTCCACAGGCTGGAAATAAAATTGATGACTTTTACTCCGGAGCTGGATTTTTTTCTTACTTACTCAGCAGAGGACGTTGGGCGGTGGCGTTTTCCTTGCTCGGATGTTCCTGTGGACTCTCATGGATTTGCTGATGGGGGTGAGCTGAAACTTAACTTTTCCACTGTTCATTAATTGTAGGTATTTGCTAATATTTAAGGTTAGTCATGATGAAGAGCTCCTGCGTGACCTCGAAACGCGTTGACTTATAAACCTGTTCCAATAGATGATTAGATCTTAAGGATTTCATCTCATCAGCACATAAGTGATACCTCCCATCGTTTTCCTCATACCAGTAGTTGTCGTCTCGACCGGTATCTGTGCAGCAGCTGTTACATGCCGTTCATGTGTTGCCATTAAGCAGCTCAGCAAGATGAGTGTATCTTACTTTTTTCCTGACACCCTATTGTCATTGGATAAGACCCTATTGTGCTTTTATTCTTCCCAGTTTTATTCATAGTGCACTAATATTATTATTATCACACTGACTACATTTGGGGATAGGATCTTGGGGACTGGAATATCCCTTTAAATGAAAATATAAATATTTGCTATTTCCATAGTTGTGCTCACCCAAAGAATATAGATAACACCATATTTGTGCAGCGCATGAATAGCGGAAATTTTAAAAATAAACAAATGCTGTTTTTTTTTTGTTTGTCTCAACAAAAAGTTACTGAAAGTTTAGTAATAAATTATAGGTATCAAAAAAATTGCCAATCTGTAATTAAACTTTTTCTGGAAAAAACTAGCCATCATACCGCTACATGGACAAAAAAAAATACTATCACTCCTGAAATATGAGCAAAAACCAAAATACAAATAGCTAAGGTCTAATATTTCCAAGAAAAAAAACCAAAAAAACTGACAAAGACCTAAATAGTAGAGAACCTGCAGGACCTGTGGTCTCCGATATATAGTACCGGCAAAAAATAATATCGGAAAGGGCTAGGGAAGATAGAAGTGCCTTTCCCTAAAAGATTCCCTTACTGACAGCGGAGGTTGGCACCCTGGGATACGATATGGCGCCCCCGCTCAACATGGACTGACCCTAAAGACCCTAGCAGGTATCCCTACCAAAAAGCCACCACCACAAACGACACCACAACAGACAAAAAGCAAAAAAGTGTAATAGTGTACACTAACAGTGCTGCTAATGCTGGCTATTGGTGCAAAGATAGCACAGATAGACTTATATTCAATTGACTCTGGCGTATAGTGTGAGCTGGAGATGGTTATGGTGCTTAAAGAGATTGATAACAATATTGTGTTCAGATATCAAAAGATTGCTCGTCTCCTCTTATAACATATGCAAACACTTACAGAGGAGAGACCAACGTATCAGTAATAATAAGGCCACAACCCCTCTATATAGTATTTGACTAAGCACCGTCGTAATACCCTTAAGGAATAGCCCACCAAAACCAGTGGGTACCTGGCTTGATCGCTGGGAGCAGGGAACGTTTAGATGTGGCTCATGCAAGTTCTGCAAGTTTATTACGATTGGCAAAACTTTTACCAGTGTCGTCACAGGTAGAACCTTCCATAACAGATCTTTCGCCAATTGTAAAACGGTAGGGGTCGTCTACCTGTGTTATTTTTTGCCGGTACTATATATCGGAGACCACAGATCCTGCAGGTTCTCTACTATTGGTCTATATGGTTACTAATATGGTTTTTTGGTTTTAATCATTACATTAAAACGTATTCTTTTAGGTCTCTGTCAGTTTTTTGTTTTTTTTCTCACTCCTGAAATATGACAGTGCAAAAACTAAAAACAAAATTTGTGGAGCGATACGCCCAAAATGGGCAAATTTTTAATGGTTTAAACAGACATTCTCAAGTTTGCAAGTTGTCTCCTATATATCCTCACGTAATATATAAAATATCTAAAACAAAAATATATGGAAGAGTATACATGGATGAGCTTGAATGTGGTGTGTTATAAAGATGGGGACTTATCTGCTCCTTTGCAAGAGAAATGTTTCGCTTTGTCTTAGTAAATGCGGCAGAATGACATCTATAATTAGTGCGTGGATAAACACAGCTGAGTTGTCATTCTCGTGAGTGAAGGATCAGTAATTGTGGTAATAGGTGTACAGTTTACAGCTTGGAAATGTCTAATCTAGTTCTCATTTAGCCACCACTGATATGAATATTGTACTGTATGTCCCGAAATCTCTGCTTTAATACATGAAATCTGGCAGCAGGCAGCTGATGGCAATAATTATTGGCCGGCCAACAAGTTTTAATTGACATTTTATTGCTTATTTGCTTTAAAAATAATTTTCTGTTTTATAAACTATAAAAGAGAGTGCATGTTCCAGCTACGTTTTCTACTGGAGCCAAGGGTACAACTTTAAAGGGAAGGTGCCATCAAAAAAAATTTTTTTTCAGAAATTGTAAAAATGTAAAGAATTAATGATTACATTTTCTTAAAAAATATTATCATTTGTTTATAATTTAGTAAAATATGAAAAATAATTTGAAAAGTTTTGGCATTTCCACTTTTCAACACTAGGGGGAGCAGCTGCTGAAATTTCAGAAAAACCTAGTGTACAACTAGCTCACATTACTGCACTGCAGTAATTATGGGCGGAGTCTGCTGACGTGTGTGATGTCTCCTCCCCTTCTGGGTGTTTGCTAAGGGATTAGAGAGGATGATATTCAGGAACCCAGTGAGCAGCCATTTTGTTGGTGACTGCAGAGTATGGCTGCCGTCACACTATCAGTATTTGGTCAGTATTTTACCTCAGTATTTGTAGCCAAAACCAGGAGTGGAACAAATAGAGGAAAAGTATAATAGAAACATATGCACCACTTCTGTATTTATCACCCACTCCTGGTTTTGGCTACAAATACTGAGGTAAAATACTGACCAAATACTGATAGTGGACGGCAGCCTTAGGCTACTTTCACACTAGCGTTGTTGGCTGTACGTTGCAATGCGTCATTCAGGAGAAAAAACGCATCCTGCAAAGTTGTCTGCAGGATGCGTTTTTTCCCCATAGACTAACATTACCGACGCTTTGCGACGTATTGCCACACGTCACAACTGTTGTGCGATGGTTGCGTCATGTTTTGGTGGACCGCCGCCACAAAAAAAGTTACATGTAACGTTTGTGCGTCGAGTCCACCATTTTCGACCGCGTATGCACAGCCGAAACTCCGCCCCCTCATGCCCAGACCTAACAATGGGGCAGCGGAAGCGTCGTA
This sequence comes from Ranitomeya imitator, assembly GCF_032444005.1. NCBI lineage: Eukaryota > Metazoa > Chordata > Amphibia > Anura > Dendrobatidae > Ranitomeya > Ranitomeya imitator. The sequence continues at coordinate 516,711,813 of NC_091287.1, forward strand.
AGACTGCTTCTGCTGCCCACGTCGGCCATTTCTTTCACAGCATACGTCGGTACGACACACTGCGAAAGGCCCGTACCGACGCTAGTGTGAAAGCAGCCTTAGGCCGGCTTCACACTCAGCGTATGAAAATACGGTCCGTATATTACGGCCGTAATACGCTGAAATGTCCCGAAAATAGTGGTCCGTAGCTCCTCCGTAGGCAGGGTGTGTCAGCGTTTTTTGCGCATGGCATCCTCCGTATGTAATCCGTATGGCATCCGTACTGCGTGGTTTTCTCGCAGGCTTGCAAAACCAACATACCGCTATAGAAATGATCCATGTGTCCCAAAAAGAAAAAAGAATATATATATACTGTCTATATGTATATATATATATATATGTCATTAGACACATATATGTATATATATTAATATTTATTCCAGCGCTATACAGCTTGAAAGTCGGTAATTCAATTACCGGCTTTTTCTTTCTCCTTCCTAAAAGCCGACATGATTTGAGACATGGTTTACATACAGTAAACCATGTCTTCTCTCCATTTTTTTTGCAGATTCCACACTACTAATGTCAGTAGAGTGTATCTGCAAAATTTGGCCGTTCTAGCTCTTAAAATAAAGGGTTAAATGGCGGAAAAAATTGGCGTGGGCTCCCGCGCAATTTTCTCCGCCAGAGTAGTAAAGCCAGTGACTGAGGTCAGATATTAACCCCTTCAAGACCCAGCCTATTTTGACCTTAAAGACCTTGCCGTTTTTTGCAATTCTGACCAGTGTCCCTTTATGAGGTAATAACTCAGGAACGCTTCAACGGATCCTAGCGGTTCTGAGATTGTTTTTTCGTGACATATTGGGCTTCATGTTAGTGGTAAATTTAGGTCAATAAATTCTGCATTTATTTGTGATAAACACGGAAATTTGGCGAAAATTTTGAAAATTTCGCAATTTTCACATTTTGAATTTTTATTCTGTTAAACCTAAGAGATATGTGACACAAAATAGTTAATAAATAACATTTCCCACATGTTTACTTTACATCAGCACAATTTTGGAAACAAAATTTTTTTTTGTTAGGAAGTTATAAGGGTTAAAATTCGACCAGCGATTTGTCATTTTTACAACGAAATTTACAAAACCATTTTTTTTAGGGACCACCTCACATTTGAAGTCAGTTTGAGGGGTCTATATGGCTGAAAATACCCAAAAGTGACACCATTCTAAAAACTGCACCTCTCAAGGTACTCAGAACCACATTCAAGAAGTTTATTAACCCTTCAGGTGCTTCACAGCAGCAGAAGCAACATGGAAGGAAAAAATGAACATTTAACTTTTTAGTCACAAAAATTATCTTTTAGCAACAATTTTTTTATTTTCCCAATGGTAAAAGGAGAAACTGAACCACGAAAGTTGTTGTCCAATTTGTCCTGAGTACGCTGATACCTCATATGTGGGGGTAAACCACTGTTTTGGCGCACGGCAGGGCTTGGAAGGGAAGGAGCGCCATTTGACTTTTTGAATCAAAAATTGGCTCCACTCTTTAGCGGACACCATGTCACGTTTGGAGAGCCCCCGTGTGCCTAAAAATTGGAGCTCCCCCACAAGTGACCCCATTTTGGAAACTAGACGCCCCAAGGAACTTATCTAGATGCATAGTGAGCACTTTGAACCCCCAGGTGCTTCACAAATTGATCCGTAAAAATGAAAAAGTACTTTTTTTTCACAAAAAAATTCTTTTAGCCTCAATTTTTTCATTTTCACATGGGCAACAGGATAAAATGGATCCTAAAATGTGTTGGGCAATTTCTCCTGAGTACAACAATACCTCACATGTGGGGGTAAACCACTGTTTGGGCACATGGTAAGGCTCGGAAGGGAAGGAGCGCCATTTGACTTTTTGAATGAAAAATTATTTCCATCGTTAGCGGACACCATGTCGCGTTTGGATAGCTCCTGTGTGCCTAAACACTGGCGCTCCCCCACAAGTGACCCCATTTTGGAAACTAGACCCCCCAAGGAACTAATTTAGATGCCTAGTGAGCACTTTAAACCCTCAGGTGCTTCACAAATTGATCTGTAAAAATGAAAAAGTAATTTTTTTTCACAAAAAAATTCTTTTCGCCTCAATTTTTTCATTTTCACATGGGCAGTAGGATAAAATGGATCATAAAATTTGTTGGGCAATTTCTCCCGAGTATGCCGATACCTCATATGTGGGGGTAAACCACTGTTTGGGCACTCGGCAGGGCTCGGAAGAGAAGGCGCGCCATTTGACTTTTTGAATGGAAAATTAGCTCCAATTGTTAGCGGACACCATGTCGCGTTTGGAGAGCCCCTGTGTGCCTAAACATTGGAGCTCCCGCACAAGTGACCCCATTTTGGAAACTAGACCCCCCAAGGAACTTATCTAGATGCATATTGAGCACTTTAAACCCCCAGGTGCTTCACAGAAGTTTATAACGCAGAGCCATGAAAATAAAAAATAATTTTTCTTTCCTCAAAAATGATTTTTTAGCCTGGAATTTCCTATTTTGCCAAGGATAATAGGAGAAATTGGACCCCAAATATTGTTGTCCAGTTTGTCCTGAGTACGCTGATACCCCATATGTGGGGGTAAACCACTGTTTGGGCACACGGCAGGGCTCGGAAGGGATGGCACGCCATTTGGCTTTTTAAATGGAAAATTAGCTCCAATCATTAGCGGACACCATGTCACGTTTGGAGAGCCCCTGTGTGCCTAAACATTGGAGATCCCCCAGAAATGACACCATTTTAGAAACTAGACCCCCAAAGGAACTAATCTAGATGTGTGGTGAGGACTTTGAACCCCCAAGTGCTTCACAGAAGTTTATAACGCAGAGCCATGAAAATAAAAAAAAAATTATTTTCTCAAAAATGATCTTTTAGCCTGCAATTTTTTATTTTCCCAAGGGTAACAGGAGAAATTTGACCCCAAAAGTTGTTGTCCAGTTTCTCCTGAGTACGCTGATACCCCATATGTGGGGGTAAATCACTGTTTGGGCACATGCCGGGGCTCGGAAGTGAAGTAGTGACGTTTTGAAATGCAGACTTTGATGGAATGCTCTGTGGGCGTCACGTTGCGTTTGCAGAGCCCCTGATGTGGCTTAACAGTAGAAACCCCCCACAAGTGACCCCATTTTGGAAAATAGACCCCCAAAGGAACTTATCTAGATGTGTGGTGAGCACTTTGAACCCCCAAGTGCTTCATAGAAGTTTATAATGCAGAGCCGTGAAAATAATAAATACGTTTTCTTTCCTCAAAAATAATTATTTAGCCCAGAATTTTTTAATTTTCCCAAGGGTAACAGGAGAAATTTGACCCCAATATTTGTTGTCCAGTTTCTCCTGAGTACGGTGATACCCCATATGTGGGGGTAAACTACTGTTTGGGCACATGCCGGGGCTTGGAATTGAAGTAGTGACGTTTTGAAATGCAGACTTTGATGGAATGCTCTGCGGGCGTCACGTTGCGTTTGCAGAGCCCCTGATGTGCCTAAACAGTAGAAACCCCCCACAAGTGACCCCATTTTGGAAACTAGACCCTGAAAGGAACTTATCTAGATGTGTGGTGAGCACTTTGAACCCCCAAGTGCTTCATAGAAGTTTATAATGCAGAGCCGTGAAAATAATAAATACGTTTTCTTTCCTCAAAAATAATTATTTAGCCCAGAATTTTTTATTTTCCCAAGGGTTACAGGAGAAATTGGACCCCAAAAGTTGTTGTCCAGTTTCTCCTGAGTACGCTGATACCCCATATGTGGGGGTAAACCACTGTTTGGGCACACGTCGGGGCTCAGAAGGGAAGTAGTGACTTTTGAAATGCAGACTTTGATGGAATGGTCTGCGGGTGTCACGTTGCGTTTGCAGAGCCCCTGGTGTGCCTAAACAGTAGAAACCCCCCACAAGTGACCCCATTTTAGAAACTAGACCCCCCAAGGAACTTATCTAGATATGTGGTGAGCACTTTGAACCCCCAAGTGCTTCACAGACGTTTACAACGCAGAGCCGTGAAAATAAAAAATCATTTTTCCTTCCTCAAAAATTATGTTTTAGCAAGCATATTTTTAGATTCACAAGGGTAACAGGAGAAATTGGACCCCAGTAATTGTTGCGCAGTTTGTCCTGAGTATGCTGGTACCCCATATGTGGGGGTAAACCACTGTTTGGGCACACGTCAGGGCTCGGAAGTGAGGGAGCACCATTTGACTTTTTGAATACGAGATTGGCTGGAATCAATGGTGGCGCCATGTTGCGTTTGGAGACCCCTGATGTGCCTAAACAGTGGTAACCCCTCAATTCTAACTCCAACACTAACCCCAACACACCCCTAACCCTAATCCCAACTGTAGCCATAATCCTAATCACAACCCTAACCCCAACACACCCCTAACCACAACACTAACCCCAACACACCCCTAACCCTAACCACAACCCTAATTCCAACCCTAACCCTAAGGCTATGTGCCCATGTTGCGGATTCGTGTGAGATATTTCCGCACCATTTTTGAAAAATCTGCGGGTAAAAGGCACTGCGTTTTACCTGCGGATTTTCCGCGGATTTCCAGTGTTTTTTGTGCGGATTTCACCTGCGGATTCCTATTGAGGAACAGGTGTAAAACGCTGCGGAATCCGCACAAAGAATTGACATGCTGCGGAAAATACAACGCAGCGTTCCCGCGCGGTATTTTCCGCACCATGGGCACAGCGGATTTGGTTTTTCATATGTTTACATGGTACTGTAAACCTGATGGAACACTGCTGCGAATCCGCAGCCAAATCCGCACCGTGTGCACATAGCCTAATTCTAAAGGTATGTGCACACGCTGCGGAAAACGCTGCGGATCCGCAGCAGTTTCCCATGAGTGTACAGTTCAATGTAAACCTATGGGAAACAAAAATCGCTGTACACATGCTGCGGAAAAACTGCACGGAAACGCAGCGGTTTACATTCCGCAGCATGTCACTTCTTTGTGCGGATTCCGCAGCGGTTTTACAACTGCTCCAATAGAAAATCGCAATTGTAAAACCGCAGTGAAATGCGCAGAAAAAAACGCGGTAAATCCGCCATAAATCCGCAGCGGTTTAGCACTGCGGATTTATCAAATCCGCAGCGGAAAAATCCGCAGAGGACCAGAATACGTGTGCACATTCCTAACCCTAACCCTAGCCCTAACCCTAGCCCTAACCCTAACCCTACCCCTAACCCTACCCCTAACCCTAACCCTACCCCTAGCCCTAACCCTACCCCTAACCCTACCCCTATTCTAACATTAGTGGAAAAAAAAAAATTTCTTTATTTTTTTATTGTCCCTACCTATGGGGGTGACAAAGGGGGGGGGGTCATTTATTATTTTTTTTATTTTGATCACTGAGATAGATTATATCTCAGTGATCAAAATGCACTTTGGAACGAATCTGCCGGCCGGCAGATTCGGCGGGCGCACTGCGCATGCGCCCGCCATTTTGGAAGATGGCGGCGCCCGGGAGAAGACGGACGGGACCACGGCTGGATCGGTAAGTATGATAGGGTGGGGGGGACCACGGGGGGGGGATCGGAGCACGGGGGGGGAATCGGAGCGCGGGAGGGGTGGAACGGAGCGCGGGGGGCGTGGAACGGAGCACGGGGGGGCTGGAATGGAGCACGGGGGGGTGGAACGGAGCACGGGGGGGGGTGGATCGGAGTGCAGGGGGGGTGATTGGAGCACGGGGGGGTGATTGGAGCACGGGGGGAGCGGACACGAGCACGGGGGGGAGCGGAGCACAGGGCGGAGGGGAGCCGGAGCAGTGTACCGGCCAGATCGGGGGGGTGGGGGGGCGATCGGAGGGGTGGGGTGGGGGCACACTAGTATTTCCAGCCATGGCCGATGATATTGCAGCATCGGCCATGGCTGGATTGTAATATTTCACCCGTTATAATGGGTGAAATATTACAAATCGCTCTGATTGGCAGTTTCACTTTCAACAGCCAATCAGAGCGATCGTAGCCACGAGGGGGTGAAGCCACCCCCCCTGGGCTAAACTACCACTCCCCCTGTCCCTGCAGATCGGGTGAAATGGGAGTTAACCCTTTCACCCGATCTGCAGGGACGCGATCTTTCCATGACGCCGCATAGGCGTCATGGGTCGGAATGGCACCGACTTTCATGACGCCTACGTGGCGTCATGGGTCGGGAAGGGGTTAATAGCCTGGAGAGGGTCCATGGTTATTGGCCCCCCCCCTGGCTAAAAATATCTGCCCCCAGCCACCCCAGAAAAGGCACATCTGGAAGATGCGCCTATTCTGGCACTTGGCCACTCTCTTCCCATTCCCGTGTAGCGGTGGGATATGGGGTAATGAAGGGTTAATGCCACCTTGCTATTGTAAGGTGACATTAAGCCTAATTAATAATGGAGAGGCGTCAATTATGGCACCTATCCATTATTAATCCAATTGAATGAAAGGGTTAAATAAAACACAAACACATTATTTAAAATTATTTTAATGAAATAAAAACAATGGTTGTTGGAGTATTTTATTCTACGCCCAATCCAATCACTGAAGACCCTCGTTCTGTGAAAGAAAAAACATAATAAACCAACAATATACTTACCCTCCGCAGATCTGTAACGTCCAACGATGTAAATCCTTCTGAAGGGGTTAAAACATTTTGCAGCAAGGAGTTCCGCTAATGCAGGCTGCTCCTCGCTGCAAAACCCCGGGGAATGAGTCTAAATATAGATCAATGAGCTATATTTAGCTTCATTTGCGGTGAGGCGCCCTCTGCTGGCTGTTTATAGATCTTGGGAACTTGCCTAGAAAGCCTGGGAGCTTTCTAGGAAATTTCCCACGATCTATGAACATCCAGCAGAGGGCGCCTCACCGCAAATGAAGCTAAATATAGCTCATTGATCTATATTTAGACTCATTCCCCGGGGTTTTGCAGCGAGGAGCAGCCTGCATTAGCAAAGCTCCTTGCTGCAAAATGTTTTAACCCCTTCAGAAGGATTTACATCGTTGGACGTTACAGATCTGCGGAGGGTAAGTATATTGTTGGTTTATTATGTTTTTTCTTTCACAGAACGAGGGTCTTCAGTGATTGGATTGGGCGTAGAATAAAATACTCCAACAACCATTGTTTTTATTTCATTAAAATAATTTTAAATAGTGTGTTTGTGTTTTATTTAACCCTTTCATTCAATTGGATTAATAATGGATAGGTGTCATAATTGACGCCTCTCCATTATTAATTAGGCTTAATGTCACCTTACAATAGTAAGGTGACATTAACCCTTCATTACCCCATATCCCACCGCTACACGGGAATGGGAAGAGAGTGGCCAAGTGCCAGAATAGGCGCATCTTCCAGATGTGCCTTTTCTGGGGTGGCTGGGGGCAGATATTTTTAGCCAGGGGGGGGGGGCCAATAACCGTGGACCCTCTCCAGGCTATTAATATCTGCCCTCAGTCACTGGCTTTACTACTCTGGCGGAGAAAATTGCGCGGGAGCCCACGCCAATTTTTTCCGCCATTTAACCCTTTATTTTAAGAGCTAGAACGGCCAAATTTTGCAGATACACACTACTGACATTAGTAGTGTGGAATCTGCAAAAAAAATGGAGAGAAGACATGGTTTACTGTATGTAAACCATGTCTCAAATCATGTCGGGTTTTAGGAAGGAGAAAGAAAAGGCCGGTAATTGAATTACCGGCTTTCAAGCTGTATAGCGCTGGAATAAATATTAATATATATACATATATGTGTCTCACTGACATATATATATATATATATACCTATTCTATGTGTACACATTTATTCTACCTATTGGACTGTAAGCTGTCAGTGTGATTTTACTGTACACCGCACTGAATTACCGGCTTTTCTCTCTAACAGCGCTGCGTATTTCTCGCAAGTCACACTGCTTGTCCGTGTGTAATCCGTATTTTTCACGCTTCCATAGACTTTCATTGGCGTATTTCTTGCGCAGTACGGTGACAAACGCAGCATGCTGCGATTTTGTACGGCCGTAGAAAGCCGTATAATACTGATCAGTAAAATACGGCAGATAGGAGCAGGGGCATAGAGAATAATTGTGCCGTATTTTTTGCGAGTTTTACGGACGTAGTTTCTGCGCTCTTACGTCCGTAAAACTCGCAAGTGTGAAGCCGGCCTTATACTGACAAGTAGACAGTCACCGAGGATGGCAGGCAGCAAGGATTCTGGGAGATATGTGGTGGAGGGAGCAGGGTGACAGCAGCACAGAGTATTTCAGGAGAGCAGTGTGCTGGTCTATGGGGGCCCCCTGTTCGGTGTGCGGAGCAGCCAGGGATTGTACATAGAGCGCTGTCTTTTATACACATGGATGGACCGTCTGCTCCACAGAAATCCAGGAAACATTTCTGCGGATTGATGGCCTGTTCTGATCCAGTCTTTGCATGCAGACCCCATTCCCCTCCTCAGCTCCTGTCTTCTCCATCCTGTCCTGGCAATGTGTGAAAGCGAGGTGACAGGCGCAGTCCGGGGTGACGCTGGGAAGGAAATGTAGCCATATAGTAACGATAAAAATGAGACCCCTCTTCAGCTGCCTCACCAGCCTTCCCCTGACTACACCTAACTGGAGGTCACGCTGCCCCCTCTATTACCCCAGACCCGCGTGCAGGTGCTCAGCCAGAACCACCATAGAATGGGTCCGCTTTCTGAAGATAATACTGCCATAGTGTTCTCACATAATACCGCCATATAGATCACACACAATACTATCAAATAGATCACACAATACTGTCATACAGTTCTCACATAATACCACCATATAGATCACACATAATACCGCCAGTGTTCTCACATACCGCCATATAGATCACACATAATACCACCAGTGTTCTCACATACCGCCATATAGATCACACATAATACCGCCAGTGTTCTCACATACCGCCATATAGATCACACATAATACTGCCATAGTGTTCTCACATAATACCGCCATATAGATCACACACAATACTATCAAATAGATCACACAATACTGTCATACAGTTCTCACATAATACCACCATATAGATCACACATAATACTGCCAGTGTTCTCACATACCGCCATATAGATCACACATAATACCGTCAGTGTTCTCACATACCGCCATATAGATCACACATAATACTGCCATAGTGTTCTCACATAATACCGCCATATAGATCACACATACCGCCAGTGTTCTCACATACCACCATATAGATCACACATAATACTGCCAGTGTTCTCACATACCACCATATAGATCACACATAATACTGCCATAGTGTTCTCAAATACCGCCATATAGATCACACATAATGCTGCCAGTGTTCTCACATAATACCGCCATATAGATCACACACAATACCACCATATAATTCTCACAATACTGATCAAGCATAATACCACCATACAGATCACATAATACCGTCATATAGATCTCACATAATGCCATAATACAGCATGACGCTCGCAGCTCCTGTTATCGTACACATTGAGTTGCGTGTGCAATGGGGAAAGATATGCAGGGGGGAGAGGAGTGCATAGAAGTGGATTAGATACACGGTTCACCAGACAGTATCACACAGGAGAGGATTAGATACATGGCTCAGCAGTCAGTATTTCACAGGATTAGGCTATGTGCACACGTCAGGATTTTTTCCTGACATAATCCTGAGAATTCTGCCAGAAATCCGCGTGCTTTTTTTGCGTGGATTTCTTGCGGAATTTGCGCGTTTTTTGTGCGGATTTTTTGCGTTTTTTTTTTTATTTTCCGGAATGTCCTTTTTGATAGGAAATCCGCAAAAAGATAGAGCATGTCCGGATTTTTTGCGGTATGCGTTTTTTTTGCGGAAAAAAACGCTAACATCTGCACAAAAAATGCGGAATGCATTCTAAATGATAGGATGCATAATGTTAGCGTTTTTTTAGTGGATTTATAGCGTTTTTATGGCGAAATTCCGCAAAAAAAAAAACGCTAAAAATCCGGACGTGTGCACATAGCCTTAGATACACAGGTCAGCACAGGATAGGATTAGATACACGGTTCACCAGACAGTATCACACAGGAGAGGATTAGATACACGGTTCACCAGACAGTATCACACAGGAGAGGATTAGATACACGGCTCAGCAGACAGTATCACACAGGAGAGGATTAGATACATGGCTCACCAGACAGTATCACACTGGAGAGGATTAGATACACGGCTCAGCAGTCAGTATTCCACAGGAGAGGATTAGATACACGGCTCAGCAGTCAGTATTCCACAGGAGGATTAGATACACGGCTCAGCAGACAGTATCACACAGGAGAGGATTAGATACACGGCTCAGCAGTCAGTATTCCACAGGAGGATTAGATACACGGTTCACCAGACAGTATCACACAGGAGAAGATTAGATACATGGCTCACCAGACAGTATCACACAGGAGAGGATTAGATACATGGCTCACCAGACAGTATCACACTGGAGAGGATTAGATACACGGCTCAGCAGTCAGTATTCCACAGGAGGCTTAGATACACGGCTCAGCACAGGATAGGATTAGATACACGGCTCAGCAGACAGTATTACACAGGAGAGGATTAGATACACGGCTCAGCAGACAGTATCACACAGGAGGATTAGATACACAGGTCAGCACAGGAGAGGATTAGATACATGGCTCACCAGACAGTATCACACAGGAGAGGATTAGATACATGGCTCACCAGACAGTATCACACAGGAGAGGATTAGATACACGGCTCACCAGACAGTATCACACTGGAGAGGATTAGATACACGGCTCAGCAGTCAGTATTCCACAGGAGGCTTAGATACACGGCTCAGCACAGGATAGGATTAGATACATGGCTCACCAGACAGTATCACACTGGAGAGGATTAGATACACGGCTCAGCAGTCAGTATTCCACAGGAGGATTAGATACACAGGTCAGCACAGGATAGGATTAGATACACGGCTCAGCAGACAGTATTACACAGGAGAGGATTAGATACACGGCTCAGCAGACAGTATCACACAGAAGGATTAGATACACAGGTCAGCACAGGATAGGATTAGATACACGGCTCAGCAGACAGTATCACACAGGAGAGGATTAGATACACGGTTCACCAGATAGTATCACACAGGAGAGGATTAGATACACGGCTCAGCAGACACTATCACACAGGAGAGGATTAGATACACAGCTCAGCACACAGTATAGGATTAGATACACGGCTCAGCAGACAGTATCACACAGGAGAGGATTAGATACACGGCTCAGCAGACACTATCACACAGGAGAGGATTAGATACACGGCTCAGCACACAGTATAGGATTAGATACACGGCTCAGCAGACAGTATCACACAGGAGAGGATTAGATACACGGCTCAACAGTCAGTATTCCACAGGATTAGATACACAGGTCAGCACAGGATAGGATTAGATACACGGTTCACCAGACAGTATCACACAGGAGAGGATTAGATACACGGTTCACCAGATAGTATCACACAGGAGAGGATTAGATACACGGCTCAGCAGTCACTATCACACAGGAGAGGATTAGATACACGGCTCAGCACACAGTATAGGATTAGATACACGGCTCAGCAGACAGTATCACACAGGAGAGGATTAGATACACGGCTCAGCACACAGTATAGGATTAGATACACGGCTCAGCACACAGTATTACACAGGAGAGGATTAGATACACGGCTCAACAGTCAGTATTCCACAGGATTAGATACACAGGTCAGCACAGGATAGGATTAGATACACGGTTCACCAGATAGTATCACACAGGAGAGGATTAGATACACGGCTCAGCAGTCACTATCACACAGGAGAGGATTAGATACACGGCTCAGCACACAGTATAGGATTAGATACACGGCTCAGCAGACAGTATCACACAGGAGAGGATTAGATACACGGCTCAGCACACAGTATAGGATTAGATACACGGCTCAGCACACAGTATTACACAGGAGAGGATTAGATACACGGCTCAACAGTCAGTATTCCACAGGATTAGATACACAGGTCAGCACAGGATAGGATTAGATACACGGTTCACCAGATAGTATCACACAGGAGAGGATTAGATACACGGCTCAGCAGATACTATCACACAGGAGAGGATTAGATACACGGCTCAGCACACAGTATAGGATTAGATACACGGCTCAGCAGACAGTATCACACAGGAGAGGATTAGATACACGGCTCAGCAGACAGTATAGGATTAGATACACGGCTCAGCAGTCACTATCACACAGGAGAGGATTAGATACACGGCTCAGCACACAGTATAGGATTAGATACACGGCTCAGCAGACAGTATCACACAGGAGAGGATTAGATACACGGCTCAGCACACAGTATAGGATTAGATACACGGCTCAGCAGACAGTATCACACAGGAGAGGATTAGATACACGGCTCAGCACACAGTATAGGATTAGATACATGGGTCAGCACACAGTATAGGATTAGATACATGGGTCAGCAGACAGTATCACACAGGAGAGGATTAGATACACAGGTCAGCACAGGAGAGGATTAGATACACAGGTCAGCACAGGAGAGGATTAGATACACAGGTCAGCACAGTATAGTGATAGATGCAGGGTCTGATGTCCTGTGAGGAGCTGCAGTGAGGTCGGAGCAGCACAGAGATTCTCCACCCTCCCCCTCTGTTACCTCTCTGCAGCTCCTGATAAGAGGACATCAGACCACAGCACTTCACCCTCTCTAGTGATTCTAGAGATTACAGGCAGCAGAGGACAGGGAACGGCCGCTGAGTGTGAGGGGAGACAGATGGAGCTGCTCCTCCAACAGCACGGCTCTACAGTGGAGCTCACAGCTACACTCCACTGTGGGCTAAAGCAAGATGGCGCCGATCTCCTGCCTCTGCTGTGATGTGGAGACCGCCCAGGGGGCGTGGCCACATCAGAGCAGAGAAGCTTATAATGGTAGCTAGGGTTGAGCGAAACGGGTCGTTCATTTTCAAAAGTCGCCGACTTTTGGCAAAGTCGGGTTTCATGAAACCCGATCCGACCCCTGTGCGGGGTCGGCCATGCGGTACGCGACTTTCGCGCCAAAGTCGCGTTTCAATGACGCGAAAAGCGCCATTTCTCAGCCAATGAAGGTAAACGCAGAGTGTGGGCAGCGTGATGACATAGGTCCTGGTCCCCACCATCTTAGAGAAGGGCATTGCAGTGATTGGCTTGCTGTCTGCGGCGTCACAGGGGCTATAAAGGGGCGTTCCCGCCAACCGCCATGTTACTGCTGCTGATCTGAGCTGAGGGAGAGGTTGCTGCCGCTTCGTCAGAAGCAGGGATAGCGTTAGGCAGGGTCCATTAACCACCAAACCGCTTGTGCTGTAGCGATTTCCACTGCCCAACACCACCTTCGGTGTGCAGGGACAGTGGAAGCTACATTTTTTTTTTCCCCTCAGCGCTGTAGCTCATTGGGCTGCCCTAGAAGGCTCCCTGATAGCTGCATTGCTGTGTGTACGCCGCTGTGCAAACCAACTGCTGTTTTCAAAGCACAAATCCTCTTGTTCCTTCCTTTCTGCACAGCTATCTTGTTTGTTTGTCCACACTTTTTATTTAATTTGTGCATCAGTCCACTCCTTATTGCTGCCTGCCATACCTGGCTGAGATTACTGCAGGGAGATAGTAATTGAAGGACACTCCCTGTTTTTTTTTTTTTTTTGTGGGAGATTAAGATTGACATTTCTGCTAGAGTGCCATCCCTGTCTGTGTCATCTCTCACTCAGTGGGCCATAGAAAGCCTATTTATTTTTTTGCTTGATTTGGGTTCTAAAATCTACCTGAAAAAATCACTACATCAATCAGTGGGAGATTAATATTGGCCTTTGGGCTTGTGTGCCAGTCCTAAGCGTGCCATCTCTCTCTCTCAGATAGTGGGCCATAGAAAGCCTATTTATTTTTTTTTTTATTGGGTTTATAAATTTTCCCTGGAACCAAAAAAAAAAAAGTGGGAGATTAATATTGGCCTCTGGGCTTGTGTGCCAGTCCTGAGCGTGCCATCTCTCTCACAAATAGTGGGCCATAGAAAGCCTATTTATTTTTTTGCTTGATTTGGGTTCTAAAATGTACCTGAAAAAATCACTACATCAAGCAGTGGGAGAAAAATATTGGCCTCAGGGCTTGTGTGCCACTCCTGACTCCTGTGTGCATCATCACTCACTCAGTGGGCCATAGAAAGCCCTTTTTTTTTTTTTTGCTTTATTTGGGTTCTAAATTCTACCTGAAAAAATCAATAAATCAATCAGTGGGAGATTAATATTGGCCTTTGGGCTTGTGTGCCAGTCCTAAGCGTGCCATCTCTCTCTCTCAGATAGTGGGCCATAGAAAGCCTATTTATTTATTTTTTTATTGGGTTTATAAATTTTCCCTGGAACCAAAAAAAAAAAAGTGGGAGATTAATATTGGCCTCTGGGCTTGTGTGCCAGTCCTGAGCGTGCCATCTCTCTCACAAATAGTGGGCCATAGAAAGCCTATTTATTTATTTTTTTTTGGTTTTATAAATTCTCCCTTAAAAAAAAAAGGGAGATTAATATTGGCCTTTGGGCTTGTGTGCCAGTCCTAAGCGTGCCATCTCTCTCTGTCTCTCAGATAGTGGGCCATAGAAAGCCTATTTATTATTTTTTTTATTGGGTTTATAAATTTTCCCTGGAACAAAAAAAAAAAAGTGGGAGATAAATATTGGCCTCTGGTGTTGTGAATTCTGTGGCTGAGTTCACTTCTGTGGTCACAAGTGGTATTGCAGTCTCTGGGCTTCCTCCCTCAGGTGTTTTGGTGAGCTCGTTGGCTGCCTTGCTATTTAGCTCCACCTGAGTCTGTCTTCCTTGCTCCTTGTCAATGTTCCAGTGTTGGATCTGAGCTACTGCATCTTTCCTTGGGCCTGCTGCTCTGCTAGATAAGTGCTTCTAGTTTGTTTTCTGTTTTTTCTGTCCAGCTTGTTATTATCTTTTGCTGGAAGCTCTGAGAAGCAAAGGGGTGCACCGCCGTGCTGTTAGTTCGGCACGGTGGGTCTTTTTGCCCCTTTGCGTGGTTTTCGTTTTAGGGTTTTTTGTAGACTGCATAGTTCTCTTTGCTATCCTCGCTCTGTCTAGAATATCGGGCCTCACTTTGCTGAATCTATTTCATTCCTACGTTTGTCTTTTCATCTTGCTAACAGTCATTATATGTGGGGGCTGCCTATTCCTTTGGGGTATTTCTCTGAGGTAAGTCAGGCTTGTATTTCTATCTTCAGGCTAGTCAGCTCCTCAGGCAGTGCCGAGTTGCATAGGTAGTTGATAGGCGCAATCCACTGCTGCTTCCAGTTGTGTGAGGATAGATCAGGTACTGCAGTCTACAGAGATTCCACGTCTCAGAGCTCGTCCTATTGTTTTGGGTTATTGCCAGATCTCTGTATGTGCGCTGATTACTGCACGCTGTGTTGCCTGATTGCCAGCCATAACAGTACAAGGAGCCATTCAATGATTTCCAATAGAGGGAAAAAAGAAATCCTGACATCATTTTTTTTTCTTAGCTCTGTCTTCAGTCTTTTTTTTCCCCTAGACATTAGAGTGCTTCAGGACACAGCTGTGGACATGGATATTCAGGCTCTGTGCTCCTCAATGGATAATCTCGTTGTAAATGTACAAAAGATTCAAGATACTATTGATCAGAAATCGATGCTAGAACCAAGAATTCCGATTCCTGATTTGTTTTTTGGTGACAGAACTAAGTTCCTGAGCTTCAGAAATAATTGTAAGCTATTTTTGGCCTTGAAACCTCATTCTTCTGGTAATCCTATTCAACAGGTTTTGATTATTATTTCTTTTTTGCGCGGCGACCCACAGGACTGGGCGTTTTCTCTTGCACCAGGAGATTCTGCATTGAGTAATGTTGATGCATTTTTCCAGGCGCTGGGATTGCTTTACGATGAGCCTAATTCAGTGGATCAAGCTGAGAAAAATCTGCTGGCTTTATGCCAGGGTCAGGATGATGTAGAAGTATATTGTCAGAAATTTAGGAAATGGTCAGTACTCACTCTGTGGAATGAATCTGCACTAGCGGCTTTGTTCAGAAAGGGTCTCTCTGAAGCTCTTAAGGATGTAATGGTGGGATTTCCTATGCCTGCTGGTTTGAATGAGTCTATGTCCTTGGCCATTCAGATCGGTCGTCGCTTGCGCGAGCGTAAATCTGTGCACCATCTGGCGGTATTGTCTGAGAGTAAGCCTGAGCCTATGCAGTGCGACAGGACTATGACTAAAGTAGAACGGCACGAACACAGACGTCTGAACAGACTGTGTTTCTATTGTGGTGATTCTACTCATGCTATTTCTAATTGTCCTAAACGCACTAGGCGGTTCGATAGCTCTGCCGTTATTGGTACTGTACAGTCCAAATTCCTTTTGTCCATTACCTTAATGTGCTCTTTGTCATCATATTCTGTCATGGCGTTTGTGGATTCAGGCGCTGCCCTGAATCTGATGGATTTGGATTATGCTAAACGTTGTGGATTTTTCTTGGAGCCTTTGCGGTGTCCTATTCCGTTGAGAGGAATTGATGCTACACCTCTGGCCAAGAATAAGCCTCAGTACTGGGCCCAGCTGACCCTGTGCATGGCTCCTGCACATCAGGAAGTTATTCGCTTTTTGGTACTGCATAATTTGCATGATGTGGTCGTGTTGGGGTTGCCATGGCTACAAACCCATAATCCAGTATTGGATTGGAACTCTATGTCGGTAACCAGCTGGGGTTGTCAGGGAGTACATGGTGATGTTCCATTTTTGTCTATTTCGTCATCCATTCCTTCTGACATCCCAGAGTTCTTGTCGGACTTTCAGGATGTATTTGAAGAGTCCAAGTCTGATGCCCTTCCTCCGCATAGGAATTGTGATTGTGCTATCGATTTGATTCCTGGTAGTAAATTCCCTAAGGGTCGTTTATTTAATTTGTCCGTACCTGAACACACCGCTATGCGCAGTTATGTGAAGGAGTCCCTGGAGAAGGGACATATTCGCCCATCGTCGTCACCATTGGGAGCAGGGTTCTTTTTTGTAGCCAAGAAGGATGGTTCGCTAAGACCGTGTATTGATTACCGCCTTCTTAATAAGATCACTGTTAAGTTTCAGTATCCCTTGCCATTGATTTCTGACTTGTTTGCTCGGATTAAGGGGGCTAGTTGGTTTACTAAGATTGATCTTCGTGGTGCGTATAATCTGGTGAGAATCAGGCAGGGAGATGAATGGAAAACGGCATTTAATACGCCCGAGGGTCATTTTGAGTATCTGGTGATGCCGTTCGGACTTGCCAATGCTCCATCTGTTTTTCAGTCTTTTATGCATGACATTTTCCGTGAGTATCTGGATAAATTCTTGATTGTTTACTTGGATGACATTTTGATCTTCTCAGATGATTGGGAGTCTCATGTGAAGCAAGTCAGAATGGTTTTCCAGGTACTGCGTGCTAATTCCTTGTTCGTGAAGGGATCAAAGTGTCTCTTCGGTGTGCAGAAAGTTTCATTTTTGGGGTTCATCTTTTCCCCTTCTACTATCGAGATGGATCCGGTTAAGGTTCAGGCCATCCAGGATTGGACTCAGCCGACATCTCTAAAAAGTTTGCAGAAATTCCTGGGCTTTGCTAATTTTTATCGTCGCTTCATCTGTAATTTTTCTAGCATTGCCAGACCATTGACCGATTTGACCAAGAAGGGTGCTGATTTGGTTAATTGGTCTTCTGCTGCCGTGGAAGCTTTTCAGGAGTTGAAGCGTCGTTTTTGCTGTGCCCCTGTGTTGTGTCAACCTGATGTTTCTCTTCCGTTCCAGGTCGAGGTTGATGCTTCTGAGATTGGTGCAGGGGCGGTTTTGTCACAGAGAGGTTCTGGTTGCTCAGTGTTCAAACCATGTGCTTTCTTTTCCAGGAAATTTTCTGCTGCTGAGCGTAATTATGATGTGGGCAACCGAGAGTTGCTGGCCATGAAGTGGGCATTCGAGGAGTGGCGTCATTGGCTTGAGGGTGCTAAGCATCGCGTGGTGGTTTTGACTGATCATAAGAACCTTACTTATCTTGAGTCTGCCAAGCGCTTGAATCCTAGACAGGCCCGTTGGTCGTTATTTTTTGCTCGTTTTGATTTTGTGATTTCATACCTTCCGGGCTCTAAAAATGTGAAGGCGGATGCTCTGTCTAGGAGTTTTGTGCCCGACTCTCCGGGGTTATCTGAGCCGGCGAGTATCCTCAAGGAAGGAGTCATTGTGTCTGCCATCTCCCCTGATTTGCGGAGAGTGTTGCAGAAATTTCAGGCTAATAAACCTGATCGTTGTCCGGCCGAGAAACTGTTCGTCCCTGATAGGTGGACTAGTAAAGTTATCTCTGAACTTCATTGTTCGGTGCTGGCCGGTCATCCAGGAATCTTTGGTACCAGGGAGTTGGTTGCTAGATCCTTCTGGTGGCCATCTCTGTCACGGGATGTGCGTGCTTTTGTGCAGTCCTGTGGAATTTGTGCTAGGGCTAAGCCCTGCTGTTCACGTGCCAGTGGGTTGCTTTTGCCCTTGCCGGTCCCGAAGAGGCCTTGGACACATATTTCGATGGATTTCATTTCTGACCTTCCCGTTTCTCAAAAGATGTCTGTCATTTGGGTGGTCTGTGATCGCTTTTCTAAAATGGTCCATCTGGTGCCCTTGGTTAAATTGCCTTCCTCCTCTGATTTGGTGCCTTTGTTCTTCCAGCATGTGGTTCGTTTACATGGCATTCCTGAGAATATTGTTTCTGACAGAGGTTCCCAGTTTGTCTCGAGGTTCTGGCGAGCCTTTTGTGGTAGGATGGGCATTGACCTATCTTTTTCCTCGGCCTTCCATCCTCAGACTAATGGCCAGACCGAACGAACCAATCAGACCTTGGAAACATATCTGAGATGTTTTGTTTCCGCTGACCAGGATGATTGGGTGTCATTTTTGCCGTTGGCTGAGTTCGCCCTTAATAATCGGGCCAGCTCGGCTACCTTGGTCTCTCCATTTTTCTGCAATTCTGGGTTCCATCCTCGTTTCTCTTCAGGACAGGTTGAGTCTTCGGACTGTCCTGGTGTGGATTATGTGGTGGACAGGTTGCAGCAGATCTGGACTCAGGTAGTGGACAATTTGACCTTGTCCCAGGAGAAGGCTCAGCTTTTCGCTAATCGCAGACGCCGTGTGGGACCCCGACTTCGTGTTGGGGATCTGGTTTGGTTATCTTCTCGTCATATACCTATGAAGGTTTCCTCTCCTAAATTTTAACCTCGTTTTATTGGTCTGTATAGGATTTCTGAGATTCTCAATCCGGTGTCTTTTCGTCTGACCCTCCCAGACTCCTTTTCCATACATAATGTATTCCATAGGTCGTTGTTGAGGAGATACGTGGCACCTATGGTTCCATCTGTGGAGCCTCCTGCCCCTGTTTTGGTGGAGGGGGAATTGGAGTATATTGTGGAGAAGATTTTGGATTCTCGTGTCTCTAGACGGAAACTCCAGTATCTGGTCAAATGGAAGGGTTATGCTCAGGAAGATAATTCCTGGGTTTTTGCCTCTGATGTCCATGCCCCAGATCTTGTTCGTGCCTTTCATGTGGCTCATCCTGGTCGGCCTGGGGGTTCTGGTGAGGGTTCGGTGACCCCTCCTCAAGGGGGGGGTACTGTTGTGAATTCTGTGGCTGAGTTCACTTCTGTGGTCACAAGTGGTATTGCAGTCTCTGGGCTTCCTCCCTCAGGTGTTTTGGTGAGCTCGTTGGCTGCCTTGCTATTTAGCTCCACCTGAGTCTGTCTTCCTTGCTCCTTGTCAATGTTCCAGTGTTGGATCTGAGCTACTGCATCTTTCCTTGGGCCTGCTGCTCTGCTAGATAAGTGCTTCTAGTTTGTTTTCTGTTTTTTCTGTCCAGCTTGTTATTATCTTTTGCTGGAAGCTCTGAGAAGCAAAGGGGTGCACCGCCGTGCTGTTAGTTCGGCACGGTGGGTCTTTTTGCCCCTTTGCGTGGTTTTCGTTTTAGGGTTTTTTGTAGACTGCATAGTTCTCTTTGCTATCCTCGCTCTGTCTAGAATATCGGGCCTCACTTTGCTGAATCTATTTCATTCCTACGTTTGTCTTTTCATCTTGCTAACAGTCATTATATGTGGGGGCTGCCTATTCCTTTGGGGTATTTCTCTGAGGTAAGTCAGGCTTGTATTTCTATCTTCAGGCTAGTCAGCTCCTCAGGCAGTGCCGAGTTGCATAGGTAGTTGATAGGCGCAATCCACTGCTGCTTCCAGTTGTGTGAGGATAGATCAGGTACTGGGTTATTGCCAGATCTCTGTATGTGCGCTGATTACTGCACGCTGTGTTGCCTGATTGCCAGCCATAACACTCTGGGCTTGTGTGCCACTCCTGACTCCTGTGTGTGTCATCTCTCACTCAGTGGGCCATAGAAAGCCTTTTTTTGTTTTATTTGTTTTCTAAATTCTCCCTGAAAAAATCATTTTATTTTATTTGGTTTCTAAATTCTTCCTGAAAAAATCATTTTATTCTATTATTTTTTTTTCCTAAAGTCTCCCTGAAAAAATTAAAAAAATCAAATCAGTGGGAGATTAATATTTACATTTGTGCTTCAGTGACAGTCCTGCGTGTGTGGCATCTCTCTCATTTGTTGCCACCAACAACAGAGTGTGTAACATTGTGCCTGATTTTCGTTGTGGTCTCACTCACCTGTAAAGGGGTAGCTAAATCATACTGAAGTTATAGCTCACCGTGTAATTTGTGTGACAGCAACAAATACCGTTAGTTGTTTACGTTTTTAAAACAATGAGGAAGTATGGTGGAAGAGGTCGTGGCCGGGGGCGTTCATTGTCAGCTGGTAATGAGGGTAGTGGTAGTGGTGGAGCATCAGCTGGTCGTGGGAAAAAAAATATTGCACCTAAGTCTGGAGCTGTGGAGCCAGGTTCATCGTCAGGCTACACAAGGCCTCGAACGCTCCCTTTTCTGGGAGTAGGAAAACCGCTTTTAAAGCCGGAGCAGCAAGAGCAAGTTTTGGCTTATCTTGCTGACTCAGCCTCTAGCTCTTTTGCCTCCTCTCGTGAAACTGGTAAATGTCAAAGCAGCGCGTCGTTAGTGGATGTTCACGGTCAGGGACAAGTCGCTTCCTTGTCCTCTTCAGCAAAAACAACAACAGAGAAGAATGCAGCAGGCGACACAACGGGTTACTCCATGGAGCTCTTTACACATACCGTCCCTGGCTTAGAAAGTGAAGCAGTTAACAGTCCATGCCCATTACAAGTTGAATCTGACATGGAGTGCACTGATGCACAGCCACAGCCAGACTACTATGCTGGTCCTTTGACTCAGACCACAACATTGCCCTCGCAGGGTAATGATCAAGAATCAGACCCTGATGAGACTATGTTGCCCCATCACGAACGCTATACCACCGACCGACACGGTGACACAGACGAAGTTGCACAGGAGCTACAAGAAGAGGTAATAGATGACCCAGTTCTTGACCCCGATTGGCAGCCATTGGGGGAACAGGGTGCAGGCGGCAGCAGTTCTGAAGCGGAGGAGGAGGGGCCGCAGCAGGCATCAACATCGCAACAGGTTCCATCTGCCGGGCCCGTATCTTGCCCAAAACGCGTGGCAAAGCCAAAACCTGTTGGAGGACAGCGTGGCCATCCGGTTAAAGCTCAGTCTGCAATGCCTGAAAAGGTATCCGATGCTAGAAAGAGTGCAGTCTGGCATTTTTTTAAACAACATCCAATTGATCAGCGCAAAGTCATCTGTCAAAAATGTTCAACTACCTTAAGCAGAGGACAGAATCTGAAAAGTCTCAATACAAGTTGCATGCATAGACATTTAACCACCATGCATTTGCAAGCCTGGACTAACTACCAAACGTCCCTTAAGGTTGTAGCACCCTCGGCCAATGAAGCTAGTCAGCAACGCAACATCCCTTCCGGCAGTGTAGGGCCACCATTTTCCGCACCACCTGCAGTATCTGTGCAGGTTTCTTTGCCAGGCCAAAGCAGTCAGGGTCAGGGAATCACCAGTTTCGTAGTAGGAAACACTGCATCTAGGGCACCGGCGGCAACAATACCATCTCCCACCGTCTCTCAGTCTGCCATGTCCACCGGCACCCCCACTAGTTCCACGATCTCCAGCTCTCCAGTCCAGCTCACCCTACATGAGACTATGGTTAGAAAAAGGAAGTACTTAGCCTCGCATCCGCGTACACAGGGTTTGAACACACACATAGCTAGACTTATCTCGTTAGAGATGATGCCCTACCGGTTAGTTGAAAGCGAAGCTTTCAAAGCCCTGATGGACTACGCTGTACCACGCTACGAGCTACCCAGTCGACACTTTTTTTCCAGAAAAGCCATCCCAGCCCTCCACCAGCATGTTAAAGAGCGCATCGTCCATGCACTCAGGCAATCTGTGAGCACAAAGGTGCACCTGACAACAGATGCATGGACCAGTAGGCATGGCAAGGGACGTTACGTGTCCATCACGGCACACTGGGTAAATGTGGTGGATGCAGGGTCCACAGGGGACAGCAAGTTTGGGACAGTTCTGCCTAGCCCACGGTCTAGGAAACAATTGGCTGTATCCGTTCGCACCCCCTCCTCCTCCTCTTCGTCCTCCTGCAGAAGCGAGAGCTCGTCCACAGACCGCAGTCGCACAACCACTCCATCCGCAGCTGCCACTGTTGCACACCAGGTCTCCCATTATGGGGCAGCTACTGGCAAACGTCAGCAGGCTGTATTGGCTATGAAGTGTTTGGGCGACAACAGACACACCGCGGAAGTTCTGTCCGAGTTCTTGCAGAAAGAAACGCAGTCGTGGCTGGGCACTGTAGATCTTGAGGCAGGCAAGGTAGTGAGTGATAACGGAAGGAATTTCATGGCTGCCATCTCCCTTTCCCAACTGAAACACATTCCTTGCCTGGCTCACACCTTTAACCTGGTGGTGCAGTGCTTCCTGAAAAGTTATCCGGGGTTATCCGACCTGCTCCTCAAAGTGCGTGGACTTTGCTCACATATCCGCCGTTCGCCCGTACACTCCAGCCGTATGCAGACCTATCAGCGTTCTTTGAACCTTCCCCAGCATCGCCTAATCATAGACGTTGCAACAAGGTGGAACTCAACACTGCACATGCTTCAGAGACTGTGCGAACAGAGGCGGGCTGTTATGTTTTTGTGGGAGGATACACATACACGGGCAGGCAGTAGGATGGCAGACATGGAGTTGTCAGGTGTGCAGTGGTCGAAGATTCAAGACATGTGTCAAGTCCTTCAGTGTTTTGAGGAATGCACACGGCTGGTTAGTGCAGACAACGCCATAATAAGCATGAGCATCCCCCTAATGCGTCTGCTGATGCAAAGTTTGACGCACATAAAGGATCAAGCGTCTGCAGCTGAGGAAGAGGAAAGCCTTGATGACAGTCAGCCATTGTCTGGCCAGGGCAGTGTACAGGACGAGTTAGCGGGCGAAGAGGAGGAGGAGGATGATGGGGATGATTATATTTTTAATGAGGAAGCTTTTCCGGGGCCACTGGAAATTGGTGGCGCGGCAAGGCCGGGTTCTGGTTTTTGGAGGGACACAAGTGACGTGGATTTGCCTGAAACTGCCCCTCAACCAAGCACAACCGCAGATTTGAGAACTGGAACTTTGGCCCACATGGCGGATTATGCCTTACGTATCCTCAAAAGGGACACACGCATAACTAAAATGATGAATGATGACGATTACTGGTTGGCCTGCCTCCTTGATCCTCGCTATAAAGGCAAATTGCAAAATATAATGCCACATGAGAACTTGGAACTAATATTAGCAACCAAACAATCAACTCTTGTTGACCGTTTGCTTCTGGCATTCCCTGCACACAGCGCCCGTGATCGTTCTCACACGAGCTGCAGGGGCCAGCAGACCAGAAGAGTTAGAGGGGCAGAAATCAGAAGTGGCGTTGGCCAGAGGGGTTTTCTGACCAGGTTGTGGAGTGATTTTGCTATGACCGCAGACAGGACAGGTACTGCAGCATCAATTCAAAGTGACAGGAGACAACATTTGTCCAGTATGGTTACAAACTATTTTTCATCCCTTATCGATGTTCTCCCTCAACCGTCATTCCCATTTGATTACTGGTCATCAAAATTAGACACCTGGCCAGAATTGGCAGAATATGCATTGCAGGAGCTTGCTTGCCCGGCAGCTAGTGTCCTATCAGAAAGAGTATTCAGTGCTGCAGGTTCAATACTAACAGAAAAAAGGACTCGTCTGGCTACCCAAAATGTAGATGATCTAACCTTCATTAAAATGAACCACAACTGGATTTCGAAATCTTTTGCCCCACCTTGCCCGGCTGACACCTAGCTTTCCTATGAAAAGGTCTTGCCTGTGGACTATTCTGAATGCCTTTTCCAATCTCGTAATTTTCTGCACCTGATTGTCCAGCATACGACATGTTTACACCTCACTAAATGGCCAACCTCCCCACACGGGGCCGTGGTATCGACACTTGGCGACAGCACCCGTGAGAGTGCAGTTTGTCTGAAGAGGTGGGTGTGCCCGCTTTTGGTCGACGGCACTGCCACTGGGTCCCTCATAGTACAATAAAGTGTCTCTGGCGGTGGTGGTGCGCACCCAACGTCAGACACACCGTTGTAATATGAGGGGCCCTGGGCCTGTACCGCCGGCCACAAGACAGTTCCCCCCCCAGCTCAAACAGTGCTCTACCACTTGCAAAATTATCTCACAGCTCCACCAATGTTTAGTCTATGCACTGACATCCTTCAATGCCTGCCACTGACAATACCATTGTATTGACATTTTTGTTATGTTAGGCCTTCGATGCCTGTCTGTGGTCACTCCTTCCACTAGGCCTCCACTGACCACACCACTGCTGCCCGTGTACCCCTGTAACCAATGTAAAATTGCCTACAGCCATGTGTTATTATTTTAGGCCTTCGATGCCTGTCTGCGGTCACTCCTTCCACTAGGCCTCCACTGACCACACCACTGCTGCCCGTGTACCCCTGTAACCAATGTAAAATTGCCTACAGCCATGTGTTATTATTTTAGGCCTTCGATGCCTGTCTGCGGTCACTCCTTCCACTAGGCCTCCACTGACCACACCACTGCTGCCCGTGTACCCCTGGAACCAATTTAAAATTGCCTACAGCCATGTGTTATTATTTTAGGCCTTCGATGCCTGTCTGCGGTCACTCCTTCCACTAGGCCTCCACTGACCACACCACTGCTGCCCGTGTACCCCTGTAACCAATTTAAAATTGCCTACAGCCATGTGTTATTATTTTAGGCCTTCGATGCCTGTCTGCGGTCACTCCTTCCACTAGGCCTCCACTGACCACACCACTGCTGCCCGTGTACCCCTGGAACCAATTTAAAATTGCCTACAGCCATGTGTTATTATTTTAGGCCTTCGATGCCTGTCTGCGGTCACTCCTTCCACTAGGCCTCCACTGACCACACCACTGCTGCCCGTGTACCCCTGGAACCAATTTAAAATTGCCTACAGCCATGTGTTATTATTTTAGGCCTTCGATGCCTGTCTGCGGTCACTCCTTCCACTAGGCCTCCACTGACCACACCACTGCTGCCCGTGTACCCCTGGAACCAATTTAAAATTGCCTGCAGCCATGTGTTATTATTTTAGGCCTTCGATGCCTGTCTGCGGTCACTCCTTCCACTAGGCCTCCACTGACCACACCACTGCTGCCCGTGTACCCCTGGAACCAATTTAAAATTGCCTACAGCCATGTGTTATTATTTTAGGCCTTCGATGCCTGTCTGCGGTCACTCCTTCCACTAGGCCTCCACTGACCACACCACTGCTGCCCGTGTACCCCTGGAACCAACATCAGAAAATATAAAAATAAGTATTTTGCGTATATAAAAGAAAATACTGGAGAGATATCAAATGCAGACATTTTAACATTAAAAACAAACACATACAACAAAAATCTGGTACAGTACTAAAAATGGCCACCAGCTACAATAACTTTCTCCTGCAAGTAGTTAACTGAAAGGTTTTTTCAATTTTAAACACAGATATGGCATCCACCGAGTGTTGTCCTGTCGCGTCTTCTTTATATTATTGCCAAGAAGATGCAAAACAATGAAAATAATAAAATCATTATTTACCAAAAAAATAGAGTAAGTCAAAACCACATTGCAAATAAACATTCATTACAAATAAAGAAGCAGGGCGCGTCCGAGGGTGAGTATATACCTAATAAGAATATAATCACCCTCGGACGCGCCCTGCTTCTTTCCGACAGCCTTCCTTCCTAAGAATCAGCCCTTCCGTGGTGTAGAGAGAGGGTTTGTTACACTCCAAGGTGTTCCCCAGGTTGCCTTTCCTGAGCTTCGATCTTCTGGCTCTCGTTTAGTAGTTGTTGGAAACTACGCTGCATTAGGCCTACAAATTGGGTATGGGGTGTAGAGAGATGGTGTGTTCCACTCCAAGGTGTTCTCCAGGTTGCCTTTCCTGAGCTTCGATCTTCCGGCTCTCGTTTAGTAGTTGTTGGAAACTACGCAGCATTAGGCCTACAAATTGGGTATGGGGTGTAGAGAGATGGTGTGTTCCACTGTAGAGAGATGGTGTGTTCCACTCCAAGGTGTTCCCCAGGTTTCCTCGCCAATGCTTCGATCATCATGCTCTCGTTTAGTAGTTGTTGGAAACTACGCTGCATTGGGCCTACAAATTGGGTATGGGGTGTAGAGAGATGGTGTGTTCCACTCCAAGGTGTTCCCCAGGTTGCCTTTCCTGAGCTTTGATCTTCCGGCTCTCGTTTAGTAGTTGTTGGAAACTACGCTGCATTAGGCCTACAAATTGGGTATGGGGTGTAGAGAGATGGTGTGTTCCACTCCAAGGTGTTCCCCAGGTTTCCTTGCCAATGCTTCGATCATCATGCTCTCGTTTAGTAGTTGTTGGAAACTACGCTGCATTGGGCCTACAAATTGGGTATGGGGTGTAGAGAGATGGTGTGTTCCACTCCAAGGTGTTCCCCAGGTTGCCTTTCCTGAGCTTCGATCTTCCGGCTCTCGTTTAGTAGTTGTTGGAAACTACGCTGCATTAGGCCTACAAATTGGGTATGGGGTGTAGAGAGATGGTGTGTTCCACTGTAGAGAGATGGTGTTTTCCACTCCAAGGTGTTCCCCAGGTTTCCTCGCCAATGCTTCGATCATCATGCTCTCGTTTAGTAGTTGTTGGAAACTACGCTGCATTGGGCCTACAAATTGGGTATGGGGTGTAGAGAGATGGTGTGTTCCACTCCAAGGTGTTCCCCAGGTTGCCTTTCCTGAGCTTCGATCTTCCGGCTCACGTTTAGTAGTTGTTGGAAACTACGCTGCATTAGGCCTACAAATTGGGTATGGGGTGTAGAGAGATGGTGTGTTCCACTCCAAGGTGTTCTCCAGGTTGCCTTTCCTGAGCTTCGATCTTCCGGCTCTCGTTTAGTAGTTGTTGGAAACTACGCTGCATTAGGCCTACAAATTGGGTATGGGGTGTAGAGAGATGGTGTGTTCCACTGTAGAGAGATGGTGTGTTCCACTCCAAGGTGTTCCCCAGGTTTCCTCGCCAATGCTTCGATCATCATGCTCTTGTATAGTAGTTGTTGGAAACTACGCTGCATTAGGCCTACAAATTGGGTATGGGGTGTAGAGAGATGGTGTGTTCCACTCCAAGGTGTTCTCCAGGTTGCCTTTCCTGAGCTTCGATCTTCCGGCTCTCGTTTAGTAGTTGTTGGAAACTACGCTGCATTAGGCCTACAAATTGGGTATGGGGTGTAGAGAGATGGTGTGTTCCACTCCAAGGTGTTCTCCAGGTTGCCTTTCCTGAGCTTCGATCTTCCGGCTCTCGTTTAGTAGTTGTTGGAAACTACGCTGCATTAGGCCTACAAATTGGGTATGGGGTGTAGAGAGATGGTGTGTTCCACTCCAAGGTGTTCTCCAGGTTGCCTTTCCTGAGCTTCGATCTTCCGGCTCTCGTTTAGTAGTTGTTGGAAACTACGCTGCATTAGGCCTACAAATTGGGTATGGGGTGTAGAGAGATGGTGTGTTCCACTCCAAGGTGTTCTCCAGGTTGCCTTTCCTAAGCTTCGATCTTCCGGCTCTCGTTTAGTAGTTGTTGGAAACTACGCTGCATTAGGCCTACAAATTGGGTATGGGGTGTAGAGAGATGGTGTGTTCCACTGTAGAGAGATGGTGTGTTCCACTCCAAGGTGTTCCCCAGGTTTCCTCGCCAATGCTTCCATCATCATGCTCTCGTTTAGTAGTTGTTGGAAACTACGCTGCATTAGGCCTACAAATTGGGTATGGGGTGTAGAGAGATGGTGTGTTCCACTCCAAGGTGTTATCCAGGTTGCCTTTCCTGAGCTTCGATCTTCCGGCTCTCGTTTAGTAGTTCTTGGAAACTACACTGCATTAGGCCTACAAATTGGGTATGGGGTGTAGAGAGATGGTGTGTTCCACTCCAAGGTGTTCCCCAGGTTTCCTCGCCAATGCTTCGATCATCATGCTCTCGTTTAGTAGTTGTTGGAAACTACGCTGCATTAGGCCTACAAATTGGGTATGGGGTGTAGAGAGATGGTGTGTTCCACTCCAAGGTGTTCTCCAGGTTGCCTTTCCTGAGCTTCGATCTTCCGGCTCTCGTTTAGTGGTTCTTGGAAACTACACTGCATTAGGCCTACAAATTGGGTATGGGGTGTAGAGAGATGGTGTGTTCCACTCCAAGGTGTTCTCCAGGTTGCCTTTCCTGAGCTTCGATCTTCTGGCTCTCGTTTAGTAGTTCTTGGAAACTACACTGCATTAGGCCTACAAATTGGGTATGGGGTGTAGAGAGATGGTGTGTTCCACTCCAAGGTGTTCCCCAGGTTGCCTTTCCTGAGCTTCGATCTTCCGGCTCTCGTTTAGTAGTTGTTGGAAACTACGCTGCATTAGGCCTACAAATTGGGTATGGGGTGTAGAGAGATGGTGTGTTCCACTCCAAGGTGTTCTCCAGGTTGCCTTTCCTGAGCTTCGATCTTCTGGCTCTCGTTTAGTAGTTCTTGGAAACTACACTGCATTAGGCCTACAAATTGGGTATGGGGTGTAGAGAGATGGTGTGTTCCACTCCAAGGTGTTCCCCAGGTTGCCTTTCCTGAGCTTCGATCTTCCGGCTCTCGTTTAATAGTTGTTGGAAACTACGCTGCATTAGGCCTACAAATTGGGTATGGGGTGTAGAGAGATGGTGTGTTCCACTCCAAGGTGTTCTCCAGGTTGCCTTTCCTGAACTTCTATCTTCAGGCTCTCATTAAATTGTGGTTAAACGGAACAACTGCATTTGGCGTACTAGTTGGTTTGGGGCCTACTATCGGTGTCTGCCACTCCTTGCTGTTCTCCTGGTTTCCTGTCCTGAAATTCCGTTTTCAGGCGCTCGTTAAGTAGTTGTTAATGTTAGACTGCATTTGGCCTACTGGTTGGGTTGGGGCCTACTATCGGTGTCTGCCACTCCTTGCTGTTCTCCTCCACTGAACAAAGCTGTGCCGCCTGTTTACTACGGTTGCCAATTTTGAACTGCATTTCGACTACTTACTGATTTGGGCCTACTCTCTGTGTCTGCCTCTCATTCCAGTTGTCCTCCACTGCAATGCCCCCTGGTTATTCCTGTGTTACCAATTTTGAACTGCATTTAGCCAACTTTATTCTTTGGGCCTATATCTGTGTTTCCTCCTCATCCTGCCCATTGCCCAGCCAGTGATAGATGAGTCTGCTGGTACATTGACCCATAACGCAACATTCCCCGTGCACGCTACACAACAACATTGTGACCCTGCTGAAAGTCAGGTTGCTCTTCCCGCATACCATACCACCTTACACGGGGACAAAGAGGAAGGTGCAGATGAAAGTGCAGGTTCCTTCATCAGGTGGGGGGAGGAATACTAGTTGGCGACGTCACTGGCACAGGGCCTCTCATAGTACGCAAAAGTGTTGCTGCCGGTGGGAGGCGCCCCCGCCGTGCAAACACACCGCTGTACTTTGAGGGGCCCTGTGCCAGTGCCAATGCCAACGAGTGGGCCCCCCCTGCTTGCTCAGGTTCACAGCACTTGCAAAGTTGAAATACTTACCTCTCCCTGCTCCACTGCCGTGACGTGGTCCAGATTTCCTGGGCCCACTAATTACTTGAACCAGCCCTACCCACCACAACTTTAGCCAAATGAACCCCAATTTCAAATGCCTTCCAATTATTATAAGGTAAATTACGCTTGACAAGCTTCATTAAGAAGAATGGATGGTTTTGACATTAAAATGAGCACTCTAGGTGTTTTCCTGGCCCCCACTCACTGCCGACTATGCTGCCCCATTGACTTGCATTGGGTTTCGTGTTTCGGTCGATCCCGACTTTACGTCATAATCGGCCGATTTCACTCGACCCGACTTTTGAGATAGTCGGGTTTCGCGAAACCCGGCTCGACTCTAAAAAGGTCAAGGTCGCTCAACTCTACTGGCCATCAAAATTAGACACCTGGCCAGAATTGGCAGAATATGCATTGCAGGAGCTTGCTTGCCCGGCAGCTAGTGTCCTATCAGAAAGAGTATTCAGTGCTGCAGGTTCAATACTAACAGAAAGAAGGACTCGTCTGGCTACCCAAAATGTAGATGATCTAACCTTCATTAAAATGAACCACAACTGGATTTCGAAATCTTTTGCCCCACCTTGCCCGGCTGACACCTAGCTTTCCTATGAAAAGGTCTTCCCTGTGGACTATTCTGAATGCCTTTTCCAATCTCGTAATTTTCTGCACCTGATTGTCCAGCATACGACATGTTTACACCTCACTAAATGGCCAAACTCCCCACACGGGGCCGTGGTATCGACACTTGGCGACAGCACCCGTGAGAGTGCAGTTTGTCTGAAGAGGTGGGTGTGCCCGCATTTGGTCGAAGGCACTGCCACTGGGTCCCTCATAGTACAATAAAGTGTCTCTGGCGGTGGTGGTGCGCACCCAACGTCAGACACACCATTGTAATATGAGGGGCCCTGGGCCTGTACCGCCGGCCACAAGACAGTTCCCCCCCCCCCCAGCTCAAACAGTGCTCTACCACTTGCAAAATTATCTCACAGCTCCACCAATGTTTAGTCTATGCGCTGACATCCTTCAATGCCTGCCACTGACAATACCATTGTATTGACATTTTTGTTATGTTAGGCCTTCGATGCCTGTCTGTGGTCACTCCTTCCACTAGGCCTCCACTGACCACACCACTGCTGCCCGTGTACCCCTGTAACCAATTTAAAATTGCCTACAGCCATGTGTTATTATTTTAGGCCTTCGATGCCTGTCTGCGGTCACTCCTTCCACTAGGCCTCCACTGACCATACCACTGCTGCCCGTGTACCCCTGTAACCAATGTAAAATTGCCTACAGCCATGTGTTATTATTTTAGGCCTTCGATGCCTGTCTGCGGTCACTCCTTCCACTAGGCCTCCACTGACCACACCACTGCTGCCCGTGTACCCCTGGAACCAATTTAAAATTGCCTACAGCCATGTGTTATTATTTTAGGCCTTCGATGCCTGTCTGCGGTCACTCCTTCCACTAGGCCTCCACTGACCACACCACTGCTGCCCGTGTACCCCTGTAACCAATTTAAAATTGCCTACAGCCATGTGTTATTATTTTAGGCCTTCGATGCCTGTCTGTGGTCACTCCTTCCACTAGGCCTCCACTGACCACACCACTGCTGCCCGTGTACCCCTGTAACCAATTTAAAATTGCCTACAGCCATGTGTTATTATTTTAGGCCTTCGATGCCTGTCTGCGGTCACTCCTTCCACTAGGCCTCCACTGACCACACCACTGCTGCCCGTGTACCCCTGGAACCAATTTAAAATTGCCTACAGCCATGTGTTATTATTTTAGGCCTTCGATGCCTGTCTGCGGTCACTCCTTCCACTAGGCCTCCACTGACCACACCACTGCTGCCCGTGTACCCCTGGAACCAATTTAAAATTGCCTATAGCCATGTGTTATTATTTTAGGCCTTCGATGCCTGTCTGCGGTCACTCCTTCCACTAGGCCTCCACTGACCACACCACTGCTGCCCGTGTACCCCTGTAACCAATTTAAAATTGCCTACAGCCATGTGTTATTATTTTAGGCCTTCGATGCCTGTCTGCGGTCACTCCTTCCACTAGGCCTCCACTGACCACACCACTGCTGCCCGTGTACCCCTGGAACCAACATCAGAAAATATAAAAATAAGTATTTTGCTTATAAAAAAGAAAATACTGGAGAGATATCAAATGCAGACATTTTAACATTAAAAACAAACACATACAACAAAAATCTGGTACAGTACTAAAAATGGCCACCAGCTACAATAACTTTCTCCTGCAAGTAGTTAACTGAAAGGTTTTTTCAATTTTAAACACAGATATGGCATCCACCGAGTGTTGTCCTGTCGCGTCTTCTTTATATTATTGCCAAGAAGATGCAAAACAATGAAAATAATAAAATCATTATTTACCAAAAAAATAGAGTAAGTCAAAACCACATTGCAAATAAACATTCATTACAAATAAAGAAGCAGGGCGCGTCCGAGGGTGAGTATATACCTAATAAGAATATAATCACCCTCGGACGCGCCCTGCTTCTTTCCGACAGCCTTCCTTCCTAAGAATCAGCCCTTCCGTGGTGTAGAGAGAGGGTTTGTTACACTCCAAGGTGTTCCCCAGGTTGCCGTTCCTGAGCTTCGATCTTCTGGCTCTCGTTTAGTAGTTGTTGGAAACTACGCTGCATTAGGCCTACAAATTGGGTATGGGGTGTAGAGAGATGGTGTGTTCCACTCCAAGGTGTTCTCCAGGTTGCCTTTCCTGAGCTTCGATCTTCCGGCTCTCGTTTAGTAGTTGTTGGAAACTACGCTGCATTAGGCCTACAAATTGGGTATGGGGTGTAGAGAGATGGTCTGTTCCACTGTAGAGAGATGGTGTGTTCCACTCCAAGGTGTTCCCCAGGTTTCCTCGCCAATGCTTCGATCATCATGCTCTCGTTTAGTAGTTGTTGGAAACTACGCTGCATTAGGCCTACAAATTGGGTATGGGGTGTAGAGAGATCTTCCGGCTCTCGTTTAGTAGTTGTTGGAAACTACGCTGCATTAGGCCTACAAATTGGGTATGGGGTGTAGAGAGATGGTGTGTTCCACTCCAAGGTGTTCTCCAGGTTGCCTTTCCTGAGCTTCGATCTTCCAGCTCTCGTTTAGTAGTTGTTGGAAACTACGCTGCATTAGGCCTACAAATTGGGTATGGGGTGTAGAGAGATGGTGTGTTCCACTCCAAGGTGTTCTCCAGGTTGCCTTTCCTGAGCTTCGATCTTCCGGCTCTCGTTTAGTAGTTGTTGGAAACTACGCTGCATTAGGCCTACAAATTGGGTATGGGGTGTAGAGAGATGGTGTGTTCCACTGTAGAGAGATGGTGTGTTCCACTCCAAGGTGTTCCCCAGGTTTCCTCGCCAATGCTTCGATCATCATGCTCTCGTTTAGTAGTTGTTGGAAACTACGCTGCATTAGGCCTACAAATTGGGTATGGGGTGTAGAGAGATGGTGTGTTCCACTCCAAGGTGTTCTCCAGGTTGCCTTTCCTGAGCTTCGATCTTCCGGCTCTCGTTTAGTAGTTGTTGGAAACTACGCTGCATTAGGCCTACAAATTGGGTATGGGGTGTAGAGAGATGGTGTGTTCCACTCCAAGGTGTTCTCCAGGTTGACTTTCCTGAGCTTCGATCTTCCGGCTCTCGTTTAGTAGTTGTTGGAAACTATGCTGCATTAGGCCTACAAATTGGGTATGGGGTGTAGAGAGATGGTGTGTTCCACTCCAAGGTGTTCCCCAGGTTGCCTTTCCTGAGCTTCGATCTTCCGGCTCTCGTTTAGTAGTTGTTGGAAACTATGCTGCATTAGGCCTACAAATTGGGTATGGGGTGTAGAGAGATGGTGTGTTCCACTCCAAGGTGTTCTCCAGGTTGCCTTTCCTGAGCTTCGATCTTCCGGCTCTCGTTTAGTAGTTGTTGGAAACTACGCTGCATTAGGCCTACAAATTGGGTATGGGGTGTAGAGAGATGGTGTGTTCCACTGTAGAGAGATGGTGTGTTCCACTCCAAGGTGTTCCCCAGGTTTCCTCGCCAATGCTTCGATCATCATGCTCTCGTTTAGTAGTTGTTGGAAACTACGCTGCATTGGGCCTACAAATTGGGTATGGGGTGTAGAGAGATGGTGTGTTCCACTCCAAGGTGTTCCCCAGGTTGCCTTTCCTGAGCTTCGATCTTCCGGCTCTCGTTTAGTAGTTGTTGGAAACTATGCTGCATTAGGCCTACAAATTGGGTATGGGGTGTAGAGAGATGGTGTGTTCCACTCCAAGGTGTTCTCCAGGTTGCCTTTCCTGAGCTTCGATCTTCCGGCTCTCGTTTAGTAGTTGTTGGAAACTACGCTGCATTAGGCCTACAAATTGGGTATGGGGTGTAGAGAGATGGTGTGTTCCACTGTAGAGAGATGGTGTGTTCCACTCCAAGGTGTTCCCCAGGTTTCCTCGCCAATGCTTCGATCATCATGCTCTCGTTTAGTAGTTGTTGGAAACTACGCTGCATTAGGCCTACAAATTGGGTATGGGGTGTAGAGAGATGGTGTGTTCCACTCCAAGGTGTTCTCCAGGTTGCCTTTCCTGAGCTTCGATCTTCCGGCTCTCGTTTAGTAGTTCTTGGAAACTACACTGCATTAGGCCTACAAATTGGGCATGGGGTGTAGAGAGATGGTGTGTTCCACTCCAAGGTGTTCCCCAGGTTTCCTCGCCAATGCTTCGATCATCATGCTCTCGTTTAGTAGTTGTTGGAAACTACGCTGCATTAGGCCTACAAATTGGGTATGGGGTGTAGAGAGATGGTGTGTTCCACTCCAAGGTGTTCTCCAGGTTGCCTTTCCTGAGCTTCGATCTTCCGGCTCTCGTTTAGTAGTTCTTGGAAACTTTACTGCATTAGGCCTACAAATTGTGTATGGGGTGTAGAGAGATGGTGTGTTCCACTCCAAGGCGTTCTCCAGGTTGCCTTTCCTGAGCTTCGATCTTCCGGCTCTCGTTTAGTAGTTCTTGGAAACTACACTGCATTAGGCCTACAAATTGGGTATGGGGTGTAGAGAGATGGTGTGTTCCACTCCAAGGTGTTCTCCAGGTTGCCTTTCCTGAGCTTCGATCTTCCGGCTCTCGTTTAGTAGTTCTTGGAAACTATACTGCATTAGGCCTACAAATTGTGTATGGGGTGTAGAGAGATGGTGTGTTCCACTCCAAGGCGTTCTCCAGGTTGCCTTTCCTGAGCTTCGATCTTCCGGCTCTCGTTTAGTAGTTCTTGGAAACTACACTGCATTAGGCCTACAAATTGGGTATGGGGTGTAGAGAGATGGTGTGTTCCACTCCAAGGTGTTCCCCAGGTTGCCTTTCCTGAGCTTCGATCTTCCGGCTCTCGTTTAGTAGTTGTTGGAAACTACGCTGCATTAGGCCTACAAATTGGGTATGGGGTGTAGAGAGATGGTGTGTTCCACTCCAAGGTGTTCTCCAGGTTGCCTTTCCTGAACTTCTATCTTCAGGCTCTCATTAAATTGGCATTTGGCGTACTAGTTGGTTTGGGGCCTACTATCGGTGTCTGCCACTCCTTGCTGTTCTCCTGGTTTCCTGTCCTGAAATTCCGTTTTCAGGCGCTCGTTAAGTAGTTGTTAATGTTAGACTGCATTTGGCCTACTAGTTGGGTTGGGGCCTACTATCGGTGTCTGCCACTCCTTGCTGTTCTCCTCCACTGAACAAAGCTGTGCCGCCTGTTTACTACGGTTGCCAATTTTGAACTGCATTTCGACTACTTACTGATTTGGGCCTACTCTCTGTGTCAGCCTCTCATTCCAGTTGTCCTCCACTGCAATGCCCCCTGGTTATTCCTGTGTTACCAATTTTGAACTGCATTTAGCCAACTTTATTCTTTGGGCCTATATCTGTTTCCTCCTCATCCTGCCCATTGCCCAGCCAGTGATAGATGAGTCTGCTGGTACATTGACCCATAACGCAACATTCCCCATGCACGCTACACAACAACATTGTGACCCTGCTGAAAGTCAGGTTGCTCTTCCCGCATACCATACCACCTTACACGGGGACAAAGAGGAAGGTGCAGATGAAAGTGCAGGTTCCTTCATCAGGTGAGGGGAGGAATACTAGTTGGTGACGTCACTGGCACAGGGCCTCTCATAGTACGCAAAAGTGTTGCTGCCGGTGGGAGGCGCCCCCGCCGTGCAAACACACCGCTGTACTTTGAGGGGCCCTGTGCCAGTGCCAATGCCAACGAGTGGGCCCCCCCTGCTTGCTCAGGTTCACAGCACTTGCAAAGTTGAAATACTTACCTCTCCCTGCTCCACTGCCGTGACGTGGTCCAGATTTCCTGGGCCCACTAATTACTTGAACCAGCCCTACCCACCACAACTTTAGCCAAATGAACCCCAATTTCAAATGCCTTCCAATTATTATAAGGTAAATTACGCTTGACAAGCTTCATTAAGAAGAATGGATGGTTTTGACATTAAAATGGGCACTCTAGGTGTTTTCCTGGCCCCCACTCACTGCCGACTATGCTGCCCCATTGACTTGCATTGGGTTTCGTGTTTCGGTCGATCCCGACTTTACGTCATAATCGGCCGATTTCACTCGACCCGACTTTTGAGATAGTCGGGTTTCGCGAAACCCGGCTCGACTCTAAAAAGGTCAAGGTCGCTCAACTCTAATTGTAGCTATGGGGTCGGACGCCGACTGCTGAGTCCTATGCCCAGGGCAGCCGTATGTGAAGACTGTAAGTGCCGTGCAGCTACACTTACAGTCCTGCAAATGAAAATGGCGGCGCCCAGTGGCAGAAAAAAAAATGAATAAAAAAAAAAACAATAAATACTATGCACTTGAAAATAACTTATGAAAATAAGGAATTAAAGAGGTTTTTTTTTTTTTTACAATATTAAAACGCGGCACCTTCCCTTTAAGCTTGGAACCAAAGTAAATTCTGTAACACGGGGCTTTACCTATCATTTGTAATACTATTTGCTTGGATTTTACAGGGAAATTTGTTTTGCAGAGAAGTTATTCTCAGCTAATTAAGATGACATTCCTATGATGAGCTTTGGTGAATTTTTGATGTTGTACATTTTTCATTCAGTTTTTAAGTGTGTATTTATATGCATTTTATCGTTTTATTGACTCTCGTTTTTTTTGTCTCTTGTTGAGATGTCATGTTTTAAATAAATCTTCTTTAATCTACTTTGTTCTGATACTTTCTAGAATATGACTTTGAAAAAACTTGATTGAAACAGCCATGCGTTTTTTCTGCATTTCTGTTGTGGAAATGCACTAAAAACATGTTTTTTGGTGTGATTTTTACCTGCGGATATTTCACTTCTAATACAAGTCTATGAAGAAAATCCACAAATGAAGCCTAAAGTACCTGCAAGATAAATTGATATGTAGTGTGTTAGGGTTGGCGGAACACACCGAATATATTTATTAGGTGAGATAGGTACATTCGCAACCTGGTATCCACCGTGCAGGAAAGAACCTGCGGTTAAGTAAGGGGGTGAGGTAAATTAGTATAAACGAACTCTGTTACTTCACAGAGCCCGTAGTAAAGAGAACGCTGTGCCGTGTTTAGCTCACAGGGGACACAGCTACTGAGTAGAGCCGACAGTGGTCATGCAGTCCAAACCAAACACGCTGCTCCTCTCCGGTGGAGCCGGAATTCTAATGGCTATTAGCCAGCCCTGAATTCACTCATAAGAAACTCCTCGCCAGAAGTGCCAGCATTCTAGGGGCTTATTTCAGCTGAGTCCCTGACTGCATACACACAAAAACTCCTCGCCGGAGGGGCCAGCATTCTAGGGGCTTATTTCAGCCGGGTCCCTGACTGCATACACACAAAAACTCCTCGCCGGAGGTGCCAGCATTCTAGGGGCTTATTTCAGCCGGGTCCCTGACAACACACGACCATAGTGGTGCTGAGCTTGTACATTTTTGATACTAGCGCATGGCCATGCAGTCATGAGAACCTTTTATAGCTGCAGCAACTTCAGGACCTTCCCAGAAGGACCAATGGAAGGCTGCCACAGAACTTGATCAGGTACAGGGCCTTCCTGGAGGACCAATGGAAGTTGCTGCAGTACCTGAGCATGTGACCTTAGACCTCCACTGGGCATGCTCAGTGTGTGCAATGCAGGACTCAGTCCCAGAAAAGCCCTCTAGCTGCAGACCAGTGCAGGGTACAATAGCAGAACCTCGAGAGGCAGCAGTAACCCTTTACACAGTATCAGATCCAATGAGACACTGGGACCAACATCTCCGCTGAGCAGGCTCTACTGCGGCCGATGCAGAATGGGAGACCGCAGCAGACATGGTTCGAGATTCCCCCTGTGCAGCGGCGGGAACTCGACTCCTAACATTAACCCCCTCCTAGGGCCCCCCTCCTTGAGCCTCGCTACGCTCAAAAGCTGCAATGAGCAGCAGAGTTCGAATGTGCTCCACAGGTTCCCAGGTTCTGTCCTCTGGGCGGTGACCCTTCCAATCCACCAGATAAAATTTCTTGCCACGTACCAACTTGCACCTTACGATAGCATTCACCTCAAACTCATCCGAGGATGAACCTGACGTCCCAGCTGATAACTCGGAAAACTGGGACAAATGGAAGGGCTTTAAGAGAGAGACGTGGAAGGTGTCAGTGATACCAAGGCGTGGAGGAATGGCCAAATGGTAGACCACAGGGTTGTCCTGTTCCAGAACCTTGAACGGGCCAATGTAGTGAGGAGCAAACTTAGTGGACTCAACTAGCAGCCTGATGTTACGGGCAGAGAGCCACACTAAGTCACCAGGAGCAAAGGTGGGAGCGGGGCACTGGTGTGTTTCAGCAGAAACCCTCATTCTCTCCTTGGAGGCCCGGATGGCATCCTGTGTGCAGTCCCAAATGTCACGTGCCTCCACCACCCAGTCTGCCACCCTTGAATCAGTGGATGTCACGGGCATTGGCACAGGGACATGCGGATGCTGGCCGTAATTAAGGAGAAAAGGAGTCTGCCCAGTGAAATCGGCTACTGCATTGTTCAAGGCAAATTCAACCCAGGGTAGCAAAGATACCCAGCCATCCTGCCTAGCAGAGACAAAGTGTCGCAAGTATGTCACCAGAGTCTGGTTGGTCCTCTCTACCAACCCATTCGTCTCGGGATGATATGCAGAGGAGAGATTCAACTCTATGCTGAATAAATGGCAGAGCTCTCTCCAAAACCGAAACACGAATTGGGGACCCCGATCGCTGACAATTTTACCAGGCATTCTATGTAAACGGAAAACATGCTTTATGAATAACGCCGCCAAGGCCCGCACAGAAGGTAACCGTGGAAGCGGCACCAAGTGCACCATCTTAGAGAAATGATCGGTAACAACCCAGATAACGGTGCAGCTACGAGACTTGGGTAAGCCCACCACGAAGTCCATCCCGACCATCTCCCAGGACCTGTCTGCCAAAGGCAGGGGGTAAAGCAACCCAGCAGGCCATTGCCAAGGAGACCGATTCTGGGCACAGGAAATGCACGCCCGAATATAGTCCCAACGTCATGGGCCATATGCGGCCAACAGTACATCCTTGCCAAAAGCTGAGATGTCCTTTTGGTCCCAACATGCCCACCTACTCTGGATGAGTGAGCCCAAGAGAGAACCTCCGGTCACAAATTCGCTGGCACAAAAGTCTTGCCTGGGAGCACGGACTCTAGCAAAACTGGAGCCACAGGTCTTAGGCTCTCAGAAGGGACAATAAGCCGAGGCTCCTCCTCCTCCTCAGATGACACTATGGAGCAGGAGAGAGCGTCGGAATGAATGTTCTTCTCCCCGGAGAGAAAATGAAGAGTAAAATGAAACCGGGAGAAGAACAGGGACCATCTAGCCTGGTGAGAATTCAGCCGCTGGGCTGTCTGCAGATATACCAAGTTCTTGTGGTCTGTGAATACCTGGAAGGGAAAGCGAGCTCCCTCCAAGAGGTGTCTCCACTCTGAGAAAGCTAACTTCATGGGTAGCAACTCCCTGTCCCCGATGGAATAATTCCTCTCCGCCAGTGTGAAGGTCTTGGAGAAGAAGAAGCAAGGAAGTTTTCGACCTTGAGCATCCTTTTGGAAAAGGACTGCTTCAGCACCAACGGATGAGGTATCCACCTCCATGATAAATAGCTTATTTACATCGGGGCGATGTAGAATGGGAGCGCTAGTGAAGTGTGACTTAATCAAATGAAAGGCCTTGGAAACATCCTCCAACCACAACTTAGGATTTGCTCCCTTCTTGGTGAGGGCAACCAAGAGAGCTACCAAAGTTGAGAAGTATGGAATGAACTGGCAATAGTAATTAATGAACCCCATAAAGCGCTGCACCACTTTAAGTGAATGGGGTTCCTGCCAGTCCATCACAGCCTGTAGCTTGGCAGGATCCACAGCCAAACCCTGGGCAGAGATGATATAACCAAGGAAAGGCAAAGACTCCTGCTCAAACACACACTTCTCCAACTTGGCGTAGAGGGAGTTTGCCCATAAGAGGTCGAAGACTTTGCGAACATCTCTCCGGTGGGAGTCAATATCTGGAGAGTAGATGAGAATATCATCCAGACAGACTACGAACGAGGTGGTGAGCATATCCCGGAAAATGTCATTCAGAAAGTCTTGGAAAATGGCTGGGGCATTACAGAGCCCGAAGGGCATCACCAGATATTCATAGTGCCCATCCCTGGTGTTAATAGCTGTCTTCCATTCGTCCCCCTCACGGATGCGAATCAGGTTGTAAGCACCCCAAAGATCTAATTTAGTAAATACCCTTGCTCCCCGTAGCCTATCAAAAAGCTCAGATACCAGGGGTAGTGTGTACTTATTCTTAACCGTGATGGCGTTAAAAACCCTGTAGTCTATGCATGGACATAAATCTCCACTCTTCTTCACGAAGAAGAACCCAGCCCCTGCAGGTGACACTGACTTCCTAATGAATCCTCTTGCCAGATTCTCTTGGATGTACTGAGACATTGCCTCCATCTCCGGGAGAGATAATGGATAGACTTGAGCCCGGGGAGGCTCAGCACCAGGCAAGAAGTCAATAGGACAGTCATAGGGGCGGTGAGGCGGAAGGGTCTCCACAGCCCTTTTGGAGAACACGTCCGCATAGGGCCAATATTGCTTGGGGAGAGAGGAAAGGTCTGCGGGTACCTCTGTTGTAGCAACCTGAACGCACTCCCTCTGACATCTACCTTCACAGGATTTACTCTATCCCAAAATTCTCCCTGAGGACCACTCTATATGAGGAGAATGATAGTGTAGTCATGGTATCCCTAACAGGACCTCATCAATTCCCTCAGGAATGACTAATAGAGTGATAATCTCCTGATGTGATGGAGACACAGAAACAGTGAAAGGAATGGTTTGGTGTGTAATCTGTGAGAATAGTGTCGATCCCTTTACCACTCGATCGGTTATTGGTTTGGCGAGCATCACCAGGGGTATTGTGTGTCGCTGGGCGAAAGCGGATGACATAAAATTACCCTCCGCCCCAGAGTCCACACATAGCTCTACCATAAGAGTGGATGGGCCTATGGTAATTGTCCCTTTGAAGGACAACTTAGAGGCAAACGTCTCCATGTCTAGTGTACCTTGTCCAACTGCAACTAGATGCTGATGTTTCCCCGACCGCTGAGGACACTTGGAGGCAAGATGTCCTGACTGATGGCAAACATGACAGAGCTTAAGTGTACGAGCGGACCGGGACTTGGACCCCACTCGTGACACCTCTATGGCCTCATGTGACTCAGGCGACTGGACCGGAGATTCCAAAGGTCTGGCGAAGGTGGGAGCCAGCCGAAACCTCTGCCTACACTGAGCTCACTCCAACCTTCACTTGTGAAAATGAAGGTCTATGCGAGTTGATACAGCTATGAGCTCCTCCAGTGTGGCGGGAATCTCCCTAGTGGCCAAAGCGTCCTTCACATGGTCAGCCAGCCCCCTCCAAAATACAGGAATGAGGGCTTTATCTGGCCACTCCAACTCAGACGCTAATGTCTGGAACTGGACGGCAAAATGGCTGACTATGGTGGAACCCTGAGTCAATGCCAGCAATTGGAGAGCCGTATCATGGGTGACTTGAGGTCCTACAAAGACCTGTTTCAGAGTGCCCAGAAACCGAGGAACACTCCGCACAACATGATCGTTGCGCTCCCACAGCGGCGTAGCCCACTCCAAAGCTCTGTCCGACAGGAGAGAGATTATGAATCCCATCTTTGCCCGCTCTGTGGGAAAACGTGAAGCCAGGAGCTCGAGATGTATACCACACTGGCTCACGAAACCCCTACAGGACTCACTGTCCCCCAGAGTATTTTTCAGGCAACGGGAGGTGAGATAAGGTCGGAACAGAGGTGGCAGTGGGTAAAGCTGCTGCAGCCACGCTAGCTGCCTGAACAGCTGTTGCGGTAACATCCACCGCCGATGTTGCACGCTTGAGAGACGCCAACCGGCCCTCCAGCAGCTGGATGTACCCCTGCAATCGCTGTTCATCTGCCATTACTTAGCCAGATCCTGGCGCAAGTATACTGTTAGGGTTGGTGGAAAACATCGCATATATTTATTAGGTAAGATAGGTGCGTTCGCAACCCGGGATCCACCGTGCAGGAAAGAACCTGCTGCTAAGTAAGGCAGTGAAGTAAATTAGTATAAACAAACTCTGTTACTTCACAGAGCCAACCAAACACGCTGCTCCTCTCCGGTGGAGCCGGAATTCTAATGGCTATTAGCCAGCCATGAATTCACTCATAAGAAACTCCTCGCCGGAGGTGCAAGCATTCTAGGGGCGTATTTCAGCCGGGTCCCTGACTGCATACACACAAAAACTCATCGCCGGAGGTGCCAGCATTCTAGGGGCTTATTTCAGCCGGGTCTCTGACCACACACGACCACACTGGCGCTGAGCTCGCATATATTTGATACTATTGCATGGCTGTGCAGTCAGGAGAACCTTTTATAGCTGCAGCAACTTCAGGACCTTCCCAGAAGGACCAATGGAATGCTGCCACAGAACTTGATCAGGAACAGGACCTTCCTGGAGGACCAATGGACATTGCTGCAGTACCTGAGCATGTGACCCTAGACCTCCACTGAGAGATCTTACCCTGGGCATGCTCAGTGTGTGAAAAGCAAGACTTAGTCCCAGAAAAGCCTGTTCGCCGCAGACCAGTGCAGGGTACAATAGTAGAGCCTGGAGAGGCAGCAGTAACCTTTTGCACAGTATCGGATTCAACGAGACGCTGGGACCGACGTCTCCGCTGAGCAGGCTCCACTGCGGCCGATGCAGAATGGGAGACTGCAGCAGACATGGTTCGACATTCCCACTGTGCAGCGGCAGGAACTCGACTCCTTACTAGTGTTGAGCGATACCGTCCGATATTTGAAAGTATCGTTATCGGAAGGTATCGGCCGATATCCGAAAAATATCGGATATCGCCGATACCGATATCTGATACCAATACAAGTCAATGGGACACAAATATCGGAAGGTATCTGTAATGGTTCCCAGGGTCTGAAGGAGAGGAAACTCTCCTTCAGGCCCTGGGATCCATATTAATGTGTAAAATAAAGAATAAAAATAAAAAATATTGATATACTTACCCTCGGACGGGCCCTGGTTGTCACCGCTGCAATCTCCATGCTTTTCTTCCTAAGAATGAACGCTTTAATGACCTTCGATGACGTCGCGGCTTGTGATTGGTCGCTGAGTGGTCATGTGACCGCTCATGCGACCAATCACAAGCCGCGACGTCATCGAAGGTCCTTAACGTGCTCATTCTTAGGAATGAGCGCGTTAATAACCTTCGATGACATCGCCGCTTGTGATTGGTCGCGTGAGCGGTCACATGACCGCTCAGCGACCAATCACAAGCCGCGACGTCATCGAAGGTACTTAACAAGCTCATTCATAGGAAGGAAAACATGGCGATTGCAGCGGTGACAACCAGGGCCCGTCCGAGGGTAAGTATATCAATATTTTTTATTTTTATTCTTTATTTTACACATTAATCTAAATCCCGATACCGATTCCCGATATCACAAAAATATCGGAACTCGGTATCGGAATTCAGATACCGCAAATATCGGCCGATACCGGATATTTGCGGTATCGGAATGCTCAACACTATTCCTTACATAATGGATTGAAAACTTTCACCTCAGGTCAATTTACACTAAGTAAAAAAGAAGCACAATGGGCATGAGGTTTCTATAAATCTCATCCATTTTGCTGGTACTGTAAGATGTTGCGTTTTTGATGCAATGACAATTTGAAATGTTAAAAACGCACCAAAAAGTTTTGTGGGCACTCAGCTTTAATGCTCCTTTTTATGCTCTGGGGTCTCTCCAGACCCAACAGCATAATAAACTTAAGGTGTAAAAAATAAAAAAAATTATACTCACCAATCACTTCCACGACCACTCTCATTGCTCTAGCCTACAGTGAATACTGGACGAAACTTGCAACACAACAGAAGGGTAGAAGACGGGGCAGAGGACAGGGAACA
Organism: Ranitomeya imitator; assembly: GCF_032444005.1. Classification (NCBI taxonomy): domain Eukaryota; kingdom Metazoa; phylum Chordata; class Amphibia; order Anura; family Dendrobatidae; genus Ranitomeya; species Ranitomeya imitator. The sequence continues at coordinate 516,756,466 of NC_091287.1, forward strand.
ATGGGGGATGCCAGAAAAGTAAGCAGCTGGCAGAAAGTGAAAAGAATATATACTCATCTCATTTTTCACCTTTCAAATCATCCCTACTGCTCCCTGTTCATTGTCTGATCTACCAGCTCTCAGTCTTGTAGCAACTTCCACCAGCCACTAATAGCCATGGCCCAGTGTTCACTCTAAACATGGACTTCCGACTGTGAGTAGACCCCAGAGCATGGAAGACCAGACAGTGGGAAGAGCGCAACAAGGGTGGTCAGAGAAGAACCCATGAGAAGAGTATGTTTTTTTCCTCTTTAACCTTTTGCCACCTCTCTATTGTTCAGCTAGGTGTCATAAAAAAGGGCTCAAAATAACAAAACACAACAGAAAACAAACACAAATACAATAATGAATTGGCCCTACACAGTATGTACGATGCTTTCAGTGTTTTCTAGCCCCTTATTCCTATGGCTATGTTGTAAAATGTGAGATGCACTCTCACTATCCAGATCCACCAGAAAATGGCTGCTGCATTTCCTGATACTGCCTTTATGGAGGCTATGACGTGTTTGAATGCACTCTATCGTGCCAAAGCATCAATAGTAAAAGAATAAAAACTGAAAATGTAGGCCCCTTAAAAAATAGTGAGGAAAGAATGGTTGTAGATGACGAGGAAAAAGCTAACATATTAAACACCTTCTTCTCCACGGTATTCACGGTGGAAAATGAAATGCTAGGTGAAATCCCAAGAAACAATGAAAACCCTATATTAAGGGTCACCAATCTAACCCAAGAAGAGGTGCGAAACCGGCTAAATAAGATTAAAATAGATAAATCTCCGGGTCCGGATGGCATACACCCACGAGTACTAAGAGAACTAAGTAATGTAATAGATAAACCATTATTTCTTATTTTTAGGGACTCTATAGCGACAGGGTCTGTTCCGCAGGACTGGCGCATAGCAAATGTGGTGCCAATATTCAAAAAGGGCTCTAAAAGTGAACCTGGAAATTATAGGCCAGTAAGTCTAACCTCTATTGTTGGTAAAATATTTGTAGGGTTTCTGAAGGATGTTATTCTGGATTATCTCAATGAGAATAACTGTTTAACTCCATATCAGCATGGGTTTATGAAAAATCGCTCCTGTCAAACCAATCTAATCAGTTTTTATGAAGAGGTAAGCTATAGGCTGGACCACGGTGAGTCATTGGACGTGGTATATCTCGATTTATCCAAAGCGTTTGATACCGTGCCGCACAAGAGGTTGGTACACAAAATGAGAATGCTTGGTCTGGGGGAAAATGTGTGTAAATGGGTTAGTAACTGGCTTAGTGATAGAAAGCAGAGGGTGGTTATAAATGGTATAGTCTCTAACTGGGTCGCTGTGACCAGTGGGGTACCGCAGGGGTCAGTATTGGGACCTGTTCTCTTCAACATATTCATTAATGATCTGGTAGAAGGTTTACACAGTAAAATATCGATATTTGCAGATGATACAAAACTATGTAAAGCAGTTAATACAAGAGAAGATAGTATTCTGCTACAGATGGATCTGGATAAGTTGGAAACTTGGGCTGAAAGGTGGCAGATGAGGTTTAACAATGATAAATGTAAGGTTATACACATGGGAAGAAGGAATCAATATCACCATTACACACTGAATGGGAAACCACTGGGTAAATCTGACAGGGAGAAGGACTTGGGGATCCTAGTTAATGATAAACTTACCTGGAGCAGCCAGTGCCAGGCAGCAGCTGCCAAGGCAAACAGGATCATGGGGTGCATTAAAAGAGGTCTGGATACACATGATGAGAGCATTATACTGCCTCTGTACAAATCCCTAGTTAGACCGCACATGGAGTACTGTGTCCAGTTTTGGGCACCGGTGCTCAGGAAGGATATAATGGAACTAGAGAGAGTACACAGGAGGGCAACAAAATTAATAAAGGGGATGGGAGAACTACAATACCCAGATAGATTAGCGAAATTAGGATTATTTAGTCTAGAAAAAAGACGACTGAGGGGCGATCTAATAACCATGTATAAGTATAGAAGGGGACAATACAAATATCTCACTGAGGATCTGTTTATACCAAGGAAGGTGACGGGCACAAGGGGGCATTCTTTGCGTCTGGAGGAGAGAAGGTTTTTCCACCAACATAGAAGAGGATTCTTTACTGTTAGGGCAGTGAGAATCTGGAATTGCTTGCCTGAGGAGGTGGTGATGGCGAACTCAGTCGAGGGGTTCAAGAGAGGCCTGGATGTCTTCCTGGAGCAGAACAATATTGTATCATACAATTATTAGGTTCTGTAGAAGGACGTAGATCTGGGGATTTATTATGATGGAATATAGGCTGAACTGGATGGACAAATGTCTTTTTTCGGCCTTACTAACTATGTTACTATGTTACTATGTTACATGAAATATGAAAAGCCGGCCAACGCATATGTAGGCCTTGCTGACAGAGGTGTCCACATTCACCCAGGCATACAGACATTGGCCTTCGGTAAGTGTTCACATTTGGACAGGGAGGTCAGGGACCCATCAGTTTTAATGAGACCACCTTGACGATGGTTGATGGACTCACACTATTTGATCAAATTTTGTGCAAAAGCGTCTCTCAAATATTTTCCTAATGTTCAAAAGCCAATTGGCTATTCATATTTCATGTATTTCATATTAGACATGCTTTGGCACAATAGAGTGCAACCTTTTTTTGTATATTGTGTATGGAGGTAGCTGCTCCTGGTATGCACCTGTTCACACTAGTTTGGATGTGCCAGTCGTTTTTCTGTCAATTCATGTGTTTGCATGAGCAAGGGGACCTTGTGTGCCCTGCAAGATTTTAATCCATGATGGTGTAGTGTGTTACTAATGGTAATGATTAAGAGTGTGGTCCCAGCTATCTTCAGGTCATTGATCAGGTCCTTCTGTGTAAATTTGGGCTGATTCCTGACCTTTCTCAGAATCATCCTTACTTCAGGAGATGAGATCTTGCATGGAGCGCCAGACTGAGGAAGACTGACAGTCATCTTGTGTTTCTTCCATTTTCTAATAATTGCTCCAGCAGTTGTTGCCATTTCATCAAACAGCTTGCTTATAGTCCTGTAGCCCATCCAGCCTTGTGCAGGTCTACAATTTTGGCACTAGTGTCCTTAGACAGCTCTTTAGTCTTGGCCTTGGTGGAAAGGCTGGAGTGTGATAATAAAAATAAAAAGCAATTTAATTTTTTAAAAATTATATAATGTGATTTTCTTGTTTTTAGTTTCTGTCTTTCACCGTTGAAGTGTACCTACGATAAAAATTACAGACCTCTCCATTCTTTGTAGGTGGGAAAACTTGCAAAATCATCAGTGTATCAAATACTTAATTTCCCCACTGTGTGTTTAACTCTAAAACCCTGCACTTCCAGGCAGGAATTTTTCAGTCACTATTAGCAGGTGGGAAGAAGCCACCAGGGATTCTCCTGTACAAAAAGTCACGTGTGTAGCTCGGTCCCCATGAGCTATTAAAGGTAAAGTGTTTTTTTTCTGAGAAATGCTGATGCACTTTAGAGGTGTTAAAAAGGTGCAGTTGGTATGAGCAAGTGAGTGATTGGATATAAGGAATAGAAGAAAATTCTGCATCAAATGTGATCTCAAAACAGTGAATGCAGTTATTTGGAGTTATTGTTGAACCACCCAAGGAAGTGAAGTTCAGTTTTGGAGAGTTTCAGTTTCAGTGAGAGTGAGGACATGATGCTAAAAATTGCGGACAGACAATCCCTGGTATTTTGTATTTTTGTGGAGGTCAATTCAGGAGAATAGATGCTAAATTTGTTGTCATCAGAATGTAGACGATACTGAAAACTGAATCTAGTTATAGTTTGTTCAATATTGGCACTATATAGAGAGAAGAGGAGGGGGCCTAGATCTGAAACATGAGGAATTACAACAATAATAACAACAGGAGATGAGGAATAGCCAGCAAAGGATACAGTGAAGGAGCTATCATAGAGGTAGGAGGAGTACATAGAGAGAACTGTGTCTTTGCAGCAGATAGAGCTGGCTATTCACTGCCTGCGTTGAGAAACACGTGATGGTGTCTCCGCAGCTCCTCTACTTGCATTTGCAGCAGATAGAGCAGAGCGTAAGGAAAACAAGCTGGTGATCTACAGTGTCAAATGCAGCAGAGAGATTCAGGAGAATTGGCAGGGAGCAGTAACCATTAGATTTACAGTGGGTATGGAAAGTATTCAGACCCCTTTAAATTTTTCATTCTTTGTTTCATTGGAGCCATTTGGTAAATTCCAAAAAGTTCATTTTTTTCTCATTATTGTACACTCTGCACCCTATCATGACTGAAAAAAAAAACAAATGTAGAAATTTTTGCAAATTCATTAAAAAAGAGAAAGTGAAATATCACATGGTCTTAAGTATTCAGACCCTTTGCTCAGACACTCATATTTAAGTCACATGCTGTCCATTTACCTGTGATACTCCTTGACATGGCTCTAATCCTTCATTGGAGTCCAGCTGTGTTTAATTAAACTGATAGGACTTGATTTGGAAAGGCACACACCTGTCTTTATAAAACCTGATAGTGCATGTCAGACAAAATGAGAATCATGAGGTCAAAGGAACTGGCCAAGGAGCTCAGAGACAGAATTGTGGCAAAAATGAACCTTTTTGAATTTACCAAATGGCTGCAATGAAACAGAGAGAAATTTAAAGGGGTCAGAATACTTTCCGTACCCACTGTAGATCATTAGAGACTTTTGTAAGGGCAGTTTCAGTAGAGTGTAAGTAAAGGAAACCAAAATGTAAAGGGTCAAGTAGAGAGTTATTTGAGAGAAAGAGGATTAGACGAGATTTGCTCCTGTTTTATATATGTATTTGATAGGTGTATTTTTTTGTTTGACATTGTAGCAAAGTTTAAGGTTTTCAATGTTTTATCCTGATTCGTCTTTTGAAAAACAACAAAATTTGTTTAAAATATACTTCAGCATAACCCTTGATTAATTTTAAGTGTTAGGCATCGGGATTCTCCCTCTGCACAGGAAGGATCCCAAGCCTTATCTTCTCCTGTGGTCTCCCATTCAGTCTCGACTGCAGTAGATGATGGTCAGCAAAGACGTCAGTCTCAGGATCTCGCTCAGACTCAGGCTGTGCACATTGTTACCGCTGCCTCTCCAGGTTTAGCTATGGTAACTAACAATGGACAGCAGAGAGCAGTCATTCCTGAGACTAATTCCAGGGTTCACTGTACTGAGCATGCTCATGAGGTGGCAACCTCTCATTGGCGGTCGGTCATCAGTTACAGATTGGCCCACGAGCAAGGTCCTGTCTGATTGGCACAGTCTATAAAAGGATCTGTGGCGGACCTGATGGTGAGCTAGGATCATTTATGTTATATGTGTGTGTGGAACACTATGGTAGTGTTGACTTGTCTGCATGTGCTCTGGGCAGGCGTATAGCTTTTAGAATTCCGGCACCTCGGGAGAGGAGTTTGTGTGAGTGCATACACTGTGACTGTGTCCACTACCTGCTTCCTTGCCCCTGAGAGGGTTGCTGTCATGATTCCAATGGCAGGGAATCACAAAAGGACAAGCACCAACGAGCTCTAGGGTGATGGAACCTGAGCTGACCGCGACCCTAAACCTGAACACACAAATAACAATAGCCAGGGAACGTGCCTACGTTGGTCCCAGAAGTCTCGCACCAGCCGAAGATCTAACTTCCCCTATTAGAAGAAACACAGACCTCTCTTGCCTCCAGAGAAATACCCCACAGAAATAGCAGCCCCCCACATATAATGACGGTGAAATGAGAGGAAGGCACATACACAGTATGAAAACAGATTCAGCAAAATGAGGCCCGCTAAAACTAGATAGCAGAGGATACAAAAGTAAACTGTGCGGTCAGCAAAAAACCCTTCAAAAAACCATCCTGTAATTACTTGAACTCATGTTCCAACTCATGGAACATGAGGAGCAATTACAGCCCACCAGAGCAACCAGCAGCAAAGAAACAATTATATGCAAGCTGGACTAGACAAAAATAAAGCAAAACGTGGAACAAGAAAATCAAAAACTTAGCTTGTCCTGAAGATTACTGAAGCCAAAAGCTGAGGTAATAAAACACTCTGATAACCTTGATAGCCGGCGGGGAAATGACAAGAAAGCCCGGTTAAATAGGAAACTCCCAAATGCTAATAGAACAGGTGGACACCAGAGACAGCAGAACACAAATCACCCAGTACCATCAGTAACCACCAGAGGGAGCCCAAAAACAGAACTCACAACAGTACCCCCCCCTTGAGGAGGGGTCACCGAACCCTCACGAGAACCACCAGGGCGACCAGGATGAGCCCTATGAAAAGCGCGGACCAAATCATCAGCATGAACATCAGAGGCAACCACCCAAGAATTATCCTCCTGATCATAACCCTTCCACTTGACCAAATATTGGAGTTTCCGTCTGGAAACACGAGAATCCAAGATCTTCTCCACAACATACTCCAATTCTCCCTCCACCAGCAGCGGAGCAGGAGGCTCAAGCGAAGGAACAACAGGTACCTCATACCTCCGCAACAACGACCGATGGAACACATTATGAATAGCAAACTATGCCGGGAGATCCAAACGAAACGACACAGGGTTAAGAATTTCCAAGATCCTATAAGGACCGATGAACCGAGGCTTGAACTTAGGAGAAGAGACCTTCATAGGAACAAAACGAGAAGACAACCACACCAAGTCCCCAACACGAAGTCGAGGACCCACGCGGCGACGGCGATTAGCAAACTGCTGAGCCTTCTCCTGGGACAACTTCAAATTGTCCACCACATGACTCCAAATCTGATGCAACCCATCCACCACCATGTCCACTCCAGGACAATCAGAAGGCTCCACCTGACCAGAGGAAAAACGAGGATGAAACCCCGAATTACAAAAGAAAGGAGAAACCAAGGTAGCAGAACTAGCCCGATTATTAAGGGCAAACTCGGCCAGCGGCAAAAAGGTAACCCAGTCATCCTGATCAGCAGAAACAAAACACCTCAAATAAGTTTCCAAGGTCTGATTAGTTCGCTCCATCTGGCCATTCGTCTGAGGGTGGAATGCAGACGAAAAGGACAAATCAATGCCCATCTTAGCACAGAACGTCCACCAAAATCTAGACACAAACTGGGATCCCCTGTCAGAAACGATGTTCTCCGGAATCCCATGCAAATGAACCACGTTCTGGAAAAACAGAGGGACCAACTCAGAGGAGGAAGGCAACTTAGGCAAGGGTACAAGATGAACCATTTTAGAAAAGCGGTCACACACAACCCAGATGACGGACATTTTTTGAGAGACAGGGAGATCCGAAATAAAGTCCATGGAAATGTGCGTCCAAGGCCTCTTCGGGATAGGCAAAGGTGACAACAATCCACTGGCTCGAGAACAGCAAGGCTTAGCCCGAGCACAAACCTCACAAGACTGCACAAAAGAACGCACATCCCTCGACAAGGAAGGCCACCAAAAAGACCTGGCCACCAAGTCTCTAGTACCAAATATTCCAGGATGACCTGCCAACGCAGAAGAATGGACCTCGGAGATGACTCTACTGGTCCAACTATCCGGAACAAACAGTCTCTCAGGCGGACAACGATCAGGTTTACCCGCCTGAAACTCCTGCAAAGCACGTCGCAAGTCTGGGAAGACGGCCGACAAAATCACCCCATCCCTAAGGATACCAGTGGGCTCAGAATTTCCAGGGGAGTCAGGCACAAAACTCCTAGAAAGTGCATCCGCCTTCACATTCTTTGAACCTGGCAGGTATGAAACCACAAAATTGAAACGAGAGAAAAACAGTGACCAACGAGCCTGTCTAGGATTCAGACGCCTGGCAGACTCAAGGTAAATCAGATTTTTGTGATCAGTCAAGACCACCACACGATGTCTAGCACCCTCCAGCCAATGACGCCACTCCTCAAATGCCCACTTCATGGCCAAAAGTTCCCGATTACCCACATCATAATTCCGCTCAGTGGGCGAAAACTTCCTAGAAAAGAACGCACATGGCTTCATCACCGAGCAATCGGAGCCTCTCTGCGACAAAACCGCCCCCGCTCCAATCTCGGAAGCATCAACCTCAACCTGGAAAGGAAGCGAAACATCAGGCTGATGCAACACAGGAGCAGAAGAAAACCGGCGTTTAAGTTCCTGAAAGGCCTCCACAGCCGCAGGAGACCAATCAGCAACATCAGCACCCTTCTTAGTCAAATCCGTCAAAGGCTTAACAACACTAGAAAAATTAGTTATAAAACGACGATAGAAATTAGCAAAGCCCAAGAACTTCTGCAGACTCTTAAGAGATGCAGGCTGCGTCCAGTCACAAATAGCCCGAACCTTGACGGGATCCATCTCAATAGTAGAAGGGGAAAAAATATACCCCAAGAAAGAAATCTTCTGGACTTCAAAGAGACACTTTGAGCCCTTTACAAACAAGGAATTAGCCCGCAGGACCTGAAACACCTTCCTGACCTGCTGAACATGAGACTCCCAGTCATCAGAAAAAACCAAAATATAATCCAAATACACAATCATAAATTTATCCAGATATTCACGGAAAATATCGTGCATAAAGGACTGAAAGACTGAAGGAGCATTAGAAAGTCCGAAAGGCATTACCAAATACTCAAAATGGCCCTCAGGCGTATTAAATGCGGTTTTCCACTCATCACCTTGCTTTATTCGTATAAGATTATACGCACCCCGAAGATTAATCTTAGTGAACCATTTAGCCCCCTTAATGCGAGCAAACAAATCAGTCAACAAAGGCAAAGGATACTGATATTTTACGGTAATCTTATTCAAAAGACGATAATCTATACAAGGCCTCAAGGACCCATCTTTTTTGGCCACGAAAAAAAAACCTGCTCCCAAAGGGGACGAAGATGGACGGATATGTCCCTTTTCCAAGGACTCCTTAACATAATCCCGCATAGCAGTATGCTCTGGCACTGACAGATTGAACAAACGACCTTTAGGAAATTTACTACCAGGAATTAAATCTATAGCACAATCGCAATTCCTGTGAGGAGGAAGCGAACTGAGCTTAGGCTCCTCAAAAACATCCCAATAATCAGACAAAAATACAGGATCCTCAGAAGGAGTAGATGAAGCGATAGAAATCGGAGGCGCATCATCATGAACCCCCTGACAACCCCAGCTTAACACAGACATTGTTTTCCAGTCAAGGACTGGATTATGAATTTGTAACCATGGCAGACCAAGTACTAGAACATCATGTAAATTATACAATACCAGGAAGCGAATCACCACCTGATGAACGGGAGTCATACGCATGGTCACTTGTGTCCAGTACTGAGGTTTATTCATAGCCAAAGGTGTAGAGTCAATTCCCTTCAAAGGAATAGGGACTTCCAGAGGCTCAAGACTAAACCCACATCGCTTGGCAAATGACCAATCCATAAGACTCAGGGCAGCGCCTGAATCTACATAGGCATCGACGGAAATGGATGATAATGAGCAAATCAGAGTCACAGACATAATGAACTTAGACTGTAACGTACTAATGGCAACAGACTTATCAACCTTTTTTGTGCGTTTAGAGCATGCTGATATAACATGAGCTGAATCACCACAATAAAAGCACAACCCATTTTTCCGCCTATAGTTTTGCCGTTCACTTCTAGACTGAACTCTATCACATTGCATTGTCTCAAGTGCCTGTTCAGAAGACACCGCCAAATGGTGCACAGGTTTGCGCTCCCGTAAACGCCGATCAATCTGAATAGCCATAGTCATAGACTCATTCAGACCCGTAGGCGCAGGGAACCCCACCATAACATCTTTAATGGCCTCAGAAAGGCCATCTCTGAACTTTGCAGCCAGGGCGCACTCATTCCACTGAGTAAGCACTGACCATTTCCGAAATTTTTGACAATATATTTCTGCTTCATCTTGCCCCTGAGCGAGAGCTAATAAAGCTTTTTCAGCCTGAATCTCCTGGTTAGGTTCCTCATAGAGCAAACCCAATGCCAGAAAAAACGCATCCACATTAAGCTACGCAGGATCCCCTGGTGCCAATGCAAATGCCCAATTTTGAGGGTCACCCCGCAGGAAAGATATAATAATCTTAACCTGCTGAGCAGGGTCTCCAGAAGAGCGAGATTTCAAAGAAAGGAACAGCTTGCAATTGTTCCTAAAATTCAGAAAACTAGATCTATCTCCAGCAAAGAACTCTGGAATAGGAATTCTAGGTTCAGACATAGGAGCATGTACAACAAAATCTTGTATATTTTGAACCTTAGCAGCAAGATTATTCAAGCTGGAAGCTAAACTCTGGACGTCCATGATAAACAGCTAAGGTCAGAGCCATTCAAGGATTAAGAGGAGGAAAAAAAAATCAGCCAGGCTGCAATTAAGGCTAGGCAGCAACTTCAGAGGAGAGGAAAAAAAAAAAAAAACTTCCTCAGACTACTTTTCCTCCTACTTCAGCCCAAACATTTTGATTCCAATGGCAGGGAATCACAAAAGGACAAGCACCAACGAGCTCTAGGGTGATGGAACCTGAGCTGACCGTGACCCTAAACCTGAACACACAAATAACAATAGCCGGGGAACGTGCCTACATTGTTCCTAGACGTCGCGCACCAGCCGAAGATCTAACTTCCCCTATTAGAAGAAACACAGACCTCTCTTGCCTCCAGAGAAATACCCCACAGAAATAGCAGCCCCCACATATAATGACGGTGAAATGAGAGGAAGGCACATACACAGTATGAAAACAGATTCAGCAAAATGAGGCCCGCTAAAACTAGATAGCAGAGGATACAAAAGTAAACTGCGCGGTCAGCAAAAAACCCTTCAAAAAACCATCCTGTAATTACTTGAACTCATGTTCCAACTCATGGAACATGAGGAGCAATTACAGCCCACCAGAGCAACCAGCAGCAAACAAACAATTATATGCAAGCTGGACTAGACAAAAATAAAGCAAAACGTGGAACAAGAAAATAAAAAACTTAGCTTGTCCTGAAGATTACTGAGGCCAAAAGCTGAGGTAACAAAACACTCTGATAACCTTGATAGCCGGCGGGGAAATGACAAGAAAGCCCGGTTAAATAGGAAACTCCCAAATGCTAATAGAACAGGTGGACACCAGAGACAGCAGAACACAAATCACCCAGTACCATCAGTAACCACCAGAGGGAGCCCAAAAACAGAACTCACAACAGGTTGCGTTCTTCTGTGGAGTAACAGGGGATCTCACGTAGCGCCATTTTCGCTAGAGTGGCATCTAGCTGCGCCATATTCTAGGGACAGCTGTATTTCTGTCTCTACCCCTCTGTGAATCTAACAGAGTTGCGTAATTAGTTTATATTCACACAGGGTGACATTTAACCCCGTGTGTTTTCAAAATCGCTTGCTGCACACTTCTGCCATTGTTCACTAGCTGCGGTTTTTCATTTCCACACGGTGGACCTCGGGTTGCGATTGTACTTCATCATAATTTATATTTAGTGTGATCCGCCAACTCTAACAGTGTGCTCTAGAACATTTTTTGCACAATCTTTGCTGACATTTTGCAAGATGAGCAATTTTTTGACTCTAATAAATTGAAAAAAGTCTAAAGACTAATATAAAGACAGTTTTTCTTTGCAAAATTCATGAACCATGTGCCCTTTTGAAAAATTTGGCCCAAAAAAAAGAAGTACCACAGGGCAAAAAAGCAAAATGATTAAAAAAAATAACTTTAAAGTTGATAGCAAATACTTTGTACACAGCGGAGTCAAGAAATATAACATAGACTGGCACTTGGTAGAGAAAACAAGGATGACAAGTCTTGCAAAGATCTTCAAATGTGATTTGTAGTGTTACACAAATACATTTTCTCAGTTGGCAAATAACTTGTCTACTATTGTCTGAAAACATGAAAATAGAGAAAGTCATCCTCAATCATTTTCGGTACTTTAATTGCAAAGTAGAGAAGCCAAAGAGAGATGACGATGAGACATTAGTAATTCATAATGAGCACCTCTTTTTCTTTGATATCTCCACTGTGAGCTTTTGGAGCTCATAGTCATTATAGTCCTGAACAAATGCTTAAGGTCTTTTTTCAGGCTTTTAGGAATCCTGTTTCCTGAAATCTAAAGTTGAACTTCAAGGGCAAGGATATGGCAGTGGATCTGCCGACAAAACCTTTTATAAGTATAAAATGTTGAAATACTACTTTATCTAGGCTCAATTACAATTTAGATTCAGAAGAAGGAATGTAAGCAAATAACAACTAGAAAAAGTGCCAATAAACAATCTTTTTCAAAGAGAATTACTGTTTAGTCAGGCATTAAATATCATTGCCATTCATTTCTCTAAATTCTAAGGACAATAATAATGACATGACTCTGCTGTGTGATCCTAAGACTGTTCTGCAAAGCTTAAAAGTGAGATATCAGTCAACTAGGTATGATGCAGTGATTGTTAAATCTGAAATATTTTGCAATGTCTTTATATTTAATGGTGCCATAAAGATTTTCTATTTCAAATATGAAAATTTAAATTTGAATTGTAATGGTGTTGATGGGAAAAATACAAATAAACCATTCTTATAAAATTAAGAATGAAGGGTCACAAGCAAAGTGAGAAGGAGGATCAGTGGAGAAACGCCAGGATAAAAGGAGAATCCCCAACTCCATAGCACCTTAGTGACCAAGATAATTTTGACCTTAATGACCAGGCCAAATTTTTCAAATCTGACTAGTGTCACTTTATGTGGTAATAACTTTGGAGCGCTTCAATGAATCCCACAGATTATGAGATTACTTTTTTATGAGATATTGTGCTTCATAATAGTAAATAATAATAAAATTTGTTAGATATTATTTGTGATTATTTGAGAAAATATCTGAAATTTGCAAAAATGACATAAATTCAGTAATTTTCAAACTTTCAATTCTTATACCCTTAAATCATAAAGTTGTGTTATACAAAATAGTTAATAAATAGCATTTCCCACTTGTCTACTTTAGGGTATGTTCACATTTGCATCGTGCGGTGCTGCGTCGGTGACACAACGCATGCAAAACGCAGCTTTTTGTGACGCATGCGTTCATTTTTGCATGATTTTTGGCGCAGAAAAAACTGCATCATGCAGCGTTTTCTCTTGCGCCAAAATGACGCATGCGTCACAAAATGCAAGACAACGCATGTCCATGCACCCCCATGTTAAATATAGGGGTGCATGATGCATGCGTCGCCGCGGCTGCGCCCGACGCAGCCCCGCACAACGCTAATCTGAACTTAGCCTTACATCTGCTTAATTTTTTAAGCATTTTTTTGTTAGGAAGTTAGAAGGGTTAAAAGTTGATCATTAATTTCTCATTTTTTCCAGCAAAATTTACAAAACCATTTTTTGGGGACCACATCACATTTGAAGTGACTTTGGGGGCCTATATGACAGAAAATGCAACCAAAGTTACACCCTAAAAACTGCACCCCTCAGGGTGCTCAAAACCACATTCAAAAAGTTTATTAACCATTTAGGTGCTTCAGAGGAACTAAAGCAATGTGGAAGAAAAAAAATGAACATTTAACTTTTTTCACAAAAATTTGACTTTAGTTCCATTTATTATTTTCACAAGGGTAACATGAAAAAAATTGAACTTAAAATTTGTTGTGCAATTTTTCCTGAGCATGGTGATTTCCCATATGTGGAAGAAAATCCACTGACAGGTCTCGGAAGGGAAAGAGCACCATTTGAATTTTTGAATGCAAAATGGCTGGAATCGAGAGCAGACACTATGTTGCATTTGGAGAGCCCCTGATGTGCCTAACAGTGGAAACCCTCCACAAGTGACACCATTTTAAAAACTAGACCCCTTGAGGAACTTATCTAGATTTGTAATGAGCCCCTTAAAACTCCAGGTGCTTTACAGAAGTATATATTGTAGAGGTGTGAAAATAAAAAAAATCACATTTTACTTACAAAATTTAGTTTTAGCCACATTTGTTTATTTTGACAAGGGTATCAGGAGAAAATGGACCTTAAAATTTGTTGTGCAATTTCTCCTGATTATGCTGATACCCCATATGTGGAGGAAGACTACTGTTTGGGTGCACGGCAGGGCTCAGAATGGAAAGAGTGACATTTTGGAATGCAGACTTTGATGTAATGGTCTGCGGGCTTTATGTCACATTTAGAGAGCCCCTGATTTGCCTAAACAGTGAAAATCCCCCATAATCTACCCCATTTTGGAAAATAGACCCATCAAGGTTTTTATCCAGTGGTTTAGTGAGCATTTTGAACCCACAGGTACCATACAGAATTTGACAACGTTAGGTCATTATATTGAAAGCTTTCATTTTTTTCACTAAAATTTTGTTTCAGCCCCAAATTTGTAATTTTTACAATTGATAATAGGGGAAAACGGACCCAATAGTTTGTTGAGCAATTTATCCATAATGCAAACAAACCCCATATGTCTTTAAAAACTTCTGCTTGGAAATATGGGAAGGCTAAGAAAGGAAAGAGCACTATTTGCCTGAGATGGATTGTGAATGCCATGTCGCCATTGAAGAGCACCTGACATGTGAAAACCTCAGTATCTCCCCACAAGTGACCGCATTTTGGAGACTGGACTCCTCAAGGAATTCATCTAGGGGTATAGTGAGTATTTTGAAGTCACAGGTGCCTCGCAGATTTTTATCACATTTAGACGTGGAAATATGACATTTTAGTGGTAAAAATGTAATTTTTGTGTTTGCTGGAAATTTGTCAGGTACGCAAGGGTTAGTAGGTGAAGCTACAACCCACAATTTCTTGCACAATTTCTCCCGAACGTGGTACTGCAAAATATGTTTTCAGAAATTACTGTTAGGCCACACATCAGGGAAGGAAGGAGCGCTATTGGCTTTTGGAGCACAGGTTTTGCTAGAATAGTTTGAAGGGTGACTTTTGCAGAGCCCCGAAGGTGCCAGAAGAGCAGAAAAAAGCTAAAGTTACCCCATTGCAGAAACAGCACCTCTCACTGAATTCATCTACGGCTGTAGTGACTATTTTGTAACATCTATGTCAGACTTTATTCTGGAGAATTACAAACATGCCAGCTTAGTGCCCATACATTGTGTCCTAATGAATTGTAGAGCCCCCATATATTTTAGCACCCCCATTCTTTGGGCCCAGATTGTGCTTCTAGCGATATGCACCTGTAAATTATTAGGTGCCATCTCTCCATTAGAAATATGCTAAACATGTAGCTGCTTACTGTGGTTTAGGCACAAAGGTATTGAGGAATTAAGGCCCCTTAACAACCGCTGTTTTAATGCCTTTTGGACAGTCGTTAAAGGATTAAACAAGCTAATAAATGAACAGAACTAGTGCTGCTACTAGTGTTGAGCATTCTGATACCGCAAGTATCGGGTATCGGCCGATACTTGCGGTATCGGAATTCCGATACCGAGATCCGATATTTTTGTGGTATCGGGTATCGGTATCGGAGGTGTAAAATAAAGAATTAAAATAAAAAATATTGTTATATTCACCTCTCCGGCAGCCCCTGGAACATCACCGCGAGTAACCGGTGTCCGGCAGGTTTCTTTGTGCAAAATGAGCGCCTTTAGGACCTGCGGAATGACGTCGCGGCTTCTGATTGGTCGCGTGCCGCCCATGTGACCGCCACGCGACCAATCAGAAGCCGCGACGTCATTCCTCAGATAAATTCCTAGAATGACCTGTGGAATGACGTCGCGGCTTCTGATTGGTCGCGTGGCGGTCACATGGGCGGCACGCGACCAATCAGAAGCTGCGACGTCATTCCGCAGGTCCTAAAGGCGCTCATTTTGAACAAAGAAGCCTGCCGGACGCCGGTTCCTCGCGGTGATGTTCCAGGGGCCGCCGGAGAGGTGAATATAACAATATTTTTTATTTTAATTCTTTATTTTACACCTCACTATGGATCCCAGGGCCTGAAGGAGAGTTTCCTCTCCTTCAGACCCTGGGATCCATCAGGATACCTTCCGATACTTGGTGTCCCATTGACTTGTATTGGTATCGGATATCGGTATCGGCGATATCTGATACTTTTCGGGTATCGGCCGATACTATCCGATACCGATACTTTCAAGTATCGGACGGTATCGCTCAACACTAGCTGCTACATATCTGTTTAATTAACAGGCATAATATTCCTTACTCACCACCTCCCAGTACAACAAAGGGAATAAATAATTTCTCTTAGGGTGCTTTGACACTGTATTTTGGCACTCATTTGTTGGTATTATCGAGGCTTATGTTCGATCCCCCCCAAAACATGATTCTGGAGTAGAAGCCGACAGAGCCATAGACTATAATGGTGCCGAAAGAGTGAACATGTACTCTATCATGTATCATTATTGGGCATGTACGCCTACTGGAGATGGACACCCAGACATAGTATGAAAGCGGAAAAGAGCTCACCACTTTTAATGATATTGGAGTTGACTGAAAGGGGTCATTAGTCATGGGTGCTGTATTCTTTTGGTGGAACACAGTGATATCCAGAGAAGAAAAAGAAATTCAGCATGACCATCCACTATTCATAATGATTAAGGACTGTTTTGCCAGAAACGCATCAGGTTTTTAATTGTCTTTCATGTGTCATTTTGTGTTTTAATGGATTCGTAATAAAAATGATTTATTTTTAAAAAAATATTTAGAGGATCATAGAATCATAGAATGGTAGAGTTGGAAAGGACCTCCTGGGTCATCTGGTCCAACCCCCTGCTGAAAGCAGGATTCACTAAATTATCCCAGACAGATGTCTGTCCAGCCTCTGTTTGAAGACTTCCATTGAAGGAGAGCTCTCCACCTCTCATGGCAGTCTGTTCCACACATTGATCACCCTAACTCTCAGTTTTTTTTCTAATATCTAATCTGTGTCTCCTCCCATTCAGTTTCATCCCATTGCTTCTAGTCTTTCCTTGTGCAAATCAGAATGATCCCTCTACAATGTGACAGCCCTTGAGATATTTGTAGACAGCTATTAAGTCTCCTCTCAGTCTTCTTTTTTGCATTCTAAACATTCCCAACTCCTGTAACCGTTACTCATAGGATATGGTTTGCAGACCGGTCACCATTCTGGTCGTTCTTCTCTGAACTTGCTCCAGTTTGTTGATGTCTTTTTTAAATGATGGATGGACGTGCTTAATTCCTTTTTCTCACCCAGAACGTGTCTGACTGACCATCTCCAGTAGGCGTACATGGTCGAAAATTATGCATGACTGAGCGCACGTTCACTCTGTTGGCACCATTACGGTCTATGGCCCCATTTACATAGTAACATAGTAACATAGTTAGTAAGGCCGAAAAAAGACATTTGTCCATCCAGTTCAGCCTATATTCCATCATAATAAATACCCAGATCTACGTCCTTCTACAGAACCTAATAATTGTATGATACAATATTGTTCTGCTCCAGGAAGACATCCAGGCCTCTCTTGAACCCCTCGACTGAGTTCGCCATCACCACCTCCTCAGGCAAGCAATTCCAGATTCTCACTGCCCTAACAGTAAAGAATCCTCTTCTATGTTGGTGGAAAAACCTTCTCTCCTCCAGACGCAAAGAATGTCCCCTTGTGCCCGTCACCTTCCTTGGTATAAACAGATTCTCAGCGAGATATTTGTATTGTCCCCTTATATACTTATACATGGTTATTAGATCTCCCCTCAGTCGTCTTTTTTCTAGACTAAATAATCCTAATTTCGCTAATCTATCTGGGTATTGTAGTTCTCCCATCCCCTTTATTAATTTTGTTGCCCTCCTTTGTACTCTCTCTAGTTCCATTATATCCTTCCTGAGCACCGGTGCCCAAAACTGGACACAGTACTCCATGTGCGGTCTAACTAGGGATTTGTACAGAGGCAGTATAATGCTCTCATCATGTGTATCCAGACCTCTTTTAATGCACCCCATGATCCTGTTTGCCTTGGCAGCTGCTGCCTGGCACTGGCTGCTCCAGGTAAGTTTATCATTAACTAGGATCCCCAAGTCCTTCTCCCTGTCAGATTTACCCAGTGGTTTCCCGTTCAGTGTGTAATGGTGATATTGATTCCCTCTTCCCATGTGTATAACCTTACATTTATCATTGTTAAACCTCATCTGCCACCTTTCAGCCCAAGTTTCCAACTTATCCAGATCCATCTGTAGCAGAATACTATCTTCTCTTGTATTAACTGCTTTACATAGTTTTGTATCATCTGCAAATATCGATATTTTACTGTGTAAACCTTCTACCAGATCATTAATGAATATGTTGAAGAGAACAGGTCCCAATACTGACCCCTGCGGTACCCCACTGGTCACAGCGACCCAGTTAGAGACTATACCATTTATAACCACCCTCTGCTTTCTATCACTAAGCCAGTTACTAACCCATTTACACACATTTTCCCCCAGACCAAGCATTCTCATTTTGTGTACCAACCTCTTGTGCGGCACGGTATCAAACGCTTTGGAAAAATCGAGATATACCACGTCCAATGACTCACCGTGGTCCAGTCTATAGCTTACCTCTTCATAAAAACTGATTAGATTGGTTTGACAGGAGCGATTTCTCATAAACCCATGCTGATATGGAGTTAAACAGTTATTCTCATTGAGATAATCCAGAATAACATCCCTCAGAAACCCTTCAAATATTTTACCAACAATAGAGGTTAGACTTACTGGCCTATAATTTCCAGGTTCACTTTTAGAGCCCTTTTTGAATATTGGCACCACATTTGCTATGCGCCAGTCCTGCGGAACAGACCCTGTCGCTATAGAGTCACTAAAAATAAGAAATAATGGTTTATCTATTACATTACTTAGTTCTCTTAGTACTCGTGGGTGTATGCCATCCGGACCCGGAGATTTATCTATTTTAATCTTATTTAGCCGGTTTCGCACCTCTTCTTGGGTTAGATTGGTGACCCTTAATATAGGGTTTTCATTGTTTCTTGGGATTTCACCTAGCATTTCATTTTCCACCGTGAATACCGTGGAGAAGAAGGTGTTTAATATGTTAGCTTTTTCCTCGTCATCTACAACCATTCTTTCCTCACTATTTTTTAAGGGGCCTACATTTTCAGTTTTTATTCTTTTACTATTGATATAGTTGAAGAACAGTTTGGGATTAGTTTTACTCTCCTTAGCAATGTGCTTCTCTGTTTCCTTTTTGGCAGCTTTAATTAGTTTTTTAGATAAAGTATTTTTCTCCCTATAGTTTTTTAGAGCTTCAATGGTGCCATCCTGCTTTAGTAGTGCAAATGCTTTCTTTTTACTGTTAATTGCCTGTCTTACTTCTTTGTTTAGCCACATTGGGTTTTTCCTATTTCTAGTCCTTTTATTCCCACAAGGTATAAACCGCTTACACTGCCTATTTAGGATGTTCTTAAACATTTCCCATTTATTATCTGTATTCTCATTTCTGAGGATATTGTCCCAGTCTACCAGATTAAGGGCATCTCTAAGCTGTTCAAACTTTGCCTTCCTAAAGTTCAGTGTTTTTGTGACTCCCTGACAAGTCCCCCTAGTGAAAGACAGGTGAAACTGCACAATATTGTGGTCGCTATTTCCTAAATGCCCAACCACCTGCAGATTTGTTATTCTGTCAGGTCTATTAGATAGTATTAGGTCTAAAAGTGCTGCTCCTCTGGTTGGATTCTGCACCAATTGTGAAAGATAATTTTTCTTGGTTATTAGCAGAAACCTGTTGCCTTTATGGGTTTCACAGGTTTCTGTTTCCCAGTTAATATCCGGGTAGTTAAAGTCCCCCATAACCAGGACCTCATTATGGGTTGCAGCTTCATCTATCTGCTTTAGAAGTAGACTTTCCATGCTTTCTGTTATATTTGGGGGTTTGTAACAGACCCCAATGAGAATTTTGTTACCATTTTTCCCTCCATGAATTTCAACCCATATGGACTCGACATCCTCATTCCCTTCGCTAATATCCTCCCTTAAAGTGGACTTTAGACAAGACTTTACATAGAGACAAACCCCTCCTCCTCTCCGATTTTTACGATCCTTTCTAAACAGACTGTAACCCTGTAAGTTAACTGCCCAGTCATAGCTTTCATCTAACCATGTCTCGGTTATTCCCACTATGTCAAAGTTACCTGTAGATATTTCTGCTTCTAGTTCTTCCATCTTGTTTGTCAGGCTTCTGGCGTTTGCGAGCATGCAGTTTAGAGGATTTTGTTTTGTTCCAATCTCCTCACTGTGGATTGTTTTAGAAATGTTCTTACCTCCCTTCTGAGTATGTTTTCCTGGGTCGTCTTTGTTCGGGTCTAATGTTTTTCTTCCCGTCCCCTCTTCTTCTAGTTTAACGCCCTCCTGATGAGTGTAGCGAGTCTTCTGGCGAATGTGTGCTTCCCAGGTTTGTTGAGGTGTAGTCCGTCTCTGGCGAGGAGTCCATCATACCAGTAATTCACACCGTGGTCCAGGAATCCAAATCCTTGTTGTCTGCACCATCGTCTTAGCCAGTTGTTTGCATCAAGGATCCTGTTCCATCTCCTGGTGCCATGCCCATCTACTGGAAGGATAGAAGAAAAAACTACCTGTGCATCCAGTTCCTTTACTTTCTTCCCCAACTCTTCAAAGTCCTTGCAGATTGTCGGTAGGTCCTTCCTTGCCGTGTCATTGGTGCCAACATGTATCAGAAGAAATGGGTGGACGTCCTTGGAGCTGAAGAGCTTTGGTATCCTATCGGTCACATCCTTGATCATCGCACCTGGAAGGCAGCATACTTCTCTTGCAGTTATGTCCGGTCTGCAGATGGCTGCTTCGGTGCCTCTCAGTAGTGAGTCTCCCACCACCACCACTCTTCGTTGCTTCTTGGCTGTACTTTTTGCTGTCACTTGTTGCTGTGTGCCCTTTTCTTTTTTGCTTGCTGGTATTGCTTCATTCTTAGGTGTGCCATCTTCATCCTCTACAAAGATTTGATATCGGTTCTTCAGTTGTGTGGTTGGTGATTTCTCCATGGTCTTCTTGCTTCTTTTGGTCACATGCTTCCACTCATCTGCTTTTGGAGGTTCTCTGACACTTTTTGCACCTTCTGTGACCAGTAGAGATGCTTCTGTTCTGTCTAGAAAGTCTTCATTCTCTTTGATGAGTTTCAAAGTTGCTATTCTTTCTTCCAGACCCCGCACCTTTTCTTCTAAAAGGGCCACTAGTCTACACTTCTGACAGGTGAAATTGGATTCTTCTTCTGGTCGATCTGTGAACATGTAGCACATGCTGCAGCTCACCATGTAGGTTGTCACATCTGCCATGTTGCTCCTAGATCCTGCTGACTTGCTGTGTGTTTTCCTTCTTGTGTAATCTACTCAGCCAAGCTCTCTTGCAATAATGTCCTACAGGCAAAAATTCGCGCGCCTTACGGCGCGCGGTTTGGTGATGCTTTCGAAGCAGCTGGTCCCGGCTGTACCCAACGATCTTCTAGCTTAGGGAGACTTCGCTTCTCCCAGAAGGCACCTGGAATATGCAAATTAGCCTCCTGAAGCTTGAATCCCTGGTTTGGTGATGCTTTCGAAGCAGCTGGTCCCGGCTGTACCCAACGATCTTCTAGCTTAGGGAGACTTCGCTTCTCCCAGAAGGCACCTGGAATATGCAAATTAGCCTCCTGAAGCTTGAATCCCTGGTTTGGTGATGCTTTCGAAGCAGCTGGTCCCGGCTGTACCCAACGATCTTCTAGCTTAGGGAGACTTCGCTTCTCCCAGAAGGCACCTGGAATATGCAAATTAGCCTCCTGAAGCTTGAATCCCTGGTGTGCATTCGTCTGAATCCCACATTGCAAAGAGGAGGATTTGGACATAATCAGTGGGAAAGCACCCTTAGACTGTCCATACGCATTGACCAGGCTGATCAATGCTTTGGCTGATCTTTTGTGTGGATGCCATGTCACACAGGAGTCCTAACTCAGCCAAGCTTTTCTGTGTAGAGATTTGTGAACAACTAGTGTCTGGTGCTGAATTCTGTACATGGACATCTTCTAGAAGTCTGTTTTAGTGTTTGAAGTTTGGAGGAGAGAGAGGGAGAGAGACTCTTCCTTCCTTAGTAGCCTCCATAGCCCTTATTAAGACCATTTTACACCCTTTATACAGCACCAAAGATTGGGTCCCTATTAACTTCCATGTGGTTCAGGTTCAAGTTCTGGTCACGTGCTGATGCAACCAAACTTTGTACTAAAGTTCGGACGAACCTGAACATTAACGGGTGATCTCATCCGTATTTCTATGTTCTCTATTAAAAAGTTGCTGAATGAAATTTTGACCATTGGCTTATCTCAGGGAGGACAGTGCAATCAGCAGTCCAATATTGAATTATCAACAACTCTCCTATCAGTCGAACGATGCCCCTATATACATTAGACTGTCAGCAGAGATTAGTCTGATATGTATGAGTAGGCTTTAAGGTTGCAGAATTTTTTGCTCTCTCATCTTCCATCATTATGTATTCATAGAAGCACTCCCATCAAACATTTAATTATCTTAATATATTTGTTATGCACCAGGATTCTCCTACTGCACAAGGTGGATCCCAAGCCTTGTCTCCTTCTGCGGTCTCCCTTTCTCCTTTGACTTCAGTGGAGCCTGCACAGCAGAGACGTCGGTCTCAGCGTCTTGCTCAGACTCTTGCTGTTCATCTAGTTACTGTTGGCTCTCCATTTAGAGGTACAGTAACTAGCAATAGGCAGCAGCAAGCAAATATTCCTGGGTCTAAGTTCAGAAATCACTCCATTGAGCATGCTCGTGAGGCGACCTCTCATTGGTGGTCGGTAGTCAGCTGCTCAGGTCCTGTGCCGGCTCCGGATTGTCCCGTAAACATGGTCCTGTCTTATTGACGCAGCCTATAAAAGGATCTTTGGCGTGCCCGTCAGTGCATTAAGATCATTTGTGTTTCATGTGTGTGTGGAAAACTACTGTAGTGTGGAATTATGTGAGTGTGCTCAGGGCAGGTGTATAGCCTTTAGAATTCCGACTCCTCCGGAAAGGAGTTGGTGTGAGTGCATACACTGTGACTGTGTCCACTACCTGTTCCCTTGCCCATAAGAGGGTAGCACTCTCCTGTGAAGAGAAAGGGGTTTTCTCATAGTGCGATTTCCACTAGTGTGGCATCTAGCGGAGCCATACAGTCCAGAGACAGCTGCATTCTGTGTCTACCACTCTTTGAAGCTAACAGAGCGGGGTAATTACTTTCTGTTCACACCAGGTGATATTTAACCCCATGTGCTTACTGAATCGATTGCCGCACGCTTCCACCATTGTTCACTAGGTGCGGTTTTACATCTCCTCACGGTGGACCCTGGGATGCGATCGCACTTCATCTTTATTTATATTTAGTGCAATCTTCCAACCCTAACAATATTGCAGTCCTCCTATTATATAGCACTGTGTACTTACAATTGCTAATTTTACACTTTTACCCAGCTAGTTCTTCTTCTTTCTCTGCACTATGAAGAAACAGGAAGTCTCTTGTCCCTGCATTAATCATTCCCCTCTTCAAACCCTGATTCAGCTTCTTCTTCACCTCCCCCCGCCAGGGCCTTTTACAGTGACCTATGACTCAAACAGGTAAAATTAACCCCCATGGAGCAAAGAAGGATTCAGCTAGTCAGTTTTTAATCACGTGATGTCATAGACCTAATGGAAAACACAAGAATTAACTGAGTAGAAAGGCAAAATAAGCAACTGTAAGTACACAGTGCCAGGGCCGGCGTCAGTACCCAGTGCACTCGGGCAAGTTCTGGGGCCCTGGCGAGACTGGGGGGCCCATAACGGTAAGACACTTATTATGCCGGCATTGCCAACACTGATTCACAGTGCATCATGCACTCCTGGGGGGCCCCCGAAGCCGGACTACATCATTCCCGAGTCCGACCCTCCCTCCCTGTGCTAGTGTGCAGTGTGCTGTGTGTGACTCCAGCCAGGACTCAGAGGCGGAGCTGGATCAGATATATGATTCCCGGCAGCAGGTGGTGGGACTCACTGACTGGGACTCACTGCAGCAGGAATACTAACTAATCACTGTCCATTTGGATAAAAGAGTCACTTCCGGGCCGGTGGTCGTCACTTCTTGGTGAGAGTGAGGAGCTCGTTATCCTAAGAAGAACAGCGCTGACACACAGATCGCGTCACGACACGGTCCGGGACCCGGGTCCACCATCCAGTTCCAGCGCAGCGCGCAGCAGAAGACGAGCAGCATTCATCAGTGCATGTGCGCAGATCCTGTGTCCACAACGGTCGGGTCGACGGCGATGGTGTGGTGGTGGGTGAGCTGGGATGCCGGTGTTATATACTACGTGGGCTGCCTGTGTTATATACTGCGTGGGCTGCTTGTGTTATATACTACGTGGCTGTGCTATATGCTATGTGGCTTCCTGCATTATATAGTACGTGGGCTGCCTGTGTTATATACTACGTATGTGGGCTGCCTGTGTTATATTCTACGTACGTGCCTGGGCTGCCTGTGTTATATACTACGTTGGCTGCCTGTGTTATATACTATGTACATGGGCTGCCTGTGTTATATACTACGTGGCTGTGCTATATACTATGTGGCTGGGCAATATATTATGTGGCTGTGCAATATACTACATGGCTGTGCAATATATTACGTGGCTGGGCAATATACTACGTGTCTGTGCTATATACTACGTGTCTGTGCTATACACTATGTGTCTGTGCTATATACTATGTGGCTGGGCAATATACTACGTGGCTGGCAATATACTTCGTGGCTGGGCAATATACTACGTGGCTGTGCTATACACTACGTGTCTGTGCTATATACTACGTGGCTGGGCAATATACTACGTGGATGTGCAATATACTACGTGGCTGAGCAATATACTATGTGTCTGTGCTATATACTACATGGCTGTGCTATTTACTACGTGGCTGTGTTATATACTACTTGGGCTGTGCTATATACTATGTGGCTGTGTTATATACTACGTGGGCTGTGCTATATTTCTCTGCTGTATCTATGCATCATGAATCGTGGTATGTGTTAAAGAGGGGGGCCCACTGAGACTCTTTTGCCCGGGGCCCTCAAAAACCTGGAGCCGACCCTACACAGTGCTATGGCATATAACATGATGATTGATATGTACAGCTCTAGCAAAAATTAAGAGACCATCACATCAAAACCCTTTTACGGGTAGCACATTCTCCACACCTGAACCCCATTGAAAACCTCTGGAATGTAATCACGAGGATGATGGATAGTCACAAGCCATCAAAGAAGAGCTGCTTAAATTTTATACCAGAAGCAGTGTGAAAGACTGGTGGAAAGCATGCCAAGACACATGAAAGCTGTGATTAAAAATCATGGATATTACACAAAATATTGATTTCTGAACTCTTCCTGAGTTCAACCATTAGTATTGCTGTTTGTAAATGATTATGAACTTGTTTTCTTTACATTATGTGAGGTCTGAAAGCACTGTTTTTTGTTTTATTAATTTTGACCATTTTTCTTTGTTAGAAAAAAAATACAAAATTTACTGTTTGGAAATTCGAAGACATCTTGTCAGACGTTTATAGAATAAAAGAACTATCTACATTTTACTCAAAAATATACCTATAAAGAGAAAAATCAGACAAACTGAACATTTTGCATTGGTCTCTTAATTTTTGCCAGAGCTGCTTAGGGGAGGGAGGTTTCAGTAAAAGTATGGTAATTGGTAACTGTACGACTGTAATACTTAGAAGTATTAATTGGGAAATAATCTTATAGCTGCATTTTATGCCAGATTTATATGTTTTATCTGTATTATTTTTTCTGTATCAAATGAACACGTCTTTAGAAGATCTAGCAACAACACTGTGGCCAGGAATAGAAATATTATTATTGTTAATAATAATCATAATACATTTATTTCTAAAATGCCAACAAATTCTGCACTTTGCAGTTTGGAGGGCGCATGTAAAGACAATATAAGACATTGCAGAGTTACCTATAATTCAACAAGTACCAGGGGAATACGGGAGACACAACAGGTAAAAAAGAGTTGTATTGTATGCTTCGGCCATTAATGTAATAAATAAGGGTATCGAAATAACAATTTATTATTCTAGAGAAATCCATGCTTCTTTAAAATGTAAATGCACTATCTGTCATGTAAGAAAAATGCTATTAGCCTGCACATATGTGGTTAATAGCATTCTCAAGCTGCCTGGTGCCTGCACTGATAGCCCCTCTGCCAGGTGGAAATTAACTTTATTCCTTCCGGTAACCTCAGTTATACAGGAGCAGCCAGCGCGGCAACAGTCACTGTTCAATACATAGTAAGCAGCCGCTCAGTATTGGGTTGATATTGGTGATAATCGAGCACTAAAATGCTTGAGTGCTCAGTACTCAGATAGAGGAGGTTGGACGCTCAGACGGGCCTGACTGGAATACCGAGTATACTAGAAATCAGAAGAAAGCTCAAGCATTTTTCTGGCAGACCCTACCAGGAGGGCTGGGGAGGCAGGAAAATTGCTGAAATGGATGGAAACAACTGAAATGGAATGGGAATAGCATGACGAAGACCCCTTGGATGCATCTGACTCCCAGGTTAATTAATCCCCTTTTTACAGAGTGACAATTAAACATACAAAACCGAAGATAAATAAGAGCACTTTCCTGTATAAAGACGTGTATACTATATAATGCAAAATTATAAAGAGGAAAAAAAAAACCTCTTCCACCTCTTTATAGCCAGCCATTTCTCACTATATTTCCCTGTGGCCTATGACTACAGTAGATGACATAGTAGTCAGTCACCGATAGGACCACCCACTGGAAAAAAGCCCACGACAAGCAGATTAAATGCTTAAAACACAAGTTACACTGAATCTTTTTCCACAAAACCATATATAAATCTACAAAGTTCCCCTTGCTTTATAACCAGATGTCTGCAGAGTTTACTGCATTTTCATGATGACAGGCTGCTTTGAAATAGGCCATCAATGTCAGGCCTTGTATCCACCACCCCACCATTAGGTTGTTGTTAGTTCCGGTGATAGAGAACTGCAGAACAGCTCTAATTCTCCTATATCTTAAGGATAGATCACATATTACAGCATATGTCCAGAGATCACACATTACAGCATATGTCCAGAGATCACACATTACAGCATATGTCCAGAGATCACACATTACAGCATCTGTCCAGAGATCACACATTACAGCATATGTCCAGAGATCACATATTACAGCATATGTCCAGAGATCACATATTACAGCATGTGTCCAGAGATCACATATTGCAGCATATGTCCAGAGATCACATATTACAGCATATGTCCAGAGATCACATATTACAGCATATGTCCAGAGATCACATATTACAGCATATGTCCAGAGATCACATATTACAGCATATGTCCAGAGATCACATATTACAGCATATGTCCAGAGATCACATATTACAACATATGTCCAGAGATCACATATTACAGCATGTGTCCAGAGATCACATATTGCAGCATATGTCCAGAGATCACATATTACAGCATATGTCCAGAGATCACATATTACAGCATATGTCCAGAGATCACATATTACAGCATATGTCCAGAGATCACATATTACAGCATATGTCCAGAGATCACATATTACAGCATATGTCCAGAGATCACATATTGCAGCATATGTCCAGAGATCACATATTGCAGCATATGTCCAGAGATCACATATTGCAGCATATGTCCAGAGATCACATATTGCAGCATATGTCCAGAGATCACATATTACAGCATATGTCCAGAGATCACATATTACAGCATATGTCCAGAGATCACATATTACAGCATATGTCCAGAGATCACATATTGCAGCATATGTCCAGAGATCACATATTGCAGCATATGTCCAGAGATCACATATTGCAGCATATGTCCAGAGATCACATATTACAGCATATGTCCAGAGATCACATATTACAGCATATGTCCAGAGATCACATATTACAGCATATGTCCAGAGATCACATATTGCAGCATATGTCCAGAGATCACATATTGCAGCATATGTCCAGAGATCACATATTACAGCATATGTCCAGAGATCACATATTGCAGCATATGTCCAGAGATCACGTATTACAGCATATGTCCAGAGATCACATATTGCAGCATATGTCCAGAGATCACATATTACAGCATATGTCCAGAGATCACATATTACAGCATATGTCCAGAGATCACTTATTACAGCATATGTCCAGAGATCACATATTACAGCATATGTCCAGAGATCACTTATTACAGCATATGTCCAGAGATCACATATTACAGCATGTGTCCAGAGATCACATATTACAGCATATGTCCAGAGATCACATATTACAGCATATGTCCAGAGATCACATATTACAGCATATGTCCAGAGATCACATATTACAGCATATGTCCAGAGATCACATATTACAGCATATGTCCAGAGATCACATATTACAGCATATGTCCAGAGATCACATATTACAGCATATGTCCAGAGATCACATATTACAGCATATGTCCAGAGATCACATATTACAGCATATGTCCAGAGATCACATATTACAGCATATGTCCAGAGATCACATATTACAGCATATGTCCAGAGATCACATATTACAGCATATGTCCAGAGATCACATATTACAGCATATGTCCAGAGATCACATATTACAGCATATGTCCAGTCAACCACTTTAAATTAATTACTCCTTCTTTGGGCCATAAACTTTAGAGAGAACTTCCACTATTAAACTTTTCTAAACTACAATGCCATTTATAGGAGACATATTCTCCATGAACTTGTATCACTTCTTTGAGTAGCCAGTCCAACTTTGTGATTTTGAAACAGATGTCTAAGTTCATCCTTTACCAGTTTCTTCAGCCTTATGTTACCCTATTTTTATATCACTTCAGGTGACTAATCAGATCTTCAAATTCTTTATGAACCTAGAATATGTCACATTATCCAGTCTGAGGGAAATGCTCATCTATATGTCACGGGGAGCCTAGGTAGGCAAAGCTAATAACCCAGGCCCCTGCGATATCCCTGAGACTAGGGAAACCCTGTCTGTCCCTCTCCCAGAGATTACACTGATGGTGTGCTTGTCTGGGCCGCCAGGCCTGACCCTGTCTCCTGTTTCAGTACTAATCTGAAACCTCCACTCTCCACCCAGTGACAATTCCTCACACCAAACCCTACAGAAAGCACAGACACGGAAAACCAAAAACGCACCACGCCGCAAACACACTCAGGAAAACACTATAATGTGCACAGGGCAAAACAAAACACAAATGGGAAGGAGAAATATGACAAAGGATCATACAGCACCAGATATGATATTTCCACTCCAAGACCACCACTCCAAACCGAGATCACCAGGTACAAGACACAAGCTATAATCGGCGATGCCCAAAGTTTAGAAGAACTATTTAAAGGCTGTGGGCGTGACCCAGCCTCCAATCCGAGTACCAGCTAGATTAACCCCAGACAACCTAGATATAATCTAGCCGGCGCCACTGAGCGCATAGTGGGCGAATGCAGAATTACCTCTGTCTGTCGGATGCCCTAGTGTGAATCGCGTCCGACATGACACTATATGTGTGAGAGCAAGTCTTAACCTGGATTATTAATACTGGATTACCACTTCCATACCATTTTTCCCACAGAAAACCTTTGTGGCCCATGAAAAATTGAGTTTCACAACTAATCATTTCGATAAAGCTCAGATCTTTTAGTCCTTTTTAATGTATTGCACTTTGGCTAGTGCCTATGAGAAAATTGAATTCCTAAGCAAAATTTGCCTCAAAAAAGTAAGGATGGAAATATATGTACATAATAGCAATGATCAGGATCATGGCTTCTCAATTATTTTTATCTACCAGGTAATCCAACAGCCATTACATGGTGAGTCATTTTTGTCAGTCCATGTCAACACTTTTTCTTTCAATTGTTCATCTTAATCCTGAACCCAGTATCAGTCATGTTAATGTTATTTTGACATTTTTTCTAACTAAACTTTACAATCTGCAAGAAAAAAATCTATAGATGAGACATTACATTATTGTAGATTTCTATTTTATGGAAATGCAATGTCTGCCTCCTTGATATTCGCTTCATTATTATGATTTAAACAAAAGGAAAGAATATTCGCCTCCCTGTCCCTAGACAGCAGACATCATTTAACTTTATATTACTGCTTTCCAAAAATCACAGCAGCCTGGCTTATTTGCTGTAAGTTTGATATTAGTAATTCAAAGCTTTCTAGATCTCGGTTAACATAAGACATCTGCCCACATTTTTATCTTTCATTTTCTTTGATGGAAAAAATAAATAAAAAAGCCGACCTTTGGTATATTTTCTTTCATCAACAGTGATCCTTTGGAATACGAAGAAGATCACACTAAGATCATATTTTAAGTCTTGTCATTAAATAATCAAATTTTAAATTTTTTTAAATGCCTTTATTTTTGGCTTTTAATACTTTTTTAATACTTTTAATAAAGAATCTAATAAATGTCTCTAGCTCCTTCACATTATTGCAGAGCAATAGTTTAACAGTTCAGAGTATTTTTTAAAAGGTATTATAAAGCTTTAAACATCAAAAACAAGAGTTTCAAAGTCTAAACATGACAACTAAAGATGTTGAGAGGTGATCTTGTTTTCCTAAAGCACCAAAGTTTTCTCTGGGCTCAATTCTCAAGCACCCGGTGGTTTACTGGGTATTATGACTTTCCATTCACATAGATTTATAGGGACTCCGGTCATTTTTTTGCAACTTTTCTATATTTGTCTTTTTTCTACTTATATCTTTATTATCAAGAAAAATGAAAATCCTTTCCAAATCACCTACAGCTTTCTGACTGCATTAGGTGCACGTTCCAAGTCTATAACATGATCTTCAGAAATTGCTGCTTGAACGCTCCTTCACTGTAGCAGGAAACAGATTGAATCTCTGGCTTTCTAAATCAGCAGGAGACACTAACCAAACATTTTTGTTTTGCTGTAGTTTTTTATTTTTTTCTACAAAAAGTGATGTGGCTCCCCTGTTTTGAGCTTAGCATTTCATCTATACAGCTTCCCCTGGGCACATGTCTGATCAGTCGTTCGTAGAATTATAGAATGCTAGAGTTGGAAGGGACCTCCAGGGTCATCATGTCCAACCCCTGCTCAATGCAGGATTCACTAAACCATTTCAGACAAATGTGCGTCAGCCTCCGTTTGAAGACTTCCATTGTCCACTCACCTTGCTCCACTCATTGATCACCCTCACTGTCAAAAAGGTTTTTCTAATATCTAATCTGTATCTTCTCCCTTTTAGTTTTGTTCCATTGCTTCTCATGTTTCCGTGTGCAAATAAAAATAAGGATGATCCATCTACACTGTGACATCCCTTCAGATATTTGTAGACAGCTATTAAGTCTCCTCTTAGCCTTCTTTTTTGCAAGCTAAACATTCCCAGATCCTTTAATCATTCATCGTAGGACATACGTTGCAGTCCGCTCACCATTCTTGTAGCTCTTCTCTGAATTTGCCCATTCCTGGGTCTTTCTCTGCCTCCATCTATGTTGAGGTCAGCTGACACAAGGCGAGGTTTTAATACTAGAGATAGAACCATCCTGATTTTATACACCTTGTCACATTTGCATGTTTTTTCACTTTTTTGATTATAGTGTTATCCAAGTTCCCCATGTTTTTTACTTACTATTTCTATTTATGTATTTACTTAGTTACTGTAGGGTATATGCTCAATTTGTTTTCATCTTAAGCTTTGAAGATATGGTAATCTGCTATATGTCATAGTTGCAGGGCTTTATGTGTAATATCACGCAGTAGAGCAAAATAATGTTAGCCTTTTATTTCAGCAGTATGGGAAATAATGTTAGGTAAGTTTTTTGGGGGAAACTGCAAATTGGGTGTCAAAATATTAAAATTCCCGTGAAACTTTAAATTTCAGTTTTTCACATTTAAAAAAAAATTGCTTACACTTGGTTAGTCCTTACAGTTTTACTTTGTTATGACAGTAACTGGAGTGATTTTTTTTTTTTTGCAGAAATCTAATTCAGCTCACAATTAGAACATTTTTAAGATTAACGTGCATAAATCTAAAGATCCACCAAATTTATAGGGAATTAGAAGTCCACTTTTAATTTCTTTAATGCATGTTACTTCAGCAGACTTATTCAAGACTGACAAAAGGAACGGAAAGAAAAATAAGAAGATATGTAGAGTTAAAAAATAAACTGGAGTTATGACATTGTGGAGAGAAGCATGTAGGTAGAGCTGCAGTATGTATGAAACCGTTATTCTGATCAATTGAGAAATGTTTATACAATTCGAACTTCGAGTGGGCTGAATGGGCATCATGAAAAAATTACATTTTCTAAAGCATGGCATAAGCTGTAAAAAGTAATGTGTGGATAAGTCAAGCAGAAGGTAGGAGATGCCACTTAATATGAAATGTTGCCTTTAGGGCTTATAAGTAAAGTGGTAAACGCTAATGATTTACCACCTATATCAGTATGGAAAAGAAAACATTGCAACTGTTACTAGCACAAAGCGATAAATGATACTTCTGTGAATGCTAGGTCACAAAACATCTGAATGAAAGTGCTATATCCAAAACAGAACTGTGTTAACAAGCGACTTAGAAACTAATTAAAATGCATAGTATTCAAGAACAGTAAACAATAAATCTGTAAATTCTCACAAAAAAAAAAAAGAATCATGGAAAGCAAAATTAAAACAAGCAAAACATCTGGAGGGTGATACACAGATTCAAGTATAATTTACTTTTCCGATACAAAGCAACAGTCAAAATGTTAATCCCAGACGTAGAGTTTGTTCTTCTTGTAAATCATTTGTTTCTACATGATCATTTTAAAATGTGGAATAGGGAAAACTTCTAAGTGTTACTAAATGTATTTCTCACAAAAAGCACATTTAAGAAATATTTTGCCTATTGAAGATTTACTAGTAAGTAAATTGCATGGGCAATGCTCGCAAATCTTAGTGGCTCTTCCAATGTACGGTGAAAGAAATAATTATTTGACCTTTTGTTGATTTTGTAAGTTTGCCCACTGACAAAGACATGAACAGTCTAAAATTTTAAGGGTAGGTTAATTTTAGCATTGAGAGATAGAATATCAAAAATAAAATCCGAAAATCACATTGTATAAATTATATAAATTTATTTGCATTTTGCAGTGAGAAATAAGTATTTGATCCCCTACCAACCATTAAGAGTTCTGGCTCCTACAGACCAGTTAGACGCTACTAATCAACTCGTCACTGACATTAAAGACAGCTGTCTTACTAAGTCACCTTTATAAAAGACTCCTGTCCACAGACTCAATTAATCAGTCAGACTCTAAACTCTACAATATAGGCAAGACCAAAGAGCTTTATAAGGATGTCAGGGACAAGATCATAGACCTGCACATAACTGGAATGTGCTGCAAAACCATAAGCAAGGCGCTGGGTGAGAAGGAGACAACTGTTGGTGCAATAGTACGACAATGGAAGAAATACAAAATGACTGTCTATCAACAGTGATCTGAGGCACCATACAGAATCTCACCTCGTGGGGTATCCTTGATCATGAGGAAGGTGAGACTTTAACTACCCGGATATTAACTGGGAAACAGAAACCTGTGAAACCCATAAAGGCAACAGGTTTCTGCTAATAACCAAGAAAAATTATCTTTCACAATTGGTGCAGAATCCAACCAGAGGAGCAGCACTTTTAGACCTAATACTATCTAATAGACCTGACAGAATAACAAATCTGCAGGTGGTCGGGCATCTAGGAAATAGCGACCACAATATTGTACAGTTTCACCTGTCTTTCACTAGGGGGACTTGTCAGGGAGTCACAAAAACTCTGAACTTTAGGAAGGCAAAATTTGACCAGCTTAGAGATGCCCTTAATCTGGTAGACTGGGACAATATCCTCAGAAATAAGAATACAGATAATAAATGGGAAATGTTTAAGAACATCCTAAATAGGCAGTGTAAGCGGTTTATACCTTGTGGGAATAAAAGGACTAGAAATAGGAAAAACCCAATGTGGCTAAACAAAGAAGTAAGACAGGCAATTAACAGTAAAAAGAAAGCATTTGCACTACTAAAGCAGGATGGCACCATTGAAGCTCTAAAAAACTATAGGGAGAAAAATACTTTATCTAAAAAACTAATTAAAGTTGCCAAAAAGGAAACAGAGAAGCACATTGCTAAGGAGAGTAAAACTAATCCCAAACTGTTCTTCAACTATATCAATAGTAAAAGAATAAAAACTGAAAATGTAGGCCCCTTAAAAATTAGTGAGGAAAGAATGGTTGTAGATGACGAGAAAAAAGCTAACATATTAAACACCTTCTTCTCCACGGTATTCACGGTGGAAAATGAAATGCTAGGTGAAATCCCAAGAAACAATGAAAACCCTATATTAAGGGTCACCAATCTAACCCAAGAAGAGGTGCGAAACCGGCTAAATAAGATTAAAATAGATAAATCTCCGGGTCCGGATGGCATACACCCACGGGTACTAAGAGAACTAAGTAATGTAATAGATAAACCATTATTTCTTATTTTTAGGGACTCTATAGCGACACGGTCTGTTCCGCAGGATTGGCGCATAGCAAATGTGGTGCCAATATTCAAAAAGGGCTCTAAAAGTGAACCTGGAAATTATAGGCCAGTAAGTCTAACCTCTATTGTTGGTAAAATATTTGAAGGGTTTCTGAGGGATGTTATTCTGGATTATCTCAATGAGAATAACTGTTTAACTCCATATCAGCATGGGTTTATGAGAAATCGCTCCTGTCAAACCAATCTAATCAGTTTTTATGAAGAGGTAAGCTATAGGCTGGACCACGGTGAGTCATTGGACGTGGTATATCTCGATTTTTCCAAAGCGTTTGATACCGTACCGCACAAGAGGTTGGTACACAAAATGAGAATGCTTGGTGTGACGCCCAGGAGACCGGGATACCCAGCACCGGACCAATGGAGTCTGTCTCTTGAGGGGGATGTCACGGGTGGCTTGACCCGGTGCTGTGGCCTCAGGCAATGCACAGTGTAAGGGGTATCATGAGGGGACAGGCACTTACTTGATCAGCAGCAGGTTCTCCCAGCGGTGACGATCTCGATCCTGGATAGATGGCTATTGTCCAAATGAAAGACTGAGGCACTGAAACGTTTAACCAGTTTACTTTAACATAAAGGGATTTACAACCAGTCCTGTCACCGGAGTCTGTATGGGAACTCTCAGTTACTTTGACCCTGCCGGGGTCTTCGCCTCTTATTGTGCGCAATTTCTGTGTGGCCCTGCTGCTGTATGTGAACTGGCTGCCGGCCCAATCTGTCCCCTCCGGGTCCTGGTTCGACGGGCAACCCGAGTTCTTTTATCGGTTTACCCCCTCTGGGAGTACCGCTGAACTCTGTGTCTGTTGCTGCATCCGACCCTAGTGAAGCTGATATCACCTCACGTTTTTCCGGTTGCTGTATTATATATAATGAATACAGCCACGGATCCGGTATCCGTCTTTGCGCCTGTTCTGGGTAGTGATTAATGCTACCCGGTTCTCACAATGTCCTTTTTCTCTATCCCTCTTCTCCTCAGGCCGGTGATTTAGGCCTGGTAACAGTCACAGGGCTGTTAGAGATTCAACTGTATGACCTCTCACTATCAGCTCCTTGGCCCAACTGCCATTTCTTCTCTCAGACCAGAAAGGATCAAGGGGAGTCTCTGGAGCTCCCCCTTCTGGCCGGAGGTGGTAGTGCAGT
The DNA here is from genome assembly GCF_032444005.1 of Ranitomeya imitator. NCBI lineage: Eukaryota > Metazoa > Chordata > Amphibia > Anura > Dendrobatidae > Ranitomeya > Ranitomeya imitator. The sequence continues at coordinate 516,792,227 of NC_091287.1, forward strand.
CTTGCTATTTTAGTATTTGTACTTACTGTCAGTAACTATTTTTGTGGCAAATACCCCTAGGGGTGCCACATTCCCCCTTAGTTAAGAACAGTACTCCGGGACTGTGGGACAATAACATTTTGAAATAACAATTAATATGTACAGAGTCTTAAAAATGAAAAGTTACAAAAACCACTCAAGGAAACAAAAATAGAGTTCTGTAAAAAGTCACTTCAAATAGCGTCCATTAATACAGTTCTATCCTTGAAGGTATTAGGAACGGCACTGTACTTAGTGTCCAGGAATTTAGTTCCATTTTTCAAACGGAGTTATCAATATAAAGTCTAAAGAAAGTTCAAAAAGAGCAAAAAGCAAAGTTCAAAAAGCAGTCTTTCCGGAGCTTTGATTTAGTGCCTCCGGGCTGATAAAAAGTTCAAGAATATGCAATAAGTTCATACAGACAAGTCTCTGTAGGCACTGGGCTTAAACGTTGCAGACTGATAGCAATGACTATACTACATTTTCTGTTTAACTATATACGGCATAACATATATACAATTCACATTATGAGCTTTATAGTTGGTAATCTGCATACCTGGCCGGTAATTGACCCTGGGTACTACGCTGTGATCTACGTAATAGCGGTGTCTCTTCATGTGGTGTACTACTGTCTACTGCGGATGTAGTATCTGCCCGCTCTGCTAAAGATAATTCCACGACTATGGAGTTGGCAAGTCCACCGTGAATGGGATTACTCTGACCAGGAATCTGTTCTTCCTGGCCTGGAACCTCCTGTAGTACGGGGTCAGCCTCTTCCTGTCTTGGGACTTCTGGTATTGGGTTCGGTGTTGGGTAAAAGGCCACCATGGGAACCACTACTGCACCATGGTATGTTAGTAGGGTTTTGGGAAAGTCTCCTATACAGGTGTGATACACTTCCTCTTCTTTTTCCTTTACTGGTTGAACCTGTATAGGTTGAATAACTTCTGGTTCTGGCTGGACAACGTCTGGCTCTTTCAATGCTTCCGGACATAATTTAAGATTGTCTCTTGACACTAGTACAGATGTTAAGCCTCCGTTTTTGCTAATGAGACACATTTTAGGATTATCCACTCTTGTTGGTAAAACTGTGTAGGGTACGGCTTCCCACTGATTGTCCAGTTTATTGGTTCGACGATTTCTCTTGAGCACTTGGTCACCCGGTCTTAATGGGGTCGCTAGAGCATTCTGGTTGAAAGTTCGCTCTTGTCTTTCTCTAGTTTGCTGAAGGCTTCTTTCCACACTCTCTTGCACTTGGCGATACTGCTTTTGCCGTATGATATCCCAATTGGAGTCTTGAACTTCTGCGTCTGGTTTCAGAATTCCCATTTCTAGATCGATTGGTAATTGGCCGGGTCTTGCACGCATAAGGTAAGCTGGGGTGCAGTTGGTGGAGCTCACCGGGACATGATTATACAGATCCACCAAGTCAGGCAATTTCTCTGGCCATTGATTCCTTTCTGTCTCAGGTAAAGTCTTTAGTAGGTCTATTACAATATGGTTCATCTTCTCGCATAAGCCGTTTGTTTGTGGATGATAGGCCGTCGTCCGGATCTTTTTGCAACCATACATATTACAGAATTCTCTGAAAATCTCTGATTCAAAGGCTGTACCTTGGTCGGTGAGAACCTGTTCCGGATATCCATGGGGTCTACAAAAGTACGTTTGGAACGCTTTGGCTGCTGTTTTTGCTGTCAGATCTTTTACGGGTACTACTACCAAGAAACGTGAATAATGGTCCACGATGGTCAAGGCATAGACATAGCCGGACCGGCTTGGTGTCAACTTCACGTGGTCCATGGCTACAAGTTCAAGTGGTTGTTTGGTGATTATGGGCTGCAGTGGTGCTCTTTGGTTCTTTTGATCGTTTCTTCTGAGGTTACACGGGCCACAATTTCTGCACCACTGTTCGATTGATTTTCTCATCCCGACCCAATAAAATCTTTCTCTTAGAAGTACTTCTAACTTTTTCCAACCGAAGTGACCAGCACCATTATGGTAAGCTTCGAGGACCATCTTCACATCTTGTTTAGGCACGATAATCTGCCAAACCAATTCATGTGTTTTCGGATTGGTGTATCTTCTACAGAGCTTCCCTTGATACAGGAACATTTTGCCTCTCTCTTTCCAGAGTTGATGCGTCTCTTCTGGGGCATCCTCATAGGGATATGCACTTTGCTCAGTCAACAGTTCCTTCACCAACTTCACAGCCGGATTGCTGTCTTGGGTGTCAGCCCATCTATGGTGTGCTAACGGATTAAAATTCACCTCTTGTTGTTTCTGATAGGTACTTGACTGATGATGTTTTGCCTTGGGACGATGGAAGGCTGGTAGTTCAATTTCTTCAAGCTCCCCCGTTTCCTCTTCTACATCTCTCAAGTGTGGCATCCGGGATAGGGCATCGGCATTTCCATTCTTGCGACCTGCTCGATACTTGATTATGAAGTTACATAGTTAGTAAGGCCGAAAAAAGACATTTGTCCATCCAGTTCAGCCTATATTCCATCATAATAAATACCCAGATCTACGTCCTTCTACAGAACCTAATAATTGTATGATACAATATTGTTCTGCTCCAGGAAGACATCCAGGCCTCTCTTGAACCCCTCGACTGAGTTCGCCATCACCACCTCCTCAGGCAAGCAATTCCAGATTCTCACTGCCCTAACAGTAAAGAATCCTCTTGTAATCCAGTTGTAATTAGATAACCGGGCTATCCATCGCTGTTCTAACGCACCTAATTTGGCTGTGTCCAGGTGGGTCAACGGATTGTTGTCAGTATAGACAATAAATTCTGCAGCGGCCAGATAGTGTTTGAAACGCTCCGTCACAGCCCAAACTACTGCCAGTAGTTCCAATTTGAAGGAGCTGTAATTTTCTGAATTTCTTTCAGTAGGCCGGAGCTTTCTACTTGCAAAGGCGATGACTTTCTCCCGACCTTCTTGCTTTTGTGACAGCACCGCTCCTAGTCCCACATTACTGGCATCGGTGTAGAGGATGAAAGGTTTATGGTAATCTGGGTATGCCAGAACCTCTTCTCCGGTTAGTGCCTTCTTTCGTTGTTCAAAGGAGTCTTCCCTTTCGTCGTTCCACTGAAAAGGAGGGTTTCGGTTTGAAGGTTTCTTCGTCTGCCCTACCAAGGTGTCTTGCAAGGGTGCTGCCAACTTGGTAAATCCTTTTATAAATCTGCGATAGTAACCCACCAATCCCAGGAATTGTCTCACTTCTTTTGCGCTGGTAGGTCTTGGCCAATCCCTTATGGCGCTTATTTTCTCGGGATCTGGTGCTACTCCCTCCGAACTCACGATGTGTCCCAGGTACTGTACCTTTGGCTTGAGAAGGTGACATTTGGATGGCTTGACTTTCATGCCATACCTGGATAAGGCTTCGAACACTTCTGCCAGGTCTATTAAGTGTTGTTCGTAAGTCTTTGAGTAGACGATCACATCATCTAGGTACAGGAGGACGGTCTCGAAGTTCTTGTGTCCGAGGCAGCATTCCATCAGCCGCTGGAAGGTACCGGATGCGTTGCAGAGTCCGAACGGCATGCGATTAAATTCACATAGACCCATTGGTGTGGTGAATGCCGTCTTTTCCTTATCTCTCTCAGCCACAGGGACTTGCCAATACCCGCTTGTTAAGTCTAAGGTGGAAAAATAATTAGCAGATTTCAAAGCAGTTAAGGACTCTTCTATCCTAGGCAAGGGGTAGGCGTCTTTATGGGTGATGTTATTAATCTTCCGGTAGTCTACGCACATTCTCATGGTTCCGTCCTTTTTTTTGACAATCACTAGAGGGGCCGCCCAGGGGCTACAGCTGTCTCTTATTACCCCGGCCTGTTTCATTTCCCTCAGCATATCTTTTGCACATTGATAGTGAGCGGGCGGTATGGGTCTATATCTTTCTTTTATTGGGGGATGGTCACCTGTGGGGATTGTGTGTTCTACCCCTTCTATCCGTCTGAAGTCCAATGGGTGTTTACTGAAGACTTGTTCATTTTCCGTCACTAGCCTATACACCCCTTGTTTTTGATGGGTAGGTGTTGAATTTATGCCCACGTGTAGCTGTTGGCACCAATCCTCCATTTCTCCATCTGAGCCATTGCCTTCCACCTGACAGGTTGGTTCTAAGGGCTCAATGGTTGTGATGGCATTGTTGTCAACAGTATATAGCTTTGCCATTGTAGCATACCTTGGCAAAGTGACCTCTTCCTCTCCACAGTTCAAAAGTCGTACCGGCACTCGTCCCTGGTGTACCTCGACTATCCCTCGTGCTGTGAGTATAGTGGGCCTGCTGTCGGTGTACACTGGTTCTATTAAGGCTTGATAATCTCGTCCCTTAGTACCAATGGCTGCTCTACACCATACCAGCATTTCTGTTTTTGGTGGGATTACAATAGACGTTGGATCACTTACCCTCACACTGCCGATTTCTCCACCTGCAACTTCTACCTGTTGCCTTAACATCAATACTTTTATTTCCCTCCGGAGAACTCTCTGCTGGCAGGATTGGGCAGTTTCAGCAATTTGCTGTAAGACAGAAATGACTTCGGAAAAGCAGTTCTCTAACACATTCATTCCTATCAATACAGTTGGTTCACAGTTCCGCCGGTCAACATCAACAACAATTATACCCTGTTTCTTCAGTTCTACTTTACCAATCTTTATGGTCATCTCCCTGAATCCTAGTTTCGGTACCAACTTACCATTACTGGCCCATATATCTAGTTCAACATCAGAGGGCCCTTTATCAATATCTGCATCAGCCCAGTACCTCTTATAAAGGATATACGGTATAGATGAAATCTGGGAACCTGTGTCCAGCAAAGCGTTGAGGGGAATTCCGTCCAGCACGATAGGGATAATGGGTCGTCCTCCGATGTACCTGTCGTGCCAGGGTGTTGGGCCTTGAAAGTTCATTCCTGCGAAGCGGCCCGCATTCCCAGGGGATTCCCGTTTAAATCACAATCTCGTGCAAAGTGGCCCGGCTGCTGGCAACGGCGGCAAATGGGCTGTCCATCCGGTTGGTAGCGGTCGCGGGGTCGTCCTCTCCATGTCGGGTATCTCCGGGGTCTCATCCATGGAACATCCTCTCTACAGTTTGCCAACTCCATCTTGTGTCCTCTCATCTCCTGCATGGTTTTAGCCATTGAAGCAACAACATCAGCTAAAGAGTCAAGCTTTTGTTGAAGAGCCTCATTAGTACTGGGCCCCAGGGGCTTAACAATGGCCCCAGACAAAGCTGATGTCACTGGCACTCCCTGTTGTTGAGGTGCCTCTGCCATGGGTTGCGCAGGATCCTGATCCCGAGGTGCCTCTGCCAGCTGGAGACGTATAGCGCTCTCCTTTAATTGGGCAAATGTCAATTCAGGGTTCTTAAAAACAAGCATGCTCACATGCCCCCGGTGAGAAGGGGTGTAGAGTCCCTCAATAAATTGATCTCTTAGCAGTTTATCCGCTCCGGTGTTAAAAATGGGTTCAGCCAGTGTAAGTGATTTAAGGGCTTCCTGCAGGTTTAAGGCAAAGTCTCTCACGCCCTCATTAGCTTTTTGTTTGCAACTAAAGAATCGTATTTTAGCTTTGCTGCTGGCCGTGGTTTCAAATGTAGCTTTTAATCCAGCAAATATGCGTTCAACAGTGCCTTTTAGATCAGCTGCCCATGCTGTGACTTCTCGCTTAGCATGGCCACTTAACTGCATCATCAGGAGACTAACACGCTGAACTTCACCCACAGGGAACATGTCAAAATGGGCCAGCATCTTTTCTCTGAAATCGTCAAGGGTATTAGGCTCACCTTCATACATTGGAAGCCATGGGCCACCCGGGGTATATGGCATCAGCACCGGCATGATGGGCGCCACTCCTTGCACCGCTGCGCTGCCGGACTCTCTATTGACACTCTGTCTTTCAGCTGCATTAGCGTTGCCGAGTGCTGCGGCGTCTCCGTGCTGCGACATACTGTGCCCCCTTAGTTAATCCGGACCCTTCCGGTCCTCCGCTTCCGTCGGGATAGTGAAGATTCGTTCCGCTGTGCAGCAGGATCGATTTTCCCCTTGCTCTGATGTCAGAGCGCTCAGCTTGGTGCCGCCCACAATGACACGCCCCCTGCTGCTCCCACCCACCGCGCTCTGTAATGGCGGATTCTGAAGTTTTTCAGTTAGACTGGGGCTCAGGTGATGGCGTAGCTCTATTAACAGTCTCGTGCCTAACGGTTATGAAGTGATTACCTCAGGGGATGGCGGCCATCTTTACTCCATTATAACCAATGGGGAAAAGTCACTGTCAATAGTTTTCAATGGGGAATGGATTTTTCTTTAATAAAGTCAATTTTCAAGATTTTTCATCCCAGTTTTCACAGTTTTGGGCTCCAATCACGGCACACAATACCCGGTATACGGGCTGGCTAGATCCTGTTCGTGACGCCAATTGTGACGCCCAGGAGACCGGGATACCCAGCACCAGACCAATGGAGTCTGTCTCTTGAGGGGGATGTCACGGGTGGCTTGACCCGGTGCTGTGGCCTCAGGCAATGCACAGTGTAAGGGGTATCATGAGGGGACAGGCACTTACTTGATCAGCAGCAGGTTCTCCCAGCGGTGACGATCTCGATCCTGGATAGATGGCTATTGTCCAAATGAAAGACTGAGGCACTGAAACGTTTAACCAGTTTACTTTAACATAAAGGGATTTACAACCAGTCCTGTCACCGGAGTCTGTATGGGAACTCTCAGTTACTTTGACCCTGCCGGGGTCTTCGCCTCTTATTGTGCGCAATTTCTGTGTGGCCCTGCTGCTGTATGTGAACTGGCTGCCGGCCCAATCTGTCCCCTCCGCGTCCTGGTTCGACGGGCAACCCGAGTTCTTTTATCGGTTTACCCCCTCTGGGAGTACCGCTGAACTCTGTGTCTGTTGCTGCATCCGACCCTAGTGAAGCTGATATCACCTCACGTTTTTCCGGTTGCTGTATTATATATAATGAATACAGCCACGGATCCGGTATCCGTCTTTGCGCCTGTTCTGGGTAGTGATTAATGCTACCCGGTTCTCACAATGTCCTTTTTCTCTATCCCTCTTCTCCTCAGGCCGGTGATTTAGGCCTGGTAACAGTCACAGGGCTGTTAGAGATTCAACTGTATGACCTCTCACTATCAGCTCCTTGGCCCAACTGCCATTTCTTCTCTCAGACCAGAATGGATCAAGGGGAGTCTCTGGAGCTCCCCCTTCTGGCCGGAGGTGGTAGTGCAGTCTTGCTATTTTAGTATTTGTACTTACTGTCAGTAACTATTTTTGTGGCAAATACCCCTAGGGGTGCCACATTGGTCTGGGGGAAATTGTGTGTAAATGGGTTAGTAACTGGCTTAGTGATAGAAAGCAGAGGGTGGTTATAAATGGTATAGTCTCTAACTGGGTCGCTGTGACCAGTGGGGTACCGCAGGGGTCAGTATTGGGACCTGTTCTCTTCAACATATTCATTAATGATCTGGTAGAAGGTTTACACAGTAAAATATCGATATTTGCAGATGATACAAAACTATGTCAAGCAGTTAATACAAGAGAAGATAGTATTCTGCTACAGATGGATCTGGATAACTTGGAAACTTGGGCTGAAAGGTGGCAGATGAGGTTTAACAATGATAAATGTAAGGTTATACACATGGGAAGAAGGAATCAATGTCACCATTACACACTGAATGGGAAACCACTGGGTAAATCTGACAGGGAGAAGGACTTGGGGTAAACTTACCTGGAGCAGCCAGTGCCAGGCAGCAGCTGCCAAGGCAAACAGGATCATGGGGTGCATTAAAAGAGGTCTGGATACACATGATGAGAGCATTATACTGCCTCTGTACAAATCCTTAGTTAGACCGCACATGGAGTACTGTGTCCAGTTTTGGGCACCGGTGCTCAGGAAGGATATAATGGAACTAGAGAGAGTACAAAGGAGGGCAACAAAATTAATAAAGGGGATGGGAGAACTACAATACCCAGATAGATTAGCGAAATTAGGATTATTTAGTCTGGAAAAAAGACGACTGAGGGGCGATCTAATAACCATGTATAAGTATATAAGGGGACAATACAAATATCTCGCTGAGGATCTGTTTATACCAAGGAAGGTGACCGGCACAAGGGGGCATTCTTTGCGTCTGGAGGAGAGAAGGTTTTTCCACCAACATAGAAGAGGATTCTTTACTGTTAGGGCAGTGAGAATCTGGAATTGCTTGCCTGAGGAGGTGGTGATGGCGAACTCAGTCGAGGGGTTCAAGAGAGGCCTGGATGTCTTCCTGGAGCAGAACAATATTGTATCATACAATTAGGTTCTGTAGAAGGACGTAGATCTGGGGATTTATTATGATGGAATATAAACTGAACTGGATGGACAAATGTCTTTTTTCGGCCTTACTAACTATGTTACTATGTTACTATGAGAGATCAGCCTAAAACTACACAGGGGTGAACTTGTTAATGATTTCAAGGCAGCTGGGACCACAGTCACCAAGAAAACCATTGGCAACACATTCCACCGTAAAGGTTTAAAATCCTGCAGTGGCCACAAGGTCCTCTGCTCAAGAAGGCACATGTGTAGGCCCGTCTGAAGTTTTCCAGTGAACAACTGAATGATTCTGTGAGTGATTGGGAGAAGGTGCTGTGGTGAGATGAGACAAAAATTGAGGTCTATGGCATTAACTCAGCTCGCCGTGTTTGGAAGAAGGAAATACTGCCTATCTGGGCCGTCATCAGGGCATTACTGCCCTGACTGGCATATGGGACCTGATGTACAGAGGGGGCCCACATTGGGCAACGTCTCTACTGCTCATCGGGCCCCAGCGGCAGGCTTCTGCCGGTGCAGTAAGTGAACCAGCATCCGAGACGCAGGTTCAGTTAAACTCCATTGCCGTGCAGGCCTGCACAGCAATAGATAAAAGCCACCAGCCAATCAGAGGCTGGTAGCTGACATTAGTGCACACATCACCGACATATGATGTAATTGTCATTCGCCTGCGAGTGCGTGATTGAACTGCATGAAAGGATCATCGCCACAAGAGCACGGCCAGGTAAGAAGAAAGGGGTTTTTATTGAAAGCAATACAGGGGAAGGATGGGAGACATGATGGCAGGATGGGAGACCCAGATCGTAGGATGGGAGACACAGGTGGAAGGATGAGAGACACAGGTGGAAAGATCGGAGACACAGGGCGCAGGATGGGAGACACAGGGGGCAGGATGACAACACATGGAGCAGGATGGGAGACACAGGGGCCGGATGTTAGACACAGGGGGCCGGAACATGGAGCAGGATGGTGACAAAGGGGGCAGGATCATGGAGCAGGATGGAGACAGATGGGGCAGGATGTAGACAGGAAACAGATGGGGCAGGATGTAGACAGATGGGGCAGGATCATGGGGAAGGATGGAGACACATGGTGCAGAATCATGGGCAGGAGGGATACAATGGAAAAATGGGGCAGGATCATGGGGCAGATGGGGCAGGATCTTGGGACAGGTTGGGCAGGATCATGGGACAGATAGGGCAATATCATGGGACAGATGGGGAAGGATTATGGCACAGATGGGGCAGGATCATGGGGCAGATGGGTCAGTGGCTGGCAGCTGATGTCAGTGCACACATCACCGGCGTATGATGTAATTGTCATTCACCTGCTAGTGCGCACTTGAACTGCATGGAGGGATCATCGCCGCAGGTTTGCAGCCAGGTAAGGAGAAAGTTTTTTTCATTTTTTATTGAAAGCAGTACGGGGACAGGACGGGAGACACAGTGGCAGGACAGGAGACACAGGTGGCAGGACGGGAGACACAGGTGGCAGGATGGGAGACACAGGTGGCAGGATGGGAGACACAAGTGGCAGGATGGGAGACACAGGTGGAATGATGGGAGAAACAGGTGGAAGGATGGGAGACATAGGGGGCAGGATGGGAGACACACGGGCAGGATGGGAGACACAGGAAGCAGGATGGGAGACTCAGGGGGCAGGATCATGGAGCAGGATGGTGACAAAGAGGGCAGGATCATGAAGTAGGATGGAGACAGGTATGGCAGGATCAACAGGCAGGATGGAGACAGATGGGGCAGGATCATGGGGCAGGATGGAGACCAATGGGGCAGGATCACAGGGCAATATGGAGACACATGGTGCAGGATCATGGGGCAGGATGGAGACACATGGTTCAGGATCATGGACAAGATGTATACAATGGAGTAAGATGGGGCAGATGGGCACTATTATGGGACAGATGGAGCAGGATCATGGGACAGATGGGGCAATATCATGGGGCCGATGGGGAAGGATCACGGGACAGATGGGGCAAGATCATGAGACAGATGCGGCAGGATCATGGGGCAGATGGAGCAGGATCAAGGGACAGATGGGTAGGATCATGGGACAGATGGGGCAGGATCTCCAGTGTATAACAGCACTTATGGTGATATTAGTATTGTGTTATTTTTATTAATGATCAGTATTGTAGTATTCAGTCACTATGTGGAGATAATATGTTGTTCGGCTATGGTGTGGCGGTATTTGTTCCTTGTATGTGCTATTTGGTCACTATGTGGTGGTAATATATGGTCTGGTCATGGTGCGGTGGAATTTGTCCCTTGTATGTGATATTATTCGGTCACTGTGGTGGCAATATGTGGTCTGGACATGGTGTGGTGGTATTTAATTGTATGTGGTATTATTGGTCACCATGTGGTGATAATATGTGGTGTGGACATGGTGCTGTGGTATTTGTCCCTTGTATGTGATATCAGTCACTTTGGTGGAAACATGTGGTCTGGACATGGTGTGGCATTATTTGTTCCTTGGATGTAGTATTATAGGTCATTATGTGGTGGTAATATGGCATCTGGTCATGGTGCTTTCGCATTTGTCCCTTGTATGTGATATTGGTGTTCAATTAAAAAATTGAAAAAAATAATAAAAGTATATCTAAATAGAGTAGAGCTTGGCCAAAAGAGTCTGCCTTGTTGTTTTGGTGGCTTAAAACTTTTTGGCAAAAGCTGCTGGCTATATTTGTAATCTGGTGATGGGAACTGTTAATGCATAATTGCTGAAAAGTGGAGTTTTTCCAAGACAGATCGGTGGGACTGTGGACAGTTTGAGGGGTGGAGCCTGGGTGGAGTCTCAAGAGGGCCCAAAATATTTTGCCAATACTGGGCCCTGAAATTCCTAGTGGCAGCTCTGCTGCCTATGACCCAAAGAACACCATCCCCACTGTCAAGCATGGAGGTGGAAACATTATGCTTTGGGGGTGTTTCTCTGCTAAGGGCACAGGACTACTTCACCGCAGCAATGGGAGAATGGATGGAACCATGTACCATAAAATACAATCTAAAGTGACAATCTCCTTCCCTCCACAAGGACATTAAAAGTGGGTAGTGGCTGGGTCTTCCAGAAAGACAATGACCCAAAACATACAGCTAAGGCAATAAAAGAGTGGCTCAAAATTAAGCACATTAAGGTCATGAAGTGGCCTAGCCAGTCTCCAGACCTTAATCCTATTGAAAACTTATGGAGGGAGTTGAAGCTCCTAATAGCCAAGCGACAGACTCAAAATCTTAATGATTTAGAGATGATCTGCAAAGAGGAGTGGACCAAAATTTTTCCTGACAAGTGCAGAAACGTCAACAACTACAAAAAATGTCTGACTGCTGTGCTTGCCTACAAGGGTTTTGCCAAGTATTAAGTCTTGTTTGCCAGATGGATCAAATACTTATTTTGCACTGCAAAAGACAAATAAATTTATATAATTTACACATTGATTTTCTTTATGTTATTTTTGATATTCTATCTCTCCAAGTTAAAATTCACTTACCCTTAAAATTATAGACTGTTCATGTCTTTGTCAGTGGGCAAAGTTACAAAATCAGCAAGGGATCAAATAATTATTTCCTTCACTGTAATAACAAAGTAGTCACAGTAGTTACTCTCAAGATCAGATGAAAGAGGTGTTGTAATTATCCAGCTATGCCAGATTGTCCTGCTATTTTCCAGCATTAAACCACTTCTGAAGCTTCAGGATTTCATTGACACATTGTCAACACTCATAAGGCAGCCTTTTTTGGATTGTATAATACATATATTTAGTTGCAAGATTGGTTTATTTGTGATGAAATCTCACAAAACAAAATGCATATACACTGACAAGCAAAAGGGTAACAATGTTCTGAACTTTTGACTTTCAGGCTCCATATCTCACCATCCACTATTCTTCAAATGTGAGACTACCATTGTTTTATAGACAATCATCATAACTATCTCATACATAAATTTGACTTGCAACTATTTAGCATCATGATTCCCTAATAGGTCAGTGTGTTTTTACGTTGATTCTCAAGTGAAAGGTCACTGGTTAGAATTGAGGAGCAGCCATGAAGATGATTTCCCAAGAAAAGAGAATCTGCATGTTCCAGCTCATCGATAGTGGTCTCTTGGCAGGAAAATTGCTAAACTGCATCATGTGATTGCCATGACAGTTGGAAAAATACTAAATTAAATACATCTATCCATTCAAAAGACAAAAGGTGGAAGTCCAAGCAAAATATTGGAGTCAACAAGTCGGCTCATCATATCAGTTCTAGCCTAACAAACACGGCAGTAGAGGTGGCTCATATGCTTAATAATAGTGATATCACAGACGTTCATGCATGAACCCTCGATGTTACACAAGTCTGAAATGGTTGCCTGACAAAAGGTGAAGAAGCCTCAACTTCAATATTTTCATAAGAAGCGTCAGCTCAAGTTTGCAAAAAAGTGCAAAAAGTGGACAGTAGGAGATTGGAAATAGGGGATTTGGAGCAATGAGACAAAAGACTAGGCTTTGATGAGTGCAAATGGGTCTGTAAGAAAATAGTGAAACGGGCACTGACGGAACTAAAAATTGTCGAGAAATGCTTGAATCTGATCGAGAGCTTTCCGAAAAGGATTCAGGCAGTGATGAAAGCCAAATGGTGGATTTACAAATTACTAACAAAATAATAAAAAATTAAGTTTATATTTTTTGGAGCAAAACAGTAACAATGCAGCATCATGACAAGAATCTGCATAACTATTCATATGCTAAATTGCTAAGTAGTTGCAAATAAAAATTTTGCATGAGATAGCCAAAATGATTGTCTATAAAATGATGGTAGTTTCACGTTCGAAGCATTAGTGAATGGTAAGATATGGAGCCTGAAAGTCAAAAGTTCAAAACATAGTTATCCTTTTGCTCATCAGTGTATAATTGCATAAACTAGTGATTGGCATACCCCAGAACAGTACCTGAAACCGAATAAAACTTGGACCGAATTCAGATGAATGAGGAGCCCAAAAATCAATTGCTCTGTATAACAGCGTGGCAGCGTTTGCAAGATTGTTGGAAGACCATTTCTGGTGACTACCTCTTGAAGCTCATCAAGAGAATGCCAAGAGTGTGCAAAGCAATCATCAAAGCAAAAGGTGGCTAGTTTGATGAACCTAGAATATAAGACGTATTTTCAGTTGTTTCACACATTTTTGTTAAGTATATAATTCCATATGTGTTAGTTCATAGTTTTGATGCCTTCAGTGTGAATTTACAATTTTCATGGTCATGGAAATACAGAACAATCTATAAATGAGAAGGTGTGCCCAAAGTTTTGGTCTGTACTGTAGCTTTTATTAATAAATTCTAAATAAACATCCATCTCTATAGACACATCCTAAAGGGATCAACACAGGGTAATATAACAGATACACATGTCTGCTCTTATTTTAAATTGGTCAATATTCACAAAAGAAAGATCTAGAGAAAGGATTCCTCTACCTGCCAGCGAAGGTTGGCACCCTAAGAGAAATCGCTGTGACTTCCCCACTCCTCGTCGACTTTCCTTAACTGACCCTGATAGGGATCATGAAATCTGACGCTATATGTAGCTGTGTGAGCTCATATAGCATCATACGTATTTGCTCACTTGGTAAACTACCAAATAAATCTCTCTTTGATTGGCTTACACTGTGGCAATTAAACATACGATGGATAATTCAAATGTCTTAATCACAAATGTCACCTGACAATAAGTTTGCTTGCTTTTATCCCTTAAGGATGTGCCTATAAAAATGGTGCTTTTTTAGAATTTATTAATAAAAGCTATATTTTAGAGGTTTTGTTTTTAATTGTTGTCACCTTTGTTTTGTCAGGCAACATCAAGTACATTGATTAGTATTGGAGAGGCATCTATATTGTCATGTTGTAAATAAACACAGCCAGAATAAAGTCCTTTATTTGAAATAAAAATTCACACCATTTTAGCTTTTACTTAAAACTAAAAAGCAAAGTTATACACACCTTACTCCCATTGCATTGAAGCCCTCATCCCTTTTATAAACCAGAAAACAATAAACAACAATAATACTCACCTAACACTCATTCCTTTGAAACCCTGGTCTCTGTAAAAAAAGCAAAAATAAGAAAACAACCATATCCCTCACCTGTCCAACATACTGCCCCATATTGTAATCCATGTCTGCAAAAAGTATTTTTCAACCTGGACTGTGCCAAAACGCGACCATAGCAGCAGAAAACCATGGGGTAACGAGCTGCTGCGAGAGCAGCATTAATGACTAGCGGTTATGTCATCGAGGTTACCACAGGTCCCTGAGGCTGCGTTGCCAGTTAAATCTGCTGTGAGCAGGGCCGATGAACTGCGATGACCTCAGTGAGATCACCGCTAACACCATGAGAAAAAGTGTCATGGTGCAGTGCTGAGCTCGGGGAGTTCACCGCAGATTACCGAAAGAAATTTCAGTGCACAGTTTTTAATCACGTGATGTCATAGACTTAATGGAAAAGAGAAGAATTACCTGATGCGACAAAGTCGCTGGTAAAGTAATAGAGGGGAGATATGTGTCACTGCCCTGAATGGATATGAAACCCCAGTGTTTTCCTCCAGCACACTACATGTTGAGGTTTAAGTTAAAGTTGCATAATGGGCCACTTTTAGTGGACCTTCATAGGGAGGGAGGAGGTCCACCATATCTCCCCATGCAGAGCCAACATGACCTGTGTGATGTCATAATCATATAGGCAGTCACATGACGGAAAGAGTCATAGTCTTGGGTTTAAATAACTGGGCTCTAGAGACAGTCTTTGGGTCAGCAAGACTGGAGAGAGGATTCTCCAGTGGTTTTATGTCTTGTGGAAGAAGACTTCACATGTGTTGCTCCCAAACGAAATGTTACCCACATAAGTATTGACTGTGTTGCAGCGTTTTTGTTTTTCTTTTTTGTTTCCCTGTTTTAGTCAGAAAGGCTGTTAATTTTTCCTTCTTGTTGGTTTATGCCGCATAATAGTAAACCAACCAAGGATTTAAAGAAACAGTGTTCCTATTTTCTATCTCAAGATACATCCACGTGAGTTGAACTACCACAACTGGTGTTTCGAATGCAGGCAGCGTTCTGGGAACACCAGTAGCAGCCTTGGTGGGTGACAAGAGTGAGATGGTGGTCAGTGAGGTCAAGGATCCTGATCTGGGCGTGTTTGGGGAAAATTTTGGCTCTGCTCAAATGCAGGCTCTTATCCTAAAAGGTTCATTTGAAAATGAGTCTGATAGATGGGGTTGCTCAAAAGCCCTGGGCTGACACCAGATTCCCACACTTTGCTGTTAATGGTGACTTACTGTATTGGGTGACCACACTGATAGCAGGGGAGATAGTGGAGCAGCTCTTGGTTCCAGGTCCCTACTGACGGAAGGTTTTAGACATGGCCCATTCACATGTTTTGGGGGGACATCTGGGGGTAGAGAAAACGCATGAGAGAATTATTCAGAAGTTCTATTGGCTGGGGTGTTATTGAGAAATCCTAAATTATTGTAGGTCCTGCCCCACCTGCCAGATAACGGCTCCCTCTACTCATTTCTGAAATCCTCTAGTTCCGTTACAGGTGATAGAGGTCCCATTTGAGAGGATTGCGATAGATCTAATGAGTCCTCTAGTTAAGCCTGCACAATTTCACCAATACATATTAGCGGTCATGGTCTATGTGACCCAGTACTCTTAAGCGGTACCACTAAAACTCCTCAGCCAAGAGTCTGGTCTGCCAAAGGAGATTTTGAAACCAGAGAACCCCTTTCATGAGCAAGGTAATGGGAGAGACGTGAGAATGTGTCTACCATCTGCAGACAGACGGCCAACTAGACTGCTTCAATAAGACATTGAAGGTGATTCTCAAGAAGGTAATTGAGAAGGATGGTAGAGACTTGGACCATCTTCTTCTGTTTCTTCTCTTCTCAATCAGAGAAGTTCCACAAGCTTCTACTGGCTTCTTGTTGTTTGAGCCCCTATATGGTCGATATCCGAGAGCGCTCCTGGACATCGTAAATGAAACCTGGGAATCCGATGTCACGACATACTGGAGCGTCATACAGCATGTGGATCAGTTACAGGGGAAGATGGTGAAAGTGATGCCCATTGTGAAGGAGCATGTTCTCCAGGCCCAGGAGGCATAGGCAAGGGTGTATAACCGTTCAGTGAGAGTGAGGCAGTTCCAACCTGGGGACCACGTGCTAGTGCTTATCCCTAAGGTAGAGAGCAAGTTCCTAGCCAAGTGGCAAGGCCCATATGAGGTGGTGGATAAACTGAGCGAGGTGAATTACAGGGTAAACCAGCCAGACCAAAGGAAGCCATACCAAATATTCCATGTGAACTTGCTCAAGCCATGGTGAGATCAGGAATAGCTGGAAACCCCATGCGTGGGAGCCAGTCCCAAAGCCACAGTGGATAATGTCACTGTTGCAGAGTCTCTAACGCCGGCCCAAAAACAAGTGCATGTAGAAAAGCCGCGGAGACACCATCACGTGTTTCTCAATGCAAGCAATAAATAGCCAGGTCTTTCACTGGGAAGGAACAACCACAGGAAGGGCAGCATCCCAAAAGGGAAAACCACCTGTGCCAAAACATGGTGTCTATCCACAGACAACTGTTTCAGGGTATTTGCCCCTCATCAGTGTGGAGTAGGAAACTGGCTATTAGGAGCAGTGCCTAGTAAAAGGACTATAAACATAAGGATGAATGACCTCGGGGAGATCAAAACATCCAACACCGCGGAGACACCATCACGTGTTTCTCAACGCAGTGATCCAGAACACTGCCCCCATCCCTTATGGGAAATATGCAAATGCATGTAGAAAAGCTGCGGAGACACCATCACGTGTTTCTCAACGCAAGCAATAAATAGCCAGGTTTTTCACCGGGAAGGAACAACCACGGGAAGGGCAGTGTCCCAAAAGGGAAAATCACCTGTGCCAAAACATGGTATCCATCCACAGACAGCTGTATCGGGGTATTTGCCCTTCATCAGTGTGGAGTAGGAAACTAGCTATTAGGAGCAGTGCCTAGTAAAAGGACTATAAACATAAGGATGAATGACCATGGGGAGATCAAAACATCCAACACCGCGGAGGCACCATCACGTGTTTCTCAACGCAGTGATCCAGAACACTGCTCCCATCCCTTATGGGAAATATGCAAATGCATGTAGAAAAGTCGCGGAGACACCATCACATGTTTCTCAACGCAAGCAATAAATAGCCAGGTCTTTCACCGGGAAGGAACAACCTCAGGAAGGGCAGCCTCCAAAAAGGAAAACCACCTATGATCTCCCCAATGTCATTCATCCTTATGTTTATGGCCCAAAAACAAGTGTCAGGAACTGTTGCAGCAGAACAGTGACTTGATCTCGGAGTTGCCAGGGTACAAGCAGGTAGTCGAGCATGACGTGTTTTCAAAGCCACATATAAGAGTGAGACTCAGGCCTGTAGGTTTAAGCTGGTGATATGAAACCAGAGTGTTTTCCTCCAGCACAATATGTGCTTTAAGGGTTAAGTAAAAGTTGCATAATGGGCTGGTTTTAGTGGACCTTCATATTGCAGGAGGGAGAAGGTCCATCATGTCTCCACATGCAAAGCTGATGTGTGATATCATAATCATGTGGTCAGTCACATGATTGATTGAGTCACACGGTCTTGGGTTTAATTAACTGGGTTCTAGAGGCAGTCTTTGGGTCAGCCAGACTGGACAGAGGATACTCCAGTGTTTTTTTTCTTGTGGAAAAAGACTGAACCTGTGTTGCTCCAGAGCAGGATATTACCCGCATAAGTATGGACTGTGTTGCAGCGTTTTTGTTCTTTTTTATTGTTTTCCTGTTTTAGCCAGAAAAGCTGTTAATTTTTCCCTCATGTTGGTTTATGCCGCGTAATAGTAAACCAACCAAGGATTTAACGAGACAGTGTTCCTATTTTTTATCTCAAGATACCGCCAGGTGAGTTTTGAACTACCGATGATAAGAAAAAGAGACAGACTATATTCCAGGGACACCAACAAATAACACTAAATAGCAAATTTTATTAGAGTCCGAAAGCACAAACATTAAAATCATTTAAAACCACAAAGGACAAATACCCCATATTGGATTAAACACCCCCTGGAATGACATATAAAGGGTATAGTTACAGTACAATGACTTATTACATACATATAGTTGCAGAGTATATGGACAAAGATGGAATATCATGAATATGTAATAAATTGTAATATATACACAGGGACACAAGTTGAACTACCACAACTGGTGTTTCGAATGCAGGCAGCGTTCTGGGAACACCAGTAGCAGCCATGGTGGGTGACAAGAATGGGATGGAGGTCAGTGAGGCCAAGGATCCTGATCTGGGGGTGTTTGTGGAAAATGTTGGCTCTGCTCAAATGTGGGATCTTATCCTAAAAGGTTCATTTGAAAATGAGTCTGATAGATGGGGTGGCTCAAAAGCCCTGGGCTGACAACAGATTCCCACACTTTGCTGTTAATGGCGACTTACTGTATCGGCTAGAAAGGTGTTTGTTTTCCCCTCTTGGATTATGCTGCATAATAAACCAACCAAGGATTTAGAGACAGTGTTCCAATTTTCTACCTCAAAAAATCGCCATGTGAGTTGAACTACCACAATGGCTACAAAGGGAAAATGAGCAACTGTAAGTACAGTGCTAAATAATATGATTATTGCAATTTATTAAGAGGATAACAATTTTGATGGGAGTGCTTCCTTAAAAGGGTCGTCCAGTCTTAAGCTACAATTTTCCAGTCACTCTATGTGACTGCTGACGTGCGAATCCTCACATTGTGCACACTTCTCCAGTGCTGCAAGTATGCAGTTTGTGTACTTTCAGCCATATTTTCACTAGACTTTATCCTACCTCGATCAATACAGTTGCCTTGAGTGAGGCTGTGCCCATCTAGTCATCATGTGACTGCATTTATGCAGATCACATGCTTGCGATCACATGACCACTGCGCCAGCAACGGAGAATACTTACAACGTGTAGTGCACGCAATGTGAGTATCCACAAGTCTGGAGTCACATAGTGACTGGAGACTTGTAACTTATGACCCGACAAACCCTACTCCTTTTATGACCTCAAACTTATCACGGAAGGTTTGTGTCCCCTTCTTATTCCCCCCCCATACATAATATTATTGTAATTGCGTCATACACAAATGTATCAAACCTAAGTATCTTTTTACGTGTTACTATTTTTGGAAAAGTGCAATAAAAAGTGATTGGTTTAAAAAAGGAAGGTTTTTATGCAATACCAGAGAAAATCACAAATTACCAAACTCCAAACATATGACTAAAATTAGAAATTCAGCTCACTCACATCAGTATGTTATTAAGGCCACATCAACTTTTCCCTAATGTATAGTAACAAACGTAGACGTTAATGGTTAACTTAGCAAAATATAAAATGCACATAAACAAGCAACGTACGCACAGATTGTAAGCAAATCTCCTCAATCTTCTACATGGCAGCAGCCTTTTATTGGTAAATGATCAATCACTGATTGCACTCCTCATCCATTTTCATGTAAAAGGTTCGTACCCAGAATTCTGAATAGCTGTAAGTGCTTCATTGCAATATTACACAAATAATATATATTTTTTAATAATAATATATGCACAATCTAAGATCCTTACTTGTTTATATTTTGAGCAAAAAATACAAAAAAAGTAAAATCCTTAGTTATGTCATGCAAACAGAAGAGTACAGGATGTTGTGCTTGGCTCTTGTGCACTGCCTTGTAGTTCTAATGTACATGGAACGTATAATAACTAGTGATGAGTGAATATACTCGTTACTCGAGATTTCCCGAGCACGCTCGGAGGTCCTCCAAGTATTTTTTAGTGCTCGGAGATTTAGTTTTTCTTGCCACAGCTGAATGATTTACAGCTATTAGCCAGCATAAGTACATGTGGGGATTCCCTAGCAACCAGGCAACCCCCGCATGTACTTATGTTAGCTAATAGATGTAAATCATTCAGCTGCGGCAAGAAAAACTAAATCTCCGAGCACTAAAAATACTTGGAGGACCCCCGAGCTTGCTCGGGAAATCTCGAGTAACGAGTATATTCGCTCATCACTAATAATAACTATGGAATATACAGTTATGGATATTATATTTTATTAGTAATGCACAAGTGCGATTCTGATGTAAACATCTTACATTTATATTCGTTTTTGAAGAGGGGGAAGCAATGGAAAAATATATAGAACTGTAAATATACAGAGCTTTGTACTTGCACAATGATTCTGCTATTCTCATTCCACATTCACAGCCACAAAAGACGTAACTCATCTATCTGATACAAGAGGCAAAACGAGCATGTAATGCATGGTCCAGACGATGGACCATACAATATATGATTGCATATACAGCTGCATTGGTCAACGGCCAGCCACAGTTCACGCGCAGCATTTTTGCTGCTCTTTCTTCTGTAGCAAAAAAACCTTCCCTCTTGGCAGTAAAAATGATGCGTCTGTTTTCACAGCATTTTTTGCCTCATTTTTGCTTTTTATTGCAGCGCTTGTTAGTGATTGAATTACATGTTTACTTTGTATAGAATTCTAGACAAAGTACACATGTAGTCCGGTCCCTAATAAGAGCTGCATTACACACAGTTGAAGCCAGAAGTTTACATCCACTATATAAAAAGACACATCCGCATGTTTTTCTCAATATCTGAAATTCAATAAAAATAAATATTTCCCGTTTTAGGTAAATTAGGATTACGATAATTATTAATATTTCCCAAATGCCAGAATAATGAGACAGATAATGTTTTAAGGCATTTTTATTACTTACTACAAAGTCAAAAGTTTACATATTCTATGATTACTTTACCTTTAAACAATTCTGGAGTGCCCACATGAAGATGTCATGTATTTGGAAGCTTTTTTGGCAAACTCTGAGTTTATTAGATACACCTGAAGATGTGATTTAATATACATCTGAGGCCGGTTTCACACGTCAGTGGCTCCGGTACGTGAGGTGACAGTTTCCTCACGTACCGGAGACACTGACTCACGTAGACACATTAAAATCTGCACATGTCAGCGTGTTTTCACGGACCGTGTGTCCGTATGGAAAACACGGAGACATGTCAGTGTTCGTGGGAGCGCACGGATCACTGGGACCCATTAAAGTCAATGGGTCCGTGTAAAACACGTACCGCACACGGATGTTGTCCATGTGCCGTGCAGGAGACATCACTACTGCAAGCATTGCCCCCCCCCCACATGTGGTGCTGAAGCCCCATACATTTCTTCTCTCCAGCAGCGTTTGCTGGAAAGACGGAATGAATAATCTTTTTTTTTTATTTATTTTTGTTTTTAAAATAAAGTAATCTGCCCCCTCCCACCCCCTGTGTGCCCCCCCGCTGGCATTAAAATACTTACCCAGCTCCCTCGGGGCTTACATCCTCTCAGCGTCACTGCTTGTCCTGTATGAGCGGTCACCTGGTGCCGCACATTACAGTGATGAATATGCAGCTCCACCTCCCATGGGGTGGAGCCGCATATTCATTACTGTAATAAGTGGCACCACGTGACCGCTCATACAGGACAAGCAGTGACGCTGAGAGGATGTAAGCCCCGAGGATGTAAGCTCTGTCTCCCTTTTCCTGGCAATCCCTGCCATATCTCTGGACAGTAATCCATGTCTCATCAGTAACTTCAGCATCACTAGATCCCTGTCAGCCCCTCGTCCAGTTCAAATAGAGAAAGGAGCCGGAAGCGCCATCTTAGCTTCTCCCACCCCGGTCTTAGACCCCAAATCCTTATTGGGGATGGTCCTCTTGAACTGGTGCCTGAATGCACTATTCTCAACCACGCGGCCCCTTACTGCCATTGCACCTTTATCCCCCATGGCTGTCTATCTTCTGTGTCACTATTACTCACATCTTGCCCAGGGCAAGACTGCCCGGGCTTCTGCCTACTAATCAGGAAGTATCCTGATTATATCCCTGTGACTCTTCCCTGCTCTGCTCTAGCACTTCCTCACTAACCAACTCCCATGCTGCCTGCACCTTACTAATACGTTTATCTATTCTATGCCATCCTATCTCCATGATGCCCCCTCTATTCTAATCCCCCTATGGTTCTATGCTGTCCCTAAGCTTGCACACAATACATAACAAGTGCATCACATTACAGTATAATAACCATAGTAAACCATTCAGTACATTAGTAAAACAGGGTGCTGCACGTGACACATGTGAACCGCGTCCAGAAGAGAGAAGGACCATGAGGGTCCCTGCCACTTTCTTACACATATATCCACTAGAAGAGAAAGGGCAAGTGATCCAGACTATTCTGTATACCGTTCCTTTTCCGTGATTTTATTATTATTACCAATAAAATTTACTCACCTACTAGTTGTTTTAGACTCCTAAGTCATGTTTATACTTACGCCATCACATACTTGTTCCATTAAAACTATTGTATGAGAATATTTATATGTTGTGACAGGTAAACTACTATCATAATTATTAGGATTTTTCAGAATTTGTTCATCCATTTGACAAATATCAATAAATTAGAGACTCGTATCACAGAGACCACACAGGTATACTCCACTAATCCAACAAAGAAGCAGAAAATGTGAAGCCCTCATTTAACCCTTCGGGTCTATGGGACCTCAATCTAAAAAATCCATTTAGATTCTTCCTTAAGAAGCATACAATCCAAATTACCCTTCCAAGAACCAAGGACTAGGTGTCTTATACCACATATTTGGAAGGCCAAAGGGTTATCATCATGAACAGTCCTCATGAGTGGACAATGGTGTATCAGCTTTTGTATTTATACAGCTGATATGTTTAGAGATTCTTCTTCTCAATTCTTGCACTGCTTCCCTACATTCAGTTACTTATGACTGAGTTATGACTGCCTAGTGCAGTCGAAATGCGTCGACTGGGTCATGTCGACCATGTAAATTCTTCTTTTGTATGCACTATATTTTCTTTTGAAATATAAGAAGAAAAGGAAAATCCAGTCCTGTTGAGCCGGACTCCAATTTTTCTATTTTCCTTGATGTGAGGCCATGGCGAGGCCGGTGTCTGAGCCCCAGGTGGATGAGCATAGAGCAACTGGGTGAGCTGGAATCAAGTTTCTATAAACATCCCAGCGTATACTACTCCTTTGGTTTTACATGTTATACTGTCCCAGATGTAGAAATTCCTCATATCTACAGGGTTAACAAATTCCTTGGTCCTCAGGAGATATTTACAAAAAGAACATGAACCGCAAAGGTTGGATCCCTTTTGTCCCCTCGCCTTGGTTTCTCTCAAATTGGATCTATTGTCCTCTAGGATGCATCAGATAATTACGTAAATTCCATCCTCTGCAGTATGTTATTGAGGGATTTTCTCCCATAACCGCCTTAAGATCAGGATCCACTCTTAGTATCCACCTGCGATGACGTCGCGGCTTGTGATTGGTCACGTGAGCGGTCACATGAACGGTCATGCGACCAATCACAAGCCACGACATCATCGAAGGTCCTTCACGCGCTAATTCTTAGGAAGGGAAGCATGGCGGTTGCAGCGGTTACAACCAGGGCGCGTCCGAGGGTGATTATATCAATATTTTTTATTTTTATTCTTTATTTTACACATGAATATGGATCCCAGGGCCTGAAAGAGAGTTTCCTCTCCTTCAGACCCTGGGAACCATTACAGGATACATTCCGATATTTGTGTCCCATTGACTTGTATTGGTATCGGATATTGGTATCGGCGATATCCGATATTTTTCGGATATCGGCCGATACAATCCGATACCGATACTTTCAAATATTGGAAGGTATCGCTCAACACTATGTATGACCAAGTTTTTAAATTGTTTGCTTTTCGACTTTTTTTCCACCTGACATATAGTAAGTTATTGAAATATGTCCATACTACTACCAAATTTTGGCTATGACGAGGAATATCTATGAGGCGCGTAGGCGTAAGAATTATTTTCATGCACAGCAGTCCAGCCTGTGGTTCGCCACCAATTTTTCAGGCTCTGAATTTGAAACGTAACAGGGTAAACTAATAACAATTGAGGATAAAAAGATCTAAATTTACAGAGACATCTCCTGAGAACCAAGAGTGCTGTTTTTCCTTATGTCTTGTGTAATTTTCTTCTTCAATCTGAAGACAAAACTATGCTAGTCACATAAATGCAAAGAAAAAAAGCCAATGTGGGCCCTTGGACCTGCCCCATTTTTCTATGTGCCGAAAAACAGGGTTTGACACTAAAGACATTTTTTGTTATTTTTTGGAGGATATGTATTCATTAGTTAGTACTAAAAATTACATTTTATGATTTTTTTTTTAGATTTTTTCTTGTAAATCAAATAGTAATAGGGTCATGTCATTACATATGGCAAGCCAGTGAGCAAAAATAATTGAAAAGAAAAACATTGACCTTTTTTTATGTCTTGCAGTGTGGACAGTCATTAGCACTTTCTAGAAGTATACTGTGTCCTATATTTATGCATGTGTCACATTGTTCTCATTGTTTCTTATGCATCTTCTACTTCTTACTTTTTGCTAATACTTTCACAAATAAATTGGTTGTATCTTTATAAATCTTTGAAACCTCGAGCACAGCAAGTCATTTAAACAGGATGGCTGAATTGAATTTCTCTTGCCTCGTTTCCCATGAATTATGATTGCATTTTCGCATTCACGCCAGCGTGTCCTTGTGTCCTTATTGTTTGCAAAACTGTACCGTAAATAAATGTTTCTCAAAGTTAGAATTAATTAATTAATGGGAACAGCCGACAAACAGCTGCTAAATCTTTATAAATTGCGTTCTGCATATTATTTATCTGGTTTATAAGGGCACTCACCGTTGGTGATTTAATTTTCTGTGTCCAAATATCCCACACAATTTACAGACTTTGCAGGAGGCTTGTGAACTAAGGGCTTACGAGGATTATCAGTCAAGGTCGAACAGCTGAACCAGTAATAATGAATGTTCTGCTGCTTGTCTTATCATTGTTTGAAAAATGTTATTTTTTTTCTCCTTAAGGAAACCTAAAGATAAATCTTGGATTTTAGTTTCCGTGTAACTCTATAAAATGCCAATAAGTTTAGTAGAGATGTCTATCAGACAGGGGTAAATATAAGCCAGCGAGCCATTGTAATTAAGTTGTATAAAGGCATTGCCTTTTTTATTGGGTTCTTCAAACAATTGTTGCACTTAAAGGGCTAAAACACAAAGTCAATCATGTCTTCATTTGTTGTCCATGCCAAGGGAAGCAAATATTCATAGTTATCAGCCAGTAAGACTGGAAAGTCTAGTTGTAGTGTTCTTTAAAGTAAACTCCAGCAATACATTTTACATGGCAAGTCCGTTCGTTCGTTACTTAAAAATTAGTGTTTGAATTGAAATGCAAATTTATATGGTAAATCTGAAGCCTCTGTCACTCCAGCTCTATTCTCTTTCCAGTGCTGCTTACTCCTGGTTGACTAGTGTTGAGCATTCCGATACTGCAAATAGCGCGTATCGGCCGATATTTGCTGTATCGGAATTCCGATACCGAGTTCCGATATTTTTGCGATATCGGAAATCGGAATCGGCGTGTGCGGTGCGTATGGTTCCAAGGGTCTGGAGGAGAGGAGACTCTCCTTCAGGCCCTGGGATCCATATTCATGTAAAAAATAAAGAATAAAAATAAAAAATATGGATATACTCACCCCTCCGGCGAACCCTGGCTGTCACCGCTGCGAGCGTCTGCCTCCGTTCCTAAGAATGCAGTGAGTGAAGGACCTTCCATGACGTCATGGTCACGTGAGCGGTCAGGTGACCGGTCACCTGACCGCTACATCATCGAAGGTCCTTCACTCACAGCATTCTTAAGGACGGAGGCGGACGCTCGCAGCGGTGACAGCCAGGGTCGTTCGGAGGGGTGAGTATATCCATATATTTTATTTTTATTCTTTATTTTTTACATAAATATGGATCCCAGGGCCTGAAGGAGAGTTTCCTCTCTTTCAGACCCTGGGAACCATCCAGGATACCTTCCGATATTTGTGTCCCATTGACTTGCATTGGTATCGGGTATCGGTATCGGCGATATCCGATATTTTTTGGATATCGGCCGATACCATCCGATACCGATACCTTTGAATATCGGAAGGTGTCACTCAACACTATGGTTGACACACAGGCTATCAGACAAGCAGTAGGAGGTGGCACTGAGTGAGGAATACAGCTGGAGTGACAGAGGTTTCAGATCTACCATAGTTCTTCAGACTTATTTGCATTTGAAGCCAATCTCTGATTTCTCAGTAATTGTAGAATGGACTGACCATATAAAGTTACTTGTCTTTGATACAGCTTCATGCACATCGGGGCAGCACGGTGGCTCAGTGGATAGCACTGCAGCCTTGCAGCGCTGGAGTCCTGGGTTCAAGCCCCACCCTGGACAACATGTTTGTATGTTCGTTCCGTGTTTGCTTGGGTTTCCTCCGGGTTCTCCAGTTTCCTCCCACATTTCAAAGACATACTGATATGGAATTTAGATTGTGAGCCCCATTGGGGACATAGGTGATAATGTGTGCGCTGCGGAATATGTTAGCGCTATATAAAAATAAAAATTATTATTATAAATAGATTGGGGTGTCCCCACCCCTGATCTGAACATCATTGAAAATCTGAGGCTAGACCTCTAAACAGCAGTGCATGCAACACAACCTAGGAATTTTACAGAACTGGAATAATTTTCCAAGGAAGAATAGATTAAAATCCCTCAAACTAGAATTGAAAGGCTCTTGGCTGGCTACAAAAAGCATTTACAGACTGTGATACTTGTAAAAGGGGGTGCTACTAGTTACTAATGATGTAGGGTACCAAAACTTTTGC
This sequence comes from Ranitomeya imitator, assembly GCF_032444005.1. Lineage (NCBI taxonomy): Eukaryota > Metazoa > Chordata > Amphibia > Anura > Dendrobatidae > Ranitomeya > Ranitomeya imitator. The sequence goes on from NC_091287.1 coordinate 516,819,473, forward strand.
ATTAACCCATTTTGTTTTTTGTAATTTTTAAAATGTAAAAGATGAAAAATATATATATACATTTGAAACTAGAAGTTTACATGCACTAAATAAAAAGACATATCTGCATGTTCTTCTCAATATCTGACATGAAATCAGAATAAACCTTTCCTGTTTTAGGTCAATTAGGATTACCATAATTATTAATGTTTTGTCAAATGACAGAATAATTAGAGAGAGGGAATGTTTTAAGGCATTTTTATTACTTAGGCTACGTTCACATTAGCGTTGCGCCGCTGTTGCGTCGGCGACGCAGCGGCGACGCGCCCCTATGTTTAACATAGGGGACGCGTGCGTTTTTTGGGTGGCGTTTTTCGCCACGTGCGTCGTTTCCGACGCTAGCGTCGGACGCAAGAAAATGCAACAAGTTGCATTTTCTTGCGTCCGATTTTCGTCAAAAACGACGCACGCGTCGCAAAACGTGCGCGTTTTTGCGCGCGTTTGCGCGCGTTTTAACATGCGTCGCGCGTTGCGTCGCCGACGCAGGGCGGCGCAACGCTAATGTGAACGTAGCCTTACTGCAAAGTCAAAAGTTTACATACACAAAGATTATTATGCCTTTAAACAATTCTGGACTGCCCATATGATGATATCATGTGTTTGGAAGCATCTGACAACATTTGAGTTAATTAGAGACATATCTATGGATGCATTTTAATGCACACATGAAGCATACTGTTTCTTTGTACAGCATCATGGGAAAATCTAAAGAAATCAGCCAAAATATCAGGAAGAGAATTGTGGACTTGCCCAAGTCAGGCTCATCCTTGGGTACAATTTCAAGATACTTAAAGGTTCCTCATTCATCTGTACAAACAATTATACACAAGTACAAACAATATGGGAATGTCCAGCCATCATACCGCTCAGGAAGGAGATGGGTTTTGTGTCCCAGAGACGAACGTGCTTTGGTCCAACATGTGCATATCAACCCAAGAACAATAGCAAAAGACCTTGTGAAGATAATGGGGAGAGCAGGTAAGATTGTGTCAATATCCACAGTGAAATGAGTACTGTATCAATATGGGCTGAAAGGCCACTCATAGAAATGACAGAAAAAAGACTCGCACATCCAAACTAGTGTGAATAGGTGCATACCAGGAGCAGCTACCTCCATACATAAATATACAAAAAAGGTTGCACTCTATCGTGCAAAAGCATGTCTAATATGAAATATATGAAATATGAATAGCAAAATGGCTTTTGAACATTAGGAAAATATTTAAGAGACGCTTTGCACAGAATTTGATATAATCAAATAGTGTGAGCCCATCAACCAATCGTCAAGGTGGTCTCATAAAACTGATGGGTCCCTGATCTCCCTGTCCAAATGTGAACACTTACCGAAGGCCAATGTCTGTATGCCTGGGTGAATGTGGACACCTCTGTTCAGCAAAGCCTACATATGGGTTGACCGGGACCAAGTGTGATGAGATGCAATTAAAAACCACATGGTGGTTGATGGGCTCACACTATTTGATTATATCAAATTCTGTGCAAAGCGTCTCTTAAATATTTTCCTAATGTTCAAAAGCCATTTTGCTATTCATATTTCATATATTTCATATTAGACATGCTTTTGCACGATAGAGTGCAACCTTTTCTGAAAGGCCACTCTGCCAGGTAGAAGTCATTACTCCAAAAGAAACATAAAAAGGCAAATTCACACTGGATCACAGACCTTAATTTTCAGAGTTCATGTCCTGTTGTCTGATTAACCCAAAAAATGAACTTTTAAGGCATAATGACCATTGTTATGTTTGGAGGAAAAAGTTAGAAGCTTGGAAGCTTAAGAACACCATCCAAACTGTGAAACACCGGAGTGGCAGCATCATGTTGTGGGGTTTTGTTGCTGCAGGAGGGACTGGTGCACTTCCACTTCACAAAAACGATAACAAAGGAAGATTATGTGGCAGTACTGAAGCAACATGTTAAGACATCAGACAGGAAGTTAAAGCTTGGACAGAAATGGGTCTTCACAATAGACAATGACCTGAAGCATACTGCCAAAATGGTAACAAAGTGGCTTTAGGATAACAAAGTCAATGTTTTGGAGTGGCCATCAAAAAACCCCGAACTCAATCCTATTGAAAATTTATGGGCAAAGCTCAAAAGGCCGAAGCGAGCAAGGCGACCTACAAACCTGGAACAGTTACACCAGTGTTGTCAGGAGGAATGGGCCCAAATTCCGACCAACCATTGTGAGAAGCTTATGCAAGGATATCCAAAACTTTTTACCCAAGAAATTCATTCAGTTTAAGGGCAATGGAACCAAATACTAATGAAATCTATGTAAACTTTTCACTTTGCAGTAAGTAATAAAAATGCCTTAAAACATTCTCTGTCTCTCATTATTCTGGCATTTGGCAAATATTAATAATTATGGTTATCCTAACTGACCTAAAACGGGAAAGGTTTATTCTGATTTCATGCCAGATATTGAGAAAACATGTTTGATTTTTATATAGTGTATGGAAACTTCTGGTTTCAACTGTGTGTTTTTTTTGCCTAAAATACAAAGGAAATGTGTCATCTTTAACTTAAGGCCTTTTAGAGATAATTTCATCTTCAATCTGCTTAAGGGTATGTTCACACGTTCCTGATTTCCATCCTTTTTTTTTCAGGACTGAAACCGCAGCTCTTGGCAGAAAACGCAGGTCCTTTTTTTGGTGCTTTTTTGGTGCATTTTTGATGCGTTTTTTGATGCGTTTTTTTGATGCAGTTTTCTAGCCAGAGTCTGTGTGTTTTCTAGGACGTTTTTTAGGGTTAAAATGTCTGAAAATACCCTAACCCTACCCATAACCCTAACCCTACCCATAACCCTAACCCTACCCCTAACCCTACCCCTAACCCTACCCCTAACCCTAACCCTACCCCTAACCCTAACCCTACCCCTAACCCTACCCCTACCCCTAACCCTACCCCTAACCCTAACCCTACCCCTAACCCTACCCCTAACCCTAACCCTGCCCCTAACCCTACCCCTAACCCTACCCCTAACCCTAACCCTATTCTAACCTTAGTGGAAAAAAAAAATTATTTATTTTTTATTGTCCCTACCTATGGGGGTGACAAAGGGGGGGGTCATTTACTATTTTTTTTTATTATTTTGATCACTGAGATAGGTTATATCTCAGTGATCAAAATGCACTTTGGAACGAATCTGCCGGCCGGCAGATTCGGCGGGCGCACTGCGCATGCGCCCGCCATTTTGCAAGATGGCGGCGCCCAGGGAGAAGACGGCCGGACAGACAACGGGGCCGGATAAGTATAAGGGGGGGAGATGGGGGCACGGGGGGGGCGTCGGAGCACGGGGGGGGGTGGCATCGGAGCATGGGGGGGGTGGGATTGGGGCACGGGGGGGCAGCCACACTGCAGCGGTTCTGCACCACAAACCGCAGTAAAACCCGCAGATATTTTTTTCATCTGCGGGTTTTACTGCGGCTTTCACCTCACAATGGAGGTCAATGGGTGCAGAACCGCTGCTGTTTTACAAAAAGAAGTGACATGGTACTTCTTTTTTACCGCAGCTAATCAGTGCGGTTTTTTTTTTTAAATTCAGGATCATGTGCACAGTGGGTCCTGTTTTCCATAGGGTACATTGTACTGTACCCTGCATGGAAAACAGCTGCGGAACCACAGCGGCAAAACCGCTGCGTTTCCGCGGTAAAAAACGCACTGTGTGAACATGGCCTAACTGTTCACAATACTTTGACCAGGGTTGCCTAAACTTTTACAAGCCTCTGTATATCATAAACCTCCCCCAAACACAATATCACAATATCATGTTGCATTACAAAGCTGACCATCTTTCACCTTTTATTTCCAAATAGGTTGAGCGAATAAGAAGTATAAGGACAGACTCTTCTGTATGGGTTGCATGATTGCAAATTTTACACATTTTATGCTAATGGCACCCATTTCTACTGTAAATGTAATGCAGGAATAAATATTGTACAACATAATTGCCAATGAAGTTTAGTGTACTGAGAAATCCCTTCAGACGACACAGAATGCAGTTAGTTTCCTTGGTTCCATGAAGGTTGATGCCGTGTTCAGATCTAATAAGATAGTGATGTATGTATGCATTCATATAGAAAAATACATAGCAACATGTGAAAATATTACTGCGTGCAGCTGTCAAAATGTGAAGTACAATATATTCCACACTGTAAATGTGAATTAAGATATGACGTTAAAATTGCACTGGAGACTTCCCATCTGTTTTCCCAGGTTTTTTTTTAGTACGTCTACTCAGAGATACTCCACCGTTTAATGTAGTCAGTAAACATCAAGGTCACGTTTATATAAAGCTGCCATGACAGGTATACAGAAGGAGGAATCAGAGACTGACTTAGATGTGAGCAGATAAAGCTCTGACATGTCGCTCTATTATACGAAAAGATTAGAATCTCAGAGAAATATCAAAAGACAGCGACGCAGACAATACATTCAAAAATGTAGGAAAAAGTGGGAAAAATATAATGTTCTGTTGTTGAGCACTTCTACAGTGAATCTCTATATGCCTTGAACTCATTTTTTATTATACTTTCCTCCTACACTGGAAGTTAGCATTTAGTTTTAACGGCATTCTATCCTTCCATGACTATGAACATATACTGTAAATGTAATGCGCAGTCTGTTCTTATACGCTCCTCAATGCTTAAATTGTAACACCAAGAAGAAAAGGTTGTGGCGTTATGGAAATGACGGGATGGATAAACATGTTACTGATATGCAAAGGATGAAAAATGGAAACAACGTTTTTAAAACATTTCGATATATTTAGTATGGAGCATGAGAAGAAATCTCCGCACTTGCAGACTCGACTGCTATCAGTGAAGTTAATGGGTCTCTGAGGAAGGTTTTGCCACTGTGAAGGCACATGTGCAAATCAGCAAGATCCACAGCTGACAGTTTCTTTTGCAATTGACGACCGATGACATCCCAAATCTGCTCATTGGGAGAAAAATCCACAGGTGCTGCAGGCCATGGGAGCACATTTTGGCAACACAGGCTGCTCACAGTAGCAACGCATTAACGTATTGCTACTGTGAGCAGCTCCTGGGACACTTTGGAGAAATGTCTACACCACTGTTTCCATTACCAAATCAATGTTATGTTGAGATGCAGTGTACCTGGAATGAAGACTAAAGGGGTCCAGCTGATGAACATTAAGCCACCCGACACATCTGGAGACCACCAGTGCAATAACTCAAAGGGCCTTTCAAGAGGGATCAAGAGGGACCATCACACCATTCCTCTTTTCCATGTTTATGGTGTTGGGCTGCGTGCATGGTAGCTAGGCCCATCTAGTCTTCATCTTGGACCCTCTAGCCAACAGCTTAGGATGTTACATTGATTTGGTTTTGAAGCAAGTTGTATGGACAGTCTCTAAAGTTTTCAAAGAGCTATTTTTTAACACAATAGTGCTATCCTACATGTTGCACATGCTACTGTGAGCAGTCTAAACTTGCAACCATGGCCTGCAGCATCTCCGGACCTGTCTCCCATCATGGACATCTGGGACATCATTGACCACCAATTGCCCAAGTGCATTCAGTATGGCATAACATTTCTCAGACAACCATTAAAAACCTTATTGATAGCAGCCAAGGTTGTAAGTGTAAGTATCTCTACACTCATACTCAATACTGAATAAACTGAGTTGCTTTAAAAATTTAGCTTCCATTTTTTTCATCATTAGCATATCAAGAATGTTTATCGATCCTATGATTTCCATGATTCCATAACTTTTCCTTCTTGGTGTATCAATTTCAATGTTGAGAATTATAGAGAACTAATTCTATAAAAGATGTTCACTGCCCATATAGCATTGCAAGGGTTGGGAGAAAGCAGCGGACGAGGACAAATAGCTCAAATGGATATAAAATAATATAATAATAATAAAAATAATAATAATATATATTACTACCCAAATGAGGAAATATGTAAATATATCTAATCCGTAAAAGAAGCCTGCTACTAAAAAATGAATGGCATACCATTCGGTAAAGACAACAAAAAAAGCCCTATGTATGGAAGTAAAACCGTAAATGACTTAAAAAGATAACCAAATGAAAAACCCAAGATAGTAATAGAAAACACAAATGTAATAAGGTAAAATGCCTTTATTATGAAAAATACACACTGGGCAATAAATGGCAACAGTCGTACTGTGCCTGTAACTAGAGGAAAGGATGTATAATAAACCAAATATACAGCAAAATCACAAAAATATATTAAAAATGGACATAAAAAAGGAAGTAAGGTATGTATAGTATAAAATATATATTTAAAGCAGTGGTCGTATAATGGCTAGAAAACAGCACTCCATATATATAGTACTTATAGATAGTAGTTCCCAAATATGCTGTAATGTAACGATATATAAATAGTAATGCTGCTACAGAGATATAGTGACAATTAGAACAAAAATAGAAAAAATATATATAGAGAAAACTATATATAAAAATAAGTGAAAAAAAAAATATATATATATATTTATATATGAAAAATTAACACAAAAAAGTGGTAATACTGAGACTCCAACCAACTCATAGAATATATATATCACAAGTGCTGTGCAAAAAGTGTATCCAATGTGTAAAAATTATATATATGAAATAATAATAGTGCACAAAACCTATAACGTATTATAACGTCTTAAACTTGCACAAAAAAGTGTATTATACGTGTATGTGAATACAGCAGCAAAAACTGGAGTTTGATGTAAAATATATTAATATGTCGACATATATGCAATAATTAAAGTAGCATGTGGGACTAAGAGCAAAAAAGCTCTGATGTAAGACCAAACACCACAGATAAAAAAGTGCAGAGTGCTATATAAGGATACCGCTGACCAATGCAGCGTTCAAAATACACAGCCACAATATTGTTACCTCCTCCTAAGAATGCCCGTCCAATCCTCCAGGTACAGAGCACCCCGACGCGCGTTTCGGACCGTGTCCTTCGTCAGGGGGTGACGAAGGACACGGTCCGAAACGCGCGTCGGGGTGCTCTGTACCTGGAGGATTGGACGGGCATTCTTAGGAGGAGGTAACAATATTGTGGCTGTGTATTTTGAACGCTGCATTGGTCAGCGGTATCCTTATATAGCACTCTGCACTTTTTTATTTGTGGTGTTTGGTCTTACATCAGAGCTTTTTTGCTCTTAGTCCCACATGCTACTTTAATTATTGCATATATGTCGACATATTAATATATTTTACATCAAACTCCAGTTTTTGCTGCTGTATTCACATACACGTATAATACACTTTTTTTGTGCAAGTTTAAGACGTTATAATACGTTATAGGTTTTGTGCACTATTATTATTTCATATATATAATTTTTACACATTGGATACACTTTTTGCACAGCACTTGTGATATATATATTCTATGAGTTGGTTGGAGTCTCAGTATTACCACTTTTTTGTGTTAATTTTTCATATATAAATATATATTTTTTTTTTATTTTTTTTTTTCACTTATTTTTATATATAGTTTTCTCTATATATATTTTTTCTATTTTTGTTCTAATTGTCACTATATCTCTGTAGCAGCATTACTATTTATATATCGTTACATTACAGCATATTTGGGAACTACTATCTATAAGTACTATATATATGGAGTGCTGTTTTCTAGCCATTATACGACCACTGCTTTAAATATATATTTTATACTATACATACCTTACTTCCTTTTTTATGTCCATTTTTAATATATTTTTGTGATTTTGCTGTATATTTGGTTTATTATACATCCTTTCCTCTAGTTACAGGCACAGTACGACTGTTGCCATTTATTGCCCAGTGTGTATTTTTCATAATAAAGGCATTTTACCTTATTACATTTGTGTTTTCTATTACTATCTTGGGTTTTTCATTTGGTTATCTTTTTAAGTCATTTACGGTTTTACTTCCATACATAGGGCTTTTTTTGTTGCAAGGGTTGGCAGTGACAGTAATTGTCCTGTTACCGGGCCAGTCGCTGACAGGTTTGCGGGTCAAAACCTTTTCAAGTACTTACCCAGTATTTCACTCGGCTTGCTCCTTTGGACAGTAGTTACACCATAGACACAGCCTAGGGTTCCCTGCAGTAATGACATGATCCCTTTAAATAAATTGCAAAAAAATACCTGGCAATGCTTCTCACTGGTGATGTATCAGAAACTTGTCATATTGCATCAGGTATAACCAGGCGGGTTTCACAATAATGTCTGTTAGCTATGACATCACATGGTCTAGCACAGCTGTTTAAAAAATGAGGATTGTTGTGAATTCTGTGGCTGAGTTCACTTCTGTGGTCACAAGTGGTATTGCAGTCTCTGGGCTTCCTCCCTCAGGTGTTTTGGTGAGCTCGTTGGCTGCCTTGCTATTTAGCTCCACCTGAGTCTGTCTTCCTTGCTCCTTGTCAATGTTCCAGTGTTGGATCTGAGCTACTGCATCTTTCCTTGGGCCTGCTGCTCTGCTAGATAAGTGCTTCTAGTTTGTTTTCTGTTTTTTTCTGTCCAGCTTGCTATTGTCTTTTGCTGGAAGCTCTGAGAAGCAGAGGGGTGCACCGCCGTGCTGTTAGTTCGGCACGGTGGGTCTTTTTGCCCCTTTGCGTGGTTTTCGTTTTAGGGTTTTTGTAGACTGCATAGTTCTCTTTGCTATCCTCGCTCTGTCTAGAATATCGGGCCTCACTTTGCTGAATCTATTTCATTCCTACATTTGTCTTTTCATCTTGCTAACAGTCATTATATGTGGGGGGCTGCCTATTCCTTTGGGGTATTTCTCTGAGGTAAGTCAGGCTTGTATTTCTATCTTCAGGCTAGTCAGCTCCTCAGGCAGTGCCGAGTTGCATAGGTAGTTGTTAGGCGCAATCCACTGCTGCTTATAGTTGTGTGAGGATAGATCAGGTACTGCAGTCTACAGAGATTCCACGTCTCAGAGCTCGTCCTATTGTTTTTGGTTATTGCCAGATCTCTGTATGTGCGCTGATTACTGCACGCTGTGTTGCCTGATTGCCAGCCATAACAGTACAAGGAGCCCCACCAATGATTCCCAATAGAGGGAAAAAAGAAATCCTGACATCATTTTTTTTTCTTAGCTCTGTCTTCAGTCTTTTTTTTCCCCTAGACATTAGAGTGCTTCAGGACACAGCTGTGAACATGGATATTCAGGCTCTGTGCTCCTCAATGGATAATCTCGTTGTAAATGTACAAAAGATTCAAGATACTATTGATCAGAAATCGATGCTAGAACCAAGAATTCCGATTCCTGATTTGTTTTTTGGTGACAGAACTAAGTTCCTGAGCTTCAGAAATAATTGTAAGCTATTTTTGGCCTTGAAACCTCATTCTTCTGGTAATCCTATTCAACAGGTTTTGATTATTATTTCTTTTTTGCGCGGCGACCCACAGGACTGGGCGTTTTCTCTTGCACCAGGAGATTCTGCATTGAGTAATGTTGATGCATTTTTCCTGGCGCTCGGATTGCTTTACGATGAGCCTAATTCAGTGGATCAGGCTGAGAAAAATCTGCTGGCTTTATGCCAGGGTCAGGATGATGTAGAAGTATATTGTCAGAAATTTAGGAAATGGTCAGTACTCACTCTGTGGAATGAATCTGCACTAGCGGCTTTGTTCAGAAAGGGTCTCTCTGAAGCTCTTAAGGATGTAATGGTGGGATTTCCTATGCCTGCTGGTTTGAATGAGTCTATGTCCTTGGCCATTCAGATCGGTCGTCGCTTGCGCGAGCGTAAATCTGTGCACCATCTGGCGGTACTACCTGAGAGTAAACCTGAGCCTATGCAGTGCGACAGGACTATGACTAAAGTAGAACGGCAAGAACACAGACGTCTGAACAGACTGTGTTTCTATTGTGGTGATTCTACTCATGCTATTTCTAATTGTCCTAAACGCACTAGGCGGTTCGATAGCTCTGCCGTTATTGGTACTGTACAGTCCAAATTCCTTTTGTCCATTACCTTAATGTGCTCTTTGTCATCGTATTCTGTCATGGCGTTTGTGGATTCAGGCGCTGCCCTGAATCTGATGGATTTGGATTATGCTAAACGTTGTGGATTTTTCTTGGAGCCTTTGCGGTGTCCTATTCCGTTGAGAGGAATTGATGCTACACCTTTGGCCAAGAATAAGCCTCAGTACTGGGCCCAGCTGACCATGTGCATGGCTCCTGCACATCAGGAAGTTATTCGCTTTCTGGTACTGCATAATTTGCATGATGTGGTCGTGTTGGGGTTGCCATGGCTACAAACCCATAATCCAGTATTGGATTGGAACTCTATGTCGGTAACCAGCTGGGGTTGTCAGGGAGTACATGGTGATGTTCCATTTTTGTCTATTTCGTCATCCATTCCTTCTGACATCCCAGAGTTCTTGTCGGACTTTCAGGATGTATTTGAAGAGTCCAAGTCTGATGCCCTACCTCCGCATAGGAATTGTGATTGTGCTATCGATTTGATTCCTGGTAGTAAATTCCCTAAGGGTCGTTTATTTAATTTGTCCGTACCTGAACACACCGCTATGCGCAGTTATGTGAAGGAGTCCTTGGAGAAGGGACATATTCGCCCATCGTCGTCACCATTGGGAGCAGGGTTCTTTTTTGTAGCCAAGAAGGATGGTTCGCTAAGACCGTGTATTGATTACCGCCTTCTTAATAAGATCACTGTTAAGTTTCAGTATCCCTTGCCATTGATTTCTGACTTGTTTGCTCGGATTAAAGGGGCTAGTTGGTTTACTAAGATTGATCTTCGTGGTGCGTATAATCTGGTGAGAATCAGGCAGGGAGATGAATGGAAAACGGCATTTAATACGCCCGAGGGTCATTTTGAGTATCTGGTGATGCCGTTCGGACTTGCCAATGCTCCATCTGTTTTTCAGTCTTTTATGCATGACATTTTCCGTGAGTATCTGGATAAATTCTTGATTGTTTACTTGGATGACATTTTGATCTTCTCAGATGATTGGGAGTCTCATGTGAAGCAAGTCAGAATGGTTTTCCAGGTACTGCGTGCTAATTCCTTGTTCGTGAAGGGATCAAAGTGTCTCTTCGGTGTGCAGAAAGTTTCATTTTTGGGGTTCATCTTTTCCCCTTCTACTATCGAGATGGATCCGGTTAAGGTTCAGGCCATCCAGGATTGGACTCAGCCGACATCTCTAAAAAGTCTGCAGAAATTCCTGGGCTTTGCTAATTTTTATCGTCGCTTCATCTGTAATTTTTCTAGCATTGCCAGACCATTGACCGATTTGACCAAGAAGGGTGCTGATTTGGTTAATTGGTCTTCTGCTGCCGTGGAAGCTTTTCAGGAGTTGAAGCGTCGTTTTTGCTGTGCCCCTGTGTTGTGTCAACCTGATGTTTCTCTTCCGTTCCAGGTCGAGGTTGATGCTTCTGAGATTGGTGCAGGGGCGGTTTTGTCACAGAGAGGTTCTGGTTGCTCAGTGTTCAAACCATGTGCTTTCTTTTCCAGGAAATTTTCTGCTGCTGAGCGTAATTATGATGTGGGCAACCGAGAGTTGCTGGCCATGAAGTGGGCATTCGAGGAGTGGCGTCATTGGCTTGAGGGTGCTAAGCATCGCGTGGTGGTATTGACTGATCATAAGAACTTGACTTATCTCGAGTCTGCCAAGCGCTTGAATCCTAGACAGGCCCGTTGGTCGTTATTTTTTGCTCGTTTTGATTTTGTGATTTCATACCTTCCGGGCTCTAAAAATGTGAAGGCGGATGCTCTGTCTAGGAGTTTTGTGCCCGACTCTCCGGGGTTATCTGAGCCGGCGAGTATCCTCAAGGAAGGAGTCATTGTGTCTGCCATCTCCCCTGATTTGCGGAGAGTGTTGCAGAAATTTCAGGCTAATAAACCTGATCGTTGTCCGGCCGAGAAACTGTTCGTCCCTGATAGGTGGACTAGTAAAGTTATCTCTGAACTTCATTGTTCGGTGCTGGCCGGTCATCCAGGAATCTTTGGTACCAGGGAGTTGGTTGCTAGATCCTTCTGGTGGCCATCTCTGTCACGGGATGTGCGTGCTTTTGTGCAGTCCTGTGGAATTTGTGCTAGGGCTAAGCCCTGCTGTTCACGTGCCAGTGGGTTGCTTTTGCCCTTGCCGGTCCCGAAGAGGCCTTGGACACATATTTCGATGGATTTCATTTCTGACCTTCCCGTTTCTCAAAAAATGTCGGTCATTTGGGTGGTCTGTGATCGCTTTTCTAAAATGGTCCATCTGGTGCCCTTGGTTAAATTGCCTTCCTCCTCTGATTTGGTGCCTTTGTTCTTCCAGCATGTGGTTCGTTTACATGGCATTCCTGAGAATATTGTTTCTGACAGAGGTTCCCAGTTTGTCTCGAGGTTCTGGCGAGCCTTTTGTGGTAGGATGGGCATTGACCTATCTTTCTCCTCGGCCTTCCATCCTCAGACTAATGGCCAGACCGAACGAACCAATCAGACCTTGGAAACATATCTGAGATGTTTTGTTTCCGCTGACCAGGATGATTGGGTGTCATTTTTGCCGTTGGCTGAGTTCGCCCTTAATAATCGGGCCAGCTCGGCTACCTTGGTCTCTCCATTTTTCTGCAATTCTGGGTTCCATCCTCGTTTCTCTTCAGGACAGGTTGAGTCTTCGGACTGTCCTGGTGTGGATTCTGTGGTGGACAGGTTGCAGCAGATCTGGACTCAGGTAGTGGACAATTTGACCTTGTCCCAGGAGAAGGCTCAGCTTTTCGCTAATCGCAGACGCCGTGTGGGACCCCGACTTCGTGTTGGGGATTTGGTTTGGTTATCTTCTCGTCATATTCCTATAAAGGTTTCCTCTCCTAAATTTAAACCTCGTTTTATTGGTCCGTATAGGATTTCTGAGATTCTCAATCCGGTGTCTTTTCGTCTGACCCTCCCAGACTCCTTTTCCATACATAATGTATTCCATAGGTCGTTGTTGAGGAGATACGTGGCACCTATGGTTCCATCTGTGGAGCCTCCTGCCCCTGTTTTGGTGGAGGGGGAATTGGAGTATATTGTGGAGAAGATTTTGGATTCTCGTGTCTCTAGACGGAAACTCCAGTATCTGGTCAAATGGAAGGGTTATGCTCAGGAAGATAATTCCTGGGTTTTTGCCTCTGATGTCCATGCCCCAGATCTTGTTCGTGCCTTTCATGTGGCTCATCCTGGTCGGCCTGGGGGTTCTGGTGAGGGTTCGGTGACCCCTCCTCAAGGGGGGGGTACTGTTGTGAATTCTGTGGCTGAGTTCACTTCTGTGGTCACAAGTGGTATTGCAGTCTCTGGGCTTCCTCCCTCAGGTGTTTTGGTGAGCTCGTTGGCTGCCTTGCTATTTAGCTCCACCTGAGTCTGTCTTCCTTGCTCCTTGTCAATGTTCCAGTGTTGGATCTGAGCTACTGCATCTTTCCTTGGGCCTGCTGCTCTGCTAGATAAGTGCTTCTAGTTTGTTTTCTGTTTTTTTCTGTCCAGCTTGCTATTGTCTTTTGCTGGAAGCTCTGAGAAGCAGAGGGGTGCACCGCCGTGCTGTTAGTTCGGCACGGTGGGTCTTTTTGCCCCTTTGCGTGGTTTTCGTTTTAGGGTTTTTTGTAGACTGCATAGTTCTCTTTGCTATCCTCGCTCTGTCTAGAATATCGGGCCTCACTTTGCTGAATCTATTTCATTCCTACGTTTGTCTTTTCATCTTGCTAACAGTCATTATATGTGGGGGGCTGCCTATTCCTTTGGGGTATTTCTCTGAGGTAAGTCAGGCTTGTATTTCTATCTTCAGGCTAGTCAGCTCCTCAGGCAGTGCCGAGTTGCATAGGTAGTTGTTAGGCGCAATCCACTGCTGCTTATAGTTGTGTGAGGATAGATCAGGTACTGCAGTCTACAGAGATTCCACGTCTCAGAGCTCGTCCTATTGTTTTTGGTTATTGCCAGATCTCTGTATGTGCGCTGATTACTGCACGCTGTGTTGCCTGATTGCCAGCCATAACAGAGGATCGGCCATTTTATCTTGTACAAGGAGTTATAGGAGGTCAGAATGCTTAGCTCATTCCACCAAGGGACAAAACAAGGCCTAAACTTATTATGGTGCACTACTACAGTGCTGAATTAGATTGCAAATTGGAGTGGGTAATCTCAGTCTGTGAACACTAATCCAAAGATTCAAGTGATATGTAGGGAAGTGCTGTACCTGTATAGTCACTCAGTGTGACTGAATTAATTGATCTGAGATGCACTGCAGAAACAGTGCCTTATTGAAAGCATTTTTTATTCCATATTTCATAAAACGCAAACAAGAAGGGCAGCATTAAACCTTTCATTGCTTTTACAACTAAAACAAAATTCTGAATCCAAAGCTGTGTCATATTAATTATGATTTTTGCATTGCAAGCTCGGCAAGTCTTTTATGTTAAACTGTCAGCAAGCATGGCCAGTTAGTTGTCCCAAAGCAGCGTTCAATTGTCCCTGCCCCAGACGTTTACCAGAAAGCAGAAATATCCAGCCACCCACCCACGGGCCCAAAAGCTAAACATTCACATTGCCAGATTGCTTGCCCTGGAAATGTTGCCGTTTCAACTGTGGGAAGTGAGTCTTTCCGCAACCTCTTGGTGGTAGCAGCCCCATGGTACTCGATTCCCAGCCGCTACTATTTTTCCTGGTGTGCCATCCCTGCGTTACATAAGCACGTGTTAAATAATATCAGCCATGCTCTGGCCAACACAGTCACAGGCAAGGTCCACCTGACCACAGACACATGGACAAGTTCTTGTGGACAAGGAGGATACATTTCCCTGATGGCACCCTGGGTTAATCTGGTGTAGTCTGGGACAGAGGCGGGGACATCACACATCTAACCGACACCAAGAATAGCGGACCCAACTTCCATCAGGGCTTCAGTCACCTCGTATTCCAGTTCCTGTCTCTCTTCCTCCTCATCATCATCATTAGCAGAACTAGCCTCCCCATCTGAGAAGTCTGCAGCACTGCTTTGACGAAGTGGCAGAATGCTTTGCTGAAGCTCATCTGTTTAGGCAATAAAGCAGAGCTGTTGAAATGGATAAAAGAACAGACTGATCAGTGACTCTCTCCATTGAATTTCCAATCAGGCCTGGTTGTGTGTGATAATGGGAGTAACTTGGTGGCAGCTTTAAAGCTCGGCAAGCTGGCACACATTCCAAGCATGGCCCATATGTTAATCTTGTTTGTACAGTGGTTTCTAGAAACATACACTGACTTGCTGGACCTTCTTGCCAAGGTACACCGTGTCAGCGCACATTTACAAAAGTCATCTCAGGCTTTAGCCGGTTTAGCTTCATTGTGGCAGCTCTTTAATTTGCTTCCTCAATGACTGGTCTGTGACCTGCTCATATGCTGGAATTCAACCTTTCATCTGTTGGCAAGGCTTAATGAGCAGCAGATTGAATTCCATCTTCTCAATGCCTGTTAGAGTATCACTTAGCACATAAGAACTACCGAGTGGGTGTAAATTGCTGACATTTGTGATGTTCTTCAAAACTATGAGTACTGCACCAAGATGGTGAGCAATGATGTCACTATTACCAGCATAACCATCCCACTGCTCTGTCTTTTGCTCTGTCTATTAAAACTTTTCATGCAGAATCTCAAAGAGGAAGCTTTGAATGCTGAGCAGATGGCTATGGAGCAAGATTTTACAGTGACTGATACCACAAAGCCCAGCCTTACACAATATTCTCAGGACACATTGGATGATGAGAAGGAACAGGAGGAGGATGAGGAGGAACAGCAATTTATGGTCTACGCTACAGAGGGGACTCCTTATCCCAGATTCATGCCTGTTCAACATGGATGGCCTGAAGAGGAGGAGGCTATGTGTCGTGAGGAGGAGAGCATAGTTAAGGTACCGTCACACATAGCGACGCTGCAGCGATACCGACAATGATCCGGATCGCTGCAGCGTCGCTGTTTGGTCGCTGGAGAGCTGTCACACAGACAGCTCTCCAGCGACCAACGATCCCGAGGTCCCCGGTAACCAGGGTAAACATCGGGTAACTAAGCGCAGGGCCGCACTTAGTAACCCGATGTTTACCCTGCTTACCATCCTAAAAAGTAAAAAAACAAAAGCTACATACTTACCTACCGCTGTCTGTCCTCGGCGCTCTGCTTCTCTGGTCTGGCTGTGAGCGCCGGGCAGCCAGAAAGCAGAGCGGTGACGTCACCGCTCTGCTTTCCGGCTGACCGACGCTCACAGCCAGAGCAGGAGGAGAGCAGAGCACAGCGCTGGAGGACAGACGGCTGTAGGTAAGTATGTACTGTTTGTTTTTTTACTTTTAGGATGGTAACCAGGGTAAACATCGGGTTACTAAGCGCGGCCCTGCGCTTAGTTACCCGATGTTTACCCTGGTTACCAGCAAAGACATCGCTGAATCGGTGTCACACACGCCGATTCAGCGATGTCTACGGGGAGTCCAGCGACGAAATATAGTTCTGGACTTTCTTCCCCGACCAGCGATCTCCCAGCAGGGGCCTGATCGCTGCTGCCTGTCACACTGGACGATATCGCTAGCGAGGACGCTGCAACGTCACGGATCGCTAGCGATATCGTCTAGTGTGACAGTACCTTTAGTGTTCTTCCTGGTGAGGACAATGAACATTTGACTCTTTGTCGTCTGCCACACATGACAGAGGTCATGTCCAGATGCCGTTCCAAAGATTCTCGCTAGAAACACATTTTGTCCAACATGAAATACTGGCTGTGCATCTTTATTGAGGCACGGTACAAGGAGACATTTGCTTCTCTGATGTTGGAGGCAGATGGATGTTTTCAGTGCATGCATGCCAGAGGGCTGTTGTGGAAGACTTGCTAAAAAGATTACCTTCAGACAATGCTGCTGGCAGAGGCACCAGCTCATTTCACCCACAAGTATTACAGAGGAGGGCCACAAACACCAGGTGCAACTCAGGGGTGGGAAAATGGCTACAAACTGGGCCATTTTCATGAGACCATCACAGCAACAAGGGCTATCTGTGGGTGTAACTATGACAAGGAGGGAGAAGTTGACCAAGATGGTGAAGGATTACTTAAGTGACCATACCAACATCCTTCCTGATTCTTCAGTTCCCTTTAACTATTGGTTGTCTAAGCTGCACACTTGGCCCTACCTCTCCTTGTATAACTTGGAGGTCCTGTCATGCCCTGCCTCAACTTTTGTACATTGTGCAATGGTCAAATTTCTACTCTCAATCTCTATATATTGTATTATTATAAATTTTTTTTATTGTGTTGCCCTTCTTACAGTCTCTTTAAATGTATCTGGAATCCAGATGTTGTTTTTTGGATCTGCACTTGGACATTTTGGAACATAAATGAATTAATGTGCTCCACACAATTCCTCAAGTTTCAGCCTTGCACAGAATAATATGAGTAATGAAGCATGCTCTGTATATATATGCTGCTAGTTGGAAAATCTTACCCACACCTCACTTTATAAAGAGAAATTCGACATTATACCTCTGTTAGCATACTCCATATACTCCACACACCTCGACACTCTCTGTGACATATCCTGTAATTACTCCATTGTTGCTCAAAACCATGCAAAATATACATTCTGCCTGGTTGGGTGGTTTCCAAAAGTGCTTTGTCTTGTGCAGATTGGTCATTGGCACTCCTGTCTATTTCCCTTGAGGAGGATGCTACCAAGTAAAATGAAGCTTGTACATGTTCCTGACATGAGTTTCAGGCCTGTCAGACTGACCACAATACAGGCCTTTGTTTGCATACACTGTTTTTTTAATTTAATTATAATGCTTTTGGTGTTTGTCATAATTCAATTTATTGACACTGATCACGCAGCTCACCCAACTCCTGTGCTATTTTCACCTTACAACGGCTTCACCCGCTATGACAGTGGTTCCATTGGGATCCGGTGCCAAAAATGAACTTTGGATCTTACAAAACGCAGGTTTCACAGCACCTGGTGGCCCTCTGAAAACCGAAAGCGAGGGCCACATAATGACATGACGGTGTACATGGTTGTGGTGACAGGCTATGCCCAAAATTCAAATGGCGATTTTTGAAATGGCATTGCTAAGGGATGGGGAATAAGTATTCCACTATCTGGCTATCTATTTGCAATGAGGGATCTCCCAAAAGTAGGATTGGGAGCTCTCCAAAATGTATGATACAGGGCCACCTGAGGGCTCCTACCAAACTCAGATTTTACGGCACCTGCTGGCTCTGTGCTATTTGTCCATGACGGCCGCATAATAACATGGTGGAGGACATAGTGGAGGTGGTGTGCAATACTCAAAATTCAAATGGGCATGTTTGAAATGGCATTGTAAAGGGATGGGGAATATGTATTCCACTATCTTGCCAACTATTTGGCATGAGAAAGGGTCCTCACAAATGTAAGCGTGAGAGCCCTCACAAATGCTAGAGTAAAAAATAAAGCCAAAACGTTCCGTGTGAGCATTTGCTAAAGGGAAGGTATAATTATAATTTTTTTTTCATTTTTATTTTGCGTTATATACATGTACAGTGGGGCAAAAAAAGTATTTAGTCAGTCAGCAATAGTGCAAGTTCCACCACTTAAAAAGATGAGAGGCGTCTGTAATTTACATCATAGGTAGACCTCAACTATGGGAGACAAACTGAGAAAAAAAAATCTAGAAAATCACATTGTCTGTTTTTTTAACATTTTATTTGCATATTATGGTGGAAAATAAGTATTTGGTCAGAAACAAAATTTCATCTCAATACTTTGTAATATATCCTTTGTTGGCAATGACAGAGGTCAAACGTTTTCTGTAAGTCTTCACAAGGTTGCCACACACTGTTGTTGGTATGTTGGCCCATTCCTCCATGCAGATCTCCTCTAGAGCAGTGATGTTTTTGGCTTTTCGCTTGGCAACACGGACTTTCAACTCCCTCCAAAGGTTTTCTATAGGGTTGAGATCTGGAGACTGGCTAGGCCACTCCAGGACCTTGAAATGCTTCTTGCGAAGCCACTCCTTCGTTGCCCTGGCGGAGTGCTTTGGATCATTGTCATGTTGAAAGACCCAGCCACGTTTCATCTTCAATGCCCTTGCTGATGGAAGGAGGTTTGCACTCAAAATCTCACGATACATGGCCCCATTCATTCTTTCATGTACCCGGATCAGTCGTCCTGGCCCCTTTGCAGAGAAACAGCCCCAAAGCATGATGTTTCCACCACCATGCTTTACAGTAGGTATGGTGTTTGATGGATGCAACTCAGTATTCTTTTTCCTCCAAACACGACAAGTTGTGTTTCTACCAAACAGTTCCAGTTTGGTTTCATCAGACCATAGGACATTCTCCCAAAACTCCTCTGGATCATCCAAATGCTCTCTAGCAAACTTCAGACGGGCCCGGACATGTTCTGGCTTAAGCAGTGGGACACGTCTGGCACTGCAGGATCTGGGTCCATGGTGGCGTAGTGTGTTACTTATGGTAGGCCTTGTTACATTGGTCCCAGCTCTCTGCAGTTCATTCACTAGGTTCCCCCGCGTGGTTCTGGGATTTTTGCTCACCGTTCTTGTGATCATTCTGACCCCACGGGGTGGGATTATGCGTGGAGCCCCAGATCGAGGGAGATTGTCAGTGGTCTTGTATGTCTTCCATTTTCTAATTATTGCTCCCACTGTTGATTTCTTCACTCCAAGCTGGTTGGCTATTGCAGATTCAGTCTTCCCAGCCTGGTGCAGGGCTACAATTTTGTTTCTGGTGTCCTTTGACAGCTCTTTGGTCTTCACCATAGTGGAGTTTGGAGTCAGACTGTTTGAGGGTGTGCACAGGTGTCTTTTTATACTGATAACAAGTTTAAACAGGTGCCATTACTACAGGTAATGAGTGGAGGAAAGAGGAGACTCTTAAAGAAGATGTTACAGGTCTGTGAGAGCCAGAAATCTTGATTGTTTGTTTCTAACCAAATACTTATTTTCCACCACAATATGCAAATAAAATGTTAAAAAAACAGACAATGTGATTTTCTGGATTTTTTTTTCTCAGTTTGTCTCCCATAGTCTACCTATGATGTAAATTGCAGACGCCTCTCATCTTTTTAAGTGGTGGAACTTGCACTATTGCTGACTGACTAAATACTTTTTTGCCCCACTGTAATTGTAAGTAAATAATGTTTCTTTGCATTTTTCCCTCAAAAAAACGCTTGGTTTGGTAGATCTTTTTAAAACTCCATAAAACTGGCACAGTAGTCTGACCACATTTTTCCCAGATACCATATGTGGGTCAGAAAGGCATGCAGGCATCTTCTCCATGCTGGTCCCATTTAGTTTTAGCTCTTTCCGATCCATTTATGCTTTTTTCCCATGCCTTCAGACCTGTTTGTTGAGTCCAGCAGAAAAATATTCACCTTTCCCATTGACTTGCATTGGATTCGTTATTCGGCATGAATACGCGGATATTAGAAATTATTTGTGCCGATTTTCCTGAATCCGAATATTTCATTATTCGATCATCACCAGTTGTCTTCTACTGGACAACCTCTACTTAAAGTGATTTACTCAAAATAAAAAAAACAACACATATGGATATTTACGCTGTGCCACTGGGCAGTCCTATGACAATGTAAGACAATCTTGGTGCAGCTTTGCAGGTTAGGGGTCTTCAAGAATTCTGGACACAAAAATTCAAATTTAAAAATTGAAAGCATTAGAAAAAAAACATCCATCCTGGAAAACATTGCTATAAGATGCATCTAATAAAATTCGATGGCTATTTTTTTTCCCATTTTTCCCCCCTCTGCTGCTGAATTATTAATCATACATTTTTCTAGCACTTTGAACTTCAGCATACCATTTCCTGATATTCCTCGGTATGGTACTTTGATGCATTGCATAAATCACGTTACTCTGCTATATACTGTACATTACACGGAAAGCATGCTTATGAGAAAAAGATTATCAGTGCAGTGTGCTCAACCATTTCAAACAAATCCAGAAAATATGAACTGCCCTATGAAATATTTAGCTTTTCAATCCGTCTGAATTTCAGGTTATAATGTATGATATTTGGAATTCGGACTTTACACTTTGAGCTTAAATATGGACTTTTAGTTTGACCTTTTATAAGCATCAATCAAAACAGTCTTAAAGTGGTTATATTAAAGAAGAACTTCCTTCAAATTTTTTCTCCTCTTAATACAATAATACCTTGACTAATGAGTGCATCTACTTATGAATTTTCCGAGCTGTTGCTTGGTTGATTTTTTGTTTTATGTTGGGAGCCAAGAGTCACCATGGGTCCTAAGAAAGTAAGTTGCCCGGGCAATTGACCATTTTACCTTTTCTTGTGAATCAGTTTCCTGGGGTGAACTGCATTTTAGCACTGGATTCTGCATGCATGTGACATGGGGCCGTACATAAGATAAAGGTTATTTTTTGGCTTACGCTACTGCCATTTTTCTGTGGCAGGACGTTGTTTCACAAGTGCCGCAAGATACAGTATACTGCACTATTATGTGCACTCTCTGACCCTTTGGAGTGTTGGCCATAGGGTACAATATTTGCTATAATTTTATGTGACCCTTTGCTTACTTTGTTTATGATCACATCATTTTCTTATTTATAGTGCTGACTCCAAATGTAAATATTTAGGTTTATAAAAGTGAGGAAAGTGTGTCGAAAAAGGCAAGTCAGTGAAGAAGAAGATAATTAAGTGAAGTTACTATATTAAAAAAATAAATAAAGAAGTATAGTACAGTAGTTTATCACACGTTTAATAGTTTTTCTTACTGTACATTATTTGTTATTTATATAGTTAATTTTTCTTATTTAAAACACCTAACAATAAAATGGCATTTTTGGGGAGGTTTGGATATAGATTAATAGCATTTTAGTTAATTTTAATGGGAAAATTTAATTTTTTAAACGAGAAAATTGAGGTAAGAGCTCGGTTACAGAATGAATTAAACACTCGTAAGTCAAGATATTACTCTACATTGCAATCATCATATTATACAGCACTGTGAACTTACAATTGCTCATTTTGCCTTTATGCCCAGCTAATTCTTCTCTTTTCCATTAGGTTTATGACATCACATGATTATAAACTGACTAAAGGAATCCTTCTATTTCTCTGCATGAGCCACGAGTCACTGCAAAAGTCAATGGCGGGAGGGTGGACCGGATCAGTTGGGTCAGAAGTGGAAGAGGGGGATGAACCATGCAGAAAAAAGGATAAGCTTTACTTTAAAATAGACTGCATAGATAGAAGTAGACAAGCGGTGCTTCTCTAGGAAGTATACCACTTCCATATCATATGCTCACCTTTCATAGCCACAACTTTAAATGCGGTAAATTAGTAGGATTAGCTCCATGCTGCTCTGCTTAGCTGTGAACGAAGTTCCATGTGGTCGCTGTGAAGGTGAATACATGAATATAAGAAAAAAAAACAATGTGAATGTCATAATCATCATCAATTAACCATCATCCATTATCATCATCCATCTTCATCGTTCATCATTATCATCATCATCATCATCAATCATCATCCATGAGACAAATGTATAAGATTGGGAAAAAGTACCGTGTAACAATCCATTGTCCATATTGTCAGATTATATATATATCACCCCAGGGATTATTCCATGCTATCCCTCACCCAAGCCTGGTGTAATGCATGGATAGAAGAAAAAAAATACAGCATGGATGACCAAGCACTAGGAGCTGTAAGGTGACCGCTGTATCTGCTCTGGCCTGGGGTGATATATGGTCTGCCTATACAGACAATGGATTATTAGTAGTGTTGAGCATTCCGATACCGCAAGTATCGGGTATCGGCCGATACTTGCGGTATCGGAATTCCGATACCGAGATCCGATATTTTTGTGATATCGGGTATCGGTATCGGAAGTGTAAAATAAAGAATTAAAATAAAAAATATTGTTATATTCACCTCTCCGGCGGCCCCTGGACATCAGCGGGAGGATCCGGCGTCCGGCACGGCTTCTTTCTTCAAAATGCGCGCCTTTAGGACCTGTGGTATGACGTCCCGGCTTCTGATTGGTCGCGTGCCGCCCATGTGACCGCCACGCGACCAATCAGAAGCCGCGACGTCATTCCTCAGCTAAAGTCCTAGAATGAGCGCCTTTTAGGACCTGAGGAATGACGTCGCGGCTTCTGATTGGTCGCGTGGCGGTCACATGGGCGGCACGCGACCAATCAGAAGCCGGGACGTCATTCCACAGGTCCTAAAGGCGCGCATTTTGAAGAAAGAAGCCGTGCCGGACGCCGGATCCTCCCGCTGATGTCCAGGGGCCGCCGGAGAGGTGAATATAACAATATTTTTTATTTTAATTCTTTATTTTACACTTTAATATGGATCCCAGGGCCTGAAGGAGAGTTTCCTCTCCTTCAGACCCTGGGATCCATGAGGATACATTCCGATACTTGATGTCCCATTGACTTGTATTGGTATCGGATATCGGTATCGGCGATATCCGATATTTTTCGGGTATCGGCCGATACTATCCGATACCGATACTTTCAAGTATCGGACGGTATCGCTCAACACTAATTATTAGACAGTACTTTTTCCCAATCTTCTGGCTTATAGTTGTTGATGATATCCAAGAAGTATCATTTCTCCTTGTGGAGATTGACATGCTAAGCATGCCGAGATGGGGAGACAGTTGTTGATGATGACACTCACATACCATTGCTAGGAAATACATACCTTTGTTTAAGGGGGCTGATAATCTGAGAAGGCTGCAGTAATGCAATCAACCAATTTCAATGATAAGGCCAAGCTGTCGAGAATTCGGAAGCACTTATATCTTTGTTCACTCTAATATCACAGCACCAGAATAATGCCTTCAGTAGCAGTTCTCCCATGAGTTTCTTAACATTAAAACTGCAAGTCCTAGCAATATCTGCTCACTGTTTGATGCAGCAAGTCTCTAGACACACTGGGATCTTGCTTGGAGCTGCAGAGTTCAGATATCTGGAAATACATGGAGTGGAGGCAGAATCCTTCTCTGAGGAAGGCCATGCAGTGGTGGACATCTCCAGGATTGGCTGCAGCTGTTACATGCCCTTCTGAAAACCGGCAGAGGACCTGGACAGTGTTGGAGGAGGAGCAACAGATAATTGGCCAGAAAATACCTTAATTTATTATGTTTCAGCATTCTGAACATTTTTTTTTAAATAGATGTAATGAATGATGAGTCTGCAGAACTGCCTCTGCTTTTAATGTTTATATGGGTATTCATATTTTCCAGCAGATAATGATGTGAGGTGAGGAGAAGAACTTTACAATTGAATTTCAACACCAGTTCCTTTTATTCTTGTGAAATTGGTCACAGCCAGAAGAGTTTGGGAGACATTTTCTCACCTCTCTTCATTGAGAACACATGTTTACTTTGCTGAGTGAGATGCCTGTCAACCAAACAAGCATTCGGTGGACAGCTATCTGATGTGTTTGCCAGCTTTATGCCTTTACATTCTTGACTCAATGTGGTGCTATGGAGGTGGCACACAGACTCCATTCAGCTCTATAGTATGGAATTGTAAGGACATCGTATGACAGACAATGTATAAGTGTCATGCACAAAGCATTGCGGTATGTATGAGGTCAAAGACAGAAATGGGTTTGTGGTTTTATAGAAAAGAATTGATGAAGATTGAACAGGAGTTCAGTGAACTATGCTATTTTTAAGCCTTGTATTACCTATATTGGAACCAGCATAACTTACACGTGTTCTTCCATTTCTGCAGTCGCATCCCATGGTCAGCACTTAGACGGTGGTAGGTGGAATTTATCACATTCCAATTTTGGAACATGACCTCAGAACTGACACAAGTCTCCTGACTTAAACATGTCAGTTTAATTTATCCTTGTGAAGCTGTAGACTTTGGGTTAGGAGACCCTCAGTCAGTTTGGAAATCATAGAGTTGGAAGGGACCTCCAGGGTCATCGTGTCCAACCCCCTGCTCAATGCAGGATTCACTAAACCATCTTAGACAGATGTCTGTCCAGCCTCTGTTTGAAGACTTCCATTGACGGAGAACTCGCCACCTCTAGGGGCAGCCTGTTTTACTCATTGATCACCCTCACTGTGAAAAAGTTTTTTTCTAATATCTAATCTGTATATTCTCCGATTCAGTTTCATTACATTGCTTCTAGTCTATCTTTCTTCAAATGAAAAGAAAGCTGATACCTCCACTACGTGTGTAGATAGTCCATACTCAAACTTAAAATATAAATGTCTGAATTCGAACATTCTCATCTCAACCATGAGTGGATGTGATCGGAATAGTAAGAGTTAAGAGTTCCGGGAAATCAGATGTTGGAATTAGTTTTAAAGTCAATACAAACATGTTTGTTCTATGCTCGTGAGATATTAATTAGCTTTCTCAGTTTAATTTCTAATGATAAAGACAAAAATAATGATTTTACTGTATGCCAGGTGTTGATTATTCTTTTCTCACAGCAAGACCCTTCAAGATGTTTTATCACAGAATGGAGCAGTGCTTCTTTTGTTTTTTCTTTCATTGCCTTTTCAGGAAGCACATAGTATTAGTTGTGCCTCAGGGGAATATGGCGAATAATTTATATTAATAATTACTTGCAGTTCTCTATATTATATAATGCATGAAAAATATGTGTTTATTTACTTTCTATTAAATGCAGAAGTAAAATTAATGCTTCAAAAATACGTAACAATTTATATAACTGTAAAATGCCAAAAAGTAAATTGAAGACATACGTTTCCTATATTATTGGGGCACTAACCCAAAAAACCTTACTAATGCCTTCATTGCTTATTATTAATGCCCTCATTTCTTACTTATTAGGGCATTTATTTCTGACAACCTATACAGTTCTGTGGCGCCCCAGGGTCCTGGTGGACGCAGTGGTATTGCTTTCCTCTTGGGGAGAGTGATGTTACGTTTGGTTTTAGGAAGTTTCGCCCCCAGCAGTTCGCCCCCAGCAGTTCGCCCCCAGCAGTTCGCCCCCAGCAGTTCGCCCCCAGCAGTTCGACCCAGGTACACTTCGCCCCCGAACATTTCGCCCCCAGCATTTCGCCCCCAGGATGTTTCGCCCCCGCACATTTCGCCCCCGCACATTTCGCCCCCAGCAGTTCGCCCCCGGATGTTTCGCCCCCGGATGTTTCGCCCCCAGCAGTTCGCCCCCGCACAATTCACCCCCAGCAGTTCGCCCCCGGATGTTTCGCACCCGGATGTTTCGCCCCCGGATGTTTCGCCCCCAGCAGTTCGCCCCCGGATGTTTCGCCCCCAGCAGTTCGCCCCCGGATGTTTCGCCTCCGGATGTTTTGCCCCCGGATGTTTCACCCCCAGCAGTTCGCCCCCGCACATTTCGCCCCCAGCAGTTCGCCCCCGGATGTTTCGCCCCCAGCAGTTCGCCCCCGGATGTTTCGCCCCCAGCAGTTCGCCCCCGGATGTTTCGCCCCCAGCAGTTCGCCCCCGGATGTTTCGCCCCCAGCAGTTCGCCCCCGGATGTTTTGCCCCCGGATGTTTCGCCCCTGGATGTTTCGCGCCCAGCAGTTTGCCCCCGGATGTTTCACCCCCAGCTTTTTGCCCCCCAGATGTTTTGGCCCCAAATTAGGCAGGGAATTTTGGCCTTGTGTTTTAGCCCTAAGATCTCTTTCACAGTAGCCACTTTCCCAAGTGCTAAGCACTGGAAAATCGCTAAGAAGATTGCCAATTTTGAATATACTAGATGGTGGCCCGATTCTAACGTATTGGGTATTCTAGAAGGCGCAGCCACGTGGTATGTTGCACAGGTTATGTAGTATATTGGACAGTCCACGTAGTACATTGCACAGGCCATGTAGTATATTGGACAGCCGAAGTAGTATTTTGGACAGCGCATGTAAATTGCACAGTCCACGTAGTAAATTGCACAGCACATGTTGTATATTGGCCAGCCGACATAGTATATTGCACTTGTCACGTAGTATATTGCACTGCCCACGTAGTCTAGGAATGTGGGCACTAAATTCGTGTTAAAAAAAATAATAATAAAGATATACTCACCTCAGCCACGGGCCCTGAAGTCCTCGTGCCTCTCTGCAGTGCTGGCAGTGGCTTCCGGTCTGAGCATAGGACCTGCGATGATGTTGCGGTCACATGACCGTGACATCATCGCAGGTCCTGGACGCATAGCATCGTTCGGACCGGAAGGCACGGCGTGCACTGGAGAGAGGCGCGGAGGACAGCGCGACATCGGAGGGGGTGAGAATAACTTTTTTTAATTTTTTTGAATTTTTAACATTACATCTTTTCACTATTGATGCTGCATAGGCACGATCAATAGTGAAAAGTTGGTCACACAGGGTTAATAGCAGCATTAACGGAGTGCGGTACACTGCGATCCATTAACGCTGGCATTAACCAGTGAAGCAGCGGCCATTTTTCTGGCAGCCTGTGACCGTCGCTGATTGGTCGTGGCAATGGTCGTGGGCATTTTGCCACGACCAATCAGCGACTTGACAGACAGACAGACGCCGCGACAAATGAATATACGAATAAAACGATACAGACAGAAAGACGAAAGTGACCCTTAGACAATTATATAGTAAATAAGTCAATGGCTGGAAAAGCGAGGTGTTGTTTCGGCCAGCTCTTTTTATTTTTTTACAGGAGCTATTTTTGAGCACTTAGCATTCATCAATAGCCTGTATCTTATGGGTCATTACCGAGAGCGCTCACAAAAGCGCTCTGAAAAATGCCAGTAAAGCACGTACTTTGGAGTTCTAAAACAGTGGCAGCATAAGGGTGCTTTTACACTTCCGCTACATATGCACTACAGGCCGCCCGTTCGCTTCTGTGATGCCGCATTCCGCTAACCTGCAGTGGAGCGAAAAGAAGAAAAAGCTCTTCTTTTTATTCTGACACTGATAGCGGAATGCGGCATTATGAAAGCGAACGGGCGGCTGCAGATCGCGGAACCGAGCCGTTCACTTCTATGGGCAATGCGAGCGGAATGCCAACATTCTGCCAGCATTGCCCTGGGGTCAGCTGGATGTCAGATCCAGAGCGGATTGACCTCTGGCGGCCACAAACACAAGTGTGAAACCACTCTAAAATTACAGTGTGCAAGAGGCCTAAAATCTAAACAATTTTGAACTTTTACCTGACCCAGCACTGACCTGCTTTGTTGCAAGTTGACCCAGCACTGACCTGCTTTGTTGCAAGTTGACCCAGCACTGACCTGCTTTGTTGCAAGTTTTGTTGCAGATGTAACAAGTAGCAGGTCACATGTCCTGCAAGTTACATTAGACTAGCTTTTATTCCACCTGTACATCAGAATATAGCAGTGTCTGAAATCTCCACAAAGAGAGAAGTGTACTGCCACAAAAAATCAGTCAGCTTCCACAGCAATTCACTTTCTACAACTATGAATTTAGTTCTGTCCAAACGTGGAAGGAGGAAGTTGGTCCATGAGAATCACATTTACTTATTTTCCAAACGAACCACTGATGATGTCCATTCCATCTGGGTATGTGAAAAACGGTCGACTTGCAAGGGACGTGTTTGGACCAATGAAGAATCTGGCAAAGTTGTGAAAGTAGTCAATCTTCACAGTCACGCAGCACAAGCTGCAAGACCTGAAGCAATCCGACTTGTTAATGAGGCAGTCGCCAGGGCAAGGACAACACAGGAGACACCACAACAGATTCTCACAGACGTCGTTTCAGGAGCAGCACTTCTCCCAAGGAAAGCATCACTGAAGAGGACAATACGATTAGCAAGGCAACTTGGCAATATCCCAAGGTTACCTCAAACCCTTGATCAACTTGTTATCCCCCTGGAGTTCCAGGAGATCAGTATTGATGGTGTCCAGCAGCAGTTCCTTCTGCATGACTCTGGTAAGCTACTTAACCATTTAACATTGTATTAAAACAATTCCATTATGCATAATTATTGCAAAGTTTATTTTGCACAAATGTGAAAAATGCTTGACTGTAAGGTGCTGATATAAAATACTATGTGATTTTTGCCTTCAAGGGAAACTTTGAGGGTAATATAATGTAGTGAGGCCTACTGATTCCAACTAGTGTTGGCCGATCACTGGACAGATAGGATCAGATCGGGCTGATTAGAGTTGAGCGAAACGGGTCGAAAATATTCAAAAGTCGCCGACTTTTGGCAAGGTCGGGTTTCATGAAACCCGACCAGACCCCTATGTGGGGTCGGCCATGAAGTCGGCGATCTTTTGAATCTAGAATCGGAATTCCGATACCGATTTCCGATATGTTTAAGATATCGGGAACTGGTATCGGAATTCAGATTTAAGTGTAAAATAAAGAATTAAAATAAAAAATATCGCAATACTTACCCTCTGACGCGCCCTGGTACCAACCGGGAACCTTCCTTCCTTAGAATCAGCCTTCCAGGACCTTGCGGTGACGTCGCGGTGACGTCGCGGCTTGTGATTGGCCGCGCGGCCGCCCATGTGACCGCTCGCGCGACCAATCACAAGCCGCGACGTCACCGCGACGTCACCGAAGGTCCTGGAAGGGCTGATTCTTAGGAAGGAAGGCTGCCGGAAAGAAGCAGGGTGCGTCCGAGGGTGAGTATATACCTAATAGGAATATACTCACCCTCGGACGCGCCCTGCTTCTTTCCGGCAGCCTTCCTTCCTAAGAATCAGCCCTTCCAGGACCTTCGGTGACGTCGCGGTGACGTCGGGGCTTGTGATTGGTCGCGCGAGCGGTCACATGGGCGGCCGCGCGGCCAATCACAAGCCGCGACGTCACCGCGACGTCACCGCAAGGTCCTGGAAGGCTGATTCTAAGGAAGGAAGGTTCCCGGTTGGTACCAGGGCGCGTCAGAGGGTAAGTATTGCGATATTTTTTATTTTAATTCTTTATTTTACACTAAAATATGGATCGCAGGGCCTGAAGGAGAGTTTCCGCTCCTTCAGACCCTGGGAACCATGGAAACCCAATGCACTGCATTGGGTTTCGAGTTTCGGCCGACCCCGACCCCGACTTTTTTATAGAATCGGCCAATTTCACTCGACCCGACTTTTGAAAAAGTCGGGTTTCGTGAAACCTGACCCGATCCTATAAAAGTAAAGGTCGCTCAACCCTAGGGCTGATCATACCAAAACATTGGAAATTAATTCTCCAGAGCTATATATATATATATATATATATATATATATATATATATATATATACGCACACTGTTCGGGCATGTATGCCCGGACAGTGTTTTCAGATTACGGAGGATTCCGATTTCTAATTCTGATCATCATCATGATCTGGCTACAAATCGGATCGTAATTTAAAATAACGATCAGCCTGAAAATCGTAATAAATTACGATCTTCAGTGATCGGATCGGCCAGCACTAATTCCAAATATGCAGCATTGTACTGGCCATACCTGTCCTGGATGCTGCCCCGGAGTTCAGCCTCACCTGTCTGGGGCATGCACGGGCTGAACTGCCATCGCCGGCTGATTCCTCGGCTCTCGTAGTTCAGTCCTGCAGATCTGTGGACAGGTCGGGCTGAACTCCGGAGCTCAGGTGAGAGATACGCCATGATTTGCAGAGGCATTTTGCCTGCTGCTTGCAAGCACTTTTTAAGCGCTTTGGCAAAACGCTTCTGCAAATAGGGGACGTGGCCGAGCTCTGCTATGGGCGTGGCCATGCCTTGCTATTGCCTAAACTGAGCGTTTTTTCCAGTGGTTTGCAAGCATTTTTCAGGAGGTTTCCTGTTATGAGAGGCAATTCAGTATCACAATGGACATGGAGGTCAGAGCACATACAGTGATCTGACAATAACCCAAAATAATAGAACGAGCTCTGAGACGTGGGAACTCTGCAGACCGCAATCCCTGATCCTCTCCAAACACAACTAGAGGCAGCCGTGGATTGCGCCTAACGCTACCTATGCAACTCGGCACAGCCTGAGAAACTAACTAGCCTGAAGATAGAAAAAATAAGCCTACCTTGCCTCAGAGAAATACCCCAAAGGAAAAGGCAGCCCCCCACATAATGACTGTGAGTAAGATGAAAAGACAAACGTAGGGATGAAATAGATTCAGCAAAGTGAGGCCCGATATTCTAGACAGAACGAGGATAGGAAAGATAACTTTGCGGTCTACACAAAACCCTAAAGAAAACCATGCAAAGGGGCAAAAAGACCCTCCGTACCGAACTAACGGCACGGAGGTACACCCTTTGCGTCCCAGAGCTTCCAGCAAAACAAATAGACAAGCTGGACAGAAAAAATAGCAACAAATAGCAAAGAAGCACTTAGCTATGCAGAGCAGCAGGCCACAGGAATGATCCAGAGAAACAAAAGTCCAACACTGGAACATTGACAGGAAGCATGAATCAAAGCATTAGGTGGGGTTAAGTAGAGAAGCACCTAACGACCTCACCAGATCACCTGAGGGAGGAAACTCAGAAGCAGCAGTACCAGTTTCCTCCACAAATGGAAGCTCCCAGAGAGAATCAGCCGAAGTACCACTTGTGACCACAGGAGGGAGCTCTGCCACAGAATTCACAACAGTTTCCCTCTTGCCCATTCCCTTGAATTGGCAAGTTAAGCACGGGATCCGCCGGAAAATAGCTTTAAAGCTATTTTCCGTTGGGGCGTTTTCTGGCCCCAGCCGGAATCTGCCCGTAACCCGCACCATAGACATGAAAGGGCAGGTTTCTTTCAGGAAACACAGCACGGAATACGCCTGTAAATCCAGCTTGTCTGGATAAAGCCTGAGGCCTCGTGCCCACTGATGGAAGGGGATTGCGGAGCGGCATCTCCACAGCGGCTGTAATTGCGATAGCAACTGCAGATCCCACAGGAATCTATTTG
This sequence comes from Ranitomeya imitator, assembly GCF_032444005.1. Lineage (NCBI taxonomy): Eukaryota > Metazoa > Chordata > Amphibia > Anura > Dendrobatidae > Ranitomeya > Ranitomeya imitator. The sequence continues at coordinate 516,851,309 of NC_091287.1, forward strand.
TGCCTGCAATTGTGGCCACTATTGTGGTACCCTAATTCTGTATCAAAATCTTCACTTAACTCTATGGATTTAGGTGCAGGTTTTAGTGCAGGATTTCAGCCTCTTATCTAAATGGCTGAAATTTTCTTTGTATAATGGCAGCATACATTGACATGCTGCACTGCATGTTTTTTTTTGTAAACAAAATTTTTTCATCAGCATGTGGATGGGATTTACACATTAATGCTGCATATGACCCCAGCCTAATGGACCATTCAGTTATGCCTTAGGCCAAAAGCACACTGGTGATTTTACTGGCGTTTTTTGCATCCTGCACAATCCTCTCAATGAGACAGCATAGTCACGAACATCTGCCCTGCCCACCCGACGACTAGCGCGCCCATCCGCTTGAATGGAACACCTCATTCAGGCGGGCGGCCCTCCCAGTCGTTCATTCAGACGTCTAGCCGCACGCCGCATCTGGATGCGGCTGTCAACTAGACAGCTGTTCAGCATGGCGGCGATCGGCCGTGCTGAACGGCCGTCTAGTTGAAGGGTCTAAAGGTACCCTAAAAATGTGACCTATTTCAAGTTTGGAAGTAATTTTAATTTTAAACAAAAATATATCATTTTCCACTGGGACAATATATGTTGTAAAAAACTATTGGTTGGCCCCTTCACACTGGATTTTGCTTCAGTTTTTTTATTATGAAATCCGAAAATCTGGAGCAAAATGTCAGTTTTTAATGTGAGATATGAACAGAGGCTTCTGATTAGGATATTTTTTTTTGTGAATTTATCCCAAAATTCTCTGTCTGCTGCTTGTTACACTTTTTCTGTTATTTCCTCTACTAATACTTTCATTTTAAATTAGTAAATGGACACAGCCGTATGTTGATATTTGGAACAAGAGACAATCTCCATCTACTGGCACAAAGTAAAGAGTGGTTTGCTGATGGCATATTTTTCACTACACCAGCCTTGTTTAAGCAACTTTACACAATCCATGTAGTCCACAGCGGCCTTGTTGTTCCGCTAGTGTACACCTTGCTGACAGACAAGAGCCGTTCTACATACCAGAGGTTGCTGCAAGAGCTGAAGAACTTGCAGCCTGGACTGCAGCCAGACAACCTGATGTTGGATTTTGAACTAGCTGCAATACAGGCATTTGAAAGTGAGTTCCCCAACCTTGTGAAGACCGGTTGCTTTTTCCACTTATCACAGTCGGTTTGGCGTAAAGTTCAAAATGAAGGACTCAAGATGCAATACCAAGGTGACCATGAATTTGCCCGTTGGATACGCATGATACCTGGCCTGGCCTTTCTACCACCACAGAATGTTGTGCAATCATTTGAAGAGTTGGTGGAAGATCCTGACTTTCCACAAGAAGCAATACCTATTGCTAACTATTTTGAAGACAGCTATATCGGTCGAATGAATCGCAGAGGACGTCAAGCACCTTTGTTTCCAATTCAATTCTGGAATGTGTATGAGCGAACATTGAATGATCAACAGCGAACAAATAATGATGTCGAAGGATGGCACCGTAGCTTTCGAGAAACATGTGGTACTCTTTTCCAAAATATATACCGGTTCATTAACTGTGTGAAACATCAGCAAGAGCTCCATAGTTTTGAAATTATTCAGATAATAGCAGGAAATCCCATTGCTGCAAGAAACAAAAAGTATGCTGCAATTTCAGCAAGGGTTAAACGTATCGTGCAAGATTTCAATAATAGAAGCTTGATGGATTATCTGAGAGGCATTGCCTACAGCTTTGAATTTTAGTTCATGGTCACATATTGTATGTTTTGAGAGCAGTGTTCTTAGCTGTAAAATAATTCAAGCATTATAACCTGTAATTTGTATTTTCTCTTTTTCTCTAATCCTTCCCCTCTATACCTTTTTATGTTTCTTGTTTAAACAGTTTTTATACATACAGTTAAAGCATAACTCTACAAAAAATATGTTATGTTATAGTACCTGTGCCCATGATATTCATTTCCAAAAGGAGACCTTCCAGCAGCTTCACTTCTGTGTGAAAAGTCTCATCCAAGTTAAAGCTCCATGTGCTGCAGGATTTCAGTGGTTGCTAAGGAGGTTTTTTCTCCTTAGTAGCAGTACTTGTGGATGGATTCTAGAGGGTGTGGCTGCACAGGAGCATGCAACTAACAATATATTCCCTATGATGTATAAAGGGCTGCTGGTTTAAAGCCCACTGCAAAGCCCCCCTATGTGTTCCATCCTGTAATGGCTTTACACAGGCAGGGGGAGCCCTCCTCTTGTCCAGGAAAGAGCACATGAGCGGAGGGTGAAAGGGAGCTTTGCATAGGGCTGTGAACAAGCAGCCCTGAATGTATCATAGGGAGCCAGGATCCGTTCTGCTACCAAGGGGGCACGACCTCCTTAGTAACCAAAGAAATCCTACTATTTTCCTGTCTGTTTGTAAAATATCTCATCTAGAAAACAAAGTTTTAAAATAAAAAAACTAATTTGATCAGAATTATATATCTTAGACTCATATGGTGTATTATTAGTGATAAGCAAACCTGCCAATGTTCCGTTCAGGCAGGTCTTTCCCGGATGCGAAAGATCCAGGAGCAAATTGCTAGAGGCAAAACATCCAGGGATGAACTGCTGGGTGTGAAACATCCGTGGGCGAACTGCTGGGGGCAAAACATCCGGGGGCGAACTGCTGGGGGGAAACATCCGGGGGCAAACTGCTTGGGGACGAATCATCTGGAGTTGAAACATCCAGGGGCGAACTACTGGGGGCGAAACATCCGGGGGCGAAACATCCGGGGGCGAACTGCTGGGGGCGAAACATCCGGGGGCGAACTGCTGGGGGCGAAACATCCGGGGGCGTACTGCTGGGGGCGAAACATCCGGGGGCGAACTGCTGGGGGCGAAATGTGCGGGGGCGAACTGCTGGGGGCGAAACATCCGGGGGCGAAACATCCGGAGGTGAAACATCCGGGGGCGAACTGCTGGGGGCGAAACATCCGGGGGCGAACTGCTGGGGGTGAAACATCCGGGGGCGAAACATCCGGGGGCGAAACATCCGGGGGCGAACTGCTGGGGGCGAAATGTGCGGGGGCGAAATGTGCGGGGGCGAAACATCCTGGGGGCGAAATGTTCGGGGGCGAAGTATACCTGGGGGCGAACTGCTGGGGGCGAACTGCTGGGGGCGAAGTATACCTGGGGGCGAACTGCTGGGGGCGAAACTTCCAACTCCCGTTACGTTTGGAGGCAAGAAAGGATAACTGCATCCAGGTATCACAAACATGCAATGCATTTCATACTCCAGTCCACAAGGGGTAGCTTCTGCTCTTATTTATTAGGTCACTCCCTATATATATATATATATATATATATATATATAACTAGTAGTCTGTAGGGAAAGATAGTTAGTTGCTGGCTGAGCTCAGCTCAGTTAGTTCCAGACCGGAGTCAGAGGAGGACAGAAGGTTAACGGAGCTGTGCATGCCCTCAGAGCTGCAGCTCCCAGAAAGAGACATTGAAAGGCAGAATTGCATTGCAGCGAGCATGAAGGAAATTGAAGCAAAGGAGAGGATACGAGAAGGGGAACATCCCCAATCAGGCTGCCTCCTTCTGAGGCGCAGAATCCTCGTAGCTGGAACATCGAGGGAGTAAGGACCTCTACGATTTATTTCAAAGACCGGCAGGACAGCTAATTGCAGGTTACCTGTTCACACCTACACCCAGGAGGCACGGTGACACCTACAGAGCCGGGTTATCTAAGAGACCCTATAAACAGGCTCAAGTCACCAGTCATACGGGTTCTGTCCTATCCTAAATGGGGGACAGAGAGAGCACATCTGTGAGACCCTTATGTGAAGCCATAGGCAGTAAGGGACTACACCACCGCAGCACAAGGAAAGGCTACTGATTTCCACCTGGACAAGGGAACTCTGGACTTGCCTCCAAACCGGCCGGACTCTGCCTGCCCTGTGATTTGGTGCCCTGGACTGTGGATGCTGAAGTCTTCAGTAAAGGTAAAGAGACAGCAACCTTGTGTTCTCGTTCTTCTCTGCATCTCTCACCATACCACCATCTACACACTGGGAAGCCCTGGGGACATACTTCACATGTGGGAAGGTATACTATCTAGCTGCCATAACATCACCCATGTGGACCCCTTAAAGCAGTGTCAGTCACCCTGACCAAAAACCACAGGTGGCGTCACAAACATAAACTTTATCCCGTTAAAGACCTTTCCCTCTTATACGGATGTCCCAGCGCCATGGACTGGGTCAGCCACCATGACATCCCCCAGTGAACATCGGACCCGTTACTGAGTACCCAATGGATCCACTAAACACCATAAATCGGGTCATGTGCACCTAATGACTGTGCCAGAACTGTGCCTTAACCGTATTTTATTGTGGGACTGTTCACTGCAAAAGACCGCCAAAAATTGCTGCCAAAACCGCCGCCATTGCAATGCTGCCAGGAACACCAGAAAAGACTAGTGCGCCATCGTGGGCGGGAACTAACTGAGAAGTGCAAAAAATAATGGCCACCTAGTCCAAGTATCTCTGTACCCTGAGGATGTGTCCATCAGCAGCAGAGATCCGCCCCTGATCCTAAATGGCGGGAGGAGACCAAGAAGAAGAAACCGCCCCCGAAGGAGAGAGCGGGAAAGAGACCAGGATGGAGGGAGCAGTGTGGAGGATGCCATGGCCAGCAGCCTGGAACCAGAGCGTGGGGTGGAAGCAGAGGACTCCCCCAGCCACCTGGAAAGGAGCCACGGCCAGATCCCATCAGTTGGCCCTGAATTCCTGCAGTCCGGAGTGGAAGCCTTTGACACCTCCCTTTAAAGACCTTTTCCTTTTGTACGAACGTCCCAGGGCCATGAACTGGGTCAGCCACATTGACATCCCCCAGTGAACATCGGACCCCGTATCAAGTACCCCAAGGCACTTGGGGGTGATCCAGTTGCTGTGCACAAGAAAAAATGGGGTGCTCAGAAAAGCAACTGTTTCCATCCTATAGCATTGAGAACCCACATTGTCAAATTTTTGCAAGTAATGTACAATTGGGCAAGAGTTATCCCAATTGAATGCTGGAAAAGATTAAATGGAGGAATCTCCTGCCAGTCAATGAGGTTCTTGTTTAAAAATCCAGCATAACTAAAGCAGCCAATTTAGAAATGTGTTTGTTCCCCTATCCTATCTATGCATTGCTCTACAATTTGTGAAAGGGTTTCCTCCTTTTTAACTGATTGGCTAATTATTTGTGCTCGTTTTGCCCCCTACTACTTTGCAGGTGATATAGTTAAAGGGTTGTTTTAATTTCCTTTGTTAGTTAAAATTGTAAAGAGCTTGTAAAAACAAGTAATTTTGTACCCTATGGTACCGTATTTTGCCCGTCCTGGTTTACTTATCCCTTGCTATGTCCTGACTATTCATTCTGTCTAACTCCGTTTGTACTATTGTGCTGTCTTGTAATCTGACTCGGCTTTCCTGACCTCGCTCTCGCCACTAGGTGGCGTCTGTTCAGTTGCTCTGTGTGTGCAGTCTGGCTTCCCTACCAAGCTCCCCCTAGTGGAGGTTGCGCTGTACTGCACTGCAGCTGCATGACAATCGCCAGGTCACACCACTGGGAGCTGATCTTCATAGATACAGTAAGTTGCATACATACATAGTTATTAAGGTTGAAGGAAGACTTTAAGTCCATCTAGTTCAACCCATAGCCTAACCTAACATGCCCTAACATGTTGATCCAGAGGAAGGCAAAAAAAACCCATGTGGCAAAGAGTAAGCTCCACTTTGGGGAAAAAAAATTCCTTCCCGACTCCACATACGGCAATCAGACTAGTTCCCCGGATCAACGCCCTATCAAGGAATCTAGTATATATACCCTGTAACATTATACTTTTCCAGAAAGGTATCCAGTCCCCTCTTAAATTTAAGTAACGAATCACTCATTACAACATCATACGGCAGAGAGTTCCATAGTCTCACTGCTCTTACAGTAAAGAATCCGCGTCTGTTATTATGCCTAAACCTTCTTTCCTCCAAACGCAGAGGATGCCCCCTTGTCCCTGTCTCAGGTCTATGATTAAAAAGATCATCAGAAAGGTCTTTGTACTGTCCCCTCATATATTTATACATTAAAATAAGATCACCCCTTAGTCTTCGTTTTTCCAAACTAAATAGCCCCAAGTGTAATAACTTATCTTGGTATTGCAGACCCCCCAGTCCTCTAATATCCTTGGTCGCTCTTCTCTGCACCCGCTCTAGTTCAGCTATGTCTTTCTTATACACCGGAGACCAGAACTGTGCACAGTATTCTAAGTGTGGTCGAACTAGTGACTTGTATAGATGTAAAATTATGTTCTTCTCATGAGCATCTATGCCTCTTTTAATGCATCCCATTATTTTATTTGCCTTAGTAGCAGCTGCCTGACACTGGCCACTGAATATGAGTTTGTCATCCACCCATACACCCAGGTCTTTTTCATTGACGGTTTTGCCCAGAGTTTTAGAATTAAGCACATAGTTATACATCTTATTAAGTGATGTAGCTGCAGTGATGAAAACACAGCAGGAGCTCAGGGCAGTGAGCCAAGCTGTTTTTTTTTCATCCAGGTAACTGAAGGAGGCTGATGGCTTGTGTCTGGGAAGCTATGGCAGCTTGTGGCGCTGTCGTAGGGAGATAAGTTACGAAAGTTACAAGCACAAGAAAATTTAGAGTTGACAAAAGATAGAGATCCACATATGACTTTTCAAAACTTGCTTTACAAAACTTCAGTCCCAAAAAAGAGCACAAAGTACCTGTAGAATGTGTGATAAGTCCAAATTTTCAGGTTTTCATTACTGCCCTTGTCTATGTGTTTGAATTGTTCCCCAAAAATGCTCACAAGTCTCATCTCATTTTTTATTATTTTAATGGGGGACTCGTTATTTTTATTACTTCTGATAATCAAATTTAGTTTTGTCTTCTGTTGTAAAGACTGTGCAGCCCTAGAAATATTCCCTGTTTTTTTTATACTATTGTATGTGTGATATGTATACAACTCTTATTGACAACGGTGTCATTCTCACTGATATACAAGGATTGAACAATAGTTATTAAACCTACAGTATGTAGTGTAGCTTTGGAAATGTGTTTCCAAATATACTACCTCTTTAAAGACCATATTGTTTCAGGTCTGTCAACGTATTTGTGTATTGACTAACCCTTCACCATTTTATGTCTTTACACCCGGTGGTGCTATTTTTTTAAGACATCTTTGTAAACTACTCAAATGCCCATAGATAATCTCAGAGATTGATGCTTTTAATTACATTTCAATAATGGAAGTACACACTGTAGTTAAATGCTTCTATTGAAGTTCACCAAAATGTACTGCCAATTGTACTTAAGTGAAAGATATGTATCTTTAGAAGCAATCATATCCTGGATCCAGATTAGATTTCTAGTGTATTTTACTGAGTTAATGTCTTGATTTGGAAGAAGCCTTGGATGACATAATATATTGACCAAATATACATACTGAAGCTAGAAATGACCTTATTGCATTTCAAAAGGTAATAAAACAAGGGTTGTACTCAGATACTTCAAAGAAATTCATTATTTTTCGGGGTCTCTGCTCTAACTATTGCCACTGTCAATGTGCCAGTGGCAGCTAGTATTGTATGAGGAAGACATCAGTAGTTAGATCACTGGGGGTCTAGCTGCATGGACCACCAATGATCTCCAGAACAGTTCTGTGCAGAGCCCTATCTTTAGCATAGTGGAGGTTCTCAGTCATAGCCTCCACTCCATACAATGTCTATGCTACTGCTGTCGGAAGCCAAGTACACTGATCTGCTATTTCCAGTCATCCTGTTTGCAAAGAATGGAGTGGAGATCAATCATAAGCACCTTCACTCCATTCAAGATGAGGCTCTAAAGACTTCATTATCGGTGTTACAGAACACCGTTCTCAGGATCACTAGGTGTTCTATCAGCAAAAGGCCCAGTGATTAGCATACATGGATAAAGAAAAACTTATGATTTTGTGAAAACCCATTAATGTGGTAAATAGTAGAGAGTACCAAACAACAGTTAGTAAGAGCACCTGAGGAAGCAAGATGCATGAATTTTTTGAGTGGGAAGAGGTAAGGGAGGTTGGCCAGCTACTAGACCTTAGAAGAGATAAAATAGTTTAGCAGCAATTTTTCATTTTTTTCAAGGAAATTTCAAAATCCAATTTTTTACAAATCTGTTAAGTTTTAACCCTGCTGCGCTGTTCGCATTTGCTATACACTTGTACTGTTCCCGGGTCAATATGACCCGACCTATTAATTCTTGATTTTTAGCTACTCTAAGTGTTTTATTTGAATACTTTTTTCATTATTATACTGTATGTGAACATGGTTGATCATAAACAAATGAAAAATGTAAATTTAAACTTAATAATTTTTTTTTCATAAAAAGGTTACACAGGCTTTTAACAATTATCTTTGATTGTTGGCATTCTGCACACAAATAACAAAGAAGCTTTACATTACTATTACTAAGACATGAAATTTAACTTTTTGAAAACAATATTTATAAATCAACAAATGAAAAATCATAAAAACTTCAACCTTTTTAGAATGAAAAAAAGAAAAACTGAACATGTTCATGCGTTTTTACACTGAACACAATAATAAGACACATGTCCTTTACACAGATATTTTGAACATCCAGCACATGTCAGATTAGTCTTATTGTCACAGGAAGATGGACAGAAGCTACATCTCTTCCTTTTTTTACTGGTAGCTGTGCTGCTGGTAGCTGTGATGGTGGAGGCCGTGGATGTGGAGTCTCTTTTTTGAGCATGCTGAACACCTTTTTACAATGGCTGTTGCTCCTTCACTTCTGGGGGTCACTTTTCTGCTCTCAATATATGGCCTAACCAGGGATTTGCCCAATTCCTCAAGAAATAATCTTCTTTTATGCAGCTTATTCCAGTTCCAATCGGGGTCTATTTCTCTCCATAAGACAAATGCATTGTATGCATAAACGTCCAGTATGTTATAAAATAAAATCATTGGCCACCGATTGGTTTTGCGCTTGTTGATATTGCTTGGTCTAAAGTATCAACTGCTCCCTTTGTGGCATTATAATCCAAAATAATGTCAGGCTTTCTGTCTCCTCTATCACTTACAGCATTGTCATGGTGCATTGTGCTTATTAGAATTACCTAAGTTTGGAAAAGAAAAGAATAGTTGTAAAGATATGTATTCACAGCGTCAGTCAATAGACATTTTAGAAACATTTTTATCCAAGTTTTGAAAAAAAAAAATGCCTGTAAAGATGTGTATTCACAGTTCAGTGCTCTCTCTCTCACAGATTCCAGTGTCTCTTTCACAGGGCTTAGCTTCAGGGTGTAAGTCAAATGACTGGTGTCCAATTTGTGTCTTCTCTCACAAACTGAAAATGCATTTGACTAAATAAATACTTGATTACTGATGACAGTTAACCCTCCGTCACATACAACTGATCTGACAGGCGCTTCTCTTTTACTTTCATTTCTCCTTCCTGACCAGATTGTGAGGAAACCCCCTCCCTCCAGGTAGTCTCCTGTCTCTTGAAGGTCTGTGAAACCTGATATCACAGTTGGATTTCAGAGCTTCAGGGGAGAGGATATAGCTGCACAGATCTCTCAGGCTCATTCCATGTGAATACGTCACATTCAGTAAGGTTGGTATTTTATGTTTTTATTCATCACAATAGTTTATTTAGCTTGTTTTATGAATGTATAGCACAAAATGTGAGGATATTTCATAGAAATAAGGGAGATTTTATAAAAGAAAGTGTGCTGCTCAGGCATATACAGTAGTTCCCTAACATATTCCTTCTCTTGCTTCAGATTATCTGCTGAAATGGAGAGGAAAATGTACAATTTATCCAAACAACTTGATGTTGAGGAAGTAACAAACATGCTGTTAGATGATAGAGACCTCACACTGAATGAGGATTTAGGAGAGGAAAGTGAGATTGATTCTCATGATGAGGTGGAAGAATGTGTCCTGGATTCTGAAACAGAGCAAGATGGTGACAGTGGTGAGGATGAAGAAGTTGGATCATATTATATTGGAAAAGATAAAAATACTAAATGGAACAAGAAGCCATTCCAGAAAAAACGTAGGGAACCTTTAAACATTATTACTCACCTTCCTGCAGTAATAGGAACTGCACGTAATGCAAAAACTGCAGTTGAATGCTGGAACAGTATATTTACAGATGACATTCTGGACTCTATTGTCACATATACCAACCAATATATAGACATTATAAAGGACAAGTACATCTGCAACAGAACCATAAAGCCCACAGATGAAATAGAACTGCGTGCTTTTTTTTGATTACTGTACCTTGCAGGAGCTTATAGGGCAAATAGACAAAGTTTGGAGGAACTTTGGGGTAAAGATGGGGATGGAGTTGAAAAATTTAGCCTTGTTATGTCCATAAACAGATTCAAGATTCTAATTCGTTGCCTTCGGTTTGACGGCAGAACTACCCGAACCGAACGCAAAACACATGACCGACTTGATCCAATTCGTGATATATTTCAAAGATTTGTTGTAAACTGTAAACAAAGTTATTACCCTGGAGAGAATCTCACTATTGACGAAATGCTCCCTGGTTTTCGTGGTAGATGTGCCTTTCGTCAATATATTCCATCAAAGCCAAACAAATATGGAATAAAAATGTATGCCCTTGTTGATGCCAGTAATACCTACACTTACAACCTGGAAGTTTATGCAGGAAAACAACCAGAAGGTCCTTACTGTGTGAGCAACAAACCCATTGATGTTGTAAAATGACTGGCTGAACCCTTATTTGGATCGGGTCGCAATATTACAGCTGACAATTGGTTTACAAGGTGTGATCTGATTGATTATCTGAAAATTCAGAAGCTGTCATATGTGGGAACTGTAAGAAAAAACAAAAGGGAATTGCCGCCACAGTTTGTAAGTGTGAAAGAGAGACAACAGTACAGCAGTATGTTTGCATTCCATAATGGAAAGGCTTTAGTTTCCAAAAAAATCGTACTTCTTCTATCAACACTTCATGATGATGCTGCCATCGATCCTGGGACTGGGGCAGAAAAAAACCCAGAGATAATTACATTTTACAATGCCACCAAAGGGGGTGTGGATACAGCAGATCAGATGTGCTCCACTTTCAACGTCAGCAGAAACATCAAACGCTGGCCAATGGTCATATTTTTTGCTATGTTGAATTTGGGTGGTATAAATTCACAAGTAATTTATCTTGAAAACAAGCTTGAACCACTCCGTAGACGATTGTATCTGAAAAAATTGGCCCATGAACTAGTACTTGGAGAGCTACGCAGGAGAAGCGTGAAAACAATCGGTATCCCCTCTCACCTTCAAGTTCAGCTCAAAAGGTTCCGCCCAGAAGATGATGGTGAAAAGTCACCATCTGCACCACCTCACAAAAGAAGGAGATGCACCACCTGCCAAACGGAAAGCGGAACCAGAAGGCTTTCAAATTATGAATGTCTCAAATGTCATAAAGCAATTTGCCTGACACATGCAAAAATGGTGTGTAATTCTTGCTATTTGCTCTGCAAGTGTGACTTTTCTGGGGAAACCTCAGCATCTACTTCTGATTGAATATGTTTTTAACAGTACTTAAGGTACCTTAAAATTAAGTTTGTGTTCAAAAATTTTCTTTGTACATTTTTTTGAGAGAGTCGAACTGGGGACTATTTGGCGGGAGTTTTGAAAAGTTTGTATTTCATAGTTATTAGTTTTATGTTAAGTAAATGTTTTTTTTTGCAACTGATTATGTGTAGTCTCTTTTATTACATCCCTATGAAGGTCACTGATCACTTTTAGAGCACTGAAATTGCAAACATTAGATATTATAGGTATTTTTCCAGCAGGCGCCTGACAGGCACATTGTATGTGAACTCGTTAGTCCGAATATTGTATATGACGGTGAGTTAAACCCCCAGCCTTTGAATGATAGACAACCAGTCTCCTCTCTCACAAACAGCAAATGGATAATACTAGATAATAACTTGTTTACTGATAAGAACAGTGAAACCACCACCATTTTGAGATGAAGTACACATCACATAGCTTTTGCAGTTAGAAATAATCAGAGACCTGTAGAACAGTATAAAATGCTATCGGGTCATATTGACCCGAACAGTACAAGTGTAACAATCAGCATGTAGCAAAAAGTAAACAAAAAAAACAAAACAAAAAAAAAAATATATATATATAGAGAGCTCCACAAATGAGGAGAAGTCAAGATACCACTAGTTTCAAATCCTCATATAAAAAAATCTACAGGGTCTCAAAAATCATTTCATATTGACCCGAACAGTAAAGCAGGAACTTTTTAGAGCTTATACAGTGAAGGAAATACTGTATTTATTTGATCCCTTGCTGATTTTGTAAGTTTGCCCACTGATAAAGACATGAATTGTCTATAATTGTAAGGGTAGGTTAGTTTTAACATTGAGAGATAAAATATCAAAAATAAAATTCAGTTAATCATATTGTATAAATTACCGTATATACTCGAGTATAAGCCGAGATTTTCAGCCCAAATTTTTGGGCTAAAAGTGCCCTCCTCGGCTTATACTCGAGTCAAGGTGGGTGGCAGGGTCAGCGGGTGAGGGGGAGAGGGCGCTGAGGCATACTTACCTGCTTCCAGCGATCCTGATGCTCCCCGCCTGTCCCACGGTCTTCGGTGCTGCAGTTCTTCCACTGTTCAGCGGTCACGTGGGACCGCTCATTAGAGAAATGAATAAGCGGCTCCACCTCCCATAGGGGTGGAGCCGCCTATTCATTTCTCTAATCAGCGGTGCCGGTGACCGCTGATAGAGGAAGAGGCTGCGGCACCGAAGACCAGCTGTGCGGGGGAAGGAGCAGGACGCCGGGAGCAGGTAAGTATTACATATTCACCTATCCCCGTTCCACACGCCGGGCGCCGCTCCATCTTCCCGGCGTCTATCTGCACTGACTGTGCAGGTCAGAGGTCGCAATGACGCATATAGTGTGCGCGGCGCCCTCTGCCTGATCAGTCAGAGCAGAGAGACGCCAGGACCGGACGCCGGGAGCTGCAAGCAAGAGAGGTGAGTATGGCGTTTTTTTTTTTATTGCAGCAGCAGCAATGGCACAGCTTTCTATGGTACATCAATGGGGCAATAATGAACGGTGCAGAGCACTATATGAGGCACAGCTATGGGGCAATATGAACGGTGCAGAGCACTATATGGCAGAGCTATGGGGAAATATGAACGGTGCAGAGCACTATATGGCACAGCTATGGGGCAATATGAACGGTGCAGAGCACTATATGGCAGAGCTATGGGGCAATATGAACGGTGCAGAGCACTATATGGCAGAGCTATGGGGAAATATGAACGGTGCAGAGCACTATATGGGGCACAGCTATGGGACAATATGAACGGTGAGCACTATATGGCAGAGCTATGGGGCAATATGAACGGTGCAGAGCACTATATGGCAGAGCTATGGGGCAATATGAACGGTGCAGAGCACTATATGGCAGAGCTATGGGGCAATATGAACGGTGCAGAGCACTATATGGCACAGCTATGGGGAAATATGAACGGTGCAGAGCACTATATGGCAGAGCTATGGGGAAATATGAACGGTGCAGAGCACTATATGGCAGAGCTATGGGGAAATATGAACGGTGCAGAGCACTATATGGCAGAGCTATGGGGAAATATGAATGGTGCAGAGCACTATATGGCAGAGCTATGGGGAAATATGAACGGTGCAGAGCACTATATGGCACAGCTATGGGGAAATATGAATGGTGCAGAGCACTATATGGCACAGCTATGGAGAAATATGAACGGTGCAGAGCACTATATGGCAGAGCTATGGGGAAATATGAACGGTGCAGAGCACTATATGGCACAGCTATGGAGAAATATGAACGGTGCAGAGCACTATATGGCAGAGCTATGGGGAAATATGAACGGTGCAGAGCACTATATGGCACAGCTATGGAGAAATATGAACGGTGCAGAGCACTATATGGCAGAGCTATGGGGAAATATGAACGGTGCAGAGCACTATATGGCACAGCTATGGGGCAATAATGAACGGTGCAGAGCACTATATGGCACAGCTATGGGGCAATAATGAACATGCAGAGCACTATATGGCACAGCTATGGGGCAAGAATGATCTATTTTTATTTTTGAAATTCACTGGTAGCTGCTGCATTTCCACCCTAGGCTTATACTCGAGTCAATAAGTTTTCCCAGTTTTTTGTGGCAAAATTAGGGGGGTCGGCTTATACTCGGGTCAGCTTATACTCAAGTATATACGGTATATAAATCTATTTTCATTTTGCAGTGAGAAACAAGATTTTGATCCCCTGCCAACCAGTAAAAGTTCTAGCTCCTACAGACCAGTTAGATGCTCCTAATCAATCGTTAACTGCATTAAAGACAGCTGTCTTACTTAGTCACCTTTATAAAAGACTCCTGTCCACAGACTAAATTAATCAGTCAGTAAGTAATAGGAAGACATACAAAATTACTGTCAATCGACATCGATCTGGGGCACTATGCAAAATCTCACGTCGTGTGATATCCTTGATCATGAGGAAGATGAGGAAGGTGAGAGATCAGCCTATAACTACACAGGTGGGAACTTTTTAATGATCTTACGGCAGCCTAGAGCACAATCACCAAGAAAACTATTGCTAACACATTACGCCATAAAGGTTTAAAATCCTGTAGTGCCCTCATGGTCCCCCTGCTCAAGAAAGCACATGTACAGGCCCATCTGAAGTTTGCCAATGAACACCTTGATGATTCTGTGAGTGATTGGGAGAAGGTGCTGTGGTCAGATGAGACAAAAATTGAGATCTTTGGCATTAACTTAGCTCACAGTATTTAGAGGAAGAGAAATGCTGTCTATGACCCTAAGAACAACCTCCCCACTGTCAAGCATGGAGGTGGAAACATTGTTTTGGGGGTGTTTCTCTGCTAAGGGCACAGGACTACTTCACCGCATGAATGGGAGAATGGATGGAGCCATGCACTGTAAAATCCTGAGTGACAACCTCCTTCCCTCCACCAGGATATTAAAAATGAGTAGTGGCTTCCAGCAAGACAATGACCCAAAACATACAGCGAAGGCAACAAATGAGTGGCTCAAAAAGAAGCACATTAAGATCATGGAGTGGCCGAGCCAGTCTTAAAACCTTAATCCCATGGAAAACTTATGAAGTTCTGAGTTGCCAAGCAACAGTCTCAAATCATACTGATTTAGAGGTGATCTACAAAGAGGCATTGACCAAAATTCCTCCTGACCTGTGCAAACCTCATCAACAACTATAAAAACTGACTGACTGCTGTGCTTGCCAACAAGGGTTTTAAATCTTGTTTGCCAGAGGAATCAAATACGTATTTCTCACAGCAAAATACAAATATATTTACATAATTTATACTATGTGATTTTCTGGATTTTATTTTTGATATTTTATCTCACAATATTAAAATTAACCTACCCTTTAAAATTATAGACTGTTCATGTCTTTGTCAGTGGGAAAACTTACAAAATCAGTAACGGATCAAATAATTATTTCCTTCACTGTATATCGGAAACACCCCAAAAGTGATACCATTTTTAAAACTGCACCCCCCAAATTATTCAAAATTGCTGCAGGGAAATTTGTTAACTTTTAAGTGCTACACAGAAATTATAGCAAAGTGTAATGAAAAATGAAAAAAATCATTTTTTCCCACTAAAATATTGCCTTAGCTGTAAACATTTCATGTTTACAAGGGGTATTAGGAGAAATTGAACCCTAAAGTGTGTTACGCAATTTTTTCACAATGTGCTAATTTCCCATATGTGGTGAAAAACTCCTGTTTGAGCACATGGCTGGGCTCAGAAGAGAAGAAACACTGTTTAGTTTTTGCAGCGTAAATTTGGCTATAATAAGCTGCAGCCATCATGTCTCAAACGTAGACCACCTAAGGTACCAAATCAACAGAAACCCTCACAAGTGATCCCATTTTGTAAACTAAACCCCACAAAGAATTTATGGGGTGTATTAAGCATTTTGATCACACAGGTGATTCATAGAAATTTAAAACATTTGGGTGTGATAGTGAAAAATTAAGTTTTTTTTCCAGTAAAATGTTTTTAAATTTCTGGAAAATATTTCCAATTTTTTTCTAAAAATGTTTGTAATTTTCACAAGGTCTAATAGAAGAAAATGAACCGCATAAATTGTTAAGCAATTTTTCCCAAATGTTGAAATATTCAATATGAGGTTAAAACCTGCAGCTTAAGTTCATGACAGGTGCTGGAATAGAAAGAGCGCTATTTGACTTTTTTAATTAGTCTTACTGTGAGACATGAATATTTTTTACTTTGTCCACTGGTCTCATACACTGCAGTACTCGTGTACTGCAGTGTATGAGACCTGTCAGTTCTGCACTCAGCCTGTTAGACACTGCTTGTGGCATCCTGAGTTATCAGATGGGGTGCAATGGCAACTCTCGGCACCTGCAATTACGATCCTTGGGAGTCAATAGCATTCAAAGGAAAGTCTTCTTCTTTTAACCACTTTGATGATAAGGAAAGCAGTGAAAACGCATAGTAAAAGAACAGGAAGTATGAGTCTAAAACAACCCCAAAAGCTACTGTGAAAATTGCTAAATTACTAATTTGTTTTTTGAACAAAGCTCTTGTTAGCAAAAAGAATAACTTAGTTTGGAATTTAAAAGAAAAGTTTATTTATATATGAAAAAAAATCTTGTTAAAGCAATATTTCATATTCTGATTATGTGTTCTTTTAAGGATATAACGATTTCTTTTTTACAGATAAGAATTGTAAATTGGCATTATATCTTAGTACAATCCACTTGGCTGATATATCACAAACGTTACAAAACTTTATTAAAATTGTTTCATATTTTGTCAGTAAATTGCCATGGTAGTACGCAAAAATGTCCTAGTTCATGAAAGATTTTACACCAAAAAAGTTGCATTAAAGCTTTCAAAAGTAGCAAAATTTAGACACAACTCATAGTATGTTTCTGACTGTAGTAAGATTGACGAGGAGACATATCCTCTAGATTGACGAGGAGACATATACCTCACACTAATTCATGGAACAGGAATGTCTGACTCCCCCACACCCCGTCATCAAGACTGGCAAAGAAATTGATGGTATGATGAATTGGGGCTACGGCTTCTTAACTCCTTCATGACCCAGCCTACTTTGACCTTAAAGACCTGGCCGTTTTTTGTAATTCTGACCAGTGTCCCTTTATGAGGTAATAACTCAGGAACGCTTCAACGAATCCTAGCGGTTCTGAGATTGTTTTTTCGTGACATATTGGGCTTCATGCTAGTGGTAAATTTAGGTCGATAATTTTTGCGTTTATTTGTGAAAAAAAATGGAAATTTGGCTAAAACTTTGAAAATTTTGCAATTTTCAAATTTTGAATATTTATTCTGTTAAACGAGAGAGTTATGTGACACAAAATAGTTAATAAATAACATTACCCACATGTCTACTTTACATCAGCACAATTTTGGAACCCAATTATTTTTTTTTGCTAGGAAGTTATAAGGGTTAAAATTTGACCAGCGATTTCTCATTTTTACCCCAAAATCTACAAAACCATTTTCTTTAGGGACCACCTCACATTTGAAGTCAGTTTGAGGGGTCTAATGGCTGAAAATACCCAAAAGTGACAACATTCTAAAAACTGCACCCCTCAATGTACTCAAAACCACATTCATGAAGTTTATTAACCCTTCAGGTGCTTCACAGCAGCAGAAGCAACATGGAAGGAAAAAATGAACATTTTACTTTTTAGTCACAAAAATGATCTTTTAGCAACAATTTTTTTATTTTCCCAAGGGTAAAAAGAGAAACTGGACACTAACAGTTATTGTACAATTTGTCCTGAGTACACCGATACCCCATATGTGGGGGGAACCACTGTTTGGGCGCACGATAGGGCTCGGAAGGGAAGGAGCGCCATTTTACTTTTTCAATGAAAAATTGCCTCCAATCTTTAGCGGACACCATGTCGCGTTTGGAGAGCCCCTGTGTGCCTAAACATTGGAGCTTCCCCACATGTGACCACATTTTGGAAACTAGACCTCCCAAGGAACTAATCTAGATGTGCAGTGACCACTTTAAAACCTCAAGTGCTTCACAGAAGTTTATAACGCAGAGCCGTGAAAATAAAAAATCATTTTTCTTTCCTCAAAAATTATATTTTAGCCCACAATTTTTCATTTTCACCAGAGTAACAGGAGAAATTGGACCCGAAAAGTTGTTGTCCAGTTTGTCCTGAGTACGCTGATACCCCATATGTGGGGGGTAAACCACTGTTTGGGCACACGTCGGGGCTCGGAAGGGAAGAAGTGACTTTTGAAATGCAGACTTTGAAGAAATGGTCTGCGGGCGTCATGTTGCGTTTGCAGAGCCCCTGATGTGCCTAAACAGTAGAAACCCCCCACAAGTGACCCCACTTTGGAAACTAGACCCCCAAGGAACTTATCTAGATATGTGGTGAGCACTTTGAACCCCCAAGTGCTTCACAGAAGTTTACAACGCAGAGCCATGAAAATAAAAAATCATGTTTCATTCCTTAAAAATGATGTTTTAGCAATCAATGTTTTATTTTCACAAGGGTAACAGGTGAAATTGGACCCCAATAGTTGTTGCCGAGTTTGTCCTGAGTACACTGATACCCAATATGTGGGGGTAAACCACTGTTTGGGCACACATCGGGGCTCGGAAGGGAAGTAGTGACTTTTGAAATGCAGATTTTGATGGAATGGTCTGCGGGCATCACATTGCGTTTGCAGAGCCCCTGATGTGCCGAAACAGTGGAAACCCCCCACAAGTGAAACCACTTTGGAAACTAGACCCCCAAGGAACTTATCTAGATATGTGGTGAGCACTTTGAACCCCCAAGTGCTTCACAGAAGTTTACAATGCAGAGCCGTGAAAATAAAAAATCATGTTTCTTTCCTTAAAAATGATGTTTTAGCAAGCAATGTTTTATTTTCACAAGGGTAACAGGTGAAATTGGACCCCAATAGTTGTTGCCGAGTTTGTCCTGAGTACACTGATACCCAATATGTGGGGGTAAACCACTGTTTGGGCACACATCGGGGCTCGGAAGGGAAGTAGTGACTTTTGAAATGCAGACTTTGATGGAATGGTCTGCGGGCATCACATAGCGTTTGCAGAGCCCCTGATGTGCCTAAACAGTGGAAACCCCCCACAAGTGACCCCACTTTGGAAACTAGACCCCCAAGGAACTTATCTAGATATGTGGTGAGCACTTTGAACCCCCAAGTGCTTCACAGAAGTTTACAACGCAGAGCCGTGAAAATAAAAAATCATTTTTCTTTCCTCAAAAATTATGTTTAGCAAGCAATTTTTTATTTTCACAAGAGTAACAGGAGAAATTGGACCCCAATAATTGTTGCCCAGTTTATTTGGGTGCACGTCGGGGCTCGGAAGGGAGGGAGCACCATTTGACTTTTTCAATGCAAGATTGACTGGAATCAATGGTGGCGCCATGCTGCATTTGGAGACCCCTGATGTGCCGTAACAGTGGAAACCCCTCAATTCTAACTCCAACACTAACCCCAACACACCCCTAATCCTAATCCCAACTCTAGCCATAACCCTAATCACAACCCTAACCCCAACACACCCCTAACCACAACCCTAACCCCAACACACCCCTAACCCTAATCCTAACCCTAACGCTAATCCTAACCCTAATCCCAACCCTAACCCCAACACACCCCTAACCCTAACCATAACCCTAACCACAGCCTAATCTTAACCCTATTTCCCACCCTAGCCCTAATTCCAACCCTAACCCTAAGGCTATGTGCCCACGTTGCGGATTCGTGTGAGATTTTTCAGCACCATTTTTGAAAAATCCGCGGATAAAAGGCACTGCGTTTTACGTGCGGATTTACCGCGGATTTCCAGTGGTTTTTGCGCGGATTTCACCTGTGGATTCCTATTGAGGAACAGGTGTAAAATGCTGCGGAATCGCCACAAAGAATTGACATGCTGCGGAAAATACAACACAGCGTTTCCGCGCGGTATTTTCCGCACCATGGGCACAGCGGATTTGGTTTTCCATAGGTTTACATGGTACTGTAAACGTGATGGAAAACTGCTACGAATCCGCAGCGGCCAATCCGCACCGTGTGCACATAGCCTAATTCTAACCCTAACCCTAGTTCTAACCCTAATTCTAGCCGTAACCCTAACCCTAAGGCCAGGTTCACACTGCGCTAGCAGCAGCTTGTTCAGCACATACGCTAACGGGCTGCTGCTAGCGCAAGTGCCGACATTTGCATCGCGCTAGCACAGATAGAGCATCTGCTAGCTCTATCTGCGCTAGCAGTGATGGACCTGGAAACGCTGCAACCCGCGTCTCCGGGTCCGTCACTCAATGACGGCACATCCTTAGTGCCCGCCCATTGTGGGCATGTGCTAGTGATGCGTCCGACATCGCTGTCAATGGCGGCTGTAACGGACTACATTATGCCGCAGTGTAACGTAGTCCATCTAACGGACTGCTTAGACGCAGTGTGAACCAACCCTAACTCTAACCCTAGTGTGGCAAAGAAAAAAAATGTATTTATTTTATTATTGTCCCTACCTATGGGGGTGATAAAGGGGGGTTTATTTATTTTTTTTTTTTATTTTGATCCACAGCGATCAAAATGTACCTGTAATGAATCTGCTGGGTGGCAGATTCAGTGGGCGCACTGCGCATGCGCCCGCCATTTTGGAAGATGGCGGCGCCCATCGAACAGATGGACGGACACCGGGAGGGACACAGGTCGGAAAGTATGAGGGGAGTGATTGGACAATGGGGGGAGCGGACAGCGGGGGGAGCAGACAGGAGGACAGAGGGGAGCGGAGGACAGCATATGACAGGACGGAGGACCGGAGGGGAGGAGATCGGTGGCGGTGGGGGGGGGGGCAGATCACGATCTCCAGCCATGGCTGATGCTATTGCAGCATCGGCCATGGCTGGATGGTAATATTTCACCAATTTTCATTGGTGAAATATTACTATCGCTCTGATTGAAAGTGAAAGTGAAACGTCACTTTCAACAGCCAATCAGAGCGATCGTAGCCTAGCCACTGTGGGGGGGGCAAAGCCACCCCCCCCTGGGCTAAAGTACAACTCCCCCTGTCCCTTCAGGCCGGGTGAAATTACAGTTAACCCTTTCACCCGGCCTGCAGGAGCGCAATCCGACCCTGATGCATATGCTGCATCACAGGTCGGATTGGCAGAGGCTTTCATGACGCATACGGTGCGTCAAAGGCCGGGAAGTGGTTAAACATAAATATTTTTACATGAGATTATATAAAACATCCTTTTGTGTCTTTGTATCTTCTGAGGTTGTCCCTTAGAACCAACCTACACAGCATCCTCTACTGTCAGGGTTAGGGTTGAGCGACCTTGACCTTTTTAGAGTCGAGCCGTGTTTCGCGAAACCCGACTATCTTAGAAGTCGAGTCGAGTGGAATCGGCCGATTATCGCGAAAAGTCGGGTATCGCCCGAAACACAAAACCCAATGCAAGTCAATGGGGGAGCATAGTCGGCAGTGAGAGGAGGCCAGGAAAACACCTACACTGCCCATTTTAATGGCAAAAACATCCATTCTTGTTAAAGAAGCTTGTCAATCGTAATTTACCTTATAATAATTGGAAGGCATTTGAAATTGGGGGCAGTGGAGCAGGGAGAGGTAAGTATTTCAACTTTGCAAGTGCTGTGATCCTGAGCAAGCAGGGGGGGCCCACTCGTTGGCATTGGCACTGGCACAGGGCCCCTCAAAGTACAGCGGTGTGTTTGCACGGAAGGCGCCTCCCACCGGCAGCAACACTTTTGCGTACTATGAGAGGCCCTGTGCCAGTGACGTCGCCAACTAGTATTCCTCCCCCCACCTGATGAAGGAACCTGCACTTTCATCTGCACCTTCCTCTTTGTCCCCGTGTAAGTTGGTATGGTATGCGGGAAGAGGAACCTGACTTTCAGCAGGGTCACAATCTTGCTGTGTAGCGTGCACGGGGAATTTTGCGTTATGGGTCAATGTACCAGCAGACTCATCTATCACTGGCTGGGCAATGGGCAGGATGAGGAGGAAACACAGATATAGGCCCAAAGAATAAAGTTGGCTAAATGCAGTTCAAAATTGGTAACACAGGACTAACCAGGGGGCATTGCAGTGGAAGACAACTGGAATGAGAGGCTGACACAGAGAGTAGGCCCAAATCAGTAAGTAGTCGAAATGCAGTTCAAAATTGGCAACCGTAGTAAACAGGCGGCACAGCTTTGTTCAGTGGAGGAGAACAGCAAGGAGTGGCAGACACCGATAGTAGGCCCCAAACCAACTAGTACGCCAAATGCAGTTGTTCCATTTAACCACAATTTAATGAGAGCCTGAAGATAGAAGCTCAGGAAAGGCAACCTGGAGAACACCTTGGAGTGTAACACACCATCTCTCTACAGCCCATACCCAATTTGTAGGCCTAATGCAGCGTAGTTTCCAACAACTACTAAACGAGAGCATGAAGATCGAAGCAATGGAGAGGAAACCTGGGGAACACCTTGGAGTGGAACACACCATCTCTCTACACCCCATACCCAATTTGTAGGCCTAATGCAGTGTAGTTTCCAACAACTACTAAACGAGAGCCACAAGATCGAAGCTCAGGAAAGGCAACCTGGAGAACACCTTGGAGTGGAACACACCATCTCTCTACACCCCATACCCAATTTGTAGGCCTAATGCAGTGTAGTTTTCTACAACTACTAAACGAGAGTCGGAAGACCGAAGCAATGTGGACGAAACCTGGGGAACACCTTGGAGTGGAACACACCATCTCTCTACACCCCATACCCAATTTGTAGGCCTAATGCAGTGTAGTTTCCAACAACTACTAAACGAGAGCCAAAAGATCGAAGCTCAGGAAAGGCAACCTGGAGAACACCTTGGAGTGGAACACACGATCTCTCTACACCCCATACCCAATTTGTAGGCCTAATGCAGTGTAGTTTCCAACAACTACTAAACGAGAGCCAGAAGATCGAAGCTCAGGAAAGGCAACCTGGAGAACACCTTGGAGTGGAACACACCATCTCTCTACACCCCATACCCAATTTGTAGGCCTAATGCAGCATAGTTTCCAACAACTACTAAACGAGAGCCGGAAGATCGAAGCTCAGGAAAGGCAACCTGGAGAACACCTTGGAGTGGAACACACCATCTCTCTACACCCCATACCCAATTTGTAGGCCTAATGCAGTGTAGTTTCCAACAACTACTAAACGAGAGCATGAAGATCGAAGCATTGGCGAGGAAACCTGGGGAACACCTTGGAGTGGAACACACCATCTCTCTACACCCCATACCCAATTTGTAGGCCTAATGCAGCGTAGTTTCCAACAACTAGTAAACGAGAGCCGGAAGATCGAAGCTCAGGAAAGGCAACCTGGAGAACACCTTGGAGTGGAACACACCATCTCTCTACACCCCATACCCAATTTGTAGGCCTAATGCAGTGTAGTTTCCAACAACTACTAAACGAGAGCATGAAGATCGAAGCATTGGCGAGGAAACCTGGGGAACACCTTGGAGTGGAACACACCATCTCTCTACACCCCATACCCAATTTGTAGGCCTAATGCAGCGTAGTTTCCAACAACTACTAAACGAGAGCATGAAGATCGAAGCATTGGCGAGGAAACTTGGGGAACACCTTGGAGTGGAACACACCATCTCTCTACACCCCATACCCAATTTGTAGGCCTAATGCAGCATAGTTTCCAACAACTACTAAACGAGAGCCGGAAGATCGAAGCTCAGGAAAGGCAACCTGGAGAACACCTTGGAGTGGAACACACCATCTCTCTACACCCCATACCCAATTTGTAGGCCTAATGCAGCGTAGTTTCCAAGAACTACTAAACGAGAGCCGGAAGATCGAAGCTCAGGAAAGGCAACCTGGAGAACACCTTGGAGTGGAACACACCATCTCTCTACACCCCATACCCAATTTGTAGGCCTAATGCAGCATAGTTTCCAACAACTACTAAACGAGAGCCGGAAGAACGAAGCTCAGGAAAGGCAACCTGGAGAACACCTTGGAGTGGAACACACCATCTCTCTACACCCCATACCCAATTTGTAGGCCTAATGCAGTGTAGTTTCCAACAACTACTAAACGAGAGCATGAAGATCGAAGCATTGGCGAGGAAACCTGGGGAACACCTTGGAGTGGAACACACCATCTCTCTACACCCCATACCCAATTTGTAGGCCTAATGCAGCGTAGTTTCCAACAACTAGTAAACGAGAGTTGGAAGATCGAAGCTCAGGAAAGGCAACCTGGAGAACACCTTGGAGTGGAACACACCATCTCTCTACACCCCATACCCAATTTGTAGGCCTAATGCAGTGTAGTTTCCAACAACTACTAAACGAGAGCATGAAGATCAAAGCATTGGCGAGGAAACCTGGGGAACACCTTGGAGTGGAACACACCATCTCTCTACACCCCATACCCAATTTGTAGGCCTAATGCAGCGTAGTTTCCAACAACTACTAAACGAGAGCCGGAAGATCGAAGCTCAGGAAAGGCAACCTGGAGAACACCTTGGAGTGGAACACACCATCTCTCTACACCCCATACCCAATTTGTAGGCCTAATGCAGTGTAGTTTCCAAGAACTACTAAACGAGAGCATGAAGATCGAAGCATTGGCGAGG
Source organism: Ranitomeya imitator (assembly GCF_032444005.1). NCBI lineage: Eukaryota > Metazoa > Chordata > Amphibia > Anura > Dendrobatidae > Ranitomeya > Ranitomeya imitator. The sequence goes on from NC_091287.1 coordinate 516,876,112, forward strand.
AAACCTGGGGAACACCTTGGAGTGGAACACACCATCTCTCTACACCCCATACCCAATTTGTAGGCCTAATGCAGTGTAGTTTCCAACAACTACTAAACGAGAGCATGAAGATCGAAGCATTGGCGAGGAAACCTGGGGAACACCTTGGAGTGGAACACACCATCTCTCTACACCCCATACCCAATTTGTAGGCCTAATGCAGTGTAGTTTCCAAGAACTACTAAACGAGAGCCGGAAGATCGAAGCTCAGGAAAGGCAACCTGGAGAACACCTTGGAGTGGAACACACCATCTCTCTACACCCCATACCCAATTTGTAGGCCTAATGCAGCATAGTTTCCAACAACTACTAAACGAGAGCCGGAAGAACGAAGCTCAGGAAAGGCAACCTGGAGAACACCTTGGAGTGGAACACACCATCTCTATACACCCCATACCCAATTTGTAGGCCTAATGCAGCGTAGTTTCCAACAACTACTAAACGAGAGCCGGAAGATCAAAAATCAGGAAAGGCAACCTGGAGAACACCTTGGAGTGGAACACACCATCTCTCTACACCCCATACCCAATTTGTAGGCCTAATGCAGTGTAGTTTCCAACAACTACTAAAAGAGAGCATGAAGATCGAAGCATTGGCGAGGAAACCTGGGGAACACCTTGGAGTGGAACACACCATGTCTCTACACCCCATACCCAATTTGTAGGCCTAATGCAGCGTAGTTTCCAACAACTACTAAACGAGAGCCGGAGGATCGAAGCTCAGGAAAGGCAACCTGGAGAACACCTTGGAGTGGAACACACCATCTCTCTACACCCCATACCCAATTTGTAGGCCTAATGCAGTGTAGTTTCCAAGAACTACTAAACGAGAGCATGAAGATCGAAGCATTGGCGAGGAAACCTGGGGAACACCTTGGAGTGGAACACACCATCTCTCTACACCCCATACCCAATTTGTAGGCCTAATGCAGTGTAGTTTCCAACAACTACTAAACGAGAGCATGAAGATCGAAGCATTGGCGAGGAAACCTGGGGAACACCTTGGAGTGGAACACAACATCTCTCTACACCCCATACCCAATTTGTAGGCCTAATGCAGCGTAGTTTCCAACAACTACTAAACGAGAGCATGAAGATCGAAGCATTGGCGAGGAAACCTGGGGAACACCTTGGAGTGGAACACACCATCTCTCTACACCCCATACCCAATTTGTAGGCCTAATGCAGCGTAGTTTCCAACAACTACTAAACGAGAGCCGGAAGATCGAAGCTCAGGAAAGGCAACCTGGAGAACACCTTGGAGTGGAACACACCATCTCTCTACACCCCATACCCAATTTGTAGGCCTAATGCAGCGTAGTTTCCAACAACTACTAAATGAGAGCCGGAAGATCGAAGCTCAGGAAAGGCAACCTGGAGAACACCTTGGAGTGGAACACACCATCTCTCTACACCCCATACCCAATTTGTAGGCCTAATGCAGTGTAGTTTCCAACAACTACTAAACGAGAGCATGAAGATCGAAGCATTGGCGAGGAAACCTGGGGAACACCTTGGAGTGGAACACACCATCTCTCTACACCCCATACCCAATTTGTAGGCCTAATGCAGTGTAGTTTCCAACAACTACTAAACGAGAGCATTAAGATCGAAGCAATGGCGAGGAAACCTGGGGCACACCTTGGAGTGGAACACACCATCTCTCTACACCCCATACCCAATTTGTAGGCCTAATGCAGTGTAGTTTCCAACAACTACTAAACGAGAGCATTAAGATTGAAGCAATGGCGAGGAAACCTGGGGCACACCTTGGGGAGGCAGACACCGTTAGTAGGCCCTACCAAAGTTGTACCCCCAATGCAGTTTTAAAATTCCTAGAGGCTGAAAACAAGACTATTGACGCTCAGCTTTTTTCAAAGGAACACAGCTGAATTGAGTGGCGCAGACAGACACAGGTAGTAGGACTTAACCCAAAAATGTGGCTCCCTGCAGCTTAAAAAAGTTACAGGGGTACACAAGCAGCAGTGCTCTGGGCAGTGGAGGACAATTTCAATAGTGGACCGCAGACAGACTTTGTACGCCTACTATTAAAAAAAGGATGCTCTATGCAATTAAAAATAGGTTCCAGGGGTCCACGGTCAGCAGTGGTGTGGTCAGTGGAGGCCTAGTGGAAGGAGTGACCGCAGACAGGCATCGAAGGCCTAAAATAATAACACATGGCTGTAGGCAATTTTAAATTGGTTCCAGGGGTACACGGGCAGCAGTGGCCTGGTCAGTGTAGTAGTAGTAGAAAGAACGGACCGCAGACAGGCATCGAAGGCCTAAAATAAAAAAATTGGGCAGGCTGTAGGCAATTTTAAATTGGTTCCAGGGGTACACGGGCAGCAGTGGTGTGGTCAGTGGAGGCCTAGTGGAAGGAGTGACCGCAGACAGGCATCGAAGGCCTAAAATAATAACACATGGCTGTAGGCAATTTTAAATTGGTTCCAGGGGTACACGGGCAGCAGTGGTGTGGTCAGTGGAGGCCTAGTGGAAGGAGTGACCGCAGACAGGCATCGAAGGCCTAAAATAAAAAAATTGGGCAGGCTGTAGGCAATTTTAAATTGGTTCCAGGGGTACACGGGCAGCAGTGGTGTGGTCAGTGGAGGCATATTGTAAGGAGTGACCGCAGACAGGCATCGAAGGCCTAAAATAATAACACATGGCTGTAGGCAATTTTAAATTGGTTCCAGGGGTACACGGGCAGCAGTGGTGTGGTCAGTGGAGGCCTAGTGGAAGGAGTGACCGCAGACAGGCATCGAAGGCCTAAAATAAAAAAATTGGGCAGGCTGTAGGCAATTTTAAATTGGTTCCAGGGGTACACGGGCAGCAGTGGTGTGGTCAGTGGAGGCCTAGTGGAAGGAGTGACCGCAGACAGGCATCGAAGGCCTAAAATAATAACACATGGCTGTAGGCAATTTTAAATTGGTTCCAGGGGTACACGGGCAGCAGTGGTGTGGTCAGTTGAGGCCTAGTGGAAGGAGTGACCGCAGACAGGCATCGAAGGCCTAAAATAAAAAAATTGGGCAGGCTGTAGGCAATTTTAAATTGGTTCCAGGGGTACACGGGCAGCAGTGGTGTGGAGGCCTAGTGGAAGGAGTGACCGCAGACAGGCTTCGAAGGCCTAACATAACAAAAATGTCAATACAATGGTATTGTCAGTGGCAGGCATTGAAGGATGTCAGCGCATAGACTAAACATTGGTGGAGCTGTGAGATAATTTTGCAAGTGGTAGAGCACTGTTTGAGCTGGGGGGGGAACTGTCTTGTGGCCGGCGGTACAGGCCCAGGGCCCCTCATATTACAAAGGTGTGTCTGACGTTGGGTGCGCACCACCACCGCCAGAGACACTTTATTGTACTAGGAGGGACCCAGTGGCAGTGCCGTCGACCAAAAGCGGGCACACCCACCTCTTCAGACAAACAGCACTCTCACGGGTGCTGGCGCCAAGTGTCGATACCACGGCCCCGTGTGGGGAGTTTGGCCATTTAGTGAGGTGTAAACATGTCGTATGCTGGACAATCAGGTGCAGAAAATTACGAGATTGGAAAAGGCATTCATAATAGTCCACAGGCAAGACCTTTTCATAGGAAAGCTAGGTGTCAGCCGGGCAAGGTGGGGCAAAAGATTTCGAAATCCAGTTGTGGTTCATTTTAATGAAGGTTAGATCAACTACATTTTGGGTAGCCAGACAAGTCCTTTTTTCTGTTAGTATTGAACCTGCAGCACTGAATACTCTTTCTGATAGGACACTAGCTGCCGGGCAAGCAAGCTCCTGCAATGCATATTCTGCCAATTCTGGCCAGGTGTCTAATTTTGATGCCCAGTAATCAAATGGGAATGACGGTTGAGGGAGAACATCGATAAGGGATGAAAAATAGTTTGTAACCATACTGGACAAATGTTGTCTCCTGTCACTTTGAATTGATGCTGCAGTACCTGTCCTGTCTGCGGTCATAGCAAAATCACTCCAGAACCTGGTCAGAAAACCCCTCTGGCCAACGCCACTTCTGATTTCTGCCCCTCTAACTCCTCTGGTCTGCTGGCCCCTGCAGCTCGTGTGAGAACGATCACGGGCGCTGTGTGCAGGGAATGCCAGAAGCAAACGGTCAACAAGAGTTGATTGTTTGGTTGCTAATATTAGTTCCAAGTTCTCATGTGGCATTATATTTTGCAATTTGCCTTTATAGAGAGGATCAAGGAGGCAGGCCAACCAGTAATCGTCATCGTTCATCATTTTAGTTATGCGTGTGTCCCTTTTGAGGATACGTAAGGCATAATCCGCCGTGTGGGCCAAAGTTCCAGTTCTCAAATCTGCGGTTGTGCTTGGTTGAGGGGCAGTTTCAGGCAAATCCACGTCACTTGTGTCCCTCCAAAAACCAGAACCCGGCCTTGCCGCGCCACCAATTTCCAGTGGCCCCGGAAAAGCTTCCTCATTAAAAATATAATCATCCCCATCATCCTCCTCGTCCTCCTCCTCCTCTTCGCCCGCTAACTCGTCCTGTACACTGCCCTGGCCAGACAATGGCTGACTGTCATCAAGGCTTTCCTCTTCCTCAGCTGCAGACGCCTGATCCTTTATGTGCGTCAAACTTTGCATCAGCAGACGCATTAGGGGGATGCTCATGCTTATTATGGCGTTGTCTGCACTAACCAGCCGTGTGCATTCCTCAAAACACTGAAGGACTTGACACATGTCTTGAATCTTCGACCACTGCACACCTGACAACTCCATGTCTGCCATCCTACTGCCTGCCCGTGTATGTGTATCCTCCCACAAAAACATAACAGCCCGCCTCTGTTCGCACAGTCTCTGAAGCATGTGCAGTGTTGAGTTCCACCTTTTTGCAACGTCTATGATTAGGCGATGCTGGGGAAGGTTCAAAGAACGCTGATAGGTCTGCATACGGCTGGAGTGTACGGGCGAACGGCGGATATGTGAGCAAAGTCCACGCACTTTGAGGAGCAGGTCGGATAACCCCGGATAACTTTTTTAGGAAGCACTGCACCACCAGGTTTAAGGTGAGAGCCAAGCAAGGAATGTGTTTCAGTTGGGAAAGGGAGATGGCAGCCATGAAATTCCTTCCGTTATCACTCACTACCTTGCCTGCCTCAAGATCTACAGTGCCCAGCCACGACTGCGTCTCTTTCTGCAAGAACTCGGACAGAACTTCCTCGGTGTGTCTGTTGTCGCCCAAACACTTCATAGCCAATACAGCCTGCTGACGTTTGCCAGTAGCTGCCCCATAATGGGAGACCTGGTGTGCAACAGTGGCAGCTGCGGATGGAGTAGTTGTGCGACTGCGGTCTGTGGATGAGCTCTCGCTTCTGCAGGAGGATGAAGAGGAGGAGGAGGGGGTGCGAACGGCTACAGCCAACTGTTGCCTAGACCGTGGGCTAGGCAGAACCGTCCCAAACTTGCTGTCCCCTGTGGACCCTGCATCCACAACATTCACCCAGTGTGCCGTGATGGACACGTAACGTCCCTGGCCATGCCTACTGGTCCATGCATCTGTTGTCAGGTGCACCTTTGTGCTCACAGATTGCCTGAGTGCATGGACGATGCGCTCTTTAACATGCTGGTGGAGGGCTGGGATGGCTTTTCTGGAAAAAAAGTGTCGACTGGGTAGCTCGTAGCGTGGTACAGCGTAGTCCATCAGGGCTTTGAAAGCTTCGCTTTCAACTAACCGGTAGGGCATCATCTCTAACAAGATTAGTCTAGCTATGTGGGCGTTCAAACCCTGTGTACACGGATGCGAGGCTAAGTACTTCCTTTTTCTAACCATAGTCTCATGTAGGGTGAGCTGGACTGGAGAGCTGGAGATCGTGGAACTAGCGGGGGTGCCGGTGGACATGGCAGACTGAGAGACGGTGGGAGATGGTATTGTTGCCGCCGGTGCCCTAGATGCAGTGTTTCCTACTACGAAACTGGTGATTCCCTGACCCTGACTGCTTTGGCCTGGCAAAGAAACCTGCACAGATATTGCAGGTGGTGCGGAAAATGGTGGCCCTACACTGCCGGAAGGGATGTTGCGTTGCTGACTAGCTTCATTGGCCGAGGGTGCTACAACCTTAAGGGACGTTTGGTAGTTAGTCCAGGCTTGCAAATGTATGGTGGTTAAATGTCTATGCATGCAACTTGTATTGAGACTTTTCAGATTCTGTCCTCTGCTTAAGGTAGTTGAACATTTTTGACAGATGACTTTGCGCTGTTCAATTGGATGTTGTTTAAAAAAATGCCAGACTGCACTCTTTCTAGCATCGGATACCTTTTCAGGCATTGCAGACTGAGCTTTAACCGGATGGCCACGCTGTCCTCCAACAGGTTTTGGCTTTGCCACGCGTTTTGGGCAAGATACGGGCCCGGCAGATGGAAACCTGTTGGGATGTTGATGCCTGCTGCGGCCCCTCCTCCTCCACTTCAGAACTGCTGCTGCCTGCACCCTGTTCCCCCAATGGCTGCCAATCGGGGTCAAGAACTGGGTCATCTATTACCTCTTCTTGTAGCTCGTGTGCAACTTCGTCTGTGTCACCGTGTCGGTCGGTGGTATAGCGTTCGTGATGGGGCAACATAGTCTCATCAGGGTCTGATTCTTGATCATTACCCTGCGAGGGCAATGTTGTGGTCTGAGTCAAAGGACCAGCATAGTAGTCTCGCTGTGGCTGTGCATCAGTGCACTCCATGTCAGATTCAACTTGTAATGGGCATGGACTGTTAACTGCTTCATTTTCTAAGCCAGGGACGGTATGTGTAAAGAGCTCCATGGAGTAACCCGTTGTGTCGCCTGCTGCATTCTTCTCTGTTGTTGTTTTTGCTGAAGAGGACAAGGAAGCGACTTGACCCTGACCGTGAACATCCACTAACGACGCGCTGCTTTGACATTTACCAGTTTCACGAGAGGAGGCAAAAGAGCTAGAGGCTGAGTCAGCAAGATAAGCCAAAACTTGCTCTTGCTGCTCCGGCTTTAAAAGCGGTTTTCCTACTCCCAGAAAAGGGAGCGTTCGAGGCCTTGTGTAGCCAGACGACGAACCTGGCTCCACAGCTCCAGACTTAGGTGCAATATTTTTTTCCCACGACCAGCTGATGCTCCACCACTACCACTACCCTCATTACCAGCTGACAATGAACGCCCCCGGCCACGACCTCTTCCACCAGACTTCCTCATTGTTTTAAAAACGTAAACAAACAAAAGGTATTTGTTGCTGTCACACAACTTACACGGTGAGCTATAACTTCAGTATGATTTAGCTACCCCTTTACAGGTGAGTGAGACCACAACGAAAATCAGGCACAATGTTACACACTCTGTTGTTGGTGGCAACAAATGAGAGAGATGCCACACACGCAGGACTGTCACTGAAGCACAAATGTAAATATTAATCTCCCACTGATTTGTTTTTTTTTTTTTTTCAGGGAGACTTTAGGAAAAAAAAATAATAGAATAAAATGATTTTTTCAGGAAGAATTTAGAAACCAAATAAAATAAAATGATTTTTTCAGGGAGAATTTAGAAAACAAATAAAACAAAAAAAGGCTTTCTATGGCCCACTGAGTGAGAGATGACGCACACAGGAGTCAGGAGTGGCACACAAGCCCAGAGGCCAATATTTATCTCCCACTGATTGATGTAGTGATTTTTTCAGGTAGATTTTGGAACCCAAATCAAGCTAAAAAAATAATAGGCTTTCTATGGCCCACAATTGGAGAGAGAGAGAGGGAGATGGCACACCCAGGAGTCAAGACTGGCACACAAGCAGAAAGCGCAATATTAATCTCCCACTGATTTGTTTTTGTTTTTTTTTTCAGGGAGACTTTAGGAAAAAAAAATAATAGAATAAAATGATTTTTTCAGGAAGAATTTAGAAACCAAATAAAATAAAATGATTTTTTCAGGGAGAATTTAGAAAACAAATAAAAAAAAAAGGCTTTCTATGGCCCACTGAGTGAGAGATGACGCACACAGGAGTCAGGAGTGGCACACAAGCCCAAAGGCCAATATTTATCTCCCACTGATTGATGTAGTGATTTTTTCAGGTAGATTTTGGAACCCAAATCAAGCTAAAAAAATAATAGGCTTTCTATGGCCCACAATTGGAGAGAGAGAGAGAGATGGCACACCCAGGAGTCAAGACTGGCACACAAGCAGAAAGGGCAATATTAATCTCCCACTGATTTGTTTTTTTTTTTTTTTTCAGGGAGACTTTAGGAAAAAAAAATAATAGAATAAAATGATTTTTTCAGGAAGAATTTAGAAACCAAATAAAATAAAATGATTTTTTCAGGGAGAATTTAGAAAACAAATAAAAAAAAAAAAGGCTTTCTATGGCCCACTGAGTGAGAGATGACGCACACAGGAGTCAGGAGTGGCACACAAGCCCAGAGGCCAATATTTATCTCCCACTGATTGATTTATTGATTTTTTCAGGTAGAATTTAGAACCCAAATCAACCAAAAACATAAATAGGCTTTCTATGGCCCACTATTTGTGAGAGAGATGGCACGCTCAGGACTGGCACACAAGCCCAGAGGCCAATATTAATCTCCCACTTTTTATTTTTTTTTCAGGGAAAATTTATAAACCCAATAAAAAAATAAATAAATAGGCTTTCTATGGCCCACTATCTGAGAGAGAGAGATGGCACGCTTAGGACTGGCACACAAGCCCAAAGGCCAATATTAATCTCCCTTTTTTTTTTCAGGGAGAATTTATAAAACCAAAAAAAATAAAATAAATAGGCTTTCTATGGCCCACTTTTTGTGAGAGAGATGGCACGCTCAGGACTGGCACACAAGCCCAGAGGCCAATATTAATCTCCCACTTTTTTTTTTTTGTTCCAGGGAAAATTTATAAACCCAATAAAAAATAAATAAATAGGCTTTCTATGGCCCACTATTTGTGAGAGAGATGGCACGCTCAGGACTGGCACACAAGCCCAGAGGCCAATATTAATCTCCCACTTTTTTTTTTTTGTTCCAGGGAAAATTTATAAACCCAATAAAAAAAATAATAAATAGGCTTTCTATGGCCCACTATCTGAGAGAGAGAGATGGCACGCTTAGGACTGGCACACAAGCCCAAAGGCCAATATTAATCTCCCACTGATTGATTTATTGATTTTTTCAGGTAGAATTTAGAACCCAAATAAAGCAAAAAAAAAAAAAAAGGGGCTTTCTATGGCCCACTGAGTGAGTGATGATGCACACAGGAGTCAGGAGTGGCACACAAGCCCTGAGGCCAATATTTTTCTCCCACTGATTGATGTAGTGATTTTTTCAGGTAGATTTTAGAACCCAAATCAAGCAAAAAAATAAATAGGCTTTCTATGGCCCACTATTTGTGGGAGAGATGGCACGCTCAGGACTGGCACACAAGCCCAAAGGCCAATATTAATCTCCCACTGATTGATTTATTGACTTTTTCAGGTAGAATTTAGAACCCAAATAAAGCAAAAAAAAAAATGGGCTTTCTATGGCCCACTGAGTGAGTGATGATGCACACAGGAGTCAGGAGTGGCACACAAGCACTGAGGCCAATATTTTTCTCCCACTGATTGATGTAGTGATTTTTTCAGGTAGATTTTAGAACCTAAATCAAGCAAAAAAATAAATAGGCTTTCTATGGCCCACTATTTGTGAGAGAGATGGCACGCTCAGGACTGGCACACAAGCCCAGAGGCCAATATTAATCTCCCACTTTTTTTTTTTTGTTCCAGGGAAAATTTATAAACCCAATAAAAAAAATAATAAATAGGCTTTCTATGGCCCACTATCTGAGAGAGAGAGATGGCATGCTTAGGACTGGCACACAAGCCCAAAGGCCAATATTAATCTCCCACTGATTGATTTATTGATTTTTTCAGGTAGAATTTAGAACCCAAATAAAGCAAAAAAAAAAAAAAAAGGGCTTTCTATGGCCCACTGAGTGAGTGATGATGCACACAGGAGTCAGGAGTGGCACACAAGCCCTGAGGCCAATATTTTTCTCCCACTGATTGATGTAGTGATTTTTTCAGGTAGATTTTAGAACCCAAATCAAGCAAAAAAATAAATAGGCTTTCTATGGCCCACTGACTGAGAGATGGCACACACAGGAGTCAGGAGTGGCACACAAGCCCTGAGGCCAATATTTTTCTCCCACTGATTGATGTAGTGATTTTTTCAGGTAGATTTTAGAACCCAAATCAAGCAAAAAAATAAATAGGCTTTCTATGGCCCACTGACTGAGAGATGGCACACACAGGAGTCAAGAGTGGCACACAAGCCCTGAGGCCAATATTTTTCTCCCACTGATTGATTTAGTGATTTTTTCAGGTAGATTTTATAACCCAAATCAAGCAAAAAAATAAATAGGCTTTCTATGGCCCACTGAGTGAGAGATGGCACACACAGGGATGGCACTCTAGCAGAAATGTCAATCTTAATCTCCCACAAAAAAAAACAAAAAAAAAACAGGGAGTGTCCAACAATTACTATCTCCCTGCAGTAATCTCAGCCAGGTATGGCAGGCAGCAATAAGGAATGGACTGATGCACAAATTAAAGGGAACCTGTCACCTGAATTTGGCGGGACTGGTTTTGGGTCATATGGGCGGAGTTTTCGGGTGTTTGATTCACCCTTTCCTTACCCGCTGGCTGCATGCTGGCTGCAATATTGGATTGAAGTTCATTCTCTGTCCTCCATAGTACATGCCTGCACAAGGCAAGATTGCTTTGTGCAGGTGTGTACTATGGAGGACAGAGAATGAACTTCAATCCAATATTGCAGCCAGCATGCAGCCAGCGGGTAAGGAAAGGGTGAATCAAACACCCGAAAACTCCGCCCATATGACCCAAAACCAGTCCCGCCAAATTCAGGTGACAGAGTCCCTTTAAATAAAAAGTGTGTACAAACAAAAAAGATAGCTGTGCAGAAAGGAAGGAACAAGAGGATTTGTGCTTTGAAAAAAGCAGTTGGTTTGCACAGCGGCGTACACACAGCAATGCAGCTATCAGGGAGCCTTCTAGGGCAGCCCAATGAGCTACAGCGCTGAGGGGAAAAAAAAAAATGTAGCTTCCACTGTCCCTGCACACCGAAGGTGGTGTTGGGCAGTGGAAATCGCTACAGCACAAGCGGTTTGGTGGTTAATGGACCCTGCCTAATGCTATCCCTGCTTCTGACGAAGCGGCAGCAACCTCTCCCTAAGCTCAGATCAGCAGCAGTAACATGGCGGTCGGCGTGCACGCCCCTTTATAGCCCCTGTGACGCCGCAGACAGCAAGCCAATCACTGCAATGCCCTTCTCTAAGATGGTGGGGACCAGGACTTATGTCATCACGCTGCCCACACTTTGCGTTTACCTTCATTGGCTGAGAAATGGCGCTTTTCGCGTCATTGAAACGCGACTTTGGCGCGAAAGTCGCGTACCGCATGGCCGACCCCGCACAGGGGTCGGATCGGGTTTCATGAAACCCGACTTTGCCAAAAGTCGGCGACTTTTGAAAATGAACGACTAGAGTTGAGCGACCTTGACCTTTTTAGAGTCGAGCCGGGTTTTGCGAAACCCGACTATGTCCAAAGTCGGGTCGAGTGAAATCGGCCGATTATGACGTAAAGTCGGGATCGACCGAAACACGAAACCCAATGCAAGTCAATGGGGCAGCATAGTCGGCAGTGAGTGGGGGCCAGGAAAACACCTAGAGTACCCATTTTAATGTCAAAACCATCCATTCTTCTTAATGAAGCTTGTCAAGCGTAATTTACCTTATAATAATTGGAAGGCATTTGAAATTGGGGGTCATTTGGCTAAAGTTGTGGGGGGTAGGGCTGGTTCAAGTAATTAGTGGGCCCAGGAAATCTGGACCACGTCACGGCAGTGGAGCAGGGAGAGGTAAGTATTTCAACTTTGCAAGTGCTGTGAACCTGAGCAAGCAGGGGGGGCCCACTCGTTGGCATTGGCACTGGCACAGGGCCCCTCAAAGTACAGCGGTGTGTTTGCACGGCGGGGGCGCCTCCCACCGGCAGCAACACTTTTGCGTACTATGAGAGGCCCTGTGCCAGTGACGTCGCCAACTAGTATTCCTCCCCCCACCTGATGAAGGAACCTGCACTTTCATCTGCACCTTCCTCTTTGTCCCCGTGTAAGGTGGTATGGTATGCGGGAAGAGCAACCTGACTTTCAGCAGGGTCACAATGTTGTTGTGTAGCGTGCACGGGGAATGTTGCGTTATGGGTCAATGTACCAGCAGACTCATCTATCACTGGCTGGGCAATGGGCACGATGAAGTGGAAACACAGATATAGGCCCAAAGAAGAAAGTGGGCTAAATGCAGTTCAAAATTGGTAACACAGGAATAACCAGGGGGCATTGCAGTGGAGGACAACTGGAATGAGAGGCTGACACAGAGAGTAGGGCCAAATCAGTAAGTAGTCGAAATGCAGTTCAAAATTGGCAACCGTAGTAAACAGGCGGCACAGCTTTGTTCAGTGGAGGAGAACAGCAAGGAGTGGCAGACACCGATAGTAGGCCCCAACCCAACTAGTAGGCCAAATGCAGTCTAACATTAACAACTACTTAACGAGAGGCTGAAAATGGAATTTCAGGACAGGAAACCAGGAGAACAGCAAGGAGTGGCAGACACCGATAGTAGGCCCCAAACCAACTAGTACGCCAAATGCAGTTGTTCCATTTAACCACAATTTAATGAGAGCCTGAAGATAGAAGCTCAGGAAAGGCAACCTGGGGAACACCTTGGAGTGTAACACACCATCTCTCTCCACCCCATACCCATTTTGTAGGCCTAATGCTGTGTACTTTTCTACAACTACTAAACGAGAGTCGGAAGACCGAAGCAATGGCAAGGAAACCTGGGGAACACCTTGGAGTGTAACACACCATCTCTCTCCACCCCATACCCAATTTGTAGGCCTAATGCAGCCTACTTTCCGACACCTACTAAACGAGAGCATGAAGATCGAAGTTCAGGAAAGGCAACCTGGGGAACACCTTGGAGTGTAACACACCATCTCTCTCCACCCCATACCCATTTTTTAGGCCTAATGCAGTGTACTTTTCTACAACTACTAAACGAGAGTCGGAAGACCGAAGCAATGGCAAGGAAACCTGGGGAACACCTTGGAGTGTAACACACCATCTCTCTCCACCCCATTCCCCATTTTTTAGGCCTAATGCAGCCTACTTTCCGACACCTACTAAACGAGAGCATGAAGATCGAAGCTCAGGAAAGGCAACCTGGGGAACACCTTGGAGTGTAACACACCATCTCTCTCCACCCCATACCCATTTTGTAGGCCTAATGCTGTGTACTTTTCTACAACTACTAAACGAGAGTCGGAAGACCGAAGCAATGGCAAGGAAACCTGGGGAACACCTTGGAGTGTAACACACCATCTCTCTCCACCCCATACCCAATTTGTAGGCCTAATGCAGCCTACTTTCCGACACCTACTAAACTAGAGCATGAAGATCGAAGCTCAGGAAAGGCAACCTGGGGAACACCTTGGAGTGTAACACACCATCTCTCTCCACCCCATACCCAATTTGTAGGCCTAATGCAGCCTACTTTCCGACACCTACTAAACGAGAGCATGAAGATCGAAGCTCAGGAAAGGCAACCTGGGAAACACCTTGGAGTGTAACATACCATCTCTCTCCACCCCATACCCATTTTTTAGGCCTAATGCAGTGTACTTTTCTACAACTACTAAACGAGAGTCGGAAGACCGAAGCAATGGCAAGGAAACCTGGGGAACACCTTGGAGTGTAACACACCATCTCTCTCCACCCCATTCCCCATTTTTTAGGCCTAATGCAGCCTACTTTCCGACACCTACTAAACGAGAGCATGAAGATCGAAGCTCAGGAAAGGCAACCTGGGGAACACCTTGGAGTGTAACACACCATCTCTCTCCACCCCATACCCATTTTGTAGGCCTAATGCAGCGTACTTTTCTACAACTACTAAACGAGAGCATGAAGATCGAAGCTCAGGAAAGGCAACCTGGTGAAAACCTTGGAGTGTAACACAACCTGTCTCTACACCCCATACCAAATTTGTAGGCCTAATGCAGCGTAGTTTCCACCAACTACTAAACGAGAGCCGGAAGATCGAAGCTCATGAAAGGCAACCCGGGGAACACCTTGGAGTGTAACACAACCTCTCTCTACAGCACGAAAGGGCTGATTCTTAGGAAGGAAGGCTGTTGTAAATAAGCATTGCGCGTCCGAGGGTGATTATATTCTTATTCGGTATCTACTCACCCTCGGACGCGCCATGCTTCTTGATTTGTAATTAATGTTTATTTGCAATGTGCTTTTGACTTACTCAATTATTTTTTTAATTATTGATTTTATTAAATTAATAGTTTAACATCTTATTGGAAATAATTTAAAGGAGACGCGACAGGACAACACTCGGTGGATGCCATATCTGTGTTAACAACTCCAAAAAACTTTCAGTTAACTTCTTGCAGGAGAAAGAAATTGTAGCTGTTGGACCTTTGTAGTACAGTTCCAGATATTTGTTGTGTGTTTGTTTTGATTGTTAAAATGTCTGCATTTGAGATCTCAACACGATCTTATTTTTTATAATCAAATTAATTTTTTAAATATTTTATTAGGTTGGTTCAAGGGGTACACGGGCCGCAGTAGACAGGTCAGTGGAGGCCTAGTGGAAGGAGGGACCGCAGATGCGCCACTGTTTCACCCATACACAATTAGTAGGCCTAATGCAGCGTAGTTTCCAACAGCTACTAAACGAGAGCCGGAAGATCGAAGCTCAGGAAAGGCAACCTGGGGAACACCTTGGAGTGTAACACAACCTCTCTCTACACCACGGAAGGGCTGATTCTTAGGAAGGAAGGCTGTTTTAAATAAGCATTGCGCGTCCGAGGGTGATTATATTCTTATTCGGTATCTACTCACCCTCGGACGCGCCATGCTTCTTGATTTGTAATTAATGTTTATTTGCAATGTGCTTTTGACTTACTCAATTATTTTTTTAATTATTGATTTTATTAAATTAATAGTTTAACATCTTATTGGAAATAATTTAAAGGAGACGCGACAGGACAACACTCGGTGGATGCCATATCTGTGTTAACAACTCCAAAAAACTTTCAGTTAACTTCTTGCAGGAGAAAGAAATTGTAGCTGTTGGACCTTTGTAGTACAGTTCCAGATATTTGTTGTGTGTTTGTTTTGATTGTTAAAATGTCTGCATTTGAGATCTCAACACGATCTTATTTTTTATAATCAAATTAATTTTTTAAATATTTTATTAGGTTGGTTCAAGGGGTACACGGGCCGCAGTAGACAGGTCAGTGGAGGCCTAGTGGAAGGAGGGACCGCAGATGCGCCACTGTTTCACCCATACACAATTAGTAGGCCTAATGCAGCGTAGTTTCCAACAGCTACTAAACGAGAGCCGGAAGATCGAAGCTCAGGAAAGGCAACCTGGGGAACACCTTGGAGTGTAACACAACCTCTCTCTACACCACGGAAGGGCTGATTCTTAGGAAGGAAGGCTGTTTTAAATAAGCATTGCGCGTCCGAGGGTGATTATATTCTTATTCGGTATCTACTCACCCTCGGACGCGCCATGCTTCTTGATTTGTAATTAATGTTTATTTGCAATGTGCTTTTGACTTACTCAATTATTTTTTTAATTATTGATTTTATTAAATTAATAGTTTAACATCTTATTGGAAATAATTTAAAGGAGACGCGACAGGACAACACTCGGTGGATGCCATATCTGTGTTAACAACTCCAAAAAACTTTCAGTTAACTTCTTGCAGGAGAAAGAAATTGTAGCTGTTGGACCTTTGTAGTACAGTTCCAGATATTTGTTGTGTGTTTGTTTTGATTGTTAAAATGTCTGCATTTGAGATCTCAACACGATCTTATTTTTTATAATCAAATTAATTTTTTAAATATTTTATTAGGTTGGTTCAAGGGGTACACGGGCAGCAATAGACAGGTCAGTGGAGGCCTAGTGGAAGGAGTGACGGCAGACAGGCATCAAAGGCCTAACATTGGGCTGGCTGTAGGCAAGTTAAAATTGGTTCCAGGGGAACACGGCCATCAGTGGCCTGGTCAGTGTAGTTGTAGTTGAAAGAACGGGACGCAGACAGGCTTCGAAGGCCTAACATAATAACATAGGGCTGGCTGTAGGCAAGTTAAAATTGGTTCCAGGGGAACACGGCCATCAGTGGCCTGGTCAGTGTAGTTGTAGTTGAAAGAACGGGACGCAGACAGGCTTCGAAGGCCTAACATAACAAACTTGGGCTGGCTGTAGGCACTTTTAAATTTGTTCCAGGGGTACATGGGCAGCAGTGTATGGTCAGTGGAAGTCTAGTGGAAGGAGTGACCGCAGACAGGCTTCCAAGGCCTAACATAACAAACTTGGGCTGGCTGTAGGCACTTTTAAATTGGTTCCAGGGGTACACGGGCAGCAGTGGTCTGGTCAGTGGAAGTCTAGTGGAAGGAGTGACCGCAGACAGGCTTCCAAGGCCTAACATAACAAACTTGGGCTGGCTGTAGGCACTTTTAAATTGGTTCCAGGGGTACACGGGCAGCAGTGGTCTGGTCTGTGGAAGTCTAGTGGAAGGAGTGACCGCAGACAGGCTTCGAAGGCCTAACATAACAAACTTGGGCTGGCTGTAGGCACTTTTAAATTGGTTCCAGGGGTACACGGGCAGCAGTGGTCTGGTCTGTGGAAGTCTAGTGGAAGGAGTGACCGCAGACAGGCTTCCAAGGCCTAACATAACAAACTTGGGCTGGCTGTAGGCACTTTTAAATTGGTTCCAGGGGTACACGGGCAGCAGTGGTCTGGTCAGTGGAAGTCTAGTGGAAGGAGTGACCGCAGACAGGCTTCCAAGGCCTAACATAACAAACTTGGGCTGGCTGTAGGCACTTTTAAATTGGTTCCAGGGGTACACGGGCAGCAGTGGTCTGGTCTGTGGAAGTCTAGTGGAAGGAGTGACCGCAGACAGGCTTCGAAGGCCTAACATAACAAACTTGGGCTGGCTGTAGGCACTTTTAAATTGGTTCCAGGGGTACACGGGCAGCAGTGGTCTGGTCAGTGGAAGTCTAGTGGAAGGAGTGACCGCAGACAGGCTTCGAAGGCCTAACATAACAAACTTGGGCTGGCTGTAGGCACTTTTAAATTGGTTCCAGGGGTACACGGGCAGCAGTGGTCTGGTCAGTGGAAGTCTAGTGGAAGGAGTGACCGCAGACAGGCTTCCAAGGCCTAACATTACAAACTTGGGCTGGCTGTAGGCACTTTTAAATTGGTTCCAGGGGTACACGGGCAGCAGTGGTCTGGTCTGTGGAAGTCTAGTGGAAGGAGTGACCGCAGACAGGCTTCGAAGGCCTAACATAACAAACTTGGGCTGGCTGTAGGCACTTTTAAATTGGTTCCAGGGGTACACGGGCAGCAGTGGTCTGGTCAGTGGAAGTCTAGTGGAAGGAGTGACCGCAGACAGACTTCCAAGGCCTAACATTACAAACTTGGGCTGGCTGTAGGCACTTTTAAATTGGTTCCAGGGGTACATGGGCAGCAGTGTATGGTCAGTGGAAGTCTAGTGGAAGGAGTGACGGCAGACAGTCTTCGAAGGCCTAACATAACAAAATTGGGCTGACTGTAGGCACTTTTAAATTGGTTCCAGGGTAACACGGCCAGCAGTGGCCTGGTCAGTGTAGTAGTTGTAGAAAGAAGGGACCGCAGACAGGCTTCGAAGGCCTAACATAACAAAAATGTCAAAACAATGGTATTGTCAGTGCCAGGCATTGAAGGATGTCAGCGCCTAGACTACACATTGGTGAAGCTGTGAGAGATAATTTTGCTAGTGGTAGAGCACTGTTTGAGCTGGGGGGGGAACTGTCTTGTGGCCGGCGGTACAGGCACAGGGCCCCTCATATTACAACGGTGTGTCTGACGTTGGGTGCGCACCACCACCGCCAGAGACACTTTATTGTACTATGAGGGACCCAGTGGCAGTGCCGTCGACCAAAAGCGGCCACACCCACCTCTTCAGACAAACAGCACTCTCAAGGGTCCAAGCGCAAAGTGGCGATAGCACGGCCCCGTGTGGGGAGTTTGGCCATTTCGTGAGGTGGAAACATGTCGTATGCTGGACAATCAGGTGAAGAAAATTACGAGATTGGAAAAGTCATTCAGAATAGTCCACAGGCAAGACCTTTTCATAGGAAAGCTAGGTGTCAGCCGGGCAGGGTGGGGCAAAAGATTTTGAAATCCAGTTGTGGTTCATTTTAATGAAGGTTAGATCATCTACATTTTGGGTAGCCAGACGAGTCCTTTTTTCTGTTAGTATTGAACCTGCAGCACTGAATACTCTTTCTGATAGGACACTAGCTGCCGGGCAAGCAAGCTCCTGCAATGCATATTCTGCCAATTCTGGCCAGGTGTCTAATTTGGATGCCCAGTAATCAAATGGGAATGACGGTTGAGGGAGAACGTCGATAAGGGATGAAAAATAGTTTGTAACCATACTGGACAAATGTTGTCTCCTGTCACTTTGAATTGATGCTGCAGTACCTGTCCTGTCTGCGGTCATAGAAAAATCACTCCACAACCTGGTCAGAAAACCCCTCTGGCCAACGCCACTTCTGATTTCTGCCCATCTAACACCTCTGGTCTGCTGGCCCCTGGAGCTCGTGTGAGAACGATCACGGGCGCTGTGTGCAGGGAATGCCAGAAGCAAACGGTCAACAAGAGTTGATTGTTTTGTTGCTAATATTAGTTCCAAGTTCTCATGTGGCATAATATTTTGCAATTTGCCTTTATAGCGAGGATCAAGGAGGCAGGCCAACCAGTAATCGTCATCGTTCATCATTTTTGTAATGCGTGTGTCCCTTTTGAGGATACGCAAGGCATAATCCGCCATGTGGGCCAAAGTTCCCGTTGTCAAATCTGCGGTTGTGCTTGGTTGAGGGGCAGTTGCAGGCAAATCTACGTCACTTGTGTCCCTCAAAAAACCAGAACCCGGCCTTGCCACGCCACCAATTTCCCGTGCCCCCGGGAAAGCTTCCTCATTAAAAATATACTCATCCCCATCATCCTCCTCATCCTCCACCTCCTCTTCGCCCGGTACCTCGTCATGTACACTGCCCTGACCAGACAATCGCTGACTGTCATCAAGGCTTTCCTCTTCCTCTGATGCAGACGCCTGATCCTTTATGTGCGTCAAACTTTGCATCAGCAGACGCATTAGGGGGATGCTCATGCTTATTATGGCGTTGTCTGCACTAACCAGCCGTGTGCATTCCTCAAAACACTGAAGGACTTGACACATGTCTTGAATCTTCGACCACTGCACACCTGACAACTCCATGTCTGCCATCCTACTGCCTGCCCGTGTATGTGTATCCTCCCACAAAAACATAACAGCCCGCCTCTGTTCGCACAGTCTCTGAAGCATGTGCAGTGTTGAGTTCCACCTTGTTGCAACGTCTATGATTAGGCGATGCTGGGGAAGGTTCAAAGAACGCTGATAGGTCTGCATACGGCTGGAGTGTACAGGCGAACGGCGGATATGTGCGCAAAGTCCACGCACTTTGAGGAGCAGGTCGGATAACCCCGGATAACTTTTCAGGAAGCACTGCACCACCAGGTTTAAGGTGTGAGCCAGGCAAGGAATGTGTTTCAGTTGGGAAAGGGAGATGGCAGCCTGTTATGGCTGGCAATCAGGCAACACAGCGTGCAGTAATCAGCGCACATACAGAGATCTGGCAAAAACCCAAAACAATAGGACGAGCTCTGAGACGTGGAATCTCTGTAGACTGCAGTACCTGAACTGTCCTCACACAACTGGAAGCAGCAGTGGATTGCGCCTATCACTACCTATGCAACTCGGCACTGCCTGAGGAGCTGACTAGCCTGAAGATAGAAATACAAGCCTGACTTACCTCAGAGAAATACCCCAAAGGAATAGGCAGCCCCCACATATAATGACTGTTAACAAGATGAAAAGACAAACGTAGGAATGAAATAGATTCAGCAAAGTGAGGCCCGATATTCTAGACAGAGCGAGGATAGCAAAGAGAACTATGCAGTCTACAAAAACCCTAAAACGAAAACCACGCAAAGGGGCAAAAAAGACCCACCGTGCCGAACTAACAGCACGGCGGTGCACCCCTTTGCTTCTCAGAGCTTCCAGCAAAAGATAATAACAAGCTGGACAGAAAAAACAGAAAACAAACTAGAAGCACTTATCTAGCAGAGCAGCAGGCCCAAGGAAAGATGCAGTAGCTCAGATCCAACACTGGAACATTGACAAGGAGCAAGGAAGACAGACTCAGGTGGAGCTAAATAGCAAGGCAGCCAACGAGCTCACCAAAACACCTGAGGGAGGAAGCCCAGAGACTGCAATACCACTTGTGACCACAGAATTCACAACAGTACCCCCCCCTTGAGGAGGGGTCACCGAACCCTCACCAGAACCCCCAGGCCGACCAGGATGAGCCACATGAAAGGCACGAACAAGATCTGGGGCATGGACATCAGAGGCAAAAACCCAGGAATTATCTTCCTGAGCATAACCCTTCCATTTGACCAGATACTGGAGTTTCCGTCTAGAGACACGAGAATCCAAAATCTTCTCCACAATATACTCCAATTCCCCCTCCACCAAAACAGGGGCAGGAGGCTCCACAGATGGAACCATAGGTGCCACGTATCTCCTCAACAACGACCTATGGAATACATTATGTATGGAAAAGGAGTCTGGGAGGGTCAGACGAAAAGACACCGGATTGAGAATCTCAGAAATCCTATACGGACCAATAAAACGAGGTTTAAATTTAGGAGAGGAAACCTTCATAGGTATATGACGAGAAGATAACCAAACCAGATCCCCAACACGAAGTCGGGGTCCCACACGGCGTCTGCGATTAGCGAAAAGCTGAGCCTTCTCCTGGGACAAGGTCAAATTGTCCACTACCTGAGTCCAGATCTGCTGCAACCTGTCCACCACATAATCCACACCAGGACAGTCCGAAGACTCAACCTGTCCTGAAGAGAAACGAGGATGGAACCCAGAATTGCAGAAAAATGGAGAGACCAAGGTAGCCGAGCTGGCCCGATTATTAAGGGCGAACTCAGCCAACGGCAAAAATGACACCCAATCATCCTGGTCAGCGGAAACAAAACATCTCAGATATGTTTCCAAGGTCTGATTGGTTCGTTCGGTCTGGCCATTAGTCTGAGGATGGAAGGCCGAGGAAAAAGATAGGTCAATGCCCATCCTACCACAAAAGGCTCGCCAGAACCTTGAGACAAACTGGGAACCTCTGTCAGAAACAATATTCTCAGGAATGCCATGTAAACGAACCACATGCTGGAAGAACAAAGGCACCAAATCAGAGGAGGAAGGCAATTTAACCAAGGGCACCAGATGGACCATTTTAGAAAAGCGATCACAGACCACCCAAATGACAGACATCTTTTGAGAAACGGGAAGGTCAGAAATGAAATCCATCGAAATATGTGTCCAAGGCCTCTTCGGGACCGGCAAGGGCAAAAGCAACCCACTGGCACGTGAACAGCAGGGCTTAGCCCTAGCACAAATTCCACAGGACTGCACAAAAGCACGCACATCCCGCGACAGAGATGGCCACCAGAAGGATCTAGCAACCAACTCCCTGGTACCAAAGATTCCTGGATGACCGGCCAGCACCGAACAATGAAGTTCAGAGATAACTTTACTAGTCCACCTATCAGGGACGAACAGTTTCTCGGCCGGACAACGATCAGGTTTATTAGCCTGAAATTTCTGCAACACTCTCCGCAAATCAGGGGAGATGGCAGACACAATGACTCCTTCCTTGAGGATACTCGCCGGCTCAGATAACCCCGGAGAGTCGGGCACAAAACTCCTAGACAGAGCATCCGCCTTCACATTTTTAGAGCCCGGAAGGTATGAAATCACAAAATCAAAACGAGCAAAAAATAACGACCAACGGGCCTGTCTAGGATTCAAGCGCTTGGCAGACTCAAGATAAGTAAGGTTCTTATGATCAGTCAAAACCACCACGCGATGCTTAGCACCCTCAAGCCAATGACGCCACTCCTCGAATGCCCACTTCATGGCCAGCAACTCTCGGTTGCCCACATCATAATTACGCTCAGCAGCAGAAAATTTCCTGGAAAAGAAAGCACATGGTTTGAACACTGAGCAACCAGAACCTCTCTGTGACAAAACCGCCCCTGCACCAATTTCAGAAGCATCAACCTCGACCTGGAACGGAAGAGAAACATCAGGTTGACACAACACAGGGGCACAGCAAAAACGACGCTTCAACTCCTGAAAAGCTTCCACGGCAGCAGAAGACCAATTAACCAAATCAGCACCCTTCTTGGTCAAATCGGTCAATGGTCTGGCAATGCTAGAAAAATTACAGATGAAGCGACGATAAAAATTAGCAAAGCCCAGGAATTTCTGCAAACTTTTTAGAGATGTCGGCTGAGTCCAATCCTGGATGGCCTGAACCTTAACCGGATCCATCTCGATAGTAGAAGGGGAAAAGATGAACCCCAAAAATGAAACTTTCTGCACACCGAAGAGACACTTTGATCCCTTCACGAACAAGGAATTAGCACGCAGTACCTGGAAAACCATTCTGACTTGCTTTACATGAGACTCCCAATCATCTGAGAAGATCAAAATGTCATCCAAGTAAACAATCAAGAATTTATCCAGATACTCACGAAAAATGTCATGCATAAAAGACTGAAAAACAGATGGAGCATTGGCAAGTCCGAACGGCATCACCAGATACTCAAAATGACCCTCGGGCGTATTAAATGCCGTTTTCCATTCATCTCCCTGCCTGATTCTCACCAGATTATACGCACCACGAAGATCAATCTTAGTAAACCAACTAGCCCCCTTAATCCGAGCAAACAAGTCAGAAATCAATGGCAAGGGATACTGAAACTTAACAGTGATCTTATTAAGAAGGCGGTAATCAATACACGGTCTTAGCGAACCATCCTTCTTGGCTACAAAAAAGAACCCTGCTCCCAATGGTGACGACGATGGGCGAATATGTCCCTTCTCCAGGGACTCCTTCACATAACTGCGCATAGCGGTGTGTTCAGGTACGGACAAATTAAATAAACGACCCTTAGGGAATTTACTACCAGGAATCAAATCGATAGCACAATCACAATTCCTATGCGGAGGAAGGGCATCAGACTTGGACTCTTCAAATACATCCTGAAAGTCCGACAAGAACTCTGGGATGTCAGAAGGAATGGATGACGAAATAGACAAAAATGGAACATCACCATGTACTCCCTGACAACCCCAGCTGGTTACCGACATAGAGTTCCAATCCAATACTGGATTATGGGTTTGTAGCCATGGCAACCCCAACACGACCACATCATGCAAATTATGCAGTACCAAAAAGCGAATAACTTCCTGATGTGCAGGAGCCATGCACATGGTCAGCTGGGCCCAGTACTGAGGCTTATTCTTGGCCAGAGGTGTAGCATCAATTCCTCTCAACGGAATAGGACACCGCAAAGGCTCCAAGAAAAATCCACAACGTTTAGCATAATCCAAATCCATCAGATTCAGGGCAGCGCCTGAATCCACAAACGCCATGACAGAATATGATGACAAAGAGCACATTAAGGTAATGGACAAAAGGAATTTGGACTGTACAGTACCAATAACGGCAGAGCTATCGAACCGCCTAGTGCGTTTAGGACAATTAGAAATAGCATGAGTAGAATCACCACAATAGAAACACAGTCTGTTCAGACGTCTGTGTTCGTGCCGTTCTACTTTAGTCATAGTCCTGTTGCACTGCATAGGCTCAGGCTTACTCTCAGACAATACCGCCAGATGGTGCACAGATTTACGCTCGCGCAAGCGACGACCGATCTGAATGGCCAAGGACATAGACTCATTCAAACCAGCAGGCATAGGAAATCCCACCATTACATCCTTAAGAGCTTCAGAGAGACCCTTTCTGAACAAAGCCGCTAGTGCAGATTCATTCCACAGAGTGAGTACTGACCATTTTCTAAATTTCTGACAATATAGTTCTACATCATCCTGACCCTGGCATAAAGCCAGCAGATTTTTCTCAGCTTGATCCACTGAATTAGGCTCATCGTAAAGCAATCCCAGCGCCTGGAAAAATGCATCAATATTACTCAATGCAGAATCTCCTGGTGCAAGAGAAAACGCCCAGTCCTGTGGGTCGCCGCGCAAAAAAGAAATAATAATCAAAACCTGTTGAATAGGATTACCAGAAGAATGAGGTTTCAAGGCCAAAAATAGCTTACAATTATTTCTGAAGCTCAGGAACTTAGTTCTGTCACCAAAAAACAAATCAGGAATCGGAATTCTTGGTTCTAGCATCGATTTCTGATCAATAGTATCTTGAATCTTTTGTACATTTACAACGAGATTATCCATTGAGGAGCACAGAGCCTGAATATCCATGTCCACAGCTGTGTCCTGAAGCACTCTAATGTCTAGGGGAAAAAAAAGACTGAAGACAGAGCTAAGAAAAAAAAATGATGTCAGGATTTCTTTTTTCCCTCTATTGGAAATCATTGAATAGGCTCCTTGTACTGTTATGGCTGGCAATCAGGCAACACAGCGTGCAGTAATCAGCGCACATACAGAGATCTGGCAAAAACCCAAAACAATAGGACGAGCTCTGAGACGTGGAATCTCTGTAGACTGCAGTACCTGAACTGTCCTCACACAACTGGAAGCAGCAGTGGATTGCGCCTATCACTACCTATGCAACTCGGCACTGCCTGAGGAGCTGACTAGCCTGAAGATAGAAATACAAGCCTGACTTACCTCAGAGAAATACCCCAAAGGAATAGGCAGCCCCCACATATAATGACTGTTAACAAGATGAAAAGACAAACGTAGGAATGAAATAGATTCAGCAAAGTGAGGCCCGATATTCTAGACAGAGCGAGGATAGCAAAGAGAACTATGCAGTCTACAAAAACCCTAAAACGAAAACCACGCAAAGGGGCAAAAAAGACCCACCGTGCCGAACTAACAGCACGGCGGTGCACCCCTTTGCTTCTCAGAGCTTCCAGCAAAAGATAATAACAAGCTGGACAGAAAAAACAGAAAACAAACTAGAAGCACTTATCTAGCAGAGCAGCAGGCCCAAGGAAAGATGCAGTAGCTCAGATCCAACACTGGAACATTGACAAGGAGCAAGGAAGACAGACTCAGGTGGAGCTAAATAGCAAGGCAGCCAACGAGCTCACCAAAACACCTGAGGGAGGAAGCCCAGAGACTGCAATACCACTTGTGACCACAGAATTCACAACAGCAGCCATGAAATTCCTTCCGTTATCACTCACTACCTTGCCTGCCTCAAGATCTACAGTGCCCAGCCACGACTGCGTTTCTTGCTGCAAGAACTCGGACAGAACTTCCGCGGTGTGTCTATTGTCGCCCAAACACTTCATAGCCAATACAGCCTGCTGACGTTTGCCAGTAGCTGCCCCATAATGGGAGACCTGGTGTGCAACAGTGGCAGGTGCGGATGGAGTGTTTGTGCGACTGCGGTCTGTGGACGAGCTCTTGCTTCTGCAGGAGGACGAGGAGGAGGAGGAGGGGGTGCGAACGGCTACAGACAACTGTTTACTAGACCGTGGGCTAGGCAGAACTGTCCCAAACTTGCTGTCCCCTGTGGACCCTGAATCCACCACATTTACCCAGTGTGCCGTGATGGACACGTAACGTCCCTGGCCATGCCTACTGGTCCATGCATCTGTTGTCAGGTGCACCTTTGTGCTCACAGATTGCCTGAGTGCATGGACGATGCGCTCTTTAACATGCTGGTGGAGGGCTGGGATGGCTTTTCTGGAAAAAAAGTGTCGACTGGGTAGCTCGTAGCGTGGTACAGCGTAGTCCATCAGGTCTTTGAAAGCTTCGCTTTCAACTAACCGGTAGGGCATCATCTCTAACGAGATTAGTCTAGCTATGTGGGCGTTCAAACCCTGTGTACGCGGATGCGAGGCTAAGTATTTCCTTTTTCTAACCATAGTCTCATGTAGGGTGAGCTGGACTGGAGAGCTGGAGATCGTGGAACTAGCGGGGGTGCCGGTGGACATGGCAGACTGAGAGACGGTGGGAGATGGTATTGTTGCCGCCGGTGCCCTAGATGCAGTGTTTCCTACTACGAAACTGGTGATTCCCTGACCCTGACTGCTTTGGCCTGGCAAAGATACCTGCACAGATACAGCAGGTGGTGCGCTAAATGGTGGTCCTACACTGCCGGAAGGGATGTTGCGTTGATGACTAGCTTCATTGGCCGAGGGTGCAACAACCTTAAGGGACGTTTGGTAGTTAGTCCAAGCTTTCAAATGCATGGTGGTTAAATGTCTATGCATGCAACTAGTATTGAGACTTTTCAGATTCTGACCTCTGCTTAAGGAAGTAGAACATTTTTGACAGATGACTTTGCGCTGATCAATTGGATGTTGTTTAAAAAAATGCCAGACTGCACTCTTTCTAGCATCGGATACCTTTTCAGGCATTGCAGACTGAGCTTTAACCGGATGGCCACGCTGTCCTCCACCAGGTTTTGGCTTTGCCACGCGTTTTGGGCAAGATACGGGCCCGGCAGATGGAACCTGTGGCGATGTTGATGCCTGCTGCGGCCCCTCCTCCTCCTCTGCTTCAGAACTGCTGCCGCCTGCACCCTGTTCCCCCAATGGCTGCCAATCGGGGTCAAGAACTGGGTCATCTAATAACTCTTCTTGTACCTCCTGCCCAACTTCGTCTGTGTCACCGTGTCGTTCGGTGGTATAGCGTTCGTGATGGGGCAACATAGTCTCATCAGGGTCTGATTCTTGATCAGCACCCTGCGAGGGCAATGTTGTGGTCTGAGTCAAAGGACCAGCATAGTAGTCTGGCTGTGGCTGTGCGTCAGTGCACTCCATGTCAGATTCAACTTGTAATGGGCATGGACTGTTAACTGCTTCACTTTCTAAGCCAGGGACGGTATGTGTAAAGAGCTCCATGGAGTAACCCGTTGTGTCGCCTGCTGCATTCTTCTCTGTTGTTGTTTTTGCTGAAGAGGACAAGGAAGTGACTTGTCCCTGACCGTGAACATCCACTAACGACGCGCTGCTTTTACTTTTACCAGTTTCACGAGAGGAGGCAAAAGAGCTAGAGGCTGAGTCAGCAAGATAAGCCAAAACTTGCTCTTGCTGCTCCGGCTTTAAAAGCGGTTTTCCTAATCCCAGAAAAGGGAGCGTTCGAGGCCTTGTGTAGCCGGACGACGAACCTGGCTCCACAGCTCCAGACTTAGGTGCAATATTTTTTTCCCCACGACCACCTGATGCTCCACCACTACCACTACCCTCATTACCAGCTGACAATGAACGCCCCCGGCCACGACCTCTTCCACTAGACTTCCTCATTGTTTTAAAAACGTAACCAAACTAACGTTATTTGTTGCAGTCACACAACTTACACGGTGAGCTATAACTTCAGTATGATTTAGCTACCCCTTTACAGGTTGGTGAGACCACAGCGAAAATCAGGCCCAATGTTACACACTCTTTTTTTGGTGGCTGCAAATTAGAGAGATGCCCCACACGCAGGACTGTCACTGAAGCACAAATGTTAATATTAATGTCACACTATTATTTTTTTTTTATTTTTATTTTTTTCAGGAACACTTTAGAAACCCCCCCAAAAAAAAAAAATAGATTTTTGCAGGGAGAATTTAGAAAACAAATGTAACAAACTATATGCTTTCTATGGGCCACTGAGTGAGAGATGACGCACACAGGAATCAGGAGTGGCACACAAGCCCAGAGGCCAATATTTTTCTACCAATGATTGATGGAGTTATTTTCTCTGGTAGATTTTGGAACCCAAATCAAGGAAAAAAAATATAGGCTTTCTATGGACCACAATTGGAGAGAGAGAGAGAGAGAGAGAGAGAGAGAGATGGCACACCCAGGAGTCAAGACTGGCACACAAGCAGAAAGGCCAATATTAATCTCCCACTGTTTTTTTTGTTTGTTTTTTTTTTTTTTTTTCAGGGAGACTTTAGAAAAAAAATAATAAAAAAAATATGATTTTATCAGGAAGAATTTAGAAACCAAATAAAATAAAATGATTTTTTCAGGGAGAATTTATAAAACAAATAAAAACAAAAATAGGCGTTCTATGGCCCACTGACTGAGAGATGACGCACACAGGAGTCAGGAGTGGCACACAAGCCCAGAGGCCAATATTTTTCTACCAATGATTGATGTAGTTATTTTCTCTGGTAGATTTTGGAACCCAAATCAAGGAAAAAAAATATAGGCTTTCTATGGACCACAATTGGAGAGAGAGAGAGAGAGAGAGAGAGATGGCACACCCAGGAGTCAAGACTGGCACACAAGCAGAAAGGCCAATATTAATCTCCCACTGTTTTTTTTGGTTGTTTTTTTTTTTTTTTTCAGGGAGACTTTAGAAAAAAAAATAATAAAAAAAATATGATTTTATCAGGAAGAATTTAGAAACCAAATAAAATAAAATGATTTTTTCAGGGAGAATTTATAAAACAAATAAAAACAAAAATAGGCGTTCTATGGCCCACTGACTGAGAGATGACGCACACAGGAGTCAGGAGTGGCACACAAGCCCAGAGGCCAATATTTTTCTACCAATGATTGATGTAGTTATTTTCTCTGGTAGATTTTGGAACCCAAATCAAGGAAAAAAAATATAGGCTTTCTATGGACCACAATTGGAGAGAGAGAGAGAGAGAGATGGCACACCCAGGAGTCAAGACTGGCACACAAGCAGAAAGGCCAATATTAATCTCCCACTGTTTTTTTTTTTTTTTTTTTTTTTTCAGGGAGACTTTAGAAAAAAAAATAATAAAAAAAATATGATTTTATCAGGAAGAATTTAGAAACCAAATAAAATAAAATGATTTTTTCAGGGAGAATTTAGAAAACAAATAAAACCAAAAATAGGCGTTCTATGGCCCACTGACTGAGAGAGAGAGAGAGATGGCACGCTTAGTACTGGCACACAAGCCCAAAGGGCAATATTAATCTCCCTTTTTTTTTCAGGGAGAATTTCTAAAACCCAAAAAAAAAAAAAATAGGCTTTCTATGGCCCACTATTTGTGAGAGAGATGGGACGCTCAGGACTGGCACAGATGGCACGCTCAGGACTGGCACAGAAGCCCAGAGGCCAATATTAATCTCCCTTTTTTTCTGGGAGAATTTATAAAACCAAAAAAATATTTAAATAGGCTTTCTATGGCCCACTATTTGTGAGAGAGATGGCACGCTCAGGACTGGCACAGATGGCACGCTCACAACTGGCACACAAGCCCAGAGGCCAATATTAATCTCCCTTTTTTCAGGGAAAATTTATAAAACCAAAAAAAAAATTAAATAGGCTTTCTATGGCCCACTATTTGTGAGAGAGATGGCACG
Source organism: Ranitomeya imitator (assembly GCF_032444005.1). Taxonomy (NCBI): domain Eukaryota; kingdom Metazoa; phylum Chordata; class Amphibia; order Anura; family Dendrobatidae; genus Ranitomeya; species Ranitomeya imitator. The sequence goes on from NC_091287.1 coordinate 516,905,620, forward strand.
CTCAGGACTGGCACAGATGGCACGCTCACAACTGGCACACAAGCCCAGAGGCCAATATTAATCTCCCTTTTTTCAGGGAAAATTTATAAAACCAAAAAAAAAATTAAATAGGCTTTCTATGGCCCACTATTTGTGAGAGAGATGGCACGCTCAGGGCTGGCACAGATGGCACGCTCAGGACTGGCACACAAGCCCAGAGGCCAATATTAATCTCCCTTTTTTTCAGGGAGAATTTATAAAACCCCCAAAAAAATAAAATAGGCTTTCTATGGCCCACTATTTGTGAGAGAGATGGCACACTCAGGACTGGCACACAAGCCCAAAGGCCAATATTAATCTCCCACTGTATTTTTATCAGGGAGAATTTATACACCCCACAAAAAAAAATACAGAAAAATGAAAAGGCTTTCTATGGCCCACTATGTGAGAGAGATGGCACACACAGGGATGGCACTCTAGCAGAAATGCCAAATTGCCAATCTTAATCTCCCACCAAAAAAAAAAAAAAAAAAAAAACAGGGAATGTCCTACAATTACTATCTCCCTGCCTGCAGTAATCTCAGCCAGGTATGGCAGGCAGCTACTATCTCCCTGCCTGCAGTAATCTCAGCCAGGTATGGCAGGCAGCAATAAGGAGTGGACTGATGCACAAATGAAATAAAAAGTGTGGACCAACAAAAAAGATAGCTGTGCAGAAAGGAAGGAACAAGAGGATTTGTGCTTTGAAAAAAGCAGTTGGTTTGCACAGCGGCGTACACACAGCAATGCAGCTATCAGGGAGCCTTCTAGGGCAGCCCAATGAGCTACAGCGCTGAGGGGAAAAAAAAAAAAAAAACTTCCACTGTCCCTGCACACCGAGGGTGGTGTTGGACAGTGCAAATCGCTGCAGCACAAGCGGTTTTGTGGTTAATGGACCCTGCCTAACGCTATCCCTGCTTCTGACAAAGCGGCAGCAACCTCTCCCTAAGCTCAGATCAGCAGCAGTAAGATGGCGGTCGGCGGGAACGCCTCTTTATAGCCCCTGTGACGTCGCAGACAGCAAGCCAATCACTGCAATGCCCTTCTCTAAGATGGTGGGGACCAGGACCTATGTCATCACGCTGCCCACACTCTGCGTTTACCTTCATTGGCTGAGAAATGGCGCTTTTCGCGTCATTGAAACGCGACTTTGGCGCGAAAGTCGCGTACCGCATGGCCGACCCCGCACAGGGGTCGGATCGGGTTTCATGAAACCCCGACTTAGCCAAAAGTCGGCGACTTTTGAAAATGTTCGACCCGTTTCGCTCAACCCTATGAACGACCCATTTCGCTCAACCCTAGTCAGGGCTTATGATCAAGAACAGAACATAACTTCTCTTCATTGTGAAGTTATGATGACTATTGAATACAATTCGACACTTTTCTCCAATTTTTGCCATTGCTATAAGGTGACAACAGTCATTTAGCCCAGAAAGGTGATTGAACTGGCACAACTACTGGCGCAACAACTGCTGTTAATTTTACAGTACTGAGAACTACAGCTTCCCGCCCCATGAATTTTAAGAGATTTTCCTATTTTGGAAAATCCACCCCCTGGTTGTAGTTGGTTTTAGTAAAAAATAAACTGTGCATTCCCACCCTCCCCGATCCAGTTCAGCGATTGGCTGCAGCCCTGTGGATGTGACATCGGTGCTGTGCACAGTAACAGACTCCTTGAGTGGAGCCTGAGACTCGATGCTTGACCTGGGGAAGTTGAGTAATGAATAGATTTTTTTTAATGATAGAAAAAGGACAGGGATTTTCCAAAACCAGAAAACTTTAACTTCATCCATCGACTGTCCTAGTCGATGGATGGAGTAAAAGGCATGAAGTTGTGGCAACAGGCTCCTGGGATGAAAATCCTTTACTGCATACAGTATTTTCTGTTGTCCTTACAAAGAGTGGGATAGAGAACTGTACAGTTAGTGACTAATTTCTATCGGGATTTAATTGTTACAATCATTATCCATCCTTTTCTTTTAATTGCCCATATTTGCCAGGACACATTTGTGACATACCGCCCTCCTGGTCATATACTATGTGACTTTGAATCAATAAGGGGTTTACATCCCATATTATAACCGCAAATGTAATTTAAATAATCTTTTGTGGTTAAAATAACTTACAAATGGCATCACTAAAGAATATTACATTACTTAATAGGCAAATATTTATTGGAATATGTACTGCAGTCAATTCATTCTGGGTAGCCGTCCCATTACATTAGATTCAGAGTAATTATTATTGAACTAGGATTTACAGCCAGTGTTTGTCAGCTACTAGGCAAAGTGTACTTAATGGAACATTAAATACAGAAAATGCAAAAACTCGCAAGTGTCTCCACCATTCCTCCATTCATTTTGCTATTTAACTCCTTCTCCATCCCTCATTTTATAGGTTTCCAAAATTTCACTAGGAGTCAAATGTGTATAATTATTGCTATTTACTAACCCCTTCATGACCTTGCAATTTTCCATTTTTGAGTTTTCATTTTTTCGCTCCCCTTCTTCTCAGAGGCAAAGCTTTTTTTAAAATTTTTCCATTAATATGGATTGTTGTACAAGGACTAATTGTAGTTTTGAACGACACCATTGATTTTAGCATACAGTGTACTGGAAAAAAATCCAAGTGCAGTGAAATTGCAAAAAAAAAATGTATAGGTTCTTTTTTTTTTAAGTGGTGAAAAAAATCCAAAGTTAGTAAGAAAAAAAATGGCACCATATTCCGAGAACCGTAGAGTCTCCATTTTTTAAAATATGGGGCTGAGCGTAAGCCTATTTTTGTCCACCAATCCATCCTTTTTATTGATACCATATCGGCGTAGCTACAATGTTTTGATCGCCTGTTATTGCATTTTATTACAATGTTGCGGAAACAAAAAAAATATAATTATGGAATTTTGATTTTTTTTACTCGTTATTCCATTACCAGTCTGATCAATTACCGTATATACTCGAGTATAAGTCGACCCCCCTAATTTTGCCACAAAAAACTGGGAAAACTTAATGACTTGAGTGTAAGCTTAGGGTGGGAAATGCAGCAGCTACCGGTAAATGTTAAAAGTAAAAATAGAAACCAATAAAAGTAAAATTAATTGAGACATCAGTAGGTTAAGTGTTTTTGAATATCCATATTGAATCATGAGCCCCATATAATGCTCCATAAAGTTTATGATGGCCACATAAGATGCTCCATATTAAAATATGCCCCATATAATTCTGCATAAAGGTTAATAATGGCCCCAAAAGATGCTCCATAGACACATTTGCCCAATATAATGCTGCACAAATAATGATTATGGTCCCATAAGATGCTTCATAAAGATATTTGCCCCATATAGTGCTGCACAAACCTTGATTATGGCCCCATAAGACACTCCATACAGACACTTGCCCCATATAATGCTCCACAAACGTTAATTATGGCCCCATAAGATGCTCCATAAAGATATTTGCCCCATATAGTGCTGCACAAACGTTATGGCCCCATAAGATACTCCATACAGACATTTGCCCCATATACTGCTCAACAAAAGTTAATTATGGACCCATAAGATGCTCCATAAAGATATTTGCCCCATATAGTGCTGCTCAAACGTTATGGCCCTATAAGATACTCCATACAGGCATTTGTCCCATATAATGCTGCACAAACATTAATTATGGCCCCATAAGATGTTCCATAAAGATATTTGCCCATATAGTGCTGCAAAAACATTGATTATGGCCCCATAAGATGCTCCATAAAGATATTTGCCCCATTTAGTGCTGCACAGACGTTGATTATAGCCCCATACAGACACTTGCCCCATATAATGCTGCACAAACGTTATGGCCCCATAAGATGCTCCATACAGACACTTGCCCCATTATAGTGCTGCACAAACGTTATGGCCCCATAAGATGCTCCATAAAGATATTTGCTCCATATAGTGCTGCACAAATGTTATGGCCCCATATGATGCACCATGCAGACACTTGCTCCATTTGCTGTTGCTGTGATAAAAAAAATCACATACTCACTTCTCCATCGCTCAGGCCCCTGGCACTTTCAATATTCATCTTTCCTCGATCCGATGCTGCTCCATCTTCAGCATCTTCTGCACTGACGCTCAGGCAGAGGGCATGCACTAATCACGTCATCGCGCCCTCTGACCTGAGCGTAAGTGCAGAAGACTCTGAAGATGGAGTGGCGCCGTAATGGGGAGCAGGTGAATATCACGCAGCACTCCCGCTCCCCATTATACTCTCCTGCTCCTGGTGCGGTGCAGTCCCTGGTTCCCATTGTAAGAGGCTAGCTTCCCCCGACAAGTGACAATCCTGTAGCTATCAGCTGCACCCTATAGCTGACAACTTGTTGCATCAGCCACGATTAGTGTTGGTACTGACTCTAGTCATTTGACCCCTTAAATGCTGTTGTCAATGACTACAGCATCTAGATGGTTAACAAAGTGTGCGGGCTCCCTCTTCAACCCCATCGACACCCTGAGATGTTGATCGTGTTGTCTTGATGTTTGTCATGACAATTCATGGCCAAATAATGGCTTTAAAGTCTGTCTGCCAGCTACAGTGGCCTGTTCAGAAGCTGTCAACATTTTCATTTAAAAAAAAATTATTCATTCCTGTTATGCCATTTTGCATTAATTCCAGAAAATTACTTGAAAGGTTAATAAACTACCTGAAAGCTATTTTGAATATGTTGAGGGGTGCTGTTTTCAAAATGGTATCACTTTTGGGAGTTTCCAACATATAGTACCCCCAAAGCCACTTCAAAACTTAGTAGGTCCCTAAAAAAATAAATTTTGTAAATTTTCGTGAAAAGAATGAAAAATGACTGCTACATTTTTAAACCTTCTAAAATGCGAATAAAAAAAACAAAATTTTACAAATGGTGCTGATGTAAAGTATACATGAGGGAAATGTTATTTATTTATGTTTTTGTGCGGTATGACTATCTGGATTAAAGTATTAATCATTCAAAGTTTGAAAGTTGCTAATTTGTGTACATTTTTGTAACATTTCTGATATTCTTATAAATATACGCAGAAAATATTGACATCAATTTACGATTATCTTAAAGTACAATGTGTCATGAAAAAACAATCTCAAAATTAAAGAGATATTTTGAAGCATTCCAGAGTTGTTACAATATAAAGTGACCCTGGTCAGACTTCAAAATTTTTACCTATACACATTAGATGGCAGCATGAGATTGTTGGCAGCTCTCCCGCCTGACCCCCTTAATATGCAGTCTATGTTGGGTCAAACATTCATGTGGTTCCAATTGGAAAAAGGATAAGCAGCTGCCATACACCTCCAGCAGTGAACCAAAGGACTGGCATGTTGAAATCCAATGCTATTTTCACTAGAGATGAGCAAACCTTATTGGTTTAGGATTGCTGAACGCATCTGAACCCCATTGAATGCACTGGGAGGCAAAATCAAACAAAGTCAACACCTTCGGGGAGTCCCAAAAGCTGTCAAACAGCTGTAATTAGGGGCAAACACCAGGAAAAGTGGCATCAATTGACCCAAAGTTCAAATAGCATTATTGTGCAGCATGGATGCATGGGAGAGGGCTTGGAACAGCATTTCTATCTTACAAATTTATCAGTAAGAGATGGATAAGTGACAGGTGTAGGCCAGGTGCTCTAAGACCCCTTCCACTACAGGCAACCCACCAAATGGAGACCCTACTTGGAGTTTCCTCCACATTTCAAAAAATTATGTACAAGGCATACCACTGTGCAGCTGCCAAAGAAAGGGAGTCAAGTAGCCAATTCAGTAACAGAAGTTGTCAGTTGTCTTTGGATAGTTGACGCTGGAAAGGGAAATCCAGCACAGGACTGAGGAAAAATTATCTTAAAAACAATAATTTATTGACTAAATTGTTAAAAAATTAAAGTATTAAAAAAGTGCTTATCAGAGGCATGTTCACTGATGTGTTTTGAACTGTGTTCTTATTCATTGTATGGCATAGTTCTCTCCCGATCGTTGTTTAAATAATGAGCAGATAGGATGTGACTTACACAGATTATCTGATTTTCAACTTTAAAAATATATTGTCTTTTATTTCTCAAACATTTAGTAAAGATACATTAAATCAGTTCTAATATATATGCCATTTGGCAGTTTACTATTTAGTTTGAGAATCTATGAAGCCTCTTTATATTTTAAATTACGAGATCTGTCATCGCCTCTCTTAGGGGGAAGGACTTTTTCAACAGCATTTACCCTAAGATAACGAACGTCACTATTATGTTGGTGAAAAAAATGTTGATCATCATGTGCATCATCCACATGTTCTGAGATGCGTTTGCGTAATGTTCTCGAAGTGCACTCAACATATTGCAACTTAAACTTTTCACACATGACACTGACACAGTGTCAGGTTGGCGCCGTTATACTGATTGAAATGATACCTGGGTTGATGAAATCATCTTGTGGTTGTTTAATCTGTATTTGTAGTTTTCAGTTAAAGAGATTCTTGTGCTTTGGGGCGGGCATGTGGGCGGGGCTGTGGGCAGGCCTTTGGGGGTCTTTACGAAGTGCTCTGCTTAGATATTCATCCTTATGGGCTTATGACAGGTCACTAATCAGTCAGCAACCAGCCCCCTGTTTTAGGCTCTATCAAGATAGAACATGACAGATGCGCAGTAGCATCTATCGTGTTCTATCTTGATGGAGCCTAATTTTTTTCTCTCTACCAAAATGGCGGCAGCGCCTGCGTGGTAACATCTATCTCGTTCTGACAGATGCTACTGCGCAGGTGCCCCAGGCGCCAATTTGATTGAGATAATTTTTTTCTCTAGCAAAATGGTGCCGGTGGCAGCCCCTGCTTAATAGCATCTAATAGATACTACTACGTAGGCACGGCCACCAGCCTCATTTTGATTAAGATAGTTTTGTTGGGAAAAAAATTGCCTAAACTAAATTAAAACAGGCATATTATCCACCGCATCATGCTACAGCGCAGGCACCGCCACCTGCTTCTTAATGATGAGTGTGATTTTTATTTTTCAAACCATATTCTATGCAGTATGTAAAATAGGAAGAAGGTCACTGAGGTATCAGTGATTTCTCAAAAGCCAAAAGGATGATTATTTAAGCAAAGCACCACATAACCCTCCCCCCACAGGCAGCCCCAAAGCACGAGAATCTCATTAACTGAAAACTGCAAATAACAATTAAACAACAGCCACAAAACTGATTTCATGGGCCAAGGTAACATCGTAATCAGTATGAGTGTGCTGACCTGACACTGTATGTAGTTTACTGAGCATAATCCTGACAACAGGTACCTTCAAATTCAATCCACCTATTACAAGCCTAAGTGGAAGGCATTTCCATTTAAACATACAAATCCTATAAAGACAAGGAAGCTTGGGCCAGTTAAAAGAAATATATTTTATTAGGTCAAAGAAGATTAAAACCTTAAATAAAATCAAAGGAAATACAGATGCTGAATAAGATGTCTGCACAGGAAATATACCAAAGCCTATAACAGTATATTAGAAGGCATACATACAAAACCTATTTATAAACCTAAACTAATAGGTACAAAAGCTTGTTTCAAATGGTGTCCAACAACACCAGATATATTACATGCAAAAAATATATAATTACATAGACCGAAGTCTTAGTAGGAGTGCATAATACACAGATCATTATATGCCTGAGGGCTCGTGTGAGTCCGCTAATATTGAAGGTTCCTACCACAAGTTGGCAGTGAGGGCATAGGAGACACAGTAGCAACAGTGCAATAGGAAAGATAAAAATATATACACACAGGTGCTATTGTTGACAGCCACATGGAGGTAAATACATATATAATGCATTAGTGTTGGTCACAGTGACCCCATTTAACCAATTAGTCCAGTGAATAATAAAGGCTCCTATATAGGGCTCCTATATGAGATTGCAAAGGTGGTAGGTGTATATAATTGCAAAGGGTAAAGAATAAAGAGTCTCTAATGCAGTAGGTTAGAGGATGTATAGTACCTGGCAGAGCAGCGCAGAGCCCCGATATGCGTTTCGCATGATGTTTCTTACCCCCCCCAGGAAGAATAATAATAATAATAATAATTTTTATTTTTATATAGCACTAACATATTCTGCAGCGCTTTAAAGTTTTGCATACATTATCATTGATGTCCCCGATGGGGCTGACAATCTAAATTCCCTATCAGTATGTCTTTGGAATGTGGGAGGAAACCGGAGTACCCGGAGGAAACCCACGCAAACACGGAGATAACATACAAACTCCTTGCAGAAACATCACGCGAAACGCGATTCAGGGCTCTGCGCTGCACTGCCAGGTAATATATATCCTCTAACCTACTGTATTAGAGACTCTTTATTCCTTACCCTTTGCAATTATATACACCTACCGCCTTTGCAACCTCATATAGGAGCCTTTATTTTTCACTGGACTAATTGATTAAATGGGATCACTGTGACCTACCCTAATGCACTTTAGGCCCTATATTTACCTCCATGTGGCTGTCGCCAATAGCACCTGTGTGTATATATTTTTATCTATCCTATTGCACTGTTGCTACTGTGTCTCCTATGCCCTCACTGGCAAATTGTGGTAAGAACCCTCAATATTAGCGGACTCACACGAGCCCTCAGGCATATAATGATCTGTGTATTATGCACTCCTATTAAGACTTTGGTCTATGTAATTATATATATTTTTTGCATCTATATATCTGGTGTTTGACCTAATAAAATATATCTATGTTAATTGGCCCAAGCTTCCTTAAATTTAGTTGAGATTTTTCTTGCAATTCCATAGGATATGTGATAATTCGACCGATGAGGGTCCGACCACTGAGATCTTCACTGACTGGCTACACATGGGATTTGTTTCGCCCTATGAGAGGTGTGAATGTGCACGTGAGCTGCAACTTAATTAAATATTTGTATGGCTGATATCACCATATTAGAGACTATGAATAGAGCAGCACATATCTGCTCAGTTTAAATGTGAGACAAAAGTCCCTTGCTGGCAGCCAGTTGGGGGTCTCAGCTGTCACACCCCAATTAATTTAATAGCCACTTATTCTATCGATTGGTAATAATGCTTTCTAATCATAATACTTATTTATCATAAACAAAGGATTAAATATCATCAGTAAGAGATAATCTGAACATAAAGGTGTTGTCCACTTTTTGAAGCATGGGCCCCAAACTGTAAAATATCTAAAATAACAATCTTCCAGTGCTCACCTTCTCTGGGTCCACTGCTGGAAACCTTTTCAAAAACCTGACCTGCACATCCAAACATAGACTGAGTGTGAACAGGTGCTGAACCCAGAGTCGCCAACTCGTATATAGTTAAGTAAAAAGGGCAGCACACTGCAGCGCCAAAACATGCAAACTTGAAAACACGAAATTTGAACTGCATTACTGCACTAGAAATATGAAAAATGAGAGCTTTTAGCGCATAAAAATGGCCATATTTATGTGTACCTCGTAGCCACTTTACGGCATCTCTCTTATACGAGGTCCTACGCTTGACCTACCTCACCGAGAATAAACGTCTCCATCTGAATGGGTACATGTGAAACCTCTTCTTGGACTCAAATTCTCTCTTTCTGTGGAGGGGTATTGGACCTACTATAATTAAAACACCTGTGGCTAGGAGGCGGGGAGTGCACGATCAGAAGGCTAGAGAATACATTTCAAAAACCTGACCTGCACATCCAAACATAGACTGAGTGTGAACAGGTGCTCTCGTATAAGAGAGATGCCGTAAAGTGGCTACGAGGTACACATAAATATGGCCATTTTTATGCGCTAAAAGCTCTCATTTTTCATATTTCTAGTGCAGTAATGCAGTTCAAATTTCGTGTTTTCAAGTTTGCATGTTTTGGCGCTGCAGTGTGCTGCCCTTTTTACTTAACTATATACGAGTTGGCGACTCTGGGTTCAGCACCTGTTCACACTCAGTCTATGTTTGGATGTGCAGGTCAGGTTTTTGAAATGTATTCTTTAGCCTTCTGATCGTGCACTCCCCGCCTCCTAGCCACAGGTGTTTTAATTATAGTAGGTCCAATACCCCTCCACAGAAAGAGAGAATTTGAGTCCAAGAAGAGGTTTCACATGTACCCATTCAGATGGAGACGTTTATTCTCGGTGAGGTAGGTCAAGCGTAGGACCTCGTATAAGAGAGATGCCGTAAAGTGGCTACGAGGTACACATAAATATGGCCATTTTTATGCGCTAAAAGCTCTCATTTTTCATATTTCTAGTGCAGTAATGCAGTTCAAATTTTGTGTTTTCAAGTTTGCATGTTTTGGCGCTGCAGTGTGCTGCCCTTTTTACTTAACTATATACGAGTTGGCGACTCTGGGTTCAGCACCTGTTCACACTCAGTCTATGTTTGGATGTGCAGGTCAGGTTTTTGAAATGTATTCTTTAGCCTTCTGATCGTGCACTCCCCGCCTCCTAGCCACAGGTGTTTTAATTATAGTAGGTCCAATACCCCTCCACAGAAAGAGAGAATTTGAGTCCAAGAAGAGGTTTCACATGTACCCATTCAGATGGAGACGTTTATTCTCGGTGAGGTAGGTCAAGCGTAGGACCTCGTATAAGAGAGATGCCGTAAAGTGGCTACGAGGTACACATAAATATGGCCATTTTTATGCGCTAAAAGCTCTCATTTTTCATATTTCTAGTGCAGTAATGCAGTTCAAATTTCATGTTTTCAAGTTTGCATGTTTTGGCGCTGCAGTGTGCTGCCCTTTTTACTTCACTGCTGGATCCCTGTCCTTACTCCGTTCACAGAGTTTTGGCTGCAGCCGTGAAGATAGTCAATAGGTAAACGGCTAATGCAACTGAGCTCAGTGACTGGCTGGGGCAGTGATGTTTGTTGGTGATGTAACAAAGTCCAAAGCAGCAGCGGGGATCTCGCACTGGACCTAGGTAGTGTGACTACCTCCTAAGGTCGATATTTTAGGCATTTTAAACAATTTAGGGCCCACTTTCATGAAAATGGCCAAACCTTTTAATGTGTACCTGTCATTCCACATATAAATTATAAATGAGCATCACTCTGCTCCACTCATCCCTCATGATAGTACCTTTTGGGCAGATATCAGTGTAATGTGTCTAAAATAATCCTGAATCTCATGTTCTCTAGCTTACCGTCTACTATTTTTAGTTTGTAGTTATACATGACTAGCAATCTATCAGAACTATAGGTGCTGGAACTTCATTTTAGCACATACTAGAATAAGTTGCACCAATGGCTTGTGTGCACTAAGATGACAACAGGATGACTAACAGGACTACGAGAGCGAAGAAACCAAAATCTGTCCCGTTTCCTGTAGAGAGAAAAATACCCAACAGGACTTCCTGTAGATAGACAAAAAATGATTTTCACTTCCTGTAGAGATGCAAACCAGCCAGGTACGGATTGGGGCTGAAATTCAGCCCTGGCATTTCAAATCACACAGGCCCATGTTGTCCCCGTCCCCATGAACCAAATGGGATATATTACCCTGGATGGAGGAAAGGAAGATTTTCTACAAGACCAATATGTCTAATGATACCCGTGGCCTGCTGGGGTAAGTGACGGAGTCAGCGACTTTGTGCTCCATCACAACTCTTAACAGTATGGGTGTCTTGAGAAAACCGATTCTGTTAACAATGTAGCAGACAAGGCAGTCCATGACCAGATAGGCCCTTCTGGCATTTGCCAGAATTGCCAGATGGCCAGTCCGGCCCTGAAACCAGCCCTCACTTTCCATAATCCATCTCAGCTTCTCTGATGCCAGATAAGTCGTGGACATCAAGTGAGACAGAAGGGAGACACGTAGATACCTTGAAGTGAATTTTCAGGGATAATAAAACACAATTTTTAAATAAAGTGATTTGCAGATTGCCTTCTTATCGCATTACCTATCGAAGGAAATCAAGTTATCTGAAAATACAGTAACTATTTTAATACAGGAAAGATATATATCTTGGTACCGTGTTAGCCAGTAGATAGAAAAATATTTAGAATTGAGAGTCCTCAGTGGTTGATACCTTTTAATGGCTAACTGAAAAGATGGAAACAAATTGCAAGCTTTCGAGACTACTCAGGCCTCTTCATCAGGCAAAGACTAAAAGAAATAACTATTTTAAAAATACATATATTTTCTCCATTAATGCTCCAAAATGCAAATTATTCTGAGTCTCGGAGAGTCATCCGGCAAATGACTCCTACAGCGTCTATTCCAGTATTCATCTGCAATGATGTATTCAGTTACAGAATAGTTTACTAAATGCGAATTTAACAGCCTGGACTACAATGCCAAATCCATTGGGAATAAATGTTTCTTGGTCCTATTAAGAGATAGATAATATATTCCATATATGAAATGTAACTCTTTAGAAATAAGCACATACTCCATTTTCTTTTCAGATTAAATTGCTTTAAAGCTTGTTGCACGCTGCAGAACATATCAGATTTTCCTCAGTTTTCTTCTATTGAAAATTCATTATGAAGAAGCTTTATTACTTATGAATATTATTACAATGTTTCAAATTCTCCGTTCTTCAATTATAGTCTTGGAGAAAGAGGGCTTACAGCAATCAATATGAGAGATACTGAGAATACTTGAATGCTTCAAATAAAATTACTTTAGACTGGCAACGATCAATAGGGATGCGCGGGAGAATAGTTAAAGATAGGAGTAACAAAATACTAACTGCGGAAAATCAATATAGAAACAAAATCATTTTAATGGCCGTGGCTGTAATGCAATATACCCGAGTTATGAAGTATTTTTAAAGGATTTAAAATGAATTTATTATTGGAAAGTTACTTACTAGGCTGGTTTTTATTGAACAAATTTAAAATAAACAGTTTTCCTATGTAATTCATATAGAAAAATGGATCCACTAAGAATTTACAATAAGCTAAAAGCACTAGACTACTGTAGACATCTTTCAGCTATCTCCCCTGCTTCCATGTGTTTTTATTTCACTTGATTGTATTTAACTATTATTCTGCTGCACTTTGCACCCATTATCATCCCTGTCCCCATTGGGGCTTGCAATCTAAATTCCCTATCAGTACGTCTTTAGAGTGGGGGGGAAATTCACGCAAACATGGTGAGAACAAGCAAACTCCTTGCAGATGTTGTCCTTGGTGAAATTCGAATCCAGGACCCCAGCGCTACAAGCCTACAGTGCTAACCACTGAGCCACCGTGCTGCCCTTTCTAAGGGTGTGAGTAGAGTATAACACTTCAAGCAATGCCTTATTTAGTTGAGTAAAAAAAGAATAGGGTGATATGTGTCAAACTGCCTCTGTTAGGGCGCAGTTGGCAAAGATTCATTCTCAGAAAATCAGCATATGTTGCCAATATTTGTTTGCCAGGAGTTTCTCAACATTTTGCACTTCTGGAAGAAAGGACAATTTTCACACTTTTGATGTATATAAATGAAACCTAACTTTGCAAATAATAAATTCTGACACTTTATTTCATAATCACATAAAGCTCAACTGTGAGACCAGAACTAGCACAACACAGCAGAATTGAACTTTGTCTCATTACAAACACATTTGCAGCTGCAGTCATCTCATAGTGCTTCAGCTTCCATTTCAAAGGCAAACAGTGTGGGGGGCAGGGGCAGGGGCAGTACCGCAGGGCTGACATCACTGCAAATGTGTTTGCAATAAGACAAGGTTCAACTCTCACATACTGTGTTAGTTATAATCATGCACAGCTCTGCAGCAGAGCTGACAGCACTATGAGAGGACAACTGCATCTGCAAATGTGTTCGAAATGAGACAAAGTTCACTTCTGCTGTATTCTCTTAGTGGTGATTTCACTGCAGACCCATGAGTGATAATGAGAGCAAAGTATGAGTCATTATATGTCTCACACTTGTAAAACCTCTGCTCATTTAAAATAAGCACTGGAGGTAGTTTCACAGAGAGAGCTCCACCTGGCTCATAGATCTTAACTGTTCATTTTAATAAAAAATGTGGATTTCTCTGGAATAAGACATCAGATCACAGATATTAAGGTATAATTTTATTCAACCTCCTATAAGCTACATGACCATATAGACAGCTTAGTAGGGTTAATACTACTGACAGAGTCACCTTAACCTCTAAAATTTCATGTTGGGTCATAACTATAATAAAAGATTTTGGTCTCATTTTAGAATTGAGAAGTATTTATAGCTAACCAGATGGTGGCCCGATTCTAAAGCATCGGGTATTCTAGAATATGTATGTCCACGTAGTATATTGCCCAACCACGTAGTATATTGCCCAGCCACGTAATATATTGCCCAGCCACGTAGTATATTGCCCAGTCACGTAGTATATTGCCCAGCCACATAGTATATTGCCCAGGCACGTAGTATATTGCCCAGCCACGTAGTATATAGCCCAGCCATGTAGTATATTGCCCAGTGACGTAGTATATTGCCCAGCCACGTAGTATATTGCCCAGCCACGTAGTATATTGCCCAGTCACGTAGTATATTGCCCAGCCACGTAGTTCACGTAGTATATTGCCCAGTCACATAGTATATTGCCCAGTCACGTAGTATATTGCCCAGTCACATAGTATATTGCCCAGCCACGTAGTATATTGCCCAGCTTGCCCAGTCACATAGTATATTGCACAGAGCCATGTAGTATACAGCACAGAGCCACGTATACTACAGCACAGAGCCACGCAGTATACAGCACAGAGCCATGTAGTATACAGCACAGAGCCATGTAGTATACAGCACAGAGCCAGGTAGTATACAGCACAGAGCCACGTAGTATACAGCACAGAGCCACGTAGTATACAGCACTTAGCCACATAGTATACTGCCCAGTCACATAGTATACAGCACAGAGCCACGTAGTATACAGCACAGTCACGTAGTATGCACCATATCCCTGTAAAAAAAAGAATTAAAATAAAAAATAGTCACATACCTCCTGGAGCTTCCGGATCGAAGCGGCCGGTTCCCGATGCATGTCGCGCGGTCCGGTCTGAAGATTGCATTGCGGTCTCGCGCGATGATGAGGTAGCGGTCTCGTGAGACCGTACGTCATCATTTCGCGAGACCACAATGCATGCAGCCGTCAAAGGGGCGTCACGCGGAGCGGGAAAGGCCAGTTCCTGATCCGGGAGGGCTACCGGAAGGTGAGCATGTAATTATTTTTTATTGTTTTTTATTTTTAACGTTAGATATTTTTACTATTCATGCTGCATAGGCAGCATGAATAGTAAAAAGTTGGTCACACAGGGTTAATAGCAGCTTTAACCGAGTGCGTTACACCGCGGTCAACGCTGCCATTAACCCTGTGTGAGCGCTGACCGGAGGGGAGTATGTGGGCGCCGGGCACTGACTGCGGGGAGGAAGGAGCGGCCATTTTCTTCCGGACTGTGGCCATCGCTGATTGGTCGCGGCAGCCATGACAGGCAGCTGCCGAGGCCAATGAGCGAATGAATAACCGTGACAGAAAGACAGACAGACAGACAGAAAGACGGAAGTGACTCTTAGACAATTATATAGTAGATATCCAAGCTGACATATAGATTGGTCATTAATACTTAGAATAATTCAAATTTCAAGTTTGGGCACCAGCTAATATTCACCGAGAGATGAGCACATGCAAGCACCAAGATACTCAAGCGATATCTGATTATCATCGAGCAAATTCGCTCATCCCTATTCATAAATTGTACAATTTGCAATGGTGCTCTATGCGATGCCTACATCTTGTTCTGTGTCCATGAAAAAACATTTGCTTCTTCATCCTTTTCCTGCGCAGTGACCTCTGCACATGACTCATAGGTTGGCCAAAATTCTGTCCATACTGATCGATGAGAAAATTTCTGCTTTCGTTGTTCATGTAAGAAACTAGTGATTGAATTATGAACCATTTCTTTGTCTCACTACTGCCTCTCGAAAAACAGCTAAAATCCATTCGTATCAAAACAAAAAAGACTACAAGTGTGAGCAATGAGGCAAAGACAGGAAAAAATGGCGCTACTTCTTTTAAATTAGAGTTTTAGCTTAAAAGCTGGAGTCACAGCTACACTGTTCAGCAATGCTGGATAATGTTCTCCATGCTGGTATTGCTTCTGGAAAGATAAATAGAGACAGGAAAGTAGAAATACCTTTTGTCTATGTGCACATTCTATGGGAGACATCATGGGAGCTAGTCTCGATTCTCTAACTCAAAGACTAGTGAAACTTAGAGATAGAGTCTGTTTAGAGAAAAACTGTTTAGGTAAAAACTGCTGAAAATTGAAGATACACATGATGTGGAGAGAAATAGTATTCCTTATGTACATATACAACAGCTTTTCCTGAAAAGGCATCTGGAGTGACAGCTACAGTAGGCATTGATTTTATTACTCTTATTTTTATTGTTTTGGGGAGAGCTATATTACCATATAGACAAGATAATTTTTTTTTATTATACAAAGACCCACAAATGTGTCAACTAATATGCTGAAATTATTATTATTATTTCTTTAGCTACCAGTAAGATGTAAATCTGCTTCCAACAAAAATACAGGAAGTAATATATACAGTATGTGGCTTGAAGAGATCACAAAAATGACCTAAAAATGAATCTGTCAGTACGATATACTCTCCCACCCCTCCAACTGTGTGTATGGTGACGTTTCTCTCTAAAAGGCAAAGTCATCCATATGGAAGACTTTTTCTTTCAGAGAGCAATATGACAATACAAACACTTTTGGGAGTTAGATCTTGCAGACAGATTTTAATGTCTTTGAAAAATATTGTATAACTTACTTTGAAGGGGTAGTGGAGTGAAAAGAAGTTATGGTTGATAACTTATATATCTTACCATTGTGATCCCCACTGATCAAAAGAAAGGACACTTTAATCTCCTTTAGAATTAAAAGGCTGTCAGCATGGTTAATCACCGTTCTATTCATTTCCTATGAGGCTTCCAGAAAAACGCAAGCACAGTGGTCTGTAGCACAGTAAAGAATGAATGGAGCAGCAATTGGGCATTTGCACCACCACTCTATTCTGAAGGCTTGTTCACGTAACTTTATTTTCACCCCCAGTGCTTTCTGCGAAAAAAATGAGCAAATGTTGTTCAATTTTTTTCATTGACTGAATCTCCTTGTGAAAAAAATTACAACATGGAAGAGTTTCCTCCTTAACCATCCTCCTCCTTAATCCATCTCTCTCCTCGCTACTCCTCCGCTTCCCCCCTCTGCAAATCTCTTCACTGGCTCCCATTCCCTCAGCGTATCCAGTTCAAATTGCTAATACTGACCTACAAGGCCATCCATAACCTGTCTCCTCCATATATCTCTGAACTAATCTCTCGATATCTTCCCTCACGTGATCTCCGGTCCTCCCAAGACCTCCTTCTCTCCTCCACACTTATTCGCTCCTCATCCAATCGCCTCCAAGACTTCTCCCGAATATCCCCCATCCTCTGGAACTCTCTGCCCCATCACGTCCGACTATCAACCACGGTCGGATCCTTCAGACAGAACCTGAAAACTCATCTCTTCAGGAAAGCTTACAGCCTGCACTGACCCCGCTGCCTCCTCACCACTACTGAAGCTACCGCCTCCCCAACACCGGAGCTACCGCCTCACCAACACCGGAGCTACCGCCTCACCAACACCGGAGCTCCTGCAACCCTCAACCTACTGTCTCCTTCCCCATAATCCTGTAGAATGTAAGCCCGCAAGGGCAGGGTCCTCGCCCCTCTGTATCAGTCCGTCATTGTTAGTTTGTTTACTGTATGTGATATTTGTAACTTGTATGTAACCCCTTCTCATGTACAGCACCATGGAATCAATGGTGCTATATAAATAATAATAATAATAATAATAATAATAATAATAATAACCTTCGTCTGGCTGACTAGGTACAATTGTAACTATTCGTTTTTTTTAAAATTGCAATAACTTTTTTTCGAAAAGCCGTAGAGGGCTGAAATTTCGTGACATCTCTGCAGTTTTTGTCCAGAATATATTGGCCAAATATCACAGTGGAGGTATACAGGTCCTTCTCAAAAAATTAGCATATAGTATTAAATTTCATTATTTACCATAATGTAATGATTACAATTAAACTTTCATATATTATAGATTCATTATCCACCAACTGAAATTTGTCAGGTCTTTTATTGTTTTAATACTGATGATTTTGGCATACAACTCCTGATAACCCAAAAAACCTGTCTCAATAAATTAGCATATTTCACCCATCCAATCAAATAAAAGTGTTTTTTAATAACAAACAAAAAAAACAACAAATAATAAT
Organism: Ranitomeya imitator; assembly: GCF_032444005.1. Classification (NCBI taxonomy): domain Eukaryota; kingdom Metazoa; phylum Chordata; class Amphibia; order Anura; family Dendrobatidae; genus Ranitomeya; species Ranitomeya imitator. Next base: position 516,923,918 of record NC_091287.1, read on the forward strand.
GTTCAGTTATGCACTCAATACTTGGTCGGGAATCCTTTGGCAGAAATGACTGCTTCAATGCGGCGTGGCATGGAGGCAATCAGCCTGTGACACTGCTGAGATGTTATGGAGGCCCAGGATGCTTCAATAGCGGCCTTAAGCTCATCCAGAGTGTTGGGTCTTGCGTCTCTCAACTTTCTCTTCACAATATCCCACAGATTCTCTATGGGGTTCAGGTCAGGAGAGTTGGCAGGCCAATTGAGCACAGTAATACCATGGTCAGTAAACCATTTACCAGTGGTTTTGGCACTGTGAGCAGGTGCCAGGTCGTGCTGAAAAATGAAATCTTCATCTCCATAAAGCATTTCAGCCGATGGAAGCATGAAGTGCTCCAAAATCTCCTGATAGCTAGCTGCATTGACCCTGCCCTTGATGAAACACAGTGGACCAACACCAGCAGCTGACATGGCACCCCACACCATCACTGACTGTGGGTACTTGACACTGGACTTCAGGCATTTTGGCATTTCCTTCTCCCCAGTCTTCCTCCAGACTCTGGCACCTTGATTTCCGAATGACATGCAAAATTTGCTTTCATCAGAAAAAAGTACTTGGGACCACTTAGCAACAGTCCAGTGCTGCTTCTCTGTAGCTCAAAAGTGGCTTTACCTGGGGAATGCGGCACCTGTAGCCCATTTCCTGCACACGCCTGTGCACGGTGGCTCTGGATGTTTCCACACCAGACTCAGTCCACTGCTTCCTCAGGTTCCCCAAGGTCTGGAATCGGTCCTTCTCCACAATCTTCCTCAGGGTCCGGTCTCCTCTTCTCGTTGTACAGCGTTTTCTGCCACATTGTTTCCTTCCAACAGACTTACCATTGAGGTGCCTTGATACAGCACTCTGGGAACAGCCTATTTGTTGAGAAATTTCTTTCTGGGTCTTACCCTCTTGCTCGAGGGTGTCAATGATGGCCTTCTTGACATCTGTCAGGTCGCTAGTCTTACCCATGATGGGGGTTTTGAGTAATGAACCAGGCAGGGAGTTTATAAAAGCCTCAGGTATCTTTTGCATGTGTTTAGAGTTAATTAGTTGATTCAGAAGATTAGGGTAATAGGTCGTTTAGAGAACCTTTTCTTGATATGCTAATTTATTGAGACAGGTTTTTTGGGTTATCAGGAGTTGTATGCCAAAATCATCAGTATTAAAACAATAAAAGACCTGACAAATTTCAGTTGGTGGATAATGAATCTATAATATATGAAAGTTTAATTGTAATCATTACATTATGGTAAATAATGAAATTTAACACTATATGCTAATTTTTTGAGAAGGACCTGTATATGAAGGTACAATTGTACCTCTGCAGCCTGTTAATGTAAAATTATGCAGCCTGACAAAGGTTAAATTGGATTAGACTCATCCATTCAAGTCTAAGGGTATGTAAAAAAAAATCAGATGCCCTACAGTGACACATTATAGCATCCATGTTTTACGGAAACTTTGCAATTCTGTGATAGGAAATTTTAAATTGTCTTGTAAATGATTATCCCCTTCACCCTCCAGATACTTATAACACATAAAAGAGTTTATAAATAACATTTCCCACATGTCTCCTTTACATTAGCATTATTTTTTAAATATATATTTTTTTCTTAGGAAGTTAGAAGGGATAAAAGTTGATCAGCAATTTTGTATTTTACCAACAAAATTTACTAAACCACATCCTATTTAAAGTGACTTTGAGGGGCCTATGTGAAAGAAAACACCCAAAAGAGACACCATTTTAAAAACTACACCCTTCAAAGTGCTCAAAACCACATTTAAGAAGTGTATTAACCTTTTAGGAGCTTCAGCAGCATTAAAGCAATGTAGAAGGAAAAAATGAACATTTTACTTTTTATCACCAAATTTTATATCTTCAAAAAGGTATCAGGAGAAAATGGACCATACAATTTGTTGTGCAGTTGCTCCTGAGTATGCCGACACCTCATATGTGGTGGAAAATTACTGTTTAGGCGCACAGCAGGGCTCATAAGGGTAGGGGTCAACACTCAACTTTTGGCTAGCATGAATAGAGGACTCCATGTAGCGTTTGCAGAATCTGTGATGTTCCTAAACAGTACCCCACAAGTGACCTAATTTTGGAAAGTATATCCAGAGGTTCAGAGAGCAACTTGAACCCCAAGGTAATAAAAAGAATTTTTAATGTTAAGCCACACAAAAAGATCTCCAAAAATGTTGCTTAGCCACAAATGTTTCCTTTTCATACATGCAACATGAGAAAATGGACCCCAAAATCTGTTGTGCAATTTCTCCTGAGTGCGCAGATTCCCCATGATGTGGTGGAATTCCAGATTTGGGTACACGGCAGGACTCGGAAATGAATGAGCGCCAATTGAATTCTGAAGCCCAATTTTGGCTGGAATAGATTGCAGATGCCATGTCACATTTGGAGAGCCCTTGACTTGCCAAAAAAACAGAAACCGAAACAAGTTACCTCATTTGGGAAACTACTTGTCTTGAGTAATTCAGCTAGTGGTGTAGGGAGCATTTGGTGATTCACAGAATTTTATAACATTGGGCTGTCAATGAAAAATTATCTTTCTTTCTACTAAAATGTTGCTTTGACCCCAAGTTTTCATTTTTCTTAAGGGATTATAGGATAAAATGGACCATACAATTTGTTACACAATTTCTTCTGAGTACGCCAATACCCCATATGCTGTCAAAAACGACATTTTAAGCATAGTGCAAAGCTCAGAAGGGAATTTCTGTTCCAAAGTTGGAGTTCCAATTTTGCTGGAATGGTTTGAGGGTGTCATGTGTTGTGAATTCTGTTGTCGAGCTCCCTCCTGTGGTCATGAATGGTACTTTGGCTGGTTCTGTCCATGGACTTCCTCTGGTGGCTGTGGGTGTTTCTGAGTTTCCTTCCACAGGTGACGAGGCTAATTCGTTAGTGCACTGCTCTATTTAACTCCACTTAGATCTTTGCCCCATGCCAGCTGTCAATGTTGTACTATTGGTCTAGTTCGCTCCTGGATCGTTCTGTTACCTGCTTACTCCAGCAGAAGCTAAGTTCCTCTTTGCTATTTTCCTGTTTGCTATTTTTTCTGTCCAGCTTGCTATTGTGAATATTGCCTTGCTTGCTGGAAGCTCTGGGACGCAGTGTGGCGCCTCCGCACCGTGAGTCGGTGCGGAAGGTTTTTTTTCCCTGCACACTCTGCGTGGCTTTTTGCAGGTTTTTGTGCTGACAGCAAAGTGACCTTTCCTATCCTCTGTCTGATCAGTAAGTCGGGCCTCTCTTTGCTAAATCTATTTCATCTCTGTGTTTGTGATTTCATCTTTACTCACAGTCAATATATGTGGGGGGCTGTCTTTTCCTTTGGGGAATTTCTCTGAGGCAAGGTAGGCTTTATTTTCCTTTCTTAGGGCTAGCTAGTTCTGAGGCTGTGACAAGTTGCATAGGGAGCGTTAGGAGCAATCCACGGCTATTTCTAGTGTGTGTGATAGGATTAGGGATTGTTGTCAGCAGAGTTTCCACTTCCCAGAGCTTGTCCTGTGTTTTTGTAGCTATCAGGTCTTTCCGAGTGCTCTTAATCATCAGGTCCATTATTGTCCTAACCACCAGGTCATAACAGTCATGTCACATTGGTAGAGCCCCTGAGGTGCCAGAAAAGCAGAACCATAAGTAAACCTATTTTCAAAACTAGATCTCTCAATGAATTTATCTAAGGGTGCAGTGATCAAATTGACAAGATATAGGCTTGTCACATTATTTTATACCATTGGGCAGTGAAGAAAAAAATAATTAAATTTTTACCACAAATTTAGTTTTAGCCAAACATTTTACATTTTCATACAGGGCAAGGAAATGGGTAAACGTAGCACCATAATTTGTTAAACAATTTCTGTTGAACTTTCTCTCAGTTTATTTTAACGGCGACACTTGAGAGGGAAGGAACTCTATTTGACTCTCGGATTACATATTTTCATAGAATAGTTTGTGGACCTGATATATGAAGTACCAGAAGAGCAGAGTCACACCAGAAATGACCTCATTTTGGAAATTAGTAGTGCCTGTACATTGCAGTACCCATACATTGTAGTGCCCTTATATTGTGCCCAGCTCATGCTTCCGGAGATGCTCATCCCATAAATTATGCAGGCTCTCAATGCTTTAGAAATACCAAAACACAGATGCCAAAAAATTTGGATTAGATATAAAGAACCCGGCACTCAACTTAAGTCTGTGTGATGGACTCAAATTTATTTGTAGTACCAACAAAGTTTTGGTTGTAAAGACCTTCATCGCTAATGTTTGATAAAGTGATGAGTGATAGTTTGTGTTAGGTCATTCATCTGAATGACGAAAGATATGTAGCCTTAGGCTCAGATTCGCGAAAATGCATGCTTGTTCATAGGATGAGGAGATCGTATACAGATGCGGTGTCCACCGCTTGTCTGTGAAAGAAGTGGTGTGTTGGATTAGACACACTGAGGCTCAGAAGGTAGGGGAGCATTTGAGTTTGGGAATGCATAATTTGCTGGATTTTTTTGGAGGGGAGATGATCCATATCGCTTTTTCAGAGCCTTTGTTCTACCAGTATCATGGAAGACCCTTATATTTCCATTGACATTAATTTGGCCTGAGTAGGAGCTTTTTTTGTGGAATGAGTTGAAGCTTTTGATGGGAACATTTTACATAACATTTTAGTTCACATTTATCCTGTGCTCAATGCTGAACACATTGGGATTTCATGTTTTTTTTTTTTTTTTGCATTATGGCTAAGTTGCTCTTAAATGTTTCTTGCGTAGAATCCTTATTCTCTATGGACTCCAAGGCATTTACCTTATTTTGCTTAATTAGTTGGGCTTTAGTTCTTGTACTGAAGCTTGGGTAGCTTGCCATAAGCTAAGATAGCAAGGTCAGAAAATATCACAGTTACCAGTCCTATTAATGGAGCACAGATCTAAGTATGTTTATTATTATTATTATTATTATTTGCCATATAAAAATGTTTATTATGCTCTTAGATCTTCTGGTAAAGGTAAAATGCAGAATAAAATACTAAAATATCATACCCTCCTCTTTCCTCGCCCCCTTACTTGTCCTTCAGGCTCCGGTCACTCCCCAGAGCTTTTGGGCACCTCTGGCACTGATTAAACTTTGTGACATCATAAAGTTGAGAGAATGCATCTCATGGACTTGCATGAGACCTAATCAGTGACCAGCTCTGACCACTCTTCTGGTCACTTTTCATGTTTCTTTTGTGCTGACTAGACCCCAAGACCTCATGACATCAAAAGGCCACGTGATGACATTGAAAGGCTTAATCAATACTGAGTATTTTTTTTGTCGCTTCCCAGCACTAAAACTAATTTAGTGATATATGCACTGCTCAAAAAAATAAAGGGAACACTTAAACCGAATATAACTCCAAGTAAATCAAACTTCTGTGAAATCAAACTGTCCACTAAGGAAGCAACACTGATTGACAATCAATTTCACATGCTGTCATGAAAATGCAATAGAAAACAGATGGAAATTATTGGCAATTATCAAGACTTCCTCAATAAAGGCGTGGTTCTGCAGGTGAGGACCACAGACCACATCTCAGTACCAATGCTTTCTAGCTGGTGTTTTGGTCACTTTTGAATGTTGGTTGCGCTTTCACACTCGTGGTAGCATGAGACGGGCTCTACATCCCACATAAGTGGCTCAGGTAGTGCAGTTCATCCAGGATGTCACATCAATGCGAGCTGTGTCAAGAAGGTTTGCTGTGTCTGTCAGCGTGGTGTCCAGAGGCTGGAGGCACTACCAGGAGACAGGCCAGTTCACCAGAAGTGGAGGGGGCCATAGGAGCACAGCAATCCAGGAGCAGGACTGTTACCTTAGCATTTGTGCAAGGAGGAACAGGAGGAGCATGGCCAGAGCCCTGCAAAATGACCTCCAGCAGGCCACAAATGTTCATGTGTCTGCACAAATGGTTAGAAACTGACTCCATGAGGATGGTCTGAGTGCCGGACGTCCACACATGGGGGTTGTGCTCACAGCCCAACACTGTGCAGGACACTTGGCATTTTCCACAGAACACCAGGATTGGCAAATTCGCCACTAGCGCCCTATGCTCTTCACTGATGAAAGCATGTTCACACTGAGCACATGTGACCGATGTGAGAGTCTGGAGATGCCATGGAGAGCGATCTGCTGCCTGCAACATCCTTCAGCATGACCGGTTTGGCAGTGGGTCAGTTACGGTGTGGGGTGGCATTTCTTTGGAGGGACGCACAGCCCTCCATGTACTCACAAGAGATATCCTGACTGCCATTAGGTACCGAGATGAGATCCTCAGACCCCTTGTGAGACCATATGCTGGTGAAGTTGGCACTGGGTTCCTCCTAATGCTTGATAATGCCAGACCTCATGTGGCTGGAGTGTGTCAGCAGTTCCTGCAAGATGAAGGCATTGACGCTATTGGCTGGTCCACCTGTTCCCCAGACCTGAATCCGATTGAGCACATCTAGGACATCATGTCTCGCTCCATCCACCAATGTCATATTGCACCACAGACTGTCCAGGAGTTGGCGGATGCTTTAGTCCAGGTCTGGGAGGAGATCCATCAGGAGACCATCCACTACCTCATCAGGAGCATGCCCAGGCATTGTACAGAAGGGAGATCATACAAGAACATGAAGGCCACACACAATACTGAGCATCTTTTCCTTGTCATGAGGCATAATTTGATTTTCCACTTTGATTTTAAGGATCATTCCAAATCCAGACCTCCATGGGATATTCATTTTGATTTACATTGATAATTGTATATGTTTGCAACTGGAATATTTCATTCAGAGATATCTAGGATGTGGTTTTTTTAGTGTTCCCTTTATTTTTTGAGCAGTGTCTTTTGTTTGGCTACTTTTGTAGACAAAATGGTTTGGGTTTGCAGGACAAGCTGTACATGTAGTAGGCATGAACAAAAAATACATCTGGAATTGTTTTTACTTTTTATAAAGCTCATCATGCAGTATAATACATGTTAATTTTATTTTATGGATCAATGTGGTTACAATAATTTCCAATTTACGCTTTTACTACATTTTAATAATGTAAATCACTTTAAAGAAAAGTATTTTTGGGGGTCTGCATATTGTAGGAGCTCAAGCTTTTTAATTTTTCTATCTATAGTTCTTTATAAGGGCTTTTTTATGTATTAAACTAGTTTTTATTGACACCATTTTGAAACACATACAGCATTTTAATGTTTAACCCCTCTGTGACCTTAGACGTACTATCCCGTCGAGGTGCCCTGGGCTTATCTGACCCTGGACGGGATAGTACGTCATAGCGATCGGCAGCGCTCACGGGGGGAGCGCCGCCGATCGCGGCCGGGTGTCAGCTGCTTATCGCAGCTGACATCCGGCACTATGTGCCAGGAGCGGTCACGGACCGCCCCCGGCACATTAACCCCTGGCACACCGCGATCAAAGATGATCGCGATGTGCCGGCGGTGCAGGGAAGCACCGCGCAGGGAGGGGGCTCCCTGCGGGCTTCCCTGAGCCCCCCGCAGCAACGCGATGTGATCGCGTTGCTGCGAGGGTCTCCTCACCTCCCTCCCTGCTCGAGCCCCGGATCCAAGATGGCCGCGGATCCGGGTCCTGCAGGGAGGGAGGTGGCTTCACAGAGCCTGCTTAGAGCAGGCACTGTGAAGGCTGCAGCGCTGCATGTCAGATCAGTGATCTGACAGAGTGCTGTGCAAACTGTCAGATCACTGATCTGTGATGTCCCCCCCTGGGACAAAGTAAAAAAGTAAAAAAAAAAATTTCCAAATGTGTAAAAAAAATAAAAAAAAATATTCCAAAATAATGAAAAAAAAAAAAAAATATTATTCCCATAAATACATTTCTTCATCTAAATAAAAAAAAAAAAACAATAAAAGTACACATATTTAGTATCGCCGCGTCCGTAACGACCCGACCTATAAAACTGTCCCACTAGTTAACCCTTTCAGTAAACACCGTAAGAAAAAAAAAAAAAAAACGAGGCAAAAAACAACGCTTTATTATCATACCGCCGAACAAAAAGTGGAATAACACGCGAACAAAAGAACAGATATAAATAACCATGGTACCGCTGAAAGCGTCATATTGTCCCGCAAAAAAAGAGCCGCCATACAGCATCATCAGCAAAAAAATAAAAAAGTTATAGTCCTGAGAATAAAGCGATGCAAAAATAATTATTTTTTCTGTAAAATAGTTTTTATTGTATAAAAGCACCAAACCATAAAAAAATGATATAAATGAGGTATCGCTGTAATCGTACTGACCCGAAGAATAAAACTGATTTATCAATTTTACCAAACGCGGAACGGTATAAACGCCTCCCCCAATAGAAATTCATGAATAGCTGGCTTTTGGTCATTCTTCCTCACAAAAATCGGAATAAAAAGCGATAAAAAAATGTCACGTGCCGAAAATGTTTTCAATAAAAACGTCAACTCGTCCCGCAAAAAACAAGACCTCACATGACTCTGTGGACCAAAATATGGAAAAATTATAGCTCTCAAAATGTGGTATTGCAAAAAATATTTTTTGCAATAAAAAGGGTCTTTCAGTGTGTGACGGCTGCCAATCATAAAAATCCACTAAAAAACCCGCTATAAAAGTAAATCAAACCCCCCTTCATCACCCCCTTAGTTAGGGAAAAATAAAAAAAAATGTATTTATTTCCATTTTCCCATTAGGGCTAGGGTTAGGGCTAGGATTAGGGTTAGGGTTAGGGTTAGGGCTAGGGTTAGGGCTAGGGTTAGGGCTAGGGTTAGGGCTAGGGTTAGGGCTAGGGTTAGGGCTAGGGCTAGGGTTAGGGTTAGGGCTAGGGCTAGGGTTAGGGCTAGGGCTAGGGTTAGGGCTAGGGTTAGGGCTAGGGTTAGGGCTAGGGTTAGGGTTAGGGCTAGGGTTAGGGTTAGGGCTAGGGTTAGGGCTAGGGTTAGGGTTAGGGCTAGGGTTAGGGTTAGGGTTAGGGCTAGGGTTAGGGCTAGGGTTAGGGCTAGGGTTAGGGTTAGGGTTGGGGCTACAGTTAGGGTTGGGGCTAAAGTTAGGGTTAGGGTTTAGATTACATTTACAGTTGGGAATAGGGTTGGGATTAGGGTTAGTGGTGTGTCAGGGTTAGAGGTGTGGTTAGGGTTACCGTTGGAATTAGGGTTAGGGGTGTGTTTAGATTAGGGTTTCAGTTATAATTGGGGGGTTTCCACTGTTTCGGCACATCAGGGGCTCTCCAAACACGACATGGCGTCCGATCTCAATTCCAGCCAATTCTGCGTTGAAAAAGTAAAACAGTGCTCCTTCCCTTCCGAGCTCTCCTGTGTGCCCAAACAGGGGTTTACCCCAACATATGGGGTATCAGCGTACTCAGGACAAATTGGACAACAACTTTTGTGGACCAATTTCTCCTGTTACCCTTGGGAAAATACAAAACTGGGGGCTAAAAAATAATTTTTGTGGGAAAACAAAAAGATTTTTTATTTTCACGGCTCTGCGTTATAAACTGTAGTGAAACACTTGGGGGTTCAAAGTTCTCACAACACATCTAGATAAGTTCATTGAGGGGTCTAGTTTCCAATATGGGGTCACTTGTGGGGGGTTTCTACTGTTTAGGTACATTAGGGGCTCTGCAAACGCAATGTGACGCCTGCAGACCAATCCATCTAAGTCTGCATTCCAAATGATGCTCCTTCCCTTCCGAGCCCTCCCATGCGCCCAAACGGTGGTTCCCCCCACATATCGGGTATCAGCGTACTCAGGACAAATTGGACAACAACATTTAGGGTCCAATTTCTCCTGCTAACCTTGGAAAAATACAAAACTGGGGGCTAAAATATAATTTTTGTGGAAAAAAAAATATTTTTTATTTGCATGGCTCTGCGTTATAAACTGTAGTGAAATACTTGGGGGTTCAAAGCTCTCACAACACATCAAGATGAGTTCCTTAGGGGGTCTACTTTCCAAAATGGTGTCACTTGTGGGGGGTTTCTACTGTTTAGGTACATTAGGGGCTCTGCAAACGCAATGTGACGCCTGCAGACCATTCCATCTAAGTCTGCATTCCAAATGGCGCTCCTTCCCTTCCGAACCCTCCCATGCGCCCAAACGGTGGTTCCCCCCCACATATGGGGTATCAGCGTACTCAGGACAAATTGGACAACAACTTTTGGGGTCCAATTTCTCCTGTTACCCTAGGGAAAATACAAAACTGGGGGCTAAAAAATAATTTTTGTGGGGAAAAAATTTTGTTTTATTTTTATGGCTCTGCATTATAAACTTCTGTGAAGCCCTTGGTGGGTCAAAGTGCTCACCACACATCCAGATAAGTTCCTTAGGGGGTCTACTTTCCAAAATGGTGTCACTTGTGGGGGGCTTCAATGTTTAGGCACATCAGTGGCTCTCCAAACGCAACATGGCGTCCCATCTCAATTCCTGTCAATTTTGCATTGAAAAGTCAAACGGCGCTCCTTCCCTTCCGAGCTCTCCCATGCGCCCAAACAGTGGTTTACTGCCACATATGGGGTATCAGCGTACTCGGGACAAATTGGACAACAACTTTTGAGGTCCAATTTCTTCTCTTACCCTTGGAAAAATAAAAAATTGGGGGCAAAAATATAATTTTTGTGAAAAAATATGATTTTTTATTTTTACGGTTCTGCATTATAAACTTCTGTGAAGCACTTGGTGGGTCAAAGTGCTCACCACACCTCTAGATAAGTTCCTTAGGGGGTCTACTTTCCAAAATGGTGTCACTTGTGGGGGGTTTCAATGTTTAGGCACATCAGTGGCTCTCCAAACGCAACATGGCGTCCCATCTCAATTTCTGTCAATTTTGCATTGAAAAGTCAAACTGCGCTCCTTCCCTTCCGAGCTCTCCCATGCGCCCAAACAGTGGTTTACTGCCACATATGGGGTATCAGCGTACTCAGGACAAATTGGACAACAACTTTTGAGGTCCAATTTCTTCTCTTACCCTTGGAAAAATAAAAAATTGGGGGCAAAAATATAATTTTTGTGAAAAAATATGATTTTTTATTTTTACGGTTCTGCATTATAAACTTCTGTGAAGCACTTGGTGGGTCAAAGTGCTCACCACACATCCAGATAAGTTCCTTAGGGGGTCTACTTTCCAAAATGGTGTCACTTGTTTCAATGTTTAGGCACATCAGTGGCTCTCCAAACGCAACATGGCGTCCCATCTCAATTCCTGTCAATTTTGCATTGAAAAGTCAAATAGCGCTCCTTCCCTTCCGAGCTCTCCCATGCGCCCAAACAGTGGTTTACTGCCACATATGGGGTATCAACGTACTCAGGACAAATTGGACAACAACTTTTTGGGTCCAATTTCTCCTGTTACCCTTGGTAAAATAAAACAAATTGGAGCTGAAGTAAATTTTTTGTGTAAAAAAGTTAAATGTTCATTTTTATTTAAACATTCCAAAAATTCCTATTAAACACCTGAAGGGTTAATAAACTTCTTGAATGTGGTTTTGAGTACCTTGAGGGGTGCAGTTTTTAGAATGGTGTCACACTTGGGCATTTTCTATCATATAGACCCCTCAAAATGACTTCAAATGAGACGTGGTCCCTAAAAAAAAAATGGTGTTGTAAAAATGAGAAATTGCTGGTCAACTTTTAACCCTTATAACTCCCTAACAAAAAAAAAAATTGGTTCCAAAATTATGCTGATGTAAAGGAGACATGTGGGAAATGTTACTTATTAAGTATTTTGTGTGACATATCTCTGTGATTTAATTGCATAAAAATTCAAAGTTTGAAAATTGCGAAATTTTCAAAATTTTCGCCAAATTTCCGTTTTTTTCACAAATAAACGCAGGTACTATCAAAGAAATTTTACCACTATCATGAAGTACAATATGTCACGAGAAAACAATGTCAGAATCACCAGGATCCGTTGAAGCGTTTCGGAGTTATAACCTCATAAAGGGACAGTGGTCAGAATTGTAAAAATTGGCCTGGTCATTAACGTGCAAACCACCCTTGGGGGTAAAGGGGTTAATGTTTATTTTAAGTCAAGATTTACAAAAACAGACCATTATTACAAAGGATGGAAGGCCCCTCATTAGAGGAGATATTGGAAAACTTCGACTTGTTTAGCTTAGAAAAAAGACACCTCAGAGGAGATCTCATTTACATCTATAAATATATGTGTGGTCACTAGAAAAGAAGGCACATGACTTATTCCTTCCAAAGATCTTACAAATGATCAGGGGGCACTCATTACGGGTGGAAGAAAGGCGATTCCGGCAGCCAAATAGGAAAGGGTTCTTTACAGTTAGATAAATGGAATGCCGACTACAAGAGGTAGTAATTATAACAGCTTTTAAAAAAGGGCTGGACGATTTCCTCAGTACACAAAATATTGTGGGTTATAGATAATTTAGTGACAAAATGTATAATTAGTGGAGAAATGTTGAACTTGATGGACCTAGATCTGTTTTCAACCTATGTAACTATAAATAAATCGGACCAAATTAGGGTATGCCACAATTTTTTTCCATGTAGACCGTTGTTCTGTGTGGAAAATTGACTTTCTATACAGCACATTGGCTATAATGGCTGCATGTGCTCACTGCGTGTGGTTCACGGTGCACAAGGTTATCATACGTCTATATAATATGATCTTCTATGCAAACCCTTAAACTCCTTTTTTTTTAACACAAAGTTTTTTTATGCACTGGTTACTAGGGTTGAGCGAAACGGGTCGGCCACTTTCAGAAGTCGCCGACTTTTGGCAAAGTCGGGTTTCATGAAACCCGACCCGACCCCTGTGTGGGGTCGGCCATGAAGTTGGCGATCTTCTGAATGTGGTATCGGAATTCCGATCCCGATTTCCGATATGTTTGCAATATCGGAAATCGGTATCGGAATCCATATTTAATGTAAAATAAAGAATTAAAAAAAAAATATCGCTATACTCACCCTCTAACGCGCCCTGGTACTAACCGGGAACCTTCCTTCCTTTGAATCAGTGCTTTCAGGACCTTGCGGTGACGTCGCGGTGACATCGCGGCTTGTGATTGGTCGCGCGGCCACCCATGTGACCGCTAGCGCGACCAATCACAAGCCGCGACGTCACCGCGACATCACGTAAGGTCCTGCAAGCGCTGATTCTTAGGAAGGAAGGCTGCCGGAAAGAAGCAGGGCGCGACCGAGGGTGAGTATATTCCTATTAGGTATATTCCTATTAGGTATATACTCACCCTCGGACGCGCCCTGCTTCTTTCCGGCAGCCTTCCTTCCTAAGAATCAGCGCTTGCAGGACCTTGCGTGACGTCGCGGTGACGTCGCGGCTTGTGATTGGTCGCGCGAGCGGTCACATGGGCGGCCGCGTGACCAATCACAAGCCGCGACGTCACCGCAAGGTCCTGAAAGCGCTGATTCGAAGGAAGGAAGGTTCCCGGTTAGTACCAGGGCGCGTCAGAGGGTAAGTATAGCGATATTTTTTATTTTGATTCTTTATTTTACACTTAAATATGGATCCCAGGGCCTGAAGGAGAGTTTCCGCTCCTTCAGACCCTGGGAACCATTGGAAACCCAATGCACTGCATTGGGTTTCGAGTTTCGGCCGACCCCGACTTTTTTATAGGATCGGCCGATTTCACTCGACCCGACTTTTGAAAAAGTCGGGTTTCGTGAAACCCGACCCGATCCTATAAAAGTAAAGGTCGCTCAACCCTACTGGCTACTAGTCCTACAAAGTAACTTGAATGTGTAATCATTTCATCACAATTAATAATTCAATGTCTAATCTAAGTTAATCTAGAGACACACGAGCAAATAACATCCAAAGCAGGAGCATCGGGTGTGACATGCTAATGACCCTTGGCCTGAAGCTCTGCTGCGAACGCGAGTTAAGTATCAGTGCTCTTCGCTCCAATCTTATTGCATGAGAGAAGCGCAGCACAGGTATGGAGGAGATGGAGAAAGTAATTTCTCCATCTCCTCAATGCCTGTCTCGGCATACATCAGACTGCACTGGGATGACATCAGAGTGCAATCTGATGTTTCCCACATGCACGTAGACATGTATGGGTGTGAGTGAACCTAGTTTTACTTCCAATAGGTGGAGGGAGTTGTTGGATTATTGTTATGCTTCTGGCTGTCATAGCAACCACAAATGCACCTTTCTCAAACTGCTCACATACTGACTGCGGTATCCGAGGGGTTAAATGTCAAGATTGGAGCTAGATCCTATGCTAGCCAATGCAGAAGGAGCTCAGCAATGTATAACAGCTGGCTCCTGCTGTGGTTGGAATGTGCACAACTCTGAAGCGTGTGCCATCTTGATTTTAGGAGATCCCCTAAAGGAGATCCCTTTTGCTGACACCTTAAGGAGATCTGAGGAGAATATGCACCAAATACTTGAATTTTCACTTCATAATGCAGTTTACAGAAATTGTACACTATTATAGTAACAGAGCTGCTTTCAAGTGCTACATCTGTCCACAGATTCTGACTGAAGTGAATGGAACTTAGCTCCAACCTGTGGATGGAGTGGTGGTTTCTTTACTTTTTTTATTCTATATTTTTTGAATATCTTTCTATAACAGCTTGTTCATGTGACCTTAATAATCATTTTGACGGTTAGCAGTGCTGACCGATTTTCATGGACTGATACAATGGAGAAGGAGGAGAAACTTTTCTTTTCTACACAACTGAAAAAATCAATGTTAGGGCTAGCGGAACGCACCAAATAATAAGATAGAATAAGGTGCGTTCACAGCCCGGGGTCCACCGTGCAGAGATGGAACCTGCTGACAAGTAATGATGGACTATATGGCGGTACAATGTGAATACACACACTGTTGCGTCACAGGGCCGCAGTACTGTACGAAACAAAACTAATAATTAATTAGCACGAGAGTGTGAACTGTGCCGTACTAGCGGACGCCACTAACCACCCTGACTTGAGTTAAAGAAGCGCTCTAATGGCGCATGGCACCGTACTGGTGGTCACAGCAGTAGGCGCTGTTTCGTGTGTTAATGCTGTGAGTTCAGCCGGGCGCTAGGTTGCAGCCATAAACCTTACACAAACAGTCATACACAAGGGATGGGTTTTTTAAGGAAAGACTTGCGCTCATCAACACACACACGATTACAATTGTACACTAGCGCATGGCCGTGCAGTCATGCGAAGCTTATATAGCTGCAGCATGTATAGGACCTTCCAATAAAGGACCAATAGGAAGCTGCCACAGCTGGGACCAACGTCTCCACTGAGCAGACTCCACTGCGGCTGGAGAAGAATGGGAGACCGCAGCAGAGATGGTTCGAGATTCCCCCTGTGCAGAGGTGGGAACTCGACACCTAACATTACCCCCCCTCCTAGGGCCCCCTCCTTGGACCTCGCTACGCTCAAAGGCAGCAATGAGCTGTGCAGCTCGAATGTGTTCAGCAGGCTCCCAGGACCTGTCCTCTGGGCCATAACCCTTCCAATCCACCAAATAGAATTTTTTGCCACGTACCACCTTGCACCCCAAAATAGCGTTCACCTCGTAATCGTCCGTAGACGAACCCGATGTCCCGGCAGATGACTCGGAAAACCGGGACATGAATACGGGTTTCAAGAGGGACACATGAAGGGGGCGGTGATACCAAAGCGTGGAGGAAGAGCCAGACGGTAGACCACAGGGTTAACCTGTTCGAGGACCTTGAAGGGACCCAAGTAGCGAGGTGCAAACTTAGTGGACTCAACACGCAGCCTGATGTTACAGGCGGAGAGCCACACTAAGTCACCAGGAGCAAAGGTCGGAGCAGGGTGCCGATGAGCATCGGCAGAGGACCTCATTCTCTCCTTGGAGGCCCGAATGGCAACCTGAGTGCGGTCCCAAATGTCCCGTGCCTCCACAGCCCTGTCTGCCACCCTGGAGTCGGCGGAAGACACAGGCATGGGCACAGGAACACGCGGATGCTGGCCGTAATTTAGGAGGAATGGAGTCTGACCGGAGGAGTCGGCTGTGGCGTTGTTAAGTGCAAACTCTGCCCACGGTAGCAAGGATGCCCAGTCATCCTGCCTGGCAGAAACAAAATGTCATAAATATGTGACCAAGGTCTGGTTGGCCCTCTCTACCAACCCATTCGTCTCGGGATGATATGCCGAATAGAGATTCAACTCAATACTGAGTAGACGACAAAGCTCTCTCCAGAATCGAGACGCAAACTGTGGACCCCGGTCACTAACAATTTTGTCTGGCATACTGTGTAGGCGAAAGATATGTTTGATGAACAACACAGCCAGAGCCAGTGCAGAAGGTAGCCGTGGAAGAGGCAACAAGTGCACCATTTTGGAAAAATGGTCAGTGATCACCCAGATAATAGTGCAGTTAGGAGACTTGGGTAAGCCCACCATAAAGTCCATCCCGACCATCTCCCAGGGCCTGTCCGCCACCGGCAGAGGGTAAAGCAAACCAGCTGGCCGTTGCCGAGGGGACTTGTTCTTGGCGCAAGAGACACACACCCGAACAAATTCTGTGACATCACGAACCATATGCGGCCACCAGTATGTCCTCGCCAGTAACTCAGATGTCCTTTTGGAACCAAAATGTCCACCCACCCTGGACGAGTGTGCCCTAGAGAGAACCTCCGGTCGCAAACTGGATGGTACAAAAGTCTTGCCCGGAGGCACAGACTCTAGCGAAACCGGGGCCACATTTCTCAAGCTCTCGGTGGGGACAATAAGCTGAGGCTCCTCTTCCTCCTCCACAGATGACACAACGGAGTGAGAAAGAGCGTTGGCCCGAATGTTCTTCTCCCCAGAAAGAAAATGGAGGGTGAAATGAAACCGGGAGAAGAACAAGGACCATCTGGCCTGGCGAGAATGTAACCACTGGTCTGTCTGCAGGTACACCAAATTTTTATGATCTGTGAAGACTTGGAAGGGAAAACGAGCTCCCTCCAAGAAATGTCTCCACTCCGAGAAAGCCAACTTCATGGCTAGCAACTCCCTGTCCCCGATGGAATAATTCCTCTCTGCTGGTGACAAGTGTTATGAAAGGTAATTCGGTACCACAATGGACATAGAGGTCAGCGCACATACAGTGACCTGGCAATAACCCAAAAAGCAAGAACGAACTCTGAGACGTGGGAACTCTGTTGACCGCAATCCCTAATCCTCTCCAACCACAACTAGAGGCAGCCGTGGATTGCGCCTAACGCTGCCTGTGCAACTCGGCACGGCCTGAGAAACTAGCTAGCCTGAAGATAGAAAATATGCCTACCTTGCCTCAGAGAAATACCCCAAAGGAAAAGGCAGCCCCCACATATAATGACTGTGAATTAAGATGAAAAGACAAACGTAGAGATGAAATAGATTTAGCAAAGTGAGGCCCAACTTTCTGAACAGAGCGAGGATAGGAAAGGTAACTTTGCGGTCAACACAAAACCCTACTAAAACCACGCAAAGGGGGCAAAAAGACCCTCCGTACCGAACTAACGGCACGGAGGTACACCCTCTGCGTCCCAGAGCTTCCAGCTAGCAGAAAAAAACAAATAGACAAGCTGGAGAGAAAAAAACAGCAAACAAATAGCAAAGAGGAACTTAGCTATGCAGAGCAGCAGGCCACAGGAACGATCCAGGAGGAAACAGGTCCAATACTAGAACATTGACTGGAAGCCAGGATCAAAGCACTAGGTGGAGTTAAATAGAGAAGCACCTAACGACTTTCCCACATCACCTGAGGAAGGAAACTCAGAAGCCGCAGTACCACTTTCCTCCACCAACGGAAGCTCACAGAGAGAACCAGCCGAAGTACCACTTGTGACCACAGGAGGGAGCTCTGCCACAGAATTCACAACAGTACCCCCCCCTTGAGGAGGGGTCACCGAACCCTCACCAGAGCTCCCAGGACGACCAGGATGAGCCATATGAAAGGCACGAACAAGATCGGGAGCATGGACATCAGAGGCAAAGACCCAGGAATTATCTTCCTGAGCATAACCCTTCCACTTATCCAGATACTGGAGTTTCCGCCTTGAAACACGAGAATCCAAAATCTTCTCCACAATATACTCCAACTCCCCCTCCACCAAAACCGGGGCAGGAGGATCAACAGATGGAACCATAGGTGCCACGTTTCTCCGCAACAATGACCTATGGAATACGTTATGTATGGAAAACGAATCTGGAAGGGTCAGATGAAAAGACACAGGATTAAGAACCTCAGAAATCCTATACGGACCAATAAAACGAGGTTTAAACTTAGGAGAGGACACCTTCATAGGAATATGACGAGAAGATAACCAAACCAAGTCCCCAACCCGAAGTCGGGGACCCACACAGCGTCTGCGATTAGCGAAACGTTGAGCCTTCTCCTGGGACAAAGTCAAATTGTCCACTACATGAGTCCAAATCTGCTGCAACCTGTCCACCACAGTATCCACACCAGGACAGTCCGAAGACTCAACCTGCCCTGAAGAGAAACGAGGATGGAACCCAGAGTTGCAGAAAAACGGTGAAACCAAGGTAGCCGAGCTGGCCCGATTATTAAGGGCGAACTCAGCCAAAGGCAAAAAGGTCCCCCAGTCATCCTGATCAGCAGAAACAAAGCATCTCAGATATGTTTCCAAGGTCTGATTGGTTCGTTCAGTCTGGCCATTAGTCTGAGGATGGAAAGCCGAGGAAAAAGACAAGTCAATGCCCATCCTACCACAAAAGGCTCGCCAAAACCTTGAAACAAACTGGGAACCTCTGTCCGAAACGATGTTCTCCGGAATACCATGTAAACGAACCACATGCTGGAAAAATAATGGCACCAAATCAGAGGAGGAAGGCAATTTAGACAAGGGTACCAAATGGACCATCTTAGAGAAGCGATCACAGACCACCCAGATGACTGACATCTTTTGAGAGACGGGAAGGTCTGAAATAAAATCCATAGAGATATGTGTCCAAGGCCTCTTCGGGACCGGCAAGGGCAAAAGCAACCCACTGGCACGAGAACAGCAGGGCTTAGCCCGAGCACAAATCCCACAGGACTGCACAAAAGTACGCACATCCCGCGACAGAGATGGCCACCAAAAGGATCTAGCCACTAACTCTCTGGTACCAAAGATTCCAGGATGACCAGCCAACACCGAACAATGAACCTCAGAGATAACTTTATTCGTCCACCTATAAGGGACAAACAGTTTCTCCGCTGGGCAACGATCAGGTTTATTAGCCTGAAATTTTTGCAGCACCCGCCGCAAATCAGGGGAGATGGCAGACACAATTACTCCCTCTTTGAGGATACCCGCCGGCTCAGATACACCCGGAGAGTCGGGCACAAAACTCCTAGACAGAGCATCCGCCTTCACATTTTTAGAGCCCGGAAGGTATGAAATCACAAAGTCAAAACGGGCAAAAAACAACGACCAACGAGCTTGTCTAGGATTCAACCGCTTGGCGGACTTGAGATAAGTCAAGTTCTTATGATCAGTCAAGACCACCACGCGATGCTTAGCTCCTTCAAGCCAATGACGCCACTCCTCGAATGCCAACTTCATGGCCAGCAACTCTTGATTGCCCACATCATAATTACGCTCAGCAGGCGAAAACTTCCTGGAAAAGAAGGCGCATGGTTTCATCACCAAGCAATCAGAACTTCTCTGCGACAAAACAGCCCCTGCTCGAATCTCAGAAGCATCAACCTCGACCTGGAATGGAAGCGAAACATCTGGTTGATGACACAACACAGGGGCAGAAGAAAAACGACGCTTCAACTCTTGAAAAGCTTCCACCGCAGCAGAAGACCAATTGACCAAATCAGCACCTTTCTTGGTCAAATCGGTCAATGGCTTAGCAATACTAGAAAAATTGCAGATGAAGCAACGATAAAAATTAGCAAAGCCCAGGAACTTTTGCAGACTTTTCAGAGATGTCGGCTGAGTCCAATTATGGATGGCTAGGACCTTAACAGGATCCATCTCGATAGTAGAAGGGGAAAAGATGAACCCCAAAAATGAAACCTTCTGAACACCGAAGAGACACTTTGATCCCTTCTCAAACAAAGAATTAGCACGCAGGACCTGAAACACCGTTCTGACCTGCTTCACATGAGACTCCCAATCATCCGAGAAGATCAAAATGTCATCCAAGTACACAATCAGGAATTTATCCAGGTACTCTCGGAAGATGTCATGCATAAAGGACTGAAACACTGATGGAGCATTGGCAAGTCCGAATGGCATTACTAGATACTCAAAATGGCCCTCGGGCGTATTAAATGCAGTTTTCCACTCATCGCCTCGCTTAATACGCACAAGATTATACGCACCACGAAGATCTATCTTGGTGAACCAACTAGCCCCCTTAATCCGAGCAAACAAATCAGATAACAATGGCAAGGGGTACTGAAATTTAACCGTGATCTTATTTAGAAGGCGGTAATCTATACAAGGTCTCAGTGAACCATCCTGCTTGGATACAAAAAAGAACCCTGCTCCCAATGGCGACGATGACGGGCGAATATGCCCCTTCTCCAAAGACTCCTTCACATAACTCCGCATAGCGGCGTGCTCAGGCACAGATAAATTAAACAGTCGACCTTTTGGGAATTTACTACCAGGAATCAAATCGATAGCACAATCACAATCCCTATGCGGAGGTAGGGTATCGGACTTGGGCTCATCAAATAAATCCTGGTAATCAGACAAGAACTCAGGAACCTCAGAAGGGGTGGATGACGAAATAGTCAGAAATGGGACATCACCATGTACCCCCTGACAACCCCAGCTGGACACAGACATGGATTTCCAATCTAAAACTGGATTATGGACTTGTAGCCATGGCAACCCCAACACGACCACATCATGCAGATTATGCAACACCAGAAAGCAAATAACCTCCTGATGTGCAGGAGCCATGCACATGGTCAGCTGGGTCCAGTACTGAGGCTTATTCTTGGCCAAAGGCGTAGCATCAATTCCTCTCAATGGAATAGGACACTGCAAGGGCTCCAAGAAAAACCCACAACGCCTAGCATACTCCAAGTCCATCAAATTCAGAGCAGCGCCTGAGTCCACAAATGCCATGACAGAATACGATGACAAAGAGCAGATCAAGGTAACAGACAGAAGAAATTTTGACTGTACCGTACCAATGGTGGCAGACCTAGCGAACCGCTTAGTGCGCTTAGGACAATCAGAGATAGCATGAGTGGAATCACCACAGTAGAAACACAGCCCATTCAGACGTCTGTGTTCTTGCCGTTCAACTCTGGTCAAAGTCCTATCGCTCTGCATAGGCTCAGGTTTAAGCTCAGGTAATACCGCCAAATGGTGCACAGATTTACGCTCGCGCAAGCGTCGACCGATCTGAATGGCCAAAGACATAGACTCATTCAGACCAGCAGGCATAGGAAATCCCACCATGACATCCTTAAGGGCTTCAGAGAGACCTTTTCTGAAAATAGCTGCGAGCGCACCTTCATTCCACTGAGTGAGTACGGACCACTTTCTAAATTTCTGACAATATACCTCTATTTCATCCTGACCCTGACACAGAGCAAGCAAATTCTTCTCTGCCTGATCCACAGAATTAGGCTCATCATACAGCAATCCGAGCGCCAGGAAAAATGCATCGATATTACTTAATGCAGGATCCCCTGGCGCAAGGGAAAATGCCCAGTCCTGAGGATCGCCACGCAAAAAAGAAATAACGATCCTAACTTGTTGAACTGGGTCACCAGAGGAGCGAGGTTTCAAAGCCAGAAATAGTTTACAATTATTTTTGAAACTCAGAAATTTAGCTCTATCTCCAGAAAACAAATCAGGAATAGGAATTCTTGGTTCTAACATAGATTTCTGAACCACAAAGTCTTGAATATTTTGTACTTTTGCAGTGAGAAGATCCACACATGAAGACAGACCTTTAATGTCCATCACTACACCTGTGTCCTGAACCACCCAAATGTCTAGGGGAAAAAAAAAGGCAAAACACAGTGCAAAGAAAAAAAAATGGTCTCAGAGCTTCTTTTTTCCCTCTATTGAGAAGCATTAGTACTTTGGGCTTCCAGTACTGTTATGAAAGGTAATTCAGTACCACAATGGACATAGAGGTCAGCGCACATACAGTGACCTGGCAATAACCCAAAAAACAAGAATGAACTCTGAGACGTGGGAACTCTGTTCCGCAATCCCTAATCCTCTCCAACCACAACTAGAGGCAGCCGTGGATTGCGCCTAACGCTGCCTATGCAACTCGGCACGGCCTGAGAAACTAGCTAGCCTGAAGATAGAAAATAAGCCTACCTTGCCTCAGAGAAATACCCCAAAGGAAAAGGCAGCCCCCACATATAATGACTGTGAGTTAAGATGAAAAGACAAACGTAGAGATGAAATAGATTTAGCAAAGTGAGGCCCAACTTTCTGAACAGAGCGAGGATAGGAAAGGTAACTTTGCGGTCAACACAAAACCCTACTAAATCCACGCAAAGGGGGCAAAAAGACCCTCCGTACTGAACTAACGGCACGGAGGTACACCCTCTGCATCCCTGAGCTTCCAGCTAGCAGAAAAAAAACAAATAGACAAGCTGGACAGAAAAAAACAGCAAACAAATAGCAAAGAGGAACTTAGCTATGCAGAGCAGCAGGCCACAGGAACGATCCAGGAGGAAACAGGTCCAATACTAGAACATTGACTGGAAGCCAGGTTCAAAGCACTAGGTGGAGTTAAATAGAGAAGCACCTAACGACTTCCCCACCTCACCTGACGAAGGAAACTCAGAAGCCGCAGTACCACTTTCCTCCACCAACGGAAGCTCACAGAGAGAACCAGCCGAAGTACCACTTGTGACCACAGGAGGGAGCACTGCCACAGAATTCACAACAGACAAGGTCTTAGAAAAGAAGAAGCAAGGATGCTTCCGACCTTGAGCATCCTTTTGGAAGAGGATTGCTCCAGCACCAACAGATGAGGCATCCACCTCCAAGATAAATGGCTTATCTACATCGGGGCGATGTAGGATGGGAGCGCTAGCAAAGTGTGACTTTATGGAGTAAAAGGCCTTGGAGACCTCCTCAGACCACAATTTGGGATTTGCCCCCTTCTTGGTGAGGGCAACCAAGGGAGCTACCAAAGTTGAGAAGTGCGGAATGAACTGGCGATAATAATTAATGAACCCCTTAAAGCGCTGCACCGCTTTAAGAGAATGGGGCTCCTGCCAGTCCATCACAGCCTGTAGTTTGGCAGGATCCATAGCCAATCCCTGGGCGGAGATGATATAGCCTAGGAAAGGTAAGGACTCCTGCTCAAACATACACTTCTCCAACTTGGCATAGAGGGAGTTTGCCCGTAGGAGATCGAAGACTTTGCAAACATCTCTCCAGTGGGAGTCAATATCTGGAGAGTAGATGAGAATATCATCCAGATAGACTACAACCGAGGTGGAGAGCATATCCCAGAAGATGTCATTCACAAAGTCTTGGAAAACGGCAGGGGCATTACAGAGCCCGAAGGGCATCACCAGATATTCATAGTGCCCATCCCTGGTGTTAAAAGCCATCTTCCATTCGTCCCCCTCACGGATGCAAATCAGGTTGTAAGCACCCCGCAGATCTAATTTAGTAAATACCCTTGCTCCCCAAAGCCTATCGAATAGCTCAGATATCAAGGGCAAGGGATACTTATTCTTAACGGTGATGGCGTTAAGACCCCTGTAGTTTATGCATGGATGCAATTCCCCATTCTTCTTCTGCACGAAGAAGAACCCTGCCCCAGCAGGTGACACTGACTTCCTAATGAATCCACTTGCCAGATTTTCCTGGATGTACTGTGACATTGCCTCCATCTCTGGGAGAGATAACGGATAGACTCGACCCTGGGGAGGCTCAGCAACAGGCACGAGATCAATAGGACAGTCATAGGGGCGATGGGGCGGAAGGGTCATCACCGCCTTTTTGGAGAACACGTCTGCATAAGACCAATATTGCTTGGGGAGAGAGGATAGATCTGCAGGTACCTCTGTAGTAGCAACCTGAACGCACTCCCTCTGACACCTACCCCCACAAGATTCACCCCATCCCAGAATTCTGCCTGAGGACCACTCAATATGAGGAGAGTGGTACTGTAGCCAAGGTATTCCCAACAGGACCTCATCAATTCATCAATGAGCAGAGATATAATCTCCTGATGGGGTGGCGACATGGACTGAGTAAAAGGGATGGTCTGGTGTGTTATCTGTGAGGGCAGTGTCGACCCATTCACCACTCGTACCATTACTGGTTGAGCTAGCATAACCAGGGGTATTGCGTGACGTTGGGCGAAGGCAGAAGACATAAAATTGCCCTCCGCCCCAGAATGCACGCAGAGCTCTACTGAGTGGGAGGATGAGCCTAGAATAATTGTCCCCTTAAAGGACAATTTGGAGGCAAACATCACCGTGTCTAGTGTACCTCCACCTAATACCACTAGACGCTGACGTTTCCTCGACCACTGGGGACATCTGGTGGCAAGATGTCCTGACTGCTGGCAAACATGACAGACCTTGAGTGCACAAGCGGTCCGGGACTTAGATCCTGCTCGTGACACTTCCATAGCCTCATGTGACTCAGGAACCAGGACCGGAGATTCCAGAGGTTTGGCAAAGGTAGGAGTCAGCCGAAACCTCTGCCTACACTGGGCTCGCTCTAACCTCCGCTCATTAAAACGGAGGTCAATACAAGTAGAGACAGTTATTAACTCCTCCAGTGTGGCAGGAATCTCCCTAGTGGCCAGAGCGTCCTTCACGTGATCAGCCAGCCCCCTCCAAAATATGGGGATAAGGGCTTTATCCGACCACTCCAGCTCCGAAGCTAAAGTGCGGAAGTGGACGGCAAAATGACTGACCAAGGACTCACCCTGAGTTAATGCCAGCAGATGGAGCGCAGTATCATGGGTGACTTGAGGTCCTAAAAAGACCTGTTTCAGAGTGCTCAGGAACAGCGGAGCACTCTGCACCACATGATCGCCACGCTCCCGCAGCGGCGTAGCCCATTCCAACGCCCTGTCTGAAAAGAGAGACACAATCAATCCCACCTTAGCCCTCTGTGGGAAAACGTGCAGCCAGGAGCTCGAGGTGAATAGAGCACTGACTCACGAATCCCCTACAAGATTTGCTATCTCCAGAAAATTTTTCTGGCAGCAGGAGGCGAGATAATGTCGGAACAGGGGTGGCAGTGGACAAGGTTACTGCAGCCAAGCTAGCAGCCTGTACAGCAACTGCGGTAACATCCACAGCTCAGGTTGAGCTCTCGAGAGCCGCCAACCTACCCTCCAGCGGTTTGTCCGTCATTACTAGCCAGACCCTGGCGCTAGTGTAATGTTAGGGCTAGCGGAACGCACCAAATAATAAGATAGAATAAGGTGCGTTCGCAGCCCGGGGTCCACCGTGCAGAGATGGAACCTGCTGCCAAGTAATGGCGGACTATATGGCGGTACAATGTGAATACACACACGGGTTAACTTCACCCTGTGTGAAGGAAGCGAACCCTGTTGCGTCACAGGGCCGCAGTACCGCACGTAACAAAACTAATAATTAATTAGCACGAGAGTGCAAACTGTGCCGTACTGCCGGACGCCACTAACCACCCTGACTTGGGTTAAAGAAGCACTCTAATGGCGTATGGCCCCGTACTGGCGGTCACAGCAGTAGGCGCTGTTTCGTGTGTTAACACTGTGAGTTCAGCCGGGCGCTAGGTTGCAGCCATACACCTTACGCGAACAGTCATACACAAGGGATGGGTTTTTTAAGGAACGACTTGCATTCATCAACACACACACGATTACAATTGTATACTAGCGCATGGCCGTGCGGTCATGCGAAGCTTACATAGCTGCAGCATGTATAGGACCTTCCAATAAAGGACCAATAGGAAGCTGCCACCACAGAAGTTTAGTACCTTCAGGACCTTCCTGGAGGACCAATGAGAACCGCTGCAGCATCTGAGCATATGACCCTTAATCTCCAACAGGAGATCTCACCCTGGGCATGCTCAGAAGGGAAAAAGCAGGACTTAGTCCCAAAACCATCTGCTCGCCTCTGCCCAGCACTGGCTTCAATGGCAGAAGCAGGAAAAGCAGCAGTAAACCTATGCACAGAGTGAGACTGAGCAAGATGCTGGGACCAATGTCTCTGCTGAGCAGACTCGACTGTGGCTGGAGAAGAATGGGAGACCGCAGCAGAGATGGTATGAGATTCCCCCTGTGCAGAGGCGGGAACTCGACACCTAACAATCAAATCACATTCTGATCATACTCTGACCAATCTCTGATTAGAGTGTGATCAGCATAATTGGACCATTTGCCTCGTATGAGCGAAAATAAGTCTTGCTAAAAACTGAGAGGTCTGGGTTTAGATGTAGTGGACCTCCCCACACCAGTCACTACCTGAAAAGTTGGCAGATTTTGCTCTTATTTTCTTCCGCTGCTTCCCTGAATATTTTTTTTCCCTATACAGATCCAGAGATGTGGGACTTTTTGTTGACTGCTAATTTTTATAGTTTTTGCCAAAGGGGTATGACTCAAAAAATGATCTGGGAGATGTTTGCCGGCTGCTCTTTATAATTACCCTGTGAGCATCTCCCCGTTGTTATAAACACTAGGGTTGAGCGAAATGGGTCGTTCATTTTCAAAAGTCGCCGACTTTTGGCAAAGTCGGGTTTCATGAAACCCGATCTGACCCCTGTGCGGGGTCGGCCATGCAGTACGCGACTTTCGCGCCAAAGTCGCGTTTCAATGACGCGAAAAGCGCCATTTCTCAGCCAATGAAGGTAAACGCAGAGTGTGGGCAGCGTGATGACATAGGTCCTGGTCCCCACCATCTTAGAGAAGGGCATTGCAGTGATTGGCTTGCTGTCTGCGGCGTCACAGGGGCTATAAAGGGGAGTTCCCGCCGACCGCCATGTTACTGCTGCTGATCTGAGCTTAGGGAGAGGTTGCTGCCGCTTCGTCAGAAGCAGGGATAGCGTTAGGCAGGGTCCATTAACCACCAAACCGCTTGTGCTGTAGCGATTTCCACTGCCCAACACCACCTTCGGTGTGCAGGGACAGTGGAAGCTACATTTTTTTTTTTTCCCCTCAGCGCTGTAGCTCATTGGGCTGCCCTAGAAGGCTCCCTGATAGCTGCATTGCTGTGTGTACGCCGCTGTGCAAACCAACTGCTTTTTTCAAAGCACAAATCCTGTTGTTCCTTCCTTTCTGCACAGCTATCTTTTTGGTTTGTACACACTTTTTATTTAATTTGTGCATCAGTCCACTCCTTATTGCTGCCTGCCATACCTGGCTGAGATTACTGCAGGGAGATAGTATTTGAAGGACACTCCCTGTTTTTTTTTTTTTTTTGTGGGAGATTAAGATTGGCATTTCTGCTAGAGTGCCATCCCTGTTTGTGTCATCTCTCACACAGTGAGCCATAGAAAGCCTATTTATTTTTTTGCTTGATTTGGGTTATAAAATCTACCTGAAAAAATCACTACATCAATCAGTGGGAGAAAAATATTGGCCTCAGGGCTTGTGTGCCACTCTTGACTCCTGTGTGCATCATCACTCACTCAGTGGGCCATAGAAAGCCTATTTATTTTTTTGCTTGATTTTGGTTCTAAAATCTACCTGAAAAAATCACTACATCAATCAGTGGGAGAAAAATATTGGCCTCAGGGCTTGTGTGCCACTCCTGACTCCTGTGTGCATCATCACTCACTCAGTGGTCCATAGAAAGCCCATTTTTTTTTTTTTTGCTTTATTTGGGTTCTAAATTCTACCTGAAAAAATCAATAAATCAATCAGTGGGAGATTAATATTGGCCTTTGGGCTTGTGTGCCAGTCCTAAGCGTGCCATCTCTCTCTCTCAGATAGTGGGCCATAGAAAGCCTATTTATTTTTTATTTTTTTTATTGGGTTTATAAATCTTCCCTGGAAAAAAAAAAAAAGTGGGAGATTAATATTGGCCTCTGGACTTGTGTGCCAGTCCTGAGCGTGCCATCTCTCTCACAAATAGTGGGCCATAGAAAGCCTATTTATTTATTTTTTGTTTGTTTTATAAATTCTCCCTTAAAAAAAAAAGGGAGATTAATATTGGCCTTTGGGCTTGTGTGCCAGTCCTAAGCGTGCCATCTCTTTCTGTCTCTCAGATAGTGGGCCATAGAAAGCCTATTTATTATTTTTTTTATTGGGTTTATAAATTTTCCCTGGAACAAAAAAAAAAAAGTGGGAGATAAATATTGGCCTCTGGGCTTGTGTGCCACTCCTGACTCCTGTGTGCGTCATCTCTCACTCAGTGGGCCATAGAAAGCCTTTTTTTGTTTTATTTGTTTTCTAAATTCTCCCTGAAAAAATCATTTTATTTTCTTTGGTTTCTAAATTCTTCCTGAAAAAATCATTTTATTCTATTTTTTTTTCCTAAAGTCTCCCTGAAAAAACAAAAAAACAAAAACAAATCAGTGGGAGATTAATATTGCCCTTTCTGCTTGTGTGCCAGTCTTGACTCCTGGGTGTGCCATCTCTCTCTCTCTCTCCAATTGTGGGCCATAGAAAGCCTATTATTTTTTTAGCTTGATTTGGGTTCCAAAATCTACCTGAAAAAATCACTACATCAATCAATGGGAGATAAATATTGGCCTCTGGGCTTGTGTGCCACTCCTGACTCCTGTGTGCATCATCTCTCACTCAGTGGGCCATAGAAAGCCTTTTTTTGTTTTATTTGTTTTCTAAATTCTCCCTGAAAAAATCATTTTAATTTATTTGGTTTCTAAATTCTTCCTGAAAAAATCATTTTATTCTATTTTTTTTTTCCTAAAGTCTCCCTGAAAAAAAATAAAAAAATAAAAAATCAGTGGGAGATTAATATTGCCCTTTCTGCTTGTGTGCCAGTCTTGACTCCTGGGTGTGCCATCTCTCTCTCTCTCTCCAATTGTGGGCCATAGAAAGCCTATTATTTTTTTTAGCTTGATTTGGGTTCCAAAATCTACCTGAAAAAATCACTACATCAATCAGTGGGAGATAAATATTGGCCTCTGGGCTTGTGTGCCACTCCTGACTCCTGTGTGCGTCATCTCTCACTCAGTGGGCCATGGAAAGTCTTTTTTTGTTTTATTTGTTTTCTAAATTCTCCCTGAAAAAATCATTTTATTTTCTTTGGTTTCTAAATTCTTCCTGAAAAAATCATTTTATTCTATTTTTTTTTTCCTAAAGTCTCCCTGAAAAAAAAAAACAAAAAAAACAAATCAGTGGGAGATTAATATTGCCCTTTCTGCTTGTGTGCCAGTCTTGACTCCTGGGTGTGCCATCTCTCTCTCTCTCTCCAATTGTGGGCCATAGAAAGCCTATTATTTTTTTTAGCTTGATTTGGGTTCCAAAATCTACCTGAAAAAATCACTACATCAATCAGTGGGAGATAAATATTGGCCTCTGGGCTTGTGTGCCACTCCTGACTCCTGTGTGCGTCATCTCTCACTCAGTGGGCCATAGAAAGCCTTTTTTTGTTTTATTTGTTTTCTAAATTCTCCCTGAAAAAATCATTTTATTTTATTTGGTTTCTAAATTCTTCCTGAAAAAATCATTTTATTCTATTATTTTTTTTTCCTAAAGTCTCCCTTAAAAAAAAAAAAAATCAAATCAGTGGGAGATTAATATTTACATTTGTGCTTCAGTGACAGTCCTGCGTGTGTGGCATCTCTCTCATTTGTTGCCACCAACAACAGAGTGTGTAACATTGTGCCTGATTTTCGTTGTGGTCTCACTCACCTGTAAAGGGGTAGCTAAATCATACTGAAGTTATAGCTCACCGTGTAATTTGTGTGACAGCAACAAATGCCGTTAGTTTGTTTACGTTTTTAAAACAATGAGGAAGTATGGTGGAAGAGGTCGTGGCCGGGGGCATTCATTGTCAGCTGGTAATGAGGGTAGTCGTAGTGGTGGAGCATCAGCTGGTCGTGGGAAAAAAAATATTGCACCTAAGTCTGGAGCTGTGGAGCCAGGTTCGTCGTCTGGCTACACAAGGCCTCGAACGCTCCCTTTTCTGGGAGTAGGAAAACCGCTTTTAAAGCCGGAGCAGCAAGAGCAAGTTTTGGCTTATCTTGCTGACTCAGCCTCTAGCTCTTTTGCCTCCTCTCATGAAACTGGTAAATGTCAAAGCAGCGCGTCGTTAGTGGATGTTCACGGTCAGGGACAAGTCGCTTCCTTGTCCTCTTCAGCAAAAACAACAACAGAGAAGAATGCAGCAAGCGACACAACGGGTTACTCCATGGAGCTCTTTACACATACCGTCCCTGGCTTAGAAAGTGAAGCAGTTAACAGTCCATGCCCATTACAAGTTGAATCTAACATGGAGTGCACTGATGCACAGCCACAGCCAGACTACTATGCTGGTCCTTTGACTCAGACCACAACATTGCCCTTGCAGGGTGCTGATCAAGAATCAGACCCTGATGAGACTATGTTGCCCCATCACGAACGCTATACCACCGACCGACACGGTGACACAGACGAAGTTGCACACGAGCTACAAGAAGAGGTAATAGATGACCCAGTTCTTGACCCCGATTGGCAGCCATTGGGGGAACAGGGTGCAGGCGGCAGCAGTTCTGAGGTGGAGGAGGAGGGGCCGCAGCAGGCATCAACATCGCAACAGGTTCCATCTGCCGGGCCCGTATCTTGCCCAAAACGCGTGGCAAAGCCAAAACCTGTTGGAGGACAGCGTGGCCATCCGGTTAAAGCTCAGTCTGCAATGCCTGAAAAGGTATCCGATGCTAGAAAGAGTGCAGTCTGGCATTTTTTTAAACAACATCCAATTGATCAGCGCAAAGTCATCTGTCAAAAATGTTCAACTACCTTAAGCAGAGGACAGAATCTGAAAAGTCTCAATACAAGTTGCATGCATAGACATTTAACCACCATGCATTTGCAAGCCTGGACTAACTACCAAACGTCCCTTAAGGTTGTAGCACCCTCGGCCAATGAAGCTAGTCAGCAACGCAACATCCCTTCCGGCAGTGTAGGGCCACCATTTTCCGCACCACCTGCAGTATCTGTGCAGGTTTCTTTGCCAGGCCAAAGCAGTCAGGGTCAGGGAATCACCAGTTTCGTAGTAGGAAACACTGCATCTAGGGCACCGGTGGCAACAATACCATCTCCCACCGTCTCTCAGTCTGCCATGTCCACCGGCACCCCCGCTAGTTCCACGATCTCCAGCTCTCCAGTCCAGCTCACCCTACATGAGACTATGGTTAGAAAAAGGAAGCACTTAGCCTCGCATCCGCGTACACAGGGTTTGAACGCACACATAGCTAGACTAATCTCGTTAGAGATGATGCCCTACCGGTTAGTTGAAAGCGAAGCTTTCAAAGCCCTGATGGACTACGCTGTACCACGCTACGAGCTACCCAGTCGACACTTTTTTTCCAGAAAAGCCATCCCAGCCCTCCACCAGCATGTTAAAGAGCGCATCGTCCATGCACTCAGGCAATCTGTGAGCACAAAGGTGCACCTGACAACAGATGCATGGACCAGTAGGCATGGCCAGGGACGTTACGTGTCCATCACGGCACACTGGGTAAATGTGGTGGATGCAGGGTCCACAGGGGACAGCAAGTTTGGGACAGTTCTGCCTAGCCCATGGTCTAGGAAACAATTGGCTGTAGCCGTTCGCACCCCCTCCTCCTCCTCTTTGTCCTCCTGCAGAAGCGAGAGCTCGTCCACAGACCGCAGTCGCACAACCACTCCATCCGCAGCTGCCACTGTTGCACACCAGGTCTCCCATTATGGGGCAGCTACTGGCAAACGTCAGCAGGCTGTATTGGCTATGAAGTGTTTGGGCGACAACAGACACACCGCGGAAGTTCTGTCCGAGTTCTTGCAGAAAGAAACGCAGTCGTGGCTGGGCACTGTAGATCTTGAGGCAGGCAAGGTAGTGAGTGATAACGGAAGGAATTTCATGGCTGCCATCTCCCTTTCCCAACTGAAACACATTCCTTGCCTGGCTCACACCTTAAACCTGGTGGTGCAGTGCTTCCTGAAAAGTTATCCGGGGTTATCCGACCTGCTCCTCAAAGTGCGTGGACTTTGCTCACATATCCGCCGTTCGCCCGTACACTCCAGCCGTATGCAGACCTATCAGCGTTCTTTGAACCTTCCCCAGCATCGCCTAATCATAGACGTTGCAACAAGGTGGAACTCAACACTGCACATGCTTCAGAGACTGTGTGAACATAGGCGGGCTGTTATGTTTTTGTGGGAGGATACACATACACGGGCAGGCAGTAGGATGGCAGACATGGAGTTGTCAGGTGTGCAGTGGTCGAAGATTCAAGACATGTGTCAAGTCCTTTAGTGTTTTGAGGAATGCACACGGCTGGTTAGTGCAGACAACGCCATAATAAGCATGAGCATCCCCCTAATGCGTCTGCTGATGCAAAGTTTGACGCACATAAAGGATCAGGCGTCTGCAGCTGAGGAAGAGGAAAGCCTTGATGACAGTCAGCCATTGTCTGGCCAGGGCAGTGTACAGGACGAGGTAGCGGGCGAAGAGGAGGAGGAGGACGAGGAGGATGATGGGGATGATTATATTTTTAATGAGGAAGCTTTTCCGGGGCCACTGGAAATTGGTGGCGCGGCAAGGCCGGGTTCTGGTTTTTTGAGGGACACAAGTGACGTGGATTTGCCTGAAACTGCCCCTCAACCAAGCACAACCGCAGATTTGAGAACTGGAACTTTGGCCCACATGGCGGATTATGCCTTACGTATCCTCAAAAGGGACACACGCATAACTAAAATGATGAATGATGACGATTACTGGTTGGCCTGCCTCCTTGATCCTCGCTATAAAGGCAAATTGCAAAATATAATGCCACATGAGAACTTGGAACTAATATTAGCAACCAAACAATCAACTCTTGTTGACCGTTTGCTTCTGGCATTCCCTGCACACAGCACCCGTGATCGTTCTCACACGATCTGCAGGGGCCAGCAGACCAGAGGAGTTAGAGGGGCAGAAATCAGAAGTGGCGTTGGCCAGAGGGGTTTTCTGACCAGGTTGTGGAGTGATTTTGCTATGACCGCAGACAGGACAGGTACTGCAGCATCAATTCAAAGTGACAGGAGACAACATTTGTCCAGTATGGTTACAAACTATTTTTGATCCCTTATCGATGTTCTCCCTCAACCGTCATTCCCATTTGATTACTGGGCATCAAAATTAGACACCTGGCCAGAATTGGCAGAATATGCATTGCAGGAGCTTGCTTGCCCGGCAGCTAGTGTCCTATCAGAAAGAGTATTCAGTGCTGCAGGTTCAATACTAACAGAAAAAAGGACTCGTCTGGCTACCCAAAATGTAGATGATCTAAAATCATTAAAATGAACCACAACTGGATTTCGAAATCTTTTGCCCCACCTTGCCCGGCTGACACCTAGCTTTCCTATGAAAAGGTCTTGCCTGTGGACTATTCTGAATGCCTTTTCCAATCTCGTAATTTTCTGCACCCGATTGTCCAGCATACGACATGTTTACACCTCACTAAATGGCCAAACTCCCCACACGGGGCCGTGGTATCGACACTTGGCGACAGCACCCGTGAGAGTGCAGTTTGTCTGAAGGAGTGGGTGAGCCCGCTTTTGGTCGACGGCACTGCCACTGGGTCCCTCCTAGTACAATAAAGTGTCTCTGGCGGTGGTGGTGCGCACCCAACGTCAGACACACCGTTGTAATATGAGGGGCCCTGGGCCTGTACCGCCGGCCACAAGACAGTTTCCCCCCACCCCAGCTCAAACAGTGCTCTACCACTTGCAAAATTATCTCACAGCTCCACCAATGTTTAGTCTATGCGCTGACATCCTTCAATGCCTGCCACTGACAATACCATTGTATTGACATTTTTGTTATGTTAGGCCTTCGATGCCTGTCTGTGGTCACTCCTTCCACTAGGCCTCCACTGACCACACCACTGCTGCCCGTGTACCCCTGTAACCAATTTAAAATTGCCTACAGCCATGTGTTATTATTTTAGGCCTTCGATGCCTGTCTGCGGTCACTCCTTCCACTAGGCCTCCACTGACCACACCACTGCTGCCCGTGTACCCCTGTAACCAATTTAAAATTGCCTACAGCCATGTGTTATTATTTTAGGCCTTCGATGCCTGTCTGCGGTGACTCCTTCCACTAGGCCTCCACTGACCACACCACTGCTGCCCGTGTACCCCTGTAACCAATTTAAAATTGCCTACAGCCATGTGTTATTATTTTAGGCCTTCGATGCCTGTCTGCGGTCACTCCTTCCACTAGGCCTCCACTAACCACACCACTGCTGCCCGTGTACCCCTGGAACCAATTTAAAATTGCCTAGAGCCATGTGTTATTATTTTAGGCCTCCGATGCCTGTCTGCGGTCACTCCTTCCACTAGGCCTCCACTGACCACACCACTGCTGCCCGTGTACCCCTGGAACCAATTTAAAATTGCCTACAGCCATGTGTTATTATTTTAGGCCTTCGATGCCTGTCTGCGGTCACTCCTTCCACTAGGCCTCCACTGACCACACCACTGCTGCCCGTGTACCCCTGGAACCAATTTAAAATTGCCTACAGCCATGTGTTATTATTTTAGGCCTTCGATGCCTGTCTGCGGTCACTCCTTCCACTGGGCCTCCACTGACCACACCACTGCTGCCCGTGTACCCCTGGAACCAACATCAGAAAATATAAAAATAAGTATTTTGCTTATAAAAAAGAAAATACTGGAGAGATATCAAATGCAGACATTTTAACATTAAAAACAAACACATACAACAAAAATCTGGTACAGTACTAAAAATGGCCACCAGCTACAATAACTTTCTCCTGCAAGTAGTTAACTGAAAGGTTTTTTCAATTTTAAACACAGATATGGCATCCACCGAGTGTTGTCCTGTCACGTCTTCTTTATATTATTGCCAAGAAGATGCAAAACAATGAAAATAATAAAATCATTATTTACCAAAAAAATAGAGTAAGTCAAAACCACATTGCAAATAAACATTCATTACAAATAAAGAAGCAGGGCGCGGGTCGAGGGTGAGTATATACCTAATAAGAATATAATCACCCTCGGACGCGCCCTGCTTCTTTCCGACAGCCTTCCTTCCTAAGAATCAGCCCTTCCGTGGTGTAGAGAGAGGGTTTGTTACACTCCAAGGTGTTCCCCAGGTTGCCTTTCCTGAGCTTCGATCTTCCAGCTCTCGTTTAGTAGTTGTTGGAAACTACGCTGCATTGGGCCTACAAATTGGGTATGGGGTGTAGAGAGATGGTGTGTTCCACTCCAAGGTGTTCCCCAGGTTGCCTTTCCTGAGCTTCGATCTTCCGACTCTCGTTTAGTAGTTGTTGGAAACTACGCTGCATTAGGCCTACAAATTGGGTATGGGGTGTAGAGAGATGGTGTGTTCCACTGTAGAGAGATGGTGTGTTCCACTCCAAGGTGTTCCCCAGGTTTCCTCGCCAATGCTTCGATCATCGTGCTCTCGTTTAGTAGTTGTTGGAAACTACGCTGCATTAGGCCTACAAATTGGGTATGGGGTGTAGAGAGATGGTGTGTTCCACTCCAAGGTGTTCCCCAGGTTTCCTCTCCATTGCTTCGATCTTGATGCTCTCGTTTAGTAGTTGTTGGAAACAACGCTGCATTAGGCCTACAAATTGGGTATGGGGTGTAGAGAGATGGTGTGTTACACTCCAAGGTGTTCCCCAGGTTTCCTCTCCATTGCTTCGATCTTCCGGCTCTCGTTTAGTAGTTGTTGGAAACTACGCTGCATTAGGCCTACAAATTGGGTATGGGGTGTAGAGAGATGGTGTGTTACACTCCAAGGTGTTCCCCAGGTTTCCTCTCCATTGCTTCGATCTTCCGGCTCTCGTTTAGTAGTTGTTGGAAACTACGCTGCATTAGGCCTACAAATTGGGTATGGGGTGTAGAGAGATGGTGTGTTACACTCCAAGGTGTTCCCCAGGTTTCCTCTCCATTGGTTCGATCTTCCGGCTCTCGTTTAGTAGTTGTTGGAAACTACGCTGCATTAGGCCTACAAATTGGGTATGGGGTGTAGAGAGATGGTGTGTTACACTCCAAGGTGTTCCCCAGGTTTCCTCTCCATTGCTTCGATCTTCCGGCTCTCGTTTAGTAGTTGTTGGAAACTACGCTGCATTAGGCCTACAAATTGGGTATGGGGTGTAGAGAGATGGTGTGTTCCACTCCAAGGTGTTCCCCAGGTTGCCTTTCCTGAGCTTCGATCTTCCGGCTCTCGTTTAGTAGTTGTTGGAAACTACGCTGCATTAGGCCTACAAATTGGGTATGGGGTGTAGAGAGATGGTGTGTTCCACTGTAGAGAGATGGTGTGTTCCACTCCAAGGTGTTCCCCAGGTTTCCTCGCCAATGCTTCGATCATCATGCTCTCGTTTAGTAGTTGTTGGAAACTACGCTGCATTAGGCCTACAAATTGGGTATGGGGTGTAGAGAGATGGTGTGTTCCACTCCAAGGTGTTCCCCAGGTTTCCTCGCCAATGCTTCGATCATCATGCTCTCGTTTAGTAGTTGTTGGAAACTACGCTGCATTAGACCTACAAATTGGGTATGGGGTGTAGAGAGATGGTGTGTTCCACTCCAAGGTGTTCTCCAGGTTGCCTTTCCTGAACTTCTATCTTCAGGCTCTCATTAAATTGTGGTTGAACGGAACAACTGCATTTGGCGTACTAGTTGGTTTGGGGCCTACTATCGGTGTCTGCCGCTCCTTGCTGTTCTCCTGGTTTCCTGTCCTGAAATTCCGTTTTCAGGCGCTCGTTAAGTAGTTGTTAATGTTAGACTGCATTTGGCCTACTAGTTGGGTTGGGGCCTACTATCGGTGTCTGCCACTCCTTGCTGTTCTCCTCCACTGAACAAAGCTGTGCCGCCTGTTTACTACTGTTGCCAATTTTGAACTGCATTTCGACTACTTACTGATTTGGGCCTACTCTCTGTGTCAGCCTCTCATTCCAGTTGTCCTCCACTGCAATGCCCCCTGATTAGTCCTGTGTTACCAATTTTGAACTGCATTTAGCCCACTTTATTCTTTGGGCCTATATCTGTGTTTCCTCCTCATCCTGCCCATTGCCCAGCCAGTGATAGATGAGTCTGCTGGTACATTGACCCATAACGCAACATTTCCCGTGCACGCTACACTGCAAGATTGTGACCCTGCTGAAAGTCAGGTCCCCCTTCCCGCATACCATACCACCTTACACGGGGACAAACAGGAAGGTGCAGATGAAAGTGCAGGTTCCTTCATCAGGTGGGGGGAGGAATACTAGTTGGCGACGTCACTGGCACAGGGCCTCTCATGGTACGCAAAAGTGTTGCTGCCGGTGGGAGGCGCCCCCGCCGTGCAAACACACCGCTGTACTTTGAGGGGCCCTGTGCCAGTGCCAATGCCAATGAGTGGGCCCCCCCTGCTTGCTCAGGATCACAGCACTTGCAAAGTTGAAATACTTACCTCTCCCTGCTCCACTGCCGTGACGTGGTCCAGATTTCCTGGGCCCACTAATTACTTGAACCAGCCCTACCCACCACAACTTTAGCCAAATGACCCCCAATTTCAAATGCCTTCCAATTATTATAAGGTAAATTACGCTTGACAAGCTTCATTAAGAAGAATGGATGGTTTTGACATTAAAATGGGCACTCTAGGTGTTTTCCTGGCCCCCACTCACTGCCGACTATGCTGCCCCATTGACTTGCATTGGGTTTCGTGTTTCGGTCGATCCCGACTTTACGTCATAATCGGCCGATTTCACTCGACCCGACTTTTGAGATAGTCGGGTTTCGCGAAACCCGGCTCGACTCTAAAAAGGTCAAGGTCGCTCAACTCTAATAAACACTAAGTAATAAGTCTCATATCTATAGAACCGTAAAAGTAAAAAAAAGAGTACTCAGGAAAAGAGCACAAATAAAATAGGAACACAAGGTGCCACTTTACATCTAGTGATGGGTCTTTTAAAGAAAATGTTTATGTCTTTTCCATTACTGGGAATTCGAGTTGTTTACGGCACATGTTTGCCGTGTTTTATGCCTCAGTGTTGTCCTGATGGTTTGCAATGACTATTATGGGCAGGTATAAACTCTATGCTAATTTCCATTAGCCTTGATGAAACACATATGTACCAATTTCTAGTCATTACCACATGATGGTTACGTATTATTTCCTTGGGGATCTCTGATTAGTTCCACGGTGCTGATTCCATCAATGCAAACGAGTGGCAGTCATAACCGAGCAAAGGCATGAAAAGGGTTTCATTGTGTTCTCCTTTGGTCACAATCAATCTAGTGAGCCTGCTTTCTCTCTACAGAGCTCAATATATTATCCAAGTAAAAATGACTTAGTTCCCAATGAATAACTAAATATGGCATGTTGCTAAGCAACAAAACAAGGAGGAACTAGTGACAGACGTTCTTACATTTTGGAAGGAATACGTGAACAGAAAATGAAAAAGCAAGTTTATAGATCATATTCAATGAGCCCTGTCAATGTGAAAATGTAAAAATGGTGAAAAGGAAATGTACAGGAATCTAAAATATCACTGCCGTCATAAGATAATACAATAATGTTTACCTGGAATGGACACGGATGGAAGCTTACCCCCCTATATGAACAGTATATAGGACCCTCTCTCATCATAGAGAACCCCTTTTTGACTAACAGTGCACCAGTCAATGATATTTTTCAGTCCTTTACATGCAGTAAAATACTCAGCAGCAAG
This sequence comes from Ranitomeya imitator, assembly GCF_032444005.1. Taxonomy (NCBI): domain Eukaryota; kingdom Metazoa; phylum Chordata; class Amphibia; order Anura; family Dendrobatidae; genus Ranitomeya; species Ranitomeya imitator. Next base: position 516,962,657 of record NC_091287.1, read on the forward strand.
GAGCGCTTAGTCTACGTTCCCACAATGACCTTTGGTGGGCTTTTTAGACTGAATGTTTTGGAAAAAAATAAAATTAACCTTAACGGGTGCAAAAAATGGTGCAGATAATGTGCCACATCAAAAAAACACGCCAAAAACTAATTATGGGAAAAGATAAAATGTCACATCGAAAATGCCATTCAATGCCAGGCAGGATGCTGAAAGTAAAAAAAAAAACTCGTCAGAGTGATGTATTTAAATATGTTGGAAAAGATTAAGTTTTAACTTGTACCGATCAATTAAAATCTTCCTCTTTCTAGACTGAGGAGTCCAATGGGTGGTCCTATTCAGAAATTGACAGCCCATCCTGTGTGAGTGTCTATGCAAAAGAGCTATTAAAGGGAATCTGTCACCTCAAATTGGCAGGCTATTTAAATGCCCTGTGTCCTGTCAGGTGGGTGGTATTTCGACTTCTTTTTTCCTCCACCCCATCCTTCCCCACTGTCCGCAATATTTTCATGAATTTGAGTAGGTGTCCGCCATAGTTCGCCCTTGCGCAATGCAATCTTGCATCGCGCAATGCAATCTTGCCTCGCGCATGAGCGGTATGCTTTGCCCATCTGCGGTCAAAGTCAAAAAGCGTTACTGCGTATGCATCGGCACACTATGTCCCGGAAGTATTTTGCTGTGTTCTGGGACACGCATGCGCTGTAATGCTTTTCGGTTTTGCCCGCAGTTGGGCAAAGCATACTGCACGTGTGCGAGGCAAGATTGCATTGCGCAAGGGCGAACTATGGAGGAAACCTACTCAAATTCACGAAAATATTGTGGACAGCGGGGAAGGATGGGGTAGAGAAAAGAAGACGAAACACCGCCCATCGGACCAGCCACAGGGCATTTACATAGCCCGCCAATTTGAGGTGAGAAATTCCCTTTAATTTCTGAGTAGGACCATTCACTGGACTCTTCTTTGTATTATGAGTTTGAATAAAATTAATGAATTACAAATATATTGAATCTTCTCCATCAAAACTCCTTACACACTATACAGTTATATGAAAAAGTTTGGGCACCCCAATTAATCTTAAGCTTAATGTTTTATAAAAAATAGTTTTTTTTGCAACAGCTATTTCAGTTTCATATATCTAATAACGGTGGACACAGTAATGTTTCTGCCTTGAAATGAGGTTTATTGTACAAACAGAAAATGTGCAATTTGCATTCAAACAAAATTTGACAGGTGCATAAGTATGGGCACCCTTATAATTTTCTTGTTTCAAATACTCCTACCTAATTTTACTGACTTACTAAAGCACTTTTTTTGGTTTTCTAACCTCATTGAGCTTTGAACTTCATAGCCAGGTGTATGTAATCATGAGAAAAGCTACTTAAAGTGGCCACTTGCAAGTTGTTCTCCTGTTTGAATCTCGTCTGAAGAGTGGCATCATGGGCTCCTCAAAACAACTGTTTAATGATCTGAAAACAAAGATTATTAAACATAGTTGTTCAGGGGAAGGATACATAAAGCTGTGTCAGAGATTTAACCTGTCAATTTCCACTGTGAGGAACATAGTGAGGAAATGGAAGAACACAGGTACAGTTCTTGTTAAGGCCAGAAGTGGCAGGCCAAGAAAAACATCAGAAAGGCAGAGAAGAAGAATGGTGAGATCAGTCAAGGACAATCCTCAGACCACCTCCAGATAGCTGCAGCATCAACTTGCTGCAGATGGTGTCACTGTGCATCGGTCAACTATACAACGCACTTTGCACAAGGAAAAGCTGTATGGGAGAGTAATAAGAAGTCGTTTCTGCAAGCACTCCACAAACAGAGTCGGCTGAGGTATGCAAAAGCACATTTGGAGAAGCCAATTTCTTTTTGGAAGAAGGTCCTGTGGACTGATGAAACCAAGATTGAGTTGTTTGGTCATACAAAAAGGCGTTATGCATGGCGGCCAAAAAACAAAGCATTCCAAGAAAAACACTTGCTACCCACAGTAAAATTTGGTGGAGGTTCCATCATGCTTTGGGGCTGTGTGGCCAATGCCGGCACCGGGAATCTTGTTAAAGTGGAGGGACACATGGATTCCTCTCAGTATCAGCAGATTCTTGACAATAATGTTAATGAATCAGTGGCAAAGTTGAAGTTATGCAGGGGATGGATCTTTCAGCAAGACAATGATCCAAAACACCGCTCCAAATCTACTCAGGCATTCATGCACAGGAACAATTACACTGTTCTGGAATGGCCATCCCAGTCCCCAGTGTTATGACCCCAATGGCGAGGGTCTCAGAGGAACGTGGAAGTCTGCAAGATACAAAAATCCAGCTCATAGGGCAGTGGTAACTGGGTTGACCATATATCTACTCCTAACGCCAACACTAGAAGTAGCCGGGGGTCATACCTACGTTGATCCTAGATGACTCGCGCCAGCCGGAGAATCTAAATACCCCTAGTAGAGGAAAACAAAGACCTCTCTTGCCTCCAGAGAAAGGGACCCCAAAGCAGGATAGAAGCCCCCCACAAATAATAACGGTGAGGTAAGAGGAAATGACAAACACAGAAATGAACCAGGTTTAGCACAGAGAGGCCCGCTAACTAATAGCAGAATATAGAAAGGTAACTTATATGGTCAACAAAAAACCCTATCAAAAATCCACACTGGAAATTCAAGAACCCCCGAACCGTCTAACGGTCCGGGGGGAGAACACCAGCGCCCTAGAGCTTCCAGCAAAAGTCAGGATACAGATTAGGAACAAGCTGGACAAAAATACAAAACCAAAAACAAATAGCAAAAAGCAAAGTAAATGACTTAGCTGAATAACCGGACCAGGATCAGTAGACAAGAGCACAGCAGATTAGCTCTGATAACTACGTTGCCAGGCATAGAACTGAGTGTCCAGGGAGCTTATAAAGCAACGCCCCTAACTAACGACCCAGGTGCGGATAAAAGGAAAGACAGAAAAACCAGAGTCAAAAAACTAGTAACCACTAGAGGGAGCCAAAAAGCAAATTCACAACAGTACCCCCCCCTTAGTGAGGGGTCACCGAACCCTCACCACGACCACCAGGGCGATCAGGATGAGCGGCATGAAAGGCACGAACTAAATCGGCCGCATGAACATCAGAGGCGACCACCCAGGAATTATCCTCCTGACCATAGCCCTTCCACTTGACCAGGTACTGAAGTCTTCGCCTGGAGAGGCGAGAATCCAAGATCTTCTCCACCACGTACTCCAACTCGCCCTCAACCAACACCGGAGCAGGAGGCTCAGCAGAAGGAACTACAGGCACAACGTACCGCCGCAACAAGGACCTATGAAATACATTGTGAATAGCAAACGACACAGGAAGATCCAGACGAAAAGATACAGGATTAAGGATTTCCAATATCTTGTAAGGACCAATAAAACGAGGTTTAAATTTGGGAGAGGAGACCTTCATAGGAACAAAGCGGGAAGAAAGCCACACCAAATCCCCAACGCGTAGTCGGGGACCCACACCGCGGCGGCGGTTGGCAAAGCGCTGAGCCCTCTCCTGTGACAACTTCAAGTTGTCCACCACATGATTCCAGATCCGCTGCAACCTATCCACCACAGAATCCACCCCAGGACAGTCAGAAGACTCCACATGACCTGAAGAAAAGCGAGGATGGAAACCAGAGTTGCAGAAAAAAGGCGAAACCAAGGTGGCGGAACTAGCCCGATTATTAAGGGCAAACTCAGCCAACGGCAAGAATGTCACCCAATCGTCCTGATCAGCAGAGACAAAACACCTCAAATAAGCCTCCAAAGTCTGATTGGTTCGCTCCGTCTGTCCATTAGTCTGAGGATGGAAAGCAGAGGAAAACGACAAATCAATGCCCATCCTACTACAAAAGGATCGCCAGAACCTGGAAACGAACTGGGATCCTCTATCTGACACAATATTCTCAGGGATGCCGTGCAAACGAACCACGTTCTGGAAAAACACAGGAACCAGATCGGAAGAGGAAGGCAGCTTAGGCAAAGGAACCAAATGGACCATCTTGGAGAAGCGATCACATATCACCCAGATAACAGACATGCCCTGAGATAGCGGAAGATCAGAAATGAAATCCATGGAGATATGTGTCCAAGGTCTCTTCGGGACAGGCAAGGGCAAGAGCAACCCGCTGGCACGAGAACAGCAAGGCTTAGCTCTAGCACAAGTCCCACAGGACTGCACAAATGACCGCACATCCCTTGACAAAGAAGGCCACCAAAAGGACCTGGCCACCAGATCTCTGGTGCCAAAAATTCCCGGGTGACCTGCCAACACCGAGGAATGAACCTCGGAAATGACTCTGCTGGTCCACTTATCCGGAACAAACAGTCTGTCAGGTGGACAAGACTCAGGCCTATCAGCTTGAAATCTCTGCAACACACGTCGCAGATCCGGAGAAATAGCTGATAAGATAACTCCATCCTTAAGAATACCAACAGGATCAGCGACTCCAGGAGCATCAGGCACAAAGCTCCTAGAAAGAGCATCGGCCTTCACATTCTTTGAACCTGGTAAATACGAGACAACAAAATCAAAGCGGGAGAAAAACAATGACCAGCGGGCCTGTCTCGGATTAAGGCGTTTAGCAGACTCGAGATACATCAGATTTTTGTGATCAGTCAAGACCACCACACGATGCTTAGCACCCTCGAGCCAATGACGCCACTCCTCAAATGCCCACTTCATGGCCAACAACTCCCGATTGCCCACATCATAATTTCGCTCGGCAGGCGAAAACTTCCTAGAGAAAAAGGCACAAGGTTTCATAACAGAGCAACCAGGGCCTCTCTGCGACAAAACGGCCCCTGCTCCAATCTCCGAAGCATCCACCTCAACCTGAAAGGGAAGTGAGACATCGGGCTGGCACAAAACAGGCGCCGAAGTAAACCGGCGTTTCAACTCCTGGAAAGCCTCCACGGCAGCAGGAGCCCAGTTAGCTACATCGGAGCCCTTCTTGGTCATATCCGTCAAAGGTTTCACAACGCTAGAAAAATTAGCGATAAAACGACGGTAGAAGTTAGCGAAACCCAAGAACTTCTGAAGACTCTTAACTGACGAGGGCTGAGTCCAATCAAGAATAGCTCGGACCTTGACCGGGTCCATCTCCACAGCAGAAGGGGAAAAAATAAACCCCAAAAAGGGAACCTTCTGTACACCAAAGAGACACTTTGAGCCTTTGACAAACAAAGAATTTTCACGCAAAATTTTAAAGACCAACCTGACCTGCTCCACATGCGAGTCCCAATCATCAGAAAAAACCAAAATATCATCCAGATAAACGATCAAAAATTTATCCAGATACTTCCGGAAAATGTCATGCATAAAGGACTGAAAAACTGAAGGCGCATTGGAGAGCCCAAAAGGCATCACCAAGTACTCAAAATGACCTTCGGGCGTATTGAATGCGGTTTTCCATTCATCACCTTGCTTAATGCGCACAAGGTTGTACGCACCACGAAGGTCTATCTTGGTGAACCACTTGGCACCTTTAATTCGGGCAAACAAGTCAGACAACAGCGGCAGAGGATACTGAAATTTGACAGTGATCTTATTTAAAAGCCGATAATCAATACAAGGCCTCAAAGATCCGTCCTTTTTAGCCACAAAAAAGAATCCTGCACCAAGAGGGGAAGAAGACGGACGAATATGTCCTTTCTCCAAAGACTCCTTGATATACGAACGCATAGCGGTATGTTCAGGTACCGACAGATTAAAGAGTCTTCCCTTAGGAAATTTACTGCCTGGAATCAAATCTATAGCACAGTCACAGTCCCTATGAGGAGGCAATGCACTGGACCTGGACTCGCTAAAGACATCCTGATAATCAGACAAATACTCCGGAACTTCCGAAGGCGTAGAAGAAGCAATAGACACAGGCAGGATATCCCCATGAATACCACGACAGCCCCAACTAGAAACTGACATAGCCTTCCAGTCCAGGACGGGATTATGGGTCTGTAACCATGGCAGCCCTAAAACAACCAAATCATGCATTTTATGTAAAACAAGAAAACGTATCACCTCGCGGTGTTCAGGAGTCATGCACATGGTAACCTGTGTCCAATACTGCGGTTTATTTGCTGCCAATGGCGTAGCATCAATACCCCTAAGAGGAATAGGATTTTCTAATGGTTCAAGAGTAAAACCACAGTGCTTAGCAAATGACAGATCCATAAGACTCAGGGCAGCACCTGAATCTACAAACGCCATGACAGGATAAGACGACAGTGAGCAAATCAAAGTTACAGACAGAATAAATTTAGGTTGCAAATTACCAGCGGTGACCGGACCAACAACCTTAGCTATACGTTTAGAGCATGCTGAGATAACATGTGTAGAATCACCACAGTAGTAGCACAAGCCATTCCGGCGTCTATGAATTTTCCGCTCATTTCTGGTCAGGATTCTATCACATTGCATTAAATCAGGTGTCTGTTCAGACAACACCATGAGGGAATTTGCGGTCTTGCGCTCCCGCAATCGCCGGTCAATTTGAATAGCCAGTGCCATAGCATCATTCAGACCTGTGGGAATGGGAAAACCCACCATAACATCTTTAATGGCATCAGAAAGACCATTTCTAAAATTAGCGGCCAGTGCACACTCGTTCCAATGTGTCAGCACGGACCATTTCCGAAATTTTTGGCAATACACTTCAGCCTCGTCCTGCCCCTGAGACATAGCCAGCAGGGCCTTTTCTGCCTGAATCTCAAGATTGGGTTCCTCATAAAGTAAACCGAGCGCCAGAAAAAACGCATCAATATCAGCCAATGCCGGATCTCCTGGCGCCAGCGAAAAAGCCCAATCTTGAGGGTCACCCCGTAAGAACGAAATAACAATTTTTACTTGCTGAGCGGAGTCTCCAGATGAACAGGGTCTCAGGGACAAAAACAATTTACAATTATTCTTGAAATTCCTAAACTTAAACCTGTCTCCGGAAAACAGTTCAGGAATCGGTATCTTAGGTTCTGACCCAGGACTTCTGATAACATAATCTTGTATGCCCTGCACACGAGTAGCCAGCTGGTCCACACTTGTAATCAAGGTCTGGACATTCATGTCTGCAGCAAGCATAAGCCACTCTGAGGTAAAGGGGATGAAGAAAAAAAAAAAAAAAAAAAAAAAAAAAAAAAATGAGAGAGGAGAAAAAAAAAACTCAGAATCTTCTTTCTTATAATCCCTCTTTTGCAATGCATTAAACATTTAATATAGGCCTGGCAAACTGTTATGACCCCAATGGCGAGGGTCTCAGAGGAACGTGGAAGTCTGCAAGATACAAAAATCCAGCTCATAGGGCAGTGGTAACTGGGTTGACCATATATCTACTCCTAACGCCAACACTAGAAGTAGCCGGGGGTCATACCTACGTTGATCCTAGATGACTCGCGCCAGCCGGAGAATCTAAATACCCCTAGTAGAGGAAAACAAAGACCTCTCTTGCCTCCAGAGAAAGGGACCCCAAAGCAGGATAGAAGCCCCCCACAAATAATAACGGTGAGGTAAGAGGAAATGACAAACACAGAAATGAACCAGGTTTAGCACAGAGAGGCCCGCTAACTAATAGCAGAATATAGAAAGGTAACTTATATGGTCAACAAAAAACCCTATCAAAAATCCACACTGGAAATTCAAGAACCCCCGAACCGTCTAACGGTCCGGGGGGAGAACACCAGCGCCCTAGAGCTTCCAGCAAAAGTCAGGATACAGATTAGGAACAAGCTGGACAAAAATACAAAACCAAAAACAAATAGCAAAAAGCAAAGTAAATGACTTAGCTGAATAACCGGACCAGGATCAGTAGACAAGAGCACAGCAGATTAGCTCTGATAACTACGTTGCCAGGCATAGAACTGAGTGTCCAGGGAGCTTATAAAGCAACGCCCCTAACTAACGACCCAGGTGCGGATAAAAGGAAAGACAGAAAAACCAGAGTCAAAAAACTAGTAACCACTAGAGGGAGCCAAAAAGCAAATTCACAACACCCCAGACCTGAATATCATTGAACATCAATATTTTTAGGCTCTTAAACAACTTCATAGGTCATTAAATCTCCAGAGTCCTATCCCAATATGTAGTTGGTGTAATAATAATATTAGCAAATGTCTCCAATTAGCAAATTAGTATAGTTTTTTTGATTCGCTAGATCGCTCTTGCAAAACCCAGCCCATAGGCTAAGTGACATAGCGAATCAGAAGAACTATACTACATTTCTAATTAAAGGGTTTTGCTAATATTATTATTATTACACCAACACACCTACTACATATTGGGGTAGGATCTTGGAGATGGGATTACCCCTTTAAGGTCATAGTAGTGGAAAACCCTTTTAAGTACTTTAAGTCATTGTGCAAAAATAATAATTTTACTATGAACCTTGGTCTCCCTTTATTATCAAATGTATTAAAAAAGTTTCTTAAAAATGTTTTTAGATATTTCTTGCTTCATCTTAAAATAACAAATTTGTGCCGATGTCCTACTTATTGCTTCCGAGGTGACATCATGACTGTAGCAAATGGCCGCTCCAGCCAGTGATGTCAAAGTTGATGGCACAAAACCTGCGGTAGACATTATGTCACCTTCAGGGCTCATCAATGTTATTCAATGGGTCAGTGCAGATGAATTATTTTTTTTCACTGACCTAATCTGTGTGTGAAAAAAAATGCAGCGTGCACTGGCTCCTTCAGTAAATAAGATGAGACTTGGCTATTTAAGTCTATGGGTGGGCAAAGAAAATCGGATGTCATAAGAAACCGCAGACTTATTTGCTTCAGATTCATTGCAATTCTGTTATATTGGAAACTGTGAATGGTTTTGTAAATGACTGTAAAAAAAAAAGGAATGCGTTCAAATGGCAGGTGAGAAAAAAATTGTCCCAATTTTCTGGAAAAAACAGTATTTTTTTAATGTGAAACTTATCTAACAAAAACAAGGGAAAAGCTGGAGAGGCAGCAGTCGAGCATTTGGGGGTTAGTATAGCTAACTTTTTTTTTTTAAAATAAGCTTGCACCCTAAAAAAATATGGAAAATTCTTTTTAAGTTTTGATAAATTGTAACCATAGTAACATATAGTAACATAGTACTTAAGGTTGAAGGAAGACTTTAAGTCCATTTAGTTCAACCCATAGCCTAACCTAACATGCCCTAACATGTTGATCCAGAGGAAGGCAAAAAAAAACTCCATGTGGCAAAGAATAAGCTCCACACTGGGGAAAAAAATTCCTTCCCAACTCCACATACGGCAATCAGACTAGTTCCCTGGATCAACACCCTAACAGGGAATCTATATATATAATTGTCTAAGGGTTTTTCCATCTGTCTGTCTGTCCTGGAAATCCCACGTCTCTGATTGGTCGAGGTCGCCAGACCTCAACCAATCAGTAATGGGCACAGCGACGATGATGTCATAAAAGATGTAGAAATCCCACGTTTCTGATTCAACGGCGGGCACAGTATCAACGTAGATGTCATAATGGTTGCCATGGCGACAATGATGTCATAAAGGTTGCCTTGACCAATCAGCGACGGGCACAGTCTGCCGCGAATTCTGGAATCATCATTGTCCATATACTACGGGGACATGCATATTCTAGAATACCCGATGCGTTAGAATGGGCCACAATCTAGTCTAGTGTATATGCCCTGCAACATTATACTTTTCAAGAAAGGCATCCAGTCCCCTCTTATATTTTAGTAATGAATCACTCATTACAACATCATACGGCAGAGAGTTCCATAGTCTCACTGCTCTTACAGTAAAGAATCCGCGCCAGATTATGAATAAACCTTCTTTCCTCCGGATGTCATAAAAGATTTTTTTTCTGTTATTACAATGAGGAGGTCATTTAGCTCTCTGGATTGCCTTAGTTAAGGATATTTGGAAACAAACTAAGGGCACTACTAAGAAATGACTAAAGGGGATCACTGACCATGCACAAAATATTATAAATAAAGAAGAGAAAAAGAAGTGTGTAAACAAGCAAGGATCATCATTAATTAACAAATGGATTAAAATTTATTACAATTCAATATGACAAACAAGACAAAAAACACACTTAAAAACAATTAAAAAGCCAAAAAAGGCTAAGGAAAGAATGTCAACTGGAGGGCCATGTAAGAACCCTCCAGACTCCTCCATTATGTTCAACCTATTTCCTCCACAAACCATGACGTGACCGGTGACCCTTATTTTCTTACCAACAGGTCTTTTACAGCCTCACTTATTTGTTCGTTTAAACAGTTTCTTCTATGTCTCTGTCCCTTATCTTTGGGACATTCTTACATTTATTCTGGTTCTTTTTATTCCCAAAGGAATCCTCAGTTTGGGTGTTGTTATAATTAGGGACTTTTTTATTGATTTGTCCATAGCATATTTTCTCCATTATTTAGACTCTTTCTATATCTAAATTAATTAATTTTCTGGGCTTTTCTTTAGTGAGTATTACCTGGGCATGCCCTGGTGCACATGTAGTGGAGGAGTCTGGAGGGTCCATACAAGGCCCTCCAGTTGACATTCTTTCCTTAGCCTTTTTTGGCTTTTAAATTGCTTTTAAATGTGTTTTTGTGTCGTGCTTGTCATATTGAATTTAATTTGTTTGTTAATTAATGGTAATCCTTGCCTGTTTACACACATCTTTTTCTCTCTATTTGTAGTCACGGATATTTGGCACACAAGAAGACGTTCACATCAACACAGTCAATTAGTTTCAAAATGGGCTGCTACCAGCTTTATAATCTTCTTACGCATCAAAGAAATCCATCATAATGCAAAACACGTCCTCAGCCGTTTGGCCACTAACTTTGTATTTCAGCGACCCTCACAAAGATAGGCTGTGAGCCCACTTTCCGGCACCTTAAAAGCTCCTATGCTGCAGTTTTTACAACTCTCCCATGACACTGTTAGGTGGTTAGCCCTCTTCTATATCCTTTAGAACTTCTTGTTTGAGCATACCCAACTGATGAAGCTTGCTATAAAACAAATACAAGTATTAGCAGATGGACTTGCAAAATATAGGTGCAATGGTAATCCGTATGTCTTTGATTTCAGAAGCAAAAATTGTTCCATTGGACTATGGGATCACCAGTGAGGCCAAATTATGAGACTAGGCCCCCTAGTCAAGAGCGCTCAGAGAATAAATGCACACTGGTCGTGAGCATAAGCATTTGTGTTAATTATCATGTAAGATGTTTTATTATACCATTTACAGACAAAAGTAACACTGCATGCAAAGTTCCCATGAAAGTTCCAGCAGCCGCCGCCTTCTCAGAAATATGTGATGATCATTTTTAGCTGTTATGCCTTTCCCAGTATAATACCCATAACCAGTTTTCTCAGAATATTGCATATGAGTCAAGAAAATATTAGACCGAATATGAAACCTTGAAAAATCTTAAATATAACCCAAGACTGTAAGACTATCTAATACTAAACAAAATATAGAAAAATATTGAGAAAATATTAATCCTTTTAAGTTGCACCTATTGTGGCACTTAGCCTCTCTCTTCCCACTCCCCAGTAGCGGTGGGATAATAAAGGGTTAATGTCACCTTGCTAATGTAAGGTCACATTAAGCCGGGTTAATAATGGAAAGATGTCAACAAGACACCTATCCATTATTAATCCAATAGTAGTAAAGGGTTAATAATACACACACACAAGTATTATATTCTTTAGATGAATACCTCCATATACAGAGTCTGCCATAGCCTGTATGACACCATACTAAACAAGCTGTAAGCATCGCTCTATTGGCATCATGACATTAAATAGCTCAATTTAAAAAAATAATTGACTGAACAGAGTCAATTACAACTTCATGGAGACATTTTGCAAGAGTGATCAAACATTGTTGGAGCCCTTCTGATGGATGTTAAAAGAGTTGTAAAGGCTGGGTGCACCGTCATACAGGCACCCACCATTATACATTTCTATAAATATGATAATCATGGAAAACGCAATGACCAAGCACAGGTAGTCCAAATTCCATTGTAAAGGCTATTTTGGCTCTTTTTAAAGCGAACCTGTCATCCCCCATTCAAGTGTTTGTAACTACAAGAGCCACCTTGTGCAGCACTAATGCTGCATTCTGACAAGGTGGCTTTTTAGTTACAAACGCCTGCACACACTGAAATGAACACTTATAAAATGTGGCCTTACATACCCTGAAATCATCCCGGGGGCGGGACTTTCCTTCCTAATTCAAAGTTAGTTCAAATGCTGTCTGGCTGCTTTACTAAAATTGTGGCTACTGGGGGGAAATTAACTTATTTCCTCCCATCAGCTGCCATTTTTCAGACACATAGACACACAGATTGCATTGGAACAATATTAACCTGCAGATTAACCCCATATCAGGATCCAGTCCGGGGTTTGTTTCTGATTATTTTCTCCCCAGGATGGTCATGCTGGGGTTAATCTTCCTGGCTTCATTTTGGGATCTGTCTGGCTATTTCCTCTGCTGTTACCTGCAAGCAGTGTCACTTATTGTTCCTATTTCTAGCTTGAGCAGCTGACCCCATTATACCCTGATTTATCCTCTGCCCATTTACCTAGGTCCCGTTCCTATGTTCCCCTGTGACTTCGCTGGTTGTAGTACTCGCTCTCCATGTTTTGACCCATTGGTATGTGACTCGGCTTATCCCCTTACCTGTTTGACTGTCTTGCAGCTCTGACTTTCCTGCTCCAGATCGGCTCTGACTTCTTTGGCTTGTTTCTGACAACGTGTATTGATGTGACCTCTGGTACTTCATTCCCTCTCTGTTGCTGACCCAGCTTTGTCTGACTGCTCTTTCACCACCTTGTGGCTCCTGCCTGCTGCTCTGTGATTTCACAGCGTGTGTACCTGTTTTCCTTCACCGGTACCCCCTGGTGGAGGTTGTGTGCTACTGCGCTGGAGCTGCAGGTTAGTAGCATTTGAGGAATTGACAGACTCCTTAAGAAAGCATTGAAAATTATGTGGAAAGAAGGCACTCATGAACACAGCATTAGTGACTTCTAAAACCACACACAGTGTCCACGGAAGAATACAGGGAGTCAAAAATGAAAGTTGAGAATTGTAAGACTTTTGCGCCAAAAAAATGAGAGCATGTTTTCTTAGTAGTCTCCATTGTGTTTGCTCTTTCACTCCTACAAGAAGTTAATTGACTAGTGTCACAACCTCTCTTGTCAAGAGTGTTTCCTTACACCCACTGTAAAGATGAAGTTACATCTTCCAAAGCAAAAGAATAGTGGAGCCCAGTTATCTATTTATTTATACAATTCCAGAAGGAATAACACAGAAAAGGATGACAAAGATGTCCAAGAAAATATATCCCAGAACTGTTTTTTATTTTTTTCTGGGTAGTGTAAGGGAGATGCAAACATTTATGACACAGTCAAGGCTGAAAATCGACCAAATTTGCTTTTTATTCCAATGTAATTGAATGTTTTATGAAATATTATTCAAATTAAGTGAATTTACCATATTCATACTCAAAACTTTTCTCATGCGGCTCCAGCTTTATGGCATCTGTTACTCCAGATCATTTACAGTGACCTGCAAAAGTATTCATTCCCCTTGGCAGTTTCTGTGTTTTGCTACCTCACAACCTGGAGTTTAGTTTTTACATTAATTTATGTAAAGAACATGCCCACAACTATGAATATTTGTTTTTCTTTGTATTGTGAAGTAGACACCAAATTGGATAAAATAACTGAAAACTTCAGTGTGCATAGCTAATCACCCCCACTAAAGTTAGTACTTTGCAGAGCCTCTTTTTGTGGCAATTATAGCGGCAAGTTACTTTGCATTAGTATTTATGAGCTTTCCGCATCTTTCCACTAGAATTTTTTGCCCATTTCTCAAGGTAGAACTGCTCAACTTCCTTCAACTTAGATGATTTACTCTGGTGAACAGCAATCTTCAAGTCTGATTAGAGATTCTCAATTGGATTAAGGTCTGGGATTTGAATAGGCCACACCAAAACTTTTACATATCTCCCTTTTAAACACCAGTGTTGCTTTAGCAGTATGCTTTGGGTCATTGTCTTTTTGGAAGGTGAACCTACATACAAGTCTCAAATCACTGACAGACTAAAACAGGTTTTGCTCAAAAACTTCCATATATTTCCCACCAACCACCATTTGCTCAACTCAGACCATTTTATCTTTCTCTACTCTACTGTGGAGATATTATAACTGGGGTGATGGGCTGCATTAGTTTATTGCCAGACATACCGTTTACCTTGATTGACAAAAAGTTCAATTTTTGTCCCGTCTGAATACAGCACCCTCCTCCACACATTTGGGGAGTTTCCCACATGTCATGCAGATATGACATCTAGCAGATTATCATACCTTGTACAGTGGTGGTCACAATTTGTATGGTAGAGTTGTTTTCCATCTCCAGAGTCACTGGGTATGTCCCTCTCCTGTAGTACATAATCTCAGAGAAGTCCTCTCACTCTCTCTCCTGTAAAGTGTAAGCTCTTATGGCCTGCAGGCAGGGACGGACTGGCCATCGGGCAGTTCTGGCAAATGCCAGAAGGGCCGGTGGCAGTAGTGGGCCGCTCGAGTGTGCCGCTGTCGGCACACTTCCCCTGCTGTCGGCACACTCCCGGCCCCGCATTCAACTATACTGGCGTCATAGATGCCGGTACTGTTGAATGCAATGATGGAGGAGAAAGAGCGTCTGCTGTCGCTCTCTCTCCCATCATTCCCCGCTCTGCCTGCCGCTGGCACTGCGGGTGCGCAATGACGTCATATCATCGCGCACCTGCTGTGTGATCGGATGGGCAGAATGCAGCTGCTGAGACCGGAGGCTGGAGCAGCGCGGGCAAGAGGAAAGGTGAGTAGAGTGTTTTTATTTATTATTATTATATATCAATGAGTGATAACTGGATTGTGGGGCTATTGGGGGGGGGCTGCATTACATTCTATGGGGACTGGCTGCATTATATTGTATGGTGGCTGTGCTGCATTACATCCTATGGGAACTGGCTGCATTACATTCTATGGGGCTGTGCTGCATTATATTCTATGGGGGCTGTGCTTCATTACATTCTATGGGGGCTGTGCTGCATTACATTCTATGAGGGCTGTAATGTCCACACGGTGTAAGGAATTTAAGAGAGAGTAAGCTTTAACTGTATTTTATTCTCCTCTTCTTCCTCCAGCACACCACATAACAGCAGCATAACATTTCCTCCTCAGGTCAGAACTGAAACTGAAACTCCTCTCAACTCCCGCCCTCGCTTTCTTAAAGAGACAGATCTAATTCTTATACATTACATCATCCCCTTTTTTTTTTTTTTTATATACATATATTAACAACCTAAAACAAATATTGACAATGTAACAACACGAAAATGTCCAAGAAAAACCATATGTCTGTATTGTCTTATTCCCCTTTTTTTTTAAACTATATCTCTTCAATAAGTCTCGATGGAGCCCTTCTTTCCCGTGTAGGGTAATGTCTGCGTTCATTGGGGGTGTCCAGTGCTGACGGATCAGTCACCTCTTGTTGGTCCTCTCCACCGTCGGGTATCAAATCTTCCACTGGTGGGAGTTCATTACCACTGTTCTGCGGTATGATTTTAAAATGTGAGGAATTTCGAGTGATGGAGTGTCCGTCTCGCTCAGCCGTGACCATACTGCCTTTTCTCTCAGTAACATTATATTTTGCAGGACTATATACAGCTGAGGTTTTGTTGGTTGATTTTTGACGCACAACAACCATATCACCTCTTTTGATGGCACATGGCTGTGCCCGTCGCCTTCTGTCTGCATAATGTTTCATGGCTTGCTTGTTAAAGAAATCCGTTGATCGCACTGAAGAGTCATTTGGTAAGGGATGACTGGTCACATCAGGGATCCGTGTACGAAGAGTTCTGCTGAACATTAGATGAGATGGCGCAGCATTAGTGGTGGAATGTGGCGTGTTGCGGTAATTGCACAGGAATTTGTATAGTGACTGTTTCAGTGGGGTGTGCTCCAGGCTAGCTGCCTTGATTCGTTTCCCCATGGTGCGCATGAAACGTTCTACGATTCCATTAGCTTGCGGCCAGCAAGGTGTGATTTTTCTGTGGCCGAACCCCAAGTATTCAGAAAACTGTGCAAACACATTGAATGGAGGTCCATTATCTGTTTTGACCACTCTTGGAATGCCATATGCAGAGAATATGTCGTCCAGTTCTGGTATGACACTATTAGCAGACGTTGAAGAGATGAATGAAATGACAGGGTATCTAGAATATTCATCAATTGTTACTAGAATGTATTGGCCATTTGGTAATGGTCCATATATGTCGACTGCCACTTCCTCCCATACAGCAGTGGGTAACGGAGACATTTGTAATGGCTCTAGAGTTGATGATGGAGTAATTAATTGACAAGTGGAGCAATGTCCAATCTTCTCTTCCACCAATTTATCCATATTTGGGAACCACACTTTTTCTCTGAGTAACTTTTTTGTGCCAACAATTCCTAGATGACCTTCGTGTGCTATCTGTATGACTAGGTTGCGCAAGGCCTTAGGTACAACCAGTTTGGTACCACGAAGGATGAGTTGATCTTCAGTGACTGATAATTCCTCACGTACATTTGAAAATAGTTTTAACTCTTTCAGATCAATCCCATCTTCAGGAAATTTTTTCTTTTGAATTTCATGCCACCTTCTATTTTGAATAATTTGTATTAAGGCACAGAGTGTCTTGTCACTTGTTGTCGTATTCACAAACTGATCAACAGAAAGTGCTTTTGGCACGGCGTGAGCTGCAACAAAGTGGATGTATTCTTCAATGGAGGAATGCACAGGTAAATCATCATTCGTGGGATGTCTTGAGAGATAATCAGCCGGATTGCTGTATTTTCCAGGTTTGTGAACAATTTTGTAATTATAGTCCTGTAGACGTAGACCCCATCGTTCAATCCGTGCTGGCATTTTAGCTCAGGGATTTCCAAAAATTGTAAGGAGAGCTTGATGATCTGTGACAATGGTGAAGGGAGCGCCATAGAGAAATAAGTGAAAGTGTTCACATCCCCAGACGACTGCCAAGCTTTCTTTTTCAGGTTGTGAATACTTTCTTTCAGTGCTTGTTAAGCTTTTACTTGCATAAGAAATGATGTGGGGACTTTGATTGTCATCCTTGTATTGTGCTAAAATTGCACCCAGTCCCACGGGACTAGCATCCACAATCAGTTCGGTTCGAAGAGCTGGATCAAAATAGGCCATGGTGGTTGTTGAGCAGAGTTCCTTTTTGATTGTTTCAAAAGAGGCCTGACAGTCTTGGGACCATTGAAAAACGCAATTTTGTTTCGTAAGTTCCCTTAATGGAGTGCTGATTGTTGAAAAATTTGGAATATATCTAGCACAGTAACTTGCCATTCCAAGAAAAGAGCGCACTTCACTGGCATCCTGTGGAATTGAAGCTGCTCTGATGGATTCCACTTTCTTGGGATCAGGTCGTACTCCTTCCGCCGAGAAAATGTGACCATAGAACTCCAATGAATTTTTATCAAATTCGCATTTTTCTTTGTTTAAAGTGAGTCCAGCAGAGAGCAGACATTCAAAGATAGCATATAGAGCACGATTATGTTCAGCTTGAGTTTTCCCAAAAACCAGTATGTCATCACTGTAATTAAAGGCATTTGGAATATGTTGAATGACACTCCTTATCGTATCTTGAAAAATTTCTGCTGCTGAGCAGACCCCAAACGTCAATCTTTTGTATCTTCTGAGACCCACATGGGTGGAAAATGTTGTTAAGTATCTGGATTCTGGACTCAATTCTAATTGATGATAGCCCTTATTGAGGTCGAGCTTTGAAAAAACAGTTGCTCCATTTAATAAATTAATAATGTCATCAATTGTGGGTGAGATGTGTCTTTCCCTTTGAATAGCAGTGTTGGGCAGGCGCATGTCAACACACAGTCTTACCTGCTCTGGAGTCTTTGGTTTTGGAACTACCACAAGTGGAGAGACCCACGGAGTGGGACCAGAAACAGTTTCAATGACATCATCATCCATGAGTAATTGGAGTTCCTTTTCTACCTTCTTTCTCAGGTGAAATGGAATACGCCTGTGAGCCTGGGCTACTGGACGGACACTGTCATCCACATGAAGATGCACTTGAGAGTCCTTTAATTTTCCTAATCCACTAAATAGGGAGGGAAAACTATTCACCATGGCTTGTACATCCAGGTCCGCAGGGTCGGTTATGGTATGAACAATCTGGATGAGTCCTAGCTTCAAGGCAGTGTGATAGCTGAGAAGACAGCCTCCGGATCCTTGTAATGTGTGAAAAGTGGTTTTCTGCCTATTTTCTTTATAGCTAAGTTCAGCATCAAATTGTCCGATTGTAACTAGAGGTGTTTTAGATCCATATGGGAAGATTTTAGTATGCACTTGCTGTAAGACTGGCTTTGTTTTCAATTGTTCATAAGTATTGCTGTCTATGATATCCACCGAAGCTCCTGTATCTATGGTAAAGGTGATATCCGTGTTGCAGATGGTGAGTGTAATACATGGAGACTGCACTGAGCCAGTGGCAGACATCGTGAACACATAGTTCTCAGCCACAGACATTTCTTCTGTATCCTGATTTACCATTTTTATATTTGCAGGCTTTGTCATTGGCAGAGGAGACTTGTTGGGCGCTGATTTGCAGACAACTGCAAAATGGTTCCCTTTTCCACATTTACTGCAAGTTTGTCCTATAGCTGGACATTTGTTCATGTGGTGAGGGAAATCTTGTCCACATCTATAACATTTCTTCTGTTGCGGGGCCTGCTTGCCTTGTGCACTGTTATGTTTGAGATTATGCACATGTAGATTTTCCCCACTCTCCATTGCACTTGCCTGATGATCTGCTATCTCTATAGCACGGGCCATCTTGAGTAAATCATGCAGAGAGAGATCCTGCTGCAGAGCTTTACGCCTTATGGTATTAGACGAGCAGGTGACAATTACTTGAGTTAGGATTTCATCATCTACGTCAGTAAATGCACACCCATGTGCTAGTTCTTTTAGCCGGGTGACATAGGTGTCTATGGATTCTTCTGGAAGCTGCTTAGCAATCCTGAACTTGTATCTTTCATATCTGATGTTTTGTTTAGGGTTGAAGTAGTCAGTGAGAGCTTTGGAGCATTTGCTGTACGTGTCTGTCTCCGCTGCTGGTAATGTGCTGTATATGTCATAGACTCCTGTGCCCGCACAATGCAGGAACACAGCTTTTTTTCTGTTCTCCTCTTTTATATCTATTGCTTCCAGGAAATTCTCAAATCGATTTAACCATTTTCTCCAGTTATGAGAGAGATTAGTGACATCAGTCATATCAAACTGTGGGAACATGTGCAAGTATTTAGCCATGATGGAGTCTCTCAGTGGCGCTGGTGTGTGAAGCAGTAAAGCAGGGGTCAGTACTCACAGAAGCAGGTGATTCAATCCCATCCTCGTCGCCAGTTGTAATGTCCACACGGTGTAAGGAATTTAAGAGAGAGTAAGCTTTAACTGTATTTTATTCTTCTCTTCTTCCTCCAGCACACAACATAACCGCAGCATAACATTTCCTCCTCAGGTCAGAACTGAAACTGAAACTCCTCTCAACTCCCGCCCTCGCTTTCTTAAAGAGACAGATCTAATTCTTATACATTACAGGGGCTGGCTGCATTACATTCTATGGGGACTGACTGCATTATATTCTATGGGGACTGGCTGCATTACATTCTATGGGGGCTGTGCTGCATTACATTCTATGGGGCCTGTGCTGTATTACATTCTATGGGGACTGGCTGCATTACATTCTATGGGGCCTGTGCTGTATTGCATTCTATGGGGACTGTGCTGCATTACGTTCTATGGGGGCTGGCTGCATTACATTCTATGGGGCAGGGCTGCATTACATTCTATGGGGCTGGGCTGCATTACATTCTATGGGGCTGTGCTGCATTACATTCTATTGGGACTGGCAGCATTACATTCTATGGGGGCTGGCTGCATTACATTCTATGGGGACTGGTTGCATTACATTCTATGGGGGCTGTGCTGCATTACATTCTATGAGGCCTGTGCTGTATTACATTCTATGGGGCTGGGCTGCATTACATTCTATTTGGACTGGCTGCATTACATTCTATGGGGGCTGTGCTGCATTACATTCTATGAGGCCTGTGCTGTATTACATTCTATGGGGCTGAGCTGCATTACATTCTATGGGGCTGTGCTGCATTACATTCTATGGGGCCTGTGCTGTATTACATTCTATGGGGGCTGTGCTGCATTACATTCTATGGGGGCTGGCTGCATTACATTCTATGGGGACTGACTGCATTAATTTATATGGGGACTGGCTGCATTACATTCTATGGGCGCTGTGCTGCATTACATTCTATGGTGACTGGCTACATTACATTCTATGGGGGCTGTGCTGCATTACATTCTATGGGGCCTGTGCTGTATTACATTCTATGGGGGCTGTGCTGCATTACGTTCTATGGGGACTGGCTGAATTACATTCTATGGGGCCTGTGCTGTATTACATTCTATGGGGGCTGTGCTGCACTACGTTCTATGGGGGCTGGCTGCATTACATTCTATGGGGCAGGGCTGCATTACATTCTATGGGGCTGGGCTGCATTACATTCTATGGGGCTGTGCTGCATTACATTCTATTGGGGCTGGCAGCATTACATTCTATGGGGACTGGCTGCATTACATTCTATGGGGGCTGTGCTGCATTACATTCTATGAGGCCTGTGCTGTATTACATTCTATGGGGGCTGGCTGCATTACATTCTATGGGGGCTGTGCTGTATTACATTCTATGAGGCCTGTGCTATATTGCATTCTATGGGGACTGGCTGCATTACATTCTATGGGGGCTGTGCTGCATTACATTCTATGAGGCCTGTGCTGTATTACATTCTATGGGGGCTGGCTGCATTACATTCTATGGTGGCTGTTCTGTATTACATTCTATGAGGCCTGTGCTGCATTACATTCTGTAGGGGCTGGCTGCATTACATTCTATGGGGCTGGGCTGCATTACATTCTATGGGGCTGTGCTGCATTACATTCTATGGGGTCTGTGCTGCATTACATTCTATGGGGCTGGGCTGCATTACATTATATGGGGCTGTGCTGCATTACATTCTATGGGGCTGTGCTGCATTACATTCTATGGGGCTGTGCTGCATTACATTCTATGGGGCTGTGCTGCATTACATTCTATGGGGCCTGTGCTGTATTACATTCTATGGGGCTGAGCTGTAATGCTGGATACAGCTGTAATTATATGTTATATAGTCGTGTTACACTCCCCTCACTTCTTGTAACCTACAAGTGTACAAAGATATTATACAGTCACCATGTGACAAGTGGGCCTGTGTGACTTCAAATGCCAGGGATGAATTTTAGTCCCAGTCCGGCCCTGCCTGCAGGGTCACCTCTCTCTCTCTCTCTCTCCTCTCCTCATGTGTATTTTCTGAGCAATTGCAAGCTCTCCAGTATTGAGACTTAAGTAAATTTATTAATCACAAATGAAATTTTGGAGGAAAAAATTAGGATTTCAAAGGATCCTCTTATGTCTAATAGTAGTGTTCAAGCATGCAGGCTACCACTCTATTCACAGTTTATAGGATTGAAGAAGATAGCCAAGTACTTGGACTGCCCCCCATCCATCTGCAAAAAATAAATTATCCAAAAAAAATAAACAGTTCTAAAAAAAAATATTTTTTGTAATCATCACAGGTGACTTTGTACTTTTCTGAATCATCTTTTTGTCCTGATTTCAAAAATGTATATAGTTTTTATGTAGCACGTATAGTTTCCATGGAGCAGCATCATTACTATAAGGTATAGGAAATATATTGGCGCATTAAGAAAACAGTAATCTACATATCAGAAAAAAATGCTTCACCTTACAAAACAGTTTTTATTGAACCAAAATAATTTCACATGCAAAATTGACATTAGACTGTTGTTGATATGAATTTTCAGGGTAGTCCTTATATAACATCCAACAGTAATATGCCATCAGTGAGTCATTCCAAAAACCCTGGTAACAGTGTTCCATTACTTTAATATCCTGGCGAAACCACGGGCCTTGTTCATCGCTTACATCCCCAAGACACAGAAGTATCGTTTCTCCTTGCAGAGATCGACATGCTAAGCATACCGAGATGAGGAGACTTAAAGCCGCAATGCTCCTCTGGGAAATATGCTAACTATGCAAATTGTCTCTTCAGAGAGGAAGAGAACTAGAACTCTAGTGCCACATATTGGAAGGTAGCAATCCTACAAGTCAATGTTGACCCTTTAACGAGCATTGCCACATGACTTAAGGTACCGTCACATTAAGCGACGCTGCAGCGATATAGGCAACGATGCCGATCGCTGCAGCGTCGCTGTTTAGTTGTTGTGTGGTCACTGGAGAGCTGTCACACAGACAGCTCTCCAGCGACCAACGATGCCGAAGTCCCCTGGTAACCAGGGTAAACATCGGGTTACTAAGCGCAGGACCGCGCTTAGTAACCCGATGTTTACCCTGGTTACCATTGTAAATGTAAAAAAAAACAAACACTACATACTTACATTCCGGTGTCTGTCGCGTCCCTCGCCGTCACCTTCCCTGCACTGTGTAAGTGCCGGCCGTAAAGCAGAGTGGTGACGTCACCGCTGTGTTCTGCTTTACGGCCGGCCAGCGCTGAGACAGTGCAGGAAGCTGACGGCGAGGGGACGCGACAGACACCGGAATGTAAGTATGTAGTGTTTGTTTTTTTTACATTTACAATGGTAACCAGGGTAAACATCGGGTTACTAAGCACGGCCCTGTGCTTAGTAACCCGATGTTTA
The DNA here is from genome assembly GCF_032444005.1 of Ranitomeya imitator. Taxonomy (NCBI): domain Eukaryota; kingdom Metazoa; phylum Chordata; class Amphibia; order Anura; family Dendrobatidae; genus Ranitomeya; species Ranitomeya imitator. Next base: position 516,985,484 of record NC_091287.1, read on the forward strand.
CCCTGGTTACAAGTGAAGACATCGCTGAATCGGCATCACACACGCCGAATCAGCGATGTCAGCGGGTGATCCAGCAACGAAATAAAGATCTGGCCTTCTAGCTCCGACCAGCGATGTCACAGCAGGATCCTGATCACTGCTGCGTGTCAAACACAACGATATCGCTATCCAAGACGCTGCAATGTCACGGATCGCTATCGTTATTGTTCTAAAGTCGCTCAGTGTGAAGGTACCTTTAGGATAATAGCCAAACCAGAATCTCAATTTGCAGACATTGTTTGGCTATTTGGTTTGGCTATTATCCTAAGTCATGTGACAAGGCTTGTTAAGGGCTCAACATTGACTTGTAGGATTGTTACCTTCCAATAGGTGGCACTAGAGTTCTAGTTCTCTTCCTCACGGAAGAGACAATTTGCATAATTAGCATATTTTCCAGGGGAGCATTGCGGCTTTAAATCTCCTCATCTCGGCATGCTTAGCATGTCGATCTCCGCCTGGAGAAACAATACTTCTTGGATAACGGTCAGATGTCTCTCAAACAGCCAAAACAGATCACGGCTTTGCACTGATGAGGGGCAGTACCCCGAAACACAATATCTGCAAAGTGAGATTCTGGTCTGGCTATTATCCTAAGTCATGTGACAAGGCTCATTAAAGGGTCCACATTGTCTTGTAGGATTGCTACCTTCCAATAGGTGGCACTAGAGTTCTAGTTCTCTTCCTCTCTGAAGAGACAATTTGCATAATCCAAGACACTGGTATGCACTTAGCAGTTCCTCAACCCCTTCAACATATTCTGGAGATATTTGTTTTCCTAAGAAGTTTTCATATATCCACTTGAAGCTTTTCCAAGATCTCAATTCCTTACTATTTAGTGTTCCTTCAAACACATAATCTCTCATAAGCTCTCTGATCTGAGGACCAAAAAATACCCCTTCCTTCAGTTTTGCTGGTGAAATGATAGAGAATTTCTGTGAAATGCACTGGAACCCTTGCGCTTTTGTCTTTGCCATGGCTTTCACAAAATTTATAATCAATCCCAACTTTATATGTAGTGGAAGAAGAAAGATTTTTGTTGAAGTAACTAAAGGATTATGCTGATCATTGTCTCTACCTGGAGCATAGATGTTTCTCTGTCCCCAATCACGATGAACATAATGCTCTACTGTATTTCTACTGTCCGATAAACACAAGAAGCAACAATATCTTGTGAAATCTCCTTGCATTCCCATTAGCAGACCAATCAATTTCAAATCTCCACAGATATTCCATTGATGGTGCTTATATTGTATGGCATCCAAAGCAAATGACAGATTTTCATAACTTTCCTTTAGATGACATGAGTGAGCAATAGGGATGGATGGTTTCATATTTCCATTGTGAAGCAACACTGCTTTCAAACTTCTCTGGAATGAGTCAATAATCAATCGCCAATCTGCAACAAAATACTCTTGATTCAATTCTTCAAAGAGGTCATTCACATTGTTACAGTACACCATTGGTCCATCAACTGTGAAAATTTGTGTTAAAGTGTTACTTCTGTTTCTGTAATAACACACTTTGACATCATCATGAGGAAGATTCTTCTGTTTCAACCTAGATGAAAGAAGTTAAGCTTTAACTTTTGATAAAAGATCTCTGATGAGATCATTTAATTCATGTTGAGTAACATAGTAACATAGTAACATAGTTAGTAAGGCCGAAAAAAGACATTTGTCCATCCAGTTCAGCCTATCTTCCATCATAATAAATCCCCAGATCTACGTCCTTCTACAGAACCTAATAATTGTATGATACAATATTGTTCTGCTCCAGGAAGACATCCAGGCCTCTCTTGAACCCCTCGACTGAGTTCGCCATCACCACCTCCTCAGGCAAGCAATTCCAGATTCTCACTGCCCTAACAGTAAAGAATCCTCTTCTATGTTGGTGGAAAAACCTTCTCTCCTCCAGACGCAAAGAATGCCCCCTTGTGCCCGTCACCTTCCTTGGTATAAACAGATCCTCAGCGAGATATTTGTATTGTCCCCTTATATACTTATACATGGTTATTAGATCGCCCCTCAGTCGTCTTTTTTCTAGACTAAATAATCCTAATTTCGCTAATCTATCTGGGTATTGTAGTTCTCCCATCCCCTTTATTAATTTTGTTGCCCTCCTTTGTACTCTCTCTAGTTCCATTATATCCTTCCTGAGCACCGGTGCCCAAAACTGGACACAGTACTCCATGTGTGGTCTAACTAGGGATTTGTACAGAGGCAGTATAATGCTCTCATCATGTGTATCCAGACCTCTTTTAATGCACCCCATGATCCTGTTTGCCTTGGCAGCTGCTGCCTGGCACTGGCTGCTCCAGGTAAGTTTATAATTAACTAGGATCCCCAAGTCCTTCTCCCTGTCAGATTTACCCAGTGGTTTCCCGTTCAGTGTGTAATGGTGATATTGATTCCCTCTTCCCATGTGTATAACCTTACATTTATCATTGTTAAACCTCATCTGCCACCTTTCAGCCCAAGTTTCCAACTTATCCAGATCCATCTGTAGCAGAATACTATCTTCTCTTGTATTAACTGCTTTACATAGTTTTGTATCATCTGCAAATATCGATATTTTACTGTGTAAACCTTCTACCAGATCATTAATGAATATGTTGAAGAGAACAGGTCCCAATACTGACCCCTGCGGTACCCCACTGGTCACAGCGACCCAGTTAGAGACTATACCATTTATAACCACCCTCTGCTTTCTATCACTAAGCCAGTTACTAACCCATTTACACACAATTTCCCCCAGACCAAGCATTCTCATTTTGTGTACCAACCTCTTGTGCGGCACGGTATCAAACGCTTTGGAAAAATCGAGATATACCACGTCCAATGACTCACCGTGGTCCAGCCTATAGCTTACCTCTTCATAAAAACTGATTAGATTGGTTTGACAGGAGCGATTTCTCATAAACCCATGCTGATATGGAGTTAAACAGTTATTCTCATTGAGATAATCCAGAATAACATCCCTCAGAAACCCTTCAAATATTTTACCAACAATAGAGGCTAGACTTACTGGCCTATAATTTCCAGGTTCACTTTTAGAGCCCTTTTTGAATATTGGCACCACATTTGCTATGCGCCAATCCTGCGGAACAGACCCTGTCGCTATAGAGTCCCTAAAAATAAGAAATAATGGTTTATCTATTACATTACTTAGTTCTCTTAGTACTCGTGGGTGTATGCCATCCGGACCCGGAGATTTTTCTATTTTAATCTTATTTAGCCGGTTTCGCACCTCTTCTTGGGTTAGATTGGTGACCTTTAATATAGGGTTTTCATTGTTTCTTGGGATTTCACCTAGCATTTCATTTTCCACCGTGAATACCGTGGAGAAGAAGGTGTTTAATATGTTAGCTTTTTCCTCGTCATCTACAACCATTCTTTCCTCACTATTTTTTAAGGGGCCTACATTTTCAGTTTTTATTCTTTTACTATTGATATAGTTGAAGAACAGTTTGGGATTAGTTTTACTCTCCTTAGCAATGTGCTTCTCTGTTTCCTTTTTGGCAGCTTTAATTAGTTTTTTAGATAAAGTATTTTTCTCCCTATAGTTTTTTAGAGCTTCAATGGTGCCATTCTGCTTTAGTAGTGCAAATGCTTTCTTTTTACTGTTAATTGCCTGTCTTACTTCTTTGTTTAGCCACATTGGGTTTTTCCTATTTCTAGTCCTTTTATTCCCACAAGGTATAAACCGCTTACACTGCCTATTTAGGATGTTCTTAAACATTTCCCATTTATTATCTGTATTCTTATTTCTGAGGATATTGTCCCAGTCTACCAGATTAAGGGCATCTCTAAGCTGGTCAAACTTTGCCTTCCTAAAGTTCAGTGTTTTTGTGACTCCCTGACAAGTCCCCCTAGTGTAAAGTATTCTGGCTGCTCGGCTGCTCCATCAGGTACATACGCATCTTGACTTGAGGTCTCCATGTCTTCGCCAGTAGCTTCAGCTCCATATTCTACTTCACTTTCATCCAATCCAGACGATGGTGGTACAGGAAATTGCAAGGTACCATCATGTGGAACTGGCCTAATTGCAGATTCAAGTTCAGGGTAATTAATCTTATGTTTGTTCTTTGTAGAAAAGCCCTTCAGTTTGACAAAACAAAAGTAGCAGTTGGGTTCTCTCCAAATCATGGGAACAGCAATGGACATAGCCACTTTCCTCATATTCAACCAGTCACTAAGACCATTTGAACAACTTGAGCATATCACGAGGGGCCCAGCTTTTGTCTTGATCACCAAGTGGACATTTAAAGAACATCTGGTACATCTTTTTAATATCATGAAAGATTTAATGTACTTGGCCTTTTGGTGTATAAAAACCACACACATAGCAGAATCTGTTTGGATGACTGATACACTGTCAGGGCATTTTTCTCCTTTAAATGAGATCAAACAGTATAGTAAGTTCAGTTCAATGGTGGTGACAAACTAAAAAAAAAGCGATGAGCTGACTGATTATATGTAGATATTTCCCCCGAGATGACAGAGGCAGCTTGTATTTAGAACTGATTTTACTGGAGATAATCTGGTAGATAACTATATACAGTTGTGAGGTAAATGGGTAAACCTCTTCCTTACAGATGAGCATTTGCAGACACGCAGTGTGATATTGGCTGCTTTCAGGTTCTCTCTCTGTAGAGACCCTCACTCAGTTACACCTCAGTGACTCAGCTGGTTTCTTCCCTCTGAGGTGACTTGCCCTCCCAGAAATGCAGTGAAAATCCTCTCACAATGGCGGCTGCCTGCTGCCTTCCCTTCTATCTCCCTGTGGCAGGGCTCAGATCCCTGTAGAGGCCTGTCTCCTGTCAGAGTCTCACACACCAGTCCTTGCTGCCATCACTATTCTTTTCTGACTGACTCAAATCTTACCGCCTCATAACAGTTAGCCCCTCCCCATAACATGTGACTTTCCGAGAAGCAGTCATTGGTTCACTGCACTGTCAATACTCCTTCCCATAAAACTCATTAAAACCTTTACTGGTGTTGTCCCTGTAAGAAAATTCACAATTAAGTAAGACAAGCAAAGAAATGGGAATAACACAGGAAAAACCACATACATTGAAAATGCAGAAATAACGTAGTAATAAAAATACTTCTATCTCAGAAATTTTATGTGATAGAGCACAACTAAGCATATTTTAGGAATCCGCAGATCAAACTCCATAAAACAGACATATTACCTTTGCTGGTGATGTTTGTGTTGACCAGTGTGGATAGGTAAAAATTGGGGGAAAAAACAATAACTTTTTTTGAACCAGAATACATTATATTCTACCTCTGTCATTCACGATCAACAACAACTATTGCATCACCACAAACCCTTATATACAATATACAATTGAAAACAGAAGTTTCAAATACTAATTGAATGTATGTAAACTTTTGACTTTGCAGTAAGTAATAAAAATGTCTTAAAACATTCTCTCTTGCTCTCATTATTCTGGCATTTGACAAATGTTAATAATTATGATAATCCTAATTGACCTGAAATGGAAAAGGTCTATTCTGATTTCATGTCAGATGTTGAGAAAAACATGTGTCTTTTTTATAGATATATGTATACATTATCCATGAGACTTCCAGTCTTCAGGCTTAATTTCATACTATTGTCAGTGTACGGTGTTTTTTCTTGGTTTTTCAAATGTGACTCTTGCCGCCTGATCGTGTTTCTTCCAATATATCCATTTGAATTTCTAATTTTAACCTTCAAAGGCCTCATCAAGTCTACACATACCCATCTCTCTTCTCTTGTCTCTACTTATCTCCCTATTTGTTTCCTTTAATCTGTCCAAGGACATATTCCTTTCATTATCCCTTACCATTAACTCCCAACTCTTGGGCATCTGAATCTACAAGGCTGGATATTTGTCTTTGCCAGTGGTTTACTACTATTATGTTTTACATATTTGTTGAAGTCTGATCTTTCTATACAGGGAGATTTTTACCCTTATATTTTTAACTGTCTAAACTCTCTTTGCATGTGCAAATTAACATTACGATCACAGTTATGCAAAGAGTTTGGTTAAGGCACTAAAGTTCCCATGTATGATGGTAGAAAGAGAAATTAAATCTAATTTCAGATATGTGTAATACGGGCAATTGTTGCATTCAGCTGGTGGTCTAATGACAAAAATTTGCAGCAAAATAGTAACATAGTAACATAGTAACATAGTTAGTAAGGCCGAAAAAAGACATTTGTCCATCCAGTTCAGCCTATATTCCATCATAATAAATCCCCAGATCTACGTCCTTCTACAGAACCTAATAATTGTATGATATAATATTGTTCTGCTCCAGGAAGACATCCAGGCCTCTCTTGAACCCCTCGACTGAGTTCGCCATCACCACCAATAAGGACCTGATACCGTTTTCTTATGGTACTAGACCTGTAATTAAACCGGTAGTCCAATACCTAAAATGTCCCTTATAAAATATCTGTTTTTTCTCCCTAAGCACTTTTTTTCAATTTGCTTTATTATAAAATACCCTATGCTTCTCCTTATCATGTTAATCCTGAATGTGGTTTGTATTTGACTTCCTTTCAGACTCCCACAAACAAGTCATCATCAGGAGGCTTTGCCTGCGCTCACTTTCTCGCAGCATCTACCACCCTGCCTGGATCAAGACATCCTCATGGGGTTACGCTGAAAATATCATGAATCCATGGTGCTTTTAGAAGCTGTGGGAGATGTGAATTTAGCTCCAGTACTCTGCCACTGTCCCTGCTGCCGCAGCTTCATGGTATGAAACAAGTTGTCATCAGGGAGCGGTGATAGAAGCAGGGTGAGTGACACCATTACTACACCATTATGAAAATGTATTTGAAGGCTGTGATGAATGCTGAGAGATGGCAGTGGTGTCACTCATTCAAGGATTATCTGTGTAGAAAAAAATGTAGCGCCATTTATTATAATTCTAATTATAAAAGTGTTTAGGGTGAAAGAAATATATTTATTAAGGACATCTTAGGTGTTGCACTTTCCCTTTAAATGGTCTGGGGTCCTGGGTTCCAATCACACAAAAGACAACACCTACATTAAGTTTCTATATTCTCCCTCTGTTTGTGTGGGTTTCCTCCGGGTTCTCAGGTTTCCTCACATATTGCAACAACATGTTGCTAGGGAATTTAGATTGTGAGCCCCATTGGAAACAGCAATTATAATGTATGTAAAGTGCTGCAGAATATGATGATGCTATCTAAGCAATGTATAATAATAAAAAATGGTCACGATAGGCTTAGCAAACTTAGTATCAATTGTTAGTGCAAGCAAATAATATTAACTTTGTAATATGTCTCATGCAAACAAAATCTTTTTTTTTCACGTTTGAGCTACATCTTCTTTCTCCACTTATAAACTTCTGCATTCACTGTCTCATCAAGCACATAATTCTAAAAATCAGCTAAAATTTATCTTGCAGAGAGTGCTTCTGCTTTTTAGTAATTGTTTTACATAATTTTAGAGTCATATTCATAATTAGTCAGTGTGGCTTTATTATATCCTTCATGCTGTTGTATGATGCTCTCCATGCTGCTGTTGCTTCTGAACAAGTACAACTCACAAATGGAAAGACAGGAATATCTCATGTCTGTGTCTATGTGTTGAAGAGAAAATATAGCAGCTAGTCACCACTCACTAGCTCAGAGACAACTGCAAATTGGAAATAGAGTTTGCAGATGGTAAAACTGGTGAAAAATGTAAAATACACATGATATAATGGCCAGAAAGTGTTATTCCGCATGTACATACCTGACTGCCCTTTTTGAAAAAGTAATCAAAGAGAATTGCTCTCCCAGAACCATGCCATTGCAGTGTATTTTCAGTTTTTCCAGACATTTCCTTTTCTAACCATTTCTTCCTTTTCCAATCCATGTATCTGGTGAAGGTCCGCTATTCAGAACCGAAACGTCAATATTTATTTCAGTTGCTCATGAATAAAGCGACTTGACAGCATTGTACAGTGAAACGACAAGTCCTTTGTGATTATTGTGGCAAGGATTGAAACCCTTGTCAAGTGCTAAAATGATGGTGACAAGAGGCATCATGAGATGGTGAAGAAAGTACTAATTGCCTCATTTAAGAACAAAACACATAAAGGACATAGACAAAAAAAAATAGTGCTCCTTAAAACAAATATGATGTTAAAACTCTATTTCTAATTTTAGTTGTCTTGTAATAATAATAATAATAATAATTTTATTTATATAGCGCCAACATATTCCGCAGTGCTTTACAAATTATAGAGGGGACTTGTACAGACAATAGACATTACAGCATAACAGAAATACAGTTCAAAACAGATACCAGGCGGAATGAGGGCCCTGCTCGCAAGATTACAAACTATGAGGAAAAGGGGAGACACGAGAGGTGGATGGTGACAATTGCTTTAGTTATTCGGACCGGCCATAGTGTAAGGCTCGGGTGTTCATGTAAAGCTGCATGAACCAGTTAATTGCCTAAGTATGTAGCAGTACAGACACAGAGGGCTATTAACTGCATAAAGTGAATGAGAACATGATGCGAGGAACTGGATTGTTTTTTTTTTTTTTTTTTTAAAATAGGCCACACAGGGATCGTTAGGTTAATGCATTGAGGCGGTAGGCCAGTCTGAACAAATGAGTTTTTAGGGTACGCTTAAAACTGTGGGGATTGGGGATTAATCGTATTAACCTAGGTAGTGCATTCCAAAGAATCGGCGCAGCACGTGTAAAGTCTTGGAGACGGGAGTGGGAGGTCCTGATTATTGAGGATGCTAACCTGAGGTCATTAGCGGAGCGGAGGGCACGGGTAGGGTAGTAGACTGAGACCAGAGAGGAGATGTAGGGTGGTGCTGAGCCATGGAGTGCTTTGTGGATGAGGGTAGTAGTTTTGTACTGGATTCTGGAGTGGATGGGTAGCCAGTGTAATGACTGGCACAGGGTAGAGGCATCGGTGTAACGGTTGGTGAGGAATATGATCCTGGCAGCAGCATTCAGGACAGATTGGTAAGAGTAAGAGTTTGGTAAGAGGGAGGTCGATTAGTAGAGAGTTACAATAGTCCAGACGAGAATGAATAAGTGAAACAGTTAGAGTTTTTGCAGAGTCGAAAGTAAGAAAAGGGCGAATTCTAGAAATGTTTTTGAGATGCAGGTAAGAAGAGCGAGCCAGTGATCGGATGTGGGGGGTGAATGAAAGGTCAGAATCAAGGATGACCCCAAGGCAGCGGGCATGTTGCTTTGGAGTAATGGTGGAACCGCACACGGAGATGGCAATGTCAGGCAAAGGTAGGTTAGTAGAGGGAGAAAACACGAGGAGTTCAGTTTTTGACAGGTTTAGTTTCAGATAGAGGGATGACATGATGTTAGAGACAGCGGTAAGACAATCACTGGTGTTTTCTAAAAAGGTCGGCGTGACAACAGGAGAAGAGGTGTATAATTGGGTGTCGTCAGCATAGAGATGGTACTGGAAACCAAATCTACTGATTGTTTGTCCAATAGGGGCAGTATACAAAGAGAAGAGGAGGGGGCCTAGGACTGATCCTTGAGGAACACCAACAGTAAGGGGAAGGTGAGAGGAGGAGGAACCAGCAAAACATACAGTGAAGGAGTGGTCAGAGAGATAGGAGGAGAACCAGGAGAGAACGGTGTCCTTGAGGCCGATGGAGCGGAGCATAGTGAGGAGGAGCTGATGATCCACAGTATCGAATGCTGCAGAGAGATCCAAGAGAATTAGCATGGAGTAGTGACCATTAGATTTAGCTGTTAGTAGGTCATTAGAGACTTTAGTGAGGGCAGTTTCAGTAGAGTGTAAAGAGCGGAAGCTAGATTGAAGAGGGTCGAGAAGAGAGTTATCTGAAAGATAGCGGGTAAGACGGGAGTGGACCAGGCGTTCGAGGAGTTTAGAGATGAAGGGAAGATTAGAGACAGGTCTATAATTAGCAGCACAGTTTTGATCGAGGGATGGTTTTTTAAGTAATGGATGTATGATGGCATGCTTAAATGAGGAGGGAAAAATACCGGAAGTGAGGGAAAGGTTGAATATTTTTGTTAGGTGAGAGGTGACAGCTGGGGAAAGGGACTGGAGGAGATGTGACGGAATGGGGTCACTGGTGCAAGTGGTTGGGCGAGAAGATGCAAGGAGCCTGCTTACTTCTTCTTCTGTAACTGCTTCAAAGTCAGAGAGTGAACTAGATGCAGTGGGGGAGGGAGGACAGTGCATGGTATGAAGAGATTGGGAGATGATTTCCTGTCGAATGTGGTCAATTTTTTCTTTGAAGTAATTGGCCAGATCGTCAGCACGGAGATCCGTGGTTGGGGCCTGCTCTCTTGGGTTGAGTAGGGACTGGAACGTGTCAAAGAGACGCTTAGGGTTAGTGGACAGGGAGGTGATGAGGGTGTTGAAGTAGGTTTGTAAAAATTATTTGCTATTTTCCACTGGTATATTAATTAGTACATACAAAGCCATAAGCAACCTGTCCCCTCTGTGTATCCATGACCTATTCTCCCAGTACTTACCTGCACGCCACCTCCGATCCTCACAAGATCTCCTTCTCTACTCCTCTCTTTTCTCCTCTTCCCACAAACTCATACAAGATTTTGCCCGCGCATCACCCCTACTCTGGAACTCTCTACCCCAACATATCAGACTCTCGTCTACCATGGAAACCTTAAATTAAGACCTAAAGAGCTACCTTTTCCGACAAACCTCTGAATAACCAGCTCTACCCTCACCTACTGTATCCTCACCCATCAATTGTAGATTGTGAGCCCTCACGGGCGGGGTCCTCTCTCCTCCTTTACCAGTCAGTGACTTGTATTGTTTAAGATTATCGTACTTGTTTTTATTATGTATATCACTTGTCATATGTAAAGCGCCATGAAATAAATGTCGTTATAATAATAATAAATAATAATAATTTATTAATTATTCTTTGTTCTGTTCACAAAATGTTTGTGATGTGCATTTACCATATAGTCTGACAAATATAGCAACATAAACATTAACTATCATTAGCCAAATTCATGCAAAAAATAAATAACTATATATATACAGTATATATATATATATATATATATATATATATCCATTTGTAAAATGTTTGTACGTAGTATGGTGGAATACTTTTTGTACTTTTCTTTGCTACATAGACCTTTTACCTTCATTTGTTTTCTTTTTTGATAGGAGGCAATGTCAGACATGCAAAATAAAATTTAACTTCTTCATGCTGATTGTACCGGACTGCAAAATGAATAATAATATTATTATTAAAAACGTTTTCAAAAATATCTGTAAATAACTATATTTTAATATGAAACCATAAATATATATTTTTATAATAGTAAGGAAAAATGAATAAAACTCTTACTATTAATACAAATTTGTAAAATGTTGAAAGCAGTAGCATTTATTAACATACATTTAACTATGCCAAATCTATCCATATTGTGTTAAATAATTAAATCCGATGTTTAAAAAAATATGTTTTATAAAATATTGTGTACACTTATAGAATATGTAAAAGTTTTAGATTATTCTCTGCCTTTGTATGTAAAATACTGTATAATCACCAAAATGTTCGCTATGTTATTTGAGAGATCTGACGGCATTCTCCAAAAAGCCCACAAGGAGTCCTACAACACAAAAGAGAACAGAGGGAAATGAATGGATATTAGCATAAAAAATAAGGAAGAATATCATTGACAGAATGGAAAATGTAGAGAAGGAGATACAATCAGCCTCTGTTAATCAAGTGCTGGAAATGACATGCAATGCTGTCTCTATCTGTGCTCACTTGAACTGCTGATGTTTTTGATGGCTATATCGTAGTTATGATAAAACGCAATAATTTTTTAAGCCAGGATTTAATCATATTAAAGTTTTTTTTGTATTGAGGGAAGGGGCCATGCTACTCAATGTTACAAAAACTTTATAAAAAAAAAGTTGTTGCTTTTTAAATTAGTATTTTATTTTCTAAATTAAAAAATAGAATAAAATATGCAGATGTAAGAATTAGTGTTGAGCGATACCGTCCGATACTTGAAAGTATCGGTATCGGATAGTATCGGCCGATACCCGAAAAATATCGGATATCGCCGATACCGATATCCGATACCAATACAAGTCAATGGGACAACAAGTATCGGAAGGTATCCTGATGGTTCCCAGGGTCTGAAGGAGAGGAAACTCTCCTTCAGGCCCTGGGATCCATATTAATGTGTAAAATAAAGAATTAAAATAAAAAATATTGATATATTCACCTCTCTGGCGGCCCCTGGACATCACGCTGGTAACCGGCAGGCTTCTTTGTTTAAAATGAGCGCGTTTAGGACCTGCGAATGACGTCACGGCTTCTGATTGGTCGCGTGCCGCTCATGTGACTGCCACGCGACCAATCAGAAGCCGCAACGTCATTCGCAGGTCCTAAATTCCTAGAATTAGGAGTTTGGTGAATGAGAATGACGTCGCGACTTCTGATTGGTCGCGTGCCGCTCATGTGACCGCCACGCGACCAATCAGAAGCCGCGACGTCATTCTCATTCACTAAACTCCTAATTCTAGGAATTTAGGACCTGCGAATGATGTCGCGGCTTCTGATTGGTCGCGTGGCGGTCACATGAGCGGCACGCGATCAATCAGAAGCCGCGACGTCATTCGCAGGTCCTAAACGCGCTCATTTTAAACAAAGAAGCCTGCCGGTTACCAGCGTGATGTCCAGGGGCCGCAGGAGAGGTGAATATATCAATATTTTTTATTTTAATTCTTTATTTTACACATCCCTATGGATCCGATACCGATACCCGATACCACAAAAGTATCGGATCTCGGTATCGGAATTCCGATACCGCAAGTATCGGCCGATACCCGATACTTGCGGTATCAGAATGCTCAACACTAGTAAGAATATAACAAAAAATATTTTATCAGTGATTTCAACAAAAAATCACAGTTTCTGATAGAGAACACAAGTGCTTTTCACTAATTAAAATGTCATCAAAAAGTTAATTTATTTCAGTTCTTCAATACAAAAAGTGAAAATGATATTATATAGTCATTCATTACCAACAGAGTGATCTATTTCAAGGGCTTATTTCTGTATGTGTTGATGATTATGGCTTACAGCCAATGAAAACCCAAACGTCATTATCTCAGTAAATGAGAATAATTAACAAAAACACCTGCAAAGGATTCCTAAACTTTTAAAATGTCCCTTAGTCTGTTTCAGTAGGCTCCACAATCATGGGGAAGACGGCTGACTTGACAGATGTCCAGAAGGCAGTTATTGACACACTCCACAAAGAGGGTAAGCCTCAAAATGCTATTGCTGAAAATGCTGTATCCAAGCTAATTAAGGGAAAGTTGAGTGGAAGGAAAAAGTGTGGTAGAAAATGGTGCACAAACAATCAGGATAACCATAGCCTTGAAAAGATTAAGAAAAGGCCATTCAAGAATTTGGGGAAGATTCACAAGGAGTGGACTGCTGCTAGTTATTGCTTCAAGAGTCACCCCACACAGAGGTATCCAGGACATGGGCTACAAGTGTTGCATTCCTTGTGTCATGCCACTCATGACCAATAGACAACGTCAGGAGCATCTTACCTGGGTCAAAGAGAAAAAGAATTGGAATGTTGCTCAGTGGTCCAAGGTGTTGTTTTTTGATGAAAACAAATTTTGCATTTCATTTGGAAATCAAGGTCCCAGAGTCTGGAGGAAGAGTGGAGAGGCCACAATCCAAGATGCTTGAGGTCTAGTTTGAAGTTTCCACAATCAGCGATGGTTTGTGGTGTACAGGAGAAAGCTTGCTGTACCATTAATTATCAGTATGATTATACTCCCACCAATCTTATATTGATGACTTATCTCAAGGGCTTGTGCAGACCACCGCATTTTCGGTATGAGTGGGATCTGACAAAACATCGGATCAGTCGGAACAATGTTATTCTAAGGGGCTGTGCACATGTCCGTTTTTATTCTTGAAAAGAGTCTGCGCAAGGAAATATTCGCAGCATGCACAATTTCTATTCCATTCAGATCACACTCGGCCATGCAAGTCAATGAGTCCTTAGAAAAAACTGGACCTCAATCTGATAACCTTTACACTGAAAGAACGGAGAAGATGGAGAAGTTTTTTTATCTCCTCCATATCTAATAAAATTGGACCACAGCATTATCATACTCGGATTAAACTCTAATCAGAGAGTGTGAAAAGCATAACCGTCTGATTCTCTCGGATCAGAGAAAATACAGTTGTGTGAACCAAGTCTTAGTATAAGCTGCCAATCTTTAAATTGAAGAAAACCCATTTTAACACTAGAAGTCCCAGAAATTTTGAGCACCAAAGGTAGATATGGGTTTTCTTCAATTTAAAGATTATCTGAGAGAAACGCGTGACCATCATTACTTTAAGAAATGAAGGTCAGTCAGTCCGAAAAATTGGGAAAACTTTGAAAGTGTCCCCAAGTACAGTGGAAAAAACCATCAAGCGCTACAAAGAAACTGGCTCACATGAGGACCGCGCCAGGAAAGGAAGACCAAGAGTCACCTCTGCTTCTGAGGATAAGTTTATCCAAGTCACCAGCCTCAGAAATCGCAGGTTAACAGCAGCTCAGATTAGAGACCAGGTCAATGCCACACAGAGTTCTAGCAGCAGACACATCTCTACAACAACTGTTAAGAGGAGACTTTGTGCAGTAGGCCTTCATGGTAAAATAGCTGCTAGGAAACCACTGCTAAGGTCAGGCAACAAGCAGAAGAGACTTGTTTGGGCTAAAGAACACAAGGAATGGACATTAGACCAGTGGAAATCTGTGCTTTGGTCTGATGAGTCCAAAGTTGAGATCTTTGGTTCCAAGCACCGTGTCTTTGTGCGATTCAGAAAACGTGAACGGATGGACTCTACATGCCTGGTTCCCACTGTGAAGCATGGAGGAGTAGGTGTGATGGTGTAGGGGAGCTTTGCTGGTGACATTGTTGGGGATTTATTCAAAATTGAAGGCATACTGAACCAGCATGGCTACCACAGCATCTTGCAGCGGCATGCTATTCCATCTGGTTTGCGTTTAGTTGGGGATTTATTGAAAATTGAAGGCATACTGAACCAGCATGGCTACCACAGCATCTTGCAGCGGCATGCTATTCCATCCAGTTTGCGTTTAGTTGGACCATCATTTATTTTTCAACAGGACAATGACCCCAAACACATCTCCAGGCTGTATAAGGGCTATTTGACCAAGAAGGAGAGTGATGGGGTGCTATGCCAGATGACCTGGCCTCCACAGCCACCAGACCTGAACCCAATCGAGATGGTTTGGTGTGAGCTGGACTGCAGAGTGAAGGCAAAAGGGCCAACAAGTGCTAAACATCTCTGGGAACTCCTTCAAGATTGTTGGAAGACCAGTCCCGGTGACTACCTCTTGAAGCTCATCAAGAGAATGTCAAGAACCTAGAATATAAGACATAATTTCAGTTGTTTTACACTTTTTTGTTAAGTATATAATTCCACATGTGTTAATTCATAGTTTTGATGCCTTCAGTGTGAATGTACAATTTTTGTCAAACTTTTGGTCTGTACTATATACACATTAACCCCTTCATGACCCAGCCTATTTTGACCTTAAAGACCTTGCTGTTTTTTGCAATTCTGACCAGTGTCCCTTTATGAGGTAATAACTCAGGAACGCTTCAATGGATCCTAGCGGTTCTGAGACTGTTTTTTCGTGACATATTGGGCTTCATGTTAGTGGTAAATTTAGGTCAATAAATTCTGTGTTTATTTGTGATAAAAACGGAAATTTGGCGAAAATTTTGAAAATGTCGCAATTTTCACATTTTGAATTTTTATTCTGTTAAACCAGAGAGTTATGTGACACAAAATAGTTAATAAATAACATTTCCCACATGTATACTTTACATCAGCACAATTTTGGAAACAAAATTTTTTTTTGCTAGGAAGTTATAAGGGTTAAAATTTGACCAGCGATTTCTCATTTTTACAACGAAATTTGCAAAACCATTTTTTTTAGGGACCACCTCACATTTGAAGTCAGTTTGAGGGGTCTATATGGCTGAAAATACCCAAAAGTGACACCATTCTAAAAACTGCACCCCTCAAGGTGCACAAAACCACATTCAAGAAGTTTATTAACCCTTCAGGTGCTTCACAGCAGCAGAAGCAACATGGAAGGAAAAAATGAACATTTAACTTTTTAGTCACAAAAATGATTTTTCAGCAACAATTTTTTTATTTTCCCAATGGTAAAAGGAGAAACTGAACCACGAAAGTTGTTGTCCAATTTGTCCTGAGTACGCTGATAACTCATATGTGGGGGTAAACCACTGTTTGGGCGCACGGCAGGGCTTGGAAGGGAAGGAGTGCCATTTGACTTTTTGAATGAAAAATTGGCTGCACTCTTTAGCGGACACCATGTCACGTTTGGAGAGCCCCCGTGTGCCTAAAAATTGGAGCTCCCCCACAAGTGACCCCATTTTGGAAACTAGACGCCCCAAGGAACTTATCTACATGCATAGTGAGCCCTTTAAACCCCCAGGTGCTTCACAAATTGATCCGTAAAAATGAAAAAGTACTTTTTTTCACAAAAAAATTCTTTTAGCCTCAATTTTTTCATTTTCACATGGACAACAGGATAAAATGGATCCTAAAATTTGTTGGGCAATTTCTCCTGAGTACATTGATACCTCACATGTGGAGGTAAACCACTGTTTGGGCACATGGTAAGGCTCGGAAGGGAAGGAGCGCCATTTGACTTTTTGAATGAAAAATTATCTCCATCGTTAGCGGACACCATGTCGCATTTGGAGAGACCCTGTGTGCCTAAACATTGGAGCTCCCCCACAAGTGACCCCATTTTGGAAACTGGACCCCCCAAGGAACTTATCTAGATGCCTAGTGAGCACTTTAAACCCTCAGGTGCTTCACAAATTGATCCGTAAAAATGAAAAAGTACTTTTTTTCACAAAAAATTTATTTTCGCCTCAATTTTTTCATTTTCACATGGGCAATAGGATAAAATGGATCCTAAAATTTGTTGAGCAATTTCTCCCGAGTGCACTGATTTCTCATATGTGGGGGTAAACCACTGTTTGGGCACACGGCAGGGCTCGGAAGGGAAGGCGCGCCTTTTGACTTTTTGAATGGAAAATTAGCTCCAATTGTTAGCGGACACCATGTCGCGTTTGGAGAGCCCCTGTGTGCCTATGCATTGGAGCTCCCCCACAAATGACCCCATTTTGGAAACTAGACCCCCCAAGGAACTTATCTAGATGCATACTGAGCACTTTAAACCCCCAGGTGCTTCACAGAAGTTTATAATGCAGAGCCATGAAAATAAAAAATAATTTTTCTTTTCTCAAAAATGATTTTTTAGCCTGGAATTTCCTATTTTGCCATTGGTAATAGGAGAAATTGGACCACAAATGTTGTTGTCCAGTTTGTCCTGAGTACGCAGATACCCCATATGTGGGGGTAAACCACTGTTTGGGCGCACGGCAGGGCTCAGAAGGGAAGGCACGCCATTTGGCTTTTTAAATGGAAAATTAGCTCCAATCATTAGCGGACACCATGTCGCGTTTGGAGAGCCCCTGTGTGCCTAAACATTGGAGATCCCCCACAAATGACCCCATTTTGGAAACTAGACCCCCAAAGGAACTAATCTAGATGTGTGGTGAGGACTTTGAACCCTCAAGTGCTTCACAGAAGTTTATAACGCAGAGCCATGAAAATTAAAAAAAAAAATTCTTTTCTCAAAAATGATTTTTTAGCCCGCTTTTTTTAATTTTCCCAAGGGTAACAGGAGAAATTTGACCCCAAAAGTTGTTGTCCAGTTTCTCCTGAGTACGCTGATACCCCATATGTGGGGGTAAACCACTGTTTAGGCACATGCTGGGGCTCGGAAGTGAAGTAGTGACATTTTGAAATGCAGACTTTGATGGAATGCTCTGCGGGCGTCACGTTGCGTTTGCAGAGCCCCTGATGTGGCTAAACAGTAGAAACCCCCCACAAGTGACCCCATTTTGGAAACTAGACCCCGAAAGGAACTTATCTAGATGTGAGGTGAGCACTTTGAACCCCCAAGTGCTTCACAGAAGTTCATAACACAGAGCAGTGAAAATAATAAATACGTTTTCTTTCCTCAAAAATAATTATTTAGCCCAGAATTTTTTTATTTTCCCAAGGGTTACAGGAGAAATTGGACCACAAAAGTTGTTGTCCAGTTTGTCCTGAGTACTCTGATACCCCATGTGTGGGGGTAAACCACTGTTTGGGCACACGTCGGGGCTCAGAAGGGAAGTAGTGACTTTTGAAATGCAGACTTTGATGGAATGGTCTGCGGGCGTCACGTTGCGTTTGCAGAGCCCCTGGTGTGCCTAAACAGTAGAAACCCCCCACAAGTGACCCCATTTTGGAAACTAGACCCCCAAAGGAACTTATCTAGATATGTGGTGAGCACTTTCAACCCCCAAGTGCTTTACAGAAGTTTATAACACAGAGCCGTGAAAATAATAAATACGTTTTCTTTCCTCAAAAATAATTATTTAGCCCAGAATTTTTTATTTTCCCAAGGGTTACAGGAGAAATTGGACCACAAAAGTTGTTGTCCAGTTTCTCCTGAGTACGCTGATACCCATGTGTGGGGGTAAACCACTGTTTGGGCACACGTCGGGGCTCAGAAGGGAAGTAGTGACTTTTGAAATGCAGACTTTGATGGAATGGTCTGCGGACGTCACGTTGCATTTGCAGAGCCCCTGATGTGCCTAAACAGTAGAAACCCCCCACAAGTGACCCCATTTTGGAAACTAAACCCTGCAAGGAACTTATCTAGATATGTGGTGAGCACTTTGAACTCCCAAGTGTTTCACAGACGTTTACAACGCAGAGCCGTGAAAATAAAAAATAATTTTTCTTTCCTCAAAAATGATGTTTTAGCAAGCATTTTTTAATTTTTCACAAGGGTAACAGGAGAAATTGGACCCCAGTAATTGTTGCGCAGTTTGTCCTGAGTATGCTGGTACCCCATATGTGGGGGTAAACCACTGTTTGGGCGCACGTCGGGGCTCGGAATTGAGGGAGCACCATTTGACTTTATGAATACAAGATTGGCTGGAATCAATGGTGGCGCCATGTTGCGTTTGGAGACCCCTGATGTGCCTAAACAGTGGAAACCCCTCAATTCTACCTCCAACACTAACCCCAACACACCCATAACCCTAATCCCAACTGTAGCCATAACCCTAATCACACCCCTAACCACAACCCTAATTTCAACCCTAACCCTAAGGCTATGTGCCCACGTTGCGGATTCGTGTGAGATTTTTCAGCATCATTTTTGAAAAATCCGCGGGTAAAGGGCACTGCGTTTTACCTGCGGATTTACCGTGGATTTCCAGTGTTTTTTGTGCGGATTTCACCTGTGGATTCCTATTGAGGAACAGGTGTAAAACGCCGCGGAATCCGCACAAAGAATTGACATGCTGCGGAAAATACAACGCAGCATTTCCGCGTGGTATTTTCCGCACCATGGGCACAGCGGATTTGGTTTTCCATATGTTTACATGGACCTGCAAACCTGATGGAACACTGCTGCGAATCCGCAGCGGCCAATCCGCTGCAGATCCGCAGCAAAATCTGCACCGTGTGCACATAGCCTAATTCTAAAGGTATGTGCACACGCTGCGGAAAACGCTGCAGATCCGCAGCAGTTTCCCATGGGTTTACAGTTCAATGTAAACCTATGGGAAACAAAAATCGCTGTGCACATGCTGCGGAAAAACTGCACGGAAACGCAGCGGTTTACATTCCACAGCATGTCACTTCTTTCTGCGGATTCCGCAGCGGTTTTACAACTGCTCCAATAGAAAATCGCAGTTGTAAAACCGCAGTGAAATGCGCAGAAAAACCACGGTAAATCCGCGATAAATCCACAGCGGTTTAGCACTGCGGATTTATCAAATCCGCAGCGGAAAAATCCGCAGAGGAAAAGAATACGTGTGCACATACCGAAACCCTAACCCTAGCCCTAACCCTAACCCTAGCCCTAACCCTACCCCTACCCCTAACCCTACCCCTAACCCTAGCCCTAACCCTACCCCTAACCCTACCCCTAACCCTACCCCTAACCTTAACCCTAGCCCTAACCCTAACCCTACCCCTAACCCTAACCCTAACCCTACCCCTAACCCTACCCCTAACCCTACCCCTAACCCTACCCCTAACCCTAACCCTAACCCCACCCCTAACCCTAACCCTAACCCTATTCTAACCTTAGTGTAAAAAAAAAAAAATTTCTTTATTTTTTTATTGTCCCTACCTATGGGGGTGACAAAGGGGGGGGGGGGTCATTTACTATTTTTTTTTATTTTGATCACTGAGATAGGTTATATCTCAGTGATCAAAACTCACTTTGGAACGAATCTGCCGGCCGGCAGATTCGGCGGGCGCACTGCATATGCGCCCGCCATTTTGGAAGATGGCGGAGCCCAGGAAAGAAGACGGACGGATCCCGGGAGGTAAGTATAAGGGGGGGGAGATCAGGGCACGGGGGGAGCGTCGGAGCACGGGGGGGTGGATCGGAGCATGGGGGGGTGGATCGGAACACGGGGGGTGGATTGGAGCACGGGGTGGGGGATCGCTGTGCAGGGGGGTGGATCGGAGCACGGGGGGGGAATCGGAGCACGGGGGGCGATCGCTGTGCGGGGGGGTGATCGGAGTGCGGGGGGGTTTGATTGGAGCACGGGGGGTGTGATTGGAGCACGGGGGGAGCGGACAGGAGGACGGGGGATCGGAGCACAGGACAGAGGGGAGCGGACCACAGATCGGGGGGCTGGGGGGGCGATCGGTGGGGTGGGGTGGGTGCACATAAGTGTTTCCAGCCATGGCCGATGATATTGCAGCATCGGCCATGGCTGGATTGTAATATTTCACCAGTTTTTTAGGTGAAATATTACAAATCGCTCTGATTGGCAGTTTCACTTTCAACAGCCAATCAGAGCGATCGTAGCCACGGGGGGGTGAAGCCACCCCCCCTGGGCTAAACTACCACTCCCCCTGTCCCTGCAGGCCGGGTGAAATTGGAGTTAACCCTTTCACCCGGCCTGCAGGGACGCGATCTTTCTGTGACACAGCATATGCGTCACAGGTCGGATTGGCACCGACTTTCATGACGCATACGCTGTGTCACAGGTCGGGAAGGGGTTAATATGAGTGATCCCATTGGCACAAAAGCAAAATTTTAATCTGAGTCACCCTAAAAAAATAATATAAATACAATATTTAACTTTGACATAAAACACAGCAATAATATAATTTTCATGAGAGCAAACTAAATTTTCTAGATGTTACAATTATGCTTAAGGATGGTTCTTTGGAAACAAGTATTTATACTAAGGAAACTGATAAAACTGGTCTGTTAAGTAGACACAGTCATCATGCTCCTAAGGTATTTAAAGGTATACCCAAGGGACAATTTAAACAGTTAGGCTGCCATCACACTAGCAGTATTTGGTCAGTATTTTACATCAGTATTTGTAAGCCAAAACCAGGAGTGGGTGATAAGTGGTGCATATGTTTCTATTATACTTTTCCTCTAATTGTTCCACTCCTGGTTTTGGCTTACAAATACTGATGTAAAATACTGACCAAATACTGCTAGTGTGACGGCAGCCTTACATAGGACATTCTCTGAAAATAGAATCATGGAATGGTATTGTTGGAAGGGACCTCCTGGATCATCTGGTCTAAAACCCTGCCAAATGCAGGATTCACTAAATCATCCCAGACAGATGTCTGTCCACCCTCTGTTTGAAAACTTCCAATGCCGGAGAACTCACAACCTCTCGCAGCCACCTTTTCCACTCATTGATCACCTTCACTGTCAGAAAGTTTTTATCTACTATCTAATCTGTCTCCTCCCTTTCAGTTTCATCCCTTTTTCCTGCCAATGGGCATAAAGTTGATCCATCTACAGTATGACAGCCCTTGAGATTAGGGTTGAGTGACTTTTACTTTTATAGGATCGGGTCGGATTTCACGAAACCCGACTTTTTCAAAAGTCGGGTCGAGTGAAATCGGCCGATCCTATAAAAAAGTCGGGGTCGGGGTCGGCCGAAACACGAAACCCAATGCAGTGCATTGGGTTTCCAATGGTTCCCAGGGTCTGAAGGAGAGGAAACTCTCCTTCAGGCCCTGGGATCCATATTTAAGTGTAAAATAAAGAATGAAAATAAAAAATATTGCTATACTCACCCTCTGACGCGCCCTGGTACTAACCGACAGCCTTCCTTCCTTAGAATCAGCGCGTGAAGGGCCTTAGATGACGTCGCGGCTTGTGATTGGTCGCGCGACCGCCCATGTGACCTCTCGCGCGACCAATCACAAGCCGCGACGTCACCGAAGGTCCTTCAAGCGCTGATTCTTAGGAAGGAAGGCTGCCGGAAAGAAGCAGGGCGCGTCCGAGGGTGAGTATATTCCTATTAGGTATATACTCACCCTCGGACGCGCCCTGCTTCTTTCCGGCAGCCTTCCTTCCTAAGAATCAGCGCTTAAAAGACCTTCGGTGACGTTGCGGCTTGTGATTGGTCGCGCGAGCGGTCACATGGGCGGTCGCGCGACCAATCACAAGCCGCGACGTCATCTAAGGCCCTTCACGCGCTGATTCTAAGGAAGGAAGGCTGCCTGTTAGTACCAGGGCGCGTCAGAGGGTGAGTATAGCAATATTTTTTATTTTAATTCTTTATTTTACACTTAAATATGGATTCCGATACCGATTTCCGATATTGCAAACATATCAGAACTCGGTATCGGAATTCCGATACCAGATTCAGAAGATCGCCGACCTCATGGCCGACCCCACACAGGGGTCGGGTTGGGTTTCATGAAACCCGACTTTGCCAAAAGTCGGCGACTTCTGAAAATGGCCGACCCGTTTCGCTCAACCCTACTTGAGATATTTATAGAAAGCTATTAAGTCTCCCCTCAGTCTTCTCTTTTGAAAGTTAAATATTTTAAAATCCTCTAACCATACCTCATAGGACTGTTTGCAGATTGGTCACCATTCTGGTCACTCTTCTCTGAACATGCTCCAGTTTATTCATGTCTTTTTTAAAGTCTGCTGGCCAGAACTGAACACAGTATTCCAGATGAGATCTGACCAAAGAGGAATAGAGGGGGATAATTGCTTCACATGATCTAGACTCTGTGCCTCTCTTAACACATCCTAGAACTGTGTTTACCTTTTTTGCTGCATCACACTGTTGACTCATGTGCAGTCTGTGATCTATTAATATACCCAAGACCTTTTCACAAGTGTTGTTGCTTAGTTAATTCCTTCCATTCTGGATATGTTTTATCATTTTTCTTACCCCTAGTAGGACTTTGCATTTCTCCCTGTTAAACCCATTCAGTAAGTTGCTGCCCACAGTTACAGTTTGTTTAGATCTTTTTGAATCCTCTCTCTCTGCTCTAGCGTTAGCTATCCCTACTAGCTTTGTGTCATCAGAAAATTTGACCACTTTCCGACAATGGACGTACAAGTGCGCCCATGTTTGACTCCCCCTGTTTGGAGCGGGCTTCGGTACTGAGCGCGCACCTTCCTGGGCACATGACAGCTGATCTATACAGCTGACATTTGCCCGCAACAGCTGCGGTTGGAATCGCAATCCACCCACAGCTGTTAACTCAATCTCTTACAGCGGCATTTAACTTGCACTTACTGGAAGCGAGTAGCTAATCCCACCCATCTTGACCTTGTCTCATGATCACGGGTCACAGATGGGTCGGCATGACAACCATAGGTCTGCAGCAGTCCTCTATGGTTGTCACTACCAGATTGCTATGAGTGACGCCCCGTGGTCGGCAATCATAGCAAGTTAGCATTCTGCTATACACAGGCAATCTGATTCAATCTTGGACTGATTTGTATGGACATGTGAATGTGCTGTCATTGTACACACTGCACAGTGTCCAGTGCGCAGGTACAGAGCAGCAGGCTCGGACTGGCCCACCAGAGAACAGGAGGATTCTCCAGTGCGCCCAGGCACTGACATCTGCTGACATACTGGCCAACCGCTGCCTAGGGCCCCCACTGCTCCAGGGGCCCCCAGCCAGTGGCTATGGGGCCCCTGAGTCAAGGGGGCCCACCCTGTGCCAGTCGCAGCAGCTGGAGTTAGGATCCTGTCCCCGCTGCTAAAGCAAAATGAATATTTTCACACCCCATATGGGCGTGAAGAGGCATGATTACCATTTCTCTTTAATAGTGGGCAGTGTTAGCTGCAGGCTGCAGCTAACACTGCCCGCATGTAAAGCCCCACCACCACACACACACTCAGGACCGCACACATACACACACAGCACCGCACACATACACACACACAGCACTGCACACATGCACACACACATGCAGGCACACAGAGCAGCTCACCTCCCAGTGTCCTGCTTGGACAGATGGATGACATCATCATCCAGCATGCTGTCTCAGTCAGAAAGCTTCCAGCAAGGAAGAGGCTGCTGGGATGAGCTGCTGCTGCGGGGAAGTGAGCTGTGCTGTGTGCCTGCGTGTGTGTGTGCCTGCCTGCATGTGTGTGTGTGCCAGCGTGTGTGTGTGCCTGCATGTGTGTGCCTGTGTGTGTGCGTGTGTGTGTGCCTGCATGTGTGAGAACGTGTGTGTGCCTGCGTGTGTGTGTGATGAGCTGCTGCTGCGATGAGGTGTGTGTGGTGGTGAAGGACAATGATATTGGTGGGGGAGACAATGATGGAGGTGATGGGCAATGATTATGGTGGGGGAGACATTGATGGAGGTGATGGGCATGATGGTGGTGGGGGAGACAATGATGGAGGTGATGGGCAATGATGGAGGTGATGGGCAATGATGGAGGGGATAGGCAATGATGGTGGGGAGGCAATGATGGAGATGATGGGCAATGATGGTGGGGGAGGCAATGATGGAGGTGATGGGCAATGATGGAGGTGATAGGCAATGATGGAGGTGATGGGCAATGATGGTGGTGGGGGGAGGCAATGATGGAGGTGATGGGCAATGGTGGTGGTCGGAGGCAATGATGGAGGTGATGAAATGGGCAATGATGGTGGTGGGGGAGGCAATGATGGAGGTGATGATGGAGGTGATGAAGGAGGTGATGAAATGGACAATGATGGTGGGGGAGGAGGCAATGATGCAGGCGGTGGAATGGGCAGTGATGGAGGTGGTGGGGAGAATGATAGTGGTGGTGGAGGAGAATGCAATGATGGAGGTGGTAATGAGGACAATGTTGGGGGTGGAGAGGCGCTGCATTATACTTAATGAGGGGGCTACATTATATTCTGTTGGGGGACTGCATTATTTTCAGGGTACTACCTTATATTATGGGGGCTACATCATACTATACGAGGGGGCTACAGAATACTCTATGTGGGCTGCATTATATTCTGTGGTGGGGCTGCATTCTCTCAGGGGACTACATTATATTCTGCGGTGGGCTGCATTATACTATATGAGGGGGGCTGCATTATACCCTATGAGGTTGCTACATTATATTCCATGGTGGGGACTGTGTTATACCTGATGGGGTTGCATTATAGTAACATAGTAACATAGTTAGTAAGGCCGAAAAAAGACATTTGTCCATCCAGTTCAGCCTATATTCCATTATAATAAATACCCAGATCTACGTCCTTCTACAGAACCTAATAATTGTATGATACAATATTGTTCTGCTCCAGGAAGACATCCAGGCCTCTCTTGAACCCCTCGACTGAGTTCGCCATCACCACCTCCTCAGGCAAGCAATTCCAGATTCTCACTGCCCTAACAGTAAAGAATCCTCTTCTATGTTGGTGGAAAAACCTTCTCTCCTCCAGACGCAAAGAATGCCCCCTTGTGCCCGTCACCTTCCTTGGTATAAACAGATCCTCAGCGAGATATTTGTATTGTCCCCTTATATACTTATACATGGTTATTAGATCGCCCCTCAGTCGTCTTTTTTCTAGACTAAATAATCCTAATTTCGCTAATCTATCTGGGTATTGTAGTTCTCCCATCCCCTTTATTAATTTTGTTGCCCTCCTTTGTACTCTCTCTAGTTCCATTATATCCTTCCTGAGCACCGGTGCCCAAAACTGGACACAGTACTCCATGTGCGGTCTAACTAGGGATTTGTACAGAGGCAGTATAATGCTCTCATCATGTGTATCCAGACCTCTTTTAATGCACCCCATGATCCTGTTTGCCTTGGCAGCTGCTGCCTGGCACTGGCTGCTCCAGGTAAGTTTATCATTAACTAGGATCCCCAAGTCCTTCTCCCTGTCAGATTTACCCAGTGGTTTCCCGTTCAGTGTGTAATGGTGATATTGATTCCCTCTTCCCATGTGTATAACCTTACATTTATCATTGTTAAACCTCAAAATTATATTTTGTGGAGTGCTGCATTATATTCTATGAGAGGGGCCTGCATTATATTTTATGAGGGGCCTACATTATATTCTGTGAGGAGGCTACCCCAACCCTTGCTACATAATTAAGATGTGAACTACCTTATATTATACCCTGATATTAGCGCTTTTTACAGCACAATTGGTGGCCTTGTATCTATTTCTATGTAGCTACATAGTGGGCCGCAAGAATGATTTTCTCTGGTGGGCCCAAGGTGCGCCAGTCTGATGCTGCAGAGACGGTACTAGCCCAGCCCATGAAGTGAGCATCACTGATAAGGCTTCATTTCAGGGAGGGGGCAGGGTATGCAGAAGTGACAGTACTCTCTGTGACCTGATGACATTTTTTGTTTGAGTATCCCAACATGCACTGAGATTCCTAAAGTGTCATCAGAAAGAGGGAAGGGGAGAAAATAGAATAGGAGTTTGTGTAGTTAGCAAACGATAGGGAATTATTAATGCAAGTATATCTGCAATTTGTTTAGATTACAGCACTAAATAAATAGTGATGCAGAATGAATATTACTTTGCCTTTGGACCACCCCTTTAACCCCTTCACCCCGGGAGCTTTTTTCATTTTCGTTTTTTGCTCCTCTTCTTACCAGAGCCACAACATTTTTATTTCTGTCAATATGGCCATGTGAGGGCTTATTTTTTGCAGGGCGAGTTGTGCTTTTGAAAGATACCATTGATTTTACCATGTCGCATAAAAGAAAATGGGAAAAAACATTCCAAGTGCAATGAATCCCAGACTTGTTTTTGTTTGGCTTTTTTGCTAGGTTCACTAAATGCTAAAACTGATCTGCAATTGTAACTCTCCAGGTTATTCCGAGTTCATAGACATCAAACATGGTTCTCTTTTATTTAACCCCTTAAGCCCGAGGGTGGTTTGCACGTTAATGACCGTGCCAATTTTTACAATTCTGACCACTGTCCCTTTATGTTATAGCTCTGGAACGCTTCAACGGATCCCGGTAATTTTCTTTTCTCAAGACATATAGTACTTCATGATAGTGGTAAATTTTCTTTGATATTACCTGCACTTATTTGTGGGAAAAAAAACTGAAATTTGGTGAAAATTTAGAAAATTTTGCAATTTTCCAACTTTGAATTTTTATGCCCTTAAATCACAGAGATATGTCACACAAAATGCTTAGTAAGTATTTCCCACATGTCTACTTTACATCAGCACAATTTTGGAAACAATATTTTTTTTGTTAGGGAGTTATAAGGGTTAAAACTTGACCAGCAATTTCTCATTTTTACAACACCATTTTTTTTTAGGGACCACATCACATTTGAATAGTGTTGAGCGATACCTTCTGATATTTGAAAGTATCGGTATTGGATGGTATCGGCCGATACCGGCAAAATATCGGATCTCGCCGATACCCGATACCAATACAAGTCAATGGGACACAAATATCAGAATGTATCCTTCATGGTTCCCAGGGTCTGAAGGAGAGGAAACTCTCCTTCAGGCCCTGGGATCCATATTAATGTAAAAAATAAAGAATAAAAATAAAAAATATGGCTACACTCACCCCTCCGAAGGACCCTGGCTGTCACCGCTGCAAGCGTCCGCCTCCGTTCCTGAGAATTGCAGAGAGTGAAGGACCTTCGATGACGTCGCGTGACCGCTCACCTGATTGCGACGTCATCGAAGGTCCTTCACTCACTACATTCTCAGGAACGGAGGCGGACGCTTGCAGCGGTGACAGCCAGGGTCCTTTGGAGAGGTGAGTATAGCCATATTTTTTATTTTTATTCTTTATTTTTTACATTAATATGGATCCCAGGGCCTGAAGGAGAGTTTCCTCTCCTCCAGACCCTTGGAACCATACGCACCGCACACTGCGATACCGATTTCCGATATCACAAAAATATCGGAACTCGGTATCGGAATTCCGATACAGCAAATATCAGCCGATACCCGATACTTGCAGTATCGGAATGCTCAACACTACAGTTGAAGTCATTTTGAGGGGTCTATATGATAGAAAATATCCAAGTGTGACATCATTCTAAAAACTGCACCCCTCAAGGTGCCCAAAATCACAGTCAGAAGTTTATTAACCCTTCTGGTGCTTCACAGGAATTTTGGGAATGTTTAAAAAAATGAACATTTAATTTTTTTTCACCAAAAATTTACTTCAGCCCCAATTTGTTTTATTTTACCAAGAGTAACAGGAGAAAATGGACTGCAAAAGTTGTTGTCCAATTTGTCCTGAGTACTCCAATACCCCACATGTGCGGGTAAACCACTGTTTGGGCGCATGGCAGAGCTCAGAAGGGAAGGAGCGCCATTTGACTTTTCAATGCAAAATTGACAGGAATTGAGATGGGACACCATGTTGCGTTTGGAGAGCCACTAATGTGCCTAAACATTGAATCGCCCCACAAAGGACACCATTTTGGAAAGTAGACCCCCTAAGGAACTTATCTAGATTTGTGCTGAGCACTTTGACCCACCAAGTGCTTCACAGAAGTTTATAATGTAAAGCCATAAAAAATAAAAAAATAATATTTTTTCATAAAAATGAAATTTTTTATTTTCCTAAGGTTACGAGAAGAAATTGTACCCCAAACGTTGCTGTGCAATTTGTCCTGAGTACGCTGATACCCCATATGTGGTTTAAACCACTGATTGGGTGCATGGCAGAGCTCAGAAGGGAAAGAGCGCCGTTTGACTTTTCATTGCAAAATTGGCTGGAATTTTGATGGGACGCCATGTTGCGTTGGGGAGCCCCTGATGTGCCTAAACATTGAAACCCCCCACAAGTGACACCATTTTGGAAAGTAGACCCCCTAAGAAACTTATCAAGATGTGTGGTGAGCACTTTGACCCACCTAATAGGAATATACTCACCCTCGGACGCGCCCTGCTTCTTTCTGGCAGCCTTCCTTCCTAAGAATCAGCGCTTGAACGACCTTCGGTGACATCGCGGCTTGTGATTGGTCGCGCGAGCAGTCACATGGGTGGTCGCGCGACCAATCACTAGCCGCGACGTCATCTAAGGCCCTTCACGCGCTGATTCTAAGTAAGCAAGGCTGCCGGTTAGTACCAGGGCGCGTCAGAGGGTGAGTATAGCAATATTTTTTATTTTAATTCTTTATTTTACACTTAAATATGGATCGCAGGGCCTGAAGGAGAGTTTCCTCTCCTTCAGACCCTGGGAACCATTGGAAACCCAATGCACTGCATTGGGTTTCGTGTTTCGGCCGACCCCGACCCCGACTTTTTTATAGGATCGGCTGATTTCACTCAACCTGACTTTTGAAAAAGTCGGGTTTCGTGAAACCCGACCCGATCCTATAAAAGTAAAAGTCGCTCAACCCTATTTGGCACTTTTATACGATAAAAACTATTTTATAGAAAAAATAATAATTTTTGCATCGCTTTATCCTGAGGACTATAACTTTTTTATTTTTCGCTCATGATGCTGTATGGCAGCACGTTTTTTGCGGGACAAGATGATGTTTTCAGTGGTACCATGATTTTTTTTATATCCAACTTTTTGATCACGTGCTATTCCACTTTTTTTTCGGCGGTATGATAATAAAGCTTTGTTTTTTGCCTCGTTTTTTTTTTTACGGTGTTCACTAAAGGGGTTAACTAGTGGGACAGTTTTATATGTCGGGTCGTTACGGACGTGGCAATACTAAATATGTGTACTTTATTGCTTTTTTTTACATAAAGAAATGTATTTATGGGAATAATATTTTTTTTTTCCTTATTTAGGAATTTTTTTTTTTTTACACAACCAAATATATATTTTTTTACTTGATAACATTGCCCCGGGTGGGGGGGCGGACATCATGTTATAAGGTCAGATCGCTGATCTGACACTTTGCAGAGCACTGTGTCAGATCAGCGATCTGACGTGCAGGGCTCCTGGCTTACCAGTGCCTGCTCTGAGCAGGTGCTTGGTAAACCACCTCCATTTTGGATCCAGGGCCTGCAGGGAGAAGAAGGTAGGAGACCGTTGGAGCAACGCAATCACATTGTGCTGCTCCAAGGGTCTCAGGGAAGCCCGCAGAGAGCCCCCTCCCTGCGTGATACTTCCTTATACCGCCAGAACACTGCGATCATGTTTGATCCCTGCTACACAAGTGAACTAAGCTGTGGTGGAATAGGGCTTCCCTCAGACAATACCTTGCTCATGGCCTAATACCCAGAAGTCTACGGGTTCAAATCTTTCCATCTTTTCCGGTGGAAGATGAAGGGTTTAGAAAACACTGGGAGGATGTTCTACCAAATGTTCCCATGGTTTCATGGAGCTTTTAATTAAATTGGATGAGAGCAAATTAAATGATATTGAAAAGGAAATTGATACTTTTCAAGTATCTGTTAAGGAGGAATTAACCCCTGATGCTCTAGAAAAACTAAATGGGGATCTGGAAAAGGATTTCTCTAAATGGGAGCAAGAAATCGGTGCTCTAAAAACCAAGAAATTACAGAGAGATAATACCGATTACAAGGATAATAAGGTATACCGTTGGAGGAATAATAAATATAGGGCACATCCTCCTTCCCTGTCCAGATCGGGCTCTGTCTCCTCATTTACCTCTGCTGAGGAATCTAGTTTGGCCTCAGACCAATCCAGACTGTTGGGGGGTGAGAGGACTAGGCGAGTACTACCCATGAGGAAGACTAAAGGACATTATAATAAGAGAAAACCTATGTCCCCACCTGTTTATGACTGCAAAGCTAAGAGCTCAAATTTAGAGGTAATCAACCTGTCCTCATACACACTGTCTGAAACTCAGTCTGAATTATTAAAATTGGGTCTAAATTTCGTACCGAGTAACAACTTTGATTTTTTTACAGCTCTGAAAGACACACACCTGTTCTATCTCAAACTTATTCTCAAAAAGCTGCATGGTCATGAGAACACCCAGCTGGGTACATCTAGTGATATGGAACACGAGGCATTGATTGATCTGGAGGATCTATTAAGGGAGCAACAATCTGACAACATAGATAATTTCCCCCGATCTCTCATGCCCAGATCACTCACGTTTCCCCCTTGTCCATCTGTCCACAGGTTGAGAAATTTTGCAGATTGGTATCTGAGGATTTGAAGAAGATACCAAACAAGATGCCTAAGGATAATCTCACACGTGCACAGAGGAATGCTCTGAAAGAGCTACAGTCATTAGATTCGGTGGTAATCAAACCAGCGGACAAGGGGGGGAACATGGTGATCTGGCCAGTTGACAAATATGAAAGGGAGGCATTTTGTCAGTTGAGAAATAAGGAAACATACCAAATGTTACATCAGAATCTGACACCTCTTTTTTCAGCAAATTGGAACATATTTTGTTCTGTGCCAAGGAGTCTGGTATTGTCCCGGGGAAAATTCTGGATAAATTATTACCCACTTGTCCAAAAATTGCCACTCTTTACCTTTTGCCTAAAGTGCACAAGGATGTTGTTAATCCCCCGGGCCTGACCGATTGTCTCTGGCATAGGAGGGTTGAGCTGCAATGTGTGTAAATTTATTGATTATTTGAAACCATTAGTTGAAATGCTCCCCTCCTATGTCAGAGACACCACGGACGTGTTGACTAAGGTTAACGGACTGTTTCTGGAAGACGGTATGCTTTTAGTGACTATTGATATTGAATCTTTGTACACTTTGATCAGGCATGCAGACGGCCTCAGGGCGGCCCGCTTTTTCTTGGAGACAACCAACTGGGATGGTCATTTGATAGATCTTATTTTTGATTTCCTGGAATTTGTGTTGACCCACAATTATGTTGTTTTCAAGGATACATTTTATTTACATATTCAGGGGACTGCCATGGGTGCGGCATGTGCCCCGTCATACGCTAACCTCTTTCTCGGTTTCTGGGAGAGGTGGCTGTTCCATGGGGACGGGGTGCACGCCGCAGACCCAGTGATAGGCTGGTTCCAGTACATTGATGATGTACTGTTCATTTGGAACGGAGATGATACCAGCCTATCTAAATTCATGCAGCAACTTAACATCAACCCATTTAATTTGAGATTCACGTATAATTGGCATTGCAGTAAGATTGATTTCTTGGACATTAGTCTGTGTGTTGGGAGGGATTGGGCAATAGAAACGGATCTTTACCACAAAGAAACTTCAGTGAATTCACTGTTACATGCCTCCTCAGCAGACAGCTACTCAACAATTAAGGCCATCCAAGTTGGACAATTTCTAAGAAATAGGTAGGTCTGTTCTACTGAGGAACGTTTTGAGAAGCAGTCCGTTGCCTTGTCCGATCAGTTCTATGCCAGGGGAAACAGTCATCGATGCATATAGGCGGGGTATAGAAGAGCTAAAGCTACAAGAAGAGAGGATCTACTCGTTCAATCCAAAAAGAGTAAACAGATGGATGAACCCACGATTCGGTTCATCTCTACATCAAACTGTTACTGGGATCGGATCCATGGGATCTTATCCAAACCCTGGTCCATGCAACGCATGGATTCTACATTGGCAGCATTACTACAACCATCACCAAGGATGACACAATGTAGGAGTAGAAATCTCAGAGATAATCTGGTTAGGAGCCACTATGTGGTAAAACAAAAAACTCTTTTTAATGTTGGCAGTCCTAAACATGGATGTTTCCCTTGCGGTTCATGTGTCGCGTGTCTCAGATGTAAAACATTCACCTCATCTGATGGCAACAGAGAGTATAAAATTTGAGATTTTATCTCATGTAATACCACACATGTGGTTTACTATGCCACCTGTCCTTGCTCACATATATACGTGGGACTTACGTCAAGAGAATTAAAAGTTAGGACACGCGAACACATGAGGAACATTAGTGCTGCCAAAGATGTAATGGATAGCTCCATGTTGAAGACACTGCCGAGACATTTCAAGGAGTACCATGGGTCTGATCCTGGTCGTTTGATGTGAGGGGAATTGAGAAAATTTGTGGGGGCGTCAGGGGTGGCAACCTGAACCAACTCCTAGCACAGCGGGAGTGCAGATGGATTGTCACCCTTGACACTTTGACACCAAGAGGATTGAACGAGAAGTTGAGATTCACCTCTTTCTTATGATCATTCCCTTCTTGTTTATATGTATGATGTGGACTGTGGTAATCCTGTTCCATCACGTTTTTGGTTGTCTATTTATAACCCATGAGTTCTAGGGTTTGAAAATTTATAAGTGAAGAGTCTCTTGTTCTTCCTTGGAATTTTATCCACTGTTTGTTTTTATGTATTTTAACTTTTACTTTCTATTGTCTCTTTTAGTTATAGTTACCTGTTATTTGAAGAAATTAGATTTGTCTCAAGATTGTCCCATCTTGGGACCACCTTGGGATTTTTACAGCTGCTCCTGAAGAAGGATAAAGAAAAGAAAGCATACTGTTTCTCTCTTTTTTCACCTTCAGTCTTCCCCATGTTTATTAATATTATTTTCATAACACTTGTCATTTCGACCTCACATCTGTCATTTTCCAATCACTACACTATTTTCCCTCACTCCTCTCATTTTGCACTCACACCTTTTCATTTTCACCTCACACCTCTCATTTTCACCTCAGTATATACATGTTTGTCATCTCCCTTATATATAGTATACACCTGTATGTCATCACCTGTATATAGTATATACCTGTATGTCATCTCCCCTGTATATAGTATATACCTGCTGTGTGTCATCTCCCCTGTATATAGTATATACCTGTATGTCATCTCCTCCTATATATAGTAAATACCTGTATGTCCTCTCCTCCTATATATAGTATATACCTGTATGTCATCTCCTTCTATATATAGTATATACCTGTATGTCATCTCCTCCTGTATATAGTATATACCTGTGTGTCATCTCCCCTGTATATAGTATATATCTGTGTGTCATCTCCTCCTGTATATAGTATATACCTGTATGTCATCTTCTATATATAGCATATACCTGTATGTCATCTCCTCCTGTATATAGTATATACCTGTAGGTAATCTGCTCCTGTATATAGTATATACCTGTGTGTCATCTCCTCCTGTATATAGTATATACCTGTATGTCATCTCCTCCTGTATATAGTATGTACCTGTATGTCATCTCCTCCTCTATATAGTATATACCTGTGTGTCATCTCTCCTGTATATAGTATATATCTGTGTGTCATCTCCCCTGTATATAGTATATACCTGTGTGATCTCCTGTATTAGACCTCGTTAACACGTTATTTGCTCAGTATTTTTACCTCAGTATTTGTAAGATAAATTGGCAGCCTGATAAATCCCCAGCCAACAGGAAGCCCTCCCCCTGGCAGTATATATTAGCTCACACATACACATAATAGACAGGTCATGTGACTGACAGCTGCTGTATTTCCTATATGGTACATTTGTTGCTCTTGTAGTTTGTCTGCTTATTAATCAGATTTTTATTTTTGAAGGCTAATACCAGACTTGTGTGTGTTTTAGGGCGAGTTTCGTCTGTCAAGTTGTGTGTGGTGACATGCATGTAGCGACTTTTGTGAGATGAGTTTTGTGTGGCAACATGCGTGTAGCAACTTTTTGTGTGTCGAGTTGCATGTGACAGGTTAGTGTAGCAAGTTGTGTGCAGCAAGTTTTGCGCATGGCGAGTTTTGCACGTGGTGAGTTTTATGTCTGGTGCCTTTTGAGTATGTGCAAGTTTTGTGTGAGGCAACTTTTGCATGTGTTGCAAATTTTGTGCAAGTGGCAATTTTTCCGCGTGTGCAAGTTTTGCATGTGGCGAGTTTTCCATGAGGTGAGTTTTACACTTGTGGCGAGTTTTGCGTGAGCCTAGTTTTTGCATGTGGCGAGTTTTGCGCGTGGTGAGTTTTGAGCGGCGACTTTTGTGTTTCGACTTTTATGTGGCGAGGTTGGTGTATGTGTGGTGAAATGTGTGCTGAGGGTGGTATATGTGTTCAAGCACGTGGTAGTGTGTGGCGCATTTTGTGTGTGTGTTCATATCCCCATGTGTGGTGAGTATCTCATGTCGGGGCCCCACCTTAGCAACTGATCGGTAAATACTCTTTGGCGCCATCGCTCTCATTCTTTAAGTACCCCTTGTTCACATATGGCAGCTGTCAATTTGCCTCCTACACTTTTCCTTTCACTTTTTCCTCATTATGTAGATAGGGGAAAAATAGTTTGGTGAATTGGAAAGCGCGAGGTTAAAATTTCACCTCACAACGTAGCCTATGACGCTCTCAGGGTCCAGACGTGTGACTGTGCAAAATTTTGTTTCTGTAGCTGCGACGCCTCCAACACTTTTCCTTTTACTTTTTTCCCCATTATGTAGATAGGGGCAAAATTGTTTGGTGAATTGGAACGCGCGGGGTTAAAATTTCGCCTCACAACGTAGCCTATGACGCTCTCGGGGTCCAGACGTGTGACTGTGCAAAATTTTGTGGCTGTAGCTTCGACGCCTCCAAAACTTTTCCTTTCACCTTTTTCCCCATTATGTAGATAGGGGCAAAATTGTTTGGTGAATTGGAAAGCGCGGGGTTAAAATTTCACCTCACAACATAGCCTATGACGCTCTCGGGGTCCAGACGTGTGACTGTGCAAAATTTTGTTGCTGTAGCTGCGACGGTGCAGATGCCAATCCCGGACACACACTCACACACACACATACACACATACACACACACACACACACACATACACACATTCAGCTTTATATAGTAGATTGCAATTTTTTCCTTGCATAGAATTTAGGCATTGGAATTTTATAATGTGGTTAGTGCACAATAACACTTATAATTGTGGCTGAGGATGGCTACTTTAATATTCTTGCACTATGGCACTTTATCTATATATGTTTTGTTTATGTCCATCTATTAGGGTTGTATAATACCTTGCACGGCAGCACTTTTAATTTGATTCCTGTAGATAGGGCACCAGCGTACAATACTAATTGTTATTCTGAATTTCCCGCAACACAATATGTTGCCACATTGCACTTTACTCACCATTTATGAGAGAAACGCTATGGAATTACTTTTTACTCTCTGTGTAATGACCGCGTACATGATCTTCAATAAAATGGCTGCTGATGGTGCGCACGCGCGCCCTGACTTTCTAACCCTAATCATCTTGGTGGCTATCAATTTCGGTGAAATGCGCATGTCCAAATGATGTCAGAGGCTGGAATTCCACCCACATGCGCAATTCCTTTGTGACAGCCATAGGGGTGATGGGGGATGTATTCCGGGATGGGTGTGCCGATATCATCAGGCACTTCCGGTTTCCTTCTATTTAAGGCTGAGAGACTAGTTAATGTCTACACTCTGTGAATACTTGTATATAGAGATGAGCGGTGTTCGAGTCGAACTGTTCGCCAATTTCAAATTTGAGCTGTTTTGGGCGGTGTCGAGCCGTTCGACGAACCCAAACAATTTGCTTAAAATTCGGCTGTTCGAGTTTATGTTCGATAACTGTCCGATCACCAAAAGCATAGCTTTTGCACATTAAAACTGTTTATCATTGTTAATAGACTGTTTCAGTGTATAGTGGGCGGGAGATACATCTGTGCTGAAATAATGCCGATCTCCTTTTTTTTTCTTTCCCGCATTTACAGTGGGGCGGTGCAGTCCCTCAGCCTATCAGCAGTGCACACACACACAGCAATGTGCATGTGATGCACACAAGCAAGGGCATGTGTCATTGGCTGTGTATGTCACATGTCCTCCTTGCCCTATAAGAACCAGCGATTTGCCCCGTCACTACCATTTCCTCACTACTGCAGCTTAGTGTTAGACGGCATGGCTGCTGTTGTGGGAGCTATACAGACTAAGAGTATTTTTTTGGACCGAATTGTCAGAGAGATAGGTTTAGAGAGTCGGGAGTTGGGACTAGTTGTATTATCAGCCCTTTACAGGGTAGGTTACAGCAGTTCATAGCACTGATTGCCAGGCAGGTCTGTGCCAGTGCTGTGCAAGTGTTTGTCACAGCATTTGGTGTAATCTAGCTCCGCCAATACTTTTGGGCTAGTAGCATTGTCTGATAGTCATCTGAGTAGCCCGCCTGTGAAGCTAGCTACATCGCCTGTGTATCTCAATTTTTACTGCATCTAACCCAGTTAATAGTTTAGGGCCTAGGAGCAGTGTCTGCACATCAGCAGAGTAGCCCGCCTGTGAAACTAACAATACCGCCTGTGTATCTCAATTTTCAGTGCATCTAATCCAGTTAATAGTTTAGGGCCTAGGAGCAGTGTCTGCACGTCAGCAGAGTAGCCCGCCTGTGAAACTCACTACACCGCCTGTGTATCTCAATTTTCACTGCATTTAATCCAGGTGATAGTTTTGCGCCTAGGAGCAGTGTCTGCACATCAGCAGAGTAGCCCACCTGTGAAACTAACTACACCGCCTGTGTATCTCTATTTTCACTGCATCTAATCCAGTTGACAGTTTTGGGCCTAGGAGCAGTGTCTGCACGTCAGCAGAGTAGCCCACTGTTAGGGCTAGCGGAACGCACCAAATAACAAGAAAGGTAGAATAAGGTGCGTTCGCAGCCTGGGGTCCACCGTGCAGAGATGGAACCTGCTGCCAAGTAATGACGGACTATATGGCGGAACAATGTGAATACACACACGGGTTAACTTCACCCTGTGTGAAGGAAGCGAACCCTGTTAAGTCACAGGACCGCGGTACCGCACAAAAGAGCGCAAGCAAGGAGTCACCAAGCTCAGTCCCAAGACTTGGGATCCGAGTCCATCTAGACTACTTGCACTCAACACCGCTAATGGGGTGTCAGCGTAACCAAAATAATAATTAAAGATGCACAAGAGTGCATGCGGTGCCACACTGGCGGACACCATTAACCACCCAGGCTTGGGTCAGGAAAGCGCTGTGAAAGCGCACGGCGCCGCACTGCCGGTCACAGCAATTAGACGCTGTATAGTGTGTTACGTGCTGGTGGCTTAGTCGGGCGCTAGATAGCAATCATCCATCTTCCGCGAGCAGTCATCCAATAGGGAGGGGATTTTAAAGAATGACTTTTACTCACAACACACATAGGTTTACAAATGTACACTAGCGCATGGCCGTGCGGTCATGCGAAGCTTATATAGCTACAGCACGTTCAGGACCTTCCAATAAAGGACCAATGAGAAGCTGCCACAGAAGTTTAGCACCTTCAGGACCTTCCAGGAGGAACAATGGGAACCGCTGCAGCATCTGAGCATGTGACCTTCGATCTCCAACGGGAGATCTCACCCTGGGCATGCTCAGAAGGGAAAAAGCAGGACTTAGTCCCAAAAGCATCTGCTCGCCGCTGCCCAGCACTGGCTTCAATGGCAGAAGCTGGAAAAACAGCAGTAACCCTATGCACAGAGTGAGACTGAGCAAGACGCTGGGACCGACGTCTCCGCTGAGCAGACTCCACTGCGGCTGGAGAAGAATGGGAGACCGCAGCAGAGATGGTTTGAGATTCCCCCTGTGCAGAGGTGGGAACTTGACATCTAACACCCGCCTGTGCAACTAACTACACTGCCTGTGTATCTCTATTTTCACTGCATCTAATCCAGTTAATAGTTTAGGGCCTAGGAGCAGTGTCTGCACATCAGCAGAGTAGCCCGCCTGTGAAACTAACTATACCGCCTGTGTATCTCAATTTTCAGTGCATCTAATCCAGTTAATAGTTTAGGGCCTAGGAGCAGTGTCTGCACGTCAGCAGAGTAGCCCGCCTGTGAAACAAACTATACCGCCTCTGTATCTCAATTTTCACTGCATCTAATCCAGGTGATAGTTTAGGGCCTAGGAGCAGTGTCTGCACGTCAGCAGAGTAGCCCACCTGTGAAACTAACTATACCGCCTGTGTATCTCTATTTTCACTGCATCTAATCCAGTTGACAGTTTTGGACCTAGGAGCAGTGTCTGCACGTCAGCAGAGTAGCCCACTGTTAGGGCTAGCGGAACGCCCCAAATAATAAGAAAGGTAGAATAAGGTGTGTTCGCAGCCCGGGGTCCACCGTGCAGAGATGGAACCTGCTGCCAAGTAATGACGGACCATATGGCGGTACAACGTGAATACACACACGAGTTAACTTCACCCTGTGTGAAGGAAGCGAACCCTGTTAAGTCACAGGACCGCGGTACCGCACAAAAGAGCGCAAGCAAGGAGTCACCGAGCTCAGTCCCAAGACTTGGGATCCGAGTCAATCTAGACTACTTGCGCTCAACACCGCTAATGGGGTGTCAGCGTAACCAAAATAATAATTAAAGATGCACAAGAGTGCATGCGGTGCCACACTGGCGGACGGCATCAACCACCCAGGCTTGGGTCAGGAAAGCGCTGTGAAAGCGCACGGCGCCGCACTGGCGGTCACAGCAATTAGACGCTGTATAGTGTGTTACGTGCTGGTGGCTTAGTCGGGCGCTAGATAGCAATCATCCACCTTCCGCGAGCAGTCATCCAATAGGGAGGGGATTTTAAAGAATGACTTTTACTCACAACACACACACGTTTACAAATGTACACTAGCGCATGGCCGTGCGGTCATGCGAAGCTTATATAGCTGCAGCACGTTCAGGACCTTCCAATAAAGGACCAATGAGAAGCTGCCACAGAAATTTAGCACCTTCAGGACCTTCCAGGAGGACCAATGGGAACCGCTGCAGCATCTGAGCATGTGACCTTCGATCTCCAACGGGAGATCTCACCCTGGGCATGCTCAGAAGGGAAAAGCAGGACTTAGTCCCAAAAGCATCTGCTCGCCGCTGCCCAGCACTGGCTTCAATGGCAGAAGCTGGAAAAGCAGCAGTAACCATATGCACAGAGTGAGACTGAGCAGGACACTGGGACCGACGTCTCCGCTGAGCAGACTCCACTGTGGCTGGAGAAGAATGGGAGACCGCAGCAGAGATGGTTTGAGATTCCACCTGTGCAGAGGCGGGAACTTGACATCTAACACCCGCCTGTGCAACTAACTACACTGCCTGTGTATCTCTATTTTCACTGCATCTAATCCAGTTAATAGTTTAGGGCCTAGGAGCAGTGTCTGCACATCAGCAGAGTAGCCCGCCTTTAAAACTAACTACACCGCCTGTGTATCTCATTTTTCACTGCATCTAATCCAGTTGATAGTTTTGGGCCTAGGAGCAGTGTCTGCACGTCAGCAGAGAAGCCCGCCTGTGAAACTAACTATACCGCCTGTGAATCTCAATTTTCACTGCATCTAATCCATTTGATAGTTTTGGGCCTAGGAGCAGTGTCTGCACGTCAGCAGAGTAGCCCGCCTGTGAAACTAACTATACCGCCTGTGTATCTCAATTTTCACTGCATCTAATCCATTTGATAGTTTTGGGCCTAGGAGCAGTGTCTGCACGTCAGCAGAGTAGCCCGCCTGTGAAACTAACTTTACCGCCTGTGTATCTCAATTTTCACTGCAGCTAATTCAGCTGATAGTTTTGGGACTAGGAGCAGTGTCTGCACGTCAGCAGACTAGCCCGCCTGTGAAACTAACTATACCACCTGTGTATCTCAATTTTCACTGCATCTAATCCAGTTGATAGTTTTGGGCCTAGGAGCAGTGTCTGCACGTCAGCAGAGTAGCCCGCCTTTAAAACTAACTACACAGCCTGTGTATCTCATTTTTCACTGCATCTAATCCAGTTGATAGTTTTGGGCCTAGGAGCAGTGTCTGCACGTCAGCAGAGAAGCCCGCCTGTGAAACTAACTACACCACCAGTGTATCTCTATTTCCACTGCATCTAATCCAGTTAATAGTTTTGGGCCTAGGAGCAGTGTCGGCACATCAGCAGAGTAGCCCGCCTGTGAAACTAACTATACCACCTGTGAATCTCAATTTTCACTGCATCTAATCCATTTGATAGTTTTGGGCCTAGGAGCAGTGTCTGCACGTCAGCAGAGTAGCCCGCCTGTGAAACTAACTATACCGCCTGTGTATCTCAATTTTCACTGCAGCTAATTCAGCTGATAGTTTTGGGCCTAGGAGCAGTGTCTGCACGTCAGCAGAGTAGCCCGCCTGTGAAACTAACTATACCACCTGTGTATCTCAATTTTCACTGCATCTAATCCAGTTGATAGTTTTGGGCCTAGGAGCAGTGTCTGCACGTCAGCAGAGTGGCCCGCCTGTGAAACTAACTATACCCCCTGTGTATCTCAATTTTCACTGCATCTAATCCAGTTGATAGTTTAGGGCCTAGGAGCAGTGTCTGCACGTCAGCAGAGTAGCCCACCTGTGAAACTAACTATACCGCCTGTGTATCTCTATTTTCACTGCATCTAACCCAGTTGATAGTTTGGGGCCTTGTGCCACAGTTTGGCCTCTCAGTTCTGCTCGTTTTTCATCCATCGGTTGTTGTGCTAACAACTACAGATACAGAGTTGCCAATTAGTGAAGCACTAAAATGAGTGGTAAAAGGCCTGCTGCTGGGGAAAAAGGGGAATAGCCATGTTGGAAAGGAAAAAAAGGTTGCGTCCGTGGGGTAGGTGGTAAAGCAACAGTAACATCTGCAGAAGAAAGACTATCTTTCAGCCAAAGTAAGATGTCTACTTCTTTTCGTGGACAATCTGGTATGATCCCTTTCTTACGACCATTGCTTCGAGCATTGCCAAAAATTCGAGATGAGGCAGATGAGGCACAAAACAACAGGTGCTTGAACGGATATCAAGTGCTCGTTCAAGTGGGCTCTCCTCCATGTCAACTTCAACATCACAACTACTCCAGTCATCAGAGTTGTCACCCCAATCGCACTTGCTTCCTCACAGCTCCCAAGTCTCCATGGGGTAACACACATAGTTGAGTCTGTAGAGCTGTTTACGCATACTATAGCCTGGGAATCAGAGGTCTGCTCCAGAGCTTCTGTGAATCCAGACAAGGAAATGATCTGCACTGATGCCCAGAATCTTAATGAGTCGGATCCAGGCCCAGATGAAGAAGGTTCTGAGCATAATGTAGACCCTCGTTCCCAAACTGTAAATCCTGTTGGTGGAGACAATGAGGAAGATGATGATGAGACTGAGATACTTGATTGGAACGAAAACTTGACTTTTCGGTCGGGGCAGGAAGAGGTTGGCTCTGAGGACGACGGGTGTGAGAACACACAGGATGATGATGATGACAAGGTTGTAGACCCCACTTACTGTCAACTCCCAGTCCGCCAGTCCATGAGGTCCGCAGAGGAGGTGGAGGAGGATGCAAGTGATGAGTCTGACAATGAGGTAACGGTGCGCCTTCCTGGACAGAGACGGAGTACTGGAAGCACGTCAACAACTGCAACCTCAACCCCAACTGTGCCTCAGACCAGAAGTCGTGGTGGCTCTTCAGGTCGCATGGGCTCTAAGCCTTGCATAGCCTGGGCATTTTTTGACATCGCAAAGGATGACCCCACTCATATTGCCTGTAAGATTTGTCAACAAAATCTCAGTAGAGGCCAAAAAAATCACTAGCTTGAGTCACATGGATATGAGGCATAGGTTGCAGTGGGAAGCTCACTGTGCTACAATGCGGCCTAGTGGGCCGGATCAACCACCGTCTGCCCTATCAAGCACATCCATGTCCTCTTCATCCTCTGTGACTGTCGGGACAGCAGTCGCAATGGTTTTGGATGCAGACCTTACACCTTTTTACCCGCAACAGCCAGTGTGATTGGCAGGTCGTCAGGACATTTGCAAGTGGAAACACCTGCTGTTGTTGAGTGCACTCCGACATCGACACCACCTTTTGATCAAGGCAACATAACATCTCCGCCTGCACCTTCTTCACAGACCAGCACTTTGCCGGGGACACCCTACTCAACTCCGTCTAAGAACGGCAGCCAACCCTCACTCCATCAGATGTGGACACGTAAAAGACCATTTCCTCCTAGCCATGACAAAGCTAAGAGGTTGAATTTCTCCATCTGCAAGCTGTTGACTACAGAAATGCTGCCTTTCCGCCTGGTGGACACAGAGGATTTTTGAGACCTTATGTCCGTCGCAGTGCCCCAGTACCAGGTGCCCAGTCACCAATGCTTCTCAAAGAAAGTTGTGCCTGTGCTACACCAGCATGTCGCACACAAAATCACCGCTTTCTTGAGAACCTCTGTGTGTGACAGGGTGCATTTCACCACAGACACTTGGACGAGTAGACATATACAGGGGCGTTATATGTCGGTGACTGGGCACTGGGTAACTACGGAGAAATCAGGAGAAGAGGCTGCTGTCCAAGTCTGGCTGTCCCCACGAGTTGCTCGTCGATCCCCTGCATCTAGAAGTTCCTCCACTGCTTCTGCCTCCTCAACCTCCTCTCGGTCCTCCACATGCACCCAAAGCCTGTCTGGTAATGCCACTCGCGTTGTAACTGCGCAGAAGGAATCCTGCACACCCCCTCACTATGCTGTCACCAGGGCTCAAGGGTATCAGGCAGTGTTTACATTGAAATGTCTGGGAAATGTGAGTCACATAGCTGAGGAGTTGTGGTCAGCTCTGGAGACCGAATTCCATTAATGGTTGTCTCCACTCAACCTGCAGCCAGGGAAGGCTGTGTGCGACAATGCTGCAAACCTGGGTGCGGCCCCTCGCCGGGGCAATGTCACACACGTGCCTTGTATGGCTCACGTTTTGAACCTGATTGTCCAGCCATTTTTATCCCACTAGCCCAGACTAGATGGGCTTCTGCAGAGGGCACGGTTGCTGTGTGCTCACTTCCGCCGTTCGCATCCCGCAGCTCGATGGCTTGCATTTCTACAGAAGTCGTTGGGCCTGCCAGTTCACTGGCTGAAATGCGATGTGCCCACATGGTGGAATTCAACTCTGCACATGTTGCAGCGACTGTGGCAGCACCGACGAGCCCTGGTACATTACATTTTGACGTCTAGCCTGGACCAACGAGATCAAGAGGTGGGGCAAATCACGCTGCAGGAGTGGTCTCAGATCAGGGACCTATGCACCCTCCTGCACAGTTTTGAAATAGCAACGAAGATGTTTAGTGCTGATGATGCCATTATCAGCATGACTATTCCCGTGATTTACATGCTGGAGCACACCTTACACAGTGTTCGGAGTGAGGTGGTGGAAGAAGAGGAGGAGGAGGAACAGGAGGAGTCGTATGTGGAAGGGATCATATCTCCAAGGTCAAGAAGATTGGCAGCACCAAGGCGGCTGGCATTAGAGGCTGCGGGTGAGGGATTACCGAGGGTGCATGGTAGCAGCCAAACTGTTGAGGAAGGTGGAGGAGGCGAGGAAGAAGTGGAGGACGAGCTGGCGCTGGGCATGGAAGACTCATCAGATGAGGGAGACCTTGATCAAATTTCTGTTGTGTGAGGTTGGGGGGAGCGGGCAGATGAAGGAAGCATGATTCTCACCTCACCACCACCAAGACAACAAGGACTTGGTACTCCTAGATGCGCAAGACACATGAGT
Organism: Ranitomeya imitator; assembly: GCF_032444005.1. NCBI lineage: Eukaryota > Metazoa > Chordata > Amphibia > Anura > Dendrobatidae > Ranitomeya > Ranitomeya imitator. The sequence goes on from NC_091287.1 coordinate 517,030,289, forward strand.
GCCTTTTTGCTGCACTACCTGCAACATGACCCTCGGAGTGTCAGAATCCGAAGTAATGCCGACTACTGGGTTGCCACACTCTTAGATCCCCGGTACAAAAGCAAATTTGGCTAAATAATTCCTGCCATAGAAAGGGATTCACGCATGCAGGAGTATCAGCAGAGACTGTTACAGAATCTAACATCTGCTTTTCCACAAAACACCAGTGGTGCACGTAGTGAATCTCTGAGTTCTAACTTGCCAACCGTGGGACTATCGAGTCATCACTCAAACCGTAACAGTAACATCGTATTTGGTGGTAACAGCAATTTTTTCCAATCATTTCAAGATTTTTTTAGACCATCCTTTGCAAGGCCACAGGAGACAAAAGTCTGACGCACGGCCAACGCCTAGAGAGGATGGTACAAGAGTATCTCCAAGTTAACATCGATGCCATGACTGTGGAACTGGACCCTTGCTCATTTTGGGCTTCCAATCTTGAAAAATGGCCTGAGCTCGCCACTCACGCCTTGGAGATCTTGTCGTGCCCTGCAGCCAGCGTTCTCTCTGAACGTGTGTTCAGCGCTGCTGGTGGTGTGCTGACAGATAAGCGCACGCGGCTGTCCAGTGACAATGTAGACAGACTAAAGTTCATCAAGATGAACAAATCCTGGATCCGCAAGGACTTTTCTACCCCTGTGTCATCTTGGGGAGACTAAAAGCTTGATGATTTTTGAAAATCACCTCACCAGCCGTTTTAAAAAACTCTGGCGAAATTGATGCCACTTAAGTGGTGTCTGTGGCCGAATTTTTGGAAAAAATGGAGACTCTTTTATTTAGTCCACTTGCTGAGTTTTACATGACATTGCCATCGTTAATTCCAGGTGGGTGGGGTTGTCTGCAGAGTTGTTTACTCATACTATGGCCTGGGATTCAGAGGTCTGCTCCAAAGCTTGTGTCTGCTAGTCAGCAGAGTAGCCCAGCCACCCACCACCTGTTTAACTAAGTACTATTTTTAATGGCATCTGGCCCAGGAAATCCTTTTGGGCCTAGTAGAATTTGGTGCTACTCAGCAGCGTACTTCACCCATGAAGCAAGCTACACTGCCTGTTCACCTAACTACTATTTTGTAACGGTATCTAGCCCAGGAAATCCTTTTGGGCCTAGTAGAATTTGGTGATACTCAGCAGCTTACCCCACCCATGAAGCAAGCTACACCACCTTCTTTCTTTCTCAATCTAACCCCTTGGCTCTGGGGTGTCCACTCTCCCTCCAGCTCTCTCCTTCTCACAGGTGGACTACAGCGTGTTTTCACACTGTGGCGAATCTTTTGGGCCAAGGCATAAGAAGTCATCGAGGTGATGGATAATATGTGCCGCCTTACAAACGTCCATGATGACACATTCGAGGAAGCAACTAAACGCCTCAAATAGCGAGCAGGATATGGAGCACCCCATGGGCAAACAGCGATCTATGTAGTATGCTCCTTCACAGAAGCAGCCCAATGGGAGGACACAATTCGGAGGCACAGGTGTTGGTAGGGTGTTGGTAGGGTGATTTTAGATTTTTTCTCAAGCCTTTCTTGATTTTAGAAGGGCATGACATGCCTATATCTGTGTCTCCTCCTCCTTTTGCTCCTCCACCTCTTTTCTTTTTGCATGACTATATGTAGTTGTGACTTTTCCATGTGTTTATTGTGTCTTCTGAGCAGTTTGTCAGCTTTTGGACACCTTTTAAGGTGCTTTCTATGTGTTTTCTATGTGTTTGTATCTGTTTGTGTTTGCCTGCCATCGGTTTCAATGTGGTTCGGCGGTGTTCATCGAACGTTCGACGAACAATTCGTCGAACACGTCCCTGTTCGACGAACCGAACCGAACCCGAACACTAGGAGGTGGCTCAATACTACTTGTATAATAATAATTGAGACAATATTATATCCTCAACACATTTTTGTAATAAACATTAAAGTGGCTGACCTACCTCTTTTTAACCCATGCATGTCTCTAAGCACTTAATGCAGTAATAGGGGCTCACCTGGTAAGGTGGATACTCTAAGAAATAGGCCATCATGAGTATCACAGAACAGAGCTGATGGTATAGCAGAGGAGGCAATAACGGACATTATGTGGGTCAGTAAGATCAGGACACCAGAGTATGCAGGAGAGCAGAAAGACAAGCTGAGCAGGTGGCACCAGATAAAGCAAAGCCAGATGTGTTGATACACTCAGAATAATAGATGAATACACAATCAGGTAATATTCTGGAAGAGATGTGGTTATATACGGGAATAATATTTGTATAGACAATCTGATAACTCGAGCCTGAGATAGTGATTGCTTACAGAAAAAGGAGAGGTGGCTGCGAATATTGGCAGCACAGGAATAGCAGGGACTAATCATCAGGTACCTTGCTTGCAGATCAAAAATTGTGAACAGCACATGCATTAGCAGAGATGAGTTTGCTGTCAGGAAACATGTTTCAGCAATGTTGAATGGGCAGTTGCAATAGAAGTTACAGATTGCTGGATAACAGTCATGACTTTGCATGAACGATAAGACACCTGGCTGGATCTGAGTGAAGTGGATGAATAGGCAAACTCATCTAAAGCACATGGTTGGTGGAAACTTTTCCCCAAATACATTAAAAGGCTTCGGGAGATGACCTCAGGGATTCTTGCTGGGTGACCAGAGTAACCTGTCGCCGATTAAGGCCGGGGTCACACTCAGCGTAGGGAAATGCAGTGTGTTTTTACAGGCATAATACGCAGAAATGATCCCAAAACAGTGATCCGTGTGTCATCTGTAGGCAGGGTGTGGCTGAGTATTTTACGCATGTCATCCTCCGTATGTGATCCGTTTGGAATCCATAATGCATTTTTTCCCGCAACCTTACAAAATGGACATTTAACTGTTTTGAGGCCTGAAATTAATTTAAATCATCAGCATCAACCCTGTTTAAAGCATCTACAACAGGTGGAACCCTCCTATATGGCCATTTTGTTGCTGTGCTTGTGTAGGTGTTTTGGTGGTACTTGGGCAACATGTGTGACCTCCTGCATTTCACACCAACTCAGCGGGTGTTAATTGATTGGGTCTTGTCATGCAGCTTCGGGCAGCCATACCCCGTGATAGTTGATCCGCGAAGGAGGAGAAGAAGTATGTGGGTGCATCCACTTTTGCGGCAACGCCTCACTAAAGGGCATTTTCACAGGTTCTATTCAGCTCTGCGGACACATCCGGACAAATTCTTCCAGTACTGTCACATGACAATACCCACCTTTGACATCTCGTTGGAGACAGTACGTCCAGGATCCACGTATCAGGATACCAGGATGCGGAAATGCATATCTGCAGAGGAGCGTCTTCTTCTTACCTTACGGTATGTATTCACCATCTTCACATAATGTATGTTGATGATGTTTTTTGTCCTATTTTGATTTTCCTAGCATCTGTTTTAAACTATATTAATCAATTTCAACAAAATCAGATACAAATATGTAGTTAATGTTAAATGTAAGTAGCCAGTGTACATTTTGGAAGGTACCCTGGTATCCTGTCTTTATATATCCTCATATTACTTGGCTTTACTATAGTTTTTTTCAAGTATTGTTACACTGCTAATATTTGTTTTGCTTGTGTGCTTTCAGATTCCTCTCAACTGGATTGTCTTATGCTGGAATACATCTAGAATTTCTAATAGGGAGGTCCACTATTTCCGGCATTGTGCGTGATGCATGTGTTCAAATATGGGACAAACTACATGAACTTGTGATGCCGGAGCCCAAAAGGGAGGATTGGCTGAAAATAGCCCGTGGATTTAATGACTCTTGTGATTTTCCTCACTGTATTGGAGCCCTGGATGGGAAACATATCAGGGTGCGTAAGAGGCCGAACTCGGGCTCCCAATTCTATAATTATAAGCAGTTTTTCTCTGTATTTCTGTTAGCTGTACTTGACAGTAACTACAGGTTTATAATTGTAGATATTGGGGCCTATGGGCGAACTGGAGACTCTAGAGTCTTCAATTCGTCCACTATGGGTCGCCGGCTGCGTGAAAACATGTTGGACCTCCCACCACCACGACAACTGCCAGGCTCCAATGCTGAACCAGTGCCATATGTACTTGTGGCAGATGAGGCCTTCCAATTGATCAGGCATGTCATGAGGCCTTATCCCCGTCCCAACCTGGACCACCGGCGGCGGGTGTTTAATTTGAGACTTTCACGGGCGCCGTGACTGGTGGAGTGTGTCTTTGGCATTATGTGTGCCAAATGGGTGTCCTCCAGTCTGCCATTCAGCTGAGTGAGGCAAATGTTAATGAAGTCATAAAAGCTTGTGGTGTCTTACACAACTTCACAAGAATTCATGAGTGTTCCTCAGCTGATAGTGGTGAAGGCAGGTTGGCCAATGTGGGTAGACCTATACCACAAGTCCTTCCTCAGCGGCATCCCCTTTCTGGCCTAAAAGTTAGAGATATTTATACAACTTATTTTGTTTCTCCTCAGGGTGCTACTCCCTGGCAAGATAATGCTGTCTCTATGTTGTAATTCTTTTTTGTTTTACCTATATATACATCCCTAAATATAAAATTATGTTACTTTATTGTGGTTTTTGTTATTTAAATTTTATATGTTTCGAAATGTTTGAATTGTGTATGGTATAATAATGATTGCTCAAACACAAAGAAATTGTAATTTTTTGTTTATAAATGATATCATAAGCTAATTTTTTTAACACCATATTTACATCATATGGCTTGTGTGGCCATTTAAACTTGGCCAAACTGTACAAATTAAAAAAAATAACATTGCTATCACAGCAGATTAAATAATTTTGGTATATCACAGAAAATTATCAAAGACAAATCATCTTTTACAGATCCTGATACGTTGGTGGAGGTGATGGCAGTAGTTCGGGTTGCTGCTCTTGTGGCCTTTGTTGGGATAATTGTCCTTCACCCTGTTGGTGGCTTCTCTGTGGGGCCTGCTCCAAAGTCTGCCCATGCTCAGATTGCTCAGTTGAGTACTGGCCATAAGGGTGGATACTATGGGCATCAGGACGATAGTACACCTCACGTGAGTCAAAACCCCCACCAATACAGCAATGTCATCCAAACGCAGGTTGGGACCAGCCTCCAACACTGGGTCTAGACAAGTGGCCATATTGGTAAGGTTGCTGGAAGGGTTCCATTTGGTACGGTGTAGACATTGGTGGGTTTTGTTGGTGGAAGGGTTGAGGTGTAGGCATACAGGGAGGAGGTGCTTCAGATCCCTCTTGAGCATGCACTGGTTGATTTGTTTGCATATGCATGACATTACATGATGACAGCTGCCACCTCTCAATGTACTCAAACAAATCATAAGGGCTATTTGGGGGGGGGTGTGCATCAAGAAGGATTTGAAAGCACCCTCTCACACGTAGCCTCACCTCACAGGATATGGTATGGAGATACCGGGCCAGGCTTCGTGAAAATGCCTCCTCACCATCATCCTGAGCAGCCCTGGCCAAATAATTTAACAGACCAGTGTCCACATTCCTTCAGCTTTCTATTAACTCTCTCCTTCTGCGGCAATGGCGTGAGGTCACAGCAGGCTGTGGGGAGGCCTCCAGCGGAACAGTAGGGCTGCTATGGCCAAGATCTTCAGGCATCACTGAAGCTGGTGCATCTGTGTGTGGGGCTGCATCATCTGGCCCAGGTGGATGTGGAAGTGAGGGTCAGCCGAAGATGGATTCGGAGGGATAAACATGGCAGGAGCCATAGATGGACCAGCCACCTCATCTTCTTTCCCAACAGGATCACTCAATGGTTCTGATTCAGACTCTGTTGTCTCCATCTCAGTGAGGTTGGATTGTGTTTTGTTATGAAAATTGAAAAATTCAATTTTAGAAGTCATCTATGAGCATTCCAAATATATGTGTAATGTGGTGTGAGGTTTGTACTTACGGTCTGATATCCATACTGGGATCCAGAAAGGACAGCCAGTCAAAACAAATATACTTCCTTTTTGCCGGAGCAGATGACTCACTTCTGGCCCGCTGCTGCCTTTCTCTCCGGTACTGGTCCCGAATGCTGCGCCAACGTCTCATAACATTTTCCACTGCAATGACAGAGAAGAAAATAATGTATAAGGCCATTCTGTACAGTGGTACCACAAGGTGTCAGTGATTTACCATATTGTAATATGCCCTAGTAATCTGCATTTCTTAATAAATATCTACAGTAATCAAATTTAACACACAAATAACACAATACCATAAAAGGGTAACACCATAGAATGTAAGTAAACAAGGACAGAGTCCTCTCACCTCTATACCAGTCTGTCATTGTAAATGTGATTTCTGTAAGCGACATCTATTAACGCTGTACATAACCCCTTTCATATAGTAACATTGTAAAATAACATAGTAACATAGTTAGTAAGGCCGAAAAAAGACATTTGTCCATCCAGTTCAGCCTATATTCCATCATAATAAATCCCCAGATCTACGTCCTTCTTCAGAACCTAATAATTGTATGATACAATATTGTTCTGCTCCAAGAAGACATCCAGGCCTCTCTTGAACCCCTCGACTGAGTTCACCATCACCACCTCCTCAGGCAAGCAATTCCAGATTCTCACTGCCCTAACAGTAAAGAATCCTCTTCTATGTTGGTGGAAAAACCTTCTCTCCTCCAAACGCAAAGAATGCCCCCTTGTGCCCGTCACCTTCCTTGGTATAAACAGATCCTCAGCGAGATATTTGTATTGTCCCATTATATACTTATACATGGTTATTAGATCGCCCCTCAGTCATCTTTTTTCTAGACTAAATAATCCTAATTTCGCTAATCTATCTTGGTATTGTACATCTCCCATCCCCTTTATTAATTTTGTTGCCCTCCTTTGTACTCTCTCTAGTTCCATTATATCCTTCCTGAGCACCGGTGCCCACTACTGGACACAGTACTCCATGTGCATATGTCCAGCACCATTAAATAAATGCTGCAATATACATACAAAATTAGAATAACATATATAATAATAGTGTAAAAATATTGTTCTTACTGCAGTTTACAATATTAATTAATTGAGAAACATGAGTGTACTTACTTATTAGCCTCTGGCCCTCACATGGCCGCTGCTCATAATCTGGGAAAAGGATCCCACAGATGCTCCTCCAAGCAGCCTCTTTCCTTGCCCGGTTAGCGTAGTTGGAATCACGTTGGTCCCAAATTTCGGGCTTTCTTGGACCAGGACCAGGAGCATATCTACATTGATGATGTTTGCCATGCTGCTTGCAACTCCGTGAAAGCATGCGGCAGACTTTCAGGATGTCTGTCTGGATTTTTCAGCTAATTAGCATGTCTGTTGTGAATTCCGCTCTTGGGCTCCCTCCGGTGGTTGTAAGTGGCACTTTTGTGAGTTCTGCTCTTGGGCTTCTGTTATGATCTGGTGGCTTATGAGCAACATGGGACGAGCTCTGAAGGAAGTGGTACCTGTACTGACCGCAGTCCCTAAGCTCAACACAACACTAGAAGTAGCCGTGGGATGCTCCTGACACTCCCTAGGCACCTCGTCACAGCCTAAGATCTAACTACCCCTAAAGATAGAAACAGGAAAACTATCTTGCCTCAGAGAAAATCCCCAAAGGATAGATAGCCCCCACAAGTAATGACTGTGAGTGGAGAGGGAAAAGACATACACAGAATGAAACCAGGATGAGCACAGGAGGCCAGTCTAGCTAGATAGATAGGACAGGATGGAATACTGTGCGGTCAGTATAAAACACTACAAAAATCCACACAGAGTTTACAACAATACTGAGGAAATTCAGACCATTTCCTCAGTATTGAGTAGAAGCACCCTTTTGAGCTAGTACAGCCATATGTCTTCTTAGGAGTGATGAAACAAGTTTTTCACACCTGGATTTTGGAATCCTCTGCCATTCTTCCTTGCAAATCTTCTCCAGTTCCATTCGGTTGGATGGTGAACGTTGGTGAACAGCCATTTTGAGGTCTCTCCAGAGATGCCAAATTGGGTTTAGATCAGGGCTCTGGCTGGGCCAGTCAAGAATGGTCACAGAGTTGTTCTGAAGCCACTCCTTTGTTATTTTAGCTGTGTGCTTAGAGTCATTGTCTTGTTCGAAGGTGAACTTTCGGCCAAGTCTGAGGTCCAGAACACTCTGTAAGAGGTTTCCATCCGGGATATCTCTGTATTTGGCCGCATTCATGTTTCCTTCAATGACTATGAGTTGTCCTGTCCTTGCAGCTGAAAAACACCCCCATAGCATGATGCTGCCACCACCATGTTTTACTGTTGAGATTGTATAGGGTGAGTGATGAGCAGTGCCTGGTTTTCTCCACACATACCACTTAGAATTATCACCAAAAATGTCTATCTTCATCTCATCAGACCTGAGAATCTTATTTCTCTTAGTCTGTGAGCCCTTCATGTGTTTTTTTAGCAAATGCTATGTGGGATTTAATATATCTTGCACTGAGGAGAGGCTTCCGTCTGGCCACTCTACCATATAGGACCGACTGGTGGAGATCTGCAGTGATAGTTGACTTTGTGGAACTTTCTCCCATCTCCATACTGCATCTCTGGAGCACAGCCACAATGATCTTGGTGTTCTTCTTCAATTTAGCTGGATGGCATGGTCTAGGAAGACTTCTGGTGGTCCCAAACTTCTTCCATTTAAGTATTATGGAGGCCACTCTGCTCTTATGAACCTTGAGTACTGCAAAAATTATTTTGTAACCTTGGCCAGATCTGTGCCTTGCCACAATTCTGTCTCTGAGCTCCTTGGCCAGTTCCTTTGACCTCAAGATTCTCATTTGGTCTGACATGCACTGTAAGCTATGAGGTCTTGTATAGACAGGTGTGTATCTTTCCAAATCAAGTCCTATCAGTTTCATTAAACACAGCTGAACTCCAATGAAGGAGTAGAACCATCTCAATGAGGATCACAAGGAAATGGACAGCATGTGACTTAAATATGAATGTCTGAGCAAAGGGTCTGAATACTTATGACCATGTGATATTTAAGTTTTTTTTTTTTAATAAATTTGCAAAAATTTCTACATTTTTTCATTTTTTCTTCAGCGAATATGGGGTAAAGAGTGTTCATTAATGGGAAAAAATTAACTTATTTTGAATTTACCAAATGGCTGCAATGAAACAAAGAGTGAAAAATGTAAAGAGGTCTGAATGCTTTTCGTACCCACTGTATAATGTAAATGATAGTCTGCTATGAAGCTCAGGCCATGACTGAGCTTCACATAATACTTCACTAACTTCAGTACTTCACTAACATCTTTGCCACTCTGTGATTTACTCATTGATGGACGGTTTGCACCCAAAAATGCGTACCCGCTGGATTGCAATTTGTAAATGCTGCTGTCAGATTCAACATCCACTTTGTGTGGATTGGTCTCCTGGTCCTGTTCTATGCACTCGTGCTTAGCCTGTTCCATACACAGGTCAGTAAGGAGTTATTTGCCTAACATTAGCGAGCAAAGCAAATTGCGATCTATTTATTCATTGCTCAAATAAATAAAGGGAACACTTAAACAACACAATATAACTCCAAGACTTTAAAATCAACCTTGCCAGTTATGAAGCAACACTGACTGTGACTCAATTTCTCCTGCTGTTGTGCAAATGGAACAGATATCGGGTAGAAATTATAGGCAATTAATAAGACAGCCCCTAAAAAGGAGTGGTTCTGAAGAGGATGACCACAGACCATTTTTCTGTTCTCATCCTTTTTGGCTGTTGTTTGGGTCACTTTTACGTTTTGTCATTGCTCTCATCCCTAGAGGTACAGTAGCATGAGATGGTGTCTACAGCTTACAGAAGTTGCTCAGTTAGTGCGTCTCATCTAGGATGGAACATCAATGCGAGCTGTGGCAAGTAGGATAGCTGTGTCTATCAGCACAGTGTCCAGAGCATGAAGCAGATACCAGGAGCCAGCCAGTACTCCAGGAGATATAGAGGGGGTCATGGGAGGGCAACAACCAAGCAGCAACACCGCTACTTCATCCTTTGTGCAAGGAGGAGGAGCAATGCCAGATCCGTGCGAAATGACCTCCAGCAGGCTACTAACATCCATATGTCTGCTCAAACTGTCAGAAACAGACTCCATGGGGCTGGTTTAAGGTCCCAACATCCACAAGTGGGTGTTGTGCTTACAGAACAGCACTGTGCTGGCCAATTCACATTTTCCAGAGAACACCAAGATTGGCAGACTAGACATTGGTGCCCTGTGATCTTCATGGATGAGGGAAGGTTTACAATAAGCACATGTGACAGATGTGACAGAGTCTAGAGACACAATGGAGAATGTTCTGCTGCCTGCAACATCATCCACCATGACCGATTTGGCAGTGGGTAAGTAATAGTGTGGGGAGTAAATTCTTTGAAGGCCCTCTATGTGCTAGCCAGAAGTTCCCTGTCTGCTGTTAGGTACTGGGATGAGATCCTCAATCCCTTTGTGAGACCATGTGCAGGTGCACTGGGCCATGGGTTCCTTCTGACGCATGACAATGCTAGGCCTCATGTGCCGGAAGTGTGTCAGCATTCCTGCATTATAAAGGCATTGATGCCATGGGCTGGCCTGCCTGTTCCCCAGACCTGAATCCAATCAAGCACATCTGGAACATCATGTCTCATTCCAATTGCCAATGCCACATTGTAAAACAGACTGTCCAGGAGTTGGCTGATGCTTTAATCCTGGTCTGGAAGGAAATCCCGCAGGAGTACATCTGTCACCTCTTCTGGACCATGCCCAGGCATTGTAGGGAGATCATACAGGCAAGTGGAGGCCACACACACAACTAAGCATCATTTCCTTGTCTTGAGGCATTTCCACTGAAGTTAGAGCAGCCTGTAATTTGATTTTCCACTTTAATTTTGAGTATCGTTCCTAATCCAGACCTCCATGGGACATTACATTTAATTTACATTGATCATTTTTATGTTTTATTGTTCTCAACGCATTCCACTATTAGTCCGGTTCACTATGTATTGATTTAGGCCTTCGCCGGATTTTTTTGGAGAGTCTGAAAACTATACATTTTTGGAAAGGTTATAGTATAAGCAATACGAAAAACAATGTTTCCATTTGCCCCGAGTCCCACGTGACCGCCATATTGGATTTGACAAAATGGCTGACGTAAAACCAATTTTCGTTAATATCTCAGCTTATAAATAACATAAAAATAAAATTTGACAGCTAAACATACATTTTAGGGCTAAGAAATGCAATATTACTAGTTGCAGATGTGTTTTAGATATTTACTACAGCAGTTTTTTATAATTAATTAGTATTGACATAATAATACATAATGACAGGAATCACATGTTTTTTTTTTCTTTTATTACAGGAGTTGAACATGACAGACAAACCACAAGCTACTGAAGTCACTTGTGAAGGTGAGGCACCTATCAACTGGAAGCTATGTATGCTCTGTCAGTCTTCCAATGGCAATGAGAAGTTGGTGCAAAATCCTCGGATACAGTCTTACCAGCGCGTTTTGGACATAGTAGCAGAGAGGGCAAGTTTACAAGATGGCAACTATGTTGATATCCATCGACGGATTAGCAACAGGAAAGACACAATCGCTACACATCAGGCAGTCTACCATCGAAGTTGTTACACAAATGCAATTAACAACGACCAAATACAACGAGCCCGGGACCGTTATGCACATGCATTAGCTACTGGTAGCCACATTACCAAGAAACGAGGATTAAAAAGAGGATGTGCTGAAATGGACGAATCAGGTTCATTAACATCTGACTCTTCATCACCATTCACGAGGTCACATACATGGCCACTGGATAAGGAAAAATGTTTCTTTTGTCAGAACGATGAGAATGAGAAGCTTTATAATGTGAGGACAGTCAACGCAGGGAAATCATTGAAACAAGCTATTGAAACATCAGATAATTTAACACTGAAAACAAGACTGAACACATGCATTGCACCAGGGGATGCACATTCTATTGACGTCCGGTACCACAAAAGCTGTTGGACAAAGCATGTTTTTCATGGACAACGAGAACGTAGTACCAACAGAACAGACCACAAAGAACCCTTATTACAACGTGCAAGTCTGCTAGAGTTGATAAACCTAGTGGATATTCAAACACAGAACCAATCATATCTATCTATACAAGATATCGAAACCACTTATTTGAATATGCTTGGTATAGAAGGCGTGGAAAATCACAAACCTACATTCACTAGAAAGTGGCTCAAAGAAATTATAATGAATGCCTTGCCACATCTGAAATCCTGTCTTTCAAAAAACAGAAGGGAATCAGCAGTTCTTTATTCACCAGAAGCCTGTGAGGAAATCATGGTTAATTCTGCAATGGAATGTCGTAGTGATGATGCAGACAACATGCAGACAATCTACAAAGCAGCACAGTTAATTAGGAAAAGCATTGCTAATTTTACAACGGAAGTCAATGATAAAAACACCATAACGGTCACTAGTGACATAAACGACGTTCCAGCAGAATTATATTCCGCTATCCGTTGGATCATAACAGGGCCGATTGACAGCCTTGAAACTCAAAGAAGGACCAAAATTGTTGACCGAGCAGCACTCACTATGAGTCAGAACATCATGTATGAATTCAAATCAAAACGCCAGGTCAACTACAAGCCAAAAACCGAATCATCAGTATTCAGACAACCCAACGCACGAGAAAACCCACAGGTCCTGGGGCTAGCTCTGACTGTTCATCACACAACTCGCGATAAGAAATTAATGAATCTTCTTAGTTCACATGGGTTTTGTGTTCCCTATGGCCGTACCCTACGAATGGAAACTGCTTTGGCTAATGCTGTTGTAGAAAACACCCGAGAGTTAAAAGGTCTTTACGTGCCACCATTCTTGAAGAAGGGTACCTTTGTGTTCTTTGCAGTTGATAACACAGACTTTGCAGAGGATACCCCTGATGGGAAAGGAACCACACATGGAACTATTACTGCTGTATATCAGCAAGTAGATGCTGTTGGAGAACCAGTTGCACCACCCTTGAAGATAACAGATGCCCACACTTTATCTGTCACTCCATACCATGTACATATGTTGCACTGTGACAAGCCAAAAGTACAACATACCCAAAGATCAGAACACTTTGTCACAAACAAGGAAATATCAGGTTCTTCCCAACTTTCACAATTTGGATGGATTGTTGCTACTGCTGTATCCAGAATGCAGCAACTAGAGAAAGCATCGAGCAAAATTCCTGGATGGTCAGGATACAACTCACTGTTGTCCGAAAGCAAGCGATTTACCAACGTTGGAGCCTTACCACTGCTACCAGAGCTAGCACACGAGTGGTCAACCTTGCTGACTGTGATCATGCAAGCAAGTGAACTGAGGAAGTTGACTGTTGGTGAAGATCATCCCACTGTTATTTCATTTGATATGGCTCTGTATGAGAAGGTTGTCCAACTTCTAGATGCAAGACCTGATCTGAAACGCACCGTTGTTCCACGACTGGGAGAGCTACATGTTGTAATGGCTGCCCTGCGCGCTCTGGGTACCTCTACGGAGAACTCGGGTATTGATGATGCATGGATAGAAGGTGATGTGTATGGGTCTGCAACAACAAGGCAAATACTGAAATGTACCCATTACAAGCGTGCTCTTCGTGCTCACACATATACATATGTTGCTCTGTATGAACTGTTGCTGGACGAGTTCTTCATTGATAATCCAGAACTAAAACAGGTGTGTTTGATGGCAACAGAGGGAATTGAAGCTGCCTGTTCTGAGGAAAACAAGAACACAAAAAGTAAGTCAGTGAAACAAGCAAGCACTACCCTACTAGAGGCCTTGACCACTGCTGACATAATCACAGTCTTTCAAACATGGGTGAAACAGAGATCCAAAAATGCAATGTTCAAGTCAATGATGAACTACCTACAGCGAGTGGAAACAATCCTTTTATTTGTTGCTGCAACCAGGAATGCAGACCTTGAGCTTCATCTTCAAGCCGGAGAGCAGCTCAGCAAGCTCTTCTTTGCATTTGACCGGATGAAATACAAGCGATTGTGGCCAAGGTATATCACGGACATGCATGACCTTAAAATAAATCACCCTCAAACATGGGAAGAAATGAAAGCGGGTAACATTTCAGTCACGAAAAGTGCTATCCCATTTGTATCCATTGGGGCGGACCATGCATGCGAGCATCTGAACAAGCTGATGAAAATCCATGCTGGCATAGTCGGCATCTCGAACAATGCCAATGCTCGTCAGAGATTCTTCATGGCCACACCTGAACTCTCCCGAGTTGTCAAAGAATATACCAGACAGTTTGATTTAGAACGTGACAAAACCAGAGAGCATCACGATCTTGGGCCAAGTGCAGTCAAGAAGTGTCATCATGTTATTGACAAGATTAAGGAAGCAATTTTGAAACATGGCAACCCATTTGCTGTTGTAGGTGACAAGTTGCACAATGTAATCACCCATGCCTACATCCCTGATGAGTATGTAAAAATGATCCTGAATGCAGATGAGACAGGTCAAAAGCTGTATGAAGACTATGTGTTGGCGCGAATCAATGGGGATGTTAGCCTATGGGCACCAGTAAAGAAGGAGAACAACAGGATGTTCATGTCGGCAAACAAGAAAACCACAGTAAAACTCCGAGACAAGACTGTTGATCTTAAGGAGACCAAGGACTTGTATGGAAGAATGATGGTTTTGGCAAGGTCCAACAGAGACATAAACCAGAAAGTGGCCATTGGGAACTACGAATTCACTCTGACCCCAAGAGCCTTTTTTGCTCCAGATGGTACAATGTTACCATGCCATGACAAATCGAAACTGATCAGTCTCCTTAACAAGTTGGTTATAGTAGAAACTCCACAGAAAGATCTGCAGCCAGAAGATAGGATGGACACAAGATCAGATGATCCAAGTCGCAAGATAGCCCTGGTAGATGGAATGGTTCTTCTGCAAAAGATGGCCAAGAAACCGGCAACACTAGTGACAGTCAAAGATCTCAGTTACTGCTTCAATGACAGGCTTATGTCTCTCACAGAAAATTACGATGAAATAATCCTTGTGTTTGATACGTATAGGGAAAATTCTCTCAAGGATGCTACCAGGGATAAAAGAAGAAAAGGAAAGGCACCAATTCAGTACCAGGTCAGAGATGAAACAAACATTAATCATATTCCAATGAACAGGTTCCTTTCACATGACAAGACAAAGGCTGACCTGACCAACTATCTTGCTGCAAAGACTCTAGAGTTCAACAGTTCATCACAAAAACTGGTCATCACTTGTTCTTCAGGGTGTACCAGGAGCAACAAAAACTTAGTTTTCGACGACAACAATCACGAAGAAGCAGACACACTGTTGATCTACCAAGCTGTCTTGGCAACACAACGAAACCCACTGGATGCAAGGATGGTTTTCTTCTCCCCTGATACCGATGTACTGGTGTTGGTCATAGCTAACTATGACCTCATGCTGAAGAATACATCGATTTCAATGGTCTCTGGGATGATCGAGATAGAGCCAATAAGGAGAGTCATAGGGGCAGACAGAGCAAAGGCTTTGACAGCCTTCCATGCATTCACTGGTGCTGACACAACTGGAAGGTTCTCTCGAATTGGCAAAGCAATCTGGCTGCAAGCTTACATGAACGCAACACCAGATGTAATCAGTTCTCTGCAGATGCTTTCGACTGAAAAAGAAGTGAGCAAAACTATGTTGTCAACTCTTGCTACCTTCGTATGTTTTGCTTACTCTCCAAAAGGCATTTTTATTAAGAATATTCCCGAACTGCGATGGCATCTATTTTGCAAGCATATGGCAGAAAGTGACAGGTTACCTCCTACACTCGGAGCTCTAAAACAACATGTCCTCAGAGTCCATATCCAAGCCAGAGTGTGGGGACAAGCTAACATTGCTTTGCAGGATTCTCAGCTGGATCCCGAGAAGAATGGCTATCACAAAGGGTTGGATGGACAGTTGAAACCAACCATGACAGATGTTCTTCCAGCTCCAAAAGCAATAATCGAGATGATTAGTTGTCAATGCAAACATGACTGTTCTTCTTCAAGGTGTTCGTGCCGAAAAAATAACTTATCCTGTACCGATCTTTGTCAGTGTGACAGCGAGTGTAAGAATGACGAGGACACTCAGACCAAATATGAAACTGATGATGACAGTGATGGTGGCGATATGTAAAGACACTCTGGTTGTTCAAAAGTTAAAAACATTAACTCTCTGCTTTTCGAGTTCGAAAATTTGTTCAAATATAAACCGATACAATTTGTAGTCGTATATAGAGTATTTATTTGGATACCACTGCATTTCTTAGTACTCAAAATGTATGTTTAGCTGTCAAAATTTAAGTTTTACGTTACTTACAAGCTGAGATATTAACAAAAATCGATGTAAATCAGCCATTTTGTAAAATCCAAGATGGCGGCCACTTAGGACTCGGGGCAAATGGAAACATTGTTTTTCTTATTGCTTATACCATAGCCTTTCCAAAAATGTACATATTTGAAACTCTCCAGAAAATTCCGGCGAAATTACATAGTGAACCGGGCTATATGTAATGAATAAAGATATGCAACTGGAATATTTCATTCAGTGATATCTAGGATGTGGTATTTTACTGTTCCATTTATTTTTTGGAGTGGTGTATTATTGAATCTCTCCTATTCCCCTATAACTGCTCTTCAGTCTTTCATGTTTATCAGACATGCATGGTGTCATGACATCCATATGACCTTCTGTTGTGAGAGTTTGGCAGAAAAACAAGGCTCTGATTTCTAGTTAGGCTATTATCTAATAGACTTCAGCTTATCACATGCCTAATAGAAAATTGCATTTGAAGTTATTACCACTCTTATATTGCTACAAGACACTTGGAAGTGTATGGAAATCTCTGACACATGATGTAATTGTTGATACATTGAACAAGTTTATGAGGGTTCTGGATTCCATTTATGAAAGAAATAATATCAAAAGTTATAAATAATAGATTTTCTGGAAGTTGGACGTTGCTCCAGGGATTTAGTCTTATGAATACGGCATTGCTGTACTTAATATGGTGCAATTGACATCTGAATTATAGGGATTTTAACTTTCCACTGCATCAATACAGTAAACTTATAGGCTGGGCATCATGAACCATTGCCTTTTTCTACTGACAGCTATGATAGTACCCCTGTAAAGTGAATGTATCATATAAAAATGGCCTATTGTTTAAATCGTGTTTTTATTTCAATCGTAATTTTTTAAAGGGAAAGGTATCATTAAAAATGATCATAGAAGAGTATGTCTTACAACTTTGCAGCCCTTACAAAGTAATTTTCCTACTTTTAAAGCCCCTATATTACCATTTCATTGCCCCCATAAAGTGTTATATGACAACAAAAGTGCCCCACAAACACATTATTCTACCCTCACAGTGAATTCCTTCACCGTACCCTCCACAAGCACAGTGTGAGTGTGGAGACCCTATTGTACAGCCCCTCAACTCCCGAAGCAAAGTATGGTGTCCCCAAAACAGTATAATCCCCCCAAAATGACCCCCACACAGTCCTCCATACAGTGTAATGAGTCTACTAACAATATAATGACCACCACACCTCTCCACACTAAATGATGTCTCCCACTAGACCTCCGAACAGTATTCTGTCACACACACAGCCATCTACACTGTATATTGGCTTCCACTAGCCCTATAAAAAGTTTGTGTTCCCTACATATAATGATGGACCCCACACAAGCGCTCACAATGTATAATTGCCTAGACAAAGGCATCTAAAAAAATTAAGTTTTCCACGTAGCCCTCCAAATATTATATTGGCCCTCACTTAACCCGCTAAATATTATAATGGCCCCACATAGCCCTCCAAATATTATAATGGCATGCACATAGACTTCCATGTATTATAATAGCCCCCACATAGCCCTCCATATAAAATAATGGTCCTCATTGTCCTCCATATAGAATACTACATCTCATAATCCTCCATATATTATAATGCACACCCCATAGTCTTTCATACAGCATAATGCACTTCATAGTTCTCCATAATGTATAAAGTACCCCATAGTAAAAATAATAACAATAGCATAATGCACACCCCATTGTTCTCATTTTAGTATAATGCACATCCCATAGTCATTGATACAGTACAATGCACAGCCCATAGTCCTCCCTATAGTTTAATGCACTCCCCATAGTCGTCCATATAGTATAATGCCCCCATAACAGTCATCCATATATGATGCATATGAGTAAGATGCAACACATAGTCCTCCATATAAAACCTATATAAAGGCCGACACCCACAAATCAATGTGAAAGTGCAAGGATAAATAAAGCAGGTTCAGTGCCAAAATTCATGAAAATCATATAGAGAAAAGCAAAAGGAACAAAGTGATAAAAAATAGAAACTTTATTGAAATCAAATATATAAAAACATTCAACTAACAATAAATAGGGATATGACAAAAAGGGTGGGACCACAGTCAGAGTAAGGTAGCCAAAAGGTATATAAGGAGTTAACACTTTTGCCGCAAAAAATGCAAGTGCATAGATGCAATGTAGCGTATTTAATATTAACATTAGAAATAATTAACCAGATCATAAAGTGCAACTAGTGTCCGAGAGGGCTGTATATCAAATCTAGGAAGGAAAGTGCAGAGCATAAGGGAGACAACAATAAAAAAGTAATAATTACCTAGAGGGTACCTGGAACTCTGTGGTGCCTCCATATAGTATTATGTACCCTGTAGTCTTCCATAAAGGCAACACAGCTCTTCACCCTGAACACACCATCCCCACTGTCAAACATGGTGGTGGCAGCATCATGGTTTGGGCCTGCTTTTCTTCAGCAGGGACAGGGAAGATGGTTAAAATTGATGGAAAGATGGAAGGAGGCAAATACAGGACCATTCTTAAAGAAAACCTGTTGGAGTCTGCAAAAGGCCTGAAACTGGGACAGAGATTTGTCTTCCAACAAGACAATGATCCCAAACATAAAGCAAAATCTACAATGCAATGGTTCACAAATAAACGTGTTCAGGTGTTAGAATGGCCAAGTCAAAGTCCAGACCTCAATCCAATCGAGAATCTGTGGAAAGAGCTGAAAACTGTTGTTCACAAACGATCTCCATCAAACCTCACTGAGCCCGAGCTGTTTGCCAAGGAAGAATGGGGAAGAATTTCAGTCTCTCAATGTACAAAACTGATGGAAACATACCACAAGCGACTTGCAGCTGTTATGGCAGCAAAAGGTGGCGCAACAAAGTATTAAGTTAAAGGGGCCGAATAATATTGCACGACCCACTTTTCAGTTTTTGAATTTCCACAAAAATTTAAAATAACCAATAAATTTCGTTCAACTTCACAATTGTGTTCCACTTGTTGTTGTTTCTTCACCAAAAATTTACGTTTGGTATCTTTATGTTTGAAGCATGATATGTGGGAAAAGGTTGAAAAGTTCCACGGAGCGGAATACTTTTGCAAGGCACTGTACATTTACAATTGTCAGATATGCAAATACAACAGTGGTAGGACAAAGGATATAAGCAACAGGTTCATGTCAATAACCAGGTGATGTTCAATCATGTATATGCTGAGCCTCAGAAGCAACAGCTTTTTATACCCTTTGTGTTACTCTCCTACTGCCTTTTGGGCTGAATTTAGCCAGTGGTGGAATCTAAGTTATAGTATAGTTTAGATCAGCGTTTTGGATTAAAGTATAACCTTTAATATAAGTCCTTAAAAAAGGTAAAGTCTTACGGCAAATTTATAACATTAAAAAGTGCAAGGTGCATAAGACAAACAACACTAAATCGTTGTGGAGTGCAAATCAAAGAGTAGGGTAGTCTTCTATCCAAGAAGCCCCTGTTTTTGTCTAACGATCCATCCTTTATATTAGAGTCAGAAAACATACACAGATTTTTAGACTCTATCCTTGAGGGACCGGACTTAGGCAGACCATCTTACACATGTAGTCTCGCCCACATATTGCAACCTCCACATCATAAAATTAGCCTAAAAAAGAAAACTCAGTTGGCAGGCTATACAGTCCAAGAATAAACATATAATTCACCTCGAGCTCCTGCATCCAAACAGGCTGACAAATCACAGGATATTGAGGTCAGCTATAAAAGCAGAAACCAGTCCCGGGGTGGTGTCACCTAGCGATGCAGCATCGTACTCTTTCGGTGCATATTCTTAGGGGTGAACCTAATCCAAAATGCTGATATATGCCCTTTGGGCTAAACTTTAATCCCCTGCCCTGGAGGTTTGCTGCTAAATCTCCCAAAACCTGTGAAAGATCATAACTTCTTTCTGGACAGTCCTAGGGTGGTGGTTCTGTAGCTATCAGATCTGGCCAGGCCCCAGCTATGAGTTAAGAATAAATACAGCTTTATTAACTGGCTTTTAGTAGCTATACTATGTATCTCCATACCCTCAAATACTAGAACAGATTGAGACCTTGGAAGGCATTCGGTCCGGTCCATAGATGACGAAAATGTAATCAGTGTGTGGCTAATGAATGCCATCAGCCTATATTCGCCTTACAAAATCCTAGCTCTCTGAACAAAGCAGACCACATGGTTTGAATCCACAAGGAGTCTTCCTGTGGGAGCTGGATTCTAGCTATCTGGTGGGGTGTGAATTCTGACTTTGCAGCTGAAAGGCGGGTCCACCTGTAAGTCAGGGGCCTTATTACAACTACACATGCTTACAGGATGATTGTAAGCTGCTATTACATCTCCCCATTCTTCACCCCCTTCTTTTAATATTTTACTGCCTTTGCACAAAGCCTTTATGAGTGTATGAGTACAGCAAGTACACTTTAAAAATATTTGAATGAGGCCCACCATTTGTTGCATTTCAGGAGTCTATGGATGACCCCCGTTGTATTTTTTTCCGGCTTTGCACTTTCTGCAAATTTATCGGTATTATGTTACTCATCCACAGAGTATTACATCTTCTTGAGTGCATTTCAGTGGCATCTAATCCTTAAAAAAATTGTTCATAATTTTTTGGTATTATATTGCTCCTGCATAGAGTATTCCATGTTCTTGGGTACATTTTGGGGGTATATATAACACTATAAAAAAGCCCTGAGAAATTTATCTGGATTCAATTAATCACCCATACAGATGTACATGCTTTCTGTCACATTTCGGTGATATATAAAAGTAAAAAAAAAATTGGAAATCTTTTTAGTTATTCAATTACTGATCCATACAGTATTACCTTCTTTCTGTAACATTTCGTTGTTATATAAAAATAAAACAGACTTAAAAATGTTCATTGATTCAATGATTCATACATACACTGTAATGAGGTTCTTGTTAGATTTCGCTGGTATATTAAATTCTAACAAAAACCCTTAAAAATCATATTATTGATTCAAGAATTCATCCATATACTCAAATGGGGTTCATGTTTCATTTTGCTGGTATTTTAAACTAAAAAAGGGATTTAAAGGGATTTAATTAGTCATATATACACTGTTAGGTGTCGAGTTCCCGCCACTGCACAGGGGGAATCTCAAACCCCCTGCGGTCTTCCATTCTTCTCCAGCCACATTGGAGTCTGCTCAGCGGAGACGTCGGTCCCAGCATCTGGCTCAGGCAGATACTCTGCGCTTGGTTGCTGCTGCTCTTCCAGGCTCAGCTATTGTACCCAGTACTGGTCAGTGGCGAGCAAACGCCTCTGGGACTAAATCCTGGTTTTCCCCTTCTGAGCATGCCCAAAGGAAGACTTCTCATTGGAGGTGGGGGTCACATGCTCAGGTCCTGTAGCAACTCCCATTGGTCCTCTAGGAAGGTCCTTGTCTGCTGCAGCTATAAAAGGTTCGCATGGCCGCACGACCATGCACTAGTATCAGCTTATGTTATGAGCTTTGCTATTTGGTGGTCATGTCTGCTTGTGGTCAGGTTTGGCTGAAATAAGCCCCTAGAATACCTGCACCTGCGGTGAGGAGTTTTGTGTGTTTGAATTCAAGGCATGCGTACAGTCACTAGAATTCCGGCTCCACCAGAGAGGTGTGCTAAGCTGACTGCATGACCACTAATTGCTTTCTGCTCTGTTAGGTAGCTGTGATCCGCTGTGACGTTAACAGGGCACAGCGTTTTCCTATCTAGGTGACTCTGTGAAGTAACAGAGTTCACTTATACTGCCATATAGTGCCACCAATTGCTAGCAGCAGGTTCCTCTCCTTCACGGTGGACCCCGGGCTGCGGACGCACCTTTAATAGCATATATATATATTTGGTGCATTCCGCCAGCCCTAACATACACTGTAACATGATTCTTGTTACATTCCACTGGTATTTTAAACTCTAAAAAAATTCCACAAATTTTTATGGACTCCATATGATTCATGCATCCAGTTTAACATATTTTTTGTAATGCTGCAGTGGGTTAAAAAAATTAAAAACCGCTTGGCCTGGTACAGTTCTCAAAATATTTTTGGGCAAAAACTTTACTATTGTCATATATACTGACAACCTGCTTTGTATGAAAATTCACTGGTTTTACATAAGATACAAAGTTGGCCTGCTGCAGGTGTACACTTTCTTAATATTTTAATGAGGCCATCCAGTGGTTGCCTTCAAGGGTGTATAGATGACTTTGCTTGTAATTGCTGAAAATCTTTACACTGTGCATAACATTTAGGAGTGTATGAGTACCATCACTATACTTGGCTCACAATATTTGAATGAGATGCTACAGTTGGTGTATTCAAGGTTGTATGGATGACCCTTCCTGTAATTTTTGACAGGCCTTACACTTAGTGCATAGCTTTTATCAGTCTAGAAGTGCCAGTACATGGCAATTTGAATAGAATGTGTATGAGGCTTTCCTTTGTCTAATACAGGGTATATCTGAGTCACTCTTACATCACATTTCTGGTAGTTCTTGCTTCCTTCATAAATGACACTAAAATTTCCAATTTTTTGCTAAAAATTTAAATTGTTGTTTACTTGAATTATTATTTTTTTAAAATTCATTTTTACATTTTACCCTCTATTAAAAAATTGCACATGAAAGAATGTTTCTTAACATTTTCTTTTCCTGAAAACGCCAATATTTCGTTGATTTTGAATGTTTTTTGACAATCCTTAAAATGCAGTAAAAGTGTGACACAGTTGTTCTCAGCAGCGATCTGGGAGACAGAGATGCATTCAGAGGTCTTCCTCATCCTGTTCTCCTTTCATTTAGCACGTTTTCCATCCTTTTCAAAATTTTCACTGCCAACCCAACCTCTGCCCGTTGAATCCCATTTTACTTGTTACTCTAAATGAGCATTCAAGCATTAGGAATTGCTCAGTTCAAGCAACGAGCATCCAAGCATTTTAGTGCTCGGTCATCTCTAGTCTAGAGTCTAAATGTTTTTCAGAATGTTTACGAAGGTCCTAGTCCCTGACTAAACCATTTAATTTGAGCTGTGAAAAAAAGCTGTGGCTTATTGGGATTAGTATGAAAATCTTTGTCAGAATCCTGCTCTTAATGTTCTGAATTACATACAGTACAGACCAAAAGTTTGGACACACCTTCTCATTTAAAGATTTTTATGTATTTTCATGACTATGAAAATTGTACATTCACACTGAAGGCATCAAAACTATGAATTAACACATGTGGAATTATATACTTAACAAAAAAGTGTGAAACAACTGAAATTACCGTATATACTCGAGTATAAGCCGAGATTTTCAGCCCAAATTTTAGGGCTGAAAGTGCCCCCCTCGGCTTATACTCGAGTCACGGTAGCGGTGGGGTCGGCGGGTGAGGGGGTGAGGGCACTGGGGTATACTTACCTAGTCCCAGCGATCCTCGCGCTGTCCCTGCCGTCCCACGGGCTTCGGCGCTGCAGCTTCTTCCTCTCTTCAGCGGTCACGTGGGACCGCTCATTACAGAAATGAATAAGCGGCTCCACCTCCCATAGGGGTGGAGCCGCTTATTCATTTCTCTAATCAGCGGTGCCGGTGACCGCTGATAGAGAAAGAAGCTGCAGCGCCGAAGACAGGAGGGGACAGCGTGAGGATCGCCAGGACTAGGTGAGTATGTTATATTCACCTGTCCTCGTTCCAGCCGCCGGGCGCCGATCCATCTTCCCGGCCGGCGCCTCCATCTTCCCGGCGTCTGCGCTCTCTGACTGATCAGGCAGAGGGCGCGATGACGCATATAGTGTGCGCGGCGCCCTCTGCCTGATCAGTCAGAGCAGAGACGCCGGGAAGATGGAGGCGCCGGAACGAGACGCCGGGAGCTGCAATCAAGGGAGGTGAGTATGTGGTTTTTTTTTTTTATTGCAGCAGTAGCAGCGGCAGCACAGATTAATGTGGAGCATCTATGGGGCACAGTGAACGGTGCAGAGCACCGTATAAGGCACAGCTAGGGGGCACAATGAACGGTGCAGAGCACCGTATAAGGCACAGCTAGGGGGCACAGTGAACGGTGCAGAGCACCGTATATGGCACAGCTAGGGGGCACAATGAACGGTGCAGAGCACCGTATAAGGCACAGCTAGGGGGCACAGTGAACGGTGCAGAGCACCGTATAAGGCACAGCTAGGGGGCACAATGAACGGTGCAGAGCACCGTATAAGGCACAGCTAGGGGGCACAGTGAACGGTGCAGAGCACCGTATAAGGCACAGCTAGGGGGCACAATGAACGGTGCAGAGCACCGTATAAGGCACAGCTAGGGGGCACAATGAACGGTGCAGAGCACCGTATAAGGCACAGCTAGGGGGCACAATGAACGGTGCAGAGCACTATATGGCACAGCTAGGGGGCACAGTGAACGGTGCGGAGCACCGTATAAGGCACAGCTAGGGGGCACAGTGAACGGTGCAGAGCACCGTATAAGGCACAGCTAGGGGGCACAATGAACGGTGCGGAGCACCGTATAAGGCACAGCTAGGGGGCACAGTGAACGGTGCAGAGCACCGTATATGGCACAGCTAGGGGGCACAATGAACGGTGCAGAGCACCGTATATGGCACAGCTATGGGGCACAGTGAACGGTGCAGAGCACTGTATATGGCACAGCTATGTGGCACAGTGAACGGTGCAGAGCACTGTATATGGCACAGCTAGGGGGCACAGTGAACGGTGCAGAGCACTATATGGGGCACAGCTATGGGGAAATATGAATGGTGTAGAGCACTATATGGCACAGCTATGGGGAAATAATGATCTATTTTTATTTTTGAAATTCACCGGTAGTTGCTGCATTTCCACCCTAGGCTTATACTCGAGTCAATAAGTTTTCCCAGTTTTTTGTGGCAAAATTAGGGGGGTCGGCTTATACTCGGGTCGGCTTATACTCGAGTATATACGGTATGTCTTATATTCTAGGTTCTTCAAAGTATCCACTTTTTGCTTTGATGACTGCTTTGCACACTCTTGGCATTCTCTTGATGAGCTTCAAGAGGTAGTCACCGGGAATGGTTTTCACTTCACAGGTGTGCCCTGTCAGGTTTAATAAGTGAAATTTCTTGCCTTATAAATGGGGTTGGGACCATCAGTTGTGTTGAGCAGAAGTCTGGTGGATACACAGCTGATAGTCCTTCTGAATAGACTGTTAGAATTTGAATTATGGCAAGAAAAAAGCAGCTAAGTAAAGAAAAATGACTGGCCATCATTACTTTAAGAAATGAAGGTCAGTCAGTCCGAAAAATTGGGAAAACTTTGAAAGTGTCCCCAAGTGCAGTGGCAAAAACCATCAAGCGCTACAAAGAAACTGGCTCACATGAGGACCGCCCCAGGAAAGGAAGACCAAGAGTCACCTCTGCTTCTCAGGATAAGTTTATCCGAGTCACCAGCCTCAGAAATTGCAGGTTAACAGCAGCTCAGATTAGAGACCATGTCAATGCTACACAGAGTCCTAGCAGCAGACGCATCTCTACAACAACTGTTAAGAGGAGACTTTGTGAAGCAG
Organism: Ranitomeya imitator; assembly: GCF_032444005.1. NCBI lineage: Eukaryota > Metazoa > Chordata > Amphibia > Anura > Dendrobatidae > Ranitomeya > Ranitomeya imitator. The sequence continues at coordinate 517,056,230 of NC_091287.1, forward strand.
GCCTTCATGGTAAAATAGCTGCTAGGAAACCACTGCTAAGGACAGGCAACAAGCAGAAGAGACTTGTTTGGGCTAAAGAACACAAGGAATAGATATTAGACCAGTGGAAATCTGTGCTTTGGTCTGATGAGTCCAAATTTGAGATCTTTGGTTCCAACCACCGTGTCTTTGTGCGATGCAGAAAAGGTGAACGGATGGACTCTACATGCCTGGTTCCCACCGTGAAGCATGGAGGAGGAGGTGTGATGGTGTGGGGGTGCTTTGCTGGTGACACTGTTGGGGATTTATTCAAAATTGAAGGCATATTAAAAAACGGCATGGCTACCACAGCATGTTGCAGCGGCATGCTATTCCTTCCAGTTTGCGTTTAGTTGGACCATCAATTATTTTTCAACAGGACAATGACCCCAAAGACACCTCCAGGCTGTGTAAGGGCTATTTGACCAAGAAGGAGAGTGATGGGGTGCTACGCCAGATGACCTGGCCTCCACAGACACCAGACCTGAACCCAATCGAGATGGTTTGGGGTGAGCTGGACCGAAGAGTGAAGGCAAAAGGGCCAACAAGTGCTTAGCATCTCTGGGAACTCCTTCAAGATTGTTGGAAGACCATTCCCGGTGACTACCTCTTGAAGCTCATCAAGAGAATGCCAAGAGTGTGCAAAACAGTCATCAAAGCAAAAAGTGGCTACTTTGAAGAACCTAGAATATAAGACAGAATTTCAGTTGTTTCACACTTTTTTTGTTAAGTATATAATTCTACATGTGTTAATTCATAGTTTTGATGCCTTCAGTGTGAATGTACAATTTTCATAGTCATGAAAATACAAAAAAATCTTTAAATGAGAAGGTGTGTCCAAACTTTTGGTCTGTACTGTATATCTTTAAGTTTATCCAGTGGAGAAGGCACAGGCATTCCTGGACCGTGGGGCAAAGGACAAATCGCTGAGGTCCTGGGAGGTCCTGGGAGGTCCTGGTATATGATTTCCTTTTTATTTTTAAGGCTGAATCCCTCCACTTTGCACGTTCAAAAGTAGCAGTTATATCTATGATTTTATGGTTCCCTCCAGATCATGGGCACACTAATATGAAAGTTCTTTCTTCCCTTTAGACCCCTGTTCTATACAAACAGTACACACTACATGTGAAGCCCACAAGTTGTCCACATCACCTAGTTTTACACCAATGTACGCATAACACACTATTCAAACAAAGTCTGCAATGTTCCTTCATTGTTTCTTTGCTAAAAATCAACTGCAAATGTTGTAAAAATTGTCAGGTGATTTACGACACCCCTTTGCAGCCATTTTGATCACGTTGTTAAAAGCAGAAGCTTAGTCCACAACAACCACTACATACTGAACGGAATCAGGGTAAGCAGACCACTCATAAACTTTGTCGAAAAGAAAATCTGCATTTTCTCCCCATAGCAATCAATCAGAGTGCAGCTTTCAGCTCTTATACTGCTGAGGTAAAATGAAGGCTGTGCTCTGACTGGATGCTATAGACACCACCACACTTTCATGAACTGTGACTGGAAAAATTCTGATACAGGAAAGAAATATATCTTGGTACCATGTCACCTGGCTTATCCATGGTTTTTTTCCCCCTTTTTTTTTCTATACTATGTTGTGCATAAATATGTGATTCTTCAGAATTTGTTTTAGTCTTTTCCTGATGAAGAGACCTGTGTAGTCTCGAAAGCTTGCAATTTGTTGCCATCTTTTCAGTTAGCCATTAAAAGGTATCAACCACTGAGGACTCTCAATGGAAAAATTCTGTCATTACTGCCCATAAAAACCAATCACAGCGCAGCTTTCATTTCTTATTTTGCTGAGGTTATATGAAAGAAATGTTTGATTGGATGCTTTGACACCACCACACTCTTTGTAAGCTGGTAAAGAAAATCTTCTCTGCCCACTGCAGCCAATCACAGCATAATGTCCATTAACTTCTACATTGAGCAAGTAAAAGCCTATGGAGTGTTTGTGAAAAAACTAGTTGATGGAATTTTTTCCATATTTTTTTTTAGTTCAGCAATCGGAAGTATATAAAAATTACTTTTTACTTTTCAGACAATTTTACCCTGTGTTATTAATACTAAAAGAAAAATTGTGGCACCTTCTCTGTAAATGTCTGATTAAATACAATGCCTTGCAAAAGTATTCATATCCATAAACGTTTTCACATTTTTTAACGTTACACCCACAAATTTAAATTTATTTTACTGTGATATACCAATATAAAGTAGCAAGTGTTTGTGAAGTGAAAAGGAAATGATAGATGTTTTCTATTTTTTTTTAAAATATATACAGTTATATGAAAAAGTTTGGGCACCCCTATTAATCATAAGCTTAATGTTTTATAAAAATTGTTTTTTTTGCAACAGCTATTTCAGTTTCATATATCTAATAACTGTTGGACACAGTAATGTTTCTGCCTTGAAATGAGGTTTATTGTACTAACAGAAAATGTGCAATCTGCATTCAAACAAAATTTGACAGGTGCATAAGTATGGGCACCCTTATCATTTTCTTGTTTTAAATACTCCTCCCTACTTTTTACTGACTCACTAAAGCACTTTTTTTGTTTTGTAACCTCATTGAGCTTTGAACTTCATAGCCAGGTTTATGCAATCATGAGAAAAGCTACTTTAAGTGGCCACTTGCAAGTTGTTCTCCTGTTTGAATCTCCTCTGAAGAGTGGCATCATGGGCGCCTCAAAACAACTGTCTAATGATCTGAAAACAAAGATTATTCAACATAGTTGTTCAGGGGAAGGATACAAAAAGCTGTCTCAGAGATTTAACCTGTCAATTTCCACTGTGAGGAACATAGTAAGGAAATGGAAGAACACAGGTACAGTTCTTGTTAAGGCCAGAAGTGGCAGGCCAAGAAAAACATCAGAAAGGCAGAGAAGAAGAATGGTGAGATCAGTCAAGGACAATTCTCAGACCACCTCCAGAGAGCTGCAGGATCAACTTGCTGCAGATGGTGTCACTGTGCATCGGTCAACTATACAACGCACTTTGCACAAGGAGAAGCTGTATGGGAGAGTGATGCGAAAGAAGACGTTTCTGCAAGCACGCCACAAACAGAGTCGGCTGAGGTATGCAAAATCACATTTGGAGATGCAAATTTCTTTTTGGAATTAGGTCCTGTGGACTGATGAAACCAAGATTGAGTTGTTTGGTCATACAAAAAGGCATTATGCATGGCGGCCAAAAACACAGCATTCCAAGAAAAACACTTGCTACCCACAGTAAAATTTGGTGGAGGTTCCATCATGCTTTGGGGCTGTGTAGCCAATGCCGGCACCAGGAATCTTGTTAAAGTTGAGGGATGCATGGATTCCTCTCAGTGTCAGCAGATTCTTGACAATAATGTTCATGAATCAGTGACAAAGTTGAAGTTACACAGGGGATGGAACTTTCAGCAAGACAATGATCCAAAACACCTCTCCAAATCTACTCAGGCATTCATGCAGAGGAACAATTACACTGTTCTGGAATGGCCATCCCAGTCCCCAGACCTGAATATCATTGAACATCTGTGGGATCATTTGAAGAGGGCTGTCCATGCTCGGCGACCATCAAACTTAACTGAACTGGAATTGTTTTGTAAAGAGGAATGGTCAAAAATACCTTCATCCAGGATCCAGGAACTCATAAAAAGCTACAGGAAGCGACTAGAGGCTGTTATTTTTGCAAAAGGAGGATCTACTAAATATTAATGTCACTTTTCTGGTGGGGTGCCCATACTTATGCACCTGTCAAATTTTGTTTGAATGCAGATTGCACATTTTCTGTTAGTACAATAAACCTCATTTCAAGGCAGAAACATTACTGTGTCCAACAGTTATTAGATATATGAAACTGAAATAGTTGTTGCAAAAAAAACAATTTTTATAATACATTAAGCTTAAGATTAATAGGGGTGCCCAAACTTTTTCATATAACTGTAAGTATGAAAATTGTCATGTGCATTTGTATTCAGCCCCCTGCAGTCTGATACCCCTAAATAAAATCCTGAGTGACTAATCACCACCGGAAGTTGCATAATTAGAAATTTGAGTCCACCTGTGTGTATTTTATTCTCAGTTTAACTCTATCTGTTTTGTGAAGTTCTCAAAGGTTTGTTTAAGAACAAACAGCATCATGAAAACCAAGAAACACGCCAGACAGGTCAGGGATAAAGTTGAGGAAAGAGTAAAGAAGGGTTAGATTATAAAAAAAAATAGCCCAAGCTCTGAAAATCTCACAGAGCATTAGTCACTACATTAATTCAGAAGTAGTAGGAGTATGACAAAACTTCAAACCAACCAAGACTTGGCTGTCCACCTAAACTGACATTCCAAGCAAGGAGAACACTAATTAGAGAAACAGTGAAGAGGCCCATGGTAACTCTTGAGGAGCTGCAGATATCTGTAGCTCACGTGGGAGAATCTGTCTACAGAACAACTATTAGTTGTATACTCCACCTTTGTAGAAGAGTGGCAAGAAGAAAGCAATTTTTGAAAGCAAGCTATAAAAAGTCCTGTTTGCAGTTCCCAAAAAAGCCATATAGGGGACACACCCGACACGAACAAAAAGGAGCTTTGTGCAGATGAGACCAAAATAGAACTTTTTGGGATAAGTGCAAAATGCTATATGTGTCAGAAAACTAACACTGCACACATCACTGAAAAAAACATCCTCATAGTCAAACATGATGGTGGCAGCATCATTCTGTGGAGATGCTTTTCTTCAGAAGGGACTGGTCAGAGTTGATGGGAAGAAGGATTGAGCTAATTACAGGGCAATCCTGTTAGAGGCTGCAAAATACTTGAGGTTGGGGCATAGGTTTACCTTCCAGCAGGCCAACAATTTAAACATCCTGCAAGAGCTAAAAATGAATGGTTTAGATCAAATCATAGACATGTGTTTGAATGGCCTAATCACAGTCCAGACCTAAATACCATTGAGAATCTGTGACAAGACTTGAAAATTTCTGTTCACAGAAGCCTCCGTCCAATCTCACTGAGATAGAATGGGCAGAAATTTCAGCCTCTAGATGTGCAAAGTTGGTAGAGAAAAACCCTAAAAACTTGTAGCAGTAATTACAGAGTAAGGTGGTCCTACAAAGAATTGACTGGGGGGGGGGGAGGAGAAAATAAAGGCACATCACAATTTATAGATTTATATTTTTAAAATATTTAGAAAACCATGTATATTTTCCTTTACACTTCACAAATATTTGCTACCTTGTGTTGGTATATCACATAAAATCCCAATAATATACATTTAAGCTTGTTGGTGTAGCATAAAAAAATGTGGAAAAGCTCTCAGGGCATGAATACTATTTCATGACACACACACACACCGCTAAGCAAAATACTAGACTTGTTCTTTATGCTCTTTATAGACAGCTACATGGAAATATCTCACTTTCTTCTAAAGGAAAGCTTTTGGGGGATGCTTTGATTTGGAAAAAGGTCATTGTGAAGGTAAAGACAGCAGGGCAGCTGTGATATTCCCTATGGTCAATACTAGATCAAGTATCATCTTCTTTATAGAGAGTATTATCCTTTGTTATAATCCTATCGGTGATGATAAAGAGACTGCTGAAGAAGAACGAGTTCAGAACAGGACACTTTAGAATTTGGCTTAATGGCCAGTGTGACAATTGAAAAAAATTTCAGAATTTTGGGGTTTTTAATGTGTAGTGATTTGTAACATTGAAATAAATATATCATATCTAAGAAAATAAAGCTGCAATGCACATAAAATTCTAATTTAAAGAATACGTCATGTTCTGATGATGACACATTCTCTTTAAACTATATCGGGTTTATTATGATGACAAAGTGGGAAAAGTTCATAAACGTATGCAGTCTGGTAAGATCAAAGGTGTACTGTAGTAGCAGGCACGACTGCTTCATGATTACTTTTGTAATTTCTGTTTTTCCATCGTTTCCATTACCAAATATTTATGCGTTTATGAATGCATCTGAGCTGTAGCTCCTTTCTTGTAACATTTTGAAGTTTCTTTTTTCCTGTTCCTGTTTCATATTAAGGAATTAAATCCAGGATGGAAACTTTCGCTACTCTTAAGTCCTAAAGCGTTTCATGTTTCTTTCTTCTTGGATCTTATTTATTATATTTTCTTTTGTTGCACATCAAAACTTCTTTAGGTTGCAAGAACTTCAGTAAAGTATCCATAAACCTATGTCAAATAACAGACATTAATAAAATAAATCCACATAAATGTAAAGACTTTCTGATACAGCCTAAACTAATTTTTCCAGAAAGCTAACCACCCAACCTTAAGTCTCTCCCGCACTACACTTATTAATTCCCCTATCAAGGAGTATAACTCTATGGGGTGCCAAGAAAAATTACAACCTGGTCCTGATGTCTGAGGAGTCCCTAAGAACTCCTCTACACCATACTCCAGCATCGCCTACAGAAAATTAAAGGAGTATTCCACTAAGCTATCACCAATTCTGCTATTTGGTCCACAAGAGCCAGAACTGTTCTTTGAGATTTTCACTCCCCTATAGATCATAGATGGGGAAGCCATTCTATGATGTCCATATGTCCTAATAATGCATATGGGTAAGGGTTGTCTTCATTATTATTTAATACATTGTATAATTTATTACTTTGCATACGTCTATGTTCTATTTCTTGCCGATTGTTCATCAAAAGAAAGTTAAAAAAGGTCAACCTATCCCTTTTAGCGTTGGCATAGTTTATCCTTAATTAACCCACTGTCTAAATACGTTAAGACGAAATACAGTTTTGCTAGAATTGAGTTTCTTTCCTTGTATTATTAATGAAGTCCTTTCACTTCTTTCCAGTCCTCATATAAAATATAGTTTCTTGTATTGATTACAATACTTGTCATTAATTCACAATATCCTCTTTAATTTCCTTTATCTACAGGTATGTAGTGATCCAGCATATAACACATTTGTAATAGTAAATGTCGCCTGTCTAAACGTTCCTGCCCCCCAGCCAGTATCTCATTAATGCATAACTTTATGGTTTTCATCACTAGTAAATTATATTTACTATGGATTTGATTCAAAGTAATGGCCTTGTTCTCTTCTCAAATTAAATTGAGCGTAAAACGGTTGTCTGCCATAGCTAACTTCTACTTCTGGAAGTGGATGATGCTAATGATGTTGCATCTGCTCACACCTACCAGAACACATGTACAAACAGCAGGTATTGTGCACCTGCCCTATTCATTAGAATGACTATAGTGCACATGTTCTGGTGCAGCTCCACTCAAATAGTACATTGGGTATGGAGGTGTGTTGTTGCTTCTTTGGTCTAAGGGGTAACATTTTTCCTTAGTGAGAGTGTCATGCCTGGCATGCCAAGGTAAGAGACTGACAGGCCATGCAATGCCCCTCTAGGAAACTAAACACCTTGCCATATCACGACTGTCACTCTCCACCTGTTACCCCCTCAGCACAAGTCAGAAGCCTCTCATACAGCCAAATCAGAGCTCATGCTTTCCACTGAAGAGAGGTAAACACCCCAAAATACCTGTCTGTAAATTGAGATTCTGGTTTGGCTTTATCCTAAGTCATATGGCAAGGCTGGTTAAAAGGTCAATATTGACTTTTAGGATTACTACTTTCAATAGGTGTCACTAAAGTTCAAGTCCCGTTCCTCTTTGAAGAAACTATTTGCATGGTCCTTCTATATAGAATGTGTACATCCAGGCACTCCAGGAGCCGTAAATAAATGATTCACAAGGATAATGGGTGATGAATAGTGTTGAGCGATACGTTCCGATATCCGAAAATATCGGATCAGATTGGATCGGACCGATACCCAAAAAATATTGTGTGATAGGGTTGGCGGAACGCACCGAATATATTTATTAGATGAGATAGGTGCGTTCGCAACCTGGGATCCACCGTGCAGGAAAGAACCTGCTGCTAAGTGAGGCGGTGAAGTAAACTAGTATAAACGAACTCTGTTACTTCACAGAGCCTGTAGTAAAGAGAACGCTGTGCCCTGTTTAGCTCACAGGGAACACAGCTACTGAGTAGAACCAACAGTGGTCATGCAGTCCCAACCAAACACGCTGCTCCTCTCCGGGTGAGCCGGAATTCTAATGGCTATTAGCCAGCCCTGAATTCACTCATGAGAAACTCCTCGCCGGAGGTGCCAGCATTCTATGGGCTTATTTCAGCCGGGTCCCTGACTGCATACACACAAAAACTCCTCGCCGGAGGTGCCAGCATTCTAGGGGCTTATTTCAGCCGGGTCCCTGACCAAACACACGACCACACTGGCGCTGAGCTCGTACATATTTGATACTAGCGCATGGCCGTGCGGTCATGAGAACCTTTTATAGCTGCAGCAACTTCAGGACCTTCCTAGAAGGACCAATGGAAGGCTGCCACAGAACTTGATCAGGTACAGGGCCTTCCTGGAGGACCAATGGAAGTTCCTGCAGTACCTGAGCATGTGAGCCTAGACCTCCAATGAGAGATCTTACCCTGGGCATGCTCAGTGTGTGCAAAGCAAGACTTAGTCCCAGAAAAGCCTGCTCATCGCAGACCAGTGCAGGGTACAATAGCAGAGCCTGGAGAGGCAGCAGTAACCCTTTGCACAGTATCAGATTCAATGAGACGCTGGGGCTGACGTCTCCGCTGAGCAGGCTCCTCTGCGGCCGATGCAGAATGGGAGACTGCAGCAGACACGGCTTGAGATTCCCCCTGTGCAGCGGCGGGAACTCGACTCCTAACATTGGGTATCGCCGATTCCGATACCGGAAACCAATGCAAGTCAATGGGACAAAAATATCGGAATTAAAATAAACCCTTTGTTTCCTTGTAGGTTAATTCTACATGAAGGAAAACAACTAAGAATAATGTAGAATGTATTGGGGGAGGTGGAGGAGACATTAAAGGCACAGAGGTTTATCCCAATCAAATTTAATAGCAGAAATTATTTTTTTTAAGACGTTTGGAGTTACAAAGATATTGGCTATGTTAAGCTTTTTTATCTTTTGTCAAATATTTATGTTTCACTACTTCCATGCTCTTCACCTTCTTTTTTCTTCTCCCACACTTTCTCCTTCATCATCCTCTTCAGGGTCATCTTCTTGGTCTTCTTCGGGGTGGTCTTCAGGGTTGTCGTCTCCGGGGTCGTCTACTTCGGAAGGGCCTTCAGGGTCATCGTCTCCAGTATCATTGTCTCCGGGGTCGTCGTCTCCAGGGTCGTCGTCTTCTTCGGGGTGGTCTTCAGGGTCGTCGTCTTTAAGGTTGTCGTCAGGGAGATCCAGAGTGATTACTAAAGCCATTTCAAAAAGCTTGAACTTGGAAATGTAGCAGAAGATACAAGAAGGCTGAGGAATTGCCGAGAACCAGCTGACGGTACTGGAACTCGGATGGGTAGCAGAAGGTACAAGAGCCAATGGAACTACCGAGGACCAGCTGACGGTACTGGAACCCAGTTACTAAGCAGGAGGTACCCGTGCCAGAAAGCACTACCAAGGACCACCAGACGTTGGTTGAACTCGGATACCGAGAAGGAGGCACCTAAGCCAAAGGCTCTGCCTGGAACCAGCTGATGGTACTGGAACCCAGGGGGACCTATTCAAGATTGACTTACAAAGAACCAGCTAATGGTGCTGGAACTCAGATAAGCAGCAGAAGGTCCACATGAAAAAAAAATTGCAAGACCGCGAGCCGGCCTGAGTTACTGAAAACCCACAGTCCTACATGGGGAGCTTGTCCTATTGGCACTACGGAACCAGCTTTGATTGCCAGTTCCCACAGCCCACATAGGAAACACCTAAACTGCAGGCACCATAGAGTCGGCTAACCCGACTGCAACCCAACAAGACAACATATAGGAGTCAAAGTGACCTTGACACTTCCCGGAAACAGCTGGCGTGCTGGAACTAGGCTGGGCAGGAGGACGTACCCATGCCAAAGACACTGCCGAGAACCAGCTGACGGTGCTGGAACTCGGATGGGTAGCCGAAGGTGCAAGAGCCAATAGAACTACCGAGGACCAGCTGACAGTACTGGAACCCGGTTACTAAGCAGGAGGTACCCGTGCCAGAAAGCACTACCAAGGACCACAGACGTTGGTGGAACTCGGATGCCGAGAAGGAGGCACCTAAGCCAAAGGCTTTGCCTGGAACCAGCTGATGGTACTGGAACCAGGATGGGTAGCAGAAGGTAAAAGAGACAAATACACTGCCGAGAACCAGCTGACGGTAATGGAACCCGGATGGGTAACAGAAGGTACAAGAGAGAATGGAACTACCGAGGACCAGCTGACGGTACTGGATGCCGATTACTAAGCAGGAGGTACCCGTGCCAGAAAGCACTACCAAGGACCACCAGACGTTGATAGAACTCGGATACCGAGAATAAGGCACCTAAGCCAAAGGCTCTGCCTGGAACCAGCTGACGGTACTGGAACCCAGGGGGACCTATTCAAGATTGACTTATAAATAACCAGCTAATGGTGCTGGAACTCAGATAGGCAGCAGAAGGTCCACATGAAAAAAAATTGCAAGGCTGCGAGCCGGCCACAGTTAGCGAAAACCCACAGTCCTACAGGGGGAGATTGTCCTATTGGCACTACGGAACCAGCCTTGATTGCCAGTTCCCACAGCCCACATAGGAAACACCTAAACTGCAGGCACCATAGAGTCGGCTAACCTAACCGCAACCCGACAAGACAACATATTGGAGGCAAAGTGACCTTGACACTTCCCGGAAACAGATGGAGTGCTGGAACTAGGCTGGGCAGGAGGACGTACCCGTGCCAAAGACACTGCCAAGAACCAGCTGAGGGTGCTGGAACCCGGATGGGTAGCCAAAGGTACAAGAGCCAATGGAACTACCGAGGACCAGCTGATGGTACTGGAAACCAGTTACTAAGCAGGAGGTACCCGTGCCAGAAAGCACTACCAAGGACAACCAGACATTGGTGGAACTCAGATACTGAGAAGGAGGCACCTGAGCCAAAGGCTCTGCCTGGAACCAGCTGACGATACTGGAACCAGGATGGAGAACAGAAGGTACAAGAGCCAAAAACACTGTCGAGAACAAGCTGACGGTACTAGAACCCGGATGGGTAGCAGAAGGTACAAGAGCCAATGGAACTACCGAGGACCAGCTGATGATACTGGATGCCGGTGATTAAGCAGGAGATACCCATGCCAGAAAGCACTACCAAGGACCACAAGACATTGATGGAACTCGGATACCGAGAATGAGGCACCTAAGCCAAAGGCTCTGCCTGGAACCAGCTGATGGTACTGGAACCAGGATGGGGAGCAGAAGGTACAAGAGACAAAGACACTGCCGAGAACCAGCTGGCGGTACTGGAACCCGGATGGGTAGCAGAAGGTACAAGAGCCAATTGAACTACCGAGGACCAGCTGATGGTACTGGAACCCGGTTACTAAGCAGGAGGTACCCGTGCCAGAAAGCACTACCAATTACCACCAGATGTTGGTGGAATTCGGATACGGAGAAGGATGCACCTAAGCCAAAGGCTCTGCCTGGAACCAGCTGACGGTACTGGATTCCAGGGGGACCTATTCAAGATTGACTTACAAAGAACCAGCTAATGGTGCTGGAACTCAGATAGGCAGCAGAAGGTCCACATGAAAAAAAATTGAAAGGCCGCGAGCCGGCCGAAGTTAGCGAAAACCCACAGTCCTAAAGGGGGAGATTGTCCTATTGGCACTACAGAACCAGCCTTGATTGCCAGTTCCCACAGCCCACATAGGAAACACCTAAACTGCAGGCACCATAGAGTCGGCTACCCCGACCGCAACCCGACAAGACAACATATTGGAGGCAAAGTGACCTTGACACTTCCCAGAAACAGCTGGCGTGCTGAAACTAGGCTGGGCAGGAGTGCCTATTGGCACTACGGAACCAGCCTTGATTGCCAGTTCCCACAGCCCACATAAGAAGCACCTAAACTGCAGGCACCATAGAGTCGGTTCACCGACTGCAACCTGACAGGACAACGTATTGGAGGCAAAGTGATCTTGACACTACCCTAAAATAGCTGGTGTGCTGGAACCAGGCTGGGCAGGAGGGAGTACCCGAGCCAAAGACACTTCTGAGCATCAACTGGCGGTGTTGGAGCCCAGGGATTACAGGAGAAACAGAGTGTAGGCTGAGGCCTAATTGGAGGCAGTTTAATATCTGTTGTAGTGTGAATGTGGAGGGAGCAGGAGAAATAGCCGCACACACAGCAGGGGAGCAGCTGGCGTTACTGAACCCCAATAACACAGGAGCAAGTGTTGACTGTGCATACTGCACTTCTGAGCAGCAACTGGCGGTGTGAGAGCCCAGGGATTACAGGAGAAACAGAGTGTAGACTGAGGTCTAATTGGAGGCAGTTTAATATCTGTTGTAGTGTGAATGTGGAGGGAACAGGAGAAATTGCCGCACACACAGCAGGGAAGCAGCTGGAGTTACTGAACCCCAGTAACACAGGAGCAAGTGTTGACTGTGCAGATGGCACTTCTGAGCAGCAACTGGCAGTGTTGGAGCCCAGGGATTACAGGAGAAACAGAGTGTAGGCTGAGGCTTAATTGGAGGCCGTTTAATATCTGTTGTAGTGTGAATGTGGAGGGAGCATGAGAAATTGCCGCACACACAGAGGGGGAGCAGCTGGCGTTACTGAACCCCAAAAACACAGGAGCAAGTGTTGACTGTGCAGATGTCACTTCTGAGCAGCAACTGGCAGTGTTGGAGCCCAGAGTCAATGCTAGAAACAGAGTGTAGGATGAGGCCTATTTGGAGCAAGTTTAATATCTGTTGTAGTGTGAGAGTGGACAGAGCTGGAGAAATTGCTGGATACACAGCAGGGGAGCAGCTGACGTTACTGTACCCCAATAACAGAGGAGCAAGTGTTGACTGTGCAGACGTCACTTCTGAGCAGCAACTGGCGGTGTTGGAGCCCAGGGTCAATGCTAGAAACAGAGTGTAGGCTGAGGCCTAATTGGAGCAAGTTTAATATCTGTTGTAGTGTGAGAGTGGACAGAGCTGGAGAAATTGCTGGATACACAGCAGGTGAGCAGCTGATGTCACTGAACCCCAATAACATGGCAGCAAGTGTTGACTGTGCAGATGGCACTTCTGAGCAGCAATTGGTGGTGTTGGAGTCCAGGGATTACAGTTCAGGTGGTAGAAGCATAAACACAACAGGAGACCTTTATACTGTTGCCAACCAATTATTTAATCTGGAAGAGGAGTGACAAATTCTTGCGAGATCCAGGCCTTGTTCATTTTCAGAAAAGTAAGCCGGTCAACGTTATCGGAAGATAGTTGCATGCGACGGTCTATTAGTACACCACCTGTGGCACTAAAGACGCGTTCCTATAATACACTAGCAGCAGGGCAAGCCAGCGCCTCCAATGCATACTTGCTAAGCTCTGGCTATGTATCCAGCTTAGAGACCCAAAACTTGAAGGGGAAGAGCAGTCTGGGAGTACACTGAGAGGGCAAGACATGTAATCTGTCACCATCTGACAAAAAAGTTGCCTCCTGCTGACTGGAGCCGTCTGTGATGGTGTAGACATTTCTGGCGGGCACACAAAACTTTGCCACATTTGGGCCATACTGGTCTTGCCTTGTACAGAGGCACTGCTTCTGCTCCCTCTTTGTGCAGAGCTTCCTCCACTGCCTCGATGCACTGAGCTGCTTTGTAAAGCACTAGCAGCACTGCTCTTGGGTGGAATGGGGAACATGATGGAATGCACCAGTGTGTCTTGGTACTCCTGCATTTTACGCTCCCGGTTCAACGGTGTTATGAAGCTTTGTAAGTTGTCCCGGTAGCGAGGATCTAAGAGGGTGTACACCCAATAATCAGCCATGTTGAGAATGTGGGCGATGCGGCGGTCATTTCTCAGGCACAGCAGCATGAAATCAACCATGTGCTGCAGACATGCCAAGAAATGCTGTGCCCTGCTTGAGGCATGATGTCTGCCTACTCTGCATCACCCCACCCACGCACTTCATACTGAGTACTAGAGCACCGTGTACTTCCCTCCTCTGGACAGATGTCTTCCTCCTCCATTGACTCCTCCTCTTCCTCACAAAGTGTCCCCTGCCTATGCCTTTGTGAGGAACCACGTTGCGAAGACTGACCAGAAGCAGATGGCATTTGTGACTCATCATCTTCCACCTCTTCCACGACCTCCTCCCTTAGCGCTTGCAGTGTTTTTTCAAGCAGGCAGATAAGGGGGATAGTCATGCTGACTAGTGCATCATCTGCACTCGACATCCGCGTGGAATCATCGAAGGCACGCAAAACCTGTCAGATGTCCTTCATATTGGCCCACTCAGTGGTGGTGAAGTCTGAACGTTGCACAGTGCGACTTTTTTGCGCCTGGTGCAGCTGGTACTCCATTACTGCTGCCTGCTGCTCACACAACCTCTCCAACATATGTAACGTTGAATTCCACCTTGTGGGTAGGTCACATATAATATGATGTTCCGGAAGTCGGAATCGGCACTGCAGAGCTGCAATGTGCGATCTTGCCATGCTGGAACGCCCCAAGTGAGCACACTCTAGGCGGACTTTGTGCAGCAGTGCATCAAGATCCGGATAGTCCCTCAAAAAACTCTGCATGACCAAGTTGAGCACATGTGCCAGACATGGGATGTGAGTGAGGATGCCTAGGCCCAGAGCTGCCACCAGATTTCAGCCATTGTCACTCACTACCATACCTGGCTGGAGATTCGCTGGCACAAACCACACGTCGCTCTCCTTAAAGATGGCATTCCAGAGCTCTTGCACTGTGTGGCTTCGATTCCCCAAAGAAATTAATTTCAATACGGCCTGTTGACGTTTGGCCATGGCTGTGCTCATATCTGTCGTAACAGGTAAGCTATCACGGGTCCATGTGGAGGTAGACTGTGACGGCTCCTGCAGCGCTGATTCAGAGGAACTGGAGTATGAGGAGGAGTCAATGTGTACAGACTGGATTCCTGCAATCCCTGGAGTAGGCAGAACACGTACAGTGCCACTCTCAAGATCTGTACCCAGCTCCACAACATTTACCCAATGGGCAGTCAGGGAAAGGTATCATCCCTGTCCATGGTGACTGGTCCAGGCATCGGTGGTCGGGTAGACCTTGCTACTGACGGCGTTTAGTAGCGCATGTTTAATGTTTCCCTCCACATGCTTTTGCAGGGCAGGGATGGCTTGCCTGCTGAAATAAAAGCAGCTGGGCACGTTGTATTGTGGGACTGCCAATGCCATTAAGTTACGGAAGGTGTCAGTCTCCACCAGCCTGAATGAGAGCATTTCAAGGGACATTAGTTTTACAATGCGAGCATTCAGAGCGTGTGCTCAGGGGTGGTTTGGCCGCCTTTTCTCCCATGCTTGTGCTACCGATGGCTGTAGACTGGGCTGGGAGTGTGAGGATGACAGGGAACATGGTGCTGTGGGTGGAATTACACTGGATCTCTGTACAACAGTGCCAGAGGTTCTTCCATGGCGATCCTGTGAGGAAGCCGAACCAGCTGTGTGTGAGTTGGAGGAAAAGGCTACAACATTAGCTTAAGAGGTGGTAGGTGGTGCGGTGGGTTGGCCTAGGTCTTCAGTGTGTTTTTGTAACTCCACCACGTGCTTGGTCCGCACATGTTTCCTCATATTTGTGGTATTGAGGTTGCTGACACTGTTCCCTCGTTTTACTTTCTGATAACACAGCTTGCATTTGACAAAGCAAATGTCATCTGCAAGTGTGTCAAAAAAGGACCAGGCACTGCAAGTCTTGGGAGATCCCGTTTTGGGTTTTGGAAGAGGCATGCTCCTAATGGGTGCCAAAGTGAAGGCTACAGGCAACCCAGTCTGCCCCCTCTCTCTCCCTCCTTTTTGAGCCGTTCGGGGAATCTCTTCCTCAGAGCTGCTCCGACCACCTTCCTGTACCTCATAGCATGATGGGTCAAGGATCTCATCATCTACACTACCCTCTTCCAACAACTGCTTCTCCTGCATTGTCTCGGCAGCACAGTACGCATCAGAAAGTGGCACCTGAGTCTCATCATCAGATGCGTACTGAGGTGTGCTGACCGCAGGCACTAGCCCACCCACCTCTTCAGATTCAGAGAGAAAAAGCAGTTGCATATCACTGCATACTGCCTCTTCTTCCATTTCTCGAATGCTGCTTGGCTGGCCCCCTCTTTCCAAGCCAAGAGATTCAGGGCTCTCTGACTGCCTGGGCAATTTGGCAGGTGGTGAAGAGATAGATGGGTGCTCTTCAGTGCTCTGGACCTGAGAGGATGTGGCACTAATTGAAGTTGATGCATTAGCTGCCATCCATCCGACAACAGCTTCAGTTTGTTCATCCCGCAGAAGTGGGGTACAGCGAGCTCCTACAAAGCTGCGCATAAAGGACTTTTCCCTGGTAAAACTGGGGGATTCTGAGTCACTGGTGCCCTCAGCAGGCACAGAATCCCCACGTCCTCTCCCTGCAGAAACTCCACACCCACGACGACGTGCCTTACTCCCTGCCTTCTTCATCTTGGTAGACTGATAAAGATAGGCAGAAAAGTACTAAAGGCTTAGTGTGCTTATTCCTGAACAGCTGCTAACAGGTATAAGAAACACTACTTTTATAAAGTGTGGACTAGACTTTAATATGAGCTAATGTGGCCTACACAACTGTAAAGTGGATTGTTTGGTAAACTTTATTTAGGTTTTATTTTACAAAAAAAAAGGATGTGCCCAAAGATATAAAACCGATAGTATCACAAACTTTTTGTAGCTATCACAATGCAGGAAGGTAACCTACAATGCAATAGGATGAGGCTCCAAAAAATAGGCTAATACTAATCTGGCTGGGGCTGCAGGGCACAAGGCTGCAGAAAGGCTCCTCTATCTACTCCTATATAGTGCACGCAATCTAGCTGGATACGGCTCGAAACACACCACTAATAGGCGAAATCAGGAAAAATGGGCTGCACTAATGAAAAAAAGGACAATGCATGAGGCAGTGATGCACACTGAGCGGACTACAACCAGATGTGGCTGCAGAACACACTGCAGCGAGAGCTGCACTCACACACACAGACCTTGCAGACAGCCGTGAACGACGCTGCAAGGCTGCAGAAAAGCTCCTCTATCTACTCCTATATAGTGTTTGCACGCTATCTAGCTCTGTATGGATGGAAATAAGTAATAGGAGAAATCATGAAAAATGTGCAGCAGCACAAATGCAAAAAAGGACAATGTAACAGTATGAGGCAGTGACGCACGTTGAGGGATCTACAACCAGATGTGACTGCAGAACACACTGCAGCGTGAGCTGCACTCACACACACAGAGACCTTGCAGACAGCTGTGAGCAGTGCTGCAAGGCCAAAAAAAGGTTCTCACACAGCGGTTGCTACAGTAGCCTGGGTAAAGCACAATGAAGCAAATCGCTATCTCAAACTGTCCCTCAGTCAGAACAGCAGCGTCGCGTCCCTAACTGAATTCACAGCAGAGTGAACCCAAAATGGCGGCAGCTTTTATAGTGCATCATGACATCATTTCAGCAGCCAATCACAGCCTTGCCATTAGTTACATGCCTAACATGCATAACAGGATGTGCCCACACTTCTTAGGATTCCTCATTGGCTGAATTAAATCAAACTGGCTCATAGCATTATGGGAACTTCAGATTCCGGTATTTGATATTGCAAAAGTATCGGAACTCAGTATCGGAACTCCGAAACCGCAAATATCGTCCGATACCCAATATTTGCAGTATCAGAATGCTCCACACTAGTGATGAACCCAATCAGTATGATGAACGCCATCAATTTGATGCTATTGGTCTATCCTAAGGATAGACCATCATTATCAAAGTACTCATAAACACCTTTAAGTCCCATTAATCTTATCTGGGTCAGACTGGTTGCTCAGAGTGTGTAGTAGCTTGGTATATTTGCTGTCATAAGATTTTTTTTATGAGTTTGACAATATTTATCCATTTAGCCTACTCTGAAGTAATGGCATCATAAACAATCTGTGGACTTTGAATAAGTGAGATACAATATTACTATATATTCTTACTATTGCCATGAAAAATGTTGTCTGGCAAAGTCTACTAATATTTTGTGGTTTGAGTAGATGGATGTACCAAGGCAGCTTTTCATGGGTTATCTTGATGAGGCATTTTCTTTAAAGCACCACTTCAGAGTTTTTTTTTATTTTTCTGTGGAAGTGGTGTTTCAAATCTAAGTCCACTGCCTTCTGTCTTATGCTCACCATCAGATATCACTGACACTCCTATCAGGCTCAGGCAGTTTGTGACCAGCCGGATGCTCCAGTGTTTCATGGAAAGAGCCAGAGGTCACAGCTCAATACAAGGTTACGAGAGCCTCATTCTGGCTCTCATAGACTTGCATCAAAAGCTTGTGACTTCTGGCCAGTCAGAAGTTTCGGGACCGGATCGGCAGCAAAATGTGATGAAGACGCCAAAGGGGAGTTTAAGACCGGAGCAGGGATCTTAGGTTTAATACAACACTCCAGCACTGATAATAAAAAAAAAAACTAAAGTGGTGCTTTAAAGTTGAATGTCTCAATTGTAATTGAAAGGAATTTGTCAGCCTCAAAACTGTCACCAACCTGTTATTCATGACTTTTTCTTCTTTATGTCAAATGGAGCACATTTATTCAAGTTAAACTCATTTGTTCAGACTGGCCTACCGCCTCAATGTATTAACCTAACGATCCCTGTGTGGCCTATTGTTTTTATTTTTTTTTTTTAAAATAGGCAATCAGGTTCCTCGCATCATGTTCTCATTCACTTTATGCAGTTAATAGCCCTCTGTGTCTGTACTGCTACATACTTAGGCAGTTAACTGGTTCATGCAGCTTTACATGAACACCCGAGCCTTACACTATGGCCGGTCCGAATAACTAAAGCAATTGTTACCATCCACCTCTCGTGTCTCCCCCTTTTCCTCATAGTTTGTAAGCTAGCGAGCAGGGCCCTCATTCCTCCTGGTATCTGTTTTTGAACTGTATTTCTGTTATGCTGTAATGTCTATTGTCTGTACAAGTCCCCTCTATAATTTGTAAAGCGCTGCGGAATATGTTGGCGCTATATAAATAAAAATTATTATTATTGTTATTATTATAAGTTATGGTGAAGAGTAAAGAGAGTATAGATGACCTATCAAATTATCAAGAAGGCCATCCCATCCTTCTGTGGTGATTGCACAGCAAATATATAGTATTAGTATAATATTATATCATAATTCCTTTATAAGTTTGATTATAAACATGGATCCATTGTAATGTAACAAGTGTAGGCCATGAAGCAGCACGTAATAAAAAAAATCCTAATTTTGTAGTTGATGTTTAATAGCATCCTATAAATCTGGTACAAAGTGGCACTACCAAAGATGTGTAAAACTGTTTACCTTACAAAGAGTATCTTGGGCAATATTGAGTTAAACAATGGCTTCCGACATATAATAGCTATAAATAAGAGTACATATACGCAATGCATTGTCTGTCACAAACTACATTATTCTTTACAGTGTAGTAATTGGCAGCATGCAGCCCTAAAGAAGCTTTAATCAATTCGTGTGACCTTTTTGATCAGTTTGGGTTTTTTCAAGTCTGGCTTGTGTCCCCCGAGTTCAGGGCCGGACTGGCCATCTGACAATTATGGCAAATACCAGAAGGGCCTTTCTGGTCATGGGCTGCCTTTTCTGCTATGTTGTTAACAGAATCCATGTTCTTAAGAAACCCATACTGTTAAGAGTTGAGATGGAGCACAAAGTTGCTGACTCCGCCACTTACCCCAGCATGCCACAGGTATAATTAGAAATATTGGTCTTGTAGAGAAACTTCCTTTCCTCCATCCAGGGTAATATTAGTAATAAATCCCTTCTGGTTCATGAGCATGTGGACAACATGGGCCTTTGTGATTTCAAATGCCAGGACTGAATTTCAGCCCCAGTCCATACCTGGCCAAGTTGATACTTGCTCTTGTGACGCCCAAGAGACCGGGATACCCAGCACCGGACCAATGGGGTCTGTCTCTTGAGGGGGGTGTCACGGGTGGCTTGACCCGGTGCTGTGGCCTCAGGCAATGCACAGTGTAAAGGGTATCGTGAGGGAACAGGCACTTACTTGATCAGCAGCAGGTTCTCCCAGCGGTGATGATCCCAATCCTGGATAGATGGCTATTGTCCAAATGAAAGACTGAGGCACTGAAACGTTTAACCAGTTTACTTTAACAAAAAAGGATTTACAACCAGTCCTGTCACCGGAGTCTGTATGGGAACTCTGAGTTACTTTGACCCTGCCGGGGTCTTCGCCTCTTATTGTACGCAATATCTGTGTGGCCCTGCTGCTGTATGTGAACTGGCTGCCGGCCCAATCTGTCCCCTCCGGGTCCTGGTTCGACGGGCAACCCGAGTCCTTTTATCGGTTTACCCCCTCCAGGAGTACCGCTGAACTCTGTGTCTGTTGCTGCGTCCGACCCTAGTGAAGCTGATATCACCTCACGTTTTTCCGGTTGCTGTATTATATGTAATGAATACAGCCACGGATCCAGTATCCGTCTTTGCGCCTGTTCTGGGTAGTGATTAATGCTACCCGTTTCTCACAATGTCCTTTTTCTGTATCCCTCTTCTCCTCAGGCCGGTGATTTAGGCCTGGTAACAGTCACAGGGCTGTTAGAGATTCAACTGTATGACCTCTCACTATCAGCTCCTTGGCCCAACTGCCATTTCTTCTCTCAGACCAGAATGGATCAAGGGGAGTCTCTGGAGCTCCCCCTTCTGGCCGGAGGTGGTAGTGCAGTCTTGCTATTTTAGTATTTGCATTTACTGTCAGTAACTATTTTTGTGGCAAATACCCCTAGGGGTGCCACACTCTCAAACTGGACAACTTCTAAATACAACCGGTTGTAAGGGAATGTGCTTACCTTTTGTCCCTGTGAAGACCCAAGTGAGGCTTGGCTGAGATGAAGTAAGGCTGGTTTCACATTTGCGTTTGAATCCGCAGCGTTTAAAACGCATCCGCAAGTGGTGAAAAAAACGCTTGTAAACGCGTACAAACACTGCGTTTTTTAGACGCATGCGTTGTCGCATGCGGTTAAAAAATGCCGCGTTTGTACGCGTTTACATGCATTTTTTCCTTCGTTTGCGCTTTTGGTACGCAAGATGAGAAATTTCACAAGCTGGTTTTTGTTCATTCTGCTTCACAAAATTTGGAATAAAAAGCAATCAAAAATGTCACGTGCCCGAAAATGTTACCAATAAAAATGTCAACACGTCCCGCAAAAAACAAGACCTCACATGACGCTGTGGACCAAAATATGGAAAAATTGTAGCTCTCAAAATGTGGTAATGCAAAAAATATATGTTTTGGAATAAAAAGTGTCTTTCAGTGTGTGACAGCTGCCAATCATAAAACTCCACTAGGAAACCCCTTATAAATAGAAATCAAACCCCCTTCATCAACTCCTTAGTTAGGGAAAAATTAAAAATTTTTAAAAATGTATTTATTTCAATTTTCCCATTAGGGTTAGGGTTATGGCTAGGGTTAGGGCTAGGGTTAGGGCTAGGGTTAGGGTTAGGGCTAGGGTTATGGTTAGGTTTAGAGTTAGGGTTTGGATCCCTTTATCACCTTGATGGTGGCTTAGGGTTAGGGCTAGGTCTAGGGTTAGGGTTTGGATCCCTTTATCACCTTGATGGTGGCTTAGGGTTAGGGTTTGGATCCCTTTATCACCTTGATGGTAGCTTAGGGTTAGGGTTTGGATCCCTTTATCACCTTGATGGTGGTCCATTTTCTGGCAGCAGCGGTCAGTCTCTGGTACCTTCCACTAAGCCCCTAGTCCATGAACATATGCGACCAGAGCAAACAAGGCTGCAGCATGATCAGGGTCCCCCCGTGGGCGGGATGGTATATGCTAGTAAGGTGGGCTGCAAACATCTGTCGAGTACCCGGTTCTTTACTTGCGGCACATGCGCTGTACTCATGGTCACAAAATGCACGGCACCTAATCCTGCCAGTTACTGGGCGCACTGCATGTTTCTCCCTGCAATTCCCGCTGGTCACGGCGGGAGTAAATGGACACGGGCCGGCGCAGCCCTGTTGCTCAAGGGACAGAGTACTTCTCTCTCCATGCTGCGTGCTGCCTGTTCCCGCCAAGACTCACTACCTCTGTGTCTGAGTGCAAAGGTCTGTCCATTCTCTTACTCCTCCGGACAACAGAGAAGACAGGCCCGACAGTTCCTGACCCCGCACAGGACAGGTACTCATGGCCTGGTTCTCCTCCTTACACATTTAGGACAAGTGCTGCACCTTCAATAGTGATTTATATGAAGATCCACATTCTGAATTTTGAGTTTACCTCGAACAAATATAAGTTTCAGAATCTTACGTCCTGACCTTCCTTTACCAACTATATTCAATAAAATTGTAATGAAGTTTGGTCTGCTTGTAAATGTAAGGTGGTGTGCAGTGTTTTTGCAGCATATAATGCAGAATTTTTGCAGTATTTTATGCAAATTAAAAGCTGATTTTTACTGACCAGCAACTGCTATGAGATTTCAGACATCTAATTTTCATGCTTAGTTTTTTTTCTTGCCCAAATTTGAGAGCTACAGCATTTTGGAAATCTGCAGCATTTTTGTAGTGTTTTTGCAGCATTTTTTTCCCATGAAAAGCAATGAGAAAGTGAAAAGATGCTGAATAAAACTAATTACATTATTATTATTATTATTATTATTATTATTATAAACACATTGTGGACAAAGCACACATGTAAACAAGAAGCACATACAAGAAAAAGCAACAAAACTTCTTAAAAAACGCCACAAAATGCCACACGAAAATGCTGAACTCAGTGCTTTTACTGCAAAAGAGAACAGATTTTGGCTGAAGAAAAAAAAAACTAAGCAAAAACATGGTGTGTGAACATAGCCTAAAGAAGCAGAGGAGAACAGGGGTCACTCTGAGAGCATAACTTTTGACCAAAAATCCTGCCAAAATAATTAGAAGTCTCGTTGCACAACATGAGCTCAACTTTATTGGTGCAATTTGAACTTACATTTTGGTAGATTTTGTTTAGTTAATCTTTCAATACTCTTTATCTGTTTTATATCAGAGTTTTGGATTAAAAAGTAACTTTTAATGTAGATATTCTAATATATATCTGAAAAATAATCCTAACCACACGAAAGTGCAAGGTGCATAAGACATACAACACTAAAAAATGTGAAGTTCAGATAACTGATGGGGTGCTTATTGTGTAAACCCCTTATATGCGAAAAGACTGATCCTAAATACACTCTTGTATAACACGCAATATGTTCCAAAAGCCTTCTTTTATATGATCAGGTTTTTATGGGCAATCACAAACAACCTAATGTCGCCCTTTTTGTAGCTCCTCCACATGATGCAACTAGTCACAATATCCATTTACTGTCTACACAGAATAGACCCTTAATCAATAACATCAGGTCCATCTATTTGCTACACGTAAGTATGACGCATCTTCTCCGTCACCTGATGACAGGCTGGAGAATGCGCGCTTGCTCTCTATGGTAAGCTCGGGGACGCATGCGCTGTACTTCATGTCAGCACTTGCGTTCCATTGAGCGGAAATCCGGTCTGTATGTGCGGTCCGGAGTCCGGACCTCACGTAACAACAGAACCGGAAGCAGATTAGCACTTGAACGCAGGGCACATTTATAAGGCGGATAACGCTTAGTGGCACACGTGCAAGGACAGCGTCTTCTTTTATGGCATGATTACATTGGCCCTGAATCTATCCCCTGATGAGGACAATGAAACGCGTCGGGCACAAGGAAAGAAAGTATCCTCCACTATGTCTGGAGCAGAGGGCATTTTTTAGAATGACATCCATGCGGGTGAGATCTTTCCAATTTTGCCATCTATGCTGACTATTGATGTCATTATTGTCAGGGGTCGAGTTCCTGCCTCTGCACAGGGGGAATCTCGAGCCATCTCCGCTGCAGTCTCCCATTCTTCTCCTGCCGCAGTGGAGCCTGCTCAGCGGAGGCATCGTCCCAGCGTCATGCTCAGTCTGACACTGTGCGTAGGGTTACTGCTGTCCTTCCAGCTTCTGCCATTGTAGCCAGTACTGGTCAGCAGCGAGCAGACGTCTTTGGGACTAAGTCCTACTTTTCCCCTTCTGAGCATGCCCAGGGTAAGATCTCTCATTGGAGATCAAGGGTCACATGCTCAGGTACTGCAGCAAATCCTATTGGTCCTCTAGGAAGGTCCTGAAGGTGTTCAACGTCTGTGGCAGCCTCTTATTGGTCCTTCTAGGAAGGTCCTGTATGTGCTGCAGCATTAAGAGGTGCGCATGACCGCACGGCCATGCGCTAGTATCAATTTATGTATGAGCTCAGCGCCAGTGTGGTCATGTTTGTATGCAGTCAGGGACCTGGCTGAAATAAGCCCCTAGAATGCTGGCAGCTCCGTCGAGGAGTTTCGTGTGTATGTATTCAGGGACCTGGCTGAAATAAGCCCCTAGAATGCTGGCACCTCCGGTGAGGAGTTTCATGTTTGCATTTGACTGCATGACCACCATCTGCTCTACTAAGTAGCTATGTCCCTCTGTGAGCCAAACAGGGCCCAGAGTTATCTTTGCTAACAGACTCTGTGAATTAACAGAGTCTGTTTATACTACTATATTGTACCGCCATATCTAGCTGCAGGGGCTTTCCTGCACGGTTGATCCCAGGTTGCGAACGCACTAACTTCTAATAAATATATATTTGGTGCGTTCCGTCAACCCTAACAATTATAATTCCCTCCAGGTTTGCAAGGAAAACGAGGGTAGCAATAAAGATGCACTAGTGGGTTTTGCATGAAATGCACCAATCGGGGATTAAATATTGCTTACATTGGTGTTAGGGCTAGCGGAACGCACCAAATATAAGACAGATAGAGTATGGTGCGTTCGCAGCCCGGGGTCCACCGTGCAGAGATGGAACCTGCTGCCAAGTAATGACGGACTATATGGCGGTACTCATAAGTATACACACGTGGGTTAAACTTCACCCAGCGTGAAGGAAGCGATCCTGTTGCGTCACAGGACCGCGGTACCGCACATAGAGCGCGAGCAAGTAGTCAGCGAACTCAACCCCAACTAGGATTGAAGTCCGATTAGACACTTGCTGGCACAACACCGCAACTGGGTGTGTAAGGAAACTAAATAATAATATTAAGGCACAAGAGTGCATGCGGTGCCGCACTGACGAACGCCACTAACCACCCAGGCTTGGGTAAGGAAAGCACAGAGGAAGTGCACGGCGCCGTACTGGCGGTCACAGCAACTGGACGCTGTAATGTGTGATTCGTGCTGTAGGATAAGTCGGGCGCTAGATAGCAAACATACACCTTCCGTGAACAGACATTCAATAGGGAGGGTTATTTAAAGAGCGACTTTCACTCACAACATACACACATTAACAATTGTACACTAGCGCATGGCCGTGCGGTCATGCGCAGTTTATATAGTTGCAGCACAGGAAGTGGCCACAGAAACTTTGCCCTTCCAAGACCTGCCAAGAGGACCAATGGAATGTGCTGCAGAGCCTGAGCACATGACCCTCGATCTCCAACGGGAGATCTTGCCCTGGGCATGCTCAGTGTGTGCAGACAAGGACTTAGTCCCAGAGAAGTCCGCTCGCTGCTGACCAGCACTGGCTTTAATGGCAGAAGCTGAAGAAGCAGCAGTAACTCTCTGTACAGAGTGAGACTGAGCAAGACGCTGGGACCGACGCCCCTGCTGAGCAGACTCCACTGCGGCTGGATAAGAATGGGAGACCGCAGCAGAGATGGCTCGAGATTCCCCCTGTGCAGAAGCGGGAACTCGAGACCTAACAATTGGTGACCCTTTTTTGTGTGCTATATATTTTGTCCTGATGGACATCTAGCTACAGGAGAGGGTCTTACTTGTAGCAAATAGATGGACCTGATGTTATTGATTAAGGGTCTATTCTGTGTAGACAGTCAATGGATATTGTGACTAGATGCTTTATGTGGAGGAGCTACAAAATGGGCGACATTAGGTTGTTTGTGATTGCCCATAAAAAACCTGATCATATAAAAGAAGGCTTTTGGAACATATTGTATGTTATACAAGAGTGTATTTAGGATTAGTTTTTTCGCATATAAGGGGTTTACACAATAAGCACCCCAACAGTTATCTGAAGTCCACATTTTTTAGTGTTGTATGTCTTATGCACCTTACACTTTTGTGTGGTTAAGATTATTTTTCGGATATATTTTAGAATATCTGTAATAAAAGTCACTTTTTAATCCAAAACGCTGATATAAACTACTTGGTTGGATTATACCACTGGCTAAACTTCTTCATGTGTTTTGAAAAATAAATGAAACTCTCAGCTTAGTATTTAAAACATGACAATGAAAAAATTCTACTCTTTCAGATTCTTCAAGTATAAAACAAGAGGGGATTATAAGGAGAGAAATGGGAAGCGCAGACTTCTGAGTGTAGCAGTTAGTTTCCCAAGGTGTGTACTCAGTGTGAATCCACTCACCTTTTTGGTGTCTTGATATACTGTGTATAGATCCAATCCTTGGATCACTCCATTCCTCTTTCCACTCAGTTTGCTGCAAAAGATCTGGGAACTGATGAGCGCACTGAACAGTGCTTTCATAGGCGATAACACTTTGTGGATGTTTTTCCCAGCAATATGCGCTCCTGAAAGGATGATGATGGAACTCGATATTCTGATTCAAGGATGATTTTTATTTCAAACTAAAATACAACCGGTTTCGACTTCTTAGAGTCTTCCTCAGGTATAATGTCATGCATATAAACAGATCTATCTGAACACATTTTATAGCAGATATCCCTGCATGTCAATTTGGCTGGGGGCTGACAGATCTATTCGTCAGACACACCCAGGTACTCAGATATGCAGTAATTTGCACTCTGAGGAATCTAACAAAATTCATAAAACAAATACATTTTATACTTTTCTTTTTTTCCCCACACAAGGAAGAAAAAAAGTGTTAAAAAAATTCCACACAAAATTTTTTTTTTTTTTTTTTACATAAATTCTTCACATAAAAAAGATTCTTCAAGTAAAATGTGTAGCCCCCAGCATTGGAAAATGAAATTAATTATGATAAAAACAAATATACACAATAAGTGCATACACACCCGCGCAATGTCCTACGTTGCTTTTAAGTAATCACACTACCGATATGACATTTACCTGCTCGATGAAGTATGTTGGATGATTTTGATAGTGACACAAATCAAATCAGGGATAATATAAATGTATTTACTAAAAGAAAAAAGTGAGGATATATATTAGATATAGATACTAAAATAATCTGTATAGGAACGTTACTATATTTACACACATTGATAGCGTTGTTCTGCAATCAAGAGCTGGATTGCTCGAATTCAGGGCACTTGTTTTTGCAAAAAATGTAATCTGAAAGAAAAGAAAACTTCTATATACTCCTTAATAACAATTGCATACTATTACCGTTGTATGGTTTAAGGGTTAACCCTGCTGTTCTGTTCGGTCTGGGGAGACCTATTTTGAACTTTGGTATTTTTTGGGGTGTTCAAGATGCGGTTCTGAAACTTGTGGTTGATTGACTTAAATGAGGATGGGTCGGTCGGCCACGGGTTTCAGAGCCGCATCTTGAATATTTTAAAGAATATTGAAGTTCAAAGTCGGTCATTTTTGACCAACAGAACAGCAGGGTTAATAGATAACCTGAGGAAGGAATCCGTAGTAATTCTGAAACGCGTAGGTTATTGGCTCCCACCACGCTCCGTACCTCGAGAGAGAAGCATCACGTGACTGGTGATCACGTGACTCAGTTACCCGGAACAAACGCTATCAATGTGTGTAAATATAGTAACGTTCCTATACAGATTATTTTAGTATCTATATCTAATATATATCCTCACTTTTTTCTTTTAGTAAATACATTTATATTATCCCTGATTTGATTTGTGTCACTATCAAAATCATCCAACATACTTCATCGAGCAGGTAAATGTCATATCGGTAGTGTGATTACTTAAAAGCAACGTAGGACATTGCGCGGGTGTGTATGCACTTATTGTGTATATTTGTTTTTATCTTTTTAGCCTTTCACCCTATAAGTGATACAAGGGTCCACCTGCTGGAGTCCGCCCCTGTCAAACTTAACAGCACCGCTATCCTTCAATATTTTTGTATGAAATTAATTATGCATTAAGAATTTAGCATTATTTAAAAATTTTAAGTAACATATTGAAATATCAAATGCAAGAAACACAGGAATGAGCTGCTTGATGTTGTTTGTAGTTATATTGCGACAAAAGAAAATATTTCTATTAAATAAAACTCCAGCAGGCACATCATTCATTCCCATCACCACCAACATCATAATCTAGCTAACAAATTTTGCAGTGTCGTACAGATATTGCCTTGACTAGCATCAATCCTTGTCCCCAGTAGCAATCTAATTTCTCTATCTGAGATACATATTATGGCTACTTTCATTGAAAGACAAATACCTATTAGTATGTATTTGGAATGTGAAAGGAAAACAGATAATCTAGAGGATTCAAGTTTATTGAAAAAAATCTGCGGTGGCAAAATAATGTAATCGTTAAGACCATAGCCATATGCTAAGGCTATGCTTAAATAGGATGGATGTGATGCTGACTCTTTGCTGAGATTTCTAGGTAGAAACTCCATAGTGTATCAAAGCCAATGAGATTTTATTGTGTCTCAGCCACAGTGCATAAAACAATCTGGGTGGAAATCATTGGAAAATTTAGCTGCAATGCAGATGTTACATCTGTAGCATGACCATTTTGGCTATGAATTTTCACAGCGGATTTTATTCTATGCAATATAATCTGTAGCAAATCTTCAGGAAAATTCCATCCCATGCAGAATGCAATGCAAATTTTTTGTGGATTTTGCTGCTGATTCATAAAAAAAATATGAGGTAGATTAGTTCCATAAAACCTATGTGCCATCTAGATGCATCGTTAACCCCTTAATGACCTATGATGTGCTATGTCCATCATGTAATCAGCTCTCATGTGCCCCAAACAGCTAGGGGTGGAATCGTGATCCCAAACATTATGTAAAATGTTCCCAATAAAAGCTTCAAATAAATCCACACAAAAACAAGTCCCCACTCAGGTCCATCAACTGTCAACAGGAATATATAGGGTTTCCACATTACTGGTAGCACAAAGGCTCTTGAAAAGCGTTATGGCTCCTAGCCCCAAAAAGAAATCCAGAAAATTCTTCTCTCAAATCCAAATGCCACTCTCCCTTTTGAGCCCCAGTGTGTCTGAACCACATTTATCGTACACATGTTTGGAATTTCTGTAGCGATGAGAGCCCACCTAATTTGCAGGTGTTGTGTCTCCAGAAGCACGAGCTGTGCACTAACATGTACTGGACACTAAAATGTACTGGTGACTACAACATACTGGTCACTATAATGGCAGTTTTCTTTTCAATGATCTTTTATTGAGTTTTAATATATATAACAAACACATATTAACAGTATTACAGTGGAAAAGAGCAAAACTTATCCATAAACGTCTCATAGTACACGACAAATTGGATGGAGATCTCTTTAACCAACTTCAGGATATATATTCTGAAAAGATTTAAGTTGGTCTACAACAAACATATAAGTAACGATGTAGATAACAATAAACGATCCATCCTTGTGCACTAGAAATACATTAACTTCCACTATTCTAAAGTTTAAGAAAGGAATGAAGAGTTTGCGAAAAGGGTAGAGATGTGTAGAGATATTAGAAAGGAAGGAGGGGGAGGAGCAAGGGTCAAGTGTAAGGGTGGGAGGGGGAGGTAGGGGGCATCATGGATTATGACTTCCAGATCGTATTATCAATCGTCCCTGTTGAGGTGAGCATTCGATCTGAACGAGGTCCAAGGGCACCAAGTCTCTTTAAATCTGAGCTGTGTGTGGTTCACCAGAGCCACTAATTCAGCTATGTGGTATAGTTGATCTATTTTCTTTAGCATTTGCTGATATGTTGGTGTATTTGTGGATTTCCAGTATGTGGATATTAGCAATTTGGCTACAGCTATTATGTTTTGGGCCAGTATGGTGGTCCGTGTGCATCTGGGCCACACTGCAAAGTTCAGAAGTGCTATTTCTGGAGTCAGCTTCACCTTTTTCCCTGTAATGTCATGTAGTCTGGAGAACACCCATGGAGTCAAAAGCATCACTACACTTGTAGATAAATTCCCAAAGGGATATAATTTCCAAAATGAGGTCACTTGCTGGTGGAGTCTGCTGTTCTAGTCTGCTGCTCTGTATAGAGTTCACAAACTATTCTAAGAAAATCTGCACTCCTGGAGGCAAATAGTGCTTCGTTCCTCCTGAGTCTCGCCATATAGCTAAGCAGTACTACACAGCAACATATGGGGAATTTCTGCATTCAGGAGAAATAGTGGGACAAATTTTGGTGCCATTGTCACACTTTTCCCAGTGTGAAAATCTCAAATTTGGAGCTAAAACAAATTTTCGGTGGTAAAAATGCAATTATTTTTTCTGCACTGCCCAATGATATTAAATTCTGACACACCTGTGGTGTCAATATAATCACAGTACCCCTAGAGGAGTTCATTAAGAGGTGTGTTTTGTAAGATGGGGTCACTTATGGTGGGTTCTTGTTATGTCTGCTAATGAAAGGTGTAATGAAGGCAATCCAGAAACACAGTGTGCCTAGCGATCAGAGCGCACACAGTGATCTGACAAATACCCAAAAACAAAAGAACGAGCTCTGAGACGTGGAAACTCTGTAGACTGCACACCTGATCCTATCCTAAACACAACTAAAAGTGGCTGTGGATTGCGCCTAACCACTACCTATGCAATTCGGCACAGCCTAAGAAACTAGCTAGCCTGAAGATAGAAAAATAGGCCTGACTTGCCCCCAGAGAAATACCCCAAAGGAAAATGCAGCCCCCCACATATAATGACTGTGAGTAAGATGAAAAGACAAAACGTAGGGATGAAATAGATTCAGCAAAGTGGGGCCCGATATTCTTAGACAGAGCGAGGACAGTAAAGCGAACTTTGCAGTCTACAAAAAACCCTAAAGCAAAACCCACGCAAAGGGGGCCAAAAAGACCCACCGTGCCGGACTAACGGCACGGCGGTACACCCTTTGCGTCTCAGAGCTTCCAGCAAAACAAAAGACAAGCTGGACAGAAAAAAGGCAACAAAATAGCAAAAAAGCACTTAGCTATACAGAGCAGCAGGTCACAGGAACAATCAGGAGAAGCTCAGATCCAACACTGGAACATTGACTAGGAGCAAGGATAGCAGCATCAGGCGGAGTTAAGTAATGAAACAGTTAACGAGCTCACCAGAACACCTGAGGAAGGAAGCTCAGAAGCTGCAGTACCACTTGTGACCACAGGAGTGAATTCAGCCACAGAATTCACAACAGTACCCCCCCTTGAGTAGGGGTCACCGAACCCTCACCAGAGCCCCCAGGCCGACCAGGATGAGCCGCATGAAAGGCACGAACAAGATCGGGAGCATGAACATCAGAGGCAAAAACCCAGGAATTATCTTCCTGAGCATAACCCTTCCATTTAACCAGATACTGGAGTTTCCGTCTAGAAACACGAGAATCCAAAATCTTCTCCACAATATACTCCAATTCCCCCTCCACCAAAACCGGGGCAGGAGGCTCAACAGATGGAACCATAGGTGCCACGTATCTCCGCAACAATGACCTATGGAATACATTATGTATGGAAAAGGAGTCTGGGAGGGTCAGACGAAAAGACACAGGATTGAGAACCTCAGAAATCCTATACGGACCAATAAAACGAGGTTTAAATTTAGGAGAGGAAACCTTCATAGGAATATGACGAGAAGATAACCAAACCAGATCCCCAACACGAAGTCGGGGACCCACACGGCGTCTGCGATTAGCGAAAAGTTGAGCCTTCTCCTGGGACAAGGTCAAATTGTCCACTACCTGAGTCCAGATCTGCTGCAACCTGTCCACCACAGAATCCACACCAGGACAGTCCGAAGACTCAACCTGTCCTGAAGAGAAACGAGGATGGAACCCAGAATTGCAAAAAAATGGAGAGACCAAGGTAGCCGAGCTGGCCCGATTATTAAGGGCGAACTCAGCCAACGGCAAAAAGGACACCCAATCATCCTGGTCTGCAGAAACAAAACATCTCAGATATGTTTCCAAGGTCTGATTGGTTCGTTCGGTCTGGCCATTAGTCTGAGGATGGAAAGCCGAGGAAAAGGATAGGTCAATGCCCATCCTACCACAAAAGGCTCGCCAGAACCTTGAAACAAACTGGGAACCTCTGTCAGAAACAATATTCTCAGGAATGCCATGCAACCGAACCACATGCTGAAAGAACAAAGGTACCAAATCAGAGGAGGAAGGCAATTTAGCCAAGGGCACCAGATGGACCATTTTAGAAAAGCGATCACAGACCACCCAAATGACTGACATCTTTTGAGAAACGGGAAGGTCAGAAATGAAATCCATCGAAATATGTGTCCAAGGCCTCTTTGGGACCGGCAAGGGCAAAAGCAACCCACTGGCACGAGAACAGCAGGGCTTAGCCATAGCACAAATCCCACAGGACTGCACAAAAGTACGTACATCCCGTGACAGAGATGGCCACCAGAAGGATCTAGCCACTAACTCTCTGGTACCAAAGATTCCAGGATGACCAGCCAACACCGAACAATGAAGTTCAGAGATAAGTTTATTAGTCCACCTATCAGGGACGAACAGTTTCTCCGCTGGACAACGATCAGGTTTATTCGCCTGAAATTTTTGCAGCACCCGCCGCAAATCAGGGGAGATGGCAGACACAATGACTCCTTCCTTGAGGATACCCGCTGGCTCAGATAAACCCGGAGAGTCGGGCACAAAACTCCTAGACAGAGCATCCGCCTTCACATTTTTAGAGCCCGGAAGGTACGAAATCACAAAGTCGAAGTGGGCAAAAAATAACGACCAACGGGCCTGTCTAGGATTCAAGCGCTTGGCAGACTCGAGATAAGTCAAGTTCTTATGATCAGTCAATACCACCATGCGATGCTTAGCTCCTTCAAGCCAATGACGCCACTCCTCGAATGCCCACTTCATGGCCAGCAACTCTCGGTTGCCCACATCATAATTACGCTCAGCGGGCGAAAACTTCCTGGAAAAGAAAGCACATGGTTTCATCACTGAGCAATCAGAACCTCTCTGTGACAAAACCGCCCCTGCTCCAATCTCAGAAGCATCAACCTCGACCTGGAACGGAAGAGAAACATCTGGCTGACACAACACAGGGGCAGAACAAAAACGACGCTTCAACTCCTGAAAAGCTTCCACGGCAGCAGAAGACCAATTAACCAAATCAGCACCCTTCTTGGTCAAATCGGTCAATGGTTTGGCAATGCTAGAAAAATTACAGATGAAGCGACGATAAAAGTTAGCAAAGCCCAGGAACTTTTGCAGACTTTTCAGAGATGTCGGCTGAATCCAATCCTGGATGGCTTGGACCTTAACTGGATCCATCTCGATAGTAGAAGGGGAAAAGATGAATCCCAAAAATGAAACTTTCTGCACACCGAAGAGACACTTTGATCCCTTCACAAACAAAGAGTTAGCACGCAGGACCTGAAAAACCATTCTGACCTGCTTCACATGAGACTCCCAATCATCTGAGAAGATCAAAATGTCATCCAAGTAAACAATCAGGAATTTATCCAGATACTCACGGAAGATGTCATGCATAAAAGACTGAAACACAGATGGAGCATTGGCAAGTCCGAACGGCATCACTAGATACTCAAAATGACCCTCGGGCGTATTGAATGCAGTTTTCCATTCATCTCCTTGCCTGATTCTCACCAGATTATACGCACCACGAAGATCTATCTTAGTGAACCAACTAGCCCCCTTAATCCGAGCAAACAAGTCAGATAACAATGGCAAGGGATACTGAAATTTAACAGTGATCTTATTAAGAAGGCGGTAATCAATACACGGTCTCAGCGAACCATCCTTCTTAGCTACAAAGAAGAACCCTGCTCCCAGTGGTGATGACGATGGGCGAATATGTCCCTTCTCCAGGGATTCCTTCACATAACTGCGCATAGCGGTGTGTTCAGGCACAGATAAATTAAATAATCGACCTTTAGGGAATTTACTACCAGGAATCAAATTGATAGCACAATCACAATCCCTATGCGGAGGTAGGGCATCGGACTTGGGCTCTTCAAATACATCCTGATAATCAGACAAGAACTCTGGGACCTCAGAAGGGGTGGATGACGAAATAGACAAAAATGGAACATCACCATGTACCCCCTGACAACCCCAGCTGGACACCGACATGGAATTCCAATCCAATACTGGATTATGGGTTTGTAGCCATGGCAACCCCAACACGACCACATCATGCAGATTATGCAACACCAGAAAGCGAATAACTTCCTGATGTGCAGGAGCCATGCACATGGTCAGCTGGGCCCAGTATTGAGGTTTATTCTTGGCCAAAGGTGTAGCATCAATTCCTCTCAATGGAATAGGACACCGCAAAGGCTCCAAGAAAAACCCACAACGTTTAGCATAATCCAAATCCATCAGATTCAGGGCAGCGCCCGAATCCACAAACGCCATGACAGAAAACGACGACAAAGAGCAGATCAAGGTAATGGACAGAAGGAATTTGGACTGTACAGTACCAATGACGGCAGACCTAGCGGACCGCTTAGTGCGCTTAGGACAATCAGAAATAGCATGAGTGGAATCACCACAGTAGAAACACAGACCATTCAGACGTCTGTATTCCTGCCGTTCAACTCTAGTCATAGTCCTATCGCACTGCATAGGCTCAGGTTTAACCTCAGGCAGTACCGCCAAATGGTGCACAGATTTACGCTCGCGCAAGCGTCTACCGATCTGAATGGCTAAAGACAAAGACTCATTCAAACCAGCAGGCATAGGAAATCCCACCATGACATCCTTAAGAGCCTCAGAGAGACCCTTTCTGAACAAAGCTGCCAGCGCAGATTCATTCCACTGAGTAAGTACTGACCATTTCCTAAATTTCTGACAATATACTTCTATATCATCCTGACCCTGGCACAAAGCCAGCAAATTTTTCTCAGCCTGATCCACTGAATTAGGCTCATCGTACAGTAATCCGAGTGCCAGGAAAAACGCATCGACACTACTCAATGCAGGGTCTCCTGGCGCAAGAGAAAATGCCCAGTCTTGAGGGTCGCCGCGCAAAAAAGAAATAATAATCAAAACCTGTTGAATAGGATTACCAGAAGAATGAGGTTTCAAGGCCAGAAATAGCTTACAATTATTTTTGAAACTTGGAAACTTAGTTCTATCTCCAAAAAACAAATCAGGAATAGGAATTCTTGGTTCTAACATAGATTTCTGATCAATAGTATCTTGAATTTTTTGTACATTTATAACGAGATTATCCATTGAAGAGCACAGACCCTGAATATCCATGTCCACACCTGTGTCCAGAATCACCCAAATGTCTAGGGGAAAAAAAAAAAGTGAACACAGAGCAGAGAAAAAAAAAAAATGATGTCAGAACTTTTTCTTTCCCTCTATTGAGAATCATTAGTGGGCTCACTGTTGTGAATTCTGTGGCTGAATTCACTCCTGTGGTCACAAGTGGTAATGCAGCTTCTGAGCTTCCTTCCTCAGGTGTTCTGGTGAGCTCGTTAACTGTTTCATTACTTAACTCCGCCTGATGCTGCTATCCTGGCTCCTAGTACTGTTATGTCTGCTAATGAAAGGTGTAATGAAGGCAATCCAGAAACACAGTGTGCCTAGCGATCAGAGCGCACACAGTGATCTGACAAATACCCAAAAACAAAAGAACGAGCTCTGAGACGTGGAAACTCTGTAGACTGCACACCTGATCCTATCCTAAACACAACTAAAAGTGGCTGTGGATTGCGCCTAACCACTACCTATGCAACTCGGCACAGCCTAAGAAACTAGCTAGCCTGAAGATAGAAAAATAGGCCTGACTTGCCCCCAGAGAAATACCCCAAAGGAAAAGGCAGCCCCCTGTTGTGAATTCTGTGGCTGAGTTCACTTCTGTGGTCACAAGTGGTATTGCAGTCTCTGGGCTTCCTCCCTCAGGTGTTTTGGTGAGCTCG
Source organism: Ranitomeya imitator (assembly GCF_032444005.1). NCBI lineage: Eukaryota > Metazoa > Chordata > Amphibia > Anura > Dendrobatidae > Ranitomeya > Ranitomeya imitator. Next base: position 517,092,425 of record NC_091287.1, read on the forward strand.
TTGGCTGCCTTGCTATTTAGCTCCACCTGAGTCTGTCTTCCTGGCTCCTTGTCAATGTTCCAGTGTTGGATCTGAGCTACTGCATCTTTCCTTGGGCCTGCTGCTCTGCTAGATAAGTGCTTCTAGTTTGTTTTCTGTTTTTTTCTGTCCAGCTTGCTATTGTCTTTTGCTGGAAGCTCTGAGAAGCAGAGGGGTGCACCGCCATGCTGTTAGTTCGGCACGGTGGGTCTTTTTGCCCCTTTGCGTGGTTTTCGTTTTAGGGTTTTTTGTAGACTGCATAGTTCTCTTTGCTATCCTCGCTCTGTCTAGAATATCGGGCCTCACTTTGCTGAATCTATTTCATTCCTACGTTTGTCTTTTCATCTTGCTAACAGTCATTATATGTGGGGGGCTGCCTATTCCTTTGGGGTATTTCTCTGAGGTAAGTCAGGCTTGTATTTCTATCTTCAGGCTAGTCAGCTCCTCAGGCAGTGCCGAGTTGCATAGGTAGTTGTTAGGCGCAATCCACTGCTGCTTATAGTTGTGTGAGGATAGATCAGGTACTGCAGTCTACAGAGATTCCACGTCTCAGAGCTCGTCCTATTGTTTTTGGTTATTGCCAGATCTCTGTATGTGCGCTAATTACTGCACGCTGTGTTGCCTGATTGCCAGCCTTAACCCCTTCATGACCCAGCCTATTTTGACCTTAATGACCTGGCCGTTTTTTGCAATTCTGACCAGTGTCCCTTTATGAGGTAATAACTCAGGAACGCTTCAACGGATCCTAGCGGTTCTGAGATTGTTTTTTCGTGACATATTGGGCTTCATGTTAGTGGTAAATTTAGGTCAATAAATTCTGCGTTTATTTGTGATAAAAACGGAAATTTGGCGAAAATTTTGAAAATTTCGCAATTTTCACATTTTGAATTTTTATTCTGTTAAACCAGAGAGTTATGTGACACAAAATAGTTAATAAATAACATTTCCCACATGTCTACTTTACACCAGCACAATTTTGGAAACAAAATTTTTTTTTGCTAGGAAGTTATAAGAGTTAAAATTTGACCAGCGATTTCTCATTTTTACAACGAAATTTACAAAACCATTTTTTTTAGGGACCACCTCACATTTGAAGTCAGTTTGAGGGGTCTATATGGCTGAAAATACCCAAAAGTGACACCATTCTAAAAAATGCACCCCTCAAGGTGCTCAAAACCACATTCAAGAAGTTTTTTAACCCTTCAGGTGCTTCACAGCAGCAGAAGCAACATGGAAGGAAAAAATGAACATTTAACTTTTTAGTCACAAAAATTATCTTTTAGCAACATTTTTTTTATTTTCCCAATGGTACAAGGAGAAACTGAACCACGAAAGTTGTTGTCCAATTTGTCCTGAGTACGCTGATACCTCATATGTGGGGGTAAACCACTGTTTGGGCGCACGGCAGGGCTTGGAAGGGAAGGAGCGCCATTTGACTTTTTGAATGAAAAATTGGCTCCACTCTTTAGCGGACACCATGTCACGTTTGGAGAGCCCCCGTGTGCCTAAAAATTGGAGCTCCCCCACACGTGACCCCATTTTGGAAACTAGACGCCCCAAGGAACTTATCTAGATGCATAGTGAGAACTTTGAACCCCCGGGGGCTTCACAAATTGATCCGTAAAAATGAAAAAGTACTTTTTTTTCACAAAAAAATTCTTTTAGCCTCAATTTTTTTCATTTTCACATGGGTAACAGGATAAAATGGATCCTAAAATGTGTTTGGCAATTTCTCCTGAGTACACCGATACCTCACATGTGGAGGTAAACCACTGTTTGGGCACATGGTAAGGTTCGGAAGGGAAGGAGCGCCATTTGACTCTTTGAATGAAAAATTATCTCCATCGTTAGCGGACACCATGTCGTGTTTGGAGAGCCCCCGTGTGCCTAAACATTGGAGCTCCCCCACAAATGACCCCATTTTGGAAACTAGACCCCCCAAGGAACTTATCTAGATGCATATTGAGCACTTTAAACCCTCAGGTGCTTCACAAATTGATCTGTAAAAATGAAAAAGTACTTTTTTTTTCACAAAAAAATTCTTTTCGCCTCAGTTTTTCATTTTCACATGGGCAATAGGATAAAATGAATCCTAAAATTTGTTGGGCAATTTCTCCCGAGTACGCCGATACCTCATATGTGGGGGTAAACCACTGTTTGGGCACACGGCAGGGCTCGGAAGGGAAGGCGCGCCATTTGACTTTTTGAATGGAAAATTAGCTCCAATTGTTAGCGGACACCATGTCGCGTTTAGAGAGCCCCTGTGTGCCTATGCATTGGAGCTCCCCCACAAGTGACCCCATTTTGGAAACTAGACCCCCCAAGGAACTTATCTAGATGCATATTGAGCACTTTAAACCCCCAGGTGCTTCACAGAAGTTTATAATGCAGAGCCATGAAAATAAAAAATAATTTTTCTTTCCTCAAAAATGATTTTTAGCCTGGAATTTCCTATTTTGCCAAGGGTAATAGGAGAAATTGGACCGCAAATGTTGTTGTCCAGTTTGTCCTGAGTACGCTGATACCCCATATGTGGGGGTAAACCACTGTTTGGGCGCACGGCAGGGCTCGGAAGGGAAGGCACGCCAATTGGCTTTTTAAATGGAAAATTAGCTCCAATCATTAGCGGACACCATGTCACGTTTGGAGAGCCCCTGTGTGCCTAAACATTGGAGATCCCCCACATATGACCCCATTTTGGAAACTAGACCCCCAAAGGAACTAATCTAGATGTGTGGTGAGGACTTTGAACTTCCAAGTGCTTCACAGAAGTTTATAACGCAGAGCCATGAAAATAAAATAAAAATTTTATTTTCTCTAAAATGATTTTTTAGCCTGCAATTTATTATTTTCCCAAGGGTAACAGGAGAAATTTGACCCCAAAAGTTGTTGTACAGTTTCTCCTGAGTACGCGATACCCCATATGTGGGGGTAAACCACAGTTTGGGCACATGTCGGGGCTCGGAAGTCAAGTAGTGACATTTTGAAATGCAGACTTTGATGGAATGCTCTGCGGGCGTTACGTTGCGTTTGCAGAGCCCCTGATGTGGCTAAACAGTAGAAACCCCCCACAAGTGACCCCATTTTAGAAACTAGACCCCGAAAGGAACTTATCTAGATGTGAGGTGAGCACTTTGAACCCCCAAGTGCTTCACAGAAGTTTATAACACAGAGCAGTGAAAATAATAAATACGTTTTCTTTCCTCAAAAATAATTTTTTAGCCCAGAATTTTTTATTTTCCCAAGGGTTACAGGAGAAATTGGACCCCAAAAGTTGTTGTCCAGTTTCTCCTGAGTACGCTGATACCCCATATGTGGGGGTAAACCACTGTTTGGGCACACGTCGGGGCTCAGAAGGGAAGTAGTGACTTTTGAAATGCAGACTTTGATGGAATGGTCTGCGGGCGTCACGTTGCGTTTGCAGAGCCCCTGGTGTGCCTAAACAGTAGAAACCCCCCACAAGTGACCCCATTTTGGAAACTAGACCCCCCAAGGAACTTATCTAGATATGTGGTGAGCACTTTGAACCCCCAAGTGCTTCACAGACGTTTACAACGCAGAGCCGTGAAAATAAAAAATCATTTTTCTTTCCTCAAAAATGATGTTTTAGCAAGCAATTTTTTATTTTCTCAAGGGTAACAGGAGAAATTGGACCACAGTAATTGTTGCCCAGTTTGTCCTGAGTACGCTGATACCCCATATGTGGGGGTAAACCACTGTTTGGGCACATGTCGGGGCTCGGAAGTCAAGTAGTGACGTTTTGAAATGCAGACTTTGATGGAATGGTCTGCGGGCGTCACGTTGCGTTTGCAGAGCCCCTGGTGTGCCTAAACAGTAGAAACCCCCCACAAGTGACCCCATTTTGGAAACTAGACCCCCCAAGGAACTTATCTAGATATGTGGTGAGCACTTTGAACCCCCAAGTGCTTCACAGACGTTTACAACGCAGAGCCGTGAAAATAAAAAATCATTTTACTTTCCTCAAAAATGATGTTTTAGCAAGCAATTTTTTATTTTCTCAAGGGTAACAGGAGAAATTGGACCCCAGTAATTGTTGCCCAGTTTGTCCTGAGTACACTGATACCCCATATGTGGGGGTAAACCACTGTTTGGGCACACGTCGGGGCTCGGAAGGGAAGGAGCACCATTTGACTTTTTGAATAAAAGATTGGCTGGAATCAATGGTGGCGCCATGTTGCGTTTGGAGACCCCCTGATGTGCCTAAACAGTGGAAACCCCTCAATTCTTACGCCAACACACCCCTAACCCTTATCCCAACTGTAGCCGTAACCCTAACCACAACCCTAACCGCAACACACCCCTAACCACAACCCTAACCCCAACACACCCCTAACCCTAACCACAACCCTAATTCCAACCCAACCCTAACCCTAAGGCTATGTACCCACGTTGCGGATTCGTGTGAGATTTTTCCGCACCATTTTTGAAAAATCCGCGGGTAAAAGGCACTGCGTTTTACCTGCGGATTTCACCTGCGGATTCCACCTGCGGATTCCTATTGAGGAATAGGTGTAAAACGCTGCGGAATCCGCACAAAGAATTGACATGCTGCGGAAAATACAACGCAGCGTTTCCGTGCGGTATTTTCCGCACCATGGGCACAGCGGATTTGGTTTTCCATAGGTTTACATGGTACTGTAAACCTGATGGAACACTGCTGCGGATCCGCAGCGGCCAATCCGCTGCGGATCCGCAGCCAAATCCGCACCGTGTGCACATAGCCTAATTCTAAAGGTATGTGCACACGCTTTGGAAAACGCTGCGGATCCGCAGCAGTTTCCCATGAGTTTACATTTCAATGTAAACCTATGGGAAACAAAAATCGCTGTACACATGCTGCAGAAAAACTGCACGGAAACGCAGCGGTTTACATTCCGCAGCATGTCACTTCTTTCTGCGGATTCCACAGCGGTTTTACAACTGCTCCAATAGAAAATCGCAGTTGTAAAACCGCAGTGAAATGCGCAGAAAAACCGCGGTAAATCTGCCATAAATCCGCAGCGGTTTAGCACTGCGGATTTATCAAATCCGCTGCAGAAAAATCCGCAGAGGACCAGAATACGTGTGCACATACCGAAACCCTAATCCTAACCCTAACCCTACCCCTAACCCTACCCCTACCCCTAACCCTACCCCTAACCCTAACCCTACCCCTAACCCTACCCCTACCCCTAACCCTAACCCTACCCCTAACCCTAACCCTACCCCTAACCCTAACCCTAACCCTACCCCTAACCCTAACCCTACCCCTAACCCTAACCCTAGTTCTAACTCCAACCTTAGTGAAAAAAAAAAAAATTCTTTATTTTATTATTGTCCCTATCTATGGGGGACAAATGGGGGGGGTCATTTACTGTTTTTTTATTTTGACCACTGTGATAGATTATATCACAGTGATCAAAATTCACATTGGAACGAATCTGCCGGCCGGCAGATTCGGCGGGCGCACTGCGCATGCGCCCGCCATTTTGGAACATGGCGGCGCTCGGGGAAGAAGACTGACGGACCCCGCCAGGATCGGTAAGTATAAGGGGGGAGATCAGGGCACAGGGGGGGGAGATCAGGGCACGGGGGGGCGTCGGAGCACGGGGGGGGAGGGATCGGAGCAAGGGGGAGAGTGATCGGTGTGCGGGCGGGTGGATCGGTGTGCAGGGGGGGGGGGATCGGTGTGCAGGGGGGGTGGTTCGGAGCACGGGGGGGGATCGGAGTGCGGGGGGGTTTGATTGGAGCACGGGGGGGTGTGATTGGAGCACGGGGGAGCGGACAGGAGGACGGGGGAGCGGAGCACAGGACGGAGGGGAGCGGGCCACAGATCGGGGGGCTGGGGGGGCGATCGGAGGGGTGGGGTGGGGGCACATTAGTATTTCCAGCCATGGCCGATGATATTGCAGCATCGGCCATGGCTGGATTGTAATATTTCACCATTTTTTTAGGTGAAATATTACAAATCGCTCTGATTGGCAGTTTCACTTTCAACAGCCAATCAGAGCGATCGTAGCCACGAGGGGGTGAAGCCACCCCCCCTGGGCTAAACTACCACTCCCCCTGTCCCTGCAGATCGGGTGAAATGGGAGTTAACCCTTTCACCCGATCTGCAGGGACGCGATCTTTCTGTGACACAGCATATGCGTCACAGGTCGGATTGGCACCGACTTTCATGACGCATACGCTGTGTCACAGGTCGGGAAGGGGTTAACAGTACAAGGAGCCCGACCAATGATTCCCAATAGAGGGAAAAAAGAAATCCTGACATCATTTTTTTTTCTTAGCTCTGTCTTCAGTCTTTTTTTTCCCCTAGACATTAGAGTGCTTCAGGACACAGCTGTGGACATGGATATTCAGGCTCTGTGCTCCTCAATGGATAATCTCGTTGTAAATGTACAAAAGATTCAAGATACTATTGATCAGAAATCGATGCTAGAACCAAGAATTCCGATTCCTGATTTGTTTTTTGGTGACAGAACTAAGTTCCTGAGCTTCAGAAATAATTGTAAGCTATTTTTGGCCTTGAAACCTCATTCTTCTGGTAATCCTATTCAACAGGTTTTGATTATTATTTCTTTTTTGCGCGGCGACCCACAGGACTGGGCGTTTTCTCTTGCACCAGGAGATTCTGCATTGAGTAATGTTGATGCATTTTTCCTGGCGCTCGGATTGCTTTACGATGAGCCTAATTCAGTGGATCAGGCTGAGAAAAATCTGCTGGCTTTATGCCAGGGTCAGGATGATGTAGAAGTATATTGTCAGAAATTTAGGAAATGGTCAGTACTCACTCTGTGGAATGAATCTGCACTAGCGGCTTTGTTCAGAAAGGGTCTCTCTGAAGCTCTTAAGGATGTAATGGTGGGATTTCCTATGCCTGCTGGTTTGAATGAGTCTATGTCCTTGGCCATTCAGATCGGTCGTCGCTTGCGCGAGCGTAAATCTGTGCACCATCTGGCGGTACTGCCTGAGAGTAAACCTGAGCCTATGCAGTGCGACAGGACTATGACTAAAGTAGAACGGCAAGAACACAGACGTCTGAACAGACTGTGTTTCTATTGTGGTGATTCTACTCATGCTATTTCTAATTGTCCTAAACGCACTAGGTGGTTCGATAGCTCTGCCGTTATTGGTACTGTACAGTCCAAATTCCTTTTGTCCATTAACTTAATGTGCTCTTTGTCATCGTATTCTGTCATGGTGTTTGTGGATTCAGGCGCTGCCCTGAATCTGATGGATTTGGATTATGCTAAACGTTGTGGATTTTTCTTGGAGCCTTTGCGGTGTCCTATTCCGTTGAGAGGAATTGATGCTACACCTTTGGCCAAGAATAAGCCTCAGTACTGGGCCCAGCTGACTATGTGCATGGCTCCTGCACATCAGGAAGTTATTCGCTTTCTGGTACTGCATAATTTGCATGATGTGGTCGTGTTGGGGTTGCCATGGCTACAAACCCATAATCCTGTATTGGATTGGAACTCTATGTCGGTAACCAGCTGGGGTTGTCAGGGAGTACATGGTGATGTTCCATTTTTGTCTATTTCGTCATCCATTCCTTCTGACATCCCAGAGTTCTTGTCGGACTTTCAGGATGTATTTGAAGAGTCCAAGTCTGATGCCCTACCTCCGCATAGGAATTGTGATTGTGCTATCGATTTGATTCCTGGTAGTAAATTCCCTAAGGGTCGTTTATTTAATTTGTCCGTACCTGAACACACCGCTATGCGCAGTTATGTGAAGGAGTCCCTGGAGAAGGGACATATTCGCCCATCGTCGTCACCATTGGGAGCAGGGTTCTTTTTTGTAGCCAAGAAGGATGGTTCGCTAAGACCGTGTATTGATTACCGCCTTCTTAATAAGATCACTGTTAAGTTTCAGTATCCCTTGCCATTGATTTCTGACTTGTTTGCTCGGATTAAGGGGGCTAGTTGGTTTACTAAGATTGATCTTCGTGGTGCGTATAATCTGGTGAGAATCAGGCAGGGAGATGAATGGAAAACGGCATTTAATACGCCCGAGGGTCATTTTGAGTATCTGGTGATGCCGTTCGGACTTGCCAATGCTCCATCTGTTTTTCAGTCTTTTATGCATGACATTTTCCGTGAGTATCTGGATAAATTCTTGATTGTTTACTTGGATGACATTTTGATCTTCTCAGATGATTGGGAGTCTCATGTGAAGCAAGTCAGAATGGTTTTCCAGGTACTGCGTGCTAATTCCTTGTTCGTGAAGGGATCAAAGTGTCTCTTCGGTGTGCAGAAAGTTTCATTTTTGGGGTTCATCTTTTCCCCTTCTACTATCGAGATGGATCCGGTTAAGGTTCAGGCCATCCAGGATTGGACTCAGCCGACATCTCTGAAAAGTCTGCAGAAATTCCTGGGCTTTGCTAATTTTTATCGTCGCTTCATCTGTAATTTTTCTAGCATTGCCAGACCATTGACCGATTTGACCAAGAAGGGTGCTGATTTGGTTAATTGGTCTTCTGCTGCCGTGGAAGCTTTTCAGGAGTTGAAGCGTCGTTTTTGCTGTGCCCCTGTGTTGTGTCAACCTGATGTTTCTCTTCCGTTCCAGGTCGAGGTTGATGCTTCTGAGATTGGTGCAGGGGCGGTTTTGTCACAGAGAGGTTCTGGTTGCTCAGTGTTCAAACCATGTGCTTTCTTTTCCAGGAAATTTTCTGCTGCTGAGCGTAATTATGATGGGGGCAACCGAGAGTTGCTGGCCATGAAGTGGGCATTCGAGGAGTGGCGTCATTGGCTTGAGGGTGCTAAGCATCGCGTGGTGGTATTGACTGATCATAAGAACTTGACTTATCTCGAGTCTGCCAAGCGCTTGAATCCTAGACAGGCCCGTTGGTCGTTATTTTTTGCTCGTTTTGATTTTGTGATTTCATACCTTCCGGGCTCTAAAAATGTGAAGGCGGATGCTCTGTCTAGGAGTTTTGTGCCCGACTCTCCGGGGTTATCTGAGCCGGCGAGTATCCTCAAGGAAGGAGTCATTGTGTCTGCCATCTCCCCTGATTTGCGGAGAGTGTTGCAGAAATTTCAGGCTAATAAACCTGATCGTTGTCCGGCCGAGAAACTGTTCGTCCCTGATAGGTGGACTAGTAAAGTTATCTCTGAACTTCATTGTTCGGTGCTGGCCGGTCATCCAGGAATCTTTGGTACCAGGGAGTTGGTTGCTAGATCCTTCTGGTGGCCATCTCTGTCACGGGATGTGCGTGCTTTTGTGCAGTCCTGTGGAATTTGTGCTAGGGCTAAGCCCTGCTGTTCACGTGCCAGTGGGTTGCTTTTGCCCTTGCCGGTCCCGAAGAGGCCTTGGACACATATTTCGATGGATTTCATTTCTGACCTTCCCGTTTCTCAAAAAATGTCGGTCATTTGGGTGGTCTGTGATCGCTTTTCTAAAATGGTCCATCTGGTGCCCTTGGTTAAATTGCCTTCCTCCTCTGATTTGGTGCCTTTGTTCTTCCAGCATGTGGTTCGTTTACATGGCATTCCTGAGAATATTGTTTCTGACAGAGGTTCCCAGTTTGTCTCGAGGTTCTGGCGAGCCTTTTGTGGTAGGATGGGCATTGACCTATCTTTCTCCTCGGCCTTCCATCCTCAGACTAATGGCCAGACCGAACGAACCAATCAGACCTTGGAAACATATCTGAGATGTTTTGTTTCCGCTGACCAGGATGATTGGGTGTCCTTTTTGCCGTTGGCTGAGTTCGCCCTTAATAATCGGGCCAGCTCGGCTACCTTGGTCTCTCCATTTTTCTGCAATTCTGGGTTCCATCCTCGTTTCTCTTCAGGACAGGTTGAGTCTTCGGACTGTCCTGGTGTGGATTCTGTGGTGGACAGGTTGCAGCAGATCTGGACTCAGGTAGTGGACAATTTGACCTTGTCCCAGGAGAAGGCTCAGCTTTTCGCTAATCGCAGACGCCGTGTGGGACCCCGACTTCGTGTTGGGGATTTGGTTTGGTTATCTTCTCGTCATATTCCTATGAAGGTTTCCTCTCCTAAATTTAAACCTCGTTTTATTGGTCCGTATAGGATTTCTGAGATTCTCAATCCGGTGTCTTTTCGTCTGACCCTCCCAGACTCCTTTTCCATACATAATGTATTCCATAGGTCGTTGTTGAGGAGATACGTGGCACCTATGGTTCCATCTGTGGAGCCTCCTGCCCCTGTTTTGGTGGAGGGGGAATTGGAGTATATTGTGGAGAAGATTTTGGATTCTCGTGTCTCTAGACGGAAACTCCAGTATCTGGTCAAATGGAAGGGTTATGCTCAGGAAGATAATTCCTGGGTTTTTGCCTCTGATGTCCATGCCCCAGATCTTGTTCGTGCCTTTCATGTGGCTCATCCTGGTCGGCCTGGGGGTTCTGGTGAGGGTTCGGTGACCCCTCCTCAAGGGGGGGGTACTGTTGTGAATTCTGTGGCTGAGTTCACTTCTGTGGTCACAAGTGGTATTGCAGTCTCTGGGCTTCCTCCCTCAGGTGTTTTGGTGAGCTCGTTGGCTGCCTTGCTATTTAGCTCCACCTGAGTCTGTCTTCCTGGCTCCTTGTCAATGTTCCAGTGTTGGATCTGAGCTACTGCATCTTTCCTTGGGCCTGCTGCTCTGCTAGATAAGTGCTTCTAGTTTGTTTTCTGTTTTTTTCTGTCCAGCTTGCTATTGTCTTTTGCTGGAAGCTCTGCGAAGCAGAGTGGTGCACCGCCATGCTGTTAGTTCGGCACGGTGGGTCTTTTTGCCCCTTTGCGTGGTTTTAGTTTTAGGGTTTTTTGTAGACTGCATAGTTCTCTTTGCTATCCTCGCTCTGTCTAGAATATCGGGCCTCACTTTGCTGAATCTATTTCATTCCTACGTTTGTCTTTTCATCTTGCTAACAGTCATTATATGTGGGGGGCTGCCTATTCCTTTGGGGTATTTCTCTGAGGTAAGTCAGGCTTGTATTTCTATCTTCAGGCTAGTCAGCTCCTCAGGCAGTGCCGAGTTGCATAGGTAGTTGTTAGGCGCAATCCACTGCTGCTTATAGTTGTGTGAGGATAGATCAGGTACTGCAGTCTACAGAGATTCCACGTCTCAGAGCTCGTCCTATTGTTTTTGGTTATTGCCAGATCTCTGTATGTGCGCTGATTACTGCACGCTGTGTTGCCTGATTGCCAGCCTTAACAGTACAAGGAGCCCGACCAATGATTCCCAATAGAGGGAAAAAAGAAATCCTGACATCATTTTTTTTTCTTAGCTCTGTCTTCAGTCTTTTTTTTCCCCTAGACATTAGAGTGCTTCAGGACACAGCTGTGGACATGGATATTCAGGCTCTGTGCTCCTCAATGGATAATCTCGTTGTAAATGTACAAAAGATTCAAGATACTATTGATCAGAAATCGATGCTAGAACCAAGAATTCCGATTCCTGATTTGTTTTTTGGTGACAGAACTAAGTTCCTGAGCTTCAGAAATAATTGTAAGCTATTTTTGGCCTTGAAACCTCATTCTTCTGGTAATCCTATTCAACAGGTTTTGATTATTATTTCTTTTTTGCGCGGCGACCCACAGGACTGGGCGTTTTCTCTTGCACCAGGAGATTCTGCATTGAGTAATGTTGATGCATTTTTCCTGGCGCTCGGATTGCTTTACGATGAGCCTAATTCAGTGGATCAGGCTGAGAAAAATCTGCTGGCTTTATGCCAGGGTCAGGATGATGTAGAAGTATATTGTCAGAAATTTAGGAAATGGTCAGTACTCACTCTGTGGAATGAATCTGCACTAGCGGCTTTGTTCAGAAAGGGTCTCTCTGAAGCTCTTAAGGATGTAATGGTGGGATTTCCTATGCCTGCTGGTTTGAATGAGTCTATGTCCTTGGCCATTCAGATCGGTCGTCGCTTGCGCGAGCGTAAATCTGTGCACCATCTGGCGGTACTGCCTGAGAGTAAACCTGAGCCTATGCAGTGCGACAGGACTATGACTAAAGTAGAACGGCAAGAACACAGACGTCTGAACAGACTGTGTTTCTATTGTGGTGATTCTACTCATGCTATTTCTAATTGTCCTAAACGCACTAGGTGGTTCGATAGCTCTGCCGTTATTGGTACTGTACAGTCCAAATTCCTTTTGTCCATTACCTTAATGTGCTCTTTGTCATCGTATTCTGTCATGGCGTTTGTGGATTCAGGCGCTGCCCTGAATCTGATGGATTTGGATTATGCTAAACGTTGTGGATTTTTCTTGGAGCCTTTGCGGTGTCCTATTCCGTTGAGAGGAATTGATGCTACACCTTTGGCCAAGAATAAGCCTCAGTACTGGGCCCAGCTGACTATGTGCATGGCTCCTGCACATCAGGAAGTTATTCGCTTTCTGGTACTGCATAATTTGCATGATGTGGTCGTGTTGGGGTTGCCATGGCTACAAACCCATAATCCTGTATTGGATTGGAACTCTATGTCGGTAACCAGCTGGGGTTGTCAGGGAGTACATGGTGATGTTCCATTTTTGTCTATTTCGTCATCCATTCCTTCTGACATCCCAGAGTTCTTGTCGGACTTTCAGGATGTATTTGAAGAGTCCAAGTCTGATGCCCTACCTCCGCATAGGAATTGTGATTGTGCTATCGATTTGATTCCTGGTAGTAAATTCCCTAAGGGTCGTTTATTTAATTTGTCCGTACCTGAACACACCGCTATGCGCAGTTATGTGAAGGAGTCCCTGGAGAAGGGACATATTCGCCCATCGTCGTCACCATTGGGAGCAGGGTTCTTTTTTGTAGCCAAGAAGGATGGTTCGCTAAGACCGTGTATTGATTACCGCCTTCTTAATAAGATCACTGTTAAGTTTCAGTATCCCTTGCCATTGATTTCTGACTTGTTTGCTCGGATTAAGGGGGCTAGTTGGTTTACTAAGATTGATCTTCGTGGTGCGTATAATCTGGTGAGAATCAGGCAGGGAGATGAATGGAAAACGGCATTTAATACGCCCGAGGGTCATTTTGAGTATCTGGTGATGCCGTTCGGACTTGCCAATGCTCCATCTGTTTTTCAGTCTTTTATGCATGACATTTTCCGTGAGTATCTGGATAAATTCTTGATTGTTTACTTGGATGACATTTTGATCTTCTCAGATGATTGGGAGTCTCATGTGAAGCAAGTCAGAATGGTTTTCCAGGTACTGCGTGCTAATTCCTTGTTCGTGAAGGGATCAAAGTGTCTCTTCGGTGTGCAGAAAGTTTCATTTTTGGGGTTCATCTTTTCCCCTTCTACTATCGAGATGGATCCGGTTAAGGTTCAGGCCATCCAGGATTGGACTCAGCCGACATCTCTGAAAAGTCTGCAGAAATTCCTGGGCTTTGCTAATTTTTATCGTCGCTTCATCTGTAATTTTTCTAGCATTGCCAGACCATTGACCGATTTGACCAAGAAGGGTGCTGATTTGGTTAATTGGTCTTCTGCTGTCGTGGAAGCTTTTCAGGAGTTGAAGCGTCGTTTTTGCTGTGCCCCTGTGTTGTGTCAACCTGATGTTTCTCTTCCGTTCCAGGTCGAGGTTGATGCTTCTGAGATTGGTGCAGGGGCGGTTTTGTCACAGAGAGGTTCTGGTTGCTCAGTGTTCAAACCATGTGCTTTCTTTTCCAGGAAATTTTCTGCTGCTGAGCGTAATTATGATGTGGGCAACCGAGAGTTGCTGGCCATGAAGTGGGCATTCGAGGAGTGGCGTCATTGGCTTGAGGGTGCTAAGCATCGCGTGGTGGTATTGACTGATCATAAGAACTTGACTTATCTCGAGTCTGCCAAGCGCTTGAATCCTAGACAGGCCCGTTGGTCGTTATTTTTTGCTCGTTTTGATTTTGTGATTTCATACCTTCCGGGCTCTAAAAATGTGAAGGCGGATGCTCTGTCTAGGAGTTTTGTGCCCGACTCTCCGGGGTTATCTGAGCCGGCGAGTATCCTCAAGGAAGGAGTCATTGTGTCTGCCATCTCCCCTGATTTGCGGAGAGTGTTGCAGAAATTTCAGGCTAATAAACCTGATCGTTGTCCGGCCGAGAAACTGTTCGTCCCTGATAGGTGGACTAGTAAAGTTATCTCTGAACTTCATTGTTCGGTGCTGGCCGGTCATCCAGGAATCTTTGGTACCAGGGAGTTGGTTGCTAGATCCTTCTGGTGGCCATCTCTGTCACGGGATGTGCGTGCTTTTGTGCAGTCCTGTGGAATTTGTGCTAGGGCTAAGCCCTGCTGTTCACGTGCCAGTGGGTTGCTTTTGCCCTTGCCGGTCCCGAAGAGGCCTTGGACACATATTTCGATGGATTTCATTTCTGACCTTCCCGTTTCTCAAAAAATGTCGGTCATTTGGGTGGTCTGTGATCGCTTTTCTAAAATGGTCCATCTGGTGCCCTTGGTTAAATTGCCTTCCTCCTCTGATTTGGTGCCTTTGTTCTTCCAGCATGTGGTTCGTTTACATGGCATTCCTGAGAATATTGTTTCTGACAGAGGTTCCCAGTTTGTCTCGAGGTTCTGGCGAGCCTTTTGTGGTAGGATGGGCATTGACCTATCTTTCTCCTCGGCCTTCCATCCTCAGACTAATGGCCAGACCGAACGAACCAATCAGACCTTGGAAACATATCTGAGATGTTTTGTTTCCGCTGACCAGGATGATTGGGTGTCCTTTTTGCCGTTGGCTGAGTTCGCCCTTAATAATCGGGCCAGCTCGGCTACCTTGGTCTCTCCATTTTTCTGCAATTCTGGGTTCCATCCTCGTTTCTCTTCAGGACAGGTTGAGTCTTCGGACTGTCCTGGTGTGGATTCTGTGGTGGACAGGTTGCAGCAGATCTGGACTCAGGTAGTGGACAATTTGACCTTGTCCCAGGAGAAGGCTCAGCTTTTCGCTAATCGCAGACGCCGTGTGGGACCCCGACTTCGTGTTGGGGATTTGGTTTGGTTATCTTCTCGTCATATTCCTATGAAGGTTTCCTCTCCTAAATTTAAACCTCGTTTTATTGGTCCGTATAGGATTTCTGAGATTCTCAATCCGGTGTCTTTTCGTCTGACCCTCCCAGACTCCTTTTCCATACATAATGTATTCCATAGGTCGTTGTTGAGGAGATACGTGGCACCTATGGTTCCATCTGTGGAGCCTCCTGCCCCTGTTTTGGTGGAGGGGGAATTGGAGTATATTGTGGAGAAGATTTTGGATTCTCGTGTCTCTAGACGGAAACTCCAGTATCTGGTCAAATGGAAGGGTTATGCTCAGGAAGATAATTCCTGGGTTTTTGCCTCTGATGTCCATGCCCCAGATCTTGTTCGTGCCTTTCATGTGGCTCATCCTGGTCGGCCTGGGGGTTCTGGTGAGGGTTCGGTGACCCCTCCTCAAGGGGGGGGTACTGTTGTGAATTCTGTGGCTGAGTTCACTTCTGTGGTCACAAGTGGTATTGCAGTCTCTGGGCTTCCTCCCTCAGGTGTTTTGGTGAGCTCGTTGGCTGCCTTGCTATTTAGCTCCACCTGAGTCTGTCTTCCTGGCTCCTTGTCAATGTTCCAGTGTTGGATCTGAGCTACTGCATCTTTCCTTGGGCCTGCTGCTCTGCTAGATAAGTGCTTCTAGTTTGTTTTCTGTTTTTTTCTGTCCAGCTTGCTATTGTCTTTTGCTGGAAGCTCTGAGAAGCAGAGGGGTGCACCGCCATGCTGTTAGTTCGGCACGGTGGGTCTTTTTGCCCCTTTGCGTGGTTTTCGTTTTAGGGTTTTTTGTAGACTGCATAGTTCTCTTTGCTATCCTCGCTCTGTCTAGAATATCGGGCCTCACTTTGCTGAATCTATTTCATTCCTACGTTTGTCTTTTCATCTTGCTAACAGTCATTATATGTGGGGGGCTGCCTATTCCTTTGGGGTATTTCTCTGAGGTAAGTCAGGCTTGTATTTCTATCTTCAGGCTAGTCAGCTCCTCAGGCAGTGCCGAGTAGCATAGGTAGTTGTTAGGCGCAATCCACTGCTGCTTATAGTTGTGTGAGGATAGATCAGGTACTGCAGTCTACAGAGATTCCACGTCTCAGAGCTCGTCCTATTGTTTTTGGTTATTGCCAGATCTCTGTATGTGCGCTGATTACTGCACGCTGTGTTGCCTGATTGCCAGCCTTAACAGCCCCCCACATATAATGACTGTGAGTAAGATGAAAAGACAAAACGTAGGGATGAAATAGATTCAGCAAAGTGGGGCCCGATATTCTTAGACAGAGCGAGGACAGTAAAGCGAACTTTGCAGTCTACAAAAAACCCTAAAGCAAAACCCACGCAAAGGGGGCCAAAAAGACCCACCGTGCCAGACTAACGGCACGGCGGTACACCCTTTGCGTCTCAGAGCTTCCAGCAAAACAAAAGACAAGCTGGACAGAAAAAAGGCAACAAAATAGCAAAAAAGCACTTAGCTATACAGAGCAGCAGGTCACAGGAACAATCAGGAGAAGCTCAGATCCAACACTGGAACATTGACTAGGAGCAAGGATAGCAGCATCAGGCGGAGTTAAGTAATGAAACAGTTAACGAGCTCACCAGAACACCTGAGGAAGGAAGCTCAGAAGCTGCAGTACCACTTGTGACCACAGGAGTGAATTCAGCCACAGAATTCACAACAGGTTCTGCTATTCTGTCTCTTCCAGTGTGACAAGGCAACCTAATGCAAGTCCAGCAAATTCTGAACTCCAATATGGTGCTCCTTCCCTTCTGAGTTTTATACCGTGCCTAAAAAGTAGTTTTTGACCACATGTGGGTATCGATGTAATCAGGATCAATTGCACAACAAATTTGGGGTCCATTTTTCCCTGTTATCCTTGTAAAAATTAAAAAATGTGGGGCTAAAACAACATTTTTGTGGGAAAAATATTTTTTTCTCATTTTCACAAATCAATGTTATAAAATTCTGAGAAGCACCTGTGGGTCTAAGGTGCTCACCACAGATCTAAATAAATTTCTTGAGGTGTTTAGTTTCCAAAATTTGGTGATTTGTGTTTTTTTTTCACCTTTTAGACACTTCAGGAGCTCTCCAAAAGCAACATGACACCTGCAGAACATTCCATCAAAGTCTGACTTTCAACATGTCACTCCATCCTTTCTGAGCTCTGCTGTGCACCCAAACAGTAGTTTTCTTCCACATATAGGGTATTTACATACTCAGGAGAAATTGCATTTGCAATTGCAGCTGATTTGGGGGTCTTTGCAGCAAAATTTAGAGACAGAGATGCTGATTTCAGTGCTCTTTAATTTACTGGGCTACTTAATGTAGTTTTAAAAAAAATCAATTTTATTTTTTGTCATCAGGAGATTAACACTAAAGGACTAGTAAAACTGCTGCCATGCTTCAACCCCACCCCAACCCCCACCACTGATTGGCAGCTTTCTGCCTATGTAGAATGTACACAGAAATCAGTGATTGGGGTCTGGTTTTACGTGCTAAATTTTCAAAGAGCTGGTTTACCTCGAGCAGATAAAACTGTGATTTTATCAAAATTGCAGCAAGCAGCCCAGTAAGTGATACATCGCTAGAATCAGAGTATCTGCCCCTACATCATGCAGCTCACAAATTAACTAGCAAAAATATGGTGACAAATTCACTTTAAAGAGGGTGTCCACTACCTTGATGCAGTGAGCACAGCCCTGTAATTCCATCCAAACCACTCTGCTTCCTCATGTCATGCACAGCCCCAGCATAATATCCTGTACTGGACACTGCATCAAGCAAATATAAAGCGCACAGCACCATTTCACCAGCCATGTCTATAAAGATTATAACCTGCTCCCTCTCACTGACATGGACCATGGGATGGATCAATGGATAGATGGGGAGAGATCAATATATTCACATTATGTTGGAAGTACAGCAGGGTGTATATACATTGCAAAAGTATCCAGCAGTGTCTGTTACATGTATATACATCCTGCTGTGTAAATACAGATGTATGGTACAGCTGAGTCTGCAAGGAGATATGACAGCATTATCCGGTACTGAGTGAGCTCTGCTGAATAAATCCCGCCCAACTGCACAGCAATCCGCGTACACACATTAGTTTCCAGAGCCCGGAAGGGACTATAGGGCTCATACTCACCTGCGAGAAACTCGGATGAGTTTCCCACGTCGAGCTGCCACCGGCAATCAGGAGCGGAGCGTGCGGCTGCATGCATTCCTATGCGGCCGCATGCTCCGATCTGAGTGCCGCGTGCAGTGTCGGGTATTAACATGGGAGACTCGTCCGAGTTTCTCGCAGGTGAGTATAAGCCCTTACTGGAAGAAGGAGATTTTCAGTCAGAGATCGATGTGAATATTTTTCTGCCCCATGATGACAGAAGTATTCTAGGAGTGATACCTTTATTGGCTAACCAGAAAATAATATGTTTGCAAGCTTTCAGAGCACAGAGGCTCCTTCTTCAGGCAGGAATACAAATAGATTAATAAGAAACAAGCACGTTTAAAGAATAGTACAGGAGTCAGAGATCATATGACAAAAACAGCAGCTCAAATCACCGCTCAGGTCCTGCAGAATTCGACGAGGGAAGGTATCTAGATAAAAGTTTCTATATGGCAGTTTAATTTGGATGAAAAAGACATGTAAAGTATATAGTGTTCTTGAGAACCATATGCAGACTTACATATCCCATAACTATTTGACATTGTAGCTGGTGTAATATTCAGCACTTAGTGTAATTAAGAACAAACACGTAAAAAAAAAATCGTAAATGTTCAAATACTCTACCAACTCATCAAAGTTTAACAGGATAAAGATAACAGTATTGTTTTTCCAACTGAGACTTTGTAGTCTGTTTCCATAGCAGCTTGCCAGCTGTGATAACGCCGCCATCCAGCACGCTGCAGACCAAAATGTTCATTACAGGGATCTCTCCCTGCTGTTTGTTAAGTGAATGTGACCAGCGGGAGTTTATCTAATCTCTGTTTTTTTTTCTGATTTGCTGGTAGATTTGTATTTTATATTATTAGGAAAGAAATCCATTAACATATTCTAAATAAGATCAGTCTAATCATCTTGATTACATAGTAAGTGCTTAGCCTCGATAATAACGAATTTCGGTGCATCAGGACGAGTGCATTTGACGTCTTTCTGCCCTCAGTATTATTGTATCACTTATTCATTTAGGGACTGTCGTTGACTTTGCATAAGAACCTTTCCTACAATCATGCCTATTGGGAATAGCACTAAAAACATATGACTCATTCAAAATGGAGAACATCTGATTAATCAATAATTAAAATGGGCTTTATTCAGAAAATAGATAAATATAGGAGAAAACGATCTCTTCCACTCCGATCTTTTGGCTTGATTCGCTTTACTTCAGCTTTTAATTTATGTAGAATGGTGACAACTCAAAATAAATAGGCTTACAGATGAAAAGTGTTATGCACCTGTTCCAGCTGTACTGAGCTCCGCTCCTTTCTCTTATGGCTGTCGCCCTTTGCCATGCTCCACGTCTGGTTTTACAAGTAACCAGAGTGTCTCAGATAAGTATCAATCTTTGCATATTATAACATATCAGATTACAGCTGTATATTCTTGGTTATATTGAACAATTGTGACGGCAAGTGTGCTGGTCATTTTTTTATATGTCTCAGTGAATAGTGAAATCATTTCCTTAGGCCTCCTGAGGCCCAGTAGAACACACTCCTGTGTCTTCGTATTGAGACTCCAGTGATCAGTGCATTTAATACTCCTGTGACTATTATACACAGTCAGGACTGTTGGTTAAACCTCTACTTGCTATATCCAGTTTCAGAAAAACTCACAAACTCTTTTGGACTTTGTTGATATTGTGCACTCATCCTTGCAAAACTCTTGTGGTTTCCCTGCCCTCCTTTGCAAGCTGCTTCAAACTTTTCATTTCCAGCTTTGTCTGCCCTCCTTGTCCGGTAGCTTTCCTTTTGTCCAAGTTCTTGCTGTTCCATGTATCCTCCAACCTGCTGTGCCATAACCCTGAGTTTGTGTCCACTGTTGTGAATTCAGCTTTTGGGCTCCCTCCGGTGGTTGTAGAGGGTAATGCAGTTGTGCCTTGATTGCAGGAGTGGACATGTGTATCTACTAATTGCAGGACTGACTGGGGTATATAGCTTTGCTGGATCCTTTAGTCAGTGCCAGTTGTCCATTGTTCTTGAAGGATTCACTTCCCTGCTGGTCTTTCCAGTTTGCTGTGTTTTTCTACAAAGATAAGTCCTGGCTTTGTTTTTGCTGTCCACCTGCAGTGGACCTTATAGTTCTGTGCATTTTTCATGTTTTTGTCTTGTCCAGCTTGGTCTGTGTAGGATTTTTTGCAGCCTAGCTATTTCTCTGGAGATGCAGATATACCCCCCATGTCTTTAGTCAGATGTGGTGATCAGTATTTTCTGCGGTGGATATTTTCTAGTGTTTTTATACTGACCGCATAGTACTCTGTTCTATCCTTTCTTTTTAGCTAGTATGGCCTCCTTTGCTAAAATCTGATTTCATATCTGCATATGTCATTTCCCTCTCCTCTCACAGTCAATATTTGTGGGGGGCTATCTATCCTTTGGGCATTTTCTCTGAGGCAAGATAGGTTTCCTGTTTCTGTCTTTAGGGGTAGTTAGATCTTAGGCTGTGCCGAGGGGTCTAGGGAGTGTTAGGTACCCCCCACGGCTGCTTTTTGTTGCGCTGCTAGGTTCAGGGTTTGCGGTCAGTACAGGGACCACCTTCTCCAGAGTACGTCTCATGCTGCTCCAACGCCACCAGATCATAACAGTACAACTGGCCAACAATGAGTTAATTGCATCTCAGAAGAAGGGTGGAAAGATTATGAGCCATTTTTTTTTCCTTAGCCTGTTTGGTCTGTTCCTCCCTCTTTACCTCTGGGTGGCTACGGAGTCTTGTATTAACATGAATGTTCAGGAGTTAGTTTCTCGGGTGGATCAGCTTGCTGCTAGGGTACAGGGTATTTCAGATTATATTGTTCAAACTCCAGCCTTAGAACCTAAGATTCCCACTCCTGATTTATTGTTTGGTGACAGATCCAAATTTTTGAGTTTCAAAAATAACTGTAAACTGTTTTTTGCATTAAGACCCCGGTCTTCTGGTGATCCTATTCAGCAGGTTAAAATCATCATATCTCTGCTGCATGGTGACCCACAGGATTGGGCATTTTCCCTGGAAACTGGCAATCCTGCTTTGCTTGATGTTGATTCGTTCTTTCAGGCATTGGGGTTGTTGTTTGATGAGCCTAATTCTGTGGATCAGGCTGAGAAAATTTTGTTAGCCCTGTGTCAAGGTCAAGAAGCGGCAGAATCGTACTGCCAGAAATTTAGTAAATGGTCTGTACTGACTAAATGGAATGAGGATGCCTTGGCGGCAATTTTCAGAAAGGGTCTTTCTGAATCCGTTAAAGACGTTATGGTGGGGTTCCCCACGCCTGCTGGTCTGAGTGATTCTATGTCTCTGGCCATTCAGATTGATCGGCGCTTGCGCGAGCGCAGAATTGTGCACGCTGTGGCGTTGTCCTCTGAGCGGAGCCCTGAGCCTATGTAGTGTGATAGGATTTTGTCTAGAGCTGAACGTCAAACATTCAGGCGTCAGAATAGGTTGTGTTTTTACTGCGGCGATTCTGCTCATGTTATTTCTGATTGCCCTAAGCGTACTAAGAGAATCGCTAGTTCTGTTGCCATAAGTACTATACAACCTAAATTTCTGTTATCTGTGACCTTGATCTGCTCATTATCATCATTTTCTGTCATGGCATTTGTGGATTCAGGCGCTGCTCTGAACTTAATGGACTTAGAATTTGCCAGACGTTGTGGTTTTCCCTTGCAGCTTTTGCAGAACCCTATTCCTTTGAGGGGCATTGATGCTACACCATTGGCTAAAAATAAACCTCAGTTTTGGACACAGCTGACCATGCGCATGACACCAGCCCATCAGGAAGATTGTCGTTTTCTGGTGTTGCATAATTTGCATGATGATATTTTGCTGGGTTTTCCATGGTTACATCTACATAATCCGGTGTTAGACTGGAAATCCATGTCTGTGACTAGTTGGGGTTGTCAGGGGGTTCATGATCAGGTTCCTTTGATGTCAATTTCCTCTTCCCCCTCTTCTGAAGTTCCTGAGTTTTTGTCAGACTTTCAGGATGTATTCGATGAGCCCAAGTCCAGTTCCCTTCCACCGCATAGGGACTGTGATTGTGCTATTGACTTGATTCCAGGTTGTGAGTTCCCTAAGGGTCGACTTTTCAACCTGTCTGTGCCTGAACATGCCGCCATGTGGAGCTATATTAAGGAGTCTTTGGAGAAAGGGCATATTCGGCCATCTTCTTCACCGTTGGGAGCGGGGTTCTTTTTTGCTGCCAAGAAGGATGGATCCTTGAGACCCTGTATTGATTATCGCCTCTTGAATAAGATCACGGTTAAATTTCAATACCCCTTGCCTTTGCTTACTGATTTGTTTGCTAGGATTAAGGGGTCTAGCTGGTTTACTAAGATTGACCTTCGAGGGGCATATAATCTTATTCGTATCAAGCAGGGTGACGAATGGAAAACTGCATTTAATACGCCCGAAGGCCATTTTGAATACCTTGTGATGCCATTCGGACCCTCTAATGCCCCATCTGTGTTCCAATCCTTCATGCATGATATCTTTCGGGGTTATCTTGATAAATTCATGGTTGTATATTTGGATGATATTTTGATTTTTTCCAATGATTGGGAGTCTCATGTGAAACAGGTCAGGATGGTATTTCAGATCCTCCGTAATAATGCTTTGTTTGTGAAGGGGTCAAAGTGTCTCTTTGGAGTGCAGAAGGTTTCTTTTTTGGGTTTCATTTTTTCTCCCTCATCTATAGAAATGGATCCAGTTAAGGTTCAGGCCATTCATGATTGGATTCAGCCCACATCTGTGAAGAGCCTTCAGAAATTCTTGGGCTTTGCTAATTTTTATCGTCGTTTCATTGCCAACTTCTCCAGTGTGGTTAAACCTCTAACCGATTTGACCAAGAAAGGCGCTGATGTGACGAATTGGTCCTCCGCGGCTGTTTCTGCCTTTCAGGAGCTTAAACGCTGATTTATTTCTGCTCCTGTGTTGCGTCAGCCAGATGTTTCTCTTCCATTTCAGGTTGAGGTTGACGCGTCTGAGATTGGGGCAGGGGCCGTTTTGTCTCAGAGGAATTCTGATGGTTCCTTGATATAACCGTGTGCCTTCTTTTCTCGGAAGTTTTCGCCTGCGGAACGCAATTATGATGTCGGCAATCGGGAGTTGTTGGCTATGAAGTGGGCATTTGAGGAGTGGCAACATTGGCTTGAGGGGGCCAAGCACCGTATTGTGGTCCTGACCGATCATAAGAATCTGATTTACCTCGAGTCTGCCAAACGGCTGAATCCTAGACAGGCTCGATGGTCCCTGTTTTTCTCCCGTTTTGATTTTGTGGTCTCGTACATTCCTGGTACTAAGAATGTTAAGGCGGATGCCCTCTCTAGGAGTTTTTTTCTAGGAGGCATTTTGAAGGAAGGGGTGATTCTTTCTGCCATCTCCCCTGATTTGCGACGGGTTCTTCAGGAATTTCAGTCTGATAAGCCTGACCGCTGTCCTGTGGGGAAACTGTTTGTTCCTGATAGATGGACTACTAAAGTGATTTCTGAGGTTCATTGTTCGGTGTTGGCTGGCCATCCTGGGATTTTTGGTACCAGATATTTGGTTAGTAGGTCCTTTTGGTGGCCTTCTTTGTCACGGGATGTGCGTTCTTTTGTGCAGTCCTGTGGGATTTGTGCGCGGGCTAAGACTTGCTGTTCCCGCGCTAGTGAGTTGCCTTAGCCATTACCGGTCCCCGAGAGGCCCTGGACACATATTTCTATGGATATTTATTTCCGATCTTCCTGTTTCCCAAAGAATGTTGGTTATCTGGGTTGTCTGTGACCGATTTGGTGCCTTTGCCTAAATTGCCTTCTTCTTCTGATTTGGTTCCGTTGTTTTTTCAGCATGTGGTGCGTTTGCATGGTATTCCGGAGAATATTGTGTCCGACAGAGGTTCCCAGTTTGTTTCTAGGTTTTGGCGGGCCTTTTGTGCCAAGCTGGGCATTGATTTGTCTTTTTCTTCTGCATTTCATCCTCAGACAAATGGCCAGACTGAGCGAACTAATCAGACCTTGGAGACCTATTTTAGATGCTTTGTGTCTGCTGATCAGGATGATTGGGTGGCTTTTTTGCCATTGGCCGAGTTTGCCCTTAATAATCGGGCCAGTTCAGCTACTTTGGTTTCGCCTTTTTTTTTTGTAATTTTGGTTTCATCCTCGTTTTTCTTCTGGGCAGGTTGAGCCTTCTGACCTTCCTGGTGTGGATTCTGTGGTCGACAGGTTGCAGCAGATTTGGGCTTATGTGGTGGACAATCTGGTGCTGACTCAGGAGGAGGCTCAACGTTTTGCTAATCGTCGTCGGCGTGTTGGTTCCCGGCTTCGGATTGGGGATCTGGTTTGGTTATCTTCCCGTCATGTTCTTATGAAGGTTTCTTCCCCTAAGTTTAAGCCTCGATATATTGGTCCTTATAGGATTTCTGAGATTATTAATCCGGTGTCCTTTCGCCTGGCGCTTCCAGCCTCGTTTGCTATTCATAATGTCTTCCATAAATCTTTGTTGCGGAAATATGTGGAGCCCGTTGTTCCCTCTGTTGATCCTCTGGCCCCTGTATTGGTCGATGTGGAGTTGGAATATGTTGTTGAGAAGATTTTGGATTCTCGTTTTTCGAGGCGGAAGCTTCAGTACCTTGTCAAGTGGAAGGGTTATGGCCAGGAGGATAATTCTTGGGTTTCTGCCTCTGATGTCCATGCCGTTGATTTGGTTCGTGCCTTTCATTGGGCTCATCCTGATCGGCCTGGGGGCTCTGGTGAGGGTTTGGTGACCCCTCCTCAAGGGGGGGTACTGTTCTGAATTCAGCTTTTGGGCTCCCTCCGGTGGTTGTAGAGGGTAATGCAGTTGTGCCTGGATTGCAGGAGTGGACATGTGTATCTACTAATTGCAGGACTGTCTGGGGTATATAGCTTTGCTGGATCCTTTAGTCAGTGCCAGTTGTCCATTGTTCTTGAAGGATTCACTTCCCTGCTGGTCTTTCCAGTTTGCTGTGTTTTTCTACAAAGATAAGTCCTGGCTTTGTTTTTGCTGTCCACCTGCAGTGGACCTTATAGTTCTGTGCATTTTTCATGTTTTTGTCTTGTCCAGCTTGGTCTGTGTAGGATTTTTTGCAGCCTAGCTATTTCTCTGGAGATGCAGATATACCCCCCATGTCTTTAGTCAGATGTGGTGATCCGTATTTTCTGCGGTGGATATTTTCTAGTTTTTTTATACTGACCGCATAGTACTCTG
The DNA here is from genome assembly GCF_032444005.1 of Ranitomeya imitator. NCBI lineage: Eukaryota > Metazoa > Chordata > Amphibia > Anura > Dendrobatidae > Ranitomeya > Ranitomeya imitator. The sequence goes on from NC_091287.1 coordinate 517,117,757, forward strand.
TTCTATCCTTTCTTTTTAGCTAGTATGGCCTCCTATGCTAAAATCTGATTTCATATCTGCGTATGTTATTTCCCTCTCTTCTCACAGTCAATATTTGTGGGGGGCTATCTATCCTTTGGGGATTTTCTCTGAGGCAAGATAGGTTTCCTGTTTCTGTCTTTAGGGGTAGTTAGATCTTAGGCTGTGCCAAAGGGTCTAGGGAGTGTTAGGTACCTGTTATGATAAGGTAATTCAGTACCACAATGGACATAGAGGTCAGAGCACATACAGTGACCTGACAATAACCCAAAAATATAGAACGAGCTCTGAGACGTGGGAACTCTGCTGACCGAAATCCCTAATCCTCTCCAACCACACTAGAGGCAGCCGTGGATTGCGCCTAGCGCTCCCTATGCAACTCGGCACAGCCTGAGAAACTAGCTAGCCTGAAGATAGAAAATAAGCCTACCTTGCCTCAGAGAAATACCCCAAAGGAAAAGGCAGCCCCCACATATAATGACTGTGAGTTAAGATGAAAAGACAAACGTAGAGATGAAATAGATTTAGCAAAGGCCCGACTTTCTGAACAGAGCGAGGATAGGAAAGGTAACTTTGCGGTCAACACAAAACCCTACAAAAACCACGCAAAGGGGGCAAAAAGACCCTCCGTACCGAACTAACGGCACGGAGGTACACCCTCTGCGTCCCAGAGCTTCCAGCAAGCAAGAAAAAACAAATAGACAAGCTGGACAGAAAAAACAGCAAACAAAATAGCAAAGCGGAACTTAGCTATGCAGAGCAGCAGGCCACAGGAACGATCCAGGAGGAAACAGGTCCAATACTAGAACATTGACTGGAGGCCAGGATCAAAGCACTAGGTGGAGTTAAATAGAGCAGCACCTAACGACTTCACCACATAATATAATAATAATAATAATAATAATAATTTTTATTTATATAGCGCCAACATATTCCGCAGCGCTTTACAAATTATAGAGGGGACTTGTACATACAATAGACATTACAGCATAACAGAAATACAGTTCAAAACAGATACCAAGAGGAGTGAGGGCCCTGCTCGTAAGCTTACAAACTATGAGGAAAAGGGGAGACACGAGAGGTGGATGGTAACAATTGCTATAGTTATTCGGACCAGCCATAGTGTAAGGCTTGGGTGTTCATGTAAAGCTGCATGAACCAGTTAATTAATTTTTTTTTTTTTTTAATATAGGCCACACAGGGATCGTTAGGTTAATGCATTGAGGCGGTAGGCCAGTCTGAACAAATGAGTTTTTAGGGCACGCTTAAAACTGTGGGGATTGGGGATTAATCGTATTATCCTAGGTAGTGCATTCCAAAGAATCGGCGCAGCACGTGTAAAGTCTTGGAGACGGGAGTGGGAGGTTCTGATTATTGAGGATGCTAACCTGAGGTCATCAGCGGAGCGGAGGGCACGGGTAGGGTGGTAGACTGAGACCAGAGAGGAGATGTAGGGTGGTGCTGAGCCATGGAGTGCTTTGTGGATGAGGGTAGTAGTTTTGTACTGGATTCTTGAGTGGATGGGTAACCAGTGTAATGACTGGCACAAGGTAGAGGCATCGGTGTAACGGTTGGTGAGGAATATGATCCTGGCAGCAGCATTCAGGACAGATTGGAGCGGGGAGAGTTTGGTAAGAGGGAGGCCGATTAGTAGAGAGTTACAATAGTCCAGACGAGAATGAATAAGTGAAACAGTAAGAGTTTTTGCAGAGTCGAAAGTAAGAAAAGGGCGAATTCTAGAAATGTTTTTGAGATGCAGGTAAGAAGAGCGAGCCAGTGATCGGATGTGGGGGGTGAATGAAAGGTCAGAATCAAGGATGACCCCAAGGCAGCGGGCATGTTGCTTTGGAGTAATGGTGGAACCGCAAACGGAGATGGCAATGTCAGGCAAAGGTAGGTTAGTAGAGGGAGAAAACACGAGGAGTTCAGTTTTTGACAGGTTTAGTTTCAGATAGAGGGAGGACATGATGCTAGAGACAGCGGTAAGACAATCACTGGTGTTTTCTAATAACCTCACCTGAGTAAGGAAACTCAGAAGCCGCAGTACCACTCTCCTCCACCAACGGAAGCTCACAGAGAGAATCAGCCGAAGTACCACTTGTGACCACAGGAGGGAGCTCTGCCACAGAATTCACAACAGGTACCCCCCACGGCTGCTTTTTGTTGCGCTGCTAGGTTCAGGGTTTGCGGTCAGTACAGGGACCACCTTCTCCAGAGTACGTCTCATGCTGCTCCAAGGCCACCAGATCATAACAGTCCACCCTGACTTTCAGCTTCAGGAACCTGTCACCAGTAAAAACACTATTAACCTGCAGATATGGAGTTAATCTAAAGGTTAATAGTGTTACTGACGTGCCCGGTGTCTTACACGTTGATAAACACTGCAAGGAGAAAATGAACTTTATTCTCCCTGTCAGCATTCCAGTTTTAGTCAGCGGTGACTGATCCAGCATCGCCGCCCATTGACTGAAAGCGGGGTGGTGGAAGGGGGGGGGGATAAAGTTAATTTTCTCACTGCAGCATTTGGCGTCGGGTAGTTTAGTAATGCTAGGCTTTTGTCTGAAAAGAATGTCTGAAGTATTTTTTCATCCATAATTAGATTTTATAGCTGTAGAATTTAGAATTGATCAAGTTTCACAAAAAGTTACAGGTGATTTGCTCTGCTAGATTTGTATCAAATTTTTCTGACGTGAACCAAAAGTAACCTGTTTACAATTAAAGGGACTATGTCACCACATTAGACCTATCTAAACTATTAATAAGGGCATATTGGTTATAGAATGCTGAAGACAGTCCTCCCTGTATTCCTCATATCAAATGTCATGTTGCTGAGAAATCATCTTTTTCACTTTCTATGAATGTGCTCTTTCAAGCTATGGGGAGGATGTTTCCCGGAGATAACTCTGCCTCCAGAGCTTATTTTAAATAAAAGGGAGCATTACCAGTGTGATGTGCAATGGTTACCAGTGTGGTGTGCAATAGTTACCAGTGTGTTGTGTAAGGGTTAACAGTGTGATGTGTAACAGTTACCAGTGTGATGTATAATGGCCGCTCTCAGCCCTCCTTTCCTCACTGTAGAGCTATATTTGATTAAAACTGGCAGATCTGCAGGTTCCTCTCAGCTTCGGCCTTCCAGCAAGAAGACAAATTTAATTTCTTCTGTTCTGTGTTAGTTACTTGTCTCTCTGGTAACTCTCTTTTCATGTAAAATAAGCTCTGGAGGCAGAGTTATCTTCCAGGCAACATGTGCCCCAGAGCCTGGAAGTGGTCATTTATATGAAGTGATAAAAGATGATTTCTCAACAGCAAGGCATCTGATATGAGGCATACAGGTGGGACTGTTTTCAGCATTCTGTAACCTGTGTACCAATATAGTTTAGATTAAATGTGGTAAGAAATTCCCTTAAACAAACTTTTTTATGCCCTAAGTTCTTTACAGACCCAAAATAAAAATAATCGGAGGACCAGAGATGGGCACACATCAGTAATGTCAGTCAGTTGTTAGATGTAGGCTTATCCGTTTGGAATGTGCCGGGGGCCTAGGAGTCAGCTACAAAAGGCTGTTGGAAATGGATAACCATAAGAGAAGCTCCAGAAAAGACATCAGGACAGGTAAAGGTCAAGGTGAGCATAATATTTAACCCCTTCACAACATGTGCTGTACTAGTACTGCTCTGCAGGAGGTGTGTTCGTGCCCTGAGCAGTACTAGTAATGCCTCGATCGAGCGGTCTCACGCTGATAAAAGCGGCAACTGCATGTGCGTGTCAGTTGTATGTGACAGCTGACACCCTGCAGCAATGCCCTTGATCGGTGCTAGCTCCGATCGTAGGCATTTAAACCCTCTGATGCCACTGTCAGTGGTGAAAGTGGCATAGAGAAGCATTGCGCAGGGAGGGGGATCCCTGCACGCTTCCCTCAGAACAACACGATGTTCACGATCGAGTTGTACTGATGGTCTCCATGGAGACTCCCAGAACCAAGATGGCCGCGGGGTCCATTAAGGTCCTGCAGGGATGTAGATTGTGAATGCCTGCTGTGACCAGGCGTTGGCATGCCTCCTTCCCCGACTGTCAGATCCTGATCTGAAACTCTCCTGCGCAGAGTGTCAGATCAGCAATATGCCGTAATATGGTAATGTCCCATACTGGGACAATGTAATAAAGTAAAAAAAAAATTATAATGTGTAAAATTATTTTCTTTTTCAATCCCCAAATAAAGATAAAACATTTTTTTTACCAATAAATACATTTATTTATGTAAATAAAAACAATAAAAGTACACATATTTTGTATCGACGCGTCAGTAATGACCCAGTCTATAAAACTGTCCCACTAGTTAACTCCATCAGTGAAGATGATAAAAAAAATCAAAAACTAGGCAAAAAACAATGCTTTATCATCATGCTGCCGAAAAAAAAGTGTAATAAAACACAATTAGACTGTAGAAGGACGTAGATCTGGGGATTTATTATGATGGAAAATAGGCTGAACTGGATGGACAAATGTCTTTTTTCGGCCTTACTAACTATGTTACTATGTTACTATGTTAATTAAAAAGACGGATGTAAATAAAAATGGTACAGCTGAAAACGTAATCTTGTCCCGCAAAAAATAAGCTGCCATACAGCTCAATCAGTAGAAAAATAAAAGTTATAGCTCTCAGAATAAAGCGATGCAAAAATAATTATTTTTTCTATAAAAAAGTTTTTAGTGTGTAAATGCTCCAAAACATAAGAAGACTAGAAATAAGGTATCACTGTAATCGTACTGACCCAAAGAATAAGCTGTCTTGCCAATTTTACCACATGCGGAACTGGATGAAGAAAAAAAAAAGAAATTCCTGAATTGCTGGTTTTTGTTCATTCTGTCTCCCAAAAATCAGAATAGAAAGTAATCAAAAAATGCAATGTGCCAGAAAATGGTACCAATAGAAATATCAGCTAATCCCACAAAAAATGAGCCCTCACTTGACTATGGCGGCCGCAATATGAAAAAATTATCGCTCTCAAAATGTGGTGATGCAAAAACTAGTTTTTGCAATAAAAAGCTTCTTTTAGTATGGGACAGCAGCCAAACATAAAAACCGGATATAAATCTGGTATCACTGTAATCACACCGACCCCGAAGAATAAATTTGCCTAATCACTTATAACACATGAGGAATGGCATAAAAAATAAAACCAATTCTTCATCTGCTGTTGATTTTTTAATTCGGCCTCCCAAAGTTTGCAGTAAGGCTCAACGCACATTTATCCTGCTCTCTACGCTGAGCGCTTACACCGGGGTTTCCATGTAAATCTCTGAAATACGTGATTCAGACAGAACCTCTGGTGGAAGATTCCCTAGGCAATGGAGGCACTGTGGGCGTCATACGACCTGTGATCCGCCAGTGTCTGTCTTTTTAGGATTGCATAAAAGTGCCATTTGCCACAGTTTTGTGCAGTTCTGAAAAAAGGCCAGACGGATTCCAAAGTAACTGTGCTGCCTCACTATAGTGATCCATCAGGGGTTTCATTTGAATCATGTCACTTAGAGATTTAGATGGAAATCCCAAAGTAAGTGCTCAGCGTAGTGCGCCACATAACTGTGATCCCAAACGTTATGTAAAATGTTCTCAATAAAAGCTTCCACTCAATCCATAAAAAAGCAAGTCCCCACTCACATTTGTCATCTGTTAATGGAAATATAGGGGGCTTCCATGTTACTGGTATTACAAAGGCTCTGGTAAAGTGAAATGGCTCCTCACATGCCAAATAAATTGAGCAAATTGTCACTTCCCAAATCCAAATACCCTCTCCCTTCTGAGCCCCAGTGTGCCTAAACAACATTTAGGGCCCACATATTTGGCATTTCTGTAGTGATGAGAGCCTGCCTAATTTACAGGTGCGTGTCTCCAGAAGCATGAGTTGGGCATAATGCGCTGGTCACTTCAAAGGCAGTTTGCAATTTCCACTCGGGGTATAATTTCCAAAATGGGGTCACTTGAGGGAGGGTTCTGCTTTTCTAGCAAATAGCGCTCCTTCTCTTCCGAGTCTCTCTGTATGTGTAAGTATTACTGTACAGCTTGATATGGGGTATTTCTACATTCAGCAGAAATTGTGGTACAAATTCTGGTGTCATTTTTACCCATTTCCCAGTGTGAAAATAGAAAACTTGGGGCTATTACCCAATCTTGGTGGTAAATAATTTTTTCTTCACTTCTTAATGGTATAAAAGTTTGTGACACACCTGTGGTGTCAATGTAATCACTGCACCCATAAATAAATTTATTGAGAGGTTTAGTTGGTAAAATGGGGTCACTTATGGGGGGGTTTGTTGTTCTGTCACCTCAGGGACTCTGTCACAGTTGCAAGGCACCCTCAAGGAAGTGCAGCAAAATCTGCACTGTAATATGGCGCTACTTCACTTCTGAGCTTCGCACTGTGCTTCAAAAGTACCCCACATATGGGGTATCGGTAAACTCAAGAGAAATTGCACAGCAAACTTTGGTGTCCATTTTCTTTTTTTGCCTTTGTGGAAATACAAGATTTGTGAGTAAAAAATATTTTTGATGGGAAAAAATATGATTTATTTATTTTCAAGGTTTAACGTTATAAACTTCTGTGAAACACCTGGGTGTTAAAGACACTCAATACACATCTAGATAAGGTCCCAAAGGGGTATAGTTTCCAAAATGGTGTCACTTGTGGGGGTTTCTACTGTTTATGTACATCAGTGGCTCTTCAAATGTGACATAGCATCCGCTAATTATTCCATCATATTTTGAATTCAAAAAGTCAAACGGCGCTCCTTCCCTTCCGAGCTCTGTCCGTGTGCCCAAACAGTGGTATTCCCCCACATATGGGGTATCAGTGTAATCAGGAGAAATTGAAAAACAAATTGTTACCCATATGAAAATGCAAAATATAGAAAAAGATTTATTTGGTAAAAATGTGATTTTTTTTTATTTTCATGGCTCTATGCTATAAACTTCTGTGAAGCACTTGTGGATTTAAGGTGCTCAACACACATCTAAATAAGTTCCATAAGGGGTCCAGTTTCCAAAATGGTATCAAAAGTTGCGGGTTTCCTTTGTTTAGGCACATCAGGGGCTCTTCAAATGCGACATGGCAACCATTAAGTGTTCCAGCATATTTTACATTCAAAAAGTCACATGGTGCTCCTTCCCTTCCAAGCCCTGCCGTGTGCCCAAACAGTAGATTTCCCCACATATGGGGTTTTGACATGCTCAGGAGAAATTGCACAACACAATTTATGGTCCATTTTCTCCTGTTACCCTTGCAAACGTAAAAACAAAATAGGTCTTGAAGGGTGCAGTTTTTAGAATGGTGTCATTTTTGGGTATTTTCTGTCATATAGGCCCTCTCAAAGTCGCTTCAAGTGTGAGGTGCTCTCTAAAAAATTGATTTAGCTAATTCGCTGGTCAACTTTTAACCCTTATAACTTCCTAACAGAAAAAAATGATTTTTCCAGAAATGTGCTGGTGTAAAGTAGACATGTGGGAAATGTTATTTATTAACTATTTTGTGCGCTATGACTCTCTTATATAAGGGCATAAAAATTAGAAGTTTGAAAATTGCAACATTTTCAAAATTTTGGCCAACTTTCCATTTTTTCACAAATAAATGCAAGTCATATCGAAGAAATGTTACTGCTATCATAAAGTACAGTATGTCACGAGATAAAAGTCACAGAATCACCGGGATCCGTTGAAACATTCCAAAGTTATTACCTCAAAAAGTGACAGGGGTAAGAATTGAAAAAATTGTTGTGGTCATTAAGGCAAAAACAAGCTTCGTCTCAAGGGAATTAATTATTTTTTAAACCTCTCTTGGCTCTAACAAAAAGTCCTGCAAACTGTCAGCCAAATCAAATCAGCCAAAAAATCAGGTAGTGGTAAATCCGTAAATTTAAGTTTTCAAAAAACATTTTGAGTGAATTGATTTGCTAATCGCTAAGCTTTAGGTAAATGTTCAAAATAACGTTTTATTGATATTTTATTTTATTGCAATTTTTAGATCTTGTTAATTAGAGATGAGTGAATCAATTTGATGGTAATCAAACATTTTATGAATTTTATTACAGCTCCTGGCTAATTTGAACAATTTGTGGTTTGATACTTGTGCATTAGCTGAATAATGCCTGCCACTATTTTACAGATTGCATAAGATTGCGTTGGCCACAGAAAGTATACATGACTTCAGGTGTGACTGATAGGGCTTCCCCATAATGCTTTAAAGCTCTCATAGACTACATAACTGCCAAGGCAGGAAATGTAGTAGTGATTTTAATGTTAAGCACTAAAAATTCTAGTGTAGTAGCCTGTGAATAATATAATTGGTTCTAATGATAGGGATCAAGAGAGATTGGAGAGGGCAAACAAATTCAGTGTTATTGATCAGTTATATGGTGTAGCCATCATCTGTCCTGTTGCACCTTAGTAACATAGTAACATGGTAACATAGTTAGTAAGGCCGAAAAAAGACATTTGTCCATCCAGTTCAGCCTATATTCCATCATAATAAATCCCCAGATCTACGTCCTTCTACACAACCTAATAATTGTATGATACAATATTGTTCTGCTCCAGGAAGACATCCAGGCCTCTCTTGAACCCCTCGACTGAGTTCGCCATCACCACCTCCTCAGGCAAGCAATTCCAGATTCTCACTGCCCTAACAGTAAAGAATCCTCTTCTATGTTGGTGGAAAAACCTTCTCTCCTCCAGACGCAAAGAATGCCCCCTTGTGCCCGTCACCTTCCTTGGTATAAACAGATCCTCAGCGAGATATTTGTATTGTCCCCTTATATACTTATACATGGTTATTAGATCGCCCCTCAGTCGTCTTTTTTCTAGACTAAATAATCCTAATTTCGCTAATCTATCTGGGTATTGTAGTTCTCCCATCCCCTTTATTAATTTTGTTGCCCTCCTTTGTACTCTCTCTAGTTCCATTATATCCTTCATGAGCACCGGTGCCCAAAACTGGACACAGTACTCCATGTGCGGTCTAACTAGGGATTTGTACAGAGGCAGTATAATGCTCTCATCATGTGTATCCAGACCTCTTTTAATGCATCCCATGATCCTGTTTGCCTTGGCAGCTGCTGCCTGGCACTGGCTGCTCCAGGTAAGTTTATCATTAACTAGGATCCCCAAGTCCTTCTCCCTGTCAGATTTACCCAGTGGTTTCCCGTTCAGTGTGTAATGGTGATATTGATTCCTTCTTCCCATGTGTATAACCTTACATTTATCATTGTTAAACCTCATCTGCCACCTTTCAGCCCAAGTTTCCAACTTATCCAGATCCATCTGTAGCAGAATACTATCTTCTCTTGTATTAACTGCTTTACATAGTTTTGTATCATCTGCAAATATCGATATTTTACTGTGTAAACCTTCTACCAGATCATTAATGAATATGCTGAAGAGAACAGGTCCCAATACCGACCCCTGCGGTACCCCACTGGTCACAGCGACCCAGTTAGAGACTATACCATTTATAACCACCCTCTGCTTTCTATCACTAAGCCAGTTACTAACCCATTTACACACATTTTCCCCCAGACCAAGCATTCTCATTTTGTGTACCAACCTCTTGTGCGGCACGGTGTCAAACGCTTTGGAAAAATCGAGATATACCACGTCCAATGACTCACCGTGGTCCAGCCTATAGCTTACCTCTTCATAAAAACTGATTAGATTGGTTTGACAGGAGCGATTTCTCATAAACCCATGCTGATATGGAGTTAAACAGTTATTCTCATTGAGATAATCCAGAATAACATCCCTCAGAAACCCTTCAAATATTAATTATAATTATATATTTGTTTCTTCTTAATTGGATAGAAAGCTGCAAGTGAGCACAATATTATTTACAAAAAAAAAATAGAGATCAATTTTGGTCAGAGACGGTGTGCTTGCTTGTTACTGAGATGCAGTGCTTACCGTATTTAGTTTTGCACTTGTTCTGCAATTCTTTTTGTGAAGATGGTATTTTAGAAAAAATTATGCAAAACAAAATTCCATAAAAATGCACACAATTAACTACCAAAACTTCAGAGTTTGCATGTTGTAAACATTTTTTATTTTTGCACAACTATTCTACAAATTAATTGTAATGTACATACCACAACAATACAATGCCCTGTTGGAGGTGCTGGTTGTTGGATGTTTCCCGACCTTTCAGTCCTCATTATTTGACTTTTGGGAAAGCAGTCAGATTTTGTAAAAGCATTATAATTTTTTTAATGTTACAATTTAACGGCCTTTATGTTTTTCACACCTGCTTTACTAGTTTATTTTGACAGCTGTACACATCACACCTATAATATGGCCTCCTGCGACATTTTGCTTCCTGTACATACAAGTTATCTAGTATTATTTGTTATGTGCATCTTGGCAAGGGTTGAATAACTAGGTTTGAAAAGGATATCAAAGGTTAATTATAATGTTATATAAAATGTATGGTAAAAGAAAAGAGGACAACCGCAATGGACAGGGTAGTGTAATAGAAAAAATATGATGCCGCAGTTAAGAATGTGAAAGCCACTAGTAGAAGCAGAAGCACTAACGCCACCACAGACACCCGCCATTGGTGCAGTGATACTACCAAAAGCAATTGGCTTTCTTTACCTCCCACAAACTTATCAGTAGGAAAGAAACTGGAGACTGGCACATAACTTGTCTCAGTCACAGCAAGATGATGTTACCTTTGCTGGCAGCACAGTCCGTTTGAGTCAGTGTTCTAAACAGATCAATTTGCCTGGAAAATAACTTAGAGTTATAATTTTTGGAACATTTTCTAAGTAGGGATGGATGAACCGGAACCGTAAAGTGTTCGGTCACACGGTCCCGAACACCGCTTTCCGTGGGAAACCCGTGTTGCAATAAATAACAAAAAAGCATGGGCACTCAAATGTATTGTCCAATGTAGACCAATGAGGCAAATGCCACCACCATACAACAAAGAAAAAATGCAGGATGACCCGATTGAAAGACAGACTAACTTTCGCAACGTTTCGGCACGAACATGCCTTTCTCAAGCAGAATCTGTGTGGAGATATATACAATAATTTAAATATTTTTACAACTACTTAAAACACATACCCACTAACAGAAAAAGGAATTAATCATATGGAGCAAAACCTGTGTTGCAGTTTGGGTCCAGTTTGGATCCAGGACGGCTGTACTTCATAAAATTAATAATAAGCATTATAAATTTTATACTTACCTGTCCAGTGGCGCGTCCTCCTGTCCTACCGTCTCCCGGCCGCATCTACTTCCGGGGCCGCTCATTACATTCCAGCAGTATTCACTGCACTCGGTAGTCTTTGGCTTTTTCTGGCAGTGTTCCTGCAGTTATTTCACCACACGAACATAAAAAAAGCAGAAGACTACTGAGTGCAGTGAATACCGCCAGAATGTAATGAGCTGCCCCAGAAGCAGATGCTGCCAGGAGACAGCGGGATGGGAGGATGCGTCGCTGGACAGGTATGTATAATTATAATGTTTATTATTACTTTTATGTTTTCTTTTACAGCCCCCCCACCCCATCTCATATCTGTAAAGTCCAAGTTCGGGGGTTGAACGCAAGTTCATGTCATCTCCGGCCTCAAACTCAATCTTTACAGAAAAACTCAGGTGATGCCGGCGATCCCGAACATTGGGGATTTACCCATCACTATTTCTAAGTAAAATATAAGAAAATTCAGTGAGCATGCTATTTTATTAAATGGGCTGTTGGTCATTATTGGGTAAAAATGCTTTTATATGGTGAGGTCACTTTGACATTACCAAGGCTGTGTTTGTATTATAGAGCTTGTAACAGGTTTGTCCCATTTTTATATGTAAATTGATTCTTCAGAGAGGAAGAGAAATACAACTCTCATGCGACCTACAGGTGCTTTTCATAAAATTAGAATATCATCAAAATGTTAATTTCTTTGAGTTCTTCAATACAAAAAGTGAAATTCATATATTATATAGTTATTACAAACAGAGCAATCTATTTCAAGTGTTTATTTCTGTTAATGTTGATGATTATGGCTTACATCCAATGAAAACCCAAAAGTTATTATGCAAAATTTACTTTAATCTGAAAACAACACCTTGGACAACTGAACAACAATCCAGTTTTTTTTTCTCCTTTGCCCAGTTAAGATATTTCTGGCATTCTCTATTGCTTATGCGTGACTTGACATAAGGAATGTGACACTTGTAGACCATGTCCTGGCTACTAGGGTTGAGCGAAACGGGTCGGCCATTTTCAGAAGTCGCCGACTTTTGGCAAAGTCGGGTTTCATGAAACCCGACCCGACCCTTGTGTGGGGTCGGCCATGAGGTCGGTGATCTTCTGAATCTGGTATCAGAATTCCGATACCGAGTTCCGATATGTTTGCAATATCGGAAATCGGTATCGGAATCCGATTCATATTAGGTATATACTCACCCTCGGACGCGCCCTGCTTCTTTCCGGCAGCCTTCCTTCCTAAGAATCAGCGCTTGAAGGACCTTCGGTAACGTCGCGGCTTGTGATTGGTCGCGCGAGCGGTCACATGGGCGGTCGCACGACCAATCACAAGCCGCGACGTCATCTAAGGCCCTTCACGCGCTGATTCTAAGGAAGGAAGGCTGCCGGTTAGTACCAGGGCGCGTCAGAGGGTGAGTATAGCAATATTTTTTATTTTAATTCTTTATTTTACACTTAAATATGGATCCCAGGGCCTGAAGGAGAGTTTCCTCTCCTTCAGACCCTGGGAACCCTTGGAAATCCAATGCACTGCATTGGGTTTCGTGTTTCGGCTGACCCCGACCCCGACTTTTTTATAGGATCGGCCGATTTTACTCGACCCGACTTTTGAAAAAGTCGGGTTTCGTGAAACCCGACCCGATCCTATAAAAGTAAAGGTCGCTCAACCCTACTGGCTACCTCTGTGTGTGGTGGCTTGTGAAGCAAAGACTCCAGCAGCAGTCCACTCCTTGTGAATCGCTCTCAAAATTTGAATGTCCTTTTCTTAACAATCAAGGCTGCGGTTATCCCAGTTGCTTGTGCACCTTTTCTACCACACTTTTTCCTTCCACTCAACTTTCCATTAATATACTTGGATACAACACTCTGTGAATAGCCAGCTTCTTTAGCAATGACCTTTTGTGGCTTACCCTCCTTTCTGGTGGAATGCGTCAATTACTGCCTTCTGGACATCTGCCAAGGCAGCAGTCTTCCCCATGAATGTGGAGCCTACTGAAACAGACTAAGGGACCCTTTTAAATGTTTAGGAAGCCTTTGCAGGTGTTTTTTTTGTTAATTATTCTAATCTACTGAGATAATGACTTTTGGGTTTACATTGGCTGTAAGCCATAAAAATCAACATTAACAGAAATAAACACTTGAAATAGATCACTCTGTGTGTAATGACTCTATATAATATATGAGTTTTACTTGTATTGAAGAACTGAAATAAATTTACTTTTTGATCATATTCTAATTTTGTGGGAAGCACCTGTATTTCAGGTAATGACCCTAAAATTCTAAATTGATCCTTTAACAAGCCTTGCCAGATGACTTAGGATAAAAGTCAAACCAGAATCTGAATTTGCAAACACGGTGTTTTGGGGTGTTGCCCCTCATCAGTGCAAACACTGCTTATCATGGCAATTGGAGGCTTTGCAGTATTGCAATTGTAAACAAATCAGTTAGCTGCAAATCAAGGTTTTTTTTTAATTTGTTGACCTGGCAAATTTGATTTTCTAAAAATTATTTTCCAGCTAATTTTAATAGTTTTTTAATAGTTTTTTTTCCATATATTTTATAGGCTTTTCTTGGGTGGCCTTGCCAGATATTTCTTCTTGCCTTGTTTGTATATACACCACAACTGGGTGTATAAATTTAATGGCAGCTGCAATTAATTTACATATTCAATTTCCAAAAAGTAATGAAGTACAGTCATCTCCCATAGACCAGAAAGTGATGTGGGAGCTGCAGAAATAAATTAATCTGTGTGTGTGGTGTTATGCTGATTTTTCTGCTTTATGTAGACCTCTACAGTACAATAAAGCTGCTAAATTCCCCACTCTCTAAAGATAATAAGATAACTTTGCTGACCTTGTACCAACCTACACAGTGAAGCTATCCTGTGGACTAGTGTGAGAAGTAGAATAATTTAAAAAAATGATATTTTCTGATGATAAAGGAATATTGATTACTGACAATTTACTAGAAACTTGCATAATAGGATTGCAATTATGCTCAGTCAATTATTGGTAAAAAAAAAAAATGTTAAAAGATACAAACAATTTTTTTTTTTAAGTACATTTTTCATTTTTCACCCCTAAACCTGGAAAGTCGGCTTTGTTTATGAGGTGTTTGCATGGTCTTTAGGTTTATTAAGTTGAAAAGTTAGAATATGTCATCAATTTTGGAGCAAATCAATTCCAATTTATGGGTGATGTAGATCTTAGTTTCTTACATTATGAAAGATTAAAGAAAAACAATAAAAATAGCTAGATTTAGATTTATTTAGACAGGCTTAATAAAAAACAGTCTTAATATATGCCTCAATATCCCATGTGTCATTACTAAAGAAGCAAAACTACATATTTTTTTCATGCCTTTGTATATTTCATACTAAACTTTTTAATCTCAAGAGCTTACCTGCCATGGCAGCCGCAGAATCTTTCTACAGTAGTAGAGTGCACGAGGTTTTATTTAACCCTTAGGTAGTCTCGTTTATTTCAGGTACTGTAGTTATTGAGACGCTCCACAAATGTATTGTGGAGGCATTATTTTCAGTGCGTGTTATATGTTACCCACACCATTCAAGGTGGGTATATGAGCGTTATAACTGAGTATTATATACTCAGCTCTTGGCTTTAACTGCAGTGACTGGAGCTAGCTCTGATTGCTGCTGTTTAACTATTTAGATGCTGCTGGCTATCTATGACTATGGAAATTAAGTAGTGCGATCTTGGTGGAGATTCACTTTGGGCCTATCAACTCTTTCACGGACCCCACTATGTGATCTTATAAGGCAGACTGTAGCTCCATTTGTCATTGTTTTAATTTCACTGCATACTTCACTAGTTGCATGATTGCAGATTCAAGTCACTTAGCAGGGATTAAAAAAAAGGTGATAAATAAAAAAATTAAAAAACATAGGTTTGAGAAAGCCCCTTATTTAGGTAAATTGTTTTGGTTTTGCCACCTCTCCAGCAGTCTGTTCCATAAGAATATAACAAACGTAAAATGAGCATATACCCTACAGCAGGGGTCCCCAACCTTTCTTACCTTGAGAGCCACATTCTGCTATGAAAGTTGGTCGAGAGCCACAATGCAGATAGTCATAGAAAAACCTAGAGAAGGCACAAATAATAACATGCAGATTTTCACTTTCACTCTATCCTTATGTATTTTACATTATTGTTATGCAAATTGGACTCTAGTGCCTCCTATTGGAAGTAGCAATTTTAAAAGTCAATACCCTTTAACAGTCCCATAAGATGCTTCATATATTATTTGCCCCATATACTGCTCCATATGGAATTGGCCCCATATACTGCTCTATATGGAATTGGCTCCATAAGATGCTCCATAATAAATTGGCCCCATAAGATGCTCCCTATAGAATTGGTCCCAAAAGATGCTCCCTATAGAATTGGCCCCATAAGATGCTCCATATTAAATTGGCCCCATACACTGCTCCATATAGAATTGGCCCCATAAGATGCTCCCTATAGAATTGGCCCCATAAGATGTTTTATATATTCAAGCTTCAGGAGGATAATCTGCATATTCCAGGGGCCTTCTGGGAAAAGCGAAGAGTCTCCCTCAGCTAGAAGATCGTTGGGTACAGCCGGGACCAGCTGCTTGGAAAGTGTCACCAAACCAGGGATGCAAGCTTCAGGAGGATAATTTGCATATTCCAGGGGCCTTCTGGGAAAAGCGAAGAGTCTCCCTCAGCTAGAAGATCGTTGGGTACAGCCGGGACCAGCTGCTTGGAAAGCATCACCAAACCAGGGATTCAAGCTTCAGGAGGATAATTTGCATATTCCAAGGGCCTTCTGGGAAAAGCGAAGAGTCTCCCTCAGCTAGAAGATCGTTGGGTACAGCCGGGACCAGCTGCTTGGAAAGCATCACCAAACCGCGCGCCTTACGGCGCGCAAATTTTTGCCTGTAGGACATTATTGCAAGAAAGCTTGGCTGAGTAGATTACACAAGAAGGAAAACACACAGCAAGTCAGCAGGATCTAGGAGCAACATGGCAGATGTGACAACCTACATGGTGAGCTGCAGCATGTGCTACATGTTCACAGATCGACCAGAAGAAGAATCCAATTTCACCTGTCAGAAGTGTAGACTAGTGGCCCTTTTAGAAGAAAAGGTGCGGGGTCTGGAAGAAAGAATAGCAACTTTGAAACTCATCAAAGAGAATGAAGACTTTCTAGACAGAACAGAAGCATCTCTACTGGTCACAGAAGGTGAAAAAAGTGTCAGAGAACCTCCAAAAGCAGATGAGTGGAAGCATGTGACCAAAAGAAGCAAGAAGACCATGGAGAAATCACCAACCACACAACTGAAGAACCGATATCAAATCTTTGTAGAGGATGAAGATAGCACACCTAAGGATGAAGCAATACCAGCAAGCAAAAAAGAAAAGGGCACACAGCAACAAGTGACAGCAAAAAGTACAGCCAAGAAGCAACGAAGAGTGGTGGTGGTGGGAGACTCACTACTGAGAGGCACAGAAGCAGCCATCTGCAGACTGGACATAACTGCAAGAGAAGTATGCTGCCTTCCAGGTGCGATGATCAAGGATGTGACCGATAGGATACCAAAGCTCTTCAGCTCCAAGGACGTCCACCCATTTCTTCTGATACATGTTGGCATCAATGACACGGCAAGGAAGGACCTACCGACAATCTGCAAGGACTTTGAAGAGTTGGGGAAGAAAGTAAAGGAACTGGATGCACAGGTAGTTTTTTCTTCCATCCTTCCAGTAGACGGGCATGGCACCAGGAGATGGAACAGGATCCTTCATGCGAACAACTGGCTAAGACGATGGTGCAGACAACAAGGATTCGGATTCCTGGACCACGGTGAGAATTACTTGTACGATGGACTCCTCGCCAGAGACGGACTACACCTCAACAAACCTGGGAAACACACATTCGCCAGAAGACTCGCTACACTCATCAGGAGGGCGTTAAACTAGAAGAAGAGGGGACGGGAAGAAAAACATTAGACTCGAACCAAGAAGACCCAGGAAAACATACTCAGAAGGGAGGTAAGAACATTTCTAAAACAATCCACAGCGAGGAGATTGGAACAAAACAAAATCCTCTAAACTGCATGCTCACAAACGCCAGAAGCCTGACAAACAAGATGGAAGAACTAGAAGCAGAAATATCTACAGGTAACTTTGACATAGTGGGAATAACCGAGACATGGTTAGATGAAAGCTATGACTGGGCAGTTAACTTACAGGGTTACAGTCTGTTTAGAAAGGATCATAAAAATCGGAGAGGAGGAGGGGTTTGTCTCTATGTAAAGTCTTGTCTAAAGTCCACTTTAAGGGAGGATATTAGCGAAGGGAATGAGGATGTCGAGTCCATATGGGTCGAAATTCATGGAGGGAAAAATGGTAACAAAATTCTCATTGGGGTCTGTTACAAACCCCCAAATATAACAGAAACCATGGAAAGTCTACTTCTAAAGCAGATAGATGAAGCTGCAACCCATAATGAGGTCCTGGTTATGGGGGACTTTAACTACCCGGATATTAACTGGGAAACAGAAACCTGTGAAACCCATAAAGGCAACAGGTTTCTGCTAATAACCAAGAAAAATTATCTTTCACAATTGGTGCAGAATCCAACCAGAGGAGCAGCACTTTTAGACCTAATACTATCTAATAGACCTGACAGAATAACGAATCTGCAGGTGGTTGGGCATCTAGGAAATAGCGACCACAATATTGTACAGTTTCACCTGTCTTTCACTAGTGGGACTTGTCAGGGAGTCACAAAAACACTGAACTTTAGGAAGGCAAAGTTTGACCAGCTTAGAGATGCCCTTAATCTGGTAGACTGGGACAATATCCTCAGAAATAAGAATACAGATAATAAATGGGAAATGTTTAAGAACATCCTAAATAGGCAGTGTAAGCGGTTTATACCTTGTGGGAATAAAAGGACTAGAAATAGGAAAAACCCAATGTGGCTAAACAAAGAAGTAAGACAGGCAATTAACAGTAAAAAGAAAGCATTTGCACTACTAAAGCAGGATGGCACCATTGAAGCTCTAAAAAACTATGGGGAGAAAAATACTTTATCTAAAAAACTAATTAAAGCTGCCAAAAAGGAAACAGAGAAGCACATTGCTAAGGAGAGTAAAACTAATCCCAAACTGTTCTTCAACTATATCAATAGTAAAAGAATAAAAACTGAAAATGTAGGCCCCTTAAAAAATAGTGAGGAAAGAATGGTTGTAGATGACGAGGAAAAAGCTAACATATTAAACACCTTCTTCTTCACGGTATTCACGGTGGAAAATGAAATGCTAGGTGAAATCCCAAGAAACAATGAAAACCCTATATTAAGGGTCACCAATCTAACCCAAGAAGAGGTGCGAAACCGGCTAAATAAGATTAAAATAGATAAATCTCCGGGTCCGGATGGCATACACCCACGAGTACTAAGAGAACTAAGTAATGTAATAGATAAACCATTATTTCTTATTTTTAGGGACTCTATAGCGACAGGGTCTGTTCCGCAGGATTGGTGCATAGCAAATGTGGTGCCAATATTCAAAAAGGGCTCTAAAAGTGAACCTGGAAATTATAGGCCAGTAAGTCTAACCTCAATTGTTGGTAAAATATTTGAAGGGTTTCTGAGGGATGTTATTCTGGATTATCTCAATGAGAATAACTGTTTAACTCCATATCAGCATGGGTTTATGAGAAATCGCTCCTGTCAAACCAATCTAATCAGTTTTTATGAAGAGGTAAGCTATAGGCTGGACCACGGTGAGTCATTGGACGTGGTATATCTCGATTTTTCCAAAGCGTTTGATACCGTGCCGCACAAGAGGTTGGTACACAAAATGAGAATGCTTGGTCTGGGGGAAAATGTGTGTAAATGGGTTAGTAACTGGCTTAGTGATAGAAAGCAGAGGGTGGTTATAAATGGTATAGTCTCTAACTGGGTCGCTGTGACCAGTGGGGTACCGCAGGGGTCAGTATTGGGACCTGTTCTCTTCAACATATTCATTAATGATCTGGTAGAAGGTTTACACAGTAAAATATCGATATTTGCAGATGATACAAAACTATGTAAAGCAGTTAATACAAGAGAAGATAGTATTCTGCTACAGATGGATCTGGATAAGTTGGAAACTTGGGCTGAAAGGTGGCAGATGAGGTTTAACAATGATAAATGTAAGGTTATATACATGGGAAGAAGGAATCAATATCACCATTACACACTGAATGGGAAAACACTGGGTAAATCTGACAGGGAGAAGGACTTGGGGATCCTAGTTAATGATAAACTTATCTGGAGCAGCCAGTGCTAGACAGCAGCTGCCAAGGCAAACAGGATCATGGGGTGCATTAAAAGAGGTCTGGATACACATGATGAGAGCATTATACTGCCTCTGTACAAATCCCTAGTTAGACCGCACATGGAGTACTGTGTCCAGTTTTTGGCACCGGTGCTCAGGAAGGATATAATGGAACTAGAGAGAGTACAAAGGAGGGCAACAAAATTAATAAAGGGGATGGGAGAACTACAATACCCAGATAGATTAGCGAAATTAGGATTATTTAGTCTAGAAAAAAGACGACTGAGGGGCGATCTAATAACCATGTATAAGTATATAAGGGGACAACACAAATATCTCGCTGAGGATCTGTTTATACCAAGGAAGGTGACGGGCACAAGGGGGCATTCTTTGCGTCTGGAGGAGAGAAGGTTTTTCCACCAACATAGAAGAGGATTCTTTACTGTTAGGGCAGTGAGAATCTGGAATTGCTTGCCTAAGGAGGTGGTGATGGCGAACTCAGTCGAGGGGTCCAAGAGAGGCCTGGATGTCTTCCTGGAGCAGAACAATATTGTATCATACAATTATTAGGTTCTGTAGAAGGACGTAGATCTGGGGATTTATTTTGATGGAATATAGGCTGAACTGGATGGACAAATGTCTTTTTTCGGCCTTACTAACTATGTTACTATGTTACTATGTTACTGGCCTCATACGATGCTCCCTATATTACTGGCCGCAAAAGATGCTCCCTACATTAATGGCCCCAAAGGATGCTCCCTATTATACTGGCCCCATAAGATGCTCCCTATATTACTGGCCCCATAAGATGCTCCCTATATTACTGGCCGCATAAGATGCTCCCTATATTACTGGCCCCATAGTATGCTCCTTATATTACTGGCCGCATAAGATGCTCCCTATATTAATGGCCCCATAGGATGCTCCCTATATTACTGGCCCCATAAGATGCTCCCTATATTACTGGCCGCATAAGATGCTCCCTATATTACTGGCCCCATAGGATGCTTCCTATACTACTGGCCCCATAGGATGCTCCCTATATTACTGGCCCCATAGGATGCTCCCTATATTACTGACCCCATAAGATGCTCCCTATATTACTGGCCCCATAAGATGCTCCCTATATTGCTGGCCGCAAAAGATGCTCCCCATATTACTGGCCCCATAGGATGCCCCCTATATTACTGGCACAATAGGATGCTCCCTATATTACTGACCCCATAAGATGCTCCCTATATTACTGGCCCCATAAGATGCTCCCTATATTACTGGCCCCATAAGATGCTCCCTATATTACTGGCCGCATAAGATGCTCCCAATATTAATGGCCCCATAGGATGCTCCCTATATTACTGGCACCATAAGATGCTCCCTATGTTACTGGCCCCATAAGATGCTCCCTATATTACTGGCCCCATAAGATGCCCCCTATATTAGTGGCCGCATAAGATGCTCACTATATTACTGGCCTCATAGGATGCTCCCTATATTACTGGACCCATAAGATGCTCCCTATGTTACTGGTCACATAAGATGCTCCCTATATTACTGGCCCCATAGGATGCTCCCTATATTACTGACCCAATAGGATGCTCCCTATATTAATGGCCCCATAAGATGCTCCCTATATTACTGGCCTCATACGATGCTCCCTTTATTACCTGCCCCATAGGATGCTCCCTATATTAATGGCCCCAAAGGATGCTCCCTATTATACTGGCCCCATAAGATGCTCCCTATATTACTGGCCGCATAAGATGCTCCCTATATTACTGGCCGCATAAGATGCTCCCTATATTACTGGCCCCATAGTATGCTCCCTATATTACTGGCCGCATAAGATGCTCCCTATATTAATGGCCCCATAGGATGCTCCCTATATTACTGGCCCCATAAGATGCTCCGTATATTACTGGCCGCATAAGATGCTCCCTATATTACTGGCCCCATAGGATGCTTTCTATACTACTGGCCCCATAGGATGCTCCCTATATTACTGGCCCCATAGGATGCTCCCTATATTACTGACCCCATAAGATGCTCCCTATATTACTGGCCCCATAAGATGCTCCCTATATTACTGGCCGCAAAAGATGCTCCCCATATTACTGGTCCCATAGAATGCTCCCTATATTACTGGCCCAATAGGATGCTCCCTATATTACTGGCCCCATAGGATGCTCCCTATTTTACTGGCCCCATAAGATGCTCCCTATATTACTGGCCCCATAAGATGCTCCCTATATTACTGGCCGCATAAGATGCTCCCTATATTACTGGCCGCATAAGATGCTCCCTATATTACTGGCCCCATAGTATGCTCCCTATATTACTGGCCGCATAAGATGCTCCCAATATTAATGGCCCCATAGGATGCTCCCTATATTACTGGCCCCATAGGATGCTCACTATATTACTGGCCACATAAGATGCCCCCTATATTAATGGCCCCATAGGATGCTCCCTATATTACTGGCCCCATAAGATGCTCCCTATATTACTGGCCCCATAAGATGCTCCCTATATTACTGGCCCCATAAGATGCCCCCTATATTAGTGGCCGCATAAGATGCTCCCTATATTACTGGCCTCATAGGATGCTCCCTATATTACTGGCCCCATAGGATGCTCACTATATTACTGGCCACATAAGATGCCCCCTATATTAATGGCCCCATAGGATGCTCCCTATATTACTGGCCCCATAAGATGCTCCCTATGTTACTGGTCCCATAGGATGCTCCCTATATTACTGGCCCCATAGGATCCTCCCTATATTACTGACCCCATAGGATGCTCCCTATATTACTGGCCCCATAAGATGCTCCCTATATTACTGGCCTCATACGATGCTCCCTTTATTACCTGCCCCATAGGATGCTCCCTATATTACTGGCCGCAAAAGATGCTCCCTATATTACTGGCCCCATAAGATGCTCCCTATATTACTGGCCCCATAAGATGCTCCCTATATTACTGGCCCCATAAGATGCTCCCTATATTACTGGCCGCATAAGATGCTCCCTATATTACTGGCCCCATAGGATGCTTCCTATACTACTGGCCCCATAGGATGCTCCCTATATTACTGGCCCCATAGGATGCTCCCTATATTACTGGCCCCATAAGATGCTCCCTATATTACTGGCCCCATAAGATGCTCCCTATATTACTGGCCGCAAAAGATGCCTTCCATATTACTGGCCCCATAGGATGCTCCCTATATTACTGGCCCAATAGGATGCTCCCTATATTACTGGCCCCATAGGATGCTCCCTATTTTACTGGCCCCATAAGATGCTCCCTATATTACTGGCCCCATAAGATGCTCCCTATATTACTGGCCGCATAAGATGCTCCCTATATTACTGGCCGCATAAGATGCTCCCTATATTACTGGCCCCATAGTATGCTCCCTATATTACTGGCCGCATAAGATGCTCCCAATATTGATGGCCCCATAGGATGCTCCCTATATTACTGGCCCCATAAGATGCTCCCTATATTACTGGCCCCATAAGATGCTCCCTATATTACTGGCCCCATAAGATGCTCCCTATATTAGTGGCCGCATAAGATGCTCCCTATATTACTGGCCTCATAGGATGCTCCCTATATTACTGGCCCCATAGGATGCTCACTATATTACTGGCCACATAAGATGCCCCCTATATTAATGGCCCCATAGGATGCTCCCTATATTACTGGACTCATAAGATGCTCCCTATATTACTGGCCCCATAAGATGCTCCCTATATTACTGGCCGCATAAGATGCTCCCTATATTACTGGCCCCATAGGATGCTCCCTATATTACTGGCCTCATAGGATGCTCCCTATATTACTGGCCCCATAAGATGCTCCCTATATTACTGGCCCCATAAGATGCTCCCTATGTTACTGGCCCCATAATATGCTCCCTATATTACTGGCCGCATAAGATTCTCCCTATATTACTAGCCGCGTAAAATGCTCCCTATATTACTGGCCCCATATGATGCTCCCTATATTACTGGCCCCATAAGATGCTCCCTATATTACTGGACCCATAAGATGCTCCCTATATTACTGGCCGCATAAGATGCTCCCTATATTACTGGCCTCATAAGATGCTCCCTATATTACTGGCCGCATAAGATGCTCCCTATATTACTGGCCCCATAGGATGCTCCCTATATTACTGGCCCCATATAATGCTCCATATTTGGGCCCCAACTGATGGTCCCCATATATTGATCCAAGTATATAAAAAAAAATGAAATACTCACCTCTCATTGCTTGTCGCTGCTCTGGACTCCTCAGCATCTTCCTGCTCTCTGTGCTGTGACTGCTCTGGCAGAGGGCACACACTGGTGACTTCATCGTGCCTTCTGACCTGAACATCACAGTCAGAGGATGGAAGATGCTGCAGCGCTGGAACGAGAGAGGTAAGTATTCCACGTCCTGTGCCCGGAGAAGGCGAGGGGTCCACTCACGGGGGCCAGCACTATAGCGCGCCAGTGTCCCCGACGGCGAGTGGGCCCCTGTTGTGAATTCTGTTGTCAAGCTCCCTCCTGTGGTCATGAATGGTACTTTGGCTGGTTCTGTCCATGGGCTTCCTCTGGTGGTTGTGAGTGGAGCTGCGGCTTCTGAGTTTCCTTCCACAGTTGACGAGGTTAATTCGTTAGCTGGCTGCTCTATTTAACTCCACTTAGATCATTGCTCCATGCCACCTGTCAATGTTCCAGTATTGGTGTAGTTCTCTCCTGCATCGTTCTTGTGACCTGTCTTCCCAGCAGAAGCTAAGCTCCTGCTTGTTTTTCTCTGGTTTGCTATTTTTCTGTCCAGCTTGCTATTTTGATTTTTGTCTTGCTTGCTGGAAGCTCTGGGACGCAGAGGGAGCGCCTCCGCACCGTGAGTCGGTGCGGAGGGTCTTTTTGCGCCCTCTGCGTGGTCTTTTTGTAGTTTTTTGTGCTGACCGCAAAGTTACCTTTCCTATCCTCTGTCTGTTCAGTAAGTCGGGCCTCACTTTGCTAAATCTATTTCATCTCTGTGTTTGTAATTTTCATCTTTACTCACAGTCATTATATGTGGGGGGCTGCCTTTTCCTTTGGGGAATTTCTCTGAGGCAAGGTAGGCTTTATTTTTCTATCTCTAGGGCTAGCTAGTTTCTTAGGCTGTGTCGAGTTGCATAGGGAGCGTTAGGAGCAATCCACGGCTATTTCTAGTGTGTAGGATTAGGGATTGCGGTCAGCAGAGTTCCCACGTCTCAGAGCTCATCCTATATTATTAGTAACTATCTGGTCATTCCGTGTGCTCTTAACCACCAGGTCCATTATTGTCCTTACCACCAGGTCATAACAGGCCCCTGCCTGCTCAGGGCCCCGCCAATTGCTCCAGTGCTGACACCTGCCCTGGGTGGGTATTACAGGCAGCGGGGCGGCTCCCTAGGGACTTTTTTACTGTGATCGTCGGAGAGCCACATGTCAGGGGCAGGCGAGCCACATGTGGCTTGCGAGCTATGGGTTAGGGACCCCTGCCCTACAGGAAGTAAATAAGTAAGTAGTAATGAACAGACAATGAGGGGCACCATCTAATAGAAGGGATCCACCTGTGACATGTCAAACTGAAGACTATTGAACATGTTGAAAAATAAACATGCCATATAGTACAAGGATCACCATGAAAATATCACATTTTGTTGTAACAGAAATAAGCCAAAAAATAATTAAAGACATTTAAAAAAATCATAAAATGAAATAATACATGAATCAACCCACAAAAGAGTTGCATAAACTACAGCTATTATGTGAATACTAGATGGTGGCCCAATTCTAACACATCGGTTATTCGAGAATATGTATGCATGTATGTATGTATATAGCAGCCACATAGTATATATCACAACCCACATAACACAGACAGCCACATAGTATATAGCACAGCCACGTAGTATATAGGACAGCCACATAGTATATAGCACAGCCACGTAGTATATAGCACAGCCTCGTAGTATATAAAACAGCCACGTAGTATAAAGCACAGCCACATAGTATATAGCACAGCCACGTAGTATATAGCGCAGCCATGTACTATATAACGCAGCCACGTAGTATGCAGCACAGCCACGTACTATATAGTACAACCACATAGTATATAGCACAGCCACGTGGAATATAGCACAGCCACATAGTATATAGCAGCCACGCAGCATATAGAAGCCACGTAGTATATAGCACAGCCACGTAGTATGTAACACAGCCATGTAGTATATAATACAACCATGTAGTATATAGGAGCCACGTAGTATATAGCTCAGCCACGTAGTATGTAACACAAAACCCGCAGTGTATAGCACAGCCCATGCAGTATATAACACAGCCCACGTAACATAGACAGCCACATAGTATATAGCACAGCCAAGTAGTATATAGCATAGCCACGTAGTATATAGCAGCCACTTATTATAAATCAGCCACTTAGTATATAACACTGCCCACGTAATATATAGTACAGCCCCGTAGTATATAACACAGCCCACGTAATATATAGCACAGCCCACGTAGTATATAACACTTCCCACGCAGTAAATATAAATAGCACAGCCCACGCAGTATATAACACAGCCCACGCAGTATATAACACTGCCCACGCAGTATATAACACAGCCCACGTAGTATATAACACAGGCACGTAGTATATAACACTGCTCATGCAGTATATAACACTGCCCACGTAGTATATAACACTGCCCACGTAGAATATAACACTGCCCACGTAGTATATAACACTGCCCACGTAATATATAGAAGAATCAAAGAACTTACTATTATAAATAAAGGCTCTTTTTATTTGACTTACCTTTCTGTGCCTTTATATATATATATATATAGGTATATCATTTTGGTTTATATATATATATACATATATATTTCTTTACTAGTATTGGGAGTCCTTTGTAAGTTCTTTGATTCTTCTATGTCAAATCCGGGTGGTCTGCCACTCTTCTTTTTTACTTTTTAGCAACTAGGTTTTTATATATATATATATATATATATATATATATATATATATATATATATATATATATATATATATATATATATATATATATATACATATACCTTTTTATTATTTATTAAACTTCCATTGTTGCTATTACGTTCCACGTAATATATAGCACAGCCCACAAAGTATATAACACTGCCCATGCAATATATAGCACAGCCCACGTAGTATATAACACTGCCCACGTAGTATATAACACTGCCCACATAGTATATAACACTGCCCACATACTATATAACACTGCCCACGTAATAAATAGCACAGCCCATGCAGTATATAACACTGCCCATGTAGTATATAACACTGCCCACGTAGTATAAAACACTGCCCACATCGTATATAACACTGCCCACGTAATATATAGCACAGCCCACGTAGTATATAACACTGCCCACATAATAAATAGCACAGCCATGCAGTATATAACACTGCCCACGTAGTATATAGCACAGCCCATGTAGTATATAACACAGCCCACATAATATATAGCACAGCCCACGTAGTATATAGCACAGCCCACGTAGTATATAACACTGCCCACGCAGTATATAACACTGCCCATATAGTATATAACACTGCCAATGTAGAATATAACACTGCCCACGTAGTATATAACACTGCCCACATAGTATATAACACAGCCACGTAGTATATAGGACAGCCACATAGTATATAGCACAGCCACATAGTATATAGGACAGCCACATAGTATATAGCACAGCCACGTAGTATATAGCACAGCCTCGTAGTATATAAAACAGCCACGTAGTATAAAGCACAGCCACATAGTATATAGCACAGCCACGTAGTATATAGCGCAGCCATGTACTATATAACGCAGCCACGTAGTATGCAGCACAGCCACGTACTATATAGTACAACCACATAGTATATAGCACAGCCACGTGGAATATAGCACAGCCACATAGTATATAGCAGCCACGCAGCATATAGAAGCCACGTAGTATATAGCACAGCCACGTAGTATGTAACACAGCCATGTAGTATATAACACAGCCATGTAGTATATAGGAGCCACATAGTATATAGCTCAGCCACGTAGTATATAACACAAAACCCGCAGTGTATAGCACAGCCCATGCAGTATATAACACAGCCCACGTAACACAGACAGCCACATAGTATATAGCAGAGCCAAGTAGTATATAGCATAGCCACGTAGTATATAGCAGCCACTTATTATAAATCAGCCACTTAGTATATAACACTGCCCACGTAATATATAGCACAGCCCCGTAGTATATAACACAGCCCACGTAATATATAGCACAGCCCACGTAGTATATAACACTGCCCACGCATTATATAACACTCCCCACGCAGTAAATATAAATAGCACAGCCCACGCAGTATATAACACAGCCCACGCAGTATATAACACTGCCCACGCAGTATATAACACAGCCCACGTAGTATATAACACAGGCACGTAGTATATAACACTGCTCATGCAGTATATAACACTGCCCACGTAGTATATAACACTGCCCACGTAGAATATAACACTGCCCACGTAGTATATAACACTGCCCACGTAATATATAGAAGAATCAAAGAACTTACTATTATAAATAAAGGCTCTTTTAATTTGACTTACCTTTCTGTGCCTTTTTATATATATATATATATATATATATATATATATATATATATATATATATATAGGTATATCATTTTGGTTTATATATATATATACATATATATTTCTTTACTAGTATTGGGAGTCCTTTGTAAGTTCCTTGATTCTTCTATGTCAAATCCGGGTGGTCTGCCACTCTTCTTTTTTACTTTTTAGCAACTAGGTTTATATATATATATATATATATATATATATATATATATATATATACCTTTTTATTGTTTATTAAACTTCCATTGTTGCTATTACGTTCCACGTAATATATAGCACAGCCCACATAGTATATAACACTGCCCACGTAGTATATAACACTGCCCACATAGTATATAACACTGCCCACATACTATATAACACTGCCCACGTAATAAATAGCACAGCCCATGCAGTATATAACACTGCCCATGTAGTATATAACACTGCCCACGTAGTATAAAACACTGCCCACATCGTATATAACACTGCCCACGTAATATATAGCACAGCCCACGTAGTATATAACACTGCCCACATAATAAATAGCACAGCCATGCAGTATATAACACTGCCCACGTAGTATATAGCACAGCCCATGTAGTATATAACACAGCCCACATAATATATAGCACAGCCCACGTAGTATATAGCACAGCCCACATAGTATATAACACTGCCCACGCAGTATATAACACTGCCCATATAGTATATAACACTGCCAATGTAGAATATAACACTGCCCACGTAGTATATAACACTGCCCACATAGTATATAACACAGCCACGTAGTATATAGGACAGCCACATAGTATATAGCACAGCCACGTAGTATATAGGACAGCCACATAGTATATAGCACAGCCACGTAGTATATAGCACAGCCTCGCAGTATATAAAACAGCCACATAGTATAAAGCACAGCCACATAGTATATAGCACAGCCACGTAGTGTATAGCGCAGCCATGTACTATATAACGCAGCCACGTAGTATGCAGCACAGCCACGTACTATATAGTACAACCACATAGTATATAGCACAGCCACGTGGAATATAGCACAGCCACATAGTATATAGCAGCCACGCAGCATATAGAAGCCACGTAGTATATAGCACAGCCACGTAGTATGTAACACAGCCATGTAGTATATAACACAGCCATGTAGTATATAGGAGCCACGTAGTATATAGCTCAGCCACGTAGTATATAACACAAAACCCGCAGTGTATAGCACAGCCCATGCAGTATATAACACAGCCCACGTAACACAGACATCCACATAGTATATAGCACAGCCAAGTAGTATATAGCATAGCCACGTAGTATATAGCAGCCACTTATTATAAATCAGCCACTTAGTATATAACACTGCCCACGTAATATATAGCACAGCCCCGTAGTATATAACACAGCCCACGTAATATATAGCACAGCCCACGTAGTATATAACACTGCCCACGCATTATATAACACTCCCCACGCAGTAAATATAAATAGCACAGCCCACACAGTATATAACACAGCCCACGCAGTATATAACACTGCCCACGCAGTATATAACACAGCCCACGTAGTATATAACACAGGCACGTAGTATATAACACTGCTCATGCAGTATATAACACTGCCCACGTAGTATATAACACTGCCCACGTAGAATATAACACTGCCCACGTAGTATATAACACTGCCCACGTAATATATAGAAGAATCAAAGAACTTACTATTATAAATAAAGGCTCTTTTTATTTGACTTACCTTTCTGTGCCTTTTATATATATATATATATATATATATATATATATATATATATATATATATAGGTATATCATTTTGGTTTATATATATATACATATATATTTCTTTACTAGTATTGGGAGTCCTTTGTAAATTCTTTGATTCTTCTATGTCAAATCCGGGTGGTCTGCCACTCTTCTTTTTTACTTTTTAGCAACTAGGTTTATATATATATATATATATCTATATATACCTTTTTATTGTTTATTAAACTTCCATTGTTGCTATTACGTTCCACGTAATATATAGCACAGCCCACATAGTATATAACACTGCCCATGTAATATATAGCACAGCCCACGTAGTATATAACACTGCCCACGTAGTATATAACACTGCCCACATAGTATATAACACTGCCCACATACTATATAACACTGCCCACGTAATAAATAGCACAGCCCATGCAGTATATAACACTGCCCATGTAGTATATAACACTGCCCACGTAGTATAAAACACTGCCCACATCGTATATAACACTGCCCACGTAATATATAGCACAGCCCACGTAGTATATAACACTGCCCACATAATAAATAGCACAGCCATGCAGTATATAACACTGCCCACGTAGTATATAGCACAGCCCATGTAGTATATAACACAGCCCACATAATATATAGCACAGCTCACGTAGTATATAGCACAGCCCACGTAGTATATAACACTGCCCACGCAGTATATAACACTGCCCATATAGTATATAACACTGCCAATGTAGAATATAACACTGCCCACGTAGTATATAACACTGCCCACATAGTATATAACACAGCCCACGCATTATATAACACTGCCCACGCAGTAAATATAAATAGCACAGCCCACATAGTATATAACACAGCCCATGCAGTATATAACACTGCCCATGTAGCATATAACACTGCCCACGCGGTATATAACACAGCCCACGTAGTATATAACACAGGCATGTAGTATATATCACTGCCCATGCAGTATATAACACTGCCCACATAGTATATAACACTGCCCATGTAGAATATAACACTGCCCATGTAGTGTATAACACTGCCCACGTAATATATAGCACAGCCCACGTCGTATATAACACTGCCCACGTAGTATATAACACTGCCCACATAGTATATAACACAGCCCACGCATTATATAACACTGCCCACACAGTAAATATAAATAGCACAGCCCACGCAGTATATAACACAGCCCATGCAGTATATAACACTGCCCACGTAGCATATAACACTGCCCACGCCGTATATAACACAGCCCACGTAGTATATAACACAGGCACGTAGTATATAACACTGCCCATGCAGTATATAACACTATAAAGCCAAAAAAAGAAAAACAGCTAACAAAAGCCGCAGCCAGCTCACCAACCAGACCATCAGATGTGGAGCACGAAAGTAAGTCCTGACCCGGGACTCCAAGCAGCAGCAGATCCAACCATGTATATACTCCAGCTCCAGATAAATGGTTCTTTGCGCAATCACTTATTCTGTCTGCCATGTGTAAGGATCATCCTGTTTTTACTACGTTGGATTAATAAAGAAAAAGTTTTTTACCATTTATCTGGAGCTGGAGTATATACATAGTATATAACACTGCCCACGTAGTATATAACTCTGCCCACTAAGAACATAACACTGCCCACATAGTATATAACACTGCCCATATAATATATAGCACAGCCCACATAGTATATAACACTGCCCACATAATATATAGCACAGCCCACGCAGTATATAACACTGCTCACATAGTATATAACACTGCCCACGTAGTATATAACACTGCCCTTGTAATATATAGCACAGCCCACATAGTATATAACACTGCCCGCGTAATAAATAGCACAGCCTATGCAGTATATAACATTGACCATGTAGTATATAGCACAGCCCATGTAGTATATAACACAGCCCACATAATATATAGCACAGCCCACGTAGTATATAACACAGCACACGGAGTATATAACACTGCACACGCAGTATATAACACAGCCCATATAGTATATAACACTGCCAATGTAGAATATAACTGCCCCCGTAGTATATAACACTGCCCACATAGTATATAACACAGCCCATGCATTATATAACACTGCCCACGCAGTAAATATAAATAGCACAGCCCACGCACTATATAAAACTGCCCATGTAGCATATAACACTGCCCATGCAGTATATAACACAGCCCACGTAGTATATAACACAGGTACATGGTATATAACACTACCCATGCAGTATATAACACTGCCCACGTAGAATATAACACTGCCCACGTAGAATATAACACTGCCCACGTAGTATATAACACTGCCCACGTAATATATAGCACAGCCCACGTCGTATATAACACTGCCCATGTAGTATATAACACTGCCCATGTAGTATATAACACTGCCCACATAGTATATAACACATCCCATGCATTATGTAACACTGCCCACACAGTAATTATAAATAGCACAGTCCACCCAGTTTATAACACAGCCCATGCAGTATATAACACTGCCCACGTAGCATATAACACTGCCCACACAGTATATAACACAGCCCACGTAGTGTATAACACAGGCACGTAGTATATAACACTGCCCATGCAGTATATAACACTGCCCACATAGTATATAACACTGCCCACGTATAATATAACACTGCCCACGTAGTATATAACACTGCCCACGTAATATATAGCACAGCCCACATAGTATATAACACTGCCCTCATAATATATAGCACAGCCCACGCAGTATATTACACTGCCCATGTAGTATATGACACTGCCCACATAGTATATAACACTGCCCACGTAGTATATAACACTGCCCACGTAATATATAGCACAGCCCACATAGTATATAACACTGCCCACGTAATATATAGCACAGCCCACGCAGTATATTACACTGCCCATGTAGTATATGACACTGCCCACATAGTATATAACACTGCCCACGTAGTATATAACACTGCCCACGTAATATGTAGCAGCCACGCAGTATATAACACAACCCAAGTACTATGTAGCAGTGTAGGCACCATATCACCATTAAAAAAAAAAATAATAGTTATATACTCACCTTCCAGCGGCCCCCGGATCCAGGCTAGGCGTTCAGCGATGCTCCTCGCGACGTTTCGGTCCCAAGAATGCATTGCAGTCTCGCGAGATGATGACGTAGCGGTCTCACGAGAGCGCTACGTCATCATCTCGTGAGACCGCAATGCATGGCTCGGAGCGTTGTGAGGAGCGGGAATGGCCCTAGAAGGTGAGTATATCACGATTCTTTTTTTTATTATTATTTTTAGCATTAGATCTTTTTACTATTGATGCTGCATAGGCAGCATCAATAGTAAAACGTTTGTCACACAGGGTTAATAGCAGCGTTAACAGACTGCTTTACACCGTGTTATGCCGCCGTGAAATGCAGTCGGTTTAACGGACTGCTACAACGCTATGTGGGTGGCTGGCGCTGACTGGGGGAGTATGGAGCGGACACTGACCGCAGGGGAGTAGGGAGCGGCCATTTCACGGTTGGACTGTGCCCTTCGCTGATTGGGATTTCCGTGACATACAGACAGACAGAAAGACGGAAGTGACCCTTAGACAATTATATAGTAGATAGTTGTAACAGTAATGCCAAGAACCAGATAAAGCAGGGCATATATAGTTGTGTGAAAAGTGTTTGCTCCCTCCTTGATTTCCTATTCTTCTGTTGCATGTTTTTCACACTTAAATGTTTCAGATCACCAAACAAATTTAAATATTAGACAAAGATTACACAAGTATATACACAACTATTTGCTCCTAAATAAACACAACATATTGCCCCCCAACCAAAGGGCAACTGGTACCATATATGCAATATCTCTCACAAGGGGTGTGATCAAAGAATAAAAAAATTGATCCCCACAATGGTACTGTATAAAATATCAATTTATTAAATTTATGTAAACAACAATAAAAAACATGTAAGTAACTACATAAATAGAAGGGTACAATTCCTCAACACGAGAGGGACTATTAGCCTGATCTAGGCACCACAAAACCAGGCCAGACCAAACTAGCTAAACATTGGGCCGCATGGCACAACTAGATGTATCATAGGGGGACAAGCTCATAAGTAACAGCATGTACTAGCTTTATTGGACTCCAAAGGAATCTACATACAAGTGCTAGTGAGAGGTTAGCACCCCCAATAAGGAGATGCGTTATGCTTGTATCATAGCCTCCACCCCATGTCATATATAGCTAGATATGACGGTATAGCGGTATAATAGAGAGGTATAATAGAAAGGTATATTACCTAAAACTGGACCTCCAGAAGAAGCTACGGCGAAACGCGCGTCGGGGCAGAGGGACGCCGAGGAGCACACACCAGGTCCAGTTTTAGGTAATATACCTTTCTATTATACCTCTCTATTATACCGCTATACCGTCATATCTAGCTATATATGACATGGGGTGGAGGCTATGATACAAGCATAACGCATCTCCCTATTGGGGGTGCTAACCTCTCACTAGCACTTGTATGTAGATTCCTTTGGAGTCCAATAAAGCTAGTACATGCTGTTACTTATCAGCTTGTCCCCCTATGATACATCTACAGGTCCTTCTCAAAAAATTAGCATATAGTGTTAAATTTCATTATTTACCATAATGTAATGATTACAATTAAACTTTCATATATTATAGATTCATTATCCACCAACTGAAATTTGTCAGGTCTTTTATTGTTTTAATACTGATGATTTTGGCATACAACTCCTGATAACCCAAAAAACCTGTCTCAATAAATTAGCATATTTCACCCATCCAATCAAATAAAAGTGTTTTTTAATAACAAACAAAAAAACCATCAAATAATAATGTTCAGTTATGCACTCAATACTTGGTCGGGAATCCTTTGGCAGAAATGACTGCTTCAATGCGGCGTGGCATGGAGGCAATCAGCCTGTGACACTGCTGAGATGTTATGGAGGCCCAGGATGCTTCAATAGCGGCCTTAAGCTCATCCAGAGTGTTGGGTCTTGCGTCTCTCAACTTTCTCTTCACAATATCCCACAGATTCTCTATGGGGTTCAGGTCAGGAGAGTTGGCAGGCCAATTGAGCACAGTAATACCATGGTCAGTAAACCATTTACCAGTGGTTTTGGCACTGTGAGCAGGTGCCAGGTCGTGCTGAAAAATGAAATCTTCATCTCCATAAAGCATTTCAGCCGATGGAAGCATGAAGTGCTCCAAAATCTCCTGATAGCTAGCTGCATTGACCCTGCCCTTGATGAAACACAGTGGACCAACACCAGCAGCTGACATGGCACCCCACACCATCACTGACTGTGGGTACTTGACACTGGACTTCAGGCATTTTGGCATTTCCTTCTCCCCAGTCTTCCTCCAGACTCTGGCACCTTGATTTCCGAATGACATGCAAAATTTGCTTTCTTCAGAAAAAGTACTTGGGACCACTTAGCAACAGTCCAGTGCTGCTTCTCTGTAGCCCAGGTCAGGCGCCTCTGCCGCTGTTTATGGTTCAAAAGGGACTTTACCTGGGGAATGCGGCACCCAGGGCCGGCGTCAGCACCCGGCGCACCCGGGCAAATGCCGGGGCCCTGGCAAGATGGGGGGGCCCATTTGGTAGTACACGTCAGCCGCCAGCGCGTGTCACTCACTACATCCACACGTCCCCCGGCGGCGCCTTGGCTGCAGGGGGCACAGTCAGCTGTGTCTCTGAGGCCATTTCGCTGGCGCCTGGCGCTGCGCAGCTGCAATACTCACCGTCGCCCGGCCCTCACCATGGATACAGAAGAGAGAAGACACTTCCGGGTCGCGACGCTGGGTCATCTCTCCTTACATCCGGTCGGCGGGCAGAGAGGACAGAGTGAGAGAGAGAGTTGCGGTTCGGAGTTGGACCGCGCCGCCTGAAGCCTTCCCATTCCAGGCACTGGTCCAGAATCTATCTGTCCAGGCTGCGTCCACCATCCGAGTCCAGATGATCCAGCACAGGAGAGGACAGATCCGGACTGGCAGCGCCAAGCAGGAGAAGAAGAGGACGAGCAGCAGCTGCAGCCTGCAGTGAGGATGGTGCACCCTCTCCTGCTGTGTCCACAACGAGGGGACCGGCGAAGCAGTGAGTACTGTCTCTGTGTGAGTCTGTCACTGTCAGTGTCAGTGAATCATCTTCGGTGAGGTTAAAAGAGGGTGAGGGTCCGTCCCAACTCCCAACGCTGCACTTTGCGGGGGAAAGGGGGGGGGACCGGCCGGGGGAGTGGAAGTAAGCGCTATAACTACTGAGTCAGTGGTGGAAGTTATGACTAAGCAGTGAATCTAATGTATTCAGCCACCTGTTATACTCGTACAGTCTGCAGCTTTCATGTTTGTTTGTTTTTTTAACAGATTTAAATCGTGAACTGAAAGTCTGAAAGTCACATCTGTGCACATATACATCATGGTTCGCTGACAGTGTAGACTCACGGGCTGTGTGCTATATCCTGCGTGGGCTGTGCGTTATATACTGCGTGGGCTGTGCGTTATATACTGCGTGGGCTGTGTGTTATATACTGCGTGGGCTGTGCGTTATATACTGCGTGGGCTGTGTGTTATATACTGCGTGGGCTGTGCGTTATATACTGCGTGGGCTGTGTGTTATATACTGCGTCACAGACTCACCAGCTGTGCGTTATATACTGCGTCTGCGTGGGAAGTGTGTTATATACTGCGTGGGCTGTGTGTTATATACTGCGTCACAGACTCACCGGCTGTGTGTTATATACTGCGTCTGCGTGGGCTGTGTGTTATATACTGCGTGGGCTGTGTGTTATATACTGCGTCACAGACTCACCAGCTGTGCGTTATATACTGCGTCTGCGTGGGAAGTGTGTTATATACTGCGTGGGCTGTGTGTTATATACTGCGTCACAGACTCACCGGCTGTGTGTTATATACTGCGTCTGCGTGGGCTGTGTGTTATATACTGCGTGGGCTGTGTGTTATATACTGCGTCACAGACTCACCAGCTGTGCGTTATATACTGCGTCTGCGTGGGAAGTGTGTTATATACTGCGTGGGCTGTGTGTTATATACTGCGTCACAGACTCACCGGCTGTGTGTTATATACTGCGTCTGCGTGGGCTGTGTGTTATATACTGCGTGGGCTGTGTGTTATATACTGCGTCACAGACTCACCAGCTGTGCGTTATATACTGCGTCTGCGTGGGAAGTGTGTTAAATACTGCGTGGGCTGTGTGTTATATACTGCATCACAGACTCACCGACTGTGTGTTATATACTGCGTCTGCGTGGGCTGTGTGTTATATACTGCGTGGGCTGTGTGTTATATACTGCGTCACAGACTCACCAGCTGTGCGTTATATACTGCGTCTGCATGGGCTGTGTGTTATATACTACATGGCTGTGTTTATATGCGATCATGAATTGTGGTATGTGTTAAAGGGGGGGCCCACTGAGACTCGTTCGCCCGGGGCCCTCAAAAACCTGGAGCCGGCCCTGGCGGCACCTGTAGCCCATTTCCTGCACACGCCTGTGCACGGTGGCTCTGGATGTTTCCACACCAGACTCAGTCCACTGCTTCCTCAGGTTCCCCAAGGTCTGGAATCGGTCCTTCTCCACAATCTTCCTCAGGGTCCGGTCTCCTCTTCTCGTTATACAGCGTTTTCTGCCACATTGTTTCCTTCCAACAGACTTACCATTGAGGTGCCTTGATACAGCACTCTGGGAACAGCCTATTTGTTGAGAAATTTCTTTCTGGGTCTTACCCTCTTGCTTGAGGGTGTCAATGATGGCCTTCTTGACATCTGTCAGGTCGCTAGTCTTACCCATGATGGGGGTTTTGAGTAATGAACCAGGCATGGAGTTTATAAAAGCCTCAGGTATCTTTTGCATGTGTTTAGAGTTAATTAGTTGATTCAGAAGATTAGGGTAATAGGTCGTTTAGAGAACCTTTTCTTGATATGCTAATTTATTGAGACAGGTTTTTTGGGTTATCAGGAGTTGTATGCCAAAATCATCAGTATTAAAACAATAAAAGACCTGACAAATTTCAGTTGGTGGATAATGAATCTATAATATATGAAAGTTTAATTGTAATCATTACATTATGGTAAATAATGAAATTTAACACTATATGCTAATTTTTTGAGAAGGACCTGTAGTTGTGCCATGCGGCCCAATGTTTAGCTAGTTTGGTCTGGCCTGGTTTTGTGGTGCCTAGTTCAGGCTAATAGTCCCTCTCGTGTTGAGGAATTGTACCCTTCTATTTATGTAGTTACTTACATGTTTTTTATTGTTGTTTACATAAATTTAATAAATTGATATTTTATACAGTACCATTGTGGGGATCAATTTATTTATTCTTTGATCATACCCCTTGTGAAAGATTACACAAGTAAGCACAAAATGTTTTTTCAATGAAGGTCTTTATTATTAAGTGGAAAAGAAATCTAAACTTACAGGGCCATCCTTAGCAGCAACAACTACACTCACGTGTTTACGATAACTGGCAGTAAGTCTTTTACAACGCTCTGGAGAAATTTTGGCCACTCATCTTTGCAGAATTTTTGTAATTCAGCCACATTGGAGGGTTTTCGAGCATGAACCGCCATTTTAAGGTCCTGCCACAGCATATCCAATGGATATAGACCAGGACTTTAACTAGGCCACTCCAAAGTCTTGATTTAGTTTTTCTAAAGCCATTCTGAGATGGACTTGCTGGTGTGTTTTGGATCATTTTCCTGCTGCACAAACCTAAGTTTATTCAGCTTGAGGTCACAAATAGATGGCAGCACAGTCTCCTTCAGGATTTTTTGGTAAACAGCAGAATCCATGGTTCCATTTACCACAGAAAGTTTTTCAGGTCTTAAAGCAGAAAAACAGCCTAAGACTATCACACTACCACCACATTTTACTCTTGGCATGATGTTCCTTTTCTGAAATGCTGTATTACTTCTTCACCAGATGTAATAGGACATACACTTTCCAAAAAGTTCAACTTTTGTCTCGTCAGTCCACAGAGTATTTTCCTTAAAGTCTTGGTGATCATCAAGATAATTTCATGTTTGAGCTCTGCCATGCAGGTCTGGTATGATCTGGTGGCCTTGGAGCAGCATGAGATGTACTCTGGAGAAGGTGGTCCCTGTACTGACCGCAAACCCTGAACCTAGCAGCGCAACTAAAAGTAGCCGTGGGGGGTACCTAACTCTCCCTAGACCCCTCGGCACAGCCTAAGATCTAACTACCCCTAAAGACAGAAACAGGAAACCTATCTTGCCTCAGAGAAAATCCCCAAACGATAGATAGCCCCCCACAAATATTGACTGTGAGAGGAGAGGGAAATAACATACGCAGATATGAAATCAGATTTTAGCATAGGAGGCCATACTAGCTAAAAAGAAAGAATAGAACAGAGTACTATGCGGTCAGTATAAAAACACTAGAAAATATCCACTGCAGAAAATACGGATCACCACATCTGACTAAAGACATGGGGGGTATATCTGCATATCCAGAGAAATAGCTAGGCTGCAAAAAATCCTTCACAGACCAAGCTGCACAAGACAAAAACATGAAAATGCACAGAACTATAAGGTCCACTGCAGGTGGACAGCAAAAACAAAGCCAGGACTTATCTTTGAAGAAAAACACAGCAAACTGGAGAGACCAGCAGGGAAGTGAATCCTTCAAGAACAATGGACAACTGGCACTGACTAAAGGATCCAGCAAAGCTATATACCCCAGTCAGTTTTGCAATTAGTAGATACACCTGTCCACTCCTGCAGTCCACGCACTACTGCATTACCCTCTACAACCACCGGAGGGAGCCCAAAAGCTGAATTCACAACAGTACCCCCCCCTTGAGGAGGGGTCACCGAACCCTCACCAAAGCCCCCAGGCCGATCAGGATGAGCCCGATGAAAGGCACGAACCAAATCAATGGCATGGACATCAGAGGCAGAAACCCAAGAATTATCCTCCTGGCCATAACCCTTCCACTTGACAAGGTACTGAAGCTTCCGCCTCGAAAAATGGGAATCCAAAATCTTCTCAACAACATATTCCAACTCCCCATCGACCAATACAGGGGCCGGAGGATCAACAGAGGGAACAATGGGCTCCACATATTTCCGCAACAAAGATCTATGGAAGACATTATGAATAGCAAAAGAGGTCGGAAGCGCCAGGCGAAAGGACACGGGATTAATAATCTCAGAAATCCTATAAGGACCAATATATCGAGGCTTAAACTTAGGGGAAGAAACCTTCATAGGAACATGATGGGAAGATAACCAAACCAGATCACCAACCCGAAGCCGGGAACCAACACACCGACGACGGTTAGCAAAACGCTGAGCCTCCTCCTGAGACAGCACCAAATTGTCCACCACATAAGCCCAAATCTGCTGCAATCTGTCGACCACAGAATCCACACCAGGAAGGTCAGAAGGCTCAACCTGCCCAGAAGAAAAACGAGGATGAAAACCAAAATTACAAAAAAAGGCCAAACCAAAGTAGCCGAACTAGCCCGATTATTAAGGGCAAACTCGGCCAATGGCAAAAAAGCCACCCAATCATCTTGATCAGCAGACACAAAGCATCTCAAATAGATCTCCAAGGTCTGATTAGTTCGCTCAGTCTGGCCATTTGTCTGAGGATGAAATGCAGAGGAAAAAGACAAATTAATGCCCAGCTTGGCACAAAAGGCCCGCCAAAACCTAGAAACAAACTGGGAACCTCTGTCGGACACAATATTCTCCAGAATACCATGCAAACGTACCACATGCTGAAAAAACAACGGAACCAAATCAGAAGAAGAAGGCAATTTAGGCAAAGGCATCAAATGAACCATCTTAGAAAATCGGTCACAGACTACCCAGATAACCGACATTCTTTGGGAAACAGGAAGATCGGAAATAAAATCCATAGAAATATGCGTCCAAGGTCTCTCAGGGACCGGCAATGGCAAAAGCAACCCACTAGCGCGGGAACAGCAAGGCTTAGCCCTCGCACAAATCCCACAGGACTGCACAAAAGAACGCACATCCCGTGACAAGGAAGGCCACCAAAAGGACCTACTAACCAAATCTCTGGTACCAAAAATCCCAGGATGGCCAGCCAACACAGAACAATGAACCTCAGAAATCACTTTACTAGTCCATCTATCAGGAACAAACAGTTTCCCCACAGGACAGCGATCAGGCTTATCAGCCTGAAATTCCTGAAGAACCCGTCGCAAATCAGGGGAGATGGCAGAAAGAATCACCCCTTCCTTCAAAATGCCGACCGGCTCAAAAACCCCAGGGAAATCAGGAAAAAAACTCCTAGAGAGGGCATCCGCCTTAACATTCTTAGTACCAGGAATGTACGAGACCACAAAATCAAAACAGGAGAAAAACAGGGACCATCAAGCCTGTCTTGGATTCAGCCGTTTGGCAGACTCGAGGTAAATCAGATTCTTATGATCGGTCAGGACCACAATACGGTGCTTGGCCCCCTCAAGCCAATGTCGCCACTCCTCAAATGCCCACTTCATAGCCAACAACTCCCGATTGCCGACATCATAATTGCGTTCCGCAGGCGAAAACTTCCGAGAAAAGAAGGCACACGGTTTCATCAAGGAACCATCAGAATTCCTCTGAGACAAAACGGCCCCTGCCCCAATCTCAGACGCGTCAACCTCAACCTGAAATGGAAGAGAAACATCTGGCTGACGCAACACGGGAGCAGAAGTAAATTGGCGTTTAAGCTCCTGAAAGGCAGAAACAGCCGCGGAGGACCAATTCGTCACATCAGCATAGCTCGAAAGGGAAGGAGCACCATTTTACTTTTTCAATGCAGAATTGGCTGAAATTGATATCGGACTCCATGTCACATTTGGAGAGCCCCGATGTGCCTAAACAGTAGAAGCCCTTCCACAAGTGACATCATTTTGGAAACTAGACCCCCAAGGAACTTATGTAGATGTGTTGTGAGAACTTTGAACCCCCAAATGTTTCACTTAAGTATATAACACAGAGCAGTGAAAATAAAACATTATATTTTTTTCACAATTTTTTTTTTCGCCCCCCATTTTTAATTTTCCCAAGGGTAACAGGAGAAATTGGACTGCAAAAGTTGTTGTCCAATCAGTATGCTGATACCCCATATGTGGGGTTAAACCACTGTTTGGGCGCACGGCATAGCTCAGAAGGATTGGAGAGCCCCTGATGTGCCTAAATAGTGGAAACTCCCCAATTCTAGCTCCAGCCCTAACCCCCAACACACCTCTGACCCTAATCCCAACCCTAACCATAGCCCGAATACACCCCTAATCCCAACCCTAACCACACCCCTAACCCGAATCCCAACCCTAACCTCACCCTAACCCAAACACACCCCTAACCCCAACACCCCCCTAACCCTAATCCTAACTATAACCCTAGTCACACGCCTAACCCTCACACACCCCTAACCCTAATCCCAACCCTAATCACAACCCTAACCCTAATCACAACCGTAAACATAATCCAAACCCTAGCCCCAACTCTAGCCCCAACCCTAACTTTAGCCCCCTAACTTTTGCCCCAACCCTATCCCTAACTTTTCCCTCAACCCTAACTTTAGCCCCAACCCTAACTTTACCCCCAACCC
Organism: Ranitomeya imitator; assembly: GCF_032444005.1. Classification (NCBI taxonomy): domain Eukaryota; kingdom Metazoa; phylum Chordata; class Amphibia; order Anura; family Dendrobatidae; genus Ranitomeya; species Ranitomeya imitator. The sequence goes on from NC_091287.1 coordinate 517,160,447, forward strand.
TAACCCTAACTTTATCCCTCGCCCTAATGGGAAAATGGAAATAAATAAAAAAAAATATTTTATTATTTTTCCCTAACTAAGGGGTTGATAAATGGGGGTTTGATTTACTATTTATAGTGGGTTTTTATATCAGGTTTTTATGTTCGGCAGCTGTCACACACTAAAAGACACTTTTTATTCAAAAAATAGTTTTTGCATCACCACATTTTGAGAGCTATAATTTTTCCATATTTTGGCCTACAGAGTCATGTGAGGTCTTGTTTTTTGCGGGACAAGTTGACATTTTTATTGCTACCATTTTTGGGCACATGACATTTTTTATTCGCTTTTTATTATGATTTTTGGAAGGCAGAATGAACAAAAGCCAGCAATTCATAAATTTCTTTTGGGAGGGGCGTTTATACCATTCCGCGTGTGGTAAAATTGATAAGGCAGTTTTATACTTTGGGTCAGTAGGATTACAGCAATGCCTCATTTATATCTTTTTTATGTTTTGGCACTTTTATACAATAAAAACTATTTTATATAAAAATTAATTGTTTTTGCATCGCTTAATTCTGAGAGCTATAACTTTTTTATTTTTTCGCTGATGATGCTGTGTGGTGGCTCCTTTTTTGTGAGACAAGATGATGTTTTCAGAGGTACCATGTTTATTTATATCAGTATTTATGATCGCGTGTTATTCCACTTTTTGTTCGGTGGTATGATGATAAAGCATTGTTTTTTTGCCTTGTTTTTAATCTTTTTATGATGTACACTACAGGGGTTAACTCGTGGGACACTTTTATAGGTCGGGTCATTATGGACACGACGATACTAAATATGTGTACTTTTATTGTTTTGTTTTTTTTTACATAAAGAAATGTATTTATTGGAACAATATTTTTTTATATTTTTTTCATTATTTAGGAATTTAAAAAAATATATTTTTACACATGTTAACTTTTTTTCATCACTATATACTGTATTTTTCGCTTTGTAAGACGCACTTTATTTCCCTCAATTTTGGAGGGGAAATGGGGGTGCATCTTACAAAGTGGATATACCGCTTACGGTTACAGGCTGGGATGAGGGTTTGTCCACCACCGCTGCCGCGGTTGTCCGCCACCGCTGCCGCGGTTGTCTGCCACTGCTGCCGCGGTTGTCCGCTACCGCCCAGGGTGATGCTGGAGTCTCCGGTGCTCTGCGGGGGCTCTGGCGACATTTTGTGCAAGGCCAGAGCCCCCCAGCAGTTGGTCTAGGCTTTCCTGTGCGATGGACTTCGGGAAAATGGCCGCTGGAATCTCGGGAGATGAGATTTCAGCGCTAAGATATCATTTCTTGAGATCTTGGTCCCAAGATCTCCATTTGCACATGAGCTGCCTCCTGGCGCCCATTTTCCCAAAGTCCACCGCACAAGAAAGCATGGACGAACTGCTGGGGGGCTCTGGCTTTTCACAAAATGTCGACAGAGCCCCCGAAGAGCACCGGAGACACCCCCACAGCACCGGAGACACCCCCGCAGCACCGGAGACACCCTTGCAGCACCAGAGGCAACCTTGCAGCACCGAAGGCACCCTTGCAGCACCAGAGCCCCCCTGCAGCACAGGACACCTGCATACCCCCTCATCTCAGTCTGCAGCAACGCTTCACTCCTGTCTCCAGCAGCGGCCCTGGGAACCTGATCCACTGCAGCCACAACCCCTGGTAAGCAATAAGATGCATGGATTATAAGAAGCACCACCAATTTATTTAAAAGTTTTTTTCTTATTTTTCTCCCCAAAATTTGGGGTGCGTCTTATAATCCAGAGCGTCTTACAAAGCGAAAAATACGGTAATGCTTTTGCACAGCACTGTGTCAGATCAGCGATCTGACAGGCAGTGTAGGAGGCTTCTCAGTGCCTGCTCTCAGCAGGTGCTGACAAGCCACGTTCCCTCCCTGCAGGACCCGGAAGGACCCTGTGGCCATCTTGGATCCGGGGGCCTGCAGGGAGGAGGCCCTCAGAACAATGCAATCACATTGCGTTGTTCTGAGGGTCTCAGGGAAGCACGCAGCAAGTCCCCTCCCTGCACGAAGCTTCTCTATGCCACCAGAACACTGCAATCTTGTTTGATCGCAGTGTTCCGGGGGTTAAAGCGCCGGGAGTGGTCCATGACTTCTAGTGTGAATCAGCTGACACCGGGCCACGATTGGTGGCGCTCCCCTCATGAGGGCGGCTGATCGCACATGACGTACTATTCCGTCCATGGGAATTAAGTCCCAGGTCACATGGACGGAAAAGTACGTCCAATGCCAGAAAGGGATTAATGGTTACACAAATTAAGAAAACATATTTAATTTGTGCAGCCTTTTTATGCCACCAATAACTTTTTTTGTATTTTCATCTCTAGAGATGGTGAGGACTTGATTTTTGCATGGCAGGCTTATATTCTTATTGGGATTTTGAGGTACATAGCATATTTTCAACACTTTTATTTGCATTTTGGGGGGAAATGCAGCATCCAAAAACAGCAATTCTGTGGTGTCAATTTATATTTTTATGGAAAACCAAATAAATGAGCCGGACTATCAGCTGGTATACATGGAAAGTGTAAAAGCATGTTCACACTATGGCCATTTCCCAGACAAAACTAAAAAAAACAACATTTGGCTAGTTTCGAGTTTCCTATTATTTTAGATCAATTCAGTTCCATGGTATATATTTCTTTATCTCTAGTTAATACACAGTAACCTTACATTTATCTAGATTAAAATTCAGCTGCAAGTTTAGTATTCTCTTCATTCAATCTCCTATGAAAACTAAACTTCCACAAATGTACTCTCACTTGTAAACTGACTTGTAAGAGTTACTCTATTTACTGTACATGGACACTTATCCCCTCATCCCTCACTGAAAATACTTGAAAGCTATTTTCCTAATCTAATGGAATTGAATTGCCTGCTTTTAAGTAAAGCACCTCACACTTCTAGAACATATACTATAGCCTGTAGCGTGACCTAGCTGCCTGGTAAAATATGTAAACCTGACACTAGAAGGACACATTCGCATGTAATATTCTGCCCCGGCATGGAGGAGAACCATCTCAGCTGTGATCTGAAACAGCCGGAGGTTCTAAAGTTCTTAGCATCCGAATGCATTTATCTCTAGTGTTCACACTTCAATGACCGCTATAGAGAAAACGCTCAAGCAATCATGTGTTGTAGTTTTATCTCAATGGTTTCCTTTCAAGTCTTGTACAAGTAGTAGAAATGTTACAACATGTAAATTGTTTAAGAACATCATCCAAAGATCAGAGTCAAACCAGACCCAAAGTGATACAGTAATTAAAAAAAATAAAAAACAGACTGATAAAAAGGATCAGGAGGGATAAATAATAGATATATAATTTTCAATTCACTCAATTATACACATTTTTTTTTAGCATTTTTCATTTCTGAAAAATTGTATTCTGGCTTTTGTTGATCAATGCTTCCCAGTATACAGCAGCTACATAAATATCGATAATAAGACCACCTGAGAAAAAGGGTCTTTTTATCCAGAAACAGCGCTACTCTTTTTATGGTATTAAAATTCAGCCTACTGCACATGAATATATTTCAATCAGATCTGCTACTAGATTTTGGTCTATTTCATTGATATCTTAGGCCAAATGAGTCTGGTGTACTTTTCTTAGAATGGCTGTGTAATTCTTTTTTCTAATGCACCTTCCCATAGAACTCATGCGAATTGGTGTATAATTATTTTTTTGATCTTTCCCCTTCTGTCTGCTACCGCTGTTGAAATTCATAGTAACATAGTTAGTAAGGCCGAAAAAAGACATTTGTCCATCCAGTTCAGCCTATATTCCGTCAGAATAAATCCCCAGATCTACGTCCTTCTACAGAACCTAGTAACTGTTAGATACAATATTGTTCTGCTCCAGGAAGACATCCAGGCCTCTCTTGAACCCCTCGACTGAGTTCGCCATCACCACCTCCTCAGGCAAGCAATTCCAGATTCTCACTGCCCTAACAGTAAAGAATCCTCGTCTATGTTGGTGGAAAAACCTTCTCTCCTCCAGATGCAAAGAATGCCCCCTTGTGCCCGTCACCTTCCTTGGTATAAACAGATCCTCAGCGAGATATTTGTATTGTCCCCTTATATACTTATACATGGTTATTAGATCGCCCCTCAGTCGTCTTTTTTCTAGACTAAATAATCCTCATTTCGCTAATCTATCTGGGTATTGTAGTTCTCCCATCCCCTTTATTAATTTTGTTGCCCTCCTTTGTACTCTCTCTAGTTCCATTATATCCTTCCTGAGCACCGGTGCCCAAAACTGGACACAGTACTCCATGTGCGGTCTAACTAGGGATTTGTACAGAGGCAGTATAATGTTCTCATCATGTGTATCCAGACCTCTTTTAATGCACCCCATGATCCTGTTTGCCTTGGCAGCTGCTGCCTGGCACTGCCTGCTCCAGGTAAGTTTATCATTAAATTCGTATTTTATGAAAGCTGGACTCATTTTAATATAAGGATTATACAGCCATATTGACATGGATTTTAGCAGCAACAACATCAATGTCATCAGGTTTCGCAGATCTATTTAACCTCAATGCTCCGAAAGCCTGTTTTCACCTCCCTGACCAGGCCAATCTTTACAATTCTGACCACTGTCAGTTTATGAGGTCATAACTCTGGAACGCTTCTACGGATTCCAGTGATTCTGTGACTCTTATCTTGTGACATATTGTACTTTATGATAGTGGTAATATTTCTTTGATATGACTAGCGTTTATTTGTAAAAAAAAAATGGAAATTTGGCAAAAATTTGAAAAAGTGTCACAATTTTCAAACTTTTAATTTTTATGCCCTTAAATCATAGAGTCGTATCGCACAAAATACATAATAAGTAACATTTGCCACACATTTGTCTACTTTACATTAGCACAATATTGGAAATATATTTTTTTTTGTTAGCAAGTTTTAAGGGTTAAAAATTGACCAGCGACTTTTCATTTTCACAGCAAAATTAGCAAAACCATTTTTTTTAGGGACCACCTCACATTTAAAGTGTCATTGAGAGCCTATATGATAGAAAATACCCAAAAGTGACATCATTCTTAAAACTGCACCCCTCAAGGTGCTCAAAACCACATTCAAGAAGTTTATTAATTCTTCAGGTGCTCCACAGGAGTTTTTGGAATGTGGAAGGAAAAAATAAACATTTACTTTTCTTTCACAAAAATTTTCCTTTAGAAATATATTTTTTTACTTTTGCAAGGGTAACAGGAGAAAATGGACACTGCATACTGTTGTGCAATTTCTCCTGAGCATGCTGATACCCAATATGTGGGGGAAATCTACTGTTTGGGCACATGGCAGGACTCGGAAGGGAAGGAGCCCCATATCACTTTTTGAATGTAAAATTTGCTGGCATAATTTGCGCCCACCATGTCATGTTTGGAGAGCCCCTGTTGGGCCTAAACAGTGGAAACTGTATCTAGATGTGTATTGAGCACCTTGAACCTACTGATCTAATGCTCTGCTCTACAAGATCTGACAGGCAGGAAAGAAGGCATGCCGGTACCTGATCTCCACAGGCGCTCACAAGCCACCTTCCCTGCAGGACCCAGAAGGACCCTGTATCCATGTTGGTGCCAGTGGTCTACATAGAGACCACCAGGACCACGCGATTGCATCGCATTATCCTGATGAAATCACACAGGGAGGGTGCTCTCTATGCTGCTGTCACTGCTGATAGCGGCATCAGAGGAGTTAAATGCCCACGATCAGTGCTAGTACAGATTGTGGGCATTGCTGCAGGGTGTCAGCTATCACATACAGCTGACACCTGCACCCGATTGCCACGGTGCTTACCGTGAGGCCACGCGATCAGTGCGATGTCCATATACCTCTCTGCGGGAACACACGTTCCGCAGAGCAGTATATGTACTGCGCATGTCTGGAAGGGGTTAATAGTGTATTGTGAAATCTGGTAAAAGGTTCACTTTAAAATGTATCTACGTATGATTTTTCAAAAATAACCTATCATATATTTATACGGTTGGAGCTACAGTATTTTCGGTCATTATATGGCTTTTAACCTGCATTTTTCACAGTATCTTAAATTTTCATCTGTCTCTGAACTAAGTGAGTACAGATTAGAAGCCCAATACAGAAAACAGTTTCTTTCTCTCTATTCAGTACATATTTAGAAGCAGCATCAGAATGGAAGATATGAAGCAGCAGTACTGAGCAGTATAGTTGTGAATCCAGCACTGTGATTAGATAAAATACATATAAAACAGAAGTAAAACCAATGATATGGTTTCTTAATGAACTAGCAGACCATCTTGTCATGGATAAGGCATATTTAAGCTGATTTTTAGAGAGAATGATGAGTTCAAGGCGTGGAATAAAAGGTGGATCATATATGGAGATTGAAGTATATTACTTTATTAAAATATACTATATTTTGCTTCTTATGAAATGACATTGACTGTTTAAAAGGATGCTCAATAGAGCATTAAATGTTGCCAAACAGAAGAATCAGTCAGATCTTTTAGATGTGGAATCTAGTCATAAGAAAAATAAAAACAAAAATGACAATCATAAAAATGTGCCAACCAAGCCATATGTCTGTCTACAATTCAGCCCGCAATTTAATGAGATGAAAACAATTATTAATCGGGCTATTCCAATTCTTTTTGAAGATCCCACTCTTGCTGTATTGTTGAATAATGGTTGCAACGTTGTAGCAAGAAGGGCACCTACGCTAGGCAACATATTATCCCCTAATTGCTTTATGTCCAAACAACCTAATAGCACCTGGCTTAGTTGTACGGGTTGCTATAAATGCAATATCACTAATTGTACTACCTGTAAGCATTTAATAGTTACAAAATTTTTTGGTACCAGGGGTATGGAAAATAAATATAAAATTAAAACTTTTATTAATTGTAACACACGATTTGTAGTATACAAAATAGATTGCATTTCCTGAGACAAATTATACATCGGTTGCACAATTAGAAAATTAAAAAACAGCATCTCTGAACATTTGTACGATATCAAATGTACAACTAACAGCAATCGTACCGTTTCCTCAGCAGCAAGACATTTCATTGAAATCCATTCACGCAGCACTGATTCTTTATGAGTAACGGGCATTGAAAAAATAAAAAAACCTCCGCGGGGAGGAGACATGCATAGGTCTTTACTCACACGGGAAGCCTTTTGGATGTTTAATTTGGGTACTAGATTTCCGCATGGTTTGAATAAAAAGAGTGAACTTATGTTTCACTATTAGATATGGTAAATTGCAGTGCAGGCACAGATTCATGTATTTATATATTGCATGTTTTTTAGCCTTTTTTTGTGTGTGTTTTTTTCTGTCTCTTTTTTGTATCTTCATATATATGGGATTTATTGTATCTTACCATTGTATATATATGTATATTGTTTGGAATATCTGGCAATGGTTTATATGTTTTTGTGATTATAAGTACTCTTGGTCAGGTGAGCCCCCTTTTTTTTTTTTTTTTTTCTTTTACCTTTCCATTGGTAGGTCAGTCCTTCTTATACTGGATGGACTGCTGAGTAGATCAGCGGTGACAAAGACCGTATGGTCGAAACGCGTAGCTTTCTTCACTTGTGACATGGCATTGTCCCAGGAGTGTGTCTTCTACTATTTTATATGATGGATTAAAGTTTTACATTTTATCAAGAAGCTGGAACATTTTTCTCTTTTAAAAGGATGGTCACAGACTTGTATAAAATGTGGAGATGAGTGGAGCCTTTATAATTCAAACCCTTCGACTTTGACGAATTTCCCCTAAAAATTTGATTTGTGGGGAACAATCATATGAATCTTAATACTGGAAAGCTTGTAATTTCTTAGAAAGAGGAGAGCGAGGATCCTGCTCACCAAAAGAGATTACAATTTACAGGAGAGAGAGACCTTGAGGACCCCGGGGAGCATAAGAGCTTACACTCTATAGGAGGGAGAGAGAGAGGACCACACTGACCATAAGAGTTTACACGCTACAGGAGAAAGAGAGAGAGGACCCTGCTGATCATAAGAGCTTACACTCTACAGGAGATAAAGATAACCCTGCTGACCATAACAGCTGACACTCCACAGGGGAGAGAGAGGGGACCCAACTGACTTACTGACCATAGGAGCTTACATTCTTCAGGAGAGAGAGAGGACCCCACTGACCATAAGAGCTTACACTCTACAGGAGAGAAAAGACCCCGCTGATCATAAGAGCTTTCACTTTACAGGAGAGAGGACCCCGCTGATCATAAGAGCTTACACTCTACAGGAGAGAGAGGACCCCGCTGATCATAAGAGCTTACACTCTATAGGAGGGAGAGAGAGAGGACCCCACTGACCATAAGAGTTTACACTCTACAGGAGATAGAGATAACCCTGCTGACCATAACAGCTGACACTCCACAGGGGAGAGAGAGGACCCCACTGACTTACTGACCATAGGAGCTTACACTCTACAGGAGAGAAAAGACCCCGCTGACCATAAGAGCTTACACTCTACAGGAGAGAGAGAGGACCCCACTGACCATAAGAGCTTACACTCTACAGGAGAGAGAGGGCCCGGCTGACCATAAGAGCTTACACTCTGCAGGAGAGAGAGGACCCCACTGACCATAAGAGCTTACACTCTACAGGAAAGAGAGGGCCCGGCTGACCATAACAGCTTACACTCTACAGAAGAGAGAGGACCCCACTGACCATAAGAGCTTACACTCTACAGGAGAGAGAGAGAGAGGACCCCACTAACCATAAGAGCTTACACTCTACAGGAGAGAGAGAGGGCCCGGCTGACCATAAGAGCTTACACTCTGCAGGAGAGAGAGGACCCCACTGACCATAAGAGCTTACACTCTACAGGAAAGAGAGGGCCCGGCTGACCATAACAGCTTACACTCTACAGAAGAGAGAGGACCCCACTGACCATAAGAGCTTACACTCTACAGGAGAGAGAGAGAGAGGACCCCTGCTGACCATAAGAGCTTACACTCTACAGGAGAGAGAGGATCCCGCTGATCATAAGAGCTTACACTCTACAGAAGAGAGAGGATCCCACTGATCATAAGAGCTTACATTCTACAGGAGAGAGAGGATCCCGCTGATCATATGAGCTTACATTCTACAGGAGAGAGAGGATCCCGCTGATCATAAGAGCTTACATTCTACAGGAGAGAGAGGACCCTGCTGACCATAAGAGCTTACACTCTACAGGAGAGAGAGGACCCCACTGACCATAAGAGCTTACACTCTACAGGAGAGAGAGGACCCCACTGACCATAAGACCTTACACTCTACAGGAGAGAGAGGACCCCACTGACCATAAGAGCTTACACTCTACAGGAGAGAGAGGACCCCACTGACCATAAGAGCTTACACTCTACAGGAGAGTGAGGAACATGATGACCATAAGAGCTTACAATTTAGAGGAGAGAGATGACCCCTCTGACCATAAGAGCTTACACTCTACAGAAGAGAGAGGACCCCGCTGACCATAAGACCTTACACTCTACATGACCGACCCAGTGACTCTGGAGATGGAAAATAACTCTGCCACAGTTTGGGAAATGGTGCTAGTTAAGGTTTTTTCATTTTGCATGCAACTTGAATATCAAAATATTTGAATCCATTTGAAACCACTAATTTCAGGAAATTCGAATCAAACTCGATTCTCCACTAATCAATCCACCCATCCTTACTAAAATGTAAAAGGTACTTTAATATTTTGAAACTGAGCAGTGTGTAACCTACTCACTGTTATGAGTTTGCTTTTTCACGCACTGACTTGACGAGGATCATGCCAAATCATAAGGACCAAGAAGCCATGTGTGAAGCCAGTCAAAATCTGTAAAAAAGTAATATTTCCATGTTAATTTTTAAATAAACTTTTATGTTTTTATGTAGAAAAAGGGTTTGTTTAGAATAAAAGTTTGATCAAAACTAACATCCACATTTTTTCCATAAATTATAAAACGTATGAAATAGGAAAAGTGGAAATATATCCTTTGTTTCAGATTCAGTGACTAGATAAAAGAAAAATCAAATAAAGGATTAAATAATATTAAGTTAGAACAAGGATTGTTTGGAGATTTGTGGATTTGGACAAATGAGGAGCTGGATACAAATCTGAGATTATAATGTGGAAGGCAGAACACAGGTGAATAGTGCATAACTCCACCGGTAAACCTTGATGTTCTGTTGGAGATTGATGTAAAGTAACTTGTCCTTACTAAACAGAATTCTAAACACTAACAGATTTGGGAGGAAATGTAATGTTAACTACTTATTTGGCCACTGTCTGAAACAGATAGAAAAGAGCCCCTGTTTAAAAACAGTATATGAGCCCTTTGCAGTTCAATAGCTCATCATAATTTGCAATTCCACCAGTTTGGAGGTGGTAGTGTCCCCCTGACTTCTTGGGCACTTCTTCAGCTGCACATTTTGCACCAAGGGTATGTCTACATTTCATATGTCTGGTATCAATCTAAATCATTTTTTATTGCATAGATTAAAATCTTGACGGCTATCACTCAGCTGATACAAGCAAATAATGTATGTCTTTCTTTGAAGCAGAGATTCCATTGATCACCAACTTTTAACAAATACACAATGTGTTGAAAGTATAACATTTTTTGGATTTGAGGAAAAACTTGTCTGGAAGAATTAGTCAAGAGCCAAATAACAAGACAAATAATAAAATTTTTATGATTCACACTAAACCTGGATTCATAATACCCTGTTATCAGGGTCGCCATCAGGGCATTACTGCCCTTACTGGCATATGGGGCCCCCCTCCGCACACTATGCCCCAGGAAAAGAATCTTGTCAGGTCAGTAACTGAACACTCAATGCATGTCCTCAGACATATGTACAGTTTAATGTATACTGTAGCTTGGGCTCGCATGACAATAAAAGATGCCAGCCAATCACCGTCTGGTAGCTGATGTCAAAAACACTGAACTTTAGGAAGGCAAAGTTTGACCAGCTTAGAGATGCCCTTAATCTGGTAGACTGGGACAATATCCTCAGAAATAAGAATACAGATAATAAATGGGAAATGTTTAAGAACATCCTAAATAGGCACTGTAAGCGGTTTATACCTTGTGGGAATAAAAGGACTAGAAATAGGAAAAACCCAATGTGGCTAAACAAAGAAGTAAGACAGGCAATTAACAGTAAAAAGAAAGCATTTGCATTACTAAAGCAGGATGGCACCATTGAAGCTCTAAAAAACTATAGGGAGAAAAATACTTTATCTAAAAAACTAATTAAAGCTGCCAAAAAGGAAACAGAGAAGCACATTGCTAAGGAGAGTAAAACTAATCCCAAACTGTTCTTCAACTATATCAATAGTAAAAGAATAAAAACTGAAAATGTAGGCCCCTTAAAAAATAGTGAGGAAAGAATGGTTGTAGATGACGAGGAAAAAGCTAACATATTAAACACCTTCTTCTCCACGGTATTCACGGTGGAAAATGAAATGCTAGGTGAAATCCCAAGAAACAATGAAAACCCTATATTAAGGATCACCAATCTAACCCAAGAAGAGGTGCGAAACCGGCTAAATAAGATTAAAATAGATAAATCTCCGGGTCCGGATGGCATACACCCACGAGTACTAAGAGAACTAAGTAATGTAATAGATAAACCATTATTTCTTATTTTTAGGGACTCTATAGCGACAGGGTCTGTTCCGCAGGACTGGCGCATAGCAAATGTGGTGCCAATATTCAAAAAGGGCTCTAAAAGTGAACCTGGAAATTATAGGCCAGTAAGTCTAACCTCTATTGTTGGTAAAATATTTGAAGGGTTTCTGAGGGATGTTATTCTGGATTATCTCAATGAGAATAACTGTTTAACTCCATATCAGCATGGGTTTATGAGAAATCGCTCCTGTCAAACCAATGTAATCAGTTTTTATGAAGAGGTAAGCTATAGGCTGGACCACGGTGAGTCATTGGACGTGGTATATCTCGATTTTTCCAAAGCGTTTGATACCGTGCCGCACAAGAGGTTGGTACACAAAATGAGAATGCTTGGTCTGGGGGAAAATGTGTGTAAATGGGTTAGTAACTGGCTTAGTGATAGAAAGCAGAGGGTGATTATAAATGGTATAGTCTCTAACTGGGTCGCTGTGACCAGTGGGGTACCGCAGGGGTCAGTATTGGGACCTAGAGTTGAGCGACCTTGACCTTTTTAGAGTCGAGCCGGGTTTCGCGAAACCCGACTATCTCAAAAGTCGGGTCGAGTGAAATCGCCCGATTATGACGTAAAATCGGGATCGACCGAAACACGAAACCCAATGCAAGTCAATGGGGCAGCATAGTCGGCAGTGAGTGGGGGCCAGGAAAACACCTAGAGTGCCCATTTTAATGTCAAAACCATCCATTCTTCTTAATGAAGCTTGTCAAGGGTAATTTACCTTATAATAATTGGAAGGCATTTGAAATTGGGGGTCATTTGGCTAAAGTTGTGTGGGGTAGGGCTGGTTCAAGTAATTAGTGGGCCCAGGAAATCTGGACCACGTCACGGCAGTGGAGCAGGGAGAGGTAAGTATTTCAACTTTGCAAGTGCTGTGATCCTGAGCAAGCAGGGGGGGCCCACTTGTTGGCATTGGCACTGGCACAGGGCCCCTCAAAGTACAGCGGTGTGTTTGCACGGCGGGGGCGCCTCCCACCGGCAGCAACACTTTTGCGTACTATGAGAGGCCCTGTGCCAGTGACGTCGCCAACTAGTATTCCTCCCCCCACCTGATGAAGGAACCTGCACTTTCATCTGCACCTTCCTCTTTGTCCCCGTGTAAGGTGGTATGGTATGCGGGAAGAGCAACCTGACTTTCAGCAGGGTCACAATGTTGTTGTGTAGCATGCACGGGGAATGTTGCGTTATGGGTCAATGTACCAGCAGACTCATCTATCACTGGCTGGGCAATGGGCACGATGAAGTGGAAACACAGATATAGGCCCAAAGAATAAAGTGGGCTAAATGCAGTTCAAAATTGGTAACACAGGAATAACCAGGGGGCATTGCAGTGGAGGACAACTGGAATGAGAGGCTGACACAGAGAGTAGGGCCAAATCAGTAAGTAGTCGAAATGCAGTTCAAAATTGGCAACCGTAGTAAACAGGCGGCACAGCTTTGTTCAGTGGAGGAGAACAGCAAGGAGTGGCAGACACCGATAGTAGGCCCCAACCCAACTAGTAGGCCAAATGCAGTCTAACATTAACAACTACTTAACGAGAGCCTGAAAATGGAATTTCAGGACAGGAAACCAGGAGAACAGCAAGGAGTGGCAGACACCGATAGTAGGCCCCAAACCAACTAGTACGCCAAATGCAGTTGTTCCATTTAACCACAATTTAATGAGAGCCTGAAGATAGAAGCTCAGGAAAGGCAACCTGGGGAACACCTTGGAGTGTAACACACCATCTCTCTCCACCCCATACCCATTTTGTAGGCCTAATGCAGTGTACTTTTCTACAACTACTAAACGAGAGTCGGAAGACCGAAGCAATGGCAAGGAAACCTGGGGAACACCTTGGAGTGTAACACACCATCTCTCTCCACCCCATACCCAATTTGTAGGCCTAATGCAGTGTAGTTTCCAAGAACTACTAAACGAGAGCCGGAAGATCGAAGCTCAGGAAAGGCAACCTGGGGAACACCTTGGAGTGTAACACACCCTCTCTCTACACCCCATACCCAATTTGAAGGCCTAATGCAGTGTAGTTTCCAAGAACTACTAAACGAGAGCCGGAAGATCGAAGCTCAGGAAAGGCAACCTGGGGAACACCTTGGAGTGGAACACACCATCTCTCTACACCCCATACCCAATTTGAAGGCCTAATGCAGCGTAGTTTCCAACAACTACTAAACGAGAGCCGGAAGATCGAAGCTCAGGAAAGGCAACCTGGGGAACACCTTGGAGTGTAACACAACGTCTCTCTACACCACGGAAGGGCTGATTCTTAGGAAGGAAGGCTGTTGGAAATAAGCATTGCGCGTCCGAGGGTGATTACATTCTTAGTAGGTATATACTCGCCCTCGGACGCGCCCTGCTTCTTTATTTGGAATGAATGTTTATTTGCAATGTGGTGTTGACTTTCTCTATTATTTTGGTAATTAATGATTTTATTATTTTCATTGTTTTGCATCTTCTCGGCAATAATATAAAGAAGACGCGACAGGACAACACTCGGTGGATGCCATATCTGTGTTTTCAATTTAAAAAACCTTTCAGTTAACTACTTGCAGGAGAAAGTAATTGTAGCTGGTGGCCATTTTTAGTACTGTACCAGATTTTAGTTGTGTGTTTGTTTTTAATGTTAAAATGTCTGCATTTGATATCTCACCAGTATTTTCTTTTTTATAAGCAAAATACTTTTTTTTTTATTTTATGATGTTGGTTCAAGGGGTACACGGGCAGCAGTAGACAGGTCAGTGGAGGCCTAGTGGAAGGAGGGACCGCAGACAGGCTTCAAAGCCCTAACATAATAAATTGGGCTGCCTGTAGGCAATTTAAAATTGGTTCCAGGGGAACACGGGCAGCAGTAGACAGGTCAGTGGAGGCCTAGAGGAAGGAGGGACCGCAGATGCGCCAATGTTTCCCCCATACCAAATTTGTAGGCCTAATGCAGTGTAGTTTCCAACAACTACTAAACGAGAGCCGGAATATCGAAGCTCAGGAAAGGCAACCTGGGGAACACCTTGGAGTGTAACACACCCTCTCTCTACACCCCATACCCAATTTGAAGGCCTAATGCAGTGTAGTTTCCAAGAACTACTAAACGAGAGCCGGAAGATCGAAGCTAAGGAAAGGCAACCTGGGGAACACCTTGGAGTGTAACACACCCTCTCTCTACACCCCATACCCAATTTGAAGGCCTAATGCACCGTAGTTTCCAACAACTACTAAACGAGAGCCGGAAGATCGAAGCTCAGGAAAGGCAACCTGTGGAACACCTTGGAGTGTAACAAACCCTCTCTCTACACCCCATACCCAATTTGTAGGCCTAATGCAGCGTAGTTTCCGACAACTACTTAATGAGAGCATGAAGATCGAAGCTCAGGAAAGGCAACCTGGGGAACACCTTGGAGTGTAACACACCCTCTCTCTACACCCCATACCCAATTTGAAGGCCTAATGCAGTGTAGTTTCCAAGAACTACTAAACGAGAGCCGGAAGATCGAAGCTCAGGAAAGGCAACCTGGGGAACACCTTGGAGTGGAACACACCATCTCTCTACACCCCATACCCAATTTGAAGGCCTAATGCAGCGTAGTTTCCAACAACTACTAAACGAGAGCCGGAAGATCGAAGCTCAGGAAAGGCAACCTGGGGAACACCTTGGAGTGTAACACAACGTCTCTCTACACCACGGAAGGGCTGATTCTTAGGAAGGAAGGCTGTTGGAAATAAGCATTGCGCGTCCAAGGGTGATTATATTCTTATTAGGTATATACTCACCCTCGGACGCGCCCTGCTTCTTTATTTGGAATGAATGTTTATTTGCAATGTGGTGTTGACTTTCTCTATTATTTTGGTAATTAATGATTTTATTATTTTCATTGTTTTGCATCTTCTCGGCAATAATATAAAGAAGACGCGACAGGACAACACTCGGTGGATGCCATATCTGTGTTTTCAATTTAAAAAACCTTTCAGTTAACTACTTGCAGGAGAAAGTAATTGTAGCTGGTGGCCATTTTTAGTACTGTACCAGATTTTAGTTGTGTGTTTGTTTTTAATGTTAAAATGTCTGCATTTGATATCTCTCCAGTATTTTCTTTTTTATAAGCAAAATACTTATTTTTATATTTTCCGATGTTGGTTCCAGGGGTACACGGGCAGCAGTGGTGTGGTCAGTGGAGGCCTAGTGGAAGGAGTGACCGCAGACAGGCATCGAAGGCCTAAAATAATAACACATGGCTGTAGGCAATTTTAAATTGGTTCCAGGGGTACACGGGCAGCAGTGCCCTGGTCAGTGTAGTAGTAGTTGAAAGAATGGACCGCAGACAGGCATCGAAGGCCTAAAATAAAAAAATTGGGCTGGCTGTAGGCAATTTTAAATTGGTTCCAGGGGTACACGGGCAGCAGTGGTGTGGTCAGTAGAGGCCTAGTGGAAGGAGTGACCGCAGACAGGCATCGAAGGCCTAAAATAATAACACATGGCTGTAGGCAATTTTAAATTGGTTCCAGGGGTACACGGGCAGCAGTGGTGTGGTCAGTGGAGGCCTAGTGGAAGGAGTGACCACAGACAGGCATCGAAGGCCTAACATAACAAAAATGTCAATACAATGGTATTGTCAGTGGCAGGCATTGAAGGATGTCAGCGCATAGACTAAACATTGGTGGAGCTGTGAGATAATTTTGCAAGTGGTAGAGCACTGTTTGAGCTGGGGTGGGGGGAAACTGTCTTGTGGCCGGCGGTACAGGCCCAGGGCCCCTCATATTACAACGGTGTGTCTGACGTTGGGTGCGCACCACCACCGCCAGAGACACTTTATTGTACTAGGAGGGACCCAGTGGCAGTGCCGTCGACCAAAAGCGGGCTCACCCACCTCTTCAGTCAAACTGCACTCTCACGGGTGCTGTCGCCAAGTGTCGATACCACGGCCCCGTGTGGGGAGTTTGGCCATTTAGTGAGGTGTAAACATGTCGTATGCTGGACAATCAGGTGCTGAAAATTACGAGATTGGAAAAGGCATTCAGAATAGTCCACAGGCAAGACCTTTTCATAGGAAAGCTAGGTGTCAGCCGGGCAAGGTGGGGCAAAAGATTTCGAAATCCAGTTGTGGTTCATTTTAATGAAGGTTAGATCATCTACATTTTGGGTAGCCAGACGAGTCCTTTTTTCTGTTAGTATTGAACCTGCAGCACTGAATACTCTTTCTGATAGGACACTAGCTGCCGGGCAAGCAAGCTCCTGCAATGCATATTCTGCCAATTCTGGCCAGGTGTCTAATTTTGATGCCCAGTAATCAAATGGGAATGACGGTTGAGGGAGAACATCAATAAGGGATGAAAAATAGTTTGTAACCATACTGGACAAATGTTGTCTCCTGTCACTTTGAATTGATGCTGCAGTACCTGTCCTGTCTGCGGTCATAGCAAAATCACTCCACAACCTGGTCAGAAAACCCCTCTGGCCAACGCCACTTCTGATTTCTGCCCCTCTAACTCCTCTGGTCTGCTGGCCCCTGCAGCTCGTGTGAGAACGATCACGGGCGCTGTGTGCAGGGAATGCCAGAAGCAAACGGTCAACAAGAGTTGATTGTTTGGTTGCTAATATTAGTTCCAAGTTCTCATGTGGCATTATATTTTGCAATTTGCCTTTATAGCGAGGATCAAGGAGGCAGGCCAACCAGTAATCGTCATCATTCATCATTTTAGTAATGCGTGTGTCCCTTTTGAGGATACGTAAGGCATAATCCGCCATGTGGGCCAAAGTTCCAGTTCTCAAATCTGCAGTTGTGCTTGGTTGAGGGGCAGTTTCAGGCAAATCAACGTCACTTGTGTCCCTCAAAAAACCAGAACCCGGCCTTGCCGCGCCACCAATTTCCAGTGGCCCCGGAAAAGCTTCCTCATTAAAAATATAATCATCCCCATCATCCTCCTCGTCCTCCTCCTCCTCTTCGCCCGCTACCTCGTCCTCTACACTGCCCTGGCCAGACAATGGCTGACTGTCATCAAGGCTTTCCTCTTCCTCAGCTGCAGACGCCTGATCCTTTATGTGCGTCAAACTTTGCATCAGCAGACGCATTAGGGGGATGCTCATGCTTATTATGGCGTTGTCTGCACTAACCAGCCGTGTGCATTCCTCAAAACACTGAAGGACTTGACACATGTCTTGAATCTTCGACCACTGCACACCTGACAACTCCATGTCTGCCATCCTACTGCCTGCCCGTGTATGTGTATCCTCCCACAAAAACATAACAGCCCGCCTCTGTTCACACAGTCTCTGAAGCATGTGCAGTGTTGAGTTCCACCTTGTTGCAACGTCTATGATTAGGCGATGCTGGGGAAGGTTCAAAGAACGCTGATAGGTCTGCATACGGCTGGAGTGTACGGACGAACGGCGGATATGCGAGCAAAGTCCACGCACTTTGAGGAGCAGGTCGGATAACCCCGGATAACTTTTCAGGAAGCACTGCACCACCAGGTTTAAGGTGTGAGCCAGGCAAGGAATGTGTTTCAGTTGGGAAAGGGAGATGGCAGCCATGAAATTCCTTCCGTTATCACTCACTACCTTGCCTGCCTCAAGATCTACAGTGACCAGCCACGACTGCGTTTCTTTCTGCAAGAACTCGGACAGAACTTCCGCGGTGTGTCTGTTGTCGCCCAAACACTTCATAGCCAATACAGCCTGCTGACGTTTGCCAGTAGCTGCCCCATAATGGGAGACCTGGTGTGCAACAGTGGCAGCTGCGGATGGAGTGGTTGTGCGACTGCGGTCTGTGGACGAGCTCTCGCTTCTGCAGGAGGACGAAGAGGAGGAGGAGGGGGTGCGAACGGCTACAGCCAATTGTTTCCTAGACCGTGGGCTAGGCAGAACTGTCCCAAACTTGCTGTCCCCTGTGGACCCTGCATCCACCACATTTACCCAGTGTGCCGTGATGGACACGTAACGTCCCTGGCCATGCCTACTGGTCCATGCATCTGTTGTCAGGTGCACCTTTGTGCTCACAGATTGCCTGAGTGCATGGACGATGCGCTCTTTAACATGCTGGTGGAGGGCTGGGATGGCTTTTCTGGAAAAAAAGTGTCGACTGGGTAGCTCGTAGCGTGGTACAGCGTAGTCCATCAGGGCTTTGAAAGCTTCGCTTTCAACTAACCGGTAGGGCATCATCTCTAACGAGATTAGTCTAGCTATGTGTGCGTTCAAACCCTGTGTACGCGGATGCGAGGCTAAGTACTTCCTTTTTCTAACCATAGTCTCATGTAGGGTGAGCTGGACTGGAGAACTGGAGATCGTGGAACTAGCGGGGGTGCCGGTGGACATGGCAGACTGAGAGACGGTGGGAGATGGTATTGTTGCCACCGGTGCCCTAGATGCAGTGTTTCCTACTACGAAACTGGTGATTCCCTGACCCTGACGGCTTTGGCCTGGCAAAGAAACCTGCACAGATACTGCAGGTGGTGCGGAAAATGGTGGCCCTACACTGCCGGAAGGGATGTTGCGTTGCTGACTAGCTTCATTGGCCGAGGGTGCTACAACCTTAAGGGACGTTTGGTAGTTAGTCCAGGCTTGCAAATGCATGGTGGTTAAATGTCTATGCATGCAACTTGTATTGAGACTTTTCAGATTCTGTCCTCTGCTTAAGGTAGTTGAACATTTTTGACAGATGACTTTGCGCTGATCAATTGGATGTTGTTTAAAAAAATGCTAGACTGAACTCTTTCTAGCATCGGATACCTTTTCAGGCATTGCAGACTGACCTTTAACCGGATGGCCACGCTGTCCTCCAACAGGTTTTAGCTTTGCCACGCGTTTTGGGCAAGATACGGGCCCGGCAGATGGAACCTGTTGCGATGTTGATGCCTGCTGCGGCCCCTCCTCCTCCGCTTCAGAACTGCTGCCACCTGCACCCTGTTCCCCCAATGGCTGCCAATCGGGGTCAAGAA
This sequence comes from Ranitomeya imitator, assembly GCF_032444005.1. Lineage (NCBI taxonomy): Eukaryota > Metazoa > Chordata > Amphibia > Anura > Dendrobatidae > Ranitomeya > Ranitomeya imitator. The sequence goes on from NC_091287.1 coordinate 517,180,092, forward strand.
CTGGGTCATCTATTACCTCTTCTTGTAGCTCGTGTGCAACTTCGTCTGTGTCACCGTGTCGGTCGGTGGTATAGCGTTCGTGATGGGGCAACATAGTCTCATCAGGGTCTGATTCTTGATCAGCACCCTGCGAGGGCAATGTTGTGGTCTGAGTCAAAGGACCAGGATAGTAGTCTGGCTGTGGCTGTGCATCAGTGCACTCCATGTCAGATTCAACTTGTAATGGGCATGGACTGTTAACTGCTTCACTTTCTAAGCCAGGGACGGTATGTGTAAAGAGCTCCATGGAGTAACCCGTTGTGTCGCCTGCTGCATTCTTCTCTGTTGTTGTTTTTGCTGAAGAGGACAAGGAAGCGACTTGTCCCTGACCGTGAACATCCACTAACGACGCGCTGCTTTGACATTTACCAGTTTCACGAGAGGAGGCAAAAGAGCTAGAGGCTGAGTCAGCAAGATAAGCCAAAACTTGCTCTTGCTGCTCCGGCTTTAAAAGCGGTTTTCCTACTCCCAGAAAAGGGAGCGTTCGAGGCCTTGTGTAGCCAGACGACGAACCTGGCTCCACAGCTCCAGACTTAGGTGCAATATTTTTTTTCCCACGACCAGCTGATGCTCCACCACTACCACTACCCTCATTACCAGCTGACAATGAACGCCCCCGGCCACGACCTCTTCCACCAGACTTCCTCATTGTTTTAAAAACGTTACCAAACGAACGGTATTTGTTGCTGTCACACAACTTACACGGTGAGCTATAACTTCAGTATGATTTAGCTACCCCTTTACAGGTGGGTGAGACCACAACGAAAATCAGCCACAATGTTACACACTCTGTTGTTGTTGGCAACAAATGAGATGGCACACACGCAGGACTGTCACTGAAGCGCAAATGTAAATATTTATCTCCCACTGATTTGTGTTTGTTTTTTTTAAAAGGGAGACTTCAGAAAAAAAATTTTAAAAAAAATTATTTTTTACAGAAGAATTTATAAAACAAATAAAATGAAATGATTGTTTCAGGGAGAATTTAGGAAAAAAAAAAAAAAAAAGGCTTTGTAGGGCCCACTGAGTGAGAGAGGACGCACACAGGAGTCAGGAGTGGCACACAAGCCCAGAGGCCAATATTAATCTCCCACCGATTGATTTAGTTATTTTTTTGGGTAGATTTTGGAACCCAAATCAAGCAAAAAAATTAATAGGCTTTCTATGGCCCACAATTGGGGAGAGAGAGAGAGATGGCACACCCAGGAGTCAAGACTGGCACACAAGCAGAAGGGGCAATATGAATCTCCCACAGATTTTTTTTTTTTTCAGGGAGACTTGAGAGAAAAAAAAATACAAAAAAAATGATTTTTTTCAGGAATAATTTAGAAACCAAAGAAAATAAAAAGATTGTTTCAGGGAGAATTTAGAAAACAAATAAAACAAAAAATAGGCTTTCTAGGGCCCACTGAGTGACAGATGACGCACACAGGAGTCAGGAGTGGCACACAAGCCCAGAGGCCAATATTAATCTCCCACTGATTGATTTAGTGATTTTTTTTGGTAGATTTTGGAACCCAAATCAAGCAAAAAAATTAATAGGCTTTCTATGGCCCACAATTGGGGAGAGAGAGAGAGATGGCACACCCAGGAGTCAAGACTGGCACACAAGCAGAAGGGGCAATATGAATCTCCCACAGATTTTTTTTTTTTTTTTTTTTCAGGGAGACTTGAGAGAAAAAAAAATATAAAAAAAATGATTTTTTTCAGGAATAATTTAGAAACCAAAGAAAATAAAATGATTGTTTCAGGGAGAATTTAGAAAACAAATAAAACAAAAAATAGGCTTTCTAGGGCCCACTGAGTGACAGATGAAGCACACAGGAGTCAGGAGTGGCACACAAGCCCAGAGGCCAATATTAATCTCCCACTGATTGATTTAGTGATTTTTTTTGGTAGATTTTGGAACCCAAATCAAGCAAAAAAATTAATAGGCTTTCTATGGCCCACTATTTGTGAGAGAGATGGCACGCTCAGGACTGGCACACAAGCCCAGAGGCCAATATTAATCTCCCATTTTTTTTTTTTCCAGGGAACATTTATAAATCCAATAAAAAAAATAATAATAAATAGGCTTTCTATGGCCCACTATCTGAGAGAGAGAGATGGCACGCTTAGGACTGGCACACAAGCCCAAAGCCCAATATTAATCTCCCACTGATTGATTGATTGATTTTTTCAGGTAGAATTATGAACCCAAATCAACCAAAAAAATAAATAGGCTTTCTATGGCCCACTATTTGTGAGAGAGATGGCACGCTCAGGACTGGCACACAAGCCCAAAGCCCAATATTAATCTCCCACTGATTGATTTAATGATTTTTTCAGGTAGAATTTAGAACCCAAATCAAGCAAAAAAATTAATAGGCTTTCTATGGCCCACTGAGTGAGAGATGGCACACACAGGACTAAGGAGTGGCACACAAGCCCTGAGGCCAATATTTTTCTCCCACTGATTGATTGATTGATTTTTTCAGGTAGAATTAGGAACCCAAATCAACCAAAAAAATAAATAGGCTTTCTATGGCCCACTATTTGTGAGAGAGATGGCACGCTCAGGACTGGCACACAAGCCCAGAGGCCAATATTAATCTCCCATTTTTTTTTTTCCAGGGAAAATTTATAAACCCAATAAAAAAAATAATAATAAATAGGCTTTCTATGGCCCACTATCTGAGAGAGAGAGATGGCACGCTTAGGACTGGCACACAAGCCCAAAGGCCAATATTAATCTCCCACTGATTGATTGATTTTTTCAGGTAGAATTATGAACCCAAATCAACCAAAAAAATAAATAGGCTTTCTATGGCCCACTATTTGTGAGAGAGATGGCACGCTCAGGACTGGCACACAAGCCCAGAGGCCAATATTAATCTCCCACTTTTTTTTTTTTTCCAGGGAAAATTTATAAACCCAATAAAATAATAAAAAAATAGGCTTTCTATGGCCCACTATCTGAGAGAGAGAGAGATGGAACGCTTAGGACTGGCACACAAGCCCAAAGGCCAATATTAATCTCCCACTGATTGATTTATTGATTTTTTCAGGTAGAATTTAGAACCCAAATCAAGCAAAAAAATTAATAGGCTTTCTATGGCCCACTGAGTGAGAGATGGCACACACAGGAGTAAGGAGTGGCACACAAGCCCTGAGGCCAATATTTTTCTCCCACTGATTGATGTTGTGATTTTTTCTGGTAGATTTTGGAACCCAAATCAAGCAAAAAAATAAATAGGCTTTCTATGGCCCACTGAGTGATAGATGACACAGACAGAGATGGCACTCTAGCAGAAATGTCAATCTTAATCTCCCACAAAAAAAAAAAAAAAAAAAAAAGGAACTGTCCTTCAATTACTATCTCCCTGCAGTAATCTCAGCCAGGTATGGCAGGCAGCAATAAGGAGTGGACTGATGCACAAATTAAATAAAAAGTGTGGACAAACAAACAAGATAGCTGTGCAGAAAGGAAGGAACAAGAGGATTTGTGCTTTGAAAAAAGCAGTTGGTTTGCACAGCGGCGTACACACAGCAATGCAGCTATCAGGGAGCCTTCTAGGGCAGCCCAATGAGCTACAGCGCTGAGGAAAAAAAAAAAAAAAGGAGCTTCCACTGTCCCTGCACACCGAAGGTGGTGTTGGGCAGTGGAAATTGCTACAGCACAAGCGGTTTTGTGGTTAATGGACCCTGCCTAACGCTATCCCTGCTTCTGACGAAGCGGCAGCAACCTCTCCCTAAGCTCAGATCAGCAGCAGTAACATGGCGGTCGGCGGGAACTCCCCTTTATAGCCCCTGTGACGCAGCAGACAGCAAGCCAATCACTGCAATGCCCTTCTCTAAGATGGTGGGGACCAGGACCTATGTCATCACGCTGCCCACACTCTGCGTTTACCTTCATTGGCTGAGAAATGGCGCTTTTCGCGTCATTGAAATGCGACTTTGGCGCGAAAGTCGCGTACCGCATGGCCGACCACGCACAGGGGTCGGATCGGGTTTCATGAAACTCGACTTCGCCAAAAGTCGGCGACTTTTGAAAATGTTCGACCCGTTTCGCTCAACCCTATTGGGACCTGTTCTCTTCAACATATTCATTAATGATCTGGTAGAAGGTTTACACAGTAAAATATCGATATTTGCAGATGATACAAAACTATGTAAAGCAGTTAATACAAGAGAAGATAGTATTCTGCTACAGATGGATCTGGATAAGTTGGAAACTTGGGCTGAAAGGTGGCAGATGAGGTTTAACAATGATAAATGTAAGGTTATACACATGGGAAGAAGGAATCAATATCACCATTACACACTGAATGGGAAACCACTGGGTAAATCTGACAGGGAGAAGGACTTGGGGATCATAGTTAATAATAAACTTACCTGGAGCAGCCAGTGCCAGGCAGCAGCTGCCAAGGCAAACAGGATCATGGGGTGCATTAAAAGAGGTCTGGATACACATGATGAGAGCATTATACTGCCTCTGTACAAATCCCTAGTTAGACCGCACATGGAGTACTGTGTCCAGTTTTGGGCACCGCTGCTCAGGAAGGATATAATGGAACTAGAGAGAGCACAAAGGAGGGCAACAAAATTAATAAAGGGGATGGGAGAACTACAATACCCAGATAGATTAGCGAAATTAGGATTATTTAGTCTAGAAAAAAGACGACTGAGGGGCGATCTAATAACCATGTATAAATATATAAGGGGACAATACAAATATCTCGCTGAGGATCTGTTTATTCCAAGGAAGGTGACAGGCACAAGGGGGCATTCTTTGCGTCTGGAGGAGAGAAGGTTTTTCCACCAACATAGAAGAGGATTCTTTACTGTTAGGGCAGTGAGAATCTGGAATTGCTTGCCTGAGGAGGTGGTGATGGCGAAATCAGTCGAGGGGTTCAAGAGAGGCCTGGATGTCTTCCTGGAGCAGAACAATATTGTATCATACAATTATTAGGTTCTGTAGAAGGACGTAGATCTGGGGATTTATTATGATGGAATATAGGCTGAACTGGATGGACAAATGTCTTTTTTCGGCCTTACTAACTATGTTACTATGTTACTATGTACGACGTCACTGTCGTGTGTTGGCAAGTACACACTTCACTTGCATGGAGGAGACTGTGTCGCTAGACAGTGGCCAGGTAAGACAAAAGCGTTGTTGTTGTTTTTTTTACTGAAAGCTTCAAGCTGCAACATGGGGCAGATTAGGCATGGTCATGGGACAGATGAGGCAAGATCATGGGACAGATGGGACAGGATCATGGGGCACATGGGGCAGGATGGAGACACATTATTATTATTATTTATTATTATAGCGCCATTTATTCCATGGCGCTTTATATGTGAGGAGGGGTGTACATAATAAAAACAGGTACAATAATCTTGAACAATACAAGTCACAACTGGTACAGTAGGAGAGAGAACCCTGCCCGCGAGGGCTCACAATCATGGGACACATGGGACAGGATCATGAGACATGTGGCAGGATGGAGACACATGGGGAAGGATCTTGAGACAAATGGGACAGGATCATGGGACTCTTGGGGCAGGATGGAGAAAGCTGAAAAAGCATAATAGTGCACATTGGGCTGGTTCATGGGACAGGATCATGGGACAGGTGGGGCAGGATCATGGGACACATGGAACAGGATGGAGAAATTTGAGGGAGCATCATGGGACACATTATGCAGGTTCATGGGACAGATGGAGCAGGATAATGGGACAGATGGGGCATGTTCATGGGGCAGGATCATGGGACAGGCTCATGGGACATGTAGTTAAGGATCATGGGACGCATTGGGCAGGTTCATGGGACAGGATCATGGGACAGATGGGGCATGATCATGGGGCAGGATTATGGGACAGATGGGGCAGGATCATAGGACAGGTGGGGCAGGATCATGGGACACATGAGGCAGGTTCATGGCACAGGATCATGGGACACATGGGGCAGGTTCATAGGACAGGATCATGGGACTGATGGTGTAGTATAGAAGTTGGGAAAAAAATAAGTTATGTGCTCTGCAAGCACTGCTCTAAATAACTGTGTTATTTTCTACCGAGATGAGTCCTGGCTGGAAGAAGTGATGATGGTCTGAGCTAGATAAAGAAACGCAAAGATGAAGAACCTCAACTAGAGATGTCAATGGTGAGTCAATCTGTTACCTATACACTATATAGTATAAGGATACCTCATTTATGTAATGCCACTGGTGAGCCCTGTATTACCTATACACTATATACAGAGCTCCTGTATGTAATGTCACTAGTGATCACTGTATTATTTCTACACTATACCCTATATACAGAGCTCCTGAGTATAATATCACTGGTGATCTCTGTATTACCTGTACAATGGCACTGTATACTATGTACAGAGCTCTAGTGTATAATGGCACTTATGGTAATATTAGTATTGCGTTTTTTATTAATGATCGGTGTTGTAGCTGTTAGGTGTTGGGATTCTCCAGCTGCGTGGGATAGTTCCCAAGCATTATCTGCTTCTGCGGTCTCCCATTCAGGTCCAGCTGCTGCAATTGCTGCTCAGCACAGACATCGGTCCCAGCATCTTGCTCATGCTCGTGGTATACGTTTGGTTACTGCTGGCTCTCCAGCCAAGTCTATGGTAACCAACCAGTGATATGCAGATGCAGCCTTGCGCTCTGGAGTCTAAGTCCAGAGACCCCCTCACTGAATATGTCCATGATGTGGCGTCTTCTAATTGATGGTCGGACTTCAGCTGCTCTGCTGATGTGGCAGCTCCAGATTGGCTTGCAGGCAATGCCTTGGCTGACTGGGCATGAATGTTTGGGGTGAAGCCTAACATATAAAAGGCTCTCAGTGGTGTCACTTATGTTTGCTGTGTGTGGGTGGCTACTCTACCACTCTGTCTGCACGTTCATGTGTGTTTGTCTTTGCTCAGAGACTGTACACATTGGCAGGCAGGTTGCACAGTTATGCAGTTTCGTACCCTTGGCTCAACGACTGAGTCTCTAGTCTGCTACATGCTTAGGGTGCCAGTCAGACACAGGCTCAGTAGTGTCAGGACTGGGGTTACTAGCCACTTGGCTTAGCATCTGTTTTGTTCATATGCACAATTGGCACAGTTCAGTTACAGCGCAAGCTCAACCCTTATGGTATACTTCTTGGTGAAAGCGATAGGGTATTGTATCTAGTGTCAAAGTGCTCTCTCTTGGCTCAGCATCTGCTTCATTTGTGTGTGTGGTTAGCACCGTTTAATTGCAGAGCTAGCCAATCCACATGCTATTTGTTAGGTGTCGAGTTCCCGCTGCTACACAGGGGGAATCTCGGACCATGTCTGCTGTGATCTCCCATTCTCCTCCATCCACAGTGGAACCTGCTCAGTTCATTCCCCACTTCTCAACTTTGGCATCTCCCTTGGTTGTCCTCACTAAGAAGGGAGCTAATCCCAAATTGTGGTCGGAGGAGGTCTCCAAGGCTTATCTCGCTATTAAGTCCCACTTCGCTAGCGCTCCCATCCTACATCGCCCCAATGTAGATAAGCTGTTTATAATGGAGGTGGATGTCTCATCCGTTGGTGCTTGAGCAGTCCTCTTCCAAAAGGATACTCAAGGTCGGAAGCATCCTTGCTTCTTCTTTTCCAAGACCTTCTCACCAGTGCAGAGGAATTATTCCATCGGGGACAGGGAGTTGCTAGCCATGAAGTTGGCTTTCTCAGAGTGGAGACATCTTCTGGAGGGAGCTCGCTTACCCTTCCAAGTTTTTACAGACCACAAAAATTTGGTGTACTTACAGACAGCCCAGCTGCTAAATTCTCGCCAGGCCAGATGGTCCCTATTCTTCTCCTGTTTCCATTTCACTCTCCATTTTCTCTCCGGGGAGAAGAACATTTGTGCCGATGCTCTCTCCCAATCCGTAGTGTCATCAGAGGAGGAGGAGCCTCGGCTTATTGTCCCTTCTGAGAGCCTGAGAACCGTGGCTCTGGTTTTGCTAGAGTCTCTGCCCCTGGGCAAGACTTTTGTACCATCAAATTTTCAACCGGAGGTTCTCTCTTGGGCTCATTCTTCCAGAGCGGATGGACATTTTGGGACCAAGATAATATTTGATCTTCTGGCTAGGACATACTGGTGGCCGCATATGGTTCGTGATGTCGGGGATTATATTCGGGATTGTGTCTCCTGCGCCAAGAATCGATCTTCTCGGCAATGGACTGCTGGGCTACTTTACCCCCTGCCAGTGGCAGACAGGCCCTGGGAGATGGTCGGGATGGACTTCATGGTGGGCTTACCTAAGTTTCATAGCTGCACCGTTATCTGGGTAGTCACCGATCAATTTTCTAAAATGGTGCACTTGGTGCCGCTTCCACGGTTACCGTCTGCAAAGGCCTTGGTGGCTATGTTCATTAAACATATTTTCCGTCTACATGGCATGCCTGACAAAATTGTCAGTGACCGGGGTCCCCAGTTCGCATCTCGGTTTTGGAGAGAGCTCTGTCATTTACTCAGCATTGAGCTGAGTCTCTCTTCTGCATACCATCCTGAGATGAATGGGTTGGTAGAGAGGACCATCCAGACTCTGGTGACAGACCTGCCACATTTTGTCTCTGCTAGTCAGGATGACTGGGCATCTTTGCTACCTTGGGTGGAATTTGCTTTTAACAGCGCCTTAGCTGACTCCACTGGGCAGACTCCATTTCTCCTTAATTACGGCCAGCATCCGCGTGTCCTTATGCCCATGCCCGTGTCATCCACTGATTCCAGGGTGACAGACTGGTCAGTGGAGGCACGTGACATTTGGACCGCACACAGGATGCCATTCGGGACTCCAAGGAGAGAATGAGGGTTTCTGCCAATGCACAATGGTGCCCCGCTCTGACCTTTGCTCCTGACGACTTAGTGTGGCTCCCCACCCGTAACATCAGGCTGCGAATTGAGTCCACTAAGTTTGCGCCTCATTACATTGGTCCTTTCAAGGTTCTGGAATAGGATAACCCTGTGGTCTACCGTTTGGCTATTCCTCCGCGCTTTGGTATCACCGACACCTTTCATGTTTCCCTCTTAAAGCTCGTCTATATGTCCCGGTTTTCCGAGTCATCTGCTGGAACATAGGGTTCATCCACAGATGAGTACGAGGTGAACTCTATCTTGGTCTGCAAGGTGGTACGTGGCAAGAAATACTCTCTGGTGGACTGGAAGGGTCACGGCCCAGAGGACAGAACCTGGGAACCTGTGGAGCACATTAGGGCTCCACTGCTCATTGCAGCCTTTGAGGGTAGCGAGGCTCAAGTTGGATGGGGCCCTAGGAGGAGGGTAATGTTAGGTGTCGAGTTCCTGCTGCTGCACAGGGGGTTCTCGACCCATGTCTGCAGCGATCTCCCATTCTCCTCCAGCCACAGTGGAACCTGCTCAGTGGAGACGTCGGTCCCAGCATCTGGCTCAGCCTGATTCTGTGTGAATGGTTACTGGTGCCTTTCCAGGCTCTGCCTTTGTAGCCAGCACTGGTCAGCAGCGAGCAGGCTTTTCTGGGACTAAGTCCTGCTTTTCACGCACTAAGCATGCCCACGGGAGTATCTCTTAATGTAGGTCGGGGGTCAGGCCCTGTAGCAGCTCCTATTGGTCCAAAAGGAAGGTCCTGAAGAGCTGCAACTATAAAAGATTTGCATGTCCGCACGGCCATGCGCTAGTATCAAATGTGTTTGGCTTATGCCACTGGATACTATACCACTCTATACATATGTGGTGTGAGGCTGTAGCTTTGGGACTGTACACTCAGGAAGGCAGCTAGCATCTTGTGGGTGCAATTAGCCTTGGCTTAGCATCTGGTTCCTTCATGTGTGCGGTTAGCACAAAACAGTTCCAGAGCAAACACAACCCTAGTTAGAGTTATAGTTTTGTGTACAGCGTGACTCTGTGAGGCAAAAGAGATTGCTTCCAGTTCACACGGGGTGAAGCTTAACCCACGTGTGATCTCAGAGTTTATCCGCCATTACTTTGCAGCAGAAATCTCTGCACAGTGGACCCCGGGCTGCGAACGCACCTTGTAGCTACCTATCTATAGCTAACCACTAACACTATTATCCCTATGATGATAACAGGGCATAGCACTTCGCCTACTTGTGTCGTACCTGTCGGTGAAGTAACTATTCTTGACAATCTGTGTTCCATTCACATTTAGTGGTGTTGACTCAGTGTGTTCCAGGTAATGCTTGCTGTTTTACATAGTAACATAGTTAGTAAGGCCGAAAAAAGACATTTGTCCATCCAGTTCAGCCTATATTCCATCATAATAAATCCCCAGATCTACGTCCTTCTACAGAACCTAATAATTGTATGATACAATATTGTTCTGCTCCAGGAAGACATCCAGGCCTCTCTTGAACCCCTCGACTGATTTCGCCATCACCACCTCCTCAGGCAAGCAATTCCAGATTCTCACTGCCCTAACAGTAAAGAATCCTCTTCTATGTTGGTGGAAAAACCTTCTCTCCTCCAGACGCAAGGAATGCCCCCTTGTGCCTGTCACCTTCCTTGGAATAAACAGATCCTCAGCGAGATATTTGTATTGTCCCCTTATATATTTATACATGGTTATTAGATCGCCCCTCAGTCGTCTTTTTTCTAGACTAAATAATCCTAATTTCGCTAATCTATCTGGGTATTGTAGTTCTCCCATCCCCTTTATTAATTTTGTTGCCCTCCTTTGTACTCTCTCTAGTTCCATTATATCCTTCCTGAGCACCGGTGCCCAAAACTGGACACAGTACTCCATGTGCGGTCTAACTAGGGATTTGCACAGAGGCAGTATAATGCTCTCATCATGTGTATCCAGACCTCTTTTAATACAACCCATGATCCTGTTTGCCTTGGCAGCTGCTGCCTGGCACTGGCTGCTCCAGGTAAGTTTATCATTAACTAGGATCCCCAAGTCCTTCTCCCTGTCAGATTTACCCAGTGGTTTCCCGTTCAGTGTGTAATGGTGATATTGATTCCTTCTTCTCATGTGTATAACCTTACATTTATCATTGTCAAACCTCATCTGCCACATTTCAGCCCAAGTTTCCAACTTATCCAGATCCATCTGTAGCAGATGGATCCATTATTGTTATCACTAACAGAAGGGTTCATCTCTGCACGGTGGACCCCAGGTTGCGATTGCACTTTATTATTATATTTTATTTAGTGCAATCTTCCAACCCAGCAGTAGCATTCGGTCACTATGTGAGGGTAATATATGGTCTGGTCATGGTGTGGTGGTATTTGTTCCTAGTATGTGATATTATTGGTCATTTTAAAAATGTAAACATTTATAAAAATATATTTAAAAAGTGTATTGGACATTTTAACAAATGTTTAATAGGTTAGAGTAGAGTAGTTAAAACAGGTGCTTCATTAATAGGCTGCACACCAGACACTGTGTATCACACTTACCAGTGTGACTGGCGTCCTATGCGAGTTATATCTATATGCATTTTTTCTACTAGGCAGCCAACCCCTGCAATGTCTGGCAGATGTGGGGTGGCTGTTTGTATCAGTAGTTTGCACCTTTGCTGCCCTTTGCCTTTATCAGTGGAGGCCTGCGGCATCCTGCTAAATGTGCATTTGTCATCAGACAGGGTTTTGAGAAGGCCGTATCTCATGGTATGTATTTTTTTTAGAGTAGAGTAGGGCCTGGCCAAAAGAGTCTACCTTGTCATAGTGGCAGCTAAAAATATCTTTTGGCAAAAACAAAAGCTGATAACTATGTAAGTGATCTGGTGTTAAATGGGAATTGGTACTGTGTGATTGGTGAGGACATGGTGCAGAAGTTGAGTTATTCCAATAGTGGGCGGTGGGACTGTGGAAGGTTCGAGGGGTGGTGGCAGAGCTGCGGTAAAGCCTGGGCTGAGTCTCAAGAGGGCCCAAAAATGTTGTCAGTATGAGAGCTGAATTTCCTGCGTGTTATACAGTACTTCTTATTGGATTATTGCCTAAAATTACTCACTTTCCATTCAGTTCTAATGGACAAATATAGTGCTTTTAAAGGGAATCTGTCACCAGGTTTTTGCTACCCAATCTGAGAGCAGCATAATGTAGGGCAGAAAAACTGATTCTATCGATGTATCACTTACTGAGTATCTTGCTGTAGTTTTATTAAAATCACTCTTTTATCTGTTGCAGATCTAGCAGTTCTCCAAATGTTGAGCTCTATATAACCCAACAACACCACATCTATCATGTACCTTAAAATACTTTAGAAAAATTCTTGTGTTTCTGATCACGAATCTGAATGTGCCATATCCATTCTGAAGTTACGTTTGGAGATTGCTTTCCGAACATATTCACTCATCTCTAATCCTGATCAATGCTGTCAATCTTTAGTTGTTCCATACTATAATAACCATATGCTGGCTCCAGGATTATGAAAAGGCGAACATGCTACTTGGGCCTCGGAATACATTTAAGAAAAATTTAATTCAACTTGAACTTTATGGAAATCCGCATTTGACAAAATGAGGATTTTTTTGTAATTAGCTTTTGATAAGATGTAGAAAAATGGATGCCACTGGCCACCATTTTTTAATCATAAGGTGAGTACTCCCCTCAGTGCACACCTCTCTGGTCCTCACCATCATCTATCTGTTCCTTGTCGCATGTTCAGATCCCCATTGTAGGAATGCTGAAATCCCTGCCTGTGTGCACAAGGTCATATCATATTCCTCACCAACCGTTACACCGATGCCTCTACCCTGTGCCAGTCATTACACTGGCTACCCATCCACTCCAGAATCCAGTACAAAACTACTACCCTCATCCACAAAGCACTCCATGGCTCAGCACCACCCTACATCTCCTCCCTGGTCTCAGTCTACCACCCTACCCGTGCCCTCCGCTCCGCTAATGACCTCAGGTTAGCATCCTCAATAATCAGAACCTCCCACTCCCGTCTCCAAGACTTTACACGTGCTGCGCCGATTCTTTGGAATGCACTACCTAGGTTAATACGATTAATCCCCAATCCCCACAGTTTTAAGCGTGCCCTAAAAACTCATTTGTTCAGACTGGCCTACCGCCTCAATGCATTAACCTAACGATCCCTGTGTGGCCTATTTATAATAAAAAAAAAAAAAAAAAAGGTTCCTCGCATCATGTTCTCATACACTTTATGCAGTATTAGCCCTCTGTGTCTGTACTGCTACATACTTAGGCAGGTAACTGGTTCATGCAGCTTTACATGAACACCTGAGCCTTACACTATAGCTGGCCCGAATAACTAAAGCAATTGTTACCATCCACCTCTCGTGTCTCCCCTTTTCCCCATAGTTTGTAAGCTTGCGAGCAGGGCCCTCACTCCTCCTGGTATCTGTTTTGAACTGTATTTCTGTTATGCTGTAATGTTTATTGTCTGTACAAGTCCCCTCTATAATTTGTAAAGCGCTGCGGAATATGTTGGCGCTATATAAATAAAATTATTATTATTATTATTATAAGGTCATTGTGCATTTCGAGAAGTCATGACATCATGACATTTCATGCACTTGCTCAGAAAGCTCCCAGGCTTTACCAGAACCTGAAATCCCAGTTCAGTGTGATAAGCAAAGCGATTTTAGAGCAAATAATGCAGATGGGATGAGTGACGGCGAGGAGCAGAAAAGTGAGTGGTGAGCATTTATTATGCTATCTAAAAGGGACATTAAATTAGCTGAGAAAAACTTCTCTGCAAATCAAATTTCCCCCAAAAAATGCAAAAATGTGCGAGTTTACATTTTGTCTGATTCCAATTCTCTACCTCTGACTTAATCCCAAATCCAGTTGTGCCAAACATCTTAAGGATCCTGCCCATTGCATGAGCAAATTATCTGTTTGTTCCTGAAGTCTCTAAAATGTATTTTCCTAGCTTGCCTAATATTGAACCTGTTTGCTGTTTTCCCTTTAGTATAAGATATAAAGACAAAAAGACAATGCAGAGATGACTGTGTATGTGCTGTCCATACTTGCCAGTCTTCTCATAGATACCGAAGCCAGTACCTTGAAAACAGAATGTAACATGAAAATGTCATCTAAAGTGGTACTGTCATCTTTGAATTATTTTTTTTTCCATATGAAGTACTTCTCTGAAGTCGTGAAGCCCTTGAGTAGCACCAGACTTGACTAGGGCTAAACAAAGAAATAGGCAACCCCTAGTTGTCAACATTTAATCCCTGTACATCGATCTGGATTTCACTATGTGATTCCTCAAAGTACCCACAGCTGATAAGTGATGGAAACTAAGTTTCAAGACAAGGTATGATAATTATAGTCAGTTCAATGAATAAGATAGACAAACAATTGATTAGGATTTGTGGCAGGCAATACAAGAGTACACTTTAGCACAGACAGGAACCAGAAGTGCCTTATTATTCAGGCACGAGGCATTGTAGTAGTCTCTTAACCATCTTGACTCAGTAAAGCATTGGTGGACTAGATGGTGCTAGAGTTTGATCTTGCTCGATAAGAGCTTTTTCTGCTTAGAGATGGTCTGATCCTACAGAAATTGAGACAGAAAAAATGGTAAGGTATTGTATTATGTGTTTTGCATAGCATATCATGTCTGACAGTTTAAAAAAGAACAGTATCTTGAAAATATAAAAAAAATCTTCTTTTAATGACAGGTTTAAAATTGTTGGTCTTTTTCAAGGGTTAGTTACGGTATATCTCTACTATCCAAGAGGAAGAGACAAGAACTTGCCATAATCTGTTTATTTTATCATGAGACTTCCTCCTTGGCCAAGTAGTCCTAACCTAAGTCTATGAACTTTGTAGACAAACTATATATTTCAAGATTTACAAAGGAATTTTTTAATGCCATTTTACAGTGTCTGTATAAATCCCATTCTTTATATAGCATGTTTTTAGACTGTATCAATTTAATGTTGTAAAATGGGATGCAAATCAATTCACAATTTAAAGAATTGTATTTGATAATTATCATTCCAATCAGGCGGAGCAATTATCCAAATAATTTTTTCAAGTAATTTTTCTCTCATACATTAATTTCATATGGATGCATGTTTAGAAGTCAACCGTTGGTTTTCATGCATATTCAATTTTTCCAAATAAGAAATTGATCAACCAAATATGTACACAAAACATTTTTAATTTATTCACCAGATCAAAGATAAACATTGAAACGACAATGTGAAATGCATTAAATTTCAATTAATAAAAACTGTTTGCAAAACTTCTCATCCTGCATTGTTTACTCTTGGAATCCTATCAATATTAATTTAAAGTAATGAGAAGCACAAATATAATAAAATTGCAGAAGCATATAAATATACTGCACTATTAATATAAGAACAACATAAAAACCTTGCCACCGTTACCTGTCATATAATCCAGTTCACCAAATCAGGTGACAAAAATCCCATATTAGCAAGAAAAAAACAACCATACTATTCTCCAAAATGTTTATCTTTTTAAATTATGAAAAGATTAGTAAAAAGATACATAGTAAACTATATATAATTTGCCACTGAAACCACCTTATGGTGGTGTCATTTGGTACACAAGAAGAAAACTTGTAGCCAGATTGTTTTGTTTCACTTAAGTAAGAGCACTTTGGAATTGGACTATTTCACAGTGCTTCGAAAATCTGCAAGTCTTCTTCTTCATTAGGGTAAAAACATTTATACTGCCGAATCCGAATTTGCAAAGGTTGATGCCCACATAGCCACTAGAGCTCAGAAGTCTATGTTTAATTCCACTAGATAACATATTAGGTTGTAGAGGTGTTAAGAATCTGATGGCCACATAAAAATCACTAGACGACCCTAAGAGGAAAACATGATGGGGCATCCTGGAAATTCAAAAGTGACAAAAATTGTGCAATAAAGTCAATAAATGAATAGATAAATAGGTGTGAATTGGCAAACTTCTAGCTCTCCACATTTTTAGACAATAACTTATTGCGAACATGGCACTCATCTGAAAAATGACAAAAGAGATCAACTGATTCCTTATTGACCACATTTGAGGAAAAAATAAGCACTTCTGAAGACCAGATGGCAAGCAGTATAGGGTCAAGACAGGTGAGCAGTGAGGTGAGTACAAACATGTGCAGTTTTATTGCGTGCTAAAAACTCCAAGGCATTCATAACCAAAAGCAGGAACACATATGCCCGTGTGGGCTCACTCAAACAGATGACAGTCCTTTCTCCTGGAACAAACTTTATACACAGAAGAGGTATGGTCCTCCAAGTCTTGGTATCCCCATTAACCTGAGCTACAGCAGCTTTCAGGACCAAGCAGAAATGTTCAATGCCATGCACAGTTCACACTGAACAGATTGCAGCTTACACGTATTACTCTGTAGCTTCAGCACGCAGACTGCTCAGCTTACCTAGCTGACCCATGCAGTCTCCAGAAAGAGACTATGGCTTGTCTGTCTCCCAGCTACAGCTCACATTTTGGCTGGTCATTCACCAGCCTCAAGCCACTCAACACTGCTAAACATCCAGCAGACTGACATAAGGCTAACCCATTTCCTTATCTGTATCCATATCTAGTCAGGTGCATTTAATTAAGGCCTACAGTGCTAGGATTTAACCTAATCCTACCTGGCTTTGCTACAATATACAGTATATATTGTAAGCATAATACCCAAGCCCATATTCCCTACAAAGAATGAGCAACACTTCACGTAATGCTACAACATACTAATCCCACAGTTGAATAGACTGTGGTCAAAGAAGTGTCATACAGTACAGACCAAAAGTTTGGACACACCTTCTCATTTAAAGATTTTTCTGTATTTTCATGACTATGAAAATTGTACATTCACACTGAACGCATCAAAACTATGAATTAACACATGTGGAATTATATACTTAACAAAAAAGTGTGAAACAGCTGAAATTATGTCTTATATTCTAGGTTCTTCAAAGTAGCCACATTTTCCTTTGAAGACTGCTTTGCACTCTCTTGGCACTCTCTTGATGAGGAGATATCTCAACGCCTTTTCAGTATTCTCTTCAGGGACCATTGCATGTATAAAAATGTCATAGTCACCGAGGATTCTTTCCAACTTGATTCATTGTTGTCATCCTGCTGCAACAACCATGGAAAACATTTTTTTCTCCTCTGTATATATAGGGTGAGGATTACATCCATGGAATTTTTTGTAGTGTCGAGGAATAGTCTTCAAAGTTGAAATGTCATCCACAGTTTTAACCTTCACAAAGTCCAAATGATGTTCCCGAATGCGGATTTTTAGCTCTCTGGTAGTGAGGCCTATATATATTTTACCACATGGACAAGTTGAATGATATATGACCCCTTTCGTTGTGCACGTAATAAATTTCCTAATGTCAAAGTTTTTGGACCAATCAAAATTGGTGAAACTTTTAGCCTTGACACAGTTTGAAAATATCTTGCATCGACCACAGGGAAAAAAGCCTGCAGTTTCTATGTCCCATTTGTTTGTCTTCCTCCCACACTCATAGTGACCAAGATATCTTGAAGGATCTTAGATCTTCTAGCGACTAGGGATGGGACAGAGGGTAGCAAGAGTTTCAGAACAGGGTCTGTATGTAGAATAGACCCATGTTTTTCTACAATTTGCCTGAACTGGTACCATTCATTATGATGCCCTGTAAGGAAACGTACTTGGCTGTCATTATCGTTAGTGGTCTTTACCTTATTGTTATACAACACCTAACAATATCCCTAATATACAGCCATGAAGAGAATACATAAAGACACCAAAAAAACTACCTTCACACAAAGGCCATAAAATTAAGAAATAACTTTTATTAATGACAATAATAAAAATGATCAATGGCGGGTGAACACCCAGGGCATAGGACAGAAGGTGGGTAGCCCGGAGCAAAACTCCAAATATAACAATAACACCACAATAAGTACAATATGAATAGGCATGTGCCCATGTGCAAATAATCATGTACAAATATGCAACGTAGGTAAAAACTATAGCAGTAAAGATAAGTATATAGTAATATATTTACCAAATAGGAGCGCTCCTGGGGACCCACCACACCCGACGCGCGTTTCGCACCGAAATGCTTCGTCTGGGGGTGGTTAGGTATCAGCCAGCAATCATATTTAAATCCGAAGGGACCAATAGGAATGGTGCTTTAACTAGAGTACATAATAGAAATCTGCTGTGAACGCATGCGCAATTATACTAGGACACCGCCGATATATTAACCTGATCGTAGGTATGTGAAACCGAAAGTAAGGTGGCCAGGGCGGGCACTTGAAAATGGCGTCATCAAACCACAAGCTGATGTCCGTAGTGTGAAAGCCAACAGCCGGAAGTGACAAAAAAGCCACTAGCGTAAGGTCCGGGGTGACGATGGTAGTCATGGCAACAGTAAAGCATAGGTGGCGCACATCTAAGCAACATCACAAATGCGCCAGGTAAAAGACAACGTCGGACAATCATGGCCGCTGCCAAACATCCGGCGCATACCCATGGTAACACTATATAACAACCAGCGCTATGTACCAGGCACACGCGAGGAACGGGACAGAAGCACATAACGCGGACAGCCGTACCAGGTAAGGATGGCTGCCGCTACATATCCGGTGCGTCTCTGGTGGTCATGTCAACCGCCATGGCGCAGAACATGGACCAGCAGAAATAACAATAGATCATAGCCTGAATATACGTAACTAATACAACGCAGTTACACCATGTAAGTGCAACGCCAAACCGCAACAACCCGACAAACACGGCATAAGCAATTGAAGAACTGTAACACATCAGTACAAAATGCCTACATTGTGCAAATGATGGTGCGAAGTGAGAAAGTGCGCAATAATGAACATGAATCCTGTTAAAAGGAAATGCATATTAATAAACACACAAATATATTTATTATTAAGAATATAAAAACAACACTCCCATAAATATTTAAAAGGTTTTATATCTAATAGGAAAAGTGGATTTAATAAACAGTGAAAACAAGGTGTATATTTAATATAAATAAATGCACATGAGTACATGAGTAAATGCACATAGGGCAAATGGATCACGAATAGTCAGGCCGAAGAAAGATCCATAGGTAAATTCAGTGTTCACAGTCTCTGAAGTTCCAAGGAAAGCACCAACCCTAAAGGACCAAGAATAAGAATACAACATATGTAAAAAATAGAAAAAAAGAAAGATTAAAAACCAGCTAAAACCAAAAAAACAAACAAATAAAATGAAGACTGCACTGATACAAATAATCAAAGTCTAAACACAGCCACAATCAATATATGGGGAAAGGGGATGCCGATAACGAGAAAGTCCAATAGAATTGTAGATAGAGAAGGGGAGAATCATCTGGGCAAGAAAG
Organism: Ranitomeya imitator; assembly: GCF_032444005.1. Lineage (NCBI taxonomy): Eukaryota > Metazoa > Chordata > Amphibia > Anura > Dendrobatidae > Ranitomeya > Ranitomeya imitator. The sequence goes on from NC_091287.1 coordinate 517,199,428, forward strand.
GGGAAAAACTATTGCATTCATTTAGACCCAGTGGTGTAAGTGTATCCAATTTAAAAATCCACCGGGCCTCCTTCTGGGCCAACATCTTCTGCCAATTACCCCCTCTGAATCCAATAAAGACTCGATCAATACCCTTGACCCGCAAACCAGTAGGATCACACCCATGGCAAGCTTTGAAATGTCGTGGGATTGATTTAAGTTTAAGGGGGTCAGCCACCATTGTTGCCCCCTCGATGTCCAAGACGTGCTCACGCACCCTTCTACGAAGTTCGCGCGTGGTCATTCCAATATAAATAAGACCACATGGGCATGTGGCATGATAGATGACAGCCTTGGTTGTGCATGTAATAGTATGTGTAATACGGTACAACCTATCACCTTTAGAATTGGAAAAATCTAACGCTGTTACAATGTTGCGACAAGCAACACACTTGCCACAATTGGAACAACTGTCATGATTCCAATGGCAGGGAATCACAAAAGGACAAGCACCAACGAGCTCTAGGGTGATGGAACCTGAGCTGACCGCGACCCTAAACCTGAACACACAAATAACAATAGCCGGGGAACGTGCCTACGTTGATCCTAGACGTCTCGCACCAGCCGAAGATCTAACTTCCCCTATTAGAAGAAACACAGACCTCTCTTGCCTCCAGAGAAATACCCCACAGAAATAGCAGCCCCCCACATATAATGACGGTGAAATGAGAGGAAGGCACATACACAGTATGAAATCAGATTCAGCAAAATGAGGCCCGCTAAAACTAGATCGCAGAGGATACAAAAGTAAACTGCGCGGTCAGCAAAAAACCCTTAAAAAAAAACCATCCTGTAATTACTTGAACTCATGTTCCAACTCATGGAACATGAGGAGCAATTACAGCCCGCTAGAGCAACCAGCAGCAAAGAAACAATTATATGCAAGCTGGACAAGACAAAAATAAATCAAAACGTCGAACAAGAAAATCAAAAACTTAGCTTGTCCTGAAGATTACTGAAGCCAGAAGCTGAGGTAACAAAACACTCTGATAACCTTGATAGCCGGCGGGGAAATGACAAGAAAGCCCGGTTAAATAGGAAACTCCCAAATCCTAATAGAACAGGTGGACACCAGAGACAGCAGAACACAAATCACCCAGTACCATCAGTAACCACCAGAGGGAGCCCAAAAACAGAACTCACAACAGTACCCCCCCCTTGAGGAGGGGTCACCGAACCCTCACGAGAACCACCAGGGCGACCAGGATGAGCCCCATGAAAAGCGCGGACCAAATCATCAGCATGAACATCAGAGGCAACCACCCAAGAATTATCCTCCTGACCATAAGCCTTCCACTTGACCAAATACTGGAGTTTCCGTCTGGAAACACGAGAATCCAAGATCTTCTCCACAACATACTCCAATTCTCCCTCCACCAGCACCGGAGCAGGAGGCTCAGGCGAAGGAACAACAGGTACCTCATACCTCCGCAACAACGACCAATGGAACACATTATGAATAGCAAACGATGCCGGGAGATCCAAACGAAACGACACAGGGTTAAGAATTTCCAAGATCCTATAAGGACCGATGAACCGAGGCTTGAACTTAGGAGAAGAGACCTTCATAGGAACAAAACGAGAAGACAACCACACCAAGTCCCCAACACGAAGTCGAGGACCCACGCGGCGACGGCGATTAGCAAACTGCTGAGCCTTCTCCTGGGACAACTTCAAATTGTCCACCACATGACTCCAAATCTGATGCAACCTATCCACCACCATGTCCACTCCAGGACAATCAGAAGGCTCCACCTGACCAGAGGAAAAACGAGGATGAAACCCCGAATTACAAAAGAAAGGAGAAACCAAGGTAGCAGAACTAGCCCGATTATTAAGGGCAAACTCGGCCAGCGGCAAAAAGGTAACCCAGTCATCCTGATCAGCAGAAACAAAACACCTCAAATAAGTTTCCAAGGTCTGATTAGTTCGCTCCGTCTGGCCATTCGTCTGAGGGTGGAATGCAGACGAAAAGGACAAATCAATGCCCATCTTAGCACAGAACGTCCGCCAAAATCTAGACACAAACTGGGATCCCCTGTCAGAAACGATGTTCTCCGGAATCCCATGCAAACGAACCACGTTCTGGAAAAACAGAGAGACCAACTCAGAGGAGGAAGGCAACTTAGGCAAGGGTACAAGATGAACCATTTTAGAAAAGCGGTCACACACAACCCAGATGACGGACATTTTTTGAGAGACAGGGAGATCCGAAATAAAGTCCATGGAAATGTGCGTCCAAGGCCTCTTCGGGATAGGCAAAGGTGACAACAATCCACTGGCTCGAGAACAGCAAGGCTTAGCCCGAGCACAAACCTCACAAGACTGCACAAAAGAACGCACATCCCTAGACAAGGAAGGCCACCAAAAAGACCTGGCCACCAAGTCTCTAGTACCAAATATTCCAGGATGACCTGCCAACGCAGAAGAATGGACCTCAGAGATGACTCTACTGGTCCAGCTATCCGGAACAAACAGTCTCTCAGGCGGACAACGATCAGGTTTACCCGCCTGAAACTCCTGCAAAGCACGTCGCAAGTCTGGGGAGACAGCTGACAAAATCACCCCATCCCTAAGGATACCAGTGGGCTCAGAATTTCCAGGGGAGTCAGGCACAAAACTCCTAGAAAGAGCATCCGCCTTCACATTCTTTGAACCTGGCAGGTATGAAACCACAAAATTGAAACGAGAGAAAAACAGTGACCAACGAGCCTGTCTAGGATTCAGACGCCTGGCAGACTCAAGGTAAATCAGATTTTTGTGATCAGTCAAGACCACCACACGATGTCTAGCACCCTCCAGCCAATGACGCCACTCCTCAAATGCCCACTTCATGGCCAAAAGTTCCCGATTACCCACATCATAATTCCGCTCAGCGGGCGAAAATTTTCTAGAAAAGAACGCACATGGCTTCATCACCGAGCAATCGGAGCTTCTCTGTGACAAAACCGCCCCCGCTCCAATCTCGGAAGCATCAACCTCAACTTGGAAAGGAAGCGAAACATCAGGCTGACGCAACACAGGAGCAGAAGAAAACCGGCGTTTAAGTTCCTGAAAGGCCTCCACAGCCGCAGGAGACCAATTAGCAACATCAGCACCCTTCTTAGTCAAATCCGTCAAAGGCTTAACAACACTAGAAAAATTAGTTATAAAACGACGATAGAAATTAGCAAAGCCCAAGAACTTCTGCAAACTCTTAAGAGATGCAGGCTGCGTCCAGTCACAAATAGCCCGAACCTTGACGGGATCCATCTCAATAGTAGAAGGGGAAAAAATATACCCCAAGAAAGAAATCTTCTGGACTCCAAAGAGACACTTTGAGCCCTTTACAAACAAGGAATTAGCCCGCAGGACCTGAAACACCTTCCTGACCTGCTGAACATGAGACTCCCAGTCATCAGAAAAAACCAAAATATCATCCAAATACACAATCATAAATTTATCCAGATATTCACGGAAAATATCATGCATAAAGGACTGGAAGACTGAAGGAGCATTAGAAAGTCCGAAAGGCATTACCAAATACTCAAAATGGCCCTCAGGCGTATTAAATGCGGTTTTCCACTCATCACCTTGCTTTATTCGTATAAGATTATACGCACCCCGGAGATCAATCTTAGTGAACCATTTAGCCCCCTTAATGCGAGCAAACAAATCAGTCAACAAAGGCAAAGGATACTGATATTTTACGGTAATCTTATTCAAAAGACGATAATCTATACAAGGTCTCAAGGACCCATCTTTCTTGGCCACGAAAAAAAAACCTGCTCCCAAAGGGGACGAAGATGGACGGATATGTCCCTTTTCCAAGGACTCCTTAACATAATCCCGCATAGCAGTATGCTCTGGCACTGACAGATTGAACAAACGACCTTTAGGAAATTTACTACCAGGAATTAAATCTATAGCACAATTGCAATCCCTGTGAGGAGGAAGCGAACTGAGCTTAGGCTCCTCAAAAACATCCCGATAATCCGACAAAAATACAGGAACCTCAGAAGGAGTAGATGAAGCAATAGAAATCGGAGGTGCATCATCATGAACCCCCTGACATCCCCAGCTTAACACAGACATTGTTTTCCAGTCAAGGACTGGATTATGAGTTTGTAACCATGGCAGACCAAGTACTAGAACATCATGTAAATTATACAACACCAGGAAGCGAATCACCTCCTGATGAACGGGAGTCATACGCATGGTCACTTGTGTCCAGTACTGAGGTTTATTCATAGCTAAAGGTGTAGAGTCAATTCCCTTCAAAGGAATAGGGACTTCCAGAGGCTCAAGACTAAACCCACATCGCTTGGCAAATGACCAATCCATAAGACTCAGGGCAGCGCCTGAATCTACATAGGCATCGACGGAAATGGATGATAATGAGCAAATCAGAGTCACAGACAGAATGAACTTAGACTGTAACGTACTAATGGCAACAGACTTATCAACCTTTTTTGTGCGTTTAGAGCATGCTGATATAACATGAGCTGAATCACCACAATAAAAGCACAACCCATTTTTCCGCCTATAGTTTTGCCGTTCACTTCTAGACTGAACTCTATCACATTGCATTGTCTCAAGTGCCTGTTCAGAAGACACCGCCAAATGGTGCACAGGTTTGCGCTCCCATAAACGCCGATCAATCTGAATAGCCATAGTCATAGACTCATTCAGACCCGTAGGCGCAGGGAACCCAACCATAACATCTTTAATGGCCTCAGAAAGGCCATCTCTGAACTTTGCAGCCAGGGCGCACTCATTCCACTGAGTAAGCACTGACCATTTCCGAAATTTTTGACAATATATTTCTGCTTCATCTTGCCCCTGAGAGAGAGCTAATAAAGCTTTTTCAGCCTGAATCTCTTGGTTAGGTTCCTCATAGAGCAAACCCAATGCCAGAAAAAACGCATCCACATTAAGCAACGCAGGATCCCCTGGTGCCAATGCAAATGCCCAATTTTGAGGGTCACCCCGCAGGAAAGATATAATAATCTTAACCTGCTGAGCAGGGTCTCCAGAAGAGCGAGATTTCAAAGAAAGGAACAGCTTGCAATTGTTCCTAAAATTCAGAAAACTAGATCTATCTCCAGCAAAGAACTCTGGAATAGGAATTCTAGGTTCAGACATAGGAGCATGTACAACAAAATCTTGTATATTTTGAACCTTAGCAGCAAGATTATTCAAGCTGGAAGCTAAACTCTGGACGTCCATGATAAACAGCTAAGGTCAGAGCCATTCAAGGATTAAGAGGAGGAAAAAAAAAAAAAAAAAATCAGCCAGGCTGCAATTAGGGCTAGGCAGCAACCTCAGAGGAGAAAAAAAAAAAAAAAAACTTCCTCAGACTACTTTTCCTCCTACTTCAGCCCAAACATTTTTGGCCGGCTATACTGTCATGATTCCAATGGCAGGGAATCACAAAAGGACAAGCACCAACGAGCTCTAGGGTGATGGAACCTGAGCTGACCGCGACCCTAAACCTGAACACACAAATAACAATAGCCGGGGAACGTGCCTACGTTGATCCTAGACGTCTCGCACCAGCCGAAGATCTAACTTCCCCTATTAGAAGAAACACAGACCTCTCTTGCCTCCAGAGAAATACCCCACAGAAATAGCAGCCCCCCACATATAATGACGGTGAAATGAGAGGAAGGCACATACACAGTATGAAATCAGATTCAGCAAAATGAGGCCCGCTAAAACTAGATCGCAGAGGATACAAAAGTAAACTGCGCGGTCAGCAAAAAACCCTTCAAAAAAAAAAACCATCCTGTAATTACTTGAACTCATGTTCCAACTCATGGAACATGAGGAGCAATTACAGCCCGCTAGAGCAACCAGCAGCAAAGAAACAATTATATGCAAGCTGGACAAGACAAAAATAAATCAAAACGTGGAACAAGAAAATCAAAAACTTAGCTTGTCCTGAAGATTACTGAAGCCAGAAGCTGAGGTAACAAAACACTCTGATAACCTTGATAGCCGGCGGGGAAATGACAAGAAAGCCCGGTTAAATAGGAAACTCCCAAATCCTAATAGAACAGGTGGACACCAGAGACAGCAGAACACAAATCACCCAGTACCATCAGTAACCACCAGAGGGAGCCCAAAAACAGAACTCACAACAAACAACCCCACGCAGGGCCCTTGGTTCCAAAGATGTAGTTAGGGCCAGATCCTTTATGGTAGCTATGTAACAGCTGATCCCTTAAATTGGGTGAGCGTCTATAGGTGATAGCTGGATTGGGCCCTACACACTTAGCAATAGTCTTATCCATAAGGAGTACTGGCCAATGTTTGTTGATCGCCTTTCTAACGTCATCACTCCTAGAGTTGTAATCCAAAATACAACGTACCTGATGTTGATCTTCATTTGTTTTTTGTTTCTGCAGGAGGGTATTTCTTTGGCTATGATAAGCCCTCTGGTAGGAACGACAGATAGTCTTTTTACCGTATCCCCTCTCTTTGAATCGTATACATAGATCTTGAGCCTGTTTCTCAAACAAATCGTCTTGGGAACATATTCTTCTTGCACGCAAGAATTGCCCAGTAGGGATATTTTTGATCAGATGGCGTGGGTGCTGTGAAGATGAATGCAAGAGGGAATTAACAGATGTGGCCTTACGAAATAAATCAGTGCAAATGGTTCCATCATTCCCAACCCTGATGGAGATGTCTAGAAATTCTATTTGTTTAACTTCATATTTGTATGTCAATTTGATATTTTTGGCATTAGAATTTAATATACTGATGAACCGATCCAAATCATTTCTCGTCCCCTGCCACACCATGAGGATATCATCAATATACCTCCACCATGACACTACACCTTGACTCAAGGGGTGAGGGTCGGTTTGGAACATACAGCGCTCCCATAATCCCAAAAACAAATTTGCATAAGGGGGCTCACAGGACGCCCCCATAGCAGTGCCCTGCATCTGGAGAAAAAAAGAATCCCGAAATAAGAAAAAATTGTGGGCAAGAACGAAATCTAGGGCCTTAATCAAAAAAGAACATAAACCCTGATCCAAACCACTATTAGATAGGAAAAAGGAAACCGCTTCAAGACCATCCTGGTGTCGAATCGAGGTATATAATGACTCGACATCACAGGTGACCAAAGCCATGTTATCCTCAAGTTGTAATCCATCTAATTTTAACAAGACGTCCGTAGTGTCTTTAAGGAAAGACGGTAACATTTCCACTAAAGGTTTCAGGTGGAAATCTATCAGCTTCGAGATAGGATCACATAAGCTATCAACCCCAGATACTATGGGCCTACCTGGAGGTGAGACCGGATCTTTATGTATTTTGGGCAGAAGATAAATACTTGCTACTGTTGGGTTATCATTCCAAAGGCCATCCCGTTGTTTAGATGTCAAAACACCATCGGCAACAGCTTCTTCAAGCAGATCAAATAGTTCTTGCCTAAATTTGGATAGGGGATTAAAAGTAAGTCTCTTATAACATAGAGAATCCTTTAACTGCCTCATCATTTTCTTCTCATACGCATTTTTGGACCACACAACCACATTTCCACCTTTATCCGAAGGTTTAATAATTACCTCCTTGAGATCTTTTAATTCTTTCAGGGCTCGTCTTTCCTCAAAGTTGAGGTTATCTCTCTTGATAGTTTCTGGGATAGAATCGACTTCCTTCATTACCAATCGGATAAAAAGGTCAATGGACGGTACTGTACTGATCTGTGGAAATTTTTTCGATTTAGGGAGGAGGTATTTAGGATACTGCATGGGGGCATCAGCCTCCAAAGCCAAGTCCTCTAATATCAGGAGTACTTCTTCTTCGGTTTCTATGGAAGATAATTCAACATGTGGTGGTTGATAATAGAATCTTTTAAAAAACAACTTACGTGCAAAGAGTTGTAAATCCTTTAATATAGAGAAATGGTCCGGAGCGGAGGATGGAGCAAACGTCAGACCCTTATTTAGAACTGCCAACTGGGCCTCAGTGAGCTTCACATCAGATAGGTTAATTACCTTCATTAAGTTCCTTTGCGGTCCTTCTTCACCATCATCAGAGTTTGTCTGAAGTCTCCTCCTGGTATTATACCTACGGAAGCGATCATCTTTCCTCCTTTGACTGAACCGCATATGACTTTGCTCTCCCACATTGGAAGATGAGGCAGATGTATCAGTGCCTGATGTACTGGCCACTTCTGATGTCAGCCCTCCCCTGTCCTGGGGATTCATATGGCTCCATTTATAGACCTTATTCTCATTTTTATCCTGGAGATCTCTCAAAAACTTTTTGTTTTTATTAGCAGAGATAGCTTTTTCCCATTCATCACAGGATACATCAACATCTTTTCTAAAAGTTTCCAATTCTTCCAGCGTACATTCTTTTTGTAGTTTATTAGAAATCTCATCAATCTCCAGGCTCAACTCATTAATAGATCTAGTATTAATGTCTATCAAGATGGACATAAACGTCATGGAACATGTATGACATGCCTCTTCCCAACGAGTTCTAAGGGCAACATCATTGACAGGAAAGGAGGGAAAAATTTGAACTCGTAGACCTCTTGGAATAATGTTTTTAATATATAGTTGTCTAATGACATCTTGTTCCACCATATACGAGTGTGGCGGTTTAGTAGATTTTTAAAAGTTTTTTTCAATGCAGTCTTTTGTACAGGTTCCTGTGCCTGGGAATTCCCCTCACCTAAGACATTAAGAGCATGTACTGTCCTAGAGGCATCTCTGCTTCTAAAATCCATGTCGGACGGGGATATAGAACTAGCCTGAAGCCAAAGCAGAAAACAATAACCAACACCTAACAATATCCCTAATATACAGCCATGAAGAGACTACATAAAGACACCAAAAAAAACTACCTTCACACAATGTTAGGGACTGGCGGAACGCACCAAGAATCAGATGTTATGGTATTAGGGGCGTTCGCAGTCTGAGGTCCACTGTGCAGGTGAAAACCCTGCTGCTAGTAGAGACAGACGATATGGCGGTACAATAAGTATACACACATGGGTTAACTTCACCCTGTGTGAAGGAAGCGAACCCTGTTGCGTCACAGGGCCGCGGTACCGCACATAGAGCGCAAGCAAGAAGTCTCAGAACACAATCCCAAGACACAGGATTTGGGTTCAAAGACCTCATGCACTCGACACCACAACTGGGGTGTCAGAGAGACAGAAACAATAATGTAAAAAGGCACGAGTGTGCGTGCGGTGCCGCACAAACGGACGCCGCTAACCACCCAGGCTTGGGTAAGGAAAGCGCACGGCGCCATACAGGCGGTCACAGCAACTAGACGCTGTTATGTGTGTTTTGTGCTGATGGCTAGTCGGGCGCTAGATAGCTACCATCATCCGCAAACAGACAACAACACTAGGGAGGGATACTTAGGAGCTTTCATCCTTCGACATACATCCATCTACACACACACATATATATTCAAGACAATACTAGCGCATGGCCGTGCGGTCATGCGCAGCTTATATAGTTGCAGCACAGGAAGCTGCTACCGCAGTTTTTGCCCTTTCAGGACCTTCCAGAAGGACCAATGGAAAGTGCTGCAGTACCTGAGCATGTTTTGCCCTTTCAGGACCTTCCAGGAGGACCAATGGAATGTACTGCAGCACCTGAGCATGTGACCGAACATGTGGCCCTCGACCTCCAATGGGAGACCCTGCCCTGGGCATGCTCAGTGTGAGTAAACAAGGACTTAGTCCCAGAGAGGCTCGCTCGCCGCAGATCAGTTCAGGGTACCATAGGAAAGCCAGAAAAGGCAGTAGTGACCCTATGCACCGAATCAGCCTCAGCAAGATGCTGGGAGCGACGTCTCCGCTGAGCAGAGCCCACTGCGGCCGATACCGAATGGGAGACCGCAGCAGACACGGATCGAGATTCCCCCTGTGCAGCAGAGGAAACTCGACTCGTAACATTACTCCCCCCCCTAGGGCCCCCCTCCTCCTTGAGCCTCACTACGCTCAAAAGCTGCGATAAGCAGCGGAGCCCGAATGTGCTCCACAGGCTCCCAGGTTCTATCCTCTGGGCCGTGACCCTTCCAGTCCACCAGATAATATTTCTTGCCACGTACCACCTTGCACCCCACAATAGCATTCACCTCAAACTCATCTGTGGATGAACCCGATATCACAGCAGATGACTCAGAAAACCGGGACAAATGAACGGGCTTTAAGAGGGAAACGTGGAAAGTATCGGTGATACCAAGGCGTGGAGGAATAGCCAAACGGTAGACCACAGGGTTGACCTGTTCCAGAACCTTAAACGGACCAATGTAGAGAGGAGCAAACTTAGTGGACTCAACTCGTAGCCTGATGTTACGGGCGGAGAGCCACACTAAGTCGCCAGGAGCAAAGACAGGAGCGGGGCGCCGGTGTGTATCAGCCGAAACCCTCATTCTCTCCTTGGAGGCCCGGATGGCATCCTGTGTGCGGTCCCAGATGTCACGTGCCTCCACCGCCCAGTCTGCCACCCTAGAATCGGTGGATGACACGGGCATGGGCACAGGGACACACGGATGCTGGCCGTAATTAAGGAGAAAAGGAGTTTGACCAGTGGAATCGGCTACGGCGTTGTTCAAGGCAAATTCCGCCCAAGGTAGCAAAGATGCCCAGTCATCCTGCCTAGCAGAGACGAAATGTCGCAAATATGTCACCAGAGTCTGGTTGGTTCTCTCCACCAACCCATTCGTCTCGGGATGGTATGCAGAGGAGAGATTTAACTCTATGCTGAGTAAACGGCAAAGCTCTCTCCAAAACCGAGATGCGAACTGGGGACCCCGATCGCTGACAATCTTATCAGGCATACCATGCAATCGGAAAACGTGTCTAATGAACAACACCGCCAAGGCCCGTGCTGAGGGTAACCGAGGAAGCGGCACCAAATGCACCATCTTGGAGAAAGGTTCGGTGACAACCCAAATAATGGAGCAGCCACGCGACTTGGGTAGACCCACCACAAAGTCCATCCCGACCATCTCCCAGGGCCTGTCTGCCACTGGTAGAGGGTAAAGCAACCCAGCAGGCCGTTGCCGAGGAGACCGATTCTGGGCGCAAGAAACGCACGCCTGAATATAGTCCTTGACATCTCGGGCCATATGCAGCCACCAGTATGTTCTCGCCAGAAGCTCAGATGTCCTCTTGGTCCCAAAATGCCCACCCACTCTGGAGGAGTGAGCCCAAGAGAGAACCTCCGGTCGCAAGTTAGCTGGTACGAAAGTCTTGCCCGGGGGCACAGACTCTAGCGAAACCGGAGCTACAGTTCTCAGGCTCTCAGAAGGGACAATAAGCCGAGGCTCCTCCTCCTCCTCCTCCGATGACACCACGGAGCGGGAGAGAGCGTCAGCACGAACGTTCTTCTCCCCGGAGAGGAAATGGAGAGTAAAATGGAACCGGGAGAAGAACAGGGACCATCTAGCCTGGCGAGAATTGCAGATACACCAAGTTCTTGTGGTCAGTGAAGACTTGGAAGGGAAAGCGAGCTCCCTCCAAGAGATGTCTCCACTCCGAAAAAGCCAACTTCATGGCCAGCAACTCCCTGTCCCCGATGGAATAATTCCTCTCCGCTGGTGTGAAGGTCTTGGAGAAGAAGAAGCAAGGATGCTTCCGATCTTGAGCATCCTTTTGGAAAAGGACTGCTCCAGCACCAACGGATGAGGCATCCACCTCCAAGATAAATGGCTTATCAACATCGGGGCGATGTAGGATGGGAGCACTAGCGAAGTGTGACTTGATTGAGAGAAAGGCTTTGGAGACCTCCTCTGACCACAACTTGGGATTTGCTCCCTTCTTGGTGAGGGCAACCAAGGGAGCTACCAAAGTTGAGAAGTGTGGAATGAACTGGCGATAATAATTAATGAACCCCATAAAGCGCTGCACCGCTTTAAGAGAATGGGGTTCCTGCCAGTCCATTACAGCCTGTAGCTTGGCAGGATCCATAGCCAAACCCTGGGCAGAGATGATATAACCAAGGAAAGGCAAGGACTGCTGCTCAAACACACACTCTCCAACTTGGCGTAGAGGGACTTTGCCCGTAAGAGGTCGAAGACTTTGCGAACATCTCTGCGATGGGAGTCAATATCTGGAGAGAAGATGAGAATATCATCCAGATAGACTACGACCGAGGTGGTGAGCATATCCCAGAAGATGTCGTTCACAAAGTCTTGGAAAACGGCTGGGGCATTACAGAGCCCAAAGGGCATCACCAGATATTCATAGTGCCCATCCCTGGTGTTAAAAGCCGTCTTCCATTCATCCCCCTCACGGATGCGAATCAGGTTGTAGGCACCCCGCAGATCTAACTTCGTAAATACCCTCGCTCCCCGTAGCCTATCAAACAGCTCAGATATCAGGGGTAATGGGTACTTGTTCTTAACGGTGATGGCGTTAAGACCCCTGTAGTCTATGCATGGACATAAGTCTCCAGTCTTCTTTTGTACGAAGAAGAACCCAGCCCCTGCCGGTGACACTGACTTCCTAATGAATCCTCTTGCCAGATTCTCTTGGATCTACTGAGACATTGCCTCCATCTCCGGGAGAGATAACGGATAGACTCGACCCCGGGGAGGCTCAGCACCAGGCAAGAGGTCAATAGGACAGTCATAGGGACGGTGAGGCGGAAGGGTCTCCGCAGCTCTTTTGGAGAACACGTCTGCATAGGGCCAATAGTGCTTGGGGAGAGAGGAAAGATCTGTGGGTACCTGTGTAGTAGCAACCTGAACGCACTCCCTCTGACATCTACCCTCGCAGGATTTACTCCATCCCAAAATTCTCCCAGAGGACCACTCAATATGAGGAGAATGGTAGCGAAGCCATGGTATCCCCAACAGGACCTCATCAATTCCCTCAGGAATGACTAATAGGGAGATTATCTCCTGATGTGATGGAGACACAGAAAGCGTGAAAGGAATGGTTTGGTGGGTAATCTGTGAGGGTAGTGTTGACCCATTTACCACTCGAACGGTCACAGGCTTGGCGAGCATCACCAAGGGTATTGCGTGACGCTGGGCAAAAGAGGAAGACATAACATTACCCTCTGCCCCAGAATCCACGCATAGCTCGACCATAAGAGTGGATGGGCCTATGGTAATTGTCCCCTTGAAGGACAACTTTGAGGCAAACATCGCCGTGTCTAGTGTACCTCCTCCAACTGCCACTAAACGCTGACGTTTCCCCGACCGCTGAGGACCCTTGGAGGCAAGAGGTCCTGACTGCCGGTAAACATGACGGACCTTATGTGCACGGGTGGACTGAGACTTGGATCCCGCTCGTGTCACCTCAAAGGCCTCATGTGACTCGGACGCCTGGACTGGAGATTCCAAAGGCTTTGGCGAAGGTGGGAGCCAGCCGAAACCTCTGCCTACACTGGGCTCGCTCCAACCTTCGCTCGTGAAAACGAAGGTCTATGCGAGTAGATATGGCTATGAGCTCCTCCAGTGTGGCGGGAATCTCCCTAGTAGCCAAAGCGTCTTTCACATGGTCAGCCAGCCCCCTCCAAAATACGGGAATGAGGGTTTTATCTGACCATTCCAACTCAGACGCTAATGTCCGGAAGAGAACAGCAAAATGGCTGACCGTGGTTGAACCCTGAGTCAAAGCCAGCAGCTGGAGCGCTGTATCATGGGTGACTTGAGGTCCTAAAAAGACCTGTTTCAGAGAGTCCAGAAACCGAGGAACACTCCGCACCACATGATCGTTGCGCTCCCACAGCGGCGTAGCCCACTCCAACGCTCTGTCCGACAAGAGGGAGACTATGAATCCCACCTTTGCCCGCTCAGTAGGGAAACGTGCAGCCAGGAGCTCGAGGTGTATACCACATTGGCTCACGAAACCCCTACAGGACTTACTGTCCCCAGAGTATCTCTCAGGCAAAGGAAGGTGAGATAGGGTCGGAACAGAGGTGGCAGTGGGTAAAGCTGCTGCAGCCACTCTAGCAGCCTGAACAGCTATTGCGGTAACATCCACCGCCGAGGTTGCACGCTCAATAGACGCCAACCGGCCCTCCAGCAGCTGGATGTACCCCTGCAATCGCTGTTCATCCGCCATTACTTAGCCAGATCCTGGCGCTAGTATTCTTTTAGGGTTGGCGGAACGCACCAAATATATAGTTTATTAGATGGAATTGGTGCGTTCGCAACCCGGGATCCACCATGCAGGAAAGTATCTGCTGCTAAGTAAGACGAACTATATGGCGGTACTATAAGTATACAGTATTTGGGGAGAGTAGAGAGATCTGCGGGTATCTCAGTGGTGGAAACCTGAACGCAGTCTTTTACACATCTGCCCTTACAGGATTCACTCCAACCCAATATCCTCCCAGAGGTCCACTCAATATGTGGGGAGTGGAAACGGAGCCAGGGCATTCCCAGCAGAATCTCATCCATTCCCTCAGGAAGGACAAGAAGGGAAATAATCTCCTGGTGGGATGGGGACATGGCTAACGTGAAAGGGACAGTCTGATGTGTGATCTGTAACGGAAGTGTCGACCCATTCACCACTCTAACGGTTACTGGTTTGGCAAGCATAACCAGAGGTACTGCGTGGAGCAGAGCAAAAGCAGAAGACATAAAATTTCCTTCTGCTCCTGAATCCACACAAAGCTCTTGTTAGGGTTGGTGGTACGCACCAAATATATAGTTTATTAGATGGAATTGGTGCGTTCGCAATCCGGGATCCACCGTGCAGGAAAGTACCTGCTGCTAAGTAAGACGGACTATATGGCGGTACTATAAGTATACATACAAGGGTTAATTCACCCTGCGTGAAGGAAGCGATCCTGTTGCGTCACAGGACCGCGGTACCGCACATAGAGCGCGAGCAATAAGTCAGCGAACACAACCCCAACTAGGATTGAAGTCCGATTAGACCACTGCTGGCACAACACCGCAACTGGGTGTGTAAGGAAACTATTGAAATAGTAAATAAAGGCACGAGAGTGCGTGCGGTGCCGCACTAACGGACGCCGCTAACCACCCAGGCTTGGGTAAGGAAAGCGCACGGCACCGTACAGGCGGTCACAGCAACTAGATGCTGTTATGTGTGTTTTGTGCTGATGGCTAGTCGGGCGCTAGATAGCTACCATCATCCGCAAACAGACAACAACACTAGGGAGGGATACTTAGGAGCTTTCATCCTTCGACATACATCCATCTACACACACACATATATATTCAAGACAATACTAGCGCATGGCCGTGCGGTCATGCGCAGTTTATATAGTTGCAGCACAGGAAGCTGCTACTGAAGTTTTTGCCCTTTCAGGACCTTCCAGAAGGACCAATGGAAAGTGCTGCAGTACCTGAGCATGTTTTGCCCTTTCAGGACCTTCCAGGAGGACCAATGGAATGTACTGCAGCACCTGAGCATGTGACCGAACATGTGGTCCCCGACCTCCAATGGGAGACCCTGCCCTGGGCATGCTCAGTGTGAGTAAACAAGGACTTAGTCCCAGAGAGGCTCGCTCGCCGCAGATCAGTGCAGGGTACCATAGGAAAGCCAGAAAAGGCAGTAGTGACCCTATGCACCGAATCAGCCTCAGCGAGACGCTGGGAGCGATGTCTCCGCTGAGCAGAGCCCACTGCGGCCGATACCGAATGGGAGATCGCAGCAGACACGGATCGAGATTCCCCCTGTGCAGCAGAGGAAACTCAACTCGTAACAGCTCTACTGTAAGAGTGGATGTGCCTAACAGGATTGTCCCTTTAAAGGACAATTTGGAGGAAAATGCCGCTGTGTCCAGTGAACCTCCTCCAATGGTCACTAGACGCGATCGTTTTCCCGACCGCCGTGGACATTTATTAGCCTAATGTCCCGGTTGCTGGCAATTTTTACACACTACAGGTACTCGAGCGGTCTAAGACCTTGGTCCCGCTCGAGAAACCTCCATGGCCTCATGGGAGTCGGACGCCATAACAGGAGATTCTAGAGGTCTGGCAAAGGTGGGAGCCAGCCGAAACCTCTGCTTACACTGGGTCCGCTCCAACCTCCGCTCGTTAAAACGGAGATCGATGCGGGTAGCTATAGTAATGAGCTCCTCCATTATGTCGGGAATCTCCCTGGTGACCAAGGCGTCCTTTACATGATCTGCCAGTCCTTTCCAGAACACCGGAATAAGGACTTTATCAGGCCATTCCAGCTCAGAAGCTAGAGTCCGGAATAGGATGGCGAACTGGCTGACCATGGACGAAGCCTGAGTGATTGCCAACAATTGGAGCGCGGTATCGTGGGTGACACGGGGTCCCAAAAAGACCTGTCTCAGAGCGTCCAGGAAGATAGGAGCACTCTGTACCACACGATCACCACGTTCAAAAGCGGCGTTGCCCACTCCAACGCCCTGCCCGACAAAAGAGAAAAAATGAATCCCACCCTCGCCCATTCCGTAGGAAAACGTGCAGCCAGCAGCTCAAGATGTATGGAGCACTGGCTCACGAATCCCCGACATAGCTTACTGTCACCAGCAAACTTGTCTGGAAGCGGGAGACGGGATAAGGTCGGAGCAGGGGTGGCAGCGGACAAACTGGCTGCAACTGCACTTGCAGCCTGAACAGCGACAGCAGTAACGTCCACAGCTGAGGTTGCACGCTCTAGAGCCGCCAACCTACCCTCCTGCTGCTGGATGTACCGCTGTGAACGCTGATCGTCCGTCATTACTAGCCAGACCTTGGCGCTAGTATTCTGTTAGGGACTGGTGGAACGCACCAAGAATCAGATGTTATGGTATTAGGTGCGTTCGCAGTCCAAGGTCCACCGTGCAGGTGAAAACCCTGCTGCTAGTAGAGACAGACGATATGGCGGTACAATAAGTATACACACATGGGTTAACTTCACCCTGTGTGAAGGAAGCAAACCCTGTTGCGTCACAAGGCCACGGTACCGCACATAGAGAGCAAGCAAGAAGTCTCAGAACACAATCCCAAGACACAGGATTTGGGTTCAAAGACCTCATGCGCTCGACACCACAACTGGGGTGTCAGAGAGACAGAAACAATAATGTAAAAAGGCACGAGTGTGCGTGCGGTGCCGCACAAACGGACGCCGCTAACCACCCAGGCTTGGGTAAGGAAAGCGCACGGCGCCGTACAGGCGGT
Organism: Ranitomeya imitator; assembly: GCF_032444005.1. Classification (NCBI taxonomy): domain Eukaryota; kingdom Metazoa; phylum Chordata; class Amphibia; order Anura; family Dendrobatidae; genus Ranitomeya; species Ranitomeya imitator. The sequence continues at coordinate 517,216,552 of NC_091287.1, forward strand.
CACAGCAACTAGACGCTGTTATGTGTGTTTTGTGCTGATGGCTGTTGTGAATTCTGTGGCTGAATTCACTCCTGTGGTCACAAGTGGTACTGCAGCTTCTGAGCTTCTTCCCTCAGGTGTTCTGGTGAGCTCGTTAACTGCTTCATTACTTAACTCTGCCTGATGCTGCTATCCTTGCTCCTTGTCAATGTTTCAGTGTTGGATCTGAGCTTCTCCTGATTGTTCCTGTGACCTGCTGCTCTGTATAGCTAAGTGCCTTTTGCTTTTTTGTTGCTTTTTTTTCTGTCCAGCTTGTCTTTTGTTTTGCTGGAAGCTCTGAGACGCAAAGGGTGTACCGCCGTGCCGTTAGTTCGGCACGGTGTGTTTTTTTGCCCCCTTTGCGTGGTTTTGCTTTAGGGTTTTTTGTAGACTGCAAAGTTCGCTTTACTGTCCTCGCTCTGTCCTAGAATATCGGGCCCCACTTTGCTGAATCTATTTCATCCCTACGTTTTGTCTTTTCATCTTACTCACAGTCATTATATGTGGGGGGCTGCCTTTTCCTTTGGGGAATTTCTCTGGGGCAAGTCAGGCCTATTTTTCTATCTTCAGGCTAGCTAGTTTCTTAGGCTGTGCCGAGTTGCCTAGGTAGTTGTTAGGCGCAATCCACAGCCGCTTTTAGTTGTGTTTAGGATAGGATCAGGTGTGCAGTCTACAGAGTTTCCACGTCTCAGAGCTCGTTCTTGTATTTTTGGGTATTTGTCAGATCACTGTGTGCGCTCTGATTGCTAGCACACTGTGTTTCTGGATTGCCTTCATAACACCTGTCATTAGCAAACATAACAGTACAAGGAGCCAAACTAATGATTCTCAATAGAGGGAAAGAAAAAGTTCTGACATCATTTTTTTTTTTCTGCTCTGTGTTCACTTTTTTTTTTCCCCTAGACATTTGGGTGATTCTGGACACAGGTGTGGACATGGATATTCAGGGTCTGTGCTCTTCAATGGATAATCTCGTTATAAATGTACAAAAAATTCAAGATACTATTGATCAGAAATCTATGTTAGAACCAAGAATTCCTATTCCTGATTTGTTTTTTGGAGATAGAACTAAGTTTCTAAGTTTCAAAAATAATTGTAAGCTATTTCAGGCCTTGAAACCTCATTCTTCTGGTAATCCTATTCAACAGGTTTTGATTATTATTTCTTTTTTGCGCGGCGACCCTCAAGACTGGGCATTTTCTCTTGCGCCAGGAGACCCTGCATTGAGTAGTGTCGATGCGTTTTTCCTGGCGCTCGGATTGCTGTACGATGAGCCTAATTCAGTGGATCAGGCTGAGAAAAATTTGCTGGCTTTGTGCCAGGGTCAGGATGATATAGAAGTATATTGTCAGAAATTTAGGAAATGGTCAGTACTCACTCAGTGGAATGAATCTGCGCTGGCAGCTTTGTTCAGAAAGGGTCTCTCTGAGGCTCTTAAGGATGTCATGGTGGGATTTCCTATGCCTGCTGGTTTGAATGAGTCTTTGTCTTTGGCCATTCAGATCGGTCGACGCTTGCGCGAGCGTAAATCTGTGCACCATTTGGCGGTACTGCCTGAGGTTAAACCTGAGCCTATGCAGTGCGATAGGACTATGACTAGAGTTGAACGGCAGGAATACAGACGTCTGAATGGTCTGTGTTTCTACTGTGGTGATTCCACTCATGCTATTTCTGATTGTCCTAAGCGCACTAAGCGGTCCGCTAGGTCTGCCGTCATTGGTACTGTACAGTCCAAATTCCTTCTGTCCATTACCTTGATATGCTCTTTGTCGTCGTTTTCTGTCATGGCGTTTGTGGATTCGGGCGCTGCCCTGAATCTGATGGATTTGGATTATGCTAAACGTTGTGGGTTTTTCTTGGAGCCTTTGCGGTGTCCTATTCCATTGAGAGGAATTGATGCTACACCTTTGGCCAAGAATAAACCTCAATACTGGGCCCAGCTGACCATGTGCATGGCTCCTGCACATCAGGAAGTTATTCGCTTTCTGGTGTTGCATAATCTGCATGATGTGGTCGTGTTGGGGTTGCCATGGCTACAAACCCATAATCCAGTATTGGATTGGAATTCCATGTCGGTATCCAGCTGGGGTTGTCAGGGGGTACATGGTGATGTTCCATTTTTATCGATTTCGTCATCCACCCCTTCTGAGGTCCCAGAGTTCTTGTCTGATTATCAGGATGTATTTGAAGAGCCCAAGTCCGATGCTCTACCTCCGCATAGGGATTGTGATTGTGCTATCAATTTGATTCCTGGTAGTAAATTCCCTAAAGGTCGATTATTTAATTTATCCGTGCCCGAACACGCTGCTATGCGCAGTTATGTGAAGGAATCCCTGGAGAAGGGACATATTCGCCCATCGTCATCACCACTGGGAGCAGGGTTCTTCTTTGTAGCCAAGAAGGATGGTTCGCTGAGACCGTGTATTGATTACCGCCTTCTTAATAAGATCACTGTTAAATTTCAGTATCCCTTGCCATTGTTATCTGACTTGTTTGCTCGGATTAAGGGGGCTAGTTGGCTCACTAAGATAGATCTTCGTGGTGCGTATAATCTGGTGAGAATCAGGCAAGGAGATGAATGGAAAACTGCATTCAATACGCCCGAGGGTCATTTTGAGTATCTAGTGATGCCGTTCGGACTTGCCAATGCTCCATCTGTGTTTCAGTCTTTTATGCATGACATCTTCTGTGAGTATCTGGATAAATTCCTGATTGTTTACTTGGATGACATTTTGATCTTCTCAGATGATTGGGAGTCTCATGTGAAGCAGGTCAGAATGGTTTTTCAGGTCCTGCGTGCTAACTCTTTGTTTGTGAAGGGATCAAAGTGTCTCTTCGGTGTGCAGAAAGTTTCATTTTTAGGGTTCATCTTTACCCCTTCTACTATCGAGATGGATCCAGTTAAGGTCCAAGCCATCCAGGATTGGATTCAGCCGACATCTCTGAAAAGTCTGCAAAAGTTCCTGGGCTTTGCTAATTTTTATCGTCGCTTCATCTGTAATTTTTCTAGCATTGCCAAACCATTGACCGATTTGACCAAGAAGGGTGCTGATTTGGTTAATTGGTCTTCTGCTGCTGTGGAAGCTTTTCAGGAGTTGAAGCGTCGTTTTTGTTCTGCCCCTGTGTTGTGTCAGCCAGATGTTTCTCTTCCGTTCCAGGTCGAGGTTGATGCTTCTGAGATTGGAGCAGGGGCGGCTTTGTCACAGAGAGGTTCTGATTGCTCAGTGATGAAACCATGTGCTTTCTTTTCCAGGAAGTTTTCGCCCGCTGAGCGTAATTATGATGTGGGCAATCGAGAGTTGCTGGCCATGAAGTGGGCATTCGAGGAGTGGCGTCATTGGCTTGAAGGAGCTAAGCATCGCGTGGTGGTATTGACTGATCATAAGAACTTGACTTATCTCGAGTCTGCCAAGCGCTTGAATCCTAGACAGGCCCGTTGGTCGTTATTTTTTGCCCGCTTCGACTTTGTGATTTCGTACCTTCCGGGCTCTAAAAATGTGAAGGCGGATGCTCTGTCTAGGAGTTTTGTGCCCAACTCTCCGGGTTTATCTGAGCCAGCGGGTATCCTCAAGGAAGGAGTCATTGTGTCTGCCATCTCCCCTGATTTGCGGCGGGTGCTGCAAAAATTTCAGGCGAATAAACCTGATCGTTGTCCAGCAGAGAAACTGTTCGTCCCTGATAGGTGGACTAATAAACTTATCTCTGAACTTCATTGTTCGGTGTTGGCTGGTCATCCTGGAATCTTTGGTACCAGAGAGTTAGTGGCTAGATCCTTCTGGTGGCCATCTCTGTCACGGGATGTACGTACTTTTGTGCAGTCCTGTGGGATTTGTGCTAGGGCTAAGCCCTGCTGTTCTCGTGCCAGTGGGTTGCTTTTGCCCTTGCCAGTCCCAAAGAGGCCTTGGACACATATTTCGATGGATTTCATTTCTGACCTTCCCGTTTCTCAAAAGATGTCAGTCATTTGGGTGGTCTGTGATCGCTTTTCTAAAATGGTCCATCTGGTGCCCTTGGCTAAATTGCCTTCCTCCTCTGATTTGGTACCTTTGTTCTTTCAGCATGTGGTTCGGTTGCATGGCATTCCTGAGAATATTGTTTCTGACAGAGGTTCCCAGTTTGTTTCAAGGTTTTGGCGAGCCTTTTGTGGTAGGATGGGCATTGACCTATCCTTTTCCTCGGCTTTCCATCCTCAGACTAATGGCCAGACCGAACGAACCAATCAGACCTTGGAAACATATCTGAGATGTTTTGTTTCTGCAGACCAGGATGATTGGGTGTCCTTTTTGCCGTTGGCTGAGTTCGCCCTTAATAATCGGGCCAGCTCGGCTACCTTGGTTTCTCCATTTTTTTGCAATTCTGGGTTCCATCCTCGTTTCTCTTCAGGACAGGTTGAGTCTTCGGACTGTCCTGGTGTGGATTCTGTGGTGGATAGGTTGCAGCAGATCTGGACTCAGGTAGTGGACAATTTGATCTTGTCCCAGGAGAAAGCTCAACTTTTCGCTAATCGCAGACGCCGTGTGGGTCCCCGACTTCGTGTTGGGGATCTGGTTTGGTTATCTTCTCGTCATATTCCTATGAAGGTTTCCTCTCCTAAATTTAAACCTCATTTTATTGGTCCGTATAGGATTTCTGAGGTTCTCAATCCTGTGTCTTTTCGTTTGACCCTCCCAGACTCCTTTTCCATACATAATGTATTCCATAGGTCGTTGTTGCGGAGATACGTGGCACCTATGGTTCCATCTGTTGAGCCTCCTGCCCCGGTTTTGGTGGAGGGGGAATTGGAGTATATTGTGGAGAAGATTTTGGATTCTCGTGTTTCTAGACGGAAACTCCAGTATCTGGTTAAATGGAAGGGTTATGCTCAGGAAGATAATTCCTGGGTTTTTGCCTCTGATGTTCATGCTTCCGATCTTGTTCGTGCCTTTCATGCGGCTCATCCTGGTCGGCCTGGGGGCTCTGGTGAGGGTTCGGTGACCCCTCCTCAAGGGGGGGGTACTGTTGTGAATTCTGTGGCTGAATTCACTCCTGTGGTCACAAGTGGTACTGCAGCTTCTGAGCTTCTTCCCTCAGGTGTTCTGGTGAGCTCGTTAACTGCTTCATTACTTAACTCCGCCTGATGCTGCTATCCTTGCTCCTTGTCAATGTTTCAGTGTTGGATCTGAGCTTCTCCTGATTGTTCCTGTGACCTGCTGCTCTGTATAGCTAAGTGCCTTTTGCTTTTTTGTTGCTTTTTTTTCTGTCCAGCTTGTCTTTTTTTTTGCTGGAAGCTCTGAGACGCAAAGGGTGTACCGCCGTGCCGTTAGTTCGGCACGGTGGGTTTTTTTGCCCCCTTTGCGTGGTTTTGCTTTAGGGTTTTTTGTAGACTGCAAAGTTCGCTTTACTGTCCTCGCTCTGTCCTAGAATATCGGGCCCCACTTTGCTGAATCTATTTCATCCCTACATTTTGTCTTTTCATCTTTCTCACAGTCATTATATGTGGGGGGCTGCCTTTTCCTTTGGGGAATTTCTCTGGGGCAAGTCAGGCCTATTTTTCTATCTTCAGGCTAGCTAGTTTCTTAGGCTGTGCCGAGTTGCCTAGGTAGTTGTTAGGCGCAATCCACAGCCGCTTTTAGTTGTGTTTAGGATAGGATCAGGTGTGCAGTCTACAGAGTTTCCACGTCTCAGAGCTCGTTCTTGTATTTTTGGGTATTTGTCAGATCACTGTGTGCGCTCTGATCGCTAGCACACTGTGTTTCTGGATTGCCTTCATAACACCTGTCATTAGCAAACATAACAGATGGCTAGTCGGGCGCTAGATAGCTACCATCATCCGCAAACAGACAACAACACTAGGGAGGGATACTTAGGAGCTTTCATCCTTCGACATACATTCATCTACACACACACATATATATTCAAGACAATACTAGCGCATGGCCGAGCGGTCATGCACAGCTTATATAGTTGCAGCACAGGAAGCTGCTACCGCAGTTTTGCCCTTCCAGGACCTTCCTGGAGGACCAATGGGACATGCTGCAGTACGTGAGCATGTGACCCTCGATCTCCAACGGGAGATCTTGCCCTGGGCATGCTCAGTGTGTGCAAATAAGGACTTAGTCCCAGAGAGGCCCGCTCGCCGCAGATCAGTGCAGGGTACAACAGGAGAGCCAGAAAAGGCAGCAGTAACCCTTTGCACAGAATCAGTCCCAGCGAGACGCTGGGAGCGACGCCTCCGCTGAGCAGACCCCACTGCGGCCGATGCCGAATGGGAGACCGCAGCAGACAAGGATCGAGATTCCCCCTGTGCAGCAGAGGAAACTCGACTCCTAACACACAAAGGCCATAAAATTAAGAAATAACTTTTATTAATGACAATAATAAAAATGATCAATGGCGGGTGAACACCCAGGGCATAGGACAGAAGGTGGGTAGCCCGGAGCAAAACTCCAAATATAACAATAACACCACAATAAGTACAATATGAATAGGTATGTGCCCATGTGCAAATAATCATGTACAAATATGCAACGTAGGTAAAAACTATAGCAGTAAAGATAAGTATATAGTAATATATTTACCAAATAGGAGCGCTCCTGGGGACCCACCACACCCGACGCGCGTTTCGTACCGAAATGCTTTGTCTGGGGGTGGTTAGGTACCAGCCAGCAATCATATTTAAATCGGAAGGGACCAATAGGAATGGTGCTTTAACTAGAGTACATGATAGAAATCTGCTGTTAACGCATGCGCAATTATACTAGGACACCGCCGATATATTAACTTGATCGTAGATATGTGAAACCGAAAGTAAGGTGGCCAGGGCGGGCACTTGAAAATGGCGTCATCGAACCACAAGCTGATGTCCGTAGTGTGAAAGCCGACAGCCGGAAGTGACAAAAAAGCCACTAGCGTAAGGTCCGGGGCGACGATGGTAGTCATGGCAACAGTAAAGCATAGGTGGCGCACATCTAAGCAACGTCACAAACGCGCCAGGTAAAAGACAACGTCGGACAATCATGGCCGCTGCCAAACATCCGGCGCGTACCCATGGTAACACTAAATAACAACCAGCGCTATGTACCAGGCACACGCGAGGAACGGGACAGAAGCACATAACGCGGACAGCCGTACCAGGTAAGGATGGCTGCCGCTACATATCCGGTGCGTCTCGGGTGGTCATGGCAACCGCCACGGCGCAGAACATGGACCAGCAGAAATAACAATAGATCATAGCCTGAATATACGTAACTAATACAACGCAGTTACACCATGTAAGTGCAACGCCAAACTGCAACAACCCGACAAACACGGCATAAGCAATTGAAGAACTGTAACACATCAGTACAAAATGCCTACATTGTGCAAATGATGGTGCGAAATGAGAAAGTGCGCAATAATGAACATGAATCCTGTTAAAAGGAAATGCATATTAATAAACACACAAATATATTTATTATTAAGAGCGGTATATTTATTATTAGGCGGTGTCCTAGTATAATTGCGCATGCGTTCACAGCAGATTTCTATCATGTACTCTAGTTAAAGCACCATTCCTATTGGTCCCTTCCGATTTAAATATGATTGCTGGCTGGTACCTAACCACCCCCAGACAAAGCATTTCGGTGCAAAACGCGCGTCGGGTGTGGTGGGTCCCCAGGAGCGCTCCTATTTGGTAAATATATTACTATATACTTATCTTTACTGCTATAGTTTTTACCTACGTTGCATATTTGTACATGATTATTTGCACATGGGCACATGCCTATTCATATTGTACTTATTGTGGTGTTATTGTTATATTTGGAGTTTTGCTCCGGGCTACCCACCTTCTGTCCTATGCCCTGGGTGTTCACCCGCCATTGATCATTTTTATTATTGTCATTAATAAAAGTTATTTCTTAATTTTATGGCCTTTGTGTGAAGGTAGTTTTTTTGGTGTCTTATTGTTATACAGAAGCGTATTTCTTGAAGTGTTCTTAGCTCTTAAGTATCCCTTCATTCTTTGATTATAGCCCCGCTCTCTAAACCTCTCCTCTAGTTCTTTTGACTGATTTTAAAAATTATCTTCATTTGAACAAATGCGTTTAACTCGCAGAAACTGGCCTATAGGAATTCCCCGTATTGTTGACAGTGGATGAGCAGATTGCACATGAAGCACAGAATTGGTGGCCGCTGTTTTGCGAAAAACATTAGTTGTAATGTCCCCACCAGGCAGGGCACATATCTGCAAGTCCAGGAAATCTTCCGATCTCCTATATTTGAAAGTAAGTTTGCTGTTGAGACAATTTTGATTTAAATTTCTCATGATTATATCCAGGTCCTCTATGCTTCCCTCCCACAAGGACCAAATATCATCTATGCATTTCATCCAGTCTTGAATGAGATGACTTTGAGAAATGGGATTGCAAGGAAAAATATCCCTCTCCTATGCATCCAAAAACAGGTTCGCATAGGAGGGAGTGCAGCAAGCCCCCATTGCAGTTCACTGCAATTGCAGATCCGTGTCCTGCCCAAAAACAAACAAATTGTGTATTAGTACAAATTTCAGAAGTTATAGTACTAGCAAGACCAATTTCTTATCCAAGCTGCTGGATTCAAGGTATGAGGCTACTGCTTTAATTCCATCAGAGTGTTTAATTGATGTATATAATGCTTTGACATCAGCCACCACCATGACACTGTTGGGGCCAAAGTGTAGATTATCCATAGATTATCACTCGTTTTTGAGTTTCCACCATGTCTTGTGCGTCCATTCCATTGGGGGATTTCAACATTATATTTAGAGGTGCTCACGTCGGACATGGTTGAAACGGAGCTGAACAAAGCATTTCTGGAGATTTGGCCTACTTCACTGGATCTTTATCCTTGCCAACTACACGCTTTATTATTTTCATAGTCTGTGACATCTCTGTTGTATTTTTTGGTCTTAGTTAAACAAATATCCTTTTCCCATCTCTCTAAATCATTACTAACTTCCTTGAGAAAAAATTCCATATTCTCTTTCCTCATATCTTTTTAAGTGTATCCTCCAATTTTCCAATCTTCGATTTTCCTGATAGACAAGGAATTACTATCACTTATTATCTGGTGAAGCTAAAGAGAACACGTGGTGGCAGTTGTTGTCCACCGATCAATAAATCTTTGTTCACCAAGGTCAAATGTGGGAAAAAGTTGCACCCTGAGTCCTCTAGGGATGATTTTTTGACTAAAATAATTGTCTAATGCAGTTTTAGTCCGCTAAACTTTTTTTTTGTGGACCTAAGTCTTATATTGTTTCATCAAATCTCTCTATATATTTGTAGCATCAGTTGTGGGTCGTGAGGCACCTGTGCGGAACATGTCCAACGCTTTTTGTTACCACAAAGATTCCCTGGATGAAAAATCCATTTTAATAAGGTTGGTAAACTGTCTAGAACCTGTGTGGGCTCACCCAAACAAATGACAGTCCTTTCACCTGGAACAAACTTTATACACAGAAGTGGTATGGTCCTACCAGTCTCGGTATCCCCATTCGCCTGAGCTGCAGCAGCTTTCAGGACGAGCATGACTCCATCCAGTGGGTTTTGATAGCGGCTTGGCTATTTTACGCTGCATATGTATATTGGGGAAAATAAGTATTTTATACATTGCTGATATCACAAGTGTGGAGAGGTATGTAATTTTAATCATGGATACACTTCAACTGTAAGAGACAGAATATTAAATCTTTAAAACATCCAGAAAATCACATAATTGATTTGAATTTTTTGCATGAAATAAGTATTTCATACAATAGAAAAACAGAATGTAATGATTGGTACAGAAATATTTGATTACAGAGATAAGTCATTTCTTCTAGTTCTTAACCAAGATTGCACACAGTGCAGCAAGGATTTACACCCACTATTCCATTTACAAATTTTCTTCATATCTTTCAGGTCTCTGGGCTGTCATTAGGCAACATTGAGTTTCAGCACTCTCCAAAGATTTTCTATTGGGTTCAGGTGTGAACACTGGCTAGGCCACACGAGGACCTTGAAATGCTTTTTATGGAGCCACTTCTTAGTGATTCTGGCTTTGTGTTTTGGATCATCGCCATGCTGAAAGACCCAGCCATTACCCATCTTCAATGTTCTTACTGAGGGAAGGAGGTTGTTGACCAAAATCTTGCGATGCATATTTCTATTTATCCTCCCTTCAATATGGTGCACTTCTCCTTTCCCTTTTGCAGGAAGGTACCCCCAAATTATGATGTTTCACCCACCATGCTTAACAGTTGTGATGCAAATTTTGTAGCTGTAATTATCCTTCTTCTTCCTCCAAATACGAAGAGTGGAATTGCTAAAAAAAGTTTTAAAGTTTTATTTTAGTCTCCTCTGACCACATGACCTGCTCCCATGCATTCTCTGGATTATCAAGATGGTCATTGGCTATCTTCAAACAGGCCTGGACATGTGCTGGCGTTAGCAGGGGGAGCTTGCATGTCCTGCAGGATTTTAATCCATGATGGTGAAGTATGTTACTAATTGTAATGTTTGAAACTGTGGTCCCAGTTCTCTTCAGTTCATAGACCAGGTCCTCCCATGTAGTTCTGGGCTGATTCCTGACCTTTCTTAGAATCTTCCTTACCCCACAAGGTGAGATCTTGCATGAAGCCCCAGACAGAAGAAGATTGACAGCACAATTGTTAGAAAATAGAAGAAACTCAAGATGACACAGTTGTTGCCTTCTCGCCAAGCTGCTTGCCTATTGTCCTGTAGCCCATCCCAGCCTTGTTGAGGTCTATAATTTTGTCCTTGGTATTCTTAGATAGCGCTTTGCTCTTGGCCACGGTGGAGAGGTTGGAATGTGATTGATTAGATGTGTGGACATGTCATTTATACAGGTAACGAGTTCAAACAGGTGAAATTAAAACAGGTAATGAGTGCAGAGGGCTTCTTAAAGAAAAACTAACAGGTCGGTGAGAGGCAGAATTCTTGCTGGTTGGTACGTGGTCAAGTACTTATTTAATGCAACAAAATGCAATTTAATTATTTAAAGATCATACAATGTGATTTTCTGTTTTTTATTGTTAGATTCTGTCTATCACAGTTGAAGTGTACCAATGATACAAATTACAGACCTCTCCATTCATTGTAAGTGGGAAAAGTTGAAAAGTCTGGAGTGTATAACATACTTATTTTCCCCATTGTGTATATATACATCATATATACTCGCATTTAAGCCAAGTTTTTCAGCACATTTTTTGTGCCCCCTCAACTTTAACTGGAGTGAGGGTCCCAGAAGACTGAAAGGGCGTGTGAGAGGTGGAGCAGTGGGTCACAAGAGGCAGGAGCCAGCTGCTGTGGCTAAATCCTATCCTCACTGCTAAAGAGAAATGAATATTCACTGTGCTCACAGTGAATATTCATTTATTTTTAATAGCGGGCACAGGATTCACAGCTGCCACCTTCCAGTAGCGCCGGGAAATCATGTGCCCGCTACTTAAGCAAATGAATATTCACTACCCTCCATGCCTATAGACATGGAGTGCAGTGAATATTTATTCCCTTTAATAGTGGACACACATGATCGCATGGCCGCTGCAGCTGCTGGCATCGGAACAAGACATTGTGAGGGCGCTCAGGGACGTTAAGTTGGATGGTTTATTTTTTTATGTTTTTCTGATGGAGGCAATGCAAACCAGGATAGAGATGAGAGGGACAGGCATACCAGAATAGGAAAGAGGAGCCATGTATAACAGGATAGGGATGAGGGGGACATGTATGCAAGGATAGGAATGAGGGGGCCATGCATACAAGAATGGGGATGAGGAAGCCATGCATACCAGGCTTATACTCGAGTTAAGTTTTCACAGATTTTTGTGGTAAAATTATGTGCCTCGGTTTATACTCGGGTCAGCTTATACTTGCGTATATAAGGTATATATATACCGCATACATGTGTTAGGAGTCGAGTTCCTGCCGCTGCACAGGGGGAATCTCGACACATGTCTGCTGCGGTCACCCATTCTGCACCAGCCGCGGTGGAGCCTGATCAGCAGAGACATCGGTCCCAGCATCTCGCTCAGTCTCATATTGTACAAAGGGTTACTGCTGCCTTTCCAGGCTCTGCTATTGTATCCTTTACTGGTTTGCGGCAAGCAGGCTTTTCTGGGACTAAGTCCTGCTTTGCACACACTGAGCATGCCCACGGGAGGACCTCTCATTGGAGGTCAGGGGTCACACGCTCAGGCCCTTTAGCAGCTCCCATTGGTCCTCCAGGAAGGTCCTGTAGAGCTGCAGCTATGAAGCATCCGCAGGGCCACACGGCCATGCGCTAGTGTCAATTTATGTATGAGCTCCGTGCCAGTGTGGTCGTGTTTGTATGCAGTCAGGGACCTGGCTGAAATAAGCCCCTAGAATGCTGGCACCTCCGGCGAGGAGTTTCGTGTGTGTGTATTCAGGGACCCGGCTGAAATAAGCCCCTAGAATGCTGGCACCTCCGGCGAGGAGTTTGATGTGAGTGGATTCAGGGCTGGCGTATAGCCATTAGAATTTCGGCTCCACCGGAGAGGAGCTGCGTATTTGCATTTGACTGCATGACCACTATCTGCTTTACTAAGTAGCTGTGTTCCTCTGTGAGCTAAACAGGGCACAGCGTTCTCTTTGCTAACAGACTCTGTGAAGTAACAGAGTTTGTTTATACTACTATATTGTACCGCCATATCTAGCAGCAGGTTCTTTCCTGCACGGTGGATCCCGGGTTGCGAACGCACCTACTATTTCTAATAAATATATATTTGGTGCGTTCCACCAACCCTAACAACATGTATATACATATATATATATATATATATATATATATATATATATATATATACAACCCCTGGCAAAAATTATGGAATCACCGGCCTTGGAGGTTGTTCATTCAGTTGTTTAATTTTGTAGACAAAAAAGGAAATAACAGACATGGCACATAACTAAAGTCATTTCAAATGGCAACTTTCTGGCTTTAAGAAACACTAAAAGAAATAAAGAACAAAAAATGTGGTAGTCAGTAATAGTTAATTTTTCTAACCAAGCATAGGGGAAAAATTATGGAATCACTCAATTCTGAGGAAAAAATTATGGACTCATGAAAAAACACTCCAAAACTAGTATTTTGTTGCACCACCTCTGGCTTTTATAACAGCTTGCAGTCTTCTTTAAGGATTATGGAGGCCACTGTGCTCTTAGGAACCTTGTGCACTGCAAGAATTCTGTTGTAACCTTGGCCAGATCTGTGCCTTGCCACAATTCTGTCTCTGAGCTCCTTGGCCAGTTCCTTTGACCTCATGATCCTCATTTGGTCTGACATGCACTGTGAGCTGTGAGGTCTTATATAGACAGGTGTGCGCCTTTCCAAATCAAGTCCTATCAGTTTAATTAGACACAGCTGGACTCCAATGAAGGAGTAGAACCATCTCAAGGAGGATCACAAGGAAATAGACAGCATGTGGCTTAAATATGAGTGTCTGAGCAAAGGGTCTGAATACTTATGACCCTGTGATATTTCAGGTTTTCTTTTTCACTAAGTTTGCAAAAAATTCTACATTTCTGTTTTTTTTCAGTCAAGATGGGCTGCAGAGTGTACATTAATGTGAAAAAAATGAACTTTTTTAAATTTATATAAAAATTTATATAAATTTATATATAGCAAATTCTACCTCTTTTCTTGAACTTACAATTGCATACAATTGCCGGGGTTATCCAATCTAAATAATAAGAGTGCAGGGATGCCAATAAAATACTATTTTCTGTTGAATACCAGCGTTACCCAGGTTCCATATCTATATTATTCTGGTCCAATAATCTCTTTACTATCTCTTCTTTTATAAACAATTAGAACATTCTTTCATAAATATCTTTTTGAAACTAGACAATAATAAATGCTACACAGATTGTCAATGATGTGTCTTAAATTGTAATATCATGCCTTTTGCAACTTGTTAAATGGAAGGCACATAAATTAGCATAAAATCTCTAAAAAAAGTTAATGGTCTTGTTTTATTATCCACAACAAAGGGGTCTGGATATATTTTAATACATTTTTGTTTATTATTATTATTACATCAATTATGGTTTAGGAATTCAAATGTATTCCTTCGAATAAAATAAGACTAATAGATATTACATGTATTCTGCTAAAGAGTAATAATGTCCTAGGGATCATAGATGGCCTAAATGTCATGGTCACTTATTTTATGATAAATCCAGGGTATTTTCTGGAGCATGGAAATGGCCTGTTAGGAAACCAGCTTATACATAACACTCTATCATCTCGAAGGTAAAATTGAAAGGACAATCCAATGGACTGCTGCATCTGTGAAAGTTCGGGCTGACAGCTAGACCAAATGCTATTTGTAAGATGCATTACCCTTCAACTGCGAACTTTAGCACATTTATGAATTTTATGATCAGTATTCAATGCGACCCTGGAACATCGTTATTTGAAAAACATTTTCATAATGAGGTGAAAAACATCTGACATGGGCTCAATAAACTTCCACATTCTGCTACAGATCATCCACATAACGTTCATCGTTCTACTACTACCAAAGCCATCGGATGACTTTATGGGTCATTTTATTTTTCTTTCATAACACAGTAGAATGAAGGATTTAAGGCTATTATGAAATGAAGTGTTACATTTATAAATATTCTGCCTTCCCGTTAGCCCATTTCATGGAACCTATCATTGTCAAAATCGCCTTATTTTCAGAACAATAAGCAATGTGTTTCACATTCATGATTTGCTAATAATGGCAATCTTGTGTCTGGAACACGTCTGTCAACAATTGAAAGATTTAAGATTAAAACTTATTGGTATGTTTAGTAATTGAATCATTGTTTAAGAAAAATAGAGTTGTCAGCAATCGCAGAGTTTCGGAATTTTAATTCATTAAGAATGGGATATTTTCTTTTTCTTATTGTAATTGTTCTCTTGTTTACCCTTAAAAAAGTAGAAATCAAATTTTGTTTAATATGTTATAATATGTTAAAAACAATTTGCTCTATTTAGTACATTGTGCAGTCATTTTGGATATACTTCAAAAAGGAGTGAATTAATCGGTCGCTCTGCAGTGAATGATCAAATCTGTCCTCTGTATGCAATGGGTGCCAATTCGAATACTGATGACCGTCAGGAAATTAGTCTAAAAAAAAGTAAAGTTTATCGGCAGGTCCAAAAAATAGATACAATCGTCACATTTTACATTTTATTCCATAAGTATCAAACCATTAAAATCCATATGTTGGTGATAGAAAAAACACTTTGACGCGTTTCTGGTGCGGTGCGCAGCATTAGGCCAGGGTCACGCTTGCAATTGTAATGCGAGAAATTTGCGTGAGTCTCTCGCCTCAATACTCGGCACTGCTGCCGGGACTCAGAACCGGAGTGTGTGGCTGCATAGAAATACATGTAGCCACACACTCCGGTCCCAAGTGCAGGCAGCAGGGACGAGAGACTCATGCGAATTTCTCGCATTGCGGTTGCAAGTGTGACCCCGACCTTAGACCTTGTCTCTATTACTAAGGGTGCACACAGTGCCAAATACGCCTCAGGGTGTTTTTTTCTATCTCCAGCATAGGTTGATACTTATGAAATAAACTGCGAAGATGTTATCTATTGTTTGAATGTGCTGATCAACTTTACTTTTTTTGGACTAATATTGGGTAAGTGCACATTAGTTATTTCCATATTACCCAATCCATGCAAAAAATAGCCATTACTTTGGGCAGAAAAACATATTTTTGAAGGCATTTTCTGCTTCAGACCATCCTGAACACAGCATTCAGATTAATATATCTGTCTAGCCGTTATACTAACTAAATCTCCCTTCTTACTCTATACACTAGTAATTTGCTTTTTGTAGTATTAAACTCATGACTTTATTCCAAAAATAAAACTATCCTCCACAATCAGGCAAAAGGTAAATGTTGCTGTTGTGCAGTGTCACCACGGTGGAGGTTGCCACACATTGATGCACTTAATTAACTATACACCAAGTTTTAAGTTGTTTGTGACATGGCAGTGGAATTATACTTTTAACTCCTTCACATTGGGTGTTTTTCTGTTTTTTTTTTTTTTTTCATTTATTCCTCTACTTCTTCCAAGAGACATATTTTTTTCCCTAAAGGTACCTTCACACTAAACGACGCTGCAGCGATCCAGACAACGATCCGGATCGCTGCAGCATCGCTGTTTGGTCGCTGGAGAGCTGTCACACAGACAGCTCTCCAGCGACCAACGATGCCGGTAACCATGGTAAACATTGGGTTACTAAGCGCAGGACCGCGCTTAGTAACCCGATGTTTACCCTGGTTACCATCCTAAAAGTAAAAAAAAACAAACGCTTCATACTTACCTACCGCTGTCTGTCCCCGGCGCTCTGCTTCTCTGTACTGGCTGTGAGCACAGCGGCCGGAAAGCAGAGCGGTGACGTCACCGCTCTGCTTTCCGGCCACTGTGCTCACAGTGAGTGCAGGAAAGCACAGCGCCGGGAACAGACAGCGGAAGGTAAGTATGTAGCGTTTGTTTTTTTTACTTTTAGGATGGTAACCAGGGTAAACATAGGGTTACTAAGCGCGGCCCTGCACTTAGTAACCCGATGTTTACCCTGGTTACCAGTAAAGACATCGCTGAATCGGTGTCACACACGCCGATTCAGCGATGTCAGCGGGAGATCCAGCGACCAAATAAAGTTCTGGCCTTCTAGCCCCGACCAACGACATCACAGCAGGATCCTGATCGCTGCTGCCTGTCAAACTGAACGATATCGCTAGCGAGGACGCTGCAACGTCACGGATCGCTAGCGATATCGTTTAGTGTGAAGGTACCCTTACCCACAGCCATATGAGGGCTTGTTTTTTGCAGGAAAAGTTGTACTTTTGAATGACATTCATTTTATCATATGAGATATTGGAAACTTTATGCAGATATAAACTGGAAATTTGTAAAAATAATTGTTTTTTGCTTGTGTCATCATTTCATAATGCTTTCAATTTTCAGGATATGCGACTGTGGAATGGCTTATTTTTTGTGCCCTAAGCTGACGTTTTTTCTAATACCATTTTTGGGTAGATATAATGTTTTGATAAACTGTTATTGCATTGTAACGCAATGTTGCAGAAGCCAAAAAAAAAACATAATTCTGGAATTTCGATTTATTTTCGTTTGACGCTGCTTACTGATTGGATTAATTTACTTTATAAATTTTACAGACCGAACTTTAAAAAACTGAGTGATACCAAATTCAGGTGCTTCTCACAAAATTAGAATTGATACAGTAATTGATGTAAAAAGAGCCCGACCAAGTATTCAGTGCATTTACTGAACATACATTTCAGCAGGCCAACGTGTCGGATTTTAAAATCATATTTCAAGCTGGTGTTATAAAGTATTCTAATTTACTGAGATAATGACTTTTGGGTTTTCATTGGCTGTAAGCCATAATAATCAACATTAACAGAAATAAACACTTGAAATAGATCACTCTGTGTGTAATGACTCTATATAATATATGAGATTCACTTTCTGTATTGAAGAACTGAAATAAATTAACTTTTTGATGATATTCTAATTTTGTGAGAAGCACCTGTATGTGTATATTTTATTTTATTTTTTGTTTTATTTTTAATGGGGCGAAAGAACATGATTTGAACTTTTGTGGGTTTTTTTTTAGTTTTTTTTATATTTTTGAAAACTTTTTTATTTTTACTGTATTTAATAATTTCATTTGGGGACTTAAAGCTACGATCGTTTGATTCCTTGTGCCAAAATATGGCTTACATAAGAGTATTGAAATGACAGGCAAGGGGGTTTTCAGCTATCCCTTGGCTGTCATCGCAACCCATCACAGCCTTGCCAGAAATTGACTGAGGCTTTTAGCAGGTTAATAGCTTTGCTTCAGTAATGGCTGTTAAAGGAACATGATGGCTGATTAAATGCGGGCTGGGAAAGATGTGGGCTCGGCGTGCAAGCCTATCTCAAATGTACATCATATGTCATGAAAGGGTTAACATCCATTCTACTCTATTCTACTCAGAGTGTTCTGTGAAATAATAAAGCAGACAGCACTCAGACGTGTCACATAGATATACGAATGTAGCCCAAGGCATAGTTCCCCAGATAAATATTTGTTGAGTTTTTGATGTTGCACATTTTCTGCTGCATTTCTGTTTCACTTTGATAAATTAGGTTACTTGTGTTTTTATGGAAGTTTCTCAGCTGCATTTTTTGTCTCTTTTTGTTTGTCATGGGAAATGGGAAATGGGAAACCACTGGGAAACCACTGGGTAAATCTGACAGGGAGAAGGACTTGGGGATCCTAGTTAATGATAAACTTACCTGGAGCAGCCAGTGCCAGGCAGCAGCTGCCAAGGCAAACAGGATCATGGGGTGCATTAAAAGAGGTCTGGATACACATGATGAGAGCATTATACTGCCTCTGTACAAATCCCTAGTTAGACCGCACATGGAGTACTGTGTCCAGTTTTGGGCACCGGTGCTCAGGAAGGATATAATGGAACTAGAGAGAGTACAAAGGAGGGCAACAAAAATAATAAAGGGGATGGGAGAACTACAATACCCAGATAGATTAGCGAAATTAGGATTATTTAGTCTAGAAAAAAGACGACTGAGGGGCGATCTAATAACCATGTATAAGTATATAAGGGGACAATACAAATATCTCGCTGAGGATCTGTTTATACCAAGGAAGGTGACGGGCACAAGGGGGCATTCTTTGCGTCTGGAGGAGATAAGGTTTTTCCACCAACATAGAAGAGGATTCTTTACTGTTAGGGCAGTGAGAATCTGGAATTGCTTGCCTGAGGAGGTGGTGATGGCGAACTCAGTCGAGGGGTTCAAGAGAGGCCTGGATGTCTTCCTGGAGCAGAACAATATTGTATCATACAATTATTAGGTTCTGTAGAAGGACGTAGATCTGGGGATTTATTATGATGGAATATAGGCTGAACTGGATGGACAAATGTCTTTTTTCGGCCTTACTAACTATGTTACTATGTTACTATGTGTTAAATAAAATAACTTTATTTTGCACGCATCCTGTTACTTAGCTTTCATAAAACTTAATCATATGTTTAAGTCATATATGATGTAATACCTGCGCTCCAAGTCAATATGCACTCGTAGGACACCAATATACAAAATTAATTAGTTACCTGTTAGATATATAAAGGGCTGTCTAGCGCTGTATGCTGAAGGTGGATCAGATGGGTGTATGTTGACTCAAACTAGAGTCAGAGGGAAAAGGGGTACTTAGTATACACAACAACTATCCAAATGCTAGGCGGTAACTAGCAGATGCTAGAGTGAAAATAAATGTATCTATGTATAAACCGTACCCTGCTTTTGCGGGCCGATATGAGAGGACATAAACAAAAAGAATGTAGTAAAATGTAGTGAGGGATGTACCTACTACATATAGATGTAACAAAATGGCAGGACTCCGAGTATTAAAAAGAATGGTACCTGTGTTGGAGGTACACGCTGTTTCCGGAGAAGGTGTCCTTATTAAAAGAAATAATGATACGAAGCATTATATGGGGCCCATTATTCTGTATGGTGCATTATATGAGGGTCATTATACTGTATGGAGCATTATATGAGGCCAATTATACTGTATGGTGCAGTATGTAGGGCACATTATACTGTGTGGATTAATATATAGTGCCCATAATAGTGTATGGAGCAATAGTGCCCATAATACAGGATGGAGGGCTAAATGGTGCCCATAATAATTTTTGGATGACAATGTGGTACCCATAACACTGTATGTAGGACTATGTGGTGCCTATAACACTGTATGGAAGACTATGTGATGCCCATAATACTTTATGGAATTAAATGCTGTCCAGTCTAAAATAGGGTTGAGCGAAACGGGTCGTTCATTTTCAAAAGTCACCGACTTTTGGCAAAGTCGGGTTTCATGAAACCCGATCCGACCCCTGTGCGGCGTCGGCCATGCGGTACGCAACTTTCGCGCCAAAGTCGCGTTTCAATGACGCGAAAAGCGCCATTTCTCAGCCAATGAAGGTAAACGCAGAGTGTGGGCAGCGTGATGACATAGGTCCTGGTCCCCACCATCTTAGAGAAGGGCATTGCAGTGATTGGCTTGCTGTCTGCGACGTCACAGGGGCTATAAAGGGGAGTTCCCGCCGACCGCCATGTTACTGCTGCTGATCTGAGCTTAGGGAGAGGTTGCTGCCGCTTCGTCAGAAGCAGGGATAGCGTTAGGCAGGGTCCATTAACCACCAAACCGCTTGTGCTGTAGCGATTTCCACTGCCCAACACCACCTTCGGTGTGCAGGGACAGTGGAAGCTACATTTTTTTTTTCCCCCTCAGCGCTGTAGCTCATTGGGCTGCCCTAGAAGGCTCCCTGATAGCTGCATTGCTGTGTGTACGCCGCTGTGCAAACCAACTGCTTTTTTCAAAGCACAAATCCTCTTGTTCCTTCCTTTCTGCACAGCTATCTTTTTGGTTTGTACACACTTTTTATTTAATTTGTGCATTAGTCCACTCCTTATTGCTGCCTGCCATACCTGGCTGAGATTACTGCAGGGAGATAGTAATTGAAGGACACTCCCTGTTTTTTTTTTTTTTTTTTTGTGGGAGATTAAGATTGACATTTCTGCTAGAGTGCCATCCCTGTCTGTGTCATCTCTCACTCAGTGGGCCATAGAAAGCCTATTTATTTTTTTGCTTGATTTGGGTTATAAAATCTACCTGAAAAAATCACTACATCAATCAGTGGGAGAAAAATATTGGCCTCAGGGCTTGTGTGCCACTCCTTACTCCTGTGTGCATCATCACTCACTCAGTGGGCCATAGAAAGCCTATTTATTTTTTTGCTTGATTTTGGTTCTAAAATCTACCTGAAAAAATCACTACATCAATCAGTGGGAGAAAAATATTGGCCTCAGGGCTTGTGTGCCACTCCTGACTCCTGTGTGCATCATCACTCACTCAGTGGGCCATAGAAAGCCCTTTTTTTTTTTTTTTTTTGCTTTATTTGGGTTCTAAATTCTACCTGAAAAAATCAATAAATCAATCAGTGGGAGATTAATATTGGCCTTTGGGCTTGTGTGCCAGTCCTAAGCGTGCCATCTCTCTCTCTCAGATAGTGGGCCATAGAAAGCCTATTTATTTTTTATTTTTTTTATTGGGTTTATAAATTTTCCCTGGAAAAAAAAAAAAAGTGGGAGATTAATATTGGCCTCTGGGCTTGTGTGCCAGTCCTGAGCGTGCCATCTCTCTCACAAATAGTGGGCCATAGAAAGCCTATTTATTTTATTTTTTTTGGTTTTATAAATTCTCCCTTACAAAAAAAAGGGAGATTAATATTGGCCTTTGGGCTTGTGTGCCAGTCCTAAGCGTGCCATCTCTCTCTGTCTCTCAGATAGTGGGCCATAGAAAGCCTATTTATTATTTTTTTTATTGGGTTTATAAATTTTCAGAATCAGCTGTGGAGGATATCCACTAATAAAACATAACTTTTAATATTAAATGCTAAAAACTGCACATCCAACAGGACACAAACGAAAAAAACATACAAAGTGCTCAGGTGAACCAGTGCTCAATAAAAAAGAATGGTTGGATCTCACCCAAGCTGCCGGACACTGTATACTTCCGTACGACACAGTAGAGATCCAATTAGATGAGGAGGGGCAGGGCTGAAGTAGTATTTCTACCCTGTAACCCCTCTGTAACTCCTGTCCTGACAAGGACAGGCCCCAAATGGACCTTGCTCTAAGGGACCAGCCCACCCAATATGTGTAAAGGCAGAGTCCCAAAACCTCTTGAAACGTAGAATCTTCCTCCCTACGCGTTTCAACTCCGGTCATGGAGAATCATCAGGGGAGTCATATGGAAAAAAGTGCCAATGGGCACAGAGATGTAAGTCCGTCTAAATTGTGGGGCCTGCAGTGGCTAGGTAACCCACGCTGGAGATGACCGTCTGTGTCCACAGTCTCTGGTAGAGTACAACCCACCTCTGTGAAGCCTCTCTATATACCCAAAGCCCCTCCCCCTAGTACCTGATATACTGGGATATGGGAAAACCCGGAACGGATCAAACTGCCTAATAAACCATGTGCACTGTATGCCCCAAAAAGCTATAGATCTAGTTGGGGCATTCCAAGGGGGCATAAATAATGCCCGTGAGCCCCCATACTCATGAATGAGAAATTATCATAGCCGCACAAAACCAGCACTAGTCATATGCGGCTGCATGGTTACCAGTTTATAAATAATGATATACGAAAAAAAAAAAAAAAAAAAAAAAAAAAAAAAGCCATATGCGGCTGCATGGTTACCAGTTTATAAATAATGATATACGAAAAAAAAAAAAAAAAAAAAAAAGCCATATGCGGCTGCATGGTTACCAGTTTATAAATAATGATATACGGAAAAAAAAAAAAAAAAAAAGCCATATGCGGCTGCATGGTTACCAGTTTATAAATAATGATATACAAAAAAAAAAAAAAAAAGCCATATGCGGCTGCATGGTTACCAGTTTATAAATAATGATATACGGAAAAAAAAAAAAAAAAAAAAAAAAAAAAAAGCCATATGCAGCTGCATGGTTACCAGTTTATAAATAATGATATACGGAAAAAAAAAAAAAAAAAAAAGGGGGCACCGGAGTTACGGCGCCATCTCATGTGCGCTGATGTGTTTAGCCAGGCGTACATAGTCGGGGGCATAATTGATGTCAGTAAACCTCCACTATCATAAGCGGCCATATGGCACAAGCACTCACCATGTCCACATGGTTACTGGATTATACATAATATCACATAGTGAGCGCATGCACCGGAAGTTGTGGCGCCATCCTGTGCGCATCACATCCTATCAAGCGCCCAACAGCATGTAACGCTGGGTGCGCTCCAACAGTGGAACGCAAGCCGACTCACTCGGCGTGGTAAGTGCAGGAACCGGAAGTTGCGGCGCCATCTTGTACGCGTCACATCCTGTACGGCGCCCACAACATGTAACGCTGGGTGCGCTCCAGCAGTGGAACGCAAGCCGACTCACTCGGCGTGGTAAGTGCAGGTACCAGAAGTTGCGGCGCCATCTTGTACGCGTCACATCCTGTACGGCGCCCACATGTTGCCATGGTGAATGCGTTTCAAGGGTGAAACGCAAGCCGTCTCCGTCCACGACCACAGTGAAGCACCGGCCCTTGTAAGTTGCACAGAAGGGAGGGGGGAAGCGTCACAATAACCGAATCAACTCATGATATCAACAAATAAGATTCTATGCGGTACCCACATCCATGCATAATCACAAGCAAACTGGCAGAAATGGATTATAAACCCAAACAAGGGGGAGGGGGTTAGAGGCTAACATAAATGGGCGAAGATCAATTAAACAAAATTCCATAAAACAATTAGCGTGAAACGTGGATAAAAATGGATGCACAGAAGCAAAAAACAGAAGCTCATACTAGACATAGAGGTGTCAGTAATTGAAGTCATAGTGACACCCATTATAACCTAGATGGCTATATAGAAAGTAGCAGTGGCTAGTTTCCAAACAGATCCCGATGGATCATAATATATCTTGCTTTCTTTGGCATGGTAACTGGAGAAGACCCGTCAAACAGACAAATAACAAATTACATAAAATAATAAGATGGGAAAGGGGAAGGGGAGAGAGGGAGGGAACGGACAGAGAGTAATGGAGAGAAAGACTAGGCAAGGAGAACACCACTAATAAGGTAAATAAAGCCTAAAGGAAACAGCTATAATTAAGTTGTTCGTTCAAACCATGGGGTTGGCATGTATCCAGAAGAAAGATCCATCTCGCTTCTCTCTGAAGAAGCATTTTATCCAGGTCACCCCCCCTGGACGGAGGATGCACCTTATCAATCCCCATAAAACGCAAGACCTTGGGGTCACCCCCATGTATATCATGCACATGTTTTGCTATCGGGGTATCCCTTCTGTTTCGTATATCCCCCAAGTGTTCCCCCACTCGTCGTCTGAATTCTCTGATCGTTTTTCCAATGTAGGTGATTCCACAGATACAACTCACCCTGTATACAATCCCTGTTGTTCTACAATTGATAAAGTCCCTGATGGTATAGGACTGCTGTGTATGCTCATTATGGAATACCTTCCCAGTAAGGACAAAATCACACGCCACACAGGCTCCACATTTAAAACATCCTGCTGGTCTTTGAGGAAGCCATGTCTCCTTTCTAGGCGTAGTGAAATGGCTATGCATGAGTCTATCACCTAAACTCCTACCTCTCCGATAGGTGATCCTTGGTTCCTTGCCAATGATATCTTTCACGTCCTCGTCCATCCCCAAAATTCCCCAATGTTTTTTCAAGATGTCCCTCACGGGTCCTGCCCCATTGTCAAAGGTGCAAATCACCCTAGTCTCCTTAGGGGTCTCTTCTTCTCTATTTCGGGGTATAAGCAAGGTCCCCCTCTCACATGCATTCGCATGGCGAAATGCTTCCCTAAGAATCCAATCCGGGTAGCCCCTGGTCCGGAACCTCTGCCGAAGATCATCCGCCTTTATTTTAAAATCCCTTTGATTGGAACAGTTGCGACGCAACCTAAGGTATTGGCCTTTAGGGATACCCTTTTTTAGAGAGAAGGGATGATGGCTGTCCCACCTTAAAAGGGAATTGGTTGCGGTCGGCTTCCTGTACACAGTAGTTTCAAGACACTCCCCATCCCTAGATTTAGAGATGAGGACATCCAGAAATGGTAGTCTCTCTTCCTGTATTTCAAAAGTAAAGCTGAGGCCAATCTCATTATCGTTAAGGGATGCCACAAACTCAGCAAAACCCTCCCTGGTGCCCCTCCACAATATGAAAATATCATCTATATATCTGACCCAAAGGTCCACAAGGGCCAGATAATTCTCATAAGTCTCTGAGAAGGCAATACTGTCCTCCCACCAGCCCAGGAACAAGTTTGCGTAAGTGGGCGCACATGGGCTGCCCATGGCAGTGCCCCTGAGCTGGTGGAGGATCCTGCCATCAAAGCAAAAAAAATTGTTATGCAGTACAAATTCAAGAAGAGATATGATAAGTTCATTGTGGGCCCTGAACTGACACCCCCTTGTGTTCAAAAAGTATTGCACCCCCTGAACTCCACACTGATGTGGGATTGAGGAGTACAGAGACTCAACGTCAATGCTGGCCAGGAGGGTGCCAGGTTCTAGGGAAATACCCTCTAGTCTGCGAAGCAGATCCATGGTGTCCCTAACATAGGATGGAAGTGCGGTAACAAATGGTCTTAGGACATTATCGATGTAAATACCCACATTTTGTCCAACACCTCCTATCCCAGAGACAATGGGTCTACCCTTTAGCGGATCCAGGCCCTTGTGGACCTTTGGGAGGGCATAGAATGTGGGCATAACCGGGTGGAGGGGCAACAGGAAGGAGAACTCATCCTCATCAATCAGTTTCTCAGCCTTGGCTTTAAGTAAAATGGCCCTAAGTTCTGACACACATTTAGTAGTTGGATTCGTTGTTACATGGGCATAAGTGGACCGGTCATTAAGTAACGACAAACACATATTCCTATACCCGTCGATCCCCATAACCACAATATTGCCACCTTTGTCAGATGGCTTGAAAATAAGGGATTTGTCATTTTCTAAACCCCGGAGAGCCTCCATCTGTACTCTACTGAGATTGTGACGAGACTGGCAGTGCGCTAAATTCTTGATGTCTTGGGTACTCAAATTCAAGAAGACATCAATTGCGGAGAGATCTCCACCTACTGGGGCCAACTTTTTACTAGGATTTTTGAGTTGGGTGAAGGGACCAGTTCCTCCAATTGTGGCTGGTGTGGTATCCAGACCTGCCAGAAGTTGTATATCAGGTAGCATATCAAGAGAGATGCCCAGTTCATGACAGGTTTTTTTGTCCTTTTGTTTAAAAAATTTATGCCACTTGAGTTTCCTTATGAACAGATTCAAATCCTTAATCATATCAAACGGAACAAAATCAGAACTGGGTATAAACGATAATCCTTTTGAAAGGACCGACATTTCAACCTCCGTAAGCTGTCTGTCTGATAGATTCAAAACCTGTGACTGCGGAGCTGGTATGGTCGATCTAAAAAACCAGTCCTAGGTATATTGGTCTGAAATCTATCTCCTCTACGGTAGTTGCTACCCCTCCCCCTCTGTCGGTTTTTAGGAGTGGGCCTTCTACTCTCTGTATCTGACAGGTCTGTCTCAGTAGAAGACAGATCTGTCTCTCTATCTCCTCTTTCAGATCTATCCACCACAACTTGATATATTTTGTTGTCTTTGAAGTCCTGCAGGTCCCTGAGATATTGTTTATGCTTTCTTTCTTTGAGATTATATTGAAATTTCTCAATGGAGTTTTGTAACTCAGTCTCCTTCACAATGAAGTCTTTCTCAGACTCAAATTTTTTGGTAATCTCTATCTGTTCTTTAAGTTTAATATTCAGTCTCTCCAAATTGATTTTTTCTTCATTGACTAAAATCTGCATAAATCTCAGGGAACTGCAGGTAGCTTCTTTCTCCCAAAGACTCATCAACTGGGGGTTTCTGCACCGTGCTGCTGGGGTAAGGGAAATACGTAGTCCTCTTGGGACTATACCATTTTTTATATAGTTCTCAAGGCTTTGTAGTTCCCACCAAGAAACTATTTGTTCCCTATATACTCTGTTCAGGTCCTTAAAGACAGAAGCATAAGTAGGTGTATATTTCTTTTGAGAAAAAGCTTTCTCTGAAAAAATGTCTTTGGCCTCAGTCAGCCATAGGTCTGTGTCAGGGCCTGCTGCCAGAAACCCAGCCATAGCAAGCACAATCAATAGCAGAAAAAGCAATAGTGTGCAAAAAACACACCATATATATACCCCCTGGCTCAAGACAGAATCAGCTGTGGAGGATATCCACTAATAAAACATAACTTTTAATATTAAATGCTAAAAACTGCACATCCAACAGGACACAAACGAAAAAAACATACAAAGTGCTCAGGTGAACCAGTGCTCAATAAAAAAGAATGGTTGGATCTCACCCAAGCTGCCGGACACTGTATACTTCCGTACGACACAGTAGAGATCCAATTAGATGAGGAGGGGCAGGGCTGAAGTAGTATTTCTACCCTGTAGCCCCTCTGTAACTCCTGTCCTGACAAGGACAGGCCCCAAATGGACCTTGCTCTAAGGGACCAGCCCACCCAATATGTGTAAAGGCAGAGTCCCAAAACCTCTTGAAACGTAGAATCTTCCTCCCTACGCGTTTCAACTCCGGTCATGGAGAATCATCAGGGGAGTCATATGGAAAAAAGTGCCAACGGGCACAGAGATGTAAGTCCGTCTAAATTGTGGGGCCTGCAGTGGCTAGGTAACCCACGCTGGAGATGACCGTCTGTGTCCACAGTCTCTGGTAGAGTACAACCCACCTCTGTGAAGCCTCTCTATATACCCAAAGCCCCTCCCCCTAGTACCTGATATACTGGGATATGGGAAAACCCGGAACGGATCAAACTGCCTAATAAACCATGTGCACTGTATGCCCCAAAAAGCTATAGATCTAGTTGGGGCATTCCAAGGGGGCATAAATAATGCCCGTGAGCCCCCATACTCATGAATGAGAAATTATCATAGCCGCACAAAGCCGCACGGTGCAGAAACCCCCAGTTGATGAGTCTTTGGGAGAAAGAAGCTACCTGCAGTTCCCTGAGATTTATGCAGATTTTAGTCAATGAAGAAAAAATCAATTTGGAGAGACTGAATATTAAACTTAAAGAACAGATAGAGATTACCAAAAAATTTGAGTCTGAGAAAGACTTCATTGTGAAGGAGACTGAGTTACAAAACTCCATTGAGAAATTTCAATATAATCTCAAAGAAAGAAAGCATAAACAATATCTCAGGGAGCTGCAGGACTTCAAAGACAACAAAATATATCAAGTTGTGGTGGATAGATCTGAAAGAGGAGATAGAGAGACAGATCTGTCTTCTACTGAGACAGACCTGTCAGATACAGAGAGTAGAAGGCCCACTCCTAAAAACCGACAGAGGGGGAGGGGTAGCAACTACCGTAGAGGAGATAGATTTCAGACCAATATACCTAGGACTGGTTTTTTAGATCAACCATACCAGCTCCGCAGTCACAGGTTTTGAATCTATCAGACAGACAGCTTACGGAGGTTGAAATGTCGGTCCTTTCAAAAGGATTATCGTTTATACCCAGTTCTGATTTTGTTCCGTTTGATATGATTAAGGATTTGAATCTGTTCATAAGGAAACTCAAGTGGCATAAATTTTTTAAACAAAAGGACAAAAAAACCTGTCATGAACTGGGCATCTCTCTTGATATGCTACCTGATATACAACTTCTGGCAGGTCTGGATACCACACCAGCCACAATTGGAGGAACTGGTCCCTTCACCCAACTCAAAAATCCTAGTAAAAAGTTGGCCCCAGTAGGTGGAGATCTCTCCGCAATTGATGTCTTCTTGAATTTGAGTACCCAAGACATCAAGAATTTAGCGCACTGCCAGTCTCGTCACAATCTCAGTAGAGTACAGATGGAGGCTCTCCGGGGTTTAGAAAATGACAAATCCCTTATTTTCAAGCCATCTGACAAAGGTGGCAATATTGTGGTTATGGGGATCGACGGGTATAGGAATATGTGTTTGTCGTTACTTAATGACCGGTCCACTTATGCCCATGTAACAACGAATCCAACTACTAAATGTGTGTCAGAACTTAGGGCCATTTTACTTAAAGCCAAGGCTGAGAAACTGATTGATGAGGATGAGTTCTCCTTCCTGTTGCCCCTCCACCCGGTTATGCCCACATTCTATGCCCTCCCAAAGGTCCACAAGGGCCTGGATCCGCTAAAGGGTAGACCCATTGTCTCTGGGATAGGAGGTGTTGGACAAAATGTGGGTATTTACATCGATAATGTCCTAAGACCATTTGTTACCGCACTTCCATCCTATGTTAGGGACACCATGGATCTGCTTCGCAGACTAGAGGGTATTTCCCTAGAACCTGGCACCCTCCTGGCCAGCATTGACGTTGAGTCTCTGTACTCCTCAATCCCACATCAGTGTGGAGTTCAGGGGGTGCAATACTTTTTGAACACAAGGGGGTGTCAGTTCAGGGCCCACAATGAACTTATCATATCTCTTCTTGAATTTGTACTGCATAACAATTTTTTTTGCTTTGATGGCAGGATCCTCCACCAGCTCAGGGGCACTGCCATGGGCAGCCCATGTGCGCCCACTTACGCAAACTTGTTCCTGGGCTGGTGGGAGGACAGTATTGCCTTCTCAGAGACTTATGAGAATTATCTGGCCCTTGTGGACCTTTGGGTCAGATATATAGATGATATTTTCATATTGTGGAGGGGCACCAGGGAGGGTTTTGCTGAGTTTGTGGCATCCCTTAACGATAATGAGATTGGCCTCAGCTTTACTTTTGAAATACAGGAAGAGAGACTACCATTTCTGGATGTCCTCATCTCTAAATCTAGGGATGGGGAGTGTCTTGAAACTACTGTGTACAGGAAGCCGACCGCAACCAATTCCCTTTTAAGGTGGGACAGCCATCATCCCTTCTCTCTAAAAAAGGGTATCCCTAAAGGCCAATACCTTAGGTTGCGTCGCAACTGTTCCAATCAAAGGGATTTTAAAATAAAGGCGGATGATCTTCGGCAGAGGTTCCGGACCAGGGGCTACCCGGATTGGATTCTTAGGGAAGCATTTCGCCATGCGAATGCATGTGAGAGGGGGACCTTGCTTATACCCCGAAATAGAGAAGAAGAGACCCCTAAGGAGACTAGGGTGATTTGCACCTTTGACAATGGGGCAGGACCCGTGAGGGACATCTTGAAAAAACATTGGGGAATTTTGGGGATGGACGAGGACGTGAAAGATATCATTGGCAAGGAACCAAGGATCACCTATCGGAGAGGTAGGAGTTTAGGTGATAGACTCATGCATAGCCATTTCACTACGCCTAGAAAGGAGACATGGCTTCCTCAAAGACCAGCAGGATGTTTTAAATGTGGAGCCTGTGTGGCGTGTGATTTTGTCCTTACTGGGAAGGTATTCCATAATGAGCATACACAGCAGTCCTATACCATCAGGGACTTTATCAATTGTAGAACAACAGGGATTGTATACAGGGTGAGTTGTATCTGTGGAATCACCTACATTGGAAAAACGATCAGAGAATTCAGACGACGAGTGGGGGAACACTTGGGGGATATACGAAACAGAAGGGATACCCCGATAGCAAAACATGTGCATGATATACATGGGGGTGACCCCAAGGTCTTGCGTTTTATGGGGATTGATAAGGTGCATCCTCCGTCCAGGGGGGGTGACCTGGATAAAATGCTTCTTCAGAGAGAAGCGAGATGGATCTTTCTTCTGGATACATGCCAACCCCATGGTTTGAACGAACAACTTAATTATAGCTGTTTCCTTTAGGCTTTATTTACCTTATTAGTGGTGTTCTCCTTGCCTAGTCTTTCTCTCCATTACTCTCTGTCCGTTCCCTCCCTCTCTCCCCTTCCCCTTTCCCATCTTATTATTTTATGTAATTTGTTATTTGTCTGTTTGACGGGTCTTCTCCAGTTACCATGCCAAAGAAAGCAAGATATATTATGATCCATCGGGATCTGTTTGGAAACTAGCCACTGCTACTTTCTATATAGCCATCTAGGTTATAATGGGTGTCACTATGACTTCAATTACTGACACCTCTATGTCTAGTATGAGCTTCTGTTTTTTGCTTCTGTGCATCCATTTTTATCCACGTTTCACGCTAATTGTTTTATGGAATTTTGTTTAATTGATCTTCGCCCATTTATGTTAGCCTCTAACCCCCTCCCCCTTGTTTGGGTTTATAATCCATTTCTGCCAGTTTGCTTGTGATTATGCATGGATGTGGGTACCGCATAGAATCTTATTTGTTGATATCATGAGTTGATTCGGTTATTGTGACGCTTCCCCCCTCCCTTCTGTGCAACTTACAAGGGCCGGTGCTTCACTGTGGTCGTGGACGGAGACGGCTTGCGTTTCACCCTTGAAACGCATTCACCATGGCAACATGTGGGCGCCGTACAGGATGTGACGCGTACAAGATGGCGCCGCAACTTCTGGTACCTGCACTTACCACGCCGAGTGAGTCGGCTTGCGTTCCACTGCTGGAGCGCACCCAGCGTTACATGTTGTGGGCGCCGTACAGGATGTGACGCGTACAAGATGGCGCCGCAACTTCCGGTTCCTGCACTTACCACGCCGAGTGAGTCGGCTTGCGTTCCACTGTTGGAGCGCACCCAGCGTTACATGCTGTTGGGCGCTTGATAGGATGTGATGCGCACAGGATGGCGCCACAACTTCCGGTGCATGCGCTCACTATGTGATATTATGTATAATCCAGTAACCATGTGGACATGGTGAGTGCTTGTGCCATATGGCCGCTTATGATAGTGGAGGTTTACTGACATCAATTATGCCCCCGACTATGTACGCCTGGCTAAACACATCAGCGCACATGAGATGGCGCCGTAACTCCGGTGCCCCCTTTTTTTTTTTTTCCCGTATATCATTATTTATAAACTGGTAACCATGCAGCCGCATATGGCTTTTTTTTTTTTTTTTTTTTTTCCGTATATCATTATTTATAAACTGGTAACCATGCAGCCGCATATGGCTTTTTTTTTTTTTTTTGTATATCATTATTTATAAACTGGTAACCATGCAGCCGCATATGGCTTTTTTTTTTTTTTTTTTTTTCCGTATATCATTATTTATAAACTGGTAACCATGCAGCCGCATACGGCTTTTTTTTTTTTTTTTTTTTTTTTTCGTATATCATTATTTATAAACTGGTAACCATGCAGCCGCATATGGCTTTTTTTTTTTTTTTTTTTTCGTATATCATTATTTATAAACTGGTAACCATGCAGCCGCATATGACTAGTGCTGGTTTTGTGCGGCTATGATAATTTCTCATTCATGAGTATGGGGGCTCACGGGCATTATTTATGCCCCCTTGGAATGCCCCAACTAGATCTATAGCTTTTTGGGGCATACAGTGCACATGGTTTATTAGGCAGTTTGATCCGTTCCGGGTTTTCCCATATCCCAGTATATCAGGTACTAGGGGGAGGGGCTTTGGGTATATAGAGAGGCTTCACAGAGGTGGGTTGTACTCTACCAGAGACTGTGGACACAGACGGTCATCTCCAGCGTGGGTTACCTAGCCACTGCAGGCCCCACAATTTAGACGGACTTACATCTCTGTGCCCGTTGGCACTTTTTTCCATATGACTCCCCTGATGATTCTCCATGACCGGAGTTGAAACGCGTAGGGAGGAAGATTCTACGTTTCAAGAGGTTTTGGGACTCTGCCTTTACACATATTGGGTGGGCTGGTCCCTTAGAGCAAGGTCCATTTGGGGCCTGTCCTTGTCAGGACAGGAGTTACAGAGGGGTTACAGGGTAGACATACTACTTCAGCCCTGCCCCTCCTCATCTAATTGGATCTCTACTGTGTCGTACGGAAGTATACAGTGTCCGGCAGCTTGGGTGAGATCCAACCATTCTTTTTTATTGAGCACTGGTTCACCTGAGCACTTTGTATGTTTTTTTCGTTTGTGTCCTGTTGGATGTGCAGTTTTTAGCATTTAATATTAAAAGTTATGTTTTATTAGTGGATATCCTCCACAGCTGATTCTGTCTTGAGCCAGGGGGTATATATATGGTGTGTTTTTTGCACACTATTGCTTTTTCCGTTTATAAATTTTCCCTGGAACAAAAAAAAAAAGTGGGAGATAAATATTGGCCTTTGGGCTTGTGTGCCACTCCTGACTCCTGTGTGCGTCATCTCTCACTCAGTGGGCCATAGAAAGCCTTTTTTTGTTTTATTTGTTTTCTAAATTCTCTCTGAAAAAATCATTTTATTTTATTTGGTTTCTAAATTCTTCCTGAAAAAATCATTTTATTCTATTTTTTTTTCCTAAAGTCTCCCTGAAAAAAAAAAAAAAAAAAATCAGTGGGAGATTAATATTGCCCTTTCTGCTTGTGTGCCAGTCTTGACTCCTGGGTGTGCCATCTCTCTCTCTCTCTCCAATTGTGGGCCATAGAAAGCCTATTATTTTTTTAGCTTGATTTGGGTTCCAAAATCTACCTGAAAAAATCACTACATCAATCAGTGGGAGATAAATATTGGCCTCTGGGCTTGTGTGCCACTCCTGACTCCTGTGTGCGTCATCTCTCACTCAGTGGGCCATAGAAAGCCTTTTTTTGTTTTATTTGTTTTCTAAATTCTCCCTGAAAAAAATCATTTTATTTTATTTGGTTTCTAAATTCTTCCTGAAAAAATCATTTTATTCTATTTTTTTTTTTCCTAAAGTCTCCCTGAAAAAAAAAAAAAAAAAACAAATCAGTGGGAGATTAATATTGCCCTTTCTGCTTGTGTGCCAGTCTTGACTCCTGGGTGTGCCATCTCTCTCTCTCTCCAATTGTGGGCCATAGAAAGCCTATTATTTTTTTAGCTTGATTTGGGTTCCAAAATCTACCTGAAAAAATCACTACATCAATCAGTGGGAGATAAATATTGGCCTCTGGGCTTGTGTGCCACTCCTGACTCCTGTGTGCGTCATCTCTCACTCAGTGGGCCATAGAAAGCCTTTTTTTGTTTTATTTGTTTTCTAAATTCTCCCTGAAAAAAATCATTTTATTTTATTTGGTTTCTAAATTCTTCCTGAAAAAATCATTTTATTCTATTTTTTTTTCCTAAAGTCTCCCTGAAAAAAAAAACAAAAAACAAATCAGTGGGAGATTAATATTGCCCTTTCTGCTTGTGTGCCAGTCTTGACTCCTGGGTGTGCCATCTCTCTCTCTCTCTCTCCAATTGTGGGCCATAGAAAGCCTATTATTTTTTTTAGCTTGATTTGGGTTCCAAAATCTACCTGAAAAAATCACTACATCAATCAGTGGGAGATAAATATTGGCCTCTGGGCTTGTGTGCCACTCCTGACTCCTGTGTGCGTCATCTCTCACTCAGTTGGCCATAGAAAGCCTTTTTTTGTTTTATTTGTTTTCTAAATTCTCCCTGAAAAAAATCATTTTATTTTATTTGGTTTCTAAATTCTTCCTGAAAAAATCATTTTATTCTATTTTTTTTTTCCTAAAGTCTCCCTGAAAAAAAAAAAAAAAAAAAAATCAGTGGGAGATTAATATTGCCCTTTCTGCTTGTGTGCCAGTCTTGACTCCTGGGTGTGCCATCTCTCTCTCTCTCTCTCCAATTGTGGGCCATAGAAAGCCTATTATTTTTTTTAGCTTGATTTGGGTTCCAAAATCTACCTGAAAAAATCACTACATCAATCAGTGGGAGATAAATATTGGCCTCTGGGCTTGTGTGCCACTCCTGACTCCTGTGTGCGTCATCTCTCACTCAGTGGGCCATAGAAAGCCTTTTTTTGTTTTATTTGTTTTCTAAATTCTCCCTGAAAAAAAAAAAAAATCAAATCAGTGGGAGATTAATATTTACATTTGTGCTTCAGTGACAGTCCTGCGTGTGTGGCATCTCTCTCATTTGTTGCCACCAACAACAGAGTGTGTAACATTGTGCCTGATTTTCGTTGTGGTCTCACTCACCTGTAAAGGGGTAGCTAAATCATACTGAAGTTATAGCTCACCGTGTAATTTGTGTGACAGCAACAAATACCGTTAGTTTGTTTACGTTTTTAAAACAATGAGGAAGTATGGTGGAAGAGGTCGTGGCCGGGGGCGTTCATTGTCAGCTGGTAATGAGGGTAGTGGTAGTGGTGGAGCATCAGCTGGTCGTGGGAAAAAAAATATTGCACCTAAATCTGGAGCTGTGGAGCCAGGTTCGTCGTCTGGCTACACAAGGCCTCGAACGCTCCCTTTTCTGGGAGTAGGAAAACCGCTTTTAAAGCCGGAGCAGCAAGAGCAAGTTTTGGCTTATCTTGCTGACTCAGCCTCTAGCTCTTTTGCCTCCTCTCGTGAAACTGGTAAATGTCAAAGCAGCGCGTCGTTAGTGGATGTTCACGGTCAGGGACAAGTCGCTTCCTTGTCCTCTTCAGCAAAAACAACAACAGAGAAGAATGCAGCAGGCGACACAACGGGTTACTCCATGGAGCTCTTTACACATACCGTCCCTGGCTTAGAAAGTGAAGCAGTTAACAGTCCATGCCCATTACAAGTTGAATCTGACATGGAGTGCACTGATGCACAGCCACAGCCAGACTACTATGCTGGTCCTTTGACTCAGACCACAACATTGCCCTCGCAGGGTGCTGATCAAGAATCAGACCCTGATGAGACTATGTTGCCCCATCACGAACGCTATACCACCGACCGACACGGTGACACAGACGAAGTTGCACACGAGCTACAAGAAGAGGTAATAGATGACCCAGTTCTTGACCCCGATTGGCAGCCATTGGGGGAACAGGGTGCAGGCAGCAGTTCTGAAGCGGAGGAGGAGGGGCCGCAGCAGGCATCAACATCGCAACAGGTTCCATCTGCCGGGCCCGTATCTTGCCCAAAACGCGTGGCAAAGTCAAAACCTGTTGGAGGACAGCGTGGCCATCCGGTTAAAGCTCAGTCTGCAAAGCCTGAAAAGGTATCCGATGCTAGAAAGAGTGCAGTCTGGCATTTTTTTAAACAACATCCAATTGATCAGCGCAAAGTCATCTGTCAAAAATGTTCAACTACCTTAAGCAGAGGGCAGAATCTGAAAAGTCTCAATACAAGTTGCATGCATAGACATTTAACCACCATGCATTTGCAAGCCTGGACTAACTACCAAACGTCCCTTAAGGTTGTAGCACCCTCGGCCAATGAAGCTAGTCAGCAACGCAACATCCCTTCCGGCAGTGTAGGGCCACCATTTTCCGCACCACCTGCAGTATCTGTGCAGGTTTCTTTGCCAGGCCAAAGCCGTCAGGGTCAGGGAATCACCAGTTTCGTAGTAGGAAACACTGCATCTAGGGCACCGGTGGCAACAATACCATCTCCCACCGTCTCTCAGTCTGCCATGTCCACCGGCACCCCCGCTAGTTCCACGATCTCCAGCTCTCCAGTCCAGCTCACCCTACATGAGACTATGGTTAGAAAAAGGAAGTACTTAGCCTCGCATCCGCGTACACAGGGTTTGAACGCACACATAGCTAGACTAATCTCGTTAGAGATGATGCCCTACCGGTTAGTTGAAAGCGAAGCTTTCAAAGCCCTGATGGACTACGCTGTACCACGCTACGAGCTACCCAGTCGACACTTTTTTTCCAGAAAAGCCATCCCAGCCCTCCACCAGCATGTTAAAGAGCGCATCGTCCATGCACTCAGGCAATCTGTGAGCACAAAGGTGCACCTGACAACAGATGCATGGACCAGTAGGCATGGCCAGGGACGTTACGTGTCCATCACGGCACACTGGGTAAATGTGGTGGATGCAGGGTCCACAGGGGACAGCAAGTTTGGGACAGTTCTGCCTAGCCCACGGTCTAGGAAACAATTGGCTGTAGCCGTTCGCACCCCCTCCTCCTCCTCTTCGTCCTCCTGCAGAAGCGAGAGCTCGTCCACAGACCGCAGTCGCACAACCACTCCATCCGCAGCTGCCACTGTTGCACACCAGGTCTCCCATTATGGGGCAGCTACTGGCAAACGTCAGCAGGCTGTATTGGCTATGAAGTGTTTGGGCGACAACAGACACACCGCGGAAGTTCTGTCCGAGTTCTTGCAGAAAGAAACGCAGTCGTGGCTGGGCACTGTAGATCTTGAGGCAGGCAAGGTAGTGAGTGATAACGGAAGGAATTTCATGGCTGCCATCTCCCTTTCCCAACTGAAACACATTCCTTGCCTGGCTCACACCTTAAACCTGGTGGTGCAGTGCTTCCTGAAAAGTTATCCGGCGTTATCCGACCTGCTCCTCAAAGTGCGTGGACTTTGCTCACATATCCGCCGTTCGCCCGTACACTCCAGCCGTATGCAGACCTATCAGCGTTCTTTGAACCTTCCCCAGCATCGCCTAATCATAGACGTTGCAACAAGGTGGAACTCAACACTGCACATGCTTCAGAGACTGTGTGAACAGAGGCGGGCTGTTATGTTTTTGTGGGAGGATACACATACACGGGCAGGCAGTAGGATGGCAGACATGGAGTTGTCAGGTGTGCAGTGGTCGAAGATTTAAGACATGTGTCAAGTCCTTCAGTGTTTTGAGGAATGCACACGGCTGGTTAGTGCAGACAACGCCATAATAAGCATGAGCATCCCCCTAATGCGTCTGCTGATGCAAAGTTTGACGCACATAAAGGATCAGGCGTCTGCAGCTGAGGAAGAGGAAAGCCTTGATGACAGTCAGCCATTGTCTGGCCAGGGCAGTGTACAGGACGAGGTAGCGGGCGAAGAGGAGGAGGAGGACGAGGAGGATGATGGGGATGATTATATTTTTAATGAGGAAGCTTTTCCGGGGCCACTGGAAATTGGTGGCGCGGCAAGGCCGGGTTCTGGTTTTTTGAGGGACACAAGTGACGTGGATTTGCCTGAAACTGCCCCTCAACCAAGCACAACCGCAGATTTGAGAACTGGAACTTTGGCCCACATGGCGGATTATGCCTTACGTATCCTCAAAAGGGACACACGCATAACTAAAATGATGAATGATGACGATTACTGGTTGGCCTGCCTCCTTGATCCTCGCTATAAAGGCAAATTGCAAAATATAATGCCACATGAGAACTTGGAACTAATATTAGCAACCAAACAATCAACTCTTGTTGACCGTTTGCTTCTGGCATTCCCTGCACACAGCGCCCGTGATCGTTCTCACACGAGCTGCAGGGGCCAGCAGACCAGAGGAGTTAGAGGGGCAGAAATCAGAAGTGGCGTTGGCCAGAGGGGTTTTCTGACCAGGTTGTGGAGTGATTTTGCTATGACCGCAGACAGGACAGGTACTGCAGCATCAATTCAAAGTGACAGGAGACAACATTTGTCCAGTATGGTTACAAACTATTTTTCATCCCTTATCGATGTTCTCCCTCAACCGTCATTCCCATTTGATTACTGGGCATCAAAATTAGACACCTGGCCAGAATTGGCAGAATATGCATTGCAGGAGCTTGCTTGCCCGGCAGCTAGTGTCCTATCAGAAAGAGTATTCAGTGCTGCAGGTTCAATACTAACAGAAAAAAGGACTCGTCTGGCTACCCAAAATGTAGATGATCTAACCTTCATTAAAATGAATCACAACTGGATTTCGAAATCTTTTGCCCCACCTTGCCCGGCTGACACCTAGCTTTCCTATGAAAAGGTCTTGCCTGTGGACTATTCTGAATGCCTTTTCCAATCTCGTAATTTTCTGCACCTGATTGTCCAGCATACGACATGTTTACACCTCACTAAATGGCCAAACTCCCCACACGAGGCCGTGGTATCGACACTTGGCGACAGCACCCGTGAGAGTGCAGTTTGTCTGAAGAGGTGGGTGAGCCCGCTTTTGGTCGACGGCACTGCCACTGGGTCCCTCCTAGTACAATAAAGTGTCTCTGGCGGTGGTGGTGCGCACCCAACGTCAGACACACCGTTGTAATATGAGGGGCCCTGGGCCTGTACCGCCGGCCACAAGACAGTTTCCCCCCACCCCAGCTCAAACAGTGCTCTACCACTTGCAAAATTATCTCACAGCTCCACCAATGTTTAGTCTATGCGCTGACATCCTTCAATGCCTGCCACTGACAATACCATTGTATTGACATTTTTGTTATGTTAGGCCTTCGATGCCTGTCTGTGGTCACTCCTTCCACTAGGCCTCCACTGACCACACCACTGCTGCCCGTGTACCCCTGGAACCAATTTAAAATTGCCTACAGCCATGTGTTATTATTTTAGGCCTTCGATGCCTGTCTGCGGTGACTCCTTCCACTAGGCCTCCACTGACCACACCACTGCTGCCCGTGTACCCCTGGAACCAATTTAAAATTGCCTACAGCCATGTGTTATTATTTTAGGCCTTCGATGCCTGTCTGCGGTGACTCCTTCCACTAGGCCTCCACTGACCACACCACTGCTGCCCGTGCACCCCTGTAACCAATTTAAAATTGCCTACAGCCATGTGTTATTATTTTAGGCCTTCGATGCCTGTCTGCGGTCACTCCTTCCACTAGGCCTCCACTGACCACACCACTGCTGCCCGTGTACCCCTGTAACCAATTTAAAATTGCCTACAGCCATGTGTTATTATTTTAGGCCTTCGATGCCTGTCTGCGGTGACTCCTTCCACTAGGCCTCCACTGACCACACCACTGCTGCCTGTGTACCCCTGGAACCAATTTAAAATTGCCTACAGCCATGTGTTATTATTTTAGGCCTTCGATGCCTGTCTGCGGTCACTCCTTCCACTAGGCCTCCACTGACCACACCACTGCTGCCCGTGTACCCCTGGAACCAATTTAAAATTGCCTACAGCCATGTGTTATTATTTTAGGCCTTCGATGCCTGTCTGCGGTTACTCCTTCCACTAGGCCTCCACTGACCACACCACTGCTGCCCGTGTACCCCTGTAACCAATTTAAAATTGCCTACAGCCATGTGTTATTATTTTAGGCCTTCGATGACTGTCTGCGGTCACTCCTTCCACTAGGCCTCCACTGACCACACCACTGCTGCCCGTGTACCCCTGGAACCAATTTAAAATTGCCTACAGCCATGTGTTATTATTTTAGGCCTTCGATGCCTGTCTGCGGTGACTCCTTCCACTAGGCCTCCACTGACCACACCACTGCTGCCCGTGTACCCCTGTAACCAATTTAAAATTGCCTACAGCCATGTGTTATTATTTTAGGCCTTCGATGCCTGTCTGCGGTGACTCCTTCCACTAGGCCTCCACTGACCACACCACTGCTGCCCGTGTACCCCTGGAACCAATTTAAAATTGCCTACAGCCATGTGTTATTATTTTAGGCCTTCGATGCCTGTCTGCGGTGACTCCTTCCACTAGGCCTCCACTGACCACACCACTGCTGCCCGTGTACCCCTGGAACCAATTTAAAATTGCCTACAGCCATGTGTTATTATTTTAGGCCTTCGATGCCTGTCTGTGGTCACTCCTTCCACTAGGCCTCCACTGACCACACCACTGCTGCCCGTGTACCCCTGGAACCAATTTAAAATTGCCTACAGCCATGTGTTATTATTTTAGGCCTTCGATGCCTGTCTGCGGTCACTCCTTCCACTAGGCCTCCACTGACCACACCACTGCTGCCCGTGTACCCCTGGAACCAACATCAGAAAATATAAAAATAAGTATTTTGCTTATAAAAAAGAAAATACTGGAGAGATATCAAATGCAGACATTTTAACATTAAAAACAAACACATAAAACAAAAATCTGGTACAGTACTAAAAATGGCCACCAGCTACAATAACTTTCTCCTGCAAGTAGTTAACTGAAAGGTTTTTTCAATTTTAAACACAGATATGGCATCCACCGAGTGTTGTCCTGTCGCGTCTTCTTTATATTATTGCCAAGAAGATGCAAAACAATGAAAATAATAAAATCATTATTTACCAAAAAAATAGAGTAAGTCAAAACCACATTGCAAATAAACATTCATTACAAATAAAGAAGCAGGGCGCGTCCGAGGGTGAGTATATACCTAATAAGAATATAATCACCCTCGGACGCGCCCTGCTTCTTTCCGACAGCCTTCCTTCCTAAGAATCAGCCCTTCCGTGGTGTAGAGAGAGGGTTTGTTACACTCCAAGGTGTTCCCCAGGTTGCCTTTCCTGAGCTTCGATCTTCCGGCTCTCGTTTAGTAGTTGTTGGAAACTACGCTGCATTGGGCCTACAAATTGGGTATGGGGTGTAGAGAGATGGTGTGTTCCACTCCAAGGTGTTCCCCAGGTTGCCTTTCCTGAGCTTCGATCTTCCGGCTCTCGTTTAGTAGTTGTTGGAAACTACGCTGCATTAGGCCTACAAATTGGGTATGGGGTGTAGAGAGATGGTGTGTTCCACTGTAGAGAGATGGTGTGTTCCACTCCAAGGTGTTCCCCAGGTTCCTCTCCATTGCTTCGATCTTCCGGCTCTCGTTTAGTAGTTGTTGGAAACTACGCTGCATTAGGCCTACAAATTGGGTATGGGGTGTAGAGAGATGGTGTGTTACACTCCAAGGTGTTCCCCAGGTTTCCTTTCCATTGCTTCGATCTTCCGGCTCTCGTTTAGTAGTTGTTGGAAACTACGCTGCATTAGGCCTACAAATTGGGTATGGGGTGTAGAGAGATGGTGTGTTCCACTCCAAGGTGTTCTCCAGGTTGCCTTTCCTGAACTTCTATCTTCAGGCTCTCATTAAATTGTGGTTAAACGGAACAACTGCATTTGGCGTACTAGTTGGTTTGGGGCCTACTATCGGTGTCTGCCGCTCCTTGCTGTTCTCCTGGTTTCCTGTCCTGAAATTCCATTTTCAGGCGCTCGTTAAGTAGTTGTTAATGTTAGACTGCATTTGGCCTACTAGTTGGGTTGGGGCCTACTATCGGTGTCTGCCACTCCTTGCTGTTCTCCTCCACTGAACAAAGCTGTGCCGCCTGTTTACTACTGTTGCCAATTTTGAACTGCATTTCGACTACTTACTGATTTGGGCCTACTCTCTGTGTCAGCCTCTCATTCCAGTTGTCCTCCACTGCAATGCCCCCTGATTAGTCCTGTGTTACCAATTTTGAACTGCATTTAGCCCACTTTATTCTTTGGGCCTATATCTGTGTTTCCTCCTCATCCTGCCCATTGCCCAGCCAGTGATAGATGAGTCTGCTGGTACATTGACCCATAACGCAACATTTCCCGTGCACGCTACACTGCAAGATTGTGACCCTGCTAAAAGTCAGGTCCCCCTTCCCGCATACCATACCACCTTACACGGGGACAAACAGGAAGGTGCAGATGAAAGTGCAGGTTCCTTCATCAGGTTGGGGGAGGAATACTAGTTGGCGACGTCACTGGCACAGGGCCTCTCATGGTACCCAAAAGTGTTGCTGCCGGTGGGAGGCGCCCCCGCCGTGCAAACACACCGCTGTACTTTGAGGGGCCCTGTGCCAGTGCCAATGCCAACGAGTGGGCCCCCCCTGCTTGCTCAGGTTCACAGCACTTGCAAAGTTGAAATACTTACCTCTCCCTGCTCCACTGCCGTGACGTGGTCCAGATTTCCTGGGCCCACTAATTACTTGAACCAGCCCTACCCACCACAACTTTAGCCAAATGACCCCCAATTTCAAATGCCTTCCAATTATTATAAGGTAAATTACGCTTGACAAGCTTCATTAAGAAGAATGGATGGTTTTGACATTAAAATGGGCACTCTAGGTGTTTTCCTGGCCCCCACTCACTGCCGACTATGCTGCCCCATTGACTTGCATTGGGTTTCGTGTTTCGGCGATCCCGACTTTACGTCATAATCGGGCGATTTCACTCGACCCGACTTTTGAGATAGTCGAGTTTCGCGAAACCCGGCTCGACTCTAAAAAGGTCAAGGTCGCTCAACTCTAGTCTAAAATAAAAAGTCTACAGACACTCTGTGTGACTGCAGACTTTTGAATCCAACGCTCTGTGCACTGTAAGGATTTGGCGATTTCTCAGCTATTGTAGAATATACGATAGATATCAATCATGCAACGCAAGAAGTAAGTGAAATCTTTGGCACTGTATTATACCTGTATTGCTTATCTTTGCATTATGAATCATGGTATGTGTTAAAGGAGCCCGCTAAGACTGTTTTGCCCGGGGCCCATGAAAACCAGGAGTCAGCCCTGAGATAAGATGTTTTGATCTCCCGAGGTCATTCATCCTTATGTTTATAGTCCTTTTACTAGGCACTGCTCCTAATAGCCAGTTTCCTACTCCACACTAATGAGGGGCAAATACCCCAAAACAGCTGTTTGTGGTTGGATACCATGTTTTGGCATAGGTGGTTTTCCTTTTTGGACGCTGCCCTTCCCGTGGTTGTTCCTTCCCGGTGAAAGACCTGGCTATTTATTGCTTGCGCTGAGAAACACGTGATGGTGTCTCTGCGGCTTTTCTACTTGCATTTGCATACTTCCCATAAGGGATGGGGGCAGTGTTCTGGATCACTGCGTTGAGAAAAACGTGATGGAGTCTCCGCGGTGTTGGATGTTTTGATCTCCCCGAGGTCATTCATCCTTATGTTTATAGCCCTGAGATAAGGGCTGGAAAGTAATGAGACCTGGCTAATGAACAAACAGGCATGGACAACTACATGAATGTAATGTCTGTTATGAACTGGTGGTTTAGGAGCAACATGGGATGAGCTCTGAAGGAGGTGGTACCTGTACTGACCGCAGTCCCTAAGCTCAACACAACACTAGAAGTAGCCGTGGGATGCTCCTGTCACTCCCTAGGCACCTCATCACAGCCTGAGAACTAACTACCCCTAAAGATAGAAACAGGAAAACTATCTTGCCTCAGAGAAAATCCCCAAAGGATAGATAGCCCCCCACAAGTAATGACTGTGAGTGGAGAAGGAAAAGACATACACAGAATGAAACCAGGATGTAGCACAGGAGGCCAGTCTAGCTAGATAGATAAGACAGGATAGAATACTGTGCGGTCAGTATTAAAAACTACAAAAATCCACACAGAGTTTACAAAAATCTCCACACCTGACTAAAGGTGTGGAGGGTAAATCTGCTTCCCAGAGCTTCCAGCTTAACTGAATTAATCCATACTAACAAGCTGGACAAAACATAGAATGCACAGAACGAAGAAGTCCACAACATGTGGACAGAAAAGAGCAAAGCAAGGACTTAACTTTGCTGAACTGGTCAGGATATCAGGGAAATCTAAGAGAGATGTGAATCCAACCAGGAACCATAGACAAGTGGCACTGCTGAAGGGAAGAGCCAGGCATAAATAACCAAGCAGAAAGTCTATCAGTGGAATCAGCTGCAGACTGCTAAATCCAAGGAGCAGCCATACCACTTAAAACCACCAGAGGTAGCCCAAGAGCAGAACTCACAAAAGTG
The DNA here is from genome assembly GCF_032444005.1 of Ranitomeya imitator. NCBI lineage: Eukaryota > Metazoa > Chordata > Amphibia > Anura > Dendrobatidae > Ranitomeya > Ranitomeya imitator. Next base: position 517,260,603 of record NC_091287.1, read on the forward strand.
CCACTTACAACCACTGGAGGGTGCCCAAGAGCGGAATTCACAACAGTACCTCCCCCTTGAGGAGGGGTCACCGAACCCTCACCAGAGCACCTAGGCCGATCAGGACGAGCCAAGTGAAAAGCACGAACCAAATCGGCGGCAAGGACATCGGAGGCAACAACCCAAGAATTATTCTCCTGGCCATAACCCTTCCACTTGACAAGATACTGAAGCCTCCGCCTCGAAAAACGAGAATCCAAAATTTTCTCAACCTCATATTCCAACTCTCTCTCAACCAACACCGGGGCAGGAGGATCAACCGAGGGAACAACGGGCACCACATATCTCCGCAACAAAGATCTATGGAAAACATTATGAATGGCAAAAGAGGCTGGAAGAGCAAAACGAAAAGACACAGGATTGATAATTTCAGAAATCTTATAAGGACCAATAAACCGAGGCTTAAACTTAGGGGAAGAAACCTTCATAGGAACATGACGAGAAGACAACCAAACCAAATCCCCCACACGAAGCCGGGGACCAACACACCGACGGCGGTTAGCAAAACGTTGAGCCTTTTCCTGAGACAACGTCAAATTGTCCACCACATGAGTCCAAATCTGCTGCAGCCTGTCCACCACAGAATCCACACCAGGACAATCAGAAGGCTTAACCTGCCCCGAAGAAAAACGAGGATGAAAACCAAAATTACAAAAGAAAGGTGAAACCAAAGTAGCCGAACTAGCCCTATTATTAAGGGCAAACTCGGCCAACGGCAAGAAAGCCACCCAATCATCCTGATCAGCAGACACAAAGCATCTCAAATAGGTTTCCAAGGTCTGATTAGTTCGCTCAGTTTGGTAATTAGTCTGAGAATGAAACGCCGAAGAAAAAGACAAATCAATGCCCATCCTAACACAAAAGGCCCGCCAAAACCCAGAGACAAACTGAGAACCTGTGTCAGACACAATATTCTCCGGAATGCCATGCAAACGAACCACATGCTGAAAAAACAATGGAACCAAATCTGAGGAGGAAGGCAACTTAGGCAAAGGTACCAGATGGACCATTTTAGAGAACTAGTCACAAACAACCCAGATAACAGACATCTTCTGAGAAACAGGAAAATCCTAAATAAAATCCATGGAAATATGCGTCCAGGGCCTCTCAGGGACCGGCAAAGGCAAAAGCAACCCACTAGCGCGGGAACAGCAAGGCTTGGCCCCGGCGCAAGTCCCACAGGACTGCACAAAAGCTTGCACATCGCGCGACAAGGAAGGCCACCAAAAGGACCTAGCAACCAAATCTCTGGTACCAAAAATCCCAGGATGACCAGCCAACACTGAACAATGAACCTCAGAAATTACCTTACTTGTCCATCTATCAGGAACAAACAGCTTCCCCACTGGACAGCGGTCAGGCTTATCAGCCTGAAATTCCCGAAGCACCCGCCGCAAATCAGGGGAGATGGCAGAAAAAATCACCCCTTCCTTAAGAATGCCAACCGGCTCAAGGACTCCAGGAGAATCAGGCAAAAAACTCCTAGAGAGGGCATCAGCCTTAACATTCTTAGATCCCGGAAGATACGAGACCACAAAATCAAAACGGGAGAAAAACAGGGACCATCGAGCCTGTCTAGGATTCAGCCGCTTGGCTGACTCGAGGTAAATCAGATTCTTATGATCAGTCAAGACCACAACGCGGTGCTTAGCTCCCTCAAGCCAATGTCGCCACTCCTCAAACGCCCACTTCATAGCCAACAACTCCCGATTGCCGATATCATAATTGCGTTCCGCAGGCGAAAACTTTCTGGAAAAAAAAGCACACGGTTTCATCAAAGAACCATCAGAATCCCTCTGAGACAAAACGGCCCCTGCCTGTTATGACCTGGTGGTCAGGACAATAATGGACCTGATGGTTAAGAGCACACGGAATGACCTGATAGTTACTGATAATATAGGACGAGCTCTGGGACGTGGGAACTCTGCTGACCGCAATCCCTAATCCTATCAACCACACAAGAAATAGCCGTGGATTGCTCCTAACGCTCCCTATGCAACTCGGCACAGCCTAAGGAACTAGCTAGCCCTGAAGATAGAAAAATAAAGCCTACCTTGCCTCAGAGAAACTCCCCAAAGGAAAAGGCAGCCCCCCACATATAATGACTGTGAGTAAAGATGAAAATACAAACACAGAGATGAAATAGATTAAGGAAAGTGAGGCCCGACAACAATCAAAATAGCAAGCTGGACAGAAAAATAGCAAACCAGAGAAAAACAAGCAGTCACTTAGCTTCTGCTGGGAAGACAGGTCACAAGAACGATACAGGAGTGAACTAGACCAATACTGGAACATTGACAGGTGGCATGGAGCAAAGATCTAAGTGGAGTTAAATAGAGCAGCCAGCTAACGAATTAACCTCGTCACCTGTGGAAGGAAACTCAGAAACACCCACAGCCACCAGAGAAAGTCCATGGACAGAACCAGCTGAAGTACCATTCATGACCACAGGAGGGAGCCCGACAACAGAATTCACAACAGTACCCCCCCCTTGAGGAGGGGTCACCGAACCCTCACCAGAGCCCCCAGGCCGATAAGGATGAGCCAAATGAAAGGCACGAACCAGATCGGCAGCATGAACATCAGAGGCAAAAACCCAGGAATTATCTTCCTGACCATAACCCTTCCACTTGACCAGGTACTGGAGTTTCCGTCTCGAAATACGAGAATCCAAAATCTTCTCCACCACATACTCCAACTCCCCCTCAACCAACAACGGGGCAGGAGGATCAACTGATGGAACCACAGGCGCCACGTATCTCCGCAATAACGACCTATGGAACACATTATGGATGGCAAAAGAAGCAGGAAGGGCCAAACGAAATGACACAGGATTGATAACCTCAGAAATCTTATACAGACCAATGAAACGAGGCTTAAACTTAGGAGAGGAAACCTTCATAGGAACATAACGAGACAACAACCAACCAAATCCCCAACACGAAGTCGGGGACCCACACAACGCCAGCGGTTAGCGAAACCTTGAGCCTTCTCCTGGGACAATGTCAAATTGTCCACCACATGAGTCCAAATCTGCTGCAACCTATCCACCACAGTATCTACACCAGGACAGTCCGAACACTCAACCTGCCCTGAAGAGAAACGCGTATGGAAACCAGAATTGCAGAAAAATGGCGAAACCAAAGTAGCCGAGCTGGCCCGATTATTAAGGGCGAAATCAGCCAACGGCAAAAAGGACACCCAATCATCCTGATCAGCAGAAACAAAGCATCTCAGATATGTTTCCAAAGTCTGATTATTTCGTTCGGTTTGGCCATTTGTCTGAGGATGGAAAGCCGAGGAAAAAGACAAATCAATGCCCATCCTAGCACAAAAAGATCGCCAAAACCTCAAAACAAACTGGGAACCTCTGTCAGAAACGATGTTCTCCGGGATACCATGTAAACGAACCACATGCTGGAAAAATAATGGTACCAAATCAGAGGAGGAAGGCAGTTTAGACAAGGGTACCAAATGGACCATCTTAGAAAAGCGATCACAAACCACCCAAATGACCGACATCTTTTGAGAGACGGGGAGATCCGAAATAAAATCCATAGAAATATGCGTCCAGGGCCTCTTCGGGACCGGCAAGGGCAAAAGCAACCCACTGGCACGAGAACAGCAGGGCTTAGCCCGAGCACAAGTCCCACAGGACTGCACAAAAGAACGCACATCCCGTGACAAAGACGGCCACCAAAAGGATCTAGCTACCAAATCTCTGGTACCAAAGATTCCAGGATGCCCAGCCAACACTGAACAATGAATCTCAGCGATAACTCTACTAGTCCATCTATCAGGGACAAACAGTTTCTCCGCTGGGCAACGGTCAGGTCTATCAGCCTGAAATTTTTGCAGCACCCGCCGCAAATCAGGGGAGATGGCAGACAAAATTACCCCCTCTTTGAGAATACCCGCCGGCTCAGGAACACCCGGAGAGTCAGGCACAAAACTCCTTGACAGGGCATCAGCCTTCACATTCTTAGAGCCCGGAAGGTACAAAACCACAAAATCAAAACGGGAGAAAAATAAAGACCATCGAGCCTGTCTCGGATTCAACCGTTTGACAGACTCAAGATAAGTCAAATTCTTGTGATCTGTCAAGACCACCACGCGATGCTTGGCTCCTTCAAGCCAATGACGCCACTCCTCGAATGCCCACTTCATGGCCAACAACTTTCGATTACCAACATCATAATTGCGCTCAGCAGGCGAAAACTTTCTAGAAAAGAAAGCACATGGCTTCATCACCGAGCCATCAGAACTTCTTTGCAACAAAACAGCCCCAGCTCCAATCTCAGAAACATCAACCTCAACCTGAAACGGGAGCGAAACATCTGGCTGGCACAACACAGGGGCAGAAGAAAAATGACGCTTCAACTCCTGAAAAGCCTCTACAGCTGCAGAAGACCAATTGACCACATCAGCACCCTTCTTGGTCACATCAGTCAACGGTTTAGCAACACTAGAAAAATTAGCGATGAAGCGCCGATAAAAATTAGCAAAGCCCAGGAACTTTTGCAGGCTCTTCACAGATGTCGGCTGGGTCCAATCGTAAATGGCTTGGACTTTAACAGGGTCCATCTCGATAGTAGAAGGGGAAAAAATTAACCCCAAAAATGAAACCTTCTGAACTCCAAAGAGACACTTTGACCCTTTCACAAACAAGGAATTCGCACGAAGGACCTGGAACACCATTCTGACCTGCTTCACATGAGACTCCCAATCATCCGAAAAGACCAAAATATCATCCAAATACACAATCAGGAATTTATCCAGGTACTCTCGGAAGATGTCATGCATAAAGGACTGAAATACTGATGGAGCATTGGAAAGCCCGAATGGCATAACCAGGTACTCAAAATGGCCCTCGGGCGTATTAAATGCTGTTTTCCATTCATGGCCTTGTTTAATACGCACAAGATTATACGCCCCTCGAAGATCTATCTTGGTGAACCAACTAGCCCCTTTAATACGAGCAAACAAATCAGACAGCAACGGCAAAGGATACTGAAATTTGACTGTAATTTTATTGAGAAGGCGGTAATCAATACAAGGTCTCAAAGAACGATCCTTCTTGGCCACAAAAAAGAACCCTGCTCCTAACGGTGATGACGACGGGCGAATATGGCCTTTCTCCAAGGATTCCTTTATATAACTCCGCATAGCGGCGTGTTCTGGCACAGATAGATTGAACAATCGGCCCTTAGGAAACTTACTACCAGGAATCAAATTAATTGCACAATCGCAATCCCTTTGAGGAGGTAGGGCACTGGCTTTGGGCACATCAAATACATCCCGATAATCCGACAAAAACTCTGGAACTTCAGAAGGAGTGGAAGACGAAATAGACAAAAATGGAACATCACCATGTACCCCCTGGCAACCCCAGCTGGACACAGACATAGATTTCCAGTCCAATACTGGATTATGAACCTGTAGCCATGGCAACCCCAAAACGACCACATCATGCAGATTATGCAACACCAGAAAGCGGATATCCTCCTGATGTGCAGGAGCCATGCACATGGTCAATTGGGTCCAGTACTGAGGCTTATTCTTGGCCAAAGGCGTAGCATCAATTCCTCTCAATGGAATAGGATACTGCAAGGGCTCCAAGAAAAAACCACAGCGCCTAGCATACTCCAAGTCCATCAAATTCAGGGCAGCGCCTGAATCCACAAATGCCATAACAGAATAGGATGACAAAGAGCAAATCAGAGTAACGGACAATGGAAATTTAGACTGTACCGTACCAATGGTGTCAGACCTAGCGAACCGCTTAGTGCGCTTAGGACAATCGGAGATGGCATGAGTGGAATCACCACAGTAAAAACATAGCCCATTCCGACGTCTGTGTTCTTGCCGTTCAGCTCTGGTCAAAGTCCTATCACATTGCATAGACTCAGGCCCATGCTCAGATAGTACCGCCAAATGGTGCACAGCTTTACGCTCACGCAAGCGTCGATCGATCTGAATGGCCAAAGACATAGACTCATTCAGACCAGCAGGCATGGGAAATCCCACCATGACATCCTTAAGGGCTTCAGAGAGACCCTTTCTGAAGATTGCTGCCAGGGCACATTCATTCCACTGAGTGAGCACAGACCACTTTCTAAACTTCTGACAATATATCTCCGCTTCATCCTGACCCTGACACAGAGCCAGCAAGATTTTCTCTGCCTGATCTACTGAATTAGGTTCGTCATAAAGCAATCTAAGCGCCAGGAAAAATGCATCAACATCACGCAATGCCGGATCTCCTGGCGCAAGGGAAAATGCCCAGTCTTGAGGGTCACCACGTAACAAAGAAATAATGATCTTTACTTGTTGAACAGGGTAACCTGAGGAGCGAGGTTTCAAGGCAAGAAACAATTTACAATTATTTTTGAAATTCAAGAACTTAGATCTATCACCAAAAAACAAATCAGGAATTGGAATCCTAGGCTCTGACATCGGATTCTGAACCACAAAATCTTGAATGTTTTGTACACTTATAGTGAGATTATCCATCAAAGAGGACAAACCTTGAATGTCCATGTCTACACCTGTGTTCTGAACCACCCAGATGTAAAGGGGAAAAGAGAGACAAAACACACTGCAAAGAAAAAAAAATGGTCTCAGAACTTCTCTTATCCCTCTATTGAGATGCATTAGTACTTTGGGCCACCTGTACTGCTATGACCTGGTGGTCAGGACAATAATGGACCTGATGGTTAAGAGCACACGGAATGACCTGATAGTTACTGATAATATAGGACGAGCTCTGGGACGTGGGAACTCTGCTGACCGCAATCCCTAATCCTATCAACCACACAAGAAATAGCCGTGGATTGCTCCTAACGCTCCCTATGCAACTCGGCACAGCCTAAGGAACTAGCTAGCCCTGAAGATAGAAAAATAAAGCCTACCTTGCCTCAGAGAAACTCCCCAAAGGAAAAGGCAGCCCCCCACATATAATGACTGTGAGTAAAGATGAAAATACAAACACAGAGATGAAATAGATTAAGCAAAGTGAGGCCCGACTTACTGAACAGACTGAGGATAGGAAAGGTAGCTTTGCGGTCAGCACAAAAACCTACAAAAAGACCACGCAGAGGGCGCAAAAAGACCCTCCGCACCGACTCACGGTGCGGAGGCGCTCCCTCTGCGTCCCAGAGCTTCCAGCAAGCAAGACAACAATCAAAATAGCAAGCTGGACAGAAAAATAGCAAACCAGAGAAAAACAAGCAGTCACTTAGCTTCTGCTGGGAAGACAGGTCACAAGAACGAACCAGGAGTGAACTAGACCAGTACTGGAACATTGACAGGTGGCATGGAGCAAAGATCTAAGTGGAGTTAAATAGAGCAGCCAGCTAACGAATTAACCTCGTCACCTGTGGAAGGAAACTCAGAAACACCCACAGCCACAAGAGAAAGTCCATGGACAGAACCAGCCGAAGTACCATTCATGACCACAGGAGGAAGCCCGACAATAGAATTCACAACACCTGCCCCAATCTCAGAAGCGTCAACCTCAACCTGAAAAGGAAAAGAATCATCCGGCTGACGCAACACAGGGGCAGAAGTAAATCGGCGTTTAAGCTCCCGAAAGGCCCCAACAGCCGCAGAGGACCAATTCGCCACATCAGCACCTTTCTTAGTCAAATCATTAAGGGGTTTAACCACCCTGGAAAAGTTGGCAATGAAACGGCGATAGAAATTAGCAAAGCCCAAAAATTTTTGAAGACTCTTCACAGATGTGGGTTGAATCCAGTCATGAATAGCTTGGACCTTAACAGGATCCATTTCCATAGATGAGGGAAAAAAAATAAAGCCCAAAAAAGAGACCTTCTGAACTCCGAATAGGCACTTAGACCCCTTCACAAATAAAGCATTATCACGAAGGATCTGGAATACCATCCTGACCTGCTTCACATGAGACTCCCAATCATCGGAAAAAATCAAAATATCATCCAAATATACAACCATGAATTTATCAAGATAATTGCGGAAAATATCATGCATAATAGATTGGAACACAGATGGAGCATTAGAGAGCCCCAATGGCATCACGAGGTATTCAAAATGGCCTTCGGGCGTATTAAATGCAGTTTTCCATTCGTCACCCTGTTTAATACGAACAAGATTATATGCCCCTCGGAGGTCAATCTTAGTAAACCAACTAGCCCCCTTAATCTGAGCAAACAAATCAGAAAGCAAAGGCAAGGGGTATTGGAATTTGACCGTGATCTTATTAAGAAGACGATAATCTATACAGGGTATCAAGGAGCCATCCTTCTTAGCATCAAAAAGGAAACCCGCTCCCAATGGTGACGAAGACGGCCGAATATGCCCCTTCTCCAAAGATTCCTTAACATAACTCCGCATGGCGGCATGCTCTGGCACAGACAGATTGAAAAGTCGGCCCTTAGGGAACTTACAACCTGGAATCAAGTTAATAGCACAATCACAGTCCCTATGTGGAGGAAGGGAACTGGACTTGGGCTCATCAAATACATCCTGGAAATCTGACAAAAACTCAGGGACCTCAGAAGAGGGGGAAGAGGAAATTGACATCAAAGGAACGTCACTATGTACCCCTTGACAACCCCAACTAGTCACAGACATAGATTTCCAATCCAGCACCGGATTATGTTCCTGTAACCATGGAAAACCCAGTACTACAACATCATGCAGGTTATGCAACACCAGAAAACGGCAATCTTCCTGATGTGCTGGAGCCATGTATATGGTCATCTGCATCCAGTACTGAGGTTTATCCTTGGCCAATGGTGTAGCATCAATGCCCCTCAAAGGAATAGGGCTCTGCAAAGGCTGCAAGGAAAAACCACAGTGCCTGGCAAATTCTAAGTCCATTAAGTTCAGGGCAGTGCCTGAATCCACAAACGCCATGACAGAAAAGGACGACAATGAGCAAATCGGGGTCACAGATAAAAGAAATTTAGGCTGTACAGTACTGATGGTAACAGACCTAGCGACCCTCCTAGTACGCTTAGGGCAATCGGAAATAACATGAGCAGAATCACCACAGTAAAAACACAGCCTATTCTGACATCTGAATTCCTGCCGTTCTGTTCTAGTCAAAATCCTATCACATTGCATAGGCTCAGGACTCTGCCCAGAGGACACTGCCATATGGTGCACAGCTTTGCACTCGCGCAGACGCCGATCAATCTGAATGGCTAGAGACATAGATTCGCTCAAACCAGCAGGCGTAGGGAAGCCCACCATAACATCTTTAAGGGCTTCAGAAAGACCTTTTCTGAAAATAGCAGCCAGAGCATCCTCATTCCATTTAGTGAGCACAGACCATTTCCTAAATTTCTGGCAGTATAGTTCTGCCGCTTCGTGACCTTGACACAGGGCCAACAGGGTTTTTTCTGCACGATCCACAGAATTAGGATCGTCATACAATAATCCAAGCGCTTGAAAAAATGCGTCTACATTCAGCAATGCTGGATCCCCTGATTCAAAGGAGAATGCCCAGTCCTGAGGGTCACCACACAGCAAGGATATGATGATTTTAACTTGCTGAATGGGATCACTGTTGTGAATTCCGCTCTTGGGCTCCCTCCGGTGGTTGTAAGTGGCACTTTTGTGAGTTCTGCTCTTGGGCTCCCTCTTATGGTTTCAAGTGGTATGGCTGCTCCTTGGATTTAGCTGTCAGCAGCTGCTTCCACTGATTGTCTTTTCTGCTCGGCTATTTATGCCTGGCTCTTTCCTTCAGCCAGTGCCACTTGTAAATGGTTCCTGGTTGGATTCACATCTCTTTGGATTTCCCTGTTTTCCTGACCAGTTCAGCAAAGCTAAGTCCTTGCTTGCTCTTTTCTGTCCACAGATTGTGGACTTATCCGTTCTGTGCATTCAATGTTTGTCCAGCTTATCAGTATGGATTAATTCTGTGTTGCTGGAAGCTCTGGGAAACAGATTTACCCTCCACACCTTTAGTCAGGTGTGGAGATTCTTGTAAACTCTGTGTGGACTTTTTGTAGTGTTTTATACTGACCGCACAGTATTCCATCCTGTCCTTTCTGTCTAGCTAGACTGGCCTCCTGTGCTTATCCTGGTTTCATTCTGTGTATGTCTTTTCCCCTCTCATCTCACAGTCATTATTTGTGGGGGGCTAATCTATCCTTTGGGGATTTTCTCTGAGGCAAGATAGCTTTCCTGTTTCTATATTTAGGGGTAGTTAGCTCTTAGGCTGTGTCGAGGTGCCTAGGGAGAGTTAGGAGCATCCCACGGCTACTTCTAGTGTTGTGTTGAGCTTAGAGACTGCGGTCAGTACAGATACCACTTCCTTCTGAGCTTGTTCCATGTTGCTCCTAAACCACCAGATCATAACAGATCACCAGAAGAATGGGGTTTCAAAGCAAAAAAAAATTTGCAGTTATTTTTAAAGTTCAAAAACTTGGATCTGTCCCCAAAAAACAAATCAGAAGTAGGAATTTTAGGCTCCAAAGCCGGAGTCTGGACAACATAATCTTGGATACTCTGTACTCTTGCAGCAAGTTGATCCACACGAGAAAATAAACCCTGAACATCCATGCCAGAGCATAAATCCTGAACCACCCAGAGATCAAGAGGAAAAAAAGACAAAACAGAGCACAGAAAAAAAATGGCTCAGAATTTTTTTTTCTTTCTTTTGAGATGCATTTAAATCATTTTTGGCCACTTGTACTGTTATGAACTGGTGTTTTAGGAGCAACATGGGACGAGCTCTGAAGGAGGTGGTATCTGTACTGACCGCAGTCCTTAAGCTCAACACAACACTAGAAGTAGCCGTGGGATGCTCCTGTTACTCCCTAGGCACCTCGTCACAGCCTGAGAACTAACTACCCCTAAAGATAGAAACAGGAAAACTATCTTGCCTCAGAGAAAATCCCCAAAGGATAGATAGCCCCCCACAAGTAATGACTGTGAGTGGAGAGGGAAAAGACATACACAGAATGAAACCAGGATGTAGCACAGGAGGCCAGTCTAGCTAGATAGATAAGACAGGATAGAATACTGTGCGGTCAGTATTAAAAACTACAAAAATCCACACAGAGTTTACAAAAATCTCCACACCTGACTAAAGGTGTGGAGGGTAAATCTGCTTCCCAGAGCTTCCAGCTTAACTGAATTAATCCATACTAACAAGCTGGACAAAACATAGAATGCACAGAACGAATAAGCCCACAACATGTGGACAGAAAAGAGCAAAGCAAGGACTTAACTTTGCTGATGTTAGGACTGGCGGAACGCACCAAGAAAGATGATATACAGGTCCTTCTCAAAAAATTAGCATATAGTGTTAAATTTCATTATTTACCATAATGTAATGATTACAATTAAACTTTCATATATTATAGATTCATTATCCACCAACTGAAATTTGTCAGGTCTTTTATTGTTTTAATACTGATGATTTTGGCATACAACTCCTGATAACCCAAAAAACCTGTCTCAATAAATTAGCATATCAAGAAAAGGTTCTCTAAACCAGTGTTTTTCAACCTTTTTTGAGCCGCGGCACACTTTTTATACTTAAAAAATCCCGAGGCACACCACCAACCAAAATGGCACAAAATGGTGCGTCGAGGTTTGAGATGAAAGTCTGCAGTCATTCTATGTGACTGCAGACTTCTGAAATCTCTCAGCGCAAGCACTGCACACTTTCAGGATTCTCCTTTGCCGGTGGCCAGAGTGGACGGTCATGACAGCACAAGTATGTGATTTGGATACTTCTGGTCACATTCTAACTAGACGTGTCCGGCCTCAGTCAACTCATTTTCATTGAATGAGGCCACACATGTCTAGTCAGCACGTGACCGCATGTATGCAAATCACCAACATCAGAAAATTATGAAAGCAGTGTGCACTGTGAGAATTCAGAAGTCTGCAGTCACATAGTATGACTGCAGACTCATCACAACCTTGGACATCCCCTTTAATGTTCCTAACAAATAAAAATGAGAATTAGTATCACAAAAAAAACACATTTACATCCAGGTACCTGATAGATGACGTTGTTTGTGGAGTCGCCACTTTCTTTTCATCTTCACCTTGTCCAGATGCCATGATGACTCTTCTCATCCACCGGCAGAGCTCGTTTCTGCAGACTTCCATCTTCTCCTGTCTTCTGCAGCACATCCCGACACAACACCCTTAAAGATAGCAGTGTTATTATAATGCTCCGGAATAACAATATCTGCCCTAGGCTGAGCCCCTGAGTAAATAATTGCCCCTCACTTTATTCCCAGCACATAATATGACCCTCACTGTCCCTCTTATGGTACATGCCATCCACACTACCCTCTCTCTCTTTTCCATACTTCACACTGCCTTCTCATACTGTGTCCCTCATAGAGAGCCCAGTCTCTCTACTGTGCCCCTTCATTACACTCCTCCTACTTGGCATACTGTCTCCTCCTGGCTGTTACCCTCACACTACTCAGTATCTATTATGTGTCCACTCACACTTTCATCCCCCCATACTGTCTGCACACATTTCTAATAGCCTCCTCCTGTACATCCCCCCTGCTAACATACCCCTTTGCTCTCTCCATATTTCCTCCTCACACATTCCCCCCTCACACATTCCCCCGACTCCCCATACTGTCCTCACACATCCCATCACCGTTGCTCCCAGTACTGTCAGCACACATTTTTCCCCTCGCTACTGTGTCCACCCCCATCTCCCCACTCACCCCCACAGAATATATCCACTGCCATTCCGATAGAATAAATCCATCCCCTTCCACAGAATAAATGCACCCTGCCCCACACATGCTAAATAAATTCCAGCCCCCCCCACGTACACACTGAATAAATCCCCCCCACACACAGAATAAATCCCCCCACACACTGAATAAATCCCCCCCACACTGAATAAATCCCCCCACACACTGAATAAATCCCCCCACACACTGAATAAATCCCCCCCCACACACTGAATAAATCCCCCCACACTGAATAAATCCCCCCACACACACTGAATAAATCCCCCCACACACTGAATAAATCCCCCCACACACTGAATAAATCCCCCCACACACTGAATAAATCCCCCCACACACACTGAATAAATCCCCCCCACACACTGAATAAATCCCCCCACACACTGAATAAATCCCCCCCACACTGAATAAATCCCCCCCACACACTGAATAAATCCCCCCACACTGAATAAATCCCCCCCACACACTGAATAAATCCCCCCCACACACTTAATAAATCCCCCCACACAGAATAAATCCCCCCCACACACTGAATAAATCCCCCCCACACTGAATAAATCCCCCCCACAGACTGAATAAATCCCCCCCACAGACTGAATAAATCCCCCCCACACACTGAATAAATCCCCCCCACACACTGAATAAATCCCCCCACACACCTAATAAATCCCCCCACACACTTAATAAATCCCCCCACATACTCCCCATAAACCCACCCCACGCTGAATCTTCGGTGTCTTCAGCTCCACAGCACAGGAGCACTTACCACCAAGTCTCTTCTTTCTCCTGCGCGCCGGATAGTGACATCAGCAGCGTGATCACATGACTTGATCACGCTGCTGGCGTCGCTCTGACCCAGCGGTCAGAGCCTCAATTGTACTCGCAGCTGGTAGATGTCTGCGAGTACAATTGATCTCCGGGAGCCGGCGCGCTGCAGCTTCTCTGTGCCGGCTGTCAGCTTGACAGTCGGCACAGAGAACAGCTGACTCCCATTCCCCGCGGCACACCCGACCATGTGTCGCGGCACACTAGTGTGCCGCGGCACACTGGTTGAAAAACACTGCTCTAAACGACCTATTACCCTAATCTTCTGAATCAACTAATTAACTCTAAACACATGCAAAAGATGCCTGAGGCTTTTATAAACTCCCTGCCTGGTTCATTACTCAAAACCCCCATCATGGGTAAGACTAGCAACCTGACAGATGTCAAGAAGGCCATCATTGACACCCTCAAGCAAGAGGGTAAGACCCAGAAAGAAATTTCTCAACAAATAGGCTGTTCCCAGAGTGCTGTATCAAGGCACCTCAATGGTAAGTCTGTTGGAAGGAAACAATGTGGCAGAAAACGCTGTACAACGAGAAGAGGAGACCGGACCCTGAGGAAGATTGTGGAGAAGGACCGATTCCAGACCTTGGGGAACCTGAGGAAGCAGTGGACTGAGTCTGGTGTGGAAACATCCAGAGCCACCGTGCACAGGCGTGTGCAGGAAATGGGCTACAGGTGCCGCATTCCCCAGGTAAAGCCACTTTTGAACCATAAACAGCGGCAGAGGCGCCTGACCTGGGCTACAGAGAAGCAGCACTGGACTGTTGCTAAGTGGTCCCAAGTACTTTTTTCTGATGAAAGCAAATTTTGCATGTCATTCGGAAATCAAGGTGCCAGAGTCTGGAGGAAGACTGGGGAGAAGGAAATGCCAAAATGCCTGAAGTCCAGTGTCAAGTACCCACAGTCAGTGATGGTGTGGGGTGCCATGTCAGCTGCTGGTGTTGGTCCACTGTGTTTCATCAAGGGCAGGGTCAATGCAGCTAGCTATCAGGAGATTTTGGAGCACTTCATGCTTCCATCGGCTGAAATGCTTTATGGAGATGAAGATTTCATTTTTCAGCACGACCTGGCACCTGCTCACAGTGCCAAAACCACTGGTAAATGGTTTACTGACCATGGTATTACTGTGCTCAATTGGCCTGCCAACTCTCCTGACCTGAACCCCATAGAGAATCTGTGGGATATTGTGAAGAGAAAGTTGAGAGACGCAAGACCCAACACTCTGGATGAGCTTAAGGCCGCTATTGAAGCATCCTGGGCCTCCATAACATCTCAGCAGTGTCACAGGCTGATTGCCTCCATGCCACGCCGCATTGAAGCAGTCATTTCTGCCAAAGGATTCCCGACCAAGTATTGAGTGCATAACTGAACATTATTATTTGATGGTTTTTTTGTTTGTTATTAAAAAACACTTTTATTTGATTGGATGGGTGAAATATGCTAATTTATTGAGACAGGTTTTTTGGGTTATCAGGAGTTGTATGGCAAAATCATCAGTATTAAAACAATAAAAGACCTGACAAATTTCAGTTGGTGGATAATGAATCTATAATATATGAAAGTTTAATTGTAATCATTACATTATGGTAAATAATGAAATTTAACACTATATGCTAATTTTTTGAGAAGGACCTGTAGATGCGTTCGCAGTCCGGGGTCCACCGTGCAGGTGAAAACCTGCTGCTAGTAAAAACAGACTATATGGCGGTACACTAAAGTATATACACGTGGGTTCAACCTCACCCAGCGTGAAGGGAGCAATCCTGCTGCGTCACAGGATCGCGGCACCGCACCTAAAGCGCGAGCGAGTAGTCAGCGTACTTAACCCCAACTGGGATTGAAGTCCGATTAGACCCTCGCTGGCACTACACCACAACTGGGTGTGTAAGGAAACTAAGAATAAATATATAAATGCACAGGAGTGCGAGCAATGCCGCACTGACGGACGCCACCAACCACACTGGCTTGGGTATGGAAAGCGCAAGGCAAGCGCACGGCGCCGTACAGGCGGACACAGCAAGAGGACGCTGCAATGTGTGTTTCGTGCTGTTGGATAAGTCTAGATTAGCAAACATACACCTTCCGCGAACAGACATTCAATAGGGAGGGTTATTTAAAGAGCGACTTTCACTCACAACACACACACATATTTACAAGACAATACTAGCGCATGGCCGTGCGGTCATGCGCAGTTTATATAGTTGCAGCACAGGAAGTGGCTACAGCACTTTTGCTCTTCCAAGACCTGCCAAGAGGACCAATGGAATGTGCTGCAGAGCCTGAGCACATGACCCTCGATCTCCAACGGGAGATCTTACCCTGGGCATGCTCAGTACGTGCAGACAAGGACTTAGTCCCAGAGAAGTCCACTCGCTGCTGACCAGCACTAACTTTAATGGCAGAGACTGGAGAAGCAGCAGCAACTCTTCGCACAGAGTCAGACTGAGCGAGACGCTGGGATCGACGTCCCTGCTGAGCAGACTCCACTGCGGCTGGAGGAGAATGGGAGACCGCAGCGGAGACGGATCGAGATTCCCCCTGTGCAGCAGAGGAAACTCGACTCCTAACAGCTGAACTGGTCAAGATATCAGGGAAATCCAAGAGAGATGTGAATCCAACCAGGAACCATAGACATGTGGCACTGATGAAGGGAAGAGCCAGGCATAAATAGCCGAGCAGAAAGACAATCAGTGGAAGCAGCTGCAGACTGCTAAATCCAAGGAGCAGCCATACCACTTAAAACCACCAGAGGGAGCCCAAGAGCAGAACTCACAAAAGTGCCACTTACAACCACCGGAGGGAGCCCAAGAGCGGAATTCACAACAAATGTCCTGCTCAAAGAAAAGACAGGCTACACCTTTGTTTTCACGGAAAAAAAGCCTGAAATGAAAGACCTAAAAAGATAAACTGGAAATTAAGCTCGTGTGCAAGCAGCATTTTCACACTGGCCCCAAAACGGACAAAAAAAATTGAGTCAAACCCGACATGGCGGACGCTAATTATTCCATCAAATTTTGGATTCAAAAAGTCAAATGGTGCTCCTTCCCTTCCAAGCTCTGCCGTGCACCCAAGCAGTGGATTTCTCCCACATATGGGGTATCGGCGCACTCAGATGAAATTGCACAACAAATTGTATGGAGCAATTTCTCCTGTTACCCTTATGAACATGCTCAGGAGATATTATACAACACAATTTATAGTCCATTTTCTCCTGTTACCCTTGCAAAAGTAAAAAAAAAATGTCTAAAGGAAAATTTTTATGAAAAAAAGTACCGTATTTTCTGGTGTATAAGACGACTAGGCGTATAAGACGACCCCCAACTTTTCCATATAAAATATGGAGTTTGGGATATTCTCACCATATAAGACGGGCGTCATCTTATACGCCCAGTCATCTTATACAGCGTGTGCGGTGCGGATGGTTCCCAGGGTCTGAAGGAGAGGAGACTCTCCTTCAGGCCCTGGGATCCATATTCATGTAAAAATAGAATAAAAATAAAAAATATGGATATGCTCACCCTCCGATGGCCCCTGGCTCTCAGCGGTGCAAGCTGCAGCCTCCATTCCTAAGAATGCATTGAGCGTAGGACCTGCGATTACATCACGGTCGCGTGACCGCAGGTCCTATGCTCAATGCATTCTTAGGAATGGAGGCTGCCGCTTGCACCGCTGAGAGCCAGGGGCCATGGGAGGGTGAGTATATCCATATTTTTAATTTTTATTCTTTTTTTTACATGAATATGGATCTCAGAGCCTGAAGGAGAGTCTCCTCTCCTTCAGACCCTGGGAACCATCCAGGATCGCTCCCTGCACACGCCTTACCCAGCATATAAGACGACCCCTGACTTTTGAGACGATTTTCAAGGGTTAAAAAGTCATCTTATACGCCGGAAAATACGGTAAATGTTTATTTTTTCCTTCAACATTCCAAAAATTGCTGTGAAGCACCTGAAGGTTAATAAACTTCTTGAATATGGTTTTGAGTACCTTTACCTTGAGGGGTGCAGTTTTTAGAATGGTGTCATTTTTATTTATTTTCTGTCATCTAAGCCTCTCAAAGTTACTTCAAGTGCGAGGTGGTTCCTAAAAAAATGGTTTTGCAAATTTTGTTGCAAAAATGAGAAATTGCTGGTCAACTTTTAACCCTTATAACTTCCTAACAAAAAAAGTTTCCTAAATTGTGCTGATGTAAAGTAGACATGTGGGAACTGTTATTATTAACTATTTTGTGTGATTTGACTCTCTGATTTCAGGGCATAAAAATTAAGTTTGAAAATTGCAAAATTTTAGCAATTTTTGCCAAATTTCTGTATTTTCACAAATAAATGCAAGTCATGTGGAAGACATTTTACTGCTATCATAAAGTACAATATGTCATGAGAAAACATTCTCAGAATCACGGGGATCCGTTGAAGTGTTCCAGAGTTATTACCTCATAAATTGACAGTGGTCAGAATTGTAAAAATTGTCCTTGTCATTAAGGTGCAAACAGGCTTCATCTCAAAGCGGTTAAGGATGTGCCACTACCAATTAAATATATATTTTTTATTTTATTTCTTTTTTAAGGAAGAAAAGGAAGTTAATACTTTTTATTCCCTCTAGGGGACTTGAACCTGTAATTGCATTGAAGAATATTGAGAATTTCTCCCAGGGGACAGTGGTATATAGTTATGCTCAGGCTTGGACTGGCCCACAGGAGACCAGGAGAATCCTCCAGGGGACCGCTGTGCAAGAGTCTGCCACTATCCTCTTATATAAGCAGTATTTGGCACAGTATACTTGAATCACTATGTACAAACAAAGGCGGTATCTTATTCATTTTAAAATTCACGCAATGAATTGTTATATAAATTTGTAATTGAGAATAATGTCACATTTGCATTTAGCTGAAAAATGGGGCCCTGGAGTTGGTTACTGTTTGGCCCTTGGCACTCCATTCCTCCACTGGCTTTTATTCAGCTATTAGTGTTTTTCGGCATCTGCCCTATAAAGACTTGTCTCATACATAGAAAGGGAATAGAAGTTTGGACTTATGGGGGTAACATTACTAATGTTATATATTTTAAGTTCTTCTTTTTTTCAGACTAGCAGATTTTGATTTTTATCATTTTATTTTTTTTTACTTACAATTTTTAAATATATTTTGAATGTATTTTTACTTTTTTATCTCACCTACGATTTCTGATTACAGAGGCTGTGACTATAATACTATAATACTTTTGAGTTGTTGCATATTGAAAATTTAGTTATCTAAATCATCTATCATCTGCACATTTATGATATTCCGACGAAATGAAAATATATTACCATAAGTATTTCTTCTTGTGTTTTTTTTTCCCAGAAATCTAATCTTTACAAATATTATTTTATCCCCCAAAAAATTATCACCCTCGAATATAAAGGATTTGCAATTTCTTTATATTTTATAAACTTCTCTTTTCATCCGAACATCTCATTAAATCTTGATAACTAAAGTGGATTACAGTATTTAAAGAGCATTCAAAACATGTTTCAAGAACACACTGACACCGTAACAACAGCACGAGGCAGAGAAAAGTTGTACCGTATTGTTAGGACATCTTTTAATTATGAAATCTTCGGCACAAAACTACTTTGTATGTACGCCTTCAGCTAAATAACTTTGATTTTTTTTTCTTTTCTTTGTGTACTGAAATTCTTGAAATGTACATTTTGTATTGATTTACCTTATGAGATTGATGAAAGAATCCTTAGTTCTCTGACTCCTTGAATGGGAGTCGAAATATTTAATCATATAAGTTTAATTTAAAATGTAATTGAAAATTCTAAAAGCTCCACATATTTTACCTAACGAAAGAACATTTACTTGTGATGTTTTGAAGCCAGTGACAGCCACATAAATAAATAGCCGTCATTTCTTAATTTGGAACAAATGAACAGGTCTGCAAATTTTTAAATATTTTTTTTTTTTAAATTATGGCATTATAATGATATTTTCATGACTAAAAGGTTTGCTTTCTAGTTTGAAAGAACCACTAATATTTGGTCTGATTGCCTATTAACCTGCATGGTCATTTGCTAAATCTAATAGAAAAATAGAAATAAAATAACATTGTCTGTAAATTATTCATTTTTATATTATTCTAACATTGCGTTGTTAACTGTAATGTTAGAAGATAAGTTAGATCAGAAGAGTTGATAAAGGACCGATGTGTAACCTTGATTAAAATAAGACAATTCATTATTGTTCAGTTAAAATGGTACCATAAGAGATAAGCGGATCAGGCAAAATTAAAATTTGTGCAAAAAAAAATCTTTCAGATTCTGGAGTAGTCACAAATAGATATAAAGAGAACTATGAAGTAATGGAAACATTTGAAAGTTTATTATAAATAAATATAAAAACATGGAAATAACAAACTGAACTAAACAGGGGGTACCTCAAAATAAGGGAGATTGATATCACCTGGGCTAGCAACAGTGAGTGAAATAGACTAAATTATATAGCGATGAACGATGGGGGGATTATACAATGACAGTGCATATAAATAGAAAACCTCACCCACAAAAATAAAAGCTTGCATAAGTCTTAGTATAAGGATCACATTCCTAAGCCACTAAGAAAGAACCCATCTATAATAATATCTTTGATCTGTGTCCCTCCATCCCGATATGTGTTTTGCCTCACTTCTTCTGGAGTGTGTAAAAAAATTGTAAAAATATACACTCACTAGTGTTGAGCGATACCTTCCGATATCCAGAAATATCGGATCGGATTGGATCGGACCGATACCCAAAAAAATATCAGGTATCGCAGATTCCGATACCGGAAACCAATGCATGTCAATGGGACACAAATATCGGAATTAAAATAAACCCTTTCTTTCGTTGTAGGTTAATTCTACATGAAGGAAAACAACTAAAAATAATGTAGAATTTATTGGGGGAGGTGGAGGAGATATTATAGGCATAGAGGTTTAGCCCAATCAAATGGAATAGCAGGAATTATTATTTTTTTAAGACGTTTGGAGTTACAAAGATATTGACTATGTTAAGCTTTTTTATATTTTGTCAGATATTTATGTTTTACTACTTCCATGCTCTTCACCTTCTTACATTCTTCACATTCTTCTTATTTAACTATTATACTTCTTCATATTCTTCTTCTTCATCTTCTTCATATTCTTTTATTTCATCATATTCTTATTTGTGACAGGCATTCCTGTAGTTGTTATCTATAAAAGTTTGAAGATTACACCTTCCATTCTGCCTGTCACAAAAGATTTACAACAGGATCTGTCCGCGTTCAGTTTGGCCTGCAGCAGCAGGTTTTTTCCAGGGGCACCACGAGGAGGAACGGACTCATCTCCATACACTGCTAGTCTTCTTCTGCCTATAATTTAGATAATATCTTTTGCTTTGATCTTTAGTCTTATGCTTAATGTTCTTCTGCTTTTTTTCTGCAGCTTCTTGTTCTTCTGCTTCTTGGTCTTCCGTCTCTTGTTCTTCTATATCTTGGTGGTTGTTTTCTTGTTGTTTGTCCTTTTGGTCATCTTCTTCAGGGTCATCTTCTTGGTCTTCTTCGGGGTGGTCTTCAGGGTCATTGTCTCCAGGGTCGTCATCTCTGGGGTCGTCGTCTTCTTTGGGGTGGTCTTCAGGGTCGTCGTCTCCAGGGTCGTCATCTCCGGGGTCGTCGTCTTTTTCGTGGTGGTTTCCAGGGTCGTTGTCTCCAGGGTCGTCGTCTCCGGGGTTGTTGTCTTCTTCAGGGTGGTCTTCAGGGTCGTCGTCTCCAGGGTCGTCATCTCCGAGGTCGTCATCTTCTTCGGGGTGGTCTTCAGGGTCGTCGTCTTTAGGGTCATCAT
Organism: Ranitomeya imitator; assembly: GCF_032444005.1. Lineage (NCBI taxonomy): Eukaryota > Metazoa > Chordata > Amphibia > Anura > Dendrobatidae > Ranitomeya > Ranitomeya imitator. The sequence continues at coordinate 517,282,033 of NC_091287.1, forward strand.
CAGGGAGATCCAGAGTGATTGCCAAAAACCATTTCAAAAAGCTTGAACTTGGAAACATAGCAGAAGGCATAAGAAGGCTGAGGAACTGCCAAGACCCAGCTGACTATACTGGTACCCGGTTGGTAGCTGAAGGTACAAGAGCCAATGGAACTACCAAGGACCAGCTGACGGTACTAGAATCCGGTTACTAAGCAGGAGGTACGCGTGCCAGAAAGCATTACCAAGGACCACCAGACGTTGGTGGAACTCGGATACCGAGAAGGAGGCATCTAAGCCAAAGGCTCTGCCTGGAACCAGTTGACAGTACTGGAACCCAGGGGGACCTGTTCAAGATTGACTTCCAAAGAAACAGCTAATGGTGCTGGAATTCAGATAGGCAGCAGAAGGTCCAAATGAAAAAAAAATTGCAAGGCCGTGAGCCAGCCGGAGTTACCTAAAACCCACAGTCCTACAGGGGGAGCTTGTCCTATTGGCACTACTGAACCAGCCTTGATTTCCAATTCCCGCAGCCCACATAGGAAGCACCTAAACTGCAGGCACCATAGAGTCAGCTAACCTGACCGCAACCCGACAGGACAACGTATTGGTGGCAAAGTGACCTTGACACTACCCGGAAACAGCTGGCGTGCTGGAACCAGGCTGGGCAGGAGGGAGTACCTGTGCCAAAGACACTTCTGAGCAGCAACTGGCGGTGTTGGAGCCCAGGGATTACAGGAGAAACAGAGTGTAGGCTGAGGCCTAATTGGAGCCAGTTTAATATCTATAGTAGTGTGAATGTGGAGGGAGCAGGAGAAATTGCCGCACACACAGCAGGGGATCAGCAGACGTTACTGAACCCCAGTAACACTGGAACATGTGTTGACAGTGCAGACAGCACTTCTGAGCAGCAACTGGAGGTGTTGGAGCCCAGGGATTACAGGAGAAACAGAGTGTAGGCTGATGTCTAATTGGAGCCAGTTTAATATCTGTAGTAGTGTGAATGTGGAGAGAGCAGGAGAAATTGCCGCACACACAGCAGGGGAAAAACATATGTTACTGAACCCCAATAACACTGGAGCATGTGTTGACTGTGCAGACGGCAAGACTGAGCAGCAACTGGTGGTGTTGGAGCCCAGGGATTACAGGAGAAGCAGAGTGTAGGCTGAGGCCTAATTGGAGCCAGTTTAATATCTGTAGTAGTGTGAATGTGGAGGGAGTAGGAGAAATTGCTGCACACACAGCAGGGGATCAGCAGACGTTACTGAACACCAATAACACAGGAGCATGTGTTGACTGTGCAGACGGCACTTCTGAGCAGCAACTGGTGGTGTTGGTGCCCAGGGATTACAGGAGAAACAGAGTGTAGGCTGAGGCCTATTTGGAGCCAGTTTAATACCTGTTGTAGTGTGAGTGTGGACGGAGCAGGAGAATTTGCCGGATACACAACAGGGGATAAGCTGACATTACTGAACCCCAATAACATGGCAGCAAGTGTTGACTGTGCAGACGGCACTCCTGAGCAGCAACTGGCAGTGTTGGAGCCCAGGGTCAATGCTAGAAACAGAGTGTAGCCAGAGGCCTAATTGGAGCAAGTTTAATATCTGTTGTAGTGTGAGTGTGGATGGAGCAGGAGAAATTGCCGGATACACAGCAGGGGATTATCTGACGTTACTGAACCCCAATAACATGGCAGCAAGTGTTGACTGTGCAGACGGCACTTCTGAGCAGCAACTGGCAGTGTTGGAGCCCAGAGTCAATGCTAGAAACAGAGTGTAGCCAGAGGCCTATTTGGAGCAAATTTAATATCTGTTGTAGTGTGAGTGTGGACGGAGCAGGAGAAATTGCCGGATACACAGCAGGGGATCATCTTACGTTACTGAACCCCAATAACACGGCAGCAAGTGTTGACTGTGCAGATAGCACTTCTGAGCAGCAATTGGCAGTGTTGGAGCCCTGGGTCAATGCTAGAAACAGAGTGTAGCCAAAGGCATAATTGGAGCAAGTTTAATATCTGTTGTAGTGTGAATGTGGACGGAGCAGGACAAATTGCCGGATACACAGCAGGGGATCAGCTGACGTTACTGAACCCCAATAACACGGCAGCAAGTGTTGACTGTGCAGATGGCACATCTGAGCAGCAACTGGCAGTGTTGGAGCCCAGGGATTACAGTTCCGGTGGTAGAAACATGAACACAACAGGAGACCTGGATACTGTTGCCAACCAATTATTTGATCTGGAAGAGGAGTGGCAAATTCCTGTGAGATCCAAGCCTTGTTCATTTTCAGAAAAGTAAGCCGGTCAACATTATTGGAGGATAGTCGCATGCGACGGTCTGTTAGTACACCACCTGCGGCACTAAAGACGCATTCCGATAATACACTAGCAGCAGGGCAAGCCAGCACCTCCAATTCATACTGGCTAAGCCAGGTGTCCCCAACTCCAGGCCTCGAGGGCCGCCAACAGTGCAGGTTTTCAGGATTTCTTTAGTATTGCATCGGTGGTAATGTGATCATCTGCACAGGTGATGATTCCAACCCCTGTGCAATACTAAGGAAATCCTGAAAACCTGCACTGTTGGCGGCCCTCGAGGCCTGGAGTTGGGGACCACTGGGCTAAGATCTGGCCATGTATCCAGCTTAGAGACCCAAAACTTGAAGGGGGAAGAGCAGTGTGGGAGAACACTGAGAGGGCAAGATATGTAGTCTGTCACCATCTGATGAAAATGTTGCCTCCTGCTGACTGGAGCCATCTGTGATGGTGTAGACATTTGTGGCGGGCACACAAGACTTTGCCACATATGGGCCCTACTGATCTTGCCTTGTGCTGAGGCGCTGCTTCTGCTCCCTCTTTGTGCAGAGCTTCCTCCACTGCCTCGACGCACTGAGCTGCTTTGTAAAGCACTAGCAGCAGTGCTCTAGGTTGGAATGGAGAACATGATGGAATGAACCAGTGTGTCTTGGTACAACCGCATTTTACGCTCCCGGTTCAATGGTGATAGGAGGCTTTGTAAGTTGTCCCGGTAGCGAGGATCTAGGAGGGTGTACACCCAATAATCAGCCGTGCTGAGAATGTGGGTGATGCGGTGGTCATTCCTCAGGCACTGCAGCATGAAATCAAGCATGTTCTGCAACTGCCAACTGGCCAAGAAACGCTGTCCCCTGCTTGAGGCGTCATCTCTGCCTGCTCTGCATCACCCCACCCTCGCTCTTCATAATGACTACTAGAGCATTGTGTAACTCCCTTCTCTGGACAGATGTCTTCCTCCTCCATTGACTCCTCATCCTCCTCACAAAGGATCCCCTGCCAAAGCCTTTGTGAGGAACTACATTGCGCAGACTGTCCAGAAGCAGATGGCATTTGTGACTCCTCATCCTCCACCTCGTCCACAACCTCCTCCCTTAGTGCTTGCAGTGTTTTTTCAAGCAGGCAGATAAGGGGGATAGTCATGCTGACTAGTGCATCATCTGCACTCGACATCCACGTGGAATTATTGAAGGCATGCAAAATGTGGTAGATGTCCTTCATAGAGGCCCACTCAGTGGTGGTGAAGTGTGAACGGCGATCAGTGTGACTTGTTTGCGCCTGATGCAGCTGGTACTCCATTACTGCTGCCTGCTGCTCACACAACCGCTCCAACATATGCAACGTTGAATTCCACATGGTGGGTAGGTCATATATGATGCGATGCTCCGGATGGCGGAATCAGCGCTGCAGAGCTGCAATGCGCGATCTTGCCATGCTGGAACGCTGCAAGTGAGCGCACTATAGGCGGACCTTGTGCAGCAGTGCATCAAGATCCAGATAGTCCCTCAAAAAACTCTGCATGACCAAGTTGTGCACATGTGCCAGACATGGGATGTGAGTGAGGTTGCCTAGGCCCAGAGCTGCCACCAGATTTCGGCTATTGTCACAGACTACTATGCCTGGCTGGAGATTCACTGGCACAAACCACATGTCGCTCTCCTGCTTTATGGCATTTCAGAGCTCCTGCGCTGTGTGGCTTCGATTCCCCAATGAAATTAATTTCAATATGGCCTGTTGACGTTTGGCCATGGCTGTGCTCATATCGGTCATAACAGGTAAGTGTTCACGGGTCCATGTGGAGGTAGACTGTGACGGCTCCTGCAGCGTTGATTCAGAGGAACTGAATTATGAGGAGGAGTCAATGTGTACAGACTGGATTCCTGCAATCCTTGGAGTTGGTAGAACACGTACAGTGCCACTCTCAAGGTCTGTACCTGGCTCCACAACAGTTACCCAATGGGCAGTGAGGGAAAGATATCATCCCTGTCCATGATTACTGGTCCACGCGTCAGTGGTCAGGTGGACCTTGCTACTGACGGCATTTAGTAGCGCATGTCTAATGTTTCCCTCCACATGCTTTTGCAGGGCAGGGATGGCTTGCCTGCTGAAAACAAAGCGGTTGGGCACGTTGTATTGTGGGACTGCCAATGCCACGAAGTTACGCAAGGTGTCAGTCTCCACCAGCCTGAATGAGAGCATTTCAAGGGACAGTAGATTTGCAATGCCAGCATTCAGAGCCTGTGCTCAGGGGTGGTTTGCCGAGTATGTCCGCCTTTTCTCCAATGCCTGTGCTACCGATGGCTGTAGGCTGGCCTGGGATTGTGAGGATGACAGGGAACGTGATGCTGTGGGTGGAATTACACTGTGTCTCTGTACAACAGTGCCAGAGGTTCATCCATGGCGATCCTGTGAGGAAGCAGAACCAGCTGTGTGTGAGCTGGAGGAAGAGGCTACAACATGAGCTGAAGAGGTGGTAGGTGGTGCTGTAGGTTGGCCTAGATCTTCAGTGTGTTTTTGTATCTCCACAACGTGCTTGGTACGCACATGTTTCCACGTATTTGTGGTATTGAGGTTGCTGACACTTTTCCCTCTTTTCACTTTCTGATTACACAGCTTGCATTTGACAAAGCAAATGTCATCTGCAACTGTGTCAAAAAAGGACCAGGCACTGCAAGTCTTGGGAGCGCCCGTTTTGGGTTTTGGAAGAGGCATGCTCCTAATGGGTGCCGAAGTGAAGGCTACAGGCAACCCAGTCTGCCCCCTCCCTCTCCCTCCTTTTTGGGCCATTCGGGGAATCTCTTCCTCAGCGCTGCTCCCCCCACCTTCCTGTACATCACACCATGATGGGTCAAGGACCTCAACATCTACACTACCCTCTTCCAACAACTGCTTCTCCTGGGTAGTCTCGGCAGCACAGTACACACCAGAAAGTGGCACCTGAGTCTCATCATCAGATGTGTACTGGGGTGTGCTGACTAGGGTTGAGCGAAACGGGTCGGCCATTTTCAGAAGTCGCCGACTTTTGACAAAGTCGGGTTTCATGAAACCCGACCCCTGTGTGGGGTTGGCCATGAGGTCGGCGATCTTCTGAATCTGGTATCGGAATTCCGATACCGAGTTCCGATATGTTTGCAATATCGGAAATCGGTATCGGAATCCATATTTAAGTGTAAAATAAAGAATTAAAATAAATAATATTGCTATACTTACCTTCTGACGCGCCCTGGTACTAACCAGCAGCCTTCCTTCCTTAGAATCAGCGCGTGAAAGACCTTAGATGACGTCGCGGCTTGTGATTGGTCGCGCGACCGCCCACGCCCATGTGACCGCTCACGCGAGCAATCACAAGCCGCGACATCACCGAAGGTCCTTCAAGCGCTGATTCTTAGGAAGGAAGGCTGCCGGAAAGAAGCAGGGCGCGTCCGAGGGTGAGTATATACCTAATAGGAATATACTCACCCTCGGACGCGCCCTGCTTCTTTCCGGCAGCCTTCCTTCCTAAGAATCAGCGCTTGAAGGACCTTCGGTGACGTCGCGGCTTGTTATTGGTTGCGTGAGCGTTCACATGGGCGGTCTCGCGACCAATCACAAGCCGCAACGTCATCTAAGGTCTTTCACGCGCTGATTCTAATGAAGGAAGGCTGCCGGTTAGTACCAGGGCGCGTCATAGGGTAAGTATAGCAATATTTTTTATTTTAATTCTTTATTTTACACTTAAATATGGATCCCAGGGCCTGAAGGAGAGTTTCACCCGCCTCTTCAGATTCATCGAGAGAAAGCAGTTGTGCATCACTGCATACTGCCTCTTCTTCCATTTCTCGAATGCTGCTTGGCTGGCCCCCTCTTTCCAAGCCAAGAGATTCAGAGAACAGAAGTAGAGATGGCTCCTGTCCAGGGCTCTCTGACTGCCTGGGCAATTTGGCAGGTGGTGAAGAGACAGATGGGTATTCTTCAGTGCTCTGGACCTGAGAGGATGTGGCACTAATTGAAGTCAATGTGTTAGCTGCCATCCATCTGACAATGGCTTCAATTTGTTCGTCCCACGGCAGTGGGGTACGGCAAGCTCCTACAAAGCTGCACATAAAGGACTGTTCCCTGGTAAAGCTGGGGGATGCTGAGTCACTGGTGCCCGCAGCAGGCACAGAATACCCACATCCTCTCTCTACAGAAACTCCACGCCCATGACCACGTGCCTTACTCCCTGCCTTCTTCATCTTTGTAGACTGATAAAGATAATCAGAAAACTACTAAGGGCTTAGTGTGCTTATTCCTGAACAGCTACTAACAGGTATAAGAAACATTAATGTTATAAAGTGTGGACTAGACTTTAATATGAGCTAATGTGGCCTACACACCTGTAAAGTGGAGTGTTTGGTGAACTTTATTTAGGTGTTTTTTTTTACAAAAAAAAATGGATGTGCCCAAAGATGTCAAACCGATAGTGTCACAAGCTTTTGGTAGCTATTATAATGCAGGAAGGTAACCTACAATGCAATAGATGAGGCTCCAAAATAGGCTAATACTAATCTGGCTGGGGCTGCAGGGCACAAGGCTGCAGAAAGGCTCCTCTATCTACTCCTATATAGTGTTTGCACGCAATCTAGCTGGATACAGATGGAAACACACTAATAGGAAAAATCAGGAAAAATGTGCAGCAGCACAAATGCAAAAAAGGACAATGTAACAGTATGAGGCAGTGACGCACGCTGAGCGGACTACAACCAGATGTGGCTTCAGAACACACTGCAGCGTGAGCTGCACTCATACACACAGAGACCTTGCAGACAACTGTGAACAGCGCTGCAAGGCAAAAAAAAGCTTCCCACACAGCGGTTGCTACAGTATCCTGGTTAAAGCACAATGAAGCAAATCACTATCTCAAACTGTCCCTCAGTCAGAACAGCAGCGTCCTGTCCATAACTGAATTCACAGCAGAGTGAACCCAAAATGGCGGTGGCTTTTATAGCGCATCATGACATTATTTCAGCAGCCAATCACAGCCATGCTATTAGTTACATGCCTAACATGCATAACAGGATGTGCCCACACTTCTTAGGATTCCTCATTGGCTAAATTAAATCAAACTGGCTCATAGCATTATGGGAACTTCCGATTACGGTTTTCGTTTTCCGTATTGCAAAAGTATAGGAACTCAGTATCGGAACTCCGATACCGCGAATATCGTCCGATACCCGACATTTTCAGTATCAGAATGCTCAACACTAATACTTAGTAATACTTACTTAACTCTCACCCTTTGCTCTTCATCGCCACTCATCCGGTCATAGTCATATCTTCTTACCTCCACTGTTAGCACTGAGTCCTGAGAATTACTCATGCTAGGATGGGATTTTCAACTATAATGAGACCAAAGAGGGTTCTGAGCAAATGCATGTAAAGTCACAACATAATGACATCACAATGTGCATAATCACCTTGCACCGGAGGAGCAGGACCACCAAATTTTAAAAAATTCTTATACTCACCTCATCACTTATCACTCCACTCCTCATTGTCTCTGGTCTGGTCCTCAATGCATTTTCTTATCACCAGAGTGAGTGCTGAAATTCCCAGACCTCTTCAATCTAGACAAGGACTTCCAGCTCTGATGACACTGGGGGATTTTAGCACTCTCTGTGGTGATAAGAGATGTGTGAGGACTGGTGATGGTGAGGAGTAGGGTTGAGCGACCTTGACTTTTTTAGGGTCGAGTCGGGTTTCGCGAAACCCGACTATCTCAAAAGTCGAGTCGAGTGAAATCGGCCGATTATGGCGAAAAGTCGAGGATCGACCGAAACACGAAACCCAATGCAAAGTCAATAGGAATATATATTTTTTTCTCTCTCTCTCTCTCCCCTCTGTCCGTCCCTGAACTGAAAAGCTGGTGTTACACATTGCAAATCGCTACAGCGCACAAGCGATAACATGGCGATAAGCGTCCACGCCCCTAAGACCTATGTCATCACTCTGCCCACGCACCTTCATTGGCTGAAAAAAATGGCGCCAAGCGCGTCATACGAAACGCGACTTTGGCCCAAAAGTCGCATACCGCATGGCCGACCCCACACAGGGATCGGGTCGGGTTTCATGAAACCCGACTTTGCCAAAAGTCGGCGACTTTTGAAAATGAACGATCCGTTTTGCTCAACCCTAGTGAGGAGCACAGGAGTCAGAGAGTTAAGCGATGAGGTAAGCATAAAGTGAAATTGTCAGCAGTTTTGACCGATATAAGATACGGCCATCACCTTTCAGGGCTGATATACAGTATTCTATAATGCTGTGTATCAGCCCCCAACCCGACCTGTAAGAGAAGAAAAATAACTTTTATTATATTCACCTGCGGGGCGGTCCGGTCTGAGGGGTGGCACCCTTCTTGGTCTTGTGCCTCCCGTCTTCATGCGATGCCATCCAGCTGTATGCTTTGTGTCGCATTCCTGGCCAGACATATTTATCTGCCCTCACAAGAAAAAAAAGAGCACAAAAAGTCCCAAATAAAATTATATAGACATTTATTCAAAAACATATAAAGCACAACAAAATAGCAATAATCAATTTGAAGATAAAGTTGAATAGTTGATATCATTGGTGTAACACAGAGTCCACCATTACTTTAGCGGAAGGAAGTGGCAAAGTATAACAGCCGGTTCCATAAAGTGCAAGTGCAAAAATTTGGATGTTCCCAGAATGAGTCTCAATGGGGACTTGAACAGTCACTGTATCAAATTGTATGATATATAGTAATAATGAAGGAGTAAAACATATAAAGTAAGAACTAATGAGACAGCCAGTGGAAAGTCGAACACTGACACATCATGTAAAATCAAGTATAAAAAGGTGTATGTCACTTTAAGGGAATGGAAATAACCTGAAAATGCTACAAGTTGCCCTTACCCATAGTCTCCACTTAAGGACACAGTGCGTGCCAGCCCTGTTGAGGGCAGAGCAAAGTACTGCAGTGCGCAGGTGCTGGGAAAGCTCAGAGAAGCCCAGCACCTGCGCACTGCAGAATTTTGCTCTGCCCTCAACTGGGCAGAGAAGTATGCCTGTGCAGGAGCGTGATGCCGAGGACAATGTGTGGATGATGCAGGGACACATCATCCACACGAAGCAAGCAGGAGGGCGGTGATCATATGAAGATGGGAGCTGACCAAGAACAGCGACACCCCTTGGACCGGACCACTCCACAGGTGAGTATAATTAAAAGTTATTTTTCTTCTCTTACAGGTTGGGTTGGGGCCAATATACAGCATTTTAGAAAGCTGTATATCAGCCCTGAAAGGTGGTGGCTAGGGTTGAGCGAAACGGGTCGGCCATTTTCAGAAGTCGCCGACTTTTAGCAAAGTCGGGTTTCATGAAACCTGACCCGACCCCTGTGTGGGGTCGGCCATGAGGTCGGCGATCTTCTGAATCTGGTATCGGAAATTCCGATACCGAGTTCCGATATGTTTGCAATATCGGAAATCGGTATCGGAATCCATATTTAAGTGTAAAATAATGAATTAAAATAAAAAATATTGCTATACTCACCCTCTGACGCGCCCTGGTACTAACCGGCAGCCTTCCTTCCTTAGAATCAGCGCGCGAAAGACCTTAGATGACGTCGCGGCTTGTGATTGGTCGTGCGACCGCCCATGTGACCGCTCGCGAGACCAATCACAAGCCGCGACGTCACCGAAGGTCCTTCAAGCGCTGATTCTTAGGAAGGAAGGCTGCCAGAAAGAAGCAGGGCACGTCGGAGGGTGAGTTTATTCCTATTAGGACGCGCCCTGCTTCTTTCCGGCAGCCTTCCTTCCTAAGAATCAGCACTTGAAGGACCTTCGGTGACGTTGTGGCTTGTGATTGGTCGCGTGAGCAGTCACATGGGCGGTCGCGCGACCAATCACAAGCCGCGACATCATCTAAGGTCTTTCACACGCTGATTCTAAGGAATGAAGGCTGCCGGTTAGTACCAGGGCGCGTCAGAGGGTGAGTATAGCAATATTTTTTATTTTAATTCTTTATTTTACACTTAAATATGGATCCCAGGGCCTGAAGGAGAGTTTCCTCTCCTTCAGACCCTGGGAACCATTAGAAACCCAATGCACTGCATTGGGTTTCGTGTTTCGGCCGACCCCGACTTTTCTATAGGATCGGCCAATTTCACTTGACCTGACTTTTGAGAAAGTCGGGTTTCGTGAAACCCGACCCGATCCTATAAAAGTAAAAGTCGCTCAACCCTAGTGGTGGCCATGACTTATACACAAATCTGATCACATATTCCCTATAAGTATCTTTTCCTTTTTCAACCCTTTGATGGCCTATTACAGTTTAGAAAAAAAGGACGCCGTTATGCTGATTCCGAGCAGAAGTCAATTACATAAAAGAATCTGCATGCAAATATTTGTAATGTTCAAGGAGAATTAAATTTCACTTGAATATATTCACTCATATCTAGATACCACGTTATGGAAATTTGGTTTAGATAAATCTATCCCTGTGTGTGCTGCGGCCATTCCCAATAAGACTGAGTATTTTGAGCGCTCATCAAGAATGAACTGTACACTATGGTGACAGAATAACATTCCATCAATACTGATGATTTATTGTACATACATGGTTTTATATTTGCATATAGAAAGGGGGTGGTTAGGGGTGGTTAGTTAATTACCATATTTGGGGTTCAAGAGAGGCCTGGATGTCTTCCTGGAGCAGAACAATATTGTATCATACAATTATTAGGTTCTGTAGAAGGACGTAGATCTGGGGATTTATTATGATGGAATATAGGCTGAACTGGATGGACAAATGTCTTTTTTTGGCCTTACTAACTATGTTACTATGTTACTATGTTATTGTCAAGCTCCTCTGTTATTGGTTTTCTAAATATATATGGAATATTGTGATTAATGCACATATTAATGCTGATTAAGCAACTAAAGTGTAGCTGTCTCCGTTTTCTGCATCTAGGACAAAGTTGAGACATCTCATCATCACTAAGTACATCTGATGCTGATCCACTTTTCCCTGAAAAGCCCCAAACAGTCTGTCTGGCTTGTATCAGTTTATGTCAGCCATTTTAAGCAATTGATTATAGTGTATATATTAGCTGTGAGTATATATGAGTTTATATGCAAGTGAGATCTATATGAAATATATATATATATATATATATATATATATATATATATATATATATATATATATATATATATTTCCATCACAATCCCCCCTTAGATATCACTTGCCCTAATCCTAACCTCCTGTCTCAAAGCGCTGCATCTCTTTTGTACTGCTGGTGAGCTGATGCATGCCTAGTGCCTACAACCCACTCCGTACAGACTTTCGCAAATGGGCGGTCAGGAGATCTGTCCCTAACAGGGGTTCATGGCATTGTAATTATAGTTTCTTAGTCAACAGCATGTGTAGTCAGCGGTGTGTATTCTTTATCAGGTAGGTCATCTATCCGGTCAGGCAGGCCATCCACAACATCATTCTGGCTTGGGTGTATCTTCTGGTATGGGAGCTTTCTTGCAGTGCGATGTGTGGATCCAAGTGGGTCAGTTTCACAGAGGTTAGTGTCATCAGCAGCACTTGGAAAGGACAATCAAATCTGGAATCGAGTGGTGTTCTCCTTACAAACTTTCTCACCAACACCCAGTCTCCTGGCTTCAAGGAGTGCGTACCGGATACTGAATCTGGATCTGGCAATGAAGAAAAAACTCGAGAATGGATATTAGCAAGTTTCTTGGTGAGTTTAATTGCATAAGCAGACAAAGTATCATATTGCATAGTGAGCTGCTGAGGGAAGAATACCCCTAACCTGGGACTAGACCCAAACAAAATTTCATATGGTAAAAGCTTTTCTGGGCTTCTGGGAGTATGCCTTACACTAAATAGTGTGATTGGAAGTGTCTCATGCCATGTTTTATTTGTCTTCTGGGCAACTTTCAACATCCTGTTTTTAAGTATACCGTTTAGTCTTTCCACTTTTTCTCTACTCTCAGGGTAAATTGACCCTACTACTTGCATTTGCCGCAGGTCAAACAGCTGCTAGTGAATTTGGCTGTTAGGGTGGAGATCCCTGGAGCAAACCAGTAGGCACCTATCAGATCATTCATCTGTGTCTTTGATCTGTGTGTGGGCCCATGTGCCCATTGAACCACTATAGGGTGCATGCTTCAAGGTAAACAGGGTTTGTAGTCCATTGAGTATACCCTTCCTTCTTGATGTGTTGCACCCTTTCGCATCCAACTCTCCCTCTCCTCCTTTGGAGCTTGCTCCTGCAACTTCTTAAGCAGGTCTCAAGGCGTCATCTTGTCTGGTGTCTTGTCCTCAGTTGCCATGTAGTAGCCGTCCGGCTCTACAACCTCTCCCACTTCTCCATATTGTCTTCATTTGGCTGCTTCTTTGGCTGTCATGTCCGCCATGTTGTTGCCCCGTGCCTCTACTGTGTTTAGTTTTCCATGCGCTTTGCCTTTTAGTACTGCCACCATTTTTGGAAGTAGGAGTGCAGCAGGTCCTTAATGGCTCCATGATGCTTCACGATTGTTACGCTTGCTGTGATGAAGTCCCTTGCAGCCCAGATAGGTCCAAGTTGTGTGTAATGCCATGCGAGTACCTTGAATCGGTGTATATGTTCGTAGTTTTGCCTTCTGCAATCTAGCAGGCCTTCGTCAGAGCTATCAATTCTGCTTCCTGGGCTGACAGGCTAGACGGCAGACTTTTGGACCACAGGATTTCTTGATTGTTGGTTACTGCACATCCCATGTGGAATCTTCCTTCATCATCTGCAGATCTGGAGCCATCTACATAGAGGATCAACTCTGGGTTGGTCAGTGGCTCTCCTGCCACATTGGGTAGTCCTGCTGTTTCCTGTTGCATGATGCTGAAGCAATCGTGGTCATCAGTCCGGAGCAAATCCTGATCCTTGTGGAAGGTATCATGCAGATTTTGATCTGAAGGGTCCATATCCGTATCCCCCTTGGGAGTGGGAGTAGAGTGGCTGGGTTGAGGACTGTGCATCTGGAGATGGTGAAATTGTTAGGCAGGAGAAGAGAGCACTGGAGGCGAAGATTCCTGGCGGTGGAGAGATGTTTTGGCTGGGTTTGGTTGAGAATTGCTGAGATGTCATGTGGAGCCAGGATTTCCAGTGGGTATCCAAGAATTATGTCAGCAGTCTTGTCCAGGAGGGCGTGTGCTGCAAATACTGCTCTCATGCAAGAGAGGGCTCCTCTTGCAACTGGATCCAGGTGAGCTGAAAAGTAGGCCAGAGGTCTCTGCTTTCCCCCATGAATCTGCGTCAGGACTCCAGTAACATAGTAACATAGTAACATAGTTAGTAAGGCCGAAAAAAGACATTTGTCCATCCAGTTCAGCCTATATTCCATCATAATAAATCCCCAGATCTATGTCCTTCTACAGAACCTAATTGTATGATACAATATTGTTCTGCTCCAGGAAGACATCCAGGCCTCTCTTGAACCCCCCGACTGAGTTCGCCATCACCACCTCCTCAGGCAAGCAAATCCAGATTCTCACTGCCCTAACAGTAAAGAATCCTCTTCTATGTTGGTGGAAAAACCTTCTCTCCTCCAGACGCAAAGAATGCCCCCTTGTGCCCGTCACCTTCCTTGGTATAAACAGATCCTCAGCGAGATATTTGTATTGTCCCCTTATATACTTATACATGGTTATTAGATCGCCCCTCAGTCGTCTTTTTTCTAGACTAAATAATCCTAATTTCGCTAATCTATCTGGGTATTGTAGTTCTCCCATCCCCTTTATTAATTTTGTTGCCCTCCTTTGTACTCTCTCTAGTTCCATTATATCCTTCCTGAGCACCGGTGCCCAAAACTGGACACAGTACTCCATGTGCGGTCTAACTAGGGATTTGTACAGAGGCAGTATAATGCTCTCATCATGTGTATCCAGACCTCTTTTAATGCACCCCATGATCCTGTTTGCCTTGGCAGCTGCTGCCTGGCACTGGCTGCTCCAGGTAAGTTTATCATTAACTAGGATCCCCAAGTCCTTCTCACTGTCAGATTTACCCAGTGGTTTCCCATTCAGTGTGTAATGGTGACATTGATTCCTTCTTCCCATGTGTATAACCTTACATTTATCATTGTTAAACCTCATCTGCCACCTTTCAGCCCAAGTTTCCAACTTATCCAGATCCATCTGTAGCAGAATACTATCTTCTCTTGTATTAACTGCTTTACATAGTTTTGTATCATCTGCAAATATCGATATTTTACTGTGTAAACCTTCTACCAGATCATTAATGAATATGTTGAAGAGAACAGGTCCCAATACCGACCCCTGCGGTACCCCACTGGTCACAGCGACCCAGTTAGAGACTATACCATTTATAACCACCCTCTGCTTTCTATCACTAAGCCAGTTACTAACCCATTTACACACATTTTCCCCCAGACCAAGCATTCTCATTTTGTGTACCAACCTCTTGTGCGGCACGGTATCAAACGCTTTGGAAAAATCGAGATATACCACGTCCAATGACTCACCGTGGTCCAGCCTATAGCTTACCTCTTCATAAAAACTGATTAGATTGGTTTGACAGGAGCGATTTCTCATAAACCCATGCTGATATGGAGTTAAACAGTTATTCTCATTGAGATAATCCAGAATAACATCCCTGTAGCATGACCTTCTTTTTCCATCAGGTTGAGACTGAATGACTTCTCGTAGTCAGGTAGGCCTAGTGCTGGCGCTGAGACTACTGAGTCTTTTAACTTCTTGAACAAGCTGAAGGCTGCATCTGTCAGGAGGAATGGGGTTGCATTGACGCAATCGTACAGAGGCTGCATTATGACTGAGGCATCAGGGATCCAGGTCCTGCAATATGAAACTAGACCAAGGAAGGCCTCTAGTGCCTTTGGAG
This sequence comes from Ranitomeya imitator, assembly GCF_032444005.1. Lineage (NCBI taxonomy): Eukaryota > Metazoa > Chordata > Amphibia > Anura > Dendrobatidae > Ranitomeya > Ranitomeya imitator. The sequence continues at coordinate 517,297,200 of NC_091287.1, forward strand.
TCATTGGGGGAGCCATCTTCTCCACTGTGGTCTTCCGGTCATCTGTCAGGTGTTTTGTCTGGTAAGCAATACAGTGTCACAGGAATGTAACCCACTTCAGACACCACTGGACCATATGTTTGGAGACCTTGCAGTGCCGCTCTGCCAGGTAGAGTAGTAGAGACACTGAATGGGCTTTACACGTGTCAAAGTCAACTGCACAAAGGAGTAGATCGTACACGTACTGTAGCAGGGTCATTTCTGCATGTTCTGTGATCCAGTTGGCGAGGACTGTGGACATTGCCTTGGTGAATTGTGAAGGGCTGTTCTGGGTCCCCTGGGGCATCACCGCCCATGTGTACTGTGCCCCCTGGTGTGTGAAGGCAAACAGGAACTGGTCATCCGGATGAATGGGAACAGTGAAGAAAGCATTAGCCAGGTCGATCACCGTGAACACTGTTGCTGTGGAAGGCACAATTGAGAGCAGAGTGTGCGGATTCGGCACAATTGGGGTTTCAAACACTGTAGCGTCATTCACAGCTCTCAGGTCATGTACCATTCTGAACTTGGCTGGCTCTCCTTTTACAGTCTTTTTCTTGACCGGGAAAAGCGGGGTATTGCAAGGAGACATGCAGGGGATGATGACCCCTATTTCCAGGAAAACCTTCAGTTGGTCTGAGACAGCTTGACTCTGGGCAATGGACATGGGATACTGGGCCTTACGAGGGTATAGAGTGCCTGGCTTGAGTGATACCCATACTGGGGCAACTCGAAGTTTTCCCATGTCCTGGGGTCCCTTAGACCATAGACTTTCTGGTACTACGTCCAGTACCTCCTTGGGTAGGCCTCCATTGGTTGTTTGAGGTTCTTGTAGGGCCACCAGCATGACTGACTCTTCTTGGGTCAAGGGTGAGGGAAGTGTCAAGGTGCCATCTTCCAGGAACACTATGGTCGCCTTCAGCTTCTGTAATAGTTCTGCCCCCAGCAAGTTGTGTGGACAAGTCCTTAACACCACAAACTGGGCCAGAATAGAGTGTCCTGGCTGAGTCCACATGCTCAGGGGCTTTGTAAGCTGGGAATGCCTGATTCGACCATCAATGCCCACGCTAGATACAGAGGATTCTGATAGGCAGGTGGGATCGGAGAGTTCCACATGTTTTATCACACTTCAGGCTGTACCAGTGTCCACAAGAAAAGATCTGACAATGCCATCCACTTCCAGGGTAATTTGGGGTATTGGTCCTGCAGAAGGGGTTTTACATGTTAGGAGTGTAGTGTCTTGCAGACCTAGCTTGCCCCTGTCCTATGGATGGGGTACTTCACTGCTTACTTTGTCTGTTCCTTGGCCTGCTCCTCTGGGATTGTGGTGGTGCTCTGCACTGGTTCCGTTAATGGCCCAATCTGCCACAGTTGAAACATCTGACACTTCTTCTGTCTCTATATTGTGGTGGCACATCAGGGTGTGCGGCCACCATAAGAGGGGCCATCTTCCGTACTCCTGGTTGGGACTCGATCCCCTTGGATACTGTGAGCAGGGTGTCCATTGCTATTGACCTGTACTCGGGCCTGGCTACTATCAGTGGTTTCCTTATCGGCTCTCTAAGTCCATGCACAAAGGCCTGTGCCAACATTTGCCTGTGTATCTGGTCATGAATGGGGAAGCCCAGGCCTTGGAAAACCTGCACAACTTCTCCACGGACTCTGTCTTCTCCTGGCTCATGTCATGTAAGCCAGCCAACCTGCCTTTGGCCCACTCTCTGAGTTGTTCAATCAGCTTCGGCCCTGACTCCCAGGCGTGTACATCTTATTCTGCTGGAAATTTGAAGTGTTCCTTCATGATTGGCCAGAATGCATCTCCTGCTTTTATTTCCATTACGGCCCAGAGATCATTCCAGGTGGCTGCATATGTCCACTGGTTCTGCTGCATTTTTCTGTAGAATGGCATGGGGTGCATCTCTCAGTCTGGAAGATTGTTCAGAATGCTAGTCACCTGACTTGGGGTGAAGTGCACATAGTGGAATGGTGGTGCTTCTATCTGCCCCTACATTCTTGGTGCATGTGGGTTTCTTTTTCTAGTACTAGGCAGCATGTATGACATTCTGTCCCCCTCATCATCAGAGGAATATTTGTGATAGCGCATACTGCCGTCAAGGACTGGCTGATAGTCTTATGATGGTCTTAGAAAGTGCCTTTTTTTGTGAGCATGCCCCCCCGCTGGAACTGTGGGGGCTTATAGTTCCAGGATGGTGTAAATGTTGGCTGCTCTGACCGGGGACATTGATCATCATCAGATGATGGTGCCAGTGGTTCCTCCCCTGCCCCCCGGCCTGAGCTGCCCAATGCCTGATGTGTCTGTGGGCAGCCTGTGGGGTACTTCCTACAAGGGGATTGCCATCTTCTTCCCCCGAGATCATGACTGGCAAAGGCTGGACTGTATTTAGGACATAGAAGGTGCCTTGTGCTGTGAGCACTGGATACAGAGACACCACATTGTTTGAATTTGGCATTTGCTGGACTTGCAACAAAGAAGAAGAAGAAGAGGAGTGTGGAACAGGAGGAAATAGGTGAGACAGAGAAGGAGGAGGTAAAGGTGTAAGGTGTACAGGAGGCAAAGGTAAGGAGTGAGAAAAAGGAACATAAGGAGAAGAAAATGGGAGGTGTGGAGAAGAGACAGGTGGAGGGGTTGAGGAGTGTGCAGGAGAAAGAGAAGGAGTGAAAGGTGTGGTGAAGAGAAAGGAGGAGATTCAGGGTGTGCAGAAGGAGGTGGAGAGAGAGAAGAAGAAGAAGAAAAAAGAGGAGTGGTTGAAGTGAGTGGAGAAGAAACAGGAGGAGGGGGAGGTGAAAGGTGCGCAGGGGAGGAGGTGTGGAGTGAGGGGAAGGAGAGGGGTGTAGTGAAGTAAGAGGAGGAGGAGAGAGCAATGAAGAAGAAGGAGGAGAAGAAAAAGATGCATGAGGGACAAGAAGAGAATTCCTTCCCTTTGGTGCAACCTGAGATGGCATGGTTGGAGTAATAATGCCCTCTCCCTGTAGGTATGGGCGGGGTGCACCACATCCTGAGCAAGTCTCCCTATACAATGGATTCTGCTGAGAGCAGACTGTACATGTCCAATATTTCCTGTCCCCATATGGGGGAGGCGCTGATGGCTTAACACCTTTCCCCATCTTATACACATAAAAATTACTTCCTGTTTGTTCACATATCTTTCTGCACCTCCTAAAAGATGCAAGTTTGCTAGCTACTTCATACCATGTATTAGCATCATTCAGCAATTTACATCAACTAACTTTCCTTTTCAATACGTCATGCCATTCCGCAGTCTGAATTCTTATGAATCTCACATACTTTATACCATCTAAAATTCTTCACATACTTAACACCTTTGTGTTCTGCCACTATTGGGGGGGGGCGGGGGGGCTGTTTTCTCATCAGGAAGTAAAAGATCCTCCTGTTGCTTGGCAACCTTATTCCCCATGGAAAAAACAAAAAGGAAAAAACAAACAAAAAGGAAAAATAACAACCAAAAACTTCAAAAAGGTCGGTATAAAAAAGAAAAACTTCAAAAAGGTTGGTACAAAAAACAACAAATTTAAAAGTTTGGTACAGAAGGAAAAACTCCAAAACTAAAAAGGCAAAACAGCTAACAGCGATGCGTCAGGACAGTAACCATAGAGGTCCTTGAGACCTCTATGGTTACTGATGCCAGCCTGCTGTGAGCGCCACCCTGATGAAGAGGTAGCGAAACGTACATTGAAGTGGTGTGTGCAGGGGACGGTGGAGCTCCAGACTGGTGAGCACTGTGGCATTATATGACTTTTCTTGATTTATATTATTCCAGCACCATTGGCTCTCTGATCACTTGATCACATTTAAGGCATATATTGTTATCATTTGGCTTTATTTACTTAGGTTAATTATTGATTTTTACTTAAAGTTTTTTATTTATTATTTATTTTTTGTGCACTACTGCATTTATCACTTGGTATGAACTTTGGTGTATTTTTATTTTTATCACTATTGATTGTCATAATTTATTTCTGATTATATATTGAGTATAAATTCTCTAATTTATTATAAACTAGCTGAAGAGCCCGGCGTTGCCTGCGCATAGTAAATATCTGTGGTTAGTTATGGCACCTCACTTCTCTTATTTTCCCATCACGCCTCTCATTTTCCCAATCACATCTTTCATTTTCCCCCTCACATCTCTCATTTTCTCCTTCACACCTCTCATTTTCTCCCTCACCCCTCTCATTCCCCCCTAACACTTGTCATTTTGACCTCACATCTGTCATTTTCCGATCACTCCACTATTTTCCCTCACTCCTCTCATTTTGCACTCACACCTTTTCATTTTCACTTCTCACCTCTCATTTTCACCTCAGTATATACATGTTTCTCATCTCCCTTATACAATATATAGTATACACCTGTATGTCATCTCGTGTATATAGTATATACCTGTATGTCATCTCCCCTGTATATAGTATATACCTGCTGTGTGTCATCTCCCCTGTATATAGTATATACCTGTATGTCATCTCCTCCTATATATACAGTAGTATATACCTGTATGTCATCTCCTTCTATATATAGTATATACCTGTATGTCATCTCCCCTGTATATAGTATATATCTGTGTGTCATCTCCTCCTGTATATAGTATATACCTGTATGTCATCTTCTATATATAGCATATATCTGTATGTCATCTCCTCCTGTATATAGCATATACCTGTAGGTCATCTGCTCCTGTATATAGTATATACCTGTGTGTCATCTCCTCCTGTATATAGTATATACCTGTATGTCATCTCGTCCTGTATATAGTATGTACCTGTATGTCATCTCCTCCTCTATATAGTATATACCTGTGTGTCATCTCTCCTGTATATAGTATTTATCTGTGTGTCATCTGCTCCTGTATATAGTATATACCTGTGTGTCATCTCCCCTGTATATAGTATATACCTGTGTGTCATCTCCTCCTGTATTAGACCTCGTTCACACGTTATTTGCTCAGTATTTTTACCTCAGTCTTTGTAAGCTAAATTGGCAGCCTGATAAATCCCCAGCCAACAGTGAGCTCTCCCCCTGGCAGTATATATTAGCTCACACATACACATAATAGACAGGTCATGTGACAGACAGCTGCCGTATTTCCTATATGGTACATTTGTTGCTCTTGTAGTTTGTCTGCTTATTAATCAGATTTTTATTTTTGAAGGATAATACCAGACTTGTGTGTGTTTTAGGGTGAGTTTCGTTTGTCAAGTTGTGTGTGTTGAGTTGCGTGTGGCGACATGCATGTAGCGACTTTTGTGGGATGAGTTTTGTGTGGCAACATGCGTGTAGCAACTTTTTGTAAGTCGAGTTGCATGTGACAGGTTAGTGTAGCAAGTTGTGTGCAGCAAGTTTTGCGCATGGCGAGTTTTGCGCGTGGCGAGTTTTATGTGTGGTGCCTTTTGAGTATATGCAAGTTTTGTGTGAGGCAACTTTTGCATGTGTTGCAACTTTTGTGCATGTGGCAATTTTTCTGCGTGTGCAAGTTTTGCGTGTGGCGAGTTTTCCATGAGGTGAGTTTTGCACTTGTGGCGAGTTTTGCGTGAGCCAAGTTTTTGCATGTGGCGAGTTTTGCGCGTGGCGAGTTTTGAGCGGCGACTTTTGTGTTTCGACTTTTATGTGGCGAGGTTGGTGTATGTGTGATGAAATGTGTGCTGAGGGTGGTATATGTGTTCAAGCACGTGGTAGTGTGTGGCGCATTTTGTGTGTGTGTGTTCGTATCCCCGTGTGTGGTGAGTATCCCATGTCGGGGCCCCACCTTAGCAACTGTACGGTATATACTCTTTGGCGCCATCGCTCTCACTCTTTAAGTCCCCCTTGTTCACATCTGGCAGCCGTCAGTTTGCCTCCAACACTTTTCCTTTCACTTTTCCCCATTATGTAGATAGGGGCAAAATTGTTTGGTGAATTGGAAAGCGCGGGGTTAGAATTTCACCTCACAACATAGCCTATGACGCTCTCAGGGTCCAGACGTGTGACTGTGCAAAATTTTGTGGCTGTAGCTGCAACGGTGCAGATGCCAATCCCGGACATACACACATACATACACACATACAAACACACATTCAGCTTTATATATTAGATTATTTTAATCTTTTCACACAATCACTTTTTTATGCTATTATAATAGTACACAAAGATATTCTTTTGATGCTGATGGTATTCTGGTCAAAATATAGTACATTATATACCTGCTGCTACACAGTCTGTTGCTCCATGTCCCCTGCTGGACACATCTTTTCCTATATATATATATATATATATATATATATATATATATATATATATATATATATATATATTAAGAAGTGCTTGGAAGAAGCGGTACAAAATAACGTAATAGATCAAGAGCTTATGGATTATTTATATATAGAATTTCCGAGAACGCCTGTAATATATACGACCCCAAAAATCCACAAAACACTGATAAACCCCCCAGGACGACCCATAGTGTCAGGGGTAGACTCAGTGTTTAGTAGGATGGGAACATTCCTTGATAAGATCCTTAACCCGATTGCCAAGAAAAGTAAATCTTATATCCAAGACACAACAGAGTTTTTAAAGAAATTGGAAGACGTAAAACTAGAGGGGGAGGTGATTTTGGCATCTTATGATGTCGTTTCACTTTATACGTCAATTGAACATCAGACTGGACTAAAAGCTGTAGAGAAGAAATTGGATCAAATAGAAGTGTCTATGGAAATAAAGAAATTTGTATTAAAATTATTGGAAATTATTTTGGGGCGGAGCTATTTTCTATTTGGGGATACCTTCTATTCACAACAACGTGGTACAGCAATGGGGGCCAGTATGGCCCCCGCTTATGCAAACCTTGTAATGAGTGTCCTGGAGGAGGATCTCGTCTATGTGTCCCACCACTTCCGGCATGTGCTGGTGTGGTGGCGATACATAGACGACATCTTCCTCCTTTGGACAGGAACAGATAAAGAACTTGAGTATTTCCATGAGTACCTAAATACAATAGATAGAACTATTAAATTTACATTGGTCTCTTCAAGGTCAAGTATACAGTTCCTAGATGTTTTGATAAAACAGGAAAATGGGGAACTTAACACAACTTTATTTGTAAAAGAGACGGACAAAAACAATCTTTTAATGTTCAACAGCCAACATCCCCGCGCTATGGTGAGATCCATACCCCTCAGCCAAATGCTGAGGATACGTAGAATAGTAAAAGAAGAAGATAAAATTGGGGGGGTAGTAGACAGGTTGGCAAACAAATTTCTACAGAGAGGATATCCGAGGGAATTACTTAACAAAGTGAAACATAGGACTCTGAATACAAATAGAAGGGCATTAATGGAGAAAAATACAGAGAAAAAAATGTTAAGTAGAATCCCGTGTGTAATGACATACACGGAAGAAAGTGGAGTAATCGCGAAGGTGATTAGGAAACACTGGGGTATGCTAGGCAAATGCCTACCAAACATTAAGGAATTTAGGGAACCCCCACTCTTCTCATACCGCAGAAACAAAAATCTTGGAGACCATATAGTAAAGTCGGATATTGGTTCCTTCAAAAATACTGCCCAACTCACAATCACAGGGAATAAACAATATGGCTGCTTCCCATGTCTATCATGCGTAAATTGTAAATATATGCTTAAGGGATCTAGCTTTAAACATCCAGTTACGGATAAACAATATATAATTCGTGAATACCTTACGTGTAACTCAGATTATGTTATATATCTATTGGAGTGTCCCTGCAAATTATGGTACGTGGGGGAAACGACATGTGAATTTAAAACCCGCCTAAACAACCACCGCCATTCAATTAGGAAGCAAAGACAGGATCTTCCGATCTCAAAACATTTTTTGGACTTTAATCATACGGAAAAAGATCTAAAATTTAGAATAATAGATAGAGTTCCATCCCAAAGAAGAGGGGGGGACAGGATAAGTGTTTTGAAAAAATTGGAACTCCGTTGGATCTATGAGTTAGACACACTAAAGCCGAAAGGCTTAAATGTAGAGTTTAAAATTCATCCACAAATGGTCCTTCCCTAAAGGGAAATGCTTGGTTGAATTAGCTGTATGTACACTCCGGTTGTTATTATGGATCATGCAGAATGAAGACTGTTCTACTGCTCCTATTTTAATAAGTGTTATGTTTGTATTTTTTTAGATGTAACTCCACTCCCAGTGAAAAGGGTCCTTGCCCTGCTGTATATGGATTAGAAGCTCACAGAGGAGGACATAGTCGCGAATATAATCTAATTTCTGCATATATTGTTTTTTAGATATATATCTTTTCCGATATTCGTTTGATGTGGTTTTGCTGGCCAGTTGAGAATGTATACTTGATTTAATAAATATAAAATCAGCATGAAACTCTGTACATGTTGGAAGGAAGTTTCTTTCTATTAGAGATACTGGGCATAATAAAAGTACACTTATATGGGCTTTACTGCGGAGTCTGTGTGATGTGAGAAGGTCACAGGACAATGTAGAAGCCCATCAGCAGCGGGAGACATCCTGAATAAGGTGCCGTCCTGCTAGCTGAGAGTGGTTGATAGCAATGACCCATTAGGTATCTAAATGTATAAAAATAACTTGAAAGTGCGGAGGAACATCAGTTATAGAGCTCCGCTGTATACCACACAGAAGTCGGCGCTGCCACAACTAAGATGGAAGTATGGGGCAGATAATGTCCTTATGCGCAGGCGCTAGTAGTAGGAAGGAGTATGTGCAATCTCACTGGCTGGCTCCACACCACGTGGATATGGGAAGCCCTGACATGCGCAGTAAACTCTAGAGAACGCCGAATTCAGCGGCGATATAGTCCTCCATGTGACACAACCTGTACAGCGGGGTAAGCACTATGTTATGCTAATATCAGCGATTATGAATCATTATATATGTATGAGAGAATAAAATATAAACAGCCGTAAAAGTAGAAATACCATTGGGAATGTGGATGCAGGAAAAGTCTTATGGCACTTTAGCACATTGCACTTTTAATCACTAAAATAACACATGGAGCGTTTATTAAGTATAATGTAAACTTATTATAATATCTGTAAGCATATGTATGGCTATTTACTATGTAAATGAGTGTATGGTATATGTATATAAGGACACAACTTGTTACCACCCACTGCTTGAGAAAGGCTCAGAGCGAGCCAAAACGTCGCGAGATGTGGGTCTGAAATAAATTTCACAGCTTTTTTCACCTTCATTACCTATTGGAGTGCTGCCTTCCGTTTTTTGCCTAGCATATTACTTGGATGGACATGAGGACGGTCTTTTCTAGGAGGCCTGGCACCCATTGGTGAGCGTTGTGCTGCACTCATTTTTCTTTATCTATATATATATATATAAAAATTTAATATATATATATATATATGTATAATTTTATATATTTTTCTACATACTGAAATTGTTTCATTGGACATCATGTGGTTTTAATTATTTTAATAAAATTATTGTGCATTGTGATGTGTTAATGATTAATTTATAGTATTTTATTAATGCTTTTGTGTATAATCATGATTTGATTTTTAATAAAATAAAATTTATTCAACATTTTATTCATTCTTTTGAATACTTTTTTGGGGTATATCTTATTGTTTTCAGTATTCATAGTGTTTTATATTTTCATAACAGTGGTTTTTCTTTTCTGTATAGGTTTTGGCACTCATAGCAAGCCTGCAATTCAGCTACATAGCAGTGATCTGATGATTGCTGCTATGTCGCTGAGCCGATCACATTGTGCCAGCTTCTAGCCTCCCATGGAGGCTATTGAAGCATGACAAAAGTAAAAAAAAAAGTTTTAAAAAATATGAAAAAAAAAAATAATATAAAAGTTGAAATCACCCCCCTTTCACCCCATTCAAAATAAAGCAATAAAAAAAAAATCCGACATACACATATTTGGCATTGCCGCATTCAGAATCGCCCGATCTATCAATAAAAAAAAGGATTAACCTGATCGCTAAACGGCGTAGCGAGAAAAAAATGTAAAATACCAGAATTACTTTTTTTGGTCGAAGCGACATTGCATTGAAATATAATAACGGGCGATCAAAAAACGTATCTGCACCAAAATGGTATAATTAAAAACAACAGCTCGCCACGCAAAAAATAAGCCCTCAACCGACCTCAGATCACGAAAAATGGAGACACTACGTGTATTGGAAAATTGCGCATTTTTTTTTTTTTTTTTTTTTAGCAAAGTGTATAATTTTTTTTTACCACCCAGATAAAACGTAACCTAGACATGTTTGGTGTCTATGAACTCGTAATGACCTGAAGAATCATGATGGCAGGTCATTTTTAGCATTTAGTGAACCTAGCAAAAAAGCCAAACCGAAACAAAAAAAAGTGTGGGATTGCACTTTTTTTTGCAATTTCACCGCACTTGGAATTTTTTTCCCGCTTTCTAGTACAAGACATGCTAAAACCAATTATGTCATTGAAAAGTGCAACTTGTCCCGCAAAAAACAAACCCTCACATGGCCATATTGACGGAAAAATAAAAAAAGTTATGACTCTGGGAAGGAGGGGAGCGAAAAATGAGAACGCAAACATGGAAAAGGGCAAGGTCGTGAAGGGGTTAATGCTGTTTTGAAGACAATTTGAGTAATCATATCATACTGATATGATTTAGATTTCGTTTTTGTTCATTGATTTTGCATTTTGCTAAATGCTAACAATAAGCTATCAACATTTATTTTCTTGAGAGCATATTTTTCAGCATTTTTCCACATTCGCCTTAAACTTTTACACAGTACTGTAAATAAGGACATCCCATGTACTAGATAATCTGTGTATTTTCAGGCAAATACGTACCAAATAACACTAAATTACTTTACACTTGTTTTGCCTATAGTATAGTATTGAAATAGGAAAAACCCAATGTGGCTAAACAAAGAAGTAAGACAGGCAATTAACAGTAAAAAGAAAGCATTTGCACTACTAAAGCAGGATGGCACCATTGAAGCTCTAAAAAACTATAGGGAGAAAAATACTTTATCTAAAAAACTAATTAAAGCTGCCAAAAAGGAAACAGAGAAGCACATTGCTAAGGAGAGTAAAACTAATCCCAAACTGTTCTTCAACTATATCAATAGTAAAAGAATAAAAACTGAAAATGTAGGCCCCTTAAAAAATAGTGAGGAAAGAATGGTTGTAGATGACGAGGAAAAAGCTAATATATTAAACACCTTCTTCTCCACGGTATTCACGGTGGAAAATGAAATGCTAGGTGAAATCCCAAGAAACAATGAAAACCCTATATTAAGGGTCACCAATCTAACCCAAGAACAGGTGCGAAACCGGCTAAATAAGATTAAAATAGATAAATCTCCGGGTCCGGATGGCATACACCCACGAGTACTAAGAGAACTAAGTAATGTAATAGATAAACCATTATTTCTTATTTTTAGTGACTCTATAGCGACAGGGTCTGTTCCGCAGGACTGGCGCATAGCAAATGTGGTGCCAATATTCAAAAAGGGCTCTAAAAGTAAACCTGGAAATTATAGGCCAGTAAGTCTAACCTCTATTGTTGGTAAAATATTTGAAGGGTTTCTGAGGGATGTTATTCTGGATTATCTCAATGAGAATAACTGTTTAACTCCATATCAGCATGGGTTTATGAGAAATCGCTCCTGTCAAACCAATCTAATCAGTTTTTATGAAGAGGTAAGCTATAGACTGGACCACGGTGAGTCATTGGACGTGGTATATCTCGATTTTTCCAAAGCGTTTGATACCGTGCCGCACAAGAGGTTGGTACACAAAATGAGAATGCTTGGTCTGGGGGAAAATGTGTGTAAATGGGTTAGTAACTGGCTTAGTGATAGAAAGCAGAGGGTGGTTATAAATGGTATAGTCTCTAACTGGGTCGCTGTGACCAGTGGGGTACCGCAGGGGTCAGTATTGGGACCTGTTCTCTTCAACATATTCATTAATGATCTGGTAGAAGGTTTACACAGTAAAATATCGATATTTGCAGATGATACAAAACTATGTAAAGCAGTTAATACAAGAGAAGATAGTATTCTGCTACAGATGGATCTGGATAAGTTGGAAACTTGGGCTGAAAGGTGGCAGATGAGGTTTAACAATGATAAATGTAAGGTTATACACATGGGAAGAGGGAATCAATATCACCATTACACACTGAACGGGAAACCACTGGGTAAATCTGACAGGGAGAAGGACTTGGGGATCCTAGTTAATGATAAACTTACCTGGAGCAGCCAGTGCCAGGCAGCAGCTGCCAAGGCAAACAGGATCATGGGGTGCATTAAAAGAGGTCTGGATACACATGATGAGAGCATTATACTGCCTCTGTACAAATCCCTAGTTAGACCGCACATGGAGTACTGTGTCCAGTTTTGGGCACCGGTGCTCAGGAAGGATATAATGGAACTAGAGAGAGTACAAAGGAGGGCAACAAAATTAATAAAGGGGATGGGAGAACTACAATACCCAGATAGATTAGCGAAATTAGGATTATTTAGTCTAGAAAAAAGACGACTGAGGGGCGATCTAATAACCATGTATAAGTATATAAGGGGACAATACAAATATCTCGCTGAGGATCTGTTTATACCAAGGAAGGTGACGGGCACAAGGGGGCATTCTTTGCGTCTGGAGGAGAGAAGGTTTTTCCACCAACATAGAAGAGGATTCTTTACTGTTAGGGCAGTGAGAATCTGGAATTGCTTGCCTGAGGAGGTGGTGATGGCGAACTCAGTCGAGGGGTTCAAGAGAGGCCTGGATGTCTTCCTGGAGCAGAACAATATTGTATCATACAATTATTAGGTTCTGTAGAAGGACGTAGATCTGGGGATTTATTATGATGGAATATAGGCTGAACTGGATGGACAAATGTCTTTTTTCGGCCTTACTAACTATGTTACTATGTTACTATGATGACCCAAGTCCCAGTGTGACTTTTCACTCATCTCAATCTTCAGGAAATACCATGGGGGTAATGCCAGAGGTTTGGTGATCAAAGGTATTGATCCGGTAAATTTTGATCTACGTAGATCTGTGTAGAGTTTTGGCCCAGTTAGAGAGCAGGTGGATTTATAGGCTTGGCACTATGGCCCACAAGGGCTGAATGAAAGTTTGGGCTTTGCTTCATTTCTACAATGGTCATTTATAATTTCTTTTTTTGTTATAATTTTTCTGCCATTTCGTTTGGGTTAGAGGAGAGGAATCTCTTCACTATGGGAAAGCAGTAATTGCGGAATTATGGGGACCATGGACCTTGACCTTTTACGTCTACATCAGGATCGGTTCAAGAATTACAGTATTCAAATTACCTGGACATTAATCTGGAGATGTTTTATATGTCTATATCATTCCCAAACTTTTATGAGCCATATGGATGAGATTTTCACATGAGTTATGAATGGAGTTTTGTAAGAATTTTTGGAAATACTATGGGTTGTGGCACAGCAATTTTACGAAGCGTTATGAATTACTGTTTGCTATGGGAGTAGGATTAAATTGTTTAATCATGAATTATTTAATCTTTAAGCACTTCACCTAGTAATTTTACTATAAGAATAAATTATATTATAAATATATCATTATAATTTGCACTGTGTCACTTTCTATGGGTTGGGTTCTTTGGTATAGAAGCAACCAATATGATTCACAGCATGCACTATGTCACTTTCGTGTACACTGCAAACTATTAATTTAAGTCACTTATGTAGGATTACATAACACAATTGTCACTTAGTTAGGATTATATCAGCACAATTGTTTTATTAATACACTTTATTAGGATATAGCACATTGCACTTTAATATATATTGCATGGCATGTTTTCCCATATGTGATTGCCCACTGACCATGCATTCACCGGGATAGGTGTTTTACTGATCCTCTTTATCGTACCTTCCTCCCTTAGTATGGCAGCTTATGGTCCGAGTAGTGCACGTGCGCTCTCTCCTTACCCTGTACACTTCCAGATGTGCTCTTTCACCGGACCACTTGCGTTCCAAAATGCATTCTGGTGAGCTCACATCCAGAAGTGAGGTTACTTTCAGGAAGTGAGGAGGAGTTGTCATGAGCCGATAATGCCCGGTATCAATTCAGCAATCCTTCTGGTCACGTTAGCTCCATACATTCATTTATTGGAGCCAGTTTACTACAAAAACCCTTCACTGTCCCACCCCAGACATGCCCCCGGAAGAAGATGGTTGCGAAATGTTCATTGGGGTGAGGAGGGACGCTGTGATTGCTACAAGGCGGACATTCTGATCTCTGCTACTGGTAATATAAATATAATTAACTTTATGCATACTTAGGTAGCTTATATGGTGCCATATGTACATTGCATTGTTATATGTATTTTTAGAATATATCTTTAATAAAGTATGATGGTTTTTATTTAGTATGTTATTCTTGATCTCTTCATTCGGCTATTTTTAATGTAAGTCCGAATATGGTGATTACTCATCCCAGGCAGTATAAATACGTAATGTCAGCATTTTCTGGCACTATGTGTACAGTAAGCACTCTGTTTTTTGTGTACCAGACAAAACTTAATATAGAAACAAAGATTTTTTTTTGTTTCAGGTCTTTGCACCTTGTGCAAAGAAGGGCATGACTTTTCTTTTCTTTGAGCCGGACATGATTGGGTGTCCATTAGTGAGGGTCTTGATACTGCTCGGCCATTGAAATATGGTAAAGTTTTAATACTACAGGTTAGGACCATTCCGGATAGGATCACCTTGACGTTGTGTGATAGCTTTTATGTTTCTTGATCAAAATAGTGGTAACTAAGAACCCAATGTTATTTTGATGCATTTTTGCTATTTATTTATTTATTTAGACAGTACGGCAGTGTATTCTCTCACTTTTTTTCTTAGGTTTTGTGTGTTTAGTGGCCAGTGTGAACATGTGCCTACTAACACTGTTATGTATCAGAATCACCAGGTACATCTTTTTCCCTAGTTAGACCAGGGCTAACTAGGGAAAAAAATACATATTTTCTCATAACTATAACCCTTGCCAAAAGGCCCCAAAGTCATAGGGGCCAGATAACTGCCAACAGCTAGACCATGTTTAGTCTCTAAGTAAAAATAAAATCCCTATTAATAATCAGTCTCAAACTTCTGCGGACGTCCTATGAGGAGTTATTGCATAACCTGGCATTTCATAAAATCATGAGGGGCTGAGACCAGCCCACAACCTGGCCCATGTGAGGCAATCAAAAGGGGGTGTGTGGGTGGGTCTGATAAGTTCATGAAGAGAGATACATACATGTATGCAAGGAATCCGTTTATTGAACACCCTCAAGCAAAGCGCTCTCCTTCAGCTGAATTGAATTGTCTCTGCAATCAATCGAAGTTCTTTTGTTAATCTCTTTTATTTTCTGTAACTGTATGTGCTGTATTGTTTTGTCCCCCTTGTAAAATCTTTTGTATATTTACAAAAAAACTGCCTCGCTTTTGATTAAATATAAAATGTAATAGTTCTGTTCATTTTGTTCTGTAAACTACACCTCAAAGCCATACTCTACTTTAAATTGGTGTCTAATTGACTGGAAACAGATGAGTGGTGGCAGTGAGTAGTCTGGGGTAATCGTGGAGTTAGCGATGACCATACCAGGTTATGTACACATATTCCATGTGTTGGATTCCGAAGGCGTATATGCCTCATGCTCACTAGGTTTTCCGATAACTAGGTCTAGTAGTGTGAAACAGCTGTAGTCCGTACCTTGAACATGTCTCCCGTGCCTCAGCCACACAGCATCTAATAAAGTAAGTGAAAACCGCATTGGTGAGTGCCATCTATTATTTTCTTTGGATATTGTGGATTCCCTGTATGCTTTTTTTCCATATGGATTGAGCACCTACAGTGGTGTTTTTGGAGGCTATATGGTGTTCATGATTTAGTGTGGTAAACCTCATTTTATCACTTTGAGGCAAAGGCGACAAAAGTGGTGCCAAACACTTTTCTGCTCTTGGCTTATTTTGCTAGTAGTGTGAACAGCCTGCACCTTTCTCCAATGGTCGTCGGCTAATCGTGTTATTGTCCGGATGATAGGCAGCAAAAGAATATTCAAGTTTGATTTGTTTTTGGCTTCTGTTTCAACATACCCCAAAATATATGGAATGAAATTACCAGCTTTTGAAAATCATGATTTTCACAATAATCTGACATGAGATGTCTATGCTACATGTGTTTATGTGTGTCCACACAGTGGTTGTGAAGTGAACTGTAGCCTTGCCTGACTTTTCTATCATATTACAATATTTTAATCTTGTTTAGTGATGTATGACTTATTGTAAAACAAGTTAAAATAAATGCAGTTTGATGAACCTTCCAAAAACCACCTTATGTCACAGCTTCTCAAAATCCTGTTGAAATGGAAACTGAGATTTTGGGAAATTATTTTAATTTAATTGAAACCTCTATTTTTAGATATAGAAAGTTTTACGGAAAAAATAATAAATACCTAAATATTTGATGAACTGTGCATTTACCATTATATGTAACTTTTCTAAGCATCTTCTACATGAAGTTCTGCTTTGTATTAGTTGGTTCTGGGTAAATGGATTTACAATTAGTAACATAGTAACATAGTTAGTAAGGCCGAAAAAAGACATTTGTCCATCCAGTTCAGCCTATATTCCATCATAATAAATACCCAGATCTACGTCCTTCTACAGAACCTAATAATTGTATGATACAATATTGTTCTGCTCCAGGAAGACATCCAGGCCTCTCTTGAACCCCTCGACTGAGTTCGCCATCACCACCTCCTCAGGCAAGCAATTCCAGATTCTCACTGCCCTAACAGTAAAGAATCCTCTTCTATGTTGGTGGAAAAACCTTCTCTCCTCCAGACGCAAAGAATGCCCCCTTGTGCCCGTCACCTTCCTTGGTATAAACAGATCCTCAGCGAGATATTTGTAGTGTCCCCTTATATACTTATACATGGTTATTAGATCGCCCCTCAGTCGTCTTTTTTCTAGACTAAATAATCCTAATTTCGCTAATCTATCTGGGTATTGTAGTTCTCCCATCCCCTTTATTAATTTTGTTGCCCTCCTTTGTACTCTCTCTAGTTCCATTATATCCTTCCTGAGCACCGGTGCCCAAAACTGGACACAGTACTCCATGTGCGGTCTAACTAGGGATTTGTACAGAGGCAGTATAATGCTCTCATCATGTGTATCCAGACCTCTTTTAATGCACCCCATGATCCTGTTTGCCTTGGCAGCTGCTGCCTGGCACTGGCTGCTCCAGGTAAGTTTATCATTAACTAGGATCCCCAAGTCCTTCTCCCTGTCAGATTTACCCAGTGGTTTCCCGTTCAGTGTGTAATGGTGATATTGATTCCCTCTTCCCATGTGTATAACCTTACATTTATCATTGTTAAACCTCATCTGCCACCTTTCAGCCCAAGTTTCCAACTTATCCAGATCCATCTGTAGCAGAATACTATCTTCTCTTGTATTAACTGCTTTACATAGTTTTGTATCATCTGCAAATATCAATATTTTACTGTGTAAACCTTCTACCAGATCATTAATGAATATGTTGAAGAGAACAGGTCCCAATACTGACCCCTGCGGTACCCCACTGGTCACAGCGACCCAGTTAGAGACTATACCATTTATAACCACCCTCTGCTTTCTATCACTAAGCCAGTTACTAACCCATTTACACACATTTTCCCCCAGACCAAGCATTCTCATTTTGTGTACCAACCTCTTGTGCGGCACGGTATCAAACGCTTTGGAAAAATCGAGATATACCACGTCCAATGACTCACCGTGGTCCAGTCTATAGCTTACTTCTTCATAAAAACTGATTAGATTGGTTTGACAGGAGCGATTTCTCATAAACCCATGCTGATATGGAGTTAAACAGTTATTCTCATTGAGATAATCCAGAATAACATCCCTCAGAAACCCTTCAAATATTTTACCAACAATAGAGGTTAGACTTACTGGCCTATAATTTCCAGGTTCACTTTTAGAGCCCTTTTTGAATATTGGCACCACATTTGCTATGCGCCAGTCCTGCGGAACAGACCCTGTCGCTATAGAGTCCCTAAAAATAAGAAATAATGGTTTATCTATTACATTACTTAGTTCTCTTAGTACTCGTGGGTGTATGCCATCCGGACCCGGAGATTTATCTATTTTAATCTTATTTAGCCGGTTTCGCACCTCTTCTTGGGTTAGATTGGTGACCCTTAATATAGGGTTTTCATTGTTTCTTGGGATTTCACCTAGCATTTCATTTTCCACCGTGAATACCGTGGAGAAGAAGGTGTTTAATATGTTAGCTTTTTCCTCGTCATCTACAACCATTCTTTCCTCACTATTTTTTAAGGGGCCTACATTTTCAGTTTTTATTCTTTTACTATTGATATAGTTGAAGAACAGTTTGGGATTAGTTTTACTCTCCTTAGCAATGTGCTTCTCTGTTTCCTTTTTGGCAGCTTTAATTAGTTTTTTAGATAAAGTATTTTTCTCCCTATAGTTTTTTAGAGCTTCAATGGTGCCATCCTGCTTTAGTAGTGCAAATGCTTTCTTTTTACTGTTAATTGCCTGTCTTACTTCTTTGTTTAGCCACATTGGGTTTTTCCTATTTCTAGTCCTTTTATTCCCACAAGGTATAAACCGCTTACACTGCCTATTTAGGATGTTCTTAAACATTTCCCATTTATTATCTGTATTCTCATTTCTGAGGATATTGTCCCAGTCTACCAGATTAAGGGCATCTCTAAGCTGTTCAAACTTTGCCTTCCTAAAGTTCAATGTTTTTGTGACTCCCTGACAAGTCCCCCTAGTGAAAGACAGGTGAAACTGCACAATATTGTGGTCGCTATTTCCTAAATGCCCAACCACCTGCAGATTTGTTATTCTGTCAGGTCTATTAGATAGTATTAGGTCTAAAAGTGCTGCTCCTCTGGTTGGATTCTGCACCAATTGTGAAAGATAATTTTTCTTGGTTATTAGCAGAAACCTGTTGCCTTTATGGGTTTCACAGGTTTCTGTTTCCCAGTTAATATCCGGGTAGTTAAAGTCCCCCATAACCAGGACCTCATTATGGGTTGCAGCTTCATCTATCTGCTTTAGAAGTAGACTTTCCATGCTTTCTGTTATATTTGGGGGTTTGTAACAGACCCCAATGAGAATTTTGTTACCATTTTTCCCTCCATGAATTTCAACCCATATGGACTCGACATCCTCATTCCCTTCGCTAATATCCTCCCTTAAAGTGGACTTTAGACAAGACTTTACATAGAGACAAACCCCTCCTCCTCTCCGATTTTTACGATCCTTTCTAAACAGACTGTAACCCTGTAAGTTAACTGCCCAGTCATAGCTTTCATCTAACCATGTCTCGGTTATTCCCACTATGTCAAAGTTACCTGTAGATATTTCTGCTTCTAGTTCTTCCATCTTGTTTGTCAGGCTTCTGGCGTTTGCGAGCATGCAGTTTAGAGGATTTTGTTTTGTTCCAATCTCCTCACTGTGGATTGTTTTAGAAATGTTCTTACCTCCCTTCTGAGTATGTTTTCCTGGGTCGTCTTTGTTCGAGTCTAATGTTTTTCTTCCCGTCCCCTCTTCTTCTAGTTTAACGCCCTCCTGATGAGTGTAGCGAGTCTTCTGGCGAATGTGTGTTTCCCAGGTTTGTTGAGGTGTAGTCCGTCTCTGGCGAGGAGTCCATCATACCAGTAATTCACACCGTGGTCCAGGAATCCAAATCCTTGTTGTCTGCACCATCGTCTTAGCCAGTTGTTTGCATCAAGGATCCTGTTCCATCTCCTGGTGCCATGCCCGTCTACTGGAAGGATAGAAGAAAAATTAGGAATGTTTTCTGTCTTTCCTAATGAATTTGAGACATATTTCTGTGCCAAATACACTATACTACATTTCAACTCTAATATTTTACCAGCTTTAACCGATTTTTCAAATCTGTTCTTCTGTTCTTCAAGAATAATCAGAATTTTATATCCATGCGATGCTGAGGCTTTTGTTATTGCTATATCCCTCCCTGGTGTAGTGTTAATTGAGTTTGTTCATTAAATCAAATTTAGATCTTCTTCTCATACTACATTATTGTACGGTATTATAATTGCATAGATGGCCACATGGTGCTACATTGTGTTTTAATCATTGCATATTCTGATATAACTAAAGGAAATTAGGCAACATTGTAACTTTTACTATATGCTAATCGTGTGTGGTGTCTTAAATGCTTTGGAAAGTTTAGAATTCATTATGCGGTGGAAATGTAGTAGTATATATTGCACAGGAGTTTGTCTTTTTGATTAAATTTTCTTGTGTTTGATTCTAAATGAGCCCATTTGATTTCATCTCAATATGAACAACAGCTTTAAGTCATATTTATTCCTCAGTTCTCAAGTGTACGATACGATACGATACGATACGATACACTTTATTGATCCCGTGGGAAATTATGGTATCACAGCAGCACGACTTAAAACATAAAAATCATAAAGGAATTACATAGTTGACATGACAGTTTGTTGACAGAAGAACATTATACATTAGAATAGGACATACACAACAAGTGAACTGAAATGTAGAGAAATAAGTAGACATTCACCTTGGTGGTTTAACCCTAATGTTATTGTTGTACATTCCCATGGCAGTTGGCACAAACGATTTCCTATATTTTTCCTTCTTACACCTCAGGAGTATAAGCCGGTTACTGAAGGTGCTCTTCTGTCTCATGAATAGCTCATATAGTGGATGTGAATTATTGCTCATAATTGCCATACACTTTTTCAGAGGTCTTTTCTCCACTACCTCCCCAAAAGAGTCCAGCTTGCAGCCCACAGCAGAACTTGCCTTCTTAATAATCTTATTCAGCTTATTAGCATCAGAGGCCCGCACACTACTACCCCAGCATATGATAGCAAAAAAGATGGCACTTGCCACCACCGACTGGTAGAACATTTCTAACATTTTGCTGCCCACATTAAAAGACCTCAGTTTCCTTAGGAAATACAATCTGCTCATCCCCTTCTTGTAGACAAACTCTGAGTGGCATCTCCAGTCCAGTTTGCTATCCAAATTGGCCCCCAAATATTTGTACCTCTCCACCTGCTCGACCTCCTGACCAGCAATAGTGATCGGTAAGCATTCCATCTTTATCCTGCTATAGTTGGCCACCAACTCCTTAGTTTTCTTAACATTTAGTTGTAGATAGTTACCATTGCACCAATCCACGAAATTCGACACCACACTTCTGTATTCCTCATCCCCCTGATCTCCCCTAATGCATCCCACAACCACGGAGTCATCCGAAAATTTTTGAAGGTGGCAAAGTTCAGATTTATACTGAAAGTCTGAAGTATACAGTGTGAATAGAAAGGGCGCAAGCACCGTTCCCTGGGGGGCACCTACACTGCTCAGTAATCTGCTTGACACCACTGCTCCCATCTGTACAAACTGTGGCCGATCTGATAGGTAGTCCGTTATCCAATTTCTCATCCCCTCCTCAACCTTCATATCAGTCATCTTTTTGTGTAGTAAAAGTGGCTGCAGGGAGTTAAATGCACTCGAGAAATCGAAGAACATCGCTCGCACCGTGGTTCCGTCAGTCTCCAGAAATGAATGTACCTTATGTAACAGAGAAAAGATAGCATCATCCACCCCCAATCTATGTCGGTGTATAGATCTTATGTTAACGAATGCAATGAAGAAATGGAAATACACATTTGCTGAAGAAACCTTGAGTGGGAATAATCAAAAATGCACAAAATTAGCTGGAAATAGAACATGGCTAATATCATCTGTGCAAGTATCAGCTGGAATATTGCAAAATATCATGCATAGAGATGGCCGGTCTCGTATGATCCTCCAAAATAGCTGAGTTGCCATCCAAAAGACTTAGTTATAGAATCGAACATGTACAGGTTGCATCAAGTTTTGCAACTTAATGACTCCTGCAACCAAACCTAATTGGAAACTGAGAAAGAGTTCTCAAATTTTGAAAAAAACAAAACTTTTCTTATTGTACAGTGAAAATATGTACGTATTTATGTATAAGTACATGAAACAATCTAATGCTATATTGTCATAACCGGAGAGGCAAAAAAGCTCAATAGGGTCTTATCCGGTAAAACAAAGAGTGAGATCCAAGCAGTGGGCGCTCACCTGGTGGGGTTGTGACAGTCACAACTCTTTTAGAAAGCACAGAAAAGCACCAAATAGATACGGTGCAAACGTTGAGGGATGTGTTGGTTGTAAATCCGAGCTGACAAATATCCAATATGCGAGCAGAGACCAAATGAAGAATGAATGTGGTTTACCTTGTCAACACATTTTGAAGTGTTCAAACCTCTTCATCAGGACAAAACCACAATCCTGGTGAAGAAGAGGTGTGAATGCTTTGAAACGCGTTGATGAAATAAACCTCATTCAAATTTAATTTGCTCTTAGTGGTTAGCTGCAAAAAACTCACCCAGCACTCACCTATCTCCCCACACAGCCCAACTCTTGCCCAGTCATTTTCCTCTCTCCGAGCACCAGTGTGGTTTCTTCAAAAGTATCTATAGCACCTGGCATATTCTGTACCTCTGACTTGGTCATAGTGCCTAGTCCCTGTTTCCTCAAGATGAGAGGGAAGGATACTAGACCAGATAGTTGCCTTGTTGAAGGACAGATGAGGGTCAGGTAAGTATACTTTTATCATATTCTATACTCTAGGTTATGAAAAATCTCCAGAGCATAATAATATTAATGATTGTAATGTAAATTAAATCTCCTGGTCTAAATGGAGTGAACTTGATGAATTCAAATTTTGCTCATTAGTGATGACAATATCAGTGGTCACTGTTGGTCTGGTTGCTGAGATCCCTACCTATCCTGAGTCACAAGGTTTCTTGAGGGTAGTAAGCATATACAACCACTACTTCTGTAAACAGCGAACCGATCAATGGTTGCACATGCTCACAACAGCTTCCTTTACAACTGGGACAACTACATTGTGTTAAAGCACTCCCTCATTTGTGGAAGGACACAGCCCATTTATTATTCATGAAACAGGATAGAATCTTTTTTTGTTATTCAATTTTTTTTAACTTCACTCTTATTTTTATGAGCAAAAGTTTCAAGATCTATTATTACTTTTCACTATTTTCCGCTATGTTGATTAACACATATTCTAACACTTATTGTTGGCGTCATGGGCATATTGCGATATTTATCTCACTGTTCTAAAAGGGGTAAATTTTGGGCTTGAAAGAATAAATGCATTTTTAAATGATAAATCTGATCTTGCAACCCATGAACATCAACAGGCAACATTTTCTTTTAAGAAAATCCAAGATGTTGATGCTTCCCTTGGAAATTCACACATTCACAGGAGGTTTAAAATACATTATGTAATTTATCTTTCTTATTTTCATCAACTTATACTATAAAGTTTTGGATATCTATTCTCTACAATTGGCAGGAAGACACTAAAGCCTTCTGAGTATTTGACTGCCAATAATATCATGAACTTAACTGATCTTAAGCTGGATTCTTAATAGATTTCATTTAATAAAGTACTCAGTTTGTGGTCTGTGAAGGTACTAACTCAAGAATGATATATTACAGTTATTTATGAGCAGAATTCTCTTTGTACAAAATCATATCTGTAAGGTTTAATTTGATATTTATAAAAAAAAAATAGGGGCATGATTCACCAAATGCTAACTGGTGCAAAAAGCTTTGAAAAGTCACATAGCATTGGTGCAACTTGGCTAATTTTGGCATTATCATGCTAACTCTGCACAGCTTCAACAAAGTGGGCAGAGCTGGGGTGAGATTGGAGTGTGGTCAAGAGCAAATTGTCAAATTCATGACAAGCGGCGGGGTATGTTAACCTTCGTCAGGCTGCATAGTTTTACAACGTTAACAGGCTGCAGAGGTACAATTGTACCTTCATATATATTTTATTGAAATTTGGCCAATATATTCTGGACCAAAACTGCAGAGATGTCAAGAAATTTCAGCCCTCTACGGCTTTTTGAAAAAAAAAGTTATTGCAATTTTAAAACGGAATAGTTACAATTGTACCTACTCAGCCGGACAAAGGTTAAGCCACAAATCTTACTCCAGTAGGAACTGGTGTAGGATTTTTGGCAAGGCACATACAGAGATGTCTGCCATTCGTTCTATGTATCAGATTCATGAATAGGCATATACCGCTCAAGGAATTAGGAACATCTCACTCCAACACATTCCCTCCTTAAGAATGGAGCGAACAACTCTGGTCTTGAAGAACCAGTCCCTAAATATTTTGGATTTAAAAACATATTTTCAGATTAGGTAGTTATTGATGTCACCTAATCCACTGCCATGCCTAATGGGTGGCAATATGTTGTTTTCCTGAAATTCAGTGCCCTTTTCTTCTTCACACATACCTTTGATCATTGTGACCAAAGAGTTCTTTTTTTTTTCCTCATTTGTCCACAGAACTTGTTTCCAAAATGCATCAGGTTTGTTTAGATGTTCTTTTGCATACTTCTGATGCTGAATTTTATGGTGAGGACACAGGAGAGGTTTTCTTCTGATGACTCTTCCATGAAAGCCATATTTGTGCAGGAGTCTTTGAAGTTTAAAGCAATGATCCACAACTCCAGAGTCTTCTAAATCTTTCTGAATGTGTTTTTTAGTCAAACGAGGGTTCAATTTGACTCTCTTGCGATCTTGCGAGCAGCTCTCATTGAAATTATGCTTGGACTAGCACACCTCATTTAGATCTCCTCTGTTCCTGTTAAAAGCCATTTCTTAATTACATTGAATTGAGGAAAAGGCAACTTGAAAATGTTTTGCTATCTTCTTATAGCCTTCATCTGCTTTGTGGGACTCCACCATTTTCATTTTCAGAGTGCTAGTCAGGTGCTTAGAAGAACCCTTGGCTGCAGGATTTTTTTGGCACAAGGTTGCAGGAGGCTGAGTTTTTATAAAGCTGTGAACTTTCAGGATTTTCCTAACGATATAGCAATGATAGTGAATATGCCATTAATTAAGGTCTGAAACCTTGGTCAAAGTTATCTTATCACACAAATCTACAAGAGTGCTCAAATCTTTGCATCAGTCCAATTTCCTTTTTGTAATTTTCAAAAATGCCTAAAATATAAAGGAAATGTGTCATCTTGAACTTTAGACCTTTATAGGCCTTTTAATCTTCCAACTTGCATAACTTTTCACAATAACAGTAATTTTGACCAGGAGTACCCAAACGTTTGCCACAATAAGGACCAAAATAATCAAATCAAAACAATGATAATTTACTATTAGTTTATCCAAGGCATTTTACTGGTTCCTTTCAAATAATTTTTATTAAGCATTTTGAAATTTAATATTGTGTTTTGTAGATAATCATATATTCAACTTTCAAGGAAATAAGGGTGGGGAGAGGGCGGGAGGTGAGGGAAGTGGGAATGGGAAAAGGGTAAGAGAAAAATTGTGGACATGCTGTTCAGTCATAACAGAATTTGATTAATTATTAACAATTATTAACAGGTTAACATATATTACCTTCACAGGTATACATTAATTGTCACCTTTCCTTTTAATGTGGTAAGTTGGGATATACCTCAACCCATTTCTTCCATTTCCTATCATATTTCTTATAATAGTTGTTTGCTATTGCAAAGTTTTCTTCATATGCTTTATGTAGGTTAATTTGGTCTATGATTTCAGTAAAGGCTGGTAAAATTGGATTTTTCCAATGGAATGCTATAATTTGTTTAACCACTAAACAAATGTGGATTATAATAAGTCTCGCATTTGTGTCAATGCTTTCCCATTGTAAAGACAACAAGGCCATTGCTGGGGTAACTATGATGTTATCTTTTAATATTTTGTTGATTAGTTTTGTGGCCTGTCTCCATAAGGGTTTCACCTTTGGACACTTCCAAAACATATGTAGCAAACTTCCGTATTCTCCACATTCTCTCCAGCACAGGGGAGACCCTCCCAATGGCAGGTGGGAGAGGCGAGCCGGAGTGAAGTACCACCTTGTGATGATTTTAAAATATGCTTCTTGTAGTGTCATGCAAATATTTGATGCATAGGTGAAATGGATCGCGTTTTCCCACTGTTCTGGAGTAAATGTCGTGTTCAAATCATTTTCTCATTTATTCATGTAAGATAACTTGTCAAATTTTGGGTCGTTGTTGAACCACCGATAAATTTGCTTATTACTCCAAAATAAGTAATGTTTGGGGTATTTTAATAAATTAGTAGTAGCTTCGGAGATTTTTGGTTTTTTAATGATAAAATTTTGGGCTTGTTCTTTCAGTGTCATATAAGGAAAAAAGGCTGAGGAGGGAATGTTAAATTTTTCTTTCAAGGAGCTGAAACTGATAAATTTAACTCCATCATGAATATCGCTTAATTTTAGGATCCCTTTTTCTCGCCACATGGGAGAGGGGTCAGCGTTTTGGGTAAGCGTAATAATATCTATAGGGGTATTGTAGAGTAGAATTTTCTTGTTGGATCCTCTTTTCCTTTGAGAAAGTTTGTCCCATGCATATATAATGGAAGAGAAAATAGGGTGTTTAACGTGAATATTGTTGGTTCTGTTTAGAATATGGTTGAAGACTAATTCTTTGGGAGGTTTATTATGATTGTGGGTAATTTCTAGATCAAGCCAATTTGGATAGTCCTCTTGCATGAACCAATATTGGCTTTGTTTGATAAGGTTTGATAAGTATAAGGCGGTTATATTGGGTAGGCCTATACCCCCAAATTCTTTGCATTTATATAATATGTTTGTGGGTATTCGGGCCCTTTTTTTATTCCAGATGAACAAATTAATTGTGGATTGTATACTGGTTAGATAAGATGTGTTGACTTTTAGGGGGAGTGTTCTTAGTATATAAGAGATTTTTGGGATGATAAAAATTTTGATAACCAATATTCTACCCCACCATGATAGGTCTTTTGTACCAAAGAAATTAAGGTCATTGTTAATTGTCTCTAAGAGTTTGTCCAGATTTTTCTTCATTATTGCCTCAAGGTTTTTTGAGATGATCGTGCCTAGATATTCTAAGTCCCCCTCTGACCAGCTTAGTGAAGATATATATGTTTCTAAGTCGCTCAAATAAAATGGCAAGATTTTTGATTTATTTTCGTTAATCTTAAAAAAGGAAATATTTGAGAACGTTTTAAGGGTTTTTTGCAGTTCTGTGATTGATTTGTAAGGATCAGTCAGGGTAAATATCAGGTCGTCGGCAAAAAGGCCAATCTTATACTGACGTGTTTGTGTTTTCAAACCTTTTATGTTATTGTTTTGTCTGATCGATTGCGCCAATGGTTCCATTGACAGTATAAAAAGAAGTGGAGAAAGGGGGCAACCTTGTCTTGTACCATTTGATATGTCAAATAGTGCAGAAGAATAATTGTTAGTATATATTCTGGCTTTTGGCCTACAGTAAAGTGCCATGATGCTGTTAATATATTTTTCATTAAAACCAAATTTACTTAGAACTGATGTTAGATAGAGCCAATTTAGGCGGTCAAAAGCCTTTTCGGCATCTAAAGTTATAATTACCGTTGGCAATTTAGAGGAGTGTATCAGTTTGATTGAATTAATCAGTCTTCTAGTGCCATCTGTCGCTTGACGACCTTTGATAAAACCGATCTGATCCCCATTTATCAATGATGGTAGGTAGGATTTGAGCCTATTCGCTATTAATTTGGAGTATATCTTCAAATCTGCATTTATGAGGGAAATTGGTCTGTAATTATTTACAAGAGTCAGGTCGGAATTGTGTTTGGGGATCAATATTATTGTGGATTCTAACATTTCTTCTGGGAAATTTCCTGAGGAACTAGCTATATTAACCCCTTAATCCCATATGACGTACTATCCCGTCCAGGTGACCTGGGACTTAATTCCCATGGACGGGATAGTACGTCATATGCGATCGGCCGCGCTCACGGGGGGAGCGCGGCCGATCGCGGCCGGGTGTCAGCTGCCTATCGCAGCTGACATCCGGCACTATGTGCCAGGAGCGGTCACGGACCGCTCCCGGCACATTAACCCCCGGCACACCGCGATCAAAGATGATCGCGGTGTGCCGGCGGTGCAGGGAAGCATCGCGCAGGGAGAGGGCTCCCTGCGGGCTTCCCTGAGACGATCGGTACGCGGTGATGTGCTCACCGTGTACCGAGCGTCTTCTCCCTGCAGTCCCCGGATCCAAAATGGCCGCCGGGCTGCATCCGGGTCCTGCAGGGAGCACTTCCGGGTCAGGATCAGGCTGCAGCTGCAGCTCTAATCCTGCCCGGCTGTATGTCAGATCACCGATCTAACAGAGTGCTGTGCACACTGTCAGATCGGTGATCTGTGATGTCCCCCCCTGGGACAAAGTGAAAAAGTAAAAAAAAAAATTTCCACACTTGTAAAAAAAAATAAAAAAAAAATTCCTAAATAAAGCAGAAAAAAAAAATATTATTCCCATAAATACATTTCTTTACATAAAAAAAAACAAAAAAAACAATAAAAGTACACATATTTAGTATCGCCGCGTCCGTAACGACCCGACCTATAAAACTGGCCCACTAGTTAACCCCTTCAGTGAACACCGTAAGAAAAAAAAAAAAAAACGAGCCAAAAAACAACGCTTTATTATCATAACGCTGAACAAAAAGTGGAATAACACGCGATCAAAAAGACGGATATGAATAACCATGGTACCTCTGAAAACGTCATCTTGTCCCGCAAAAAACGAGGCGCAATATAGCATCATAACCAAAAAAATAAAAAAGTTATAGTCCTGAGAATAAAGCGATGCCAAAATAATTATTTTTTCTATAAAATAGCTTTTATCGTATAAAAGCGCCAAAACATAAAAAAAATGATATAAATGAGGTATCGCTGTAATCGTACTGACCCGAAGAATAAAACTGCTTCATCAATTTTACCAAACGCGGAACGGTATAAACGCCTCCCCCAAAAGAAATTCATGAATAGCTGGTTTTTGGTCATTCTGCCTCACAAAAAATCGGAATAAAAAGCGATCAAAAACTGTCACATGTCCGAAAATGTAACCGATAAAAACGTCAACTCGTCCCGCAAAAAACAAGACCTCACATGACTCTGTGGACCAAAATATGGAAAAATTATAGGTCTCAAAATGTGGAGACGCAAAAACTTTTTTGCTATAAAAAGCGTCTTTTAGTGTGTGACGGCTGCCAATCATAAAAATCCGATATAAAAAATGCTATAAAAGTAAATCAAACCCCCCTTCATCACCCCCTTAGTTAGGCTAGGTTCACATTGCGTTAATGGGTTAACGCTAACGGACAGCGTTGCACGGCGAAAATGTCACAATTAACGCCGTGCAACGGGTCCGTTAGCACAACCATTGACAGCAATGTGATTTTCGGGTGTAGCGCATCGCTAGAGCGTGCCATTTTCGGCTCGCGCTAGCAAGGTGCCGTTCTTTTGTGGCGCGCCTCAGACGCTGCTTGCAGCGTCCGCGGCGCGCCCGAGGTCCGATCCCCGATCTTCCAGAGCGGGGACGTTAACGCGACCACTAAACACGACACCTAAAAAGACATTGCGTTAGCGCAATCCGCTAGTGCTAAACGGATTTCCCTAATGCAATGTGAACCTAGCCTTAGGGAAAAATAATAAAATTAAAAAAAATGTATTTATTTCCATTTTCCCATTAGGGTTAGGGTTAGGGCTAGGGTTAGGGCTAGGGTTAGGGTTAGGGTTTGTATTACATTTACGGTTGGGATTAGGGTTGGGATTAGAATTAGGGGTGTGTCAGGGTTAGGTGTGTGGTTAGGGTTACAGTTGGGATTAGGGTTAGGGGTGCGTTTGGATTAGGGTTTCAGTTATAATTGGGGGTTTCCACTGTTTAGACACATCAGGGGCTCTCCAAACGCGACATGGCGTCCGATCTCAATTCCAGCCAATTCTGTATTGAAAAAGTAAAACAGTGCTCCTTCACTTCCGAGCTCTCCCGTGCGCCCAAACAGGGGTTTACCCCAACATATGGGGTATCATCGTACTCGAGACAAATTGGACAACAACTTTTTGGGTCCAAGTTCTCTTGTTATCCTTGGGAAAATAAAAATTTGGGGGGCTAAAAATCATTTTTGTGGGAAAAAAAAGGATTTTTTATTTTCACGGCTCTGCGTTGTAAACTGTAGTGAAACACTTGGGGGTTCAAAGTTTTCACAACACATCTAGATAAGTTCCATGGGAGGTCTAGTTTCAATATGGGGTCACTTGTGGGTGGTTTCTACTGTTTGGGTACATCAGGGGCTCTGCAAATGCAACGTGACGCCTGCAGACCAATCCATCTAAGTCTGCATTCCAAATGGCGCTCCTTCCCTTCCGAGCTCTGCCATGCGCCCAAACAGTGGTTCCCCCCCACATACGGGGTATCAGCGTACTCAGGACAAATTGAACAACAACTTTTGGGGTCCAATTTATTCTGTTACCCTTGTAAAAATACAAAGCTGGGGGCTAAAAAATCATTTTTGTGAAAAAAAAAAAGAATTTTTATTTTCACGGCTCTGCGTTATAAACTGTAGTGAAACACTTAGGGTTCAAAGTTCTCACAACACATCTAGATAAGTTCCTTGGGAGGTCTAGTTTCTAATATGGGGTCACTTGTGGGTGGTTTCTACTGTTTGGGTACATCAGGGGCTCTGCAAATGCAACGTGACGCCTGCAGACCAATCCATCTAAGTCTGCATTCCAAATGGCGCTCCTTCCCTTCCGAGCTCTGCCATGCGCCCAAACAGTGGTTCCCCCCCACATACGGGGTATCAGCGTACTCAGGACAAATTGAACAACAACTTTTGGGGTCCAATTTATTCTGTTACCCTTGTAAAAATACAAAGCTGGGGGCTAAAAAATCATTTTTGTGAAAAAAAAAAAGAATTTTTATTTTCACGGCTCTGCGTTATAAACTGTAGTGAAACACTTAGGGGTTCAAAGTTCTCACAACACATCTAGATAAGTTCCTTGGGAGGTCTAGTTTCTAATATGGGGTCACTTGTGGGGGGTTTGTACTGTTTGGGTACATCAGGGGCTCTGCAAATGCAACGTGACTCCTGCAGACCAATCCATCTAAGTCTGCATTCCAAATGGCGCTCCTTCCCTTCCGAGCTCTGCCATGCGCCCAAACAGTGGTTCCCCCCCACATATGGGGTATCAGCGTACTCAGGACAAATTGGACAACAACTTTTGGGGTCCAATTTATTATGTTACCCTTGTGAAAATACAAAACTGGGGGCTAAAAAATAATTTTTGCGAAAAAAAAAAAAAATTATTTTAACGGCTCTGCGTTATAAACTGTAGTGAAACATTTGGGGGTTCAAAGCTCTCAAAACACATCTAGATAAGTTCCTTATGGGGTCTAGTTTCCAAAATGGTGTCACTTGTGGGGGGTTTTAATGTTTAGGCACATCAGGGGCTCTCCAAACCAACATGGCGTCCCAACTTAATTCCAGTCAATTTTGCATTGAAAAGTCAAACGGCGCTCCTTCCCTTCCGAGCTCTGCTATGCACCCAAAAAGTAGTTTACCCCCACATATGGGGTATCGTCGCACTCAGGACAAATTGCACAACAACTTTTGTGGTCTAATTTCTTCTCTTACCCTTGGGAAAATAAAAAATTGGGGGCGAAAAGATCATTTTTGTGAAAAAATAAGATTTTTTATTTTTACGGCTCTGCATTATAAACTTCTGTGAAGCACTTGTTGGGTCAAAGTGCTCACCACACATCTAGATAAGTTCCTTAAGGGGTCTACTTTTCAAAATGGTGTCACTTGTGAGGGGTTCCAATGTTTAGGCACATCAGGGGCTCTCCAAACGCAACATGGCGTCCCATCTCAATTCCAGTCAATTTTGCATTGAAAAGTCAAATGGCGCTCCTTCCCTTCCGAGCTCTGCCATACGCCCAAACAATGGTTTACACCCATATATGGGGTATCAGCGTACTCAGGACAAATTGGCCAACAATTTTTGAGGTCCAATTTCTTCTCTTACTCTTGGGAAAATAAAAAATTGGGGGCGAAAAGATCATTTTTGTGAAAAAATATGATTTTTTATTTTTACGGCTCTGCATTATAAACTTCTGTGAAGCAATTGGTGGGTCAAAGTGGTCACCACACATCTAGATAAGTTCCTTAGGGTGTCTACTTTCCAAAATGGTGTCACTTGTGGGGGGGTTTCAATGTTTAGGCACATCAGTGGCTCTCCAAACGCAACATGGTGTCCCATCTCAATTCCTGTCAATTTTGCATTTAAAAGTCAAATGGCGCTCCTTCCCTTCCGAGCTCTGCCATGCGCCCAAACAGTGGTTTACTCCCACATATGGGCTATCAGCGTACTCAGTACAGATTGTACAACAATGTTTGGCATCCATTTTATCCTGTTACCCTTGGTAAAATAAAACAAATTGGAGCTGAAATAAATTTTGTGTGAAAAAAAGTTAAATATTCATTCTTATTTAAACATTCCAAAAATTCCTGTGAAACCCCTGAAGGGTTAATAAACTTCTTGAATGTGGTTTTGAGCACCTTGAGGGGTGCAGTTTTTAGAATGGTCTCACACTTGGGTATTTTCTATCATATAGACCCCTCAAAATGACATCAAATGAGACGTGGTCCCTAAAAAAAAATGGTGTTGTAAAAATGAGAAATTGCTGGTCAACTTTTAACCCTTATAACTCCCTAACAAAAAAAAATTTTGGTTCCAAAATTGTGCTGATGTAAAGTAGACATGTGGGAAATGTTACTTATTAAGTATTTTGCGTGAGATATCTCTGTGATTTAAGGGCATAAAAATTTAAAGTTGGAAAATTGCGAAACTTTCTAAATTTTCGCCAAATTTCCGTTTTTTTCACAAATAAACGCAAGTTATATCGAATAAATGTTACTACTAAAATGAAGTACAATATGTCACGAGAAAACAATGTCAGAATCGCCAAGATCCGTTGAAGCGTTCCAGAGTTATAACCTCATAAAGGGACAGTGGTCAGAATTGTAAAAACTGGCCCGGTCATTAACGTGCAAACCACCCTCGGGGCTTAAGGGGTTAAAAAAATTTTGTAAGTGTGGGGAAAGTATTTTGGTGAAGGATTTGTAGTATTCATTCCCGAAACCGTCCGGGCCTGGTGATTTAAAATCTTTGAGTTGAAGAATGGTCTTTTCAATTTCTTCTTGGGAGAATGGGGAAGTTAGGTTTTCTAAATCGTCATGGGTCAGTTTGGGGAGTTCAATTGTGGACAAGAATTTTTCAATGTCAGAGGTATTGGGTTTTGGGGTAGAAGTTTGTGACTGTAAATTGTATAATTTATTATAAAAATCAGCGAAGGAATTAGCTATGTCTTGAGGATGAGATACCGTTATTCCATTTTGGTTCTTTATTTTGTTGATCCTATTTGATTGTCTAGTCTTTTTCAATCTATTAACCATGTATCGTGTTGGCTTATTTATTGAAGAGTATTGCTTCATTTTGGAGTTTTTGACCATGGTATGGTATGATGAAAATATGATTCTTTTGAGATCCTGCCTGAGTTTTAGTAAATCAATTTTTCAGTCTTTTATCTTATTTTGAAGGTCCTCAATCTGAGTCCTAAATTTTCTTTTCCTTTTGGCAGAAATCTGTATCATGGTACCTCTTATAACCGCCTTATGGGCACACCAATTTATGAATGGGGTTGTATCTGTAGGGGAGTTTTCTGTAAAATAATTTATTAATGATTTTTCTATTGGTAATCTATATTCAGGATGGTGTAACAGATTAGAGTCGCATTTCCATAATGAATTTTTGTTAATTGTGTGGCCTATTTGTACTTCAGCTGATACTGGAGAGTAGTCCGAGAAGGTTTTCCTTTCTATATTAATTCTATGGAACTTGGGAAGTGTAAAAATGTCTGATAAAATTAAGTCAATACGTGACGCTGATTGGTGAGGGTCAGAAAAATGGGAGAATTCGATTGATGTGGTGTTAAGACACCTAAAGATGTCAAATAATTTGTTATGATGGATCCAGTTGTCTAAATTGTTTGGTCTGTATCTATTTGGGGTAGAGGAGTCCATATTTGCGTTTGGGACCAGATTGAAATCTCCCAGCCAAATCATGGCACCTCTCTTAACTGACATGACTTTTTTATTTATTTTGTTCAGGAAATTTATTTGACCCGTATTGGGGGCGTAGATATTGATAATTGTGCATACCTGGTTGTTTAATGAACAAATAAGAATGTGGAATCTACCTTTAACATCTTTGACCTCCTCTATGAATTCAAATGAAATTGTGGCTTTGATGATTGTGATTACTCCGGCTTTCTTTTTCACATTGTCAGACTTGTAAATATATGGGAAATTTTTATGTGAGAATTTTGGGTTGGCCTTGTCTTTGAATTTGGATTCCTGTATACAAATTATTTCAGCTTGACTTTTACTTATTTCTTTCCAAAGTGTATGTCTTTTGTGTGGACTATTAAGTCCTCTTACATTGTAGGATAGTAGTTTTAAACTCATTATGATCTAAATTATATGGAAGTCTATTTTGCAAACCTGTGAAGAAAATCTTAACAAACCTATAAGTGTTTAATGCAAGTGGTAACAATAAATAATAAACTGGAATGTCCATTTGAAGGGGTTCACTTCAGTGAACCTGACTTCACCTGTTGGGGGAAAAAGTCCGTGTTACTCGCTCCCAAGCAACATCCTCTTTGTTGATGAACATAAACTCAATATATTAAATACATAAACTCGTTACTAACAATAACAGATTAATAGAATAGTTAAACATCCTAGGGCAAGGTATAGCATTGTACCCGGGTGTTTTCCCATTTAGATCACTCAATATAAATATATCAAAACCCTTTCATGTCTTGCTGTCAGAATCAGGGTGAACTTTGTGTCGTGAATATAATGGGATATTGATGGATTTTAAGAAGTCCCTGCCTTCCTCTGGGGAGTTTAGGGCGATAACATTGCCTCTGTAATTTACTAATAATTTTAGCGGGAATCCCATCTTATAAGAGATCTCATTGTCTCTGAGAGGTATGGTGATATTCTGGAAAGCTTTCCTCCCTTCGATCGTATCTCTGGAGAGATCGGCATATAATTTGAGTTTTTCAAATGGCTCAGGGAAGTTTTTATTTTCTTTAAAGTAATTTTGAATTTTTTCTTTTGTTTTGAAAAAGTGGATTCTCATTAACGTGTCTCTAGGTAGATGTTTAGGAATAGTGGGCGGTTTTCGCAACCTGTGGATTCTGTCTATTTCTAGTTCTTGATCAGTCAGGGTAGGGATTATTTTTCTGAATAACTTCTTGGTGTACTCTTCCAATTTATTTGGGCCTATATTCTCAGGAATCCCCCTAATTTTGATGTTATTTCTCCGATTCCGGTCTTCCAGATCTGCTACCTTAAGCTTTAGCTTATGAATCTCTCTGATGATGTGGTTATTTACTTTGGATATATTATCTGGCCTCTCCTCTATCTTTTTAATTCTATCTTCAAATTTGTCCATCCTATTGCTGAGGAGGGATAATGATTCTTTGAACATTTTATTTTGCTTATCAAACCTTTCGTTCATGCTGTTTTCAAACTTATCCATTTTTTCTGTCAAATTAGACAGAAGTTTCCCAACAGAATTCATATCAAATCCTTGAGTATTGTCGGGGTTTGGATTACTTTTTTTGGTTTTGGCTTGGAGGGGCTTGTATTAGGAGAGAATATCTCTGAGACCTCGTCAGATGAATCATTAGGAGTGGTGTATTTCTCTCCTATAGCCCCTGGAGTTTTCCTCTTTAAAGATGTAGATGAGTCCATCTCTACAAAAGTGTTTGGGAGGTTCTTTTTTACTCTGTTTGAATTGGGGAGTTTATCATAGTCTAATTCCTCATCGTCTTTTAATGGAGACCTGGATCTATTGGGACTTATTGTGGTTATTAAGTCCTTTGATGGATTGCGCCCAGAACCTTTGTACCTTTGGGGTTTTTGAGGTATAGATGAGGCCATGTTTAAGAATTGGGGTTTAGACGAGTTCTTGCTCATTGTTATCCCCAAGCAATAGCCTGATTTGCAGAGAGTGTCTACTTAGGACGGTCTCAGAATAAAGATTAAAGATTTTCCACAAATAGTAGCCCCAAGCAAAGCTGGAATTGTAGACAATGTCCTCTATGTTGATCTCAGGTTAATCCTGGCGAGGCTGGCCCTGGTGTATAAAAAATCCCCACAAAGTGGTCTCAAACAGCAAAAGGGGAGCAACTATGGAAATACCCCTGTGAGTGTGGTAATAGAAATCATCTGAATATAAACAAGCAATTAGCTGTGTCAACAGGTGGCGTATATAGTTTCACAGTAATTACAGAAGAATATGCTTAGATAATACCTAGCACCTGAGAATTAAAAAGTGCAGATTAAATCACTGGGGCATACAAATAGATTTTTCCTAACAGAGCATGCTTATGTGACGCCCAGGTGACCGGGATACCCAGCACCGGACCAATGGAGTCTGTCTCTTGAGGGGGATGTCACGGGTGGCTTGACCCGGTGCTGTGGCCTCAGGCAATGCACAGTGTAAGGGGTATCATGAGGGGACAGGCACTTACTTGATCAGCAGCAGGTTCTTCCAGCGGTGACGATCTCGATCCTGGATAGATGGCTATTGTCCAAATTAAAGACTGAGGCACTGAAACGTTTAACCAGTTTACTTTAACATAAAAGGATTTACAACCAGTCCTGTCACCGGAGTCTGTATGGGAACTCTGAGTTACTTTGACCCTGCCGGGGTCTTCGCCTCTTATTGTGCGCAATTTCTGTGTGGCCCTGCTGCTGTATGTGAACGGGCTGCCGGCCCAATCTGTCCCCTCCGGGTCCTGGTTCGACGGGCAACCCGAGTCCTTTTATCGGTTTACCCCCTCTGGGAGTACCGCTGAACTCTGTGTCTGTTGCTGCATCCGACCCTAGTGAAGCTGATATCACCTCACGTTTTTCCGGTTGCTGTATTATATATAATGAATACAGCCACGGATCCGGTATCCGTCTTTGCGCCTGTTCTGGGTAGTGATTAATGCTACCCGGTTCTCACAATGTCCTTTTTCTCTATCCCTCTTCTCCTCAGGCCGGTGATTTAGGCCTGGTAACAGTCACAGGGCTGTTAGAGATTCAACTGTATGACCTCTCACTATCAGCTCCTTGGCCCAACTGCCATTTCTTCTCTCAGACCAGAATGGATCAAGGGGAGTCTCTGGAGCTCCCCCTTCTGGCCGGAGGTGGTAGTGCAGTCTTGCTATTTTAGTATTTGTACTTACTGTCAGTATCTTTTTTTGTGGCAAATACCCCTAGGGGTGCCACATTCCCCCTTAGTTAAGAACAGTACTCCGGGACTGTGGGACAATAACATTTTGAAATAACAATTAATATGTACAGAGTCTTAAAAATGAAAAGTTACAAAAACCACTCAAGGAAACAAAAATAGAGTTCTGTAAAAAGTCACTTCAAATAGCGTCCATTAATACAGTTCTACCCTTGAAGGTACTAGGAAAGGCACTGCACTTTGTGTCCAGGAATTTAGTTCCATTTTTCCAACGGAGTTATCAATATAAAGTCTAAAGAAAGTTCAAAAAGAGCAAAAAGCAAAGTTCAAAAAGCAGTCTTTCCGGAGCTTTGATTTAGTGCCTCCGGGCTGATAAAAAGTTCAAGAATATGCAATAAGTTCATATAGACAAGTCTCTGTAGGCACTGGGCTTAAACGTTGCAGACTGATAGCAATGACTATACTACATTTTCTGTTTAACTATATACGGCATAACATATATACAATTCACATTATGAGCTTTATAGTTGGTAATCTGCATACCTGGCCGGTAATTGACCCTGGGTACTACGCTGTGATCTACGTAATAGCGGTGTCTCTTCATGTGGTGTACTACTGTCTACTGCGGATGTAGTATCTGCCCGCTCTGCTAAAGATAATTCCACGACTATGGAGTTGGAAAGTCCACCGTGAATGGGATTACTCTGACCAGGAATCTGTTCTTCCTGGCCTGGAACCTCCTGTAGTACGGGGTCAGCCTCTTCCTGTCTTGGGACTTCTGGTATTGGGTTCGGTGTTGGGTAAAAGGCCACCATGGGAACCACTACTGCACCATGGTATGTTAGTAGGGTTTTGGGAAAGTCTCCTATACAGGTGTGATACACTTCCTCTTCTTTTTCCTTTACTGGTTGAACCTGTATGGGTTGAATAACTTCTGGTTCTGGCTGGACAACGTCTGGCTCTTTCAATGCTTCCGGACATAATTTAAGATTGTCTCTTGACACTAGTACAGATGTTAAGCCTCCGTTTTTGCTAATGAGACACATTTTAGGATTATCCACTCTTGTTGGTAAAACTGTGTAGGGTACGGCTTCCCACTGATTGTCCAGTTTATTGGTTCGACGATTTTTCTTGAGCACTTGGTCACCCGGTCTTAATGGGGTCGCTAGAGCATTCTGGTTGAAAGTTCGCTCTTGTCTTTCTCTAGTTTGCTGAAGGCTTCTTTCCACCCTCTCTTGCACTTGGCGATACTGCTTTTGCCGTATGATATCCCAATTGGAGTCTTGAACTTCTGCGTCTGGTTTCAGAATTCCCATTTCTAGATCGATTGGTAATTGGCCGGGTCTTGCACGCATAAGGTAAGCTGGGGTGCAGTTGGTGGAGCTCACCGGGACATGATTATACAGATCCACCAAGTCAGGCAATTTCTCTGGCCATTGATTCCTTTCTGTCTCAGGTAAAGTCTTTAGTAGGTCTATTACAATATGGTTCATCTTCTCGCATAAGCCGTTTGTTTGTGGATGATAGGCCGTCGTCCGGATCTTTTTGCAACCATACATATTACAGAATTCTCTGAAGATCTCTGATTCAAAGGCTGTACCTTGGTCGGTGAGAACCTGTTCCGGATATCCATGGGGTCTACAAAAGTACGTTTGGAACGCTTTGGCTGCTGTTTTTGCTGTCAGATCTTTTACGGGTACTACTACCAAGAAACGTGAATAATGGTCCACGATGGTCAAGGCATAGACATAGCCGGACTGGCTTGGTGTCAACTTCACGTGGTCCATGGCTACAAGTTCAAGTGGTTGTTTGGTGATTATGGGCTGCAGTGGTGCTCTTTGGTTCTTTTGATCGTTTCTTCTGAGGTTACATGGGCCACAATTTCTGCACCACTGTTCGATTGATTTTCTCATCCCGACCCAATAAAATCTTTCTCTTAGAAGTACTTCTAACTTTTTCCAACCGAAGTGACCAGCACCATTATGGTAAGCTTCGAGGACCATCTTCACATCTTGTTTAGGCACAATAATCTGCCAAACCAATTCATGTGTTTTCGGATTGGTGTATCTTCTACAGAGCTTCCCTTGATACAGGAACATTTTGCCTCTCTCTTTCCAGAGTTGATGCGTCTCTTCTGGGGCATCCTCATAGGGATATGCACTTTGCTCAGTCAACAGTTCCTTCACCAACTTCACAGCCGGATTGCTGTCTTGGGTGTCAGCCCATCTATGGTGTGCTAACGGATTAAAATTCACCTCTTGTTGTTTCTGATAGGTACTTGACTGATGATGTTTTGCCTTGGGACGATGGAAGGCTGGTAGTTCAATTTCTTCAAGCTCCCCCGTTTCCTCTTCTACATCTCTCAAGTGTGGCATCCGGGATAGGGCATCGGCATTTCCATTCTTGCGACCTGCTCGATACTTGATTATGAAGTTGTAATTAGATAACCGGGCTATCCATCGCTGTTCTAACGCACCTAATTTGGCTGTGTCCAGGTGGGTCAACGGATTGTTGTCAGTATAGACAATAAATTCTGCAGCGGCCAGATAGTGTTTGAAACGCTCCGTCACAGCCCAAACTACTGCCAGTAGTTCCAATTTGAAGGAGCTGTAATTTTCTGAATTTCTTTCAGTAGGCCGGAGCTTTCTAGTTGCAAAGGCGATGACTTTCTCCCGACCTTCTTGCTTTTGTGACAGCACCGCTCCTAGTCCCACATTACTGGCATCGGTGTAGAGGATGAAAGGTTTATGGTAATCTGGGTATGCCAGAACCTCTTCTCCGGTTAGTGCCTTCTTTAGTTGTTCAAAGGAGTCTTCCCTTTCGTCGTTCCACTGAAAAGGAGGGTTTCGGTTTGAAGGTTTCTTCGTCTGCCCTACCAAGGTGTCTTGCAAGGGTGCTGCCAACTTGGTAAATCCTTTTATAAATCTGCGATAGTAACCCACCAATCCCAGGAATTGTCTCACTTCTTTTGCGCTGGTAGGTCTTGGCCAATCCCTTATGGCGCTTATTTTCTCGGGATCTGGTGCTACTCCCTCCGAACTCACGATGTGTCCCAGGTACTGTACCTTTGGCTTGAGAAGGTGACATTTGGATGGCTTGACTTTCATGCCATACCTGGATAAGGCTTCGAACACTTCTGCCAAGTCTATTAAGTGTTGTTCGTAAGTCTTTGAGTAGACGATCACATCATCTAGGTACAGGAGGACGGTCTCAAAGTTCTTGTGTCCGAGGCAGCATTCCATCAGCCGCTGGAAGGTACCGGATGCGTTGCAGAGTCCGAACGGCATGCGATTAAATTCACATAGACCCATTGGTGTGGTGAATGCCGTCTTTTCCTTATCTCTCTCAGCCACAGGGACTTGCCAATACCCGCTTGTTAAGTCTAAGGTGGAAAAATAATTAGCAGATTTCAAAGCAGTTAAGGACTCTTCTATCCTAGGCAAGGGGTAGGCGTCTTTATGGGTGATGTTATTAATCTTCCAGTAGTCTACGCACATTCTCATAGTTCCGTCCTTTTTTTTGACAATCACTAGAGGGGCCGCCCAGGGGCTACAGCTGTCTCTTATTACCCCGGCCTGTTTCATTTCCCTCAGCATATCTTTTGCACATTGATAGTGAGCGGGCGGTATGGGTCTATATCTTTCTTTTATTGGGGGATGGTCACCTGTGGGGATTGTGTGTTCTACCCCTTCTATCCGTCCGAAGTCCAATGGGTGTTTACTGAAGACTTGTTCATATTCCTTCACTAGCCTATACACCCCTTGTTTTTGATGGGTAGGTGTTGAATTTATGCCCACGTGTAGCTGTTGGCACCAATCCTCCATTTCTCCATCTGAGCCATTGCCTTCCACCTGACAGGTTGGTTCTAAGGGCTCAATGGTTGTGATGGCATTGTTGTCAACAGTATATAGCTTTGCCATTGTAGCATA
This sequence comes from Ranitomeya imitator, assembly GCF_032444005.1. Classification (NCBI taxonomy): domain Eukaryota; kingdom Metazoa; phylum Chordata; class Amphibia; order Anura; family Dendrobatidae; genus Ranitomeya; species Ranitomeya imitator. The sequence goes on from NC_091287.1 coordinate 517,338,462, forward strand.
CCTTGGCAAAGTGACCTCTTCCTCTCCACAGTTCAAAAGTCGTACCGGCACTCGTCCCCGGTGTACCTCGACTATCCCTCGTGCTGTGAGTATAGTGGGCCTGCTGTCGGTGTACACTGGTTCTATTAAGGCTTGATAATCTCATCCCTTAGTACCAATGGCTGCTCTACACCATACCAGCATTTCTGTTTTTGGTGGGATTACAATAGACGTTGGATCACTTACCCTCACACTGCCGATTTCTCCACCTGCAACTTCTACCTGTTGCCTTAACATCAATACTTTTATTTCCCTCCGGAGAACTCTCTGCTGGCAGGATTGGGCAGTTTCAGCAATTTGCTGTAAGACAGAAATGACTTCGGAAAAGCAGTTCTCTAACAGATTCATTCCTATCAATACAGTTGGTTCACAGTTCCGCCGGTCAACATCAACAACAATTATACCCTGTTTCTTCAGTTCTACTTTACCAATCTTTATGGTCATCTCCCTGAATCCTAGTTTCGGTACCAACTTACCATTACTGGCCCATATATCTAGTTCAACATCAGAGGGCCCTTTATCAATATCTGCATCAGCCCAGTACCTCTTATAAAGGATATACGGTATAGATAGTAACATAGTAACATAGTAACATAGTTAGTAAGGCCGAAAAAAGACATTTGTCCATCCAGTTCAGCCTATATTCCATCATAATAAATACCCAGATCTACGTCCTTCTACAGAACCTAATAATTGTATGATACAATATTGTTCTGCTCCAGGAAGACATCCAGGCCTCTCTTGAACCCCTCGACTGAGTTCGCCATCACCACCTCCTCAGGCAAGCAATTCCAGATTCTCACTGCCCTAACAGTAAAGAATCCTCTTCTATGTTGGTGGAAAAACCTTCTCTCCTCCAGACGCAAAGAATGCCCCCTTGTGCCCGTCACCTTCCTTGGTATAAACAGATCCTCAGCGAGATATTTGTATTGTCCCCTTATATACTTATACATGGTTATTAGATCGCCCCTCAGTCGTCTTTTTTCTAGACTAAATAATCCTAATTTCGCTAATCTATCTGGGTATTGTAGTTCTCCCATCCCCTTTATTAATTTTGTTGCCCTCCTTTGTACTCTCTCTAGTTCCATTATATCCTTCCTGAGCACCGGTGCCCAAAACTGGACACAGTACTCCATGTGCGGTCTAACTAGGGATTTGTACAGAGGCAGTATAATGCTCTCATCATGTGTATCCAGACCTCTTTTAATGCACCCCATGATCCTGTTTGCCTTGGCAGCTGCTGCCTGGCACTGGCTGCTCCAGGTAAGTTTATCATTAACTAGGATCCCCAAGTCCTTCTCCCTGTCAGATTTACCCAGTGGTTTCCCGTTCAGTGTGTAATGGTGATATTGATTCCCTCTTCCCATGTGTATAACCTTACATTTATCATTGTTAAACCTCATCTGCCACCTTTCAGCCCAAGTTTCCAACTTATCCAGATCCATCTGTAGCAGAATACTATCTTCTCTTGTATTAACTGCTTTACATAGTTTTGTATCATCTGCAAATATCGATATTTTACTGTGTAAACCTTCTACCAGATCATTAATGAATATGTTGAAGAGAACAGGTCCCAATACTGACCCCTGCGGTACCCCACTGGTCACAGCGACCCAGTTAGAGACTATACCATTTATAACCACCCTCTGCTTTCTATCACTAAGCCAGTTACTAACCCATTTACACACATTTTCCCCCAGGCCAAGCATTCTCATTTTGTGTACCAACCTCTTGTGTGGCACGGTATCAAACGCTTTGGAAAAATCGAGATATACCACGTCCAATGACTCACCGTGGTCCAGCCTATAGCTTACCTCTTCATAAAAACTGATTAGATTGGTTTGACAGGAGCGATTTCTCATAAACCCATGCTGATATGGAGTTAAACAGTTATTCTCATTGAGATAATCCAGAATAACATCCCTCAGAAACCCTTCAAATATTTTACCAACAATAGAGGTTAGACTTACTGGCCTATAATTTCCAGGTTCACTTTTAGAGCCCTTTTTGAATATTGGCACCACATTTGCTATGCGCCAGTCCTGCGGAACAGACCCTGTCGCTATAGAGTCACTAAAAATAAGAAATAATGGTTTATCTATTACATTACTTAGTTCTCTTAGTACTCGTGGGTGTATGCCATCCGGACCCGGAGATTTATCTATTTTAATCTTATTTAGCCGGTTTCGCACCTCTTCTTGGGTTAGATTGGTGACCCGTAATATAGGGTTTTCATTGTTTCTTGGGATTTCACCTAGCATTTCATTTTCCACCGTGAATACCGTGGAGAAGAAGGTGTTTAATATGTTAGCTTTTTCCTCGTCATCTACAACCATTCTTTCCTCACTATTTTTTAAGGGGCCTACATTTTCAGTTTTTATTCTTTTACTATTGATATAGTTGAAGAACAGTTTGGGATTAGTTTTACTCTCCTTAGCAATGTGCTTCTCTGTTTCCTTTTTGGCAGCTTTAATTAGTTTTTTAGATAAAGTATTTTTCTCCCTATAGTTTTTTAGAGCTTCAATGGTGCCATCCTGCTTTAGTAGTGCAAATGCTTTCTTTTTACTGTTAATTGCCTGTCTTACTTCTTTGTTTAGCCACATTGGGTTTTTCCTATTTCTAGTCCTTTTATTCCCACAAGGTATAAACCGCTTACACTGCCTATTTAGGATGTTCTTAAACATTTCCCATTTATTATCTGTATTCTTATTTCTGAGGATATTGTCCCAGTCTACCAGATTAAGGGCATCTCTAAGCTGTTCAAACTTTGCCTTCCTAAAGTTCAATGTTTTTGTGACTCCCTGACAAGTCCCCCTAGTGAAAGACAGGTGAAACTGTACAATATTGTGGTCGCTATTTCCTAGATGCCCAACCACCTGCAGATTTGTTATTCTGTCAGGTCTATTAGATAGTATTAGGTCTAAAAGTGCTGCTCCTCTGGTTGGATTCTGCACCAATTGTGAAAGATAATTTTTCTTGGTTATTAGCAGAAACCTGTTGCCTTTATGGGTTTCACAGGTTTCTGTTTCCCAGTTAATATCCGGGTAGTTAAAGTCCCCCATAACCAGGACCTCATTATGGGTTGCAGCTTCATCTATCTGCTTTAGAAGTAGACTTTCCATGCTTTCTGTTATATTTGGGGGTTTGTAACAGACCCCAATGATGAAATCTGGGAACCTGTGTCCAGCAAAGCGTTGAGGGGAATTCTGTCCAGCACGATAGGGATAATGGGTCGTCCTCCGATGTACCTGTCGTGCCAGGGTGTTGGGCCTTGAAAGTTCATTCCTGCGAAGCGGCCCGCATTCCCAGGGGATTCCCGTTTAAATCACAATCTCGTGCAAAGTGGCCCGGCTGCTGGCAACGGCGGCAAATGGGCTGTCCATCCGGTTGGTAGCGGTCGCGGGGTCGTCCTCTCCATGTCGGGTATCTCCGGGGTCTCATCCATGGAACATCCTCTCTACAGTTTGCCAACTCCATCTTGTGTCCTCTCATCTCCTGCATGGTTTTAGCCATTGAAGCAACAACATCAGCTAAAGAGTCAAGCTTTTGTTGAAGAGCCTCATTAGTACTGGGCCCCAGGGGCTTAGCAATGGCCCCAGACATAGCTGATGTCACTGGCACTCCCTGTTGTTGAGGTGCCTCTGCCATGGGTTGCGCAGGATCCTGATCCCGAGGTGCCTCTGCCAGCTGGAGACGTATAGCGCTCTCCTTTAATTGGGCAAATGTCAATTCAGGGTTCTTAAAAACAAGCATGCTCACATGCCCCCGGTGAGAAGGGGTGTAGAGTCCCTCAATAAATTGATCTCTTAGCAGTTTATCCGCTCCGGTGTTAAAAATGGGTTCAGCCAGTGTAAGTGATTTAAGGGCTTCCTGCAGGTTTAAGGCAAAGTCTCTCACGCCCTCATTAGCTTTTTGTTTGCAACTAAAGAATCGTATTTTAGCTTTGCTGCTGGCCGTGGTTTCAAATGTAGCTTTTAATCCAGCAAATATGCGTTCAACAGTGCCTTTTAGATCAGCTGCCCATGCTGTGACTTCTCGCTTAGCATGGCCACTTAACTGCATCATCAGGAGACTAACACGCTGAACTTCACCCACAGGGAACATGTCAAAATGGGCCAGCATCTTTTCTCTGAAATCGTCAAGGGTATTAGGCTCACCTTCATACATTGGAAGCCATGGGCCACCCGGGGTATATGGCATCAGCACCGGCATGATGGGCGCCACTCCTTGCACCGCTGCGCTGCCGGACTCTCTATTGACACTCTGTCTTTCAGCTGCATTAGCGTTGCCGAGTGCTGCGGCGTCTCCGTGCTGCGACATACTGTGCCCCCTTAGTTAATCCGGACCCTTCCGGTCCTCCGCTTCCGTCGGGATAGTGTAGATTCGTTCCGCTGTGCAGCAGGATCGATTTTCCCCTTGCTCTGATGTCAGAGCGCTCAGCTTGGTGCCGCCCACAATGACACGCCCCCTGCTGCTCCCACCCACCGCGCTCTGTAATGGCGGATTCTGAAGTTTTTCAGTTAGACTGGGACTCAGGTGATGGCGTAGCTCAATTAACAGTCTCGTGCCTAACGGTTATGAAGTGATTACCTCAGGGGATGGCGGCCATCTTTACTCCATTATAACCAATGGGGAAAAGTCACTTTCAATAGTTTTCAATGGGGAATGGATTTTTCTTTAATAAAGTCAATTTTCAAGATTTTTCATCCCAGTTTTCACAGTTTTGGGCTCCAATCACGGCACACAATACCCAGTATACGGGCTGGCTAGATCCTGTTCGTGACGCCAATTGTGACGCCCAGGTGACCGGGATACCCAGCACCGGACCAATGGAGTCTGTCTCTTGAGGGGGATGTCACGGGTGGCTTGACCCGGTGCTGTGGCCTCAGGCAATGCACAGTGTAAGGGGTATCATGAGGGGACAGGCACTTACTTGATCAGCAGCAGGTTCTCCCAGCGGTGACGATCTCGATCCTGGATAGATGGCTATTGTCCAAATGAAAGACTGAGGCACTGAAACGTTTAACCAGTTTACTTTAACATAAAAGGATTTACAACCAGTCCTGTCACCGGAGTCTGTATGGGAACTCTGAGTTACTTTGACCCTGCCGGGGTCTTCGCCTCTTATTGTGCGCAATTTCTGTGTGGCCCTGCTGCTGTATGTGAACGGGCTGCCGGCCCAATCTGTCCCCTCCGGGTCCTGGTTCGACGGGCAACCCGAGTCCTTTTATCGGTTTACCCCCTCTGGGAGTACCGCTGAACTCTGTGTCTGTTGCTGCATCCGACCCTAGTGAAGCTGATATCACCTCACGTTTTTCCGGTTGCTGTATTATATATAATGAATACAGCCACGGATCCGGTATCCGTCTTTGCGCCTGTTCTGGGTAGTGATTAATGCTACCCGGTTCTCACAATGTCCTTTTTCTCTATCCCTCTTCTCCTCAGGCCGGTGATTTAGGCCTGGTAACAGTCACAGGGCTGTTAGAGATTCAACTGTATGACCTCTCACTATCAGCTCCTTGGCCCAACTGCCATTTCTTCTCTCAGACCAGAATGGATCAAGGGGAGTCTCTGGAGCTCCCCCTTCTGGCCGGAGGTGGTAGTGCAGTCTTGCTATTTTAGTATTTGTACTTACTGTCAGTAACTATTTTTGTGGCAAATACCCCTAGGGGTGCCACATTTATATAACACTTTGTGTTTGTTAGTTAAAGGGTGCAGGTTAATTCCCCAAAACAAACAAATATCTTTCAAGAACTGATTGTTCTCCTAGAGACATGTGCTAATAAGGAAGGAATCAGGGTAGAAATAAAACTCTCCAAATAATATGACTGGATTTAGGACTTCCCAGTCAGCTTCACTAAAATAGCCAGTTACCTGGATTAGATCCTGTCAGCGACTGATATAGTAAGCTATAGCTCTTTTGCTTTGTGAGCCCTGCAGGGCTCCTAGCGGTTTCAACAACAGTTTATGCTGCACTGGAGTCTTCCTGTCGCTCCTGCAGAGATGGCTGTCTGTGTGGTTCCACCGTTGTCATGCACAGGAGTCGTCGGTCATCGCTGTCTTCCCCGCTGGACCGCCGGTGTATTTTCGTTCCCAGCAGGGGGCCGGAACTTACCGCTGTTTGAGTCCGGTGGTGCTTGGATCCGGAGCCTGCGATGTGTTGACCAGCGCAGATCTTCTTCTTTGCTGTCGCTGGTGTACTCTGGTCTCTCACGCCTTCTGATCTGTCGCCGTCCACCAATAAAATGGCAGCCGTCTTTTCCCGCCTTGTGTTCCAAGGTCTGGGGGAGTGTCAGCGTCGGCTTCTGTGTGGAGCTGATATCACGTCACTACTCCGGGTCTTCCCCGATGCTTCTGGATCGCTTTCTTCTGCCTCCGTCTTTCAATCCGGGGAGGCTTAGCACTTTATGCTAATGAGCACAGGGCGGTATATCCCCAGGCAATAGGGGAGGGAGCAGCAGCTGTGCAGAGACTGTTCCATAGTGTGTGCCTGTAGCTGTCACTTCCCTCCTCCTCACTACCAAAGCCAAAGAGGGAGTTTATAATAAAATCTGATGTTTTTTACCTCAGGTCCTTTGGCTTATTAGCTGAGCCGCTTGTTAGAAGGTATTAGCTTCCTGAGGCTGGATTACCTCAACCCTGTAGTTTGAAGGCCCAAACTTTTCTAGGGCTGATTTCTAAAATTTATGTGGTAAAATTAAAATAATTTTCGGATCATAGTGACCCAGATGAGGCACTGGATAAGATCCAACCAAGGATTTGACAATAAAAACGTTTTTTAGGCGATTTTGGTTGATTATAGAGGATTTTCCTCAGGAGCTCCAGCACCGCACAACCTACGCCATAGCAGTCCAGGCCACGCCCCCCGGCATTTTACTGGTTCCAATCAAAAAGACTACACTTCCTATTGTCCTTTTTTTTTGAAAAATAGCCACCAAACCAAGGAAAAATAAAAGGCAATGTCTGTCACATTAACTTCAATTGCTGTTCTAAATTTTGATTTACTAACGTAAAGGAATATTTGTATGATAATATTTATGCTTAAGCTTAACTTGGCAATAGACAGTAAGATTTCAGGAGGAAAATTATTGCCAACATCAAGTACCTTTATACTGAACTAAACTGAAAACCCGACACTCCAAAGGTGACTGCAGTTAACCCTATTAACTCCAGTTAACCTCTTCTATCAAAGAAGTACAAGGGAGCTGAGATTTGAGAAGCTGTTTGCTTTTTTTTAATTTATTGCCTTTTATAGTCCTATGGCCTGTCTGTGATGTATACAGAACATTGTTGCAGCCTAGGATTTTGTCTTCCAAATTGATAAAATAGAAAATCTACAAGGTCAAGATCAATATTAATTAGGTTTGACCTTACAAACTTTTAGGTTTTCTTACACAGGTATATTAGATCATCAGTAAAAAGTATTTGTATATAAAAATTACTGTACTAGACAAGGATTACAGCACAACAGTGTTAAGATATAGCAAAACAGCCATTTTTGGGCCCCGTGTGTTGCACAAGGCAAAAAGTGGAGAGAAAAAAAAAGCTTTTGGTTATAGTAACATTTCTATATAGACATTTTTGAGCACCTGGTCTTCCCAGGATATTCCATAAATCTTTGATAAGGACCTCTGGGACCTATCTGGTAAAAAAGGTTTGTTGTGGCAGCGAGGCCACATGTTGATTGAGAATAAATGGTAAGGCAGCCATATGAGTATCTAAGCTATGTCTTTACTGCTCAAAGACTTAAATGGTGATAGTTGTGTAAATCGATTCAATTAAAATTCTTAGAGTTTTTGCCAAAAATGTTGGATTCTTGCAAATCTAATATTTTTTGGGATTCAATCCACACAATTTCAAGATGGTGATGATAAAACAGCTGCTAATTTGTTAAGTTTACTTGAGGGACATGAAAGCGTTCAAACAAAATATGTGCTCATCAGTCCTTGACCCTCCCTTTGCTCATTGTGCCACCATTACTACCTTTGACAACAATGACATGAGTTGACCATTTATGACCTTGTAGACCACATTGGTTAAAAAATACAAAGACCTGCAAGAGGTCCAAATGTGAGGTGCTATAAGAAGTTAAGTGGAAAACTTGGAACGATGAGTATTTTTTAAACCCTTCTCACTCATTCTTTTTTATGCTTTTTGTCAAAAGAAACCTTAGAGCATAATAAATGAAATTTTTATGTTATCAGAAAACTTTTGAAGAGGCCAAATTGTACACAGACTGTATAATATCTGCTGAACAATTGAAGTGAATCTACCATAAATTAATTTGGAGATATTTGCTCATCTCAAATCTTATCTATTTAAGGTCACATATGCTAGAGTGGTTTCACATAGAGATGATACAATATTTTAAATAAAAAAAAAAAATCAAAAAAATTTGATTACAACTGCCCTGAACATATGTGTGTAATACTCTGAGGTTTCCCTGAATTGTATCCAACTCCTTTCAGTGACCTCATCATAGAAACGGATGGTAATCAGTAGTAACCAGCAGCCCATTTAATAACACAGCAGACTGACAAACTCATAGTTTGCTTTTTTATTTTACTAAAAAAGTCCAAAAATTATCCCTCTTACTCCGTTGTGATCAGACAGACCTTTTTGTGCAGTGCATTGCCTCAAATTGATAGTGTCGCTATATGTGCCATATATTCCAAAACACTCTCTGTTTCCTCGCCACCAATACGCTTGTCGGAGGGAAAAAAAGTGAATTGTGGCCTGTATTTTGTAATACTACTGCCTGGACAGCTGGCAACAGTGATGTCGGGGCTTCTGCTGCTACTAGAGTTAACAACAATATGTATTTTTTTTCTTTTACAGTGCTCAATCCATTATAAGTGCTACTTTTTCTGTTACCATACATTTTGTACAATACTATGATTAATTTTTGACAAGTTTTTTCAAATACAATTATTCAAACCTTGCCAAAAAGGATATAACAAGAAATAGAAAGGTAAGCACAGGTACAAAGGTACAGAAAGCAAAAATGTGGCATAGGCAGCAGTATAGGTGTTGCGTTTATGGTTGTCAAATTAGACTAGTAAAACAGCTCTACATAATCAAAGCAAAGTTTAATATTTTCATTTTTAAACTATGTTTTTTTTTAACAAAATTCAACCTTTTACCAAAAAATGAATTGCTGTATTGGTGAGGTGTGTACAGATGTAACATTTTTCTAGTAAAATACATATACACAATGAAAATTCTTCTTCTTTTGTATTTTTTTTTTAATATTTCCCCTTCACAAAAAAGAATTGCAAAAGAAATGTAAAAACTCGTCAGTCGCACATCGTCACTGGCTGACTCTTATTTTAGTGTTTTTTTTTCTGTAAAAAATATTTTGCTGCTTTGCTGGTGCTTATTAATGCATTAAGAATGTAATTGTAATTCAAATGCAACAACTCTATTATATCACTGATCAATCACACTGTTACCGGCCAGAGATGAGCGAACTCGAACTTAAAAATTCCTGTCCGGTGCTAAGCTTCTCCTGGAAGTCCGTTTTTAATGTTTTTAGTTCTGAGCGAAATCCAGGAGGGGAGAGAGAATGAGACAGATATTTTTTTTCCAGCTTCAAAGTTCAGATCCCCATTATTTTCAATGGTGTTCGGGTTCTTGTCAACGTTTGGGTACAGTTCTGGTACCAGAACGAACTTTGGACTAAAGTTTAGTCAGATACCAGAATATGAACTTCCACAAGTCCGCTCATCCCTATACTGGCACCTCTCTTATCTCTCTCGCCCTATCAATTGAAGCTCTTTATTATTTACACACTACTACTCTCATCTTCTTCAGTGCTGCAGTTGAACAAGAGATCACCGATGGAAATATTTCTCCAATGATTTTGGGCTTCTCTTCCTATCTTTATTGCTGAACTGTGCTCTCTGACGTCCTTTAACTATTCCAAATCCCTCTAAAATGGCTCCTACTTTCCCTGCCTGTCCAGGCTATTATACAAGCTGTGATAGTACCTTCTTATTGGCTGTGCTACACCTTGTGATGTGATAACTGCAAGATCTTCTGGCGACGCCCGCAAAGTCCCATCTAACATCAGGCTTCTGTGATTGATGCAATATTCTGCAATGTGTAAAAATAAGCAGGGATTTTTTTTATATATATATTTGCATGAATTGAATTGCAAAGGGTTGAAACTCTCCATGAACTGCAAATTTTACAAATTTTGACTCAAATGAAATTTGCATAATTTAATTCGCTTATCAGCTGTCATTTTTTTTAAGCAATTTTAACCCAAATCACTAGACTCAGTGGTCAAGATTTGTAAATGCCAACATCACCACTAAATCCATTAAAATTGCCTGTAGCAGTCAGGAGAATGCTAGAGCCCAGAGGTATAACTATAATGGATACAAAGGTTGCAATCGCACCCGGGTCATGGAGCATAGGGGGCCCAAAAGACCATTACTATTGAAGATTTGCAATGATTGGAGCAGCATTGGACTGGAGCACCTTGGGCTCACCGGAGAAAATCATTCTTGGGGCCCACTATGTACTACGCTACATAGAAATAAATACAAGACTATCAATTGTGTGGTAAAATGCTCTAATGTCAGGGTATAATATAAGGTAGTACACACTTTACTTTTGTAGCAGGGGTAGCCCCTTCATAGAAAATTAAGTAGCCCCCTAATAGAATATAATGTAGCCCCCTCATAGATTATACAGTAGCCCCTTCATAGAATATAATGTAGTCTCATTCATAGAATATAATGTAGTCTCCGTCATAGAATATAATGTAGCCTCCCTCATAAAATATAATGTAGCCCCCCTCACAGAATATAATGCAGCCCCCCTCATAGGGTTTAATGCAGCGCCCCACAAAATATAATGCATCCCCTCATAAGGTTTAATACACCCCCCATAGAATATAATGTAGCAGCCTCATAGGGTATAATGCAGCCTCCCTTATGTAGCATAATGCAGCCCCATCACAGAATATAATGGAGCCCCCTCAGAGTTTAATGCAACCCCCTCATAAGGCATAATGCAGTCCCCCATAGGGCATAAGGCTGCCACCCCTCATATAGTATGATGTAGCCCCCAGAATATAATGTAGTCCCCTGAGAGAAAAATACAGCCCACACACAGAATACAATGCAGCCCACCCATGGAATATAATGTAGCCCCCTCATAAAGTATAATACAGCCCCCCTCTTAAAGAATAATTCAGCCCCCCTCCACCTCCATCATTGTTCTCCCCCTCCATCACCATCATTGTCCTCATCACCACCATCATTGCCTTTTCACCCACCACCCCTATCATTGTCCTTTCCACCACCTCCATCATTGCTTTCTCCCCCACAACCCCATCATTGGCCATTCCACCACCTCAATCATTGCCTCCTCCCCTACCACTACTGTCCTTTCCACCACTACCATCATTGTCCTTTACACCACAACCATCATTGCTTTCTCCGCCAACACTCCCATCATTGCTCATTTCAACACCTCCATCATTGCCACCCCCCACCTCCCCCATCATTGTCCTTTCCATCACAACCAATATTGCTTTATCCCCCACTTCCCCATCATTGCCCATTTCAACACCTCCATCATTGCCCATTTCAACAACTCTATCATTGCCTCCCCCACCACCGCATCGTCCTTTCCACCACCATCAACATTGCCTTCTTCCCCACCACCCCATCACTGCTCTCTCCATCACCCACAAAATTGACAATCTCCAATACACATCTCAAATATACACTCAGCACCACACACACAGCACTACACTGCATTGTCACACATACAAACGCTACCCCCCAACGAACCTATCTATTACAGTAAATGGCTGCCCACTCTCCCCAGTCCCACAAGCTCGCTGCCTCGGGGTAATCCTTGACGATGATCTCTCCTTCAAACCACATATCCAAGCCCTTTCCACTTCCTGACGACTTCTACTCAAAAATATTTCACGAATCCGTTCATTCCTCAACCATGAATCTGCAAAAACCCTGGTCCATGCCCTCATCATCTCTCGCCTTGACTACTGCAACCTCCTGCTCTGTGGCCTCCCCTCTAACACTCTCGCACCCCCCCAATCTATTCTAAACTCTAATCCACCTGTCCCCCCGCTTTTCCCCGGCCTCTCCCCTCTGTCAATAACTTCACTGGCTCCCCATTGCCCAGAGACTCTAGAACAAAACCCTAACCATGACATACAAAGCCATCCACAACCTGTCTCCTCCATACATCTGTGACCTCGTCTCCCGGTACTTACCTACCCGCAACCTCCGATCCTCACAAGATCTCCTACTCTACTCCCCTCTTATCTCCTCTTCCCACAATCGTATACAAGATTTCTCTCGCGTATCACCCCTACTCTGGAACCCTCTACCACAACACATCAGACTCTCGCCTACCATCGAAACCTTCAAAAAGAACCTGAAGACCCACCTCTTCAGACAAGCCTACAACCTGCAGTAACCACCGATCGACCAAATCGCTGCATGACCATCTTTACCCTCACCTACTGTATTCTCACCCATCCCTTGTAGATTGTGAGCCTTCGCGGGCAGGGTCCTCTCTCCTCCTGTACCAGTTATGACTTGTATTGTTTAAGATTATTGTACTTGTTTTTATTATGTATACCCCTCCTCACATGTAAAGCGCCATGGAATAAATGGCGCTATAACAAGAAATAATAATAATAATAATAATACAAAGTACTGCACCACACCGCATACACACGCACTCAGACAGACACACAGCACCACTCACCTCTCCGAACATTCCCTTCAGCACATCCCGCCAGAATCTTCGTTGCCGGCAGCTTTCTGTCTGAAACAGCAGTGCACTGAATGATGACATCATCCAGCTGCACTGTGTCAGACAGGAAGTGCCGGGCAGCGGACCAGAATCAGGATGGCATCAGATTCCTGCAGCTCTGCTCCACTGCCAAGCTGCAGGGATTGCTCCCTGCCCGCTGATTGCCCTCAGTGTTAACTGCCCTTCAGGGGCCACCTTCGGGGCCCCAATGCAGCCACACCGGCTGTACATGCAGCCAGTGTTAGACTCAGCTTACGGCTAACACTGCCCACTATTAAAGTGAAATGAATGTTAACTCCTCTCCATGCCCATGGGGTATGGGGAAGCATGAATATTAATTTCTCTTTAGCAGCGGGGACCGGCTGCTGTCTCCTGCTGCTGCTCCGTTGGCACCGTGCGGGCCCCATTGACTCAGTGCCCCATAGCTGTTGGGTGTGCTGCTATTAGCGGCACACCACTGGCTGGGGGTCCCTGGAGCAGTGGGGGCCCTAGTTAGCTGCTGGCCAGTATGCCAGCAGGTGTCTGTGCCTGGGCCCACTGGAGAATCCTCAAGTTCTCCGGTGGGCCAGTCTGACCCTGATTGGAGAAGTCATTGAAGCTTTTGCATTAGGGCCCTCAAGCTTCAAATTATTCCACTGCTGGGACCACTGGTATGTTCATATGGTACTCATATGTGAATTCAATGGGTAGCTAACATTAAGTAACTTGTTCTGCTATTCTCTACTATTGAAACATTTTCTAAAACCCAGGAAACCCCTTTCAGACGCTAATATCCATTATGACTAGAACTATTCGTTGAAAACATGTGAAGCTAATAATTTAATTGAACCCTGACAAAAAAAGATGAGTTGTTCTGATTCTCTTTTTCAGCAACTAAGGTCATTTCAGGGCAAACATTATATTCTTGTTTTGAACATTTTGTTTTTCAATTATTCAGATTCCTAATTGAAGAAAGCACAAATAATAATAAACCAAACACGTGGCAATTTGACAATTATAAGGTACGGTGTACAGAACCTTATGTTTCCATTACCATATGGTAATTGCAACAAGTTAAATGGATAGCAACAGGGATAAATACACACACTTCTATTTTCCATTTTTGCATGTACTTTGTTTACAATTATATCTACATTTTATCTTCTAACCAAGTAAACATCAGATTAAACAAATATGCACAGTGTTTTGCGGCTCTTGTGCTTGTACTGTAATTGGCATAATAGTTTCTGTAAAATTATGCATGTTTAATGCTTGGTTAATGTGTCTGCCACCCGGTTCTATCACAAACAAATGGCAACAACAGCAAATACAAAATAAACACATGTATCCCATATCCGCAACAGTCATTAACAGCTTGCGAAATATAAAATGTGCTCTGTCATTTTGTTGAAATTGTACTGAAATTGAAAGATATATTTGTAAAATAGGCAGAGCACAGTTTTCTGGTAAAATTGGGTTATTTATGTAAAAGATTAGGTAAATGGCTATATAACATGTCATCCTGCCAGACACAGATTTACTGTGCGTGGGTATCTTCTGTTTGTGGGGGTTATTTAGTGTGTTGGGGAGAATTATTGTGTGGGGACATTTACGGTGTGGGGGTATTTACTGTGTTTGGAGGGAGATGTACTGTACAGTAAGCTGCACACACATTGTAGTAATTGTATTTGTCACAGACATCTATATTTATATACCTATTCTATTTGTGTTTACTGTATGTAATCCATAATTCTATCCTGTCGGCTTCTGCAGTGATTTTACAGAACACGGCTGATGAATTGCTCGCTTTTCTTCTATCTATCTATGTTATATATATCTATATATATATATAGATATATATATCTATATATATATATATATATATCTACTATATAATTGTCTAAGGGTCACTTCCTTCTGTCTGTCACGGATATTCATTGGTCACAGCCTCTGTCTGTCATGGAAATCCAAGTAGCTGATTGGTCGTGGAAAAATGCCCACGACCATTGCCACGACCAATCAGCAACAGCCAGAGTCTGGCAGCGAAATAGCTGCTGCTTTACTGCCCTGAAGTCAGCGCTGAGCGCTCACACAGGGTTAATGCCAGTGTTAACGGATTGCAGTGTAACGCTGCTATTAACCCTGTGTGACCAACTATTTACTATTGATGCTGCGTATGCAGCATCCATAGTAAAACGATCTCATGTTAAAAATAATAATAATAAAAAAAGGTTATTCTCACCCTCCGAGGTCGTGCGCTGTCCTCGGCAGTGCAAGCGGCAGGTTCCGGTGCCAAGGATGCTATGCGAGAAGGACCTGCCATGACGTCACGGTCATCACAGGTCCTGCGCTCATACCAACCCTGGGATCGGAAGCTACCGCATGCACCGCACAAAGGCGCCAGGACTACAAGGGGCCCTCGGAAGGTGAGTATATGTTTATTTTTTATTTTAAGTCTTTTTTAACCACGCATATAGTGCCCACATTGCTATATACTACGTGGGTTGTGTTACATACTGCATGGGCTCTGTTATATACTACATATCTATGCTATATACTATGTCGCTGGGCAATATAAAACGTGACTGTGCAATATACAACGTGACTGTCCAATATACTACGCGCTCTGTGCTATATACTGCGTAGCTGTGCAATATACTATGTGGCTGTGTCGGTTCTGTTATATACTATGTCCACTGTGCAATATACTACGTGGCTCTGTTATATACTACAAGACAGTGCAATATACTACGATATACTACGTGGCTCTGCTATATACTACGTGGCTCTGCTATATACTACGTGGCTTTGCTATATACTACGTTAGTTGTGTTATATACTACGTCACTGTGCAATTTAGTATGTAGCCTGTGCTATATACTACCCACATATTCTAGAATACGTTAGAATCGGGCCACCATCTAGTATATATATATATATATATATATATATATATATATATATATATATATATATATATATATATATATATACATATATATATATACATGAATATATATATATATATATATATATATACAGTACAGACCAAAAGTTTGGACACACCTTCTCATTTAAAGATTTCTCTTTATTTTCATGACTATGAAAATTTTACTTTCACACTGAAAGCATCAAAACTATGAATTAACACAGGAGAATGCCAAGAGTGTGCAAAGCAGTCATCAAAGCAAAAGGTTTCTACTTTGAAGAACCTAGACTATAAGACATAATTTCAGTTGTTTTACACTTTTTTGTTAAGTATATAATTCCACATGTGTTAATTCATAGTTTTGATGCCTTCAGTGTGAATGTACAATTTACATAGTCATGAAAATACAAAAAAATCTTTAAATGAGAAGGTGTGTCCAAACTTTTGGTCTGTACTGTATATGTGTGTATGTCACTGACATCTATTTATATATGTATTTCATGTGTACAGTTGTGCTCAAAAGCTTACATACCCCGGCAGAATTTTTGCTTTCTTGGCCTTTTTCAGAAAATATGAATGATAACACCAAAACTTTTTCCCCACTCATGGTTAGCGATTGGCTGAAGCCATTTATTTGTCAAACTACTGTTGTTTTCTCTTTTTAAATCATAATGACAACAAAAAATATCCAAATGACCCTCATCAAAAGTTTACCTACCCCATTTCTTAATACCGTTTATGGCCCCCTCTAACATCAATGACAGCTTGAAGTCTTTGGTAGTAGTTGTGGATAAGGTTCTTTATTTTCTCAGATGGTAATGCTACCCACTCTTTCTGGCAAAAAACCTCCAGCTCCTGTAAATTCTTAGTCTGTCAAGTATGAACTGCATGCTTGAGATCTCCCCAGAGTGGCTCAATGATAGTGAGGTCAGGAGACTGAGTTGGCTACTCCAGAACCTTCACTTTGTTCTGCTGTAGCCAATGAAAGGTCGACTTGGTCTTGTGTTTTTGATCATTGTCATGTTGGAATGTCCAAGTACATCCCATGTGCACCTTCCAGGCTGATTACTGAAAATTTGCCTCCA
This sequence comes from Ranitomeya imitator, assembly GCF_032444005.1. Lineage (NCBI taxonomy): Eukaryota > Metazoa > Chordata > Amphibia > Anura > Dendrobatidae > Ranitomeya > Ranitomeya imitator. The sequence continues at coordinate 517,355,298 of NC_091287.1, forward strand.
GTATTTGCTGATAACATGCCATTCACCTCCGTGCTTTACAGTAGGAATTGTGTTCCTTTCATCATAGGCCTTGTTGACCTCTATCCAAATGTAACGTTTACGGTTGTGGTCAAGATGTTCAATTTTAGTCTCCTCATTCCAAATTACCTTGTTACAGAAGTTTTGAGGCTTGTCTCTGTGATGTTTTGCGGATTGTAGGGAAAATACTTTTTGGCATTTGCACAGTAATGGCTTTCTAATGGCGACTCGGCCATGCAACCTATTTTTCTTCAAGTGCCTCCATATTCTGTGTCTTGAAACAACCACGCCGCTAGTTTTCAAATACTGCAGAATTTTGGCTGATGTTATTTGTGGGTTTTTCTTTGCATTCCAAACAATTTTTCTGGCAGTTGTGGATTACATTTTTGTTGGTTTACCTGACCGTAGTTTTGTTTTTACAGAGCCCCTGATTTTCCATTTGTTAATCACAGTTTCAACGCTGCCAACTGGCATTATCAATTCCTTGAATATCTTTTTGTATACCTTTCCTATTTTATACAGTTCAACTACCTTTTCCTGTAGATCCATTAACAATTCTCTTGTTTTCTCCATGACTCACAATCCAGAAACATCAGTGGCTGGATGAAAGATGCAAGAGTCTGTCTGGATCCCTGAAACTTACTCAGCTTTTATGAACACACATTGATTACAAGTAAACAGGTCACAGGTGAGGATGCTACTTTTAGTAGCCATTCAAACCCATTTGTGTAAACTTCTGTGCATGTTATCAGGCCAAAATCATCAGGGAGTGTGAACTTCTGATCATAGTAACATAGTAACATAGTTATTAAGGTTGAAGGAAGACTTTAGGTTCTTCTAGTTCAACCTATAGCCTAACCTAACATGCTCTAACATGTTGATCCAGAGGAAGGCAAAAAAAACCATGTGGCAAATAGTAAGCTCCACTTTGGGGAAAAAAATTCCTTCCTGACTCCACATACGGCAATCAGACTAGTTCCCTGGATCAACGCCCTATCAAGGAATCTAGTATATATACCCTGCAACATTATACTTTTCAAGAAAGGCATCCAGTCCCTTCTTAAATTTAAGTAATGAATCACTCATTACAACATCATACGGCAGAGAGTTCCATAATCTCACTCCTCTTACAGTAAAGAACCCGCGTCTGTTATTATGCGTAAACCTTCTTTCCTCCAGACGTAGAGGATGCCCCCTTGTCTGATTGGGGTCATTTGTGTAACAAAGCTGCAATGCAGGTTTGTGTGTGCTCCACCTGTTGGCAGTGGAGGGGAGGAGGGATTGCACACTCCGAGAACAAGCCTGCACTGCAGCAGCCAAAGCCACCACAAGGTGGCAGCAAAAACATCCAAAGCTGGGTCAGTAACAAGCAGTCATGCGAAGTACCAGAGGTCTAAGCAAGCATGTGGTCAGAAACAAACCCATACGTCAAAACCAGATGGGCGCATGGTACCAGGGGGAAAAACGGAAGGGTAATCAGAGACAAGCCAGGAGATCAGAAACTGGGGCAAGCAAAACAGTGCCAAAATGTTGAACAGAAACTGAAGTCAGGGAGCAAGCCAAGTCATACACACAACAGTGGGCATGCATACAGAGAAGCACGATTCGCCAGAAGACTCGCTACACTCATCAGGAGGGCGTTAAACTAGAAGAAGAGGGGACGGGAAGAAAAATATTAGACTTGAACAAAGAAAACCCAGGAAAACATACTCAGAAGGGAGGTAAGAACATTTCTAAAACAATCCACAGCGAGGAGATTGGAACAAAACAAAATCCTCTAAACTGCATGCTCGCAAACGCCAGAAGCCTGACAAACAAGATGGAAGAACTAGAAGCAGAAATATCTACAGGTAACTTTGACATAGTGGGAATAACCGAGACATGGTTAGATGAAAGCTATGACTGGGCAGTTAACTTACAGGGTTACAGTCTGTTTAGAAAGGATCGTAAAAATTGAAGAGGAGGAGGGGTTTGTCTCTATGTAAAGTCTTGTCTAAAGTCCACTTTAAGGGAGGATATTAGCGAAGGAAATGAGGATGTCGAGTCCATATGGGTCGAAATTCATGGAGGGAAAAATGGTAACAAAATTCTCATTGGGGTCTGTTACAAACCCCCAAATATAACAGAAACCATGGAAAGTCTACTTCTAAAGCAGATAGATGAAGCTGCAACCCATAATGAGGTCCTGGTTATGGGGGACTTTAACTACCCGGATATTAACTGGGAAAGTGAAACCTGTGAAACCCATAAAGGCAACAGGTTTCTGCTAAAAACCAAGAAAAAATATCTTTCACAATTGGTGCAGAATCCAACCAGAGGAGCAGCACTTTTAGACCTAATACTATCTAATAGACCTGACAGAATAACAAATCTGCAGGTGGTTGGGCATCTAGGAAATAGCGACCACAATATTGTACAGTTTCACCTGTCTTCCACTAGGGGGACTTGTCAGGGAGTCACAAAAAACACTGAACTTTAGGAAGGCAAAGTTAGACCAGCTTAGAGATGCCCTTAATCTGGTAGACTGGGACAATATCCTCAGAAATAAGAATACAGATAATAAATGGGAAATGTTTAAGAACATCCTAAATAGGCAGTGTAAGCGGTTTATACCTTGTGGGAATAAAAGGACTAGAAATAGGAAAAACCCAATGTGGCTAAACAAAGAAGTAAGACAGGCAATTAACAGTAAAAAGAAAGCATTTGCACTACTAAAGCAGGATGGCACCATTGAAGCTCTAAAAAACTATAGGGAGAAAAATACTTTATCTAAAAAACTAATTAAATCTGCCAAAAAGGAAACATTGAAGCACATTGCTAAGGAGAGTAAAGCTAATCCCAAACTGTTCTTTAACTATATCAATAGTAAAAGAATAAAAACTGAAAATGTAGGCCCCTTAAAAAATAGTGAGGAAAGAATGGTTGTAGATGACGAGGAAAAAGCTAACATATTAAACACCTTCTTCTCCACGGTATTCACGGTGGAAAATGAAATGCTAGGTGAAATCCCAAGAAACAATAAAAACCCTATATTAAGGGTCACCAATCTAACCCAAGAAGAGGTGCGAAATCGGCTAAATAAGATTAAAATAGATAAATCTCCGGGTCCGGATGGCATACACCCACGAGTACTAAGGGAACTAAGTAATGTAATAGATAAACCATTATTTCTTATTTTTAGGGACTCTATAGCGACAGGATCTGTTCGGCAGGACTGGCGCATAGCAAATGTGGTGCCAATATTCAAAAAGGGCTCTAAAAGTGAACCTGGAAATTATAGGCCAGTAAGTCTAACCTCTATTGTTGGTAAAATATTTGAAGGGTTTCTGAGGGATGTTATTCTGGATTATCTCAATGAGAATAACTGTTTAACTCCATATCAGCATGGGTTTATGAGAAATCGCTCCTGTCAAACCATTCTAATCAGTTTTTATGAAGAGGTAAGCTATAGGCTGGACCACGGTGAGTCATTGGACGTGGTATATCTCGATTTTTCCAAAGCGTTTGATACCGTGCCGCACAAGAGGTTGGTACACAAAATGAGAATGCTTGGTCTGGGGGAAAATGTGTGTAAATGGGTTAGTAACTGGCTTAGTGATAGAAAGCAGAGGGTGGTTATAAATGGTATAGTCTCTAACAGGGTCGCTGTGACCAGTGGGGTACCGCAGGCGTCAGTATTGGGACCTGTTCTCTTCAACATATTCATTAATGATCTGGTAGAAGGTTTACACAGTAAAATATCGATATTTGCAGATGATACAAAACTATGTAAAGCAGTTAATACAAGAGAAGATAGTATTCTGCTACAGATGGATCTGGATAAGTTGGAAACTTGGGCTGAAAGGTGGCAGATGAGGTTTAACAATGATAAATGAAAGGTTATACACATGGGAAGAAGGAATCAATATCACCATTACACACTGAATGGGAAACCACTGGGTAAATCTGACAGGGAGAAGGACTTGGGGATCCTAGTTAATGATAAACTTACCTGGAGCAGCCAGTGCCAGGCAGCAGCTGCCAAGGCAAACAGGATCATGGGGTGCATTAAAAGAGGTCTGGATACACATGATGAGAGCATTATACTGCCTCTGTACAAATCCCTAGTTAGACCGCACATGGAGTACTGTGTCCAGTTTTGGGCACCGGTGCTCAGGAAGGATATAATGGAACTAGAGAGAGTACAAAGGAGGGCAACAAAATTAATAAAGGGGATGGGAGAACTACAATACCCAGATAGATTAGCGAAATTAGGATTATTTAGTCTAGAAAAAAGACGACTGAGGGGTGATCTAATAACCATGTATAAGTATATAAGGGGACAATACAAATATCTCGCTGAGGATCTGTTTATACCAAGGAAGGTGACGGGCACAAGGGGGCATTCTTTGCGTCTGGAGGAGAGAAGGTTTTTCCACCAACATAGAAGAGGATTCTTTACTGTTAGGGCAGTGAGAATCTGGAATTGCTTGCCTGAGGAGGTGGTGATGGCGAACTCAGTCGAGGGGTTCAAGAGAGGCCTGGATGTCTTCCTGGAGCAGAACAATATTGTATCATACAATTATTAGGTTGTGTAGAAGGACGTAGATCTGGGGATTTATTATGATGGAATATAGGCTGAACTGGATGGACAAATGTCTTTTTTCGGCCTTACTAACTATGTTACTATGTTACTATGTTACTGGCAGAGTAACCTAGGTCAGCTGCTCTAGCCGAGGGACCGGAACATACCGATGCCGGACCTAAGTCATGTGGCAGCTAAATAGTTGCCCTAACACCAGAGAGAGGCAGATACAACCCCTGTGTTGACCAGGATGGGACAAAGACGAAGCCCTGTCCTGGATCATGACAATGTGGATGTTTTGGGTTGTCATTATGATTTAAAAAGAGAAAACACAGTAGTTTGACAATAAATGGCTTCACCCAACCACTAACCACGAGTGGAGAAAACATTTTGGTGTTATCATTCATATTCTCTGAAAAAAGGCCAAGAAAGCAAATATTCTGACGGGGTATGTAAACTTTTGAGCACAACTGTATATATCTATTCTATCTATTCTATTCTAACCTGTCAGTGTGATTTTACTGTATGCGGCACATGAATTGCCGACTTTTCAAAGGACACTGGTGCGTAAAAATTAGACAGCACTCGCATAGTCTGAGTGCGGTGCAATTTTTTTATTCTCACATCCATTGACTTGCATTGGCGAGTCTCCTCTGATATAAACAGTAAATCGCATCATGCTGCATTTTTTTTCCCAGTCCGATTTCTGCTGAGAAAAAAATTGCAGATGATATGCAACCCATTGAATAAATTGATCAGAGTGCAATCCGATTTTTTCTCGGATTGCACTCGTCTGTTTTTCTTCAAAATGAGTATGAACCCTAAATCTCCGAGTGACGTGACAAATGAAACCCCCGGGGGTTCCAGTCACTATAATGAGGCAGCAGAGTTACTCTGGACTCTGTATGGCATCTGTTCAGCAGTTTCCTCCCTTTCAGAGGTGCACAAAACTAAGGAGGACCGTGTTTTATGCATGCCTAAAAAGACGGACACAGCTGTACACAAGTCCTATGACATTCACAATACCTCCATCTGCCTCATTATAGGGAATCTTCTGCCAGCGGTTCTGTCTAAATCATGCATTTCAGAGATTTACACTGAAACCTTGTTGTAAGCGCTCAGTATAGAGTGCAGGATAAATGTGCACCAAGCCTTAATGTGATCTTTGTGAGGCAGAATGAGCAAATCCACAGCAGGTAAAGAATTGGCTTTATTTATTTTTTACACTGTTCCTCATGCAGTATAAGTGATTAGACGACTTTAGTCTTCAGGTCGGTGAAATTAAAGCGATACCAGATTTATATCCTTTTATATGTTTGGCTGCTGTCACACACTAAATGACGCTGTTTTTTGCAAGAAGTTTTTGCATCTCCATATGTTGAGCTGTAATTTTTACATTTCTCAGCCCACACAGACATGTGAGGGCTTGTTTTTTGCGGGACAAGCTGCCTTTTTTATTGGTACCATTTTCGGGCACGTGACATTTTTTGATCGCTTTCTATTCCGATTTTTGTGGAGGCAGAATGAACAAAAAACAGAAATTCAGGAACATTTTTTTTTTTCCTCCGTTGTGTTTGTGGTAGAATTGATAATGAAATTTTATTCTTTGGGTAATGACAATTACAGCGATATCTCATTTATATTGTTTTATGTTTTGGCGCTTTTACACAATAAAAACTATTATATAAAAAATAATTATTTTTGCATTGCTTTATTTTGAGAGCTATAACTTTTTAATTTTTCCACTGATGGAGCTATTTGGTGGCTTGTTTTTTGTTGGACAAGATGTCATTTTCAGTGATAACATATGTATTGACATTCCTACTTTTTGATCACGTTTTATTCCACTTTTTCCATGCAGTATGATGATTTTTTACGGCGTTCATTGAATGGCTTAACTAGCATGACACTTTTACAGATCGGATTGTTCCAGATATGGCAATACCAAAAATGTTTACTGTTTATTTAATTTTTTTTTTACATAAAAATGTGTATTTATTAGTGGATTTTTTAAAATTATTGTTATTATTATTTTGTAATTTGATTTTTACATTTTTTTTTTCCTTTTTGACATAGTCACTTTATGGGACTTTCACTTTTTTGTTACTTTGAAGGTTTAATGCATTGCAATTCACTAGCATTGCATTGTAAGGCTATGTTCACATTTGCATTGTGCGATGTTGCATCGGAGACGCAACGCACAACGCAAACAAAAACACAACAAAACGCATGCTAAAACGCAGCGTTTTGCGACGCATGCATCCTTTTTTGCCGAATTTTGGACGCCAAAAAAATGCAACTTGCTGCGTCCTCTGCACCCTACGCTTGCGGCAAAAAAACCGCATGCGTCGCAAAACGCAGCACAACGCATGTCAATGCGCCCCCCATGTTAAATATAGGGGTGCATGACGCATGCGTCGCCGCGGCTGCGCCCGACGCAGCCCCGCAAAACGCTAATGTGAACGTAGCCTAATATACCTATATTGAAAGCTTCTGACATCCTGCTGTGAGCATGGTCTTGGAAGCTTTCTGTAGCTTGGTGATCATGACGACCCTGGGTCACCATGGCAGCGATTGGGCCCACACAATGACCTCGCGGGGACGCCGATCTGAAGGCAGAGGAAGTTTCCATCTCTCTGCCTCCCTACTGAATGCTGCAATCTCACTGGATCACAGCGTTTAGAGGGTTAACAGCCAGGAATGGTGCTGATACCGCTCCTGGCGGTTAGTGCACACACTTGGCAGCGCTGAGCTGCTGCACTGACCGGGCAGGAAGTGCTGATATTTCAACATCTTCTGCGCGATCATGCTGAGATCGGTAAGTAAGATTGACCGATCACAGCGATCTTGGTGCGGGGACTGATAGCATGGGCCTCTGCACCTTTTCTTAGCTGCTTCTTAGCTGTCATATATAGCTGTCGGCACTGAACTGTTCCTGCGTGTTTACAGTTTAAATGCATGATGGACACAGTCCGTCCTGGTGCGGGAATTGACACCTGGCCATGAAGGACTGTGTCGGTCAGTGGACATTAAGGGGTTAAAGCAGGTACAGATGGGTGAAGAGTCTCTCATCCAAGAGAATATGGCTAATATGCAAATGACACTCTGAACAATCTCTGATCAGATTTGGATCACAGTGTGAGCGTAGTGTGATACAATTCTCTTTCCTCGGACACATTTTGTACAAGGAGAAAAATAGGTCATGTACAAGGCTCCATAGACTAACAATGGTGCAGGTACAATCCGATGTTTTGTTCCGAGCTATTGTTAAAATGATTATTAACCCAAAAAGAGGCCTACTAAAGAAACAAGGGGGTGTTCATCCATAGATTATCAAATAGATACCCAAAAAAGGAACGGAGAACCAAAAAGTGCTTAAAAAATATGTTTAATTTTTATTAAAAATTTTAATCATACAAAGTTAATATAATAGAAATGTAGACAATTATAAAATACAAAGGGTAACGACACCTTAGTGCCACGAAGAAGCACATTGTGAAATGCATGTTGGGGTCTGCCTCACCCACGTCTGTTATAGGTTGGTACGGCTTGTTGCCTTGTGCCCTAGCACTATGAGTCTGTTGGTATTTTAATGTTAGTGCCCATACTTAGCTTGGTTCTCACATGGATTGCTACCTGTGTTTGGATTACTACCTTACATTAAGATATACTATCCCTTATTAACCCCTTCCCGACCTTTGACGCCTATGCGGCGTCATGGAAAGATCGCGTCCCTGCAGACCGGGTGAAAGGGTTAACTCCCATTTCACCCGATCTGCAGGGACAGGGGGAGTGGTAGTTTAGCCCAGGGGGGGTGGCTTCACCCCCTCGTGGCTACGATCGCTCTGATTGGCTGTTGAAAGTGAAACTGCCAATCAGAGCGATTTGTAATATTTCACCCATTATAACGGGTGAAATATTACAATCCAGCCATGGCCGATGCTGAAATATCATCGGCCATGGCTGGAAATACTAGTGTGCCCCCACCCCACCCCTCCGATCGCCCCCCCACCCCCCGATCTGGCCGGTACACTGCTCCGGCTCCCCTCCGTCCAGTGCTCCGCTCCCCCCCGTGCTCGTGTCCGCTCCCCCCGTGCTCCAATCACCCCCCCGTGCTCCAATCACCCCCCCTGCACTCCGATCCACCCCCCCCGTGCTCCGTTCCACCCCCCCGTGCTCCATTCCAGCCCCCCCGTGCTCCGTTCCACGCCCCCCGCGCTCCGCTCCACCCCTCCCGCGCTCCGATTCCCCCCACCCGTGCTCCGATCCCCCCCCCGTGGTCCCCCCCCACCCTATCATACTTACCGATCCAGCCGTGGTCCCGTCCGTCTTCTCCCGGGCGCCGCCATCTTCCAAAATGGCGGGCGCATGCGCAGTGCGCCCGCCGAATCTGCCGGCAGGCAGATTCGTTCCAAAGTGCATTTTGATCACTGAGATATAATCTATCTCAGTGATCAAAATAAAAAAAATAATAAATGACCCCCCCCCCCTTTGTCACCCCCATAGGTAGGGACAATAAAAAAATAAAGAAATTTTTTTTTTTCCACTGTTAGAATAGGGTTAGGGTTAGGGGTAGGGGTAGGGTTAGGGGTAGGGTTAGGGGTAGGGCTAGGGTTAGGGTTAGGGTTAGGGGTAGGGTTAGGGGTAGGGCTAGGGTTAGGGTTAGGGGTAGGGTTAGGGCTAGGGGTAGGGTTAGGGGTAGGGTTAGGGCTAGGGCTAGGGTTAGGGGTAGGGTTAGGGTTAGGGCTAGGGTTAGGGGTAGGGTTAGGGTTAGGAATGTGCACACGTATTCTGGTCCTCTGCGGATTTTTCCGCTGCGGATTTGATAAATCCGCAGTGCTAAACCGCTGCGGATTTATGGCGGATTTACCGCGTTTTTTTCTGCGCATTTCACTGCGGTTTTACAATTGCGATTTTCTATTGGAGCAGTTGTAAAACCGCTGCGGAATCCGCACAAAGAAGTGACATGCTGCGGAATGTAAACCGCTGCGTTTCCGTGCAGTTTTTCCGCAGCATGTGTACAGCGATTTTTGTTTCCCATAGGTTTACATTGAACTGTACACTCATGGGAAACTGCTGCGGATCCGCAGCGTGTGCACATACCTTTAGAATTAGGCTATGTGCACACGGTGCGGATTTGGCTGCGGATTCGCAGCAGTGTTCCATCAGGTTTACAGTACCATGTAAACATATGAAAAACCAAATCCGCTGTGCCCATGGTGCGGAAAATACCGCGCGGGAACGCTGCGTTGTATTTTCCGCAGCATGTCAATTCTTTGTGCGGATTCCGCAGCGTTTTACACCTGTTCCTCAATAGGAATCCGCAGGTGAAATCCGCACAAAAAACACTGGAAATCCGCGGAAAATCCGCAGGTAAAACACAGTGCCTTTTACCCGCGGATTTTTCAAAAATGGTGCGGAAATATCTCACACGAATCCGCAACGTGGGCACATAGCCTTAGGGTTAGGGTTGGAATTAGGGTTGTGGTTAGGGTTAGGGGTGTGTTGGGGTTAGGGTTGTGGTTAGGGGTGTGTTGGGGTTAGTGTTGTGGTTAGGGGTGTGTTGGGGTTAGGGTTGTGATTAGGATTATGGCTACAGTTGGGATTAGGGTTAGGGGTGTGTTGGGGTTAGTGTTGGAGTTAGAATTGAGGGGTTACCACTGTTTAGGCACATCAGGGGTCTCCAAACGCAACATGGCGCCACCATTGATTCCAGCCAATCTCGTATTCAAAAAGTCAAATGGTGCTCCCTCACTTCCGAGCCCTGACGTGTGCCCAAACAGTGGTTTACCCCCACATATGGGGTACCAGCATACTCAGGACAAACTGCGCAACAATTACTGGGGTCCAATTTCTCCTGTTACCCTTGTGAATCTAAAAAAATGCTTGCTAAAACATAATTTTTGAGGAAAGAAAAATGATTTTTTATTTTCACGGCTCTGCGTTGTAAACGTCTGTGAAGCACTTGGGGGTTCAAAGTGCTCACCACATATCTAGATAAGTTCCTTGGGGGGTCTAGTTTCTAAAATGGGGTCACTTGTGGGGGGTTTCTACTGTTTAGGCACACCAGGGGCTCTGCAAACGCAACGTGACACCCGCAGACCATTCCATCAAAGTCTGCATTTCAAAAGTCACTACTTCCCTTCTGAGCCCCGACGTGTGCCCAAACAGTGGTTTACCCCCACATATGGGGTATCAGCGTACTCAGGAGAAACTGGACAACAACTTTTGGGGTCCAATTTCTCCTGTAACCCTTGGGAAAATAAAAAATTCTGGGCTAAATAATTATTTTTGAGGAAAGAAAACGTATTTATTATTTTCACGGCTCTGCATTATAAACTTCTATGAAGCACTTGGGGGTTCAAAGTGCTCACCACACATCTAGATAAGTTCCTTTCAGGGTCTAGTTTCCAAAATGGGGTCACTTGTGGGGGGTTTCTACTGTTTAGGCACATCAGGGGCTCTGCAAACGCAACGTGACGCCCGCAGAGCATTCCATCAAAGTCTGCATTTCAAAACGTCACTACTTCAATTCCAAGCCCCGGCATGTGCCCAAACAGTAGTTTACCCCCACATATGGGGTATCACCGTACTCAGGAGAAACTGGACAACAAATATTGGGGTCAAATTTCTCCTGTTACCCTTGGGAAAATTAAAAAATTCTGGGCTAAATAATTATTTTTGAGGAAAGAAAACGTATTTATTATTTTCACGGCTCTGCATTATAAACTTCTATGAAGCACTTGGGGGTTCAAAGTGCTCACCACACATCTAGATAAGTTCCTTTGGGGGTCTAGTTTCCAAAATGGGGTCACTTGTGGGGGGTTTCTACTGTTAAGCCACATCAGGGGCTCTGCAAACGCAACGTGACGCCCACAGAGCATTCCATCAAAGTCTGCATTTCAAAACGTCACTACTTCACTTCCGAGCCCCGGCATGTGCCCAAACAGTGATTTACCCCCACATATGGGGTATCAGCGTACTCAGGAGAAACTGGACAACAACTTTTGGGGTCAAATTTCTCCTGTTACCCTTGGGAAAATAAAAAATTGCAGGCTAAAAGATCATTTTTGAGAAAATAATTTTTTTTTTTATTTTCATGGCTCTGCGTTATAAACTTCTGTGAAGCACTTGGGGGTTCAAAGTCCTCACCACACATCTAGATTAGTTCCTTTGGGGGTCTAGTTTCTAAAATGGTGTCATTTCTGGGGGATCTCCAATGTTTTGGCACACAGGGGCTCTCCAAACGTGACATGGTGTCCGCTAATGATTGGAGCTAATTTTCCATTTAAAAAGCCAAATGGCGTGCCATCCCTTCCGAGCCCTGCCGTGCGCCCAAACAGTGGTTTACCCCCACATATGGGGTATCAGCGTACTCAGGACAAACTGGACAACAATATTTGGGGTCCAATTTCTCCTATTATCCTTGGCAAAATAGGAAATTCCAGGCTAAAAAATCATTTTTGAGGAAAGAAAAATTATTTTTTATTTTCATGGCTCTGCGTTATAAACTTCTGTGAAGCACCTGGGGGTTTAAAGTGCTCAATATGCATCTAGATAAGTTCCTTGGGGGGTCTAGTTTCCAAAATGGGGTCACTTGTGCGGGAGCTCCAATGTTTAGGCACACAGGGGCTCTCCAAACGCGACATGGTGTCCGCTAACAATTGGAGCTAATTTTCCATTCAAAAAGTCAAATGGCGCGCCTTCTCTTCCGAGCCCTGCCGAGTGCCCAAACAGTGGTTTACCCCCACATATGAGGTATCGGCGTACTCGGGAGAAATTGCCCAACAAATTTTATGATCCATTTTATCCTACTGCCCATGTGAAAATGAAAAAATTGAGGCGAAAAGAATTTTTTTGTGAAAAAAAATTACTTTTTCATTTTTACAGATCAATTTGTGAAGCACCTGAGGGTTTAAAGTGCTCACTAGGCATCTAAATTAGTTCCTTGGGGGGTCTAGTTTCCAAAATGGGGTCACTTGTGGGGGAGCGCCAATGTTTAGGCACACAGGAGCTATCCAAACGCGACATGGTGTCCGCTAACGATGGAAATAATTTTTCATTCAAAAAGTCAAATGGCGCTCCTTCCCTTCCGAGCCTTACCATGTGCCCAAACAGTGGTTTACCTCCACATGTGAGGTATTGGTGTACTCAGGAGAAATTGCCCAACACATTTTAGGATCCATTTTATCCTGTTGCCCATGTGAAAATGAAAAAATTGAGGCTAAAAGAATTTTTTTGTGAAAAAAAAGTACTTTTTCATTTTTACGGATCAATTTGTGAAGCACCTGGGGGTTCAAAGTGCTCACTATGCATCTAGATAAGTTCCTTGGGGCGTCTAGTTTCCAAAATGGGGTCACTTGTGGGGGAGCTCCAATTTTTAGGCACACGGGGGCTCTCCAAACGTGACATGGTGTCCGCTAAAGAGTGGAGCCAATTTTTGATTCAAAAAGTCAAATGGCGCTCCTTCCCTTCCAAGCCCTGCCGTGCGCCAAAACAGTGGTTTACCCCCACATATGAGGTATCAGCGTACTCAGGACAAATTGGACAACAACTTTCGTGGTTCAGTTTCTCCTTTTACCATTGGGAAAATAAAAAAATTGTTGCTAAAAGATAATTTTTGTGACTAAAAAGTTAAATGTTCATTTTTTCCTTCCATGTTGCTTCTGCTGCTGTGAAGCACCTGAAGGGTTAATAAACTTCTTGAATGTGGTTTTGAGTACCTTGAGGGGTGCAGTTTTTAGAATGGTGTCACTTTTGGGTATTTTCAGCCATATAGACCCCTCAAACTGACTTCAAATGTGAGGTGGTCCCTAAAAAAAATGGTTTTGTAAATTTCGTTGTAAAAATGACAAATCGCTGGTCGAATTTTAACCCTTATAACTTCCTAACAAAAAAAAATTTTGTTTCCAAAATTGTGCTGATGTAAAGTAAACATGTGGGAAATGTTATTTATTAACTATTTTGTGTCACATATCTCTCTGGTTTAACAGAATAAAAATTCAAAATGTGAAAATTGCGAAATTTTCAAAATTTTCGCCAAATTTCCGTGTTTATCACAAATAAATGCAGAATTTATTGACCTAAATTTACCACTAACATGAAGCCCAATATGTCACGAAAAAACAATCTCAGAACCGCTAGGATCCGTTGAAGCGTTCCTGAGTTATTACCTCATAAAGGGACACTGGTCAGAATTGCAAAAAACGGCAAGGTCTTTAAGGTCAAAATAGGCTGGGTCTTGAAGGGGTTAATGTAATATAGGACTAGTTATTTTTAGTAGGCCTGTTTGAACCACTGTGTAATCTCGGCACTATGTACTTTATATAACTTTGTTATTTGGATTTGGATCACAGTGTGAGCGTAGTGTGATACAATTCTCTTTCCTCGGACACATTTTGTACAAGGAGAAAAATAGGTCATGTACAAGGCTCCATAGACTAACAATGGTGCAGGTACAATCCGATGTTTTGTTGGATCGTATTCGGACCAATAATACGGCCGTCTGCACCTGCCTTTTGAAGCAGTACCACACTGACTATACGTTGTGCATGGTAATAGTAATATTTGAAAATGAGTTTTCTAAACCAGCATCTAAACCAGTAATCCACCTTAACATGATTCCAATAACTTTCCACTATGATTAACATTACAAATGTTGACATGTGGGAGTATCAAATAAAATAATTGTTCTGTCTATGCCCGTTTTAAATGCGTAAAGTGGTACAACAAAGACGTGCATGACATGCTGATGATTTGTGGTGTATTCTCAACCCAGCAGCCTGTTATTCTCACAATATAAACATGACGACTATATAATTTACCGCGGCAATGAGGAATAAATCAGTAATTAATTGCGCTGACTTGAGCCAACTGCTATGTGATAATATTGTTCTGGAGCATGGGAGCTTGGTTAAGGTTGCAGCAATTTTCATTATGGAAAGATTTATTTTATCTAGAAACACTGACAGTGTTACATTAAAGTAAAATGGACTTTGCTTGCCGACACATTTATCATGCAGCACGGTGTCTGCAGGGAGCATCATCATGTTATTGATATGCAGCACTTGATAAACTGCCATAATATTCCTTAGAAACTTTCTCTGAAACCTCCAATTCACAGCGGTGTTTTATTTTTTTTTATTATTCACACTTATGAAATATACAGGAATATTTAACATATTAAAGTAAGTGTCCATTTTTAAATAAAATGCTTTAGGTCTTACATTTTGTGCTAATTTAAATCTTAACAAAATGTATATTAACCCCTTCATGACCGATCTTGTATATTTCCATCATTCACCATGTCCCAGCCATAGTTGTGCGCTCATACACTCAAATCACTGACAGACTGAAACAGGTTTTGATCCAGAAGATCCCTGCATTTTGCACCATCCAACTTCTCCTTGACTTGGACCACTTTCCCTGTCCCTGCTGCAAAAAAACATCCCTACAGCATGATGTTGCCACTCCCATGTTTCACTGTGGGGATGGTGTTTTTGTGGTGATGAGCTGTGCTGCTTTGACGCCAGACATAACGTTTACCTCTGACCACAGCACCTTCCTCCATACATTTTTGGAGTCCTCCACATTTCTTTTGGCAAACTCAAAGCGAGCCTTACAATTTTTGTGTATAAGTAACAGCTTTATTCTTTCCATTCTTCCATAACGGCCACCTCTATGGAGTGTACAGCTTATTGTGGTCATATGGACAGATATTCCAGTCTCTTCTTGGGAACTCTGCAGCTCTTTCAGGGCTACCTTTGGTCTCTGTGTTGCCTCTCTGATTAATGCCCTCCTTGCCCGGGCTGAGAGTTTTGGTGGTTGACTCTCTCTTGGCAGGTTTGTTGTGATACCATGATCTCTACATTTGATGATAATGAATTTGATGGTGCTCCAGGGATCATCAGAGTTTGGGATTTTTTTACAACCCATCCCGACTTGTACTTTTCAAAAACATTGTTTCAGCCTCTGTGGCTTTTCAGAAAAGATGTGTATATACTGATGACCATGTGACACTTAGATTGCACACAGGTGCACTTTCTTTCAGTAAACATGTGACTTATGAAGATAAAGGCTCACACCAGAGATTTTTAGGGGCTCATTGCAAAAGGAGGAAATACATATGCACATGCCCATTTTTGATATTTGATTCCATTAGCTTAATTTATGCCTTTATTTTTCTCACTTCACTTCACCAATTTAATGGTGATGCACCACACACAAATTGGATTACAAAAATATTTAAACACAGAAGTAATGATAGAAGTAAAAAGGCAAGGGAGGTGAATATATTCACCAGCCACTGTAAATGGCTGCAAAAATAAAAATGTTATTGCTCTAGGCATAAAGGAAGGAAACAAAAAAAAAATAAGAAAACAGAAAATTGCTAGGGTGTGAAAGGGTTAAAGAGCTCAGAGCTCATTATGTCTGATGAAAAAATGCAAATCTTCGGCATCGATAAGGAGTTTAAACATGACATTTTGATTGTCTGATTATTCTTAATTATGCTGGATGCATTATTCAGTGGGTCCAGGGACATGAGCTATTGTTAAAATGATTATTAACCCAAAAAGAGGCCTACTAAAGAAACAAGGGGGTGTTCATCCATAAATTATCAAATAGATACCCAAAAAAGGAACGGAGAACCAAAAAGTGCTTAAAAAATATGTTTAATTTTTATTAAAAATTTTAATCATACAAAGTTAATATAATAGAAATGTAGACAATTATAAAATACAAAGGGTAACGACACCTTAGTGCCACGAAGAAGCACATTGTGAAATGCATGTTGGGGTCTGCCTCACCCACGTCTGTTATAGGTTGGTACGGCTTGTTGCCTTGTGCCCTAGCACTATGAGTCTGTTGGTATTTTAATGTTAGTGCCCATACTTAGCTTGGTTCTCACATGGATTGCTACCTGTGTTTGGATTACTACCTTACATTAAGATATACTATCCCTTATTAATGTAAGATAGGACTGGTTATTTTTAGTAGGCCTGTTTGAACCACTGTGTAATCTCGGCACTATGCACTTTATATAACTTTGTTTGTTAAGATTTTCCTTTAGGGCAGTTCATTGTTTTACCATAAGACTATATATAGAGTCATTACCTGTGGTGTGCATTTTTTCTGACTCTCATTAGGCATACATATAGACTTCTATACCAACTTGTTCTGATGTGGCACTGAAGTGACGCTACCCTTTGTGTTTTGTAATTTTCTACATTTCTATTACATTAACTTTGTATGATTAAAATTTCTAATAAAACTAAACATATATATTTTTAAGTAGTGCTCTGTTTTCTATTCCTTTTTTGGGTATCTATTGTTCATATGAGTCTGAACGTTCACTCTTGTTGTAGGTTGAATTGATGTTTGTTGATGTGTTGAATAGTTGCTGACTACCAAAATGCTCAGATGCTTGTCATTCAAACCAAGCAATTTCTAATGCTCGGATGCTCATTTCAAATAACAAATATCATGGAAGTCAATTGGAAATCTGAGCATTTATACAGCAGACACTACAAAGAGGTCTGGGGGTTGTGAAAATATTGAAATGGATGGAAATTTGCTGAATGGAAGAACATCATGGAGAAAACCCCTGGAAATATCTCTGACTCCCTGATAGCTGCTGCAAACAATGGTGTCACACTTCTACCCTGTATTAGACATAAAGGAGGGCCTCATACATATTCTGTTCAAATTGTCCTGTAGTGGTACTGCAAGACTCAGAGCCTATGCACTATTTGCATAGCCTTACAAAAATTACAAGCAGGGTCATCCATACACCCTTGATGGCATCAACTGTAGTGCCTCATTCAAATATTGTGAGCAAAGTATAGTTGTAATTTTCCTACAATTATAAAAGTTCTGCATGGTGCAAAGCCTGCCAAAACTGACAAGCAGGTCCTCTATACACCCTTGAAGGTAACAACTGGATGACCTCATTCAAATATTAAGAAAGTGTAGTTAATGTGCTCCTACACTCATAAAGGCTCTGAAAAAAATGCAAAGCCATGAAAAAATGATAAGGTGAGTAATACAGTCATCCATAGACCTTTGAAACCAACAGCTATCAGGCTTCATTATATTATTTTGAAAGTGCAGTTGATGTACTCCTACACTCGTAAAAGCTTTGTACAAAGTGTAAAGACAGGAACAAATTTTAACCCCTTTCTGACATGGGACGTACTATCCCGTCGAGGTGGGGTGGGCCCCCATGACCACGGACGGGATAGTACGTCCAGCGCGATCGGCGGCGCTCACGGGGGGAGCGCCGCCGATCGCGGCCGGGTGTCAGCTGTTTATCGCAGCTGACATCCGGCACTGTGTGCCAGGAGCGGTCACGGACCGCCCCCGGCACATTAACCCCTGGCACACCGCGATCAAAGATGATCGCGATGTGCCGGCGGTGCAGGGAAGCACCACGCAGGGAGGGGGCTCCCTGCGGGCTTCCCTGAGACCCCCGGAGCAACGCGATGTGATCGCGTTGCTGCGAGGGTCTCACCTCCCTCCCTGCTCCCTCCAGCCCCGGATCCAAGATGGCCGCGGATCCGGGTCCTGCAGGGAAGGAGGTGGCTTCACAGAGCCTGCTTAGAGCAGGCACTGTGAAGGCTGCAGCGCTGCATGTCAGATCAGTGATCTGACAGAGTGCTGTGCACACTGTCAGATCACTGATCTGTGATGTCCCCCCCTGGGACAATGTAAAAAAGTAAAAAAAAAATTTTCCAAATGTGTAAAAAAATATATATATATATTCCTAAATAATGAAAAAAAAAAATATTATTCCCCTTTATCTAAATAAAAGAAAAAACAATAAAAGTACACATATTTAGTATCGACGCGTCCGTAACGACCCGACCTATAAAACTGGCCCACTAGTTAACCCCTTCAGTAAACACCGTAAGGAAAAAAAAAAAAAAAACGAGGCAAAAAACAACGCTTTATTATCATACCGCCGAACAAAAAGTGGAATAACACGCGATCAAAAAGACAGATATAAATAACCATGATACCGCTGAAAGCGTCATCTTGTCCCGCAAAAAACGAGCCGCCATACAGCATCATCAGCAAAAAAAAAAAAAGTTATAGTCCTGAGAATAAAGCGATGCAAAAATAAATATTTTTTCTATAAAATAGTTTTTATCGTATAAAAGCGCCAAAACATAAAAAAATGATATAAATGAGGTGTCGCTGTAATCGTACTGACCCGAAGAATAAAACTGCTTTATCAATTTTACCAAACGCCGAACGGTATAAACGCCTCTCCCAAAAGAAATTCATGAATAGCTGGTTTTTGGTCATTCTGCCTCGCAAAAATCGGAATAAAAAGCGATCAAAAAATGTAACGTGCCCGAAAATGTTACCAATAAAAACGTAAACTCGTCCCGCAAAAAACAAGACCTCACATGACTCTGTGAACCAAAATATGGAAAAATTATAGCTCTCAAAATGTGGTAACGCAAAAAATATTTTTTGCAATAAAAAGCGTCTTTCAGTGTGTGACGGCTGCCAATCATAAAAATCCGCTAAAAAACCCGCTATAAAAGTAAATCAAACCCCCCTTCATCACCCCCTTAGTTAGGGAAAAATTAAAAAATGTATTTATTTCCATTTTTCCATTAGGGTTAGGGCTAGGGCTAGGGTTAGGGCTAGGGTTAGGGTTTGGGCTAGGGCTCTAGGGCTAGGGTTAGGGCTAGGGTTAGGGCTAGGGTTAGGGTTAGGGTTAGGGCTAGGGTTAGGGCTAGGGTTAGGGCTAGGGTTAGGGTTACGGCTAGGGTTAGGGCTAGGGTTAGGGCTAGGGCTAGGGTTAGGGCTATGGTTAGGGCTAGGGTTAAGGCTACAGTTAGGGTTGGGGCTAAAGTTAGGGTTAGGGCTATGGTTAGGGCTAGGGTTAGGGCTACAGTTTGGGCTGGGGCTAAAGTTAGGGTTGGGGCTAGGGTTAAGGCTACAGTTAGGGTTGGGGCTAAAGTTACGGTTAGGGTTTAGATTACATTTACAGTTGGGAATAGGGTTGGGATTAGGGTTAGGTGTGTGTCAGGGTTAGAGGTGTGGTTAGGGTTACTGTTGGGATTAGGGTTAGGGGTGTGTTTGGATTAGGGTTTCAGTTATAATTGGGGGGTTTCCACTGTTTAGGCACATCAGGGGCTCTCCAAACGCGACATGGCGTCCGATCTCAATTCCAGCCAATTCTGCGTTGAAAAAGTAAAACAGTGCTCCTTCCCTTCCGAGCTCTCCCGTGTGCCTAAACAGGGGTTTACCCCAACATATGGGGCATCAGCGTACTCAGGACAAATAGGACAACAACTTTTGGGGTCCAATTTCTCCTGTTACCCTTGGGAAAATACAAAACTGGGGGCTAAAAAATAATTTTTGTGGGAAAAAAAAAGATTTTTTATTTTCACGGCTCTGCGTTATAAACTGTAGTGAAACACTTGGGGGTTCAAAGTTCTCACAACACATCTTGATAAGTTCCATGGGGGTCTAGTTTCCAATATGGGGTCACTTGTGGGGGATTTCTACTGTTTAGGTACATTAGGGGTTCTGCAAACGCAATGTGACGCCTGCAGACCATTCCATCTAAGTCTGCATTCCAAATGGCACTCCTTCCCTTCCGAGCCCTCCCATGCGCCCAAACGGTGGTTCCCCCCAACATATGGGGTATCAGCGTACTCAGGACAAATTGGTCAACAACTTTTGGGGTCAAATTTCTCCTCTTACCCTCGGGAAAATACAAAACTGGGGGCTAAAAAATAATTTTTGGGGGAAAGATTTTTTTTTTCAATTTTCACGGCTCTCCGTTACAAACTGTAGTGAAACACTTGGGGGTTCAAAGCTCTCACAATACATCTAGATGAGTTCCTTAGGGGGTCTAGTTTCCAAAATGGTGTCACTTGTGGGGAGTTTCTACTGTTTCGGTACATTATGGGCTCTGCAAATGCAATGTGACACCTGCAGACCATTCCATCTAAGCCTGCATTCCAAATGGAGCTCCTTCCCTTCCGAGCCCTCCCATGTGCCCAAACAGTGGTTCCCCCCCCACATATGGGGTATCAGCGCACTCAGAACAACTTGGACAACAAATTTTGGGGTCCAATTTCTCCTGTTACCCTCGGGAAAATACAAAATGGGGGCTAAAAAATAATTTTTGTGGGAAAAAATTTTTGTTTTATTTTTACGGCTCTGCATTATAAACTTCTGTGAAGCACTTGGTGGGTCAAAGTGCTCACCACACATCTAGATAAGTTCCTTAGGGTGTCTACTTTCCAAAATGGTGTCACTTGTGGGGGGTTTCAATGTTTAGGCACATCAGGGGCTCTGCAAACGCAATGTGACACCTGCAGACCATTCCATCTAAGTCTGCATTCAAATGGCACTCCTTCCCTTCCGAACCCTCCCATGCGCCCAAACAGTGGTTCCCCCCACATATGGTGTATCATCGCACTCAGGACAAATTGGGCAACAAATTTTGGGGTCCACTTTCTCCTGTTACCCTCGGGAAAATACAAAACTGGGGGCTAAAAAAATAATTTTTGTGGGAAAATTTTTTTGTTTTATTTTTACGGCTCTGCATTATAAACTTCTGTGAAGCACTTGGTGGGTCAAAGTGCTCACCACACATCTAGATAAGCTCCTTAGGGTGTCTACTTTCCAAAATGGTGTCACTTGTGGGGGGTTTCAATGTTTAGGCACATCAGGGGCTCTCCAAACGCAACATGGCGTCCCATCTCAATTCCTGTCAATTTTGCATTGAAAAGTCAAACGGCGCTCCTTCCCTTCCGAGCTCTCCCATCCGCCCAAACAGTGGTTTACCCCCACATATGGGGTATCAGCGTACTCAGGACAAATTGTACAACAACTTTTGGGGTCCAATTTCTTCTCTTACCCTTGGGAAAATAAAAAATTGGGGGCGGAAAGTTAATTTTTGTGAAAAAATATGATTTTTTATTTTTACGGTTCTACATTATAAACTTCTGTGAAGCACTTGGTAGGTCAAAGTGCTCACCACACATCTAGATAAGTTCCTTAAGGGGTCTACTTTCCAAAATGGTGTCACTTGTGGGGGGATTCAATGTTTAGGCACATCAGGGGCTCTCCAAACGCAACATGGCGTCCCATCTCAATTCCTGTCAATTTTGCATTGAAAAGTCAAACGGCGCTCCTTCCCTTCCGAGCTCTCCCATCCGCCCAAACAGTGGTTTACCCCACATATGGGGTATCAGCGTACTCAGGACAAATTGTATAACAACTTTTGGGGTCCAATTTCTTCTCTTACCGTTGGGAAAATAAAAAATTGGGGGCGGAAAATTAATTTTTGTGAAAAAATATGATTTTTTATTTTTACGGTTCTACATTATAAACTTCTGTGAAGCACTTGGTGGGTCAAAGTGCTCACCACACATTTAGATAAGTTCCTTAAGGGGTCTACTTTCCAAAATGGTGTCACTTGTGGGGGGTTTCAATGTTTAGGCACATCAGGGGCTCTCCAAACGAAACATGGCGTCCCATCTCAATTCCAGTCAAGTTTGCATTGAAAAGTCAAATGGCGCTCCTTCGCTTCCGAGCTCTGCCATGCGCCCAAACAGTGGTTTACCCCCACATGTGGGGTATTATCGTGCTCAGGACAAATTGTACAACAATGTTTGGGGTCTATTTTCTCCTGTTACATTTGGTAAAATTAAACAAATTGGAGCTGAATTAAATTTTTTGTGAAAAAAAGTTAAATGTTCATTTTTATTTAAACATTCAAAAAATTCCTGTGAAGCACCAGAAGGGTTAATAAACTTCTTGAATATGGTTTTGAGCACCTTGAGGGGTGTAGTTTTTCGAATGGTGTCACACTTGGGTATTTTCTATCATATAGACCCCTCAAAATGACTTCAAATGAGATGTGGTCCCTAAAATAAAATGGTGTTGTAGAAATGAGAAATTGCTGGTCAACTTTTAACCCTTATAACTCCCTAACAAAAAAAAATTTTGGTTCCAAAATTGTGCTGATGTAAAGTAGACATGTGGGAAATGTTACTTATTAAGTATTTTGTGTGACATATCTCTGTGATTTAATTGCATAAAAATTCAAATTTGGAAAATTGCGAAATTTTCAAAATTTTTGCCATATTTCCATTTTTTTACAAATAAACGCAAATAATATCAAAGAAATGTTACCATTGTCATGAAGTACAATATGTCACAAGAAAACAATGTCAGAATCACTGGGATCCGTTGAAGCGTTCCAGAGTTATAACCTCACAAAGGGACAGTGGTCAGAATTGTAAAAATTGGCCCGGTCATTAACGTGCAAACCACCCATGGGGGTAAAGGGGTTAAGTAGGGTCTTCCAGCCATCCATAGACTCTAGAAGGCACAAACTGGCAGGCCTCTTTTAAATATTAAACATTAAAAAAAACTTTATATGCAGCTATCATATGGGGCTGTTGAAAAGTTTGGGCTAATCTAAGCTTTTTTCATTTTTATCACAGTGAGCCTTTCTGCCTTTCTGTCTGTTCACAGGTGAAAGCGCCTGTTTATTTTGACCCCACCACCTGGTGGCACTAAAATCCCTCTCAGACAAAATGCTAGTGGAAGTGCAGCATAACCCCTCAGAGGCATAGAGAGACAGCAAATGCTAGGCACAATCTGTGATACCCAATAGCTGAAGGTCACAGATGAATTAGAGGTTATGCTGTTTTTGTCCACAAAGTATTGCAGGACCATTTTTAAAAACTGTTCCCTCCTTGACAAAAATAACCGGTCATCAGGGTCTGGATGCTGTGAGGTTGTCAATTAATTGGCCCAGGCCTTTGACAGTGTACCCCTGACTCTGCCTTGTGTGTCTCAATCACCTCTCCACCTTGGTTGCCCTCTGCCGCTAGTGTTGTCTGAACATGATGACTACTCGCCATCTCCTCCTCAATCTCTTTCTCCTCAGCCCACCCGCAAAGGAGAGACGAGACAAAGATTGTGTGGATACTTCTGTTGCGCCAGATCCTGTTTCTCCTCCTCAGCCTCCATGTCTTCATTGCTACCAAATCTGCACTGAGCAGCTGAGGTAAGGCTGGTCTGGGCATCATCTCCTTGTCTCATGCCTTCCTTAATATCTACTTGGTCCATAAGCTAAGCTTCATGCTTATCCGCAGCAACTGTTTAAATAGGCACAGAAGTGGGATTATTGTGCTGATAATAGCGTTATCAATGCTTAGCATCTTTGTGCAAACCTCAAAGTCCTGGGGAATTGCACAAATGTTGAATCAAAAAAAATATTCTCAATTTTTTTTTGAGTTTTATATAACACCAAAATGTATCAAAGAGCACGTAAAAATGTAAGGCTATGTGCACATGTTGCAGATTGTATGCGTTATTGCAGCAGTTTTTCGCTGCGAAAATGCATACTCAACACAACCCATTGAATTAAATGGGATTCCTCAATGCTGTGCTAATGCTGCATATTTTTCTGTGGCAGAATCGTGTTGCGGAAAAATACGCAGCATGCTCATTCTTTGTGCTGAATCACGGCGATTACGCACACATAGGAATGCATTGATCCTATGCGCAAAGTAAGCGGATCATGTGCGGATGGTACACAGGGTGGAGGAGAGGAGGCCCGCCAGGCCCTGCAGCTCCCCTTCCCAGTGATGCTTTGCGACTATGACCTGTGATGACATAGTGGGTGGTATCGTGTGATGCTACGTCATATGGGGTCATTGTTGCAGGGCATCACTGGGAACAGAAGTTGCCAGGAGCATAGCGAGGATTGGGAAAGCTGCGGGGGCCGCCGGAAGGTGAGAATATCACGATTTTTTAATTATTTTTTAGCATTATATCTTTTTACTATTGACGCTGCATAGGCAGCATCAATAGTAAAAAGTTGGTCACACCTGTCAAACACTATGTTTGACAAGTGTTACCCACCTGTCAATCAGTTTTCCAAGCAATGCTACAGGTCGCTTGGAAAATGCTTGTGTTTAGCGGGAATATGCATGCCAATTCCACATGCATATTTCCCGTGGCAGGGAGTTGCAGAATTGCAGCGGAAATTTCCGCGACAATTCAGCAACGTCTGCACATAGCCTAAGGTTGAGTAATTGAATCCAGAAAAATAGCAGCTGCTTTCTTGCTGTGTTATATACCAAAAAAGTAACACAGAGCATGGAATACAGTAAGTATCAGTAATTGAATCCAGAAAAAATTTTCTCTGCTTTTTTGTTACAATACATCCCACCAAAATGTATCACAGAGCACATAATGCTGTACAGATCAGTAATTGAATCCAGACAAATTTTTCAACACTTTTTTGTAGTGTTACATACCACTGAAATGTACCACAGAGTATGGAATACAGTATGGATCAGTAAATGAATCTAGACAATTATTTAAAAGCTTTTTTGGAGTGTTATGTACCACCATAATGTAACAATAACCACATCTGTATGGATGTATAATATAATCGTTAATGATTAGTGTTGAGCATTCCGAAACTGCAAGTATCAGGTATCGGCCGATATTTGCTGTATCGGAATTCCGATACCGAGTTCCGATATTTTTGCGATATCGGAAATCGGAATCGTCGTGTGCGGTGCGTATGGTTCCAAGGGTCTGGAGGAGAGGAGACTGTTGTGAATTCTGTGGCTGAATTCACTCCTGTGGTCACAAGTGGTACTGCAGCTTCTGAGCTTCCTCCCTCAGGTGTTCTGGTGAGCTCGTTAACTGCTTCATTACTTAACTCCGCCTGATGCTGCTATCCTTGCTCCTTGTCAATGTTTCAGTGTTGGATCTGAGCTTCTCCTGATTGTTCCTGTGACCTGCTGCTCTGTATAGCTAAGTGCTTTTTGCTTTTTTGTTGCTTTTTTTTCTGTCCAGCTTGTCTTTTGTTTTGCTGGAAGCTCTGAGATGCAAAGGGTGTACCGCCGTGCCGTTAGTTCGGCACGGTGGGTTTTTTTTGCCCCCTTTGCGTGGTTTTGCTTTAGGGTTTTTTGTAGACTGCAAAGTTCGCTTTACTGTCCTCGCTCTGTCCTAGAATATCGGGCCCCACTTTGCTGAATCTATTTCATCCCTACGTTTTGTCTTTTCATCTTACTCACAGTCATTATATGTGGGGGGCTGCCTTTTCCTTTGGGGAATTTCTCTGGGGCAAGTCAGGCCTATTTTTCTATCTTCAGGCTAGCTAGTTTCTTAGGCTGTGCCGAGTTGCCTAGGTAGTTGTTAGGCGCAATCCACAGCCGCTTTTAGTTGTGTTTAGGATAGGATCAGGTGTGCAGTCTACAGAGTTTCCACGTCTCAGAGCTCGTTCTTGTATTTTTGGGTATTTGTCAGATCACTGTGTGCGCTCTGATCGCTAAGCACACTGTGTTTCTGGATTGCCTTCATAACACCTGTCATTAGCAAACATAACAGTACAAGGAGCCCCCTTAATCCGAGCAAACAAGTCAGATAACAATGGCCCTCAGGCAGCCACTGAGTGAGTACTGACCATGAAGTGGGCATTCGAGGAGTGGCGTCATTGGCTTGAAGGAGCTAAGCATCGCGTGGTGGTATTGACTGATCATAAGAACTTGACTTATCTCGAGTCTGCCAAGCGCTTGAATCCTAGACAGGCCCGTTGGTCGTTATTTTTTGCCCGCTTCGACTTTGTGATTTTGTACCTTCCGGGCTCTAAAAATGTGAAGGCGGATGCTCTGTCTAGGAGTTTTGTGCCCGACTCTCCGGGTTTATCTGAGCCAGCGGGTATCCTCAAGGAAGGAGTCATTGTGTCTGCCATCTCCCCTGATTTGCGGCGGGTGCTGCAAAAATTTCAGGCGAATAAACCTGATCGTTGTCCAGCAGAGAAACTGTTCGTCCCTGATAGGTGGACTAATAAACTTATCTCTGAACTTCATTGTTCGGTGTTGGCTGGTCATCCTGGAATCTTTGGTACCAGAGAGTTAGTGGCTAGATCCTTCTGGTGGCCATCTCTGTCACGGGATGTACGTACTTTTGTGCAGTCCTGTGGGATTTGTGCTAGGGCTAAGCCCTGCTGTTCTCGTGCCAGTGGGTTGCTTTTGCCCTTGCCGGTCCCAAAGAGGCCTTGGACACATATTTCGATGGATTTCATTTCTGACCTTCCCGTTTCTCAAAAGATGTCAGTCATTTGGGTGGTCTGTGATCGCTTTTCTAAAATGGTCCATCTGGTGCCCTTGGCTAAATTGCCTTCCTCCTCTGATTTGGTACCTTTGTTCTTTCAGCATGTGGTTCGGTTGCATGGCATTCCTGAGAATATTGTTTCTGACAGAGGTTCCCAGTTTGTTTCAAGGTTTTGGCGAGCCTTTTGTGGTAGGATGGGCATTGACCTATCCTTTTCCTCGGCTTTCCATCCTCAGACTAATGGCCAGACCGAACGAACCAATCAGACCTTGGAAACATATCTGAGATGTTTTCTTTCTGCAGACCAGGATGATTGGGTGTCCTTTTTGCCGTTGGCTGAGTTCGCCCTTAATAATCGGGCCAGCTCGGCTACCTTGGTTTCTCCATTTTTTTGCAATTCTGGGTTCCATCCTCGTTTCTCTTCAGGACAGGTTGAGTCTTCGGACTGTCCTGGTGTGGATTCTGTGGTGGATAGGTTGCAGCAGATCTGGACTCAGGTAGTGGACAATTTGATCTTGTCCCAGGAGAAAGCTCAACTTTTCGCTAATCGCAGACGCCGTGTGGGTCCCCGACTTCGTGTTGGGAATCTGGTTTGGTTATCTTCTCGTCATATTCCTATGAAGGTTTCCTCTCCTAAATTTAAACCTCGTTTTATTGGTCCGTATAGGATTTCTGAGGTTCTCAATCCTGTGTCTTTTCGTTTGACCCTCCCAGACTCCTTTTCCATACATAATGTATTCCATAGGTCGTTGTTGCGGAGATACGTGGCACCTTGTCATGATCCCAATGGCAGGGGATCACTAAAGGACAAGCACAGATACAAACAAGCTCTAGGGCGATGGAACCTGAGCTGACCGCGACCCTGAACCTAACACACAAATAAAAGTAGCCGGGGAACGTGCCTACGATGATCCTAGACGTCTCGCTCCAGCCGAAGATCTAACTTCCCCTATTAGAAGAAACACAGACCTCTCTTGCCTCCAGAGAAATCCCCCACAGAAATAGCAGCCCCCCACATATAATGACGGTGAAATGAGAGGAAAGCACATACGCAGTATGAAAACAGTTTCAGCAAAATGAGGCCCGCTAAGCTAGATAAGAGAGGATACAAAAGTGAACTGCGCGGTCAGCGAAAAACCCTTCAAAAAACCATCCTGAAATTACTTGAACTCATGTGCCAACTCATGGCACATGAGGAGCAATTTCAGCCCACTAGAGCAACCAGCAGCAAGAATCACATATCTGCAGGCTGGACTAAAAACCAAATAAAGCAAAACACCAAAACAGGAAAATCCAAACTTAGCTTGACCAGAAGGTTCTAGGAGCAGGGAGCAGAGGTAACAAGACACACTGGATACATTGATAACCGGCGAGGAAATGCCAGCAAAGCCAGGTTAAATAGGAAACTCCCATATCCTGATGGAACAGGTGGAACCCAGAGACCCAGGAAAGACAAGTCACCCAGTACCATCAGTAACCACCAGAGGGAGCCCAAAAACAGAACTCACAACAGTACCCCCCCCCTTGAGGAGGGGTCACCGAACCCTCACGAGAACCACCAGGGCGACCAGGATGAGCCCTATGAAAAGCGCGAACCAAATCATCAGCATGAACATCCGAGGCAACCACCCAAGAATTATCCTCCTGACCATAACCCTTCCACTTGACCAAATACTGGAGTTTCCGTCTGGAAACACGAGAATCCAAGATCTTCTCCACAACATACTCCAATTCTCCCTCCACCAGCACTGGAGCAGGAGGCTCAAGCGAAGGAACAACAGGTACCTCATACTTCCGCAACAACGACCGATGGAACACATTATGAATAGCAAACGATGCCGGGAGATCCAAACGAAACGACACAGGGTTAAGAATTTCCAAGATCCTATAGGGACCGATGAACCGAGGCTTGAACTTAGGAGAAGAGACCTTCATAGGAACAAAACGAGAAGACAACCACACCAAGTCACCAACAAGAAGTCGAGGACCCACGCGGCGACGGCGATTAGCAAACTGCTGAGCCTTCTCCTGGGACAACTTCAAATTGTCCACCACATGACTCCAAATCCGATGCAACCTATCCACCACCATGTCCACTCCAGGACAATCAGAAGGTTCCACCTGACCAGAGGAAAAACGAGGATGAAACCCCGAATTACAAAAGAAAGGAGAAACCAAGGTAGCAGAACTAGCCCGATTATTAAGGGCAAACTCGGCCAGCGGCAAAAAGGTAACCCAGTCATCCTGATCAGCAGAAACAAAACACCTTAAATAAGTTTCCAAGGTCTGATTAGTTTGTTCAGTCTGGCCATTCGTCTGAGGATGGAATGCAGACGAAAAGGACAAATCAATGACCATTTTAGCACAGAACGTCTGCCAAAATCTAGACACAAACTGGGATCCCCTGTCAGAAACGATGTTCTCAGGAATCCCATGCAAACGAACCACATTCTGAAAAAACAGAGGGACCAACTCAGAGGAGGAAGGCAACTTAGGCAAGGGTACCAGATGAACCATTTTAGAAAAGTGATCACACACAACCCAGATGACGGACATTTTTTGAGAGACAGGGAGATCCGAAATAAAGTCCATGGAAATGTGCGTCCAAGGCCTCTTCGGGATAGGCAAAGGTGACAACAATCCACTGGCCCGAGAACAGCAAGGCTTAGCCCGAGCACAAACCTCACAAGACTGCACAAAAGAACGCACATCCCTCGACAAGGAAGGCCACCAAAAAGACCTGGCCACCAAGTCTCTAGAACCAAATATTCCAGGATGACCTGCCAACGCAGAAGAATGGACCTCGGAGATGACTCTACTGGTCCAATTATCCAGAACAAACAGTCTCTCAGGCGGACAACGATCAGGTTTACCCGCCTGAAACTCCTGCAAAGCACGTCGCAAGTCTGGGGAGACAGCAGACAAAATCACCCCATCCCTAAGGATACCAGAGGGCTCAGAATTTCCAAGGGAGTCAGGCACAAAACTCCTAGAAAGAGCATCCGCCTTCACATTCTTTGAACCTGGCAGGTATGAAACCACAAAATTGAAACGAGAGAAAAACAGTGACCAACGAGCCTGTCTAGGATTCAGATGCCTGGCAGACTCAAGGTAAATCAAATTTTTGTGATCAGTCAAGACCACCACACGATGTCTAGCACCCTCTAGCCAATGACGCCACTCCTCAAATGCCCACTTCATGGCCAAAAGTTCCCGATTACCAACATCATAATTCCGCTCAGCCGGCGAAAACTTTCTAGAAAAAAACGCGCATGGCTTCATCACTGAGCCATCGGAGCTTCTCTGTGACAAAACCGCCCCCGCTCCAATCTCGGAAGCATCGACCTCAACCTGAAAAGGGAGCGAAACATCTGGCTGACGCAACACAGGAGCAGAAGAAAACCGGCACTTAAGTTCCTGAAAGGCCTCCACAGCCGCAGGAGACCAATTAGCAACATCAGCACCCTTCTTAGTCAAATCCGTCAAAGGCTTAACAACACTAGAAAAATTAGTTATAAAACGACGATAGAAATTAGCAAAGCCCAAGAACTTCTGTAGACTCTTAAGAGATGTAGGCTGCGTCCAGTCACAAATAGCCTGAACCTTGACGGGATCCATCTCAATAGTAGAAGGGGAAAAAATATACCCCAAGAAAGAAATCTTCTGGACTCCAAAGAGACACTTTGAGCCTTTTACAAACAAGGAATTGGCCCGCAGGACCTGAAACACCTTCCTGACCTGCTGAACATGACACTCCCAGTCATCAGAAAAAACCAAAATATCATCCAAATACACAATCATAAATTTATCCAGATATTCACGGAAAATATTGTGCATAAAGGACTGGAAGACTGAAGGAGCATTAGAAAGTCCAAAAGGCATTACCAAATACTCAAAATGGCCCTCAGGCGTATTAAATGCGGTTTTCCACACATCACCTTGCTTTATTCGTATAAGATTATACGCACCCCGAAGATCAATCTTAGTGAACCATTTAGCCCCCTTAATGCGAGCAAACAAATCAGTCAACAATGGCAAAGGATACTGATATTTTACGGTAATCTTATTCAAAAGACGATAATCTATACAAGGCCTCAAGGAACCATCTTTTTTGGCCACGAAAAAAAAACCTGCTCCCAAAGGGGACAAAGATGGACGGATATGTCCCTTTTCCAAGGACTCCTTAACATAATCCCGCATAGCAGTATGCTCTGGCACTGACAGATTGAACAAACGACCTTTAGGAAATTTACTGCCTGGAATTAAATTTATAGCACAATCGCAATCCCTGTGAGGAGGAAGCGAACTGAGCTTAGGCTCCTCAAAAACATCCCGATAGTCAGACAAAAACACAGGAATCTCAGAAGGAGTAGATGAAGCGATAGAAATCGGAGGTGCATCATCATGAACCCCCTGACAACCCCAGCTTAACACAGACATTGATTTCCAGTCAAGGACTGGATTATGAGTTTGTAACCATGGCAGACCAAGTACTAGAACATCATGCAAATTATACAGTACCAGGAAGCGAATCACCTCCTGATGAACGGGAGTCATACGCATGGTCACTTGTGTCCAGTACTGAGGTTTATTCATAGCCAAAGGTGTAGAGTCAATTCCCTTCAAAGGAATAGGGACTTCCAGAGGCTCCAGACTAAACCCACAGCGATTGGCAAATGACCAATCCATAAGACTCAGGGCAGCGCCTGAATCCACATAGGCATCGACGGAAATGGATGATAATGAACAAATCAGAGTCACAGACAGAATGAACTTAGACTGTAAAGTACTAATGGCAACAGACTTATCAACCTTTTTTGTGCGTTTAGAGCATGCTGATATAACATGAGCTGAATCACCACAATAAAAGCACAACCCTTTTTTCCGCCTATACTTTTGCCGTTCACTTCTGGACTGAATTCTATCACATTGCATTATCTCAGGTGACGGTTCAGACGACACCGCCAAATGATGCACAGGTTTGCGCTCCCGTAAACGCCGATCAATCTGAACAGCCATAGTCATAGACTCATTCAGACCAGCAGGCGCAGGGAACCCCACCATAACATCTTTAATGGCCTCAGAAAGGCCATCTCTGAACTTTGCAGCCAGAGCGCACTCATTCCACTGAGTAAGCACCGACCACTTCCGAAATTTTTGACAATAAATTTCTGCTTCATCTTGCCCCTGAGAGAGGGCCAACAAAGCTTTTTCAGCCTGAATCTCTTGGTTAGGTTCCTCATAGAGCAAACCCAATGCCAGAAAAAACGCATCCGCATTAAGCAACGCAGGGTCCCCTGGTGCCAATGCAAATGCCCAATCCTGAGGGTCACCCCGCAGGAAAGATATAATTATCTTGACTTGCTGAGCAGGGTCTCCAGAGGAGCGAGATTTCAAAGAAAGAAACAACTTGCAATTGTTCCTAAAATTCAGAAAACGAGATCTATCTCCAGAAAAAAACTCTGGGACAGGAATTCTAGGTTCAGACATAGGAGCATGTACAACAAAATCCTGTATATTTTGAACCTTAGTGGCAAGATTATTCAGGCTGGAAGCCAAACTCTGGACGTCCATGATAAAAAGCTGGGATCAGAGCCATTCAAAGATTAAGAGGAGGAGGAAGTAGCCAGGCTGCAATAAGGCTAGGCAGCAAACTCTGAGGGAAAGAGAAAGAAAAAAAAAAAAAAAAAACTTCCTCAGACTACTTATCCTCCTACTTCAGCCAATACAATTAACACTTTGTGGGCCGGTTATACTGTCATGATCCCAATGGCAGGCGATCACTAAAGGACAAGCACAGATACAAACAAGCTCTAGGGCGATGGAACCTGAGCTGACCGCGACCCTGAACCTAACACACAAATAAAAGTAGCCGGGGAACGTGCCTACGATGATCCTAGACGTCTCGCTCCAGCCGAAGATCTAACTTCCCCTATTAGAAGAAACACAGACCTCTCTTGCCTCCAGAGAAATCCCCCACAGAAATAGCAGCCCCCCACATATAATGACGGTGAAATGAGAGGAAAGCACATACGCAGTATGAAAACAGTTTCAGCAAAATGAGGCCCGCTAAGCTAGATAGCAGAGGATACAAAAGTGAACTGCGCGGTCAGCGAAAAACCCTTCAAAAAACCATCCTGAAATTACTTGAACTCATGTGCCAACTCATGGCACATGAGGAGCAATTTCAGCCCACTAGAGCAACCAGCAGCAAGAATCACATATCTGCAGGCTGGACTAAAAACCAAATAAAGCAAAACACCAAAACAGGAAAATCCAAACTTAGCTTGACCAGAAGGTTCTAGGAGCAGGGAGCAGAGGTAACAAGACACACTGGATACATTGATAACCGGCGAGGAAATGCCAGCAAAGCCAGGTTAAATAGGAAACTCCCATATCCTGATGGAACAGGTGGAACCCAGAGACCCAGGAAAGACAAGTCACCCAGTACCATCAGTAACCACCAGAGGGAGCCCAAAAACAGAACTCACAACAGCACCTATGGTTCCATCTGTTGAGCCTCCTGCCCCGGTTTTGGTGGAGGGGGAATTGGAGTATATTGTGGAGAAGATTTTGGATTCTCGTGTTTCTAGACGGAAACTCCAGTATCTGGTTAAATGGAAGGGTTATGCTCAGGAAGATAATTCCTGGGTTTTTGCCTCTGATGTTCATGCTTCCGATCTTGTTCGTGCCTTTCATGCGGCTCATCCTGGTCGGCCTGGGGGCTCTGGTGAGGGTTCGGTGACCCCTCCTCAAGGGGGGGGGGTACTGTTGTGAATTCTGTGGCTGAATTCACTCCTGTGGTCACAAGTGGTACTGCAGCTTCTGAGCTTCCTCCCTCAGGTGTTCTGGTGAGCTCGTTAACTGCTTCATTACTTAACTCCGCCTGATGCTGCTATCCTTGCTCCTTGTCAATGTTTCAGTGTTGGATCTGAGCTTCTCCTGATTGTTCCTGTGACCTGCTGCTCTGTATAGCTAAGTGCTTTTTGCTTTTTTGTTGCTTTTTTTTCTGTCCAGCTTGTCTTTTGTTTTGCTGGAAGCTCTGAGACGCTAAGGGTGTACCGCCGTGCCGTTAGTTCGGCACGGTGGGTTTTTTTTGCCCCCTTTGCGTGGTTTTGCTTTAGGGTTTTTTGTAGACTGCAAAGTTTGCTTTACTGTCCTAGCTCTGTCCTAGAATATCGGGCCCCACTTTGCTGAATCTATTTCATCCCTACGTTTTGTCTTTTCATCTTACTCACAGTCATTATATGTGGGGGGCTGCCTTTTCCTTTGGGGAATTTCTCTGGGGCAAGTCAGGCCTATTTTTCTATCTTCAGGCTAGCTAGTTTCTTAGGCTGTGCCGAGTTGCCTAGGTAGTTGTTAGGCGCAATCCACAGCCGCTTTTAGTTGTGTTTAGGATAGGATCAGGTGTGCAGTCTACAGAGTTTCCACGTCTCAGAGCTCGTTCTTGTATTTTTGGGTATTTGTCAGATCACTGTGTGCGCTCTGATCGCTAAGCACACTGTGTTTCTGGATTGCCTTCATAACACCTGTCATTAGCAAACATAACAGGAGACTCTCCATCAGGCCCTGGGATCCATATTCATGTTAAAAATAAAGAAAAAAATAAAAAATATGAATATACTCATCCCTCCGGCGAACCCTGGCTGTCACCGCTGTGAGCGTCTGCCTCCGTTCCTAAGAATGCAGAGAGTGAAGGACCGTCGATGATGTCACGTTCATGTGAGCGGTCAGGTGACCAGTCACCTGACCGCAACGTCATCGAAGGTCCTTCACTCACTGCATTCTTAGGGACGGAGGCAGACGCTCGCAGCGGTGACAGCCAGGGTCCTTCGGAGGGGTGAGTGTATCCATAATTTTTATTTTTATTCTTTATTTTTTACATGAATATGGATCCCAGGGCCTGAAGGAGAGTTTCCTCTCCTTCAGACCCTGGGAACCATCCAGGATACCTTCCGATATTTGTGTCCCATTGACTTGCATTGGTATCGGGTATCGGTATCGGCGATATCCTATATTTTTGGGATATCGGCCGATACCATCCGATACCGATACCTTTGAATATCGGAAGGTATCGCTCAACACTATTAATGATATAAAATAATATCATTTTTACTGTAAATATTTTGAAAGTGTAGCTGATGTACTTCTATGTACTTCTACACTCATAAAGGCTTTTTTGAAGAAAGTGGAAAGGCAGGTAAACATGATAAGGAGGATCTTCTGGTCATCCATAGACCCCTGAAAAGCAACAACTAAAAGGCCTCATTCAAATTCATTCAAATATTTTTAAAGTGTGGTTGCTATACTCCCACACTTATAAAGGCTTTGTACAAATTGCTAAGGCAGGAAATGTTATAAGGAGGGTGATCCATACAACCTTGAAGGCACCAAGCGTAGTGCCTGATAAAAAAACATTAACAAAGGGTAGTTGATGTGCTCTTTTGGTCATAAAAGCTTTGTACAAAGTACAAAATCAGGAAAACATAAGGAGGTCCATCCATACTGAAAGCAAAAACTTGAGGGCCTCATTCAAATATTGAACATTAAAAACACTTTATGTGCTGCTGTCATCTGGTGGTGTGGAAAAGTGGAGGCTAATTCAGGCTTTGTTAATTTTTATTATTTTTATTAGAGAGAGCCTGTGAGCATTCTCTGTTGACAAGTGAAAGCGACTGTATGTTATGACAACCCCGGCGCCACTAGAAACCCACTCAAACATGATGCTATCAGCAGAGCAGCACAACACATCCAGGGCATATAGGGAGATCTCATGACAGGTATCAAGCTTTGAGACTCAATAGTTGAAGGAATTAGGGGGTATGCTGCTTTGGTCGGCTAGGTATTGTTTGACTACCTTTAAAAACTTTTCCTTCCTTGTCAAAAATACCAACAGTCATCAGGCCCTGGATGGATGCTGGGATGTTGTCATGAAATTGGTCCATATCTTTGACAGAGTACTCCTTCCTCTGCTGTGTATCTTCTTCTCCTCTCCTCCTTGGTTGGACAGGGGGGAAGCTTGACCCCTGCTGCTAGCATTGTCAGATGGGAATTTTTTCAACAAACTTTCAACAATGGCCTTCTGGTATTTCAACATTTTTAAAGACCTCAGCAAGAAGATATGCAAAGTTCTCCTTGTAGCGTGGGTCTAGCAGGGTAAACAAACAGTACTTTTTTTGGCCAAGATAAATATAACATGGGGATCATGGGAAAGGTAGTGGTACATAAAGTCATCCATATGTGCCAAGCTCTCTACAGCCAATGTTTCCCTGTCTCCACCTATCTCCACCTCTTTCTCCTCATTCCCCTTCTCAGCTCATAAACATAGGAAACCCTGTTAGAAATAGGGATAACAATCCTTGGTGTCGGGAGCACATGTGCCGTGCCATGGAACAACTTAGCCCCGGCCTCAATAATGTTCACCCAGTGTGCCATCAGTGAAATGTAATGTTCCTGGACACAAGAGCCACGTGTTGGTCATTAAGTGCACAATCTCAGTAACCGTGTTGGCCGTGTTGGTAATGGCACTGGTGATGTTCCTGGACACGTGCTGGTACAAAGCAGGGATGCAATACCGGGAAAAAAGTAGTGGCTGGGACTGAGTACCGAGGGGCGGCTGCCACCATGAGTTAGTAGAAATCCTCTGTGCAAGGATTGGTGCAGGACGGGAGGCATCTTCACCAGTGTTGTGGACAGGGGATTGGGAAACACGTAGCACAGGGGAAGAGGCAGTTGTGTCAACATTTGTGGACCAGGGGTTCGGACCACCAAGTTGGGTGTTTAGATCACATGTGCTTGATCATGCTGTTAGTACTTAGGCTCTTAGTAGTCAGGCCCCTGTTGATCTTGGCATGGCTGAGGTTGCAAATGACCATTGTTTTTTGTCTCCAAACTCTCTTTAAAAACCTCCCAGACTGGAGAACTCTATGATGTAGAAATTCAGGAGTGTCAGTGTCAAATATAAAATACAGTCTGTATAGAGTCTTTTGCTTGGGTGCAAGGAAACACAGAAGACACAGGCTTGTTTAAGTAGCTCCTGTATTACTTCATACAAGTAAGGGTTAACACAGTTGCAGGCAGGATACAAGACAGGCAGGAATAAACCTTAAGTCCATCTAGTCACAGAAACAGGTTAAAGGTTCTCTCTCTACTTCCCTTGCCAATGTGGATGGTAAGCTGAGGGATTCCTGAGTCCACACATGTCCAAGGATTTGAAGTAGAAGGTGGTTAGGATAACAAGTCCAAGTCTTCCAGGAGCAAGGTGACAGGTAAACTGCAGACTTGATTCTGAAGCACTGATTAAACAGCTGATGCTGCTTAAAAGGGCAAGTGGCAGAGAACAGGGCGGAAATATTGAAACTGAGAACTCCATGCTGGTTAAGGGCAAAGTAGATACAGCAGAACAGAAAGCAAAATGGCTGACAGGAAAAACTAGGCTCTACTAAAAATAACAGCAGATATAGCAAATTGTCTAAAACCTTACAGTCAGTGCTCTGCAGAACTGTTGCATTCCTTGTCCCTCTGGTCACACCAGTGCCTTTTCCTGCCTGTTTCATTGCTGTTGATCCTTCCCCCCTCAGTGCTGTTAGACTCACTCTGCATGTCACAGTCCCAGGTTGGGTCAGTGACTTTGTCATCTACCACCTTGTTTTCCATCCCCGCACACTGGTCCACCTGAATTGGTGACTTAACAACAACCTGATATATTGGCAACTGTGTCTCATCATCATCTTTTTCACCGAAAAAAAATTTCCTTCCAGACCATCAGCTTCTAGGGCAGTGGCTTCTCTTAGTTTTGTGCATCACTAAACATCATCTACTCCTGTCCTTCTTGGAATATGCAGGGTGAGAGGCCACAATCAAGAAGTGATGTTAGAAAGAGCTCCTCGGACTGCCTTAGTTTGGGATCACTAGTCTCCTGGGACTTAACAAGGTGAGAGGGAGGAGGATCAGGGTGAGGATGAAGTGATCCGGACTGTTAGGTGGTGAGAACGGACTGTTTGGAAGACTGGGTGGTGCTTGAAGCATTATCTGCTTTCCAACCGATCACCTGCTTGCACTGCTTTGCTTCAGAAGTGGTGTCCCATGTCTCCCTGCAAAGTGGGACAGGAAACTATGTGTGATGGATTGGTGTGTTTCTTGTACTACAGAAACAGGTGTGGTCGCACCTGCCTGACGTCCTCAGTGTCTACATGCACCATCATCAACATGTTCACTTCTCCGTCCATTACTGTATGCCTTGTGCATTTTCAAACTGCTATGTCTCTTGAAACCAAGTTTATTTTGAATATAAATATGAAATGAGATCAGCTGAATCAAAGAGGTTTTTTTTAGCTTAATACTACCGTTATGTACCACAGAGCAAGAAATTTTTTATAGAAGAGTAATTCAAACAAGAATAATTTTACAATGATTTTGTGAGTGTTATACACCAATAAAATGCATACAGACCACGTAATACTCTA
The DNA here is from genome assembly GCF_032444005.1 of Ranitomeya imitator. NCBI lineage: Eukaryota > Metazoa > Chordata > Amphibia > Anura > Dendrobatidae > Ranitomeya > Ranitomeya imitator. Next base: position 517,393,464 of record NC_091287.1, read on the forward strand.
TGGATGAAGAATTGAATCCAGAAACATTTTTAAAAGTTTTTTGGAAGTGTTTTATAGCACTAAAATATACCACATAGCACTTAATACCGTATTATTTTTGCAGAAAAAACATATTGTATGCTGTTTAGGAGTGGTATCTACCACAGACAGAAATGTAGCACAAAGCTTGTAATACTGTATTGATGACAATATAGTCAATTTTTGCACCCCCTAGAAAAATTCAGGTTACATGCAGCACCTATATATTTAGCAATGGACTGTAAAGCACTCAGCCCTGCCTTGAGCCATTAATCTACCACTCTCGCTGCCCCCACAACTGTCCCTAGGCCATGGGTGGACATACCGCCGGTTCAACCGATGCAATGGGGCCCAGAGGCTCCAGGGGGCCCATGCAGGGCAGCTAATAATGAGGGCAATCTGGCCAGTTTATCCGGCCTCAATGAGCCCCTGGCCAGATTGCTCTTATGTGCAGCTGCTAGGGAGCAATCCCTGCACTCCACTGCCTGCAACAGAAAATGGGAGCAGAGCTGCAGGGAAATGATCCATTTCACTCTCACTTCCTGCCTTTCTTGCTGCAGTGCAAGTGCTGACTGAACAATCCTCCCACAATCCTCTGCACATTGTGGGGGCGGGGCAACAAAATCCCAGGAAATTCAGAGGCCCATTTGCGTGGCTGCTCCCGACACCATGGCAACCACAAGCACAACTGAGGCCCCAAGGGGCCAGCTGCACAGTCCGGTGCAGGTGAGGAGCGGGGTCCATGCCCGAGGTGGGGGGTGTACGGATATGAAGCAACGAGGACGAGACATCTGCTGTATAACTGGGGTACAGAGCACAAGCTGGCGCCATATACCCGAGGGAGCAGAAGTCAAAGCATGCCCACCAGGTTGGATCTGGAGCTGTTATGACTCGCACAGCAGCGGCTGAATGACATCATCATTCAGCACCGCTGCTGTGCAAGACAGGAAGCTGCTGGCGATGGTGTGATTTGGGATACCGTGTGGTGAGGTGTGTGTATGCAGAGAGGTGACTGGTGCTGTGTGTGTGTGCAGAGAGGTGAATGGTGGTGTGTGTGTGCAGAAAGGTGACTGGTGCTATGTGTGTGTGTGCAGAAAGGTGAATGGTGCTGTGTGTGTCTGTGTGTGGGTGGAGGAGAGGGCAATGTTGGGGGTGATGGGGCAGAAGGCAGTGATTGGGTTGAGGGCAATGATGGGGCAGAAGGCAATGATTGGGTTGACAGATAGGGCAATGATAGGGTTGGTGAGGGAGGAGGAAATGATGAAGGTTGTGAATGGGCAATAATGGGGATGGTGGGGGAGGAGGAAATGATGGAAGTGGTGGAATGGGTAATGATGGGGCGGTGGGGGAGAAGGCAATGATGGTGGCAGTGGAAAGGACAATGATGGGGTGATGGGGAGGAGGCAATGATGGAGGTGGTGAAATGGGAAATAATGAGGTGGTGAGGAGACAGCAATAATGGGGTGGTGGTGAGGGTAATAATGGGATGCGAGGGGAGGAGGACAATGAGGGGTGCGGGGGATTGGGATGGGAGGAAGTGGGATTTATAATGGATTTTAGGATCAGGGGAAGGTGGAGGAAGACATTATTGTCGATTATTATGCCTAACCCAGTCCCTTAGTATAAAGTGTACTCACTTATGTATAGCACAGTCCCTTAGTGTGTGTTTGTATATATATATATATATATATATATATATATATATATATATATATATCTATATCTATATCTTTGTTGCCTTAAAAGGAGGGGGGCCAGACACATTTTCTGCACAGGGACCACAAGCTGTCTGTGTCCGCCCCTGCCCTAGGCTAAATGCAGAATGTATGTGATACAATCAGCAAAGCACAATATTAGCCCTTAGAACAGTTAGTATTATGGTTCAGAATTAGTACCAGTAGAGTGCTCTGATTAGTTAAACTGTGCCCACACAGACCTGAATAGTTGCTATCACCCTCCAAAACTAACTGTCCCTGAGCTGTGCAATAGCTGCAATGGCATCAGTGTGCCAAGCGTGGTGATGCCTGTCCTTTTATACCCTTGATGATGTAATATGGCCAGTCAATTGCAGCATTGCCACTACCAAGATGGCTACATCATAAAAGTGAACTGCAGACAATCCCCGCATGCTTATTGAGTGTGTAATATGCGCCAAACATGCGAGGTGGGCATTCTAGTTTTAAATCGAGCACTGGCTAATATTTGCTCATCTCTATTGACTACCATATTTTTTGGACTATACGATGCACTTTTTCCCAAAAATTTTTTGGGGAAAGCAGGAATGCATCTTATAGTCTGAATGTACTTACCAGCAATGTGGCGGCAGCAGGAATCGGGCGATTCTGCCAGCACTGGACTGGGAAGAGAGGGTTTTCGGAGGTCCGAGGCTGCAGGGCGATGATGTGACTCCAAGGCTGGTTTGGCAGTTCTCCCCCAACATTTTCTGAAAGCCTGAAGCCCCCGCACATGCATCACTGCAATGCAGTGGCCTCCGGGAAAATTGCCACCAGAGGTGACGCATGCGCAGATTGAGATCTTGTCACCGAGATCTCATCTCCAGATATCTCGGAACAAGATCTTGATGCCAAGATCACAATCAATTGATGTGTGGGGAGAGCGGGGAGTGGCCTGTCAAATGACTGCAAGTTTTCAATTTGCATACTTACAGTCACATGCCAACTAGACATGCTTAGCATTGCTCAATTCACTTGTATTGAGCGAGATCACTCTCTTCTAGTAGTAATATAGCAGGAAATATGCAAATTGTAAACTTGAAATCATATAACCACTTGCTCTTACCGCTTGCGCCTAAGAATCATGACAGCAAGGAGTGAACACACTGTAATGATAAGTCTGAAATCACAGGCAAACCTTGGACAACGCCTTTAAGTGTAACTTTTTAATTAGGGGACAACTCCTTTAAACTGTGCCTTTTGTTATCACCTTTCTTTTCTGCATAAAAAATTAATACATATTAATTATCTACTAAAAATAACCTGATTTAAAAGAGTGAATGTAAGAGGAGGGTTAGGAGATGGAGTACTCAGTCGCTCCATGTAGAGTGCTCAATAACGTGGAGAAAGAAGCCAAAGAAACCAAAATGTGCAGGTTGCACATATTTAGGACTGCAGTACACCTAAAGTACCTTAATAGTGATGTAGACTTCATTAAGGTGTGCACTCATTTAGAGGGGTTTTCCAGTAGTTCATTATTGTTGGCTTATTCATAGGTTTTTGAGTGAATGAACTGGTCTACATTGTCCAGCACAGGCACAACTAAAGTATATACACAAGATTCCTGAGTTCTGTGTCATCTTCGTATTTTTGATAAACAGGAATAGTCAAATCCCACATCAAATATTAATGGCTTACCCTAACGATGGGATATCAATCTCAAAGTCACAAAACACCTTTAAGAGACTTATAAGTCTGCTTGTGTTGGATAAGTTCAATATTTTATCAGCTCAGTCTATTTTTTGGTCAAATTTTAATCATACTTTTTTCTTTAGTCTGGAGAGAATTGTATATTGTCTTTGATTTATGTAGTGGAAAAATCCCACAGTGTGAAAAATGTTTGTGTCTTCCCCAGGATTAACGTGCTTTTAAAAGCATTATAAATTTCTATTGTATCTGGTGCATGACGGTGTCTATTGTTTCAGTTCTCAATGTCGTTCAAAACTTCTCGGTCTTCGAACAAAAGTATGATGGTGAAAATTCATTATCCTGTACTTACTGTATGTAGCAATGCTTCGCCTACTGATCAAGGAGCAATGTGACAATACTTCAGCATGACTATGTTATTTGTATAGGCAGTCGCTCATTTACTTTGTATGAGCATATTCCACAATATGCAAATAGCGTAGGGGTATGTGTGAATAGCATGCCATTTGTAAAAATGAGCTTGCTACATTGGAATATATTCTATTTTCTGACTGTAATGATAACAGGCCACTTTTAAGAAGACAGTACCTAATACAGACTAGGTTGGTAGAGTGTATGACTGAGGAAAATAAGCAAACTTTAGGGTTAGCAAATAGTCACAATGTGAGCAGTGTTCACACTGTTGTCATACAGCATGATGGATATATATGCAAACTAATTCTTCATTGATGCTATCAACATAAAATTAGGCTTGTATGGTTTTTGCTGGGATTGTAGTATATTGTGTGTGCCAAGGGAGTTTGAATCTACAGTATAGGCATTAATATGGATTTGGTCCCCCCTTTTAAGCAGAAACAATGTTACTTCTCTGAAAGGGCTTTTTATAAGATTTAGGAGCTTGTCTGTGGGAATTTTAACCCATTAATCCAAAAGAGCAGATCCACAGATGATTGACAAGAGAGCTTAGTTTGCAAACTTCGTTGAAGTTCATCCCAAAAAAGTTGAGGTCCAGGAATTGTGTGGCCGGTCATCTTGCACATAAAACTCCTCCAACCATGTCTTTGTAGCCTTTTACTTGGTGCTCTAAGCAGGGCCACCATCAAGGCATTACTGCCCTTATTACTGTATGGGGCCTGGTGATCAGATTTAAAAAGGGGGTCCCGAAAACAGTGGCAGCCTGGTCCGCTTGAGCCCCCCACTCTTCACTTTTGCTCATGATCGGACCCCTCCTGGACATTTAGTTCAAGGCAAGCTGCCGAATGACCGATGCCTAACAACACTGTGCTGATTCAAAGATACACCTACAGTGTTGTTAATGCATCCGGCAAATGGAAATTGGTGCTGTACCTTTAAGGTGCGGCCTGGGTACATCACGGTCCAGACACCACACGCACACATTGCTCACACTTCCTCATTCCAGAGATCAGCATGTGGTGTGCCACGTGTGGGTGATGGGCAGATGGCGGATGAGCAGGGGAGGCGGAGGGTGGACCGGACAAGCAGGGTGAGGTGGCAGGCAGGCAAGCAGGGTGAGTCTCTGTGGTGAGAAAAAGCTTCAGCTGGCTCATCATGGCTGCGTCTGGTAGCGTGTGTGTAGCTTTTGAGGGAAGGCGAGTGGTGACTAGGAGCCCATGTCCAACAGGGCCCAAGGGGAGGCTAGTGGGGACTAGGGGCCTGTATCCAACTGGACATGGGGGCACGATGGGAGACATGGGGGCAGGATGTATACACATTGGGCAAAATGGAAGCAAGGGGGAGGATGGGAGACAAGGGGCAGGATGGGAGAAAAGGGCAGGATGGGAGACACAGGGAGAATGGAAACAGGGGCAGGATGGGAGACACAGGAGCAGGATAGGAGACACAGGGGCAGGATGTAAACACATGGGGCAGAATGGAGACCTGGCGCAGCATGGAGACCTGGGGCAGAATGGAGACCTTGGCTAGAATGGAGACCTGAGGTAGAATGGGAGACACGGCGGCAGTATAGGAGACACGGGGGCAAGATGAGAGACACAGGGGCAGGGTGAGAGACAAATGGGGCAGGAATATGGGGCAGGATGGAGACAGATGGGGCAGGATCATGGGGCAAGATGGATATAATGGAGACAGATGGGGCAGGATCATGGGTCAGGATCTTGGGTAAGCTGGGTCAGTATCATGGGACAGATGGGTCAGGATCATAGGACAGAAGGGGCAGGATGGGGAGATCATATGGGGCAGAATTGATTCTCATGAGAGCAGGATGGGAGAACATATGGCTGGAGCCAGGAATGAGATACATGGGGCCAGGATGGGGGATATTATTACCATAGGGGCTAATTATGGGATATTATTACTACAGTGATGTATTTAAATATTTTTTTTGGATACTTTTTTAAATGGGGGGGCATTCCTTGTACTGTGCAGAGCAACACTATGTCTCTTTTTTCTTCATCTGGTATAGTGTAGAAGTTGGGAAAAAATTAAGTAATGTGTTCTGCAAGCGGAGCTCTAGATAACTGTGTTATTTCCTGCAGAGACGAGCACCGGCAGGAAAATGTGACGACGGTCTGTGCTCGATGAAGATGAAAAGCAAGATGAAGGACTTCACCTAGAGACGTCACTGGTGAGTCAGTGGGTTACCTGTACACTGACACTGTACACTATACATATAGTTCCTATGTACAATGTCACGGGTGATCACTGTATTACCTTTACACTGACACTATATACAGAGTTCCTGTGTATATTGTCACTGATGATCACTTTTTTTTACCTGTACACTGACACTATATACAGAGCTCCTGTGTATAATGTCACCAGTAATCACTGTATTACCTATACATTATATACAGAGCTCCTGTGTATAATACCACCAGTGATCACTGTGTTACCTGTACACTGACACTGCATAGTAAGTACAGATCTCCTGTGTATAATGGCACTTATGGTGATAGTATTGTGTTTTTTTATTAATGATCAGTACTGTAGTATTCAGTCACCATGTGGTGGTAATATGTGGTCTGGTCTTGGTGCGGTGGTATTTGTCCCTTGTATGTGCTATTATTAGGTCACTGTAGTGGTAATATGTAGTCTGGACATGGTGTGGTTGTAGTTGTTCCTTGTATGTGGTATTATGGGTCACTATGTGGTGGTAATATTGTGTCTGGTCATGATGCGGTGATATATGTCCCTTTGGTTGTGATATTATTGGTCATTTTAAAAATTGAAAAATAAATAAAAATATACCTAAATTGTATTGGATATTTTAACAAATTTCTAATAGTTTATTGTAGAGTAGAGCCCGGCCAAAAGAGTCTACCTTGTCGTGATAGTGGCTTAAAAAATCTTTTGGCCAAAACAAGAGCTGCTGGCTATAGATGTGATCTGGTGAGGAGAACTGTTAATGTGTGATTGGTGAGAAGTGGACTTTTTCCAAGAGAGTGGTGGGACCGTGGACAGTTCGAGGTGCGGAGGTGGGGCTGAGGTGGAGCCTGGGTGGAGTCTCAAGGGGGCCTCGAAAATTATGCCAGTATGGGTGTTATGAAGGCAATCCAGTAACACAGTGTGCCAGCAATCAGAGCACATACAGTGATCTGACAATAACCCAAAAACAATAGAACGAGCTCTGAGACGTGGAATCTCTGTAGACCGCAATACCTGAACCTATCCTAAACACAACTAAAGGCAGCTGTGGATTGCGCCTGACACTACCTATGCAACTCGGCACAGCCTGAGGAACTGACTAGCCTGAAGATAGAAAAACAAGCCTGACTTGCCTCAGAGAAATACCCCAAAGGAAAAGGCAGCCCCCCACATATAATGACTGTTAGCAAGATGAAAAGACAAACGTAGGGATGAAATAGATTCAGCAAAGTGAGGCCCGATATTCTAGATAGAGCGAGGATAGCAAAGAGAACTTTGCAGTCTACAAAAAACCCTAAAGAAAAAAACCACGCAAAGGGGGCAAAAAGACCCACCGTGCCGAATTAACGGCACGGCGGTACACCCTTTGCGTCTCAGAGCTTCCAGCAAAAACGAATAGACAAGCTGGACAGAAAAAACAGCAACAAAAGCAAAGAAGCACTTATCTAAGCAGAGCAGCAGGCCACAGGAAAGATCCAGAAGCTCAGATCCAACACTGGAACATTGACAAGGAGCAAGGAAGACAGAATCAGGTGGAGTTAAATAACAAGGCAGCCAACGAGCTCACCAGAACACCTGAGGGAGGAAGCCCAGAAGCTGCAGTACCACTTGTGACCACAGGAGTGAATTCAGCCACAGAATTCACAACAGTACCCCCCCCCCTTGAGGAGGGGTCACTGAACCCTCACCAGAGCCCCCAGGCCGACCAGGATGAGCCACATGAAAGGCACGAACAAGATCTGGAGCATGGACATCAGAGGCAAAAACCCAGGAACTATCTTCCTGAGCATAACCCTTCCATTTAACCAGATACTGGATTTTCCGTCTAGAGACACGAGAATCCAAAATTTTCTCCACAATATACTCCAATTCCCCCTCCACCAAAACAGGGGCAGGAGGCTCAACAGATGGAACCATAGGTGCCACGTATCTCCGCAACAACGACCTATGGAATACATTATGTATGGAAAAGGAGTCCGGGAGGGTCAGACGAAAGGACACAGGATTGAGAATCTCAGAAATCCTATACGGACCAATAAAGCGAGGTTTAAATTTAGGAGAGGAAACCTTCATAGGAATATGACGAGAAGATAACCAAACCAGATCCCCAACACGAAGTCGGGGACCCACACGGCGTCTGCGATTAGCGAAAAGTTGAGCCTTCTCCTGGGACAGGGTCAAATTGTCCACTACCTGAGTCCAGATCTGCTGCAACCTGTCCACCACAGAATCCACACCAGGACAGTCCGAAGACTCAACCTGTCCTGAAGAGAAACGAGGATGGAACCCAGAATTGCAGAAAAATGGAGAGACCAAGGTAGCCGAGCTGGCCCGATTATTAAGGGCGAACTCAGCCAACGGCAAAAAGGACACCCAATCGTCCTGGTCTGCAGAAACAAAACATCTCAGATATGTTTCCAAGGTCTGATTGGTTCGTTCGGTCTGGCCATTAGTCTGAGGATGAAAAGCCGAGGAAAAAGATAGGTCAATGCCCATCCTACCACAAAAGGCTCGCCAGAACCTTGAAACAAACTGGGAACCTCTGTCAGAAACAATATTCTCAGGAATGCCATGCAAACGAACCACATGCTGGAAGAACAAAGGCACCAAATCAGAGGAGGAAGGCAATTTAACCAAGGGCACCAGATGGACCATTTTAGAAAAGCGATCACAGACCACCCAAATGACTGACATCTTTTGAGAAACGGGAAGGTCAGAAATGAAATCCATCAAAATATGTGTCCAAGGCCTCTTCGGGACCGGCAAGGGCAAAAGCAACCCACTGGCACGTGAACAGCAGGGCTTAGCCCTAGCACAAATCCCACAGGACTGCACAAAAGTACGTACATCCCGTGACAGAGATGGCCACCAGAAGGATCTAGCCACTAACTCTCTGGTACCAAAGATTCCTGGATGACCAGCCAACACCGAACAATGAAGTTCAGAGATAACTTTACTAGTCCACCTATCAGGGACGAACAGTTTCTCGGCCGGACAACGATCAGGTTTATTAGCCTGAAATTTTTGCAACACTCGCCGCAAATCAGGGGAGATGGCAGACACAATGACTCCTTCCTTGAGGATACTCGCCGGCTCAGATAAACCCGGAGAGTCGGGCACAAAACTCCTAGACAGAGCATCCGCCTTCACATTTTTAGAGCCCGGAAGGTACGAAATCACAAAATCGAAGCGAGCAAAAAATAACGACCAACGGGCCTGTCTAGGATTCAAGCGCTTGGCAGACTCGAGATAAGTAAGGTTCTTATGATCAGTCAATACCACCACGCGATGCTTAGCTCCGTCAAGCCAATGACGCCACTCCTCGAATGCCCACTTCATGGCCAGCAACTCTCGGTTGCCCACATCATAATTATGCTCAGCAGCAGAAAACTTCCTGGAAAAGAAAGCACATGGTTTCAACACTGAGCAACCAGAAACTCTCTGTGACAAAACCGCCCCTGCTCCAATCTCAGAAGCATCAACCTCGACCTGGAACGGAAGAGAAACATCTGGTTGACACAACACAGGGGCAGAACAAAAACGACGCTTCAACTCCTGAAAAGCTTCCACGGCAGCAGAAGACCAATTAACCAAATCAGCACCCTTCTTGGTCAAATCGGTCAATGGTTTGGCAATGGTAGAAAAATTACAGATGAAGCGACGATAAAAATTAGCAAAGCCCAGGAACTTTTGCAGACTTTTCAGAGATGTCGGCTGAGTCCAATCCTGGATGGCTTGGACCTTAACCGGATCCATCTCGATAGTAGAAGGGGAAAAGATGAACCCCAAAAATGAAACTTTCTGCACACCGAAGAGACACTTTGATCCCTTCACGAACAAAGAATTAGCACGCAGGACCTGGAAAACCATTCTGACCTGCTTCACATGAGAGTCCCAATCATTTGAGAAGATCAAAATGTCATCCAAGTAAACAATTAGGAATTTATCCAGATACTCACGGAAGATGTCATGCATAAAAGACTGAAAAACAGATGGAGCATTGGCAAGTCCGAACGGCATCACTAGATACTCAAAATGACCCTCGGGCGTATTAAATGCCGTTTTCCATTCATCTCCTTGCCTGATTCTCACCAGATTATACGCACCACGAAGATCTATCTTAGTGAACCAACTAGCCCCCTTAATCCGAGCAAACAAGTCAGATAACAATGGCAAGGGATACTGAAACTTAACAGTGATCTTATTAAGAAGGCGGTAATCAATACACGGTCTCAACGAACCATCCTTCTTGGCTACAAAAAAGAACCCTGCTCCCAGTGGTGATGACGATGGGCGAATATGTCCCTTCTCCAGGGATTCCTTCACATAACTGCGCATAGCGGTGTGTTCAGGCATGGATAAATTAAATAAACGACCTTTAGGGAATTTACTACCAGGAATCAAATTGATAGCACAATCACAATCCCTATGCGGAGGTAGGGTATCGGACTTGGGCTCATCAAATACATCCTGATAATCAGACAAGAACTCTGGGACCTCAGAAGGAGTGGATGACGAAATAGACAAAAATGGAACATCACCATGTACCCCCTGACAACCCCAGCTGGATACCGACATAGAGTTCCAATCCAATACTGGATTATGGGTTTGTAGCCATGGCAACCCCAACACGACCACATCATGCAGATTATGTAGCACCAGAAAGCGAATAACTTCATGATGTGCAGGAGCCATGCACATGGTCAGCTGGGCCCAGTACTGAGGTTTATTCTTGGCCAAAGGTGTAGCATCAATTCCTCTCAACGGAATAGGACACCGCAAAGGCTCCAAGAAAAACCCACAACGTTTAGCATAATCCAAATCCATCAGATTCAGGGCAGCGCCTGAATCCACAAACGCCATGACAGAATATGATGACAAAGAGCATATCAAGGTAATGGACAGAAGGAATTTGGACTGTACAGTACCAATGACGGCAGACCTATCGAACCGCTTAGTGCGCTTAGGACAATCAGAAATAGCATGAGTGGAATCACCACAGTAGAAACACAGCCCATTCAGACGTCTGTGTTCTTGCCGTTCAACTCTGGTCATAGTCCTATCGCACTGCATAGGCTCAGGTTTAATCTCAGACAATACCGCCAGATGGTGCACAGATTTACGCTCGCGCAAGCGACGACCGATCTGAATGGCCAAAGACATAGACTCATTCAAACCAGCAGTCATAGGAAAACCCACCATGACATCCTTAAGAGCCTCAGAGAGACCCTTTCTGAACAAAGCTGCCAGCGCAGATTCATTCCACAGAGTGAGTACTGACCACTTCCTAAATTTCTGACAATATACTCCTATATCATCCTGACCCTGGCACAAAGCCAGCAAATTTTTCTCAGCCTGATCCACTGAATTAGGCTCATCGTACAACAATCCGAGCGCCAGGAAAAACGCATCGACACCACTCAATGCAGGGTCTCCTGGCGCAAGAGAAAATGCCCAGTCCTGAGGGTCGCCGCGCAAAAAAGAAATAATAATCAAAACCTGTTGAACTGAATTACCAGAAGAATGAGGTTTCAAGGCCAGAAATAGCTTACAATTATTTTTGAAGCTCAGAAACTTAGTTCTATCACCAAAAAACAAATCAGGAATAGGAATTCTTGGTTCTAGCATAGATTTCTGATCAATTGTATCTTGAATCTTTTGTACATTTATAACGAGATTATCCATTGAAGAGCACAGAGCCTGAATATCCATGTCCACAGCTGTGTCCTGAAGCACCCTAATGTCTAGGGGAAAAAAAAGACTGAACACAGAGCTGAGAAAAAAAAATGATGTCAGAACTTCTTTTTTCCCTCTATTGAGAATCATTAGTTTGGCTCCTTGTACTGTTATGAAGGCAATCCAGTAACACAGTGTGCCAGCAATCAGAGCACATACAGTGATCTGACAATAACCCAAAAACAATAGAACAAGCTCTGAGACGTGGAATCTCTGTAGACCGCAATACCTGAACCTATCCTAAACACAACTAAAGGCAGCTGTGGATTGCGCCTGACACTACCTATGCAACTCGGCACAGCCTGAGGAACTGACTAGCCTGAAGATAGAAAAACAAGCCTGACTTGCCTCAGAGAAATACCCCAAAGGAAAAGGCAGCCCCCCACATATAATGACTGTTAGCAAGATGAAAAGACAAACGTAGGGATGAAATAGATTCAGCAAAGTGAGGCCCGATATTCTAGATAGAGCGAGGATAGCAAAGAGAACTTTGCAGTCTACAAAAAACCCTAAAGCAAAAAACCACGCAAAGGGGGCAAAAAGACCCACCGTGCCGAACTAACGGCACGGCGGTACACCCTTTGCGTCTCAGAGCTTCCAGCAAAAACGAATAGACAAGCTGGACAGAAAAAACAGCAACAAAAGCAAAGAAGCACTTATCTAAGCAGAGCAGCAGGCCACAGGAAAGATCCAGAAGCTCAGATCCAACACTGGAACATTGACAAGGAGCAAGGAAGACAGAATCAGGTGGAGTTAAATAACAAGGCAGCCAACGAGCTCACCAGAACACCTGAGGGAGGAAGCCCAGAAGCTGCAGTACCACTTGTGACCACAGGAGTGAATTCAGCCACAGAATTCACAACATATGGGGCTCCAAAATTCCTAGTGGCAGCCCTGGCTCTAAGGCATAGTCATACTGGAAAAGAAAAGGGTCTTCTCTAAACTTTCCCCACAAAGTTGGAAGCATATAATTCTTCAACACATCCGGATATGCTGATACATTATGATTTATATTCATCAAAGCTAAGAGACATAGGCCAATTCCTGAAAAACAAGCCCATAGCATCCCTCCTCCACCAAACTTCACAGTTGACACTATGCAGTCAGGTGGGTAATGTTCTCCTGGAACTGGACAGATCCAGATTTGTCCATCAGATGCCAGATAAAGAAGTGTGATCCATCATTGCACAGAACATATTTTCCTTGCTAGAGTCCAGTGGCAACAGCTTTACACCAATCCATCCGACGCTTGTCATTGTGCTTAGTGATGTAAGGTTGAGGCTGAGTGCCTATGGTAACTCAAGCCATGAAGTTGACAGAGCACAATTTTTTTTATTGATATTAATGCCGAAGAAAGTTTCAACTCAGCAGCTTTTGAGTCACCAAAAATGCTTATGCTTAGCTTACTGCTCACTTTTTTTACCTCTTCAGTTCTCTTTCCCCCATCCTCATCAGACTAGGTCAAGATTTCTGGCTCTGATGAGGCTTGAGATGATTCTACGCATGTGCACACAAGGTCAAGGCACACATCGTGATTGCCATTGCGTCATGACCTTGGCTGTGTTTTTCCAGAACTATTCAGGGCCCCATCAGAAACGTAAGACCCTGCCTAGGGTGAAGGGGCCCGGAGATTCAGCACTTGCGGTGGTGATAAGAAGATGCAATGAGAGCTGCATGGATGTTGCTGTGGAGCGGAGATAGATAGAACAAATATTATTGCTTTAATAAATATTCTCAGATATATAAGTTTAAACAATTGTTTTTATGCCTCCATGCATTATATTTCAACCTTAATAACTGATATTTTATTACATTTTTTTCTCTATTTAAACATTCTTTAGAGCTATTTCATTTATTTAGCTTCTCCAATATTGAAGGTTTAATATAAAAGACATTTGTATCTGTCGGTTTATTGAGTGTATATTGAGGGTCTTTTCATATATTATACATTGAAAAGATATTTGCAAGTTGAATCTCTTAAATAATCCATTGAAATAATCATCATTCTTGACTTTTTGTGATCATCAAATGTTATCTTCAAGCATTCTTAAATTAACATGCCCTTTCTTCCTTGAGTGACCTAAAAGAAAATTGTCTTCCTTGGGCCATGTCTCTTAATACCACTGTTCTAAAATACTGTGATGTCTCAGGAATAAGAACATTTTCTCGGATACATTTGTTCAACTTAAATATTCATGGTGAATGTCATATGCTGATGACACTTTTGAAGGGCACCTATTTATATTACGTCATATTTCCTCTAAGTAAAAGTAAATTATTTGTTTGTGCTAGTTTTTTTTTCTTTAATTTTTATCACATTACTAATTACTGTTTTGGTAGGCAATCACATGTCTTGAGAACAATAATATGAACTTTAGGATAGTAAAAAATGCACAAAAACAATTAAGAGATGCGAACATTCCATCAATTTGCTAGTTTACTTCAACAATCATTGTGGTGTCAGAAGTTTGAGTAATAAAATAATAAGCAGAGGGTGTCTAGAACATAGCATTGCAACAATTCTACAATGCATTGGGGTGACATTGCCCAAATCTCTTGAGATCTATGTATTTTGCAGTTGTCCATGAGTCTTCTCCAGGATTCTTTCTGTTTTCTAAAGATGATATTCAGACATTAAAGCACCACTCCAGCGTTGTTTTTTATTTCATTGCTTGAGTTGTCCCACTAATTTTTGCACCCTGACCTAACTGCCACTGTCTTCATCTGTTTTCGGCACTGCTCCGGTTCTGATCTGCCGGCTTGTAACCACAGTCAGAGGTAACGGTCACAAGCTCTGAACCTAAGTCTATGAGAGCTTTATTCTGGCTTTCATAGTTTTACATTGAGTTGTGACTTCAGACTCACCCAGCAAACTCTGGAGCAGTCTGGCTGGTCACAAACTGCAGAAGACAACAAGTGTAGAGTTGATAACAGACCAAGATGGCGGATGGTAAGTATAATGGTAGGGTAGGGAACTTAGATTAGTGACACCAGTCCAACGTTAAAATTAAAAAATACATGCTAGAATGGTGCTTTAAAATTCAGTTATCTCTACATCTCCCGACAATAGGATGGAGATTAAAGATTGCTGGTCACAAGCATGCTGTTGCATAGCGCACTGTCTGCCATCTCTCCTCTAAATTATTTTCTATTATCATGTCCACATTTGGAAATATCTACAGCATAGAATAATCATATAGGTGTGCTATGACCACTAGAGATTAGCAAGCACTAATATGCTCGGGCGCTCGTTACTCAGGTCGAGAAAATCATAATTATACTCCACCCTGGTAACGAGTATAATGGAAGTCAATAGTAAAATCAAGCATTTTTCCAGATGCAACCTCCACCCCTCCACAAGGTGTGGTGGGGAAAAAAAACAAAAAGCAAAGTTAAAATGGAATTTTGCTGGAAAAATATTAAGAACCATTCTTTCCAGGATAATCTAATATATAAAGCTGAATGTGTGTATGTGTGTATGTATGTATGTATGTGTGTATGTATGTATGTATGTATGTGTGTATGTCCGGGATTGGCATCTGCACCGTCGCAGATACAGCCACAAAATTTTGCACAGTCACACGTCTGGACCCCGAGAGCGACATAGGCTATGTTGTGAGGTGAAATTTTAACCCCGCACTTTCCAATTCACCAAACAACTTTGCCCCTATCTACATAATGGGGAAAAAGTGAAAGGAAAAGTGTTGGAGGCAAATTGACAGCTGCCAGATGTGAACAAGGGGGACTTAAAGAGTGAGAGCGATGGCGCCAAAGAGTACAGTTGCTCACCACACACGGGGATATGAACACACACACAAAATGCGCCACACACTACCACGTGCATGAACACATATACCACCCTCAGCACACATTTCACCACACATACACCAACCTCGCTACACAAAAGTCGAAACACAAAAGTCGCCACTCAAAACTCACCTCATGGAAAACTCGCCTCACACAAAACTTGCACATACTCAAAATGCACCACACATAAAATTCGCCACACGCAAAACTTACTGCACACAACTTGCTACACTAACCTGTCACATGCAGCTCGACACACAAAAAGTTGCTACACGCATGTTGCCACACAAAACTCCTCTCACAAAAGTCGCTACATGCATGTCGCCACACACAACTCAACACACACAACTTGACACATGAAACTCGCCCTAAAACACACACAAGTCTGGTATTACCCTTCAAAAATAAAAATCTGATTAATAAGCAGACAAACTACAAGAGCAACAAATGTACCATATAGGAAATACGGCAGCTGTCAGTCACATGACCTGTCTATTATGTGTATGTGTGAGCTAATATATACTGCCAGGGGGAGGGCTTCCCGTTGGCTGGGGATTTATCAGGCTGCCCATTTAGCTTACAAATGCTGAGGTAAAAATACTGAGCAAATAACGTGTGAACGAGGTCTAATACAGGAGGAGATGACACACCGATATATACTATATACAGTTAGGGCCAGAAATATTTGGACAGTGACACAAGTTTTGTTATTTTAGCTGTTTACAAAAACATGTTCAGAAATACAATTATATATATAATATGGGCTGAAAGTGCACACTCCCAGCTGCAATATGATAGTTTCCACATCCAAATCGGAGAAAGGGTTTAGGAATCATAGCTCTGTAATGCATAGCGTCCTCTTTTTCAAGGGACCAAAAGTAATTGGACAATAGACTCTAAGGGCTGCAATTAACTCTGAAGGCGTCTCCCTCGTTAACCTGTAATCAATGAAGTAGTTAAAAGGTCAGGGGTGGATTCCAGGTGTGTGGTTTTGCATTTGGAAGCTGTTGCTGTGAGCAGACAACATGCGGTCAAAGGAACTCTCAATTGAGGTGAAGCAGAACATCCTGAGGCTGAAAAAAAAGAAAAAATCCATCAGAGAGATAGCAGACATGCTTGGAGTAGCAAAATCAACAGTTGGGTACATTCTGAGAAAAAAGGAATTGACTGGTGAGCTTGGGAACTCAAAAAGGCCTGGGCGTCCACGGATGACAACAGTGGTGGATGATCGCCGCATACTTAATTTGGTGAAGAAGAACCCGTTCACAACATCAACTGAAGTCCAGAACACTCTCAGTGAAGTAGGTGTATCTGTCTCTAAGTCAACAGTAAAGAGAAGACTCCATGACAGTAAATACAAAGGGTTCACATCTAGATGCAAACCATTCATCAATACCAAAAATAGACAGGCCAGAGTTAAATTTGCAGAAAAACACCTCAAGAAGCCAGCTCAGTTCTGGAAAAGTATTCTATGGACAGATGAGACAAAGATCAACCTGTACCAGAATGATGGGAAGAAAAAAGTTTGGAGAAGAAAGGGAACAGCACATGATCCAAGGCACACCACATCCTCTGTAAAACATGGTGGAGGCAACGTGATGGCATGGGCATGCATGGCTTTCAATGGCACTGGGTCACTTGTGTTTATTGATGACATAAGAGCAGACAAGAGTAGCCGGATGAATTCTGAAGTGTATCGGGATATACTTTCAGCCCAGATTCAGCCAAATGCTGCAAAGTTGATTGGACGGCGCTTCATAGTGCAGATGGACAATGACCCCAAGCATACAGCCAAAGCTACCCAGGAGTTCATGAGTGCCAAAAAGTGGAACATTCTGCAATGGCCAAGTCAATCTCCAGATCTAAACCCAATTGAGCATGCATTTCACTTGCTGAAATCCAGACTTAAGACGGAAAGACCCACAAACAAGCAAGACCTGAAGGCTGCGGCTGTAAAGGCCTGGCAAAGCATTAGGAAGGAGGAAACCCAGCGTTTGGTGATGTCCATGGGTTCCAGACTTAAGGCAGTGATTGCCTCCAAAGGATTTGCAACAAAATATTGAAAATAAAAATATTTTGTTTGGGTTATGTTTATTTGTCCAATTACTTTTGACCTCCTAAAATGTGGAGTGTTTGTAAAGAAATGTGTACAATTCCTACATTTTCTATCAGATATTTTTGTTCAACCCTTCAAATTAAACGTTACAATCTGCACTTGAATTCTGTTGTAGAGGTTTCATTTCAAATCCAATGTAGTGGCATGCAGAGCCCAACTCGCGAAAATTGTGTCACTGTCAAAATATTTCTGGCCCTAACTGTACAGGAGGAGATGTGTTGTGAATTCTGTGGCAGAGCTCCCTCTTGTGCTCACAAGTGGTACTTCGGCTAATTCTCTCTGTGAGCTTCCGTTGGTGGAGGGAAGTGGTACTGCGGCTTCTGAGTTTCCTTCCTCAGGTGATATGGTGAAGTTGTTAGGTGCTACCCTATTTAACTCCACCTAGTGCTTTGATCCTGGCTTCCAGTCAATGTTCTAGTATTGGACCTGTTTCCTCCTGGATCATTCCTGTGGCCTGCTGCTCTGCATAGCTAAGTTCCTCTTTGCTATTTGTTTGCTGTTTTTTCCGTTCCAGCTTGTCAATTTGTTTTTTCTGCTTGCTGGAAGCTCTGGGACGCAGAGGGTGTACCTCCGTGCCGTTAGTTCGGTACGGAGGGTCTTTTTGCCCCCTTTGCGTGGATTTTGTAGGGTTTTGTGTTGACCGCAAAGTTACCTTTTCTATCCTCGCTCTGTTCAGAAAGCTGGGCTTCACTTTGCTAAATCTATTTCATCTCTACGTTTGTCTTTTCATCTTAACTCACAGTCATTATATGTGGGGGCTGCCTTTTCCTTTGGGATATTTCTCTGAGGCAAGGTAGGCTTATTTTCTATCTTCAGGCTAGCTAGTTTCTCAGGCCGTGCCGAGTTGCATAGGCAGCGTTAGGCGCAATCCACGGCTGCCTCTAGTTGTGTTGGAGAGGATTAGGGTTTGCGGTCAATAGAGTTCCCACGTCTCAGAGCTCGTTCTTATTTTTTGGGTTATTGCCAGGTCACTGTATGTGCACTGACCTCTATGTCCATTGTGGTACTGAATTACCAGCCATAACAGTACTGGAAGCCAAAAGTACTAATGATTCCCAATAGAGGGAAAAAAGAAGTTCTGTGACCATTTTTTTTTCTTTGCACTGTGTTTTGCCTTTTTTTCCCCCTAGACATTTGGGTAATTCAGGACACAGGTGTGGACATGGATATTCAGGGTCTATGCTCTTCATTGGATAATCTCGTTATAAATGTACAAAAGGTTCAAGATTTGGTGGTTCAGAAGCCTATGTTAGAACCAAGAATTCCTATTCCTGATTTGTTTTATGGTGATAGAGCAAAGTTTGTGAATTTCAAAAATAATTGCAAACTGTTTCTGGCCTTGAAACCTCGCTCTTCTGGTGATCCAGTTCAACAAGTGAGGATTGTTATTTCTTTTTTGCGTGGCGATCCTCAGGACTGGGCATTTTCCCTTGCGCCAGGGAATCCTGCATTAAGTAATATTGATGCGTTTTTCCTGGCGCTCGGATTGCTGTACGATGAGCCTAATTCAGTGGATCAGGCAGAGAAGAATTTGCTGGCTCTGTGTCAGGGTCAGGATGAGATAGAGGTATATTGTCAGAAATTTAGAAAGTGGTCTGTACTCACTCAGTGGAATGAAGGTGCGCTCGCAGCTATTTTCAGAAGAGGTCTCTCTGAAGCCCTTAAGGATGTTATGGTGGGATTTCCTATGCCTGCTGGTCTGAATGAGTCTATGTCTTTGGCCATTCAGATCGGTCGACGCTTGCGCGAGCGTAAATCTGTGCACCATTTGGCGGTATTACCTGAGCTTAGATCTGAGCCTATGCAGTGCGATAGGACTTTGACCAGAGTTAAACGGCAAGAACACAGACGTCTGAATGGGCTGTGTTTCTACTGTGGTGATTCCACTCATGCTATCTCTGATTGTCCTAAGCGCACTAAGCGGTTCGCTAGGTCTGCCACCATTGGTATGGTACAGTCAAAATTTCTTCTGTCCGTTACCTTGATCTGCTCTTTGTCATCGTATTCTGTCATGGCATTTGTGGACTCAGGCGCTGCTCTGAATTTGATGGACTTGGAGTATGCTAGGCGTTGTGGGTTTTTCTTGGAGCCCTTGCAGTGTCCTATTCCATTGAGAGGAATTGATGCTACGCCTTTGGCCAAGAATAAGCCTCAGTACTGGACCCAGCTGACCATGTGCATGGCTCCTGCACATCAGGAGGTTATTCGCTTTCTGGTGTTGCATAATCTGCATGATGTGGTCGTGTTGGGGTTGCCATGGCTACAAGTCCATAATCCAGTATTAGATTGGAAATCCATGTCTGTGTCCAGCTGGGGTTGTCAGGGGGTACATGGTGATGTCCCATTTCTGACTATTTCCTCATCCACCCCTTCTGAGGTTCCTGAGTTCTTGTCTGATTACCGGGATATATTTGATGAGCCCAAGTCCGATACCCTACCTCCGCATAGGGATTGTGATTGTGCTATCGATTTGATTCCTGGTAGTAAATTCCCAAAAGGTCGACTGTTTAATTTATCGGTGCCTGAGCACGCCGCTATGCGGAGTTATGTGAAGGAGTCCTTGGAGAAGGGGCATATTCGCCCGTCATCGTCGCCATTAGGAGCAGGGTTCTTTTTTGTAGCCAAGAAGGATGGTTCACTGAGACCTTGTATAGATTACCGCCTTCTAAATAAGATCACGGTTAAATTTCAGTACCCTTTGCCATTATTATCTGATTTGTTTGCTCGCATTAAGGGGGCTAGTTGGTTCACCAAGATAGATCTTCGTGGTGCGTATAATCTTGTGCGTATTAAGCGAGGCGATGAGTGGAAAACTGCATTTAATACGCCCGAGGGCCATTTTGAGTATCTGGTAATGCCATTCGGACTTGCCAATGCTCCATCGGTGTTTCAGTCCTTTATGCATGACATCTTCCGAGAGTACCTGGATAAATTCCTGATTGTGTACTTAGATGACATTTTGATCTTCTCGGATGATTGGGAGTCTCATGTGAAGCAGGTCAGAACGGTGTTTCAGGTCCTGCGTGCTAATTCTTTGTTTGTGAAGGGATCAAAGTGTCTCTTTGGTGTCCAGAAGGTTTCATTTTTGGGGTTCATCTTTTCCCCTTCTACTATCGAGATGGACCCTGTTAAGGTCCAAGCCATCCATAATTGGACTCAGCCGACATCTCTGAAAAGTCTGCAAAAGTTCCTGGGCTTTGCTAATTTTTATCATCGCTTCATCTGCAATTTTTCTAGTATTGCTAAACCATTGACCGATTTGACCAAGAAAGGTGCTGATGTGGTCAATTGGTCTTCTGCTGCTGTGGAAGCTTTTCAAGAGTTGAAGCGTCGTTTTTCTTCTGCCCCTGTGTTGTGTCAACCAGATGTTTCGCTTCCATTCCAGGTCGAGGTTGATGCTTCTGAGATTGGAGCAGGGGCCGTTTTGTCGCAGAGAAGTTCTGATTGCTCGGTGATGAAACCATGCGCCTTCTTTTCCAGGAAGTTTTCGCCTGCTGAGCGAAATTATGATGTGGGCAATCGAGAGTTGCTGGCCATGAAGTGGGCATTCGAGGAGTGGCGTCATTGGCTTGAAGGAGCTAAGCATCGTGTGGTGGTCTTGACTGATCATAAGAACTTGACTTATCTCGAATCCGCCAAGCGCTTGAATCCTAGACAAGCTCGTTGGTCGTTGTTTTTTGCCCGTTTTGACTTTGTGATTTCGTATCTTCCGGGCTCTAAAAATGTGAAGGCGGATGCCCTGTCTAGGAGTTTTGTGCCCGACTCTCCGGGTGTATCTGAGCCGGTGGGTATCCTCAAAGAGGGAGTAATTGTGTCTGCTATCTCCCCTGATTTGCGGCGGGTGCTGCAAAAATTTCAGGCTGATAAACCTGATCGTTGCCCAGCGGAGAAACTGTTTGTCCCTGATAGGTGGACGAATAAAGTTATCTCTGAGGTTCATTGTTCGGTGTTGGCTGGTCATCCTGGAATCTTTGGTACCAGAGAGTTAGTGGCTAGATCCTTTTGGTGGCCATCACTGTCGCAGGATGTGCGTGATTTTGTGCAGTCCTGTGGGATTTGTGCTCGGGCTAAGCCCTGCTATTCTCGTGCCAGTGGGTTGCTTTTGCCCTTGCCGGTCCCGAAGAGACCTTGGACACATATCTCTATGGATTTTATTTCAGATCTTCCCGTCTCTCAAAGGATGTCAGTCATTTGGGTGGTCTGTGATCGCTTCTCTAAGATGGTCCATTTGGTACCCTTGTCTAAATTGCCTTCCTCCTCTGATTTGGTGCCATTGTTTCTCCAGCATGTGGTTCGTTTGCATGGCATTCCAGAGAATATCGTTTCTGACAGAGGTTCCCAGTTTGTTTCGAGGTTTTGGCGAGCCTTTTGTGGTAGGATGGGCATTGACTTGTCTTTTTCCTCGGCTTTCCATCCTCAGACTAATGGCCAGACCGAACGAACCAATCAGACCTTGGAAACATATCTGAGATGCTTTGTTTCTGCTGATCAGGATGACTGGGTGTCCTTTTTGCCTTTGGCTGAGTTCGCAATTAATAATCGGGCCAGCTCGGCTACCTTGGTTTCACCATTTTTCTGCAACTCTGGGTTCCATCCTCATTTCTCTTCAGGGCAGGTTGAGTCTTCGGACTGTCCTGGTGTGGATACTGTGGTGGACAGGTTGCAGCAGATTTGGACTCATGTAGTCGACAATTTGACCTTGTCCCAGGAGAAGGCTCAACGTTTCGCTAATCGCAGACGCTGTGTGGGTCCCCGACTTCGGGTTGGGGACTTGGTTTGGTTATCTTCTCGTCATATTCCTATGAAGGTTTCCTCTCCTAAGTTTAAACCTCGTTTTATTGGTCCGTATAGGATTTCTGAGGTTCTTAATCCTGTGTCTTTTCGTCTGACCCTTTCAGATTCTTTTTCCATACATAACGTATTCCATAGGACATTGTTGCGGAGATACGTGGCACCTGTGGTTCCATCTGTTGATCCTCCTGCCCCGGTTTTGGTGGAGGGGGAGTTGGAGTATATTGTGGAGAAGATTTTGGATTCTCGTGTTTCTAGACGGAAACTCCAGTATTTGGTTAAGTGGAAGGGTTATGCTCAGGAAGATAATTCCTGGGTCTTTGCCTCTGATGTCCATGCTCCCGATCTTGTTCGTGCCTTTCATATGGCTCATCCTGGTCGTCCTGGGAGCTCTGGTGAGGGTTCGGTGACCCCTCCTCAAGGGGGGGGTACTGTTGTGAATTCTGTGGCAGAGCTCCCTCTTGTGCTCACAAGTGGTACTTCGGCTAATTCTCTCTGTGAGCTTCCGTTGGTGGAGGGAAGTGGTACTGCGGCTTCTGAGTTTCCTTCCTCAGGTGATATGGTGAAGTCGTTAGGTGCTACCCTATTTAACTCCACCTAGTGCTTTGATCCTGGCTTCCAGTCAATGTTCTAGTATTGGACCTGTTTCCTCCTGGATCATTCCTGTGGCCTGCTGCTCTGCATAGCTAAGTTCCTCTTTGCTATTTGTTTGCTGTTTTTTCCGTTCCAGCTTGTCAATTTGTTTTTTCTGCTTGCTGGAAGCTCTGGGACGCAGAGGGTGTACCTCCGTGCCGTTAGTTCGGTACGGAGGGTCTTTTTGCCCCCTTTGCGTGGATTTTGTAGGGTTTTGTGTTGACCGCAAAGTTACCTTTTCTATCCTCGCTCTGTTCAGAAAGCTGGGCCTCACTTTGCTAAATCTATTTCATCTCTACGTTTGTCTTTTCATCTTAACTCACAGTCATTATATGTGGGGGCTGCCTTTTCCTTTGGGGTATTTCTCTGAGGCAAGGTAGGCTTATTTTCTATCTTCAGGCTAGCTAGTTTCTCAGGCCGTGCCGAGTTGCATAGGCAGCGTTAGGCGCAATCCACGGCTGCCTCTAGTTGTGTTGGAGAGGATTAGGGTTTGCGGTCAATAGAGTTCCCACGTCTCAGAGCTCGTTCTTATTTTTTGGGTTATTGCCAGGTCACTGTATGTGCACTGACCTCTATGTCCATTGTGGTACTGAATTACCAGCCATAACAGAGATGACACACAGATATATACTATATACAGGAGGAGATGACACACAGATATATACTATATACAGGAGATGACATACAAGTACATGCTATAAACAGGGGAGATGACACACAGGTGTATACTATATACAGGAGGAGATGACATACAGGTATATACTATACATAGGGGAGATGACACACAGGTGTATACTATATACAGGAGCAGATGACATACAGGTATATACTATGTACAGGAGGAGATGACTTACAGGTATATACTATATACAGGAGGAGATGACACACAGGTATATACTATAAACAGGAGGAGATGACACACAGGTATATATTATAAACAGGAGGAAATGACATACAGGTATATACTATATAAAACAGGAGATGACACATAGGTATATACAGGAGGAGATGACATACAGCAGGTATATACTATATACAGGGGAGATGACACACAGGTATACTATATATATAGGAGGAAATGATATACAGGTATATACTATATACAGAAGAGATGACATACTGTTATACACTATATACAGGAGGAGATGACACATAGGTATATACTATATACAGAAGGAGATGACATACAGCAGGTATATACTATATAAAGGGGAGATGACATACAGTTATAAACTGTATACAGGAGGAGATGACATACAGGTATATACTATATACAGGAGATGACATACAGGTGTATACTATATATAAGGGAGATGAAAACATGTATATACTGAGGGGAAAATGAGAGGTGTGAGGTGAAAATGAAAAGGTGCGAGTGCAAAATGAGAGGAGTGAGGGAAAATAGTGGAGCGATCGGAAAATGACAGATGTGAGGTCGAAATGACTAGTTTTAGGGGGAATGAGAAGAGCGAGGGGGAAAATGAGAGCCATGATGGGAAAATAAGAGAAGTGAGGTGCTATAACTAACCACAGATATTTACTATGCCCAGGCAACGCCGGGCTCTTCAGCTAGTGAATTGTATATAACACAAAATAAGTAAGAGAAAAAAATATTCCTCCACACCTTAGGCTATGTTCACACGTAGTGTTATTGCTGCATTTTTGCACATTTGCATTGCTTTCAAAGGCAAAAAAACATAAATTAGGAAGTATAATTTTAACTCCTTTGCGACATGCGCCATACTAGTACGGTGCATGTCGTATCTGCTCCTTTGATGTCGGCTCCGACGGTGAGCCCACATCTTTCCCGGCACCTCAGCTGTTTTGAACCAGCCGCAGGTGGAATCGTGATCTAACTGCAACTATTAATACCTTAAATGCCGTTGTCAAACTCGTGCTGCCGTTCTTAGGAGAGTGGAAGTGTAGGATCACTTGTCTCTGGGTACTAGGCATGGTGGGAGGAAGGAGGATGAGGATTATGTGGTCCAGAACCATGGCTACTGAGACAAGATGATGTGGAAGACAAGCTTGCTCTTGCAAAGTGACTGGAAGCATTATCTGCTATCCATCCAACAACCTTTTCACACTGGTCTTCAAGAGTGGTGTTCCACGCCCCTTACAAAGTGACAAGAAGCTAGATCAACATGATCTATGTGTTTGGTGTGCTCCTGCGGCAGGCACAGTTTCACCTTGCTCACAGCTTCAACCTCTGTACTCACCATCAGCATCTTGTCCACTTCCCCATCCCCTACCACACGTCTTCCCAATGTTAAATTACACAAGATATGTCCCTGTAGAGGAAATATTGCAGTATTACTATCTCAGGAAAATAGGTCCACCTCAAATGGACTTCTTACACTGCAATATCAATATAGCTATGCTATTTCTAACCATACAAGTCTGACTTTATTGTTTCAATGCACAACTGAAGCAGTATAAATGCTGTATAATATTTGACTGCTGAAAAAAAAATTGCAGTATTACTATAACTATTACATTTGCACACCTCAAATGGACTGGTTACCCAGAAGGAGCAATATACTGATTCAACAAGTCAGTCTGTATGCTTTTGATGAACAACTGCCGCAGTGAAAATGGTGAATGCTGTTTCCTTACTCAGAACAATTTGCCGAGTTAAAAGGAAAATTATAATTATTAGGT
Source organism: Ranitomeya imitator (assembly GCF_032444005.1). Taxonomy (NCBI): domain Eukaryota; kingdom Metazoa; phylum Chordata; class Amphibia; order Anura; family Dendrobatidae; genus Ranitomeya; species Ranitomeya imitator. The sequence goes on from NC_091287.1 coordinate 517,419,231, forward strand.
TTGAGAAGGGCGTTTGTTATGAGTTGTAGCAGAAAGGCAGGGGATGCAATTAGCACTATCCTGTCCTACACTATCTCTTCGCCACAATCTCTCCCTAAGGCTGCTTTCACACATCAGGGTTTTTGTTTCAGGCTAAATCCGGTTCTCGGGAGAAAAACCGGAACCGGAAAAAATAAGAACCCCCATTAACTTGTATTAGCGCCGGATTGTGCCAGATGGCCCAGCGTTCCTTCCGGTTTGATGCTGGATCTGGCGTACACTCGATTCTGGCGTCTGGAAAAAACATCTACTGTAACGTTTTTTGTCTCCGGCGAAAAAGCCTGAAGCGCCGGATCCCGCGCTTCTGGCTGTTTGGTAGAATGGAAGCCTATGGGAGCTGGAAGGTGTCGGATGCAGAAAATGGCAGATCCGGCAGCCTGATCCGGTTTTTTAAACTGAGCATGCACCAATTTTTTTTTTATCCAATAATCTAGATAGGCTAGCTGGATCCGTCAAAAAAATGGATCCGTCGCATCAGTTTTTCACAATCTGCGCCGGATCCAGTTTTTCCAACATTCGCCGGATTTAGCCTGAAACAAAAAACCTGATGTGTGAAAGTAACCTAAATGCTGCAACAGCTGTATTTATATTACATAGTAACATAGTAACATAGTTAGTAAGGCCGAAAAAAGACATTTGTCCATCCAGTTCAGCCTATATTCCATCATAATAAATACCCAGATCTACATCCTTCTACAGAACCTAATAATTGTATGATACAATATTGTTCTGCTCCAGGAAGACATCCAGGCCTCTCTTGAACCCCTCGACTGAGTTCGCCATCACAACCTCCTCAGGCAAGCAATTCCAGATTCTCACTGCCCTAACAGTAAAGAATCCTCTTCTATGTTAGTGGAAAAACCTTCTCTCCTCCAGACGCAAAGAATGCCCCCTTGTGCCTGTCACTTTCCTTGGTATAAACAGATCCTCAGCGAGATATTTGTATTGTCCCCTTATATACTTATACATGGTTATTACATCACCCCTCAGTCGTCTTTTTTCTAGACTAAATAATCCTAATTTCGCTAATCTATCTGGGTATTGTAGTTCTCCCATCCCCTTTATTAATTTTGTTGCCCTCCTTTGTACTCTCTCTAGTTCCATTATATCCTTCCTGAGCACCGGTGCCCAAAACTGGACACAGTACTCCATGTGCGGTCTAACTAGGGATTTGTACAGAGGCAGTATAATGCTCTCATCATGTGTATCCAGACCTCTTTTAATGCACCCCATGATCCTGTTTGCCTTGGCAGCTGCTGCCTGGCACTGGCTGCTCCAGGTAAGTTTATCATTAACTAGGATCCCCAAGTCCTTCTCCCTGTCAGATTTACCCAGTGGTTTCCCATTCAGTGTGTAATGGTGATATTGATTCCTTCTTCCCATGTGTATAACCTTACATTTATCATTGTTAAACCTCATCTGCCACCTTTCAGCCCAAGTTTCCAACTTATCCAGATCCATCTGTAGCAGAATACTATCTTCTCTTGTATTAACTGCTTTACATAGTTTTGTATCATCTGCAAATATCGATATTTTACTGTGTAAACCTTCTACCAGATCATTAATGAATATGTTGAAGAGAACAGGTCCCAATACTGACCCCTGCGGTACCCCACTGGTCACAGCGACCCAGTTAGAGACTATACCATTTATAACCACCCTCTGCTTTCTATCACTAAGCCAGTTACTAACCCATTTACACACATTTTCCCCCAGACCAAGCATTCTCATTTTGTGTACCAACCTCTTGTGCGGCACGGTATCAAACGCTTTGGAAAAATCGAGATATACCACGTCCAATGACTCACCATGGTCCAGCCTAAAGCTTACCTCTTCATAAAAACTGATTAGATTGGTTTGACAGGAGCGATTTCTCATAAACCCATGCTGATATGGAGTTAAACAGTTATTCTCATTGAGATAATCCAGAATAACATCCCTCAGAAACCCTTCAAATATTTTACCAACAATAGAGGTTAGACTTACTGGCCTATAATTTCCAGGTTCACTTTTAGAGCCCTTTTTGAATATTGGCACCACATTTGCTATGCGCCAGTCCTGCGGAACAGACCCCGTCACTATAGAGTCCCTAAAAATAAGAAATAATGGTTTATCTATTACATTACTTAGTTCTCTTAGTACTTGTGGGTGTATGCCATCCGGACCCGGAGATTTATCTATTTTGATCTTATTTAGCCGGTTTCGCACCTCTTCTTGGGTTAGATTGGTGACCCTTAATATAGGGTTTTCATTGTTTCTTGGGATTTCACCTAGCATTTCATTTTCCACCGTGAATACCGTGGAGAAGAAGGTGTTTAATATGTTAGCTTTTTCCTCGTCATCTACAACCATTCTTTCCTCACTATTTTTTAAGGGGCCTACATTTTCAGTTTTTATTCTTTTACCATTGATATAGTTGAAGAACAGTTTGGGATTAGTTTTACTCTCCTTAGCAATGTGCTTCTCTGTTTCCTTTTTGGCAGCTTTAATTAGTTTTTTAGATAAAGTATTTTTCTCCCTATAGTTTTTTAGAGCTTCAATGGTGCCATCCTGCTTTAGTAGTGCAAATGCTTTCTTTTTACTGTTAATTGCCTGTCTTACTTCTTTGTTTAGCCACATTGGGTTTTTCCTATTTCTAGTCCTTTTATTCCCACAAGGTATAAACCGCTTACACTGCCTATTTAGGATGTTCTTAAACATTTCCCATTTATTATCTGTATTCTTATTTCTGAGGATATTGTCCCAGTCTACCAGATTAAGGGCATCTCTAAGCTGGTCAAACTTTGCCTTCCTAAAGTTCAATGTTTTTGTGACTCCCTGACAAGTCCCCCTAGTGAAAGACAGGTGAAACTGCACAATATTGTGGTCGCTATTTCCTAGATGCCCAACCACCTGCAGATTCGTTATTCTGTCAGGTCTATTAGATAGTATTAGGTCTAAAAGTGCTGCTCCTCTGGTTGGATTCTGCACCAATTGTGAAAGATAATTTTTCTTGGTTATTAGCAGAAACCTGTTGCCTTTATGGGTTTCACAGGTTTCTGTTTCCCAGTTAATATCCGGGTAGTTAAAGTCCCCCATAACCAGGACCTCATTATGGGTTGCAGCTTCATCTATCTGCTTTAGAAGTAGACTTTCCATGGTTTCTGTTATATTTGGGGGTTTGTAACAGACCCCAATGAGAATTTTGTTACCATTTTTCCCTCCATGAATTTCGACCCATATGGACTCGACATCCTCATTTCCTTCGCTAATATCCTCCCTTAAAGTGGACTTTAGACAAGACTTTACATAGAGACAAACCCCTCCTCCTCTCCGATTTTTACGATCCTTTCTAAACAGACTGTAACCCTGTAAGTTAACTGCCCAGTCATAGCTTTCATCTATCTATTGAGTATAATTAGCCCTTAAAAAGGCTGTTGTTGTAGTTGAAAGAAAAATAAATGTGGTTGAATCCCTGCCTACAGGGATGCATCTACAATTTTGTTGTTCTTTCAGCAGCACCTCTCCATGCTCTGTCTGCTTCCAGATTATTGTGTGCTGAGCATAGCATGACAGGTCTTTTATAGTTCCGATGATGCTATGAGGCCAACCAATAATAGAAGTGCCACAACTAAAAAGACTATGAAATTACAGTGGCTAGCAGGCACTCCCCAAATGTTTATTGGCTGTCTAAAAAGCACCGAACATGTGGGGCGGGACTCTAGATCCCGCTCGTAAAATCAAAAAAATGTAATGAGTATTGCAAGAACACTGATGTTCTAGTGAGTAATGAGCATTGATGATCACACTCGCTCACTACTAGTGCTTGGTTATCAATGTGGCAAATGAGGTTCAATTCTCACGCACAGTAATGATATGCGGGCATATTTGTCCTTTATCATCCGTCAGTTGAGCTTGATGCTTATTTGTCTTTTTTTAACCATATTAACTAAGCAGCCCAAAGTTAATTCATTCCATGTTCACATCTAACAGTACTTAGTGTGATGACATACATATTCATTTGTGAGGCTATCACAAAAGAAAAAAAGAAGTGAAGAGAGTAGAATAATATTAAAAAATAAAATATTTATTTAACAATAATTAAAACGGTACATTAAAGTACACCAAAAATAATGGAGAAAAGACAGGGGGGATTTTTTAACACAAGACAAAGTCAGGGGAGACGGGTCTGCACAAAACCACCGAGGGTTAACACTATAGATATAACCAAAATATCACATATGGATGGATTGCTGGTGATATACCCACATACAAAGTGGCAAGGCAAGGCACGCAGAGCTCATAAGAACATACCCACGGAAAATTGACCTAAATTGGAGACAAGGAGTATCCCATACTAGAAAACACTATGGCAGGGTGTACATATAAAACCAGTAGTGCAATGTAGTTGCTAACAGACTGGGAGGTAAACCCATTACAAGTAGCCAGAGAGAGCAATAAGTTCAAATCAGGAAAAAATCTCCTATAAGTGGTTAATTACCTGAGGTGTGGATGACAGTACAAGTGGTGCCTGACGCAGGTGGTAAGGAGCAGCCCGGTTCCCCAGCGCCCGACAAGCTCTGTTTCGCCGTAGCTTCTTCCAATAGGGGGCGAGGACAAGTTTGGAAGGCATTAGGGGGGTTTAAATAGACAGTGCAATATAACGCCGGATCCGGAGGTGTGCCCAAGAACTTCGTAACTCCGCGCGCTTGGAAAGTGCCGTCCCACCTTGCCAAAGGGACTTCCGGGAATGCGCACCGTGACACGCAGTGGAACGCACTGCGGTCACGTGGGTCGGCGCAACCCGGAAGTCAGAGGGGGTATGCGGACACTGCGCGTGCGCGGTATAGCTTCCGGCACACACGGAACACAGCAGGGAGGTGTCTAACCAGAGCATGCGCACTGAGATCCTCAAAGCAGTCAGAAGAAGGGAGATGCGCACTAGAATCCTGAACGCAATTGGAAAGAATACACACGTTAGCGGTAATGTGTACTGGGTATGCCTAGAGACCGAAGAAAAAGGGGGGGAGGAGAGTGAGGACCCAAAAGAAGTTATGCGTGAATGAAAATCGAGAATGGCTATGCTAATGAATGGGGGGCATGATAAAATATGTACCAGTGAGAAAAAAAGGGGGGACGAGTACATGGGTTTTATCTAAATGTGCCGCAGTGGTGGCATCATATACTTAGGAAAAAGCAGATATATGCATAGTATATATTATGTGAAGTTTAAGTGGTATATATTGAAGAATATATATACTGAGGGGGTGTGTACCCACCCGTGAAGTCAAACTCCGAGTACGAGAACACATCAGGGACATCGAAAAAGCTAAAAATATCTATGATCTGTCACTTTTAAAGACTCTGCCACGTCATTTCAAAAGTAAACATAACAGTGATCCTAAAGGACTCCTTTTTAAAGCCATTGACCAGGTCTATTTGGGGACACGTGGTGGTGATTTGGCCAAGTCTTTGGCTCAACTGGAGAGCAAATGGATTTATCGGCTTGGCACAATCACCCCACGTGGCCTCAATGAAAGCTTCGGCTTCAATTCTTTTTTGTAACTACATTTCCCTAAAAATTTTTGGGACCAGTTTTTAAGGTGTTTTTTTCTTTTCTTGTTTTTAACTTCCCCATTTATTTCCTCCCTGGTTTTAAGTACCTCTAGAATATATATTAACTACACTGTTTTTATTCCTAGACTTACATTTTGCATAGTGCAGTTTCCGTTGGTCGTGTCCGATGTCTTCGTGCTTCTATTTTCTCATGGTCTTCATGGATTCCAGCAGGCATTCTTTCTGAGAGTTGCCCTTCTTCACGTCTTCACGTCTTCTGTGCACTGGAGGCACTGCAACAACGCAGCAAAAGCAGGAAGATTATACCTTTAATTTATGGACTACATATTTATGTCATCTGTGTATGGTCTGGCCAACAATAAGTATGTGCGTATCTACTACGTATTCTCTTTAGGGACCCTACTCGTTTTTTGTTTTCACACTTTTCCCCTTTTTTTATTTATTATCTTTATTTTCCATACACTTCCACATTATATATTTTTTAACATGACACACCCCCTCAGTATATATATTCTTCCATATATACCACCTTAACTTCACATAATATATATTATGCATATATCTGTTTTTTCCTAAATATAAGATGCCACCACCGCGGCACATTTTTGATAAAACCCATGTACATGTATCTCCCATATTACTTTTTTACATGACACACCCCCTCAGTATATATATTCTTCAATATATACCACTTAAACTTCACATAATATATACTATGCATATATCTGCTTTTTCCTAAGTATATGATGCCACCACTGCGGCACATTTAGATAAAACCCATGTACTCGTCCCCCCTTTTTTTCTCACTGGTACATATTTTATCATGCCCCCCATTCATTAGCATAGCCATTCTCGATTTTCATTGTTAACACGCATAACTTCTTTTGGGTCCTCACTCTCCTCCCCCCCTTTTTCTTCGGTCTCTAGGCATACCCAGTACACATTACCGCTAACGTGTGTATTCTTTCCAATTGCGTTCAGGATTCTAGTGCGCATGTCCCTTCTTCTGACTTCTTTGAGGATCTCAGTGCGCATGCTCTGGTTAGACACCTCCCTGCTGTGTTCCGTGTGTGCCGGAAGCTATACCGCGCACGCGCAGTGTCCGCATACCCCCTCTGACTTCCGGGTTGCGCCGACCCACGTGACCGCAGTGCGTTCCACTGCATGTCATGGTGCGCAATCCCGGAAGTCCCTTTGGCAAGGTGGGACGGCACTGTCCAAGTGCACAGTTACGAAGTTCTTGGGCACACCTCCGGATCCGGTGTTATATTGCACTGTCTATTTAAACCCCCCTAATGCCTTCCAAACTTGTCCTCGCCCCCTATTGGAAGAAGCTACAGCGAAACAGCGCTTGTCGGGCGCTGGGGAACCGGGCTGCTCCTTACCACCTGTGTCAGGCACCACTTGTACTGTCATCCACACGTCAGGTAATTGACCACTTATAGGAGATTTTTTCCTGATTTGAACTTATTGCTCTCTCTGGCTACTTGTAATGGGTTTACCTCCCAGTCTGTTAGTAACTACATTGCACTACTGGTTTTATATGTACACCCTGCCATAGTGTTTTCTAGTATGGGATACTCCTTGTCTCCAATTTAGGTCAATTTTCCGTGGGTATGTTCTTATGAGCTCTGCGTGCCTTGCCTTGCCACTTTGTATGTGGGTATATCACCAGCAATCCATCCATATGTGATATTTTGGTTATATCTATAGTGTTAACCCTCGGTGGTTTTGTGCAGACCCGTCTCCCCTGACTTTGTCTTGTGTTAAAAAATCCCCCCTGTCTTTTCTCCATTATTTTTGGTGTACTTTAATGTACCGTTTTAATTATTGTTAAATAAATATTTTATTTTTTAATATTATTCTACTCTCTTCACTTCTTTTTTTCTTTTGTGATAGCCTCACAAATGAATATGTATGTCATTGATTCTCTGAAGTGATTTCAGCCTGCCTGATTTAGGACTATGGGAATAGTACTTAGTGTGATGTATGCTGTTATAAACACAGTGATTTGTTCCTGTTTTCTCATTTGGATGGACTATGTGCAGCAAAATATTAAGTCCTTACAAACAGGGGCGTAACAAACGACCTCGTAGAGAGTGCGACCGCGACTGGGCCCATGTGGGAGGTGATCCCACTGGCATCAGTACCTGAGTCAGCTGGATATGTGTTTGAGGATGCACATTTAGCTGAAATTTATTGTGGCGCAGAGACCCGCCAGCTCTCTGCACTGCAATACACACCATCGTCCAAACAGAGGGCGGCAGCTGCCTGTCCTGTGCGGTGCATGGTACTGACATCATGCTTTAAGCTGCACAAGCTAAAAGTCAATTGCCGGCTTCTGTGTCATCTATAGAAGAGGATGTGATGTGTCGTTGGAGCAGAGGAAGGTAAGAAGAATTGTTTAATTTAAAAAAAAATGTGTTGGAATGGAACAGCGAACATAAGTACTGGAAAGGGTTCAGGAAGGGAGACATTATACCAGAAAGGGGCCCAGGATGGGGGAAATTATACAATGAATGGACCCAGGATGAGGAGCACAATTACAGGAATGGGCCTAGGATTAGGAGCATTATACTAGAAAGGGGACATTATACCAGGAAGGAGATCAAGATAGGGAACATTATACCAGAAGGTAACCAGTGTGAGGTACTTTAGTACTGTAAGGGGCCAGAATGGGGAACAATATTATAGGAAGAAAGGGGCCAGAATGGGCACATTTTACTAGTAAGAGACTCAGGATGAGAAATATTATTATACGAAGGGGCAAGGATGGGAACATTATTATAGAAAGAGACTATGGCAGGAGACCTTACACTGGGAAGGTACCAAGGATGAGGGACATTACACCAGTAAGGTTCCTGTGATGGAGGGCATTATTACAGGAAGGTGCCAGGATGGAGAGATCATAATAAAGTGGTGAACTGTTATGGCTGGCAATCAGGCAACACAGCGTGCAGTAATCAGCGCACATACAGAGATCTGGCAATAACCAAAAACAATAGGACGAGCTCTGAGACGTGGAATCTCTGTAGACTGCAGTACCTGATCTATCCTCACACAACTATAAGCAGCAGTGGATTGCGCCTATCACTACCTATGCAACTCGGCACTGCCTGAGGAGCTGACTAGCCTGAAGATAGAAATACAAGCCTGACTTACCTCAGAGAAATACCCCAAAGGAACAGGCAGCCCCCCACATATAATGACTGTTAGCAAGATGAAAAAACAAACGTAGGAATGAAATAGATTCAGCAAAGTGAGGCCCGATATTCTAGACAGAGCGAGGATAGCAAAGAGAACTATGCAGTCCACAAAAAACCCTAAAACGAAAACCACGCAAAGGGGCAAAAAGACCCACCGTGCCGAACTAACAGCACGGCGGTGCACCCCTTTGCTTCTCAGAGCTTCCAGCAAAAAATAATAGCAAGCTGGACAGAAAAAACAGAAAACAAACTAGAAGCACTTATCTAGCAGAGCAGCAGGCCCAAGGAAAGATGCAGTAGCTCAGATCCAACACTGGAACATTGACAAGGAGCAAGGAAGACAGACTCAGGTGGAGCTAAATAGCAAGGCAGCCAACGAGCTCACCAAAACACCTGAGGGAGGAAGCCCAGAGACTGCAATACCACTTGTGACCACAGAAGTGAACTCAGCCACAGAATTCACAACAGTACCCCCCCCTTGAGGAGGGGTCACCGAACCCTCACCAGAACCCCCAGGCCGACCAGGATGAGCCACATGAAAGGCACGAACAAGATCTGGAGCATGGACATCAGAGGCAAAAACCCAGGAATTATCTTCCTGAGCATAACCCTTCCATTTGACCAGATACTGGAGTTTCCGTCTAGAGACACGAGAATCCAAAATCTTCTCCACAATATACTCCAATTCCCCCTCCACCAAAACAGGGGCAGGAGGCTCCACAGATGGAACCATAGGTGCCACGTATCTCCTCAACAACGACCTATGGAATACATTATGTATGGAAAAGGAGTCTGGGAGGGTCAGACGAAAAGACACCGGATTGAGAATCTCAGAAATCCTATACGGACCAATAAAACGAGGTTTAAATTTAGGAGAGGAAACCTTCATAGGAATATGACGAGAAGATAACCAAACCAGATCCCCAACACGAAGTCGGGGTCCCACATGGCGTCTGCGATTAGCGAAAAGCTGAGCCTTCTCCTGGGACAAGGTCAAATTGTCCACTACCTGAGTCCAGATCTGCTGCAACCTGTCCACCGCAGAATCCACACCAGGACAGTCCGAAGACTCAACCTGTCCTGAAGAGAAACGAGGATGGAACCCAGAATTGCAGAAAAATGGAGAGACCAAGGTAGCCGAGCTGGCCCGATTATTAAGGGCGAACTCAGCCAACGGCAAAAATGACACCCAATCATCCTGGTCAGCGGAAACAAAACATCTCAGATATGTTTCCAAGGTCTGATTGGTTCGTTCGGTCTGGCCATTAGTCTGAGGATGGAAGGCCGAGGAGAAAGATAGGTCAATGCCCATCCTACCACAAAAGGCTCGCCAGAACCTCGAGACAAACTGGGAACCTCTGTCAGAAACAATATTCTCAGGAATGCCATGTAAACGAACCACATGCTGGAAGAACAAAGGCACCAAATCAGAGGAGGAAGGCAATTTAACCAAGGGCACCAGATGGACCATTTTAGAAAAGCGATCACAGACCACCCAAATGACCGACATTTTTTGAGAAACGGGAAGGTCAGAAATGAAATCCATCGAAATATGTGTCCAAGGCCTCTTCGGGACCGGCAAGGGCAAAAGCAACCCACTGGCACGTGAACAGCAGGGCTTAGCCCTAGCACAAATTCCACAGGACTGCACAAAAGCACGCACATCCCGTGACAGAGATGGCCACCAGAAGGATCTAGCAACCAACTCCCTGGTACCAAAGATTCCTGGATGACCGGCCAGCACCGAACAATGAAGTTCAGAGATAACTTTACTAGTCCACCTATCAGGGACGAACAGTTTCTCGGCCGGACAACGATCAGGTTTATTAGCCTGAAATTTCTGCAACACTCTCCGCAAATCAGGGGAGATGGCAGACACAATGACTCCTTCCTTGAGGATACTCGCCGGCTCAGATAACCCCGGAGAGTCGGGCACAAAACTCCTAGACAGAGCATCCGCCTTCACATTTTTAGAGCCCGGAAGGTATGAAATCACAAAATCAAAACGAGCAAAAAATAACGACCAACGGGCCTGTCTAGGATTCAAGCGCTTGGCAGACTCAAGATAAGTAAGGTTCTTATGATCAGTCAAAACCACCACGCGATGCTTAGCACCCTCAAGCCAATGACGCCACTCCTCGAATGCCCACTTCATGGCCAGCAACTCTCGGTTGCCCACATCATAATTACGCTCAGCAGCAGAAAATTTCCTGGAAAAGAAAGCACATGGTTTGAACACTGAGCAACCAGAACCTCTCTGTGACAAAACCGCCCCTGCACCAATCTCAGAAGCATCAACCTCGACCTGGAACGGAAGAGAAACATCAGGTTGACACAACACAGGGGCACAGCAAAAACGACGCTTCAACTCCTGAAAAGCTTCCACGGCAGCAGAAGACCAATTAACCAAATCAGCACCCTTCTTGGTCAAATCGGTCAATGGTCTGGCAATGCTAGAAAAATTACAGATGAAGCAACGATAAAAATTAGCAAAGCCCAGGAATTTCTGCAGACTTTTTAGAGATGTCGGCTGAGTCCAATCCTGGATGGCCTGAACCTTAACCGGATCCATCTCGATAGTAGAAGGGGAAAAGATGAACCCCAAAAATGAAACTTTCTGCACACCGAAGAGACACTTTGATCCCTTCACAAACAAGGAATTAGCACGCAGTACCTGGAAAACCATTCTGACTTGCTTCACATGAGACTCCCAATCATCTGAGAAGATCAAAATGTCATCCAAGTAAACAATCAAGAATTTATCCAGATACTCACGGAAAATGTCATGCATAAAAGACTGAAAAACAGATGGAGCATTGGCAAGTCCGAACGGCATCACCAGATACTCAAAATGACCCTCGGGCGTATTAAATGCCGTTTTCCATTCATCTCCCTGCCTGATTCTCACCAGATTATACGCACCACGAAGATCAATCTTAGTAAACCAACTAGCCCCCTTAATCCGAGCAAACAAGTCAGAAATCAATGGCAAGGGCTACTGAAACTTAACAGTGATCTTATTAAGAAGGCGGTAATCAATACACGGTCTTAGCGAACCATCCTTCTTGGCTACAAAAAAGAACCCTGCTCCCAATGGTGACGACGATGGGCGAATATGTCCCTTCTCCAGGGACTCCTTCACATAACTGCGCATAGCGGTGTGTTCAGGTATGGACAAATTAAATAAACGACCCTTAGGGAATTTACTACCAGGAATCAAATCGATAGCACAATCACAATTCCTATGCGGAGGTAGGGCATCAGACTTGGACTCTTCAAATACATCCTGAAAGTCCGACAAGAACTCTGGGATGTCAGAAGGAATGGATGACGAAATAGACAAAAATGGAACATCACCATGTACTCCCTGACAACCCCAGCTGGTTACCGACATAGAGTTCCAATCCAATACTGGATTATGGGTTTGTAGCCATGGCAACCCCAACACGACCACATCATGCAAATTATGCAGTACCAGAAAGCGAATAACTTCCTGATGTGCAGGAGCCATGCACATGGTCAGCTGGGCCCAGTACTGAGGCTTATTCTTGGCCAAAGGTGTAGCATCAATTCCTCTCAACGGAATAGGACACCGCAAAGGCTCCAAGAAAAATCCACAACGTTTAGCATAATCCAAATCCATCAGATTCAGGGCAGCGCCTGAATCCACAAACGCCATGACAGAATACGATGACAAAGAGCACATTAAGGTAATGGACAAAAGGAATTTGGACTGTACAGTACCAATAACGGCAGAGCTATCGAACCGCCTAGTGCGTTTAGGACAATTAGAAATAGCATGAGTAGAATCACCACAATAGAAACACAGTCTGTTCAGACGTCTGTGTTCTTGCCGTTCTACTTTAGTCATAGTCCTGTCGCACTGCATAGGCTCAGGTTTACTCTCAGACAATACCGCCAGATGGTGCACAGATTTACGCTCGCGCAAGCGACGACCGATCTGAATGGCCAAGGACATAGACTCATTCAAACCAGCAGGCATAGGAAATCCCACCATTACATCCTTAAGAGCTTCAGAGAGACCCTTTCTGAACAAAGCCGCTAGTGCAGATTCATTCCACAGAGTGAGTACTGACCACTTCCTAAATTTCTGACAATATACTTCTACATCATCCTGACCCTGGCATAAAGCCAGCAGATTTTTCTCAGCCTGATCCACTGAATTAGGCTCATCGTAAAGCAATCCCAGCGCCTGGAAAAATGCATCAACATTACTCAATGCAGAATCTCCTGGTGCAAGAGAAAACGCCCAGTCCTGTGGGTCGCCGCGCAAAAAAGAAATAATAATCAAAACCTGTTGAATAGGATTACCAGAAGAATGAGGTTTCAAGGCCAAAAATAGCTTACAATTATTTCTGAAGCTCAGGAACTTAGTTCTGTCACCAAAAAACAAATCAGGAATCGGAATTCTTGGTTCTAGCATCGATTTCTGATCAATAGTATCTTGAATCTTTTGTACATTTACAACGAGATTATCCATTGAGGAGCACAGAGCCTGAATATCCATGTCCACAGCTGTGTCCTGAAGCACTCTAATGTCTAGGGGAAAAAAAAGACTGAAGACAGAGCTAAGAAAAAAAAATGATGTCAGGATTTCTTTTTTCCCTCTATTGGGAATCATTGGTAATGCTCCTTGTACTGTTATGGCTGGCAATCAGGCAACACAGCGTGCAGTAATCAGCGCACATACAGAGATCTGGCAATAACCAAAAACAATAGGACGAGCTCTGAGACGTGGAATCTCTGTAGACTGCAGTACCTGATCTATCCTCACACAACTATAAGCAGCAGTGGATTGCGCCTATCACTACCTATGCAACTCGGCACTGCCTGAGGAGCTGACTAGCCTGAAGATAGAAATACAAGCCTGACTTACCTCAGAGAAATACCCCAAAGGAACAGGCAGCCCCCCACATATAATGACTATTAGCAAGATGAAAAAACAAACGTAGGAATGAAATAGATTCAGCAAAGTGAGGCCCGATATTCTAGACAGAGCGAGGATAGCAAAGAGAACTATGCAGTCCACAAAAAACCCTAAAACGAAAACCACGCAAAGGGGCAAAAAGACCCACCGTGCCGAACTAACAGCACGGCGGTGCACCCCTTTGCTTCTCAGAGCTTCCAGCAAAAGATAATAGCAAGCTGGACAGAAAAAACAGAAAACAAACTAGAAGCACTTATCTAGCAGAGCAGCAGGCCCAAGGAAAGATGCAGTAGCTCAGATCCAACACTGGAACATTGACAAGGAGCAAGGAAGACAGACTCAGGTGGAGCTAAATAGCAAGGCAGCCAACGAGCTCACCAAAACACCTGAGGGAGGAAGCCCAGAGACTGCAATACCACTTGTGACCACAGAAGTGAACTCAGCCACAGAATTCACAACAGTGAACACAAGCATTTATAGGATCTAGTATGGTACAAGTGCCCGTACATCTGACTCACATGCAGGTGGGTGCCCATGTCCAAAATTTGCACCGGGGACCGTCGGACTCCAGTTACTTCATGGCCTACAAGATTGTATTAAAAACCAATTTAGGTGTCACTGTATGGTTTGTCTTTGAGAGAGCTTATTAGATCGGCATGTAAACGTTTGGGCATCTTTGATCAAAATTACTGTTATTGCGAACAGTTAAGCAAGTCGAAGATGAAATGATCTCTAAAAGGCCTAAAGATAAAGATGACACATTTCCATTGTATTTTTGCCAAAAATATATATCTTTTCATCTTTTACATTTTAAAAATTACAAAAATGAAAATGGCCATATGGAAAGTTTCAACTCTTGTTTGAGGGATTTTCATCTATTCTTCAATGGAAAATTCTTCCAGTTCTGTGAGATTCCTGCGTTGTCATGCATGCACTACCATTTTTAGGTCTAGCCACAGATTTTATGCCATGTTCAGATCAGGGGACTATAAAGGCCACTTTAAAACCTTCAGCTTCCACCTTTTGAGGTAATCTATTTGTCTATGTTATCTATTTGTAAAAGTCAATCTCTTTTCAACTACAGCTTTTCTACAGATGGTGTAATGTTTGCATCAAGAATTTGTTGAAATTTAATTGAATCCATTATTCCTTCTACCTGTGAAATGTTCCCTGTGCCATTGGCTACAACACAATCCCAAGGCATGAATGACACATAATGGTTAATGGTTGACGAGATGTTCTTTTCCTGAAATTTTGTGCCCTTTTTTCTCCACACAAATCTTTGATCATTATGGCTGAAGAATTCTATTTTAACCTCATTGGTCCACAAGACTTGTTTCCAAAATTCATCAGGCTTGTTTAGATGTTCTTTTGCATACTTCTGAATTTTGTGGTGAGGACACAGGAGAGGTGTTCTTCTTATGATTCTTCCATGAAGGTCATATACAGGCTGGTGTCTCTGAACAGTAGAACAATGTACCACAACTCCAGTGTCTGCTAAGTCTGAAGTTCTTTTGCAGTCAAGTGGGGGTTCTGATTTACCTCTGTAGCAATCCTGAGAGCAGCTCTTACTGAAATTGTGTTTGGTTTTCCAGACCTTATCTTGACCTCCACTGTCCCTGTTAACTGCAATTTCTTCATTACATTTTAAACTGAAGAAATGCTTTGCTATTTTCTTATAGACTTCTCCTGCTTTGTGGGCCTCCATCATTTTTAGTTTCAGAGTGCTAGGCAGCTGCTTAGCAGAACCCATGGTTACTATTTTTTGGCAGAAGGTTAAAGGAGGCTGAGTTTATATTGAGCTGGGAAATTTGCATCACCTGGCCTTTACTAGCGATATTAGTGAACAAGCCATAGCACTGACATGCTAATTAAAGTCAGAAATCTGGGTCAAAGTTATCTGACCACATAAAGATTGCCCAAACTTTTGCAAATGGGCTATTTTCCTCTTCATAATTTCTGAAATGCAAAAAATGAGAATAGGTCGTTTAGAGATCATTTCATCTCCAACTTGCTCAACTGTTCACAATAATAGTAATTTTGATCAGGGTTGCTCAATTTTCTTTATGCCACTGTATGTCTTAGAAGCAAAATTTCTATATGAAATCCACAATATGTTATTTACTTCAGTATGATGTGTTTTTCTTATACATTCATGTAAAATGTAAGAAATACAGACATATAGTGTAGATTTACAATAGTCTATAGGTGCTATACT
The DNA here is from genome assembly GCF_032444005.1 of Ranitomeya imitator. Classification (NCBI taxonomy): domain Eukaryota; kingdom Metazoa; phylum Chordata; class Amphibia; order Anura; family Dendrobatidae; genus Ranitomeya; species Ranitomeya imitator. The sequence goes on from NC_091287.1 coordinate 517,435,198, forward strand.
ACATAGGCATGTAATATGTCTGCATGCATGAGCTCAGACATTGATGTATCAGTTCAATTTGGTTGTACAATAGGCTACAACAGCAATCATCTGGGAAAACAAAGCTCCCCCAGAACTACTGTAAATGTCAACTATTTTATTGTTTCCAGAATGGGTAGAAGAAACTTAGGGTATTATAACTAAAGTTTATAGGAAATTTACATATTAAAGCATTATGAATTGCTTTATATTCATGCGTTTAAAAAAAATGATTTCATTAATGTTTAGCTCATTTTGTTCTTATATATTTTTTTTGTGTTGGCATAATTTCATTAAAATGTAATTAAACTAAACATAATATTTTATATTTAATTAAAAATTCAGTAATATTTACAGCCACATTTACTTTAGAATTGCTCCAATAAAATGGCAATTTTCTAAAATTGTTCATGGGCTGTTTAATGAAATTGTTGTGGCTCACACATACACACAAACTCTCTAATTAATAATAAATTAAATTATGTTCTATTGCATTTGCAACAGTGGTGGGAGCTGATGGATTGCTTCCTGACATGCAAGAGTTGAATGAATTTGTATGCACTTGTATGTAGTACAGGTATAATACCCCTTGGGGTTGCAGATAGCTGGGACAGGGTTAACCTAGTGGCCAGCCCAGTTGGGGAGGGGGAACTGAGTGCTAGTGACAGAGGCAGGAAGTGACAGTCAGTGAATGTGGCAGCAGTGAGTAAGCTGCAGGATGTGGGCTGCAAAGAACAGCATAAGCATAATATTCAGGACAATGGATTGCCACAAATATCCTTCCGTGTGATTCCATCTAATGGCCAAGGGCAATCTCGAGATGGAAGTTGGGGGAAAATGGCACACTCAGCTTGTGAAGCTACAGGAAAAGATGGACTCAGACCATATGGGTTGGAAGGTATTGTAATCCAGATATACTGCTAGAGGAAGGAAGATCCCCAAGGGCTAGAAAAGCCAGAGAGGGGGATATGCCACCTATACTGAGAACCAGGGCTGAAGTTGTATCCGATACCTGTGGGAAAGATGACAACTTGTTGGCCCGTATCCTTTGTATCTGCTGGTAAATACTGTACAGACTGCCATTTACACAGTAAAAGCTTGTTTCTTATAAACTTTTTTCCCTGGATTGACTACTGCCCTGGCTCCAAAAGAAGGATTCCTGGAGTCAGAAGAGGCCTGCAGGCCAAAAGTAAGTGGGAGGTAACACATACACAGCAGCATACCAGGACTGGGACACACCTTGTCTGTAGGATGCCAGAGCAAGTGGGGACTGAAGCTCCCCATGACTACCTCGCTTGGGCATCTTACACATTAACTTTCTCTCTCTCTGCATATTCATTCATACATTAAAACCACTTTTTTAAAAAAATATATATCATTATATTATTCATAATGCAAATTTCAAAGAATGAGACATATTAGGCCAGAAATGATCAGTCTGTTTTTGAAGATGGTGTGTTGGAAAGAGAAAAAGTAGAGAAACTGGAGAAGCATAAACACCTGGACAATGATGGGATGACTGACAAAGTCTGTTTAGGTGTCCTTGGCATGTAGCATGAATTGGAACTGATAAAAGTGTGACTGTCATGGGTTTACCTTGATAGAGAGGGGCTAGAAGACTGCCGTGTCTGATTTCACGTACTCTTGCATTGATTAGAAGCACTTCACCAACATGTTAAAAGGTGCAAGTTTCTGCTAGTAATGCAGGGGTGAATCTGTTCAGTTGAGAGCTCCCGGAGCATTTCTGCTTTGGTGATCTCAGCTGTTCAGTGATGGCCACTCCTCTTTGCTATATATACTCATCTCTGGCAATCATGAATTGCCAGAGTTAGTTTCTTACTATCTGATTCTGAAGATGGAGGTGTTAATTGTTTAAGGAGGTGTTTAGAGTGTTGTTCAGAAGACTTTTGCTTGGTGATTTGTCTGTGTACATTTCCTCATCCTCTCCTATTTGTTTTTTCCATCCTTTGCTTCCAGGTGTTCCACTCTGTTTTTTGTGAGTGCATATTTTTATGATTTGTATTTTAATTTTTCCCTCTACATCTTCCCTTGTTAATCTGGTTTGTGTATTCCAACTCACTACATCTCCCCACTTCCCTGGGGGGGGACAGATAAGGGCTGATTTGGGAACTTAGCAAGGCATATGTTTTCACCATCAGAAGTAATCTGGGGAGCAGGGATAGCTAGGGCATACTAGCTTTAGGGATAGGGAAGGACTTCCTAGCCTTGGGATATCTGCAACAGTGCCGTGACAGTGTGATATCCTCCCAAAACTTTTATATTTTAAAAAATCTGAAGGACTAGATGCTTATTTCCTCCTGGAAAAATATGACATTTTATTTCACTATTTTAAACTACACAGCCAAACTTCGGCAGCAATCAGCCTTTATCAATCAAATATATAACAGATAAAAAAACAGTCTATACATATAAAGAAATCTTGCATCTATTTACACAACATTGGAATTGGGTTCCACTTAGAGATAAGCAAACTTGTTTGGAAAATATTTGGCAATTTTAAAGTCGTCACGAACATTGCACATTTAGATTTCAAATCCTGAGCATTTTCCTCAAAGTTGACAAAATTCAGCCAAAGTTTAGTAAATGATTGAGTTTCCACTAATGCATTTGTTAGGACTTTGACTTGGATAGTGGTTCTGTATGATGAGTGGGGGAGGATGTGTTTGATGAGGGGGTTTGGGAGAAGTCATTTTTTTTTATTAACATAGTGTATGGAGATGCTGGCAGCCAATTAGGGCGCAGAAACCATCCACACCATCCAGGCACAAGGGCGTGGGTCATTGGCAGCCGAAGTCACATGTCCCTCTCTATATAAAAAATGGACATGTGGCTTTGGCGCCAATTTTTTCAGTGTAACAGCATGGTGAAGCTGCTGCTGCTGCTGTAAGTAGTCAGATAGTTAGCAAGGCAGTTTGTCAGTTAGTTCAGATAGATAGCATCCTAAGTCAAATCGACCTCCTGGCAAATTAATCATTTGCATTAACCCCTTCCCGACCGGTGACACAGCGTATGCGTCATGAAAGTCGGTGCCAATCCGACCTGTGACGCATATGCTGTGTCACAGAATGATCGTGTCCCTGCAGGTCGGGTGAAAGGGTTAACTCCAATTTCACCTGACCTACAGGGTCAGGGGGAGTGGTACTTCAGCCCACGGGGGGGGGGCTTCGCCCCCCCGTGGCTACAATCGCTCTGATTGGCTGTTGAAAGTGAAATAGCCAATCAGAGCAATCTGTAATATTTCATCTATGAAATTAGTGAAATATTACAATCCAGCCATGGCCGATGCTTCAATAGCATAGGCCATGGCTGGAGACCCTGACCTGGCCCCCCACCGACTGACGGCGGCGATCTGCAGCCGCTAGTGTTGAGCATTCCGATACCGCAAGTATCGGGTATCGGCCGATACTTGCGGTATCGTAATTCCGATACCGAGATCCGATACTTTTGTGGTATCGGGTATCGGTATCGGATCCATAGTGAGGTGTAAAATAAAGAATTAAAATAAAAAATATTGATATGCTCACCTCTCCGGCGGCTCCTGGACTCAGCGCGGGTAACCGGCAGCCTTCTTTGTTCAAAATTAGCGTGTTTAGGACCTGAGAATGACGTCCTGGCTTCTGATTGGTCGCGTGCCGCTCATGTGACCGCCACGCGACCAATCACAAGCCGCGACGTCATCGAAGGTCCTTAACGCGCTCATTTTTAAAAATGAGTGCGTTAATAACCTTCGGTGACGTCGTGGCTTGTGATTGGTCACGTGGCGGTCACATGACGCTACCGCGACCAATCACAAGCCGCGACGTCATCGAAGGTCCATAACGCGCTCATTTTTAAAAATGAGCGCGTTAAGGACCTTCGATGACGTTGCGGCTTGTGATTGGTCGCGGCCACGCGACCAATCACAAGCCGCTACGTCATCGAAAGTTATTAACGCGCTCATTTTTAAAAATGAGCGCGTTAAGGACCTTCGATGACGTCGCGGCTTGTGATTGGTCGCGGTAGCGTCATGTGACCGCCACGCGACCAATCACAAGCCGCGACGTCATCGAAGGTTATTAACGCACTCATTTTTAAAAATGAGCGCGTTAAGGACCTTCGATGACGTCGCGGCTTGTGATTGGTCGCGTGGCGGTCACATGAGCGGCACGCGACCAATCAGAAGCCAGGACGTCATTCTCAGGTCCTAAACGCGCTAATTTTGAACAAAGAAGCCTGCCGGTTACCCGCGCTGAGTCCAGGGGCCGCCGGAGAGGTGAGCATATCAATATTTTTTATTTTAATTCTTTATTTTACACCTCACTATGGATCCCAGGGCCTGAAGGAGAGTTTCCTCTCCTTCAGACCCTGGGAACCATCAGGATACATTCCGATACTTGATGTCCCATTGACTTGTATTGGTATCGGATATCGGTATCGGCGATATCCGATACTTTTTGGGTATCGGCCGATACTATCCGATACCGATACTTTCAAGTATCGGACGGTATCGCTCAACACTAGCAGCCGCCGTCAGTGTTCCCTAACCCGCCATCCTGTCCTAAGCGCCTTCCTCTGCCCTCTGACCCACCCCCGTCCTCCCCTCCGCCCCACCGCTGTCCGATCGCACACCCCATACTTACCTAGTCCCGGGGTCCCTCCCGGTGTCCTCGGACTTCTCGCATGGGTGCCACCATCTTGGAAAATGGCGGGCGCATGCATAGTGCGCCCGCCGAATCTGCCGGCCGGCAGATTCGTTCCCTGTACATTTTGAACGCTGTGATAGGTTCTATCACAGCGATCAAAATAAAAAAAATAGTAAATAAACCCCCCCTTTATCACCCCCATAGGTAAGAACAATAATAAAATACAGAAAATATATTTATTTTTGTTTTTCCATTTGGGTTAGGGTTAGGGTTGCACTTAGGGTTAGGGTTGCACTTAGGGTTAGGGTTGCACTTAGGGATTGGGTTGCACTTAGGGTTGCACTTAGGGTTAGGGTTGCACTTAGGGTTGCACTTACGGTTAGGATTGCACTTAGGGTTAGGATTGCACTTACGGTTGCACTTAGGGTTAGGGTTGCACTTAGAGATACGGTTGCACTTAGGGTTGCACTTAGGGTTAGGGTTGCACTTAGGGTTAAGGTTGCACTTAGGGCTATGGTTGTACTTATGGTTAGGATTGCACTTAGGGTTAGGGTTGCCCTTAGGATTAGGGTTGCACTTAGGGTTAGGGTTGCACTTAGAGATAGGGTTGCACTTAGGGTTGCACTTAGGGCTAGGGTTGCACTTAGGGCTAGGGTTGCACTTAGGGCTAGGGTTAGAATTAGAGTTAGGGTTACAATTAGGGTTAGGGTTACAATTCGGGTTAGGGTTTGGTCGCTGCGGATTCGTAGCAGTTTTCCATCATGTTTACAGTACCACGTAAACCTATGGAAAACCAAATCCGCTGTGCCCATGGTGCGGAAAGTACAGCACGGAAACGCTGTATTGTATTTTCCGCGGCATGTCAATTCTTTGTGCGGATTCCGCAGCGTTTTACACCTACTCCATAATAGGAATCTGCAGGTGAAATCCACACTAAAAACACTAGAAATCCACTGTAAATCCGCAGGTAAAACGCAGAAAAATCCCCACACAAATCCACAACGTGGGCACATAGCCTTAGGGTTAGGGTTGGAATTAGAGTTAGGGTTGGAATTAGGGTTAAGACTAGGGTTAGGGGTGTGTTGGGGTTAGGGTTGTGGTTAGGGTTAGGGGTGTGTTGGGGTTAGTGTTGGAGTTTGAATTGAGGGGTTTCCACTGTTTAGACACATCAGGGGGTCTCCAAACGCGACATGGCGCCACCATTGATTCCAGCCAATCTTGCGTTGAAAAAGTCAAATCGTGCTCTCTCCCTTCCGAGCCCCGACGTGTGCCCAAACAGTGGTTTATCCCCACATATGGGGTACTAGCGTACTCAGGAGAAACTAGACAACAAATTGTGTGGTCAAATTTCTCCTGTTACCCTTGGGAAAATAAAAAATTGCGGGCTAAAAAATCATTTTTGAGAAAAGAAAAAATATTTTTTATTTTCATGGCTCTGCGTTATAAACTTCTGTGAAGCACTTGGGGGATCAAAGTGCTCACCACACATCTAGATTAGTTCCTGGGGGGTCTAATTTCCAAAATGGGGTCACTTGTGGGGGAGAATGTTTAGGCACACAGGGGCTCTCCAAATGCGACATGGTGTCTGATAACAATTGGAGCTAATTTTCCATTTAAAAAGCCAAATGGCGCGCCTTTCCTTCCGAGCTTTGCCGTGTGCCCAAACAGTGGTTTACCCCCACATATGAGGTATAGGCGTACTCGGGAGAAATTGACCAACAAATTTTAGGATCCATTTTATCCTGTTGCCCATGTGAAAATGAAAAAATTGAGGCTAAAATAATATTTTTGTGAAAAAAAAATAACTTTTCCATTTTTACAGATCAATTTGAGAAGCACTTTGGGGTTTAAAGTGCTCACTATGCATCTAGATAAGTTCCTTGGGGTGTCTAGTTTCCAAAATAGGGTCACTTGTGGGGGAGCTCCAATGTTTAGGCACATGGGGGCTCTCCAAACGCAATATGGTGTCCGCTAAAGAGTGGAGACAATTTTTCATTCAAAAAGTCAAATGGCACTCCTTCCCTTCCGAGCCCTGCCGTGCGCCCAAACAGTGGTTTACCCCCACATATGAGGTATCAGAGTACTCACAACAAATTGGACAACAACTTTAGTGGTTCAGTTTCTCCTTTTACCATTGGGAAAATAAAAACATTGTTGCTAAAAAATCATTTTTGTGACTAAAAAGTGAAATGTTCATTTTTTCCTTCCTTGTTGCTTCTGCTGCTGTGAAGCACCTGAAGGGTTAATAAACGTCTTGAATGTGGTTTTGAGCACCTTGAGGGGTGCAGTTTTTAGAATGGTGTCACGTTTGGGTATTTTCAGCCATATAGACCCCTCAAACTGACTTCAAATGTGAGGTGGTCCCTAAAAAAATGGTTTTGTAAATTTTGTTGTAAAAATGAGAAATCGCTGGTCAAATTTTAACCCTTATAACTTCCTAGCAAAAAAAAAATTTGTTTCCAAAATTGTGCTGATGTAAAGTAGACATGTGGGTAATGTTATTTATTAACTATTTTTTGTCACATAACTCTCTGGCTTAACAGAATAAAAATTCAAAATGTAAAAATTGCGATATTTTCAAAATTTTCGCCAAATTTCCGTTTTTATCACAAATAAATGCAGAATTTATTAACCTAAATTTACCACTAACATGAAGCCCAATATGTCACGAAAAAACCGTCTCAGAACTGCTAGGATCCGTTGAAGCGTTCCTGAGTTATTACCTCATAAAGAGACACTGGTCAGAATTGCAAAAAACGACCAGGTCATTAAGGTCAAAATAGGCTGGGTCATGAAGGGGTTAATTGTTTGGGCCTTCCACCAGTCCCCATTTCGGCATCTGAATCTTTTGTGCTAATTGTGTGGACTAGAGTTGAGCGACTTTTACTTTTTTAGGATCGAGTCGGGTTTCGCGAAACCCGACTTTGTCAAAAGTCGGGTCGGGTGAAATCGGACGATTATTGTGAAAAGTCGGGGGCCGATATGATAATAGTAGTTAGTGATATGATAATATAAAGCGTTTTTTTGCCTCGTTTTTTTTACGGTGCTCACTGAAGGGGTTAAATAGTGGGACAGTTTTATAGGTCAGGTCGTTACAGACGCGGCGATGCTAAATATGTGTACTTTTATTGTTTGTTTTTATATTTTGATAAAGAAATGTATTTATGGCAACAATATTTTTTTTTTTTTATTTAGGAATTTTTTTTTTTTACACATCTAAATTTTTTTTTTTACTTTATAACATTGCCCCAGGGGGGCATCATGTTATAAGTAGAGTTGAGCGACTTTTTCTTTTTTAGGATCGAGTCAAAAGTCGGGTTGGGTGAAATCGGCCGATTATTGCGAAAAGTCGGGGGCCAACTGAAACACAAAACCCAATGCAAGTCAATGGGGAATCAAAGTCGGCAGTGAGTGGAGGACAGGAAAACACCTACCGTGCCCATTTTAATGCCAAAAACATCAATTCGTATTACTGAAGCTTGTCAATCTTAATTTACTTTATAATAATAGTTAGGCATTGAAAACTGGGGGTCATTTGGCTAAAGTTGTGGGGGGGGGGTAGGGCTGGCTCAAGATTTTTGTGGGCCCAGGAAACGCGGAATACGTCACGGCAGTGGAGCAGGGAGAGGTAAGTATTTCAACTTTACAAGTGCTGTGATCCTGAGCAAGCAGGGCGGCCCACTCATTGGCATTGGCACTGGCACAAGGCCCGTCATAGTACAGCGGTGTGTTTGACGGCAGGTGGCGCCTCCCACCGGCAGAGACACTTTTGCGTACTATGAGGGGCCCTGTGCCAGTGACGTCGCCAACGAGTATGCCCCCCTGCACCTGATGAAGGAACCTGCACTTTCATCTGCACCTTCCTCTTTGTCCCCGTGTAAGGTGGTATGGTATGCGGGAAGGGGAACCTGACTTTCAGCAGGGTCAGATTCTGGCTGTGTAGAGTGCAAGGGGAATGTAGTGGTCTGGGTCAATGTACCAGCAGACTCATCTAACAGTGGCTGGCCAATGGGCAGGATGAGGAGGAAACACAGATATAGGCCCAAATAAGAAAGTAGGCTAAATCCAGTTCAAAATTGCTAACAGGACTAAACAGGCAGCATTGCTTTGTTCAGTGGAGGACAACTGTAATGAGGGGCAGACACAGTTAGTAGGCCCAAAAACGTAAGTAGGCTATATGTAGTTCAAAATAGCTAACAGGACTAAACAGGCGGCATTGCTTTGTTCAGTGGAGGACAACTGTAATGAGGGGCAGACACAGTTAGTAGGCCCAAAAAAGTAAGTAGGCTAAATGCAGTTCAAAATAGCTAACAGGACTAAACAGGCGGCATTGCTTTGTTCAGTGGAGGACAACTGTAATGAGGGGCAGACAAAGTTAATAGGCCCAAAAAAGTAAGTAGGCTAAATGCAGTTCAAAATAGCTAACAGGAGTAAACAGACAGCATTGCTTTGTTCAGTGGAGGACAATTGTAATGAGGGGCAGACACAGTTAGTAGGCCCAAATAAGTAAGTAGGCTAAATCCAGTTCAAAATTAGAAACAGGACTAAACAGGCGGCATTGCTTTGTTCAGCGGAGGACAACTGTAAAGAGAGCCTGACACAGTTAGTAGGCCCAAATAAGTAAGTAGGCTAAATGTAGTTCAAAATAGCTAACAGGACTAAACAGGCGGCATTGCTTTGTTCAGTGGAGGACAACTGTAATGAGGGGCAGACACAGTTTTGAACACATGTGTTACGTACAATGTCTGAAATTGTTGACCACCCTATGAGAAATTCAAGATGTAATCCTGCATAAGATAATCCAGTTGACAGGAATCTGAAAGCACAAAAGCAAAAAATATATATATATATACGTTACAATGCTTAGACAAAACCGTAGTAAACCAAAGTAATATGAGGGGAAAAAAAGCAGGAGAACAGTGTTCCTTCCTAAATTTACACTGGATAACAACATTTAACATTTACCACATATTTGTATAGGATTGATAAAACATTTAGTAATCTAATTAAAATAATATGCTAGGTTGTTAAAATTAAGAAAAATATATCATCAACATACAGTATGTGAGGATGGTGATTACATACCATAAGGTAAGGAGAAGATGCTCCTCTGCGGATATGCATTTTCGCATCCTGGTATCCTGATACGTGGATCCTGGACGTACGATCTCCAACAACATATCAACGGTGGCTATTGTTATCCGACAGTAGTTGAAGAATTTTCCCGTAAGTGTCCGCAGAGCTGAATAGAGCCTGTGAAACTGCCCTTTAGTGGAACGTTGCTGCAAAAGTGGATACACCCACATTCTTCTTCTCCTCCTTCGCGGATCAACAATCACAGGGTATGGCTGGCTAAAGCGGCATGACAAGACCCAATTAAATAACACCCGCTGAGTTGGTGTGAATTGCAGGAGGTCAGACATGTTGCACAAGTAACACCACAACACCTACCCAAGCACAGCAACAAAATGGCCATATGGGAGGGTTCCACTTGTTGTAGAGGCCTTAAATAGGGTTTATGCTGATGATTTAAATTATTTTCAGGCCTCAAAACCGTTAACATGCTCAATTTGTGAGTTTGCATTAAAAAAAGCATTACGGATGGCATACGGATTACATACGGAGGTAAACTAAACATGTGTAAAATACGCTGCCACACCCTTCCTACGGATGACATACGGATCACTGTTTTGGGATCATTTCTGCGTATTACGCATTTAAAATACAGACCGTATTTCCCTACGCTGAGTGTGACTCTGGCCCTAGAATGTGGACATTATTACATGGGGAGTGATCATGCATGTTTTGATAGGCTCCAGAATGCTATTAGGGCCCATACATCAACGCAACATGCAGGTGGGGGCCCAGGTCCAAATTTTGCCACTTTTTACTTTTACCACTAGAGACCTACTCAATATAGGTAGGGGATGTTAATGTTACAACAGCTATAGCGGTTGGAAACTAATAAAACTTAGCCTTTAATTAATATTAAAATAAAATAGACTAGTAATACACAACAACAACAAAATGGAAAAAAGGGGACCTGTGATTAATGTGCCCTTAGCCCAACACAGAGAGGGGAAGACTGAAAAACATGAACACACAAGGTTTTAAAAATTGACTGTACCATTAGTCTCAGGGTTATATGGCCAACAGAGACTGAAAGAGTAGCAAGGGATTAAAACACAGGGGGATGTCAGTATCCACGCATACCCCTCAATAATTTGTTACTGCAACAGTGTGGCATCCCATATATATCATTATGGATGATGCATCCACATAACGAGTAGCGCAGACACCAAAAAGAGAGAGTGTAGGCTATTGGCCCCTGTTATTGTGCAGATATTGCTACAAAGCGCATGAACGCCACCAACGGTTGCTTTTTGTATGCCAGAGTACACCGGGTTATGGTGCCAGTCAATAATATATTAGCAGCACGTCACTTAAGGCTTCAATATGTGAAAAAAATGTGTTGGCGCATAAAACACTAAACCACATATGAGAGGGAACCATGCATCCTTATTTGAGTACTAATGAGTAGTGTTGAGCGATACCGTTCGATATTTGAAAGTATCAGTATCGGATGGTATCGGCCGATATCCAAAAAATATCGGATATCGCCGATACCGATATCCGATACCAATACAAGTCAATGGGACACAAATATAGGAAGGTATCATCTATGGTTCCCAGGGTCTGAAGGAGAGGCTAGTGTATTGATTATACCTCTTTTCATAGACAAAGCATCCACTGTGGGTGCTCCCTTAACACATTAATGCATGCAAAATGCGCAACAAAAATATCGCCCACTGCTGTGGGTAAATCTCACCACAAATACAGCCCACTGCTGTGGGTAGATCTCACCAGAGTCTGAAGATATGCTCTGCCATGGTAGAGACCCTTTGTGTGGTGGGATAGTGGTGAAGCCGTGACAATGGACAGCATCACCCGACGCGTTTCATCCTACCGGAATCATCAGGGGAGTAGCAGGGTATGACTGAGCCGCCTATGTTAACATGTTAATGTTATGACTTTTTGGTGTATACTACACTAGCTCTGCATGGTAAAAGGAAAATGTTTTTATTGAAATAGACATTTCAGGAGAGGTGACAAGTTTTCTTTTTTTCATTAATGGCAGATTGAAGGAAGTGCACTAGATAATAGCTAAATAGAATAGAATAGATAGAAGCTATAAATTAATATATGTGTATGGTATGAATATGTAGGTCTGCAAAATAAAATTTTAAAAAATATAGTGGTGCATATTTATCATATTTTCCAACTAGGGGTTTAGGAGTAACTCTGCTTCTTATTCAATTATCTCAAAGTAATCTATTTTCTGACATTGTTCCCACACATTTCTGCTGAATCATTTGAAAAACTCTACATAATGGACACAACTTTTGGATGAAAAAAGAATGTATTTATTTTATGACTTTTTAGATTTACGTGCTTAGTCCTTGAGACTGATTGTATTTCCATTGATCCAACAGAAGCTTATCTGCATCAGTTCAATAAACTCATTTCTTCATAGGTTTTACCAAACTTTTCTACTTCATGACAATGAATGCAATCTTGAGTATTTTAGAACAAACTTTAGAAGCTATATAAATAAAAATAAAAATGTACTATTAACTATTTGTCCAATACAGAAATAATTTGTAGGAGAATACATAATTATAAAATTGCTTCCTTGTTAAAGCGTCTGTCACCAAATTTAACAATGTAAACTGCATGCATTATTTACTTTAGACATTTATTTTACTACTTCCAACAGGTGGCGCTATAAAGATCAAGTGCTCTTTTTCACTGAAGAGGCAATTTGCATATTAAATTTACCAGAGGAGCATTGCACGGTGAATAAGCCTCCTTACCTTGACAAGCTATAGCTGGTATGACACTCTCTACAAGGAGAATCCTTACCCCTTACAGCTCAGTCCAGAGCCTCTCACCTAGCCAAATCAGTTCTCATGCTTTGCACTGACGAGGGCCAAAAGGCCAAAACACTGTGTCTGCGAATTGAGATACTGATTTGGCTTTTATCCTAAGTCATATTGTATTACAGTGGATTTCCAGTGTTTTTTGTGCGGATTTCACCAGCGGATTCCTATACAGGAACAGGTGTAAAACGCTGCGGAATATGCACATTTTCCTCACCATGGGCACAGTGGATTTGGTTTTCCATAGGTTTACATGGTACTGTAAACGTGATAGAAAACTGAAACAAATCCGCAACGGATTGGCCGCAGCTAAATGCGCACCGTGTGCACATGGCCTAATTCTAACCCTAACCCTAATTTTAACCGCAACCCTAACCCTAATCCTAATTGCAACCCTAACTGCAACCCTAACCCTAACCACAACCCTAACCCTAGTTCTAACCCTAACCCTAGTTCTTACTCTAGTAGAAAAATAAAAATAAATATATTTTCTTTATTTTATTATGTTCCCTACCTATGGGGGTGATAAAGGGGAGGGTTATTTACTATTTTTTATTTTGATCACTGTGATATGATCTATCACAGTGATCAAAATGAATGAACGAATCTGCCAGCCGCCAGATTCGGCGGGCGCACTGCGCATGCGCCCGCTATTTTGGAAGATGGTGGCGCCCATGCAGAAGACGGACAGACACCGGGAGGGACAACGGAGGTCAGTAAGTATGAGGGGTTGGGATCAGAGCACGGGGGTGGGATCGGAGCACGGGGGGAGCGGACAGGAGGACGGAGGGGAGCAGAGGACAGGACGGAGGATGAAGGGGAGGAGATTGGTGGCGGTGGCAGATCGCGGTCTCCAGCCATGGCCGATGATATTGCTGGATTGTAATATTTCACCAATATTACGATTGTTCTGATTGAAAGTGAAAGTGAAACGTCACTTTAAACAGCCAATCAGAGTGATCGTAGCCACGGAGGGGGTGAAGCCACCCCCCTGGGCTCAAGTACCACTACCCCTGTCCCTGCAGGTCAGGTGAAGTTTCAGTTAACCCTTTCAGGGACACGATCCTGCCACAATGCCTCATAGGCATCACACTTTGGATTGGCACCGAATTTCATAATGCCTACGTGGCGTCACAGGTCAGGAAGGGGTTAAAAGAGGTCCTGTCAGCAGAATTAAAGTGAACAATTTTTGCTCTCATTTTATTTTCCCTGCTCTCCTGTGTATTTAATTTTTTTATTTGTTTTTTTTTTATTTTGAAATTGGGTTCTAGAGATATAGGCATTTTTATCTAGTGGTTATCTTTACCAAAATACGATCAGAAGATCACAGCTTCAATTCTCCTAAGGGATCTATTGAAGCAAGTAACAAATATACATTTTTTTTGTAAAAATATGAAAAAAGGTAAAAGTTCAAATCACCCCCTTTTGTCCTATTCAAAATAAAACAAATAAGAAAAAGTAAATACTAATATTTGGTATTGATGAGTTCAGAAAAGCCAGATCTATCAAAAAACAAAAACAATTAATGGTAAATGGCATAAAGATAAAGAAATAAAAAAGCCATAGTTACGTTTTTTTGGTCATCACAACATTGCAATAAAATGCAATAAGAGGTGATCAAAACATCACATCTACACCCAAATGATATCGATAAAAACATCATCACAGCATTCAAATAATGAACCCTCAGCAAGCCCTAAATCCTGAAAAGTGGAGACGCTACAGGTCTCAGAAAATGTTGCAATTTATTTTTATTTTTTTTTACAAACTTAGGATTTATTTTTTTTCATTGTTTAAATAAAAAAGGACCTATACATGTTTGGTATCTACAAAATTGTAATCACTTGTCGAATCATAATGGCCAGTCCCTTTTAGCATTTAGTGAACAATGGTAAAAAAAAAAAAAAAAAAAACAATTGTGCAATTGCACTTTTTTGGCAACTTCACCACACTTGGAATTTTTTCTCTCGTTTTTCAGTACAATATATAGTAAAATCAATGGTGTCATTCAAAAGAACAACTCATTCCGCAGAAAATGGAAAAAATAAAAAGTTATGGCTCTTGGAAGATGGGGAGCAAAAAAATAAAAATGGACTTTGAGTGAATTATAAAATTCTCCCGCAGAAGTCAGTTATGTCATCATCCAGTATTGTATTATTGCAGCTATCTCTGCAAATTCCTTGAAAGACGGAAGCAAGTATACCGATACCCGGATAACAAACAGCCCCGCAGTCTGTGTAATGTTGCAGAACTAAAATTTGTTTACAGAGTTTCTATTTATCCTGATAACAACCTAATAACAATGTCTTCCGTGAAACCTTGATATTAATGGCTTATCAGCAGTATTACATTTCAATTAAAAATCTAATTACACTTTTGTCACATCATTACAGTCCTCACAACACAATATACTTACAAAGGAACGAATATAAACAAAATTATATGAATAATTTTGAGAGGCAACTAATTATCCTGTTAATCTAAATCGAGAGCATTCCAGCACTTAATGTCGGGTTTGAAAATGCAAAAATAAGTAACCCTTGAACGCAGTGGATGAGTAATTAAATAATGGCTCTTAATGTCACAGTATGCTGTATAATCACCGAAATGTCGGAAGAGCATGCAAAACGTAATGTATGGAGAGATTAAAATAAGGGGTATCATATTACATTAAACACAAATTACAATCCATTTAATTCTATCCTCCAGCTCCCATTAATTATAGCATATAATGACATATGTGCTCCTCTGCCATCATTACTTGGAGCTTTATAGAATACGATTGTGTTAAACGGAGAAGCTAGGAATTCAAGACAGGAAGGGGACAAGATATTGGATCTTTTGTGATCCCTTTTGTAACCATTAGAGATGAGCAAATCTACTCGAGTGGAATTTAATTCTCCTCGAATTCTACAAAAATTTGTATTCTCCAGAATATGGATTTTCATATAATTTGAAAGTTGAACCATAAAAAATGCCAGGCAAATGGAAAAAAAAATACTTCACCAATCCCCTATCTTTCTCGCATCTTCTTTTTCTCTTTCCATCATCTTCTTCGGCAACTTCTTTCCAGCCTGTGTATTCAAGCTCAAACAGACCTTTGACGTCAATGTGCACCATACTTTCATCATATTACAACAACACGATGTTCATCTCCCATGTGATTGAACGGTGCACATTGACATATGAGGACTAGTCAATCGGGAAGCCAGGGACTTGGAGTAGAGGCCAAACAAGATGCATACGAAGAGAGACGGGAAAAAGAGGTGTTATGGAACACTGCTGTGGGGATGTTGGGACAAGTGAGTGGTGAGTATTATATTTGTTTCTAACAATAAATACACTCTGTGGTCTAGAGAGACACCCACAGCATAATAAACAGCATTCAATATATTTCTTGAAAATCAAATTTCCCAGTAAAATCCACATCATTTGGCAAATTCTAATTTTGAAGATTCGACCATCTCTAGTTCATCTCCTTTTTGAACTAGGAGATAAATAATTAAAGGGATTTTGTCATCAGAATTTTTTTTTTTAACTGTCTTGCATTTTTCTCACTTTTTGGTAATGCAAATACATTTCATTTCTTGTTCTGTTTTGAAAGCCATATGGACATAGGCTGCGATAAGGCTCTGACTAATTATTTTGTAAAGTTAGCTCTGGACAAGCTCTGATCTAGATCTATGTAGTGAACACAGTGAGGAATAATACAAGGATAAACAAATATATTGTTTGGCCCAAATTGTACTTTTAAAAATACAATTTATCGCGCAAAAAGTCTTTAAATGGCTATATGATCTAAAATATTAAACATCTACGGAACATGTAAAGAATCACTGTGTCCTCGAGGCTCAAATTATCTGTGAACTTAAAGGTGTTATCCTGAACTTTGCTTATATTTCTCCATAGAGCTGAGAACTTACAGGTAGTTAGTTGTTAACTCCCTGCCAGTTCTGCCCAGAACTGATCTCTGCCTACTCTGGGTGTTCATGGTCTGTTTCTTCCAGCGATTCTGCTGCTTTATTTGACCACACATTTACAGCGCAACTCATTCTCTTCCAGTCTGATCTATCAATGGGACAACACTGCCAAAGTCATGCTTTGTAACAGCTTGCTCCCTGCAGTTTTGCTGCGGGGAGCCGACTGTCAGCAGAATAACATTGGCGATGATGTGTCATCACGCAGAATTGCCGGCATGAACAGACCATAATTGATATGAGCTAGCAGAGATTGGTGGCGGACAGCCAGGTAGGTAACACTTACTTACCTGTAAGTGCTACGCCCCATAGGGAAAAATAAGCAAAGTCCCGGGTAACCCCTATAAGAAAGTCAAACAGGCAAATCCATGTTGCAAAATGGCAAGTTTTGAAATAAAAAATAATTTTGCCTTAGACAGGAGATTTCAATTCTGCATGTATCCCTATATGACCTGTCACTTGTCATGATCTGAAGTTAAAAAATGATTTTATTATCATGTCCCAATGTTGTATTAAATTTGAATAATGAGATATTGGAGTGCTTTTAAGTACTTGATGAAATTTGCAGAAAGTTATCTGCAAAACTGCATGTATATATGCATTTTTTTTGCTGTTAGACGGGCTCCTTTCCAAATATAATTTGTCCACATTGATCCTATAATATGATTTGGCAAGGTCAACATAGTATTTTCATTATTTTCCTGGAGAAATGAATAAGTAGCCAATGTGGTTTTACCCATGTCATGTTTACCAAGGTTTGTCGGTTCCAAATAATGCCTCATAGATTTTGGTACATGCAAGACAGTAAAGGGGTAAGATGTTATTGCTGGAATGTGATCTTGATGTTTGATCGTTCTAGGCGGTCATAAAGTAGCCAAGAGAATCATTCATTTTTCCTCTTGGAACTGTTTCATGTTAAGTGTGGGTGTATTTGATACCTGCCAAGCTATAAATGATGAAATATTAGCGTAAAATGCTAACACATACTCCCACTCAGTTTAAGTGAATATGAAACATTATTTTGTACTTTTAGAGAACACAGAAATAAAATCTTGACAATGTTACATATAGCAATCACAAACATTAATTAGAATGGTTATGAACTCACAAATATTTATTTAAAAAAAATAAATATATATATTTATGATAATGCTTCTTATTTTTAATGCCTTAGTGACAGAGCCAATTTGGTACTTAATGACCAGGCCAATTTTTGCAATTCTGACCACTGTCACTTTATGAGGTTATAACTCTGGAACGCTTCAACGGATCCCGCTGATTCTGAGATTGATTTTTCATGACATATTGTACTTCATGTTAGTGGTAACATTTCTTCGATATTACTTGCGATTATTTATGAAAAAAATGGAAATATGGCGAAAATTTTTAAAATTTTGCAATTTTCAAACTTTGTATTTTTATGCCCTTAAATCAGAGAGATATGTCACGAAAAATAGTTAATAAATAACATTTCCCACATGTCTACTTTACATCAGCACAATTTTGGAAACAAAATTTTTTTTTGTTAGGGAGTTATAAGGGTTAAAATTTGACCAGCAATTTCTCATTTTTACAACACCATTTTTTTTTAGGGACCACATCACATTTGAAGTCATTTTGAGGGGTCTATATGATAGAAAATAATGAAGTGTGACACCATTCTAAAAACTACACCCCTCAAGGTTCTCAAAACCACATTCAAGAAGTTTATTAACCCTTTACGTGCTTCACAGGAACTGAAACAATGTGGAAGGAAAAAATGAACATTTAACTTTTTTTTTTAAAACATCTTAATTCAGAACCATTTTTTTTATTTTCACAAGTGTAAAAACAGAAATGTAACCATAAATTTTGTTATGCAATTTCTCCTGAATACGCCAATACCCCATATGTGGGGGTAAACCACTGTTAGGGCGCACCGCAGAACTTAGAAGTGAAGGAGCGCCGTTTGACTTTTTCAATGCAGAATTGGCTGGAATTGAGATCGGACGCCATGTCACGTTTAGAGAGCCCCTGATGTGCCTAAACAGTGGAAACTCCCCACAAGTGACACCATTTTGGAAACTAGACCCCTTAAGGAACTTATCTAGATGTGTGGTGAGCACTTTGAACCCCCAAGTGCTTCACAGAAGTTTATAACGTTGAGCCGTGAAAATAAAAAATCGCTTTTGTTTACACAAAAATGATATTTTCGCCCACAAATTCTTATTTTCACAAGGGTAACAGGAGAAATTAGACCACAAAAGTTGTTGTGCGATTTCTTCTGAATACGTTGATACCCCATATGTGAGGGTAAACCACTGTTTGGGCGCACCGCAGAGCTTGGAAGTGAAGGAGCGCCGTTTTACTTTTTCAATGTTGAATTGGCTGGAATTGAGATTGGACGCCATGTCGCGTTTGGAGAGCCCCTGATGTGCCTAAACAGTGGAAACCGCCCACAAGTGACACCATTTTGGAAACTAGACCCCTTAAGGAACTTATCTTGATGTGTGGCGAGCACTTTGAACCCCCATGTGCTTCACAGAAGTTTATAACGTAGAGCCGTGAAAATAAAAAATCGCATTTTTTCTACAAAAATGATCTTTTTGCTCACAAATTTTTATTTTCACAAGGGTAACAGGAGAAATTAGACCACAAAAGTTGTTGTGCAATTTCTCCTGAGTACGCTGATACCCAATATGTGGGGGTAAACAACTGTTAGGGCGCACCGCAGAGCTTGGAAGAGAAGGAGTGCCATTTTACTTTTTCAATGTTGAATTGGCTGGAATTGAGATTGGACGCCATGTCGCGTTTGGAGAGCCCCTGATGTGCCTAAACAGTGGAAACCCCCCACAAATGACACCATTTTGGAAACTAGACCCCTTAAGGAACTTATCTAGATGTGTGGCGAGCACTTTGAACCCCCATGTGCTTCACAGAAGTTTATAACGTAGAGCTGTGAAAAAAAAATTGCATTTTTTCTACAAAAATGATATTTTTGCCCAAAAATTTTTATTTTCACAAGGGTAACAGGAGAAATTAGACCACTAAAGTTGTTGTGCAATTTCTCCTGAGTACATCGATACCCAATATGTGGGGGTAAACCACTGTTTGGGCGCACCGCAGAGCTTGGAAGAGAAAGAGTGCCGTTTTACTTTTTCAATGTAGAATTGGCTGGAATTGAGATCGGACGCCATGTCGCGTTTGGAGAGCCCCTGATGTGCCTAAACAGTAGAAATCCCCCACAAGTGACCTTATTTTGGAAACTAGACCCCCCATGGAACTTATCTAGATGTGTGGTGAGAAACTTGAATGCCCAAGTGCTTCACAGAAGTTTATAATGCAGAGCCGTGAAAATAAAAAATATTTTTTTTTTCCACAAAAAAGATTTTTTAGCCCCCAAGTTTTTATTTTCACAAGGGTAACAAGAGAAATTGGACCCCAAAAGTTGTTGTCCAATTTGTCCTGAGTATGCTGGTACCCCATATGTGGGGGTAAACCACTGTTTGGGCGCACGGCAGAGCTCGGAAGGAAGGAGCGCCGTTTTGGAATGCAGACTTTGATAGAATGGTCTGCGGGCGTCACATTGCGTTTGCAGAGCCCCTGATGTACCTAACCAGTAGAAACCCTCCACAAGTGACCCCATTTTGGAAACTAGACCCCCCAAGGAACTTATCTAGATGTGTGGTGAGAACTTTGAATGCCCAAGTGCTTCACAGAAGTTTAGAATGCAGAGTCGTGAAAATAAAAAATATTTTTTTTTTCACAAAAAAGATATTGTAGCCCCCAAGTTTTTATTTTCACAAGGGTAACAGGAGAAATTGGACTGCAATAGTTGTTGTCCAATTTATCCCGAGTACGCTGATGCGCCATATGTGGGGGTAAACCACTGTTTGGGCGCACGGCAGAGCTCGGAAGGGAAGGAGCGCCTTTTTGGAATGCAGACTTTGATAGAATGGTCTGTGGGCATTATGTTGCGATTGCAGAGCCCCTGATGTACCTAAACTGTAGTAACCCCCCACAAGTGACCCCATTTTGGAAACTAGACCCCCCAAGGAACTTATCTAGATGTGTGGTGAGAACTTTGAATGCCCAAGTGCTTCACAGAAGTTTAGAATTCAGAGTCGTGAAAATAAAAAATATTTTTTTTTTCACAAAAAAGATATTGTAGCCCCCAAGTTTTTATTTTCACAAGGGTAACAGGAGAAATTGGACTGCAATAGTTGTTGTCCAATTTATCCCGAGTACGCTGATGCGCCATATGTGGGGGTAAACCACTGTTTGGGCGCACGGCAGAGCTCGGAAGGGAAGGAGCGCCTTTTTGGAATGCAGACTTTGATAGAATGGTCTGTGGGCATTATGTTGCGATTGCAGAGCCCCTGATGTACCTAAACTGTAGTAACCCCCCACAAGTGACCCCATTTTGGAAACTAGACCCCCCAAGGAACTTATCTAGATGTGTGGTGAGAACTTTGAATGCCCAAGTGCTTCACAGAAGTTTAGAATGCAGTCGTGAAAATAAAAAATATTTTTTTTTTTCACAAAAAATTTTTTGTAGCCCCCAAGTTTTTATTTTCACAAGGGCAACAAGAGAATTTGGACCCCAGAAGTTGTTGTCCAATTTATCCCGAGTACGCTGATGCCCCATATGTGGGGGTAACCCACTGTTTGGGCGCATGGCAGAGCTCAGAAGGGAGGGAGCACTATTTGACTTTTTGAGCGCAAAATTGGCTGTCGTGTTTGGAGACCCCCTGATGTACCTAAACAGTGGAAACCCCCCAATTCTAGCTCCAACCCTAACCCCAACACACCCCTAACCCTAATCCCAACCTGATCCATAATCCTAATCACTAACCCTAACCATAATCACAACCCTTACCCCAAAACAACCCTAATGTCAACCCTAACCATAACCCTAATCAAAACCCAAAATCCAACACACCCCTAATCCTAATCTCAACCCTGACCTCAAACCTAACCCTAATCCCAATACACCCCTAATCACAACCCTAACCTTAACCCTAATCCCAAACCTAACCCTAATCCCAAGCGTAACCCTAATGCCAACCCTAACCCTAATACCAACCCTAATCCAAACCCTAACCCTAATCCCAGCTCTAACCCTAACTTTAGCCCCAACCCTAGCCCTAACTTTAGCCCCAACCCTAACCCTAGCCCTAAGGCTACTTTCACACTTGCGTCGTTTGGCATTCCGTCGCAATCCGTCGTTTTGGACAAGAAACGGATCCTGCAAATGTGCCCGCAGGATGCGTTTTTTGCCCATAGACTTGTATTGCCGACGGATCGTGACGGATGGCCACACGTCGCATCCGTCGTGCACTGGATCAGTTGTGTTTTGGCGGAGCATCGGCACAAAAAAACGTTCAATGAAACTTTTTTTGTACGTCGCATCCACCATTTCTGACCGCGCATGCGTGGCCGTAACTCCGCCCCCTCCTCCCCAGGACATAGATTGGGCAGCGGATGAGTTGAAAAACTACAGCTGCTGCCCACGTTGTGCACAATTTTCACAACGAGCGTCGGTATGTCGGGCCGACGCATTGCGACGGCCTCGTACCGACGTAAGTGTGAAAGAAGCCTAACCCTAAATTTAGCCCCAACCCTAACCCTAAATTTAGCCCCAACCCTAAATTTAGCCCCAACCCTAGCCCTAACCCTAGCCCTAACCCTACCCCTACCCCTAACCCTACCCCTAACCCTACCCCTAACCCTACCCCTAACCCTAACCCTAACCCTACCCCTAACCCTACCCCTAACCCTACCCCTAACCCTAACCCTACCCCTAACCCTAACCCTACCCCTAACCCTAACTTTAGCCCCAACTGCTGTTCTCCTGCCGGCCGGCAGATGGAGACAGATGGCGGGCGCACTGGGCATGCGTCCGCCATGTTCTTCTGCCGGCGGCCAGGAGGAGCAGCAAGAGGATCCAGGGACCTAGGTGAGTATGCTAGGGTCCCCGAATCCCCCTATTTCTCTGTCCTCTGATGTGCGATCACATCAGAGGACAGAGAATTACACTTTACTTTTTTTTTTTTTTGCGGTCGCTGGTAAACAGTTAATTACCGGCGATCGCAAAACAGGGGTCGGTAATACCGACCCCGATCATGCTCTTTGGGGTCTCAGCCACCCCTGGCAGCCGAGACCCCAAAGATTCTCCCGGTGCCGGCCGGCGGGCGCACTGCGCATGCGCCCGCCATTGTGAAGATGGCGGCGCCCACCGGGAGACGCGAGGAGCATCGGGGGAGCTAGGTGAGTATTGGGGGGCCACCTGGGACCCCTTTTCTCTGTCCTCCGATGTGCGATCACATCGGAGGACAGAGAAATTAAAAAGAGATCGCGTTTTTTTTTTTTTTTTTGCGATCGCCGGTAAACGGTTAATTGCCGGCAATCGCAAATGCGGGGTGGGTTAAAAACCCCCCCGAATCATGTTCTCTGGGGTCTCGGCTACCCTCGGCAGCCGAGACCCCGGAGAAAATCGGCCTCTGGGGGGCGCTATGGACTTTTTCCACAGTGCCGTTAATTAACGGCGCTGTGGTTTAAGTACCCTTAGCGGCCGCCGTTAAAAGGCGTATCGGCGGTCGCTAAGGGGTTAAAGCATGTTATACTAATGAATTAATATGTGTTATTAACTTGACAGAACATTTACATTATAGAAAACATTTTTAATGAACTAAAATTTATAAAAATACTTAATGATGTCATTAATTAATTAGAAAGTAATCTTTCTAATTTTCCTCTTCTTTTCTTACCCTTAATATTTTGTATTTACTAATAATAATTTTAACCATATATTTAAGGTTATTTTTTATGTTTTATGGTTATTTTCTGTTTTACTCTAAAACAATTCATTGGTGGCTTAAGTGAAAGATAGACAAATGTAAAAGTTAAAATTATTCTTTATCACATACTAAAGATTGCTATTCTTTTTCACCAACTTTTTAAAACTTTATGCATTCACCCTATTGTATTGCATCGCTGTTGAATTGAAGAAACAAACACTATTGGAAAAATTACGTATTGTGTAAGGCCTCATTCAGACACCCATGTTGCATGTACGTTCTCTATATCATAATCCATGGTGCTATTCACATGTCCAGAGACATGTCCATTTTTTTGGTAGCACAGATGAAATGGGCAAATATAAGTCTACACTCCCTGACAGAAGTTATGTCGCTTATCCATGTTATATAAATAAAAGCTTATAACCTGACGTTAAATTCATCCATTGATTGTATAAATTATTATTTTGAAAGCTGAAACCCTCCAAAATGTGGTTTAGGTTAAGAAAATAAATTGGCATCTATGCAGAAATATTGATCAGTTAATGGACACAGAATGGTCAGATTTTGGCAAGACAAAAGTTTTGTTGCCCACAGAAAGTAGTGTGACATTCAAACAAATAATTAACTTAAAATACAAATATATGTTGCATAACATTGGAGAATGAAGTTGTGGTGCTATTAGAAGAGTCATATTTAATATTTTGTGTGACTTCCATGAGCTTGAAGGACTGTATCCATGCGGTTCAACAATGAGTCATACAATTTATTAATGAAGTAATCAGTAAAGGTACCGTCACACATAACGATTTCTTTAACGATATCGTTGCTTTTTGTGATGTAGCAACGATATCGTTAACGAAATCGTTCTGTGTGACAGCGACCAACGATCAGGCCCTTGCTGGGAAATCGTTGGTCGCTGGGAATGATCAGGACCTTTTGTTTGGTCGCTGATCAACCGCTGTCATCGCTGAATCAGCGTGTGTGACGCCGATCCAGCGATGTGTTCACTGGTAACCAGGGTAAATATCGGGTTCCTAAGCGCTGGGCCGCGCTTAGTAACCCTATATTTACCCTGGTTACCATTGTAAAAGTAAAAAAAAACAAAACAGTACATATTCACATACCGGTGTCTGTCACGTCCCCCGCCGTCAGCTTCCCTGCACTGACTGTCAGCGCAGACCGTAAAGCACAGTGGTGATGTCACCGCTGTGCTCTGCTTTACGGGCCGGCCGGCGCTCACAGTCAGTGCGGGAAGCTGACGCCGGGGGACGTGACAGACACCAAAATGTGAGTATGTAGTGTTTTTTTTTTACATTTACATTGGTAACCAGGGTAAACATCGGGTTACTAAGCGCAGTAACCCGATGTTTACCCTGGTTACCCGGGGACTTCGGCATCGTTGGTCTCTGGAGAGCTGTCTGTGTGACAGCTCACCAGCAAAAACACGACTTACCAACGATCACGGCCAGGTCGTATCGCTGGTCGTGATTGTTGGTAAATCGTTAAGTGTAACGGTACCTTTATAGCAAAGAATGCAGTCTTACATGCCTCCCAGAGTTCATCTAGATTCTTTGGTTTTGTCTTCCAAGCTTCCTCTTTCATCCTACCCCAAACATGCTCAATAATGTTCATGTCTGGTGACTGGGCTGGCCAGTCTTTGAGCACCTTGATCTTATTTGCCTGGAGGAACTTAGTTGTAGAGATGGATGTATGAGATGGAGTACCATCCTGCTGCAGAATGTGACCCCTTTTATGATTTGGAATATAAGAGGTAGCTAATACTTCTTGAAATTTTAGGTTATTGATATTGCCTTCCACCTAGCAAATGTTTCACACACCACCATACTGAATATAAAACCAGACTATGATCTTTCCACCACCAAATTTAACTGTTTTCTGGGTGTATTTTCGATCCATACGTGCTCCAGTAGGTCTCCTGCAGTATTTGAGGCAGCTATGGTGTAATTCTACTGAAGATTCATTAGAGAAGTCCACATTCTGCCACTTTTCCAGCGCCCATCTGTTTAGCAGGCTGTGGGACTTTGCAAATGCCACACAATTTTTTATTTACCTTTTGTTTAGTGCTGGATTCTGGGCACTGATTCGACCATGGAGGCCATTTCGAGACAGAATCCTACAAACTCTTTTAGTTGACACAGGGACTTGAGGTGACCAGGCCTGTTGAAGCTCTGCTGCAATGGAAGAGGGGCTTGCTTTGGATTTTCTAACCATCAAACGTACCTCCTGAGCAGTTGTCTTGCAGGGTCTGCTGGACCTGGGCTTGTCAAACACATCTCCAGTCTCTTCAAATCTTTTTTAATTCTTTGTCTTTGATGCTGAGACACATTAAAGGTGCCAGCCACCTCTGCAGTGGATCTGGTCTTCAGCCTCTTGATAATCCAGGCTTTGGTGACGGGGTGGATTTTTGGCATGTTGTCAGAGCTCAAGTTGCAGTTCAAGTGAAGGTCTGGGGTGCTGGGTTTCTTTTTATACACACACACTAATTAACCGATCATTTACTGAGCACAGGTGAGGATGTAAACTAGGATTGGGTGCATTATATGACCAGGCGACAAAGCTTTTGTCTTGCCAAAATCTGACCATTCTGTGTCCATTAACTGATCAATATTTCTGCATTGATGCCAATTCATTTTCTTAACCTGAACCACATTTCGGAGGGTTTCAGCTTTCAAAAGAATAATTTATACAACCAATGGATGAATTTAATGTCAGGTTATAAGCTTTTATTTACACGTGGATAAGTGACATAACTTCTGTCAGGGAGAGTATAGGTCCATGCAAAACATATACAGCACAAGGATGGCATCTGTGTGCCATCCATGTTTTATCCATATTTAACATTGAAAAATATAGGTGAAGCTTTTTTATTTATTTATTTAGCCATCAAGAAAAACACTGATGACCAGGCGCAGATTAAGAACAATTACAAACTTGGGTAGTTTAGAGGGCATAGGCCTCCCAGCACCCAATGTATCCCATGATTCCCTTTGAAAGATCATGTGGTAGGTCACAGGTGCTCTGCTGACATCTGCAAATACAAAAAGACAGATACAGTGACGCGCGTTTTTTCCTATTATGCACAGCAATATAAATAACAGCACTATGCATAATAGAGAATACTATGTAATCAGAAATGCCACTATATAAAACAAAAGGATGTAATATAATAAGGGACAGCGCTATATATAATAAAAAGGAATACTATATAATATGGAATGCATTGCTCATTACGCATTGGAGTTGGTCCAAAACTAAATTTTATTTTCATCCTAAACTCTATTTCATGTCATAATCTAATATTTTTTTGTAATATACTTTAATTAAAAATTGCCTACCTTTCCTTACACTATGTAAGTCCTTTTCTTTTATTTAACACTGCTTACTCTTTGATTAAACTTCATTTGAGAATACCAGTGCATGCTGGGGGAATCAAACAAAGCATCATCAAGGGGCAAAGGGTGGAGTCACTGCCACAGCCTCTTCAACCTCTCTGAAATAAAGCGACACCAGTGACCACTCTGTACTGAGCATGTGCCACTTGTCAATACCGATGAATGCTCATTAGAGCCTTGTCACTGTGCACTTTTCTTCTCAGTACACAGTGACAATGCTCTTTCTCAATGGCTCTGAGTATGAGTGATGATCCGGAAACAGAACGCACTGTCATTGCACATTGTCAGGTGACAACAAGCAAGCAAAGACCAGCGTCTCTTCTCATCAGTGAGCCAGTAAGAGAGTGCATTGTCACTATGCACTGAGCAGAATAATGCACAGTGACAGGAGACTAATGAGCATACATAAGAATTGAGAACTGATGCATGCTCAGCAGAGTAGTGACTTGACCAGCCTCTGAAATGGAGGTCATTGATGATGCTCCATTTCAGAGAGGGGGCAGAGGCTTCATCAGTCCAGTGGCCGCAGCCTCTCCTGATTCAATTCATTATGCCATACCCTTTCTCCCAGCCCACACCCTCAATTCATTATAATATAATGCCTTGTTTCCCACTCTCCATCCTCTATTAATTATAGAAAACTATATGTGATATTTGCGCTAAGTTCACCTATATGAAGCCATAAATAGTTAAAATACTAAGAAATGTCATAAACAAGGTTCCCCATACAGGACTTTGATTAACAAAATGTGTTTACCTTAATATCAAAGAAAAGGAAATCTGTGTCCAGTGCTGACATGCGGGAAGGTCCTTCACTCATGTGCTGAAAGGTTGGTATCTGAAGCCTTCTCTGAATCTCTGTTCCAAAAATATTCAATATGTTGCAGAGCAAAAAGTAGTATAGGAGACGCTGTCCCGGCCGGTGACTAGGGTACTCCCCCAGAGCTTGGTAACTGCCGTGCACAGGCAGTGGAGGCCACGTGTATAGAGCTGAAGCCGACAAGGTGCAGGACCTTGTGTGACGTCACAGTCACTTGATGTGTACACGTGACCAGCTGCAAAGCTACGGAGCTGCGGAGCTACGGAGCTACGAATAGCACACAGGACCAACTAATCCTGGAGCAACTAAGCAGTGCTGTATGGTTCATTTTTAGACATCTCTATTAATTATAATTTGCCCTATCCCACAGCCCACCTTCAATTGAGCATAGATTACTCTCTCCTAGAGGAATGTAGTGGCGCACAAACATTATCATGAGGAAAATCTGTCCATACCCCCCCTCCCCCTTCCCGGAATCACTGGCCTTGGGTGGTAGCCCAAATTACTCTCTTTGCAATCAGCTGCTGTGGCAGATGACACATTGATGGTAATAATGGACTCGCAGACTGTACACTGGTGACAAACTGATGTCAAACACTGATGACACCAGTACCATTTTTTCACATACTTTTGAACAAGACCATGTGAATGAGGCCTCACGGCGAGTCTGTAATTTGGCATCACTATTCTGTTTGCTCTTTTTAAAATCACTTCAAATCAGTGTCTATTTTTGGCCCATATTGTATAATTTTTCCACACTGTCCCTTTAAAGAGTTACTTCCAGCTATACAAATCATGGCCAAGATGAAAATAACTGCTCCTCCTTCCCAACCACCAGAGGCAGGGTTCCAAAATAGACAAGCACAGATTCATTTTGCTGCATTAGTAACTTTCATAGAAATAAATGAGAAATACAGAAACAGTGTAATAAAGCATTCACACATTATTAGCACAAACTCTCCAATGGTGGAACCAGTGTAGCTTGCTTGCTTCCATAGCTCCCATTCTATAGGAGCAATGAAAACAATGGTTCTGCTTTGCACATTTTTTTTGTAACCCTGCTTCTGACAGCCAGCAGCTAGATACAGTCAATCCCTTCTTGGCCCTGAAAGACAGAGATAGGTAAAAACAATACATTTTTATTGGAAACTAATGTTGTGCGAGCGATCTCTAAACTGCTCCTTACTCACTCAGGCTAGTTTCACATTTGCATTTAAAAACGCAGCGTTAAAAACGCAAACGCAGGTGGTGAAAAAAACGCATCTAAATGCGTGCAAATGCTGCGTTTTTTAGACGCATGCATTAAAAAACCACGGCGTTTTGATGCATTTACATGCGTTTTTTCCTGCATTTGCATTTTTGAAACGCATGATGAGAAGTGTGTGACAGCTGCCAATCATCAAAATCAACTAGAAAACCCACTATAAATAGAAATAGCTAGGGTTAGGGTTAGGGTTTGGATCCCTAGGGTTGGGGTTAGGGTTAGGGTTAAGGTTTGGATCCCTAGGGTTATTGTTAGGGTTAGGGTTAGGATCCCTTTATCACCTTGATGGTGGGGGGTTAGGGTTAGGGTTTGGATCCCTTTAACACCTTGATGGTGGGGGGTTAGGGTTAGGGTTTGGATCCCTTTATCACCTTGATGGTGGGGGGTTAGGGTTAGGATTAGGGTTTGGATCCCTTTATCACCTTGATGGTGGGGGGTGGCTTATCAGTGTGTAGACTTGTTTTTTTCTATGGAAACGCATGCGTTCAAAAACGCAACCAAACGCATGTGCTAAAAATGCATGCGTTTACATAGACAGCAATACGTTTTTTTGCCGCAAAAAAACATGCTTTTTTTGCGGCAAAAAAACGCCTCTAGAAATTACTACATGTTGCATTTCTGCCACAAAACGCAAGCAGAGAAACGACGCATGCGTCATCAAATGCGGCAAAACGCATACAAAAAAAGCATGCGTTTTTAATGTTAAATATAGGGAAAAAATGCATGCTTTTTTTTGCGCTAAAACGCAGCGCCAGAAAAGTATTGGGGGGGTGCTCAAGAGCAATGTTCGAGTCCCTGTTTTGTGGCTGTTAAACAGCCAATCAAAATGCCTGACATACACAATAATGCAATAATACTGGCATTACTCTGATTGGCCGGCTGCTTCATGTCATTGGGTCTAAGTACCGGGCAACCGATGCTTGGCCCACTGAGATAAGAAATCAGATGTTAAAATGCTTGTTCTGCCCATCATTTGGTGCCGAGAGATAGGCCAGAGAAGCAGTGAACATTCATTAAGCATTTACATTAGCTGAACTGGCAACGAGTTATTTAAAAACAAATAAACACACACAAAAGTTCTTTATCTAAAAAATACTCCCAACAATTCCTCTTATTTACCTATTTATTAGAAAATAAAGGTCCCGCCAAGGTCTGAAGTAGTGAACTGCACCACGATCACTGCTTTGTGTCGGCAGTATATGAAGCCTCAGTCACAGAATGAAGCTTAATATGCTCTAGCAGCTGCTGCTGGTTCTGATGCTGAGGGTAGCGGAAAGCTGGCCACTGTGACGAGCAATGACATCAGGAAGATTCCAACAGGTCACAGGCGCTGTATAACAGAGTGGCAAACATCATTTGTCACAGGCGGTAACATTACTGACGTCACGTCGGTCACAGATACTGCCGGCTATCACGGAGAACTGTTAGAACCAACAGTGTGTGCTGGTGTGAAAGACTATGAAGCTCCATTCTCTAATGAGGTCCATATGCTGGAGTTTTGAAAAGGGACTTGTCATGGAACATTGATGTGGATTACGGTGGATCCATTGAACAGCAACAGACCAGCGTGAGAAGTTTTTTGGGAAATAAATTGGTGAAAGTTTTTTTTGTTAGAATAAAGGCCGTGTGTGTGTGTGTGTGTGTGTTTATTGATTTTTCGCTTACAAAAGTTAGTAAAGGGGGTGTCTGACTGACACCTCTCCATTGCTAACCCCAGGGCTTGCTATTAGCACCAGCTGATGACATCAAGCCCTAAGCCTATTACCCCAATTTCCAATGTACCAGGGCAAGAGCTGAAAGAGTGTGCCAGAATTGGTGCATCTAGTGTGATGTGCCAGTTTGGGGGAAGCTGAGTGCTGCTATTTTTAGGCTGGGAAGGGAACAATAACCATGGCCCTTCCCAGCCTGATAATTTCAGCTTTGCAGGCTATTAAAAAATAAAAACAAAGTTGCCAAATATCTGATGGCTATTTCTCTCTCTCTCTCTCTATCTATCAATCTATCTATCTATACATCCCTCTATCTCTTTAACTAAGCCTTTTTTCCTATTTCTTCAACTAGCTTTAAACAGTATTCATTGCTGTACAAAAACGCAAGTAAAAACTTAATCAAAACTGCAGTAAAACGCAACGTGTGCACACAGCATGGAGACTTTAACCCCTTCATGAACTTGGGATTTTCCATTTTTCCATGTTTGTTTTTCGCTCCCCTCCTTCCCAGAGCCATAACTTTTTTATTTTTCCATCAATTTGGCTATGTGAGGGCTTATTTTTGTGGGACGAGTTGTACTTTTGAACGACATCATTGGTTTTACAATGTTGTTTACTAGAAAATGGGAAAAAAATTCCAAGTGCGGTGAAATTGCAAAAAAAGTGCAACCCCATGCGTGTTTTTTGTTTGGCTTTTTTGCTAGGTTCAATAAATGCTAAAACTGACTTGCAATTATGATTCTCCAGGTCATTACGAGTTCATATACACCAAACATGTCTAGGTTATTTTTTATCTAAGTGGTGAAAAAAATTCCAAACTTTGCTAAGAAAAAAAAAAATTGTGCCATTTTCCAATACCCGTATCGTCTCCATTTTTCATGATCTGGGGTTGGGTGAGGGCTTATTTTTTGCGTGCCGAGCTGATGATTTTAGTGATACCATTTTGGTGCAGATACGTTCTTTTGATCGCCCATTATTGCATTTTAATGCAATGTCGCGGCGAGCAAAAAAAAGTAATTTTGTAGTTTTTAATTTTTTCTCGCTATGCCGTTTAGCGATCAGGTTAATCCTTTATTTTTATTGATAGATCAGGCGATTCTGAATGCGGCGATACCAAGTATGTGCATATTTGATTTTATTTTTATTGTTTTATTTTGAATGGGGTGAAAGGGGGGTGATTTAAACTTTTATATATTTTTTATTTATTTCATTTTTTTTAAACATATTTTTTTACATTTGCCATGCTTCAATAGCCTCCATGGGAGGTTAGAATCTGGCTTAGCCTGATCAGCTCTGCTACATAGCAGAGCTGATCAGATCACTCCTATGTAGCTGAATTGCAGGCTTGCTATGAACGTCAACCACAGGGTGGCGCTCACAGCAAGCTGGCATCAGCAACCATAGAGGTCTCAAGGAGACCTCTGGTTACTATGCTGACACATAACTGACCCCCAATCATGTGACGGGGTCGGCGATGAGCGCATTTTCGGCCTTGCGGCGGAAGCGATAGTTAAATGCCGCTGTCAGCGTGTGACAGTGGCATTTAAATAGTTAATAGCGGCGGGTGGATTGCGATTCCACTCGCCACTATTGTACGCACAAGTCAGCTGTTCAAAAATTCTGAATACAGTGAATGCAATCATGGGTCTGTATCGTGGTCAGTCTGTTAGGCCTGAAACCCATGTCAGGAACATGTACAAGCCTCATTTTACTTGGAAGCAGCCTCCTCAAGGGAAAGAGTCAGGAGCGCCATTGACAAATGTGCAAAAGCCTATGCATTTTCTATTGGTTTAATAAATAGCGTATCTTTATCTATAAGTTGTGCAACTGGCGCAAAGCCTGCAGAGATACGCAAATGTAACTATTTATCTCTAATTTTGGTGAGTCTGCTGTTGCCATGTGTAATAAAGCTGATATCTTTAAAAAATTGCTACACATTCCTAGATATATTGAATTTGTACATGACACCTCTGTTAAGCCAGGACATTTTTTTCATCAGCATAAATCATTTAATATGAGAAAGGGTGACATTAAGGGACGTGGATGTGGTGGTGCCCTCCAAGGCAGTGTTACAGATCAGAAGGTGACAGGATCTCATTCTAGCTTCCAGTCAAAATGTGGTACAATTCTTAAGGACCCAGACAGCTGCCATAATGTTGTGGGTAGAATGGCAGACAAAGGATCCAGTGTGTTGACAAGCAGAAGTACAAAGTCTTCCACACGGTCCAGTCTTAGTAGCTAAGAGGCTGGGCCTCTGAATCCTCAACCTGGTCCTCATTCCCCCCACTATCAAGATTACCAGGAGACATATGACCCCAATGCTGGCTACTCTGAGGAACTGTTTATGTTCCCATGTAATTTGTCAGGCCTCACAATGTGCACCATTAAAGATGGTCATGAGGAGGTGGAGTGCAGTGATGCCCAAACAGTTGAGCACCTGCGGCAAGGAGATAGCCACATTGGGGAAGGTCAATTCATGTCTGAAGAGGTGGAAGATAATTATGACGCACAGTTGCCATTAGATCAGCCTAAAATCACAACTCAGAAGGGGGATCAGATTGCTGAATCGAAAAATGATGTGGTCGATGATAATGCCATCGTTCCAACCTGGCCTGGCAGCATACCTAATGAGCAAAGCAGTGCAGAGGGTTGGATCTATAGCACGAAAACAGGCAAGAAGATGTAGTGATTTGACCAGAGGGAGAATGCGGTCAACTGTTCCACTGACTCATTCAACTTGATAACAGGCCATGGTTGCTTCGTTCCCCTGTATGGCAGTCCTTCAGACAAAATAACTAATTTGCAGCATCTGCCATACCAAGCTAAGAAGAGGCAAGAATGGTTCCAACCTGACCACCACCAGTATGCAGAAGCACATGGCAGCCAAGCACCCCAGTAGATGGGCGGAACATCTGGTGTACAAAATCTGTGTCTGAGGGTGCCCCTTCCCCTGTGTTACGGCTTTCACAATCTGCTGTCCATGAAGCAGTGGCTGATGCCTCCTGCCCACAACCTGCAGTTGCATAAACACAAGTCAGCAACCGCATCCAGTTCATGTTCCATATATTTAACAGAAAGCAGAAATATAGACCTGCCCACCCACAGGCCAAAATGCTAAACACCCACATAGCCAGATTGGTAGCTCTGGAAATGTTGCCGTTTTGACTTGTGGAAACTTAGTCTTTCCGCTACCTCTTGACGGTGGCAGCCCCATGATACTCAATTACCATCCAACACTATTTTTCCCAATGTGCCATCAACCCATTACATAAGCACGTGTTACACAATATCAGCCGTGCTCTGGCCAATGCAGTCACAGGGAAGGTCTACTTTACTACAGACACGTGGACAAGTTCTTGTGGACAGGGACTCTACATTTTCCTTATGGCACACTGGTGGAGTCTGGGACAGAGTCAGAGACTGGGACATCACACATCTTACCCACATCAAGAATAGCAGTCCCAATTTCCATCAGGGTTTCAGTCTCCTCATATTACAGTTCCTGTTTCTCCTCCTGCTCACCCAAAGTAGCCTCCTAATCTCTTCCCAGCTGGGAGGTCTGCAGCACTGTCTTGGCAATGTGGCAGCACGCTCTGCTGAAACTCATCTGTTTAGGTGATAAAGATAACAATGCAGCTGAGCTGTTGAAGGTGATAAAAGAACAGACCAATCATTGGCTTTCTATGCTGAACCTCCAACCAAGTCTGGTTGTATGCGATAATGGGTGTTACTTGGTGGTGGCTTTAAAGCTCGGCAAGCTGGTATGCATGTTCCATGCATGGCCCCCGTACTGAACTTGGCTGTACAGTGTTTTTTAAAAACATACCCTGACTTGCCGAATCTACTTGACAAGGTATGGCATTTCCGAAAGTCATCTCAGGCTTTCAGAGACTAGATTTGCTGCAGCAGCACTTTAATTTGCCTCGTCACTGACCGATTTATGACCTGTCCATATGCTATAATTTGACGTATAATAATAATAATAAATAATTTTATTTCTATAGTGACAACATATTTTGCAGCACTTTACATTTTAGAGGGGATGTGTACAGACAATGAAAGACATTACAGAATAACAATAATTACATAAAAAACAGATACCAAGAGGAATGAGAGCCCTGCTCGCAAGCTTACAATCTATGAGGAAATGGAGGAAACACGAATGGTGGATGGTAACAATTGCTTTCATTGTTCTGACTATAATATTACTCTGGTCACTGAAGATTTCAAACGTTTATCTTCAAGACGCAAATTTGACAATCTCTCATCCAAACAGAGAAACGCAATTAAGGAGTTACAGTCCTTTAAGGACATTGTCATTAAGCCAGCATACAAAGGGGGGAACATAGTCATCGGGCCGTGCGACAAATATGAAAAAGAGGCCTTCCATCAGCTGAGGGATACCACCACATATACGAAGCTGACCTATAATCCTCTATCTTCCTTCGCATCCCAGCTGCAGGCTATCCTTGGGAGGGCTTTTGATGAGGGGATCATAGATAGGAAGGTCCTGGAGGGTCTAACGGTGAGGTCACCGAAGGTACCAACCTTTTATTTGCTTCCAAAAATCCACAAGGACGCCGTCAATCCACCGGGGCGTCCGATCGTGTCTGGTATTGAGGGATTATGTGATCCCATCTGTAAATTCATCGACTTTTATCTCAAACCACTGGTCGAGGTACTACCATCTTATGTCAGAGACACGACGGACGTCCTCTCACGGGTTGACGGCGTCCTTGTGGACCCTGGCGTCCTCCTGGTCACCGCCGATGTGCAGACATTATATACGTGTATTGACCATGAACACGGTCTGGCTGCAGTCCGCCTCTTCTTGGGGACCTCCGACTTGGGTGGCCCCATGTGTGAGTTAATCCTCGAGCTGCTGCGCTTTATCCTGACCCACAACTTTTTTATTTTTAAGGACTGGTTTTACCTGCAGAGGCGTGGCACAGCCATGGGTGCGGCCTGTGCGCCTTCGTACGCCAATCTCTTCCTGGGTTCATGGGAGAGATATATTTTTGGCGACGGAGGTGTGCGGGCCGCGGACCATGTGCTGTGCTGGCTCAGGTATATTGATGATGTCCTGTTTTTGTGGGGGGGCACGGCGCAGCAGCTCGGGGATTTTATGAGTCAACTTAATGAGAACTCTCTTAACATCAGATTGACATATAACTTTGATCCACAGCAGATCGATTTTCTGGATGTCAGGCTGGAGGTCGACGATATGCGTCGGATCCAGACTGACGTCTACAGGAAGTCGACTGCAGTCAATGCTCTTTTGCATGCTGATTCCGCACACAATTCCACCACCATTGGGGCTATCCCGGTCGGACAGTTCCTAAGAATGAGGCGGATCTGTTCTACGGATGAAAAGTTTTTTGCACGGGCTGGTGACCTTGAAGGGCGCTTCATGGATCGCGGATATAGCCGCAGAAGCATTAGACGGGGCTTCGAGAGGGCCAGGAGGACACCCCGTAGGGACCTACTGTACATGAATGATAGTGGACGGAGGAGGAAAACTGATGCAGATAAGACCAGGTTCATTGCAACATATAATCATGAATGGTCCAATATGAGGAACATATTAAAGAGACACTGGTCGGTTTTGATGACTGAGCCCTCTTTGGCCCAGGCCTTGGGCGATTTCCCGCTAATGACCGCTAAAAGATCTCCTAACCTTAGTAGCTTGCTGGTCCGCAGTCATTATGTCCCCCCTATGGTTAACCCTTTTGGATCAAGGGGCCCGTCGCTTGGCTCATTCCAATGTGGTCACTGCCGGGCATGTGAGAATATCGTGAGGGCCACAACTTTTAAATCTTCTGATGGCAGTAAAGAATTCTCGATTAGGCAGCACATCACGTGTAGTACATCCAACGTGGTTTATTATGCCACGTGTGGGTGTCACTTAATCTATATTGGATTAACATCCAGGGAGCTACGGGTACGTGTCCGTGAACACGTCAGGGACATACGGGCAGCGCGGGCCTTGGACGATGCCTCTGACCTGAAGACTATCCCCCGCCACTTTAAACAATTTCACAACTGTGATGCGGGGTCTCTTCAGGTCAGGGGCATCGAGAGTATTCACCTCGGAGCTAGGGGGGGGAA
Organism: Ranitomeya imitator; assembly: GCF_032444005.1. Classification (NCBI taxonomy): domain Eukaryota; kingdom Metazoa; phylum Chordata; class Amphibia; order Anura; family Dendrobatidae; genus Ranitomeya; species Ranitomeya imitator. Next base: position 517,471,872 of record NC_091287.1, read on the forward strand.
TTACAAGAAGACCCTTGCCCAGCGGGAAGCAGGTTGGATTATTCGGGTTGATACTATGGCACCTAAAGGACTGAACGAGTCCTTAAGTTTTTCTTCTTTCCTCTAAATCATCTGTGGGCCCCTACCGTTGTGCTTGGTCGCCTTCCAGATTTAGAATATTATTGATGACGCCTCTTACTCACCTGCTTTAACATTATAATGTGAAATTCGTTGATGCACATTCGTCGCCCCCCCATTCTTTTTACATCTCCCCCTCTGAGTGGGCCCCCTTTTGGGATCCTCTGTGTGTTTTTGGTTTTAATTATGTTTTAATCTGTCATTTATTCATTTCTACATGTTTATTGTTTCTTTTAGCCATTTGTAGCAATAACCGGGTTATCAACATCATGGGCCGGAATGGACCTCCCTTTCAAGCCTTATGGGAACGCCACCACCTCATCCTCAATATACAAACGATCACATGAGTCCTGTGTGTGTTGCGGCTTATTCCGCTTTGATTGGACAAGTATTCTGGACCGCACTGCCGGGTCTCATGTAGTGTTTAAATTTGTCGCTGAACATTTATTTTGAGAGTTGGTATGTTTGTATTGTATCCCATATTCTGCTTCCTCCATCCTCCTGTTAGATCCGGCGCTGGGGCTCATAGTAGTGGGAGGTTCCATATCCCTAAGCCGGCTTACAGCGGTGGTGCGCATGCGCTGTGTCTCTCCCCTCGCTCCCCGTCGCAGCGGCGTCTTTCCTGCGTTGTGCGTGTGCCCTGGGTCTTGTCCCAGGCGCCCTCACGATGCATGACGCTGTCTGCGACGCGGCGCGTGGTGTGTGGGACACGCGCATGCGCCGACTATCCCGTTGCCATTGGCTGGGATACAACAGATGATGTCCTATGTGGTGGCAGGCCGGCCCTATTTAATGACGCTAAACCCGGATAACGCTATCTCCCCTTGACAAAGCTACCTAACTTGTGGGCGAAACGCGCGTCGGGGGTCGCGTTCGTGGATCGCATCCGGTGCGCCTGGCTCTGGGACTTTGTACTGGTAAGCGCTGCTGAGTATTACTCTATTATTCTCATGCCACTGGGCTTTGTGGATCTATTGGTTTATATCCTATATCTATAGCAGCATGCTTCTATTATTCAGCTGGTGTATTGGCCCCATAGTCAGTGCGCACCAGGGGGACATCCACTCATGTATGGTTTTTATCATCCTTGTACATTGCTGTTTGATATTTTTATGATGGTATTACTTACACTTGTATATTAATTTATGTGATTTAATAAAGTATTGTTACCTTTCGGATTACCGATACGCTCCTATTGTACTCCTTTTCTCATAAGCTTTATGGAGTTGGTTCTTGTGTTTGGTGAGGGGTCTTCTGGCGCTATCTAGTGCCTTTTTCTCCTCTCGCGTTTATATTATGTTGCCTGGTTCTGTTACTATAATATTATATTGTTCAGCTATAATGTAAGAAATCGGGTGTTCATGTAATGCTGTATGAACCGATTGCCAATCAGTAAGATACAAGGATCCTGGTTATGAAGAAAATTTTGAATGAGCAACAGGGATACCTAGATAAATGTGTTGAGGCTGTAGGTGATTCATATGGTGGCAAGGCTTAGTGAGCAGCAGAGAGCAGTGTCTGAATTCCAGCTTCTCAATGCCCACCAGAGTAACACTCAGCCCCTACACATAACAACTACCAAGTGGGTGAAGATCTATGACATTTCTAAGGTTTTTAACAACTTTGAGTACTGCTCCAAGATGGTGAGCGCTGATGACGCTATTTTTTAAAACAATGGAAAGTTATGTATTTCTTTCAATCAACTTTCTGACACACTCCAAATGTAGAGTAATGAAGATTATTGCCCCTGCTAAAATGTCAAGTATGATTATCTCTACCCAGATTGTGCCAGTTGCACAACTGTTAGATAAATATTAGGTCTTTTAAGAGGAAAATGGCAGAGAGCTGCAGCATGTTCTTGCAATGATAAGAACACCCAGCTGTCTGCCTTTCACCCTCCCTCCTATTAAATGTCTCCCTACATAAAACCTCACCTAACAAACAAGTAATCTTTTGACAATCTTCAGCTCTTAAAAGAGCTTTTTGGAATAAATAATGCTCACTATAACCTCCTATCACTCTCCCTACACTACTTTCACTTTCCCTACCCTGAAACTATGCTCTCCCTATGCTTTTTCCGGCTGTAATGTGCGCAAGATGGAACTGGCAGCCTTTAAATAGTCCCTATGATGCTGGAGGGCCAGCCAATCACATTAATGCCACACCAAAGATGGTGACAGCATTACTGTGATTGGCAAGCTAGCCCAGCATGTTCATGCAAGTAAAGCGCCAAACATGCTGAGCTGGTCGCTCTAATATGCCGAGGCGAATACCTAATTACTCGCTGAGTAACAAATAGCCTGAATACTGTACTATTTGTGCAAATAACGAATAGTGCCGAATGGATTCGCTCATCACTAGTTAACTCCTAAAAATAAAATATTAGTTCTTCTGGTTTTGAAAGCATTCTTACTTTGAAGCATTATTTCCACACCTGCCTAAGCTTTCATTCAGTACTGCATACTATACAGCTAAAATAGATTAAACAGCAGAAATCAAAACTAAAACAATAAGTTTTGTATACATAAGGTGCAGAACTAAATACTAAACATTTCTATATAACCTCTATAATTTGGAAGGTTTCACTCCTTCATTCAGATTTCCTTATACAGTTTGTATTATTTATTTTTACTCTTCATGATTCTTAAGTAATTAAAATGATATGTTGTGTGCTCCAGCCAACCAAAAATCTTAAATCCCCTGCTGCACCTACTTTCCTTCCATGCAGAATAGTCCACATCTATAAAGAGATTTTGTACTTTATACAAATTTATAATATATTTAATTTTGGTATTCTTAAAATCTTTAACAAAAAGTTGAATATTATTTATATCCTATCAGCATTATGGGCTGAGTAGAATTGAAAATAGTTCTAATGTTTTAAGAATATTTTCTTTTGTGTATTTTGAGCCTGACAACTGGAATTCTCTGTCCAAGGTGCTGATAATGGTTTTCCAATTGTGTATATATTATCAAATTTCCATGAGCACAAACAGAAACATAAAAGAACAGACAGACATAGAGATTAGATAAATGGATATATAGATACTATAGTATCTAATATTGTATGATGTACTGAATTTATATTATCAGATGAGTAATACATTTTTATTGTCAACTTGCACAAACCAGTCTTCAAATTATCCAGATTCATGAGGAGGCATGAAGAAGCACCACTATATACAATTGTGTATATATATTATCAAATTTCCATGAGCACAAACAGAAACATAAAAGAACAGACAGACATAGAGATTAGATAAATGGATATATAGATACTATAGTATCTAATATTGTATGATGTACTGAATTTACATTATCAGATGAGTAATACATTTTTATTGTCAACTTGCACAAACCAGTCTTCAAATTATCCAGATTCATGAGGAGGCATGAAGGAGCACCACTTTATGAATCATGAGCGTCTAACTCCAACATGCCCCCTCAACAACACTGTAGAGGAAATCGCCGATCTTAATGAACTGGGTGTTAGGATTGGCTGATTGCAGTAAATAAAACATAAGTTAAAGTGCAATTGCAACCCGCGGTCCACTGTGCAGAGATGTATAACTAAACAGCAACACCTCCCACCATAATGGACAGGCAACAGAGTGAATTGTTTAGAATATATATTTATTTATATCATAAATTCAATATTACTTTTATTACAAAAAAAATTATTGTAATGATGCCTTCTATCTAAAACAGGTCAAGAGTGGTCCCCAAAAGCGAGTGACATACATAAGGTAATGTCCCTCATTCCACTACTGTTAGAATACTGGGAAATATCCAGAACAAAATATCCTCTAAACAGACCAAGATAAAGTGCTTTAAGTGCATGTAAGCATTACCAACCATATAGATTATGCTTATTCAGACATATTTACCTCAATGGGAAAACAACACCAGACCTGCCTTCTACTCCAACGCGCGTCCCTATTATACCTATATGGTTGGTAATGTTTACATGCACTTAACCCCTTTACCCCCAAGGGTGGTTTGCACGTTAATGACCGGGCCAATTTTTACAATTCTGACCACTGTCCCTTTATGAGGTTATAACTCTGGAACGCTTCAACGGATCCCAGTGAATCTGACATTGTTTTCTCGTGACATATTGTACTTCATGACAATGGTAAAAATTCTTTGATAGTACCTGCGTTTATTTGTGAAAAAAACGGAAATTTGGCGAAAATTATGAAAATTTCGCAATTTTCCAACTTTGAATTTTTATGCAATTAAATCACAGATATATGTCACACAAAATACTTAATAAGTAACATTTCCCACATGTCTACTTTACATCAGCACAATTTTGGAACCAAAATTTTTTTTTGTTAGGGAGTTATAAGGGTGAAAAGTTGACCAGCAATTTCTCATTTCTACAACACCATTTTTTTTTAGGGACCACATCTCATTTGAAGTCATTTTGAGGGGTCTATATGATAGAAAATACCCAAGTGTGACACCATTCTAAAAACTACACCCCTCAAGGTGCTTAAAACCACATTCAAGAAGTTTATTAACCCTTCTGGTGCTTCACAGGAATTTTTTGAATGTTTAAATAAAAATGAACATTTAACTTTTTTTCACAAAAAATTTAATTCAGCTCCAATTTGTTTTATTTTACCAAGGGTAACAGGAGAAAATGGACCGCAATCATTGTTGTACAATTTGTCCTGAGTACGCCAATACCCCACATGTGGGGGTAAACCACTGTTTGGGCGCATGGCACAGCTCGGAAGCGAAGGAGCGCCATTTGACTTTTCAATGCAAAATTGACAGGAATTGAGATGGGACACCATGTTTCGTTTGGAGAGCCCCTGATGTGCCTAAACATTGAAACCCCCCACAAGTGACACCATTTTGGAAAGTAGACCCCCTAAGGAACTTATATAGAGGTGTGGTGAGCTCTTTCACCCACCAAGTGCTTCACAGAAGTTTATAATGTAGAACCGTAAAAATAAAAAATCATATTTTTTCACACAAATTATCTTTTCGCCCCCAATTTTTTATTTTTCCAAGGGTAAGAGAAGAAATTGGACCCCAATAGTTGTTGTACAATTTGTCCTGAGTAAGCTGATATCCCATATGTGGGGGTAAACCACTGTTTGGGCGGATGGGAGAGCTCGGAAGGGAAGGAGCGCCGTTTGACTTTTCAATGCAAAATTGACAGGAATTGAGATGGGATGCCATGTTGCGTTTGGAAAGCCACTGATGTGCCTAAACATTGAAACCCCCCACAAGTGACACCATTTTGGAAAGTAGACCCCCTAAGGAACTTATCTAGAGGTGTGGTGAGCACTTTGACCCACCCAGTGCTTCACAGAAGTTTATAATGCAGAACCGTAAAAATAAAAAAATCATATTTTTTCACAAAAATTATCTTTTCGCCCCCAATTTTTTATTTTTCCAAGGGTAAGAGAAGAAATTGGACCCCAATAGTTGTTGTACAATTTGTCCTGAGTGCGCTGATACCCCATATGTGGGGGTAAACCACTGTTTGGGCGGATGGGAGAGCTCGGAAAGGAAGGAGCGCCGTTTGACTTTTCAATGCAAAATTGACAGGAATTGAGATGAGACGCCATGTTGCGTTTGCAGAGCCCCTAATGTACCTAAATAGTAGAAACCACTCACAAGTGACACCATTTTGGAAAGTAGACCCCCTAAGGAACTTATCTAGATGTGTGGTGAGCGCTTTGACCCACCAAGGGCTTCACAGAGGTTTATAATGGAGAGCCGTAAAAATAAAACAAAAATTTTTTCCCACAAAAATTATTTTTTAGCCCCCAGTTTTGTATTTTCCCGAGGGTAACAGGAGAAATTGGACCCAAAAATGTGTTGTCCAATTTGTCCTGAGTGCGCTGATACCCCATATGTGGGGGGAAACCACTGTTTGGGCGCATGGGAGGGCTCGGAAGGGAAGGAGTGCCATTTGAATGCAGACTTAGATGGAATGGTCTGCAGGCGTCACATTGCGTTTGCAGAGCCCCTAATGTACCTAAACAGTAGAAACCCCCCACAAGTGACACCATTTTGGAAAGTAGACCCCCTAAGGAACTTATCTAGATGTGTGGTGAGCGCTTTGACCCACCAAGGGCTTCACAGAGGTTTATAATGGAGAGCCGTAAAAATAAAACAAAATTTTTTTCCCACAAAAATTATTTTTTAGCCCCCAGTTTTGTATTTTCCCGAGGGTAACAGGAGAAATTGGACCCAAAAATGTGTTGTCCAATTTGTCCTGAGTGCGCTGATACCCCATATGTGGGGGGAAACCACTGTTTGGGCGCATGGGAGGGCTCGGAAGGGAAGGAGTGCCATTTGAATGCAGACTTAGATGGAATGGTCTGCAGGCGTCACATTGCGTTTGCAGAGCCCCTAATGTACCTAAACAGTAGAAACCCCCCACAAGTGACCCCATATTGGAAACTAGACCCCCCCGGGAACTTATCTAGATGTGTTGTGAGAACTTTGAACCCCAAGTGTTTCACTACAGTTTATAACGCAGAGCCGTAAAAATAAAAAATCTTTTTTTTCCCACAAAAATTATTTTTTAGCCCCCAGTTTTGTATTTTCCCAAGGGTAACAGGAGAAATTGGACCCCAACAGTTGTTGTCCTATTTGTCCTGAGTACGCTGATACCCCATATGTTGGGGTAAACCCCTGTTTGGGCACACGGGTGAGCTCGGAAGGAAAGAAGCACTGTTTTACTTTTTCAACGCAGAATTGGCTGGAATTGAGATCGGACGCCATGTCGCTTTTGGAGAGCCCCTGATGTGCCTAAACAGTGGAAACCCCCCAATTATAACTGAAACCCTAATCCAAACACTCCCCTAACCCTAATTCCAACGGTAACCCTAACCACACCTCTAACCCTGACACACCCCTAACCCTAATCCCAACCCTATTCCCAACTGTAAATGTAATCTAAACCCTAACTGTAACTTTAGCCCCAACCCTAACTGTAGCCCTAACCCTAGCCCTAACCCTAGCCCTAACCCTAGCCCCAACCCTAACCCTAGCCCTAGCCCTAACCCTAGCCCTAACCCTAGCCCTAACCCTAGCCCTAACCCTAGGCCTACCCCTAACCCTAGCCCTAACCCTAGCCCTAACCCTAACCCTAGCCCTAACCCTAACCCTAGCCCTAACCCTAGCCCTAACCCTAGCCCTAGCCCTAACCCTAGCCCTAACCCTAGCCCTAACCCTAACACTAGCCCTAACCCTAGCCCTAACCCTAGCCCTAACCCTAGCCCTAATGGGAAAATGGAAATAAATACATTTTTTTATTTTTCCCTAACTAAGGGGGTGATGAAGGGGGGTTTGATTTACTTTTATAGCGGGTTTTTTAGCGGATTTTTATGATTGGCAGCCGTCACACACTGAAAGACGCTTTTTATTGCAAAAAATATTTTTTGCGTTACCACATTTTGAGAGCTATAATTTTTCCATATTTTGGTCCACACAGTCATGTGAGGTCTTGTTTTTTACGCGACGAGTTGACGTTTTTATTGGTAACATTTTCGGGCACGTGACATTTTTTGATCGCTTTTTATTCCGATTTTTGTGAGACAGAATGACCAAAAACCAGCTATTCATGAATTTCTTTTGGGGGAGGCGTTTATACCGTTCCGCGTTTGGTAAAATTGATAAAGCAGTTTTATTCTTCGGGTCAGTACGATTACAGCGACATCTCATTTATATCATTTTTTTATGTTTTGGCGCTTTTATACGATAAAAACTATTTTATAGAAAAAATAATTATTTTGGCATCGCTTTATTCTCAGGACTATAACTTTTTCATTTTTTTGCTGATGATGCTGTATGGTGGCTCGTTTTTTGCGGGACAAGATGACGCTTTCAGCGGTACCATGGTTGTTTATATCTGTCTTTTTGATCACGTGTTATTCCACTTTTTGTTCGGCGGTATGATAATAAAGCGTCGTTTTTTGCCTCGTTTTTTTTTTTTTTTTTCTTACGGTGTTTACTGAAGGGGTTAACTAGTGTGCCAGTTTTATAGGGCGAGTCGATACGGACGCGGCGATACTAAATATGTGCACTTTTATTGTTTTTTTTTTTTTTTATTTAGATGAAGAAATGTATTTATGGGAATATTTTTTTTTTTTTTTCATTATTTAGGAATATTTTTTTTTAATTTTTTTTACACATTTGGAAAATTTTTTTTTTACTTTTTTACTTTGTCCCAGGGGGGGACATCACAGATCAGTGATCTGACAGTTTGCACAGCACTCTGTCAGATCACTGATCTGACATGCAGCAGTGCAGGCTTCACAGTGCCTGCTCTGAGCAGGCTCTGTGAAGCCACCTCCCTCCCTGCAGGACCCGGATCCGCGGCCATCTTGGATCCGGGACCTGGAGCAGGGAGGGAGGGCGGCAAGACCCTCGCAGCAACGCTCCACCCCCTCCCTGCGCGGTGCTTCCCTGCACCGCCGGCACATCGCGATCATCTTTGATCGCGGTGTGCCGGGGGTTAATGTGCCGGGGGCGGTCCGTGACCGCTCCTGGCACATAGTGCCGGATGTCAGCTGCGATAGGCAGCTGACACCCGGCCGCGATCGGCGCCGCTCCCCCCGTGAGCGCTGCCGATCGCATATGACGTACTATTGCGTCCTTGGGAAGTAGGGCCCACCCCCCATGGACGCAATAGTACGTCTGATGGCAGAAAGGGGTTAAAGCACTTTACCTTGGTCTGTTTAGAGGATACTTTGCCCTGGATATTTCCCAGTATTCTAACAGTAGTGGAATGAGGGACATTACGTTAGGTACAACTACTATCTGTTATATTGTGTATGTCATTCGCTTTTGAGGACCACTCTTGACCTGTTTTATATTGGAGGCATCATTACAATAAATGTTTGTAATAAAAGTAATATTACATTTGTGATATAAATAAAATATATATTCTAAATAGTGATGAGCGAATATACTCGTTACTCAAGATTTCCCGAGCACGCTCGGGTGTCCTCCGAGTATTTTTTAGTTCTCGGAGATTTAGTTTTCATCGCCTCAGCTGAATGATTTACAGCTATTAGCCAGGCTAAGTACATGTGGGGGTTGCCTGGTTGCTAGGGAATCCCCACATGTCATCAAGCAGGCTTGTAGCTGTAAATCATCCAGCTGCGGTGAAAAAAACTAATTCTCTGAGCAGTAAAAAATACTCGGAGGACACCCGAGCATGCTCGGGAAATCTCGAGTAACGAGTATATTCGCTCCTCACTAATTCTAAACAATACATTCTGTTGCCTGTCCATTATAGTGGGAGGTTTTGATGTTTAATACTGTTCAATGTGTTTTGATTCTATTTTCATGGACTAAAATGTATACAGAGACGTATAACTGCCGCTAGTGTGAACAATGATGGAGCAAAACAGCAAGCGTTACTTTAAACACAGTGTGTTAACTCCACACAGTATGAACAGGATGCAGAATACCTACTGTAGCTCTGTTAACTTCACAGAGAGGTAGAGCTCCGAGTTTGCTAAGTATTATACCCTGTTAAACGTCACAGGGACGATAGCACGTGAAGAGAGCTAGCTCTGCAACTAAACTGTGCTAACCGTACACATGAATGAAGCAGATGCTAAGCCAAGAAAAAGAGCTCACATGATGCTAGGTACAATATCCAGCTGCCATCACAGAGAAGTAGAGCGTAAGGGTTGAGCTTGCTCTGTAACTGAACTGTGCTAACCGCACACATGAACGAAACTGATTCGAAGTCAAGCGGCTAGTTACCCCAGTCCTGAACGCTACTGAGCCTGTAACTGAATGGCACACAAAGCATGTAGCAGACTAGAGACTCAGCCATTGAGCCAAAGGTACAGAACTGCATAGGTGTGGAACCTGCCTGCCAACGTGTACAGTCTCTGCGCATAGACAGACACACACAAACGTGCAGAGTGGTAGATTACCCACCCACACACACCAAACACAAATGACACTAGCGCCCCCATGTGCACCGCTGAGAGCCTTTTAAACCCTAGGCTTCACCCTGAACAGCACCCCAAAAAGAGCAGCTAATGTCCGACCACCAATGAGAAGACGCCACATCATGGACATGCTCAGTTAGGTGATCTCTGGACTTAGACTCCAGAGCGCAAGGCTGCATCTGCATATCACTGGTCACCATAGACTTGGCTAGAGAGCCAGCAGTAACCAAACGTGTACCACGAGCCTGAGCAAGACAATGGGAATGACTGCTGTGCTGAGCATCAATCCCAGCGGCCGCACCAGAATGGGAGACCACAGCACCAGATTATGCTTGGGATCTATCCCACGCAGCGAGAGAATCCCGACGCCTAACACTGGGTCCGTCATTGTTATTATTGCCAGCATATGGTGCTGAGTTGCCGATCATGCAAAAAACATACTGATATTTTAGAGAATTCACTACAGTAAACCAAAGAATACATTTTTACTTCTCTTTGAATTTTAACCAAAGACAGAGGTTCAATTAAAATGTCGTCTTGTATTTCCACAACAAAACTTCCCCCCTGCAACTTTACAATATAATTTGTAAAAATGCCTACATTTCTTCTTGTTTTGCTGCAAGATAAAGGAGAAATATGAGGAGCCAAGCCATTGAGCTAAAAAAGAGATGGTAGAAATGATTCCCCAATGTGACCAGGAATTTGAAAAATCAACGTGAAATGGAATTATTAAAGATTCGACCATCTGTAGATGTAGACAATTATAATGATTTGCCAGTTCTTATCAACTAATTAACCCCTAATGGCCTAAATGTACAGTTATAGAAAACATTATTTGATTCTCACATTTACAAAATTATTATTTATATATTTTTAAAGCACCATCAATTCCATGGTGTTGAACATGAGAAAATGGTTAGCCATATATTACACGTTCAGAAAATAAAATAAACAAACTGACAGACTGATCCAAAGGTGTGAGGACCTTGCCCTCTCTGACTTATAAACTACAGGGAAGTGGGGAAGGAGACAGTAGGTTTGGGGTGTTGGTGTATGTTTAAAATGTGTGAAGACCGTGGTTACATCCGCATTACCACCATCCATAAAATGCCAAATGTTTTTTTAAAAAAAAGGTGGATTGGTCAAATAATGATTCACTGTGATTTGAAAATACTGCAAAGCCTCCAATTGCCAGGGAAAGACTTATCTAACAACCTGATGTCTCCTAGGACTGTGTCAAGCTTATTTTAAGCTCTATATTTTATTTTATTTATTTTACGCAATTATATAGCACCATTAATTTCACAGCTCTTTACAGACATTATCATTACTGTCCCATTGGGGCTCACAATCTAGATTCCCTATCAGTAGGTCTTATCTAAAATTCACCTTAGTAATATTGCAGTGACCTCAATACAAATGATTATGAATGAATAAATGTAACTAGAGTTTGATGATTTTATTCAAGTAGAGTTGAGTTCTACTAGAAATATACAAAAATCTGTATTCTACAGAAAGCGGATTTCTTGTAATTCACTCCACACAAATTCAGCTAAATGCCAGCCAGTTGGAAACTATACTATTTGACCCCTAGACATCTCAGTTCCTGCCCTTCTCTCACATCATGCCCTTTCCCTTTGCTTAGCTCAGTCTCTTTTTGCAGTCCCAAAATTTCTCTATCACATCATGCTCTAGTACTGGCTATGGATCTATCCCATTGGTCCAATGTCTATGTTCTTCTTTATGCTTGCCTGTCCCACGCCGATTTGATTTGAATTACTTTTTTATTTATTTTATTTTTATTAATATTTACATACCATTTGATCATATCAGTTTTGATGTATGACTGATGACATGCATGTGCAATTTTTGCTCTGCCTGGCCTGAAGAAGACAGCAATTTGTTACAGAAACATAAAGCCAATATATCTTACTAATAAAGGAACGTTGACTACATCTTCTACTCTCTGGATGATCATTATCAACAGTGCCCAAGTCCTGAACTTTTTGCTGTATTATTGTGTATCATGCACATTAATAAGATATTCCATTCCCCTCACAAGTTTTGTGGCTATTCTTTATACTTATTTCTAACTCCAGGGCATTCTTTCTATGAATTGGTACCCAGAACTGAAGTGCATATTCCAGATGAGATCGCACTAAATTCTTTGTGAAGTGGTATCATTACATTGAAATGTCGTGCTGTAATTTACTCTGATGCTAAATGGGTTGTTTGGGACTTTAACATTGATGGCCTATCCCTATGATAGGTCATCAATGTCTAACCAGTGGAGGTCCGACACCTAGCTTCTCCATCGATCAGCTGTTTCTGGTGTCAGCCACGGCCAGAACTGATCAGTTATCCAGCTGTACAGCACAGCTCCATCGACTGTATAATGGACGTGGTCAGATACTGCATATCTGCCCCCTATTCAAATCAATAGGGGGTGAATGGGTGGTTCCCGGCAGTGGCCACTATTCCATCGACAGGGCTCTGCAGCTCCACAACTGAGCAGTTCCGGTGCCTGAACTGGGAACAGATGATTGATGGAGATGCCGGGTGTCACAACCCCACCGGTCAGACATTGATGACCTATTATAAGTTCCAGACAGTCCCTTGAAGAATTTTAAAAAAGTATAAGAGTTTTGCCAAGAAGAGTTTACAATCTTTGAGGAAATAGAGATGGTATCACGGTACTCATGAGGCCACCCTTACCTTTTCTTGAATTTAGTTCATGATGGGGTTTAAATTTATCCCAAAACAAAGTCAATACAATATAATAATTCTGATTAAATCTCTTGACAGGCTGCAATTCACATCAGACAAACTGCGTGACCATACATAGACACATGTACCATAAACATCTCCTGACAAAAGTATCACAAAATCCTGTTTATTTTTTGTTTGTTTGTTTTTTTCAAGGCTCATCATCTCACGGCATGTGTTGAGTCAAATGTAAAGGTTAGAAATGATACATTTGTAAATGTTCTTATTCTGTGTTTTGGTTATGTCAGTTTTATAAAAAAAAAATGAGAGCTGTATGAGCTAGTCAAAAGTTATTTTAGGTTTTGCCGTGTCCATTGTTTTTTTTAGTTACTTTGAAAGTAGCATTATAGACTCATTAAAAGGCTTCAATACAATAAAATAAAGTTAAGCCCACCTTTAAACCATTGTAAATTTGAGAACTAGAATACCAAAAACACAATTTTAATAGAACATTTAAAATAAATAAATGGACAGTTCAAAAAAACGAAAGAGTATTTTCATAAGTTTTCAGACTGTTACTTGATAATCTCTTTGCCCAAAACCTCAAAACCATAACAACAATATTAGTTGTTATGGTATTTGTTTAGCGTATATGGGTGAAAAATGTAATACCCAAACTTAACTAGTTCATATAATGCTTACCGAATGCAAGAGACAGTAATCTACCGTCTATACTACTGGGATTTGCCATGTCAGTCATGTTTGAAAGATATTTTACAACTACCATCAAGCCACAATGATATGGCTGTTCTTGGGCCATCTCCCAGGAATTCAATTTTGCCAAAAAATTTTAAAATTATTTTTATAAGTAAAATATATAGGAGACTATAAAGGATCTGGGTCTCAGGAGGTTAAATTATGTGTCTATCGAGCTGTCAGAACGCTTCCATGATTTCTCTAGGAAGAAGCATTTGAATAAAACATGTCGGAGACATGGGAGCATGAGAACGGTAATAAGACCGCACTATGTGCAGCATGAAAAGCAACATTAAGGATTAACATGGTCAAGATGTACTGCAATATGAGTGATATTACTTGACTGGATTTCTGTATCTGAGCACAGTCCTTCCTTGAACACCATTTTATTATCTAAATAGGTACAAAATTATGTTTTTTTTTAATTTGATAATATATTGTCTTAAAGCTTTATTTAATACAAAAAGAGTCAAACCCACCATTGCGCTTAAAAGATTTCTTATTGTCTATCAGCAGCCGCCACTAGAAGGAGAAGAAATCTTATGTTTCAAGTTATAATAAATTGAGTTGAAAGGTCCATCTGGTAAGTTTAATATATTTATATTGTTAAAACAAGCAACTTTTAAATTAATATTTGCCATTAAACTGTGCTATACTGTTTAGAGCTAATGGCGAAGAAAGGAACGAAGCTGCTTCTGTCTAGTATAGACATTGGCAAAGTGCGACTTGAGACAGCTGATGGGCTGAAAACACTGGCCCATGGACTGCACCATGTGGCCGCCCTCCTCCACCTTATATACTGATGTCATTACAATCTGCATCCTCATGGTTGAAATAGCAGTGAATATAGCAGAGGAGGAGGAAGTCGTCAGCTCTTTCTTTCACCATGTGACTGAGACAAGAGATGTGATAATGTCACTACATCATGTCAGATTTGTGGAACGTAAGTGCACACAACAAAAGACTGGGAATATGTGAGCAAGCCGAGTATGTGTTTTTTTTAACGTGACAATGTGTGTGTGTTGCGATGTGTATCTGTATGCAGGAGGTCTATTTGAGGACTCATACTGTATTTAGGGAGGCTCTTTGGGGGCTTATACTGTATATCGGGGGATATGTGGGGGTCATACTGTATATAGGGACACTGTGTGTGGTATCATACTGTATATAAAAGGGTCATTTGGACCATACTGTGTATATAAGGAGTGCTGTAAGCGTTAACATACTGTATATGGGGGGCTATATGGGGCTCATACATTATATAAGGGGGCAGTGTGTGTTAGATCATACTGTATATAAGGCCTGTGTATGGATTTATAGGGTATATAGGGGTGTCAGCATACTTAATTCTGCTAAAAATAAATATTAATATCAATGCTAAGTGATACAATCAATATTAATATGGCATAATTATAATGAATTTCTTAATATTAATATTTAGCAGAAATAATTTGCGCCTATTGGTTTGCCCCCTCACCACAGTCATTGTCTCTCACGTGGCCCCTAAGGAAAAATGAATTGCTCACCCCTGGCTTAGGAGCATTGGCTTAACATGAGCAATGCTTACAAACTTTTTCCTACTGAGCTCTTAATCATTGCTTCTAGGCAGGCTGGGATCTCTGGAGCACACTGTTAACTCCTGGCCACTTCTGCAACCACACTGTGATTCTGATGCTGCAATGCTTACTCATATAGCAGCATCAGAGTGCACACAGTTCAGACTAGTGAGGAAAAGATGTTGCTAGCCTAAACTGTCATTAATGAAGGAGCACTTGGTCCCTAATTAACCAGGAGGCCGGAAGGCTGGGGAGTAGTTTGCTCCTCTTTCTGAAAATGAGACATCCCCTTTAATAATGAGATAGTAAACCACAGACTCCCTTGCCACCTCTAGCGGTGACTTCTGGTTAGTGTTAGTGCAACATTTTAGAAACTAAGTGGAAAACTATTGACCTTGTGGGTCTTAGACTAGTCTAAGAATAAAAGAAAAATTCAATGTTCTTTCCTGTCCTCCATGACAACAGGTCTTCAATTATATGCCCGGCATCCGTGGAACAGCATTCTGAGCACCTCTGGATCTTACTAGACAACACAAAGACATTTTGCAGTGAATAAGATGTAATGATGTCACATGTCGTCTATCAGGCCCCTAAGATGCTGAGGCCGAGAATGCTTGTAGCAGAAGTGAAGACCTAATCTTATGGAGGACTGGATTGGATGCACTACCAGGACAATGTGAATCAAATTGCTCATATCTAGCTACAACATTTAAGATATATTTTTTTCTACTGAGAGTGAATAGATAACCGATCTCATCAAGCCTTTGCAAACTTGCGTTTGACCATTTGCTACATAATCTTATATGATTTCACAGGTTTAGTCATTCAAGACCACAGTTCAAAGAAAAATTGTTGACTGACAGTTGGAAACTGGTTGTTAAATCATAGTCAGGAACAGAGTTAGGTCCTTTTCCGGGTGAAGCAGCAAGGGAGGAGTAACTTTATGGTCTTGGGAAAAGGAGTCACAAATCAGGAGAGGCCCAGCAAGTTTCGAAATGGCAGACAGAAAAATGGTCAAAAATGGTGAAGACGAGGTCAGCTGTAATAAACTAATCTGATGGATGTCCAACAGCAGGGTCGGGTAACGAACTGGGTCGAAACTATATTGTTTCGGTCTACAAAATGCAAGGCTAGCTTTAATTAATAGCAGGAACTTCAGATAGTGCAGGGCTAATGTAAACAGAAAACCTTAAATCAGTATTTTAATCTTCGGTCTTTAGGACTGCTTTGCCTCCTATTTTTCAGTCAGTGATACCCTACTGAAGTTTGACTTCTTGGACCAGAGAAGCACAGGGTTTCTTCACCTGGCTGGAACTCTTGATCAAGCCAGTTTCAGATTGGTGCTTGCAGGCTCTAAAGTTTAGACCCAGCAAGTGAAGTGTACTCTTGCCTAGGAAACTCGTCACACTGAGACAGCAAGGTAGTCATAATGTATGCAATGAGCTATACATTATAGTATTAAAATTCCCTACATTTTTTAGATCAAAGAGGATTTCTAGCAGAAAGCAAATTGCTAAGTTGCTTGCTTTTATAGGCACTTTGAATTTTAGTCGTTTAAAAACTTGAGACAACTCACTTAAACACAGACTAGTCAGCCAGACAGTATTCTGATCGGCCAACAAGCTGGATAGCGTGTTGAATGGGCACTGAGAATGAAAGCACATGCAGCAACATGCAGTATGCGCTGTCTTCATCCCCATCGGCCCGACAGAGAATTTAATTATGACAATGGCCGGTAACAATGGACAGCACAGGAACCTGACAAGTTAAGTACAATTCCAATTGGAAAAAAGTTAGTTCACCGTATATTATATGAAGAAAAAAAATGCAATGACTTGGAAATCTCTTATACACATACTGTATTTTAGTCACAACAGAAACAAGAACACACATATCAGAAGTTAAAAGTTAGTAATGTTTTTCATTTAATTTGAAAGGAAAATTCACATAGAAATGAATGGTGGCATGATATCTCAAAGAAGTTGGGACAAAGCTTTGTCTACTATCCCCTCTTTTAACAACAGTCTGTAAACAGTTGGGAAGTGAGGAGACAAATGTTGGTGTTTTGGCAGAGGAATGTTGTCCCATTTTTGTCTGATGTAGGAATCTTGCTGCTCAACTGTCCTCGGTCTGCAGGATTTTTAATTTCATAATGTGCCAAATTTTTCTGTTGGTGAAAGGTCTTGACTGCAGATGGCCGATTCATCACATTAACTCTTCTTCTATGATGTCATGCTGTTGTGATGGATACAGTAGGTATTCTTGCTGAAATATACAAGGCTCTCCCTGAAATGAACATTGTTTGGATGAGAGCATATGCTATTTTGAAAACTCTACATAATGCTCAGCATTAATACTGCCATTAAGATTTGTAATCTGCACCATTCATAAGTTTTAATACAACCCAATACCATTAGAGATGCAGGCTTTTGAACTGTGCAATGATAACAAGCTGGATGGCCTCTATGCTTTTGAGTCTGCAGAACACAGCATCTATGGTTTCCACAAAGATTATCAAATATTGATTCATTTGACCAAAGAAGAGTTTTCCATTTTGCCTCAGTCCATTTTAAATGAGCTTTGGCCCAGAGAAGATTGCATTGTTTCTGGATTGTGTTTACACGGCTTCCTTGCGTGATAGAGCTTTAGCTTTTTTTGTGGATTGCATAGCAATCCATTGTGTTCACAAACAATGACTTTGTAAATTATTCTTGAGATTATGCATTTTCATGACAAAATCAAGCATATTTTTAACGCCGAGCCACATATGGACCCATGGTTCACGAGCCTCCAATATTGACTGTCAGCCTTGTCTTTGTGTACATGGATTTCCCCCAAACCTCTGAATTTTTTGATGATAGTATGTATTCTAAATGATGTGATATGCAAAGTCTTTGCAATTTTACATTGAGGAACTTTTTGCGGAAATTGATCCACAATTTTTAGAATCAGTTGTTTACAGATTGGTGAATTTCTGACCACATTAGTTTCTGATAGACAGACTCTACCTCTCTAACATGCTCTATTTATTCATCGTTATATGACTTTTGTCAGTCTTTTGTTACCCTTACTCAACTTTATGAGATGTATTGCTGCCATGAATTTGCAAATTAGTTATTTTTTTCCAAATAAAGTAGCAAATGTCTGACTTGCACCTTCTGATTTGTGTTCTGTGTTCAGTTGTGAATAAAATATGGATGCAAGAGATTTTCAATCATTGCATTTGTCATTTCTGTACATTTTATATCTTAGATTTTTGGAATTTGGGCTTACCAGTTCCTTCAAACATAAAATTGTGGAAGTTTAAAATTGTCCATAAAAATGGGCTTTAATTTTGTGCCTTTGTTAACTTGTGCAAATCCCTTTTAAACATTCCAGCATTAGATGTAATACACTTAAAGAAAAAATCATAATTCAATCACACATTTCAATCTGAATGAGATATAACTAATGGAAAAATATATTATTTGAACAAATGTAAGTTACATTAAATTCTCTTGACATATGTTGTCAACCAAACACAATTATTGCAGCACAAAAGCTATAGAAATTGAATAGGACAACGCAAGAGAGATTTCTGTTTTACGGTATAAATATAAAAAAAGCTTAAGTATTCATAATAGTATAGAGTCGACTACTAAACTGTTCATAGTTGAGTTCATAGAAAAGTAAATTGTTCAAAGATATTTAAATAAAAGGATAACCCATTTTCACATCTCCTCCTGGACCTACTCATGCGACGCCGGCACCTGTAACTAAAATGCCTTATTCATTCTGGAAGAGTCATTGGTGGTAGAGGAGACTTCAGGCCCTGCTCTGGGTGGTGCAGGCTTTATCCAGCCACTGATTTGCATGGCTGGGATCTGGAATCTGAGATACAGGTTGGTGGTATAGGTGTGTGGTGTCAGCTGGAGTAATCAGTTCCCTGCCTGGGCGAAATGGACAGCACCCCACCATACTAAAGCTCCCAGCTTTTTGCTGTGTTTCATGTATATCTCCTCAAGTCACCAAGTCATTGATCTTGATTCCATGTTTATCAATAGAAACTTGAAGTATGAGGTGCAATAAATACTGGATTCTCATGTGATGAGGGGGTCTTTACAATATCTGGTGAGTCAGAGTGGTTATGGCTCAGGAGAGAAATCCTGGGTTTTGGCGAGTATTATGAATGCCAATAACCTTATCAAGAACTTTTAACTTCTGTTCTTGGATAAACCTGGTCTGCAGGGTCTGGTGGCTTGTCTTAGAAGGATAAGATACTGTCACATTTCCTCCATGTTCTGCTCCTGTGATGTCTGCACCTATCACCAGGCATTACCACTTCAATTCTGGCAGTGGCGAAGGTGATGGGAAAGATGTCGGAACCAGCCACTGGGAGCAAGCTCGATTCTGTCACTGACTAGGGTGGCTTGGACCTCTATTGCCATCTAGTCTTGCAGTATTTGTGTCTGTGCTGTCACCTGGAGCAATCATCTACTTACCACAGCTAAGTCTGTTTATGGGAGCCGTTTTTAGAGCTGTCAGGCGACTACAAACAGTGCCCTCATTACATCATTCATGAATAACTATAAACTGTAAACCATTTATAGATGGGAAAATATTGGAGCTGAACAAAAATATTTGCAGCATCCAGAGGCCATTTCAGTGGTCTGGGGTAGCCAGACCAAAACCTTGTGGGCCTTCTACTGTCTGCCTCATCACCGACGCCTCTTACAAATAGGCGGCTTTCATGACCTCATGTGTTGCAATGCAATATTAAGATGTTGTGGGGTCAACTAATGAGAAGAGGCAACAGAGATGCCAAGTACTAACTGTGTGGCTGCTCGACTAGAGTTTTTGAAATCTGTTTGCTTCACTCTAGAGAAAACCTTCATAAGCTTTTAAAAACAGCAAAAAAAAGTAATAGTAAATAGTAAACTATTTTTAGATGGTGCAGAGAGGTAAACTTGGGCAGGTAAAACACTCATAATCTGCAGGCAGGAAAACACCATTCACAGGTATGTAAATAGGCAAACTATTCATATACATGAAAATATAGATGAGTTGAACTCAAGCACTGAAATTCAATTTGCATAAAAAATATTAATTGCAATTCCAAAGCGTGTTGTTATGCTCTGAGGCGATGTCATGGGATATCATGACATGGTTCACCCAGCAACAGCATGTTGCATGAGGCCTAATGAGTACTAGAGGTGCATCCCTGTAAGAGGAGCATGGTTCACAGAAACTGAGGCTTACAGAAGTAGACAGTGTTTTTTAGTAAGAGACATTAATTTCTCCTCAGTTGCATTGACTTGGCAACCTGGGAGAGATGGAGCAGCAGCAGAGTACAGGACTGAATGGCTGCGCAAGCTGAAGAAGAAAAGTGGAGAAAACAGCACTACATGTGGTTGTCAGGCATTACTGGAAACATACATTGAGGATCCAGAAGGAGAGCACAGTGTGCGGGCTGATAGTTCTGAAGCTACAAGTGATAGGACACAGAGCCCTGGAGCTACACCACAATGGCAGATCAGCCAGGTTGCCCACCTCCACCTAGCTTCTTATCAAGGAGAAGAATCCAGCCTTCCATTCCCAAGCAATTGGGTCCGGAAGCTCCAGGCTGGAGCCCTGTGGGACTGCGGATCTCCTACATCAAAGAGTGTTAAGCTACTGTTTGGACTTGTTCCACTGAGGGAAAATATGTTAGAGATATTGGTAAGGGAGCATTGCTGGGACTTGTGGTTCAATGCCTGAGGAACTATCATAGGATCAGCTGTGGAGGGGATTTTATTCTTACTATATTACTGTGCACCAATGGATTCTGCAAGCACACCAGCATCCGCAGCTTCTGGGGACTGACATTGGACTGTGCTGTTTCTATTACTGCAGTCGTTTTAGTTTAAGTAAGTCTTAGAAGTGTGCCTGTTGCAATTTAAAGGGAAAAAGTCATACCTAACATTCAGGTTTACTGCAAAGCTCCATATTGTATCTGTACTTGTAGATAGTGTAGTGCTACTATTGCACTTTTACTTAGGGCAGCACGGTGGCGCAGTGGTCAGCACAGCAGCCTTGCAGCGCTGGAGTCCTGGGTTCAAGCCCCACTAAGGACAACATCTGCAAAGAGTTTGTATGTTCTCTCCGTGTTTGCGTGGGTTTCCTCCGGGTACTCCGGTTTCCTCCCACATTCCAAAGACATACTGATAGGGAATTTAGATTGTGAGCCCCAACGGGGACAGCGACGATAATGTGTGCAACCTGTAAAGCGCTGCGGAATATGTTAGCGCTATATAAAAAATAAAGATTATAAAGATTATTGCTATTCCCCTTACAATGTTCACCATTTATCCCACTCTATAAATAAACATGTTAAGTGTTCCATAGTGATGAGTAAGTAGTAAACTGCTCGGTGCTCGAATGAAGCATGACGGATTGCTTGGGTGCTCTAGTCTAGTACCGAGCATAATGTAAGTCAATAAAGGGTGCTCGATTGAGTACCGAGTATTGACTCAGGTCTCTAATTTGCTTTCTCCATCTTATTCTCCCCCTCTCGTTCTCTCCCTCTCTCTTTATCTCTCTCTCTCATGTTCCAACCTCATCGCTAGTGAGTGAGTACAGAGAGTGGATAGAGGTTTCCTGAGTCAACCCCTGGCAGAAGAAGACCATCCTACTACAGCTCAAGATAAGGATGGAAGCACTGTGCCATATTGAGGGGAGAACTACCGGACAACATGACCATGGAGGTGGCTTAAAGGGCTGCTACAGTGATATCACAGAATATCATGACGTTCTTCACCCAGCAACATCATGCTGAGTGAGGCTTAATGAGCACTATAGGTATTAAAAAGTGCTGTAGAAATGGAAGACTAGACTTTTGAGGGCTAATTGTGATTTGAAATCAGGCTCAGAGCTACTCAGAGGGACAGATCATGGTCGGGGTGACTACAACATTTTTTAACCCATTCCCAGCCCTAAAATGAATGCAACAAAACAGTAAAAAGCTAATTTTCTGAAAATCGAAGCAAATTCAATTACCTTTGATCCAATGCGCTCATTTCTGTGTGTAATCAGACAAGTAACCGATTTGTAGATAATAACACAAATAGGTAATCCATTCATTGGTATTAAAACAGGGACGTAATCCAGCCAGATACTGATACTGTATATACAGAAAAATGCTTATACACTGGTGAACACAGTAATCTAACAGTGTATCTATTATAGACTTGGCAGGTAAATAGATAGGTAGACTCTTTATAGACAACGACAAAGGCAGGCAAATCAATTCACAGGACTCTGGCCCATGAGCAATGGAAAGCAGAACTGTGAGTCATCTCCTACAGGCTGGAATCTCTAGAGCCTCTTATGTTCAGTAGGCCAGGCACCGTGTCGTTCATGCTTCATGCTGCAAATATGACATTGTGCAGGGCCTACAAGTCAGAAGAGGCGCTGGGGATTCTGGCAGGTAGGAGACAGTCTGCAGTGCTTCTGTCCAGTAATCATTTACCACTGAATGAATGCTCTGATATCTACTGGTAAACCATACACTGACAGGGAAGTGGGTAGTTCTGCTATTTATAGACTAGTAAAGCTGCCAAAAAGGAAACAGAGAAGCACATTGCTAAGGAGAGTAAAACTAATCCCAAACTGTTCTTCAACTATATCAATAGTAAAAGAATAAAAACTGAAAATGTAGGCCCCTTAAAAAATAGTGAGGAAAGAATGGTTGTAGATGACGAGGAAAAAGCTAACATATTAAACACCTTCTTCTCCACGGTATTCACGGTGGAAAATGAAATGCTAGGTGAAATCCCAAGAAACAATGAAAACCCTATATTAAGGGTCACCAATCTAACCCAAGAAGAGGTGCGAAACCGGCTAAATAAGATTAAAATAGATAAATCTCCGGGTCCAGATGGCATACACCCACGAGTACTAAGAGAACTAAGTAATGTAATAGATAAACCATTATTTCTTATTTTTAGGGACTCTATAGAGACAGGGTCTGTTCCGCAGGATTGGCGCATAGCAAATGTGGTGCCAATATTCAAAAAGGGCTCTAAAAGTGAACCTGGAAATTATAGGCCAGTAAGTCTAACCTCTATTGTTGGTAAAATATTTGAAGGGTTTCTGAGGGATGTTATTCTGGATTATCTCAATGAGAATAACTGTTTAACTCCATATCAGCATGGGTTTATGAAAAATCGCTCCTGTCAAACCAATCTAATCAGTTTTTATGAAGAGGTAAGCTATAGACTGGACCACGGTGAGTCATTGGACGTGGTATATCTCGATTTTTCCAAAGCGTTTGATACCGTGCCGCACAAGAGGTTGGTACACAAAATGAGAATGCTTGGTCTGGGGGAAATTGTGTGTAAATGGGTTAGTAACTGGCTTAGTGATAGAAAGCAGAGGGTGGTTATAAATGGTATAGTCTCTAACTGGGTCGCTGTGACCAGTGGGGTACCGCAGGGGTCAGTATTGGGACCTGTTCTCTTCAACATATTCATTAATGATCTGGTAGAAGGTTTACACAGTAAAATATCGATATTTGCAGATGATACAAAACTATGTAAAGCAGTTAATACAAGAGAAGATAGTATTCTGCTACAGATGGATCTGGATAAGTTGGAAACTTGGGCTGAAAGGTGGCAGATGAGGTTTAACAATGATAAATGTAAGGTTATACACATGGGAAGAGGGAATCAATATCACCATTACACACTGAACGGGAAACCACTGGGTAAATCTGACAGGGAGAAGGACTTGGGGATCCTAGTTAATGATAAACTTACCTGGAGCAGCCAGTGCCAGGCAGCAGCTGCCAAGGCAAACAGGATCATGGGGTGCATTAAAAGAGGTCTGGATACACATGATGAGAGCATTATACTGCCTCTGTACAAATCCCTAGTTAGACCGCACATGGAGTACTGTGTCCAGTTTTGGGCACCGGTGCTCAGGAAGGATATAATGGAACTAGAGAGAGTACAAAGGAGGGCAACAAAATTAATAAAGGGGATGGGAGAACTACAATACCCAGATAGATTAGCGAAATTAGGATTATTTAGTCTAGAAAAAAGACGACTGAGGGGCGATCTAATAACCATGTATAAGTATATAAGGGGACAATACAAATATCTCGCTGAGGATCTGTTTATACCAAGGAAGGTGACGGGCACAAGGGGGCATTCTTTGCGTCTGGAGGAGAGAAGGTTTTTCCACCAACATAGAAGAGGATTCTTTACTGTTAGGGCAGTGAGAATCTGGAATTGCTTGCCTGAGGAGGTGGTGATGGCGAACTCAGTCGAGGGGTTCAAGAGAGGCCTGGATGTCTTCCTGGAGCAGAACAATATTGTATCATACAATTATTAGGTTCTGTAGAAGGACGTAGATCTGGGTATTTATTATGATGGAATATAGGCTGAACTGGATGGACAAATGTCTTTTTTCGGCCTTACTAACTATGTTACTATGTTACTATGTTAAACGGGTAGAGTAGAGTCATAAAAGGTAG
This sequence comes from Ranitomeya imitator, assembly GCF_032444005.1. Lineage (NCBI taxonomy): Eukaryota > Metazoa > Chordata > Amphibia > Anura > Dendrobatidae > Ranitomeya > Ranitomeya imitator. The sequence continues at coordinate 517,496,444 of NC_091287.1, forward strand.
AGTCATAAACAGGTGACCAACACCTAGACTGGAAAGTAGACAGGTAAACCATTAATTGAACAGGTCATAACAAATCACATATAGATGTGTAAACCATTCAAAGACAGGTAAATGGGCAAGTCAACTATTTATAGACAAGTAGACGCTGTGGTAATGCTACTCACTCGGCTGCTCACAGAGGTAGACAGAGAAACGTTTCTTCAGCCAATTTATTTAAATAGTGTGGGGTTCAACATTATAAGTGTGGTCCTTTCTGGTAAAAATGGGAAAACAAACTACAATGTATAGCAGAGTCCAAATAACTGCGAGGATCCGCCTGCTCAGTGTCCAACATCACATAAACACTTCTCTGGAGCTTCATGCCTCCATACGCACATTCAGAAAAAAACTCAGTGGCCAGATATTTAACCTGCCAAACCACACCCTTGAGGTGGAGATATGGAGGGAGTCTCCCCGCCCAGCACTTACTACTACTTACAAAAAATGTCCAACCCTGTCATGGCCGATTAATCCCTCAGCACATGATGGAGAGAAACTTGAGTTTTTCACGGAAGATACCAATTTTTGCGATACATATCTCTCCTCACATACTTTGCCAGTGAACCAGTTCAACGGGTACATCACTCACAGATTGCCATAAGTAGGTAAACCACAACTAGATAGGAAAATAGACCAGTAAACCATTTATAGATTGAGTCATAAACAGGTAAACCACATATAGTCCCGTAGACTGGCTAAGCGTTCATGGACAGGTAAAATAACAGGTAAACTCACTTTAGATAGGCACATAGTCAGATAAGCCATTGAGATATGGGCATTGACATTGGCAAGTAATTAGAAAGTCAATCATTCACTGATAGGTAAAAAGACATATAAACATCTAGAAACGCAAAGTTAAACCTTTCATGGAACAGGTGTTTTTAGACAAGAAAGAAAAATATTATGTTTAGCATTAGAATACTGAGACATTATTTGTTTCCAGATATACTACAAATCGAGTAGCTGTGTGGATGCATTAGATATTCACTACTGTGATGGCGCATAACCTCTTGCCGTTCATCAATTACGGCCTAATGCAACATCTATTTGCACAGTGATGGCGGAGTTATAGCAACATTATTTCATGACAAGCTCCTCTAAGCCATGTGCAAATGTAAAAAAATTAGATGAATGATGAAATGGCGCAGAAAGTAATGTTTTGGCTTATCTCTTCCCAAGAGAGAGATTGTATAAGATGTGCAAAGTCACACTTAATTACATGTTGCTTTGTGAAATGTATATTTACACTTGCTGGTGGAAGAATCACAAATGCGTTACTGCAGCTGAAGGTTAAACCTTAGTAAATAAGTAAATGGTAAAGCAGCAAATGTTTCATTATATAGCATAAATAGTATTAGAATAGTATTATGTAGTAGTATAATAGGCTGTATAAAGCATCAGTGTAGAAAATAATGATGTCAATGACTTCGTGACGGGTCAGAGTAAAGAGTTGCTGGAACAGAATTCAGAAGAAGTTGTATTTCTTCCAATCGAATGTAAAAAAAAAAACATTTTTAAATGATGATATTATAAAAGACCCAAAGGCATGTATAGGCATATGACTGAAGTCAACACAAAGGAAGAACGAGATTTTTTCTTCCTTTCCGATAATTCTTTTACATGTGTAGATTGCAGATTGGGCACATTGGATATGTGTTCTGGAAAATTCATCTGCCTCTCATCTATCTTTATATAATGCAATAAATGAGGAACATGGTGGTTCAGCGTCTGTGCTTTCCAAGATTCAAATGTACGATCACACACAAAGGTGAAGCATTAATGCGGTTTGTTACGCCAATGCGTTTCACGGTTTTCAAACCTCTTCATCTGGACCAAATCACAATTCAGTTATCACTTATTGTTAGGGCTAGCGGAAAGAACCAAATAATAAGATAGATTAAGGTGCGTTCGCAGCCCGGGGTCCACCGTGCAGAGATGGAACCTGCTGCCAAGTAATGACGGACTATATGGTGGTACAATGTGAATACACACACGGGTTAACTTCACACTGTGTGAAGGAAGTGAACCCCGTTAAGTCACAGGGCCACGGTACCGCACACAAGAGCGCAAGCAAGGAGTCACCAAGCTCAGTCCCAAGACTTGGGATCCGAGTCCGACTAGACTATTTGCGCTCGACACCGCTAATGGGGTGTCAGAGTAACCAAAGTAATAATAAAGATGCACGAGAGTGCATGTGGTGCCGCACTGGCGGACGCCACTAACCACCCAGGCTTGGGTCAGGAAAGCGCTGTGAAAGCGCACGGCGCCGCACTGGCGGTCACAGCAATTAGACGCTGTATGGTGTGTAACGTGCTTGTAGCTAAGTCGGGCGCTAGATAGCAATCATCCACTTTCCGCGAACAGTCATCCAATAGGGAGGGGATTTTAATGAACGACTTTCACTCACAACACACACACGTTTACAAATGTACACTAGCGCATGGCTGTGCGGTCATGCGCAGCTTATATAGCTGTAGCACGTTCAGGACCTTCCAATAAAGGACCAATGGGAACCGCTGCATCTGAGCATGTGACCCTCAATCTCCAATGGGAGATCTCACCCTAGGCATGCTCAGAAGGGAAAAAGCAGGACTTAGATCCCAAAAGCGTCTGCTCGCCGCTGCCCAGCACTGGCTTCAATGGCAGAAGTAGGCGAAGCAGTAGTAATCCTATGCACAGAGTGAGACTGAGCAAGACGCTGGGAACGAGGCCTCTGCTGAGCAGACTCCACTGCGACTGGAGAAGAATGGGAGACCGCAGCAGAGATGGTTCGAGATTCCCCCTGTGCAGAGGCGGGAACTCGACACCTAACACTATTTTCACTTATGGTCCTACATGTGGTGTGAGGCATAACATTAATATCATTGATGTGTATCACACCTCAAGTGACCCAGTGTGGTCTGATATAGGATGAAAGAGGATGAAGAAGCCCAAAGAGGAATGAAAGACCAGCCAGGGAGAAGCAAAGGCGGGATAGCTATGGAGAAGACCAAAGAGAGGTGAGTGCAGGAGTTTATTATTTATTTAACCCCTTCTGCTAGATTTTATTCACACCAGATTTTTTCAATGCAAATGTAATCTTTCCTCCTATACATGAGTGAATCTCCCCTAGTTGAATTATGGGAGACTCACTCAACTTCTTTTAAAAAGATAAAAAGTTAAGAAAATGGCGTAAGAAAAATTGTCTATGGAAGCCTAATACAGGTAAATTACGGGTATTTTTATAGTTGTGCCGAAAAGGGTCTGAAATACCTAACAAATTAAGGGATCTGTCAGTAATATCACTCCCCCGAAGCAGCATTTATCGAGATACAGATCTTTGAAAGCTAAATTAATTGACACCTTCGTAACTTCTGCTTGTTATTGTTGCTGCATTCCGATAAAATCATGTCCCCCTATATATAAATTGTAAACTTGCGTGAAGGGGCTTTACTTCTCCTGTAACTATTGAAATGTGTTGCATTGTATTGTTTTTATTGTCTGTCATGTCCCTACTTAATTGTAAAGTGCTTTGGAATATGTTGGCGCTATATAAACAAAATATATTATTATTATATTATTAAAATGATCATTTAAATTCATATGGAAATGAAGTGTTGCGGACTAACAAGTTTAACAAGGACTAAACTCCTCGAACGCCTGGTCCACTCCCGTCTTACCCGCTATCTCTCAGATAACTCTCTTCTCGACCCTCTTCAATCTGGTTTCCGCTCTTTACACTCTACTGAAACTGCCCTCACTAAAGTCTCTAATGACCTACTAACAGCTAAATCTAATGGTCACTACTCCATGCTAATTCTCTTGGATCTCTCTGCAGCATTTGATACTGTGGATCATCAGCTCCTCCTCACTATGCTCCGCTCCATCGGCCTCAAGGACACCGTTCTCTCCTGGTTCTCCTCCTATCTCTCTGACCGATCCTTCACTGTATGTTTTGCTGGTTCCTCCTCCTCTCACCTTCCCCTTACTGTTGGGGTTCCTCAAGGATCAGTCCTAGGCCCCCTCCTCTTCTCGTTGTATACTGCCCCTATTGGACAAACAATCAGTAGATTTGGCTTCCAGTACCATCTCTATGCTGACGACACCCAACTATACACTTCTTCTCCTGATCTCACGCCTGCCTTATTAGAAAACACCAGTGATTGTCTTACCGCTGTCTCTAGCATCATGTCCTCCCTCTATCTGAAACTAAACCTGTCAAAAACTGAACTCCTCGTGTTTTCTACCTCTACTAACCTACCTTTGCCTGACATTGCCATCTCCGTTTGCGGTTCCACCATTACTCCAAAGCAACATGCCCGCTGCCTTGGGGTCATCCTTGATTCTGACCTTTCATTCACCCCCCACATCCGATCACTGGCTCGCTCTTCTTACCTGCATCTCAAAAACATTTCTAGAATTCGCCCTTTTCTTACTTTCGACTCTGCAAAAACTCTTACTGTTTCACTTATTCATTCTCGTCTGGACTATTGTAACTCTCTACTAATCGGCCTCCCTCTTACCAAACTCTCCCCGCTCCAATCTGTCCTGAATGCTGCTGCCAGGATCATATTCCTCACCAACCGTTACACCGATGCCTCTACCTTGTGCCAGTCATTACACTGGTTACCCATCCACTCAAGAATCCAGTACAAAACTACTACCCTCATCCACAAAGCACTCCATGGCTCAGCACCACCCTACATCTCCTCTCTGGTCTCAGTCTACCACCCTACCCGTGCCCTCCGCTCCGCTGATGACCTCAGGTTAGCATCCTCAATAATCAGAACCTCCCACTCCCGTCTCCAAGACTTTACACGTGCTGCGCCGATTCTTTGGAATGCACTACCTAGGATAATACGATTAATCCCCAATCCCCACAGTTTTAAGCGTGCCCTAAAAACTCATTTGTTCAGACTGGCCTACCGCCTCAATGCATTAACCTAACGATCCCTGTGTGGCCTATATTAAAAAAAAAAAAAAATTAATTAACTGGTTCATGCAGCTTTACATGAACACCCAAGCCTTACACTATGGCTGGTCCGAATAACTATAGCAATTGTTACCATCCACCTCTCGTGTCTCCCCTTTTCCTCATAGTTTGTAAGCTTACGAGCAGGGCCCTCACTCCTCTTGGTATCTGTTTTGAACTGTATTTCTGTTATGCTGTAATGTCTATTGTATGTACAAGTCCCCTCTATAATTTGTAAAGCGCTGCGGAATATGTTGGCGCTATATAAATAAAAATTATTATTATTATTATTATTATTTCACTGCCTAAAAGCAACTTCTCTACTTTCACTGCATTGTATTGTTTTTATTGTCTGTACATGTCCCTACTTAATTGTATAGAGCTGTGGAATATGTTGGCGCTATATAAATAAAAGATATTATTATTATTATTATTATTATTATTAAAATGATCATTTTAATTCATATGGATATTAGGTGTTGCGGACCAACAAGTTTATTTCACTGCCTAAAGGTACTGTCACATTTAGCGATGCTGCAGCGATCTAGACAACGATGCCGATCGCTGCAGCGTCGCTGTGTGGTTGCTGGAGAGCTGTCACACAGACAGCTCTCCAGCGACCAATGATGCCGAAGTCCCCGGGTAACCAGGGTAAACATCGGGTTACTAAGTGCAGGGCCGCGCTTAGTAACCCGATGTTTACCCTGGTTACCAGTGTAAATGGAAAAAAAAAAAAACACTACATACTTACATTCCGGTGTCTGTCGCGTCCCCCGGTGTTCTGCTTCCCTGCACTGTGTAAGTGCCGGCCGTAAAGCACAGCGGTGACGTCACCGCTGTGCTCTGCTTTACGGCCGGCCGGCGCTGACACAGTGCAGGGAAGCAGAACGCCGGGGGACGCGACAGACACCGGAATGTAAGTATGTAGTGTTTGGTTTTTTTATATTTACACTGATAACCAGGGTAAATATCGGGTTACTAAGCGCGGCCCTGCGCTTAGTAACCCGATGTTTACCCTGGTTACCAGTGAAGACATTGCTGAATCGGCATCACACACGCCGATTCAGCGATGTCTGCGGGAGATCCAGTGACGAAATAAAGTTCTGGCCTTTCTGCTCTGACCAACGATGTCACAGCAGCGATCTGCTGCTGCGTGTCAAACACAACGATATCGCTAGCCAGGACGCTGAAACGTCACGGATCGCTAGCGATATCGTTGTTAAGTTGTTCAGTGTGAAGGCACCATAAAAGCAACTTATCTACCCTGATTCATCCCCTTGGTTCACTCTTGGGCTTATTTGCCTGGCTCTTGACTTCACACATACAGTGAGCTATCAATCAAGCTAAAGAAGCTAGTGGTATGTAGGGAAGCATCCAGGTGAGCCAGAGGCTCATGAAGTGCTCTGTTGTGCCCAGAGCACTTTACACCTCATTTACATATTAATTCAACTGCTGTTTGCTCAGGAATACAGTAACAGAAAGAAAATATAAAGGTATAAATGGATTTAACTTTCACAAAACTTGCATGCCCATGTATGCAGTTTAATGACAGATTCTCTTTAATGATTTGCAAATCTTTCTGTTCATCTTCTTGCTCAATATTGTGTTTTTGTTCTCAATTTCATGGGATTTGCCTTTTGCCTAGTCATTAATCATTCATAAAAGGATCTATAGAAGGCTCTTGGTTATTGTGTTTTTGCTGGAGCTCTTGGTCTGTTGATGTGCACAACATTGCATTATTTTCGTAAATGTTACCCTTCTGCTATTATGTTGTAGTGCTTAGAAATCAAGGACAAAGCGATACAGGGCATTGACCAGATCCGAACAACTTACTCATTAACATTTACTTTTTATTTGTTTAGTAGTTGGCAGAGAAAATGTCAGATTGTCACTATAAATGAGACCAGCAGTGCCTCCCATTGTTCTCTAATTATGTTATTGACCTTCACAGAACACCTGTATATCAAGAGGATTCTGTGAACAATAGATATTCATGTTTAATACTGTTTCAACATATGTATCTTACAAAATGAGAGTGTAGGGTTCACACGCATTATGTAAACCAAGTTCAGGATAATCACTGTCTTCACTTCAATTATAGCAGAGTCTACACATCAAATTGCGCTTACAGTGCTATGGGAAATATAGAGAAATAATGTGCTGTATAATAGTATCATGATTTATGTAATGCTAGCGCTATAGAAGAACTAAATTGGTCAACTCTAGGAACTGTAAGGCCGGCGTCACACACAGCGTAAAACAATACGGTCCGTATATTACGGCCGTAATACGCTGAAAAGTCCCGAAAAAAGTGGTCCGTAGCTCCTCCGTAGGCAGGGTGTGTCAGCGTTTTTTGCGCATGGCATCCTCCGTATGTAATCCGTATGGCATCCGTACTGCGTGGTTTTCTCGCAGGCTAGCAAAACCAACATACCGCTATAGAAGTGATCCATGTGTCCCAAAAAGAAAAGAAAATATATATATACTGTCTATATATATATATATATATATATATATGTATATACAGTGGGGCAAAAAAGTATTTAGTCAGTCAGCAATAGTGCAAGTTCCACCACTTAAAAAGATGAGAGGCGTCTGTAATTTACATCATAGGTAGACCTCAACTATGGGAGACAAACTGAGAAAAAAAAATCCAGAAAATCACATTGTCTGTTTTTTTAACATTTTATTTGCATATTATGGTGGAAAATAAGTATTTGGTCAGAAACAAAATTTCATCTCAATACTTTGTAATATATCCTTTGTTGGCAATGACAGAGGTCAAACGTTTTCTGTAAGTCTTCACAAGGTTGCCACACACTGTTGTTGGTATGTTGGCCCATTCCTCCATGCAGATCTCCTCTAGAGCAGTGATGTTTTTGGCTTTTCGCTTGGCAACACGGACTTTCAACTCCCTCCAAGGGTTTTCTATAGGGTTGAGATCTGGAGACTTGCTAGGCCACTCCAGGACCTTGAAATGCTTCTTACGAAGCCACTCCTTCGTTGCCCTGGCGGTGTGCTTTGGATCATTGTCATGTTGAAAGACCCAGCCACGTTTCATCTTCAATGCCCTTGCTGATGGAAGGAGGTTTGCACTCAAAATCTCACGATACATGGCCCCATTCATTCTTTCATGTACCCGGATCAGTCGTCCTGGCCCCTTTGCAGAGAAACAGCCCCAAAGCATGATGTTTCCAGCACCATGCTTTACAGTAGGTATGGTGTTTGATGGATGCAACTCAGTATTCTTTTACCTCCAAACACGACAAGTTGTGTTTCTACCAAACAGTTCCAGTTTGGTTTCATCAGACCATAGGACATTCTCCCAAAACTCCTCTGGATCATCCAAATTCTCTCTAGCAAACTTCAGACGGGCCCGGACATGTACTGGCTTAAGCAGTGGGACACGTCTGGCACTGCAGGATCTGAGTCCATGGTGGCGTAGTGTGTTACTTATGGTAGGCCTTGTTACATTGGTCCCAGCTCTCTGCAGTTCATTCACTAGGTCCCCCCGCGTGGTTCTGGGATTTTTGCTCACCGTTCTTGTGATCATTCTGACCCCACGGGGTGGGATTTTGCGTGGAGCCCCAGATCGAGGGAGATTATCAGTGGTCTTGTATGTCTTCCATTTTCTAATTATTGCTCCCACTGTTGATTTCTTCACTCCAAGCTGGTTGGCTATTGCAGATTCAGTCTTCCCAGCCTGGTGCAGGGCTACAATTTTGTTTCTGGTGTCCTTTGACAGCTCTTTGGTCTTCACCATAGTGGAGTTTGGAGTCAGACTGTTTGAGGGTGTGCACAGGTGTCTTTTTATACTGATAACAAGTTTAAACAGGTGCCATTACTACAGGTAATGAGTGGAGGAAAGAGGAGACTCTTAAAGAAGAAGTTACAGGTCTGTGAGAGCCAGAAATCTTGATTGTTTGTTTCTGACCAAAAACTTATTTTCCACCATAATATGCAAATAAATTGTTAAAAAAACAGACAATGTGATTTTCTGGATTTTTTTTTCTCAGTTTGTCTCCCATAGTTGAGGTCTACCTATGATGTAAATTACAGACGCCTCTCATCTTTTTAAGTGGTGGAACTTGCGCTATTGCTGACTGACTAAATACTTTTTTGCCCCACTGTATGTCAGTAGACACATATATTAGAGAGAAAAGCCGGTAATTCAGTGCGGTGTACAGTAAAATCACACTGACAGCTTACAGTAGAATAGGTAGAATAAATGTGTACACGTAGAATAGGTATATATATATATATATATATGTCAGTGAGACACATATATGTATATATATTAATATTTTTTCCAGCGCTATACAGCTTCAAAGCCGGTAATTCAATTACCGGCTTTTTCTTTCTCCTTCCTAAAACCCGACATGATTTGAGACATGGTTTACATACAGTAAACCATGTCTTCTCTCCATTTTTTTTGCAGATTCCACACTACTAATGTCAGTAGTGTGTATCTGCAAAATTTGGCCGTTCTAGCTCTTAAAATAAAGGGTTAAATGGCGGAAAAAATTGGCGTGGGCTCCCGCGCAATTTTCTCCGCCAGAGTAGTAAAGCCAGTGACTGAGGGCAGATATTAATAGCCTGGAGAGGGTCCACGGTTATTGGCCCCCCCTGGCTAAAAATATCTGCCCCCAGCCACCCCAGAACAGGCACATCTGGAAGATGCGCCTATTCTGGCACTTGGCCACTCTCTTCCCATTCCCGTGTAGCGGTGGGATATGGGGTAATGAAGGGTTAATGCCACCTTGCTATTGTAAGGTGCCTGGGAGCTTTCTAGGTAATTTCCCACGATCTATGAACAGCCAGCAGAGGGCGCCTCACCGCAAATGAAGCTAAATATAGATCATTGATCTATTTTTAGCCTCATTCCCTGGGGTTTTGCAGCGAGGAGCAGCCTGCATTAGCACAGCTCCTTGCTGCAAAATGTTTTAACCCCTTCAGAAGGATTTACATCGTTGGACGTTACAGATCTGCGGAGGGTAAGTATATTGTTGGTTTATTATGTTTTTTTACTCACAGAACGAGGGTCTTCAGTGACTGGATTGGGCGTTGAATAAAATACTGCAACAACCATTGTTTTTATTTCATTAAAATAATTTTAAATAATGTGTTTGTGTTTTATTTAACCCTTCACTACAATTGGATTAATAATGGATAGGTGTCATAATTGACGCCTCTCCATTATTAATTAGGCTTAATGTCACCTTACAATAGCAAGGTGGCATTAACCCTTCATTACCCCATATCCCACCGCTACACGGGAATGGGAAGAGAGTGGCCAAGTGCCAGAATAGGCGCATCTTCCAGATGTGCCTGTTCTGGGGTGGCTGGGGGCAGATATTTTTAGCCAGGGGGGGGCCAATAACCGTGGACCCTCTCCAGGCTATTAATATCTGCCCTCAGTCACTGGCTTTACTACTCTGGCGGAGAAAATTGCGCGGGAGCCCACGCCAATTTTTTCCGCCATTTAACCCTTTATTTTAAGAGCTAGAACGGCCAAATTTTGCAGATACACACTACTGACATTAGTAGTGTGGAATCTGCAAAAAAAATGGAGAGAAGACATGGTTTACTGTATGTAAACCATGTCTCAAATCATGTCGGGTTTTAGGAAGGAGAAAGAAAAAGCCGGTAATTGAATTACCGGCTTTCAAGCTGTATAGCGCTGGAAAAAATATTAATATATATACATATATGTGTCTCACTGACATATATATATATATATACCTATTCTACGTGTACACATTTATTCTACCTATTCTACTGTAAGCTGTCAGTGTGATTTTACTGTACACCGCACTGAATTGCCGGCTTTTCTCTCTAACAGCGCTGCGTATTTCTCGCAAGTCACACTGCTTGTCCGTGTGTAATCCGTATTTTTCACGCTTCCATAGACTTTCATTGGCGTATTTCTTGCGCAGTACGGTGACAAACGCAGCATGCTGCGATTTTGTACGGCCGTAGAAAGCCGTATAATACTGATCAGTAAAATACGGCAAATAGGAGCAGGGGCATAGAGAATAATTGTGCCGTATTTTTTGCGAGTTTTACGGACGTAGATTCTGCGCTCTTACGTCCGTAAAACTCGCAAGTGTGACGCCGGCCTAAAGCAGCAGCTTTCACGTCCATGCAGTAATTAGGCAGTGACCCAAAAAAGTTTAACTTAAACGTCTTTATTTGCCAAAGTTTTATTTTAAAATTGGGATTTTAACTGAGAATATCTCAGGTTGGGTGAAGAACATTCTGGATCCCTTGGTGAGGCACACACTCAGTTATATCCAGGACACCACGGATATTCCCTGCAAATTGTCTGCCCTTGGCCCACTTCCAGAAGACACAATACTAGCCACAATGAGGATGGGATTGTGGCATGCAAATGTTTTCTTAAAAAAAACAATCTAGCCACAAAACCAACGCAGCAATTAATCAGGTTTGTGCTCCATCACAACTATTTTTCTTTTGGGAACAATTTATACCAACAGTGTATGAGCAGCGCCATGGTAAGCAAAATGTCCCCACAATAAGCCAACCTATTCATGGCTAAACTAGGGGAGGAGTTTTTGTCATCTTGCTCTTTTAACCCCTTAAGCCCCGAGGGTGGTTTGCACGTTAATGACCGGGCCAATTTTAACATTTCTGACCACTGTCCCTTTATGAAGTTATAACTCTGGAACGCTTCAACGGATCCTGGTAATTCTGACACAGTTTTCTCGAGACATATTGTACTTCATGATAGTAATAAAATTTCTTTGATATTTCCTGCATTTATTTGTGAAAAAAATGGAAATTTGGTGAAAATTTAGAAAATTTCGCAATTTTCCAACTTTGAATTTTTATGCCCTTAAATCACACAGATATGTCAAACAAAATACTTAATAATTAACATTTCCCACATGTCTACATTAAATCAGCACAATTTTGTAAACTTTTTTTTGTTAGAGAGTTATAAGGGTTAAAAATTGACCAGCAATTTCTCATTTTTACAACACCACTTTTTTTTAGGGACCACATCACATTTGAAGTCATTTTGAGGGGACTATATGATAGAAAATAACCAAATATGACACCATTCTAAAAACTGCACCCCTCAAGGTGCTCAAAACCACTTTCAAGAAGTTTATTAACCCTTCTGGTGCTTCACAGGAATTTTTGGAATGTTTAAAAAAAATGAACATTTAATTTTTTTTCACAAAAAATTTATTCAGCTCCAATTTGTTTTATTTTACCAAGGGTAACAGGAGAAAATGGACCCCAAAAGTTGTTGTACAATTTGTCCTGAGTACCGTGATACCCCATATGTGGGGGTAAACCACTGTTTGGGTGCATGGCAGAGCTCGGAGGGGAAGGAGCGCCATTTGACTTCTCAATGCAAAATTGGCTGGAATTGAGATGGGACGCCATGTTGCTTTTGGAGAGCCACTAATGTGCCTAAACATTGAAACCCCCCACAAGTGACACCATTTTGGAAAGTAGACCCCCTAAGTAACTTACCTAGATGTGTGGTGAGCACTTTGACCGAAAAAATGCTTCACAGAAGTTTATAATGTAGAGCCGTAAAAATAAAAAATAACATTTTTTCACAAAAATGAATTTATCGCCCCCAATTTTGTATTTTCCCAAGGGTACTAGAGGAAGTTATACCCCAGAAGTTGTTGCGCAATTTGTCCTGAGCACGCTGATACCCCATATGTGGGGGTAAACTACTCTTTGGGTGCATGGCAGAGCTCAGAAGGGAAGGAGCGCCGTTTGACTTTTTAATGCAAAATTGGCTGGAATAAAGATGGGACGCAATGTTGCATTTGGAGAGCCCCAGATGTGCCTAAACATTGAAACCCCCCATAAGTCACATCATTTTGGAAAGTAGACCCCCTAAGAATCTTATCTATTTTTCCTACAAAAATGGTTTTTAAGCCCCCCAAATTTTTATTTTCCCAAGGGTAACAAGAGAAATTGAACCCCAAAAGTTGTTGTCCAATTTGTCCTGAGTACGCTGATATCACATATGTGGGGGGAACCACCGTTTGGGTGCATGGCAGAGCTCGAAGGGGAAGGAGCGCCATTTGGAATGCAGACTTAGATGGATTGGTCTGCAGGCGTCACGTTGCATTTGCAGAGCCCCTGATGTACCTAAACAGTAGAAACGCCCCACAAGTGACCCCTTATTGGAACCTAGACCCCCAAGGACCTTATCTATATGTGTTGTGAGAACTTTGAACCCCCAAATATTTCACTACAGTTTATAACGCAGAGCCGTGAAAATAAAAAAAATTAATTTTCCCAAGGTTAACAAGAAAAATTGGACCCCAGAAGTTGTTGTCCAATTTGTCCTGAGTACGCTGATACCCCATATGTTGGGGTAAACCCCTGTTTGGGTGCACGGGAGAGCTCGGAAGGAAAGAAGCACTGTTTTACTTTTTCAACACAGAATTGGATGGAATTGATATCGGACGCCATGTTGCGTTTGGAGAGCCCTGATGTACCTAAACAGTGGATACCTCCAATTCTAACTCAAACCCTAACACAAACACACCCCTAACCATAATCCCAACCACACCCTTAACCCCAACTCCAACACACCCCTAAACCTAATCCCAACCATAACCCTAACCATACCCCTAACACTGACACACCCCTAACCATAATCCCAACCGTAAATGTAATCCAAACCCTAGCCCTAACCCTAGCCCTAACCCTAGCCCTAGCCCTAACCCTAACAATAACCCTAGCCCTAACCCTAATGGGAAAATGGAAAAAAATATTTTTTTTTATTTTTTTATTTTTCCCTATCTAAGGGGGTGATGAAGGGGGGTTTGATTTACTTTTATATTGGGTTTTTTAGTGGATTTTTTTGATTGACAGTCGTCACACACTAAAAGATGCTTTTTATTGCAAAAAATATTTTTTGGCGTTACCACATTTTGAGAGCTATAATTTTTCCATATTTTGGTCCACAGAGTCATGTGAGGTCTTGCTTTTTGTGGGACGAGTTGCCATTTTTATTGGTAACATTTTTGGGCATGTGACATTTTTTGATCGCTTTTTATTCCAATTTTTGTGAGGCAGTATGACCAAAAAACAGCTATTCATGAATTTCTTTTCTTTACTGTTCCGTGTTTTGGTAAAATGGATTAAGCAGTTTTATTCTTCGGGTCAGTAATATTACAGTGATACCTCATTTATTTTTTATGTTTTGGCGCTTTTATACGATAAAAACTATTTTATAGAAAAAAATAATTATTTTTGCATCGCTTTATTCTGAGGACTATAACTTTTTAATTTTTTTGCTGATGATGCAGTATGGCAACTCGTTTTTTGCGGGACAAGATGATGTTTTCAGCGGTACCATGGTTATTTTTATCTGTCTTTTTGATCGCGTGCTATTCCACTTTTTGTTCGGCGGTATGATAATAAAGTATTGTTTTTTGCCTCGTTTTTTTTACGGTGTTCACTGAAGGGGTTAACTAGTGGGACAGTTTTATAGGTCGGGTCATTGCGGATGCGGCGATACTAAATATATGTACTTTTATTCTTTTTTTTAACTTAGATAAAGGAATGTATTTATTGGAACAATATTTTTTTTATTATTATTTATTTAGGAATTTTTTTTTTTTTTTACACATGTAAATATTTTTTTTTTACTTTTTTACTTTGCCTCAGGGGCGGACATCACAGTAAAGTGACAGATCGCTGATCTGACACTTTGCTGTGCACTATGTCAGATCAGCGATCTGACATGCACAGCAGGGAGGCTTCCCGGTGCCTGCTCTGAGCAGGCGCTGGTAAGCCACCTCCCTGCAGGACCCGGATGCAGCCCTGCAGCCATTTTAAACCTAGGGCCTGTGGGGAGAAGACGGTAGGAGACCCTCGGAGCAACGCGATCACATCGCGTTGCTCCGAGGGTCTCAGGGAAGCCCACAGAGAGCCCCCTCCCTGCGCGATGCTTCCCTATACCGCCGGAACACTGCGATCATGTTTGATCGCAGTGTGCCAGAGTTACTGTGCTGCGGGCGGTCCGCGACCACTCCTGGCACATAGTGTCTGATGTCAGCTGTGATAGTCAGCTGACACCTGGCCGCAATCGGCTGCGCTCCCCCCGTGAGGGCACCTGATCGCGCTGGACGTACTATCCCATCACTGGGAATTAAGTCCCAGGTCACCTTGATGGGATAGTACGTCCAATGGAATTAAGGGGTTAAACCCCTCACATACTTCCGCTACATTGAGGAGCTGCTAATAATCTGGAGAGGCTCAAAAGATGATCTGCTTACCTTCAACAATAACTTCAACAAATCACCACCAACTTCAAAAAGTCCTAAATACATTTTCTGGACATGACCATATAAATCAAGGACAATGCCATACAAATATCAATTTACCATAAGCCTACAGGACATCCGGCATATCTTGGATCAAACAGCTTTCATCCAAGACAGACAAAAAATTCCATTATTTACAGTAAAGCTCCAAGGTACATTCGAATCTGTTCAGACAGTAAAGACAGAAAACTACAACTGATATCACTGAGGAATACATTCGTTCAACAAGGATACCAGCCACTGGTAATAAATGAACAGATCCTCAGAGCTACCAGAATCCCAAGAAGCAGTCTCCTGGATTACAGACTGATAGAGGAAAACAACAAGGTGCCTCTTGTGGTCACATACAACCCCCACAGGAGCATCCTAAGGAAAATTGGTAATGATCTCCAATTCATATTCCACAGAGACCATAAATTGAAAGAAATATTCACAGTACTCAGGGGCTGACATACCGTTCGTTCAGCTGGTGCAGCTGCACCGGGGCCCAGAGGTGGAAGGGGGACCCTGTAGGATGGCTAATAATGAGAGCAATCTGGCTTGTTTCTCTGGCGCTGAGGCTCTGGGGGGCCCATAGCTAGGTTGCCCTCATGTGCATTGGGCAGGAAGTGATACCTGCAGCTTCGCTGCCTATAGGAGAAAATGTCAGTGGAGCAGAGCTACAGGGATCCGTCCTCTCCTTCCTGCTCATGCTTTCTGTCTGACTGGCTGGATGATATCAGCATTGAGAGCACGCCTGCGTCAAAGAGAGAAAGAGCTGCCGGCGATGGAGATGCTGTAGCTGCTGGGGAGCGTGCAGAGAGGTGGTGGAGAGGTCAATAATGGAGGTGGGGAGAGGGCAATGATGGAGGTGGGGAGAGGGCAATGATGGAGGTGGGGGAGAGGGAAATGATGGAAGTGGTGGTGGAGAGGGCAATGGTTTGGGTAGTGGAGAGGGCAATGATTGGGGTGGAGGAGAGGGCAATGATGGAGGTGGTGGAGAGGGCAGTGATGGAAGTGGTGGTAGAGAGGGTAATGATGGAGATGTTGGGGGAGTGTGCAATAATGGAGATAGTGGAGAGGGCAATCATGGTGGTGGGGGAGAGGGCAATGATGGAGGTGGGGGAGAGGGAATTGATGGAAGTGGTGGTGGAGAGGGCAATGGTTGGGGTAGTGGAGAGAGCAATGATTGGGGTGGAGGAGAGGGCAATGATGGAAGTGGTGGAGAGGGCAGTGATGGAAGTGGTGGTGGAGAGGGCAATGATGGAGATGTTGGGGGAGTGTGCAATAATGGAGATAGTGGAGAGGGCAATCATGGTGGTGGGGGAGAGGGCAATGATGGAGGTGGGGAGAGGGCAATGATGGAGGTGGGGGAGAGGGAAATGATGGAAGTGGTGGTGGAGAGGGCAATGGTTGGGGTAGTGGAGAGGGCAATGATTGGGGTGGAGGGGAGGGCAATGATGGAAGTGGTGGAGAGGGCAGTGATGGAGATGTTGGGGGAGTGTGCAATAATGGAGATAGTGGGGAGGGCAATCATGGTGGTGGGGGAGAGGGCAATGATGGAGGTGGGGGAGAGGGCAATGATGGAAGTGGTAGTGGAGAGGGCAATGATGGAGGTGGTGTAGAGGGCAATGATGGAGATGGTGGAGAGGGAAATGATGGAGGTGGTGGGGGATGAGGCAATGATGGAGGTGGTGATCTAGATGACAATGATGTAGATGGTGGAGAGGACAATGATGGAGGTGGTGGTGAGGGCAATGATGGATGTGGGGAGAGGGCAATGATGGAATTGGTAGCGGATAGGGCACTGATGGAGGTGGTGAAAGGGTAATGATCGAGTTCTGAGAAACGGCAATGATGGAAGTGGTGGAGGTGAGGGCAATGATGGGGATGGTGGAGAGTGCAATGATGGAGGTGGTGGTGGAGAGGGCAATGATGGAGATGGTTGAGAGGGCAATAATTTAGGTGGGGAAGAAGGCAATGATGGAGGTGATGGTGCAGAGGGCAATGATTGAGGTGGTGGGGAAAGGGAAGTGATAGCGATGGTGGCAAGAGGGCAATAATGGAGATGGTGGAAAGAACAATGATGGTGGTGGGAAGAGGGCATTGAAGGGGTGGTGGAGAGGGCAATGATGAGGTGGTGGGAAATAGGGCAATGATGAGGGTGGTGAAGAGGGCAATGATGTAGGTTGTGGTGGAGAGAGTAATGATGGAGATAGTGGAGAGAGCAATGATGGAAATGGTGGAGAGGGCAATGATGGAGGTGGTGGAGATGGCAATAATGGGGATTTTGGAGAGGACAATGATAGATGTGGGGGAGAGGACAATGATGAGATGCGGGGGAGAGAGAGGAGGACAATGTGGGATGTTGTTATGATCTGGTGGTTTAGGAACAACATGAGACAAGCTCTGAAGGAGGTGGTATCTGTACTGACCGCAAACCCTGAAACTAGCAGCGCAACTAAAAATAGCCGTGGGGGGTACCTGACGCTCCCTAGACCCCTCGGCACAGCCTAAGATTTCACTTCCCCTAAAGATGGAAACAGGAAACCTATCTTGCCTCAGAGAAAATCCCCAAAGGAAAGATAGCCCCTCACAAATATTGATGGTGAGAGGAGGGGAAAATAAAATACGCAGAAATGAAATCAGATTTTAGCATAGGAGGCCAGTCTAGCTTGATAGATAGGACAGGAAAGGATACTGTGCGGTCAGTATAAAAACTACAAAACAATCCACACAGAGTTTACAAAATCTCCACACCTGACTAAAGGTGTGGAGGGTAAATCTGCTTCCCAGAGCTTCCAGCTAACAGAAAAAATCCATACTGACAACTGGACAAATATAGAATGCACAGAACAATAAGTCCACAACATGTGGACTGAAATGAGCAAAGCCAGAACTTATCTTTGCAGAACTGGTCAGGAAACCAGGAGAATCCAAGCAGAGATGTGAATCCAGCTAGGAACATTGACAAGTGGCACAGGCTGAATAAAGAGCCAGACTTAAATAGCGGACAATAAGTGGAGGCAGCTGATGACAGCTAACTCCAAGGAGCAGCCATACCACTAGAAACCACAAGAGGGAGCCCAAGAGCAGAACTCGCAAAAGTGCCACTTACAACCACCGGAATGAGCCCAAGAGCGGAATTCACAACAGGATGTAGGGGATTGAGTTTAGAGTAAGGGGAACTTATAATGGATCTCAATTCATTATGATGCTATTAGGGACTTAAAATTTATTGGGGAGTGGGAGAGGAGGAGATAAGGTGCATAAGACTCTTTATTATGAACTGAAAGGTGGGAGAAGATTCTGTCAGGGACTTGTAATGAACTGGAAGTTGGCGGAGGATGCTCAGTACCTGGTAATGTCTTCTCACACCCCCAAAATTTGTTATGATGCTATCAAGGACATATAAAGAATGGAGGGACACAGGACAGGGAATAAGGCTATGTGCGCACGTTCTGGATTACAGGAGAACATTCTGCATATCCTAATGTGTTAGCAGTAGTGATAAGCGAGTGTGCTCGTTACTCGAGTTTTCCGAGCATGCTTGGGTGTTCTTCAAGTTTCTTGGGCGTGCTTGTAGATTATGTTTGAGTCCCTGCAGCTGCATGATTTGCGGCTGCTAGACAGCCAGAATACATGTGCGGATTTCCTAGCAAACAGGCAATCCCTGCATGTGTTCAGGTTGTCTAAAAGCTGCAAATCATGGAGACAAAAACATAATCTACGAGCACACCCAAGATACTTGAACACCAAGCTTGCTCGGAAAACATGAGAAATGAGCACACTCGCTCATCACTAGTTGGCAAGAATAACGCAGTATAAAAACACATTGATTTTTTTGCATTGTTTTTTACATGCTTTTGCTGCTTATTTAACCCGAATCATTAGGATGGGTAAAATACGCTGCAAGAATAGACATTATGCAGATTGTAAACTGCTGCAAATCTGCAAGGAAAAAATATGTAACGTGTGCATGAGACTTCAGGAATCTCATTCACTTTGCTTGTACTCTAAAATCTTGCACATTTTCCACGTGTACATAGACTTAAAGTTAATTGGGGAGCGTCATAGAGACTGAATATTTTATAATATTGGGCGGCAGAGAATATAGTTAATGCGGAGCACAGCGCTGTTTTTAACTTTATATTTTTAATGGTGGGGTACATATCTGTACTGAGGGAGGAGACACAATGTATTCAATATATGTGACCTTGTTATTTTCATGGCTGCGATGATCATCATGACAAGATTAGTGATTAGCGAATATACTCGTTACTCAAGATTTCCCGAGCACGCTCGGGTGTCCTCCAAGTATTTTTTAGTGCTCGGAGATTTCGTTTTCATCGCCTCAGCTGAATGATTTACATCTCTTAGCCAGCTTGATTACATGTGGGGATTCCCTAGCAACCAGGCAACCCCCACATGTACAGTATTTTTGCTGGCTAACAGATGTAAATCATTCAGCTGCGGCGCAGAAAACGAAATCTCCGAGTACTTACAAATACTCGGAGGACACCCGAGCATGCTCGGGAAATATTGAGTACCGAGTATATTCACTCATCATTAGACAAGATGAGTCATGGCTGAGAGATGTCGGTATGAAGGTCTGACCAGATGGACAAGAAACAGTAGAAAACGGCTCCAATTAGACGAGGGGTCAGTAGTAAGTGCCTGGTTGTAAGTATTATTCTGTTTCTGTTCTGTGTAATAATGGTATTTCTAAAATCCCTTATTCTACATCTCTCATATGCGTGAAATGTCCATGTGCTTCCTGACATTTTTATCAAACTGTACACAGACTCGTGGAGTTCTATAGGTCCACTCATTCATCCGCGAAAATCATGGATCTGAAAATGAGATCTGTGAGGGTTAGAGACTGTTTTGTTCTAAAGCGATTTTGAGGATGAGAATAGGACATGCTCAATGCGTCTGTAAAAGCTTGCAGCACACCGACACTGCACACGGGTACAGGGATATAGATTTATTATGTATAGCACAGTCTCTTACTATATAATGTATTCATTTATTATGTATAGCACCGCCCTTAGTTACATATTTTCCTCTTTTATTATGTATAACACAATCCCTTATGCACCATAACTTCTAGTTACATATGGTGCTGTCCCTTATTATACAGCTTATTCTGCTATGTACAGCATTGTCTCTTACATAGTGCATTCTTGTTATTTTTTTATTCACAGCACCCTCTTTTATTGCATAGTCCCCTCTCTTGTCAGCATATACAATGACTGCTGATGGAGCAGCCAGTGACCAGACAACCAGTCCATCAGCTCCTCTATTAGAAAAGAGGCTTTCCCATGTTCCATCAACCTTTATTGCATTATATATAAGACAAGAGAGGATGGTATATAATAAAGAAAGGATTCTATATAATCCGATATGTAAGGGTCGGATCTGTACATAACAAGAGAGGGCACTGTGCAATAAGGGAAAATAAGGGGCGCTTTGTTGCCATAAAAGGACACACCAGTGGGAAAGCATTTCTCTAGATCTGGACACTGTATGACAGACTTAAAAGTCTTACTACTAAGAGGTCATTTTAAGGATGACAGTGAGAGAAAAATTTGGCAATTCAAACTGATAAATATGTTCAATTATTTGACAGTAGGATTCAATTTAACAACAGGATGTTAGGTGTCGAGTTCCCGCTTCTGCACAAGGGGAATCTCGAGCCATCTCCGCTGCGGTCTCCCATTCTTATTCAGCCGCAGTGGAGTCTGCTCAGCAGAGACGTCAGTCCCAGCGTCTTGCTCAGTCTCACTCTGTACAAAGAGTTACTGCTGCTTTTCCTTCTTCTGCCATTGAAGTCAGTGTTGGGCAGCGGCGAGCAAGATGCTTTTGGGGCTAAGTCCTGCTTTTCTCTTTCTGAGCATGCCCAGGGCAAGATCTCCCATTGGAGATTGAGGGTCACATGCTCAGGTATTGCAGCACATCCCATTGGTCCTCCAGGAAGGTCCTGAAAGGGCAAAACTTCGGTAGCAGCTTCCCATTGGTCCTTTGTTGGAAGGTCCTGAATGTGCTGCAACTATATAAGCTGCGCATGACCGCACGGCCATGCGCTAGTATTGACTTGATAATGTGTGTGTGTTGATGGATGTATGTCGATGGATGAAAGCTCCTAATCATTCCCATTCCTAGTGTTGTTGACTGGTCGCGAATTTAGGATTGCTCTCTAGCGCCCGACTTAGCCATCAGCACGTAAACACACAATACAGCGTCTTATTGCTTTGACCGCCAGTGCGGCGCCGTGTGCTTTCACAGCGCTTTCCTGACCCAAGCCTGGGTGGTTAGTGGCGTTCGCCAGTGCGGCACTGCATGCACTCTCGTGCTTCTAATGCTGTCACTCTGACACCCCAGTAGCGGTGTCGAGCGCATGAGGTCTATGTACTCAAATCCTGTGCCTTGGGATTGAGTTCTGAGTCTCCTTGCTTGCGCTCTTGGTGCGATACCGCGGCCCTGTGACGCAACAGGGTTCGCTTCCTTCACACAGGGTGAGGTTAACCCGTGTGTGTATTTACTTTGTACCGCCATATAGTCCGTCATTGCTTGGCAGCACTTTCCATCTCTGCACGGTGGACCCCGGGCTGCGAACGCACCATACTCTATCTGTCTTATTATTTGGTGCGTTCCGCCAGCCCTAACACAGGATTTATGAGTCACTACATGGACAAAATTCACACATCTACCAGACGGATTCCAGATAACTATAAAGAACATTCCCACTGCCTCTCAATTTGAAACAAAATATCTAATTTGATTTCCTTGGCTTATCTTTAGGAGGCATCACCTCTCCCACCTAATCCTAATGAACAAATGTCCTGCTGTAATATCTCTTAAATGTTGTGCCTTTTTTCTTATTAATTAATTTGTAATCATGCCTGAAGAAGGTACCTCTGTGCTCTGAAATCTTGCAAACATATATTATTTGCTGGTTAGTCAATAAAGGTATTACTACGAAAATACTTTTGTCATTATTGGGCAGAAAAATATTCATATCGATTTGCCAACTTACAAAATAAATCCAAAATTGTATCCCCTGGTTCACAGCCTGCAAGCACATATGAGTCTGTATCAGTCCGTTTCTATGAACGACTGCGCCTCCGTATTACACGTGGGTGTGGTAATGGCTTTGCTCAAGTCTCTGGTCTGTGTTTAATCTCCCACAGATATGCATACACAGAGCCTTCTTCTATGCTGCTTGCAATCCAATACTGACACACCCAACCCTTACATGGACGTTTAAGTGGGAATTGTGGACATGGGCCACAATTCCCACTACAAAATATAATCCCCCCAAAAAAATCCGATGTCAGCTTTTCATTAATCTTAAATAGCTTAGGTTAAATAGCTTGACAAAGTCCACACTCATTTTTGTTTTGCATTGTAACCACACCTGTGGTTGTAATTACAACCTTCTCTAGCGGTTTCTGTATGTTTCTATGCACATTATTTGTAGAGAACCTGGAAAGCTAGCACTCAATCAATATAGTGCACGGTGCCAGTGAACGGGACACTAAATCCCACAAGTCATGGAGTCAAAGTAATCACTGCACTCGTATAGTTTCAAGTTGCATATATCAAAAGTTTATTTGATTTGAGTCAGTAGACAAATGCTTGGCGAATTAACGTTTCGGCCAGCCCGTGGCCTTGCTCACAAAATCGCTGTAACAAGCAAGAAGACAAACAGAATATCAAAAACAAATAAGTACACATATACATATTTACATATTTACATGAATGAATACATGTCAAAGACACTGGCAGCCATGGTAGGACAAATATATCCAAATAAAGAGCACAAGCTGCATCCGGTAAGTGAAGTCCAGAAGGATAAGAAGTCACAGAAATCAAAGAGAATGGTTTGAAAGAAATGTATATACAGTATGTGATATGGAGCCAAACGAGGCAAGAGAACATACCCCAATGAAAATCTGTTGTTTAAAGTAAGGATACCGTATGGCTGATGAGTCAGATAGGAGGACCCAAATGTGTAACCTGGAAGGAACAATGTACCATAAGGTTGCAATAAAAACAGTATATATACAAATGTACACCTGGAATGTGCTAAGCGGGATATTACCCGTCGATCTCAAAAGAGAGGTGTTATATGGGAATGCTGTAGTCTGGCTAGATCCCAGAGAGAGAACCCTATTGATTGTCACCTTTATTATCAGGGAGGGAGGGGGGATGGTGCCCCAGGTCAATATGTACTTAGTTATATAGGCCATAAGGGTGGACTATGTGCCAAAGACATACTGCAAACATACTAACCAAACTGATATGGTATAAACGCTTGCCCGTGCACTACAGCTGTAATTCCAGCCGGAGGGTAAACAATTGCTGAAATAGAGGTTAGATATACATGAGAGTAAAAGGGGGGGAAAATTCATGGGTTACCATGGTTGGTTAGTCTGCTGCTGCTACTGCTGCTGTGCCTGGGAGAGGCAATAGAAAGATAGATAGATAGATAGATAGATAGATAGATAGATAGATAGATAGATAGATAGATAATAGATAGATAGATCGATAGATAGATAATAGATAGATAGATAGATCGATAGATAGATAATAGATAGATAGAGATACATTGTGTTCCCAAATACCTTAAATAAATATACATTAAAAAAGGAAACAAAACATCACTGTGTTGCCAAGAGGAACAGTAAATATACCAACATATAAGAAGAATAGCTGGAGATACATAAAAAACATCAAAGTATGATGTTCCAGGACAGCTGCTCTGGTGATAAAGGAGAATACTGAATTTTCCCTTGGTGCTGCTCATTGCATAGGTCAGAGTCAAAGAAACAAGAGGCTCTTAAGTCTACTCAGAGTCCAGTTTTCCTTTAGACATGTCTGTGATGCACCTTTAGCAACAGCTCAAAGAAATCAATACTTGAAAATCCCTAGATTCAGTAATTTATTTATTGATTTAGTTTTATGGTGAGCACGCTCTGCTAGATATCAGTATATTTCAGATTTTATAGAGGAAACATCATCTCTTTTCTCAAAAAATTCCTTTTCTCAACAAGACCATATTCTGTGTTATATTATATTTCAATTTGTCACTTTTTTTGTTGCATTTGTTTTTAGTTTTGATAGATTATATTCAATGGTGATACTTTTATGCCCAAAAAAAGCCAAAAGAAAGAAGTTTCAAATAGTAAATTCTGTTTTACATTCAAAATGTACATTGTTGTATAAGTAGGATCTTTGGACAACTCCCGTCAGAATTTGGACATTTATTACAAAGATTTAGTATTGAAGTTGTTGAAAGTTCTGTTTGTAAATCTGACAGCAGCTTATCTGTCTGAAAAAAACAAAAATTACTCTACGTAATCCCCATTGACTTCCTTGTCCCTGAGATCATGTCAGAGGGGAGTTGGGAGGTTCACTTATTCAATAGATGGTTGGCTTTAAATTCATGTCTATGTCATTAAGTATATATGTCATGTCTATGTCATTAAGTATATATATATATACATATATATATATATACATATATATATATATAATGTACCAGTACAAAAAAATAATAAATACACGAACTCCATTATTGCTGTAAATGTTAAAAATGTAAGATACTTAACTTTTTTATATCAGAGAAAAGAAAAGCCATCCAACCACGTCGAAACCAAATATGGATGGTCCCTATCACCAATGTCCTATCTCTCCATTTTCCAAATTTGAATTTATATGCCCTTAAATCATAGAGATATGTCACACAAAATACTTAATAAGCAACATTTCCCACATGTCTACATCAGCACAATTTTGGAACCAAAATTTTTTTGTAAGGGAGTTATAAGGGTTAAAAGTTGACCAGCATTTTCTCATTTTTACAACACCATTTTTTTTAGGGACCACATCACATTTGAAGTCATTTTGAGGGGTCTATATGATAGAAAATAGCCAAGTGTGACAGCATTCTAAAAACTGCACCCCTCAAGGTGCTCAAAACCACATTCAAGAAGTTTATTAACCCTTCAAGTGTTTCACAGAAATTTTTGGAATGTTCAAAAAAAATGAACATTTAACTTTTTTCACAAAAAATTTATTTTAGCTCCAATTTGTTTTATTTTACCAAGGGTAACATTAGAAAATAGTCCCTGGAAAGGTGTTGTACAATTTGTCCTGAGTACGCCGATACCCCATCTGTGGGGGTAAACCACTGTTTGGGCGCATGGCAGAGCTCGGAAGGGAAGGAGCACCATTTGACTTTTCAATGCAAAATTGACTGGAATTGAGATGGGATGCAATGTTGCGTTTAGAGAGCCCCTGATGTGCCTAAACATTGGAAACCCCCAATTCTAACTGAAACCCTAATCAAAACACACCGCTAACCCAAACACACCCCGACCCCTAATCCCAACCACACACCTAACCCCAACACACCCCTACCCCTAATCCCAACCGTAACCACACCTCTAACTCCAACACAACCCTAATCCCAAACATAACCCTAACCACACCCTTAACCATGACACACCCCTAACTCTAACCCCAACCATAAATGTAATCCAAAACCTAACCCTAACTTTAGCCCAAACCCTAACTGTAGCCCTAAACTTAACTTTAGCCCCAACCCTAACTTTAGCCCCAACCCTAACTGTAGCCCTAACCCTAACTTTAGCCCCAACCCTAACCCTAACTTTAGCCCCAACCCTAACCCTAACTTTAGCCCCAGCCCTAACCCTAACTTTAGCCCCAACCCAAATTGTAGCCCTAGCCCCAGCCCTAGCCCTAACCCTAACCTTAACCCTAGCCCTTACCCTAGCCCTAATCCTAGGCCTAACCCTAACCCTAGCCCTAACCCTAACCCTAGCCCCCACCCTAGCTCTAACCTTAGCCCTAAACCTAGCTCCAACCCAAATCCTAGCCCTAACCCTAACCCTGGCCCTAACCCTAATGGGAAAATGGAAATAAATACATTTTTTAAATTTTATTATTTTTCTCTTACTAGGGGTCATGAAGGGCAGTTTGATTTACTTTTATAGCCGTTGTTTTTTTAATGGATTTTTATGATTGGCAGCTGTCACACACTAAAAGATGCTTTTTATTGCAAAAAATAGTTTTTGCGTCTCCACATTTTGAGAGCTATAATTTTTCCATATTTTGATCCACAGAGTCATGTGAGATGTTGATTTTTGCGGGACGAGTTGACATTTTTATTGGTAACATTTTTGGGCATGTGACATTTTTTGATCGCTTCTTATTCCGATTTTTGTGACGCAGAATGACCAAAAACCAGCTATTCATGAATTTCTTTTGTGGGGGGCATTTATACCGTTCCATGTGTTAGGGCTAGCGGAACGCACCAAATACAAAGACAGATAGAGTATGGTGCGTTCGCAGCCCGGGGTCCACCGTGCAGAGATGGAACCTGCTGCCAAGTAATGACGGACTATATGGCGGTACTCATAAGTATACACACGTGGGTTAAACTTCACCCAGCGTGAAGGAAGCGATCCTGTTGCGTCACCCCATGATATTCCATGTGTGGGGGTAAACCACTGTTTGGGCACACGTCGGGGCTCAGAAGGGAAGTAGTGACTTTTGAAATGCAGACTTTGATGGAATGGTCTGCGGGCGTCACGTTGCGTTTGCAGAGCCCCTGGTGTGCCTAAACAGTAGAAACTCCCCACAAGTGACCACATTTTAGAAACTAGACCCCCCAAGGAACTTATCTAGATATGTGGTGAGCACTTTGAACCCCCAAGTGCTTCACATACGTTTACAACGCAGAGCCGTGAAAATAAAAAATCATTTTTCTTTCCTCAAAAATGATGTTTTAGCAAGCATTTTTTTAGATTCACAAGGGTAACAGGAGAAATTGAACCCCAGTAATTGTTGCGCAGTTTATCCTGAGTACACTGATACCCCATATGTGGGGGTAAACCACTGTTTGGGCACACGTCGGGGCTCGGAAGTGAGGGAGCACCATTTGACTTTTTGAATACGAGATTGGCTGGAATCAATGGTGGCGCCATGTTGCGTTTGGAGACCCCTGATGTGCCTAAACAGTGGTAACCCCTCAATTCTACCTCCAACACTAACCCCAACACACCCCTAACCCTAATCCCAACTGTAGCCATAACCCTAATCACAACCCTAACCACAACCCTAATTCCAACCCTAACCCTAAGGCTATGTGCCCACGTTGCGGATTCGTGTGAGATATTTCCGCACCATTTTTGAAAAATCCGCGGGTAAAAGGCACTGCGTTTTACCTGCGGATTTTCCGCGGATTTCCAGTGTTTTTTGTGCGGATTTCACCTGCGGATTCCTATTGAGGAACAGGTGTAAAATGCAGCGGAATCCGCACAAAGAATTGACATGCTTCGGAAAATACAACGCAGTGTTTCCGCGCGGTATTTTCTGCACCATGGGCACAGCGGATTTGGTTTTTCATATGTTTACATGGTACTGTAAACCTGATGGAACACTGCTGCGAATCCACAGCCAAATCCGCACCGTGTGCACATGGCCTAATTCTAAAGGTATGTGCACACTGCGGAAAACGCTGCAGATCCGCAGCAGTTTCCCATGATTTTACAGTTCAATGTAGACCTATGGGAAACAAAAATCGCTGTACACATGCTGCGGAAAAACTGCACGGAAACGCAGCGGTTTACATTCCGCAGCATGTCACTTCTTTGTGCGGATTCCGCAGCGGTTTTACAACTGCTCAAATAGAAAATCGCAATTGTAAAACCGCAGTGAAATGCGCAGAAAAAAACGCGGTAAATCCGCCATAAATCCGCAGCGGTTTAGCACTGCGGATTTATCAAATCCGCAGCGGAAAAATCCGCAGAGGACCAGAATACGTGTGCACATACCGAAACCCTAACCCTAACCCTAGCCCTAACCCTACCCCTAACCCTAACCCTACCCCTAGCCCTAACCCTACCCCTAACCCTACCCCTAACTCTAACCCTAGCCCTAACCCTAGCCATACCCCTAACCCTACCCCTAACCCTACCCCTAACCCTACCCCTAACCCTACCCCTAACCCTAACCCTACCCCTAACCCTAACCCTAACCCTACCCCTAACCCTAACCCTATTCTAACATTAGTGGAAAAAAAAAATTTCTTTATTTTTTTATTGTCCCTACCTATGGGGGTGACAAAGGGGGGGTCATTTATTATTTTTTTTATTTTGATCACTGAGATATAATCTATCTCAGTGATCAAAATGCACTTTGGAATGAATCTGCCGGCCGGCAGATTCGGCGGGCGCACTGCGCATGCGCCCGCCATTTTGAAAGATGGCGGCGCCCAGGGAGAAGACGGACGGGACCCCGGCAGGATCGGTAAGTATGATGGGGTGGCCAGATCGGGGGGCTGGGGGGGCGATCGGTGGGGTGGGGTGGGGGCACATTAGTATTTCCAGCCATGGCCGATGATATTGCAGCATCGGCCATGGCTGGATTGTAATATTTCACCCGTTATAATAGGTGAAATATTACAAATCGCTCTGATTGGCAGTTTCACTTTCAACAGCCAATCAGAGCGATCGTAGCCACGAGGGGGTGAAGCCACCCCCCCTGGGCTAAACTACCACTCCCCCTGTCCCTGCAGATCGGGTGAAATGGGAGTTAACCCTTTCACCGGATCTGCAGGGACGCGATCTTTCCATGACGCCACATAGGCGTCATGGGTCGGATTGGCACCGACTTTCATGACGCCTACGTGGCGTCATGGGTCGGGAAGGGGTTAAGTTTTAATTTTTTGCTCATCTACTTCCTAGAGCCATAACTTTTCTATTTTTCTGTCAATATGGCCATATGAGGGCCACAATTTTGCAGGACGAATTGTGCTTTTGAATGGCACCATTGATTTTACCATATATTGTACTGGAAAATGGGAACCAAAAATCTGAGTGCAGTGAAATTGCAAAAAAATAGTGCAAAAAAAGTGCAATTCCACATTTGTTTATTTTTTACCATGTTCACTTATTGCTAAACCTAACCAGACATTATGATTCTCCAGGTCAGTACGAGTACACAGATATCAAGCATGCATAGGTTCTTTTTTATTTAAGTGGTGAATTTATTTATTTACAGTTAGGGCCAGAAATATTTGGACAGTGACACAAGTTTTGTTATTTTAGCTGTTTACAAAAACATGTTCAGAAATACAATTATATATATAATATGGGCTGAAAGTGCACACTCCCAGCTGCAATATGATAGTTTCCACATCCAAATCGGAGAAAGGGTTTAGGAATCATAGCTCTGTAATGCATAGCGTCCTCTTTTTCAAGGGACCAAAAGTAATTGGACAATGGACTCTAAGGGCTGCAATTAACTCTGAAGGCGTCTCCCTCGTTAACCTGTAATCAATGAAGTAGTTAAAAGGTCAGGGGTGGATTCCAGGTGTGTGGTTTTGCATTTGGAAGCTGTTGCTGTGAGCAGACAACATGCGGTCAAAGGAACTCTCAATTGAGGTGAAGCAGAACATCCTGAGGCTGAAAAAAAAGAAAAAATCCATCAGAGAGATAGCAGACATGCTTGGAGTAGCAAAATCAACAGTTGGGTACATTCTGAGAAAAAAGGAATTGACTGGTGAGCTTGGGAACTCAAAAAGGCCTGGGCGTCCACGGATGACAACAGTGGTGGATGATCGCCGCATACTTAATTTGGTGAAGAAGAACCCGTTCACAACATCAACTGAAGTCCAGAACACTCTCAGTGAAGTAGGTGTATCTGTCTCTAAGTCAACAGTAAAGAGAAGACTCCATGACAGTAAATACAAAGGGTTCACATCTAGATGCAAACCATTCATCAATACCAAAAATAGACATGCCAGAGTTAAATTTGCAGAAAAACACCTCAAGAAGCCAGCTCAGTTCTGGAAAAGTATTCTATGGACAGATGAGACAAAGATCAACCTGTACCAGAATGATGGGAAGAAAAAAGTTTGGAGAAGAAAGGGAACGGCACATGATCCAAGGCACACCACATCCTCTGTAAAACATGGTGGAGGCAACGTGATGGCATGGGCATGCATGGCTTTCAATGGCACTGGGTCACTTGTGTTTATTGATGACATAAGAGCAGACAAGAGTAGCCGGATGAATTCTGAAGTGTACCGGGATATACTTTCAGCCCAGATTCAGCCAAATGCTGCAAAGTTGATTGGACGGCGCTTCATAGTACAGATGGACAATGACCCCAAGCATACAGCCAAAGCTACCCAGGAGTTCATGAGTGCCAAAAAGTGGAACATTCTGCAATGGCCAAGTCAATCTCCAGATCTAAACCCAATTGAGCATGCATTTCACTTGCTCAAATCCAGACTTAAGACGGAAAGACCCACAAACAAGCAAGACCTGAAGGCTGCGGCTGTAAAGGCCTGGCAAAGCATTAAGAAGGAGGAAACCCAGCGTTTGGTGATGTCCATGGGTTCCAGACTTAAGGCAGTGATTGCCTCCAAAGGATTTGCAACAAAATATTGAAAATAAAAATATTTTGTTTGGGTTATGTTTATTTGTCCAATTACTTTTGACCTCCTAAAATGTGGAGTGTTTGTAAAGAAATGTGTACAATTCCTACATTTTCTATCAGATATTTTTGTTCAACCCTTCAAATTAAACGTTACAATCTGCACTTGAATTCTGTTGTAGAGGTTTCATTTCAAATCCAATGTGGTGGCATGCAGAGCCCAAATCGCGAAAATTGTGTCACTGTCCAAATATTTCTGGCCCTAACTGTATAACATAGATTAAAACAAGACCAAATATAGTCATACAAATTCCACTTAAATAACAGGTGAGGCTCACAAATGCATAGAAACAAGTGGACAAACCTGGAAAAACAAGTACACGAAATCCAAATACAAGTGTGTGTATATATATATATATATATATATATATATATATATATATATATATATATACATATATATATGTGTGTGTGTGTGTGTGTGTATCCCAGGCAAGGAATGTTAAATCTAATATATAAAGCTGAATGTATGTGTGTATGTATGTATGTATGTATGTATGTCTGGGATTGGCATCTGCACCGTCGCAGCTACAGCCACAAAATTTTGCACAGTCACACGTCTGGACCCCGAGAGCGTCATGGGCTATGTTGTGAGGTGAAATTTTAACCCCGCGCGTTCCAATTCACTAAACAATTTTGCCCCTATCTACATAATGGGGAAAAAGTGAAAGGAAAAGTGTTGGAGGCAAATTGACAGCTGCCAGATGTGAACAAGGGGGACTTAAAGCGTGAGAGTGAGAGTGATGGCGCCAAAGAGTATATACCGTACAGTTGCTAAGGTGGGGCCCTGACATGGGATACTCACCACACACAGGGATATGAACACACACACAAAAGGCGCCACAAACTACCACGTGCTTGAACACATATACCACCCTCAGCACACATTTCACCACACATTCTCCAACCTCGCCACATAAAAGTCGAAACACAAAAGTCGCCGCTCAAAACTTACCACGCGCAAAACTCGCCACATGCAAAACTAGGCTCACGCAAAACTCGCCACACGTGCAAAACTCACCTCATGGAAAACTCGCCACACGCAAAACTTGCACACGCGGAAAAATTGCTACATGCACAAAAGTTGCAACACATGCAAAAGTTGCCTCACACAAAACTTGCACGTACTCAAAACGCACCACACATAAAGTTCGCCACGCGCAAAACTCGCCATCCGCAAAACTTGCTGCACACAACTTGCTACACTAACCTGTCACATGCAACTCGACACACAAAAAGTTGCTACACGCATGTCGCCACACAAAACTCATCTCACAAAAGTTGCTACATGCATGTCACCACACGCAACTCAACACACACAACTTGACACATGAAACTCGCCCTAAAACACACACAAGTCTGGTATTATCCTTCAAAAATAAAAATCTGATTAATAAGCAGACAAACTACAAGAGCAACAAATGTAACATATAGGAAATACGGCAGCTGTCAGTCACATGACCTGTCTATTATGTGTATGTGTGAGCTAATATATACTGCCAGGGGGAGGACTACCTGTTGGCTGGGGATTTATCAGATTGCCAATTTAGCTTACAAATACTGAGGTAAAAATACTGACCAAATAATGTGTGAATGCGGTCTAATACAGGAGGAGATGACACACAGATATATACTATATACAGGAGATTACACACAGGTATATACTATATACAGGAGAGATGACACACAGGTATATACTATATACAGGAGGAGATGACACACAGGTATATACTATATACAGGAGGAGATGACACACAGTTATATACTATATACAGGAGCAGATGACACACAGGTATATACTATATACAGGAGCAGATGACACACAGGTATATACTATATACAGGAGGAGATGACATGCAGGTATATACTATATACAGGAGGAGATGACACACAGGTATATACTATATACAGGAGGAGATGGCACACACATATATACTATATACAGGGGACATGACACACAGGTATATACTATATACAGGAGGAGATGACATACAGGTATATATTATATACAGGAGGACATGACACACAGGTATATACTGTATACAGGAGGAGATGACAACCTGGTATATACTATATACAGGGGAGATGACATACAGGTACATACTATATACAGGGGCGATGACACACAGGTATATACTATATACAGTGGAGATGACACACAGGTATATACTATATATAGGAGGAGATGACATACAGGTATATACTATATACTGGAGGAGATGACACACAGGTATATACTATATACAGGAGCAGATGATACACAGGTATATACTATATACAGGAGGAGATGACTTACAGGTACATACTATATACAGGAGGAGATGACACACGTACATACTATATACAGGAGGAGATGACATACAGGTATATACTATATAAAAGAGGAGATGACATAGGTATATAGAGGAGATGACTTACAGCAGGTATATACTATATACAGGGGAGATGACATACAGGTATATACTATATACAGGACATGACATACAGGTATATACTATATATAGGAGGAGATGACATACAGGTATATAGTATATACAGAAGAGATGACATACAGGTATATAATAGAGGAGATGACACATGGGTATATACAATATACAGGAGGAGATGACATATAGCAGGTATATACTATTTACAGGGGAGATGACATACAGGTATATACTATATACAGGAGAAGACATAGAGGTGTATACTATATATAAGGGAGATGACAAACATGTATATACTGAGGTGAAAATGAGGTCGAAATGACAAGTGTTAGGGGGGAATGAGAGGAGTGAGGGGGAAAATAAGAGGAGTGAGGGGGAAAATGAGAGGTGTAAGGGAGAAAATGAGAGGTGTAAGGGAGAAAATGAGAGGCATGATGGGAAAATAAGAGACGTGAGGTGCTATAACTAACCACAGATATTTACTATGCCCAGGCAACGCCGGGCTCTTCAGCTAGTATCATATAAAAAGACAGGAATGGCACACTTTATTCATTATAAATACACTTGTGTTTGGATTTCATGTCCTTGTTTTTCCAGGTTTGTCCACTTGTTTCTGTGCATTTGTGAGCCTCACCTGTTATTTATGTAGAATTTTTATGGCTATGTTTGGTCTTGTTTTAATCTATGTCATAAATAAATATATATTTTATTCATGTTTGCTCTTGTGTGGAGCCTTATTCTATTTGTAGTTGTATTTAATTATTAGAATACTGTGCAAAGGTGTAAAAAAATTACCCAAGGGGTCTATAAGATACATGCTGAAAGAGACCGTGGTGGGGATTTCATAATACATTTAGCAGTAATTACAATAGGTAGAGAGAGTACAAGTTTCAATATAGTACAATGTGCAAAGTTTTCCAAAAGTTACCCAAGGGGTCTGCATCATACACGCTGAAAGAGACCATTCCATGATTAAAATTAATTATTAATCACTATTTATTATAGAATGGTGTGGTTATAAAGAGGTCCTGCACAGTTGTTTCACCAAGAGCCGAATTGGTTAGTCAGAGTTTACCCTAATCACAAATAAATAGTGATTAATAATTAATATTAATGAGATAGTTTATGTGTTTCCTGCCATAATAAGTAGCTATTGGGAATTTCTTGTTTTGATTTGAGATTTTGCTGGACTTTAACCCTTTAACGACCGCCGATACGCCTTTTAACGGTGGCAGTTACGGGTACTTAAACCACAACGCCGTTAATTAATGGCGCTGTGGAAAAAGTGAATAGCACCCCCCAGAGTCGGATTTTCTCTGGGATCTCAGTTGCCGGGGTAGCCGAGACCCCAGAAAACATGATTCGGGTTTTTTTTTACTGAACCCCGGGTTGCAATCGCCGGTAATTAACCGTTTACCGGTGGTCTCAAAGAAAAAAATGCGATTTCCCATTTAATTTCTCTGTCCTCCGATGTGATCGCACATCGGAGAACAGAGAAATGGGGTCCCCGATAGCCCCCCGATACTCACCTGTCTCCCTCGGTGCTCCTTGTGGCTCCCGATGGGTGCCGCCATCTTGTTCCAGCCAAAAAAGGCGGGCGCATGCTCAGTGCACCTGCCGGCCAGCACCCGGAAAATCTTTGGCATCTCGGCTGCCAGGGGTAGCTGAGACCCCAAAGAACATGATCGGGGTCGGTTTTTACCAACCCCTGTTTTGCAATCGCCGGTAATTAACTGTTTACCGGCGGCCGCAAAAAAAGTGATCTGTCATTCTCTGTCCTCTCATGTGATCACAATCAAAATGGGGTCACTTGTGGGGGGTTTCTACTGTTTAGGTACATCAGGGGCTCTGCAAATGCAACATGACGCCCGCAGACAATTCTATCAAAGTCTGCATTCCAAAACGGCGCTCCTTCCCTTCCAAGCTCTGCCATGCTCCCAAACAGTGGTTTACCCCCACATATGGGGTATCAGCATACTCAGCATAAATTGCTCAATAAATTTTGGGGTCCAATTTCTCCTGTTACCCTTGTGAAAGTAAAATCTTGGGGGTGAAAAGATCTTTTTTGTAATAATAAAAATATGATTTTTTTTATTTTCATGGCTCTACATTATAAACTTCTGTGAATCAGTTGGGGGTTCATAATGCTCACCACATATCTAGATATGCTCTTTGGGGGGGTCTAGTTTCCAAAAAGGGGTAACTTGTGGGGGGTTTCTACTGTTTAGGTGCAGCAGGAGCTCTGCAAATGCAACATGAAGCCCGCAGACCAATCCATCAAAGTCTGCATTCCAAGCGGCGCTCCTTCCCTTCCGAGCCGCGATGGGTGCCCAAACAGTGCCCCCACCACATATGGGGTATCAACATACTCAGGACAAACTAATCAACAGATTTTGAGGTCCAATGTCTCCTGTTACCCTTGAGAAAATAAAAAATTGCAGGCTAAAAAATCATTTTTGAGGAAAAAAAAAGGTTTTTTTATTTTCACGGCTCTACTTTATAAGTTTCTGTGAAGCACTTGGGGGTTTAAAGTGCTCACCACACACCTAGATAAGTTCCTTAAGGGGTCTAGTTTCCAAAATGGTGTCACTTGTGGGGGGTTTCCACTGTTTAGGCACATCAGGGGCTCTCCAAACGCGACATGGCGTCCGATCTCAATTCCAGCCAATTCTACATTGAAATAGTAAAACGGCACTCCTTCTCTTTCAAGCTCTGCGGTGCGCCCAAACAGTGGTTTACCCCCACATATCGGGTTTCGACGTACTCAGGAGAAATTGCACAACAAGTTTTGTAGTTTAATTTCTCCTGTTACCCTTGTGAAAATAAAAATTTGGGGGCAAAAAGATCATTTTTGTAGAAAAAAATGTGTTTTTTTTATTTTCACGGATCTATGTTATAAACTTCTGAGAAGCACTTGGGGGTTTAAAGTGCTCACCACACATCTAGATAAGTTCCCTAAGGGGTCTAGTTTCTAAAATGGTGTCACTTGTGGGGAGTTTCTACTGTTTAGGCACATCAGGGGCTCTCTTAACGTGTCATGGCGTCCGATCTCAATTCCAGCCAATTCTGCATTGAAAAAGTCAAACGGTGCTCCTTCTCTTCCAAGCTCTGCGGTGCGCCCAAACAGTGGTTTACGATATGGGGTATCGGCATATTCAGGAGGAATTACACAACAAAATTTATGGTTAAATTTCTGTTTTTACACTTGTCAAAATAAAAAAAAATGGTTCTGAAGTAAAATGTTTGCAAAAAAAAGTTAAATGTTCATTTTTTCCTTCCACGTTTTTTCAGTTCCTGTGAAGCACGTAAAGG
Source organism: Ranitomeya imitator (assembly GCF_032444005.1). Classification (NCBI taxonomy): domain Eukaryota; kingdom Metazoa; phylum Chordata; class Amphibia; order Anura; family Dendrobatidae; genus Ranitomeya; species Ranitomeya imitator. The sequence goes on from NC_091287.1 coordinate 517,533,016, forward strand.
GTTAATAAACTTCTTGAATGTGGTTTTGAGCACCTTAAGGGGTTCAGTTTTTAGAATGGTGTCACACTTGGCTATTTTCTATCATATAGACCCCTCAAAATGACTTCAAATGTGATGTGGTCCCTAAAAAAAATGGTGTAAAAATGAGAAATTGCTGGTCAACTTTTAACCCTTATAACTCCCTAACAAAAAAATTTGTGTTTCCAAAATTGTGCTGATGTAAAGTAGACATGTGGGAAATGTTATTTATTAACTATTTTGTGTGACATATCTCTCTGATTTAAGGGCATACAAATACAAAATTTGAAAATTGCAAAATGTAAAAAAATTTTTGCCATAGTTCCATTTTTTTCATACATAATTGCAAGTAATATCGAAGAAATGTTACCAATAACATGAAGTACAATATGTCACGAAAAAACATTCTGTGAATCAGCGGGATCCGTTAAAGCGTTCCAGAGTTATAACCTCATAAATTGACAGTGGTCAGAATTGTAAAAATTGGCTCGGTCATTAAGTACCAAATTGGCTCTGTCACTAAGGGGTTAAATGTTACTGTGGTATGAAGTACCGTATTTTTCAGACTATAAGATGCACCCAGGATTTAGAGGTGGAACATAGGGAAAAAATATTTGAAGTAAAAAATGTGATAAAATGTTTAATAACATAAATAACATACTATTATATGTGGTGTTATTATATATTAGTATGCTATTACGTTGGAAGCTACAGGTAGAAGATGGTGCTGCGGGACCAGTGTGATGTCTGTAAAGTACTATAGGGAGACGCTGGAGGGTGAGTGTAAGAATTGGGGCACAAGGCTTATATTTAAAAGCACTTCTCCAGCACTGAAAAATAACACTGGAGTGTTGCTTTAAGATCCCATGGAAGAACTATAACTCCCTGCATGTCCTGCAGATCCTATGGAATGCTGGGAGTTATAGTTCACCACAGGAGTGGCAGAGTGCATTTTTATGTGTTGTAATTTTAAATTATTACTTGTGCAGCCAGCCATGCTGTGGTGAAGTAATGAAGAGCTGCAGCATCACATGCCCACACAGAGCCCTCCCGCTTGTCGCCTCTCCACAGCTCAGAAGCTCAGACATGTAATAAGCCTGCAGATTCTAGTACGTCTTCAGGTCCTGATGACATAGTGAAGAGGGAGGTTTCTGTGTGGTCATGTGATGCTCCAGCCCGCCCTCTTCATGACCTTATGCAGGTCCAATGCCGGAGCAGGGAGCACTCAGCATCCAGCACAGCCCAGCTGAGGCTGTGCTGTCAGGTATGCGGCATCCCTCCCTCCCTCCTGTGGCACTGTGCTCCTGTCCCCTCCTCCACCGGACACAGATCTCCCCAGTCGCTGCAGGAATCCGGCGCTGGGGAAGACACATGGGTCCTCTGTTTAAGTGAAGAAATATTTACTTGCTGCTCCCCGCTAACTGCTTGGCACTGAAAGGTGGGCGGGAAGTGGCTAATGAAAATTAACTTCACTTTCCTGCAGTGAGGACATTTTCCTGCCTCCTTTGAGTGTGATCCCACTCCGCCCTCCTCCCCACATGTTACATTTGGACCATAAGACACACCCACACTTTCCTCCCAAATTTTGAGGAAAAAAAGTGCGTCTTATGGTCCGAAAAATACGGTATATATTGATTCCATTAGTATAGATGATGGAGGGCATAAATATTATCTTATTAAGGGAAAAATTATGTATGGCATAATTATAACCCTAAGAAGAGTAAAATATAATATCATCTTTTGAAAAGAATAGTCATGTATGTACTTGGCGTATCCCAGAGTAACATATTATTAAATACTAGGGTTCTGGTGATGTAATGGTCAATTCATCACTATAAGAATGAGTATACTTTGCATGCGCCAAGGGAATAAAAGCTATATACTAATGTTGATGGGACAATTCTGGTACCCAATTGCTTTGCAGATTAGCGCAGATGCGGCATTCATTTGATATGCGCACTATGTCCTACAGCGATGATTGCTTTCACATAGCCGCGGATACGTCAACATAACACACCCGGAAGGATTTGTGTAACAGCTTGAGAGAACGTACATCCAGAAGTAATAGAGGCTGACCTGCGCGGCATGTATTCGGGCCCCCTTTGTGACTCTGTGATTGGCGGAGAGTACCGCAAAGGAAATGGAAACACTTTGATGTATAAGGTATCTTAGGTATAATGAATATATTTTAATGACTATCTATTATGATGTGTATTTATGGCATCATAAGATATTACCCTAGGTTTATATATATATATTATTTTAAATTTGGTTTAATTTAATATACTTGCCATTTGATTATATTGCAACATGAGCTATGATTGGCACTTGGTTTGTATTATGTGATTGTTTGACCTCTTGTGACATCAGACCCTATGTTTTAAAATGTCCAGCATCATCTATTTTGGCTCCTTATAGCCTCAATCCTCTGATGACACCAGTCATGCTGGCAAAACATGTTGGGGAGGCTTAGGGCAATTTTTGAACAGCACTAGTCAGGGAAGGTATGTTATGTCAATAATTACTAGCTAATTACTAGCGGCTGCACCTTGACCCATATGCCTGAATTGAATAGAGTATTAGGACTGTGAGCACTTTATAGGATTACAGTCTAATTAATTGCATACTCATGTCCTCTATGCTAAACTGACCAGTGTGAGTCTTAATATTCCTTTAGCAGTCTTGATTAAAATTTACATTTTATGATCTTGAGTTACAGATTATTTGCCTTTTGGCAATTTGTGATTTCTATTGAAGGAGAACTCACCACCTCTCATGGCAGCCTGTTTCCCTCATTGATCACCCTCACTGGCAATTTTTTTTTTCCCAATACCTAATCAGTATCTTCTTCCTTTCATTTTAATTTCATTGCATCTTGTGTTTCCATGTGAGAATAATGATGCTCCTTCTACACTGTGACATCCCTTTTGTATATTTGTAGATAGCTGTTAAGTCTCCTCTTAACCTTCTTTTTTGCAAGCTAAAGATTCTCAGATCCTTTAAACGTTTCTCGTAGGACATGCTTTGCAGTCCTTGTAGCTCTTCTCTTAACTTGCTCCAGTTTTTCAATGTCTTTTTAAAAATCTGGAACTAGAATCGGACACAGTATTCCAGATGAAGCCCGACTAGAGAGTAGTAGAGGGAAATAATTAGTTCACCTGATCTGGACTCTGTTCTTCTCTTAATACATCTTAGAACTGTGTTTTGTGTGCCTTTTATGCTGCTGATCACACTGTTGACTCATCTCATGTGCAGTGTCACGATTCTTGTTTGGATCCGTGGCAGCTCTGGTTCTGCTATAATTTAAATGTTGCTTTTTTCCTTTCAGGCCAGCAAGGGTTAATGTTAGTTTTCTTGCTGACAGCTGCTGTGCTGCTAGTCAGCTGATGTGGGTGGTGACCACTTCCATCATCCTTTTAGTCACCTGACACTTTAGCTGACTGCTGGTGATAGAGGTTTTCTCTGGAGACTAGCGGAGGGGTTGGGAGCTCTCTGGTGTCAGTGTGCATCAGCTACTTGAGGTCCTGGTTCTGTATCTTCCACTGTGTGGAGATTGAAGCAGAGATTTGAAAGCTAAGTTTTCTTATTCCCTGTCTTTGTCTGTCTCGTGCTTGTCACTACCCCTTGTGTTTACACCATCAGCAGTGGTGAGGTTAGCATCCTTGCCAGCCAGTGCACTAGCAAGGGTATAGTGAGAAACGCTGACAGCTAGGGACTAGGCACTTGATGGCAGTGGGAGGAAGGAACCACATAGGATGTTAGGGGAGCTTAGAGATAGGCACAGGCTGTGTTAGGAGGTGACCAATCCCTCATTCTTTATTGTTAGGGCCTTCCTCTCCCTTTTTCCATCCCTGTTGGTGTTTGTTGTGCTGTCAACTGGACCGTCCCTTGTGGCTCGTGACATGCAGTCTGTAATCTGTTAGTATTCCCAAGTTTTTTTCACCTGTGCTGTTGCTTTGCTCTGTTTCTCCCAATCTGTAGATGTAATTTTTGTTTTTCTAGCCCAGAAGTAGAATCTTGCATTTGTCCTTCTTAAATACCATTCTACAGTGGGGAAAAAAGTATTTAGTCAGCCACCAATTGTTCTCCCACTTAAAAAGATGAGAGAGGCCTGTAATTGACATCATAGCTAGACCACAACTATGAGAGTCAAAATGAGAAAACCAATCCAGAAAATCACCTTGTCTGATTTGGCAAGATTTATTTAGCAAATTATGATGGAAAATAAGTATTTAGTCACCTAAAAACATGCAAGATTTCTGGCTCTCACAGACCTGTAACTTCTTATTTAAGAGGTTCCTCTGTCCTCCACTCATTATCTGTAGTACTGGCATCTGTTTGAACATGTTATTAGTAAAAAATACACCTGTCCACACCCTCAAACTGTCACACTCCAAACTCCACTATGCTGAAGACCAAAGAGCTGTTGAAGGACACCAGAAACAAAATTGTAGCCCTAAACCAGGCTGGGAAGACTGAATCTGCAATAGTCAAGCAGCTTGGTGTGATGAAATCAACTGTGGGAGCAATAATAATAAAATGGTAGGCATACAAGACCACTGATAATCCACCTCGATTTGGGGTCCATGGAAGTCTCACCCCGTGGGTTCAAAATGATCACAAGAACGGTGAGCAAAAATCCCAGAACTACACAAGGGGACTTAGTGAATGACCTGCATAGAGCTGGGACCACCGTAACAAAGGCTACCCATCAGTAACATACTGTGCCGCAAGGGACTCAGATCCTGCAGTTCCAGACGTGTCCCCTGCTTAAGCCAGTACATGTCTGGGCCCATCTGATGTTTGCTAGAGAGCATTTGGATTATCCAGAAGAATATTGGGAGAATGCCATATGGTCTGATGAAACCAAAGTAGAACTGTTTGGTAGAAAGAAAACTCGTAATGTTTGGAGGAGACGGAATTCTGAGTTGAACCCAAAGAACATCATACATACTGTGAAGCATGGGGGTGGCAACATCTAGCTTGGGGGCTGTTTCTCTGCAAAGGGACCAGGAACACTGATCCGTGTACATGAAAGAATGAATGGGGCCGTGGATCATGAGACTTTGAATGCACACCTCCTTCCATCAGCAAGGGCATTGAAGATGAAATGTGGATGGGTCTTTCAGCATGAAAAAGATGCCAAGTACACTGCCAGGGCAAAGAAGGAGTGGCCTAGCCAGTCTCCAGATATCAACCCCATAGAAAACCTTGGAGGGAGTTGAAAGTCTGTGTTGCCCAGTGACAGGCCCAAAACATCACTGCTCTAGAGGGGATCTGCATGGAGGAATGGGCCAACATACCATCAACAGTGTGTGCCAACCTTGTGAAGGCTTAAAGAAAACATTTGACCTCTGTCATTGCCAACAAAGGATATATAACAAAAATACATTTTTCCCCACTGTATTATTCGCTGCTCATTGTTGAAACTTATCTAACTCCATCTGAATACTTTCCTTCTCTTCTCTATTGTTAGCTAGCCCTCCGAGCTTTCCATCTTCTACAAATTTGATTAGTTTACCTTCAGTTTCCCTATCTAGATCATTAATAAAAATGTTGAACATCTCTAGGGTCAGGACAGAGTCCTGTCTTACTCAACTTGAAACACTTCCAATTGGATGTGCAACCATTTATCACCACTTTTGAGTATGATTACTGAGCCAGTTATGAATCCACCTAACCATAGCCTTGTCAATCCCATACTTGGTCACTTTTTCCACAAGGATATTATGGGATACTTTACCAAATACTTTTCTGAAATCGAGATTTATTATAGCTACCACATTTCCTTGGTCCATCCAGTTAGTGATTTCATCATAGAAGGAGATTAGATTAGTCTGGCATGACTTGATAGCTACAAACCCATGCTGGCTCTGGTACTTACATACATGCTGTTTAATAATTTGATCAAAGATCATTCCTGGTATAGAAATAAGGCTCACTGGCCTGTAATTTCCTGGCTCCATCTTTTTTCTTTTTTTTAAAAAATAGGGACAACATTTACCCTTCTGCAGTCTTCTGGGACTTTTCATGTTCTCCAGGATTTTTCAAAGAATCTGGCAGCTAGTGGTTCTCCAATTTCCTCTGCTAACTCTTTGAGAACCCTAGGATGTAATTCATCTACACCAAGAGATTTAAATTCATTTAAATTTATCAAGTCTTCCCTCATCATCTCTCTGTTTATAGAGTGGATTTTTTTATTCCTTCGATATCACAGTGAAGATCAATTGATATTGCAATTGCTTTGTTAGATAACACAGATGCAAAATAGGAATTTAAAAGTTCAGCCTTGTGAACATCATTTCTGACCACTTCACCCTTTTCATCCTGTAAAAATCTTGTAGGATCTTTGACTTTTCTTTTGTTTTAGAAATACCTCCAAAATACTTTTTTATTGCTTTTGATCTCCCTTTCGAGCCTTATTTCATTACAGGCTTTAGCTCTTCTAACGCTTGCCCTGCATTCCTTGTAGACAGCGTTACATTCTTCTTTAGATATGTTCACCTCTTTCCAATTAAACATTTCTTTTTTCCTTTTTATCAAGTGTTTAAGTTCTGTGTCCATCCATCCTGATCTCTTTAAATGCTTCCAATTCTTCCTTCTTTTCGAGATTGTTACTGGTTGTGCACTGAGAATTTCATTTAGCAAAATCTCCCATCTTCTTCTTGGACATTTCTGTCATTTAGAACATCCAGCCATTGGACCTTGGACGTTGGTAAGAATTTGGTCCAAGATTGCAGCTTCTCTTGTTCTCGCTTCTACCTTTTGAAAGATAAAGTTGTCAGAAAGAGAAGATACGAATTTTCTGGATCCATTACTTTTGCCTCAAAGATATTCCCCAAAAATATCTGGATAGTTAAAATCTCCCATGATCAGTACTTTTTTGAGTACAGCATGTATCTGTTAGCAAAAAAAAAAAAATACTAACTTCAATTTAGTCATAGTGGATAGATTTGCTGGAGAAAACCTAGCTACAATTAGCCCAATGATTGGACTTGTTTGAAGTCATTCTTCTTCTTCACAAATACCCCCATGTGCTATACAAATTTATCAATGTTGCATTTAAATATAGAGAGCGAATTATGCTATTTTGAATTTTTTCTTAAAGATTTAAAGTCAAGACTTGGACAATCCTGTCATTTGCTCTCCTCCAAGCTATATAAACTCCGATTACCTAAAAGACTACTAATGCCCCCAAAAAGTTCACAATTGAATTGATGAGTGCCTTTCACTTAAAGTTATATTTACTCAGAATCTTTTGCTTGCGTACCAATGTATTTTTTTGTCAATTTCAAGAGGAAATTACTAGATGTTCACTTTAACCACAAAGCAGTGATTACCTTTAATACATTTTATTTGATTTTATAATTTATAGTTCTAGTGCTGTGATTTATTTTTGCTCTGTTTGAAAGGAAAAATTAAATCAAAATAGATTAAAAGAGTAGAAAACATAATCATGGAATGTGGTGGAATAAGATTATTAAGGAAGCTAGATCTATTAACCCTGGCAGGGAAAATATTTTCATTCAAAGGGGAAAAAGTCGATTTTAGACTCTAATTGCCTGCTGTTTCTGGAAATCCACTTGTACATTACTAGCAATACACTGATCCAATCTTTTATATTGAAGCACCTAATGATCATGGGCAAAGGTCATTGCGAATGTAGGGGATGCAGAGAGAGAGATGTCATATGGCTTATTGCTAGAGGTCTTACCTGTCACTGTAACCATCTGAGATAATAATGAGCCAACTGAAGAACTCTTTCTGCAAGAAAATACAAAATATTAATGTGCAAGATTTCTAGTTTTGTTTTGCAATAAATGAAGAAAAATGTTATAGTGAATCGCTTTGGGATGTCAATCACCTCAGGGTTTACTATGCTCACTATACCTCTAGATAAATCCCTCAAGAGGTATTGTTTTGAAAAAGGGGTCACTAATGGGGGTTTTCCACTGTTTAGCACATCAGAGACTCTGCAAACATGACATGGCATCCGCTATCTATTCCAGCTAAAGGTACCGTTACACTAAACAACTTACCAACGATCACGACCAGCGATACGACCTGGCCGTGATTGTTGGTAAGTCGTTGTGTGGTCGCTGGGGAGCTGTCACACAGAAAGCTCTCTCGAGCGACCAACGATCAGGGGAACGACTTCGGCATCGTTGAAACTGTCTTCAACAATGCCGAAGTCCCCGGGTAACCAGGGTAAATATCGGGTTACTAAGCGCAGGGCCGTGCTTAGTAACCCGATATTTACCCTGGTTACCATTGTAAAAGTAAAACAAAAAAAACAGTACATACTCACATTCCATTGTCTGTCACGTCCCCCGGCATCAGCTTCCCACACTAACTGTGTCAGCGCCGGCCGTAAAGCAGAGCACAGCGGTGACATCACCGCTGTGCTCTGCTTTACGGCCGGCCGGTGCTGACACAGTCAGTGCGGGAAGCTGACACCGGGGGACGTGACAGACAATGGAATGTGAGTATGTACTGTTTTTTTTTAACTTTTACAATGGTAGCCAGGGTAAATATTGGGTTACTAAGCACGGCCCTGCGCTTAGTAACCCGATATTTACCCTGGTTACCAGTGAACACATCCATGGATTGGCGTCACACATGCTGATTCAGCGATGACAGCGGGTGATCAGCGACCAAAAAAAGGTCCTGATCACTCTCAGCGACCAACGATCTCCCAGCAGGGGCTTGATCGTTGGTCGCTGTCACGCATAACGATTTAGTTAACGATATCGTTGCTACATCAAAAAAAGCAACAATATCGTTAATGAAATCGTTATGTGTGAAGGTACCTTAATTTTATGCTCCAAGCCCTGCCGTGTGCCTAAACAATAGTTGTCCACTATAAATGGGGTACCGGTATACTCAGGAGATATTGAACAACATATTCTAAAGTCCATTTTCTCTTGTTACCTCTTTTAAAATGCCAGATTTGGAACTAAAGCAACATGCTTATGGTAGAAATGAAAGTTTTCATTTTTTTTCTTCCAAATTGCTTTAATTCCTGTGAAGCACCAAAAAGGTTAATAAAGTTTTTTGAATTTTGTTGAAAGCACATTGAGCGGAGTCACATGAGGCCATGACACACCCGTGACAGGTAAATTATGCAATATATTATTTTGTTATTGGTGAAAAAAAAATCTGAACTATGTAAAAATAGAAAAAAAATATTTTTTCGGACTCATAATATCTTCATGTGGGCTTGTCTTTTCTGTGGAAAGATTACATTTTTATTGTTACCATTTTGAGGGACAAACAATGTTTTCAATGCATTTTTTCATATAGATTCGATAACTAAAAATGGCAATTTGGGTTTATTAATTTGTTTTACAGCAGTTATCATGCAAGTTAAATAATTGCATATTTTGACAGATTGGGCTTTTATGGATGCAATAATATCACGCACAGCAAACATGCTTATTTAATTGTATTTATTTTAAAGCATGAAATAGGGATTTATTCCGCTTTTTAAAAAGCTTGATTTACTTCTGAAGTGCCCCAGGATTCTTGTATTTGTCAACACGGTATCAATTCTCAAAATGTTATAGAACTAGCCACATTGATATTTGTTTAATTAAATATTTTTGGGAAATAAGACATTATTATTATTATTATTATTATTTATTATTATAGCGCCATTTATTCCATGGCGCTTTATATGTGAGGAGGGGTAAACATAAAGACATTGTTGGGTATGCTCAATGTTTCAGGTTGGATACATTTCAATAGGTGCCATTTGGATATAATGTATTGAACAATTCATTCTGCATGTCAAAATGTCGAGAAACCAACCTTGAAAAGTTTTCTTGGAAGCAGAGAAGATGCCTGGTTTTCTCAGTTGCAAGCCAAGGAAATGGAGCCTGACAATGCATATTATAAGCCAATGGGAAAGAGTCTGGCTTGTCGTACCATAGGACAGAGAAATAGAGCTTGACTTTGTGTGCTAAGAGCCAGTCAAAACAAAGTCTGGTTTGTATTATTATAAGCCAGGGACGCAGAGACTGCTTTCTTGCACTGGAAGTCAGAGTAATAGAGCTTAACTTCTTGCATTAGAAACCAGAAATATAAGCAGAACTTCTTTTATCAAATTCCAGATCAGCATAACCGTATCTGTCATAGTGCTTTCTCTAGGAGGATAATGAAACAAGTATTTTTTGTTATACTACGCACCTGTGCTCTGTAGTTGTACTTGACAAGATGATCATTGTGATATAAAAAAATAAGTCAGAAAGGCCATTTCATAAGGCTCAGCGGTATATTTCCTTAATGGGATCATCTATAGTTAGGAAAAATTGTCTCATTTATTTCAGTAACAGTGTCACTGATGTCCATGGAATCCTTCTGGTATTACAGCTCAACTCTATTTATGTAAATAGATTTGTGATGCTTTTCCAGACTCAGCCTTTATACAACAGTGACACCATTTCCATAGAAAAGCAGACTTTCAATCCAAATCGTATATAACTCTTCTATCTATACCATAGTTCATAACTGTATACATTGTTCGACATATTTTCTGGCGCAAGGTTAGAGGAGGCTGGGTTTTTACAAAGCTGGGAAATTTGCTTCTCCTGGCCTTTCAAAATGATAGTGAACAAACCATCTGAAAATCATTGAAAATCTTTGGCTAGACCTCAAAATAGTGCATGCAAGATAACCCAGGGATCTCACAGATCTGGAAGAATTATCCAAGGAAGAATGGATGAAAATCCCTGTCAAACTGTCAAACAGGGGTACTAGGTACTAACCATGCAAGTTGCCCAAACTTTTGCATTGGCTAGTTATTGCTTGCATTGAGAAACACGTGATGGTGTCTCCGTGGCTTTTCTACATGCATTTGCATATTTCCCATAAGGGATGGGGGCAGTGTTCTGGATCACTTGATGGTGTCTCCGCGGTGTTGGATGTATTGATCTCCCCGAGGTCATTAATCCTTATGTTTATAGTCCTTTTACTAGACACTGCTCCTAGTAGCCAGTTTCCTACTCCACACTGATGAGGGGCAAATATCCCGAAACAGCTGTCTATGGATGGATAACATATTTTGGCATAGGTGGTTTTCCCTTTTGGGATGCTGCCCTTCCCGTGGTTGTTCCTTCCCGGAGAAAGACCTGGCTATTTATTGCTTGCATTGAGAAACACGTGATGGTGTCTCCGTGGCTTTTCTACATGCATTTCCATATTTCCCATAAGGGATGTGGGCAGTGTTCTGGATCACTGCATTGAGAAACACCTGATTGTGTCTCCGCGGTGTTGGATGTTTTGATCTCCCCGAGGTCATTCATCCTTATGTTTAAAGTCTTTTTTATTGTTGTGATATTCTCTTGAATGACTATTCCACTCCCACATAAAGCAGCAGTATTTCCATCCTGGAGACCAAGTTAGAGGGCAACCACCTTTATGTCACCATACAGCATGCAGAAGTGTGATCGGGTGGCTCTCTCCTGATCATGGGGACTCCAAAAGGCATAGATTGCCTTTTCTCATGCAACCACTAGGTAAGATGTGATGCACATCTATTGTAGCATGTGTGTGGAGCCCAACTGTTGTCTTGATCTCTTATTCTGCAGCCAAAATACAAGTTATGGGCTTTCCTTATCATGTTCGTCAAGTTTCGCCTTTGTGGCAATTGACTTGCATATGCATCCGCTTTGTAAATGCAAAAACGAGGCGTATCTGAAAAACATATAGAAACATGTCAATATACTAATACATTAAGCTAAGAAATCCTAAAACTGTATACCTTACACAGAGAGCATTTATGAAAGTAGGTGATGCAATTTTAATAAGGATTATATCATCAGAGCTGAATTGGCTATTTTTGATTGGTCACCCTAAAATGACAGAATACTGAAGGCTCAGTAGAATAATTAAATAATATAATAGACTAGCTACAAACAATGCAATAATGATGATGAAATAATAAAGACTCAATTTCTCTATAAGTCTGCATGGAAGATGTCAAAAGTAATTGAAATGTCTATTGATTCCATACTTGTTCCACCTTACAAACTTGGTCACCTCTTTGTACGGCTTCAGTAGGCAACTTGCATCCCTCATCAGTTGAAAATGGCAGATCTCAAACTAACCCACTCTCCAGTTTGCCTGCTCTATAATATATTCCATCACGAGGAGGAGGTATTGGAACATAGAATTCAGAAGAAGCGTAGGGTTATAAAGAACAATAATACACACCCACTATACGAGCTGTTCTTGAAGCAGAAGAGCTCATTCAGCAGCCGTCTAATCCTACTAAGGTGCAAGAAGGAGAAATTCAGGAAATCGTTTCTACCTACTGCTATGGGGATATATAATAATTTCCTAAGGGTGGTAGACAATAATGACTGATTGCAGGTGTACGAATGTCAATTAACAGTGATTTATATCCCTGAACCATCCACATTTATTTGTGATGTAATGTTGGTATACCTGTGCAAGATTTGTGTCCAAATATTTTATGTACTGCTGTTTGCATTGCTGCTGTAATACTGTAATTTTCCCCCGGGGACAATAAAGTGTATTGTATCGTACCACTTTACATTGCTCCTACAGATGCTCCAATATACATATTTTTGTTGAATTCAAGTGGATTGCGACGTCACAAATGTGACGGTGCTCTGGCAAACCATATTGTTTTTGCAAAGCCAGGAGGGTATTCTTTACCACGCCAGAATGGTTGAAAATCAGATTAAACTTTACTGGCCATAGCCACAACTTTCCTCAAGTATATTTGTGAAAAAAAATGTTGCACTATTAAATTTGGGCAATTCAAGCAGCATTAATTACTTTTATTAAACTTAAGGCAGCAAAAATATTTCCGGCATTGCCGCTCAAGTGTTTGCACCTGCGGTTCAATAGAAGCCAAACAGAGTTTGAATAGCTAGCTACATGGCGCACAGCAGGAAATTATCTGCTGTAGGGATTTTGTCCTCACAGGCTTTAAAGGGACACTGTCACCTGAATTTGGAGGGAACAATCTTCAGCCATGGAGGCGGGGTTTTTGGGTTTTTGATTCACCCTTTCCTTACCCGCTGGCTGCATGCTGGCTGCAATATTGGATTCAAGTTCATTCTCTGTCCTCCGTAGTACATCAATCTTGTCTTGCACAGGCGTGTACTATGGAGGACAGAGAATGAACTTCAATCCAATATTGCAGCCAGCATGCAGCCAGCGGGTTAGGAAAGGGTGAATCAAACACCCGAAAACCCCGCCTCCATGGCTGAAGATTATTCCTTCCAAATTCAGGTGACAGTGTCCCTTTAAAGCTGAAAAAGTGTTTAGCATTGTATTGCAATAGTGAAATCAGTGAGATTGGTATGTGGAATAAATGCTGTACCCTATGGCTGTTGGGAATGGGGTTAAATCTGTTGTGCATAATCTGGAGGTGGTGTAGAAGAAACAGATAACTACTGTCTGATGATGGAAAAAGATATAGCTCCCAGTCACAAAGGGTTCACCACATTTTCCAGTTGTGGTGGTGCCAATGTAAGCATTCAATCACTGGGCCATGAAATTCATGTATTTTTTCTTGCCCATAGTTGATGCTTCAAGCGTGTAGATTTAAGTGCACCTTAGAGATGAAAGACTTGTTGAGAGTGTGCGTTCTCCTGAAGGTGATGGCATAGAGTGGTCACCCCTCTCTGAAATAAATAATGGAGGCTGAGTATTTTCCAGCAAGGGTTAGTGCATGCCATTATATTATGAAAGGTAACTGACTCCACAAAGTGGTAAGGCAACAAATGCGTCAACAGCAGTTTGTCTATGTGAGAATTTATTTGACAAATCAGTGGATGACTGATGACTTACGCCTTGTTCCCTCAATACACAATCAGGGATGGATATTTGTGACGAAAGAAGAGAAAGTGTACTCTGAGTAGAACAAGCAATAGAGATGGAGGACAACGATGATGGTGATGATGACACCGAACAGGTACTGCACAAGTGTTTGACCGGGTTGACTGAAAGGTGAGTGTGATGAGAAGGTAATGAAGGACATTTTGAGACCTGTTCTATTTGTGGATTTCCTTGATTTTTCCAAATGAGCTGGTGATTTCAATTTATGTGCTGATGCAGAGCCATAGTTCCTAGTCTATGTGAGCTATGACATCAATGACATACTTTACTCTTGCAAGTTGATCCTCTAAACCTCAAGTCTAGGTGGGCACATGAACTCCAGGCATTGATGTAGCAAGCTCGAAGGCACATGGGCAGTGAGAATGTTGCTCTCTCTGGAATCTCATGAGATGCAGGGTGAATTAAGTTGTACCCAGCAGGGATGGAAGCAAGTAAACACAGCATGGACATAAGGTGGAGCACACCAAACACAACAGTCTAGAAACTCAATCCCAAATGTGGCACCCCTAGGGGTATTTGCCACAAAAATAGTTACTGACAGTAAGTACAAATACTAAAATAGCAAGACTGCACTACCACCTCCGGCCAGAAGGGGGATCTCCAGAGACTCCCCTTGATCCATTCTGGTCTGAGAGAAGAAATGGCAGTTGGGCCAAGGAGCTGATAGTGAGAGGTCATACAGTTGAATCTCTAACAGCCCTGTGACTGTTACCAGGCCTAAATCACCGGCCTGAGGAGAAGAGGGATAGAGAAAAAGGACATTGTGAGAACCGGGTAGCATTAATCACTACCCAGAACAGGCGCAAAGACGGATACCGGATCCGTGGCTGTATTCATTATATATAATACAGCAACCGGAAAAACGTGAGGTGATATCAGCTTCACTAGGGTCGGATGCAGCAACAGACACAGAGTTCAGCGGTACTCCCAGAGGGGGTAAACCGATAAAAGGACTCGGGTTGCCCGTCGAACCAGGACCCGGAGGGGACAGATTGGGCCGGCAGCCAGTTCACATACAGCAGCAGGGCCACACAGAAATTGCGCACAATAAGAGGCGAAGACCCCGGCAGGGTCAAAGTAACTCAGAGTTCCCATACAGACTCCAGTGACAGGACTGGTTGTAAATCCTTTTATGTTAAAGTAAACTGGTTAAACGTTTCAGTGCCTCAGTCTTTCATTTGGACAATAGCCATCTATCCAGGATCGAGATCGTCACCGCTGGGAGAACCTGCTGCTGATCAAGTAAGTGCCTGTCCCCTCATGATACCCCTTACACTGTGCATTGCCTGAGGCCACAGCACCGGGTCAAGCCACCCGTGACATCCCCCTCAAGAGACAGACTCCATTGGTCCGGTGCTGGGTATCCCGGTCTCCTGGGCGTCACACAAGGAACTGGTGTCTACGTCTATGGGCCTTAATTAGGTCTAGAGAAATAATATTGTAGATCCATGTCAGGCTTCCTACAAAATTCAACATCTTGCAGAGGGCAGCGGACTCAGGAGAAGGGAGTGAAGTATTTGATACACAGAGCAAGAGTGTAGCAGCTACACCTCTGCTCAAATTTCAAATTTCTCATTTTTCATGTACTGATGTCTCTTACTTGAATATAATAAAAGGGAGTCTCACTTTCTCACAATTTTGCTAATTTAGCAATATTTTCTTAGTTTTCTACAATGCATAAGCTTGAAATGCTGTTATCCAATAGAATTACCTTGACTGGATAATATTGGACTCATTTCCAATCCTAGTTAATGACCACATTTGTATCTGTCTTCTACTTTCTACTTCTAAATGCCCTTATTTACTGACAGCAAAGCACCTTAAAATGGTGAGGAATTAACTCACAAAGTATATAAGAAAGTTTAAGAACTTTTATTTTACACACCAATTAAAATTGATTTATATAAAACTAGTAAATCCCTTTAAGTCTAGAAAAAACATATTCTACTCACTTGCTTTCGACCTTAGTAAATTGTTTGCACCAAAGCTTTCTTTAAAAGTTTCTTTTCACTAGCTTTCAGCCGAGTATAATAGTGATTATCACTTGCTGTGTTACCGTTTTTGGCGCCAGACAATTCAGGTGAGGCCTGAACTGTACCGTTCTTTTAAAACACCCAATTTAGTTATATCTTTTCACAATGAAATTCAGGATCAATCCATCCAAGAGAGAATTTAGGTGGTCACAAGAGAGATACTGAGGATGAAACTATTGAAAGGGGGTCATATAATAGAATTTCTAAAGACTTAGGTCAGTGCCACCATACAGCCAAAATTTCCGAGGGACGCCAAACATCATAACAGGGGCATGTTGTAGACAATTCCTATACGGAAAATGATTTATTTGACTACCAAGAATATGGCTGTGTATTCAAGCCACTGCAGTCTGGAATTCATTTTATGTAGATTCTGATCTCTGGGTAATGTTTCTGCACTCTGCTTGGAAATGCATCAAACCAACTGGCTAGCTATAATATTTTCTACTAAGGATGAAAAGAAAAATTTTAGCATATATACACATTAGTATTTTACATGGCCACAAGTACTAGGGAAATAAGAATTCATTGTGTAATTTCTCAGCTCCTCATCTGTATTCTGATGGTGTTGATTTCCCAGGGATCCTGTAAATTTTAGATGCAATCAGTTGGTGACCTGTGGCACATTAACATTGCTTTGCATCTAGCGTGACCCTAATGGCCAGTCCTCATCAGAATACTGGTGCATTTAGAAGTAATGATCCTGTGAACTATACTCGTCTAATAAAATGCAGTCTTCACGTTGACTCACATCACAGTAACAGGTATAAACTTACATATCCACACCTTACTGTATTCATGATGATTAAGATATTGGGCACTAAATCTGGGCAAAACAGCATTGTTTCATGGCACTTATTTATGAAACTTCACTCCATAAAGTGGTTAAAATAAGAAGCCGCCACAGCATTTCAGGTTACGTTGAGTTAAGTTATGTAGGTCAAGCAGCCTGATCTCTGTAAATCTGAATTTCTACTGTATGTCACAGCATGCGCTGTGTGAGACAGTGAAGGGGATCATATGTGAAGGTCGATATCTGTCCTCAGCATGTGGACGGAGTCCTATTAGGCCCACTGGAATGCCTTGTGGTCACATCAGGATGCTTGTGAGTCACAGGTCAAAATAAAAGTAAGCGTGAACTTGGTCAAGCTATTTGGCCTGGGCATTGTTCAGAAAAGCCGGTATGGGTTGTTATTTTTTTAAACGAACTGCAGGAAGGAAGTGGGGCCGGTCCATTTCCTCCAGGCCGGATTTGCAAGTGGCCTACGGCCACAGATTGCAGTTTGAGAGAAAAACCCTGCAAGAAGGATTTGTGTGTGTCAGTTTGGTCTTGCAAGCAGGCAGAGCAGGCAGCACTGCAGAGCATTACATGTGTGAGGGAACACAGGCTCAAGCGGAGCCAAGAAGCCTGGTACCCTCAGCATATACAGCGGAACCATAGCCCATGGCAACCGGTCACTGACTGTCTTTATTTTCCCAGCTGCGTTCTGGAGGATCCGTTTTACCTTTTCTGTTTCTGGATAAGCTGTACATTAAACGAGACTATATTTTTAACTTTTGACAGGTCACTGCCTTCTTACTGTACAGCAAGGACACCGCTGCACTACAGCTACCATTACACCATTAAGAGCTCCCTGCATCTCCATGTTTCTTACGTTTCTTTCACACTGAATACTGGCCCCAGTTTGGTAGCCCCCTTCTGGGTTTACATCTGAACCTCTTTCAAAACGAGATTTAAGCGTATGCACCGACAGCACCATAAACTATAATGGTGCCAACAGAGCAAACATCTGTTGTGCAGTGCATTATTTTGGGGCATGTACACCAGCTGGAGGTGGATACTCAAAAGTAGTGACTAGTGATGAGCGAATATACTCGTTACTCGAGATTTCTCGAGCACACTCGGGGGTCCTCTCAGTATGTTTTAGTGCTCAGAGATTTAGGTTTTTTTGCCGCAGCTGAATGATTTACATCTGTTGGCCAGCATAAGTACATGTGGGGATTCCAAAGCAACCCCCACATGTACTTATCCTGGCTAACAGATGTAAATCATTCAGCTGCGGCAAGAAAAACTAAATCTCCGAGCACTAAAAATTACTCGGAGGATCCCCGAGCATGCTCGAGAAATCTCGAGTAACGAGTATATTCGCTCATCACTAGTAGTGACCATTACACAAATAGATTTCAGAGACCCAAATCTATCTACAGCTGCAATCTATTAACATGTCAACCACACAAAAATTCTTTCCCACAGCCAGAAAACAATCCCAGGCCCAATATGGCAATAAAAGTTCCAGGAACAAGTTTACTCAATGTGGGTTCTTGCCTTTTTAGCAGCAGCGCAGGCACTCACTTAGATTTTCTGATTATAAGAAATTTTTCTCTCCCACAAGCTGATTCTAGACAATTAGTGGAATGAGTAATATATAGTGATGATCAAGCACTAAAATGATTTAGTGCTTGGTACTCGAGCAAGGGACTTTGAGAAGCACAGTACCGGCAGCAACAGAGGTAACTGAAATAATTGACATGGGCAAGATCATGTTGATATATATTAGGCTGCATTTCGATTTCATTAATTTTACTGCCTAATTGTATGGCTGAACATGAAAGCTCTGCACTAGGGAGGCGTATGAGGGAGATTTGTCAAGATAGTGTGAAGGAAAACTGGCTTAGTTTCCCATAACAACCAATGAGATCCGAGTTTTCATTCTAAGGCTAGGTTCACATTGCGTTAATGGGTTAACGCTATCGGACTGCGTTGCACGGCGAAAATGTCGCAATTAACGCCGTGCAACGGGTCCATTAGCACACCCATTGACAGCAATGTGTTTTGTGCCTGTAGAGCATCGCTAGCGCATGCCATTTTCGGCACGCGCTAGCGATGTGCCGTTCTTTTGTGACGGACCTCGGACGCTGTTTGCAGCGTCCGCGGTGCATCTGAGGTCCGTCCCTTGCTAGCGCAGATCGGGGATCTGCGCTAGCGGGGACGGCGAACGCGGACCCAAAATAAACATTGCGTTAGCGCAATCCGCTAGCGCTATGCGCTTAACGGATTGCCCTAACGCAATGTGAACCTAGCCTTAGAGATCTTTTGTAAAATGAAAGGTGAAATCTGATTGGCTGTTATGGCCAACTAAGCCAGTTTACCTTCATAAGAGTTTTTATAAATCTTCCCTATGGTCTCTATGCACTACCATAAAACTAGTCTGTCTTATAAATGAACTCTTCCTTAGACACAGGCGAACCAATATGAAAGTAGAAAATGTGTTAAAATAATAAAAGCAGTAAAAAGGTTTTTAAACTGAAGTAGCAGCTGAGATCGGCGAAAATCAGGAACTCATGAATATTCAGGACTCAACATTGTGTGTAATGCAAGATTTTCACACAACTGAATCTTGTTATTGGGATTTGTCACTAGTTTTTTATCCTTAGTTAGGACATGATAAAATAGGTGACATATTCCCTTTAACAAAATCCTTGGAAAACACCTTTCAAGTAGTTTCACATGAGCGAGTCCACTGTGTAAAACACGCTGCTTGCATTTGACTGTGGACCCGCTCTGGAGGAGGATTGTGCCAGCATTATACTGATATATACTCATATAATGTCGGATGCGTTATAAACAATGTTATGAGTAGAGATGAGTGAACCTTTCAAGGTTTGGTTAGTCGAAGGTCCAGAAGAACAGTTCGACTAACGTACCTGAACCACCAATGAATTCAATGGGAAGCCAAACCAAACGTATACACAATACCATAAGGGGTGACAAAAAGCTTCCCAATCAGCTAAAATCAGGGGCAGACACCATAAGAACTGGCATCAATTGACTTACAGTAGAAATTTGCTAATGGCACAGCAGCAGCCAGGAATGGGCCATGCATGAGGTATCAGGGTCTGGGCCAGCATTTACAGCTTTGAATTGAAGTTTCAATGAAGACCTGGTGGTTAATGGAGCAGTGTAAGCCTTTTTTTTGCTTTGAGCCCTGATACCTTATCCAACAGCTCCATTTTTTTCCAGGCACACTCAGTGGCACAAACATCAGTTTCATACAGTGCTGTTGGTAGAAAAATGTGAGGAAAGTAACACAAGTTGTTGACTAATCAATTGACTTACAGTAGACAGTAGAACATTTTATAATGTCACAGAAGCAGTTGGCCATGGACCATGCATGAGGTACCAGGTTCTGGGCCAGCATTTACAGCTTTGAAATGAAGTTTCAATGAGGACCTGGTGGGCGAGAGACCAGTGTAATTCTGCTGTGAGACCTGATACCTTATGAAACAGCTCAAACTGATTTTTTCCTCAGCTGCACTCAGGGGGCACAAACACCAGCTTGGTGGACCACTAATGTTAACACAATGTAAGTATAGTAATACAAGTAGTTCACTGATCAATTCACCCACAGTAGAAATTTTAGAATGACACAGCAGCAGTCAGCCATGAGACATGCATGAGGTATCAAGGTCTGGGCCAGCATTTAGGGTTTGAATTGAACTTTCAATTAGGGCATGTTGGGTAAGGGAATGGTGTAAGCCATCTTTGCTGGGAGCCCTGATACCTCATGCAACAGCTCGATTTTTGTTTTATTAGCCACAGTCAGGCGGAATAAGCATCAGTTTCCTAAACTACTATTGGTAGAAAAATGTGAGGATAGTAACACAGATAGTTGACTGAAATTAAGTGCAGGCCTGCCAGTCTGGAAACCCAACTGCTACAGGCAATACACATGAAGGAGATCAAACTTGTAGCACAAATATTTCCCAAAATTATTGCCACACACCATTAAAATGTCATCAATTTCCCCAGAGTTGAAATAGTATAATTGTGCAGGTTTTTTTTTAAAGTCTGTTACTGTGTGATTTAATCGACTCCTTTTTTTGGCAGCTGCACATCGGTATTATTACTATTATTTATTGTTACAGCGCCATTTATTCCATGGCACTTTACATGTGAAAAAAACAATAATAAAAACAAGTACAATAATCTTAAACTGTTTTACAAGATATTGTTTTGGGTTTACCCTCTTATCTTCTGGACTCCGCACAGTTCATCCAGGAATGTAAAGATATAGTATGGCAAGAGGGTTATCTTTTTATAACACTTGATGTGGTAGGAATATATTCTAACATTGAACATACACTGGGACTGGCAGCTGTGGATTTTTATCTCCAAGAAAACAAACAAATACCATCCTCACAGAGGGAGTTTTTACTAAAAGGTTTGGAATTTATTTTAAACCACAATTCTTTTTCTTTTCAGGATGCACTCTATCTACAGAGGCTCGGGACCGCAATGGGGATGTGAGTTGCCCCAAGTTTTGCTAATTTCCTCATGGGGCGATTCTAGTCTCTATCTGCGCTATCCGAAACTTTTTTAAAGAAAAAATTCTGCTTTATAAACGCTATATAGATAATCTGGTGATCCTGTGACAGCGGTCCCTAGAACAAGCATGGGAATTAATTAACAAACTAAACACGAATGAATGGGGGATTACCTTTTACTGCAAATTTAGATTAAAAAAATCATTTTTCTAGATCTTGAAGTTAGCCACAATGACAGCTGCATAGTGACAAAAACCTTTTTCAAAAAAGTAGACTTTTTTTTTTATTTTTAGTAGTGCACACTATTGCAAATGGAAGCACAATATCCCACATAGTCAATTTCTTTGCATTCGAAAGAATTGCAGTAGTGAGGCTGACTATGTGGAACAATCAAAGATTCTTAAGGCCAGAATTCTTGAGAAAAAATATCCCCAAAAATTAGTGCAAGGTGCATATGCAAAGAATCTGTTAAAAACTCAGGCTACCACAGAATAATCAGAAAAAAGGTTTTTCCCTAGAAAATGGGACTATGAGTAATCTGAACAATGGAAGGGCTGAATCTTGTGATCCTTCTAGAAAGAACCAAACAATAAAAACAAATCCCTGGCATTTTAATTTCGTGACTCAGTTTAATAATGGCAATCATAAACTAAGGGAGATCCTTGAAAATTTGTGTTACCTTTTAATTAAAGACCCCATCTTAAAGAATTTGTTACCTGAAAAAAACTGTATAACCTTTAAGAGGGGTCGCACCGTAAGAAATTTAATAGTGCCCAGCAGGCTAAAAAAAACTCAGATTTCACTTGTGGGTTTTCAAAAGTTGTCTCTAAAAATTCATCTCCGGGCGTCTACAAATGTGGATCGAGGAATTGCTACACATGCAACATCTTACAACATGGGGCTTGCTCGAACACTTCATCTAGCACGGGTGAGGTTTTTGAGATTAAGCAACATCTGTCTTGTTGGGCTGGGATCACACATACGCGAGATACGTCTGAGTCTCGCAGGTGAAAACTGAGCTCTGGCGTCAACAATCCGGAGTGGCGCGTGCAGCCGCACAGCAATACATGGAGCTGCACGCTCCGCTCCTGAGTGCCGGCGCCAGAGCTGGGTTTTCACCTGCGAGACTCGGCCGTATCTCATCTATGTGTGATGCCGGCCTAATAGTGATTAAGTTGTTTACATAATCACATGTTGCCGCGGCCTCCAATATGTTGGCCGCACAACACAAACAGTCAGAGCAAGAATGGATGGACACCGTCACAACACAAGAATCGGTTTCTTTCAGCACAGCTTGTCATTTCATATGTTTTTAAAGCATAATAAAAAATTGCACCACAGTTACACCAGTAGAAATTATACCTTCTCGAGTGTTGAATCACAATCAAATATTAAACAAGAAAGAATTTTTTGGGATATTTCAGTTACAAACCCTATACCCAAATGGTTTGTGATCAAGAAGGTTTAGAGATATAATACCTTTTATTATACCTACTGACATGGCGATCAGGTTTAATAGATTTTATTAATATTTAAAAAAAAAAAATTCAAAAATGTTTTTACGTTTTTTTTTTCTTTCTTTATAATATATGATTACCTTTCACTAGAGTGTAACTTTTAAAGATATGTGGTTCAAATCTACATATAAATTCCTTTTTCCTCTTAGTGAATTATATCTTTATCCACCTGTGCTAAATAGTTACATTAATTAAGAGGAGCAAGCAAATTAAATGGAGCGTTGGTGCTCGCAACAAACACCCCTCCCTTTTCCCTTTGTAAAAGACATGGTTATTGTTCCAGTATGGATGTACATTTTACCCGATAAAGGCTTTTTAAAGCCGAAACGTGTTGATTTTACTTGGTACATTTAGAGTAAAAACATTTTTTAAATAAACGTATCACGTTACTATTTTCGGAAGCGCCGGCAACAGACTGGATTTCTGTTTCTTTTCACAATAATCTTAAACTATACAAGTCACCAACTGGTACTGGCCGTGAGGACCCACAGTCTACAAGGAATGGGTGAGGATTCAATAGCTGAGTGTAGAGATGCTTGTACAGCAGTATGGTGGAGAGATGGTTAGTGTAGGTTCTAGGCTTGTCAGAAGGGGTGATTCTTCAGGTTCCTTGTGAAAGTTCCCATGGTAGGCGAGATTATGATATATTGGGGTACACAGTTTCAGAGTAGAGGAGATCTACAGGCAAAAAATTAGTATATGATTGTGGAATGAGTAGAAAAAATGAGAGTAAACAGGGAGATCTTGTGAGGATTGGAGGTTGCATGCAGGTAAACACCGGGAAACTAGATTGCAGATGTGTGGAGGAGATGTTGTGGATGGTTTTGTATGCCAAAGTTAGGGTTTTGGACAGGAGTCTCAGGGCAATGGGGAGCCAGTGCAGGGATTGACAGTGGGGAGAAGTTAGGAAATAGTGGGGTGACAGGTATATTAGTTGGGCAGCAGGTTTTAGGTTCAATTGGATGAATGCGAGAGTGTTAGAAGTAAGGCCACAGAGCAGGAGGTTGCAGTAGGCGAGGCAGGAGATGTTGAGGGCATGCACTAGTTTTGGAGTCGGCAGGATGTAGAAGGGGCTTGGATCTCAGATTTGAAGGAGAGATTCAAGCTTGTGGGACTCAGGACAGTGGGCAGCCATTGACTTTGATGGATAGGTCAGTTGGGGGGGTTGAATGAAATGGTGAAAAGATGATGAATTCTATTTTATCCATGTTAAGTTTCTGAAATCAGGCAGAGAAGAAAGATAAAAAAGCAGACAGACATTGTGGGATTCTGGTTAGTAAGGAGTTAATATCAGGTCCAAAGAGGTAGATCTGTGTGTCATCAGCATAGAGGTGATGCTGAAAGCCACAAAACTCCATGAGCTGACCCAGGCCAAAGGTGCAGATAGAGAAGAGCATGGGTCCTAGAACTGAACCTTGGTCAACATTACAGGTAGGGGCGAGATGAGGAGGTAGTGTGTGAGTGCGAGATACTTAATTTCCTGCCTGTTCGGTATGAGGAGATTCAAGATATGGCCAGGTTTATGATGCTAAGAGATAAGAGAGTCTGTAGTAAGAGGGAATGGTCCACTATGTCAAAGGCAAATGACAGATCCTCCAGGTGGAGGACAAAGTAGAGTCGCTTAGATGTGGCGGATAACAGGTCATTGGTGATTGTAGTCAGGGCAGTTTTAGTAGAATGGTGCTGTTGGAAGCCAGATTGTAAGCTGTCAAAGAGAAAGCAGGAAGAGAGGTTGGAGGACAGTTCAAAATGGACATGTTGTTCCAGTAGTTTGAGGCATAAGGGAGAAGTGATATAGGGTGATAGCTATACACAAATAGGTCAAATGAGGGTTTTTTGAGGATGGGTGTCTTTGAGGTATGTTTGAAGTATGAGGGGAAGACAACAGATGTTAGTGACAGGTTTAAGAGGTGGGATAGGGTTAGGATGAAGACTGTTGTAAAGTTTGGAATGAGGTTTGATGGGATTGGTTCACAGGTGTTGAGACATGATTTGGAGAGTAAAGAGGAAAGTTGATCTTCCGTGAGGGTAGAGAAGTTGGTTTTGGATGAGGAGAGTTGAGTATTTATGAGGATGGGCTGTGGAGACTTTAGTCAAAAGCTTTGCCATATGTTTTCAATCTTCTGCTTGAAGAATAAGGCAAATTCTTCAGCTGAGATGAATGGAGGGAGGGGGAGCTAGGGAGCGGGTGAGAGAATTGAAAGTATTGAATAGCTGTGTATGGTTGTGAGACAGGGATGATATGAGAGAGTAATTGCACAGCATTTTGATAACTTCTGTTACTGGATGGGCTACTTGACTCCCTTTCTTTGGCAGCTGCACAGCAGTGTTTCTTTTAAATGACGGACAGAAAAATAATGTGCTCCAGTGGATAGCAAGCTCTGCTTCAAGTAGTCTCTCCTCCTTTTCCTCCGCCTTAACATTACTCACAGTACAGTCCTCATAAGTGGCACTTCAAGTATCCTTATTTCCCCCGCTTCATAAATTTCCAACCACCTAATTGACTGTGGGGAACCACAGATGGGAGAGTCTGCCAAGCTGTTTGCACATTCTATTCCATGGTCATCAGAGGTATGCACCGAAGATTCACAGACTCAAGAGGAGGAAAGCATCTGCACTGATGGTCGATAGTCAAAATTTTTTTGGTTGGATCAGACGAAATAGAGTTCAAGCAGAATCCACACTCTTGTCACTAAACTTTATCCCCAGAGGTGGAGGTGATCCTGATGAGACTCAGATAACTGAAACCCACACAGACTGTAGTGTGCTGTCTGCGCAGGAAGAGGGGGAGGGTGATTCTCAGACCAGGAGTTGGAGAACACAGAGGATGGCGATGAGGTTGTAAATCCCACTTGGGGTGAGCTCAGAGGCACAAAGCTGAGTAGCTCATCAGAGGAGGTGGAGAAGGAGGAAGACAAGTAGGTTACGTTGCGTCTTTACACAGACAGTGAGTGATCCAACCATGACAAGCAATGTATCCTCAGCCACAACTCTGGCTCTGGTGAGGGTCTGCAGTTTGCAGGAACGGCAAGGGTTGGTTAGCTTGGCCCTTTTTTGAGATTGCAAAGGATGACCCAACTCATTTTATCTGCCATCTTTGTGAAAAGCAATAAGTAGGGACAAAAAATCCAATCAATTTACCACATACATGAACCAGCACATGTGTGATAAACATGAGTTAGTCTGACAATCTCATTGCCTTAAAAGGCGGACTAGTAGACCTCGCCAAACACTGGTCGCTCCATCAAACTGCAATCAGGCAATACTTTAATTAATATGTTTTTGAGATTGCAGTCACACAGCTCAAGCATTGTGTTCAGCTAACCAGGCCGAATTTGAGCAAAGGCTGTCTCCACTAAGCTTGTAGTAAGGGAAGTCCATGTCTGATAACAATACATACCTGATGGCGGACCTACACTGTGACAATCTCACCTATGTGCCTTGTATGGCTTACATCCTAAATCTGGTGGTACAGCAATTTCTACACCACTACTCCAGCCTGGATGCACTTCTGCAGAAAGCAGAGTCGCTGTGTGCACATTTCTGGCATCCACACCTCACATGTCATCAACTTTCATCGCTACAGAGGTCTTTTGGGCTAACATTTAACCGGTTGATATGTGCTGTGCTGACACGGTGGAATTCCACTCTGCATATGTTGCAGTGACTGTGGCAGCAGCAAAGGCCCCTGGTAAAGTATGACATTTTTCATAGTCTGGCCCAATGCAGTACGAACGTGTAGCAAATCACGCTTGTGGAGAAGGCACAGATGAAGGACCTTTGCACCCTTCTGCACAGTTTCGAAATGGATGCTAAGATTTTAGCACTGACGTTGCCATCATCAGCATCACTATTATGGTCATCTACATGCTGCAGCACATTTTGAATAGTCTGTGTGAGGAGGTGGTGGTCCCAGAGGAAGAGTTGGAAGCAGAGGAGGATGTGGAAGTGATAACCATATCTCTAAGTTTTCTTGTCTGTCGTCGCACAGGCAGGTGCCATGGGAGGGTAGATTTCATCGATCGAGGGGGCTAATAGTAACATAGTTAGCAAGGCCAAAAAAAGACATTTGCCCATCCAGTTCAGCCTATATTCCGTGAGAATAAATTCTCAGATCTACATCCTTCTAAAGAACCTAGTAACTGTAAGATACAATATTGTTACACTCCAGGAAGACATCCAGGCCTCTCTTGAACCCCTCAACTGAATTCACCATCACCACCTCCTCAGGCAAGCAATTCCAGATTCTCACTGCCCTAACAGTTAGGCTATGTGCACACGATGCGGATTTGCTGCGGATCCGCAGCGGATTTTTCCACGCAGAAACACTGCAGAACCATACTGTGATGTACAGTACAATGTAAATCAATGGGGTAAAAAAATAGCTGTGCACATGGTGTGGAAAAATCAGTGCGGAATTGCTGCGGATTTCAAAGAAGTGCATGTCACTTCTTTTGTGCAGATCTGCAGCGTTTCTGCACCCCTCCATGTTAAAAATCCGCAGTGGCAAAAACCGCAGAAAATCCGCACAAAATCTGAATCAATTCCGCATAAAAACCGCACAAAATCTGCATAAAATCTGCAGCAAATCCGTGGCTGCGGATTCTGCCAGGAGATGCAGAACCGCCACGCGACCAATCAGAAGCCGTGACGTCATTCGCAGGTCCTCAATTCCTAGAATTAGGAGTTTAGTGAATGAGAATGACGTCGCGGCTTCTGATTGGACGCGTGGCGGTCACATGGGCGGCACGCGACCAATCAGAAGCCGGGACGTCATTCGCAGGTCCTAAACGCGCGCATTTTAAACAAAGAAGCCTGCCGGTTACCAGCGTGATGTCCAGGGGCCGCCGGACAGGTGAATATATCAATATTTTTTATTTTAATTCTTTATTTTACACATCCCTATGGATCCGATACCGATACCCGATACCACAAAAGTATCGGATCTCGGTATCGGAATTCCGATACCGCAAGTATCGGCCGATACCCGATACTTGCGGTATCGGAATGCTCAATACTATTGGTGACCCTTAATATAGGGTTTTCTTTGTTTCTCAGCATTTTACCTAGCATTGGTACCAGACAAACTGTTAGTAAAGGTGCAGGAGCCAAGGATCAAATGAAGGGCGACGAGGAGGAAGAAGTGATGGGAGCTCAACAGTCAGGAGATGAAGAGGATAATGATCCCCTCTCTATTGTTTGTGATTGGCGGGAGATGACGTAGGAAGCAAGATTAAAGGTACCTTCACACTGAGCAACTTTACAACGAGAACGACAACGATCCGTGACGTTGCAGTGTCATGGATAGCGATCTCGTTGTGTTTGACACGCAGCACCAATCTGGATCCTGCTCTGACATCGCTGGTCGTAGCTGAAAGTACAGAACTTTATTTGGTTGTCAGGTCGGCGTGATTCGTCATGTTTGACAGCAAAAGCAACGATGCCTGCAATGTTTTTTCACGGAGCTAACAACTAGCGAGAACAATAAGTACGTCACTGGATCGCTCCTGCATCGTTCTGGAGTTGCTGTGTTTGACATCTCTACAGCGACCTAACAGCGACGCTCCAGCGATCTAGTTTAGGTCGGATCGTTGTCTATATCGCTGGAGCATCGCTAAATGTGATGGTACCTTTAGTGTTACCCCACCACCAACACACCATGTACTTCGACCTCATGGAAGCGCCTGACACATGGGCGCCTTCTGGTTGCATCTGCAACATGATTGTTGGCCTTATTGTTAGGATTAAAAATAGTGCAGCCTGCTACTGAGTCGCCACTTTGATAGATCCACAGTACAAGAGTAAATTGTGTCAGTTGCTTCTCCCCTCTAGAAAGGGATGTGGGCATGCTGGAGTATCGAAACACGCTTGTAGACAATCTTAACAGTGTTTTTTCCCAAGACAGCAGTGAGGCACACAGTGTACATTGCAGTTATAGACTTTCAACCCAGGAAACGTCGAGTCGTCAGCCATAAACATTGCCAGCAGTGTTAGTGGCAGAGGCAGCATGGTTGCTTCTTGATTAGAACTGTAGCCTTGCAGCTCTGGTGTCCAGGGTTCAAACCCCCCAAGGACAAGATCTGCAAGGAGTTTGTATGTTCTTCCCGTGTTTGCATGGGTTTCCTACAGGTACCCCAGCTTCCTACCACACTCTAAAGACATACCGATGGGAAATATAGATTGTGAGCCCCAATGGGGACAGCATCGAAAATGTGTATGAAGCGTTGTGTAATTAATGGTGTGATAAAAGTGAGTAAAAATGCTTGTGAAAGCGAACACAAATCTGAGTGTGCTACGTTTGTGCCGAATTTGAGATTGGTGAACATTTTACGAACAAGTTTGCTCATCTCTACTCATATATATTAGGGCAATACAAAGGAAACAAGAGTTTTTTAGGAATCCTGAAGAAATCTTACTCAGGGCAACCAATAATAATGTCATGATTAAGGGAGCTTAGTCTCCAGAAACGCGTTGAGGTTCTTACCCATATGGTTCGTGCTGAAGTCTGTATCCTACATGTTTAAAGTTTGTGAATAAAGAAAATTGTTTTTTACGGATTCGGTGAAACTAGACATTCCTTCTTTTTTTAACCAATAATAATACCGTACATACTCGAGTACAAGCCGACCCGAGTATAAGCTGACCCCCCTAATTTTGCCACAAAAAACTGGGAAAACTTAATGACTTGAGTATAAGCCTAGGGTGGAAAATGCAGCAGCTACTGGTAAATTTTTAAAACTAAAAATAGATACCAATAAAAGTAAAATTAATTGAGACATCAGTAGTTTAAACCATTATCTACCAATGTCCTTTTTTTGGGACGCCAAATCTTTAGCTTCTAACAACTAAGATTTTAGAATTTTTATAATTAGGTCTAATTTTTTGTGTTGTGTTTGTAAAATGAATGTATTCAAAATAGGAAATCATGTCATTGTCATTTTTAATTAAGTGTTTTTGAATATCCATATTGAATCAGAAGCCCCATATAATGCTCCATACAGTTCATGATGGACCTCATAAGATACTCCATACAAAATATGCCACATATACTGCTCCATACAGTGTATGATGGGCTCCATAAGATGCTCCATATTAAAATATGCCCCATATAATGCTGCACAAATGTTGATTATGACCCCATAAGATGCTCCATACAGACATTTGCCCCATATAAGGCTGCACAAATGCTGATTATGGCCCCATAACATTGTAACATAGTAACATAGTAACATAGTTAGTAAGGCTGAAAAAAGACATTTGTCCATCCAGTTCAGCCTATATTCCATCATAATAAATCCCCAGATCTACGTCCTTCTACAGAACCTAATAATTGTATGATACAATATTGTTCTGCTCCAGGAAGACATCCAGGCCTCTCTTGAACCCCTCAACTGAGTTCGCCATCACCACCTCCTCAGGCAAGCAATTCCAGATTCTCACTGCCCTAACAGTAAAGAATCCTCTTCTATGTTGGTGGAAAAACCTTCTCTCCTCCAGACGCAAAGAATGCCCCCTTGTGCCCGTCACCTTCCTTGGTATAAACAGATCCTCAGCGAGATATTTGTATTGTCCCCTTATATACTTATACATGGTTATTAGATCGCCCCTCAGTCGTCTTTTTTCTAGACTAAATAATCCTAATTTCGCTAATCTATCTGGGTATTGTAGTTCTCCCATCCCCTTTATTAATTTTGTTGCCCTCCTTTGTACTCTCTCTAGTTCCATTATATCCTTCCTGAGCACCGGTGCCCAAAACTGGACACAGTACTCCATGTGCGGTCTAACTAGGGATTTGTACAGAGGCAGTATAATGCTCTCATCATGTGTATCCAGACCTCTTTTAATGCACCCCATGATCCTGTTTGCCTTGGCAGCTGCTGCCTGGCACTGGCTGCTCCAGGTAAGTTTATCGTTAACTAGGATCCCCAAGTCCTTCTCCCTGTCAGATTTACCCAGTGGTTTCCCATTCAGTGTGTAATGGTGATATTGATTCCTTCTTCCCATGTGTATAACCTTACATTTATCATTGTTAAACCTCATCTGCCACCTTTCAGCCCAAGTTTCCAACTTATCCAGATCCATCTGTAGCAGAATACTATCTTCTCTTGTATTAACTGCTTTACATAGTTTTGTATCGTCTGCAAATATCGATATTTTACTGTGTAAACCTTCTACCAGATCATTAATGAATATGTTGAAGAGAACAGGTCCCAATACTGACCCCTGCGGTACCCCACTGGTCACAGCGACCCAGTTAGAGACTATACCATTTATAACCACCCTCTGCTTTCTATCACTAAGCCAGTTACTAAACCATTTACACACATTTTCCCCCAGACCAAGCATTCTCATTTTGTGTACCAACCTCTTGTGCGGCACGGTATCAAATGCTTTGGAAAAATCGAGATATACCACGTCCAATGACTCACCGTGGTCCAGCCTATAGCTTACCTCTTCATAAAAACTGATTAGATTGGTTTGACAGGAGCGATTTCTCATAAACCCATGCTGATATGGAGTTAAACAGTTATTCTCATTGAGATAATCCAGAATAACATCCCTCAGAAACCCTTCAAATATTTTACCAACAATAGAGGTTAGACTTACTGGCCTATAATTTCCAGGTTCACTTTTAGAGCCCTTTTTGAATATTGGCACCACATTTGCTATGCGCCAGTCCTGCGGAACAGACCCTGTCGCTATAGAGTCCCTAAAAATAAGAAATAATGGTTTATCTATTACATTACTTAGTTCTCTTAGTACTCGTGGGTGTATGCCATCCGGACCCAGAGATTTATCTATTTTAATCTTATTTAGCCGGTTTCGCACCTGTACTTGGGTTAGATTGGTGACCCTTAATATAGGGTTTTCATTGTTTCTTGGGATTTCACCTAGCATTTTATTTTCCACCGTGAATACCGTGGAGAAGAAGGTGTTTAATATGTTAGCTTTTTCCTCGTCATCTACAACCATTCTTTCCTCACTATTTTTTAAGGGGCCTACATTTTCAGTTTTTATTCTTTTACTATTGATATAGTTGAAGAACAGTTTGGGATTAGTTTTACTCTCCTTAGCAATGTTCTTCTCTGTTTCCTTTTTGGCAGCTTTAATTAGTTTTTTAGATAAAGTATTTTTCTCCCTATAGTTTTTTAGAGCTTCAATGGTGCCATCCTGCTTTAGTAGTGCAAATGCTTTCTTTTTACTGTTAATTGCCTGTCTTACTTCTTTGTTTAGCCACATTGGGTTTTTCCTATTTCTAGTCCTTTTATTCCCACAAGGTATAAACTTGCTCCATAGAGATATTTGCCCCATATAATGCTGCACATGGCCCCATAAGATGCTCCATACAGATATTTGCCCCATATAATGCTGCACATGGCCCCATAAGATGCTCCATACAGATATTTGCCCCATATAATGCTGCACATGGCCCCTTACAGATATTTGCCCCATATAATGCTGCACATGGCCCCATAAGATGCTCCATACAGATATTTGCCCCATATAATGCTGCACATGGCCACATAAGATGCTCCATACAGATATTTGCCCCATATGATGTTGCTGCGATTAAAAAGTTTAAAAATCACATACTCACCTCTCAGGCCCCCGGCACTTGCTATACTCACCTTTCCGGTTCCACCGTCGACACCGCTGTGTGTTACCCGTCCTGTGCACTTACTGTTCAGGCAGAGGGTGGCACGCACTAATCGCGTCATCTCGCCCTCAAACTTGAGCATCAATGCAGAAGACAGGGAAGATGCAGTGGTGCCGGCGGTGGAACGGGGGGAGCCGGTGAATATCGTGCACTGCGTTATACTCACCTGCTTCTGGCACGGTCCCTACACTTCTGCTCCCTGGCACCGGAAGCTTTTTCCTGTAGTGAGCGGTCACATGGTACCGCTCATTACATTAATGAATATGCAGCTCCACCCCTATGGGAGTGGAGTCGGGTCCATATTCATTACTGTAATGAGCGGTACCATGTGATCGCTCACTACAGGAAGAATCTGTCAGCGTCAGAGAACAGATGTCCAGGGACCGAGCCAGGAGCAGGTGAGTATTATTACACTTTTGCAGTTCCCCCTCCCCTGCCGATCCCTGGGTATGACTCGAGTATAAGCCGAGAGGGGCAATTTCAGAATAAAAAAATGGGCTGAAATTCTTGGCTTATACTCGAGTATATACGGTAATTCTTCACAGAAGAGGGGAGGTAATGGTTTACAGGCACACAGCTATGACACAGTTCTGAGCTGAAGTTGATCACAGGGTTTAATTCAAGCTTCTTTTCATCACACAGAATCAGCTTTCTTCATGCAATGCTTCATCAGCATATATGAAAGTCTCTTTACAGATTAACCACTGAGGACTCTCAATTCTAAATATTTTTCTATCTACTGGATAACACGGTACAAATAAATTTATCTTTTCTTTATCAGGACATAATAATAAATTTTCCAGTATCCCCTGGGACTGAGCTAACCACTCCCTGTCTGCTATAACCATTTTAATCTCTATAGTTGCTGGATGATTCTAAATCAAAAGTGCAGCTTCTATCTGTCATAATTGCCAAGTTGAAGATATTGTCTTCCCACTTGATGTGGAGACGTCTGCTGCAACAGCTCAGATTAAAGTAATTGAGCAATTTGGCATGCCGGCTGTAGACTGTCCCTGTCTCTTTGGTATAGAGAAGTGTGGCAAGGGCCACCATGCAGTAGACCTTAAGCTTGGTGGGTGGTAAGGCTGAGTCTTCTTCACTCCCAGATGTTCTTACAGAACCTCCTGAAGGCGGTGCTGGCTTTGACAATTCTGTTGTTGACCTCAGCATTAGGGTTGAGCGACCTTGACCTTTTTAGAGTCGAGCCGTATTTCGCAAAACCCGACAATCTTAGAAGTCGAGTCGAGTGGAATCGGCCGATTATCGCGAAAAGTCGGGTATCGACCGAAACACGAAACCCAATGCAAGTCAATGGGGGAGCATAGTCGGCAGTGAGTGGAGGCCAGGAAAACACCTACACTGCCCATTTTAATGGCAAAAACATCCATTCTTGTTACAGAAGCTTGTCAATTGTAATTTACCTTATAATAATTGGAAGGCATTTGAAATTGGGGGTCATTTGGCTAAAGTTGTGGGGGGTAGGGCTGGTTCAAGTAATTAGTGGGCCCAGGAAATCTAGACCACATCACGGCAGTGGAGCAGGGAGAGGTAAGTATTTCAACTTTGCAAGTGCTGTGATCCTGAGCAAGCAGGGAGGGCCCACTCGTTGGCATTGGCACTGGCACAGGGCCCCTCAAAGTACAGCGGTGTGTTTGCACGGCGGGGGCGCCTCCCACCGGCAGCAACACTTTTGCGTACTATGAGAGGCCCTGTGCCAGTGACGTCGCCAACTAGTATTCCTCCCCCCACCTGATGAAGGAACCTGCACTTTCATCTGCACCTTCCTCTTTGTCCCCGTGTAAGGTGGTATGGTATGCGGGAAGAGGAACCTGACTTTCAGCAGGGTCACAATCTTGCTGTGTAGCATGCACGGGGAATGTTGCGTTATGGGTCAATGTACCAGCAGACTCATCTATCACTGGCTGGGCAATGGGCAGGATGAGGAGGAAACACAGATATAGGCCCAAAGAATAAAGTTGGCTAAATGCAGTTCAAAATTGGTAACACAGGACTAACCAGGGGGCATTGCAGTGGAGGACAACTGGAATGAGAGGCTGACACAGAGAGTAGGCCCAAATCAGTAAGTAGTCGAAATGCAGTTCAAAATTGGCAACCGTAGTAAACAGGCGGCACAGCTTTGTGCAGTGGAGGAGAACAGCAAGGAGTGGCAGACACCGATAGTAGGCCCCAACCCAACTAGTAGGCCAAATGCAGTCTAACATTAACAACTACTTAACGAGAGCCTGAAAATGGAATTTCAGGACAGGAAACCAGGAGAACAGCAAGGAGCGGCAGACATTGTTAGTAGGCCCCAAACCAACTAGTACGCCAAATGCAGTTGTTCCATTTAACCACTATTTAGCAAGAGCCTGAAGATAGAAGCTCAGGAAAGGCAACCTGGAGAACACCTTGGAGTGGAAGACACTGTCTCTACACCCCATACCCAATTTGTAGGCCTAATGCAGTGTAGTTTTCACCAACTACTAAACGAGAGTAGGAAGATTGAAGCAATGTGGACGAAACCTGGGGAACACCTTGGAGTGTAACACACCGTCTCTCTACACCCCATACCAAATTTGTAGGCCTAATGCAGTGTAGTTTGCAACAACTACTAAACGAGAGTAGGAAGATCGAAGCAACGTGGACGAAACCTGGGGCACACCTTGGGGCGGCAGACACCGTTAGTAGGCCCTACCAAAGTTGTAGCCCCAATGCAGTTTTAAAATTCCTTGAGGCTGAAAACAAGACTATTGACGCTCAGCTTTTTTCAAAGGAACACAGCTGTATTGAGTGGCGCAGACAGACACAGGTAGTAGGCCTTAAACCAAAAATGTTGCTCAGTGCAGCTTAAAATAGGTTACAGGGGTACACGGGCAGCAGTGGTTTGGTCAGTGTAGGAGTAGTAGAAAGAACGGGCCGCAGACAGGCTTCGAAGGCCTAACATAAAAAAATATTGGGCTGTAGGCACTTTTAAATAGGTTCCAGGGGTACACGGGCAGCAGTGGTCTGGTCAGTGTAGGAGTAGTAGAAAGAACGGGCAGCAGACAGGCTTCGAAGGCCTAACATAAAAAAAATTGGGCTGTAGGCACTTTAACATTGGTTCAAGGGGTACACGGGCAGCAGTAGACTGGTCAGTGTAGTAGTAGTAGAAAGAACGGGCCGCAGACAGGCTTCGAAGGCCTAACATAAAAAAAATTGGGCTGTAGGCACTTTTAAATAGGTTCCAGGGGTACACGGGCAGCAGTGGTCTGGTCAGTGTAGGAGTAGTAGAAAGAACGGGCCGCAGACAGGCTTCGAAGGCCTAACATAAAAAAATATTGGGCTGTAGGCACTTTTAAATAGGTTCCAGGGGTACACGGGCAGCAGTAGACTGGTCAGTGTAGTAGTAGTAGAAAGAACGGGCCGCAGACAGGCTTCGAAGGCCTAACATAAAAAAATATTGGGCTGTAGGCACTTTTAAATAGGTTCCAGGGGTACACGGGCAGCAGTGGTCTGGTCAGTGTAGGAGTAGTAGAAAGAACGGGCCGCAGACAGGCTTCGAAGGCCTAACATAAAAAAATATTGGGCTGTAGGCACTTTTAAATAGGTTCCAGGGGAACACAGGCAGCAGTGGTCTGCTCAGTGTAGGAGTAGTAGAAAGAACGGGCCGCAGACAGGCTTCGAAGGCCTAACATAAAAAAATATTGGGCTGTAGGCACTTTTAAATAGGTTCCAGAGGTACACGGGCAGCAGTGGTCTGGTCAGTGTAGGAGTAGTAGAAAGAACGGGCCGCAGACAGGCTTCGAAGGCCTAACATAAAAAAATATTGGGCTGTTGGCACTTTTAAATAGGTTCCAGGGGAACACAGGCAGCAGTGGTCTGGTCAGTGTAGGAGTAGTAGAAAGAACGGGCCGCAGACAGGCTTCGAAGGCCTAACATAAAAAAATATTGGGCTGTAGGCACTTTTAAATAGGTTCCAGGGGAACACAGGCAGCAGTGGTCTGGTCAGTGTAGGAGTAGTAGAAAGAACGGGCCGCAGACAGGCTTCGAAGGCCTTACATAATAAAATTGGACAGGCTGTAGGCACTTTATAATTGTTTCCAGGGGTACACGGGCAGCAGTAGACAGGTCAGTGGAGGCCTAGTGGAAGGAGGGACCGCAGACAGGCTTCGAAGGCCTAGCATAATAAATTGGGCAGGCTGTAGGCAATTTAAAATTGGTTCCAGGGGTACACGAGCAGCAGTAGACAGGTCAGTGGAGGCCTAGTGGAAGGAGGGACCGCAGACAGGCTTCGAAGGCCTAACATAATAATTTGGGCTGGCTGTAGGCAATTTAAAATTGGTTCCAGGGGTACACGGGCAGCAGTGGTCTGGTCAGTGGAGGCCTAGTGGAAGGAGGGACCGCAGACAGGCTTCGAAGGCCTAACATAATAAATTGGGCTAGCTGTAGGCAATTTAAAATTGTTTCCAGGCGTACACGGGCAGCAGTAGACAGGTCAGTGGAGGCCTAGTGGAAGGAGGGACCGCAGACAGGCTTCAAAGGCCTAACATAATAAATTGGGCTGGCTGTAGGCAATTTAAAATTGTTTCCAGGGGTACACGGGCAGCAGTAGACAGGTCAGTGGAGGCCTAGTGGAAGGAGGGACCGCAGACAGGCTTCGAAGGCCTAACATAATAAATTGGGCAGGCTGTAGGCAATTTAAAAATGGTTCCAGGGGTACACGGGCAGCAGTGGTCTGGTCAGTGGAGGCCTAGTGGAAGGAGGGACCGCAGACAGGCTTCGAAGGCCTAACATAATAAATTGGGCTGGCTGTAGGAAATTTAAAATTGGTTCCAGGGGTACACGGGCAGCAGTAGACAGGTCAGTGGAGGCCTAGTGGAAGGAGGGACCGCAGACAGGCTTTGAAGGCCTAACATAATAAATTGGGCTGGCTGTAGGCAATTTAAAATTGGTTCCAGGGGTACACGGGCAGCAGTGGTCTGGTCAGTGGAGGCCTAGTGGAAGGAGGGACCGCAGACAGGCTTCGAAGGCCTTACATAATAAATTGGGCTAGCTG
Organism: Ranitomeya imitator; assembly: GCF_032444005.1. NCBI lineage: Eukaryota > Metazoa > Chordata > Amphibia > Anura > Dendrobatidae > Ranitomeya > Ranitomeya imitator. Next base: position 517,570,474 of record NC_091287.1, read on the forward strand.
TAGGCAATTTAAAATTGTTTCCAGGCGTACACGGGCAGCAGTAGACAGGTCAGTGGAGGCCTAGTGGAAGGAGGGACCGCAGACAGGCTTCAAAGGCCTAACATAATAAATTGGGCTGGCTGTAGGCAATTTAAAATTGTTTCCAGGGGTACACGGGCAGCAGTAGACAGGTCAGTGGAGGCCTAGTGGAAGGAGGGACCGCAGACAGGCTTCGAAGGCCTAACATAATAAATTGGGCAGGCTGTAGGCAATTTAAAAATGGTTCCAGGGGTACACGGGCAGCAGTGGTCTGGTCAGTGGAGGCCTAGTGGAAGGAGGGACCGCAGACAGGCTTCGAAGGCCTAACATAATAAATTGGGCTGGCTGTAGGCAATTTAAAATTGGTTCCAGGGGTACACGGGCAGCAGTAGACAGGTCAGTGGAGGCCTAGTGGAAGGAGGGACCGCAGACAGGCTTCGAAGGCCTAACATAATAAATTGGGCTGGCTGTAGGCAATTTAAAATTGGTTCCAGGGGTACACGGGCAGCAGTGGTCTGGTCAGTGGAGGCCTAGGGGAAGGAGGGACCGCAGACAGGCTTCGAAGGCCTAACATAATAAATTGGGCTGGCTGTAGGCAATTTAAAATTGGTTCCAGGGGTACATGGGCAGCAGTGGTCTGGTCAGTGGAGGCCTAGTGGAAGGAGGGACCGCAGACAGGCTTCGAAGGCCTAAGATAATAAATTGGGCTCGCTGTAGGCAATTTAAAATTGGTTCCAAGGGGTACACGGGCAGCAGTGGTCTGGTCAGCGGAGGCCGATTGTAATGAGTGTCTGCCAGTTAGTAGTCCAAAACAATAAATAAATGTGAATGTCTCGCATTAAAACAAAACAAAAACACTAAAGGGTGCAATCATTAGGTACAGGGGTGGGATCCTCTGCGTAGTTTCAGACCTACTAATTTGGCACAAAGTATTTACTTTGGTAAATAGAGGACACTGCCCCTGACTATGTTAAGTACCATCATACATGTCAACACAATGGTATTGTCAGTGGCAGGAATGGAAGGATGTCAGCGCATAGACTAAACATTGGTGGAAGTGTGAGAGATAACTGTGGAAGTGGTAGAGCAATGTTTGACCTGGGGGTGGGTGAACTCCCTTGTGGCTGGCGGCACAGGCCCAGGGCCCCTCATGTTACAACAGTGAGTCTGACGTTGGGTGCGCACCACCACCACCAGAGACACTTTATTGTACTATGAGGGACCCAGTGGCAGTGCTGTCGAGTGTCGACCAAAAGCGGGCACACCCACCTCTTCAGACAAACAGCACTCTCACGGGTGCTTGCACCAAGTCGCGATACCACGGCCCCGTGTGGGGAGTTTGGCCATTTAGGGAGGTGTAAACATGTCGTATGCTGGACAATCAGCTGCAGCAAATTAAGACATTAGAAAAGTAATTCACAGTAGTCCACAGGCAAGAGCTTTTCATAGGAAAGCTAGGTGTCGGCCGGGCAAGGTGGGGCAAAAGAATTCGAAATCCAGTTGTGGTTCATTTTAATGAATGTTAGATCATCAACATTTTGGGTAGCCAGACGAGTCCTTTTTTCGGTTAATATTGAACCTGCAGCACTGAATACTCTTTCTGATAGGACACTAGCTGCCGGGCAAGCAAGCTCCTGCAATGCATATTCTGCCAATTCTGGCCAGGTGTCTAATTTGGATGCCCAGTAATCAAATGGGAATGACGGTTGAGGGAGAACATCGATAAGGGATGAAAAATAGTTTGTAACCATACTGGACAAATGTTGTCTCCTGTCACTTACAATTGATGCAGCAGTACCTGTCCTGTCTGCGGTCATAGCAAAATCACTCCACAACCTGGTCAGAAAACCCCTCTGTCCAACGCCACTTCTGATGTGTGCACCCCTAACACTCCTGGTCTGCTGCCCCCTGGAGCTCGTGTGAGAACGATCACGGGCGCTGTGTGCTGGGAATGCCTGAATCAAACGGTCAACAAGAGTTGATTGTTTGGTTGCTAATATTAGTTCCAAGTTCTCATGGGGCATAATATTTTGCAATTTGCCTTTATAGCGAGGATCAAGGAGGCAGGTCAACCAGTAATCGTCATCGTTCATCATTTTAGTAATGCGTGTGTCCCTTTTGAGGATACGTAAGGCATAATCCGCCATGTGGGCCAAAGTTCCAGTTGTCAAATCTGCGGTTGTGATTGGTTGAGGGGCAGTTTCAGGCAAATCTACATCACTTGTGTCCCTCAAAAAACCAGAACCCGGCCTTGCCACGCAACCAATTTCCAGTGCCCCCGGGAAAGCTTCCTCATTAAAAATATACTCATCCCCATCATCCTCCTCATCCTCCACCTCCTCTTCGCCCGCTAACTCATCCTGTACACTGCCCTGACCAAACAATGGCTGACTGTCATAAAGGCTTTCCTCTTCCTCTGGTGCAGACGCCTGATCCTTTATGTGCGTCAAACTTTGCATCAGCAGACACATTAGGGGGATGCTCATGCTTATTATGGCGTTGTCTGCACTAACCAGCCATGTGCATTCCTCAAAACACTGAAGTACTTGACACATGTCTTGTATCTTCGACCACTGCACACCTGACAACTCCATGTCTGCCATCCTACTGCCTGCCCGTGTATGTGTATCCTCCCACAAAAACATAACAGCCCGCCTCTGTTCGCACAGTCTCTGAAGCATGTGCAGTGTTGAGTTCCACCTTGTTGCAACGTCTATGATTAGGCGATGCTGGGGAAGGTTCAAAGACCGCTGATAGGTCTGCATACGGCTGGAGTGTACAGGCGAACGGCGGATATGTGAGCAAAGTCCACGCACTTTGAGGAGCAGGTCGGAGAACCCAGGATAAGCACTGCACCACCAGGTTTAAGGTGTGAGCCAGGCAAGGAATGTGTTTCAGTTGGGAAAGGAAGATGGCAGCCATGAAATTCCTTCCGTTATCACTCACTACCTTGCCTGCCTCAAGATCTACTGTGCCCAGCCACGACTGTGTTTCTTGCTGCAAGAACTCGGACAGAACTTCCGCGGTGTGTCTGTTGTCGCCCAAACACTTCATAGCCAATACAGCCTGCTGACGCTTGCCAGTAGCTGGCCCATAATGGGACAACTGGTGTGCAACAGTGTCAGCTGCCGATGGAGTGGTTGGGCGACTGCGATCTGTGGAAGAGCTCTCGCTTCTGCAGGAGGACGAGGAGGAGGAGGAGGGGGTGCGAACGGCTACAGCCAACTGCTTCCTAGACCGTGGGCTAGGCACAACTGTCCCGAAATTGATGTCCCCTGTGGACCCTGCATCCACCACATTCACCCATTGTGCCGTGATGGACACGTAACGTCCCTGGCCATGCCTACTGGTCCATGCATCTGTAGTCATGTGCACCTTTGTACTCACAGATTGCCTGAGTGCATGGACGATGCGCTGTTTAACATGCTGGTGCAGGGCTGGGATGGCTTTTCTGGAAAAAAAGTGTCGACTGGGTAGCTCGTAGCGTGGTTCAGCGTACTCCATCAGGGCTTTGAAAGCTTCGCTTTCAACTAACCGGTAGGGCATCATCTCTAATGAGATTAGTCTAGCTATGTGGGCGTTAAAACCCTGTGTACGCGGATGCTAGGATAAGTACTTCCTTTTTCTAACCAGAGTCTCATGTAGGGTGAGCTGGACTGGAGAGCTGGAGATCGTGGAACTAGCGGGTGTGCCGGTGGACATGGCAGACTGAGAGACGGTTGGAGACGGTATTGTTTCCGCCGGTGCCCTAGATGCAGTATTTCCTCCTACAAAACTGGTGATTCCCTGACCCTGACTGCTTTGGGCTGGCAAAGAAACCTGCACAGATACGGCCGGTGGTGCGGAAAATGGTGGCCTTACAGTGACGGAAGGGATGTTGCGTTGCTGACTAGCTTCATTGGCCGAGGGTGCTACAACCTTAAGGGACGTTTGGTAGTTAGTCCAGGCTTGCAAATGCATGGTGGTTAAATGTCTATGCATGCAACTTGTATTGAGACTTTTCAGATTCTGACCTCTGCTTAAGCTAGTTGAACATTTTTGACAGATGACTTTGCGCTGATCAATTGGATGTTGTTTAAAAAAATGCCAGACTGCACTCTTCCTAGCATCGGATCCCTTTTCAGGAATTGCAGACTGAGCTTTAACCGGATGGCCATGCTGTCCTCCAACAGGTTTTGGCTTTGCCACGCGTTTTGGGCCAGATACGGGCCTGGCAGATGGAACCTGTTGCGATGTTGATGCCTGCTGCGGCCCCTCCTCCACCTCTTCTTCAGAACTACTGCCGCCTGCACCCTGTTCCCCCAATGGCTGCCAATCGGGGTCAACAACTGGGTCATCTATAACCTCCTCTTCTAGCTCGTGTGCAACTTCGTCTGTGTCACCGTGTCGGTCGGTGGTATAGCGTTCGTGACGGGGCAACATAGTCTCATCAGTGTCTGGTTGTGGATCAGTACCCTGAGAGGGCAATGTTGTGGTCTGAGTCAAAGGACCAGCATAGTAGTCTGGCTGTGGCTGTGCATCAGTGCACTCCATGTCAGAATCTACTTGTAATGGGCATGGCCTGTTAACTGTTTCACTTTCTAAGCCAGGGACGGTATGTGTAAAGAGCTCCATGGAGTAACCCGTTGTGTCGCCTGCTGCATCCTTCTCTCTTGTTGTTGTTTTTGCTGAAGAGGACAAGGAAGTGACTTGTCCCTGACCGTGAACATCCACAAACGACGCGCTGCTTTTACATTTACCCAGTTTCAGAAGAGGAGGCAAAAGAGCTAGAGGCTGAGTCTGCAAGGTAAGCCAAAACTTGCTATTGCTGCTCCGGCTTTAAAAGCGGTTTTCCTACTCCCAGAAAAGAGAGCGTTCGAGGCCTTGTGTAGCCAGACGACAAACCTGGCTCCACAGCTCCAGACTTAGGTGGAATATTTTTTTTCCCACGACCACCTGATGCTCCACTACCACTACCATCATTACCAGCTGACAATGAACGCCCACGGCCACGACCTCTTGCACCAGACTTCCTCATTGTTTTAAAAACTTAACCAAAGTAACTTTATTTGTTGCTGTCAAACAACTTACACGGTGAGCTATAACTTCAGTATGATTTCGATATCCCTTTACAGGTTGGTGAGACCGCAAGGAAAATCAGGCACAATGTGTTAGGGTTGGCGGAACGCACCAAATATATAATTTATTAAATAGAATTGGTGCGTTCGCAACCCGGGATCCACCGTGCAGGAAAGCACCTGCTGCTAAATAATAGCGGCTCTATATGGCGGTATATACCAACTCTGTTAGCTTCACAGAGTAACCGCGAGAGGAAAGCTCTGTGCCCTGTTAGACTTTCACAGAGGCACAGGCCAACTACCCAGATGTGAGCAGTGAGTGGTCATGCATGCATACAAAACTCCTCGCCGGAGATACCAGCATTCTAGGGGCTTATTTCAGCCGGGTCCCTGAACACACTTAAACACAATCTCCTCGCCGGAGGTGCCAGCATTCTAGGGGCTTATTTCAGCCGGGTCCCTGAACACATTCAAACACATGACCACATTGGCGCAAAGCATATAGCATAAGACGATACTAGCGCATGGCCGTGCGGTCATGCGCAGTTTATATAGTTGCAGCACAGGAAGCTGCTACTGAAGTTTTTGCCCTTTCAGGACCTTCCAGAAGGACCAATGGAAAGTGCTGCAGTACCTGAGCATGTTTTGCCCTTTCAGGACCTTCCAGAAGGACCAATGGAATGTACTGCAGCACCTGAGCATGTGACCGAACATGTGGCCCTCGACCTCCAATGGGAGACCCTGCCCTGGGCATGCTCAGTGTGAGTAAACAAGGACTTAGTCCCAGAGAGGCTCGCTGGCCGCAGATCAGTGCAGGGTACCATAGGAAAGCTAGAAAAGGCAGTAGTGACCCTATGCACCGAATCAGCCCCAGCGAGACGCTGGGAGCGACGTCTCCGCTGAGCAGAGCCCACTGCGGCCGATACCGAATGGGAGACCGCAGCAGACACGGATCGAGATTCCCCCTGTGCAGCAGAGGAAACTCGACTCCTAACACAATGTTACACACTCTGTTTTCTGTGGCACCAAATCACAGAGATGCCATACGTGCAGGACTGTCCTCAAGCACAAATGTCAATATTAATCTCCCATTTTTTTTTTTTTTCAGGGAGAAAATAAAATAAAATGATTTTTTCAGGGAGAATTTAGAAACCAAATAAAAAAAAAAGGCTTTCTATGGCCCACTGAGTGAGAGATGGCACACACAGGAGTCAGGAGTGGCACACAAGCCCAGAGGCCAATATTTATCTCCCACTGATTGATTCATTGATTTTTTCAGGTAGAATTTAGAACCCAAATCAACCAAAAAAATAAATAGGCTTTCTATGGCCCACTGAGTGAGAGATGGCACACACAGGAGTCAGGAGTGGCACACAAGCCCAGAGGCCAATATTTATCTCCCACTGATTGATTTAGTGATTTTTTCAGGTAGAATTTAGAACCCAAATCAACCAAAAAAATAAATAGTCTTTCTATGGCCCACTATTTGAGAGAGAGAGATGGCACACCCAGGAGTCAAGACTGGCACACAAGCAGAAAGGGCAATATTAATCTCCCACTGATTTTTTTTTTTTTTTCAGGGAGACTTTAGAAACAAAATAAAATAAAATGATTTTTTCAGGAAGAATTTAGAAACCAAATAAAATAAAATGATTTTTTCAGGGAGAATTTAGAAACCAAATAAAAAAAAATAGGCTTTCTATGGCCCACTGAGTGAGAGATGGCACACACAGGAGTCAGGAGTGGCACACAAGCCCAGAGGCCAATATTTATCTTCCACTGATTGATTTATTGATTTTTTCAGGTAGAATTTAGAACCCAAATCAAACAAAAAAATAAATAGGCTTTCTATGGCCCACTGAGTAAGAGAGATGGCACACACAGGAGTCAGGAGTGGCACACAAGCCCAGAGACCAATATTTATCTCCCACTGATTGATTTATTGATTTTTTCAGGTAGAATTTAGAACCCAAATCAACCAAAAAAATAAATAGGCTTTCTATGGCCCACTGAGTGAGAGATGGCACACACAGGAGTCAGGAGTGGCACACAAGCCCAGAGGCCAATATTTATCTCCCACTGATTGATTTAGTGATTTTTTCAGGTAGAATTTAGAATCCAAATCAACCAAAAAAATAAATAGGCTTTCTATGGCCCACTGAGTGAGAGATGGCACACACAGGAGTCAGGAGTGGCACACAAGCCCAGAGGCCAATATTCATCTCCCACTGATTGATTTAGTGATTTTTTCAGGTAGAATTTAGAACCCAAATCAACCAAAAAAATAAATAGGCTTTCTATGGCCCACTGAGTGAGAGATGGCACACACAGGAGTCAGGAGTGGCACACAAGCCCAGAGGCCAATATTTATCTCCCACTGATTGATTTATTGATTTTTTCTGGTAGAATTTAGAACCCAAATCAACCAATAAAATAAATAGGCTTTCTATGGCCCACTGAGTGAGAGATGGCACACACTGGAGTCAGGAGTGGCACACAAGCCCAGAGGCCAATATTTATCTCCCACTGATTGATTTATTGATTTTTTCAGGTAGAATTTAGAACCCAAATCAACCAAAAAAATAAATAGGCTTTCTATGGCCCACTATTTGAGAGAGAGAGATGGCACACCCAGGAGTCAAGACTGGCACACAAGCAGAAAGGGCAATATTAATCCCCCACTGAATTTTTTTTTTTTTTCAGGGAGACTTTAGAAACAAAATAAAATAAAATGATTTTTTCAGGAAGAATTTAGAAACCAAATAAAATAAAATGATTTTTTCAGGGAGAATTTAGAAACCAAATAAAAAAAAATAGGCTTTCTATGGCCCACTGAGTGAGAGATGGCACACACAGGAATCAGGAGTGGCACACAAGCCCAGAGGCCAATATTTATCTCCCACTGATTGATTTATTGATTTTTTCAGGTAGAATTTAGATCCCAAATCAACCAAAAAAATAAATAGGCTTTCTATGGCCCACTGAGTAAGAGAAATGGCACACACAGGAGTCAGGAGTGGCACACAAGCCCAGAGGCCAATATTTATCTCCCACTGATTGATTTATTGATTTTTTCAGGTAGAATTTAGAACCCAAATCAACCAAAAAAATAAATAGGCTTTCTATGGCCCACTGAGTGAGAGATGGCACACACAGGAGTCAGGAGTGGCACACAAGCCCAGAGGCCAATATTTATCTCCCACTGATTGATTTATTGATTTTTTCAGGTAGAATTTAGAACCCAAATTAACCAAAAAAATAAATAGGCTTTCTATGGCCCACTGAGTAAGAGAGATGGCACACACAGGAGTCAGGAGTGGCACACAAGCTCAGAGGCCAATATTTATCTCCCACTGATTGATTTATTGATTTTTTCAGGTAGAATTTAGAACCCAAATCAACCAAAAAAATAAATAGGCTTTCTATGGCCCACTGAGTGAGAGATGGCACACACAGGAGTCAGGAGTGGCACACAAGCCCAGAGGCCAATATTTATCTCCCACTGATTGATTTAGTGATTTTTTCAGGTAGAATTTAGAACCCAAATCAACCAAAAAAATAAATAGGCTTTCTGTGGCCCACTGAGTGAGAGATGGCACACACAGGAGTCAGGAGTGGCACACAAGCCCAGAGGCCAATATTTATCTCCCACTGATTGATTTATTGATTTTTTCAGGTAGATTTTAGAACCCAAATCAACCAATAAAATAAATAGGCTTTCTATGGCCCACTGAGTGAGAGATGGCACACACAGGAGTCAGGAGTGGCACACAAGCCCAGAGGCCAATATTTATCTCCCACTGATTGATTTATTGATTTTTTCAGGTAGAATTTAGAACCCAAATCAACCAAAAAAATAAATAGGCTTTCTATGGCCCACTGAGTGAGAGATGGCACACACTGGAGTCAGGAGTGGCACACAAGCCCAGAGGCCAATATTTATCTCCCACTGATTGATTTAGTGATTTTTCAGGTAGAATTTAGAACCCAAATCAACCCAAAAAATAAATAGGCTTTCTATGGCCCACTATTTGAGAGAGAGAGATGGCATACCCAGGAGTCAAGACTGGCACACAAGCAGAAAGGGCAATATTAATCTCCCACTGATTTTTTTTTTTTCAGGGAGACTTTAGAAACAAAATAAAATAAAATGATTTTTTCAGGAAGAATTTAGAAACCAAATAAAATAAAATGATTTTTTCAGGGAGAATTTAGAAACCAAATAAAAAAAAAATAGGCTTTCTATGGCCCACTGAGTGAGAGATGGCACACACAGAAATCAGGAGAGGCACACAAGCCCAGAGGCCAATATTTATCTCCCACTGATTGATTTATTGATTTTTTCAGGTAGAATTTAGAACCCAAATCAACCCAAAAAATAAATAGGCTTTCTATGGCCCACTGAGTAAGAGAGATGGCACACACAGGAGTCAGGAGTGGCACACAAGCCCAGAGGCCAATATTTATCTCCCACTGATTGATTTATTGATTTTTTCAGGTAGAATTTAGAACCCAAATCAACCCAAAAAAAAAATAGGCTTTCTATGGCCCACTGAGTGAGAGATGGCACACACAGGAGTCAGGAGTGGCACACAAGCCCAGAGGCCAATATTTATCTCCCACTGATTGATTTAGTGATTTTTTCAGGTAGAATTTAGAACCCAAATCAACCAAAAAAATAAATAGGCTTTCTATGGCCCACTGAGTGAGAGATGGCACACACAGGAGTCAGGAGTGGCACACAAGCCCAGAGGCCAATATTTATCTCCCACTGATTGATTTATTGAATTTTTCAGGTAGAATTTAGAACCCAAATCAACCAAAAAAATAAATAGGCTTTCTATGGCCCACTGAGTAAGAGAGATGGCACACACAGGAGTCAGGAGTGGCACACAAGCCCAGAGGCCAATATTTATCTCCCACTGATTGATTTATTGATTTTTTCAGGTAGAATTTAGAACCCAAATCAACCAAAAAAATAAATAGGCTTTCTATGGCCCACTGAGTGAGAGATGGCACACACAGGAGTCAGGAGTGGCACACAAGCCCAGAGGCCAATATTTATCTCCCACTGATTGATTTATTGATTTTTTCAGGTAGAATTTAGAACCCAAATCAACCAAAAAAATAAATAGGCTTTCTATGGCCCACTGAGTGATAGATGGCACACACAGGAGTCAGGAGTGGCACACAAGCCCAGAGGCCAATATTTATCTCCCACTGATTGATTTATTGATTTTTTCAGGTAGAATTTAGATCCCAAATCAACCAAAAAAATAAATAGGGTTTCTATGGCCCACTGAGTAAGAGAGATGGCACACACAGTAGTCAGGAGTGGCACACAAGCCCATAGGCCAATATTTATCTCCCACTGATTGATTTATTGATTTTTTCAGGTAGAATTTAGAACCCAAATCAACCAAAAAATAAATAGGCTTTCTATGGCCCACTGAGTGAGAGATGGCACACACAGGAGTCAGGAGTGGCACACAAGCCCAGAGGCCAATATTTATCTCCCACTGATTGATTTAGTGATTTTTTCAGGTAGAATTTAGAACCCAAATCAACCAAAAAAATAAATAGGCTTTATATGGCCCACTGAGTGAGAGATGGCACACACAGGAGTCAGGAGTGGCACACAAGCCCAGAGGCCAATATTTATCTCCCACTGATTGATTTAGTGATTTTTTCAGGTAGAATTTAGAACCCAAATCAACCAAAAAAATAAATAGGCTTTCTATGGCCCACTGAGTGAGAGATGGCACACACAGGAGTCAGGAGTGGCACACAAGCCCAGAGGCCAATATTTATCTCCCACTGATTGATTTAGTGATTTTTTCAGGTAGAATTTAGAACCCAAATCAACCAAAAAAATAAATAGGCTTTCTGTGGCCCACTGAGTGAGAGATGGCACACACAGGAGTCAGGAGTGGCACACAAGCCCAGAGGCCAATATTTATCTCCCACTGATTGATTTATTGATTTTTTCAGGTAGATTTTAGAACCCAAATCAACCAATAAAATAAATAGGCTTTCTATGGCCCACTGAGTGAGAGATGGCACACACAGGAGTCAGGAGTGGCACACAAGCCCAGAGGCCAATATTTATCTCCCACTGATTGATTTATTGATTTTTTCAGGTAGAATTTAGAACCCAAATCAACCAAAAAAATAAATAGGCTTTCTATGGCCCACTGAGTGAGAGATGGCACACACTGGAGTCAGGAGTGGCACACAAGCCCAGAGGCCAATATTTATCTCCCACTGATTGATTTAGTGATTTTTCAGGTAGAATTTAGAACCCAAATCAACCCAAAAAATAAATAGGCTTTCTATGGCCCACTATTTGAGAGAGAGAGATGGCATACCCAGGAGTCAAGACTGGCACACAAGCAGAAAGGGCAATATTAATCTCCCACTGATTTTTTTTTTTTCAGGGAGACTTTAGAAACAAAATAAAATAAAATGATTTTTTCAGGAAGAATTTAGAAACCAAATAAAATAAAATGATTTTTTCAGGGAGAATTTAGAAACCAAATAAAAAAAAAATAGGCTTTCTATGGCCCACTGAGTGAGAGATGGCACACACAGAAATCAGGAGAGGCACACAAGCCCAGAGGCCAATATTTATCTCCCACTGATTGATTTATTGATTTTTTCAGGTAGAATTTAGAACCCAAATCAACCCAAAAAATAAATAGGCTTTCTATGGCCCACTGAGTAAGAGAGATGGCACACACAGGAGTCAGGAGTGGCACACAAGCCCAGAGGCCAATATTTATCTCCCACTGATTGATTTATTGATTTTTTCAGGTAGAATTTAGAACCCAAATCAACCCAAAAAAAAATAGGCTTTCTATGGCCCACTGAGTGAGAGATGGCACACACAGGAGTCAGGAGTGGCACACAAGCCCAGAGGCCAATATTTATCTCCCACTGATTGATTTAGTGATTTTTTCAGGTAGAATTTAGAACCCAAATCAACCAAAAAAATAAATAGGCTTTCTATGGCCCACTGAGTGAGAGATGGCACACACAGGAGTCAGGAGTGGCACACAAGCCCAGAGGCCAATATTTATCTCCCACTGATTGATTTATTGAATTTTTCAGGTAGAATTTAGAACCCAAATCAACCAAAAAAATAAATAGGCTTTCTATGGCCCACTGAGTAAGAGAGATGGCACACACAGGAGTCAGGAGTGGCACACAAGCCCAGAGGCCAATATTTATCTCCCACTGATTGATTTATTGATTTTTTCAGGTAGAATTTAGAACCCAAATCAACCAAAAAAATAAATAGGCTTTCTATGGCCCACTGAGTGAGAGATGGCACACACAGGAGTCAGGAGTGGCACACAAGCCCAGAGGCCAATATTTATCTCCCACTGATTGATTTATTGATTTTTTCAGGTAGAATTTAGAACCCAAATCAACCAAAAAAATAAATAGGCTTTCTATGGCCCACTGAGTGATAGATGGCACACACAGGAGTCAGGAGTGGCACACAAGCCCAGAGGCCAATATTTATCTCCCACTGATTGATTTATTGATTTTTTCAGGTAGAATTTAGATCCCAAATCAACCAAAAAAATAAATAGGGTTTCTATGGCCCACTGAGTAAGAGAGATGGCACACACAGTAGTCAGGAGTGGCACACAAGCCCATAGGCCAATATTTATCTCCCACTGATTGATTTATTGATTTTTTCAGGTAGAATTTAGAACCCAAATCAACCAAAAAATAAATAGGCTTTCTATGGCCCACTGAGTGAGAGATGGCACACACAGGAGTCAGGAGTGGCACACAAGCCCAGAGGCCAATATTTATCTCCCACTGATTGATTTAGTGATTTTTTCAGGTAGAATTTAGAACCCAAATCAACCAAAAAAATAAATAGGCTTTATATGGCCCACTGAGTGAGAGATGGCACACACAGGAGTCAGGAGTGGCACACAAGCCCAGAGGCCAATATTTATCTCCCACTGATTGATTTAGTGATTTTTTCAGGTAGAATTTAGAACCCAAATCAACCAAAAAAATAAATAGGCTTTCTATGGCCCACTGAGGGAGAGATGGCACACACAGGAGTCAGGAGTGGCACACAAGCCCAGAGTCCAATATTTATCTCCCACTGATTGATTTATTGATTTTTTCAGGTAGAATTTAGAACCCAAATCAACCAAAAAAATAAATAGGCTTTCTATGGCCCACTGAGTGAGAGATGGCACACACAGGAGTCAGGAGTGGCACACAAGCCCAGAGGCCAATATTTATCTCCCACTGATTGATTTATTGATTTTTTCAGGTAGAATTTAGAACCCAAATCAACCAAAAAAATAAATAGGCTTTCTATGGCCCACTATTTGAGAGAGAGAGATGGCACACCCAGGAGTCAAGACTGGCACAGAAGCAGAAAGGGCAATATTAATCTCCCACTGATTTTTTTTTTTTTTCAGGGAGACTTTAGAAACAAAATAAAATAAAATGATTTTTTCAGGAAGAATTTAGGAACCAAATAAAATATAATGATTTTTTCAGGGAGAATTTAGAAACCAAATAAAAAAAAAATAGGCTTTCTATGGCCCACTGAGTGAGAGATGGCACACACAGGAGTCAGGAGTGGCACACAAGCCCAGAGGCCAATATTTATCTCCCACTGATTGATTTAGTGATTTTTTCAGGTAGAATTTAGATCCCAAATCAACCAAAAAAATAAATAGGCTTTCTATGGCCCACTGAGTGAGAGATGGCACACACAGGAGTCAGGAGTGGCACACAAGCCCAGAGGCCAATATTTATCTCCCACTGATTGATTTAGTGATTTTTTTCAGGTAGAATTTAGAACCCAAATCAACCAAAAAAATAAATAGGCTTTCTATGGCCCACTGAGTGAGAGATGACACAGACAGGGATGGCACTCTAGCAGAAATGCCAATCTTAATCTCCCACAAAAAAAAAAAAAACAGGGACTGTCCTACAATTACTATCTCCCTGCAGTAATCTCAGCCAGGTATGGCAGGCAGCAATAAGGAGTGGACTGATGCACAAATAAAATAAAAAGTGTGGACAAACAAAAAAGATAGCTGTGCAGAAAGTAAGGAACAACAGGATTTGTGCTTTGAAAAAAGCAGTTGGTTTGCACAGCGGCGTACACACAGCAATGCAGCTATCAGGGAGCCTTCTAGGGCAGCCCAATGAGCTACAGCGCTGAGAAAAAAAAAATGTAGCTTCCACTATCCCTGCACACCGAAGGTGGTGTTGGACAGTGGAAATCGCTACAGCACAAGTGGTTTGGGGGTTAATGGACCCTGCCTAACGCTATCCCTGCTTCTGACGAAGCGGCAGCAACCTCTCCCTAAGCTCAGATCAGCAGCAGTAAGATGGCGGTCGGCGGGAACGCCCCTTTATAGCCCCTGTGACGCCGCAGACAGCAAGCCAATCACTGCAATGCCCTTCTCTAAGATGGTGGGGACCAGGACCTATGTCATCACGCTGCCCACACTCTGCGTTCACCTTCATTGGCTGAGAAATGGCGCTTTTCGCGTCATTGAAACGCGACTTTGGCGCGAAAGTCGTGTACCGCATGGCCGACCCCGCACAGGGGTCGGGTCGGGTTTCATGAAACCCGACTTTGCCAAAAGTCGGCGACTTTTGAAAATGAACGACCCGTTTCGCTCAACCCTACTCAGCATCTATCTTCACTATGCCCAAGTAGGTGAAGTTGTTGACCGCATGCTTAATACATTATACCACTTTATGGGTGCTTCTGTCAAAAGATGATAATTTTAATTTTTGTTTCATGTTATGTGTTTTTTTCTTGTTATAAGTTTATTTTATAACTAGATGGCAGCCCGATTCTAAAGAATCGGGAGTCTAGAATCCATATATACTTTATTTATTCAAATGTAAGAATAATACAATTAATAAATAATAGTAAGAAAGAACAAAAATAATAGGCAGTATATGGAGAAAACACCAAACAAAAGTTCAAAATTGGTGTGAAAATGTCACTGAACCACTTCACAACTAAATATATATAGTTTTGGTAAATGGTATTATCATTTTTTTGACGAAATTCGGCAGGAGCTTGAAGAGCAACGTCACTGGGCCCACCTCCACGCAGTAGAAACTTGCTGTGAGGTAAAAATTCAAAAATCACACCAAAATGGCGGGCAGAGTGTGTCACAGTACGGCACGTTTCTGATTGGTCGCTCGCAGCAGGCGGCAACCAATCAGACACTGGACACTGTTGACGTCACTTATCTCCGGACATTAGCTCCGGACATTAGCTCTGGACATTAGCTCCGGACATTAGCTCCGGACAAAGCCACGGAAGTTGGCACAAATTGCAGGAAGTAGTATTCTAGGCAATTATATATTAGATAAATTGTTTTGCTCTTGACAGTTCTTATCTATTACTGGTGTGCTCTCTGCATAAAACAATTCTTTGTTTTTAATTATTCCTTATTCACAACTTACAAACAAGGTAAAACAACTGAAATGCAGGGTGCCAATTATTTATTAGGAAGATACATGCAGGATGCCAATTACTTATTAATAATGTACTTTCTTACTAAATTTAATTCTACTTTCATCAGTTCAGTTTCTATTTTCTTACTTCCATGCAGAGCGCACCACTGGCACAAATGGGCCAAGAAATCCTGACAGCTGGAAAATGAGGAAATTCAGAATGGCAGCCAGGAAAAGTAAATTTTGTAGTTGTCACCTTGAGTGTCCCGACAAACAGCATGAATGTTTTAAATGATTTAGGAACTTTCATGTTTCAAAGAAAATTCTTTATGACATTACTCCAAAGATATTTCTGTTAAAATGTAGCTTTATTTGGGTCATCAGAAAACATGCCACATACTATACAGTACATGACTGCTTCTAATAACTAGGGAGTTGTACTAGTTGTAATACAAGGCAAAATCTGTATAGGTAAACTTTCTGGAGAAGTGAAACCTCCTGTGCACTGATTAAAACAGAATGCTGTGTCTCGGGAACACTGTGGATTTTCACTATTAAAGGATTATTCTCAAATTTCTAATATCATCGCATTCACGATATAGAGCAGCAGTGTCCACGCTGCGCAGTGATGAGGCAGGGACCCAACCAAGTTCAAACAAAACGTGTTTAATGGGGCAATAGCATGTCCCAATCCCTCCCACCCTTGGCAACCACCTTTTTGAGATTGGCTTTGAGGGTCTTATTAAGCCTCTCCACCAACCCGTCGGTTTGAGGGTGATACACCGACGTACGTAGCTGTTTAATCTGGAGCAGCTTATATAGCTCCTTGGTCACCTTGGACATAAAAGGAGTCCCCTGATCTGTAAGGATCTCCTTTGATAACCCAAGGCGACAGAACATTGCAAATAGCTCACAGGCTATTAGTTTGGCTGAGGTGTGGCGGATGGGTATCGCCTCTGGGTACTGGGTGGTGTAGTCTACGACTACTAATATGTGTTGGTGGCCCCAGGTGGATTTTACTATTGGCCCCACCAGATCCATCGCAATCTGCTCAAATGGTACCTCTATAATGGGCAGAAGCACCAATGGACTCTGGTAGTTTGCGGTGGGTGAGGTTAGTTGGCGCTCCGGGCACGTATCACAGTATCTTAGGACCTCAGCATAGATACCAGGCCAAGAAAATGCTGCAGTATGTGCTCGAGAGTCTTTTAATCCCCCAAATGCAATCCCAGCATGTGAGTGTGGGCCATGCTGAGCATCGCCCGATGGTAGGATTGGGGCACCACCAGTTGTTCTACCACCTCATCCCAGATTTTATCAAGCCTATACAGTAACTCCTGGTTGATCGTCAGCCGGGGGAAACTCTGTCTCTGCCCCTGGTTGTTGAGCCACCCCATTCACCTCGATTACTCTTTCCCAAGGCCCGGGTCAGAGTGGGATCCTAGAGCTGGGTGGTCCCGAACTTACCAGGGGACACCTCCAGCTCAGGGATCGGTGGGACCTCCTAATCTCTCCTGCCAAAACCTCTAAGGGGAACCTATCAGGATTACACTCTGTCCCTAGGTTGGTGACACCTACGTCAGGTATCACTGACTCGGGTTCTTCGGGTTCTGTGCCTGGAATACCCTGTTAGGGTTAACCCTGGTCTCCCACAGGAAGCAGAAAAGGGGAAATTCTTTTCCCAATACAGTCCCATATGGAAAAGCCTTTACCACTCCCACCACATGTTTTATCTCTCCACATGGGGTGGAAACTGTAACCTCCATGGTTGGGTACTATCAAAGGTCACCATGTATGCACCCCACCTTCTGTCCATTAGGACTGTACCCAGCAACCAGAGACCCATGTACCGGGGTCACCAAGCTCCTCGAGTCCAAGAGCGCATCCATCTGGTACCCATTAACAAGTATTTCACACAGTTGTGGTTCAGTACTAGCAAGGTCTGTAGTGGTAGTGCAAATGGGCTGGGCATACATAGATACACGGCGGGTATACCTGCAGTCCATGGGATCTGTTGTTATTGTTCACTTGGCAACTACATGTCCAGGTTCTTGGCATCGCTTAACAACTGTGGCACGAGGGAACCTTGGGGCCAAATTAGGGGAAACCGGTCAGTTTTCACTCTCCCTTTTGATTACCCCCTCAGAACGGGCTCAGTCCGGATTGGCCCTGGTGGACGATCATGGACTTTTCCCAGACTCCAGGGCTGGTGAAGCCTTACGTGACAGCTGAAGAGGAGCAGTGTCCCATATAAAGTCCTGAGTGGCTGTATACCACTCCACCAGTCAAATCACCTGGTCCAGAGTGCCCGGGTCCCCTTGTCCCACCCAACGTTGCATAGCTGCTGCCAGAGCCCTCACCAGCCAGTCGACCACCACCCTCTCTACTAACTGAAGTGGGTTTAAAGACTCAGGTTGGTGCCATTTTTTCACCAGCAACAGAAGTCATATGCTTGCGACCTGGTGGGATGAGACTCCGCAAAGGACCACTGGTACACCCACTGAGCCCGCACATAGGTATTAACCCCCAGTCTAGCAAGGATCTCACCTCTCAGCTGCTTGTAGTTCAGAGCATCATCCTGACTGAAGTAGAGGTATGCCATCTGGGCATCTGCCATCAGAAAGGGGGCCACCACTTCTGCCCACTGGAATACCAGCAAGCTCTCCCACTCTGCAGTGCGTATGAAGACTGTGAGGAAGGCCTCCATGTCATCCTCAGGACTCATCTTCCTCAACACGAACCAAACTTTGTACCGGGCCCCCAACCAGAATGCGGTCGCTGGTGGGGCTGCCTCTCGCATAGCCACGATCTGCTGCATTAACAGGTTGCTTGTCTGCTGCTGCTTATGAAACTGCTGCTCCTGACACTGCAACTGCTGCTGGTGCTGCTCATGCTGTCGTTGCTGAGCAAGGAACAACTGCTTTAAAAGTTCCTCGATCTTGTCAGCTTGCTTGAGTTGCAGCTTTGCAGGCCTAATAATCATCATCCAGCATGCTTTGGAATATGCCTCAGTTCACACTGCTCTGCATTCTCCAACCAAATGTAGTGCAGCAGTGTCCACCCTGTGCAGTGATGAGGCAGGGACTCAACCAAGTTCAAACAAAACATGTTTAAAGTCCAAAAACTCACACAGTGCACAACATGCTGTATCCTTCATATCGCAGCCGGGAAAATAAAAAGACAGTCCGAGACCAATTGCCATGAGCGACTACACACCCGTATCCATGGAGGATGCCAGACCTTTTGGCTACGCTTGGCCCTGTGTTGCCTCATACAGGGAATGCTCTGCAGACTGACTGCTCTGTCTGCCAACAAGCTCAAAACTGACACACCCAAACCTTCTTACATGGTTTTTTTTTTACTGTCTGCCAGTCTTTGTAGCCATAGGCCACTTGTAAGATCTGGGCTGGAAGAAACAGACCTGCCCCACTACCTTCCTACAGTCCGTTTCAAAAATAAAAGCCCATGCTGTTTTTTTTTTTTAACAATTCCTTAGTCAATAACTTGACCAGGTTCCAGCTCACTTTTATTCTGCCTTGTGACTCACAGGCATCCTGCTGTGACCACAAGGCACTCCAGGGGATCTAATACATTTTTAAGCTCATCCTGGGGGACACATAGCGACCCTCACATATGACACTGGTCACTGCCTCACAACTAGCAGAAGACTGTGATCTATAGATTGAAGGGACCATGGTCTCTGTGGCTTACTTTCTGCACATTGGTAATTCCATCCACAAAATGTGAAGATTGCTGTTGGTCCTGGTTAGAGATGAGCAAATAAATTTGTGAGGAAATGAATTCAACTCAAATTTTATAAAAATCACCATTTGCCAAAAGGCCTCTTTTTTGTAATTCACTTCCATGCCAATTAAGCATAATGAAAGCCCCCAATTTTCTAAACCTTCAAAGGCCATCAGAATGTTATACTCACCTCTATGGCCCACGCCATTTGTCACTGGAATCTGTTCAGTCCTCGTGACTAGGGTTGAGCGACTTTTAATTTTTTAGGGTCGAGTCGGGTTTCGCGGAACCCGACTATCTCAAAAGTCGAGTCGAGTGAAATCGGCCGATTATCGCGAAAAGTCGGGGATCGACCGAAACACGAAACCCAATGCATGTCAATGGGGGAGCATAGTCGGCAGTGAGTGGAGGCCAGGAAAACACCTACAGTGCCAATTTTAATGGCAAAAACATCCATTCTTGGTACTGAAGCTTGTCAATCTTAATTTACCTTATAATAATAGTTAGGCATTGGACATTGGGGGTCATTTTTAACACCAAACAAATGTCCAAGATAATGAAAGAATTAGGACAACAAACTCAAATCAATATAGACATCAAAACTATGGTAACAATGAACCACAAATGAGTATAATCCTTAAATAATTATTTATTAGACAATATTTCACAAATAAATATCCTCCTCCTCTTCGCCCGCCACCTCATCCAGTAGACTTCCCTGACCAGACAATGGCTGACTGTCATCATGGCTTCCCTCGTCCTCGGCTGCAGATGCCTGCTCCTTTATGTACATCAAACTTTGCATCATTCAAAAAAGTTTACCGCACACTCAAGACTGGTAAGATGCAAAAAGTGTATGCCAATTTTATTGAAGAAAACAAAACAAAAAAGAAGTGGTTGCCACATTCATATTCATTTGAAATAGACAAAAACCCGACGTTTCGACCCTCCCGGGTCTTACTCATGGGGTTACTGAAAGGCAAAGAAACTGTATAAGACAATGTTTTACATAGGGCAACATTATAGAAAGAAAAAAAAAGGGGGGGGGGGAGGGGGAGAAAATTACAAGAGGAGAACAAAACAAGAAAACAAAAGAGTACATGCAATAATAAAACACCAATAAGAGAACGAGAAGAACTATTATGTACAAAGCAACCTAGAAGGCGAGGTAGTATGGTCAGGAACAACAAAAGGTTCTAGTAACAGGGGTATAATAATAAACAAGGTATAATAATAGAGAAGCATGGTAATGAACTGTACAGTGTATTACCTCAAGTCCTTTGACATAGATGCATAATAGTGGCAGTGGTAGGGGGTGTAAGACCGATCCCTTGTTAAGGCCCACAAAAAATAATAATTAAATAGGAATGAAGAGTAGGGAATGTCGATAGAGCCTAACGGAGGAGGGTGGGATCCAGACACGTGTATCCAGTGTGGCATATATTAGAGAGTAGTGTCAGGTTATAGCGATAGGAGAGGAATAATAATGCTACGGGGGCCCAAAAGGGCAGATAGGAGATAATGGAGTTAGTCCAGTCATAGAACTGATAGGTGTAGGGTACTGGGATAAAGTACCATAAAGGGGAACCACAAGAGCATTTGAAACTAGCAACACACGGGACAAAGTAAACTTATGCTGTACCTTATAATAAAGCCAGTCCGGGCAGAAGTGTCCCGGGAGCACAGAATCTGGGTGGTGAGGGCCGTTAGACACCTAATGGGTCTGTAAAATTAGGTACAGGTACGAGGGGTCAGAGGATGATATCAGGAAAAAAGTGGCCGTAAATGGCCAGAGAAGAGGCGGCATATGTATACCTGAAAAGGGTCCCTGGGAGGATTAGCGGCGCATCCTGCGCCTTGCTGCGATGTCCTGGGGGGAGACCCGGAAAGTGAGAGTGGCTAAGGCTGCCGCCCTCAAATAGCGCCGGACAGGAAGTACCGGACCGGAAGTGACATCGGAGCCACGCCTCCGCACTGAGCTCTGTGTGAGAGTATGGGCAAGAAGTTGCCCTTGAGTGGGAGTGGCTAAGCGCTTCTGAGTGTGTAAGGGGAAGGGGGTGGAAATGAGAGCATTGTCCTGGTAATGGATGCTAGCAATGTAATTAACCTGTGATGAACTGCAGGACCCGCTGTAGGAAGATGGAAGTTGGTAAAGGGAGGGGGGCAAAAAAGACTAGTTATATGTTGCGGCAGAAAAGAAATAGTAGCTGAGATGGATATGACGGGATAAATAATAAATAATAAATAAACAAGGAGGAAAGAAGAAGAAAAAAAAATCCTGAAAAAAAACATGAAAACATGGGTGAAGATAACAAGGTAAAAAATAAAAACCAATAAAAAATAACAACAATTGGGGCAAAGATGAATGAAAATAAATACCAAAAAATGGAAAAAGGAAAATAAGTAAATGAGCCAAAATAAAAGAATAAAAAATTAAAATGAAAAGGAAAAAATAAGAATAAATATAAAAAAAACAAAAAATAAAAAATAATAAATAATAAAATAAAAATAATAAAGGATAAATACGAAAAATGCTCAAAAAAAGAAAAAAGAAAACAAAATAAATGAAGATCAAAAATTGATGAAAATCAAAAATCTAGAACTATGCGCTAGATAACTCACCTACTGGATGGTGGACTCAACGTGTCGGGAAGGTAAAGAATTAGAGAATTAGCATAGTGTTATAGTAACCAATCAATTTCTCTGTTGAGGCCTTTGGGACTTAGGGTCTCTAGTTTGTGGATCCAATAAGTCTCTCTCATTTTGAGCTGTCTAATGTGGTTACCACCTCTCCTTGGTCTAGGGACCTGCTCGATGACCTGGTATTTAAGCTGCGCCACCGTGTGTCGACATTTGATAAAATGATCAGGGATCGGTAACCAAGTTTTGCTGCAGCGAATGGTCGATTTGTGGCTTGCTATACGATCTTTTATGTGCTGGGTGGTCTCTCCTATGTACAGGAGTCCACATGGGCACTTTGTAACGTAAACAACAAAGTTAGAGTTGCACGTATAGTAGCCACGGATCGGGAAGGTCTTACCTGTCCTGGGGTGTGTTATGCTGTCTGACTTGATGACATTAGAACAGGAGGCGCAGTTGAGACAAGGAAATGTCCCTAAACGATGTGGAGCTAGTACAGTCTGGTTAGTTGTAGGGCGTATGCTGCCTAGGTCTGCCCGAACCAGTTTATCCTTAATATTGGGGGCTCTCCTATTACACATAAGAGGTGGTGAGGAAAAGCTGGTGATGTTGGGGTAGGCCTTACACAGGAGAAGCCAATGCTTGTTAATAATTCTCTCGATTTTGGGCATAAACGGGTGAAATGCGTGGACAAATGGAACCCTGTTCTCGTTGGTATTGACTAGAGGTGGTGGTGGAGGTTGTAGAATCCGGGCTTTTTCTTGGTCAAGTAGACGTTGCGGGTAATTTCTCTCCCTAAACTTTTTGGACATGTTTTCTAGGCGTGTGGGAAGTATTTCTGGGTCAGAGACATTCCTAGTCACCCTGGTGAATTGTGAGCGGGGAAGGCTATTATGTGTTGCCTTTGGATGGCTACTAGAGAAGTGTAGAAGACTATTGCAGTCTGTAGGCTTGCAAAAGAGATCAGTAGATAGACGGCCCTGATCATCCTTTCGGACAAGGGTGTCCAGAAAGGAGATTTGGTTGGAGTCATGGTGCATAGTGAACTAAAGCTCAGGGTAGATGGAATTGAGGGTCTGATGGAATGCCCGTAATGTATCGGTGGACCCTGTCCAGATGAAGAAGATATCATTTATGTAGCGTAAATAGCAGTTAGCGTGTTCCTTATATGCTTGGAAAGCATCACCAAACCAGGGATTCAAGCTTGAGGAGGCTAATTTGCATATTCCAGGTGCCTTCTGGGAAAAGCGAAGTCTCCCTAAGCTAGAAGATCGTTGGGTACAGCCGGGACCAGCTGCTTGGAAAGCATCACCAAGAATTTTTGCTTGTAGGATATTATTGCAAGAGAGCTTGGCTGAGTAGATTACACAAGAAGGAAAACACACAGCAAGTCAGCAGGATCTAGGAGCAACATGGCAGATGTGACAACCTACATGGTGAGCTGCAGCATGTGCTACATGTTCACAGATCAACCAGAAGAAGAATCAAATTTCACCTGTCAGAAGTGTAGACTAGTGACCCTTTTAGAAGAAAAGGTGCGGGGTCTGGAAGAAAGAATAGCAACTTTGAAACTCATCAAAGAGAATGAAGACTTTCTAGACAGAACAGAAGCATCTCTACTGGTCACAGAAGGTGAAAAAAGTGTCAGAGAACCTCCAAAAGCAGATGAGTGGAAGCATGTGACCAAAAGAAGCAAGAAGACCATGGAGAAATCACCAACCACACAACTGAAGAACCGATATCAAATCTTTGTAGAGGATGAAGATGGCACACCTAAGGATGAAGCAATACCAGCAAGCAAAGAAGAAAAGGGCACACAGCAACAAGTGACAGCAAAAAGTACAGCCAAGAAGCAACAAAGAGTGGTGGTGTTGGGAGACTCACTACTGAGAGGCACAGAAGCAGCCATCTGCAGACCGGACATAACTGCAAGAGAAGTATGCTGCCTTCCAGGTGCGATGATCAAGGATGTGACCGATAGGATACCAAAGCTCTTCAGCTCCAAGGACGTCCACCCATTTCTTCTGATACATGTTGGCACCAATGACACGGCAAGGAAGGACCTACCGACAATCTGCAAAGACTTTGAAGAGTTGGGGAAGAAAGTAAAGGAACTGGATGCACAGGTAGTTTTTTCTTCTATCCTTCCAGTAGACGGGCATGGCACCAGGAGATGGAACAGGATCCTTGATGCAAACAACTGGCTAAGACGATGGTGCAGACAACAAGGATTCGGATTCCTGGACCACGGTGTGAATTACTGGTACGATGGACTCCTCGCCAGAGACGGACTACACCTCAACAAACCTGGGAAACACTCATTCGCCAGAAGACTCGCTACACTCATCAGGAGGGCGTTAAACTAGAAGAAGAGGGGACAGGAAGAAAAACATTAGACTTGAACAAAGAAGACCCAGGAAAACATACTCAGAAGGGAGGTAAGAACATTTCTAAAACAATCCACAGCGAGGAGATTGGAACAAAACAAAATCCTCTAAACTGCATGCTCGCAAACGCCAGAAGCCTGACAAACAAGATGGAAGAACTAGAAGCAGAAATATCTACAGGTAACTTTGACATAGTGGGAATAACCAAGACATGGTTAGATGAAAGCTATGACTGGGCAGTTAACTTACAGGGTTACAGTCTGTTTAGAAAGGATCGTAAAAATCGGAGAGGAGGAGGGGTTTGTCTCTATGTAAAGTCTTGTCTAAAGTCCACTTTAAGGGAGGATATTAGCGAAGGAAATGAGGATGTCGAGTCCATATGGGTCGAAATTCATGGATGGAAAAATGGTAACAAAATTCTCATTGGGGTCTGTTACAAACCCCCAAATATAACAGAAACCATGGAAAGTCTACTTCTAAAGCAGATAGATGAAGCTGCAACCCAGAATGAGGTCCTGGTTATGGGGGACTTTAACTACCCGGATATTAACTGGGAAACAGAAACCTGTGAAACCCATAAAGGCAACAGGTTTCTGCTAATAACCAAGAAAAATTATCTTTCACAATTGGTGCAGAATCCAACCAGAGGAGCAGCACTTTTAGACCTAATACTATCTAATAGACCTGACAGAATAACAAATTTGCAGGTGGTTGGGCATCTAGGAAATAGCGACCACAATATTGTACAGTTTCACCTGTCTTTCACTAGGGGGACTTGTCAGGGAGTCACAAAAACACTGAACTTTAGGAAGGCAAAGTTTGACCAGCTTAGAGATGCCCTTAATCTGGTAGACTGGGACAATATCCTCAGAAATAAGAATA
This sequence comes from Ranitomeya imitator, assembly GCF_032444005.1. NCBI lineage: Eukaryota > Metazoa > Chordata > Amphibia > Anura > Dendrobatidae > Ranitomeya > Ranitomeya imitator. The sequence continues at coordinate 517,595,672 of NC_091287.1, forward strand.
CAGATAATAAATGGGCAATGTTTAAGAGCATCCTAAATAGGCAGTGTAAGCGGTTTATACCTTGTGGGAATAAAAGGACTAGAAATAGGAAAAACCCAATGTGGCTAAACAAAGAAGTAAGACAGGCAATTAACAGTAAAAAGAAAGCATTTGCACTACTAAATCAGGATGGTACCATTGAAGCTCTAAAAAACTATAGGGAGAAAAATACTTTATCTAAAAAACTAATTAAAGCTGCCAAAAAGGAAACAGAGAAGCACATTGCTAAGGAGAGTAAAACTAATCCCAAACTGTTCTTCAACTATATCAATAGTAAAAGAATAAAAACTGAAAATGTAGGCCCCTTAAAAAACAGTGAGGAAAGAATGGTTTTAGATGACGAGGAAAAAGCTAACATATTAAACACCTTCTTCTCCACGGTATTCACGGTGGAAAATGAAATGCTAGGTGAAATCCCAAGAAACAATGAAAACCCTATATTAAGGGTCACCAATCTAACCCAAGAAGAGGTGCGAAACCGGCTAAATAAGATTAAAATAGATAAATCTCCGGTTCCGGATGGCATACACCCACGAGTACTAAGAGAACTAAGTAGTGTAATAGATAAACCATTATTTCTTATTTTTAGGGACTCTATAGCGACAGGGTCTGTTCCGCAGGACTGGCGCATAGCAAATGTGGTGCCAATATTCAAAAAGGGCTCTAAAAGTGAACCTGGAAATTATAGGCCAGTAAGTCTAACCTCTATTGTTGGTAAAATATTTGAAGGGTTTCTGAGGGATGTTATTCTGGATTATCTCAATGAGAATAACTGTTTAACTCCATATCAGCATGGGTTTATGAGAAATCGCTCCTGTCAAACCAATCTAATCAGTTTTTATGAAGAGGTAAGCTATAGGCTGGACCACGGTGAGTCATTGGATGTGGTATATCTCGATTTTTCCAAAGCGTTTGATACCGTGCCGCACAAGAGGTTGGTACACAAAATGAGAATGCTTGGTCTGGGGGAAAATGTGTGTAAATGGGTTAGTAACTGGCTTAGTGATAGAAAGCAGAGGGTGGTTATAAATGGTATAGTCTCTAACTGGGTCGCTGTGACCAGTGGGGTACCGCAGGGGTCAGTATTGGGACCTGTTCTCTTCAACATATTCATTAATGATCTGGTAGAAGGTTTACACAGTAAAATATCGATATTTGCAGATGATACAAAACTATGTAAAGCAGTTAATACAAGAGAAGATAGTATTCTGCTACAGATGGATCTGGATAAGTTGGAAACTTGGGCTGAAAGGTGGCAGATGAGGTTTAACAATGATAAATGTAAGGTTATACACATGGGAAGAAGGAATCAATATCACCATTACACACTGAATGGGAAACCACTGGGTAAATCTGACAGGGAGAAGGACTTGGGGATCCTAGTTAATGATAAACTTACGTGGAGCAGCCAGTGCCAGGCAGCAGCTGCCAAGGCAAACAGGATCATGGGGTGCATTAAAAGAGGTCTGGATACACATGATGAGAGCATTATACTGCCTCTGTACAAATCCCTAGTTAGACCGCACATGGAGTACTGTGTCCAGTTTTGGGCACCGGTGCTCAGGAAGGATATAATGGAACTAGAGAGAGTACAAAGGAGGGCAACAAAATTAATAAAGGGGATGGGAGAACTACAATACCCAGATAGATTAGCGAAATTAGGATTATTTAGTCTAGAAAAAAGACGACTGAGGGGCGATCTAATAACCATGTATAAGTATATAAGGGGACAATACAAATATCTCGCTGAGGATCTGTTTATACCAAGGAAGGTGACGGGCACAAGGGGGCATTCTTTGCGTCTGGAGGAGAGAAGGTTTTTCCACCAACATAGAAGAGGATTCTTTACTGTTAGGGCAGTGAGAATCTGGAATTGCTTGTCTGAGGAGGTGGTGATGGCGAACTCAGTCGAGGGGTTCAAGAGAGGCCTGGATGTCTTCCTGGAGCAGAACAATATTGTATCATACAATTATTAGGTTCTGTAGAAGGACGTAGATCTGGGGATTTATTATGATGGAATATAGGCTGAACTGGATGGACAAATGTCTTTTTTCGGCCTTACTAACTATGTTACTATGTTACTATGTTATATCTGGCATCATTGTAGACGAAACTCTCCTCAAATGAATTCATGTACGCATTAGCGTACGCCGGTGCGACGTTCGAGCCCATCGCGGTCCCCTGGCATTGTACGTAATAGGTATCCTCATAGAGGAAGTAGTTCTCGTAAAGAACCAATCTCAATAAGTCTATGCATAGATTTATATAGGAGGTGGATTTACCAGAGTTCTCTAGTAGTGATCTGGATGCCGCAATGCCTTTATCATGGCTGATGGATGTGTAGAGACTATTTACGTCCATAGTCACAAGGAGACTATCTGGAGGTATGTTGTCATGTTGTCTTAACACTCTGAGGAAATGGCCCGTGTCTAATATAAAGGACTTGTTACTTTTGATGAGTGGGGTCAGGATTTTCTCCAGGAAGACTGATAAGAGTGATAATATAGAGTCGGTGGATGCCACTATGGGGCGACCGGGGGGATTTGTTAGGGACTTATGGATTTTCGGTAGTATATAGAAGACCGGGGTGGTTGGATGGGGGTTGGAGAGGAATTTGGCTGTTTGCTGGTCAATGGTACCACTGTCAATATAGGTTTTGATGACAAGTTCGATTTTTTCCGTATTTCAAAAGTAGGGTCCCTGGGGATAATTCTATAAGTATTAGTATCTGATATTTGGCATAACACCTCAATGGAATATAGTGTATGATCCAGAATAACGATCGCCCCACCCTTATCCGCCGGTTTAATGACAATGGTTTTGTTGTTGTGCAGAGAAGTAAGTGCCTGTTTTTCGGATGGTGTTAGGTTTGCACGAGTAGGGAAGAGACCTAGACGGTGTTGGTGAGAGAGATCTTTGATATCCTTATCGACAAATGAAATAAACGTTTCAACAGCATGAAAGGTCTGGGGTGGGTTGAAGGAACTAGGGTTCCTTAAACCTAGTGATGTCAGAGGGATCTCCGCAACAGAGACGTCCCCGTTAGGAGACACTCTGTTCTCGGAGTTTCCCGTCATTGTCCCAAAGTGAGTCTTCAGTCTCACCAGACGATAAAGTCTCTGCAGGTCCCTCTCCAGCTGGAAGCTATCCCAGATCGGAGTGGAACAAAACAACAGTCCTTTTTGCAGTACGTCGAGTTCCGCAGGGGAGAGCGTATAGCCTGAAATGTTAATGACTAGGTTAGGTGTCTTACCTGTGACCGGGTTGTCATTTTTCCTCGATCTCCTTGTTGGTCTGTACGCTGGTAACCTCCCCTGCGGCCTTTCGATAAAAAATGGGATCTGTTTGAGCCTGTTGATGAGTCCCTCTCTGTACTGAATGAGCCCGTTTTGCGTTGATACGGCCGGCGCCAAGGATTGTTGCCTGTTGAATCGCTCCATCTATAGACCCTATTATGGGTATAATCGTCACTATCCCGTTGAAATTTTTGACGTTTTTTCTCTTCCAAGAATTTTTGATGGTCTGTAAGAATCTTGTCGGTCTTCTCTTTAAGGTTCATCCAATCCGCAGATGCCAGAGTAGAAGATAGTTGAGTCTCTATGGCTCTGATGCTGTCTTTTGTCTCGGTGATAGCTTTTTGTAAAAATTCAATAGTCAGTACAATAATGTCCATAGAGCATTTGTTCAAGATCTTCTTATATTTGTCGCAAAAATCAGGATTCTCTGAAAAAAGGGTAGGGCGTAGGTTACACCTAAGGCCCCTCGGGATCCTACCTTGCTTGTGATACTCTGCCAAAGTGATGCTGTGTAGGTCAAAGGAGATTAATTTTCGTTGTTCCTTCTCATAGTCCCTCGTCCTGAGTTCATGGAGGGGAGTTTTCAGAAACTCACTAGAGTTCGAGACTTGAGATAAAATGTTAGAGCTGGTTGCAACGTCGTATGCGAAGGTATCAGACGTCATCTGGTGGACCAGTGCTACACCAAGCAAAAATCACGTAGACAAGGAAAATGGTGTGCACTCAGGTCAGGGACAAGGAGGTGCTGGTAAACTGACCGTGAGTCAATCATTCAAAAAAGTTTACCGCACACTCAAGACTGGTAAGATGCAAAAGGTGTATGCCAATTTTATTGAAGAAAACAAAACAAAAAAGAAGTGGTTGCCACTTCACTATGCACCATGACTCCAACCAAATCTCCTTTCTGGACACCCTTGTCCGAAAGGATGATCAGGGCCGTCTATCTACTGATCTCTTTTGCAAGCCTACAGACTGCAATAGTCTTCTACACTTCTCTAGTAGCCATGCAAAGGCAACACGTAATAGCCTTCCCCGCTCACAATTCACCAGGGTGGCTAGGATTGTCTCTGACCCAGAAATACTCCCCACACGCCTAGAAAACATGTCCCAAAAGTTTAGGGAGAGAAATTACCCGCAACGTCTACTTGACCAAGAAAAAGCCCGGATTCTACAACCTCCACCACCACCTCTAGTCAATACCAACGAGAACAGGGTTCCATTTGTCCACGCATTTCACCCGTTTATGCCCAAAATCGAGAGAGTTATTAACAAGCATTGGCCTCTCCTGGGTAAGGCCTACCCCAACATCACCAGCTTTTCCTCACCACCTCTTATGTGTAATAGGAGAGCCCCCAGACTGTACTACAGTAGCTCCACATCGTTTAGGGACATTTCCTTGTCTCAACTGTGCCTCCTGTTCTAATGTCATCAAGTCAGACAGCATAACACACCCCAGGACAGGTAAGACCTTCCCAATCCGTGGCTACTATACGTGCAACTCTAACTTTGTTGTTTACGTTATAAAGTGCCCATGTGGACTCCTGTACGTAGGAGAGACCACCCAGCACATAAAAGATCGTATAGCAAGCCACAAATCGACCATTCGCTGCAGCAAAACTTGGTTACCGATCCCTGATCATTTTATCAAATGTCGACACACGGTGGCGCAGCTTAAATACCAGGTCATCGAGCAGGTCCCTAGACCCAGGAGAGGTGGTAACTAGTGTTGAGCATTCCGATACCGCAAGTATCGGGTATCGGCCGATACTTGCGGTATCGGAATTCCGATACCGAGATCCGATACTTTTGTGGTATCGGGTATCGGTATCGGATACATAGAGATGTGTAAAATAAAGAATTAAAATAAAAAATATTGATATATTTACCTCTCCGGCGGCCCCTGGACTCAGCGCGGGTAACCGGCAGGCTTCGTTGTTCAAAATCAGCGCTTTTAGGACCTGAGAATCACGTCCCGGCTTCTGATTGGTCGCGGGCCGCCCATGTGACCGCCACACGACCAATCACAAGCCGCGACGTCACCGCAAGCTATTAGCGCGCTCATTTTTGAAAAATGAGCGCGTTAATGACTTTCAAAGACGTAGCGGCTTGTGATTGGTCGCGGCCACGCGACCAATCACAAGCCGCGACGTCACCGCAAGCTATTAACGCGCTCATTTTTAAAAATGAGCGCGTTAATGGCTTTCAAAGACGTAGCGGCTTGTGATTGGTCGCGTGGCCGTGGTCGCGACCAATCACAAGCCGCTACGTCTTTGAAAGTCATTAACGCGCTCATTTTTAAAAATGAGCGCGTTAATAGCTTGCGGTGACGTCGCGGCTTGTGATTGGTCGCGGCCACGCGACCAATCACAAGCCGCTACGTCTTTGAAAGCCATTAACGCGCTCATTTTTAAAAATGAGCGCGTTAATAGCTTGCGGTGACGTCGCGGCTTGTGATTGGTCGCGTGGCCGCGACCAATCACAAGCCGCTACGTCTTTGAAAGTCATTAACGCGCTCATTTTTCAAAAATGAGCGCGCTAATAGCTTGCGGTGACGTCGCGGCTTGTGATTGGTCGTGTGGCGGTCACATGGGCGGCCCGCGACCAATCAGAAGCCGGGACGTGATTCTCAGGTCCTAAAAGCGCTGATTTTGAACAAAGAAGCCTGCCGGTTACCCGCGCTGAGTTCAGGGGCCGCCGGAGAGGTAAATATATCAATATTTTTTATTTTAATTCTTTATTTTACACATCCCTATGGATCCCAGGGCCTGAAGGAGAGTTTCCTCTCCTTCAGACCCTGGGAACCATGAGAATACCTTCCGATACTTGATGTCCCATTGACTTGTATTGGTATCGGATATCGGTATCGGCAATATCCGATATTTTTCGGGTATCGGCCGATACTATCCGATACCGATACTTTCAAGTATCGGACGGTATCGCTCAACACTAGTGGTAACGACATTAGACAGCTCAAAATGAGAGAGACTTATTGGAGCCACAAACTAGAGACCCTAAGTCCCAAAGGCCTCAACAGAGAAATTGATTGGTTACTATAACACTATGCTAATTCTCTAATTCTTTACCTTCCAGACACGTTGAGTCCACCATCCAGTAGGTGAGTTATCTAGCGCATAGTTCTAGATTTTTGATTTTCATCAATTTTTGATCTTCATTTATTTTGTTTTCTTTTTTGTTTTTTTGAGCATTTTTCGTATTTATCCTTTATTATTTTTATTTTATTATTTATTATTTTTTATTTTTTGTTTTTTTTATATTTATTCTTATTTTTTCATTTTCATTTTAATTTTTTATTCTTTTATTTAGGCTCATTTACTTATTTTCCTTTTTCCATTTTTTGGTATTTTTTTTCATTCATCTTTGCCCCAATTGTTGTTATTTTTTATTGGTTTTTATTTTTTACCTTGTTATCTTCACCCATGTTTTCATGTTTTTTTTCAGGATTTTTTTTTTCTTCTTCTTTCCTCCTTGTTTATTTATTATTTATTATTTATCCCCTCATATCCATCTCAGCTACTATTTCTTTTCTGCCGCAGCATATAACTAGTCTTTTTTGCCCCCCTCCCTTTACCAACTTCCATCTTCCTACAGGGGGCCCTGCAGTTCATCACAAGTTAATTACATTGCTAGCATCCATTACCAGGACAATGCTCTCATATCCACCCCCTTCCCCTTACACACTCAGAAGCGCTTAGCCACTCCAACTTAAGGGCAACTTCTTGCCCATACTCTCACACAGAGCTCAGTGCGGAGGCGTGGCTCCGATGTCACTTCCGATCCGGTACTTCCTGTCCGGCGCTATTTGAGGGCGGCAGCCTTAGCCACTCTCTCTTTCCGGGTCTCCCCCCAGGACATCGCAGCAAGGCGCAGGATGCGCCGCTAATCCTCCCAGGGACCCTTTTCAGGTATACATATGCCGCCTCTTCTCTGGCCATTTACGGCCATTTTTTTCCTGATATCATCCTCTGACCACTCGTACCTATACCTATTTTTACAGACCCACTAGGTGTCTAACGGCCCTCACCACCCAGATTCTGTGCTCCCGGGACACTTCTGCCCGGACTGGCTTTTTTATAAGGTACAACTATAAAGGCACGGATGATTGACCTCGTGGAGACCAAAACATCCAACACCGCAGAGACACCATCACGTGTTTCTCAAAGCAGTGATCCAGAACACTGCCCTTAAATATGCAAATGCATGTAGAGGAGCTGCGGAGACACCATCACGTGTTTCTCAACGCAGGCAGTGAATAGCCAGGCCTTTCCCCGGGAAGGAACAACCAAGGGAAGGGCAGCATCCAATAAAGGAAAACCACCTATGCCAAGCATGGTATCCATCCATAGACAGCTGTTTCGGGGTTTTTGCCCCTCATCAGTGTGGAGTAGGAAACTGGCTATCAGGAGCAGTGCCTAGTAGAAAATCTATAAAGGCACGGGTGATTGACCTCGTGGAGACCAAAACATCCAACACCGCGGAGACACCATCACGTGTTTCTCAAAGCAGTGATCCAGAACACTGCCCCCAAATATGCAAATGCATGTAGAGGAGCTGCGGAGACACCATCACGTGTTTCTCAACGCAGGCAGTGAATAGCCAGGCCTTTCCCCAGGAAGGAACAACCAAGGGAAGGGCAGCATCCAATAAAGGAAAACCACCTATGCCAAGCATGGTATCCATCCACAGACAGCTGTTTCGGGTTTTTTGCCCCTCATCAGTGTGGAGTAGGAAACTGGCTATTAGGAGCAGTGCCTAGTAAAAGGCTGTGAAGGTACAGATGAATGACCTCGGGGAGACCAAAACATCCAACACCGCGGAGACACCATCATGTGTTTCTCAATGCAGTGATCCAGAACACTGCCCCCATCCCTTATGGGAAATATGCAAATGCATGTAAACTAAGCTGCGGAGACACCATCACGTGTTTCTCAACGCAGGCAGTGAATAGCCAGGCCTTCCCCCTGTGGACCCTGCATCCACCACAATAACCCAGTGTGCCGTGATGGACACGTAACCCCCCTGGCCATGCCTACTGGTCAATGCATCTGTTGTCAGGTGCACCTTTCTACTCACAGATTGCCTGAGTGCATGGACAATGCGGTCTTTTACATGCTGGTGGAGGGCTGGGATGGCTTTTCTCAAAAAGAAGTGTCGACTGGGTAGCTCATAGCATGGTACAGCGTAGTCCATCAGGGCTTTGAAAGCTTCGCTTTCAACTAACCGGCAGGGCATCATCTCTAACGAGATTAGTCTAGCAATGTGGGTTGGTGATGATGGTATTCTTGCAGTTGGCCTACATACAGTGTTTCCTACCAATAACCTTGAGATTCCCTGACTGCTTTGGCCTTGCGATGAAACCTCCACATTTGCTGCAGGTGGTGTGGTAAACGGTGGGCTTACAGTGAGGGAAGGGATGTAGTGTTGCTGACTAGCTTCATTGTGAGAGGGTGCAACAATGTTAAGGGATGTTTGGTAGTTAGTCCAGGCTTGCAAGTGCATGGTGGTTAAATGTCTGCGCATGCAACTTGTATTTAGATTTTTAACATTCTGACCTCTGCTGAAGGTCCTTGAGCATTTCTTACAGATGACTTTGCACTGATCATTTGGATGTTGGTTAAAAAAATGCCAGACTGCACTCTTCCTACTATCGGATACCTTATATGCCTAATATGCTACAGAGCTGATGCACAGAAATCTAGCCTCCACTGTCCCTGCAAGGAAAAGGTGGTGTTGGACAGTGGAAATCGCTACAGCACAAGCGGTTTGGGGGTTTATATTCCCTGCCTAACGCTATCCCTGCTTCTAACGAAGCGGCAGCAACCTCTCCCTATGCTCAGATTAGCAGCAGTAAGATGGCGGTCGGCATGCATGCCCCTTTATAGCCCCTGTGATGCCGCAGAAAGCAAGCCAATCACTGCAATGCCCTTCTGTAAGATGGTGAGGACCGAGAACTATGTCATCACGCTGCCCACACTCTGCGTCCTCCTTCATTGGCTGAGAAATGGTGCAGAATGCGTCATGTGAAACGCAACTTTGGCGCAAAGGTCGCGTACCGCATGGCCGATCCCACGCTGGGATCGGATCGGGTTTCATGAAACCCGACTTTGCCAAAAATCGGTGACTTATGAAAATGACCGATCCGTTTCGCTCAACCCTAATCGTGACATGTCCAAATCACCATTGGCAGCTCTGAAATCCCCTGCTGACGTCAAATCATGCGATGTAACCTTTGCGGGCGCATGCACAGAACTCTCCTGGGAAGCCCCAACCTAGCGACTGAAGCTGGAGATAGCAATACTGTTGATGCCAGTCCAAAGATGCAATGAGCACCTCATGGGTGGCTGTTGTTTGTGGGGAGGGGAGCTGCTAGGCCAGGTGAGGTGAGTATATTTTTTTACATACTATGTTTATGATGTTTTGGGGTCTGGTGAGATCCCAGAGCATAATAGAGGACACTGAATTTGTGGAGTATCACTTTTCCGTGAATAGAATTTTCTGGGAAAAAACGTGCAAACAGGTGAAGTTGAATTCTACCTCGTCCGTTCATCTCTAGTCCTTGCAGCATAAACCTCATTGATTAGGAAATAAGATCATAGCCTAGCAATTTTACTTCACTTTTTATAGTTGGGAAATCCCATTAAATAATTATTAACATACAGTCGGGGAAATAAGTGTTTGATCCCTTGCTGATTTTGTAAGTTTACTCACTGACAAAGACATGAACAATCTTTGATTTTAAGGGTAGGTTAATTTTAACATTGAGAGATAGAATATCAAAACTCCAGAAAATCACATTTTATAAATTATAAATATTTATTTGCATTTTGCAGTGAGAAATAAGTATTTGATCCCCTACCAACCATTAAGAGTTCTGGTTCCTACAGACCAGTTAGACGTTCCTAACCAACTCATTACCTGCATTAAAGACAGCTGTCTTACATAGTCAACTTTATAAAACACTTCTGTCCACAGAGTCAATTAATCAGTCAGACTCTAACCTCTACAACATGGGCAAGACCAAATAACTTTCTAAGGATGTCAGGGACAAGATCATATAACTGCAAAAAGCTGGAATGGGATACAAAACCTTAAGTAAGATGCTGAGTGAGAAGGAGACAACTGTGGGTGCAATAATAAGAAAATGGAAGAAATACAAAATGACTTTCAATTGACATCAATCTGGGGCTCCATGCGAAATCTCACCTTGTGGGGTGTTCTTGATCATGAGGAGGTGAGAGATCAGCCTAAAACTACATGGGGGGAACTTATTAATGATCTCAAGGCAGCTGAGACCACAGTCACCAAGAAATCCATTGGTAACACATTACGCCATAAAGGTTTAAAATCCCCGATGAAGAAAGCACATGTGCAGGCCCATTTGAAGTTTGCCAATGAACACCTGGATGATTCTGTGAGTGATTTGGAGAAGGTGCTGTGGTCAGATGAGACAAAAATTGAGGTCTTAGGCATTAACTCAACTCGCCGTGTTTGGAAGAAGGGAAATGCTGCCTATGACCCAAAGAACGCAATCCCCACTGGCAAGCATGGAGGTGGAAGCATTATGTTTTGGGGGTGTTTCTCTGCTAAGGGCACAGAACTACTTTACCGCATCAATTGGAGAATGGATAGAGCCATGTACCGTAAAATCCTGAGTGACAACCTCCTTCAATGCGCTAGGACATTAAAAGTCGGTCGTGGCTGGGTCTTCCAGCAAGACAATGCTAGGTGTCGAGTTACCACATTTGCACAGGGGGAATCTCGAACCATCTCCACTGCAGTCTCCCATTCTTCTCTAGCTGCAGTGGAGCCTGCTCAGCAAAGACGTCAGTACCAGCGTCTAGCTCAGGCTGATACTGGATGACTGGTTATTGCTGCCCTTCCAGGCTCTGTCTTTGTAACCAGCAGTGATCAGCAGCGAGCAGGTCTTTCTGGGACTAAGTCCTGCTTTTCTCATACTGAGCATGCCCACAGGACGACCTTCCATTGGAGGTTGGGGGTCACATGCTCAGGTCCTATTGGTCCACCTGGAAGGTCTGGTAGCACTGCCGCTATAAAAGGTTTGCATGACCGCTTGGCCATGCGCTAGTGTACATTTGAAAACGTGTGTGTTAATGAGTGCAAGTGGTTCTTTAAACATCCCCTCCCTTGTGTATGACTGCTCACATAAGGTGGATGTCTGCTATCTAGTGTGCGGCTGAGCTATCAGCACAATAACACACAAAACAGCGTCTTATTGCTGTGACCACCAGTGTGGTGCTGTGCGCTATTAGAGCGCTTTCCTTACCCAAGTCTGGGTGGTTAGTGGAGTCCACCAGTGTGGCACAGCACGCACTCTTGTGCATTTAAATTACTTTCTCATTTACCTTGATACCCCAATTGTGGTGTCGAGCGCAAGAGTTCTACATGAACTCTAATCTTGTTTCCTGGGATAGAGTTCTGTGATTCCTTGCTTATGCTCTTTGTCCGGTACCCCGGCCCTGTGACGCAACAGTGTTCGATTACTTCATACAGGGTGAAGTTAGCCCATGTGTGTATCCACATTGTACCGCCATATAGTCCATCATTACTCAGCAGCAGGTTCTATCTCTGCACGGTGGACCCCGGGCTGCGAACGCACCTCATACTTTCTAATTATTTGGTGCATTCCGCTAGCCCTAACATTACACTAGCGCCAGGGTCTGGCTAGTAGTGATGGACAAACAGCAATCCTTGCAGTACATCCAGCAGCTGGAGGGTAGGTTGGCGGCTCTTGAGCACACAATCTCAGCTGTGGATGTTACCGCAGTAGCTGTTCAGGCTGCTAGCGTTGCTGCAGCAACTTTGTCCACTGCCACCCCTGTTTCGACCCTATCTCGCCTCCCGCTGCCAGATAAATTTTCAGGTGATAATTTTCAGGAAATCTTGTAGGGGTTTCGTGAGCCAGTGCTCCAAACACCTCGAGCTCCTGGCTGCATGTTTCCCCACAGAGCGGGCAAAGATGGGATTCATTTTGTCTCTCTCGTCGAACAGGGTGTTGGAGTGGGCTATGCCGCTGTGGGAGCATGGCGATCATGCGGTGCAGAGTGTTCCGCTGTTCCTGAGCACTCTGAAACAGGTCTTTTTAGGACCTCGAGTCACCCGTGACACGGCACTCCAACTGTTGGCATTAACTCAGGGCTCATCCTTGGTCAGCCATTTTGCCATCCACTTCCACACCTTAGCGTCTGAGCTGGAGGGGTCGGATAAAGCCCTTATCCCTATATTTTGGAGGGGGCTGGCTGACCATGTGAAAGACGCTTTGGCTACTAGGGAGATTCCCGCCACACTGGAGGATCTAATAGCTGTGTCCACTCGTATTGACCTCCGTTTTAACGAGCGGAGGTTAGAGCGAGCCCAGTTTAGGCAAAGGTTTTGGCTGGCTCCCACCTTTGCCAAACCTTTGGAATCTCCGGTCCAGGCCACTGAGTCACATGAGGCCATGGAAGTGTCACGAGCAGGATCTAAGTCCCGGACCGTGTGTGCACTTCAGGTCTGTCATATTTGCCAGCAGTCAGGACATCTTGCCACCAGATGTTCCCAGCGGTCGGGGAAATGTCAGTGTCTAGTGGTAGTAGGTGAAGGTACACTAGACACGGTGACATTTGCCTCCAAATTGTCCTTTAAGGGGACAATTACAATAGGCTCATCCACCCATTCAGTAGAGCTCTGCGTGGATTCTAGGGCGGAGGGCAATTTTATGTCTTCTGCCTGCGCCCAATGTCACGCAATACCCCTGGTTATGCTAGCTCAACCAGTAACGGTACGAGTGGTGAATGGGTCGACACTGCCCTCACAGATAGCACACCAGACCATCCCTTTTACTTTGTATATGTCGCCATCTCATCAGAAGATTATATCTCTGCTAGTCATTCCTGAGGGAATTGATGAGGTCCTGTTATGGATACCTTGGCTATGGTACCACTCTCCTCATATTCAGTGGTCCACAGGCAGAATTTTGGGTTGGGGTGAATCTTGCGGGGGTAGATGTCAGAGGGAATGCGTTCAGGTTGCTAATACTGAGGTACCCACAGATCTATCCTCTCTCCCCAAGCAATATTGGCCATATGCGGCTGTGTTCTCCAAAAGGGCTGCGGACACCCTTCCGCCTCACCGCCCCTATGACTGTCCTATTGACCTCTTGCCTGGTGCTGAGCCTCCCCGGGGACGAATCTATCCGTTTTCTCTCCCGGAGACAGAGGCAATGTCACAGTACATCCAGGAAAATCAGGCAAGAGGATTCATTAAGAAGTCAGTGTCACCTGCAGGGGCTGGGTTCTTCTTTGTGGAGAAGAATGGGGAACTACATCCATGCATAGACTACAGGAGTCTTAACGCCATCACCATTAAGAATAAGTATCCTCTGCTCCTCATATCTGAGCTCTTTGATAGGCTTCGGTGAGCAAGGGTATTTACTAAATTAGATCTGCGGGGTGCTTACAACCTGATTCGCATTCGTGAGGGGGACGAATGGAAGACGGCTTTTAACACCAGGGATGGGCACTATGAATACATAGTAACATAGTAACATAGTAACATAGTTAGTAAGGCCGAAAAAAGACATTTGTCCATCCAGTTCAGCCTATATTCCATCATAATAAATCCCCAGATCTACGTCCTTCTACAGAACCTAATAATTGTATGATACAATATTGTTCTGCTCCAGGAAGACATCCAGGCCTCTCTTGAACCCCTCGACTGAGTTCGCCATCACCACCTCCTCAGGCAAGCAATTCCAGATTCTCACTGCCCTAACAGTAAAGAATCCTCTTCTATGTTGGTGGAAAAACCTTCTCTCCTCCAGACGCAAAGAATGCCCCCTTGTGCCCGTCACCTTCCTTGGTATAAACAGATCCTCAGCGAGATATTTGTATTGTCCCCTTATATACTTATACATGGTTATTAGATCGCCCCTCAGTCGTCTTTTTTCTAGACTAAATAATCCTAATTTAGCTAATCTATCTGGGTATTGTAGTTCTCCCATCCCCTTTATTAATTTTGTTGCCCTCCTTTGTACTCTCTCTAGTTCCATTATATCCTTCCTGAGCACCGGTGCCCAAAACTGGACACAGTACTCCATGTGCGGTCTAACTAGGGATTTGTACAGAGGCAGTATAATGCTCTCATCATGTGTATCCAGATCTCTTTTAATGCACCCCATGATCCTGTTTGCCTTGGCAGCTGCTGCCTGGCACTGGCTGCTCCAGGTAAGTTTATCATTAACTAGGATCCCCAAGTCCTTCTCCCTGTCAGATTTACCCAGTGGTTTCCCGTTCAGTGTGTAATGGTGATATTGATTCCTTCTTCCCATGTGTATAACCTTACATTTATCATTGTTAAACCTCATCTGCCACCTTTCAGCCCAAGTTTCCAACTTATCCAGATCCATCTGTAGCAGAATACTATCTTCTCTTGTATTAACTGCTTTACATAGTTTTGTATCATCTGCAAATATCGATATTTTACTGTGTAAACCTTCTACCAGATCATTAATGAATATGTTGAAGAGAACAGGTCCCAATACTGACCCCTGCGGTACCCCACTGGTCACAGCGACCCAGTTAGAGACTATACCATTTATAACCACCCTCTGCTTTCTATCACTAAGCCAGTTACTAACCCATTTACACACATTTTCCCCCAGACCAAGCATTCTCATTTTGTGTACCAACCTCTTGTGCGGCACGGTATCAAACGCTTTGGAAAAATCGAGATATACCACGTCCAATGACTCACCGTGGTCCAGTCTATAGCTTACCTCTTCATAAAAACTGATTAGATTGGTTTGACAGGAGCGATTTCTCATAAACCCATGCTGATATGGAGTTAAACAGTTATTCTCATTGAGATAATCCAGAATAACATAACTCAGAAACCCTTCAAATATTTTACCAACAATAGAGGTTAGACTTACTGGCCTATAATTTCCAGGTTCACTTTTAGAGCCCTTTTTGAATATTGGCACCACATTTGCTATGCGCCAGTCCTGCGGAACAGACCCTGTCGCTATAGAGTCACTAAAAATAAGAAATAATGGTTTATCTATTACATTACTTAGTTCTCTTAGTACTCGTGGGTGTATGCCATCCGGACCCGGAGATTTATCTATTTTAATCTTATTTAGCCGGTTTCGCACCTCTTCTTGGGTTAGATTGGTGACTCTTAATATAGGGTTTTCATTGTTTCTTGGGATTTCACCTAGCATTTCATTTTCCACCGTTAATACCGTGGAGAAGAAGGTGTTTAATATGTTAGCTTTTTCCTCGTCATCTACAACCATTCTTTCCTCACTATTTTTTAAGGGGCCTACATTTTCAGTTTTTATTCTTTTACTATTGATATAGTTGAAGAACAGTTTGGGATTAGTTTTACTCTCCTTAGCAATGTTCTTCTCTGTTTCCTTTTTGGCAGCTTTAATTAGTTTTTTAGATAAAGTATTTTTCTCCCTATAGTTTTTTAGAGCTTCAATGGTGCCATCCTGCTTTAGTAGTGCAAATGCTTTCTTTTTACTGTTAATTGCCTGTCTTACTTCTTTGTTTAGCCACATTGGGTTTTTCCTATTTCTAGTCCTTTTATTCCCACAAGGTATAAACCGCTTACACTGCCTATTTAGGATGTTCTTAAACATTTCCCATTTATTATCTGTATTCTCATTTCTGAGGATATTGTCCCAGTCTACCAGATTAAGGGCATCTCTAAGCTGTTCAAACTTTGCCTTCCTAAAGTTCAATGTTTTTGTGACTCCCTGACAAGTCCCCCTAGTGAAAGACAGGTGAAACTGCACAATATTGTGGTCGCTATTTCCTAAATGCCCAACCACCTGCAGATTTGTTATTCTGTCAGGTCTATTAGATAGTATTAGGTCTAAAAGTGCTGCTCCTCTGGTTGGATTCTGCACCAATTGTGAAAGATAATTTTTCTTGGTTATTAGCAGAAACCTGTTGCCTTTATGGGTTTCACAGGTTTCTGTTTCCCAGTTAATATCCGGGTAGTTAAAGTCCCCCATAACCAGGACCTCATTATGGGTTGCAGCTTCATCTATCTGCTTTAGAAGTAGACTTTCCATGCTTTCTGTTATATTTGGGGGTTTGTAACAGACCCCAATGAGAATTTTGTTACCATTTTTCGCTCCATGAATTTCAACCCATATGGACTCGACATCCTCATTCCCTTCGCTAATATCCTCCCTTAAAGTGGACTTTAGACAAGACTTTACATAGAGACAAACCCCTCCTCCTCTCCGATTTTTACGATCCTTTCTAAACAGACTGTAACCCTGTAAGTTAACTGCCCAGTCATAGCTTTCATCTAACCATGTCTCGGTTATTCCCACTATGTCAAAGTTACCTGTAGATATTTCTGCTTCTAGTTCTTCCATCTTGTTTGTCAGGCTTCTGGCGTTTGCGAGCATGCAGTTTAGAGGATTTTGTTTTGTTCCAATCTCCTCACTGTGGATTGTTTTAGAAATGTTCTTACCTCCCTTCTGAGTATGTTTTCCTGGGTCGTCTTTGTTCGAGTCTAATGTTTTTCTTCCCGTCCCCTCTTCTTCTAGTTTAACGCCCTCCTGATGAGTGTAGCGAGTCTTCTGGCGAATGTGTGTTTCCCAGGTTTGTTGAGGTGTAGTCCGTCTCTGGCGAGGAGTCCATCATATCAGTAATTCACACCGTGGTCCAGGAATCCAAATCCTTGTTGTCTGCACCATCGTCTTAGCCAGTTGTTTGCATCAAGGATCCTGTTCCATCTCCTGGTGCCATGCCCATCTACTGGAAGGATAGAAGAAAAAACTACCTGTGCATCCAGTTCCTTTACTTTCTTCCCCAACTCTTCAAAGTCCTTGCAGATTGTAGGTAGGTCCTTCCTTGCCGTGTCATTGGTGCCAACATGTATCAGAAGAAATGGGTGGACGTCCTTGGAGCTGAAGAGCTTTGGTATCCTATCGGTCACATCCTTGATCATCGCACCTGGAAGGCAGCATACTTCTCTTGCAGTTATGTCCGGTCTGCAGATGGCTGCTTCTGTGCCTCTCAGTAGTGAGTCTCCCACCACCACCACTCTTCGTTGCTTCTTGGCTGTACTTTTTGCTGTCACTTGTTGCTGTGTGCCCTTTTCTTTTTTGCTTGCTGGTATTGCTTCATTCTTAGGTGTGCCATCTTCATCCTCTACAAAGATTTGATATTGGTTCTTCAGTTGTGTGGTTGGTGATTTCTCCATGGTCTTCTTGCTTCTTTTGGTCACATGCTTCCACTCATCTGCTTTTGGAGGTTCTCTGACACTTTTTGCACCTTCTGTGACCAGTAGAGATGCTTCTGTTCTGTCTAGAAAGTCTTCATTCTCTTTGATGAGTTTCAAAGTTGCTATTCTTTCTTCCAAACCCCGCACCTTTTCTTCTAAAAGGGCCACTAGTCTACACTTCTGACAGGTGAAATTGGATTCTTCTTCTGGTCGATCTGTGAACATGTAGCACATGCTGCAGCTCACCATGTAGGTTGTCACATCTGCCATGTTGCTCCTAGATCCTGCTGACTTGCTGTGTGTTTTCCTTCTTGTGTAATCTACTCAGCCAAGCTCTCTTGCAATAATGTCCTACAGGCAAAAATTCACCTGGCACCTGGAATATGCAAATTAGCCTCCTGAAGCTTGAATCCCTGGTTTGGTGATGCTTTCGAAGCAGCTGGTCCCGGCTGTACCCAACGATCTTCTAGCTTAGGGAGACTTCGCTTCTCCCAGAAGGCACCTGGAATATGCAAATTAGCCTCCTGAAGCTTGAATCCCTGGTTTGGTGATGCTTTCGAAGCAGCTGGTCCCGGCTGTACCCAACGATCTTCTAGCTTAGGGAGACTTCGCTTCTCCCAGAAGGCACCTTGAATATGCAAATTAGCCTCCTGAAGCTTGAATCCCTGGTTTGGTGATGCTTTCGAAGCAGCTGGTCCCGGCTGTACCCAACGATCTTCTAGCTTAGGGAGACTTCGCTTCTCCCAGAAGGCACCTGGAATATGCAAATTAGCCTCCTGAAGCTTGAATCCCTGGTTTGGTGATGCTTTCGAAGCAGCTGGTCCCGGCTGTACCCAACGATCTTCTAGCTTAGGGAGACTTCGCTTCTCCCAGAAGGC
The DNA here is from genome assembly GCF_032444005.1 of Ranitomeya imitator. NCBI lineage: Eukaryota > Metazoa > Chordata > Amphibia > Anura > Dendrobatidae > Ranitomeya > Ranitomeya imitator. The sequence goes on from NC_091287.1 coordinate 517,614,150, forward strand.
ACCTTGAATATGCAAATTAGCCTCCTGAAGCTTGAATCCCTGGTTTGGTGATGCTTTCGAAGCAGCTGGTCCCGGCTGTACCCAACGATCTTCTAGCTTAGGGAGACTTCGCTTCTCCCAGAAGGCACCTGGAATATGCAAATTAGCCTCCTGAAGCTTGAATCCCTGGTTTGGTGATGCCCTTTGGGCTTTGTAATGCCCCAGCCATTTTCCAAGACTTTGTAAATGATATCTTCCGGGATATGCTCTCTACCTCAGTCGTAGTCTATCTGGATGATATTCTCATCTACTCTCCAGATATTGACTCCCACCAGAGAGATGTTTGCAGAGTCTTTGACCTCTTACGGGCAAATTCCCTCTACGCCAAGTTGGAGAAATGTGTGTTTAAGCAGGAGGCCTTACCTTTCCTGGGCTGTATCATCTCTGTCCAGGGATTGGCTATGGATCCTGCCAAACTACAGGCTGTGATTGACTGGCAAGAACCCCATTCTCTTAAAGCGGTGCAGCGCTTCATGGGGTTCATTAACTATTATTGCTAGTTCATCCCTCATTTCTCAACTTTGGTAGCTCCCTTGGTAGCCCTCACCAAGAAGGGAGCAAATCCCAAATTGTGGTCTGAGGAGGTCTCCAAGGCTTTCACTTCTATTAAGTCTCATTTTGCTAGTGCTCCCATCTTACATCACCCCGATGTTGATAAGACATTTATAATGGAAGAGGATGCCTCATCTGTTGGTGCTGGAGCAGTCCTCTTCCAAAAGGATGCTTAAGGTCGGAAGCATCCCTGCTTCTTCTTTTCCAAGACCTTCACACCAGCGGAGAGGAATTATTCCATCGTGGACAAGGAGTTGCTAGCCATGAAGTTGGCTTTCTCTGAGTGGAGACACCTTTTGTAGGGGGCTCGCTTTCCCTTCCAAGTATTCACAGACCACAAAAACTTGGCCTACTGACAGACAGCCCAGCAGCTAAATTCTCGCCAGGCCAGATGGTTCCTCTTCTTCTCCCGGTTCCATTTCACCCTCCATTTTCTTTCCGATGAGAAGAACATTCGTGCCGACACCCTCTCTCATTCCGTGGTATCATCTGAGGAGGAGGAAGAGGAGCCTCGGCTTATTGTCCCTTCTGAGAGCCTGAGAACCATGGCTCCAGTTTTGCTAGAGTCTGTGCCCCCGGGCAAGACTTTTGTACCAACTAATTTGCATCTGAAGGTTCTCTCTTCGGCTCACTCATCCAGCGTGGGTGGACATTTTGGGACCAAAAGGACATCTGAGCTGGTGGCTGCATATGGCCAGTGACATCAGAGACTATGTTCGGGCGTGTGTCTCCTGCGCCAAGAACAAGTCCCTCGACAGTGGCCAGCTGGGTTACTTTACCCCCTTCCGGTGGCGGATAGGCCCTGGGAGATGGTTGGGATTGATTTTGTGGTGGGCTTACCCAAATCACGTAGCTGCACCATTACTTGGGTGGTCACCGACCATTTTTCCAAAATGGTGCACTTGGTGCCTCTTTCATGGCTACCTTCTGCACGGGCTTTGGCAGCGTTGTTTATTAAGCATATCTTTCGCCTACATGGTATGCCGGACAAAATTGTCAGTGACCGGGGTCCCCAGTTTGCGTCTTGGTTCTGGAGAGAGCTTTGTCGTCTACTCAGCATTGAGTTGAATCTCTCTTCAGCATCTCATCACGAGACGAATGGGTTGGTAGAGAGGGCAAACCAGACTCTGGTCACATATCTGCGACATTTTGTTTCAGCCAGGCAGGATGACTGGGCATCCTTGCTACCGTAGGCGGAGTTTGTGCTAAACAATGCCGTAGCTGACTCCACTGGTCAGACCATATTCCTTCTTAATTACGGACAGCATCCGCGGGTTCCTGTGCCTATGCCCGTGTCTTCCGTCGACTGCAGGGTGGCAGACTGGGCTTTGGAGGCACGGGCCATTTGGGACCACACTCAGATTGCCATCCGGGCCTCCAAGGAGGGAATGAGGTCCTCTGCCAATGCACATCGGCGCCCCTCTCCAACCTTTGCTCCTGGCGACTTAGTGTGGCTCTCCGCCCGTAACATCAGGCTGCGAGTTGAGTCCACTAAGTTTGCACCTCGCTACTTTGGTCCCTTCAAGGTCCTCGAACACGTTAATCCTGTGGTCTACCGTCTGGCCCTTCCTCCACGCCTTGGTATCACCGACACCTTTAATGTGTTCCTCTTAAACTCTTAAAGCCCATACACATGTCCCGGTTTTCCGAGTCATCTGCCAGGACATCGGGTTCATCTACGGATGATTATGAGGTGAACGTTATCTTGGGGTGTAAGGTGGTACGTGGTAAAAAAAATTTATTTGGTGGATTGGAAGGGTTATGGCCCAGAGGACAGGTCCTGGGGGCCTGCTGAGCACATTCGAGCTCCGCAGCTCATTGCTGCCCTCAAGCGTAGCAAGGCCAAGGGAGGGGGGCCCTAGGAGGGGGGGTAATGTTAGGTGTCGAGTTCGCACCTCTGCACAGGGGGAATCTCAAACCATCTTTGCTGTGGTCTCCCATTCTTCACCAGCTGCAGTGGAGCCTGCTCAGCAAAGACGTCGGTCCCAGTGCCTAGCTCAGGCAGATACTGGATGACTTGTTACCGCTGCTCTTCCAGACTCTGTTTTTGTAGCCAGCAATGATCAGCAGCGAGCAGCTCTTTCTGAGCTTGCCGACGGGACGACCTACCATTGGAGGTCGGGGGTCACATGCTCAGGTCCTGTTTTGGCTCCTATTGGTCCATCTGGAAGGTTTTGTAGCACTGCCGCTATAAAAGGTTTGCATGACCACTTGGCCATGTGCTAGTGTACATTTGAAAATGTGTGTGTGTTGATGAGTGCAAGTTGTTCTTTAAACATCCCCTCCCTTGTGCATGACTGCTCACGTAAGGTGGATGTCTGCTATCTAGCGCCCGGCTGAGCTATCAGCACAATAACACACAAAACAGCATCTTATTGCTGTGACCACCAGTGTGGCACCGTGCGCTATTAGAGCGCTTTCCTTACCCAAGTCTGGGTGGTTAGTGGCGTCCGCCAGAGTAGCACAGCACACACTCTTGTGCATTTAAGTTACTTTCTCAGTTACTCTGATACCCCAATTGTGGTGTTGAGCACAAGAGTTCTACATGAACTCTAATCCTGTTTCCTGGGATAGAGTTCTGTGATTCCAAAGGAGTGGCAAAAAAAGCACATCAAGGTCATGGAGTGGCCTAGCCAGTCTCCAGACCTTAATTCCATAGAAAATTTATGGAGGGTGTTGAAGCTACGAGTTGCCTAGCGACATCCTATTAATCTTAATGATTTATAGATGATCTGCAAAGAGGAGTGGACCAAAATTCCTCCTGACATGTGCGTAAACCACATAATCAACTACAAAAAAGACTGACTGCTGTGTGTTGTGAATTCTGTTTTCGAACTCCCTCCTGTGGTCATGAATGGTACTTCGGCGAGTTCTGTCCATGGACTCCCTCTGGTGGCTGTGAGTGGAGCTGCTGCTTCTGAGGTTCCTTCCACAGGTGACGTAGTTTATTCTTTGGCTAGCTGTTCTATTTAACTCCACTCAGATCGTTACTCCATGCCAGCTGTCAATGTTCTTGTACTGGTTCAGTTCGCTCTTGGATCTTTCTGGTGACCTGTCTACTCCAGCAGAAGCTAAGTCCCTGCTGGCTAATTATTTGTTCATTGTTTCCTTGTCCAGTTGGCTATCATGATTTTGTCTTGCTAGCTGGAAGCTCAGGGATGCAGAGTGGCACCTCCGCACCATGAGTCGGTGCGGAGGTCTTTTTGCACACTCTGTGTGGTTTTTTGTAGTTTTTTGTGCTCACCGCAAAGATACCTTTTCTATCCTCAGTCTGTTCAGTAAGTCTGGCCTCCCTTTGCTGAAACCTGTTTCATCTCTGTGTTTGTGACTTTCATCTTAACTCACAGTCAATATATGTGGGGGGCTGCCTTTTCCTTTGGGGAATTTCTCTGAGGCAAGGTAGGCTTTATTTTCTATCTCTAGGGCTAGTTAGCTCTTAGGCTGTGAAGAGGCGTCTAGGTCGTGTTAGGTACGCTCCATGGCTATTTCTAGTTGTGTGACAGGATTAGGAGTTGCGGTCAGCAGAGTTCCCACTTCCCAGAGCTTGTCCTGTGTGAGTATAATCATCAGGTCGTTCCGGATGCTCTTAACCACCAGGTCCATAACAGTACAGCTGTCCCAAAGTATTAATGCATCTCAATAGAAGGATAAGAGAAGTTCTGAGACCATTTTTTTTTCTCTGCAGTGTTTTTTGTCTTTCTTTTCCCCTTAACCTCTGGGTGGTTCAGAACACAGGTGTAGATATGGACATTCAGGGTCTGTCCTCTTGTGTGGATCATCTCACGGCAAGGGTTCAAAACATTCAAGACTTTGTGGTTCAGAATCCGATGTTAGAGCCTAGAATTCCAGTTCCTGATTTGTTTTCTGGGGATAGATCTAAATTCCTGAATTTCAAAAATAATTGTAAACTGTTTCTAGCTTTGAAACCCCGCTCCTCTGGTGACCCCGTTCAACAAGTAAAAATCATTATTTCTTTGTTGCTTGGTGACCCTCAAGACTGGGCATTTTCCCTTGCGCCAGGAGATCCTGCATTGCATGATGTTAATGCGTTTTTTCTGGTGCTTGGATTGCTTTATGATGAACCAAATTCAGTGGATCAGGCAGAGAAAATCTTGCTGGCTTTGTGTCAGGGTCAGGATGAAGCGGAGGTGTACTGTCAGAAGTTTAGAAAGTGGTCTGTGCTTACTCAGTGGAATGAGTGTGCCCTGGCGGCAATTTTCAGAAAGGGTCTTTCTGAAGCCCTTAAGGATGTCATGGTGGGATTTCCCATGCCTGCTGGTCTGAATGAGTCTATGTCCTTGGCCATTCAGATCGATTGGCGCTTGCGTGAGGGGCAAAGCTGTGCACCATTTGGCGTTATTCTCTGAACATAGGCCTGAGCCTATGCAATGTGATAGGACTTTGACCAGAGCGGAACGGCAAGAATACAGACGTTGGAGTGGGCTGTGTTTTTACTGTGGTGATTCCACTCATGCTATCTCCGATTGTCCTAAGCGGTTCGCTAGGTCTGCCACCATTGGTACGGTACAGTCTAAATTTCTTTTGTCCGTTACTCTGATTCGCTCTCTGTCGTCCTATTCTGTTATGGCATTTGTGGATTCAGGCGCTGCCCTGAATTTGATGGACTTGGAGTTTGCCAGGCGCTGTGGTTTTTTCTTGGAGTCCTTGCAGTATCCTATTCCATTGAGAGGAATTGATGCTATGCCTTTGGCCAAGAATAAGCCTCAATACTGGACTCAATTGACCATGTGCATGGCTCCTGCACATCAGGAGGATATTCGCTTTTTGGTGTTGCATAATCTGCATGATGTGGTCGTTTTGGGGTTGCCATGGCTACAGGTCCATAATCCAGTATTGGATTGGAAATCTATGTCTGTGTCCGGCTGGGGTTGTCAGGGGGTACATGGTGATGTTCCATTGCTGTCAATTTCGCCTTCCACTCCTTCTGAAGTCCATGAGTTTTTGTCAGATTACCGGGATGTATTTGAAGAGCCCAAATCCGGTGCCTTACCTCCTCATAGGGATTGAGATTGTGCTATTAATTTGATTCCTGGTAGTAAGTTTCCTAAGGGCCGACTGTTTAATTTATCTGTGCCAGAGCACGCCGCTATGCGGAGTTATATAAAGGAATCCTTGGAGAAAGGTCATATTCGCCCGTCGTCATCACCGTTGGGAGCAGGGTTCTTTTTTGTGGCCAAGAAGGATGGTTCTTTGAGACCTTGTATTGATTACCGTCTTCTTAATAAGATCACAGTCAAATTTCAGTACCCTTTGCCGTTGCTGTCTGATTTGTTTGCTCGGATTAAGGAGGCTAGTTGGTTCACCAAGATAGATCTTCGAGGGGCGTATAATCTTGTGCGAATTAAACAGGGCGATGAATGGAAAACAGCATTTAATACGCCCGAGGGCCATTTTGAGTACCTGGTTATGCCATTCGGGCTTTCTAATGCTCCATCTGTGTGTCAGTCCTTTATGCATGACATCTTCCGAGAGTACCTGGATAGATTATGATTGTATATTTGGATGATATTTTGGTCTTTTCGGATGATTGGGAGTCCCATGTGAAGCAGGTCAGAATGGTGTTCCAGGTCCTTCGTGCGAATTCCTTGTTTTTGAAGGGGTCGAAATGTCTCTTTGGGGTTCAGAAGGTTTCATTTTTGGGTTTCATTTTTTCCCCTTCTACTGTCAAGATGGACCCTGTTAAAGTTCAGGCCATTTATGATTGGACTCAGCCGACATCTGTGAAGAGCCTGCAGAAGTTCCTGGGCTTTGCTAATTTTTACCGTCGCTTCATCGCTAATTTTTCTAGTGTTGTTCAACCATTGACTGATTTGACCAAGAAAGGTGCTGATATGGTCAATTGGTCCTCGGCGGCTGTAGAGGCTTTTCAGGAGTTGAAGCATCGTTTTTCTTCTGCCCCTGTGTTGTGCCAGCCAGATGTTTCGCTCCCGTTTCAGGTCGAGGTTGATGCTTCTGAGAATGGAGCAGGGGCTGTTTTGTCGCAAAGAAGTTCTGATGGCTCGGTGATTAAACCATGTGCCTTCTTTTCTAGAAAATTCTCGCCTGCTGAGTGCAATTATGATGTTGGCAATCGAGAGTTGTTGGCCATGAAGTGGGCATTCGAGGAGTGGCGACATTGGCTTGAAGGAGCCAAGCATCGCGTGGTGGTCTTGATGGATCATAAGAATTTGACTTATCTCGAGTCTGCCAAACGGTTGAATCCTAGACAGGCTCGATGGTCGCTGTTTTTCTCCCGTTTTGATTTTGTGGTTTCGTACCTTCCGGGCTCTAAGAATGTGAAGGCTGATGCCCTGTCAAGGAGTTTTGTGCCTGACTCTCCAGGTGTTCCTGAGCCGGCGGGTATTCTCAAAGAGGGGGTAATTTTGTCTGCCATCTCCCCTGATTTGCGGCGCGTGCTGCAGAAGTTTCAGGCTGATAGACCTGACCGTTGTCCAGCGGAGAAACTGTTTGTCCCTGATAGATGGACTAGTAGAGTTATCTCTGAGGTTCATTGTTCGGTGTTGGCGGGTCATCCTGGAATCTTTGGTACCAGAGATTTGGTGGCCAGATCCTTTTGGTGGCCTTCTTTGTCACGGGATGTGCGTTCTTTTGTGCAGTCCTGTGGGATTTGTGCTCGGGCTAAGCCCTGCTGTTCTCGTGCCAGTGGGTTGCTTTTGCCCTTGCCGGTCCCGAAGAGGCCCTGGACGCATATTTCCATGGATTTTATTTCAGATCTCCCTGTCTCTCAAAGGATGTCGGTCATTTGGGTGGTTTGTGATCGCTTCTCTAAGATGGTCCATTTGGTACCCTTGTCTAAATTGCCTTCCTCCTCTGATTTGGTGCCATTGTTTTTCCAGCATGTGGTTCGTTTGCATGGCATTCCGGATAACATCGTCTGGGACAGAGGTTCTCAGTTTGTTTCGAGGTTTTGGCGGTCCTTTTGTGCTAAAATGGGCATTGATTTGTCTTTTTCTTCGGCTTTCCATCCTCAGACAAATGGCCAAACCGAACGAACTAATCAGACTTTGGAGACATATCTGAGATGCTTTGTTTCTGCTGATCAGGATGATTGGGTGTCCTTCTTGCCTTTGGCTGAGTTCGCCCTTAATAATCGGGCCAGCTCGGCTACTTAGGTTTCGCCTTTTTTCTGTAATTCTGGTTTCCATCCTCGTTTCTCTTCAGGGCAGGTTGAGCCTTCGGAATGTCCTGGTGTGGATACGGTGGTGGACAGGTTGCAGCAGATTTGGACTCATGTGGTGGACAATTTGACATTGTCCCAGGAGAAGGCTCAACGTTTCGCTAACCGCCGGCGCTGTGTTGGTCCCCGACTTCGTGTTCGGGATTTGGTTTGGTTGTCATCTCGTCAGGTTCCTATGAAGGTTTCCTCTCCTAAGTTTAAGCCTCGTTTCATTGGGCCATATAAGATTTCTGAAGTTCATAATCCTGTGTCATTTCGTTTGGACCTTCCAGCTTCTTTTGCCATCCATAATGTGTTCCATAAGTCGTTATTGCGGAGATACGTGGCACCTATGGTTCCCTCCGTTGATCCTCCTGTCCCGGTGTTGGTCGAGGGGGAGTTGGAGTATGTGGTGGAGAAGATTTTGGATTCTCGTATTTCGAGACGGAAACTCCAGTACCTGGTCAAGTGGAAGGGTTATGGTCAGGAAGATAATTCCTGGGTTTTTGCCTCTGATGTTCATGCTGCCGATCTAGTTCGTGCCTTTCATTTGGCTTGTCCTGATCGGCCTGGGGGCTCTGGTGAGGGTTCGGTGACCCCTCCTCAAGGGGGGGTACTGTTGTGAATTCTGTTTTCGAACTCCCTCCTGTGGTCATGAATGGTACTTCGGCGAGTTCTGTCCATGGACTCCCTCTGGTGGCTGTGAGTGGAGCTGCTGCTCCTGAGGTTCCTTCCACAGGTGACATAGTTTATTCTTTGGCTGGCTGTTCTATTTAACTCCACTCAGATCGTTACTCCATGCCAGCTGTCAATGTTCTTGTACTGGTTAAGTTCGCTCTTGGATCTTTCTGGTGACCTGTCTACTCCAGCAGAAGCTAAGTCCCTGCTGGCTAATTATTTGTTCATTGTTTCCTTGTCCAGTTGGCTATCATGATTTTGTCTTGCTAGCTGGAAGCTCTGGGATGCAGAGTGGCACCTCCGCACCGTGAGTCGGTGCGGAGGTCTTTTTCCACACTCTGCGTGATTTTTTGTAGTTTTTTGTGCTGACCGCAAAGATACCTTTTTTATCCTCAGTCTGTTTAGTAAGTCTGGCCTCCCTTTGCTGAAACCTGTTTCATCTCTGTGTTTGTGACTTTCATCTTAACTCACAGTCAATATATGTGGGGGGCTGCCTTTTCCTTTGGGGAATTTCTCTGAGGCAAGGTAGGCTTTATTTTCTATCTCTAGGGCTAGTTAGCTCTTAGGCTGTGAAGAGGCATCTAGGTCGTGTTAGGTACGCTCCACGGCTATTTCTAGTTGTGTGACAGGATTAGGGGTTGCGGTCAGCAGAGTTCCCACTTCCCAGAGCTTGTCCTGTGTGAGTATAACCATCAGGTCGTTCCGGGTGCTCTTAACCACCAGGTCCATAACAGCTGTGCTTGCGAACAAGTGTTTTGCCACCAAGTATTAAGTCTTGTTTGCTAGAGGGACCAAATACTTATTTCTCACTGCAAAATGCAACTTAAGTTATATAATTTATACAATGTGATTTTCTAGATTTTATTTTTGATATTCTATCTCTCAATGTTAAAATGAACCTACCCTTAAAACTATAGACTGTTCATGTCTTTGCCAGTGGGCAAACTTACAAAATCAGCAAGAGAAGCTGTAGTTTTTACCATTAGCTTGTTAGCATGCTGTACATAAAACTTTTATATTGCTTTTCCTTTCTTTTTTTTTAAATTAAGTTAACAAAAAAAATAGGAATTATTATTATTATTTGTTCATTTAATGGTGTTCACTAGGGTTGAGCGACTTTTACTTTTATAGGATCAGGTCGGGTTTCACGAAACCCGACTTTTTCAAAAGTCGGGTCGAGTGAAATCGGCCGATCCTATAAAAAAGTCGGGGTCGGGTCGGCCGAAACACGAAACCCAATGTAGTGCATTGGGTTTCCAATGGTTCCCAGGGTCTGAAGGAGAGGAAATTCTCCTTCAGGCCCTGGGATCCATATTTAAGTGTAAAATAAAGAATTAAAATAAAAAATATTGCTATACTCACCCTCGGACGCGCCCTGGTACTGACCGGCAGCCTTCCTTCCTTAGAATCAGCGCGTGAAGGGCCTTAGATGGCGTCGCGGTTTGTGATTGGTCGCACGACCGCCCATATGACTGCTCGCGCGACCAATCACAAGCCGCGACGTCACCGAAGGTCCTTCAAGCGCTGATTCTTAGGAAGGAAGGCTGCCGGAAAGAAGCAGGGCGCGTCCGAGGGTGAGTATATTCCTATTTTACACTTAAATATGGATTCCGATACCGATTTCCAATAATGCAAACATATCGGTACTTGGGATCGGAATTCCGATACCAGATTCAGAAGATCGCCGACCTCATGGCCGACCCCACACAGGGGTCGGGTCGGGTTTCATGAAACCCGACTTTGCCAAAAGTCGGCGACTTCTGAAAATGGCCGACCCGTTTCGCTCAACCCTAGTGTTCACCATTCGGATTGATAATGAGATATTTTAGCAGTCTGGACGTTCACAGATGTGTTAATATCAATTATGTTTATCTTTTATATTTGTTTTATATTTCACACATTGGAAAAGGTGATAAAGGGGAATAAGCTTTTATGTTTTTTCATTACGATAAAACGTTTTTAAACATTTTTCTTTAGCCTCCTTGGGGAGTTAAACATGATGTAGTTAAATACTTCTGTGACGGCAGCAGGACAGTTGGGGAGTGCTGGATGTGATACAGAGTGGGTCACTTCTTGCTAACCACTTACGGTAGATTCCATAATTCTATGATTCCATATTGATAGGGTCACCTTAGGGGTAAACTTCCCTGATCTGCCATGTTTGGACCTTGCCCAACTCCATACAGCTCCTTGCTACTTCCATCAAGGTAAAGCTGTTTGGGGGTTCATGAGAAGTTGAAATCAAAAATTCATAATTAATGTGATGGATACCAAAATATCCCAAAAAGAGCATAAGTGTGAAAAAAAAATTTTAATATGTTCCAAAAAATAATCCCCGCATTTGACATTTGTGCCTTATATGAAGTATACAAGTGCTACATCTGGATTATTTGTCGTTGCCGTCCTGAACCCTTCCCAGTCTTGAGATATGGCCCTTTTTTATTTTTTTTAACACCATGTGCATAATTCTAGCTTTGTTTGTCAAGTGGATGTAAACTTCACCTCTTCACTTTTTGAAGACCATGCCTTCTTGGCTATCAAGAGTAAGATGTACATACAGGGCACAAAAAAGACAAGGGTGCCATATGTAGGGAATGGGAAACCAGCAAATAAAAAAAGAAAAAAGAAAACAGTAGAGCAAGAAAAATCCATATTTAGAGCAAGTGATAGGTTCTTTTTAAGCCCCACTATGATATAATATATTACAGATGATTCAAAAAAACATTTCTTTCTGCAACATTTCCAAAATGTTGTCTTTATTCTGAAAACTGGCATTATGTTATCATTAAAAGGAAAAGGTCTAAAGCCCTTATTTACTTCAATTATACCTGAAAATATATTAATTTTCCAGATTCCCTTCACATATCTTGTTTTTTTTTATTTCTTGTGCATCAATGCACATTATTGGAACAGAAATAAAAGGCCTGGAGTCACTCTGAAACAATTTGTGCTTTTTTTACAGAAATCATGTAGTGTTTAGTGTTACATGGCTACAACAACCACTTGTTTGTCACATAGCCTCAAGCTTTCATAATGATGCTTCATACAATACTCGCGCTCTTGCAGAATGGTACATCACACTGTGTTGTGCAAACAAGAGTAATATATTTATAGCTACACATTAGAATGTTATGGGTTTTAGGTTTCCTGATGCCATTAATTCACCTTTAGTCGAATGACTGCTTGTATATAAAGGAACTGCATTTACAGTTATTGGTCCCACATATTGTACAGTATATGTAAGCAGGTTGCGGGATGTAGTGACAGACAGAAGGCAGAGCATGAGTTAACAAATTTAACAGTTTTAATTTAAAGGGGGTTAACTCCTCGCACGGAGATAAATGGTTAAATAAGGGTTAAACAGTTCAATGGCAAACAATAGGCAAAGTTAATGAGCAATAAACAAGATAACGGCAGTTCTTTAAATCACTTATCGTGTCAGAGGCTTCCCAGTTCTCAAATGAAGCTTTGAAGGCAGTGGCACCAACAACAGCTGGCGCGGTGCTGTTCAAGTGGGGTCCTGCAAACAACGGTTCATCTAGCAGCAGTGGTCGGTCTCCGGCACCTTCCACTGAGCTCCTAGTCCAAAAGTTGGTGGAACCAAAGCAAACAGGGTCGCCGCTCTATCAGAGTCCAACGTGGACTGGCAAGTGTCAACTGGCAAGGTAGTCCGCAAATGTCTGTCCAGTACTTGGCTTTCTCTATGCACTGTACTCACCGTCATGGAGCGCATGTGTCTCTCTCTGAGCAGCTGCCATCACCTGAATGGCTGCTCTGCACAGCTCTGCTCGGTTTGCACTGCTCTGCACTTCCAACGATACCAGTAAATCTCTCACGCAGTAAGTCTCTCACACAGCTGTCCCAGATCTGTGCTCTTCTGCCGGGAGCTTTTCCCAACCAACTCTCGCTCGGAGAACTCCAAGCAACACTGGTGCTGCTGTGCATCTATCAGTCTCGGGGAACACACTTCAGGATCCTACACCCAGCCCCTGCTCCTCCGTGCGAGCACCGCACTCTGCACAGCTGGGCACACGGTGCTCTGCCCACACACTGTCTCCCCGGAGGCTGCCTCTGCCTCCAATGCTGGTGTGAAACTGACTCTTTGCGCACTTTCCCCTCACTGCCTGGCTTAGCCACAACCCCTCTTCCTGGTTCATGGGGCCAGTCCTGTCCCGTATTTTTTCGCCCAGGCAACATGGGACACAGCCTCAGCAGTTCCGGATCCAGCATGATGCAGGCATCTGCAGCCTGGTCTTCCTCCTTACATATATCTTTTCCATGTTAAGCTGAAATGGGTACGACCGTGGTCACCTCTGAAATATTTGGGCCCCATGGAGTAAAAAGGTCAGGGCTCTTGAGCAATTTCCTGCAACACCAAGAACATTTTGTGTACTTTTGGATATAAATGTATGAAAAAGCATAGTAGAGCAACCCAAACAGGCAGTCATGGGATTTTTCATAGGTGTGTATGTGATAGAATAGCTAATAGACTTAAAGATGTTGTCCACTAATTTTACAATAATGACCTATCCCTAGGGTTGTCTGATCGGCCGGGGTCCAATGCTCTACACCCCTGATGATCAGTTATTATCGGTGTTGGCGGAAGCGGCTGCCAGCCGGAAATACTGACTTGCCGAGCTGATCCGTCTTTTGGTAGTGGCCAAGGCATGGTACTGCACATCCGCCTCCTATTGATTTGAATAATGTGCAAAACCTTTTGGCAGCCACTATCAGAAGATGGCCAGCTTCACAATGAGTAGTCTCATCTGCAGCCAACATCGATAACAGTTAATCGGCGGGGGTGGAGGATGTCAGACCCCAGCCGATCAGACATTGATGACCTATCATAACGATAGGTCATGAATGTAAAAGTAGTGGACAACTTCTTTAGATATATAGGTGGCATTTGGATAAGAAACAATCAAAACTTCACACAATAGACACTTTATCAAAACATATTAATGACAAACTGTTATGCACATATAACAATACAATGTTATTATATGCCTACAGTGGGTACGGAAAGTATTCAGACCCCTTTAAATTAACTATGCCATTGTTCCCCTGCCTGAGCTGGATTGCACTTCTGTCTCTCTCACTTGGACTCCTTGGTTGTACAACAAACTTTGACGTCTGCTGCCAGCGTTCTCACATGGGAATTTTCTAAGTAATTCTGCAACAAGGGCCCTCTGGTACTGCAACATTTTAGTACACCTCTCTGCCTCTGGTAGAAGAGATTGAAAGTTTCCCTTGTAGCGTGGGTCTAGAAGTGTCACCAACCAGTAATGAGTGTCACCCAAAATTTTATAATGCAAGGGTCACGTGAAACAGCGCAACATAAAGTCAGCCATGCGTGCCAGACTGCTAACAGTTGAAAAAATGTACCAAGCCAATCCAAAATAGCAAAGAATAATAATAACCAGTTAAGCATAAATGTATATATTACTATAAACTACTGGAATATGGCCAAGACACAAAGAGTAGAGTGGCCGACCACTCGGTGTAATGAATGAAAACACTACAAAAAGAAACCCCTGAGTGATATGAAAAAAAAATTTTTACTAAGCCCCTACACACTTTTATTCATTCAGGTTATTTTTTACCCTTTGGTACTCACATTTATATACAATATATTTTTTCACTACATGTATGTTTTTTCTTCGCTGTATGTTTATGGTACTATAATGTGAATTTATGTTATATTATGCTCTACTTTGATATAGCTATACATGTGAACTACTTTGGGTGACACTGGTGTCACACGGTTTTTGAGACAATATATGTCATATATTTTTTACCTTCAGTCTTTTATTATTATGTTTTTAGTCCGTCCATAGCATATACTCCATCTATGTACATATACAGTATATGTTCTTTTATATGTTTTTTATAAACTCCAGATACAGGCACATGGTTAATGCCACTGCCAAAATATTGTAATAAAGGCTTTTAAAATACATTTTTGTCCTCATTATATATATTTTTATTATATTTTATTTAGGTTCATATCACTCTGGGTTTCTTTTTGTAGTGTTTTCAGACTGCTAACAGGTAAGACTTCCGTGTCCTCACCAACAGGACGACTGTCCATGCTGTCCTCCTCCTCATCATCCTCATCCTTCTCCTCCCTGTCCTCAGGCCATCCCCGCTGAACAGACGGTATGACATTTGTTTGTAGTACTGTCTATAGCACATGAAACTAGCTCCTGTTTTTCCTCCTCCTCCTCATTGACTACCAATCCACAATGAGAAGACATGTGGCTGGGCTGAGTGTAATTCCCCTGTATGGTTCCTTGCTCCATGTCCTCGTGCTCTGCCTACAATGTTTCCTCTTTAATTGTGAGCAGAGAGGTTTTCAGAATGCTGAGAAGCGGGATGGTGATGCTAATTATGGTGTCATCGCCGCTCACCATCTTGGTGCAGTCTTCAAAGTTTTGGAGGATGGTACATATGTCGGACATCCATGTCCACTCCTGAGATCTTATGTGTGGAGTCTGAACTGAATATTGACTGCCTTGTTGATGTTGGTAGTCAACAACTGCCCTCTTCTGCTCACAAATCCTTTCCAACATATGCAGCGTAGAGTTCCAGCGCGTGGAGACATCACACACCAGCTGGTGAGTTGGAAGCTGCAAACGCTGCTGAAGCATGGCAAAGGCGGCTGAAGCTGTAGCTGACTTTCTAAAATGGGCAGACAGATGGTGTACTTTCACTAGCAGATCCTGTAGCTTTTCAGAAAACGTTGAACCATGAAGTTAAGTACATGGGCCAAGAAAGGTACATGTGTGAGCTCACCTTGCCTCAGAGCCACCACCAGGTTACGGCCATTGTCACACACGACCATGCCTGGCTGTAGGTTCAGTGGTGTCATGCAAACATCTGACTGCTCTTTCAGCACTGTCCACAACTCTTCTGCATTGTGCAGTTTGTCACCTATGCAGATTAGCTTCAGCACAGCCTGTTGCTACTTGGCTGAGGCAGTTCTGCAGTGCTTTCAGCTTCTGACTGATGTGTTGATTTCAGAGCTGGAGGATGAATAGGAGGAGGAGGTGCATAAGCTGTAGACTGTGGGGGCAACCCTGATTGATGTAGGGCCAGCAATCTTTGGTGTGGGGAGGAAATGTTCCGTCCCAAGTTCCAACTGGGTCCCGGCTTCCACTATCTTAACCCAGTGTGCCATCAGTGAGATGTACCATCCCTGCCCACAAGCACTTGTCCATGTGTCCATGGTTAGGTGGACTTTCCCTGTAACAGCATTGTTGCGGGCACGGGTAATGTTGTGGGACACATGCCAATGTAATGCCGGTATGGCACACCGGGAGAAATAGTGGTGACTGGGGACCGAGTACCTTGGGACGGCTGCCGCCATCAGGTTGCGGAAAGCTTCTGTCTCAACGAGCCTAAAAGTCAGAATTTCTAGTGGAAGCAAAAGAGAAATATTACAATTTAGGACTGTGGCCTGTGAGGCATTGGTTGGGTATTTCCGCTTGCGTTCCAAAGACTGGGTTATAGACAACTGAAGGCTGTGCTGGGACAAGGATGTGGACGGGCTTGATGATGGTGCTTCTTGACTGTAGGCCACAACAGGTAAAGGGATAGAGGCATCTTCACATGCACGGTGTACTGGAGATTGTCTTCTACGCAAAACAATGGAAGAAGCAGTGGT
The DNA here is from genome assembly GCF_032444005.1 of Ranitomeya imitator. Taxonomy (NCBI): domain Eukaryota; kingdom Metazoa; phylum Chordata; class Amphibia; order Anura; family Dendrobatidae; genus Ranitomeya; species Ranitomeya imitator. The sequence goes on from NC_091287.1 coordinate 517,630,262, forward strand.
TTGACCTGCAGGCAGTGGTCCTGGAACCAGATGTACGGCCCACAAAGTCAGGTGCTTTGTTGCCATGTGCCTGATCATGCTAGTGGTGATCAGGCTGGTTGTTTTGCTACCCCTGCTGATTCGCGCATGGCAGGCGCTGCAAATGGCATGTTTGGAGTTATCGGCAGAGTCTTTAAAAAATAACCATACTCGGGAAGATCTCACAGTTGGAATGGCAACTTCCCTCATGTTGGTGTTTCGGGGAATGGATGCATGCCTTCTGTCTGTGGCCATCACACTGCTTCTTCCTGCCTGCTGGGGTGATATGCCTCCTTCCCCATGTGTGCTGCTGCCCTCGCTCTGCATGTCCTCCTGCCAGGTTGTGTCAGTCACATAGTCATCCACCACCTCGTCTTCCACAACCGCACCCTGCTCCTCCTCCTGACTTTCTGGCAATTGTGTCTCATCATCGTCCACCTCTTCTGACACTTTCCCACCACCGCCTTCGCGTGACCGGGGCTGGTCAAAGCTTTGGGCATCTCTACATGTGATCCCATCTGTCCCCACTTCAAGTTGACCGGCCGAGAGTTCTGAGTCTTGAAATGGAAAGCTGAACAGCACTTCAGAGTGTCCAAGTGTGGGATCAGTTGTCTCAGGGCACTCAGCATGGTGGGAGGAAGGAGGATCAGGGTGAGGAATTTCCGGGCCACACTGATGGCTACTCAGACTTGAACGTGTGGAAGACATGGTGGTGGTGGTGGCTAAGTGACTGGAAGCATTATCCGCTATCCAACCAACAACCGTTTCACACTGCTCTGGTTTCAATAGTGGTGTGCTGCGGTCACCTAGAAACTGGGACAGGAAGGACGAGCTAGAAGATGTGGGTCTTCGCTGTTGCCCACTTTCACCTTGGTCATGGCCTGCTCCTCTGCATGCACCATCATCATCACCTCCACTTCCCTGTCCCCAGCCCCTTGCCTTTCCCATTTTAAAATGGCTACTGCACTTTTTCAAATGCTCAACACAAATATATTTATTAGTAGCGAAATAATATCTGATCAGTATGCCTGCAAATCTACAATTTTTCAAACCCAATCATCAGGCAGGCCTCAGCCTGATATAACAGACTGTATTCAATTTTGGGGGCTTTTTTGTGAAGTGAATTAATGCAAAATAGTGCTGTATATAAGTAGAGTAACAGACAGCAAAAAAAAGGGGGTCCACTGGCCTACAATGACCATACTTGAAGCACGCAGATATATGAGGGCTGTCATGGGAATACCACACTGGCACATATGTGGCCTTTTTATAATTTTGAAAGCTAAATAGTGCTGTATAGAATTAGGCCGGTGTCACACTTAGTGTAGGGAAATGCGGTCCGTTTTTTTAAGCTCCTGAATATTGATCCGTATTCAATGCGAGGATGCGATTTTTTTCTCCAAAAATGATCCGTGTGTCATCCGTATGGCATCCGTATGGCGAGATTTTCTCGCTGGCTTGCAAAATGGACATACTGTAGAATGGATCTATGGGATCAAATATTCGTGAAAGCATAAATGCAGTCTATATATATATATATATATATATATATATATATATATATATATATATATATATATATATATACAGGTCCTTCTCAAAAAATTAGCATATAGTGTTAAATTTCATTATTTACCATAATGTAATGATTACAATTAAACTTTCATATATTATAGATTCATTATCCACCAACTGAAATTTGTCAGGTCTTTTATTGTTTAAATACTGATGATTTTGGCATACAACTCCTGATAACCCAAAAAACCTGTCTCAATAAATTAGCATATCAAGAAAAGGTTCTCTAAACGACCTATTACCCTAATCTTCTGAATCAACTAATTAACTCTAAACACATGCAAAAGATACCTGAGGCTTTTATAAACTCCCTGCCTGGTTCATTACTCAAAACCCCCATCATGGGTAAGACTAGCGACCTGACAGATGTCAAGAAGGCCATCATTGACACCCTCAAGCAAGAGGGTAAGACCCAGAAAGAAATTTCTCAACAAATAGGCTGTTCCCAGAGTGCTGTATCAAGGCACCTCAATGGTAAGTCTGTTGGAAGGAAACAATGTGGCAGAAAACGCTGTACAACGAGAAGAGGAGACCGGACCTTGAGGAAGATTGTGGAGAAGGACCGATTCCAGACCTGGTGTGGAAACATCCAGAGCCACCGTGCACAGGCGTGTGCAGGAAATGGGCTACAGGTGCCGCATTCCCCAGGTAAAGCCACTTTTGAACCATAAACAGCGGCAGAGGCGCCTGACCTGGGCTACAGAGAAGCAGCACTGGACTGTTGCTAAGTGGTCCCAAGTACTTTTTTCTGATGAAAGCAAATTTTGCATGTCATTCGGAAATCAAGGTGCCAGAGTCTGGAGGAAGACTGGGGAGAAGGAAATGCCAAAATGCCTGAAGTCCAGTGTCAAGTACCCACAGTCAGTGATGGTGTGGGGTGCCATGTCAGCTGCTGGTGTTGGTCCACTGTGTTTCATCAAGGGCAGGGTCAATGCAGCTAGCTATCAGGAGATTTTGGAGCACTTCATGCTTCCATCGGCTGAAATGCTTTATGGAGATGAAGATTTCATTTTTCAGCACGACCCGGCACCTGCTCACAGTGCCAAAACCACTGGTAAATGGTTTACTGACCATGTTATTACTGTGCTCAATTGGCCTGCCAACTCTCCTGACCTGAACCCAGGAAAGTGAAGAGAAAGTTGAGAGACGCAAGACCCAACACTCTGGATGAGCTTAAGGCCGCTATTGAAGCATCCTGGGCCTCCATAACATCTCAGCAGTGTCACAGGCTGATTGCCTCCATGCCACGCCGCATTGAAGCAGTCATTTCTGCCAAAGGATTCCCGACCAAGTATTGAGTGCATAACTGAACATTATTATTTGATGGTTTTTTTGTTTGTTATTAAAAAACACTTTTATTTGATTGGATGGGTGAAATATGCTAATTTATTGAGACAGGTTTTTTGGGTTAACAGGAGTTGTATGCCAAAATCATCAGTATTTAAACAATAAAAGACCTGACAAATTTCAGTTGGTGGATAATGAATCTATAATATATGAAAGTTTAATTGTAATCATTACATTATGGTAAATAATGAAATTTAACACTATATGCTAATTTTTTTAGAAGGACCTGTATATGCAGTGGGGCAAAAAAGTATTTAGTCAGTCAGCAATAGTGCAAGTTCCACCACTTAAAAAGATGAGAGGCGTCTGTAATTTACATCATAGGTAGACCTCAACTATGGGAGACAAACTGAGAAAAAAAAATCCAGAAAATCACATTGTCTGTTTTTTTTATCATTTTATTTGCATATTATGGTGGAAAATAAGTATTTGGTCAAAAACAAAATTTCATCTCAATACTTTGTAATATATCCTTTGTTGGCAATGACAGAGGTCAAACGTTTTCTGTAAGTCTTCACAAGGTTGCCACACACTGTTGTTGGTATGTTGGCCCATTCCTCCATGCAGATCTCCTCTAGAGCAGTGATGTTTTTGGCTTTTCGCTTGGCAACACAGACTTTCAACTCCCTCCAAAGGTTTTCTATAGGGTTGAGATCTGGAGACTGGCTAGGCCACTCCAGAACCTTGAAATGCTTCTTACGAAGCCACTCCTTCGTTGCCCTGGCGGTGTGCTTTGGATCATTGTCATGTTGAAAGACCCAGCCACGTTTCATCTTCAATGCCCTTGCTGATGGAAGGAGGTTTGCACTCAAAATCTCACGATACATGGCCCCATTCATTCTTTCATGTACCCGGATCAGTCGTCCTGGCCCCTTTGCAGAGAAACAGCCCCAAAGCATGATGTTTCCACCACCATGCTTTACAGTAGGTATGGTGTTTGATGGATGCAACTCAGTATTCTTTTTCCTCCAAACACGACAAGTTGTGTTTCTACCAAACAGTTCCAGTTTGATTTCATCAGACCATAGGACATTCTCCCAAAACTCCTCTGGATCATCCAAATGCTCTCTAGCAAACTTCAGACGGGCCCGGACATGTACTGGCTTAAGCAGTGGGACACGTCTGGCACTGCAGGATCTGAGTCCACGGTGGCGTAGTGTGTTACTTATGGTAGGCCTTGTTACGTTGGTCCCAGCTCTCTGCAGTTCATTCACTAGGTCCCCCCGCGTGGTTCTGGGATTTTTGCTCACCGTTCTTGTGATCATTCTGACCCCACGGGGTGGGATTTTGCGTGGAGCCCCAGATCGAGGTAGATTATCAGTGGTCTTGTATGTCTTCCATTTTCTAATTATTGCTCCCACTGTTGATTTCTTCACTCCAAGCTGGTTGGCTATTGCAGATTCAGTCTTCCCAGCCTGGTGCAGGGCTACAATTTTGTTTCTGGTGTCCTTTGACAGCTCTTTGGTCTTCACCATAGTGGAGTTTGGAGTCAGACTGTTTGAGGGTGTGCACAGGTGTCTTTTTATACTGATAACAAGTTTAAACAGGTGCCATTACTACAGGTAATGAGTGGAGGAAAGAGGAGACTCTTAAAGAAGAAGTTACAGGTCTGTGAGAGCCAGAAATCTTGATTGTTTGTTTCTGACCAAATACTTATTTTCCACCATAACATGCAAATAAAATGATAAAAAAACAGACAATGTGATTTTCTGGATTTTTTTTTCTCAGTTTGTCTCCCATAGTTGAGGTCTACCTATGATGTAAATTACAGACGCCTCTCATCTTTTTAAGTGGTGGAACTTGCACTATTGCTGACTGACTAAATACTTTTTTGCCCCACTGTATATATATATATAAATATATATATATATATATATATATATACATATATATACTGTATATATATGTCAGTGAGACATATATATATTTATATTTAATACAGCGCTAGATAGAAGAGTCGGTAATTCAATTGCCGGCTTTTGCTATCTCCTTCCCAAACCTGACAGGATATGAGACATGGTTTACATACAGTAAACCATTTCATATCCCTTCTTTTTTTTTAAATATTCCTCACTACTAATGTTAGAAGTGTATGTGTGCAAAATTTCATGGCTGTAGCTGTTAAAATAAAGGGTTAAATCACAGAAAAAATTGGCGTGGGCTCCCGCGCAATTTTCTCCACCAGAGTGGGACCATGGATATTGCCCCCCCAGCTAAAAACGTAAAATAAAAATAAAAAACATAGATATACTGTGGTGAGTGAAGGACCTTCAATGACGTCACCTGACCGCTCTTGTGACCGCGACGTCATCGAAGGTCCTTCACTCACCGCATTCCTAAGGAACGGAGGGAGACGCTAGCAGCGCTGTGAGCCAGGGCCCGTCCGAGGGTGAGTATATCCATGTTTTTTATTTTTATTCTTTATTTTTTACATTAATATGGATCCCAGGGCCTGAAGGAGAGTCTCCTCTCCTCCAGACCCAGGGAACCACACGCCGACATCCAGGATTGCTCCCTGCACACGCCGTATCCAGCGTATAAGACGACCCCCGACTTTTGGGACAATTTTTAGGGGTCAAAAAGTCGTCTTATATGCCGGAAAATATGGTACATTAACACTACCTTGAGAACTTTCACCACACTCTCAATACAAGTTAAAACAGTTAATTAACAAACAAATAATAATGTGCTTCATAATAACTGCAGTTTTGATAATTATTTAAGGTTAAAGGTCATATCTCTTATTAGTTCATGGTACATATATATTAATAATTATTTCTTGATTTCATCATTAACTAAGTTGCCTATAATAAGCACACTAGCTAATTAGCAGCCATAATTAAGCAAATAAAATATTTAATCATTAATTAGTTTTGTTGCCCTATATGGTTACCAATCAAAAAACCTTTGGGGGTCATAGGTTCAATAATTATTGCACTTATTATTCCTAAATAAAATGTACTAACATTTAAATTATGTTAATAATGACAGGTATATGCAAATAGTAATTACATTTTCCCTTAGATACATACAGTACTTAGTCATTCTCATAAAACTGCAGTGTAAATGAAGCCCTCATTCAAACCAATAGGGCTACGGGAGTTAAGCCTGAAAATCCATCTTGAATCTTCTTGCAGAAGAAACTTAATCAAATCTCCTCTCCTTGGATCCAAGCTCAAATGGCATATACAGTACCCCAAAAGCGGAGATTAAACGGTCCGAGGTGTGATAAGTTCTCATATGCACCGAGAGTGGTGTATTCACTCTTGTATTTATTGTACTCAGATGCTTTGAATAAAGGATATATCAGTTATATACAGTGAGGAAAATAAGTATTTGATACACTGATGATTTTGCAAGTTTTACCACCTACAAAGAATAAAAAGGTAATTTTTAGGTTCACTTCAACTGTGAGAGACAAAATCTAAAAATAAAAATTAGAATATCACATTGTATGATTTTTACATAACTAAATTGATGGAAAAAATTAAATTGCATTTTATTGCATGAAATAAGTATTTGAATTCTGCTTTTCATGGACCTATTAGTTTTTAACCCTCCAACTCTGCACTCATTACCTGTAGAAAAGACACCTGTCCACACACTCAATCAGTCACGCTCCAACCTCTCTACCATGGCCAAGACCAAAGAGCTGTCTAAGGACACCAGGATAAAATTGTCAACCTGCACAAGGCTGGAATGGGCTATAGGACAATAGGCAAGCAACTTGGTGAGAAGGTAACAACTGTTGGCACAATTATTAGAAAATGGAGGAAACACAAGATGACTGTCAATCTTCCTCAGTCTCAGGTTCCATGCAAGATCTCGGGGTAAGAATGATTCTCAGAAAGGTCAGGAATCAGCCCATAACTACATGGGAGGACCCTGGTAGTAACACACTATGCCGTCATGGATTAAAATCCTATGGGGCATGCAAGTTCCTCTGCTCACCCCAGCACATGTGCAGGCCCATTTGAAGTTCAGCAATGACCATTTGGATGATCCAATAGGAGGCATGGGAGAAGGTCATGTGGTCAGATGAGGTCCACTCGCCGTGCTTGGAGAAAGAATAAGGATGAATACAACTCCAACAACACCATCCCAACTGTGAAGCATCATGGGAAAAACATCATACTTTGGTGGTTCTTTTCTGCAAAGGGGACAAGACGACTGCTATGTATTAAAGTGAGGATGGATAGGGTCATGTATAAGGTTTTGTCCAACAACCTCCTTCCCTCAGTAAGAGCATTGAAAATGGGTCGTGGCTGGCTCTTCCAGTATGACAATGACCTGAAACACACAGCCAAGGCAACAAAGGAGTGGTTCCATAAGAAGCATTTGGTCAAACTTGGTCAAGGACTACAGGAAACATCTGACTTCTGCAATTGCAAACAAAGGTTTCTGTACCAAATATTAAGTTCTGTTTTTCTATTGTATCAAATACTTATTTCATGCAATAAAGATTCTGTCTCTCACAACTGAAGTGTACGTGCAATAAAAATTACAAACCTCTCTATTCTTTGTAGGTGGGAAAACTTGGAAAATTGGCAGTGCATCAAGTATCGTATTTTTCGGGTTTTAAGAAGCACTTTTTTTCAACAAATTTTTTGGGAAAATTGGGGTGCCTCTTATAATTCGAATATACCTTACTGGCTGTGGAGAAGTGGGGTCCCAAGGTCGCTGCTGGAAGAGGCAGGAGTGTGGCGATGCTTTCAGGAGAAGAGAGCAGAGACCTCCATCTGGACATGCGTCACCCCGGGTGGCTATTTTGCTGGAGTCCACCGTAATGTAAGCCATGGAATTGGGGGGTCTCCAGGCTTCCGCAAAATGTCTGTGGAGCCTCCACACCACCAAAACACCCACAATGTCACCCCTCTGAACACCCCTTTCTGCCAGCCTGGGGTCCACAGCATCGCCCCACTCCTGCCTCCACCAGCAGTAACCCGGTGAGCCCGCTCCACCACAGCAGCTAACACTGGTAAGCAATAAGATGCATAAATTATAAGAAGCACCACCATTTAAAAAAAAGGCTCCTATTTGACTTATAATCCGGTGCATATTATAAACCGCTAAATACTGTACTTATTTTCCCCACTGTATTATCCTGTATATACATCTGATATCTGTGCGCACAGTATAGCACATCAAGTATACAGGAGAATATATGACTATAGACCCCAGATACAGAGTATGTGATGGTATATTCTTATATATCAGATTGACTGCAGTTATCAGATGTCATATACAGGATATATAAAGATATATATTATACTATGACTACAGACAGTAGATATTATACTGGCTGCATATTATCCGGTATATAACATCTGATATCTGTGCACATACTATAACACATACATGAGATAGGAGAATACATGACCGTTATATGACATACAGTGACTACAGGCATCAGACAGTACAAACAGAAACAGGAAAATATATAATGGTACACACGTGGTCAAAATTGTTGGTATCCCTCGTTTAATGACAGAAAAACCAACAATGGTCACAGAAATAACTTGAATCTTACCAAAGTAATAATAAATAAAAAAGCTATGAAAATGAACAAATGAAAGTCAGACATTGCTTTTCAACCATGCTTCCACAGAATTAAAAAAAAAAAAAACAACTCATGAAATAGGCCTGGACAGAAATGATAGCACCCTTAACTTAATATTTTGTTGCACAACCTTTTGAGGCAATCACTGCAATCAAACGATTCCTGTAACTGTCAATGAGACTTCTACACCTCTCCACAGGTATTTTGGCCCTCTCCTCAAGAGCAAACTGCTCAAGTTGTCTCGTGTTTGAAGGTTGCCTTTTCCAGACGGCATGTTTCAGCTGTATCCAAAAATGCTCAATAGGATTTAGGTCAGGGCTCATAGAAGGCCACTTCAGAATAGTCCAATTTTTTCCTCAATTACAGCCAATTCTGCGTTGGAAAAATAAAACAGGGCTCCTTCCCTTCCGAGCTCTCCCGTGCGCCCAAACAGGGGTTTACCCCAACATATGGGGTATCAGCGTACTCAGGACAAAATGTACAACAACTTCTGTGGTCCAATTTCTCTTGATACCCATTGTAAAATAAAAATTTGGGGGGCTAAAAAAACAATTTTGTAGGAAGAAAATCATTTTTTATTTTCACGGCTCTGCGTTATAAGCTGTTGTGAAATACTTGGGGGTTCAAAGTTCTCACAACACATCTAGATAAGTTCCTTGGGGGGTCTAGTTTCCAATATGGGGTCACTTGTTGGGGTTTCAACTGATTAGTTACATCAGGGGTTCTGCAAATGCAACGTGATGCCTGCAGACCATTCCATCTAAGTCTGCATTCCAAATGGCACTCCTTCCCTTCCGAGCTCTGTCATGCGCCCAAATGGTGGTTTCTCCCCACATATCAGGTATCAGCGTACTATAGACAAATTGTACAACAACATTTGTGGTCCAACTTCTCCTGTTACCCTTGGGAAAATATAAAACTGGGGGCGAAAAAATAATTTTTCTGGAAAAAAAATGTTTTTTATTTTCATGGCTCTGCGTTATAAACTGTAGTAAAACACTTGGGGGTTCAGAGCTCTCACAACACATCTAGATAAGATCCTTAGGGGGTCTACTTTCCAAAATCGTGCTACTTGTGGGGGGTTTCAATGTTTAGACACATCAGGGGCTCCCCAGCACAACATGGCGTCCCATCTCAATTCCAACCAATTTTGCATTGAAAAGTCAAATTGCGCTCCTTCCCTCCCAACCTCTTCCATGCACCCAAACAGTGGCTTACCCCCACATATGGTGTATCAGCGTACTCAGGACAAATTGCACAACAATGTTTGGGGTACAATTTCCTCTGGTAACCTTGGGAAAATAAAAAATTGGGGGTGAAAATTTAATTTTTGTGAAAAAATATTATTTTTTATTTTTACGGCTCCACAATATAAACTTCTGTGTTGCACTTGGTGGGTCAAAGTGCTCACCACACATCTAGATAAGTTCCTTAGGGGGTATATTTCCAAAAAGGTGTCACTTGGGGGGGGTTTCAGTGTTTAGGCACATTAGTCGCTCTCCAAACGCAACATGGCGTCCGATCTCAATTCCTGCCAATTTTGCATTGAAAAGTCAAACTGCGCTCCTTCCCTTCCGAGCTCTGCCATGTGCCCAAACAGTGGTTTACATGCACACATGGGATATCATGGTACTCAGAACAAATTGTTCAACAACTTTTGGGGTCCATTTTCTCCTGTTACTCTTGGTAAAATAAAACAAATTGGAGCTGAAGTAATTTTTTTGTGAAAAAAAGTTAAATGTTCATTTTTTTTGAACATTCCAAAAATTTCTGTGAAACACCTGAAGGGTTAATAAACATCTTAAATGTGGTTTTGAGCACCTTTAGGGGTGCAGTTGTTAGAATGGTGTCATACTTGGGTATTTTCTATCATATAGACCCCTCAAAATGACTTCAAATGTGCTGTTGTCCCTTAAAAAAATGGTGGTGTAAAAATGAGAAATTGCTGGTCAACTTTTAACCCTTATAACTCCCTAACAAAAAAAATTGTTTCCAAAATTGTGCTGATGTAAAGTAGACATGTGGGAAATTTTATTTAGTAAGTATTTTGTGTGACATATCTCTGTGATTTAACAGCATAAAAATTCAAAGTTGGAAATTGCGAAATTTTAAAAATTTTGCCAAATTTTGTTTTTTTCACAAATAAACGCAGGTAATATAAAATAAATGTTACCAATATCATGAACTACAATATGTCTCAAGAAAACAGTGTTAGAATCACTGGGATCCGTTGAAGCATTCCAGAGTTATAACCTCATAAAGGGACAGTGGTCAGAATTGTAAAAATTGGTCCGGTCATTAACGTGAAAACCACCCTCGGGGCTTAAGGGGTTAACCCCTTTATGACCGGGGGATTTTTCGTTTTTCCATGTTCGTTTTTCGCTCCCCTCCTTCCCAGAGCCATAACTTTTTTATTTTTCTGTCAATTTGGCCATGTGAGGGCTTATTTTTTGCGGGACGAGTTGTACTTTTGAACGACATCATTGGTTTTAGCATGTCGTGTACTAGAAAACGGGAAAAAAATTCCAAGTGCGGTGAAATTGCAAAAAAAGTGCAATCCCACATTGGTTTTTTGTTTGGCTTTTTTGCTAGGTTCACTAAATGCTAAAACTGACCTGCCATTATGATTCTCCAGGTCATTACGAGTTCATAGACACCAAACATGACTAGGTTATTTTTTATCTAAGTGGTGAAAAAAAATTCCAAACTTTGCTAAAAAAAAAAAAAAAAATTGCGCCATTTTCCGATACTCGTAGCGTCTCCATTTTTCATCATCTGGGGTCGGTTGAGGGCTTATTTTTTGCGTGCCGAGATGACGTTTTTAATGATTGCATTTCGGTGCAGATACGTTCTTTTGATCGCCCGTTATTGCATTTTAATGCAATGTCGCGGCGACCAAAAAAACGTAATTCTGGCGTTTCGAATTTTTTTCCCGCTACGCTGTTTAGCGATCAGGTTAATACTTTTTTTTAATTGATAGATCGGGCGATTCTGAGCGCGGCGATACCAAATATGCGTAGATTTGATATTTTTTTAATTAATTTATTTTGATTGGGGTGAAAGGGGGGTGATTTAAACTTTTATGTTTTTTTTATTTTTTTCACCTTTTTTTAAACTTTTTTTTTTAACTTTTGCCATGCTTCAATAGCCTCCATGAGAGGCTAGAAGCAGGCATAGCACGATCGGCTCTGCTACATAGCAGCGATCTGCTGATCGCTGCTATGTAGCAGAATTGCACGTGTGCTGTGAGCGCCGACCACAGGGTGGCGCTCACAGCGACGGGCAATCAGTAACCATAGAGGTCTCAAGGACCTCTATGGTTACCATTCACATGCATCGCCGACCCCCGATCATGTGATGGGGGTCGGCGATGACGTCATTTCCGGCCGCCCGGCCGGAAGCGGTAGTTAAATGCCGCTGTCTGCGTTTGACAGCGGCATTTAACTAGTTAATAGGTGCGGGCAGATCGGGATTCTGCCCGCGCCTATTACGGGCACATGTCAGCTGTTCAAAACAGCTGACATGTCCCGGCTTTGGTGCGGGCTCACCGCGGAGCCCTGCATCAAAGCAGGGGAGCCGGCATCGGACGGTATAGTATGTCTGATGCCGGTAAGGGGTTAAATAGCTGCCCTAGAACCAAAGAGAGGCGGACTAAATTAACCCAGACCTGTTCAAGATGGATCCAGAACCAACCCATCCAGAGTCATGACACTATTGGTTATGAGTGGCTTGACATAAGGAATGCGACACTTGTAGCCCATGTCCTGGATACGTCTGTGTGTGATGGCTCTTGAAGCAATTACTCCAGCAGTAGTTCACTCTTTGTGAATCACCCCCAAATTTTTGAATGGCCTTTTCTGATCAGTGCTTTCAAGGCTGCATTTATCCCGGTTGCTTGTCCACCTTTTTCTACCACACTTTTTCTTTCCACTCAACTTTCCATTAATATGCTTGGATGCAGCACTCTGTGAGCAGCCAGCTTCTTTAGCAATGACCTTTTGTGGCTTACCCTCCTTGTGGACTGTGTCAATGACTGCCTTCTGGACACCTGTCAAGTCAGCAGTCTTAACCATGATTGTGGAGCCAACTAAAACAGACTAAGGGATCTTTCTAAATGCTCAATAAGCCTTTGCAGGTGTTTTTTTGTTAGTTATTCTAATTTACTAAAATAATGACTTTTGGGCTTTCGTTGGCTGTAAGCCATAATCATTAATATTAACAAAAATAAACACTTGAAATAGAACATTATGTTTGTATTGACTGTACATAATATATGAGTTTCACTTTTTTGTATTAAACAACTGAAATAAATTAACTTTTTTGATGCTATTCTAAGCACCTGTATGTCTATGTCTAAACTGAGAGATGCGATGTTTTTTGACTACCAGAATTACCACAAAAAGGCTGCTGCATTTCCTGCTTCTGCTTTTATACAGGCTCTGATAGTCATGTGATCTTTCCATTTTATGAGATTCTAAGCAAAATAAATCACATGTTGTTAAAAATTTGGTGTAATCACCATATTCCTAATAATTCAACTTGATTTGATTTGCATTGAACACATTTGCTCATTTCTAGCTTACAGTATCTCTCTTAACGTGAGGGATATTGACTAGTGCTTTATGATAGATGGATTTATGATGAGTTTAAACCTAACACTAACTTTGACTGGCAGTAATATGGATTTCATTCAGCTTCTACTGTGAGTTTCACGTATGCTACCACATGCTGTCTACTGTCATAGCTGTATCTAGAGACACCATCAACTGGAGGGCTAAATGTAAACTACACAGAAGTCACATGTGGCTCATAACACAGTGGTTATGAAGCAAATCTGTATGCAAGTGCTGTATGTTGTGTTCTCAACCTTAGTTATGTTCTACAAAACTAAACTTGTCTGTAAAAAAAAAGGTCTTATTTTTCACAGATATAATTTAATTGTGTGTTTTTAATCAGCAGGATGTTCTGTAATCCTGTAATATTTGATTAAACAATAGCTCAGAACCTGCCAAACCCGACTGTCTCCTAGCAGATGTTTATTTTGCCATAGGATATTCTTTGTGTTTGCTGAAGTCTAAAAAAATGTTAATATTTACAATCCAATTCTATTATTCAAAATTGAAGCCTTTAAGGAAATGTTGATAAATAGGATTGTGCTTTCCTAGAATTTCCCTGAACTTTTTATATACCGTAATTTCTCAAGATATTCTTCCTCAACAGATGGGAGATGAGGGAATTTGGAGCGTTCATTGTTTCAATTTTCCATGTACTCTTATATTACATTTGGAAATGTTATCTGTGTTAAGTACATAAACATTTGGGTTGGAGCTCTATCTACAATATTTACCCCTAAAACAACTCACAGGAGCCAAAAGGAAGACAAAAATACATACCTGTCCTATTTGTATTGGAACCTTCCCAAAGGGCGCGGATCAGTACTACAACAGGTACAGCCATCCTATGTAAATAAACAGAAAATAGCAGATATATTTCACCCAAAAATACTTTTGTGTTTTTACAAACTTTTACTGTTTCAATTGAATACTAGTAATTAGGGATGAGTGAATTGACTATGCAAATCAAGTTTGCTTTGAATTTCGCCAAAAAGTCAGATTCACCAGAGTCTTAATTATTTGCAATACAATGTGTTTGAACCTGTACTATGCGGAATCTCTTCTATTGGTTCTCCATTTTCTCACTTTGGCCCTCAGTCTTCTCTTTTGTCTTTAGTCTTCTTCACTCTCCAGTGCCTCCACCCCTGACTAAGCTTTGAATTATGTCATTATATCACACTAGATGGTGGCCCGATTCTAACGCATCGGGTATTCTAGAATATGCATGTCCACGTAGTATATTGCACAGCCCACGTAGTATATTGCCCAGCCACGTAGTATATTGCCCAGCCATGTAGTATATTGCCCAGCCACATAGTATATTGCCCAGCCACGTAGTATATTGCCCAGCCACGTAGTATATTGCACAGTCACGTAGTATATTGTCCAGCCATGTAGTATATTGCCCAGCCACGTAGTATATTGCACAGTCACGTAGTATATTGTCCAGCCATGTAGTATATTGCCCAGCCACGTAGTATATTGCCCAGTGATGTAGTATATTGCCCAGACACGTAGTATATTGACCAGCTATGTAGTATATTGCACAGCCACGTAGTATATTGCCCAGTGACGTAGTATATTGCCCAACCACGTAGTATATTGCCCAGTGACATGGTATATTGCCCAGTCACGTAGTATATTGCCCAACCACGTAGTATATTGCCCAGTGACGTAGAATATTGCCCAACCACATAGTACATTGCCCAGTGACGTAGTATATTGCGCAGCCACGTAGTATATTGCCCGGTTACATAGTATATTGCCTAGTGACGTAGTATATTGCGCAGCCACGTAGTATATTGCCCAGTGACGTAGTATATTGCCCAGTGACGTAGTATATTGCCCAGTGACGTAGTATACAGCACAGAGCCACGTAGTATATTAACCAGTCATGTAGTATATTGCCCAGTGATGTAGTATACAGCACAGAGCACTCTGGAGGGGAGTATGCGGGCGACAGGCACTGACTACGAGGAGAAAGGAGCGGCCATTTTCTTCCTGACTGTGCCCGTTGCTGATTGGTCTCGGCAGCCATGACGGGCAGCTGGCGAGACCAATCAGCGAATGAATAACTGTGACAGAAGGACAGACAGACAGAAGTGACCCTTAGACAATTATATAGTAGATGAGGAGTTAGCTGAAGCGTGAAGAAGATGGGGGATCAGGCACGGAGCTGCGGAAGCAGGACAGGTGAGGTATGAGATGAGGGTAATGCTTTTTTTATTTTTAACCCCTATGTTCTAGGGTATAGAGAGACCTAAAAACAAAGTAAATGGATTTTACTAGCAAATCTAGAGAATTGAATTTTGTCATATTTGCTCATCTCCACCTACATACTTTACTACTATGATATAGCACCTGTCGGGTAAGAGCCATCTTCCTACTAGTGTGCATATACTAGCAGTCCCACTTGGCCTATACTCTTGGATCATATTCATGTGGACGTGCCTTCCTCTCACCAATGCTCACTTTTGAGCAATCATTGTGCAAATCTAACTAACTTGATGGATGGATTGACTTTTAGTTGATTTTGTCTTTGTCTATCTTTGTGTTGTTGCACATACCCTTTTGTACTTTTATAGCATAAGCTGTTTAAAATGTTGATCACTTATTAAACATTATTATGTTCACTCGCTACTCATTTTACTCCAGTTTCTTAAAAGATAAAACAACCAAAGTTCACTTGGATGAGGGAATTCTCATTTAAAAACTAAATATATTTTTTAGAGGTTGGAATGGAGGTCTATACTCTTCAACAATGAGTCCCGCTTTTGTCTTGGGTGCAATTATAGCCAAAGACTGGTCTGGAGACCTCATGGGAAACAGCATGAAGAGGCCTTTTTGTGAGTGAGCGTGTCCTGCTCCTGGGATTTTGGCAATATACGGTAGCCGGACACCTCTGGTCTTCATTCCAGGTACAATAACAGCTTTTCGAGAGACTGATTTGATCGTGGAGCAACTGGTGCGACTATTTCATTTTCCAACAGGACAACGTTAGGCCACATGTTGCTCATGCTAATGTGAACTGCCTGCGCTCATTAAGTCATGGCATGCAGCGGACTTGTGGAGTTGACAAGAAAACCCAATGGAGATTGGTTATGCAAACTTTTCATAACTGCGGAGAGAGAGTGAACAGTTTCTAAATTACGTATGGTAGTTAACGTGCTGCTATTGGTAATATATCTTGTAAGAGACATCTGTTTCTTTCTCCACCAGGACTGATCGTTCATTTTCAAAATTCTCAATTAATGGGTCAAATCTGTATTCAAAGACAGACTTTCCCATTACTGAGATAGGAGATGACAGTTGGTTT
Organism: Ranitomeya imitator; assembly: GCF_032444005.1. NCBI lineage: Eukaryota > Metazoa > Chordata > Amphibia > Anura > Dendrobatidae > Ranitomeya > Ranitomeya imitator. Next base: position 517,646,691 of record NC_091287.1, read on the forward strand.
GGATAAGATTCTATGTAGACATTATACGAAGAAGTTGGAAGCAGGATCTCTGCCTCTAGCTCCTCCTTTTTTCTTCACCATCATTCTAAAATATTATCAGTAGCGACTGCCATATCCTATCTTAGTAATGTAATAACCTGTCTTCACTGAATACAGATTTTACTTACGACTTTAGAACTTTGAAAATGAATGAACAATCCTGGTGGAGAAAGAAACAGATTTCTATGATAAAACATATTACATAGTTGCTTTTTTATGTGCAATTAAAATTACATTTATTCTTTAATTTTAAAAAATCTTAAATGTCTTGTTCCATATTTGTTTTAGTCATGTTTGCTGACAAACCTAAAAAGATGGCGTTGCCGGTTAGAATATGGTGTGTGATAATTGTACCTTTGAGTGAATATTTAGTGTTACATTTGTCATATAATATTGAATCCTTCTGTATAATTATCACGAGATGACTCCGCTGACCCTGTCCTTATCTGCACAGCAAAGTTTAAATCAATGTTTAATGAATGTCTGAAAACCACAGTATTCAAGATTTTCTTTTCCTTTTATGCTGTCCACTTACGATTACTCCCCATTAGTATATTTTGCAGACGTTCCTCATCTCAGTCATTACTAGAAGGAACCCTTCATGTTATAATGGAAATAGCTATGCCTCTAATGGAATTATGCAAGTTTATATATCATGTGAATTACTTGTTTATGCCATAAAAATCTTTCAATTGTTCAGGGTCTCATCGATGTTTGTGGCCTAAGTACTTTTTACACTGTACAGTATTTCATCTACGAGCACAGACTGTCTGACACGATGACATTTTACTGAGTCAGGAAGAATTTTGTCTTCATATTCATAAAGTCAGATGTGATTTTATTGAACATAATCACTTTAGAAAATGGAAGAATCATAAATAACATCTCTCGATAAGAAAATGTTCCACCGGGGTATGTTATTTGCATATTTACCAAAGATTTGCCTGGTTTTATGCACTGATGTCAACATTTTGTGACATACAGGCTTTTTGTAATGTAATCCAAAAATGTTTTTGTGTCTTGGAGCATAATTTTACTCACAGAATTAACTTCCAAAGTCGAAAGCAGCTGCAGTGATGTATGAAGGGCTTGGAGCTCGCCTGGTTTTCAGTAATATGCTTAAATAGTACAGATGTACAAGTGTGAAAAGTATCAAATTGACTTTTACTATTTCAGATTTGGTACTTTTGTATAGTTTCATGCATCATATTAATCCATTAAAATGTACCTGACAGATGGGCCCCTAAACACCTCCTCTTGTCTCAACATGTCCCAAGTGGCACAAGATGATCAGCTTTGAAAAGGAAAGTAATTTTGTGATAACCTGTCGGTGTTGCTTATGCTATATGTGTCTATATCTGATTGCATTGTGAATTGCATCCTATAAAGAATGTTGCTTCAATGTATTAGAAAATATTGAATTTGTGTGGTGAAACATTAAAGCTAAAATATGCACAGGGGTTGGACGGTTGTGTTATCAACGTTTTTGTTTCTGTTACTTAGATCCAGTGGAAAAACTGCCATTACAGAGGTAGCCTGTATAAAGCTTTACAGACTTTCCACTCATTCACCAAAAAATCCATATTCCCTACAAGACTTTATTGTATGCAAACCAATAGATATAAAAATTAGATAGCCCCCACAATATTAGCTATTGTACAATACTAGTGATGAGCGAGAATACTCGTTGCTCGGGTTTTCCCGAGCACGCTCGGGTGGTCTCCGAGTATTTGTTAGTGTTCGGAGATTAAGTTTTCATAGCGGCAACTGAATGATTTACAGCTATTAGCCAGCTTGAATACATGTGGGGATTCCCTAGCAACCAAGCAACCCCCACATGTACTCAGCCTGGCTAATAGCTGTAAATCATTCAGCTGAGGCGATGAAAACTTAATCTCTTGACACTAACAAAGACTCAGAGATCACCCGAGCGTGCTCAGGAAAACCCGAGCAACGAGTATAATCGCTCATCACTATTCAATACCAAGCTTGGCCATTTGATGTATTGTTCTACACTACTACACAATGAGCATGATGTACTATCACACTTCCTAAGAAACTGCAATACTGGATATTGTGCCAAAAAAAAAAGCAGCTTTATGCCTGGCAAAACTATGGACTGGGACCATTGCTATGTGATCTTGGGCATCAAAGGGGTGGTAGACTAGTAAAAGGTTATACAATTTTTAATATTAGTTCTCAGCTTGAAGTTACAATTAGAGATAAGTCCATCATTTTGTTGGATACTATTGAAGGGTGAAAATGGGTTACAATATATAAAAAAAGTTAAAAAAAATATGCTCACCCTTCCACACCTGTACCAAACCTACCTCCACCAGAGCTTCATGGACTTCTGCTGTTCAGGATCTCCATTATAGCACTGATGCCAATTTGGGACCTATGATTGGCCACATTTTGTCATGTGAGGGGCGATGCATGTCATTACACCCTCTGACATGACCATATGAAGTCAATCTAATGTACTGTAGATACATAGGGGATCATGCATGTGCCACCCAACACATGGGGTCAATTAGAGGTTTCAGTTTGACATCAGTCCTGGAATGGAAGAACAGAAGACAGGCGCAGAGGACTTGGTAGCTCCAGTGACAAATGTGTGGATAGGTGAGCATACACAGTTATGTGCAAAATATTAGCAGTGTGTTTAAAACACCTGAAAAAAGATCAATCCTCATAGTTGCATTTATTTCAATTTATTTCCACATACACAAAGGCACTGGGAGCACTGCACATTCAATTCCAGATGAAAACATGAACAAAATATCAATTGTTAAACTGAAAATGAAGAAAAATGAATAATAGGCTGTTAAAAAATCACAGTGTCTGCTACAAACTCAAATATTTACAGAATAAACTAAAATATTTAGTTGCATAACCTTTATTTCTATTCATTTATATATAGAAATACATGCTGTCATGCTCAGGTCAGGAGAACCATCGGCTCATCCAAGGATTGAGATGAGATCTTCAGGAGAATAATATGGCAGCCTGACTGCAGGCTAGCTATCACTGATGTTGGCACAGAGGGATGGGATTACATATGCGTGACTAGCCGTCAAGGTACTCTGAATTGTCCGCAGCTTACAGCAAGACAATAGGCCAAAGGTACAGCAATAAGCGTGACATATTCTGAAAGGGCTGCCCAAGTCTTATTTCAGGATACAATTAGTTTGCTATGAAGAAATCATCTGGCAGATTCCCTTTAATCGGATTGAGGTCTGTGGATCGGATTGGCCACATCATAAAATCAATCTTGTTGGTCTGGAACCATTATGTGGCCTGCTTGCTGGTATCTTTCAAGTTATTTTCCATATATATATATATATATATATATATACATATATATATATATATATATATATGCTGGTCAAAAAAATAATGTGGAACACTAAAATCCCACATCCTAGACATCACTGAATGAAATATTCCTGTTGTAAGTCTTTAGTCATTACATAGAGCATGTAAGGTGCATGATGTAATTTCTACGCCCCCTTGTTGAGGAAGCCAGTCAAGTGAAACGGCGCTGTCGGGGTCGCTGTGGAACGCACTTTGTCAGGACTATTTGTCCATGTAAGTTTACCCTACTTACCTTATTTAGTGTTTAGAACTTATACGGTCTATTAGTCATTACATCATGCACCTTACATGCTCCTTATTGGAGATATATGAGTACTGATTGACATAGGTTGTGCATGTTAGTCTACATTCAGTGGCAGCATTAGTAATTTTTGCACCTTTTTATTACGGGGTGCCGATTTGGCATTTACCTTGCTTAGCTGTTGTTTTTTACAGCTATATAGTCATATACATAGATTGCTGGCATCAGAATTGATTTAGACCCTCTATGGGGATACTTTCAGCATTAGTGCGTTTTCTTCATTTAGAGCTGGGGCATTTGTAGTCTAGGTCTCTTCCTTTTTATTAGCAATAGAGATGATATTGTGCTAATGCATTGGTGTTTCTGCTGCTTTATTTAGACCGTCACACTATTATAACTACATGTATACTTTCTGTATGTTTTTGGACTCTAGTGACCTGACTGTGTGCTGTTCCTAGCTTATTTTAGGGAAGAATTTTTCTGTTGTTTGTTAATTTTAATCTTCATTAATAAATGTTTAATCATTTTAAATTCTCAGCTATAGCCTCTTTTTTTCCTGTAGTATTTGGTTATGGGAAGGTGGTTTTTGATATGAATTATTTGAGGTGTGTTCTACACTGTTTATGGACATATGATATTATTATGCTCCTGATGAGGCAGCGGATGGTCTCCTGAGGGATCTCCTCCCATACCTGGACTAAAGCATCCGCCAAGACATGATGTCCCAGATGTGTTCAATCAGATTCAGGTCTGGGGAATGGGCGGGCCAGTCCATAGCTTCAATGTCTTCATCTTGCAGGAACTGCTGACACACTCCAGCCACATGAGGTCTGGCATTGTCCTGCATTAGGAGGAACCAGGATCAACCGCACCGGAATATGGACTCACAAGGGGTCTGAAGATCTCATCTCGGTACCTAATGGAAGTCAGGCTACCTCTGGTGAGCACATGGAGAGCTGTGCGGCCCTCCAAAGAAATGCCACCCCACACCATTACTGACCCACTGCCAAATCGGTCATGCTGACTATGTTGTAGGCAGCAGATTGCTCTCCAAGGCATCTCCAGACTCTGCCACATCAGTCACATGTGCTCAGTGTGTGAACATGCTTTCATCTGTGAAGAGCACAGGGCGCCAGTGGCGAATTTGCCAATCTTGGTGTTCTGTGGCAAATGCCAAGCATCCTGCATGGTTTTGGGCTGTGAGCACAACCCCCATCTGTGGACGTTGGGCACTCAGACCATCCTCATGGAGTCGGTTTCTGTTTATGTAGACACATTCACATTTGTGTCCTGCTGGAAGTCATTTTGCAGGGCTCTGGCAGTGCTCCTCCTGTTCCTCCTGGCACAAAGGCGGAGGTAGCGGTCCTGCTGCTGGGTTGTTGCCCTCCTATGGCCCCTTCCACATTTCCTGGTGTATTGGATTGTCTCCTGGTAGCACGTCCAGCCTCTGGACTGTACGCTGACAGACACACAAACCTTTTTGCCACAGCTCTCATTGATGTGCCATCCTGGATGAGCTGTACTACCTGAGCCACTTGTGTGGGTTGTAGAGTCTGTCTCATGCTAAAATGAGTGTGAAAGCACAACCGACATTCAAAAGTGACCAAAACATCAGCCAAAAAGTATTGGTACTGAGATGTGGTCTGTGGTCCTCACCTGCAGAACCACTCCTTTATTGAGTGTGTCTTGATAATTGCCAATAATTTCCATCTGTTGTCTATTCCACTTGCACAACAGCATGTGAAATTGATTGTCAAACAATGTTGCTTCCTAAGTGGACAGTTTGATTTCACAGAAGTTTGATTTACTTGGAGTGATATTCTGTTGTTTAAGTGTTCCCTTTATTGTTTTGAGCAGTGTATATATAACCCTTTGGCACTTAAGTCATAGTTTCTATTTGGATAAAATTTATTTGGAGCACATTAAATCTTTTGTCCAAATTTGACTGTTTTGTTCCAGTTGAAATAACTCTGTTCTGGACATATGATGAGATGAGAGGTTTACAAAGTTCCAGTTAGTGCCTCTTTCATCTCAATGCCATCCTGTGCTGTAACACTGAAGTGTGTATTGACATTAATATTAAAATTGTTAATTATAAATTATGATGTTAATCAGATCCAGTAATCTATCACAATCTTTAAATCTAAGGACAAGAAAATTTGTATCAGGTTTAAACCTGGGGGCAGGCAAGCACAATTTATCAGTTTTCCATTGTAATAAATCTCTCTCCTTTGACCAAAACTGGCTTGTAGGAGAAATTTATCTTACATAAAGGAGATAAAATCAATTGTATAATTAAAACCTTTATCACCTGCAGCATTTAGTTGGTATATCCAGAACGATCGCTTTTGCAGTTGCCTAATTGCCCTGTCACTCCCTTCCTGTGCACGGCAACGTGGATTGTGCCCATGAATCCTAATAAGCTTTTAATGTTATTTACATCTCCTCTTTATGAGCACGCTTGTTGACTTTTTGTATTCTTCTGATATCACCTTTTTTCTTCATTTTTATTATTACCATTCATTTTCACATTGTATGTGTAATTAGGGGGATATTACTCAAGAGAATTTCACATGAACATGATGTGCAGATCTAGATAGCAATAATCAAGCACAGACTCAATATTTTGAATACTTTAAGACCACAGGTACTTGCCTATTTTACTAATTTAAATGAGGTTTTCAACACAGAATAAAAATGTAGGAATGGATGCTTTTAAAATTAAAACAAAGGTATACTCAAGAATCAGCAGGCCCTTGGACCTGACACAGCTTTTCAAGTGAGGCCTCCTTAATTCAGAAGACACAGGACCACTGAAGCCTGCGACTGGTTGTAGCAGTCACGTGACTAGAAGAACCCATCATATGAGAAATATCCGATGCTGAGCTCTTCTAGTCACCTGATAATCACTAGCTTTTGTGGTCATGTGATTTCCAAACAGAGCAGTCATCACTTTCTGAGTGGCATACACTGGATCCTGGGGGTGGTAGGTGAGTATGCTTCCATTTAATATGTTAACCTCTCAGTGGATCCCTAACTTTTTATAGCCTTAAAAATGTTGCGCTGTGCGCCAACCACCTCTTGATTGACATCGCCCTAGCAGGGCGGGCAACATGATGCCTCACAGCACCCAAGTCTTGGTTGGCGTGTTTTGAAGTAATACTTACAACTCTTAACCAGTTGTTACTTAAACACGCAAAAACAACCCAAACTTTAAATCTCTTTGGTATTTTTTCCTCTAATGACTTTACCAAATTTATGATGATGTGTGGCTTTTTGATGTTATTAATGAAGGAATAACATTTTTCCATTTTGTTTGAAGTGCTGGTTCATCTATTTGTGAACTGTCATCCCCAGAAGACCGTAGCACAGGGGTAACCTCTTCACCTTCAGTACCATGCGGGAGGTAGGTAGTGTGGTACTTAACTATTTGGCTCCCACTGTTATAGTGGGAATCCGGATCTTTACAAAAAACAAAAAATGTACCTAAGCACTAAAAGGCAGGTCATTGCAACTTACCTACCTGTTTTGCACGGTGCCATTCTTCCTCGGCACAAAGCGGTCAAAGACTGCTCCTCCTGGGAATTCAGAAGCCACTACTGATGTCACGTCTACATAGCAGATGTTTCTTTTCTGCTCTGCTTTGTCGCGGGGTGTAACTTCTGGTGTCATTCTGATTGACAGTTATGTCCCTGCTGTGTATTTGGTTGTCAGTCAGAATGATGCCGGACGTCCCGCCTCATTGCATCAACAGAGGCACTTAAATCCCCGGCAGGAGCGATATGTGACGGCGCCATGCACAACAAGCAGGTATGCTGCAATTACTTGCCTGTTAGTGCTTAAGTACGGTACATTTTTTGTTTTTTGTAAAGTCCCAAATGCCCCTTTAATGATGATCAGGAAAAGACCTATGCTCGTGGCCTGGCACACTATTTACAGGCAATACCCCTACCTGTCAGGCTGTGAGCAAGAACCGCTGTCCAAATTGTGTTAGATGCCTGCAGCTACCCAAATAATCTCCACAAATTATTTTAACTACCATGAAAGGTGGAAGCAGTCTAGGGCCAATTGGCTACATATGCCTGAGCCTGAAGAACCACTGGTCTTTATCTGACCCTAAAACCCATGCGTACACTGTAGGCCAAAAACACCAACCTTGGACAAGCCACAATCAGGTTGAACAAACATATTATGGCACAAGAGTCTATGTGTCCCAAAGAGCCTAGTAACCCTTAGTTGAAGCATGTTCACTCTACTTCATCCTTTCTCCCTCTTAGTCAACCTCTACCCCAACATCATATTACCACCAATCCTGGCCCTCACCCTCCCAGCCTCCCCAACCACTTATCACAACCTGTAATGTGTGTGTTTATTTTTAGGATGACCTATATATTTTCATTTTTTAAAATTAAAAGAAAAAGATTATTAACATTCATATGCCAAAAACATGGCACCTTTTGTCTTTTTACCCTTCTTTTCGTAGATATAAATGAAAGTTCTACTATATTATGCCACATTATTTATCTTCTGTGCACATTATATGCTGTAAAGTGTTATGCTCACACCCAGATGCTTTAGTGCGAGCGTAGATCATGGCCCTACTGTGCCACGGACCAGACATCCCCAGAGGGGCGTAACTAAGTAGTTACCATGGTGTTCGCTGGACCCTCTGGTGAGGTCAGGCTTGTGCAGCAGGTAGCTGCCAGGCTCCACTCTAGGGTGGTGTCTGGCAGTAGCAGTTGACCCCCAAGGAGATAGGACACTATAACGACAGGTGTAGGCACGTACAGTAGCTATACTGTCTGGCTCAGCTGATTCAAAGACAGGCAGTTATTGGCAGCCACCCGTGGTATGCAGACAGGCGCTGGTGGGTACAAGTCATGTGCATTGTATACTGGCAGGCAGGTGGGTATGGCTGATGCACTGGCAGGAAGGTGGACATGGCTGGTGGGCATGGCTGATATACTGGCACTCAGATGAGCATGGCTCATATATACTTGCTGACAGGCAAACATAGCTGATACTTCTAATGTGTAAGAGCCAGTTCAGACTGGAGGGACAGGAACAGTTTCAAGAAAAATTGGGACACTGACAGGTATGACTGGGATACAGGAACGGGTAGGACACAGTTCAGACTGGAACAGTTTAAAGAAGGACTGAGATACTGGCAGGTATGACTGGAATACAGGAGCAAGTAGGACATACTACAGACTGGACAGAAAACAAACCACAGATGCGAACAAACAGGAAACTGCAGACACGAACAAGTAGGAAACTGCAGATGTGGTAAAGCAGGAAACCGCAGACATGGTAAAGCAGTAAGCCGCAGATGCAGTCAAGCTGGAAACTGCAGAAGCAGTCATGCAAGGAGCCACAGATGCGGCCAGGCAGGAAACCGCAGAGGCGGACAGGAAGGGTACCGCAGATGAGGACAGGCAGGGAACTACAGAAGTGGGCAGGCAAGGAACCTCAGATGGAGATGGGCAGGGAACCTCAGATGGGGACAGGCAGGGAACTGCAGATGCGAACAGATAGTGAACTGCAGATGTGGACAGGTGAGGTAGAATCAGGTAAGCATGGGACAATTACAAAGACAAGTACACACAGGGCAGACAGAAGCAAGTTCGCACAGAACCAATGCAAGGACAAGTACACACAGGACAAACATGACCAGCTTCATACAGGGTACTTACATTGAAGTAGCAAGTGTACACACAGATCACTAATGTTGCACAGAGACAACAGAATAAGGGTAGGTAATGGTTCAGACATTGCATGTTATTAAGGTAGGTATAGGTATTGGTTCAGACACTGGGAGTATAGCGATAGGTACTGGTTCAGACACGGCAGATTTTAGAGAACGGTGAATGTTTAGACACTACAAGTATTGCAATAGGTACTGTTTCAGACACTGCAAGTTTTAGAGAAAGGTATAGGTTCACAACCTGCAGGTATAGTGATAGCTACTGGTGCAGACACTGCAGTTCTAGGGATATGTACAGGTACAGACACAGTAGGTTTAGGTAAAGATCCAGACTTGGATACAAACAGGTTCAGGGATTGGTCCTAATTCAAACAAGGACAGACACAGGTACAGGTTCATGGTTCAGGGTTCAAGCCTGGGTATTCAGGAAAAATAAGGTACAGGTGCAGATTCAGGGTTCAGACCTGGGTATACCACCCCCAGGGTGGCAGAAACAGGAAAGGACCTGTCAACTCAGCAGTTGCACAAGCTCACTGAAATGGAATGTTGCTCAGGCACCTTCAACCAGGTGGAGGTGCCTTAAGTTCTAAGTGCCTCTCAGCAATAGGCTGGGGACACATAGGAGTGCATGCACGTACTGTCTCTTTAAGAATCAGGAATTTCCTGTGCTTGCACCCTAAGCATGCAGCCGGGAAACATACACAGCCAGCAGAGGACACAGAGCTCACTGCATGGCCTGGGGTGGTGAGTATGTTGGTGTCCTTGCATGGTGGGAGATGGGAAGTCATGCAGAGGTGCAAGAGGTGGTGTTACATAAAGGTTTTTCTTTTAACCAAAACAGAACACAAAATAAAATTGTTACTAGAAAAACATGATGTTTGCAAGGCATGCACTCAAAAAAATCCTAATAGCAAACAACATGGGAGTGTTGCCAGGGAGTACTTCATTCTTGGGCTAAGAAATGTGTAGCAAAAGTGTCCCATACTTTAAGTGCAGAAGGCTTAGTTGGAAGAGGTAGAAGTGCTTGAGGATTGGGTCTGTGCCGTTCATCCTCCAGACTCTCAAAGATCCTTGTATAGTTGTGGAGGATAATACATGCCTTAACTACCAAGTAGGGATGAGTGAACATGCTTGGTAATACTCAGATATCACTCGAGTATCTGAATGCTTGAATGTGCTCAGCACTCAAAGAGCAATGGAAGGTTCTCTGATTTGAAGCTCGAATCCCCTCCAAACATGTTTGGCATGTGCTACATAGCCAATAAACATGGAGGGATTGCCTGCCAATTACATTAATGCTATAGCCATCTTGGCAGTGGCATTACTGTGATTGACTGGCCGCATTGCCTCATTAGAGGTTATACAAGGACAGGTGCTGTCAATGCACAGCAAAGGAACAGTTGTGATTGGAGAGAGAGCAGTTATGCAGGCCTGTCTGTACACAGTATAACTATTAAAAAAGCTAATAGTCCTTCCGATAGCTAATATTATGCTTTACTCTTTGTATTCTGCTTTGTAAAATACAGTATATAGCTGCTGCCAGTGACTACATTCATTTTTTGGAGGGGTGAAAACATTTTCTATATTGTCATGCATAGAGTATTATGTGTTTTGTGTTGCACTACGGTAGTATATAACACTCCAAAAAAAGTTCAAAATTTTTTCTGCATTTAATTAGTCATCCATAGAGTATTACGTACTTTGTGTTACATTTCAGTGGTATAAAACACTCCAACAAAAGAGTTAAACTTTTTTTTGTGCATTCAATTAGTAATCCATAGAGGATTACGTACTTTGTGTTACATTTTGGTGGTATATAACACTCCGAGAAGTGTTCAAAATTTTTTTGTAGATTCAATTAGTCATTCATATAGTTTAACAAGGTTAGTGCTACATTACAGTGGTATATAAACCTCCAAAAAAAGTTTAAAAAATTCTGAATTAAATTATGCAAATTGCCTCTTCAGGGAAAATTGAATTAGTAATCCATACAGTGTAAAGTGCTTAGCAGGCGACAAGGCAGCAAGGATAGCAGAATCTCAGAGCCACTGGAGGAATATTGGAGCCAGGCCAAGCTGGTGCAACAGCAGAGGTGGCTGGCACATGTGGTTGTGAACAAGTCACTTTCCCGGAACCACCAAGACCGGAACACAAGCCATAGCCTTTATTGCTGGGGTTTTTGCAGACTGCGAACGGAAGAGCCAGGATCCATCAACTGGTGAGCGGATAGTGGGGCTTAGGCTGGTCTTAATATAGAACGGAGTGAGCCAGGGGTAGAGAAATGTTAGCGGGCCCACTAACCACAAGGTGCTAAGAATTGACATCCCAGGGGGAGTTTGTTATGTACGACTGGCAGAGGAGATGGGGGATCATAGAAGAGTTTGGTTCCCATCATCACATCTTGTTCAAACAGCCACCAGTACAGATGGACCACTGCAAGAGCTGATGGCTGGAGCTAGGGTCATGTTCCTCACGTTGCTTAGGGAAAATTGAAGACAAAAGATCAGACTGTCCTTGGGATTCCCAATTTCCTATGCTGGAGCAAGCAATGGTGATGATAACCCAGAGCTCTATCGCCCTTTTCTCCCAAGGAACAAGAAGAAGAAGCAGACACCTAAAGTGGAGTACTGTATTAGATTCCTTATCACTTTCTACTGGTTTTGCACTTTGTGCATAGCCATTAAGAGTGTAAGAGCATATCAACTACATTTTCAAAATGTTTAAATGCGGCCCGCAAGTTGAGGCATTCAAGGGTCTATAGATGACTAGATGACCCTCCTTATAATTTTTTTCTGGATTTCCACTGTTTGCAAAGCCTTTATGAGTGTAGAAGTGCCACAACTACATTTTCTTATTTTTTTTATGATGAACTACATTTACATAGTTACATAGTAACATAGTTATTAAGGTTGAAGGAAGACTTTAAGTTCATCTAGTTCAACCAATAGCCTAACCTAACATGCCCTAACATGTTGATCCAGAGGAAGGCAAAAAACCCATGTGGCAAAGAGTAAGCTCCACATTGGGGAAAAAATTCCTTCCCGACTCCACATAGAGCAATCAGACTAGTTCCCTGGATCAACGCCCTATCAAGGAATCTAGTGTATATACCCTGTAACATTATACTTTTCCAGAAATGTATCCAGTCCCCTCTTAAATTTAAGTAATGAATCACTTATTACAACATCATACGGCAGAGAGTTCCATAGTCTCACTGCTCTTACAGTAAAGAATCCGCGTCTGTTATTATGCTTAAACCTTTTTTCCTCCAAACGTAGAGGATGCCCCTTTGTCCCTGTTTCAGGTCTATGATTAAAAAGATCATCAGAAAGGTCTTTGTACTGTCCCCTCATATATTTATACATTAACATAAGATCACCCCTTAGTCTTCGTTTTTCCAAACTAAATAGCCCCAAGAGTAATAACCTATCTTGGTATTGCAGACCCCCAGTCCTCTAATAACCTTGGTCACTCTTCTCTGCACCCGCTCCAGTTCAGCTATGTCTTTCCTATACACCGGAGACCAGAACTGTGCACAGTATTCTAAGTGTGGTCGAACTAGTGACTTGTATAGAGGTAAAATTATGTTCTCCTCATGAGCATCCATGCCTCTTTTAATGCATCCCATTATTTTATTTGCCTTTGTAGCAGCTGCCTGACACTGGCCACTGAATATGAGTTTGTCATCCACCCATACACCCAGGTCTTTTTCATTGACGGTTTTGCCCAGAGTTTTAGAATTAAGCACATAATTATACATCTTATTACTTCTACCCAAGTGCATGACCTTACATTTATCCCCATTAAAGCTCATTTGCCATTTATCAGCCCAAGCTTCTAGTTTACATAAATCATCCTGTAATATAAAATTGTCCTCCTCTGTATTGATTACCCTGCAGAGTTTAGTGTCATCTGCAAATATTGAAATTCTACTCTGAATGCCCCCTACAAGGTCATTAATAAATATGTTAAAAAGAGGGCCCAATACTGACCCCTGTGGTACCCCACTGCTAACCGCTACCCAGTCCGAGTGTGTTCCATTAATAACCACCCTTTGTTTCCTATCCCTGAGCCAGCTCTCAACCCACTTACACATATTTTCCCCTATCCCCATTATTCTCATTTTATGTATCAACCTTTTGTGTGGCACCGTATCAAAAGCTTTTGAAAAGTCCATATACACTACATCCACTGGGTTCCCTTGGTCCAATCCGGAACTTACCTCTTCATAGAAACTGATCAAATTAGTCTGACATGAACGGTCCCTAGTAAACCCGTGCTGATACTGGGTCATGAGGTTATTCCTCTTCAGATACTCAAGTATAGCATCCCTTAGAATGCCCTCCAGGATTTTACCCACAGTAGAGGTTAAGCTTACTGGCCTATAATTTCCGAGTTCAGTTTTTGTCCCGTTTTTGAATATTGGCACCACATTTGCTATACGCCAGTCCTGTGGTACAGATCCTGTTATTATGGAGTCTTTAAAGATTAAAAATAATGGTCTATCAATGACTGTACTTAATTCCTGCAGTACTCGAGGGTGTATCCCATCCGGGCCCGGAGATTTGTCAATTTTAGTGATTTTTAGACGCCGCCGCACTTCCTGCTGGGTTAAGCAGGTGACATTTAAAGGGGAATTTTTATCACTAGTCATTTTGTCTGCCATGGAATTTTCTTGTGTAAATACTGATGAAAAAAAGTCATTTAGCATTTTGGCTTTTTACTCATCCTCATCCACCATTTCACCCAGACTATTTTTAAGGGGGCCAACACTATCATTTTTTAGTTTCTTACTATTTATGTAGTTAAAGAATATTTTGGGATTATTTTTACTCTCTCTGGCAATGAGTCTCTCTGTCTCAATCTTAGCTGCCTTGATTTGCTTTTTACAGAATTTATTTATTTTTTTGTATTTATTTAATGCCTCCTCACTATCTACTTCCTTTAATTCTCTAAATGCTTTCTTTTTGTCACTTATTGCGCCCCTTACAGCTCTATTTAGCCATATTGGTTTCCTACTATTTCTAGTATGCTTATTCCCATACGGTATATACTGTGCACAGGTCCTATCCAGGATGCTAATAAAGGTCTCCCATTTTCTTTGTGTATTTTTTGTGTCTCAGGATATCGTCCCATTTAATTGCACCAAGATCCTCTCTCATCCGTTGGAAATTTGCCCTCCTGAAGTTTAGTGTCCTTGTAACCCCTCTATTACACATCTTTTTAAAGGATACATGAAAACTTATTATATTGTGATCGCTATTTCCCAAGTGACCCCCAACCCTTATATTTGCTATGCGGTCTGGCCTGTTGGTTAATATTAGGTCTAGCAGTGCCCCCCTTCTTGTTGGGTCCTGAACCAGTTGTGAAAGGTAATTGTCTCTCATAGTTGTCAAAAACCGATTACCTTTGCTGGAACTGCAGGTTTCTGTTCCCCAATCTATTTCAGGGTAGTTGAAGTCCCCCATAATAATGACTTCTCCTTGAGTCGCAGCTTCATCTATTTGCTTTACGAGGATATTCTCCATTGCTTCCATTATTTTTGGAGATTTATAACAAACCCCTATCAGTAATGTATTATTTTTTCCCCCTCCCCTTATCTCCACCAACAGGGATTCTACATTTTCATTAAATTCACCTATATTATCACGCCGGATGGGTTTTAAGGACGATTTTACATGTAGACACACCCCACCCCTTCGCTTATCTGTACGGTCATTTCTGAACAGACTATAGCTCTGCAAGTTAACAGCCCAGTCATGGCTCTCATCCAGCCACGTTTCAGATATCCCCACCATGTCATAATTATGCTCCAACAACATTAGTTCTAATTCATCCATTTTGTTGGCGAGGCTTCTGGCATTAGTATACATGCACTTGATGTTCCTCTCTGTACCTCTACTCTTTCTTAAATTATTAACTGTTCTAATCCCACCCCCCATGCCACCACCACCCCCAACTTCCTTATTTGTTCCCAGGTCTCTGTCTGCACTATCTTCCCCTCCTATAAATTGAATACTCTCCCCCCCAATCCCTAGTTTAAACAATCCTCCAACCTTCTAGCCATTTTCTCCCCCAGCATAGCTGCACCTTCCCCATTGAGGAGCAGTCCATCCCTAGCGTAGAGCCTGTAGCCAACTGAGAAGTCGGCCCAGTTCTGCAGGAACCCAAACCCCTCCTTCCTACACCAATTCTTGAGCCACTTATTAACCTCCCTAATCTCCCGTTGCCTCTCTGTCGTGGCACGTGGTACAGGCAGTATTTCGGAGAATACCACGTTGGATGTCCTTGCTTTCAGCTTGCAGCCTAATTCCCTGAAATCATCTTTAAGGACCTTCCACCTACCTCTAACTTTGTCATTAGTGCCAATGTGCACCATGACCGCTGGGTCCTCACCAGCCCCTCCCAGTAATCTGTCCACCCGATCAGCGATGTGTCGGACTCAAGCGCCAGGTAGGCAGCACACCGTTCGACGATCCCTGTCTTTGTGACAGATTGCCCTATCTGTTCCCCTAATAATTGAGTCCCCCACTACCAGCACCTGTCTGGCCTGCCCTGCTCTCCTATTTCCCTCCTTACTGGAGCAGTCACTCCCCCGGCTTTCAGAGGACATGCCTGGCTGCAGCAGTGCTACCCCTGTACTGGCACCCCCCTCATCTGCCAACTTAGCAAACTTATTGGGGTGTTCCAGATCAGGACTAGCCTCCCTGTCACTCTTCCCTCTACTCCACTTCCTAACTGTCACCCAGCTTTCTACTTCACCGTCCTGCAGCTCCATCCTACCATCCCCCCCTCATCTGTCCCATTGAGCGTCTGCTCCGTGAGCAGAAGACTCCTCTCCATATTGTCTATGGATCTCAGTGTTGCCAGCTGCACATTTAGAGTCAGAATCTGGGTTTCCAAATGCACAACCTGCTCACATCTCGCACAGCAGTATGCACCCTCGATCGGCTGCTCAAGGATTGCATACATGTGGCAAGATGTGCACTGGATGGCATTAACAATCGTGGAGCACATTTCCTAATGGGGATTGCACCAGACAGAAAAGTTAAATAATAAAAAAATAAATAAATAAATACAAAGTATTAATACAAAACAGACAGCAATTCAGTAATTCCTCCCTTGGAAACTCCCTGACTCCAAAGTCACTGGATCACAAGTCACACTTACCGCCGTCCACACTTACGCTCTGGTCACACTCAGCTCGCTCACACTCGCTATGCTGAAGATTTATAGATTTTTTTTTTCTCTAGTTCCCCTCAACAGCAATCCACCTTGCTGTTCAAATGCACTTCCAAAAAGGATGTATTGATGACCCTCCTTATCATTTTTTACTGTCTTTAAGCTGTGGGCAAAGCCTTTTTGAGCATAGGAGTCCCACAACTACACTTTATTCACAACACTTGAATGAGGTAATACAATTGGTGCCTTCAAGGGTGTATGGATTACCCTGCTTGTAATTTTTGGCAGGCTTTATACTGTGTGCAGAGCTTTTATGAGTGTAGGTGTACCACAACTACACTTTGTTCACAATATTTGAAAGAGGTTCTACAAATGGTGCCTTCAAGGATGCATAGATGACTCTGCCTGTAATTATTGGCAGGCTTTTCACTCAGTGCATAGCCTTTATTATTCTAGGAATACTATTACATGACAATTTGAACACAATATGTATGAGACCCTTCTTTATGTCTAATACATGGTGTCCTTCTTCCATCTAATTTTTTTGGCAGTTTTTGCTTCGTTCATAAATTGCACTGAAACTTCCAATTTTTTTAATAAAAATGCAAGAAAAATTAATAAAAAATTTAAGTTTGTCTTACTTAATTTTTTTTTGTCGCTTAATTCTTTTTAAATTTTGCCTTACATACTGTACAAGTGATTATACAGGAAAGAATGTTTCTTCACATTTTTCTTCCTGTAAACTCCAATTTCTCGTCGATTTTGAATGTTTTATTGTCAGTCCTTAAAGTGGAGTCAAAGTGTAACACCATTGTTCTCAGCAGCGATCTGGGAGTCAGAGATGCTTCCAGGGGTCTTCCCCATGCTGTTTTCCTTCCATTCAGCACTTTTCCCTTTCTTTTTAATATTTTCACTGCCCCCAGACATCATAGTAACATAGTAACATAGTTAGTAAGGCCGAAAAAAGACATTTGTCCATCCAGTTCAGCCTATATTCCATCATAATAAATCCCCAGATCTACGTCCTTCTACAGAACCTAATTGTATGATACAATATTGTTCTGCTCCAGGAAGACATCCAGGCCTCTCTTGAACCCCTCGACTGAGTTCGCCATCACCACCTCCTCAGGCAAGCAATTCCAGATTCTCACTGCCCTAACAGTAAAGAATCCTCTTCTATGTTGGTGGAAAAACCTTCTCTCCTCCAGACGCAAAGAATGCCCCCTTGTGCCCGTCACCTTCCTTGGTATAAACAGATCCTCAGCGAGATATTTGTATTGTCCCCTTATATACTTATACATGGTTATTAGATCGCCCCTCAGTCGTCTTTTTTCTAGACTAAATAATCCTAATTTCGCTAATCTATCTGGGTATTGTAGTTCTCCCATCCCCTTTATTAATTTTGTTGCCCTCATTTGTACTCTCTCTAGTTCCATTATATCCTTCCTGAGCACCGGTGCCCAAAACTGGACACAGTACTCCATGTGCGGTCTAACTAGGGATTTGTACAGAGGCAGTATAATGCTCTCATCATGTGTATCCAGACCTCTTTTAATGCACCCCATGATCCTGTTTGCCTTGGCAGCTGCTGCCTGGCACTGGCTGCTCCAGGTAAGTTTATCATTAACTAGGATCCCCAAGTCCTTCTCCCTGTCAGATTTACCCAGTGGTTTCCCATTCAGTGTGTAATGGTGACATTGATTCCTTCTTCCCATGTGTATAACCTTACATTTATCATTGTTAAACCTCATCTGCCACCTTTCAGCCCAAGTTTCCAACTTATCCAGATCCATCTGTAGCAGAATACTATCTTCACTTGTATTAACTGCTTTACATAGTTTTGTATCATCTGCAAATATCGATATTTTACTGTGTAAACCTTCTACCAGATCATTAATGAATATGTTGAAGAGAACAGGTCCCAATACTGACCCCTGCGGTACCCCACTGGTCACAGCGACCCCTTGTAGGGTCTGCTGGAAAAATACTTGGATTTCCCATTGACTCCCATTACACTCATTACTCAAAACGAACACCCAAGTTTTAGGAATTGCTCAATTTGAATAAAGAGCATACGAGGATTTTAATGTTCATTCATCCCTACTACAGAGTTTTCATATTGCTTGCTAAATTAGAGGGCTGACATAAGCACCCTCCATTTAGCTCTCAATATTCCAAAGGCACATTCGACCACTCTCCGTGCACATTAAAAGCAATAGCTAAAACAAGTTGATGGTGGTCCATTGTGGAAAGTGCTGCATAACTTGTTGTGTTAATTGGAAGTCCTCATCTAAAATCACGATATAAGGAGCTGAATCTAATCTGTACCCAGTTAGGGCACATAGGGGTGGGACATGCAATTCCTTGTTTCAAATCCACAAACCCATTATGGGAGAATTGAAAATTCAGGAATCTCCAGTTCTTCTATAGGTCCCAATATCACCAATTACAAACTTGTATGCGCTGTGAACCAAGGACAACAGCACAACAGAAAAAATAAATTTTGAAATTTAAATTTTGGAGCCCTAATCCAAATATTTCTACTGATTTATATAGTTCCCAAATTATGATTGTCTTTGCACATTTTTTTGTCTGTTTTTTTGTGTTTTGCTCCTTTTTTTTGTTTACACCCAATATATTATTCTATTTGCATCTTTCTTAACTCCTTTTTTATATATGCGCATCTGTTTCTTTTGTTTGCTTGTTTTCCACTTTGTGAGTGGAGTTTAGTAATTCCAGATGTTTTCGCCTAATTTATCATTTTTGACATTTTCAAAAGTAATAATAGTTGGCACAACTCACCTCCAGTTCCTTCCTAGTGTATTTTTAAGTATGCCAGTATGTTGGTAGACATTTTGTGCCATTTTGTGAAATGTGCAACTTTTGGCAGCAATTGCAAAAAGTGTTCAAGGCCATAAAAAAGTTCATTTTTCACTTTGCACCAAAGTCTTGAATCTTGTGCACCAAATTGAAGACTTTAAAAAAAGGATAAATGATGAATCAGGGCCAATGTACAGAGTGTTCTACTATCATAGCCAAAAAGCATCAAAGTGAAATAAAACGCAGTAAACTGGAATATAAATTATATGTTCTATTTATGGACTCTATTTTATGTATTAATTCGATTGATCAATCTCATTATAGCTCTTTCTCCAGGAAGGCACTATGGACATTATTAATTCCTCTGTATTGATCTTTACACCATTATTGTATTTCTTTTTATCATGTGATGCTTTTTCGTTTTTTACCAACTTTACGTATCCTACAAGTGTCTCAGCTAAATTTAGTGTATGCTGCAGATGCAGATTCTCTTGTTTTTGGTTTGATACATATTATCTCCATGGATATGAGAATTTGCCTGAGCGCTGCATTCTATACTGTTGATCATTTATAATGACACACACAATTTTTCTTTATTTTCTAATGTTATAAATCATTCAGAATTCACACAAAGTAAAACTTACTCATTTTGTGTTGGTCATTTTGACTTACCGAATTATAGCTGTAGCTTCTTTAGGGCAGGCTAGAAAAGACTTTGTGTCATGATTAGTGTTGAGCGATACCTTCCGATATTTGAAAGTATCGGTATTGGATGGTATCGGCCGACACCGGCAAAATATCGGATCTCGCCGATACCGAGATCCAATACCAATACAAGTCAATGGGACACAAATATCGGAATGTATCCTCAATGGTTCCCAGGGTCTGAAGGAGAGGAAACTCTCCTTCAGGCCCTGGGATCCATATTAATGTAAAAAATCTATATATATAATTGCCTAGGGGTTTTTCCGTCTGTCTGTCTTTCTGTCTGTCTGTCTTTCTGTCTGTCTGTCTGTCCTGGAAATCCCGCCTCTCTGATTGGTCGAGGCCGCCAGGCCTCGACCAATCAGCGACGGGCACAGCATCGACGTAGAAATCCCACGTCTCTGATTGGTCGAGGCCGCCAGGCCTCGACCAATCAGCGACGAGCACAGCGACGATGATGTCATAAAGGACGTAGATATCACGCGTCTCTGATAGGTCGAGGCCGCCAGGCCTCGACCAATCAGCAACGGGCACAGCGATGATGATGTCATAAGGACGTAGAAATCCCACGTTTCTGATTCAGCGACGGGCACAGTATCGACGTAGATGTCATAATGGTTGCCATGGCGATGATTATGTCATAAAGGTTGCCTCGACCAATCAGCGACGGGCACAGTTTGCCGCGAATTCTGGAATCATCATTGTCCATATACTACGGGGACATGCATATTCTAGAATACCCGATGCGTTAGAATCGGGCCACAATCTAGTAAAGAATAAACATAAAAAATATGGCTATACTCACCCCTCCGAAGGACCCTGGCTGTCACCGCTGCAAGCGTCCGCCTCCATTCCTGAAAATTGCAGAGAGTGAAGGACCTTCAATGACGTCGCAGTCAGGTGTCCGGTCACCTGACCGCTCACGTGACCGTTCACCTGACCGCGACGTCATCGAAGGTCCTTCACTCACTACAGTCTCAGGAACGGAGGCGGACGCTTGCAGCGGTGACAGCCAGGGTTCTTCGGAGGGGTGAGTATAGCCATGTTTTTTATTTTTATTCTTTATTTTTTACATTAATATGGATCCCAGGGCCTGAAGGAGAGTTTCCTCTCCTCCAGACCCTGGGAACCACACGCACCGCACACTCCGATACCGATTTCCGATATCACAAACATATCGGAACTCAGTATCGGAATTCCGATACAGAAAATATCGGCCGATACCCGATACTTGCAGTATCGGAATGCTCAACACTAGTCATGATTATTCACCACAAGCATGGCCATTTCCAGGACCCCTGCCTGCTACTAGACTTCACCTATAAGTGTTTGCATTAAGGCACAATTATGTGTCTAGCTCTTCCTTTAGATATTTCTGTGCTGCCTCTAGGGACTCCCAGCATGCATCCAAGTTACATCTTGCACCCAAAATCTGCAAAAGCGCTTATATAGTGTTGCTCTGGCAGAGGATTACATTAAACTCTGTGTATCGTATTTTCTATTGCCGTCATCTTTAAAAAATATCCCCTTTTCACCACTCAGAGGGCACGATCAGATTTATTTGAGACTCAATCTGGCTTTTGGTCAGGCCTTTGGGCTACACGTCCACCACACTTCGTTGCAATTGTTTGGGGCCCTCTACACCCCTCTGAGAATAACACACAGCCACTGCCTCCTTTTCAACAGCTACTTAAACTCTGCAACACCTGTCAATCGTGTTTCGATGACTTGATCTTCAGGTACAATAGTGTAGATCTTTCAACTGAATACAAAGTGCAAATTGAAGTCCGTGTACACTGAAGTACTGAAGACGAATGTGATGCTAACCCACTTCTGTCCCCTCTTCTCCTGTAGAGATGTGCCTCTGGGTGCACTATTAAAATGCATGTCTTACAATATTATTATAGCTGTATTATGCCCAACTGTGATTGCATTAAAGCCAAGTTGTCATCATTCCCTGCTGGCCTGAAGCTTGTGTTATACCATTCTTGTCATTGCGATGATATTAAGCTTATGTGCAGCTGCTCAACCATGGAAATCCATTCCAAGAAGCTCCAGATGCACCCTCATGCACAGTTCTTGTACTGTTGTCACCTACATAGTGACCTATGCAAAAAAAAAGGCAAGCAATGATTTTATTGGCATTAACAAACAGATTTTAGTACATTATTATAGCTTTACGGTATGGTCAAATCAAAGCTAAACTGTGTTCTAAAGCATTTTTATATGCTATTGTGAAATTAGACATTTAAGATTCTCTTATAATGTCCTTAATCAATTTTAAAAGGAAAAATCAACTGCATTTTATGCATTCCACTAAAATTATTTCTAATTTGTGCAGCCAGAAAGTCATTTTTTTCACCAGAGAAGACTTGGTCTTAGCTACAATTGGTTAGGTGTTGGCTAGAACATGATGGGGAGTCTAGAAATGTACACCATTCTTCATTCTTGCATTGGTTGTCGTAAAGGTAAGCAAATTTATTCAATGTAAATCGAATTCTTGTGGAATCTTACTACATTTACAGGTCCCGGTGAAGTTCGCAATTCCCTAAAAAATGACCACTGTCATTTTACACACTGTAATAAATAATTTGAGCTGCAGACAGCGGAAAAGACCTCAGGCGCAAAGTTGCAGGTCTTCCCCATAATGCCTTTTAGTTATGCAAGCTGTCAAATCAAATGATATAACATAGCCAATCAAATAGGGACTATCATAGCCTGTTTAAAAGCTGAAGCAGGAAATGAAACAGTGTAAGAGATGAGCTGTTTGATTTGCGGAAGATCGAGTTTGAGTCAAATTGCATGAAATTAAGTTTTATGCAAATTCAAATATTTTGTGATTCGATTTACAGCTCGCCAAAAAATTGCCCAGAACCAGTTTTCACACTGATGAAGCATCAGAGATCAGGTAAACGTCATTTTGAGTTGCCGCGCAGGCCTTCCCATAATGCCCTGCAGCTATGTCTTCTAGCGGACTATCATACCTTGTAAAGTGGTGGTCAGTACCTTGGGTCATCACAGATCAGTGGTCCTCAGTGGAGCACAGTTTGTGTCAGTGGGTTCCTCTCTGACCAAGGCCGGCGTCAGCACCCGGTGCAACTGGGCAAATGCCGGGGCACAGATCCATCCCCGTCGGGGACACCGGTGAGCAATGAGGGCTTGGTGCCAGGGTCCACGAGTGAAACCTCCCACCTGCTCAGGGCCCTGGTACATAATTAATAATATTAATTATTAATTATGAGTAGGATTAATTTCAGTGTATTGGTTCAACCCTCCACAACAGTCATGGTCTCTCATGTGGCCCCTCAAGAAAATTAATTGCCCACCCCTTCAGTACATTATTGCATGGCATCAATTCATGTTTTCTACATTGGCTATCAGCAGTAGTTTTCATAGAAGGATTGCAGGCAGGGAATGCACCTTTATGATACCCATATTTAAAGATAGAATATTTGGAAGTTGTCTGAGGGTACACAACATGTGGCTTAGAATGCCTGTTTGTTTGGCTTCCAATCATCAGGTCACAGTCATAGTTGTGTCACAATAATTTCAGAATGACGTGAATGTGGAAAACAGTGTACTGTCATTGACTGCCATGATTTTGAGGGTGCACCATTTTGGGGATTTTTTAGCTGGCACTTTTATGTGGAAAATGATTAGCTTCCACTTTTTTTTGAGTACTGTGAAAAATCATTAATAGTTGTGACTTTACGGTTGATGATACAAGGGAACACTGTCTGGTTGGCATTACTTGAAGGCAATATAGACATACTGTCAATATACCATAAACATCTGTGCGAGAATACATCTGTAGGTCGGGGTCACATAATTATGGTAATGACACTCCAATCAAACTCTAATCAGAGTTTGATCAGAGCGTCAGCTTAGTGTGATCCGTTTTTTTGGGATGAGAGAATCGTAGTATAGGTGCTGCAAACTTGTGTGAGTCTGTGGAAAGCAGATATCATCTCATTGCAGTCCAATGTTTTCCACGCATCCATAGACTTGATTGGGTGAGTGGCATCCGATTTGCAGAGCCTGTCGCAGCATGCTGTCATTTTTTTTCCTTCATGAAAAAAAATGGCTGCACTGCCCCAAAGAATAACATCAGATAAAACATCGGGTAGCATTCATATACTCTCGTGTGAGCTAGCCTTTCAGTGTAACTGCGCTGCTACCCTCACCAATTCTGGAGCTCAGTCGGTTGCTGCACTCTTGTGCAATAAATATGCAGTCATAGTCTTTCTATTGAACCCAGCTTGAGTCTCGGATTAGCTGAGTGTTTCTGCTCCTTCGCCTTAGCAATCGATTCCCAATTAAGCAATCAGACCTCCACTGAACATAACGTGTGGCATGTCTATATTTAAAAAGTCAAAAGTTTTCTGAAAATACCATTACACTTAAAGTTATATTGCAGCCTAAAGCTTTATTCAGGTGTCCATTTTATTCTTCATTTTGCCCACAAGGAAAAATGGACTGTTTTATGTTAGTTTTCTGGATCCAATTTTCATCCATTTTTGGTGCGTGTCTATTGTTACCATCAGTGTGATTTTCATTTTGTCTAATATTTAAAAAAAATAATAAAATTCCAATCGACAACCTTTTCCTACTCTTTAAACATACACATGGCATTAGAGTGTCTTCTGTCTTGTTTTTACAGACCCAGACACTTCAATGGGTGATTTTGTTCTACAAATCCCATTAAAAATGGATACATCTTTGTTTTTTTGTGGGGTTGTGAACAGGTAGGTGTTCTATCTAGAAAAATCCAAGATAAAACACATACATGCCACATGGGTGTCTAATTCATGACTAAGGAGAAGGAAAACTTGAAAATGTTCCCGCTTCTTGGAAAAAGTTGTAAACCTCCCGAACATTGAAAAAGTAATTTTTTCACATTTGATATTACAACATATGATCTGATACTTTTTATTTATTTTCTTCCTATTCCCTGCTAAGATTCTATAAGATATTTTTCTCATCCAAAGGAGCAACATGTTTTGAAAATAGAATAAAATGTCTCTTTCTTTAAGCCTTGTAGCATCACAGAACAGACTTGATACAGTATGTGTGCAACAGAGCAAAAATTCCCATTGCAGAATGCCGGAGGAAACTTGACCTTAACTTAAGGTTGATTATTGAGAAAGTAATTTATATCTGTAGTAATGAAAAACTTTGCTGCTCCATGTATTACATAGATGAGAAATTCAAGCAAACATGAGGCTTTTGGCTTCTATTCATACCATCTGCTACAACTTCAGCAATAGCTACTTTGAAAAATGGGGAATAATTCGCTCCTCAGATTTACCTGTTCGACACTCCGCTACAATAGCGGCTTTTTCTGCCTTCGAGGCCTTACTTCAAAGAGCAGTAAACAATTCTATTCAAAAGTGAAGTTTCTGAAGTGAAAAAGCCAAGAATGAATGAAATCAGCAGCGGACAGTGGAGGAAAGTTTTCGTACTTTGTATGGATTGATTGTATAGACAGTTGTGGAGTGAGGGGATTTTAGAGATTATTTAGAATGTGAATAAGGCTACTTTCACACTAGCGTCGGAATCTCCCCGTCGCAGTGCGTCGGGCAGAGATTCCGACGCTAGCGTTTGACGCACTCCACAACGGGTGCAGCGGATGCATTTCTCCGGCGCATCCGCTGCCCCATTGTGAGGTATGGAGAGGTGGGGGCGGAGTTCCGGCCGCGCATGCGCGGTCGGAAAAAGCAGTCCGTCAGGAGCAAAAAACATGTAACGTTTTTTGCTCCCGTCGGTCCGCCACAACACAGCGCAACCGTCGCACGACGGTTGCGACGTGTGGCAAAATGTCACAATGCTTCGCTAATGTTAATCTATGGGGCAAAAACGCATCCTGCATTGCGACGTCTGGCAAAAAACGCCAGTGTGAAAGTAGCCTAATATAATTGAATGCTTATTATCTTTGGTAAATTTGACTTTGGTTCTGTTTGGCTCCTTAAGGGTATGTACTAGAGATGTGTGGATCAATGTGCAGAGGATTGAGTTTTGGTCGAATTTCCTGAAATTTGGATTTCACGTGAATTCAAACGTTTTGGGATTCGAGTTGCAATTTGCAAAAAAAGAACTTGCCCGACACCATTTCCCACACAGGTGACACATCAGAAAGCTGACAAGCATCATTTTGTGTTGTTGTACTGGCCTACCCAAAGTGCTCTGCAGCTCTGACATGTAGCGGACTGTCACACCTTGTACAGTGGTGATCAGTACCTGGACCACCTCCAATCAGCGGTTTCCATTGGACTGGAGTCTGTACGGTAGAGGCATTGCCATCCCAGAATCATTTGGTTAAGTTTGTCTCTCCTGTAGAGTGTAAGCTCTGATCATCAGTGGGGTCCTCTCTCTCTCTCTCCTGTAGAATGTAAGCTTTTATGGTCAGTGGAGTTCTTTCTTCTGCTCTGTGTGTATTTTACGAGCTATTGCAAGCTTTACAGTAATGAGTTTTATACAGATTTATTGTCCGCAAACTGTATTTTGGGGAAAAAATTGTAGAAGTCGTTGAATTAAAATTGAAAAAGATCAGCTCAACTCTACTATGTACATTTTGGCAATTACATTAATTGCTCTGAAATGAAAATTGAAGCAAGTCTGCCTATATACTGGACAACAAATATGCATTAGTTTTGAGTATACAGCTCCTTTGCAGTGCTATGCGCTTCCATGGTCATAGACTTCAAACAATCCCTGCGTGTAGTCTCATCCTACAGTCATGTGTTCTTATATACAGTAACATGTGACTTCCTGCTCAATCAGACTACGAAAGTTCTTGGAGTTTTAAAAAATTAGAGGACATAGCTCTGCGTAGAAGCTGAATATGAGGTGATGACAACTTTTCATAGGACCTAACACTGGTCTGTGAGGGTACATTCTTATTCATTGGACACTAATTGTGCATCCCAACTTCAAGGTTGAGTCTGATGGCATTGCATTCTGTTACTACATATTGAAGGCATAAAGAGAGCACTGCATGCAGAAAAGCAATGGGTGCACCCAGCAGATGTGACAATTCCAAGAGGAATCTAAGAAGTCTTCCGTTTTTCTAAGAGCCTCCTCAATGTTCAAGGAGATTAACAAGTATGCATGTGGGAACAGATTTCTAGATTGCAACATTCAGATAGAGACAAGGTGGAAGTAACTGACTAACAGTCAGTCGTTCAGGTACCCTGTATCGAGTGACACAACATTAGTAGTAATGATGATAGCAACAATTTAACAGTGGTAATTTCCTATTATATATCAATAGAAAAATACGGGGGCCAAAGGCCCAGTCAGCTCACCAACAGACCACAGGAGCACGTGAACCCGTCCTGACCCAGACGTAGCAACAGCTGAAGACGTAAGAAATGTGAAGATTGTTCCAGCTCCTGTCCGATTAAAAGTCCTTTATTGATCCATATTCTTAAAAATCATCCCTGCACAAAAGTGAATGTGAACAGCGACAAAAACCTGCTAATAGTGACAAAAACCTGCTAATAGCAACGCGTTTCGATCTAAAAGATCTTCATTATGGCTATCTACACAGAAATGCAGAGGAAGTATATATACAATGCTTTAGCAAATCACAGTGAAAACTTCAGATCACATGATCTGATCGCAGGTCCTGCAAGCAATACAAACATGCAAAAACCGTATAATAACAATAAAAAAAAGCAAAAGTAGATTAAAATTAACATTTTAACAATAATGGTACATAATTTCGTTCCTTTTGTTAAGTCCCAAAGGCAATCTAGTTTGTAAATTATATATCCAGTACGCCTCCCTTGTCAGGAGGCGTCTCTTAATATCTCCTCCACGGATAGACTTCTTTAATAGCTCAATCCCCTGAATGAACATAGCAGAAATATTACCTTCTTGGTGCGTTGCAAAATGTTTTGAAACCATAGATATATTTCTATTAATGGCATTAAAATTTGTAATATCTCTCAGGTGTTCCGATATCCTTGTTTTTAATTTCCTAGTTGTACACCCAACATATGCAACCTTACATTCCCTACACCCAATTTTATACACTACATTCTCAGAGTGACAGTTGATAAATTCTTTTATGTTAAATTCCTTTGTATTATTGTAATTGGTAAAAGTTTTGCCAGCCAGGCTGTGAGCGCAAGTGGTGCAAGACGTAGTGCCGCACTTATAAAATCCCTCGGAATCCAGCCAGGTTTGGGATCTAGGTCTGGATAGGAACAATCCTGGTGAAATTATATTACCAATTGTGGGGGCTCTACGTGAAACAATATTAATTCCCTTGCTTAAAATTTTAGCAGTTTCCTCATCTTCCAATAATACAGGCAAGCGCTTATGAATAATAGACTTAATGTCTGAAAATTGGGGCTAAATTGAAGGCACACAAATGGATTTTCTTTTCTTTTGTCTATATTAATTTCGTTCTTATTTTTCTGTATTAACAAACCAGCCCTCTCTTTTTATCCACTATTTTGCGAGCCCTATCAAGGCACCACTTGGGGTATTTACGTTTTATTAATTTATTTTCAAGGGCATCAAATTATTTAATCCTATCCTCTTCCTTGAAGCAATTTCTTTTAAGTCTTGTAAATTCCCCAATTGGTATAGACTTTATTGTATGCGTAGGATGGCTACTTTTAGCGTGCAGCACTGTGTTGCCGCTAATTGGTTTGATAAATGTTCTACTATAAATTATTTCACCACGAATCCCACTCAATTCCAAATCCAAGAGTGATATCTGATTTTTATCGCATCTATGAGTGAATCTAACACCAAGCTCGTTAGTGTTGATATATTCAATAAACCTAGGTATGGCAGATACATCGCCGCCCCAAATAATGAGTAAGTCGTTGATGTATCTGCCATACCATACGAGATCTGCCAAATGGGGATTGTCCACCAAATAAATGTATTCTTTCTCCCAGAAAGACATAGTTAAATTAGCAAGGGACGGGGAGTATCTCGCTCCCATGGGCACTCCAGTCTTCAGTGCAAAAATAGCATTATCAAATGAAAAAATATTGTGTTTTAAAAGAAAAAAAGTAACTTGTAATGCAAATTCAATTAGATCATGTAAATATAAATTTGAATTAGTAAGGTGGAACTGTAACACCCTCATGGCTAAATCATTATTTGGGGCGGCGATGTATCTGCTTCTCTTCAGTAAATGCACTCAATACTTGGTCGAGGCTTCTTTTGCATCAATTACTGCATCAATGTGGCGTGGAATGGAGACGATCAGCCTGTGGCACTGCTGAGGGGTTATGGAAGCCCAGGTTGCTTTGATAGCAGCCTTGAGCTCGTCTGCATTATTGGGTCTGGTGTCTCTCATCTTCCTCTTGACAATACCTCATAGATTCTCTATGTGGTTAAGGTCAGGTAAGTTTGCTGACCAATCAAGCACAGTAACTTTGGTCTTAATAAAACACACTGGACCTACACCAGCAGATGACATAGCTCCCCAAACCATCACTGATTGTGGAAACTTCACACTAGACCTCCAGCAGCTTGGATTGTGGCCTCTCCACTCTTCCTCCAGACTCTGTGACCTTGATTTCCAAATGAAATGCAAAATTTACTTTCATTTGAAAACAACACCTCGGACCACTGAGCAACAGTCCAGATCTTTTTCTCCTTGGCCCAGGTAAGATGCTTCAGGCATTGTGAATTGGTCATGAGTGGCTTAAAATAAGGAATGCAACATTTGTAGCCCATGTCCTGGATACGTATGTGTGTGGTGGCTCTTGAAGCAATGACTCCAGCAGCAGTCCACTCTTTGTGAATGGCCTTTTCTCAACTATCCTTTCAAGGCTGCGGTTATCCCGGTTGCTTGTGCACATTTTTCTACCACACTTTTTCCTTCCTCTTAACTTTCCATTAATATGCTTGGATACAGCACTCTGTGAACAGCCAGTTTCTTTAGCAATGACCTTTTGTAGCTCACCCTCCTTGTGGAGTGTTTCAATGACTGCCTTCTGGACATCTGTCAAGTTAGCAGTCTTCCCCACGATTGTGTAACCTACTGAAACTGACTAGGAGACCTTTGTAAATGCTTAGGAAGCCTTTGCAGGTGTTTTTGACAATTATGCTAATTTACTGAGATAATGACTTTTGGATTTTCATTGGCTGTAAGCCATAATCAACAACATAAACAGAAATAAACAGTTGAAATAGATCACTCTGTTTGTAATCACTCTATGTAATATATGAGTTTCACTTTTTGTATTGAAGAACTGAAATAAATTAACTTTTTGATGATATTCTAATTTTGTGAGGAGCACCTGTACATCATGGTCAGGAAGGACTTCCCAATCAATGTAGATATATATATATATATATATATATATATATATATATACGTCATGTTAATCATGCGATCACTGTGACTAAGTACACAGTGATCGCTTGGTTGTTTCCCTTCTTGTTCACAGCAGGTAACATGACACAATTGTCCCAGGGGGTAGCAACGCCCCCTGCAGCTATGATCGCTGTGATTTGCTGTTCAATTCTGAAAAGTCAATTCCAATGTTTTTCAGTGTTTCAATCAGAATGCTGGAAACACTGATGTCCAGTCTACAATTGGTGCACCAATAACAGCGCATAGATGCTGTGTGACCTGGAAGTGGCCGTCCTGTACTTCTTCATACTAGCTGCGGACTTGTACAAGGCGGTTACTCTGTCGCTCGGTGGTCGTGCTGGGCCACATACTTTTTGAAGCCTGTACATCGCTGCTCCAGGTGATCTTGCTGAAGAAGAAAGACGAGTTCCTTATCCCTTCCTGATCTTTGACTGATAGTTCTAATCCACCCCAATCCACCTCTCCCTCCTTTCCTCCCCATGTTCTCCATTTTTCCCCTCTCCCCAATGATCAATGTCTGTGCTCGCTGTTTTCCTGGACTTTTTTATCCCTGTCTATCGTACCCCCTTTTCTCCACCTCTGTGCATGCATTCTGCAGGTTCCGAGCGTTGATCAGGGTTGCAAATCACTGATCCGCACTCAGGCTCCCTGTTTGCCACAACTTATTTTTTCACAAACTTTTCCCCACTTTGCACCACCAGGTTCGATGTGTGCCTCCTACAGCCACTGAGCCGCTGATCAGACGCACACCATTGATTAGCACCCATTTTTAGCAAGGACTTTTTTCCTGTCTTTTTTTTATCCCCTTTTGCACCACATCCATGTGTGCATTCTACAGCCTTTGAGCCCTGGTTTGTGACGATCACTGACATACCTCTGGTTGTTGTTTTTTTTGTGAAAAAAAAAAGAATTGAGTAAAAAATAATTTAAATTAGTTGATAGGACTAGAATAGGGACTGTAACATATATAATTGTCTATATGTCTGTTATCCCAGTTTAGGAAAACTGCTGGTTTAGCTGTGTATTGTGGTCTGAACATTGTATGACATGGACATGAGAATTAAAGAAGCTGTTCAATATTTTAAAATTTTTCTCAATTAACCCAAAGTTTTTCAAAAATAAAAATAAACTTACCAATGTTAGGGGTCGAGTTCCTGCCTCTGCACAGGAGGAATCTCGATCCGTCTCCGCTGCGGTCTCCCATTCTTCTCCAGCCGCAGTGGAGTCTGCTCAGTAGGGATGTCGATCCCAGCGTCTCCCTCAGTCTGACTCTGTACAAAGAGTTACTGCTGCTTTTCCTGCTTCTGCCATTGAAGCCAGTGCTGGGCAGCAGCGAGTGGGCGTTTCTGGATCTAAGTCCTGCTTTTCTCTGTCTGAGCATGCCCAGGGCAGGATCTCCCGTTGGAGATCGAGGGTCACATGCTCAGGTATTGCAGCACATCCCATTGGTCCTCCAGGAAGGTCCTGAAAAGGCAAAACTTCGGTAGCAGCTTCCTGTGCTGCAACTATATAAGCTGCGCATGACCGCACGGCCATGCGCTAGTATTGTCTTTGATATTATGTGTGTGTGTAGATGGATGTATGTCGAAGGATGAAAGCTCCTAAATATCCCTCCCTAGTGTTGTTGACTGTTTGCGGATGATGGTAGCTATCTAGCGCCCGACTAGCCATCAGCACGAAACACACATAACAGCGTCTAGTTGCTGTGACCGCCTGTACGGCGCCATGCGTTTACCTGACCCAAGCCTGGGTGGTTAGTGGCGTCCGTCAGTGCGGCACCGCACGCACTCTTGTGCCTTTATATATTATTATTTATCTTTCTCTGACACTCCAGTTGCGGTGTCGAGCGCATGAGGTCTTGTGAACTCAAATCCTCTGTCTCGGGTTTGAGATTAGAGACTTCTTGCTTGCGCTCTCTGTGCGGTACCGTGGTCCTGTGACGCAACAGGGTCGCTTCCTTCACACAGGGTGAAGTTAACCCATGTGTGTATTCTTATAGTACCGCCATATAGTCCGTCTTTACTAGCAGCAGGGTTTTTACCTGCACGGTGGACCTCGGACTGCGAACGCACCTAGTTTCATATCATCTTATACTTGGTGCGTTCCGCCAGTCCTTAACATAATACTAGCGCCATGGTCTGGCTAGTAAATGATGGACGATCAGCGTTCACAGCAGTACATCCAGCAGCTGGAGAGAAGGTTGGCGGCTCTTGAGCGTTCAACCTCAGCTGTGGATGTCACTGCTGTCGCTGTTCAGGCTGCTAGTGTTGCTGCAGCCACCTTGTCCACTGCCGCTCCTGTCCCGACTCTAACCAGCCTCCTGCTACCAGAGAAATTCTCTGGTGACAGTAAGTCTTGTAGGGGTTTCGTGAGTCAGTGCTCTATCCATCTCGAGCTTCTGGCCTCTCGTTTCCCTACTGAGCGGGCTAAGGTGGGGTTTATTGTGTCTCTTCTATCGGACAGGGCGTTGCAGTGGGCTACGCCGCTATGGGAGCGTGGCGATCATGTGGTGCAGAGTGCTCCGTTGTTTCTGAGCACTCTGAAACAGGTCTTTTTGGGACCTCGTGTCACCCATGATACGGCGCTCCAACTGTTGGCATTGACTCAGGGCTCGTCCTTGGTCAGCCATTTTGCCGTCCACTTCCGCACCTTAGCTTCTGAGCTGGAGTGGTCGGATAAAGCTCTCATTCCTATATTTTGGAGTGGGCTGGCTGACCACGTTAAGGAAGCCCTGGCCACTAGGGAGATTCCCGCCACACTGGAGGAATTAATAACTCTATCCACTCGTATTGATCTCCGTTTTCACGAGCGGAGGTTAGAGCGAGCCCAGTGTAGGCAGAGGTTTCGGCTGGCTCCCACCTTCGCCAAACCTTTGGAATCTCCAGACCAGGCTCCTGAGTCCCATGAGCCTGTGGTAGTGTCACGAGCGGGATCTAAGTCCCGGACCGCTCGTGCACTCCAGATTTGTCAGCATTGCCAACAGTCAGGACATCTTGCCTCCAGATGTCCCCAGCGGTCGAGGAAACGTCAGCGTCTAGTGGTAGTTGGTGGAGGTGCACTAGACACGGCGACGTTTGCCTCCAAATTGTCCTTTAAGGGGACAATAACATTAGGCCCGTCCTCCCACTCGGTAGAACTCTGCGTGGATTCTGGGGCAGAGGGCAATTTTATGTCTTCTGCCTTCGCCCAACGTCACGCAATTCCCCTGGTCATGCTACCTTGACCAGTAACGGTACGAGTGGTGAATGGATCGACACTGCCCGCACAGATTACACATCAGACTATCCCTTTTACTCTGTCCATGTCACCATCTCATCAGGAGATTATATCCCTACTCATCATTCCTGAGGGAATTGATGAGGTTCTCTTGGGGATACCTTGGTTACGGTACCACTCTCCTCACATCGAGTGGTCCTCAGGCAGAATTCTGGGATGGGGTGAATCTTGTGGGAACAGGTGTCATCGAGAGTGCGTTCAGGTTGCTACTACAGAGGTACCCGCAGATCTTTCCTCTCTCCCCAAGCAATATTGGTCTTATGCAGACGTGTTCTCCAAAAAGGCGGCGGAGACCCTTCCGCCCCATCGCCCCTATGACTGTCCTATTGATCTCTTGCCTGGTGCTGAGCCTCCCCGGGGTCAAGTTTATCCACTATCTCTCCCGGAGATGGAGGCAATGTGTCAGTACATTCAAGAGAATCTGGCAAGAGGGTTCATCAGGAAGTCAGTGTCATGTGCTGGGGCAGGGTTCTTTTTCGTGCAGAAGAAGAATGGAGAACTACGTCCATGCATAGACTACAGGGGTCATAATGCTATCACAGTTAAGAACAAGTACCCTTTGCCTTTGATATCTGAGCTTTTCGATAGGCTTCGGGGAGCTAGAGTGTTTACTAAACTAGATCTGCGGGGTGCTTACAACTTGATTCGCATCCGTGAGGGGGACGAATGGAAAACGGCGTTTAACACCAGAGATGGGCACTATGAGTATCTGGTGATGCCCTTCGGGCTCTGTAATGCCCCAGCCGTTTTCCAAGACTTTGTCAACGACATCTTCCGGGATATGCTTTCCACCTCAGTTGTAGTCTATCTAGATGATATTCTCATCTTTTCTCCAGATATTGACTCCCACCGGAGAGATGTTGTAAGAGTCTTCGACCTCCTAAGGGCAACTCTCTTTATGCGAAGTTGGAGAAGTGTATGTTTGAGCAGGAGTCCTTACCTTTCCTGGGCTACATCATCTCCGCCCAGGGATTGGCTATGGATCCTGCCAAACTACACGCTGTGATGGACTGGCAAGAGCCCCATTCTCTTAAAGCGGTGCAGCGCTTTATGGGGTTCATTAACTATTACTGCCAGTTCAATCCCCACTTCTCAACTCTGGTAGCTCCCTTGGTAGCCCTCACCAAGAAGGGAGCGAATCCCAAATTGTGGTCGGAAGAGGTCTCCAAGGCCTTCACTTCTATTAAGTCCCACTTTGCTAGCACTCCCATCTTACATCGTCCCGATGTGGATAAGCCATTCCTAATGGAGGTGGATGCCTCATCCGTTGGTGCTGGAGCAGTCCTCTATCAAAAGGATGCTCAAGGTCGGAAGCATCCATGCTTCTTCTTCTCTAAGACCTTCACGCCAGCGGAGAGAAGCTACTCCATCGGGGATAGGGAGTTGCTAGCCATGAAGTTGGCCTTTTCGGAGTGGAGACACCTTCTGGAGGGTGCGCAGTTTCCCTTCCAAGTTTACACGGACCACAAAAATTTGGTCTATTTGCAAACAGCCCAGCGGCTAAATTTTCGCCAGGCCAGATGGTCCTTGTTCTTCTCCCGGTTCCACTTTTCCCTTCATTTTCTCGCCAGGGAGAAGAATATTCGTGCTGACGCTCTCTCTCGCTCCCTTATGTCAACTGAGGAGGAGGAAGAGGAGCCTCGGCTTATTGTCCCTTCTGAGAGCCTGAGAACCGTGGCGCCGGTTTCGCTAGAGTCTGTGCCTTCGGGCAAGACTTTTGTGCCCATTAATATGCAACCGGAGGTTCTCTCTTGGGCTCATTCGTCCAGGGTGGGTGGACACTTTGGGACAAAGAGGACATCTGAGCTACTGGCGAGGACGTACTGGTGGCCGCATATGGTCCGGGATGTCAGGGATCATATTCTGGTGTGTGTCTCCTGCGCCAAAAATAAATCTCCGCGTCAAAGGCCAGCTGGGTTGCTCTATCCCTTGCCGGTGGCAGATAGGCCCTGGGAGATGGTCGGGATGGACTTTGTCGTGGGTTTACCCAAGTCTCGTGGCTGTACCATTATTTGGGTCATCACTAGGGTTGAGCGAAATGGGTCGTCCATTTTCAAAAGTCGCCGACTTTTGGCAAAGTCGGGTTTCATGAAACCCGATCCGACCCCTGTGTGGGGTCGGCCATGCGGTACGCGACTTTCGCGCCAAAGTCACGTTTCAATGACGCGAAAAGCGCCATTTCTCAGCCAAAGAAGGTGAACGCAGAGTGTGGGCAGCGTGATGACATAGGTCCTGGTCCCCACCATCTTAGAGAAGGGCATTGCAGTGATTGGCTTGCTGTCTGTGGCGTCACAGGGGCTATAAAGGGGCGTTCCCACCGACCACCATCTTACTGCTGCTGATCTGAGCTTAGGGAGAGGTTGCTGCCGCTTCGTCAGAAGGAGGGATAGTGTTAGGCAGGGTCCATTAACCACCAAACCGCTTGTGCTGTAGCGATTTCCACTGTCCAACACCACCTCCGGTGTGCAGGGACAGTGGAAGCTACATTTTTTTTTTTTTATTTCTCAGCGCTGTAGCTCATTGGGCTGCCCTAGAAGGCTCCCTGATAGCTGCATTGCTGTGTGTACGCCGCTGTGCAAACCAACTGCTTTTTTCAAAGCACAAATCCTGTTGTTCCTTCCGTTCTGCACAGCTATCTTGTTTGTTTGTCCACACTTTTTATTTAATTTGTGCATCAGTCCACTCCTTATTGCTGCCTGCCATACCTGGCTGAGATTACTGCAGGGAGATAGTAATTGTAGGACAGTCCTTGTTTTTTTTTTTTTTTGTGGGAGATTAAGATTGGCATTTCTGCTACAGTGCCATCCCTGTGTGTGCCATCTCTCACTCAGTGGGCCATAGAAAGCCTATTTATTTTTTTGCTTGATTTGGGTTCTAAAATCTACCTGAAAAAATCACTACATCAATCAGTGGGAGAAAAATATTGGCCTCAGGGCTTGTGTGCCACTCCTGACTCCTGTGTGTGCCATCTCTCACTCAGTGGGACATAGAAAGCCTATTTATTTTTTTGCTTGATTTGGGTTCTAAAATCTACCTGAAAAAATCACTACATCAATCAGTGGGAGAAAAATATTGGCCTCAGGGCTTGTGTGCCACTCCTGACTCCTGTGTGTGCCATCTCTCACTCAGTGGGCCATAGAAAGCCTATTTATTTTTTTGCTTGATTTGGGTTCTAAAATCTACCTGAAAAAATCACTACATCAATCAGTGGGAGAAAAATATTGGCCTCAGGGCTTGTGTGCCACTCCTGACTCCTGTGTGTGCCATCTCTCACTCAGTGGGCCATAGAAAGCCTATTTATTTTTTTGCTTGATTTGGGTTCTAAAATCTAGCTGAAAAAATCACTACATCAATCAGTGGGAGAAAAATATTGGCCTCAGGGCTTGTGTGCCACTTGTGACTCCTGTGTGTGCCATCTCTCACTCAGTGGGCCATAGAAAGCCTATTTAATTTTTTGCTTGATTTGGGTTCTAAATCCTACCTGAAAAAATCAATAAATCAATCAGTGGGAGAAAAATATTGGCCTCTGGGCTTGTGTGCCATTCCTGACTCCTGTGTGTGCCATCGCTCACTCAGTGGGCCATACAAAGCCTATGCCTATTTATTTTTTTGTTTGATTTGGGTTCTAAAATCTACCTGAAAAAATCAATAAATCAATCAGTGGGAGAAAAATATTGGCCTCAGGGCTTGTGTGCCACTCCTGACTCCCGTGTGTGCCATCTCTCACTCAGTGGGGCATAGAAAGCCTTTTTTTTTTTTTTTTATTTGGTTTCTAAATTGTCCCTGAAAAAATCATTTTATTTTATTTTGTTTCTAAAGTCTCCCTGAAAAAAAAAAAAAATAAAACAGTGGGAGATTAATATTGCCCTTTCTGCTTGTGTGCCAGTCTTGACTCCTGGGTGTGGCATCTTTCTCTCTCTCTCAAATTGTGGGCCATAGAAAGCCTATTTATTTTTTTGCTTGATTTGGGTTCTAAAATCTACCTGAAAAAATCACTACATCAATCAGTGGGAGAAAAATATTGGCCTCAGGGCTTGTGTGCCACTCCTGACTCCTGTGTGTGCCATCTCTCACTCAGTGGGCCATAGAAAGCCTATTTATTTTTTTGCTTGATTTGGGTTCTAAATCCTACCTGAAAAAATCAATAAATCAATCAGTGGGAGAAAAATATTGGCCTCTGGGCTTGTGTGCCACTCCTGACTCCTGTGTGTGCCATCTCTCACTCAGTGGGCCATAGAAAGCCTTTTTTTGTTTTTTTATTTGGTTTCTAAATTGTCCCTGAAAAAATCATTTTATTTTATTTGGTTTCTAAATTCTTCCTGAAAAAATCATTTTATTTTATTTTGTTTCTAAAGTCTCCCTGAAAAAAAAAAAAAATAGGTGGGAGATTAATATTGCCCTTTCTGCTTGTGTGCCAGTCTTGACTCCTGGGTGTGCCATCTCTCTCTCTCTCTCAAATTGTGGGTCATAGAAAGCCTATTTTATTTTTTTGCTTGATTTGGGTTCCAAAATCTCCCTGAAAAAATCAGTACATCAATTAGTGGGAGAAAAATATTGGCCTCTGGGCTTGTGTGCCACTCCTGACTCCTGTGTGTGCCATCTCTCACTCAGTGGGCCATAGAAAGCCTGTTTTTGCTTTTTTATTTGGTTTCTAAATTGTCCCTGAAAAAATCATTTTATTTTATTTTGTTTCTAAAGTCTCCCTGAAAAAAAAAAATAGGTGGGAGATTAATATTGCCCTTTCTGCTTGTGTGCCAGTCTTGACTCCTGGGTGTGCCATCTCTCTCTCTCTCTCTCAAATTGTGGGCCATAGAAAGCCTATTTATTTTTTTGCTTGATTTGGGTTCCAAAATCTACCTGAAAAAATCACTACATCAATCAGTGGGAGAAAAATATTGGCCTCTGGGCTTGTGTGCCACTCCTGACTCCTGTGTGTGCCATCTCTCACTCAGTGGGCCATAGAAAGCCTTTTTTTGTTTTTTTATTTGGTTTCTAAATTGTCCCTGAAAAAATCATTTTATTTTATTTGGTTTCTAAATTCTTCCTGAAAAAATCATTTTATTTTAATTTGTTTCTAAAGTCTCCCTGAAAAAAAAAAAAAAATAGGTGGGAGATTAATATTGCCCTTTCTGCTTGTGTGCCAGTCTTGACTCCTGGGTGTGCCATCTCTCTCTCTCTCTCAAATTGTGGGCCATAGAAAGCCTATTTTTTTTTTTGCTTGATTTGGGTTCCAAAATCTACCTGAAAAAATCACTACATCAATCGGTGGGAGAAAAATATTGGCCTCTGGGCTTGTGTGCCACTCCTGACTCCTGTGTGTGCCATCTCTCACTCAGTGGGCCATAGAAAGCCTTTTTTTGTTTTTTTATTTGGTTTCTAAATTGTCCCTGAAAAAATCATTTTATTTTATTTGGTTTCTAAATTCTTCCTGAAAAAATCATTTTATTTTAATTTGTTTCTAAAGTCTCCCTGAAAAAAAAAAAAAAATAGTTGGGAGATTAATATTGCCCTTTCTGCTTGTGTGCCAGTCTTGACTCCTGGGTGTGCCATCTCTCTCTCTCTCTCAAATTGTGGGCCATAGAAAGCCTATTTTTTTTTTTTGCTTGATTTGGGTTCCAAAATCTACCTGAAAAAATCACTACATCAATCGGTGGGAGAAAAATATTGGCCTCTGGGCTTGTGTGCCACTCCTGACTCCTGTGTGTGCCATCTCTCACTCAGTGGGGCATAGAAAGCCATTTTTTTTTTTTTTGGTTTCTAAATTGTCCTTGAAAAAATCATTTTATTTTATTTTGTTTCTAAAGTCTCCCTGAAAAAAAATAAATAAATAAAACAGTGGGAGATTAATATTGCCCTTTCTGCTTGTGTGCCAGTCTTGACTCCTGGGTGTGGCATCTCTCTCTCTCTCTCAAATTGTGGGCCATAGAAAGCCTATTTATTTTTTTGCTTGATTTGGGTTCTAAATTCTACCTGAAAAAATCACTAAATCAATCAGTGGGAGATAAATATTGGCCTCTGGGCTTGTGTGCCACTCCTGACTCCTGTGTGTGCCATCTCTCACTCAGTGGGCCATAGAAAGCCTTTTTTTGTTTTTTTATTTGGTTTCTAAATTGTCCCTGAAAAAATCATTTTATTTTATTTGGTTTCTAAATTCTTCCTGAAAAAATCATTTTATTTTATTTTGTTTCTAAAGTCTCCCTGAAAAAAATTAAAAAAAATAAAACAGTGGGAGATTAATATTGACATTTGTGCTTGAGTGACAGTCCTGCGTGTGTGGCATCTCTGTGATTTGGTGCCACAGAAAATAGAGTGTGTAACATTGTGCCTGATTTTCCTTGTGGTCTCACCAACCTGTAAAGTTATATTGAAATCATACTGAAGTTATAGGTCACCGTGTAAGTTGTTTGACAGCAACAAATAAAGTTACTTTGGTTAAGTTTTTAAAACAATGAGGAAGTCTGGTGCAAGAGGTCGTGGCCGGGGGCGTTCATTGTCAGCTGGTAATGATGGTAGTGGTAGTGGAGCATCAGGTGGTCGTGGGAAAAAAAATATTCCACCTAAGTCTGGAGCTGTGGAGCCAGGTTCGTCGTCTGGCTACACAAGGCCTCGAATGCTCTCTTTTCTGGGAGTAGGAAAACCGCTTTTAAAGCCGGAGCAGCAACAGCAAGTTTTGGCTTACCTTGCAGACTCAGCCTCTAGCTCTTTTGCCTCCTCTTCTGAAACTGGTAAATGTAAAAGCAGCACGTCGCTTGTGGATGTTCACAGTCAAGGACAAGTCGCTTCCTTGTCCTCTTCAGCAAAAACAACAACAAGAGAGAAGGATGCAGCAGGCGACACAACGGGTTACTCCATGGAGCTCTTTACACATACCGTCCCTGGCTTAGAAAGTGAAACACTTAACAGGCCATGCCCATTACAAGTAGATTCTGACATGGAGTGCACTGATGCACAGCCACAGCCAGACTACTATGCTGGTCCTTTGACTCAGACCACAACATTGCCCTCTCAGGGTACTGATCCACAATCAGACCCTGATGAGACTATGTTGCCCCGTCACGAACGCTATACCACCGACCAACACGGTGACACAGACGAAGTTGCACACGAGCTAGAAGAGGAGGTAATAGATGACTCAGTTGTTGACCCCGATTGGCAGCCATTGGGGGAATAGGGTGCAGGCGGCAGTAGTTCAGAAGCGGAGGTGGACGAGGGGCCGCAGCAGGCATCAACATCGCAACAGGTTCCATCTGCCGGGCCCTTATCTGACCCAAAACGCGTGTCAAAGCCAAAACCTGTTGGAGGACAGCGTGGCCATCCGGTTAAAGCTCAGTCTGCAATCCCTGAAAAGGGATCCGATGCTAGGAAGAGTGCAGTCTGGCATTTTTTTAACCAACATCCAATTGATCAGCGCAAAGTCATCTGTCAAAAATGTTCAACTAGCTTAAGCAGAGGTCAGAATCTGAAAAGTCTCAATACAAGTTGCATGCATAGACATTTAACCACCATGCATTTTCAAGCCTGGACTAACTACCAAATGTCCCTTAAGGTTGTAGCACCCTCGGCCAATGAAGCTAGTCAGCAACGCAACATCCCTTCCGTCACTGTAAGGCCACCATTTTCCGCACCACCGGCAGTATCTGTGCAGGTTTCTTTGCCAGCCAAAAGCAGTCAGGGTCAGGGAATCACCAGTTTTGTAGGAGGAAATATTGCATCTAGGGCACCGGCGGAAACAATACCGTCTCCAACCGTCTCTCAGTCTGCCATGTCCACCGGCACACCCGCAAGTTCCACGATCTCCAGCTCTTCAGTCCAGCTCACCCTACATGAGACTCTGGTTAGAAAAAGGAAGTACTTATCCTCGCATCCGCGTACACAGGGTTTTAATGCCCACATAGCTAGACTAATCTCGTTAGAGATGATGCCCTACCGGTTAGTTGAAAGTGAAGCTTTCAAAGCCCTGATGGAGTACGCTGAACCACGCTACGAGCTACCCAGTCAACACTTTTTTTCCAGAAAAGCCATCCCAGCCCTGCACCAGCATGTTAAACAGCGCATCGTCCATGCACTCAGGCAATCTGTGAGTACAAAGGTACACCTGACTACAGATGCATGGACCAGTAGGCATGGCCAGGGACGTTACGTGTCCATCACGGCACACTGGGTGAATGTGGTGGATGCAGGGTCCACAGGGGACATCAATTTCGGGACAGTTGTGCCTAGCCCACGGTTTAGGAAACAGTTGGCTGTAGGCGTTCGCACCCCCTCCTCCTCCTCCTCGTCCTCCTGCAGAAGCGACAGCTCTTCCACAGACCGCAGTCGCCCAACCACTCCATCGGCAGCTGACACTGTTGCACACCAGTTGTCCCATTATGGGCCAGCTACTGGCAAGCATCAGCAGGCTGTATTGGCTATGAAGTGTTTGGGCGACAACAGACACACCGCGGAAGTTCTGTCCGAGTTCTTGCAACAAGAAACGCAGTCGTGGCTGGGCACAGTAGATCTTGAGGCAGGCAAGGTAGTGAGTGATAACGGAAGGAATTTCATGGCTGCCATCTCCCTTTCCCAACTGAAACACATTCCTTGCCTGGCTCACACCTTAAACCTGGTGGTGCAGTGCTTATTGAAAGCTTATCCTGGGTTCTCCGACCTGCTCCTCAAAGTGCGTGGACTTTGCTCACATATCCGCCGTTCGCCTGTACACTCCAGCCGTATGCAGACCTATCAGCGGTCTTTGAACCTTCCCCAGCATCGCCTAATCATAGACGTTGCAACAAGGTGGAACTCAACACTGCACATGCTTCAGAGACTGTGCGAACAGAGGCGGGCTGTTATGTTTTTGTGGGAGGATACACATACACGGGCAGGCAGTAGGATGGCAGACATGGAGTTGTCAGGTGTGCAGTGGTCGAAGATACAAGACATGTGTCAAGTCCTTCAGTGTTTTGAGGAATGCACATGGCTGGTTAGTGCAGACAACGCCATAATAAGCATGAGCATCCCCCTAATGTGTCTGCTGATGCAAAGTTTGACGCACATAAAGGATCAGGCGTCTGCACCAGAGGAAGAGGAAAGCCTTGATGACAGTCAGCCATTTTCTGGTCAGGGCAGTGTACAGGACGAGGTAGCGGGCGAAGAGGAGGTGGAGGACGAGGAGGATGATGGGGATGAGTATATTTTTAATGAGGAAGCTTTCCCGGGGGCACTGGAAATTGGTTGCGTGGCAAGGCCGGGTTCTGGTTTTTTGAGGGACACAAGTGACGTAGATTTGCCTGAAACTGCTCCTCAACCAATCACAACCGCAGATTTGACAACTGGAACTTTGGCCCACATGGCGGATTATGCCTTACGTATCCTCAAAAGGGACACACGCATTACTAAAATGATGAACGATGACGATTACTGGTTGGCCTGCCTCCTTGATCCACGCTATAAAGGCAAATTGCAAAATATTATGCCACATGAGAACTTGGAACTAATATTAGCAACCAAACAATCAACTCTTGTTGACCATTTGCTTCAGGCATTCCCAGCACACAGCGCACATGATCGTTCTCACACGAGCTCCAGGGGGCAGCAGACCAGGAGTGTTAGGGGTGCACACATCAGAAGTGGCGTTGGACAGAGGGGTTTTCTGACCAGGTTCTGGAGTGATTTTGCTATGACCGCAGACAGGACAGATACTGCTGCATTAATTGAAAGTGACAGGAGACAACATTTGTCCAGTATGGTTACTAACTATTTTTCATCCCTTATCGATGTTCTCCCTCAACCGTCATTCCCATTTGATTACTGGGCATCAA
This sequence comes from Ranitomeya imitator, assembly GCF_032444005.1. Lineage (NCBI taxonomy): Eukaryota > Metazoa > Chordata > Amphibia > Anura > Dendrobatidae > Ranitomeya > Ranitomeya imitator. The sequence goes on from NC_091287.1 coordinate 517,690,184, forward strand.
AATTAGACACCTGGCCAGAATTGGCAGAATATGCATTGCAGGAGCTTGCTTGCCCGGCAGCTAGTGTCCTATCAGAAAGAGTATTCAGTGCTGCAGGCTCAATATTAACCGAAAAAAGGACTCGTCTGGCTACCCAAAATGTTGATGATCTAACATTCATTAAAATGAAGAAAAACAAAGAAAACTAATCTATCCAATAAACTTTATTAAACAAAATAAGGATAAAAGACTGACACAACACCCAGACCCCTCTAAATGGGGGTGGGTCAATTAAAAAACCTGGCCCAAAAAGATTATAAAGGGCAAAGGGTGGGAGGGACAACGGGGCCGATAGCAAAAACCCTACACGTCCCTACAAATATTCCCTGCCTGTCTGCGGAGGTTGGCACCCTCTTGGACGCAATATGGCGCCCCCGCTCACCGTCGACTCACCCTTAAGGCCCTATAAGTCCCTCTACATGTATAAAGATACTATACCACAAACAACACCCAATACATGGCCTAACCAAACTCGGGACCAAAAAAAGAGAAAAAACACCAGGTAGTGATTCACCAGTAAAGACAAACGGTCTGACCGTACCAATCCCTAATGCTAAAGTATAACGCCTGAAACTAAGGCTAATACACCCTAAGGAGTCCCTAACCGAGTCTCCCTACCTGCCAGCGGAGGTTGGCACCCTCTTGAACGCAAATGGCGCCCCCGCTCCTCGGCGGCTGCCCCTATTAACCCTGGCTGAATCCCTAAAAGAAGATATATCGGGATACTAAATACGGGTGGTGCCTTAGGGGCTATACTAGTGACCCAGATAAATAGGTCCCTATAGCTCGGTCAGACCCTAAAGATAAAGCAAATAGCAACAATACTTAAACCAATGCTTGCACGGCAATAGGAAAGATGTATATAACAGCTTAACGAATACAACTATATTATGATCACAGTTGGTAAAGTACTCGTATGCAAATACAATGGTTGCGGGGAAAAAAAAAAAAAAAACAAAGGTGTTTATGGCATTATTTACATTAGCCTTAAGTCGGCGTCGATGCGCTTTTGCTGTTTGTCCAGGGATGAGATGCCGGACAGAAACATTGCGCCCAGGCACATGCGCTGTTGGAGCGGGGTGGACATGAATATGAACATGAATATTTTTTTTTTTTTTTTTTTTTTTTTTTTTTTTAAGCGGCGAACACAGGTGGTAATTAGCCCCTTAACCCTTTGTCCCTATTGGGGAGGGGGGGAGGAGACTATTTAATGGCGTTTTAGTCAGTGTTTCCTTGACCTGCAACCAGGCACAACATGTATCTCTGATGTGATCTATTCACACAGTATCTCTTTTTCCCATATGCCTCCTGAGGAACCACATCATGGGGGGGAAACGCGTAGAGGCGAGACCTGAACACAGATAAGTGTTTCAGGCCTTTTAAGTTTATATGTTTTTCACCAGTTGTGTGTTTTTTTTTTTTTTTTCCCCGCAACCATTGTATTTGCATACGAGTACTTTACCAACTGTGATCATAATATAGTTGTATTCGTTAAGCTGTTATATACATCTTTCCTATTGCCGTGCAAGCATTGGTTTAAGTATTGTTGCTATTTGCTTTATCTTTAGGGTCTGACCGAGCTATAGGGACCTATTTATCTGGGTCACTAGTATAGCCCCTAAGGCACCACCCGTATTTAGTATCCCGATATATCTTCTTTTAGGGATTCAGCCAGGGTTAATAGGGGCAGCCGCCGAGGAGCGGGGGCGCCATTTGCGTTCAAGAGGGTGCCAACCTCCGCTGGCAGGTAGGGAGACTCGGTTAGGGACTCCTTAGGGTGTATCAGCCTTAGTTTCAGGCGTTATACTTTAGCATTAGGGATTGGTACGGTCAGACCGTTTGTCTTTACTGGTGAATCACTACCTGGTGTTTTTTTCTCTTTTTTTGGTCCCGAGTTTGGTTAGGCCATGTATTGGGTGTTGTTTGTGGTATAGTATCTTTATACATGTAGAGGGACTTATAGGGCCTTAAGGGTGAGTCGACGGTGAGCGGGGGCGCCATATTGCGTCCAAGAGGGTGCCAACCTCCGCAGACAGGCAGGGAATATTTGTAGGGACGTGTAGGGTTTTTGCTATCGGCCCCGTTGTCCCTCCCACCCTTTGCCCTTTATAATCTTTTTGGGCCAGGTTTTTTAATTGACCCACCCCCATTTAGAGGGGTCTGGGTGTTGTGTCAGTCTTTTATCCTTATTTTGTTTAATAAAGTTTATTGGATAGATTAGTTTTCTTTGTTTTTCTTGGTTTAATACTAATTTGGTTTATCAGATATTATACTTTCTACTATTCATTAAAATGAACCACAACTGGATTTCGAATTCTTTTGCCCCACCTTGCCCGGCAGACACCTAGCTTTCCTACGAAAAGCTCTTGCCTGTGGACTACTGTGAATTACTTTTCGAATGTCTAATTTGCTGCAGCTGATTGTCCAGCATACGACATGTTTACACCTCCCTAAATGGCCAAACTCCCCACACGGGGCCGTGGTATCGCGACTTGGCGCAAGCACCCGTGAGAGTGCTGTTTGTGTGAAGAGGTGGGTGTGCCCGCTTTTGGTCGACGGCACTGCCACTGGGTCCCTCATAGTACAATAAAGTGTCTTTGGCGGTGGTGGTGCGCACCCAACATCAGACACACTGTTGTAACATGAGGGGCCCTGGGCCTGTACCGCCGGCCACAAGAGAGTTCACCCAACCCCAGGTCAAACATTGCTCTACCACTTCCACAGTTATCTCTCACACTTCCACCAATGTTTAGTCTATGCGCTGACATCCTTCCATTCCTGCCACTGACAATACCATTGTGTTGACATGTATGATGGTACTTAACATAGTCAGGGGCAGTGTCCTCTATTTACCACAGTAAATACTTTGCGCTAAATTAGTAGGTCTGAAACTACGCAGAGGATCCCACCCCTGAACCTAATGATTGCACCCTTTAGTGTTTTCGTTTTGTTTTAATGCGAGACATTCACATTTATTTATTGTTTTGGACTACTAACTGGCAGACACTCATTACAATCGGCCTCCACTGACCAGACCACTGCTGCCCGTCTACCCCTTGAACCAATTTTAAATTGCCTACAGCCAGCCCATTTTATTATGTTAGGCCTTCGAAGCCTGTCTGCGGCCCGTTCTTTCAACTACTACTACACTGACCTGTCTACTGCTGCCCGTGTACTCCTGGAACCAATTATAAAGTGCCTACAGCCTGTCCAATTTTATTATGTTAGGCCTTCGAAGCCTGTCTGCGGTCCCTCCTTCCACTAGGCCTCCACTGACCATTCTACTGCTGCCCGTGTACCCCTGGAACCAATTTTAAATTGTCAACAGCCCTATTTTGTTATGTTAGGCCTTCGAAGCCTGTCTGCGGTCCCTTCTTTCTACTACTACTACACTGACCAGACCATTGCTGCCCGTGTACCCCTGGAACCAAATTTAAATTGCCTACAGCCAGCCCAATTTTTTTTATGTTAGGCCTCCGAAGCCTGTTTGCGGTCCCTCCTTCCACAAGGCCTCCACTGACCATTCTACTGCTGCCCGTGTACCCCTGGAACCAATTTTAAATTGCCAACAGCCCTATTTTGTTATGTTAGGCCTTCGAAGCCTGTCTGCGGTCCCTTCTTTCTACTACTACTACACTGACCAGACCATTGCTGCCCGTGTACCCCTGGAACCAAATTTAAATTGCCTACAGCCAGCCCAATTTTTTTTATGTTAGGCCTTCGAAGCCTGTCTGCGGTCCCTCCTTCCACTAGGCCTCCACTGACCATTCTACTGCTGCCCGTGTACCCTTGGAACCAATTTTAAATTGCCAACAGCCCTATTTTGTTATGTTAGGCCTTCGAAGCCTGTCTGCGGTCCCTTCTTTCTACTACTACTACACTGACCAGACCATTGCTGCCCGTGTACCCCTGGAACCAATTTTAAATTGCCAACAGCCCTATTTTGTTATGTTAGGCCTTCGAAGCCTGTCTGCGGTCTCTCCTTCCACAAGGCCTCCACTGACCATTCTACTGCTGCCCGTGTACCCCTGGAACCAATTTTAAATTGCCAACAGCCCTATTTTGTTATGTTAGGCCATCGAAGCCTGTCTGCGGTCCCTCCTTCCACAAGGCCTCCACTGACCATTCTACTGCTGCCCGTGTACCCCTGGAACCAATTTTAAATTGCCAACAGCCCTATTTTGTTATGTTAGGCCTTCGAAGCCTGTCTGCGGTCCTTTCTTTCTACTACTACTACACTGACCAGACCATTGCTGCCCGTGTACCCCTGGAACCAATTTTAAATTGCCAACAGCCCTATTTTGTTATGTTAGGCCTTCGAAGCCTGTCTGCGGTCCCTTCTTTCTACTACTCCTACACTGACCAGACCACTGCTGCCCGTGTACCCCTGGAACCTATTTTTTATTGCATAGAGCATCCTTTTTTTAATAGTAGGCGTACAAAGTCTGTCTGCGGTCCACTATTGAAATTGTCCTCCACTGCCCAGAGCAATGCTGCCTGTGTACCCCTGTAACCTTTTTTAAGCTGCAGTGAGCCACAATTTTTGGTTTAAGGCCTACTACCTGTGTCTGTCTGCGCCACTCAATTCAGCTGTGTTCCTTTGAAAAAAGCTGAGCGTCAATAGTCTTGTTTTCAGCCTCTAGGAATTTTAAAACTGCATTGGGGGTACAACTTTGGTAGGGCCTACTAACGGTGTCTGCCTCCCCAAGGTGTGCCCCAGGTTTCGTCCACATTGCTTCGGTCTTCCGACTCTCGTTTAGTAGTTGTAGAAAACTACACTGCATTAGGCCTACAAATTGGGTATGGGGTGTAGAGAGATGGTGTGTTACACTCCAAGGTGTTCCCCAGGTTTCCTCGCCATTGCTTCGATCTTAATGCTCTCGTTTAGTAGTTGTTGGAAACTACGCTGCATTAGGCCTACAAATTGGGTATGGGGTGTAGAGAGATGGTGTGTTACACTCCAAGGTGTTCCCCAGGTTACCTCTCCATTGCTTCGATCTTCTGGCTCTCGTTTAGTAGTTGTTGGAAACTACACTGCATTAGGCCTACAAATTGGGTATGGGGTGTAGAGAGATGGTGTGTTACACTCCAAGGTGTTCCCCAGGTTTCGTCCACATTGCTTTGGTCTTCCGACTCTCGTTTAGTAATTGTAGAAAACTACACTGCATTAGGCCTACAAATTGGGTATGGGGTGTAGAGAGATGGTGTGTTGCACTCCAAGGTGTTCCCCCGGTTTCCTCGCCATTGCTTCGATCTTAATGCTCTCTTTTAGTAGTTGTTGGAAACTACACTGCATTAGGCCTACAAATTGGGTATGGGGTGTAGAGAGATGGTGTGTTCCACTCCAAGGTGTTCCCCAGGTTTCCTCGCCATTGCTTCGATCTTAATGTTCTCGTTTAGTTGTTGTTGGAAACTACGCTGCATTAGGCCTACAAATTGGGTATGGGGTGTAGAGAGATGGTGTGTTCCACTCCAAGGTGTTCCCCAGGTTTCCTCGCCATTGCTTCGATCTTAATGCTCTCGTTTAGTAGTTGTTGGAAACTACGCTGCATTAGTACTACAAATTGGGTGTGGGGTGTAGAGAGATGGTGTGTTCCACTCCAAGGTGTTCCCCAGGTTTCGTCCACATTGCTTCGGTCTTCCGACTCTCGTTTAGTAGTTGTAGAAAACTACACTGCATTAGGCCTACAAATTGGGTATGGGGTGTAGAGAGATGGTGTGTTCCACTCCAAGGTGTTCCCCAGGTTTCCTCGCCATTGCTTCGATCTTAATGCTCTCGTTTAGTACTTGTTGGAAACTACACTGCATTAGGCCTACAAATTGGGTATGGGGTGTAGAGACGGTGTGTTCCACTCCAAGGTGTTCCCCAGGTTTCCTCGCCATTGCTTCGATCTTAATGCTCTCGTTTAGTAGTTGTTGGAAACTACGCTGCATTAGGCCTACAAAATTGGTATGGGGTGTAGAGAGATGGTGTGTTCCACTCCAAGGTGTTCTCCAGGTTGCCTTTCCTGAGCTTCTATCTTCAGGCTTTCGTTTAGTAGTTGTTGGAAACTACACTGCATTAGGCCTACAAAATGGGTATGGGGTGTAGAGAGATGGTGTGTTCCACTCCAAGGTGTTCCCCAGGTTTCCTCGCCATTGCTTCGATCTTAATGCTCTCATTTAGTAGTTGTTGGAAACTACGCTGCATTAGGCCTACAAATTGGGTATGGGGTGTAGAGAGATGGTGTGTTCCACTCCAAGGTGTTCCCCAGGTTTCGTCCACATTGCTTCGGTCTTCCGACTCTCGTTTAGTAGTTGTAGAAAACTACACTGCATTAGGCCTACAAATTGGGTATGGGGTGTAGAGAGATGGTGTGTTACACTCCAAGGTGTTCCCCAGGTTTCGTCCACATTGCTTCGGTCTTCCGACTCTCGTTTAGTAGTTGTAGAAAACTACACTGCATTAGGCCTACAAATTGGGTATGGGGTGTAGAGAGATGGTGTGTTCCACTCCAAGGTGTTCCCCAGGTTTCCTCGCCATTGCTTCGATCTTAATGCTCTCGTTTAGTAGTTGTTGGAAACTACGCTGCATTAGGCCTACAAATTGGGTATGGGGTGTAGAGAGATGGTGTGTTCCACTCCAAGGTGTTCCCCAGGTTTCCTCGCCATTGCTTCGATCTTAATGCTCTCGTTTAGTAGTTGTTGGAAACTACGCTGCATTAGGCCTACAAATTGGGTATGGGGTGTAGAGAGATGGTGTGTTACACTCCAAGGTGTTCCCCAGGTTACCTCTCCATTGCTACGATCTTCTGGCTCTCGTTTAGTAGTTGTTGGAAACTACACTGCATTAGGCCTACAAATTGGGTATGGGGTGTAGAGAGATGGTGTGTTCCACTCCAAGGTGATCCCCAGGTTTCGTCCACATTGCTTCGGTCTTCCGACTCTCGTTTAGTAGTTGTAGAAAACTACACTGCATTAGGCCTACAAATTGGGTATGGGGTGTAGAGAGATGGTGTGTTACACTCCAAGGTGTTCCCCAGGTTTCGTCCACATTGCTTCGGTCTTCCGACTCTCATTTAGTAGTTGTAGAAAACTACACTGCATTAGGCCTACAAATTGGGTATGGGGTGTAGAGAGATGGTGTGTTCCACTCCAAGGTGTTCCCCAGGTTTCCTCGCCATTGCTTCGATCTTAATGCTCTCGTTTAGTAGTTGTTGGAAACTACACTGCATTAGGCCTACAAATTGGGTATGGGGTGTAGAGACTGTTGTGAATTCTGTGGCTGAATTCACTCCTGTGGTCACAAGTGGTACTGCAGCTTCTGAGCTTCCTCCCTCAGGTGTTCTGGTGAGCTCGTTGGCTGCTTTGTTATTTAACTCCACCTGATTCTGTCTTCCTTGCTCCTTGTCAATGTTCCAGTGTTGGACCTGAGCTTCTGGATCTTTCCTGTGGCCTGCTGCTCTGCTTAGATAAGTGTTTCTTTGCTTTTGTTGCTACTTTTTCTGTCCAGCTTGTCTATTCGTTTTTGCTGGAAGCTCTGAGACGCAAAGGGTGCACCGCCGTGCCGTTAGTTCGGCACGGTGGGTCTTTTTGCCCCCTTTGCGTGGTTTTTTGCTTTAAGGTTTTTTGTAGACTGCAAAGTTCTCTTTGCTATCCTCGCTCTATCTAGAATATCGGGCCTCACTTTGCTGAATCTATTTCATCCCTACGTTTGTCTTTTCATCTTGCTAACAGTCATTATATGTGGGGGGCTGCCTTTTCCTTTGGGGTATTTCTCTGAGGCAAGTCAGGCTTGTTTTTCTATCTTCAGGCTAGTCAGCTCCTCAGGCTGTGCCGAGTTGCATAGGTAGTGACAGGCGCAATCCACAGCTGCCTTTAGTTGTGTTTAGGATAGGTTCAGGTATTGCGGTCTACAGAGATTCCACGTCTCAGAGCTCGTTCTATTGTTTTTGGGTTATTATCAAATCACTGTATGTGCTCTGATTGCTGGCACACTGTGTCACTGGATTGCCTACATAACAGTACAAGGAGCCAACCTAATGATTATCAATAGAGGGAAAAAAGAAGTTCTGACATCATTTTTTTTTCTCAGCTCTGTGTTCAGTCTTTTTTTCCCCCTAGACATTTGGGTGTTTCAGGACACAGGTGTGGACATGGATATTCAGGGTCTGTGCTCTTCAATGGATAATCTCGTTACAAATGTACAAAGGATTCAAGATACTATTGATCAGAAATTTATGTTAGAACCAAGAATTCCTATTCCTGATTTGTTTTTTGGTGATAGAACTAAGTTTCTTAATTTCAAAAATAATTGTAAGCTATTTCTGGCCTTGAAACCTCATTCTTCTGGTAATCCTATTCAACAGGTTTTGATTATTATTTCTTTTTTGCGCGGCGACACTCAGGACTGGGCATTTTCTCTTGCACCAGGAGACCCTGCATTGAGTAATGTAAATGCGTTTTTCCTGGCGCTCGGATTGCTTTACGATGAGCCTAATTCAGTGGATCAGGCTGAGAAAAATTTGCTGGCTTTGTGCCAGGGTCAGGATGATATAGAAGTATATTGTCAGAAATTTAGGAAGTGGTCAGTACTCACTCTGTGGAATGAATCTGCGCTGGCAGCTTTGTTCAGAAAGGGTCTCTCTGAGGCTCTTAAGGATGTCATGGTGGGTTTTCCTATGCCTGCTGGTTTGAATGAGTCTATGTCTTTGGCCATTCAGATCGGTCGACGCTTGCGCGAGCGTAAATCTGTGCACCATTTGGCGGTATTGTCTAAGATTAAACCTGAGCCTATGCAGTGCGATAGGACTATGACCAGAGTTGAACGGCAAGAACACAGACGTCTGAATGGTCTGTGTTTCTACTGTGGTGATTCCACATGCTATTTCTGATTGTCCTAAGCGCACTAAGCGGTTCGATAGGTCTGCCGTCATTGGTACTGTACAATCCAAATTCCTTCTGTCCATTACCTTGATATGCTCTTTGTCATCGTATTCTGTCATGGCGTTTGTGGATTCAGGCGCTGCCCTGAATCTGATGGATTTGGATTATGCTAAACATTGTGGGTTTTTCTTGGAGCCTTTGCGGTGTCCTATTCCGTTGAGAGGAATTGATGCTACACCTTTGGCCAAGAATAAACCTCAGTACTGGACCCAGCTGACCATGTGCATGGCTCCTGCACATAAGGAAGTTATTCGCTTTCTGGTGCTACATAATCTGCATGATGTGGTCGTGTTGGGGTTGCCATGGCTGCAAACCCATAATCCAGTATTGGATTGGAACTCTATGTCGGTATCCAGCTGGGGTTGTCAGGGGGTACATGGTGATGTTCCATTTTTGTCTATTTCGTCATCCACTCCTTCTGAGGTCCCAGAGTTCATGTCTGATTATCAGGATGTATTTGAAGAGCCCAAGTCCGATGCCCTACCTCCGCATAGGGATTGTGATTGTGCTATCAATTTGATTCCTGGTAGTAAATTCCCTAAAGGTCGATTATTTAATTTATCTGTGCCTGAACACTCCGATATGCGCAGTTATGTGATGGAATCCCTGGAGAAGGGACATATTCGCCCATCGTCATCACCACTGGGAGCAGGGTTCTTTTTTGTAGCCAAGAAGGATGGTTCGCTGAGACCATGTATTGATTACCGCCTTCTTAATAAGATCACTGTTAAATTTCAGTATCCCTTGCCATTGTTATCTGACTTGTTTGCTCGGATTAAGGGGGCTAGTTGGTTCACTAAGATAGATCTTCGTGGTGCGTATAATCTGGTGAGAATCAGGCAAGGAGATGAATGGAAAACTGCATTTAATACGCCCGAGGGTCATTTTGAGTATCTAGTGATGCCGTTCGGACTTGCCAATGCTCCATCTGTGTTTCAGTCTTTTATGCATGACATCTTCCGTGAGTATCTGGATAAATTCCTGATTGTTTACTTGGATGACATTTTGATCTTCTCAGATGATTGGGACTCTCATGTGAAGCAGGTCAGAATGGTTTTCCAGGTCCTGCGTGCTAATTCTTTGTTTGTGAAGGGATCAAAGTGTCTCTTCGGTGTGCATAAAGTTTCATTTTTGGGGTTCATCTTTTCCCCTTCTACTATCGAGATGGATCCGGTTAAGGTCCAAGCCATCCAGGATTGGACTCAGCCGACATCTCTGAAAAGTCTGCAAAAATTCCTGGGCTTTGCTAATTTTTATCGTCGCTTCATCTGTAATTTTTCTAGCATTGCCAAACCATTGACCGATTTGACCAAGAAGGGTGCTGATTTGGTTAATTGGTCTTCTGCTGCTGTGGAAGCTTTTCAGGAGTTGAAGCATCGTTTTTGTTCTGCCCCTGTGTTGTGTCAACCAGATGTTTCTCTTCCGTTCCAGGTCGAGGTTGATGCTTCTGAGATTGGATCAGGGGCGGTTTTGTCACAGAGAGGTTCTGGTTGCTCAGTGTTGAAACCATGTGCTTTCTTTTCCAGGAAGTTTTCGGCTGCTGAGCGTAATTATGATGTGGGCAACCGAGAGTTGCTGGCCATGAAGTGGGCATTCGAGGAATGGCGTCATTGGCTTGAAGGAGCTAAGCATCGCGTGGTGGTATTGACTGATCATAAGAACCTTACTTATCTCGAGTCTGCCAAGCGCTTGAATCCTAGACAGGCCCGTTGGTCGTTATTTTTTGCCCGCTTCGATTTTGTGATTTCGTACCTTCCGGGCTCTAAAAATGTGAAGGCGGATGCTCTGTCTAGGAGTTTTGTGCCCGACTCTCTGGGTTCATCTGAGCCGGCGAGTATCCTCAAGGAAGGAGTCATTGTGTCTGCCATCTCCCCTGATTTGCGGCGAGTGTTGCAAAAATTTCAGGCGAATAAACCTGATCGTTGTCCGGCGGAGAAACTGTTCGTCCCTGATAGGTGGACTACTAAAGTTATCTCTGAACTTCATTGTTCGGTGTTGGCTGGTCATCCTGGAATATTTGGTACCAGAGAGTTAGTGGCTAGATCCTTCTGGTGGCCATCTCTGTCACGGGATGTACGTACTTTTGTGCAGTCCTGTGGGATTTGTGCTAGGGCTAAGCCCTGCTGTTCACGTGCCAGTGGGTTGCTTTTGCCCTTGCCGGTCCCAAAGAGGCCTTGGACACATATTTCGATGGATTTCATTTCTGACCTTCCCGTTTCTCAAAAGATGTCAGTCATTTGGGTGGTCTGTGATCGCTTTTCTAAAATGGTCCATCTGGTGCCCTTGGTTAAATTGCCTTCCTCCTCTGATTTGGTGCCTTTGTTCTTCCAGCATGTGGTTCGTTTGCATGGCATTCCTGAGAATATTGTTTCTGACAGAGGTTCCCAGTTTGTTTCGAGGTTTTGGCGAGCCTTTTGTGGCAGGATGGGCATTGACCTGTCTTTTTCCTCGGCTTTCCATCCTCAGACTAATGGCCAGACCGAACGAACCAATCAGACCTTGGAGACATATCTGAGATGTTTTGTTTCTGCAGACCAGGATGATTGGGTGTCCTTTTTGCCGTTGGCTGAGTTCGCCCTTAATAATCGGGCCAGCTCGGCTACCTTGGTCTCTCCATTTTTCTGCAATTCTGGGTTCCATCCTCGTTTCTCTTCAGGACAGGTTGAGTCTTCGGACTGTCCTGGTGTGGATTCTGTGGTGGACAGGTTGTAGCAGATCTGGACTCAGGTAGTGGACAATTTGGCCTTGTCCCAGGAGAAGGCTCAACTTTTCGCTAATCGCAGACGCCGTGTGGGTCCCCGACTTCGTGTTGGGGATCTGGTTTGGTTATCTTCTCGTCATATTCCTATGAAGGTTTCCTCTCCTAAATTTAAACCTCGTTTTATTGGTCCGTATAGGATTTCTGAGATTCTCAATCCTGTGTCTTTTCGTCTGACCCTCCCAGACTCCTTTTCCATACATAATGTATTCCATAGGTCGTTGTTGCGGAGATACGTGGCACCTATGGTTCCATCTGTTGAACCTCCTGCCCCGGTTTTGGTGGAGGGGGAATTGGAGTATATTGTGGAGAAAATTTTGGATTCTCGTGTTTCTAGACGGAAACTCCAGTATCTGGTTAAATGGAAGGGTTATGCTCAGGAGGATAATTCCTGGGTTTTTGCCTCTGATGTCCATGCTCCAGATCTTGTTCGTGCCTTTCATGTGGCTCATCCTGGTCGGCCTGGGGGCTCTGGTGAGGGTTCGGTGACCCCTCCTCAAGGGGGGGGTACTGTTGTGAATTCTGTGGCTGAATTCACTCCTGTGGTCACAAGTGGTAATGCAGCTTCTGAGCTTCCTCCCTCAGGTGTTCTGGTGAGCTCGTTGGCTGCTTTGTTATTTAACTCCACCTGATTTTGTCTTCCTTGCTCCTTGTCAATGTTCCAGTGTTGGACCTGAGCTTCTGGATCTTTCCTGTGGCCTGCTGCTCTGCTTAGATAAGTGTTTCTTTGCTTTTGTTGCTACTTTTTCTGTCCAGCTTGTCTATTCGTTTTTGCTGGAAGCTCTGAGACGCAAAGGGTGCACCGCCGTGCCGTTAGTTCGGCACGGTGGGTCTTTTTGCCCCCTTTGCGTGGTTTTTTGCTTTAGGGTTTTTTGTAGACTGCAAAGTTCTCTTTGCTATCCTCGCTCTATCTAGAATATCGGGCCTCACTTTGCTGAATCCATTTCATCCCTACGTTTGTCTTTTCATCTTGCTAACAGTCATTATATGTGGGGGGCTGCATTTTCCTTTGGGGTATTTCTCTGAGGCAAGTCAGGCTTGTTTTTCTATCTTCAGGCTAGTCAGCTCCTCAGGCTGTGCTGAGTTGCATAGGTAGTGACAGGCGCAATCCACAGCTGCCTTTAGTTGTGTTTAGGATAGGTTCAGGTATTGCGGTCTACAGAGATTCCACGTCTCAGAGCTCATTCTATTGTTTTTGGGTTATTATCAAATCACTGTATGTGCTCTGATTGCTGGCACACTGTGTCACTGGATTGCCTACATAACAAGAGACGGTGTGTTCCACTCCAAGGTGTTCCCCAGGTTTCCTCGCCATTGCTTCGATCTTAATGCTCTCGTTTAGTAGTTGTTAAAAATTACGCTGCATTAGGCCTACAAATTGGGTATGGGGTGTAGAGAGATGGTGTGTTCCACTCCAAGGTGTTCCCCAGGTTTCGTCCACATTGCTTCGGTCTTCGACTCTCGTTTAGTAGTTGTAGAAAACTACACTGCATTAGGCCTACAAAATGGGTATGGGGTGTAGAGAGATGGTGTGTTCCACTCCAAGGTGTTCTCCAGGTTGCCTTTCCTGAGCTTCTATCTTCAGGCTCTCGTTTAGTAGTTGTTGGAAACTACACTGCATTAGGCCTACAAAATGGGTATGGGGAGTAGAGAGATGGTGTGTTCCACTCCAAGGTGTTCCCCAGGTTTCCTCGCCATTGCTTCGATCTTAATGCTCTCATTTAGTAGTTGTTGGAAACTACGCTGCATTAGGCCTACAAATTGGGTATGGGGTGTAGAGAGATGGTGTGTTCCACTCCAAGGTGTTCCCCAGGTTTCCTCGCCATTGCTTCGATCTTAATGCTCTCGTTTAGTAGTTGTTGAAAATTACGCTGCATTAGGCCTACAAATTGGGTATGGGGTGTAGAGAGATGGTGTGTTCCACTCCAAGGTGTTCCCCAGGTTTCGTCCACATTGCTTCGGTCTTCCGACTCTCGTTTAGTAGTTGTAGAAAACTACACTGCATTAGGCCTACAAATTGGGTATGGGGTGTAGAGAGATGGTGTGTTCCACTCCAAGGTGTTCCCCAGGTTTCCTCGCCATTGCTTCGATCTTAATGCTCTCGTTTAGTAGATGTTGGAAACTACACTGCATTAGGCCTACAAATTGGGTATGGGGTGTAGAGACGGTGTGTTCCACTCCAAGGTGTTCCCCAGGTTTCCTCGCCATTGCTTCGATCTTAATGCTCTCGTTTAGTAGTTGTTGGAAACTACGCTGCATTAGGCCTACAAAATGGGTATGGGGTGTAGAGAGATGGTGTGTTCCACTCCAAGCTGTTCTCCAGGTTGCCTTTCCTGAGCTTCTATCTTCAGGCTCTCGTTTAGTAGTTGTTGGAAACTACACTGCATTAGGCCTACAAAATGGGTATGGGGTGTAGAGAGATGGTGTGTTCCACTCCAAGGTGTTCCCCAGGTTTCCTCGCCATTGCTTCGATCTTAATGCTCTCATTTAGTAGTTGTTGGAAACTACGCTGCATTAGGCCTACAAATTGGGTATGGGGTGTAGAGAGATGGTGTGTTCCACTCCAAGGTGTTCCCCAGGTTTCCTCGCCATTGCTTCGATCTTAATGCTCTCGTTTAGTAGTTGTTAAAAATTACGCTGCATTAGGCCTACAAATTGGGTATGGGGTGTAGAGAGATGGTGTGTTCCACTCCAAGGTGTTCCCCAGGTTTCGTCCACATTGCTTCGGTCTTCGACTCTCGTTTAGTAGTTGTAGAAAACTACACTGCATTAGGCCTACAAATTGGGTATGGGGTGTAGAGAGATGGTGTGTTACACTCCAAGGTGTTCCCCAGGTTTCCTCGCCATTGCTTCGATCTTAATGCTCTCGTTTAGTAGTTGTTGAAAATTACGCTGCATTAGGCCTACAAATTGGGTATGGGGTGTAGAGAGATGGTGTGTTCCACTCCAAGGTGTTCCCCAGGTTTCGTCCACATTGCTTCGGTCTTCTGACTCTTGTTTAGTAGTTGTAGAAAACTACACTGCATTAGGCCTACAAATTGGGTATGGGGTGTAGAGAGATGGTGTGTTCCACTCCAAGGTGTTCCCCAGGTTTCCTCGCCATTGCTTCGATCTTAATGCTCTCGTTTAGTAGATGTTGGAAACTACACTGCATTAGGCCTACAAATTGGGTATGGGGTGTAGAGACGGTGTGTTCCACTCCAAGGTGTTCCCCAGGTTTCCTCGCCATTGCTTCGATCTTAATGCTCTCGTTTAGTAGTTGTTGGAAACTACGCTGCATTAGGCCTACAAAATGGGTATGGGGTGTAGAGAGATGGTGTGTTCCACTCCAAGCTGTTCTCCAGGTTGCCTTTCCTGAGCTTCTATCTTCAGGCTCTCGTTTAGTAGTTGTTGGAAACTACACTGCATTAGGCCTACAAAATGGGTATGGGGTGTAGAGAGATGGTGTGTTCCACTCCAAGGTGTTCCCCAGGTATCCTCGCCATTGCTTCGATCTTAATGCTCTCATTTAGTAGTTGTTGGAAACTACGCTGCATTAGGCCTACAAATTGGGTATGGGGTGTAGAGAGATGGTGTGTTCCACTCCAAGGTGTTCCCCAGGTTTCCTCGCCATTGCTTCGATCTTAATGCTCTCGTTTAGTAGTTGTTAAAAATTACGCTGCATTAGGCCTACAAATTGGGTATGGGGTGTAGAGAGATGGTGTGTTCCACTCCAAGGTGTTCCCCAGGTTTCGTCCACATTGCTTCGGTCTTCCGACTCTCGTTTAGTAGTTGTAGAAAACTACACTGCATTAGGCCTACAAATTGGGTATGGGGTGTAGAGAGATGGTGTGTTCCACTCCAAGGTGTTCCCCAGGTTTCCTTGCCATTGCTTCGATCTTAATGCTCTCGTTTAGTAGTTGTTGGAAACTACACTGCATTAGGCCTACAAATTGGGTATGGGGTGTAGAGACGGTGTGTTCCACTCCAAGGTGTTCCCCAGGTTTCCTCGCCATTGCTTCGATCTTAATACTCTCGTTTAGTTGTTGTTGGAAATTACGCTGCATTAGGCCTACAAAATGGGTATGGGGTGTAGAGAGATGGTGTGTTCCACTCCAAGGTGTTCCCCAGGTTTCCTCGCCATTGCTTCGATCTTAATGCTCTCGTTTAGTAGTTGTTGGAAACTACACTGCATTAGGCCTACAAATTGGGTATGGGGTGTAGAGACGGTGTGTTCCACTCCAAGGTGTTCTCCAGGTTGCCTTTCCTGAGCTTCTATCTTCAGGCTCTTATTAAATAGTGGTTAAATGGAACAACTGCATTTGGCGTACTAGTTGGTTTGGGGCCTACTAACAGTGTCTGCCGCTCCTTGCTGTTCTCCTGGTTTCCTGTCCTGAAATTCCATTTTCAGGCTCTCGTTAAGTAGTTGTTAATGTTAGACTGCATTTGGCCTACTAGTTGGGTTGGGGCCTACTATCGGTGTCTGCCACTCCTTGCTGTTCTCCTCCACTGAACAAAGCTGTGCCGCCTGTTTACTACGGTTGCCAATTTTGAACTGCATTTCGACTACTTACTGATTTGGGCCTACTCTCTGTGTCAGCCTCTCATTCCAGTTGTCCTCCACTGCAATGCCCCCTGGTTAGTCCTGTGTTACCAATTTTGAACTGCATTTAGCCCACTTTATTCTTTGGGCCTATATCTGTGTTTCCTCCTCATCCTGCCCATTGCCCAGCCAGTGATAGATGAGTCTGCTGGTACATTGACCCATAACGCAAAATTCCCCGTGCACGCTACACAGCAAGATTGTGACCCTGCTGAAAGTCAGGTTCCTCTTCCCGCATACCATACCACCTTACACGGGGACAAAGAGGAAGGTGCAGATGAAAGTGCAGGTTCCTTCATCAGGTGGGGGGAGGAATACTAGTTGGCGACGTCACTGGCACAGGGCCTCTCATAGTACGCAAAAGTGTTGCTGCCGGTGGGAGGCGCCCCCGCCGTGCAAACACACCGCTGTACTTTGAGGGGCCCTGTGCCAGTGCCATTGCCAACGAGTGGGCCCCCCCTGCTTGCTCAGGATCTCAGCACTTGCAAAGTTGAAATACTTACCTCTCCCTGCTCCACTGCCGTGACGTGTTCCAGATTTCCTGGGCCCACTAATTACTTGAACCAGCCCTACCCCCCACAACTTTAGCCAAATGACCCCCAATTTCAAATGCCTTCCAATTATTATAAGGTAAATTACGATTGACAAGCTTCTGTAACAAGAATGGATGTTTTTGCCATTAAAATGGGCAGTGTAGGTGTTTTCCTGGCCTCCACTCACTGCCGACTATGCTCCCCCATTGACTTGCATTGGGTTTCGTGTTTCGGGCGATACCCGACTTTTCGCGATAATCGGCCGATTCCACTCAACTCGACTTCTAAGATAGTCGGGTTTCGCGAAACACGGCTCGACTCTAAAAAGGTCAAGGTCGCTCAACCCTAGTCATCACCGATCATTTCTCAAAAATGGTGCATTTGGTGCCGCTACCACGGTTACCTTCTGCACGGGCCTTGGCAGCGTTGTTCATTAAACACATCTTCCGCCTACATGGTATGCCTGACAAAATTGTCAGTGACCGGGGTCCCCAGTTTGCGTCTCGGTTCTGGAGAGAGCTTTGTCGTCTTCTCAGTATTGAGTTGAATCTCTCTTCCGCTTATCATCCCGAGATGAATGGGTTGGTAGAGAGGGCCAACCAGACCTTGGTCATATACCTGCGACATTTTGTTTCAGCCAGGCAGGATGACTGGGCATCCTTGCTATCATGGGCAGAGTTTGCGCTGAACAATGCCGTAGCCGACTCCACTGGACAAACCCCATTCCTCCTCAACTATGGTCAGCATCCACGGGTACCTGTGCCTATGCCCGTGTCTTCCGCAGACTCCAGGGTGGCAGACTGGGCTGTGGAGGCACGGGATATTTGGGACCGCACTCAGGATGCCATTCGGGCCTCTAAGGAGAGAATGAGGTCCTCCGCCAATGCTCATCGGCGCCCCGCTCCGACCTTTGCTCCTGGCGACTTGGTGTGGCTCTCCGCCCGTAACATCAGGCTGCGAGTTGAGTTCACTAAATTTGCTCCTCGCTACTTGGGTCCCTTCAAGGTCCTCGAACAGGTTAATCCTGTGGTCCATCGTTTGGCCCTTCCGCCACGCCTGGGTATCACCGACACCTTTCATGTGTCCCTCTTGAAACCCGTGTATATGTCCCGGTTTTCCGAGTCATATGCTGGGACATCAGGTTCGTCTATGGACGATTATGAGGTGAACGCTATTTTGGGGTGCAAGGTGGTACGTGGCAAAAAAATTTTATTTGGTGGACTGGAAGGGTTATGGCCCTGAGGACAGGTCCTGGGAGCCTGTTGAGCACATTCGGGCCCCGCAGCTCATTGCTGCCTTCGAACGTAGCGAGGCCCAGGGAGGGGGGGCCCTAGGAGGGGGGGTAATGTTAGGGGTCGAGTTCCTGCCTCTGCACAGGGGGAATCTCGATCCGTCTCCGCTGCGGTCTCCCATTCTTCTCCATCCGCAGTGGAGTCTGCTCAGCAGGGACGTCGATCCCAGCGTCTCGCTCAGTCTGACTCTGTGCGAAGAGTTACTGCTGCTTTTCCTGCTTCTGCCATTGAAGCCAGTGCTGGGCAGCGGCGAGTGGGCATTTCTGGATTTAAGTCCTGCTTTTCTCTGTCTGAGCATGCCCAGGGCAGGATCTCCCGTTGGAGATCGAGGGTCACATGCTCAGGTATTGCAGCACATCCCATTGGTCCTCCAGGAAGGTCCTGAAAGGGCAAAACTTCGGTAGCAGCTTCCTGTGCTGCAACTATATAAGCTGCGCATGACCGCACGGCCATGCGCTAGTATTGTCTTTGATATTATGTGTGTGTGTAGATGGATGTATGTCGAAGGATGAAAGCTCCTAAATATCCCTCCCTAGTGTTGTTGACTGTTTGCGGATGATGGTAGCTATCTAGCGCCCGACTAGCCATCAGCACGAAATGCTTACCTAACCCAATCCTGGGTGGTTAGTGGCGTCCGTCAGTGCGGCACCGCACGCACTCTTGTGCCTTTATATATTATTATTTATCTTTCTCTGACACCCCAGTTGCGGTGTCGAGCGCATGAGGTCTTCTGAACTCAAATCCTCTGTCTCGGGTTTGAGATTAGAGACTTCTTGCTTGCGCTCTATGTGCGGTACCGCGGTCCTGTGACGCAACAGGGTCGCTTCCTTCACACAGGGTGAAGTTAACCCATGTGTGTATTCTTATAGTACCACCATATAGTCCGTCTTTACTAGCAGCAGGGTTTTTACCTGCACGGTGGACCTCGGACTGCGAATGCACCTAGTTTCATATCATCTTATACTTGGTGCGTTCCGCCAGTCCTTAACAACCAATTCCGTTTTGCTGCCTGGGTCTTCTGATGTGCTTGTGGCATGTGGAATGTCAAAGCTGCAGCCGATCAGTAGCTGCTGTTTGCTCTACTCCTTATGTACTGCCACTCACATAAGAGGTAAGTCAAGCACCAGACAGATGAAGTATGCAGATCAGAAAGGAGTAGTGATGCTCAGCAGGTAAGTGAGCATGATTTATTTTTATTTCAATATTGAAGCAACCCTTGCCCAAAGAGAAAGCATTTAAAAATAATGCAGATTAGATTACCTTTAGGATAGGCAACCAATGCAGGGCAATCAAAACAGGGGCCCAGATATCATTGTTACAACCTGTGCAGCTGCACAGGAGCATAAGAGTTAAGGGGGTCCATTTTCACCTTTAAAGCTGTTGGAATTATTATTACGATGAGCTGTTGGACGGCAAAGATCCCATGTATGCTCCTGGCACAGGGGCTGCTGACTGTCTATGTCCATCAGTGAATCAACATATGATCATGAATGTCTAACCACATTAATCTCCATAACTAAGAGACCAACAATGTCACAGTTCTTTACAAGATGTCACGGGCCTTTTTTTTATATAGACACATTACCGTACCTATAGGTGCGATTGTTTTTGGATCATGTTTAAGTGAGAAACAGATATCTAAAGTTTATTGTCAGCTTATGATATGTTCAAATTTCACATGAAGAACACAAGCACCTCTTGACAGAGCCCACTTAATTGGAATGGTGTTCGTTTTGACTGGAAGAAGAGCTAGACATACATGATTATTATCTTCTGTCAAAACCAAGAGAAATGTAGATGTCGTATTGAAAACAGATGAAAAGTAGTCATAAAATTTTAGAACTCAATGAAATAAGTTGAAGGATAGTGATGAGCGAAACCAAACTGGAAAGTTAGGGGTTTATACCGGACTTCTAGTGTCTGGAACTAAACCCAATATATAGACGTCTTACTGTATGTCTAATTTCCTTTAGGGTCTCAAAGTCTAATAAAGCGTGTTGAAATGCTGCCATGCAGCCAATCAACAACTTATAAGGCTGTGGGCACTCTCGGCTTCATCACAGCCATGTCAAGTAATGGCATGGCTGTGACTGGCCGGACAGTTAAAATAAATAAATAATTAAAACAAAAAAATAAATAATTAAAAAAAAAAAATTGACGTACTGTAATCTTCCTCTTTAAAACCTGCTGAGGAAAAACAGACAGCTGTTAGCTGGCATTTTTAGGCTGGGAAAAGGCCAATATCCATGGACCTGCCCAGCCTATTAATATCAGCCTGCAGCTGTCCAATTTGCCTTAGCTGGTTATTAAAAATAGGGGGGACACTAAAAACTGATCTGGGGTCTCACCAAATTCAATATCCAGCTAAAGCAAAGGAGACAGCTGCAGGTTGATATTAATAGGCTGGTAAGGGGTCATGTATATTGGTCATTTTCCAGTCTAATAACACTAGCCCTCAGATGCCCCTATAATGGTGCATTCTGGCACCTAGCCTTTGCTCTTCACACTTGCCATGGTGCGTTGGCAACCAGGGTAATAGTTTATGGGGTTGATGTTACCTTTTTAATGTCCACTGACATCAAGCCCAGAGGTTAGTAATGGAGTGGCGTCTCTCAGACACCCCCATTACTAACCCCGTAGTCAAAAGTAATAAAGACAAACAGAGCAAAAAGTCCTTTATTTGTACAAATCACTCCCCAACAATTTCCCTCTTTTACCCTTTATTAACATAAAAATTAAAAAATCTAAGTAATCCTCACCTGTCCGCTGTTAATCCATAATGATGAGGCTCCATGACAATTCCCAACTCTGCTTCATCTGGATGCAATGCTGAATGGTGACATTAGTAATGTGACTATTCAACACGAGAGCCGGAACACACTGAGAGTATTGTGAGAACCCGGCTGGAGTGATGAGCGGTCACATAATTAAGGTTACCGCAGGTCACAGGCGGCGGTTTTCACAGTAAGCTCTTGGTGAGCTGACCTGTGAACTGCGGTAACCTTACTGTAAGATCACCTGAGTTCATAACAGCTGGACCTCACGCTGTCAAGTGTCAGTGCCAGCTAGATGAACAACTGGGAGTCTGGCACTTGGCACTTTGGCATTTAACAGTGCAGCACTTGAGCTACCATGAGACACGGTGGCTGTGAACTCAAGTAACCTTAAACGTTACCAGAGTACACAGCCACTAGGTTTCCTGGCATCTAGTGTGATGTTGTCGGATCTTCGGAGATTTTTTTTAATTAATAACTGGATAAACCAGGGAATGTGTCAGGGAGTCTTTATTCAAATAACATGTTTTTAACAAGTGTGGTATTTTTTTCTTTTAACTTACTGGGTTGTAATGGGGGTATCTGATAGACACCTCTCAAATACTTAGCTAAGGCTAAGGACTGGTATTATTAGTCTTGGAGGGGATCAATGTCAATGGCCCCTTCCCAACCTATTAAGATCAGCCTGCAGCTCTCTGTGTAGCCTTTGCTGGTTATTGTCAAGATCCTGTCAGCACCGAAGCACTGTCATGGCTGAACAGGGTGACTCACCCACACTAGAGAAGGACCCGGGGTCAGATACCACAAGGAAAACTCAGACAGACGGGACCTGCACAGCGTGCTGAGTATGGTAGAGAACAGGAGGACCTACAATCATGTGACCACAGGAGGTGGGGCTTAGCGTCCTGCTGCTGGAGATGAGTGTAAGTCTTTACAGGGAAACTGAAGTAAAGGAGAGGGGAACTCAGGTTGGACAGGCGGGGTTCATACACAGAGAGGGCGGCGCAGTACACAGGGGCAATCAGAAGAATAGTCAATACGTAGCAATAGATCAGAAAAACCAGAATGGGCAATAGATGGTACAAAAACAGCAGGCAGGAAACACAACAGTGACAGAACCAAATCAGAAACCAAACAGACTAGTACTTGCACAAAGCAGAGGCACACCAGGGTCCGACACACTCAGCCAATGGTCAGAGTATAAACGACAAGGACTGACCTCAGAGTGAGGCTTTAGAAAGCCTCCCAGGACCCAGAAAGAGGCCATCAGAGTTAACCCTGCAACTACCTGACCCGAGAGCACAGTAAACCATGACAGTTATTCAAAATAGGGAGACTACATATTTTTGGGGGTGCCCCTTTTTTAATTATCAGCAAATGCTAAACAGACATTTGTGAGCTGATATTAAAAAGCTGGGAACCTTTATGGATAATGGCCCCTTCCCAGAATAATAACACCATCCCACAGATGTCTACTTTCACTTGTTATTAAAAATAGGAGGGATCCTGCATCATTGTTTGTTGGATCCATCCTGTCTAGTAATCAGTAAAGGAAATGCAGACAGCAGTGAGCTATTATTAATAGGCTGGAAACCTTTATGGATATTGGCCCCTTTCCAGAATAATAACCCTAGCTTTCAGTTATCTGCTTTTCTTACTAATGTGATTTAACTCTGGATGTGTGAATGGATGGATATTTGCACGTGACATTGCTAAGAATAGTCTACATTAACTTACATTGCTTTTGTATTGTGTGTTGTCTAGCCGCACACCATTTTATTGATTATATCCTGCCTGGCACATTGTTTACTGACTATTTTAAGGGATTTAAGTCATTTTTCTCTCCACATTTGTTTGCAGAGCAATTGTCCTGTTCTTACCCATTTGCTTCATTTTGCAATCCCCTAGCCCTTACTGCAAACATTTTACAGTCATTTTAAAGCACCAAAGTTTGGATCCCCATTGACTTCTATTATGTTCAGTTTCAGGGTCTAGTTTGTGGTCAAGTTCGGACCCAAACTGAACGTTTAACTGGCTTTGTCAAACTCGCCGAACCCGAACATTCACGGGTCCGCTCATGCCTACTGAAGGACGAAAATACTAAATAACAATAGTTTCTGTTCAAGGAATAATATTTGTATTGAAGATGTTAGAAATACCACATGCCTAGAACACAATAATCAATTCAACTTATATCTATTGTATTTCATCACAGTACATTTGCCCATCTATAATTTATCCTTGAATTAAGGACACAAAGTAACACAAGCCATGAAAACGTGATTAAATTTGTGTAAAATACATGTATTTTTGCTATGCTAAATTACGGCATTACATGTACCTCTGGCTTGAACAATATGTTCATTGTGCCTGTTCAAGCTCAGCTCGCCAGCTGTACGTATAACATATAAGCCAATTGGCCATGAGTAACTGGTTTTATACGGTTACTGGTTAAAGAGTGCCTACAAATAAGAATGGTTCTCTTTGTATTTTAAGTCACAATATATTACAATTTCAGAAATTAATATTGCACATGTGCAATTATTTATTTTATCACCATGACATCAACTAAGCATTAACCCAATTGAGAATTTCAAAAATGAAAAGTTATGATGCAAACTTATAGGGTTAACATAAATATATTTATAAGTGTTTTGGTCACCTATACATTGAGTTACCAAAGCATTAAAACCAGCTGCCTAAAATAGGTCTGACTTGTGCCAACAAAACAGCTTTGATCCATCATCAATTACAGTGGGGAAAAAAGTATTTAGTCAGCCACCAATTGTGCAAGTTCTCCCACTTAAAAAGATAAGAGAGACCTGTAAGGCTACTTTCACACGAGCGTCGGTACGGGCCCGTCGCAGTGCGTCGGGCCGATGTACCGACGCATGCTGTGAAGTAAAAGCACAACGGGGCAGCGGATACAAATTTACAACACATCCGCTGCCTCACTGTAAGGTCCGGGGAGGAGGGGGCAGAGTTCCGGCCACGCATGTGCGGTCGGAAAAAGCGGACCCTACGGACAAAAAAACGTTGCAAGCAAAGTTTTTTTGTCCCAACGGACTGCGAAAACACGTCGCATCCGTCGCACGACGGATGCAACGTGTGGCAATCCGTCGCAATGCGTCACTAATGAAAGTCTATGGAGAAAAAACGCATCCTGAAGGCAACTTATCAGGATGCGTTTTTTCTTCAAAACGATGCATTGTGACGTGCATCGAAGGACGCTAGTGTGTAAGTGGCCTAATTGACATCGTAGGTAGACCACAACTATGAGAGTCAAAATTGAGAAAACAAATCCAGAAAATCACCTTGTCTGATTTGACAAGATTTATGTTGCATATTATGGTTTAAAATAAGTATTATTATTGCTCACACAGTTGATTTCATCAACTTGCATATTTTTTTCCCCACTGTATAAATCTGGTATCTCTGTAATCGCACCGACCTGAAGAATACATCTGCCTCATCACTTCTACCACACGGTGAACCACGCAAAAGTAAAAATATGAACTACTCTTGTACTGCTGTCTATTTGTTCATTTTACCTTCCAAAAGTTGAGCTCTTACTTCATTGTTTCCATGTAAATTCCCCAAAATCGTGATTCAGTCAAAACCCCAGATGGAACCACTCACTTATGAGGCAGATGGAGTCACTTTGGACTGGTAAGTGTTCCAGCGGTGTCCCAAAATTTTAGGCATATTTTTAGCACATAAGTGTGGATGACCACATATCTGTGCATGCCTAAAAAGATGGATACCATTAACCCCTTTCTGACATTAGATGTACTATCCCATCGAGGTGGGGTGGGCCCGTATGACCACCGACGGGATAGTACGTCATACGCGATCGGCCGCGCTCATGGGGGGAGCATGGCTGATCGCGGCTGGGTGTCAGCTGCCTATCACGGACCGCTCCCGGCACATTAACCCCCGGCACACCGCGATCAAACATGATCGCGGTGTGCCGGCGGTACAGGGAAGCATCACGCAGGGAGGGGGCTCCGTGCGGGCTTCCCTGAGACCCCGGGAGCAACGCGATGTGATCGCGTTGCTGCGAGGGTCTCCTTACCTCCTTCCCTGCAGCAGGCCCGGATCCAAGATGGCCACGGCATCCGGGTCCTGCAGGGAGGGAGGTGGCTTACCAAGTGCCTGCTCAGAGCAGGTGCCTGGTAAGCCTGCAGTGCAATCTGTCAGATCAACGATCTGTGATGTCCCCCCCGGGACAAAGTAAAAAAGTTAAAAAAAAATTTCCAAATGTGTACAAAAAAAAAAAAATTCCTAAATAATGAAAAAAATATCTATATTATTCCCATAAATACATTTCTTTATCAAAATTAAAAAAAAACAATAAAAGTACACATATTTAGTATCGCCGCGTCCGTAACGGCCCGACCTATAAAACTGGCCCACTAGTTAACCCCTTCAGTAAACACCGTAAGAAAAAAAAAAGAGGCAAAAAACAACGCTTTATTAACATACTGCCGAACAAAAAGTGGAATAACATGCGATCAAAAAGACAGATATAAATAACCATGGTACCGCTGAAAACGTCATCTTGTCCCACAAAAAATGAGCCACCATACAGAATCATCAGCAAAAAAATAAAAAAGTTATAGTCCTGAGAATAAAGCGATGCAAAAATAATTATTTTTTCTATAAAATAGTGGTAACGCAAAAAATATTTTTTGCAATAAAAAACATCTTTCATTGTGTGACGGCTGCCAATCATAAAAATCCACTAAAAAAGTAAATCAAACCCTTCATCACCCCCTTAGTTAGGGAAAAATTAAAAAAATGTATTTATTTCCATTTTCCCATTAGGCTAGGGTTAGGGCTAGGGTTAGGGTTAGGGCTAGGGTTAGGGTTAGGGCTAGGGTTAGGGTTAGGGCTAGGGTTAGGACTAGGGCTAGGGTTAGGGCTTGTGTAAGGGTTAGGTTTAGGGTTGGGGCTAGAGTTAAGGCTACAGTTAGGGTTGGGGCTAAAGTTAGGGTTGGGGCTAAAGTTACGGTTAGGGTTTAGATTACATTTACGGTTGGGAATAGGGTTGGGATTAGGGTTAGGGGTGTGTCAGGGTTAGAGGTGTGGTTAGGGTTACTGTTGGGATTAGGGTTAGGGGTGTGTTTGGATTAGGGTTTCAGTTATAATTGGGGGGTTTCCACTGTTCAGGCACATCAGGGGCTCTCCAAACGCGACATGGCGTCCGATCTCAATTCCAGCCAATTCTGCGTTGAAAAAGTAAAACAGTGCTCCTTCCCTTCCGAGCTCTCCCGTGGGCCCAAACCGGGGTTTACCCCAACATATGGGGTATCAGCGTCCTCAGAACAAATTGGACAACAACTTTTGGGGTCCAATTTCTCCTGTTACCCTTGGGAAAATACAAAACTGGGGTCTAAAAAATAATTTTTGTGGAAAAAAAAAGATTTTTTAATTTCACGGCTCTGCGTTATTAACTGTAGGGAAACACTTGGGGGCTCAAAGTTCTCACAACACATCTAGATAAGTTCCTTGGGGGGTCTATTTTCCAATATGGGGTCACTTGTGGGGGTTTCAATGTTTAGGCACATCAGTGGCTCTCCAAACGCAACATGGCATCCCATCTCAATTCCTGTTAATTTTGCATTCACAAGTCAAATGGCGCTCCTTCGCTTCCGAGCTCTGTCATGCGCCCAAACAGTGGTTTAGACCCACATATGGGGTATCGGTGTACTCAGGACAAATTGTCAAACAACTTTTGGGGTCCATTTTCTCCTGTTACCCTTGGTAAAATAAAACAAATTGGAGCTGAATTAAATTTTTTGTGAAGAAAAGTTAAATGTTCATTTTTATTTAAACTTTCCAAAAATTCCTGTGAAGCACCAGAAGGGTTAATAAACTTCTTGAATTTGGTTTTGAGCACCTTGAGGGGTGCAGTTTTTAGAATGGTGTCACACTTGGGTATTTTCTATCATATAGACCCCTCAAAATGACTTCAAATGAGATGTGGTCTCTAAAAAAAATGGTGTTGTAAAAATGAGAAATTGCTGGTCAACTTTTAACCCTTATAACTCCCTAACAAAAAAAAATTTTGGTTCCAAAATTGTGCTGATGTAAATTAGACATGTGGGAAATGTTACTTATTAAGTATTTTGTGTGAAATATCTCTGTGATTTAAATTGCATAAAAATTCAAAGTTGGAAAATTGCAAAATTTTCTAAATTTTTGCCAAATTTCCATTTTTTTCACAAATAAATGCAGGTAATATCAAAGAATTTTTACCACTATTATGAAGTACAATTTGTCATGAGAAAAGTGTCAGAATCACTGGGATCCGTTGAAGCGTTCCAGAGTTATAACCTCATAAAGGGACAGTGGTCAGAATTGTAAAAAATTGGCCCGGTCATTAACGTGCAAACCACCCTTGGAGGTAAAGGGGTTAAAGCAGACACCAGAGTACGAAGTGTCTCCTTCTGCCTCATTATGGTTGGTCTCAATCACATTTTTGTGGGATTAACACGGAAACCCCAACATAAGTGATCAGCACACAAGACTATGATCTCCGCCTTATTGATGAAGCGATAGAAAATTATTATGTACCCCAAAATTTTACTGATAAAATCCCTAATTTATCCCAAGGAAAATTAGCCCGCACTCAGGTCTGTTACCTATCACTGGGGGGTTCCCAGATTACTGCTAGAACAAAGACTCTGGAAAAGCGACATGGCTCCAGTTTCCTCAAATAAAATCCATTGAATTCTTTGCTTCCAAATTCAAGTGCTCCCTCCTTCTGAGCCCCACTGTGCCTAAACCACAGTCAGCAGCCACATATTTGGCATTATTGTAATGGAGAAAAGGTACTTAATTTACGGGTGCATATCACCAGAAGCACAAGTTGGGCACAATGTATGGGGTCTCTACACTGTATCAGGACATAAGGTATGGGAACTAGACTGGCAGATTTGCAATTTAAAAAAAAAAAAAAAAATTTCACTCCTTCTTTCTCAGCCCATACATGTGGGCTAACAGTAATATCTGACAACATATGGGGCAGCACCACATTAAGAGAAATTGTGCAATAAATTGTCTGGTTTAGTTTCACCTATTAACCCTTGCGTACCTGATAAATTTGCAGTAAATAGAAAAATTCAATTTTTACCACTAAAATGTTATATTTCCATGTTTCAATGTTAACCCCTTCTCAATATCCATTCATATACTGCAGGAGGTGTGTTCCCGCAAAGAGAAGTATATGTATGGAGCAGCGATAGCGCAGCCTCATGCTGAGCGCCGCCGCAATCTTGTGCTGGTGTCAGCAAATCATTTAAAGATTTTTCTGTATTCTCATGACTATGAAAATTGTACATTCACACTGAAGGCATCAAAACTATGAATTAACACATGTGGAATTATATACTTAACAAAAAAGTGTGAGACAACTGAAATTATGTCTTATATTCTAGGTTCTTCAAAGTAGCCACTTTTTGCTATGATGACAGCTTTGCACACTCTTGGCATTCTCTTGATGAGCTTCAAGAGGTAGTCACCAGGAATGGTTTTCAATTCACACGTGTGCCCTGTCAGGTTTAATAAGTGGGAACTCTTGCCTTATAAATGGGGTTGGGACCATCAGTTGTGTTGTGCAGAAGTCTGGTGGATACATGGCTAATAGTCCTACTGCATAGACTGTTAGAATTTGTATTATGGCAAGAAAAAGGCAGCTAAGTAAGGAAAAGTGAGTGGCCATCATTACTTTTAGAAATGAAGGTCAGTCAGTACGAAAAATTGGGAAAACTTTGAAAGTGTCCCCAAGTGCAATGGCAAAAACCATCAAGCACTACAAAGAAACTGGTTCACATGAGGACCGCCCCAGGAAAGGAAGACCAAGAGTCACCTCTGCTTCTGAGGATTAGTTTATCTGAGTTACCAGCCTCAGAAATCACAGGTTAACAGCAGCTCTCGTTAGAGACTTTTATTATTATTATTATTATTTATTTATTTTAAATTTTTATTCTGTTAAACCAGAGAGTTATATGACACAAAATAGTTAATAAATAACATTTTTACAGGTCTACTTTACATCAGCACAATTTTGGAAACAATTTTTTTTTTTGGTTAGGAAGTTATAAGGGTTCAAATTGACCAGCGATTTCTCATTTTTACAACATTTACAAAACCATTTTTTTAGGGACCACCTCACATTTGAAGTAAATTTGAGGGTTCTATATCGCAGAAAATACCCAAAAGTACAACATTCTAAAAACTGCACCCCTTAAGGTGCTCAAAACCACATTCAAGAAGTTTATTAAACCTTCAGGTATTTCACAGCAGCAGAAGCAACATGGAGTAAAAAAATGATCTTTTAGCAACAATTTTTTTTATTTTCCCAAAGGTAAAAGGAGAAAGTGGTTTGCAAAAGTTGTTGTCCAATTTGTCCTGAGTACCCCAATACCCCATATTTGGGGGGTAAACCACTGTTTGTGCACATGTCGGAGCTCAGAAGAGAAGTAGTGACGTTTTATACAGCTCTGGCAAAAGTTAAGAGACCACCACATCAGAACCCTGTCATGGGCAGCCCAATCTCCAGACGTGAAAACCTCCATTGAAAACCTCTGGAATGTAATCAAGATGATGATGAATAGTCACAAGCCATCAAACAAAGAAGAACTGTGTTCGTGAACGTGTGATGCCAGAAGCATTGTGAAAGACTGGTGGAAAGCATGCCAAGACGCATGAAAACTGTGATTAAAAATCATGGTTATTCCACAAAATATTGATTTCTGAACTCTTCCTAAGTTACAACATTAGTATTGTTGTTTGTAAATGATTATGAACTTGCTTTCTTTGCATTATTTGAGGTCTGAAAGCACTGGGGGGGTTTCAATTTTGTCCATTTTTCTTTGCCAGAAAAAAAATACAAAATTTATTGCTTGGAAATTTGGAAACATGTTGTCAGAAGTTTATAGGATAAAAGAACAATTTACATTTTACTCAAAAATATACCTATGAAGAGAAAAATCAAAGAAACTGAACATTTTGCAGTGGTCTCTTAATTTTTGCCAGTGCTGTATATTGTAACAAAGTCACTGGAAAGTGCTGGAGGGGAGATACGGTATATTGTATCATCCATTGAGTATTAAGTGATTTGTGCTCAATTTTTTGTTTTATTTAACACTACAAAAATCCTTTTTTTATCTGGATTAAATTACTCACTACTCACCCATAGAGTATTCTGAGGCCTGGGTTACATTTTTGTTATATATAACACTCCTAAAAAGAGTTCTAAAATGTTACTAGGTAAATTTCTCAACCATACAATATTTCATGGTCTGTGGAAAATTACTGTGATATCTATCACTCATAAAAAGCATTTAAACATTTTTTTTGAGTTAAATTTCTCAGCCATACAGCATTCCGTGGTCTAGAGTACATTTGTATGATATATAACACTCCAAAAAAGTATTAACATCAATTGCTGTATTCAGTTAGTCATCCATACAGTATTTGCAACACCCACCAGGGCCGTGGGGTACTCGGAGCCGGGTTAGATGGTTCTTAAAGGGGTTGTCACGGCAGCAACTGACCCGGTCCGTGGCCCTGGGTTTGAAATAAAAGGGGTTTTGAGAGAAATGTTTGAAGGTGATTGTTTGTGATGCCACCTGTGGTATTCGGCTATAATGCTGGGGTTGATGGTGATGCAGCTTAGATGGTTTTGCTCCCCACAGGTGGAGCGTGAGCCCCAGGGCTACCGGAACAGTCTATGAGGGGTTCTGGACGTTGTGGTACAGGAATTATTGGAGGACACAGGGACTCTAGTTTCTTTACCTTTAATTGTAGGTGCAGTCTGGAGCACAGGTAACAGGTGGTGTTGGAGACATGGGCAACCTGGAAGCAGTTCAGATTTCCCCTAGCCAGGTGGTGTTGGAGACCTCCCTACTGCACTGTTCTCTGGGTTCCTGATGCTTTATGCTCTCTTCAAGACCCTCTCTCAGCTTGTCCTTTAAGTAGAACAATACCCGCATGGCAGGCAGCTCGAGCCTTTCCCAGGTGACATCCCTCATGATGACTCAGGCTTCTAGTGTGCTGCTGTGCCTTCGGGTATCAGATGGGGCAAGGAGACCTGCAATCTCCTGTCCTCCGGATTTGGCTGCGGGGCCTGCAGTTCCCACACAACAACGGACTCCGGTGTCTGTTCTTTTGCGCTCAGTCCTGGGGTGAGCTCAGTTGCAGCTCCAGTCCCTCAGGTTCTCCTCATATGCTTCCTCAACCTTCACTGTCTCACACTTCACTCTAACTGACCCCACCTCCTGACCAGAACTTATAGGGAAGTTCCCCTGAAACCATGTTTAGAGCTCCTTCTTCTGGTTTGGAGTAAGGAAAGGTGTTGTATGCCAGTGTTACCTGCTAAGGGGATCCCTTCTTGCTTCCAGGCATGGCATCACCCCCTGTGAGGAAGGCAATGCCATTGTGGCAACCAGACTCCAGGGGTGCACATATTCAATTAGTCATCCATGTAGTGTAACATGCTTAGTGGGCCACAAATATGGCAGAACCATGCAACACTCTTGAGGGAGTGACTGGAGGAATATTGGAGCGAGAGGAAGCTGGTGCAACAGTAAAGGTAGCAGAAGCCTGTGATACAAATCCGAGCAATTGCCCAGAATCACCAAGGTCCAAACGCAGGCCACATCCTTTACTGCTTGGATTCTTGTGGACTGCAGATAGGAGAGGCAGGATCCAGAAACTGGTGAGCAGATTGCGGGGCACAGGCTGGTTGCAAGAGACAAGGAGGTGAGCCAGGACCAAGTCTGGAGAAATGTTATCAGCCCGCTAGCCGCAAGGTACTGAGAGTTGGCATCTTGTGGGGAAGGGCATTACATATGACCATTAGCAGAGAAGAGAATCCATTAAAGAATTTGGTACCAGTCATCACATCTCATTCAACCATCAGGCAGAAGAGACAGAACACTTGCCTTTTAGGCTACAAGATCTGATGGCTTTAACTAGGGTCACATTCCTCAAAATGGAGGTGCAACATCGCTGGTATGCAGTGGATGTGATCTTAGATGGAAGGTATGAGGATGAACCCTTCTAGAGGAATGAACAGGCCAGGGAGAGGCTCCTTAAGGTGAATCAAGACAGGGCTACTACCACCCTCGGAAGCACATATTGTCATTGGAGCACTCCACCTCCTTTGTGGGAAGAGCCGATGATGCAGGTAACTCAGGGGGCTGTTGCCTATTTCTATATGATGGTGCTCCGGCACTATCGGAAGCTGGGTCACGTACAGCCCAGGCACCTGGGAATCGAGCTCCAAGTGTCACGAGGGTATCACATCCACCTGGAAGACCTGGAATTAGATGGTCATATCCGGGAATGAATCGCTGGTTAATGACCCTTTCTATGCTGGTCAGAAACAAGGATCTCCATTTCAGCTGCTAGGAATCTGATAATTACCGCTTCCTATATAAACTGGTCAGACCTTCTTGTCTGTGTGCAAAGAGTTGGTGAAAGATTTGTCTTCCTGTGGTGAAAGATTTGTCCTGTGCTGTGTGCTAAAGCAAAGTGGTTTTAAATAGAGTTGTTGTAGACGTTATCTGTGTTTTGCTGCAGTGCGTGTGTGTCTATTTCCTGGTCCCTGCCCCATTTAATGTATTTCTCCCTGCTCCTATCCTTCTCCCTATTGTTAGTAAGTGCTTTTGTATAATAGTGGTTTTCTGTTATCCTTGTTTTGCTTTGTGTGTTGTTAACATTACATTTCTGTCCCATGCCTCATTGGTTGGGGGTGGGGACAGATCAGGGTTTAACAGAAGCATAGTAAGATTGGAGACTCAGGCCTAGCTACCTTCAAGAGTACCCCCTCGAACATGGATAGTTAGGGTCACAGTTCAAGAAACAGTTTGAGGCACTCCTTCCTTACCGAAGACTGTCACAGATTGACACCAAGATGCCGGTAGAGGCAGTCCCCCTAGCTTCCTGAGGAAGGTGAAGAAGAAGTGGACACTTGAAGAGGATTACCATGGTTCTTGATACATTTTGGTGGTATGTAAAACTTAAATTTCTCACTCATACATTAGTCCATGGTCTGGGATACATTTCTTTGATATATAATAATCCAAAAAAGCGTTAACAAATTTTTCTAGGTTAAATTTCTCAGCTATACACTATTCCATGGTCTGGGGTAAATTTATGTGAAATCTAACCCTTCATAGAAATGTTCAAAAATCTATCTGGATGAAATTAGTAATCCATAGAGTATAACATGTTCTAGGGTACATTTCATCAGTACATTTGGGGGTATCTTTCCCTCCAAAAAATTGTTCAAAAATTTATAGGTATTATATTGTTCATCCATAAAGTACGTGTTCTTATGTACGTTTTGTTGGTATATTAAACACTACAAACACTACAAAGAAAGCATTGAGAAATTTGTCTGGATTCAGGTATTCATACATACAGTTTTAGTGCTTTCTGTTTAAGCTCAGGCAAAATGCGCGTCGAGCAGGTGCGGGCTGCTACGGGGCTCCTCCACTGGTTAGTATACCACTATGTCTCCTCTCTTCTACTTTACTGCACAAAGGCACCTTGCCTAGATATTATTGCTTCTTTAAGCACATTATTATTGTTGGTCTATACTATGGCATAATTGCCTTTATACCTTTATATACAGGTCCTTCTCAAAAAATTAGCATATAGTGTTAAATTTCATTATTTACCATAATGTAATGATTACAATTAAACTTTCATATATTATAGATTCATTATCCACCAACTGAAATTTGTCAGGTCTTTTATTGTTTTAATACTGATGATTTTGGCATACAACTCCTGATAACCCAAAAAACCTGTCTCAATAAATTAGCATATTTCACCCATCCAATCAAATAAAAGTGTTTTTTAATAACAAACAAAAAAACCATCAAATAATAATGTTCAGTTATGCACTCAATACTTGGTCGGGAATCCTTTGGCAGAAATGACTGCTTCAATGCGGCGTGGCATGGAGGCAATCAGCCTGTGACACTGCTGAGATGTTATGGAGGCCCAGGATGCTTCAATAGCGGCCTTAAGCTCATCCAGAGTGTTGGGTCTTGCGTCTCTCAACTTTCTCTTCACAATATCCCACAGATTCTCTATGGGGTTCAGGTCAGGAGAGTTGGCAGGCCAATTGAGCACAGTAATACCATGGTCAGTAAACCATTTACCAGTGGTTTTGGCACTGTGAGCAGGTGCCAGGTCGTGCTGAAAAATGAAATCTTCATCTCCATAAAGCATTTCAGCCGATGGAAGCATGAAGTGCTCCAAAATCTCCTGATAGCTAGCTGCATTGACCCTTCCCTTGATGAAACACAGTGGACCAACACCAGCAGCTGACATGGCACCCCACACCATCACTGACTGTGGGTACTTGACACTGGACTTCAGGCATTTTGGCATTTCCTTCTCCCCAGTCTTCCTCCAGACTCTGGCACCTTGATTTCCGAATGACATGCAAAATTTGCTTTCATCAGAAAAAAGTACTTGGGACCACTTAGCAACAGTCCAGTGCTGCTTCTCTGTAGCCCAGGTCAGGCGCCTCTGCCGCTGTTTATGGTTCAAAAGTGGCTTTACCTGGGGAATGCGGCACCTGTAGCCCATTTCCTGTGCACGGTGGCTCTGGATGTTTCCACACCAGACTCAGTCCACTGCTTCCTCAGGTTCCCCAAGGTCTGGAATCGGTCCTTCTCCACAATCTTCCTCAGGGTCCGGTCTCCTCTTCTCGTTGTACAGCGTTTTCTGCCACATTGTTTCCTTCCAGCAGACTTACCATTGAGGTGCCTTGATACAGCACTCTGGGAACAGCCTATTTGTTGAGAAATTTCTTTCTGGGTCTTACCCTCTTGCTTGAGGGTGTCAATGATGGCCTTCTTGACATCTGTCAGGTCGCTAGTCTTACCCATGATGGGGTTTTTGAGTAATGAACCAGGCAGGGAGTTTATAAAAGCCTCAGGTATCTTTTGCATGTGTTTAGAGTTAATTAGTTGATTCAGAAGATTAGGGTAATAGGTCGTTTAGAGAACCTTTTCTTGATATGCTAATTTATTGGGACAGGTTTTTTGGGTTATCAGGAGTTGTATGCCAAAATCATCAGTATTAAAACAATAAAAGACCTGACAAATTTCAGTTGGTGGATAATGAATCTATAATATATGAAAGTTTAATTGTAATCATTACATTATGGTAAATAATGAAATTTAACACTATATGCTAATTTTTTGAGAAGGACCTGTATATATGTGCTATATATATTTTATTCTATTATTCTGAGGATCATTTAATGTGGGCATCTAATACAGGGATTACTATACTATTAATACTATTAATATATTTCCATGTCCACATACCCTTTAAATCTGATACCTATGTGGTTTAATTTATTAACAGAGGTGGTTGTGGACTTATTAGCTTTGGAATTATGATTATTGTAAACTATAACATGTACCCTGTACTATCCCGTATTTTTAAATCTAAAAATCTGTCTTCCTCTGTATTTATGGTTATTATGTACTATGAAACTTTTATGATTTAATAAACTATGATCTACTATATATGCTGTAGTTGTGTATTACATCTATAGGTATATTATATTTGAGTGGATACACAACATAATTATTTAGATTTTGTGTATAGGCTTCACACTGTGCAGGAGTTTTATGAGTGGAGGAATACCCCAAATATACAATATTTGAATTAAATACTACAGCTGGTGCCTTCAAGGCTGTATGGATGATTCTGTTTGTAATTTTGGCAGGCTTTGCACTTAGTGCATAGCATTTATGAATCTAGCATGACAAATAGAACAGAATATGCATAAGGCCCTCCTTTATGTCTATTACAGGGTGTATTGTAGTATCGGAGTCCCTCTTCCATCAAATTTTTGGCACTTCTTGTTTCCTTCATAATTTACACTGAAATTTCCAATTTTGCACAAAAAAAATTTAGTTTTGGTTTACTTACATTATTATTTTTTTTAATACTGTTTAAATTTTGCCTTATAGAAAAGTAACTATACAGGAAAGAATGTTTCTTAACATTTCTTTTTAACCCCTTAATCCCATATGATGTACTATCCCATCAAGGTGCCCTGGGACTTAATTCCCAGTGACGGGATAGTACGTCATATGCAATCGGCCGCGCTCACGGGGGGAGCCGGGTGTCAGCTGCCTATCACAGCTGACATCCGGCACTATGTGCAAGGAGCGGTCACAGATCGCTCCCGGCACATTAACCCCCGGCACACCATGATCAAACATGATCGCGGTGTGTCGGCGGTACAGGAAAGCATCGCGCAGGAAGGGGGCTCCCTGCGGGCTTCCCTGAGACCCCCGCAGCAATGCAATGTGATCGCGTTGCTGCGAGGGTCTCCTACCTTCCTCCCTGCAGCCAGGCCCGGATCCAAAATGGCCGCGGCATTCGGGTCCTGCAGAGAGGGAGGTGGCTTACCAAGTGCCTGCTCAGAACAGGTGCTTGGTAAGCCTGCAGCGCTGTAAGTCAGATCGCTGATCTGACAGAGTGTTGTGCAAACTGTCAGATCAGCGATCTGTGATGTTCCCCCCTAGACATATTTAGTATTGCCGCGTCCGTAATGACCCCACCTATAAAACTGTCCCACTAGTGAACCCCTTCAGTAAACACCGCAAGAAAAAAAAAACGAGGCAAAAAACAACGCTTTATTATCATACTGCCGAATAAAAAGTGGAATAACACGCGATCAAAAAGACGGATATAAATAACCATGGTACCGCTGAAAATGACATCTTGTCCCGCAAAAAACGAGCCACTATACAGCATCATCAGCAAAAAAATAAAAAAGTTATAGTCCTGAGAATAAAGCAATGCTAAAATAATTATTTTTTCTATAAAATAGTTTTTATCGTATAAAAGCGCCAAAACATAAAAAAATGATATAAATGAGATATCGCTGTAATCGTACTGACCCGAAGAATAAAACTGCTTTATCCATTTTACCAAATGCAAAACGGTATAAACGCCTTCCCCGAAAGAAATTCATGAATAGCTGGTTTTTGGTCATTCTGCCTCACAAAAATCGGAATAAAAAGCGATCAAAAACTGTCACGTGTCAGAAAATGTTACCAATAAAAACGTCAACTCGTCCCGCAAAGAACAAGACCTCACATGACTCTGTGGACCAAAATATGGAAAAATTATAGGTCTCAAAATGTGGAGACGCAAAAACTTTTTTGCTATGAAAAGCGTCTTTTAGTGTGTGATGGCTGCCAATCATAAAAAAACGCTATAAAAGTAAATCGAACCCCCCTTCATCACCCCCTTAGTTAGGGAAAAATAATAAAATTAAAAAAAATGTATTTATTTCTATTTTCCCGTTAGGGCTAGGGTTAGGGATAGAGTTAGGGTTAGGGCAAGGGTTAGTGCTAGGGTTACGGTTGGGGCTAGGGTTGGAGCTAAAGTCAGGGTTAGGGTTGGGGCTAAAGTCAGGGTTAGGTTGGGGCTAAAGTTAGGGTTAGGGTTGGGGCTAAAGTTAGGGTTAGGGTTGGGGCTAAAGTTAGGGTTAGGTTTGGGGCTCAAGTTAGGGTTTGGATTACATTTATGGTTGGGATTAGGGTTTGGATTAGAGTTAGGGGTGTGTCAGGGTTAGGGGTGTGGTTAGGGTTACTGTTGGGATTAGGGTTAGGGGTGTGTTTGGATTAGGGTTTCAGTTAGAATTAGGGGTTTCGATTGTTTAGGCACATCAGGGGCTCTCCAAATGCGACATGGCGTCCTATCTCAATTCCAGCCAATTCTGCGTTGAAAAAGTAAAACAATGCTCCTTCCCTTCCGAGCTCTCCCGTGCACCCAAACAGGAGTTTACCCCAACATATGGGGTATCAGCGTACTCGGGACAAATTGGACAACAACTTTTGGGGTCCAAGTTCTCTTGTTACCCTTGGAAAAATAAAAATTTGGGGGGCTAAAAATCATTTTTATGGGAAAAAATGTTTTTTTTATTTTCACGGCTCTGCGTTGTAAACTGTAGTGAAACACTTGGGGGTTCAAAATTCTCACAACACATCAAGATAAGTTCATTGGGAGGTCTAGTTTCCAATATGGGGTCTCTTGTGGGGGATTTCTACTGTTTGGGTACATCAGGGGCTCTGCAAATGCAACATGACGCCTGCAGACCAATCCATCTAAGTCTGCATTCCAAATGGCCCTCCTTCCCTTCTGAGCTCTACCATGCGCCCAAACAGTGGTCCCCCCCCCACATATGGGGTATCAGCGTACTCAGGACAAATTGGAAAACAACTTTTGGGGTCCAATTTATCCTGTTACCCTTGTGAAAATACAAAACTGGGGGCTAAAAAATCATTTTTGTGAAGAAAAAAAAATTACTTTCACGGCTCTGCGTTATAAACTGTAGTGAAACACTTGGGTGTTCAAAGTTCTCACAACACATCTAGATAAGTTCCTTAGGGGGTCTACTTTCCAAAATGTGTCACTTGTGGGGGGTTTCAATGTTTAGGCACATCAGGGGCTCTCCAAACGCAACATGGCATCCTATCTCAATTCCAGTTAATTTTGCATTGAAAAGTCAAATGGCGCTCCTTCCCTTCCGAGCTCTGCCATGCGCCCAAACAGTGGTTTAGACCCACATATGGGTTATCAGCGTACTCAGGACAAATTGTTCAACAACTTTTGGGGTCCATTTTCTCCTGTTACCCTTGGTAAAATAAAACAAATTGGAGCTGAAGTAATTTTTTGGTGAAAAAAAGGTAAATGTTCATTTTTAATTAAACATTCCAAAAATTCCTGTAAAACACCTGAAGGGTTAATAAACTTCTTGAATGTAGTTTTGAGCACCTTGCGGGGTGCAGTTTTTAGAATGGTGCCACACTTTGTTATTTTCTATCATATAGACCCCTCAAAATGACTTCAAATGTGATATGGTCCCTAAAAAATATTGGTGTTGTAAAAATGAGAAATTGCTGGTCAACTTTTAACCCTTATAACTCCCTAACAAAAAAAAATTTTGGTTCCAAAATTGTGCTGATGTAAAGTAGACATGTGGGAAATGTTACTTTTTAATTATTTTGTGTGACATATGTGACGCCCAGGAGACCGGGATACCCAGCACCGGACCAATGGAGTCTGTCTCTTGAGGGGGATGTCACGGGTGGCTTGACCCGGTGCTGTGGCCTCAGGCAATGCACAGTGTAAGGGGTATCATGAGGGGACAGGCACTTACTTGATCAGCAGCAGGTTCTCCCAGCGGTGACGATCCTGATTCTGGATAGATGGCTATTGTCCAAATGAAAGACTGAGGCACTGAAACGTTTAACCAGTTTACTTTAACATAAAAGGATTTACAACCAGTCCTGTCACCGGAGTCTGTATGGGA
The DNA here is from genome assembly GCF_032444005.1 of Ranitomeya imitator. Taxonomy (NCBI): domain Eukaryota; kingdom Metazoa; phylum Chordata; class Amphibia; order Anura; family Dendrobatidae; genus Ranitomeya; species Ranitomeya imitator. The sequence goes on from NC_091287.1 coordinate 517,729,463, forward strand.
ACTCTGAGTTAGTTTGACCCTGCCGGGGTCTTCGCCTCTTATTGTGCGCAATTTCTGTGTGGCCCTGCTGCTGTATGTGAACTGGCTGCCGGCCCAATCTGTCCCCTCCGGGTCCTGGTTCGACGGGCAACCCGAGTCCTTTTATCGGTTTACCCCCTCTGGGAGTACCGCTGAACTCTGTGTCTGTTGCTGCATCCGACCCTAGTGAAGCTGATATCACCTCACGTTTTTCCGGTTGCTGTATTATATATAATGAATACAGCCACGGATCCGGTATCCGTCTTTGCGCCTGTTCTGGGTAGTGATTAATGCTACCCGGTTCTCACAATGTCCTTTTTCTCTATCCCTCTTCTCCTCAGGCCGGTGATTTAGGCCTGGTAACAGTCACAGGGCTGTTAGAGATTCAACTGTATGACCTCTCACTATCAGCTCCTTGGCCCAACTGCCATTTCTTCTCTCAGACCAGAATGGATCAAGGGGAGTCTCTGGAGCTCCCCCTTCTGGCCGGAGGTGGTAGTGCAGTCTTGCTATTTTAGTATTTGTACTTACTGTCAGTAACTATTTTTGTGGCAAATACCCCTAGGGGTGCCACATTCCCCCTTAGTTAAGAACAGTACTCCGGGACTGTGGGACAATAGCATTTTGAAATAACAATTAATATGTACAGAGTCTTAAAAATGAAAAGTTACAAAAACCACTCAAGGAAACAAAAATAGAGTTCTGTAAAAAGTCACTTCAAATAGCGTCCATTAATACAGTTCTATCCTTGAAGGTATTAGGAACGGCACTGTACTTAGTGTCCAGGAATTTAGTTCCACTTTTCCAACGGAGTTATCAATATAAAGTCTAAAGAAAGTTCAAAAAGAGCAAAAAGCAAAGTTCAAAAAGCAGTCTTTCCGGAGCTTTGATTTAGTGCCTCCGGGCTGATAAAAAGTTCAAGAATATGCAATAAGTTCATACAGACAAGTCTCTGTAGGCAATGGGCTTAAACGTTGCAGACTGATAGCAATGACTATACTACATTTTCTGTTTAACTATATACGGCATAACATATATACAATTCACATTATGAGCTTTATAGTTGGTAATCTGCATACCTGGCCGGTAATTGACCCTGGGTACTACGCTGTGATCTACGTAATAGCGGTGTCTCTTCATGTGGTGTACTACTGTCTACTGCGGATGTAGTATCTGCCCGCTCTGCTAAAGATAATTCCACGACTATGGAGTTGGCAAGTCCACCGTGAATGGGATTACTCTGACCAGGAATCTGTTCTTCCTGGCCTGGAACCTCCTGTAGTACGGGGTCAGCCTCTTCCTGTCTTGGGACTTCTGGTATTGGGTTCGGTGTTGGGTAAAAGGCCACCATGGGAACCACTACTGCACCATGGTATGTTAGTAGGGTTTTGGGAAAGTCTCCTATACAGGTGTGATACACTTCCTCTTCTTTTTCCTTTACTGGTTGAACCTGTATGGGTTGAATAACTTCTGGTTCTGGCTGGACAACGTCTGGCTCTTTCAATGCTTCCGGACATAATTTAAGATTGTCTCGTGACACTAGTACAGATGTTAAGCCTCCGTTTTTGCTAATGAGACACATTTTAGGATTATCCACTCTTGTTGGTAAAACTGTGTAGGGTACGGCTTCCCACTGATTGTCCAGTTTATTGGTTCGACGATTTCTCTTGAGCACTTGGTCACCCGGTCTTAATGGGGTCGCTAGAGCATTCTGGTTGAAAGTTCGCTCTTGTCTTTCTCTAGTTTGCTGAAGGCTTCTTTCCACACTCTCTTGCACTTGGCGATACTGCTTTTGCCGTATGATATCCCAATTGGAGTCTTGAACTTCTGCGTCTGGTTTCAGAATTCCCATTTCTAGATCGATTGGTAATTGGCCGGGTCTTGCACGCATAAGGTAAGCTGGGGTGCAGTTGGTGGAGCTCACCGGGACATGATTATACAGATCCACCAAGTCAGGCAATTTCTCTGGCCATTGATTCCTTTCTGTCTCAGGTAAAGTCTTTAGTAGGTCTATTACAATATGGTTCATCTTCTCGCATAAGCCGTTTGTTTGTGGATGATAGGCCGTCGTCCGGATCTTTTTGCAACCATACATATTACAGAATTCTCTGAAGATCTCTGATTCAAAGGCTGTACCTTGGTCGGTGAGAACCTGTTCCGGATATCCATGGGGTCTACAAAAGTACGTTTGGAATGCTTTGGCTGCTGTTTTTGCTGTCAGATCTTTTACGGGTACTACTACCAAGAAACGTGAATAATGGTCCACGATGGTCAAGGCATAGACATAGCCGGACCGGCTTGGTGTCAACTTCACGTGGTCCATGGCTACAAGTTCAAGTGGTTGTTTGGTGATTATGGGCTGCAGTGGTGCTCTTTGGTTCTTTTGATCGTTTCTTCTGAGGTTACACGGGCCACAATTTCTGCACCACTGTTCGATTGATTTTCTCATCCCGACCCAATAAAATCTTTCTCTTAGAAGTACTTCTAACTTTTTCCAACCGAAGTGACCAGCACCATTATGGTAAGCTTCGAGGACCATCTTCACATCTTGTTTAGGCACAATAATCTGCCAAACCAATTCATGTGTTTTCGGATTGGTGTATCTTCTACAGAGCTTCCCTTGATACAGGAACATTTTGCCTCTCTCTTTCCAGAGTTGATGCGTCTCTTCTGGGGCCTCCTCATAGGGATATGCACTTTGCTCAGTCAACAGTTCCTTCACCAACTTCACAGCCGGATTGCTGTCTTGGGTGTCAGCCCATCTATGGTGTGCTAACGGATTAAAATTCACCTCTTGTTGTTTCTGATAGGTACATGACTGGTGATGTTTTGCCTTGGGACGATGGAAGGCTGGTAGTTCAATTTCTTCAAGCTCCCCCGTTTCCTCTTCTACATCTCTCAAGTGTGGCATCCGGGATAGGGCATCGGCATTTCCATTCTTGCGACCTGCTCGATACTTGATTATGAAGTTGTAATTAGATAACCGGGCTATCCATCGCTGTTCTAACGCACCTAATTTGGCTGTGTCCAGGTGGGTCAACGGATTGTTGTCAGTATAGACAATAAATTCTGCAGCGGCCAGATAGTGTTTGAAACGCTCCGTCACAGCCCAAACTACTGCCAGTAGTTCCAATTTGAAGGAGCTGTAATTTTCTGAATTTCTTTCAGTAGGCCGGAGCTTTCTACTTGCAAAGGCGATGACTTTCTCCCGACATTCTTGCTTTTGTGACAGCACCGCTCCTAGTCCCACATTACTGGCATCGGTGTAGAGGATGAAAGGTTTATGGTAATCTGGGTATGCCAGAACCTCTTCTCCGGTTAGTGCCTTCTTTAGTTGTTCAAAGGAGTCTTCCCTTTCGTCGTTCCACTGAAAAGGAGGGTTTCGGTTTGAAGGTTTCTTCGTCTGCCCTACCAAGGTGTCTTGCAAGGGTGCTGCCAACTTGGTAAATCCTTTTATAAATCTGCGATAGTAACCCACCAATCCCAGGAATTGTCTCACTTCTTTTGCGCTGGTAGGTCTTGGCCAATCCCTTATGGCGCTTATTTTCTCGGGATCTGGTGCTACTCCCTCCGAACTCACGATGTGTCCCAGGTACTGTACCTTTGGCTTGAGAAGGTGACATTTGGATGGCTTGACTTTCATGCCATACCTGGATAAGGCTTCGAACACTTCTGCCAGGTCTATTAAGTGTTGTTCGTAAGTCTTTGAGTAGACGATCACATCATCTAGGTACAGGAGGACGGTCTCGAAGTTCTTGTGTCCGAGGCAGCATTCCATCAGCCGCTGGAAGGTACCGGATGCGTTGCAGAGTCCGAACGGCATGCGATTAAATTCACATAGACCCATTGGTGTGGTGAATGCCATCTTTTCCTTATCTCTCTCAGCCACAGGGACTTGCCAATACCCGCTTGTTAAGTCTAAGGTGGAAAAATAATTAGCAGATTTCAAAGCAGTTAAGGACTCTTCTATCCTAGGCAAGGGGTAGGCGTCTTTATGGGTGATGTTATTAATCTTCCGGTAGTCTACGCACATTCTCATGGTTCCGTCCTTTTTTTTGACAATCACTAGAGGGGCCGCCCAGGGGCTACAGCTGTCTCTTATTACCCCGGCCTGTTTCATTTCCCTCAGCATATCTTTTGCACATTGATAGTGAGCGGGCGGTATGGGTCTATATCTTTCTTTTATTGGGGGATGGTCACCTGTGGGGATTGTGTGTTCTACCCCTTCTATCCGTCCGAAGTCCAATGGGTGTTTACTGAAGACTTGTTCATATTCCGTCACTAGCCTATACACCCCTTGTTTTTGATGGGTAGGTGTTGAATTTATGCCCACGTGTAGCTGTTGGCACCAATCCTCCATTTCTCCATCTGAGCCATTGCCTTCCACCTGACAGGTTGGTTCTAAGGGCTCAATGGTTGTGATGGCATTGTTGTCAACAGTATATAGCTTTGCCATTGTAGCATACCTTGGCAAAGTGACCTCTTCCTCTCCACAGTTCAAAAGTCGTACCGGCACTCGTCCCCGGTGTACCTCGACTATCCCTCGTGCTGTGAGTATAGTGGGCCTGCTGTCGGTGTACACTGGTTCTATTAAGGCTTGATAATCTCGTCCCTTAGTACCAATGGCTGCTCTACACCATACCAGCATTTCTGTTTTTGGTGGGATTACAATAGACGTTGGATCACTTACCCTCACACTGCCGATTTCTCCACCTGCAACTTCTACCTGTTGCCTTAACATCAATACTTTTATTTCCCTCCGGAGAACTCTCTGCTGGCAGGATTGGGCAGTTTCAGCAATTTGCTGTAAGACAGAAATGACTTCGGAAAAGCAGTTCTCTAACACATTCATTCCTATCAATACAGTTGGTTCACAGTTCCGCCGGTCAACATCAACAACAATTATACCCTGTTTCTTCAGTTCTACTTTACCAATCTTTATGGTCATCTCCCTGAATCCTAGTTTCGGTACCAACTTACCATTACTGGCCCATATATCTAGTTCAACATCAGAGGGCCCTTTATCAATATCTGCATCAGCCCAGTACCTCTTATAAAGGATATACGGTATAGATGAAATCTGGGAACCTGTGTCCAGCAAAGCGTTGAGGGGAATTCCCTCCAGCACGATAGGGATAATGGGTCGTCCTCCGATGTACCTGTCGTGCCAGGGTGTTGGGCCTTGAAAGTTCATTCCTGCGAAGCAGCCCGCATTCCCAGGGGATTCCCGTTTAAATCACAATCTCGTGCAAAGTGGCCCGGCTGCTGGCAACGGCGGCAAATGGGCTGTCCATCCGGTTGGTAGCGGTCGCGGGGTCGTCCTCTCCATGTCGGGTATCTCCGGGGTCTCATCCATGGAACATCCTCTCTACAGTTTGCCAACTCCATCTTGTGTCCTCTCATCTCCTGCATGGTTTTAGCCATTGAAGCAACAACATCAGCTAAAGAGTCAAGCTTTTGTTGAAGAGCCTCATTAGTACTGGGCCCCAGGGGCTTAGCAATGGCCCCAGACATAGCTGATGTCACTGGCACTCCCTGTTGTTGAGGTGCCTCTGCCATGGGTTGCGCAGGATCCTGATCCCGAGGTGCCTCTGCCAGCTGGAGACGTATAGCGCTCTCCTTTAATTGGGCAAATGTCAATTCAGGGTTCTTAAAAACAAGCATGCTCACATGCCCCCGGTGAGAAGGGGTGTAGAGTCCCTCAATAAATTGATCTCTTAGCAGTTTATCCGCTCCGGTGTTAAAAATGGGTTCAGCCAGTGTAAGTGATTTAAGGGCTTCCTGCAGGTTTAAGGCAAAGTCTCTCACGCCCTCATTAGCTTTTTGTTTGCAACTAAAGAATCGTATTTTAGCTTTGCTGCTGGCCGTGGTTTCAAATGTAGCTTTTAATCCAGCAAATATGCGTTCAACAGTGCCTTTTAGATCAGCTGCCCATGCTGTGACTTCTCGCTTAGCATGGCCACTTAACTGCATCATCAGGAGACTAACACGCTGAACTTCACCCACAGGGAACATGTCAAAATGGGCCAGCATCTTTTCTCTGAAATCGTCAAGGGTATTAGGCTCACCTTCATACATTGGAAGCCATGGGCCACCCGGGGTATATGGCATCAGCACCGGCATGATGGGCGCCACTCCTTGCACCGCTGCGCTGCCAGACTCTCTATTGACACTCTGTCTTTCAGCTGCATTAGCGTTGCCGAGTGCTGCGGCGTCTCCGTGCTGCGACATACTGTGCCCCCTTAGTTAATCCGGACCCTTCCGGTCCTCCGCTTCCGTCGGGATAGTGTAGATTCGTTCCGCTGTGCAGCAGGATCGATTTTCCCCTTGCTCTGATGTCAGAGCGCTCAGCTTGGTGCCGCCCACAATGACACGCCCCCTGCTGCTCCCACCCACCGCGCTCTGTAATGGCGGATTCTGAAGTTTTTCAGTTAGACTGGGGCTCAGGTGATGGCGTAACTCAATTAACAGTCTCGTGCCTAACGGTTATGAAGTGATTACCTCAGGGGATGGCGGCCATCTTTACTCCATTATAACCAATGGGGAAAAGTCACTTTCAATAGTTTTCAATGGGGAATGGATTTTTCTTTAATAAAGTCAATTTTCAAGATTTTTCATCCCAGTTTTCACAGTTTTGGGCTCCAATCACGGCACACAATACCCGGTATACGGGCTGGCTAGATCCTGTTCGTGACGCCAATTGTGACGCCCAGGAGACCGGGATACCCAGCACCGGACCAATGGAGTCTGTCTCTTGAGGGGGATGTCACGGGTGGCTTGACCCGGTGCTGTGGCCTCAGGCAATGCACAGTGTAAGGGGTATCATGAGGGGACAGGCACTTACTTGATCAGCAGCAGGTTCTCCCAGCGGTGACGATCCTGATCCTGGATAGATGGCTATTGTCCAAATGAAAGACTTAGGCACTGAAACGTTTAACCAGTTTACTTTAACATAAAAGGATTTACAACCAGTCCTGTCACCGGAGTCTGTATGGGAACTCTGAGTTACTTTGACCCTGCCGGGGTCTTCGCCTCTTATTGTGCGCAATTTCTGTGTGGCCCTGCTGCTGTATGTGAACTGGCTGCCGGCCCAATCTGTCCCCTCCGGGTCCTGGTTCGACGGGCAACCCGAGTCCTTTTATCGGTTTACCCCCTCTGGGAGTACCGCTGAACTCTGTGTCTGTTGCTGCATCCGACCCTAGTGAAGCTGATATCACCTCACGTTTTTCCGGTTGCTGTATTATATATAATGAATACAGCCACGGATCCGGTATCCGTCTTTGCGCCTGTTCTGGGTAGTGATTAATGCTACCCGGTTCTCACAATGTCCTTTTTCTCTATCCCTCTTCTCCTCAGGCCGGTGATTTAGGCCTGGTAACAGTCACAGGGCTGTTAGAGATTCAACTGTATGACCTCTCACTATCAGCTCCTTGGCCCAACTGCCATTTCTTCTCTCAGACCAGAATGGATCAAGGGGAGTCTCTGGAGCTCCCCCTTCTGGCCGGAGGTGGTAGTGCAGTCTTGCTATTTTAGTATTTGTACTTACTGTCAGTAACTATTTTTGTGGCAAATACCCCTAGGGGTGCCACACATATCTCTGTGATTTAAGGGCATAAAAATTCAAAGTTGGAAAATTGCAAAATTTTCAAAATTTTTGCCAAATTTCCATTTTTTCACAAATAAACACATGTTATATCGAATAAATTTTACCACTATCATGAAGTACAATATATCCCAAGAAAATCGCCAAGATCCGTTGAAGTGTTCCAGAGTTATAACCTCATAAAGGGACAGTGGTCAGAATTGTAAAAATTGGCCCGGTCATTAACGTGCAAACCACCCTCGGGGCTTAAGGGGTTAATAGTAAACTCCAATTTCTTGATGATTTAGAATTTTGTTGTCAGCCCTTTAAGTGGAGTTAAAGTGTGACACCACTGTTCTCAGCAGCTATCTGGGAGTCAGAGGGAGAAAGAGTGCTCTCTTTCTTTTCAGCCATTTTTCCATGAATTTCAACATTTTCATTGCCCCGCAGACCTCTTTGCATGGCCTGCCAGAAAAAAAAAAGCTTGGCTTTCCCATTGACTCCCATGAGCTTTTGGTGAGCTTTTAATGTTGCAGATTTTCTTCACCATTTCTGTACCTATTAAATTAGGCTACTTGCACTTTTCCTTTTTGTTTTTGAGTGCGTTTTTATCGCATTTTTGATGCTGCATCTTTTCTCTCTTTTTGGTGTTTTTTGGAGTTTTTTTTACGCAGAGAAAAGTGAAAACTCATCGTAGACACACAGCCTTAACGACGCAGCCAATTTTCATAACTATATTTTGTTTTCTCCTCTTCTTTGAATTGACACTTTTTGATTTTTCTGTCATTACAGCCGCATGAGGTTTTTTTCTGTGCTTTCATTTTGAATTACGCCATTTATGTTTATCACATGTATAACATGTAGATGTAATTTATAAATGATATATTGGTATGTATTATCATATATTAATGTATGATATATATTATATTAAATATTACAAATAATGTTCTGAAAAAGGGGCACGTTATTCAAGTGAGGTGTAATGTTGAAAAAAATGCAATTACACTACAGTTTTCACAAAATTTCCAAGCTAACAGCAAAAGAGGGCCTTCAGAAAACTTGCTGTAATGACAGTCCATCAGTACCGCGCAATCATGTTTTACGTAGGAAGGTGATGAGTGCCCAAACAAACAGCCAGGGAGGAAAAGAAGGTGTGGTGTTATCTGGGCGCTGCCATACATATGGATGACCAGAGTCGGGAAACAGAGAAACGTTTTATTTGGACTACGCAATTAGGGGATGATCCGTCTCCTTTGTAAAGTGCAATTAAGCAAGATATATCACCCTTTATCTCCATGAGGACAAGTGGTGACGTCATAGATCAATTTTACACATTGACAAATAGCTAACAAAAACTTAGCAACATGTGGGAAATCATCTCATTAAAAACTTCAAGAACAACATTTCCCATGTACCGTATTTTCCGGTGTATAAGACGACTTTTTAACCCCTGAAAATCTTCTTAAAAGTCGGGGATCGTCTTATACGCCGGGTATCGTCTTGTACGCCGGGTGTATATGGTGGGTGGGTGGGGGGGAGTGGTCCCGATGATGGAGGGGGCGTCTCACAGGAAAGTGTGAGTGGAGTATGCCCCATTATCTCACATTGTAGCTGCAGCCAGCTTCAGCGTGGGGTGCTGGGGAGCGGCGGCGGCTGCTCCTCTTTGTGCCGCGTGGGGTGGCGGTTCCTCTTCATACAGCGTCGGCGCTCTGTGCTGTGGGGCGGCAATTGCGGCGTATCTTCCCGCAGAGTCAGTCGGGGCTCCTCCGGCATTTCCTGAAAGCCCGGAGGCGCCGGCAGCTCCATTGCTGCGATGCGGTGGCCTCCGGGAAAATGGCCGCTGGGGGCGGCGCATGCTCAGATTCAGATCTCGTCCCGAGATCTCGGGAGATGAGATCTGAATCTGAGCATGCGCCGCCCCCAGCGGCCATTTTCCTGGAGGCCACCGCATCGCAGCAATGGAGCTGCCGGCGCCTCCGGGTTTTCAGGAGATGCCGGAGGAGCCCCGACTGGCTCTGCATGAAGATACGCTGCCGCCCCACAGCACAGAGCCCCGATGCTGCACGAAGAGGAGCCGCCGTCCCACAGCACCCATGCGGCACAAAGAGGAGCAGCCGCCGCCGCTCCCCAGCACCCCACGCTAACGCTGGCTGCAGCTACAATGTGAGGTAATGGGGCATACTCCACTCACACTTTCCTGTGAGATGCCCCCTTCATCATCGGGACCACTCCCCACCAAAAAGGCACATTAGTCACCGGCCCTATAAGACGACATACAGCGTATAAGACCACCCCCGACTTTTAAGAAGATTTCATATTTTAACTGGAAAAGTTGGGGGGTCGTCTTATACGCCCAGTCGTCTTATACGCCGGAAAATACGGTGATTATTCTGCTCTTATTATATACATGAGCCATAATTAATTTTGATACCCCAAATAGTTATTTAGCATAAAAAACGGGGGGGGGGGGGGGGGGAGAATGAGAAAAAAATATTTCTGTAAAAAAACAAACACTAAAACAATTACTAAAAAAAAGGTGGAGTTTATGCAAAATGCTCATGCAAAACACCCTAATTTAAAGTACATATATGTGCTAATGTGTGTTTTCTATACTCTCATTGAGTCTCTCAGGTGTAAGGGTAGATTACTCAAAAATCCAGTAGGATTCCCAGTGGAAATTGTCAGAAATTTGTTCCAGAATTGTTAACCGTAAATTGCTGGGGGATTATTCATAGTCATAGAAAATGACTGGACCATCTATGGTTAAGTGTCCCATTCCTGATATTATGTCCATGTATGTTCATTCTACTGCTAAGGAGCTGAATGGTCCGACCAATATATTGAAGATTGCAAGTGCATTCCAGTAGATAAACCACAAAAGATAGAAATAGGAAAAATCTCCCCGGTAGCTGCTGATTGGTAGTTTACATCAATATTTAACCATTTTACCATTTAACATTTTCAACCCTGACATCGGTAGATTCCAATTAATTCTGGAAAAAGGGACAAACTGCTCTGTTTTTTTACTTATTACTTTTGTGGGATTGATGCTACTGGGTGCAATAAGACTTTTCAAATCTGTATTCTTTCTAAGGCCGGGGTCACATTTGCGAGTGTGTTGCGAGAAACTCGCATCAATTCCGGGCACTGTCGCCGGCACTCAGACCAGAGCGTGTGACTTCATGTATTTCTATGCAGCCACACGCTCCGATCCCGAGTGCCTGCAGCAGTGCCAGGTATTGATGCGAGAGACTCGTGTGAGTTTCTCGCATCACACTTGCAAGTGTGACCCCGGCCTAAAAAATAATATTGGGTGTGGTGGAAAAACTTGTCTATAGAATGAAGATCCTGGCAGGATATCATGCCTTAAATGCCGGTATCAATAATTGGCAGTTGAATTCAATAGGTTAGCAGCGATAATCGAAGCTTCCAGTTAGAGGCAGATGTTGACTGGATAACACAGCTGGCACCTTCCCAGTGCGAAGCATGCTCAGCTCCTGAGATTGCTCCAAACACCTCAATCCCATCCATAACGTCTATATTTAATCATTAGGCATGAAAGTGTCAAACACATTTGCTGGCCTACTTGTTGCGGTTTATTGTAGCACTTGGCAAATGGATATTGGCAATTAAATTATGATATGACCTCCAGTTTCCAACATTAACTGCTTTCCCAATCCAGGTGGGTCAAGACACTGTGTTTTTCTCCGTCTTCGAAGCCTGTGTGAAAGCCACTCTTTGTCTTGGTGCCACCTAGTATGGTCAGACATAGGCAGAATAAGTACAGCTATTAATTCCTTTGTGACAACATTATTTTCCAGCATGTAACACTTCGTTAGCCTGAACAAGACTCGTTTATGAATGGAAATATTTACACAAAGCTGACCTTATGGATGGAAATTGACTAACCTTAGATTTCTAGATATGTGAGCTAAGTATATTACAACATGTTTATTCTTTATAAATATATTTATTCTTGCTCATTGAAAATGATTATTATTATTTGAGGATTTGAGGTCATTTAAGAGAAGAAAAAACAAAGATAGGATAACTAGCTAATAATATAAATGGAAATATAGAGTTGTATTCTGTACAGATAACACCATATTTCAGATGTTTCCCGTGCTACAAAGAATGAATTAACTTTCTAATGTATTTTCATTAACCCTTTTTCACACAACATATTGGCAACAGCTGTGCCCATGTGATCAAGGGTGGGAGTTTAGCTACTTCTGGCCACACTCCTGCAGTTACTGCTAAAATCAGAGTATAGTCTAATCCAGATTATTTAATTCCTGATTCACTTGATCAACACTGGGTAAAATCCAATAAAAGAAAGAGGTTCCCATTTCCATGTTTCCTCCAGCCCTGTAGCTAATTAGGGCTGATTGTGAAAGCCCCCCAGGGCTGCTTACTTTTGAAGGAACTGTCCATTACTATGCTATTGATGATCTATCCATGGATCATCATTATCAGAAGGGTGGGGGTAAAACAAACAAAATCCCATCTGATCAGCAGTTCCCACATGAAGATGGGGAGATGATGGAAGATGAGATGACGATGATGATGATGATGGAGGAGGAGCAGATGATGATGGAGGAGGAGATAATGATAATGATGTAGGAGAAGCAGATGATGATGGAGATGGAGATGATGATGATGATGATGGAGGAGCAGATGATGGAGGAGGAGGAGCAGATGATGATAAGCAGGAGCAGATGATGAAGGAGGAGGAGAAGATGATGAAAGAGGAGCTGATGATAATGATAATGGAGGAGATGATAATGGAGGAGGAGATGATGATGATGATGCAGGAGTAGGGATGGGGGTGATGATGAATGAGGAGGAGATGAGGATGATGATGGAGGAGGAGGATAGGAGGACGATGGAGATGATGATGGGTTATCATTATGAGAAGGTTTGGGGTAAGAAGTACAAAACCCCCTCTGATCAGCTGTTGACACAAAGAGATGGGGGGAGGATGATGATGATAATGATGATGGAGGAGGTGATGAAGATGGAGGAGGAGCTGATGATAATGATAATAGAGGAGATGATAATGGAGGAGGAGATGAGGATGATGATGATGCAGGAGTAGGGATGGGGATGATGATGAATGAGGAGGAGATGAGGATGATGATGGAGGAGGAGGATATGAGGACTATGGAGATGATGATGGGTTATCATTATGAGAAGGTTTGGGGTAAGAAGTACAAAACCCCTGTGACGCCCAAGAGACCGGGATACCCAGCACCGGACCAATGGGGTCTGTCTCTTGAGGGGGGTGTCACGGGTGGCTTGACCCGGTGCTGTGGCCTCAGGCAATGCACAGTGTAAAGGGTATCGTGAGGGAACAGGCACTTACTTGATCAGCAGCAGGTTCTCCCAGCGGTGATGATCCCAATCCTGGATAGATGGCTATTGTCCAAATGAAAGACTGAGGCACTGAAACGTTTAACCAGTTTACTTTAACAAAAAAGGATTTACAACCAGTCCTGTCACCGGAGTCTGTATGGGAACTCTGAGTTACTTTGACCCTGCCGGGGTCTTCGCCTCTTATTGTACGCAATATCTGTGTGGCCCTGCTGCTGTATGTGAACTGGCTGCCGGCCCAATCTGTCCCCTCCGGGTCCTGGTTCGACGGGCAACCCGAGTCCTTTTATCGGCTTACCCCCTCCAGGAGTACCGCTGAACTCTGTGTCTGTTGCTGCGTCCGACCCTAGTGAAGCTGATATCACCTCACGTTTTTCCGGTTGCTGTATTATATGTAATGAATACAGCCACGGATCCGGTATCCGTCTTTGCGCCTGTTCTGGGTAGTGATTAATGCTACCCGGTTCTCACAATGTCCTTTTTCTCTATCCCTCTTCTCCTCAGGCCGGTGATTTAGGCCTGGTAACAGTCACAGGGCTGTTAGAGATTCAACTGTATGACCTCTCACTTTCAGCTCCTTAGCCCAACTGCCATTTCTTCTCTCAGACCAGAATGGATCAAGGGGAGTCTCTGGAGCTCCCCCTTCTGGCCGGAGGTGGTAGTGCAGTCTTGCTATTTTAGTATTTGTACTTACTGTCAGTAACTATTTTTGTGGCAAATACCCCTAGGGGTGCCACATTCCCCCTTAGTTAAGAACAGTACTCCGGGACTGTGGGACAATAACATTTTGAAATAACAATTAATATGTACAGAGTCTTAAAAATGAAAAGTTACAAAAACCACTCAAGGAAACAAAAATAGAGTTCTGTAAAAAAGTCACTTCAAATAGCGTCCATTAATACAGTTCTATCCTTGAAGGTATTAGGAAAGGCACTGTACTTAGTGTCCAGGAATTTAGTTCCATTTTTCCAACGGAGTTATCAATATAAAGTCTAAAGAAAGTTCAAAAAGAGCGAGGAGCAAAGTTCAAAAAGCAGTCTTTCCAGAGCTTTGATTTAGTGCCTCCGGGCTGATAAAAAGTTCAAGAATATGCAAGAAGTTCATACAGACAAGTCTCTGTAGGCACTGGGCTTAAACGTTGCAGACTGATAACAATGACTATACTACATTTTCTGTTTAACTATATACGGCATAACATATATACAATTCACATTATGAGCTTTATAGTTGGTAATCTGCATACCTGGCCGGTAATTGACCCTGGGTACTACGCTGTGATCTACGTAATAGCGGTGTCTCTTCATGTGGTGTACTACTGTCTACTGCGGATGTAGTATCTGCCCGCTCTGCTAAAGATAATTCCATGACTATGGAGTTGGCAAGTCCACCGTGAATGGGATTACTCTGACCAGGAATCTGTTCTTCCTGGCCTGGAACCTCCTGTAGTACGGGGTCAGCCTCTTCCTGTCTTGGGACTTCTGGTATTGGGTTCGGTGTTGGGTAAAAGGCCACCATGGGAACCACTACTGCACCATGGTATGTTAGTAGGGTTTTGGGAAAGTCTCCTATACAGGTGTGATACACTTCCTCTTCTTTTTCCTTTACTGGTTGAACCTGTATGGGTTGAATAACTTCTGGTTCTGGCTGGACAACGTCTGGCTCTTTCAATGCTTCCGGACACAATTTAAGATTGTCTCTTGACACTAGTACAGATGTTAAGCCTCCGTTTTTGCTAATGAGACACATTTGAGGATTATCCACTCTTGTTGGTAAAACTGTGTAGGGTACGGCTTCCCACTGATTGTCCAGTTTATTGGTTCGACGATTTCTCTTGAGCACTTGGTCACCCGGTCTTAATGGGGTCGCTAGAGCATTCTGGTTGAAAGTTCGCTCTTGTCTTTCTCTAGTTTGCTGAAGGCTTCTTTCCACACTCTCTTGCACTTGGCGATACTGCTTTTGCCGTATGATATCCCAATTGGAGTCTTGAACTTCTGCGTCTGGTTTCAGAATTCCCATTTCTAGATCGATTGGTAATTGGCCGGGTCTTGCACGCATAAGGTAAGCTGGGGTGCAGTTGGTGGAGCTCACCGGGACATGATTATACAGATCCACCAAGTCAGGCAATTTCTCTGGCCATTGATTCCTTTCTGTCTCAGGTAAAGTCTTTAGTAGGTCTATTACAATATGGTTCATCTTCTCGCATAAGCCGTTTGTTTGTGGATGATAGGCCGTCGTCCGGATCTTTTTGCAACCATACATATTACAGAATTCTCTGAAGATCTCTGATTCAAAGGCTGTACCTTGGTCGGTGAGAACCTGTTCCGGATATCCATGGGGTCTACAAAAGTACGTTTGGAACGCTTTGGCTGCTGTTTTTGCTGTCAGATCTTTTACGGGTACTACTACCAAGAAACGTGAATAATGGTCCACGATGGTCAAGGCATAGACATAGCCAGACCGGCTTGGTGTCAACTTCACGTGGTCCATGGCTACAAGTTCAAGTGGTTGTTTGGTGATTATGGGCTGCAGTGGTGCTCTTTGGTTCTTTTGATCGTTTCTTCTGAGGTTGCACGGGCCACAATTTCTGCACCACTGTTCGATTGATTTTCTCATCCCGACCCAATAAAATCTTTCTCTTAGAAGTACTTCTAACTTTTTCCAACCGAAGTGACCAGCACCATTATGGTAAGCTTCGAGGACCATCTTGACATCTTGTTTAGGCACGATAATCTGCCAAACCAATTCATGTGTTTTCGGATTGGTGTACCTTCTACAGAGCTTCCCTTGATACAGGAACATTTTGCCTCTCTCTTTCCAGAGTTGATGCGTCTCTTCTGGGGCATCCTCATCGGGATATGCACTTTGCTCAGTTAACAGTTCCTTCACCAACTTCACAGCCGGATTGCTGTCTTGGGTGTCAGCCCATCTATGGTGTGCTAACGGATTTAAATTCACCTCTTGTTGTTTCTGATAGGTACTTGACTGATGATGTTTTGCCTTGGGATGATGGAAGGCTGGTAGTTCAATTTCTTCAAGCTCCCCCATTTCTTCTTCTACATCTCTCAAGTGTGGCATCCGGGATAGGGCATCGGCATTTCCATTCTTGCGACCTGCTCGATACTTGATCTTGAAGTTGTAATTAGATAACCGGGCTATCCATCGCTGTTCTAACGCACCTAATTTGGCTGTGTCCAGGTGGGTCAACGGATTGTTGTCAGTATAGACAATAAATTCTGCAGCGGCCAGATAGTGTTTGAAACGTTCAGTCACAGCCCAAACTACTGCCAGTAGTTCCAATTTGAAGGAGCTGTAATTTTCTGAATTTCTTTCAGTAGGCCGGAGCTTTCTACTTGCAAAGGCGATGACTTTCTCCCGACCTTCTTGCTTTTGTGACAGCACCGCTCCTAGTCCCACATTACTGGCATCGGTGTAGAGGATGAAAGGTTGATGGTAATCTGGGTATGCCAGAACCTCTTCTCCGGTTAGTGCCTTCTTTAGTTGTTCAAAGGAGTCTTCCCTTTCGTCGTTCCACTGAAAAGGAGGGTTTCGGTTTGAAGGTTTCTTCGTCTGCCCTACCAAGGTGTCTTGCAAGGGTGCTGCCAACTTGGTAAATCCTTTTATAAATCTGCGATAGTAACCCACCAATCCCAGGAATTGTCTCACTTCTTTTGCGCTGGTAGGTCTTGGCCAATCCCTTATGGCGCTTATTTTCTCGGGATCTGGTGCTACTCCCTCCGAACTCACGATGTGTCCCAGGTACTGTACCTTTGGCTTGAGAAGGTGACATTTGGATGGCTTGACTTTCATGCCATACCTGGATAAGGCTTCGAACACTTCTGCCAGGTCTATTAAGTGTTGTTCGTAAGTCTTTGAGTAGACGATCACATCATCTAGGTACAGGAGGACGGTCTCGAAGTTCTTGTGTCCGAGGCAGCATTCCATCAGCCGCTGGAAGGTACCGGATGCGTTGCAGAGTCCGAACGGCATGCGATTAAATTCACATAGACCCATTGGTGTGGTGAATGCCGTCTTTTCCTTATCTCGCTCAGCCACAGGGACTTGCCAATACCCGCTTGTTAAGTCTAAGGTGGAAAAATAATTAGCAGATTTCAAAGCAGTTAAGGACTCTTCTATCCTAGGCAAGGGGTAGGCGTCTTTATGGGTGATGTTATTAATCTTCCGGTAGTCTACGCACATTCTCATGGTTCCGTCCTTTTTTTTGACAATCACTAGAGGGGCCGCCCAGGGGCTACAGCTGTCTCTTATTACCCCGGCCTGTTTCATCTCCCTCAGCATATCTTTTGCACATTGATAGTGAGCGGGCGGTATGGGTCTATATCTTTCTTTTATTGGGGGATGGTCACTGGTGGGGATTGTGTGTTCTACCCCTTCTATCCGTCCGAAGTCCAATGGGTGTTTACTGAAGACTTGTTCATATTCCGTCACTAGCCTATACACCCCTTGTTTTTGATGGGTAGGTGTTGAATTTATGCCCACGTGTAGCTGTTGGCACCAATCCTCCATTTCTCCATCTGAGCCATTGCCTTCCACCTGACAGGTTGGTTCTAAGGGCTCAATGGTTGTGATGGCATTGTTGTCAACAGTATATAGCTTTGCCATTGTAGCATACCTTGGCAAAGTGACCTCTTCCTCTCCACAGTTCAAAAGTCGTACCGGCACTCGTCCCCGGTGTACCTCGACTATCCCTCGTGCTGTGAGTATAGTGGGCCTGCTGTCGGTGTACACTGGTTCTATTAAGGCTTGATAATCTCGTCCCTTAGTACCAATGGCTGCTCTACACCATACCAGCATTTCTGTTTTTGGTGGGATTACAATAGATGTTGGATCACTTACCCTCACACTGCCGATTTCTCCACCTGCAACTTCTACCTGTTGCCTTAACATCAATACTTTTATTTCCCTCCGGAGAACTCTCTGCTGGCAGGATTGGGCAGTTTCAGCAATTTGCTGTAAGACAGAAATGACTTCGGAAAAGCAGTTCTCTAACACATTCATTCCTATCAATACAGTTGGTTCACAGTTCCGCCGGTCAACATCAACAACAATTATACCCTGTTTCTTCAATTCTACTTTACCAATCTTTATGGTCATCTCCCTGAATCCTAGTTTCGGTACCAACTTACCATTACTGACCCATATATCTAGTTCAACATCAGAGGGCCCTTTATCAATATCTGCATCAGCCCAGTACCTCTTATAAAGGATATACGGTATAGATGAAATCTGGGAACTTGTGTCCAGCAAAGCGTTGAGGGGCATTCCGTCCAGCACGATAGGGATAATGGGTCGTCCTCCGATGTACCTGTCGTGCCAGGGTGTTGGGCCTTGAAAGTTCATTCCTGCGAAGCGGCCCGCATTCCCAGGGGATTCCCGTTTAAATCACAATCTCGTGCAAAGTGGCCTGGCTGCTGGCAACGGCGGCAAATGGGCTGTCCATCCGGTTGGTAGCGGTCGCGGGGTCGTCCTCTCCATGTCGGGTATCTCCGGGGTCTCATCCATGGAACACCTTCTCTACGGTTTGACAACTCCATCTTGGGTCCTCTCATCTCCTGCATGGTTTTAGCCATTGAAGCAACAACATCAGTTAAAGAGTCAAGCTTTTGTTGAAGAGCCTCATTAGTACTGGGCCCCAGGGGCTTAGCAATGGCCCCAGACATAGCTGATGTCACTGGCACTCCATGTTGTTGAGGAGCCTCTGCCATGAGTTGCGCAGGATCCTGATCCCGAGGTGCCTCTGCCAGCTGGAGACGTATAACGCTCTCCTTTAATTGGGCAAATGTCAATTCAGGGTTCTTAAAAACAAGCATGCTCACATGCCCCCGGTGAGAAGGGGTGTAGAGTCCCTCAATAAATTGATCTCTTAGCAGTTTATCCGCTCCGGTGTTAAAAATGGGTTCAGCCAGTGTAAGTGATTTAAGGGCTTCCTGCAGGTTTAAGGCAAAGTCTCTCACGCCCTCATTAACTTTTTGTTTGCAATTAAAGAATCGTACTTTAGCTTTGCTGCTGGCAGTGGTTTCAAATGTAGCTTTTAATCCAGCAAATATGCGTTCAACAGTGCCTTTTAGATCAGCTGCCCATGCTGTGACTTCTCGCTTAGCATGGCCACTTAACTGCATCATCAGGAGACTAACACGCTGAACTTCACCCACAGGGAACATGTCAAAATGGGCCAGCATCTTTTCTCTGAAATCGTCAAGGGTATTAGGCTCACCTTCATACATTGGAAGCCATGGGCCACCCGGGGTATATGGCATCAGCACCGGCATGATGGGCGCCACTCCTTGCACCGCTGCGCTACCAGACTCTCTATCGACACTCTGTCTTTCAGCTGCATTAGCGTCGCCGGGTGCTGCGGCGTCTCCGTGCTGCGACATACTGTGCCCCCTTAGTTAATCCGGACCCTTCCGGACATCCGCTTCCGTCGGGATAGTGTAGATTCGTTCCGCTGTGCAGCAGGATCGATTTTCCCCTTGCTCTGATGTCAGAGCGCTCAGCTTGGTGCCGCCCACAATGACACGCCCCCTGCTGCTCCCACCCACCGCGCTCTGTAATGGCGGATTCTGAAGTTTTTCAGTTAGACTGGGGCTCAGGTGATGGCGTAGCTCAATTAACAGTCTCGTGCCTAACGGTTATGAAGTGATTACCTCAGGGGATGGCGGCCATCTTTACTCCATTATAACCAATGGGGAAAAGTCACTTTCAATAGTTTTCAATGGAGAATGGATTTTTCTTTAATAAAGTCAATTTTCAAGATTTTTCATCCAAGTTTTCACAGTTTTGGGCTCCAATCACGGCACACAATACCCGGTATATGGGCTGGCTAGATCCTGTTCGTGACGCCAATTGTGACGCCCAAGAGACCGGGATACCCAGCACCGGACCAATGGGGTCTGTCTCTTGAGGGGGGTGTCACGGGTGGCTTGACCCGGTGCTGTGGCCTCAGGCAATGCACAGTGTAAAGGGTATCGTGAGGGAACAGGCACTTACTTGATCAGCAGCAGGTTCTCCCAGCGGTGATGATCCCAATCCTGGATAGATGGCTATTGTCCAAATGAAAGACTGAGGCACTGAAACGTTTAACCAGTTTACTTTAACAAAAAAGGATTTACAACCAGTCCTGTCACCGGAGTCTGTATGGGAACTCTGAGTTACTTTGACCCTGCCGGGGTCTTCGCCTCTTATTGTACGCAATATCTGTGTGGCCCTGCTGCTGTATGTGAACTGGCTGCCGGCCCAATCTGTCCCCTCCGGGTCCTGGTTCGACGGGCAACCCGAGTCCTTTTATCGGCTTACCCCCTCCAGGAGTACCGCTGAACTCTGTGTCTGTTGCTGCGTCCGACCCTAGTGAAGCTGATATCACCTCACGTTTTTCCGGTTGCTGTATTATATGTAATGAATACAGCCACGGATCCGGTATCCGTCTTTGCGCCTGTTCTGGGTAGTGATTAATGCTACCCGGTTCTCACAATGTCCTTTTTCTCTATCCCTCTTCTCCTCAGGCCGGTGATTTAGGCCTGGTAACAGTCACAGGGCTGTTAGAGATTCAACTGTATGACCTCTCACTTTCAGCTCCTTAGCCCAACTGCCATTTCTTCTCTCAGACCAGAATGGATCAAGGGGAGTCTCTGGAGCTCCCCCTTCTGGCCGGAGGTGGTAGTGCAGTCTTGCTATTTTAGTATTTGTACTTACTGTCAGTAACTATTTTTGTGGCAAATACCCCTAGGGGTGCCACACCCCCTCTGATCAGCTGTTGACACAAAGAGATGGGGGGATGATGATGATGATAATGATGATGGAGGAGGTGATGAAGATGGAGGAGGAGATGATGATAATGATAATGGAGGAGGAGATGAGGATGATGATGGAAGAGGAGATGAGGATGCTGATGATAGAGGAGATGGTAATGATGGAGTAGATGATAATGATGATGGAGGAGATGATGAAGATGGATGATGATGAATGTTGATGAAGGATGATGATGTTGGATGATATTGTTAGCATCTCCTTTTTAATATGATATACTATCATAACAGAGGCCCAGTGTATTGGCCATTTTTCTACCGTTTTCATTCACATTCTGTACATTTAAAAGCATTATTTTGGCAGCACAAAATCCTCATATTCATAGCTCCATAGTTCTTGGATAATTGGCAAGATGAGAATTGACTCGGTAATGTGTGTTACTGTACAGAATTTTTTTTTTCAAATGTGACGTGCGGTGGTGGCAGGACTGTTTAGTCATTTAGACACCTTTATTGTACTGATATTCAGGCACAATCCTTTTTATATTGTTAGTAATTTGTACCAAAAATAACAGTACGCCATGTACAATAGGAGGTGGCAACAAAAAATACAGCACCGGGGGCCAGCTAAGAAATAGTAGGCTATGATTCTAGGTATGGTATAAAGCTAACATTACAAAATTAAATCTACAATTAAAAGGACATTACTCCATCAAATCATGCTAAATTATATAATATTCACAACCTAAGTAGTCCGTCAACAACACAAACCAATCTACTGCTTAACCCCTTAGCGACCGCCGATACGCCTTTTAACGGCGGCCGCTAAGGGTACTTAAACCACAGCGCCGTTAATTAATGGCGCTGTGGAAAAAGTGAATAGCGCCCCCCAGAGTCGGATGTTCTCCGGGGTCTCGGCTGCCGGGGGTAGCCGAGACCCCAGAGAACATGATTCGGGGGGTTTTTAACCGACCCCGCATTTGCGATCGCCGGTAATTAACCGTTTACCGGCGATCGAAAAAAAAAAACGCAATCTCTTTTTAATTTCTCTGTCCTCCGATGTGATCGCACATCGGAGGACAGAGAAAAGGGGTCCCAGGTAGCCCCCCAATACTCACCTATCTCCCCCGGTGCTCCTCGTGGCTCCCGGTGGGCGCCGGGAGAATCTTTAGGGTCTCGGCTGCCGGGGGTAGCCGAGACCCCAAAGAACATGATCGGGTTCGGTTTTACCGACCCCTGTTTTGCGATCGCCGGTAATTAACTGTTTACCGGCGACCGCAAAAAAAAAAAAAAGTAAAGTGTAATTCTCTGTCCTCTGATGTGATCGCACATCAGAGGACAGAGAAATAGGGGGAGACGGGGACCCTAGCATACTCACCTGTGTCCCTGGGTCCTCCTGCTGCTCCTCCTGGCTGCCGGGGAAAAGAAAATGGTGGGCGCATGCGCAGTGCGCCCGCCATCTGTCTCCATCTGCTGGCCGGCAGGAGAACAGCAGTTGGGGCTAAAATTAGGGTTAGAGGTAGGGTTAGGGCTAGGGTTAGGGTTAGGGGTAGGGCTAGGGTTAGGGTTAGGGGTAGGGTTAGGGTTAGGGCTAGGGTTAGGGCTAGGGGTAGGGGTAGGGTTAGGGGTAGGGCTAGGGTTAGGGCTAGGGTTAGGGTTAGGGCTAGGTTTAGGGGTAGGGTTAGGGCTAGGGGTAGGTTTAGGGGTAGGGTTAGGGGTAGGGTTAGGGCTAGGGCTAGGGTTAGGGGTAGGGTTAGGGCTAGGGGTATGGTTAGGGGTAGGGCTAGGGTTAGGGTTAGGGCTAGGGTTAGGGCTAGGGTTAGGGCTAGGGGTAGGGTTAGGGGTAGGGTTAGGGCTAGGGGTAGGGGTAGGAATAGGGTTAGGGCTAGGGTTAGGGCTAGGGTTAGGGTTAGGGCTAGGGTTAGGGCTAGGGTTAGGGCTAGGGTTAGGGCTAGGGATAAATTTAGGGTTAGGGTTGGGGCTAAATTTAGGGTTAGGCTTCTTTCACACTTACGTCGGTACGGGGCCGTCGCAATGCGTCGGCCCAACATACCGACGCACGTTGTGAAAATTGTGCACAACGTGGGCAGCGGATGTAGTTTTTCAACGCAGCCGCTGCCCAATCTATGTCCTGGGGAGGAGGGGGCGGGGTTACGGCAACGCATGCGGGGTTACGGCAACGCATGCGCGGTCAGAAATGGCAGATGCGACGTACAAAAAAACGTTTCATTAGACTTTTTTTGTGCCGATGGTCCGCCAAAACACAACTGATCCAGTGCACGACGGACGCGACGTGTGGCCATCCGTCACGATTAGTCGGCAATACAAGTCTATGGGCAAAAAACGCATCCTGTGGGCACATTTGCAGGATCTGTTTCTTGTCCAAAACTACGGATTGCGACGGATGCCAAACGACGCAAGTGTGAAAGTAGCCTTAGGGCTAGGGTTAGGGTTGGGGCTAAAGTTAGGGCTAGGGTTGGGGCTAAAGTTAGGGTTAGAGTTGGGATTAGGGTTAGGGTTTGGATTAAAGTTGGTATTAGGGTTAGGGTTGGCATTAGGGTTACGCTTGGGATTAGGGTTAGGTTTGGGATTAGGGTTAAGGTTAGGGTTGTGATTAGGGGTGTATTGGGATTAGGGTTAGGTTTGAGGTTAGGGTTGAGATTAGTATTAGGGGTGTGTTGGATTTAGGGTTTTGATTAAGGTTATGGTTAGGGTTGACATTATGGTTGTTTTGGGGTAAGGGTTGTGATTATGGTTAGAGTTAGTGATTAGGATTATGGATCAGGTTGGGATTAGGCTTAGGGGTGTGTTGAGGTTAGGGTTGGAGCTAGAATTGGGGGGTTTCCACTGTTTAGGTACATCAGGGGGTCTCCAAACACGACAGCCAATTTTGCGCTCGCTCAAAAGGTCAAATGGTGCTCCCTCCCTTCTGAGCTCTGCCGTGCACCCAAACAGTGGGTTACCCCCACACATGAGGCATCAGCGTACTCAGGATAAATTGGACAACAACTTCTGGGGTCCAAATTTCTCTTGTTACCCTTGTGAAAATAAAAACTTGGGGGCTACAAAATCTTTTTTGTGGAAAAATATATATATATTTTTTTTATGACTCTGCATTATAAACTTATGTGAAGCACTTGGGCATTCAAAGTTCTCACCATACATCTAGATAAGTTCCTTGGGGGGTCTAGTTTCCAAAACAGGGTCACTTGTGGGGGGTTACTACTGTTTAGGTACATCAGGGGTTCTGCAAACGCAACATAACGCCCACAGACCATTCTATCTAAGTCTGCATTCCAAAACGGCGCTCCTTCCCTTCCGAGCTCTGCCGTGCGCCCAAACAGTGGTTTACCCCCACATATGGGGCATCAGCATACTCCAACGACTTACTAAACTAATCAATACACTTAAGGGAACATAATAATGTATAACAGAAGAAAAAAAACCCCATAAAAAGTTAGATACTTTATTAGATAACAATAATTAAGGACATACAGGTAAAAACCTCAAAAAACCCCTATCTACTCCTTCCGTCAGTCCTACAGGGGAGAGGATATAATCCCCTACAATACACCCTAATACATACTGGTAGAATGCCCCTCATAAACCATATATAGACATATGTGATTTGTGATACCAAATAGCAGCTATAAGGGTGTATTGATATAAGTGAAAATTACCCTAACAGCTACAAAAAATAAACCTAAAAGCTGATGCTACCTAGATGCGGAGGTTGGCACCCTAAGAAAAATAACGAGAATGGCGCCCCCGCTCGTGCGATGACTATCCCTGGTCTCCTACCTTCCCCCTATAAGAGATAGGTACAGAAACAGAAGGCCAGATGGCTGAGAATAACTTGTACAAATATGTGATACCAATAATATAGCACCTCTGGCCCTCCCCCGCAGTGTGATGTAAGACCAAAGGATAGATATATTTACCAACTATAGCATCACTATATATATAATAAATAGCAGATAGCAACTAATAGGACAACCAGAATAAACCAGTACTCTTGTTGGCTCATGGATAATACAAAGACCAACACTACTGAGGACTAACTAATAATATACAAAACATATACACCACATAGATATATAACACAGCGCCACCACATATATCTGGATACAAAATAAATCGATACATACAGCAGTGTGGATAGTACAGTGAATACACCATAAAATCAAAATAGTAATGATATACTTATCCACTGCATTCAACCGTCCACAGCTGATAATAAATCCAGATGTCGCGGCTCAAACCATGATGACTGGGCAAATAACACCTCCAGACAACCTCTCGACGCGTTTCCCCCACAAAGTTGGGTTCATCAGGAGAGACTAGATGACAGCATGGCAGTAACAAATTGCAAAGATAGGGCTGCAGTAAATACCACGTGGGTCCTACTTATATACACACGCTCAGGGATAATGACTTCCTGTTTGACGATTCAATGTGTTGCCAATACTATGGATAAACCTGAACAATAAGGGCGTAATACAACACCACATGCATCTCCATGAAGGAGGAGTACCAGGGATAGTCATCGCACGAGCGGGGGCGCCATTCTCGTTATTTCTCTTAGGGTGCCAACCTCCGCATCTAGGTAGCATCAGCTTTTAGGTTTATTTTTTGTAGCTGTTAGGGTAATTTTCACTTATATCAATACACCCTTATAGCTGCTATTTGGTATCACAAATCACATATGTCTATATATGGTTTATGAGGGGCATTCTACCAGTATGTATTAGGGTGTATTGTAGGGGATTATATCCTCTCCCCTGTAGGACTGACGGATGGAGTAGATAGGGGTTTTTTGAGGTTTTTACCTGTATGTCCTTAATTATTGTTATCTAATAAAGTATCTAACTTTTTATGGGGGTTTTTTTCTTCTGTTATACATCAGCATACTCAGGATAAATTGGACAAGAACTTTAGTGGTCCAATTTCTCCTGTTACCCTTGTAAAAATAAAAACTTGGGGGCTACAAAATCTTTTTTGTGGAAAAATATATATATTTTTTTTTTTTATGACTCTGCATTATAAACTTCTGTGAAGCACTTGGGCATTCAAAGTTCTCACCACACATCTAGATAAGTTCCATGGGGGGTCTAGTTTCCAAAATGGTGTCACTTGTGGGGGGTTTCCACTGTTTAGGCACATCAGGGGCTCTCCAAACGCGACATGGCGTCCGATCTTAATTCCAGCCAATTCTACATTGAAAAAGTAAAACGGCACTCTTTCTCTTCCAAGCTCTGCGGTGCGCCCAAACAGTGGTTTACCCCCACATATTGGGTATCGACGTACTCAGGAGAAATTGCACAACAACTTTATTGGTCTAATTTCTCCTGTTACCCTTGTGAAAATAAAAATTTGTTGGCAAAAAGATCATATTTGTAGAAAAAATGCGATTTTTTTTTTTCACGGCTCTACGTTATAAACTTCTGTGAAGCACATGGGGGTTCAAAGTGCTCACCACACTTCTAGATAAGTTCCTTAAGGGGTCTAGTTTCCAAAATGGTGTCACTTGTGGGGTGTTTCCACTGTTTAGGCACATCAGGGGCTCTCCAAACGCGACATGGCGTCCAATCTCAATTCCAGCCAATTCTACATTGAAAAAGTAAAACGGCGCTCCTTCACTTCTAAGATCTGCGGTGCGTCCAAAAAGTGGTTTACTCCCACATATGGGGTATTGGCGTATTCAGGAGAAATTGCATAATAAAATTTATGGTTACATTTCTGTTTTTACAAATGTGAAAATAAAAAAAATGGTTCTGAATTAAGATGTTTGCAAAAAAAAGTTAAATGTTCATTTTTTCCTTCCACATTGTTTCAGTTCCTGTGAAGCACGTAAAGGGTTAATAAACTTCTTGAATGTGGTTTTGAGAACCTTGAGGGGTGTAGTTTTTAGAATGGTGTCACACTTTGTTATTTTCTATCATATAGACCCCTCAAAATGACTTCAAATGTGATGTGGTCCCTAAAAAAAAATGGTGTTGTAAAAATGAGAAATTGCTTGTCAACTTTTAACCCTTATAACTCCCTAACAAAAAAAATTTTGTTTCCAAAATTGTGCTGATGTAAAGTAGACATGTGGGAAATGTTATTTATTAACTATTTTTCGTGACATATCTCTCTGATTTAAGGGCATAAAAATACAAAGTTTGAAAATTGCAAAATTTTCGCCATATTTCCGTTTTTTTCATAAATATTCACAAGTAATATCGAAGAAATGTTACCACTAACATGAAGAACAATATGTCACGAAAAAACAATCTCAGAATCAGCAGGATCCGTTGAAGCGTTCCAGAGTTATAACCTCATAAAGTGACAGTGGTCAGAATTGCAAAAATTGGCTCGGTCATTAAGTACCAAATTGGCTCTGTCACTAAGGGGTTAAAGAAGCTTTCCAGGCTAATTTTCCCTAATTCTTCCTAAATATTTATGTAGTGCAGTGTAAGTGTATTAAAATACTAATCATTCGCCGACCATACACACGTGGTCAAAATTGTTGGTACCCCCCGTTTTATGACCGAAAAACCCACAGTAGTCACAGAAATAACTTAAATCTGACAAAAGTAATAATAAATAAAAAAAATCTATGAAAATGAACAAATGA
This sequence comes from Ranitomeya imitator, assembly GCF_032444005.1. Classification (NCBI taxonomy): domain Eukaryota; kingdom Metazoa; phylum Chordata; class Amphibia; order Anura; family Dendrobatidae; genus Ranitomeya; species Ranitomeya imitator. The sequence continues at coordinate 517,756,818 of NC_091287.1, forward strand.
AAGTCAGACATAGCTTTACAACCATGCTTCCACAGAATTAAAACAAAATAAAACTCATGAAATAGGCCTGGACAGAAATGATGGTACCCCTGAAAATAATGTGACAAAAGGGACATGTTAAATCAAGGTGTGTCCACTAATATATGTATGATGGGAGTCTTTAGAGTACACTCCATGACTTGCCACAAATAAACAAATAAAAGGCTATACTTCAAAGCTGTGGTAGACAATATAAAGTGATTTATTCACCTATGCTATGTGTGACATTTTGGCTCCAATCAGTGGCTTTGCCTTTCTCAAGACATTGGCTTGAAAAAATCTCAACCGTTTAACCTCTTAAGGACCCAGGAAGTTTTAATTTTTTTTTTCCACTTGTTGCAAGAGTCATAACATCTTATTTTTCCACAGACATAGACAATCAGGGCTGCCACTAAAATTTTCGGGGACCCATACTGGCAACATTTTGGGCCCCTTGAGACTCCGCCCAGGCTCTACCCCATCTCCAACTAAACCCTTCGAACCTTCCACAGTTCCACTGCTCACTCTTGGAAAAACTGAACTTCACCACCTTGTCCTTTCCAATCTGATATTAACAGTTCCCTTCAAACACCAGATCACACTCATAACCAGCAGCTTTTGTTCTGGCTAAAATAATTTTTAAACTTCCACCACAACACAGTAGACTCTTTTCGCCGGGCCCCACTCTACTCTAACCTATTAATATAAGTATATTTTTATGCATTTTTCTTTAAGAGAATGAGTTACATACTTTTTTTTAAATGACCATTAATACCACATACAAGGGACAAATACCATCACACCATGACAAGACCACACATTACCACCACATAGTGACCTATAATACCACATACAAAGGACAAATACCATTACACCATGATGAGACCACATATTACCACCACATTGTGACCTAGAATACCACATACTGTAACAACCCTGCCGGCATCATTGCATGGCCTTCCATTCCCCACCTGCCTGTTACATCAACTCACTCACCCTGTGCCATGCTGTGAGGTCTGTCTGCTGCCGGCTCCATGCCATGTGCTTAATGGTGGCTTGCTCTGGGTACACTTCCTGGCTATGTGCATAGGGGGGCAGCGCCAGCCACTCCATATTCTTATTGAGACTGTGTGCACCTCCCTAAGGTGCTTCCTGCCAATAGCCTTGTGGCCTCTGATACTTAAGGCATTCTCACCCATTGGAGGATGCCTGAGCAAACTATTTCCCTCAGTTAGCATTTGCTACTGAGCTGCCAGGTCGTGTGTTTCCTGTCTCAGAGGGCTGCAATACTGCAGGCCTTCATCTGTGTTCTGTTTGTGTATCCGTGTCCGTTCCTGTCTGAACTCTGGTCTATGTCCGTTCCTGTTTCTCCTTTGTCATTTCCCACTCAGCCGTGTGTACCTCCGCCTTATCTTTCTGTTCGCCACTGTCTGTGGTTCTGCTTCTCTCTGCTCAGTTCTACCACAACCTATGGTTCTGTGTCTCTCAGCTTTCCTCTCAGCTCTGCTCTCTGTAACTTTACTCTGCACTCTGACCTTGCTTTACACTCTGTGGCTTTGCTCTCAGCTCTGCACTCTGACCTTGCTCTGAATTCTGTGGCTTTGCTCTGCGGCTCTGCCCTGCTCTCATTCTGCGGCTCCACTCCTTGCGGTTCTACCTGGCTCCGCTTCTTGCGGTTCTACCTGGCTCCGCTCCTTGCGGTTCTACGTCTTTGGCTCTTGGCATTACCTCCTGCGCTTCTGGCTCTTGGCTCCGCCTCCAGCATGTCCGCTCTTGGCTCCGCCTCCAGCATGTCCGCTCTTGGCTCCGCCTCCAGCGTCTCCGCTCTTGGCTCCGCCTCCAGCATGTCCGCTCTTGGCTCCGCCTCCAGCATCTCCGCTCTTGGCTCCACCTCTAGCGTCTTTGCTCTTGGCTCCACCCCCTGCGGCTCCGTCCTTGGCTCTGCCTTCTCCTTCTCAGCTCATAGCTCTGCGTTCTCCTTCTCTTCTCTTAGCTCCACCTCCTACTCTTACTCCGCCTCCTGTGATTCAGCTTTGCTTCTACTCTTGCTCTATCTTCACTCTGCAACTTCCATACTGGTCTCTACCTGTTTCTTTATATTCTCCAGTAATACCAAAAAAGTCCAACCATATACAGCAAATGGTACTTCCTAACTTACATATAAACCAACCACAAGATGGCAGTAAAGTCCCTGTCATCTATAAAGAAGCCAACCATAGATAAAATACAAATCCATTTTATTACAAAGAAATATCAGAAACAAAAATAATACACATATATCTAAAAAAGCTACAGTATATCATCCGGGTAATACCCCATGGGAAAGCCGTGAGAGGCACATCACACAATATATTCTCAAAGCAAGATACATATATAACTGACCTCCTATATTCCTATATGGACATATGTAAATATAGGTGCAAACCGCATTCCTTTCTAAATATCCAAGTCCCATATATAGAGGTAGTCATAAGAAACTACTCCCCTACCCTGTCTCCATAAGCCTGTCATAAGACCCATATCAGTATGAGGTAGAGCGAGAAAAAATGAGAAAAAATATGAACCGTTACCAGATAAAGGTCTGGATGATGTGCGTCCTCCCACGTCTCCTTCCCAGCGCCCCGACGCACGTTTCGCCCTGGCTAATTCCGGGGGCGCACATTTTGTTTTTAGGTTTTTCATGTGGGTATTTGGGGTGTATTGAGACATTTTTTCTCTCCATTGTAGGGATTTTCAGGGATACCAGGGTGAGCCATCGAGGAGTGGGAGCGCCTACCGCAGAAACTGAGGGTGCCAACCTCCACTTTCAGGCAGGACCTAGTATAGTAATTATCTAGAATATCTCCATTGTAGGGAGTTCTATGGACACTAGGGCAAGCCATCAAGGAGTGGAAGCGCCTACTGCAGAAATTTAGGGTGCCAACCTCCACTGCCAGGCAGGGCTCAGGACAGTGACCCTGTAGGGCTCACTAGGTACACACTGTATTCCTTTTTATTTGTGTCCTATATAAATGTAAACTTTTTTCTTTAAAAGTTATATTTTAAGGATCCTTGTTCTCTGGTTTTTCTGACTTTCTAGGATCCTGCTTTATTGTTCTTCTGGTTTTGCAGTGTACAGATAATACAGTGATCACCAGTGACATTATACATAGGATATATGTATATAGTGTCAGTGTACAGGTAACACAGTGATCACCATTGATATTATAAACAGGAGCTCTGTATACAGTGTCTGTGTACAGATAACACAGTGATCACCAGTGACATTAGACATAGGAGCTCTGTATATAGTGTCCATGTACAGGTAACACAGTGATCACCAGTAACATTATACACAGGAGCTCTGTATATAGTGTCAGTGTACAGGTAATACAGGGATCACCTCCTGACGAAGCCCGCGACGGCGAAACGCGCGTCGAGGCCTCTTCCTGCTCCCACCACGCCGGCGTTCTGACACCAGCATGTCTCAAGGTAACATTATTACATCAGTTATAGCATGCACATTTCTCTCCTAGGACTTGGGTTTGCTGGTGCCAGTTACATCTTTATGCTCTGGAGTTGAACTATACATCTCTTTTGAGATATAATTTTTATTTCACTGGGTTATCTCCTAGGGCATGGTATTTACTATTATTTTGTATATTGATACCCTCTTGTAGGATGGTCCAGGTGTGATTCTGTCCACATTTCTCATTCATGAGCATATTCCGGTGTGCTGGTGTAGCTAGGACGCCTGGATTTCCTGTGTCTTTTTCCAGCAGTTAGGTTAACATCTTATATGCTGGTGTGATTCTTCTTGTTCTTTCCAAATCGTCTTTTGTCCACGTGTATTTATTGTGATTTTTCTGTACTTTATACTTTAATAAAATTACTTTATTGATATCTCTACCGCTTGGTTGTGGATTTTAGGATATATTTATAGTTTTGATGAGTTCTGTATTCTCTCATCTTTACCTTAGTCTACAATTCAGTGTGTTTTTATAGGTTTACATGTTTTGGCTTAGAGGTATGCCCCCTGCTGGCCGAGAGGGCATCTTTTGTCTAGGTGCTCTGTATACAGTGTCTGTGTACAGATAATACAGTGATCACCAGTGACATTAGACATAGGAGCTCTGTATATAGTGTCCATGTACAGGTAACACAGTGATCACCAGTAAGAATATACACAAGCACTCTGTATACAGTGTCTGTGTACAGGTAATATAGTGATCACCAGTGACATTAGACATAGGAACTCTGTATATTGTGTCTATGTACAGGTAATACAGTGATCAACAGTGACATTTTACACAGGAGCTCTGTATATAGTGTCCGTGTACAGGTAATACAGTGATCACCAGTAACATTATACACAGGAGCTCTGTATATAGTGTCAGTGTACAGGTAATACAGGGATCACCAGTGATATTATACACAGGACCTCTGTATACAGTCTCCGTGTACAGCTAATATAGTGATCACTGATAACATTATACACAGAAGCTCTGTATATAGTGTCAGTTTACAGGTGATACAGTGATCACCAGTGACATTATACACAGGAGCTCTGTATATATTGTATAGTGTACAGGTAATACAGTAATCACCAGTGACATTATACACAAGAGCTCTGTATATAGTGTCAGTGTACAGGTAATACAGGGATCACTAGGGACATTATACACAGGAGCTATGTATAAAGTGTCAGATGAGGAAAAAAGAAAAGAGTCGTTCCAGCTCCATATTCTTAAAAATCCAGGCTTGAAACTTTATTGTGCCAATGTAAAAACAGTGGATACATGCTCTCCGGCCGCACACAGGCAGCGACGCGTTTCGATCCCTAAGGATCTTTATCAAAGCTGCATACATGTAATTGTGTGCTCATTATATAAGACCTAATGACCAATGCAACACCAGCAAGTGGTCACATGATCCAGCACAAGGTCCTTCAGATGAAAAAGGACTCCAAATCATCGCACATAACTTGACAAATTTGACATATAATAAATGAAATAAACAAGAAAAATTAATTCTTAAAACCATGACAAAACACATGCAAATAATATTAATAATGAAACATCAGTTCACTACGTTTGTTGAGACCTGCAGGAAACCGGGTGTTGAGGTAATAGATCCAAAAAGCCTCACGAGTGTGAAGCAATCGTCTTATGTCTCCACCCCGTGTTGGTTTGTTAACACGTTCAATTCCCTGTACTCGAAAGAATTGAGTGCTGCGAGCATGGACTGAAATAAAGTGCTTCGAAGCCGCAGAGATAGTGCGAGTTGAATTGCCAGTGTAACCAATGTCATACAAATGTTCACCTACCCGAACTTTCAATCTGCGTGACGTGCATCCCACATATGATAACTGTCACATGGTACAATCGATTTTATAAATAACAAAATCGGTGTTGCAATTAATATATTGCTTGATATTAAAACTTTGAGAATTATCGCTACTATGAAACATTTTCGTGATATTCGCATGTGCACAAGTCCTACATTTATTAGAGCCACATTTAACCCCTTCACCCCGAAGCCTGTTTTCACCTAAGTGACAGGGCCAATTTTTACAATTCTGACCACTGTCACTTTATGAGGTAATAACTCTGAAACGCTTCAACGGATCCTGGCGATTCTGACATTGTTTTCTCGTGACATATTGTACTTCATGATAGTGGTAAAATTTATTTGATATTACCTTCGTTTCTTTGTGAAAAAAACGGAAATTTGGCGAAAATTTTGAAAATTTTGCAATTTTCAAACTTTGAATTTTTATACCCTTGCATTAGAGACTCATATCGCACAAATTAGTTAATAAATAACATTTCCCACATGTCTACTTTACATCAGCAACATTTTGGAACCAATTTTTTTTTCCTTAGGGAGTTATAAGGGTTAAAAGTTAAACAGCGATTTCTCATTTTTTCAACAACTTTTATAAAACCATTTTTTGTAGGGACCACATCATATTTGAAGTCACTTTGAGAGGCTTATAGGATTTAAAATACCCAAAAGTGACACCATTCTAAAAACTATACCCCCCGAGGTACTCAAAACCACATTCAAGAAGTTTATTAACCCTTCAGGTGCTTCACAGGAATTAACGGACTGTGGAAGGAAAAAAATAACATTTAACTTTTTTTTCCACATAATGATCTTTTAGCAACATTTTTTTATTTTCACAAGGGTAAAAGAAGAAAATGGACCACTAAAGTTGTTGACAATTCATCCTGAATACACTGATACCCCATATGTGGGGGAAAACCACTGTTTGGGCACACGGCAGGGCTCGGAAGGGAAGGAGCGCCTTTTGACTTTTACAAACCAAAATTGGCTGGAATTGAGATCGGACACCATGTCCCGTTTGGAGAGCCCCTGATGTGCCTAAACAGTGGAAAACCGCCACAAGTGACCCCATTTTGGAAACTAGACCCTTCAAGGAACTTATCTAGCTATGTGGTGAGCACTTTGAACCCCCAGGTGCTTCACAGAAGTTTAGAACGTAGGGGCGTGAAAATAAAAATTCACATTTTTTCCCCAAAAATGATCTTTTAACAACAATTTTTTTATCTTCACAAGTGTAAAAGGAGAAAATGGACCACTAAAGTTGTTGACCAATTTATCCTGAATACACTGATACCCCATATGTGGGGGAAAACCACTGTTTGGGCACACGGCAGGGCTCGGAAGGGAAGGAGCACCTTTTGACTTTTACAAACCAAAATTGGCTGGAATTGAGATCGGACACCATGTCCCGTTTGGAGAGCCCCTGATGTGCCTAAACAGTGGAAAACCGCCACAAGTGACCCCATTTTGGAAACTAGACCCTTCAAGGAACTTATCTAGCTATGTGGTGAGCACTTTGAACCCCCAGGTGCTTCACAGAAGTTTAGAACGTAGAGGCGTGAAAATAAAAATTCACATTTTTTCCCCAAAAATGATCTTTTAACAACAATTTTTTTATCTTCACAAGTGAAAAAGGAGAAAATGGACCACTAAAGTTGTTGACCAATTTATCCTGAATACACTGATACCCCATATGTGGGGGAAAACCACTGTTTGGGCACACGGCAGGGCTCGGAAGGGAAGGAGCACCTTTTGACTTTTACAAACCAAAATTGGCTGGAATTGAGATCGGACACCATGTCCCGTTTGGAGAGCCCCTGATGTGCCTAAACAGTGGAAAACCGCCACAAGTGACCCCATTTTGGAAACTAGACCCTTCAAGGAACTTATCTAGCTATGTGGTGAGCACTTTGAACCCCCAGGTGCTTCACAGAAGTTTAGAACGTAGAGGCGTGAAAATAAAAATTCACATTTTTTCCCCAAAAATGATCTTTTAACAACAATTTTTTTATCTTCACAAGTGTAAAAGGAGAAAATGGACCACTAAAGTTGTTGACCAATTTATCCTGAATACACTGATACCCCATATGTGGGGGAAAACCACTGTTTGGGCACACGGCAGGGCTCGGAAGGGAAGGAGCACCTTTTGACTTTTACAAACCAAAATTGGCTGGAATTGAGATCGGACACCATGTCCCGTTTGGAGAGCCCCTGATGTGCCTAAACAGTGGAAAACCGCCACAAGTGACCCCATTTTGGAAACTAGACCCTTCAAGGAACTTATCTAGCTATGTGGTGAGCACTTTGAACCCCCAGGTGCTTCACAGAAGTTTAGAACGTAGAGGCGTGAAAATAAAAATTCACATTTTTTCCCCAAAAATGATCTTTTAACAACAATTTTTTTATCTTCACAAGTGTAAAAGGAGAAAATGGACCACTAAAGTTGTTGACCAATTTATCCTGAATACACTGATACCCCATATGTGGGGGAAAACCACTGTTTGGGCACACGGCAGGGCTCGGAAGGGAAGGAGCACCTTTTGACTTTTACAAACCAAAATTGGCTGGAATTGAGATCGGACACCATGTCCCGTTTGGAGAGCCCCTGATGTGCCTAAACAGTGGAAAACCGCCACAAGTGACCCCATTTTGGAAACTAGACCCTTCAAGGAACTTATCTAGCTATGTGATGAGCACCGTGAACCTCCAAGTGCCTCACCAAAAATTATAATGATGAGTCGTAAAAAAAAAATAGAACACATTTTTTCCACAAAAATGATCTTTAGCAAGGTTTTTCTTGTTTTCCCAAGGGTTATAGGACAAAATAGAAAGAAAAAAATGTTGTGCAATTTTTCACGAGTACGCCGATACCCCATATGTGGGGAAAAACCACTGTTTGTGCGCATGGCAGAGCTCGGAAGGGAAGGAGCACCATTTGGAATGCAGACTTAGATGGATTGGTCTGCAGGCGTCACGTTGCATTTGCAGAGCCCCTGATGTACCTAAACAGTGGAAATCCTCCACAAGTGACCCCATTTTGAAAACTGGACCTCCCAAGGAATTTATTTAGATATGTGGTGAGCACCGTAAACCTCCAAGTGCCTCACTCCACAAGTGACACCATTTTGAAAACTGGACCTCCCAAGGAATTTATTTAGATATGTGGTGAGCACCGTAAACCTCCAAGTGCCTCACTCCACAAGTGACCCCATTTTGAAAACTGGACCTCCCAAGGAATTTATTTAGATATGTGGTGAGCACCGTAAACCTCCAAGTGCCTCACTCCACAAGTGACCCCATTTTGAAAACTGGACCTACCAAGGAATTTATTTAGATATGTGGTGAGCACCGTAAACCTCCAAGTGCCTCACTCCACAAGTGACACCATTTTGAAAACTGGACCTCCCAAGGAATTTATTTAGATATGTGGTGAGCACCGTAAACCTCCAAGTGCCTCACTCCACAAGTGACACCATTTTGAAAACTGGACCTCCCAAGGAATTTATTTAGATATGTGGTGAGCACCGTAAACCTCCAAGTGCCTCACTCCACAAGTGACACCATTTTGAAAACTGGACCTCCCAAGGAATTTATTTAGATATGTGGTGAGCACCGTAAACCTCCAAGTGCCTCACTCCACAAGTGACACCATTTTGAAAACTGGACCTCCCAAGGAATTTATTTAGATATGTGGTGAGCACCGTAAACCTCCAAGTGCCTCACTCCACAAGTGACCCCATTTTGAAAACTGGACCTACCAAGGAATTTATTTAGATATGTGGTGAGCACCGTAAACCTCCAAGTGCCTCACTCCACAAGTGACCCCATGTTGGAAACTACACAGTGTGTTGTGTCAACAGGGTATAAACTAATTTTTATTAATTTGTGGACGTGTGGTATGCTTTGAAGCAATCCTTAATGCAAAGGCCAGGTTTCTCAGGGCAGGTTTCACAATGGTAAATTGTGTCCTTTCGGATTCCCCTCTTGGAACATACTCTACACCGTTTTTGTGATCGTCCTGTCCTCACTGTTTGGGGAACCTGTCCTGGGAAATGTTGACCTTGGACAATACGGGCACTATCAGATTCAGAAGTACTGGGACCCTCACCTCCCTGAGTGCCAAGCATTAGGGCCTTGATGACTACCTCCTGAAACTGAAGGAAGGTCCCCGTATTGCCTGCAGATCGGGACAGCACAAAAGCATTGTACAGTGCCATCTGTACAATGTGCACGGCCAATTTTTTGTACCATACGTAAGCTTTTCGCATGGCACTGTATGGTTGGAGGACCTGATCTGAGAGATCCACACCCCCCATGTACCGATTGTAATCCAGGATACAATCTGGCTTTGGGACTTGTGTTGTGGTCCCACGAACAGTGACAAGGGTGCTGTTGTCACGGTGTATGGTGGTCAGGATAAGGACATCCCTTTTGTCCTTATACTTGACCACCAGCATGTTGTCGCTGCATTTGGCTCTGCTTTCCCCTTTTCTCAGCGTTTGCCCAATTAGCGGCTTAGGGAGGCCTCGCTGATTTTTTCGCACGGTGCCACATGCAGCTGTACCTCTGGCAGAGAGGGCCTTGAAGAGTGGGATGCTGGTGTAAAAGTTGTCAATATAAAGGTGATAACCCTTATCCAGCAGTGGGTGCAGCAATTCCCACACAATTTTCCCACTCACCCCCAGGATGGGGGGGCATTCAGGGGGGTTAATCTGGGTGTCCTTACCCTCGTAGACCCTAAATCTGTGGGTGTACCCTGAGGTACTCTCGCACAGTTTGTACAGCTTTATTCCGTACCTGGACCTCTTACTGGGCAGGTACTGTCGGAATTTTAGCCTCCCTTTGAAATGAACGAGAGATTCATCAATAGCGATGTCCCTCTGGGGTGTGTACGCCTCAGCAAATTTTCTGCTGAAGAGTTCAACCACTGGACGAATTTTATATAGACGATCAAAGTTTGGATCGTCTCGGGGAGGACACTGCGCATTATCACTGAAATGCAAAAATTTTTGGATCGCTTCAAATCGTGTCCTTTTCATGGCCATGCGGAATACCGGTGTACTGTAGAGAATGTCAGTACTCCAGTATTGCCGAAGCTTTGGCTTTTTGATTAGGCCCATATGCAGCACAATTCCCCAAAATGTCATCATCTCTGCTGCATTTACGGGGGTCCATCTGGCATAAGATGACGTGGGATTTTGGGTAAAAAATTGTTGGGCATACAGGTTCGTCTGGGCCACCATAATATTTATTATTTCATCACTGAAAAAGAATTTGAAGAAGTCAATTTCAGTGAGGCCAGTCGTGTCAAACTGGATTCCTGAGCTGCTGCTGAAATCCGGAATGACGGGCTGAAAATTTTCCGGGGGTGCAATCCATACGGGATCGATTGCTGCAGGAGTTGCCTGGGTCCTACGGCACCGTGTTAGGGGTCTTTCCTCACCAGATGAGGAGGAGGAGGAGGAGGAATAGAGGAATGTGGGATCTTCCTCACTGGCTGAATCCGTGTCGGACGCAAGGATGGCGTAAGCCTCCTCTGGTGAATAGCGCCTTGTTGACGAATGGGCCATTTTTTTTTTCCCAAACCCTGGGTGTGTGTGTAAGTGGTGCTTTTACACGTGTAATGTGTGGGGCTTGTGTATAGTGTACTCTTTATTAAAACCAATCAGAGAGAAAAAACAAGTAGTGAGAAAAAATGTAGAAGAAACAAGAAAAAAAGATGAAAAGAAAAATCAATGTAAAAAAATAAGTTTGTATAAAAAAAAAGTATAAATTTACCCTACGCAACTAAATATTTTTTTTACAAAAGAAAAGCGAACGCCACTAACACTGTGACGTACGCTCCCCTAATGCACTAGAGATAATCCGGCGATAGCAGATTTTTTTTATGCACAAGACGCTACCTCCCTACCTATAAAACTCAGTACGATTTTTTTTTCTTCTAAAAGATGATCGGTCGTCACTAACGCTGTGACGCTGGCTACACTAACACGCTACCACTAAACTACTCTGTACAATTTTTTTTTTCTCCAAAAAAAAAAAAAAGACCGGTCGGCACGAACGCTGTGACACCAGCTAATCTACGTCTAAGACTACACTGTACTAACTACTATTATATTTTTGTAAAAGAAAAAAAAAATCGGACGTTGCTTAGACTGCAATGTCCGCTACACTAACTAAAAATAAAAAGTCCTGTAGCGCAGTCTCTGATCAGCAGCGATACTGATCAAAGAGCATGCGGACACAGGAAGAGCACGAATGCTCTGCGCGGGACGCCACGCACAGGAAAAAAAGCGCAAAAAATTGAATTGGAGGGGGGTACTTGAACAGGGATGGAGGGACGTCACCAAACACTGACGCCGGCTATGCTACCTTGTTACGTCTAAAACTACACTGTACTAACTACAATTTTTTTTCTAAAAAAAAAAAAAACAGACGTCGCTTAGACTGCAATGTCCGCTACACTAACTAAAAAAAAAAAGTCCTGTGGCGCAGTCTCTGATCAGCAGCGATACTGATCAGAGCGCTGCAGACACAGGAAGAGCACGAATGCTCTGCGCGGGACGCCGCGCACAGGAAAAAAAGAGCAAAAAGTGCGCAAAAAATTGAATTGGAGGGGGGTACTTGAACAGGGATGGAGGGACGTCACCAAACACTGACGCCGGCTACGCTACCTTGTTACGTCTAAAACTACACTGTACTAACTACAATTTTTTTTCTAAAAAAAAAAAAACAGACGTCGCTTAGACTGCAATGTCCGCTACACTAACTAAAAAAAAAAAAAAGTCCTGTGGCGCAGTCTCTGATCAGCAGCGATACTGATCAGAGCGCTGCAGACACAGGAAGAGCACGAATGCTCTGCGCGGGACGCCGCGCACAGGAAAAAAAGCGCAAAAAGTGCGCAAAAAATTGAATTGGAGGGGGGTACTTGAACAGGGATGGAGGGACGTCACCAAACACTGACGCCGGCTACGCTACCTTGTTACGTCTAAAACTACACTGTACTAACTACAATTTTTTTTCTAAAAAAAAAAAAACAGACGTCGCTTAGACTGCAATGTCCGCTACACTAACTAAAAAAAAAAAAAAGTCCTGTGGCGCAGTCTCTGATCAGCAGCGATACTGATCAGAGCGCTGCGGACACAGGAAGAGCACGAATGCGCTGCGCGGGACGCCGCGCACAGGAAAAAAAGCGCAAAAAAAGTGCGCAAAAAATTTCAATTGGAGGGTGGGGGAGGGAGGGGGTACTGGAACAGGGATGGGGGGATGGGAAAGGGGTGGGGGAGGTGCTGCTGCTGCTGTGATCACAGGAGTCACACAGCAGGCAGATGGCAGCAGAGAGCACACAGCACGGAGCACAAGCTGAAGCAGGTGCACAAGCTGGAGGCAGGAGATCCCAGGGAGGATCGCACTGGCCACCAATGGATTCCTTCACTAAGGTGACACAGAGGGGCTTAGACCACCGCTCTGCACGCCAAATCTGAGAGAAAGATGGCGTGCAGGGCGGTGATCGGTATTTTAAATTAACCCCTTTGGCGCTGATTGGCTAGAAGCTATTGTTCAGCCAATCAGCGCCATAGGGGTTAATCAGGTGAGGTGACGTGGCGATCACCCCACCTACAGTGACGGCTGTGATTGGTGCGACATCACACAGCATCAATCACAGCCTGTCACATGCTTTTTTTTTTTTTTTTGAAACTTTATTGTCACATCGCTGTGATTGGCTGGTCAGAATTGACCAGCCAATCACAGCGATCGCTGATGCGGGGGGGCGGTGCAGGCACCCGGGGCTGCGTGCAGGGATTGTCTGCTGTCAGGAACAGCAGACACCGGAACCCGATCACCGCGCGATGCCGCGCGGTGACCGGAAAATGGCGGCGCCGTACTAGTACTGCGGCTGGCACTTATGCAGTGCCGACAGCGCAGTACTAGTACGGCGCATGGCGCGAAGGGGTTAAAGAAACCATTATAGTCAAGCCATGTCCTACTCCTCTGACTCTTAGTACAAAATATACTTGGCGAAATTCTATTACCTATAGAGGGGGCTTTCCTAGCCACAACATTAACGCCAGTTTGTAAGATTCTAGCCAAACTTTCATCTTCTTCTAAGATAGGGAGAAATTTATTAATAATGCCCTTGATCTGATGGAACTGAGGGCTAAATTGAAAGCAAACATAAGGTTTGCTGGCGTCACGGGGAGCTGACGGTATATTTGGCTTGCGAACAATAAGATCCTCCCGTTTCTTATGACTAACAATTTCTTGCGCCCTATTCAAAGTCCAATCTGTTCCCATCCTGCCCTGTGTCTCCATTCTGCCCGTGTCTCCATTCTGCACCATGTATTTATATCCTGCCCCATGTCTCCCATTCTGCCCCATGTATCCCATCCTGCCCCATGTATCCCATTCTGCCCCATGTATCCCATTCTGCCCCATGTATCCCATTCTGCCCGTGTCTCCATTCTGCACCATGTATTTATATCCTGCCCCATGTCTCCCATCCTGCCCCATTTCTCCCATTCTGCCCCATGTATCCCATTCTGCCCCGTGTCTCCAATCTGCCCCTTGTCTCCATTCTGCCCCGGGCTTGCTGCTTTCAATAAAAATTAAAACATAAGCCTTCTCCTTACCTGGCCACGCTCCAGCAGCGATGTTTCCTCCAGGCATTCCAAGCATGGACTCGCCGGCGAATGGCAATGATGTCACATTCCGGCGACGTGCGTGCTGATGTCAGCTGCCAGCCTCCGATTGGCTGGCGTCTTTTAACTATTGTCGTGCTGGCCCACACGGCAATAGAGTTTAACTGAATCTGCGTCTCGGATGCAGGTTCAGTTTCTGCACCAGCAGAATCCTGCTGCTGGGGCCCGATGAGCAGAAAAGATGTGCGCCCCCTCTGCTCATCGGGCCCCATATGCCAGTCAGGGCAGTAATGCCAGTATGGTGGCCCTGTAGACAATTCTACTATCCTCACCTTTATTGCCAGTTCAGTTACAGATAGATACAGTATACAGGAGCCGATCTATGTAGGATGGAGGGGAACATACCCAGACATAGTTAGCTTGAAAAGAAGAGGGGCGTTAAGGAGACAGTTTGTTTGTAACAAAAGATTATTGCTGCAGCTGCTAAACACACAAAGCACCACTGTCAACATTAATCAACTGATGAAGGCACTGCAGCATTGAACAACTGAGGTGCAGCAGAAATCGATCCTTCCCTCCTCGTCAGTCATTTCTAGAATGGAGTTGCTCTTGTGAGGGATAATATTCATTACAGTGCAGAACTCATACTGGGAAGCAGCTAAGAAGAGAAATATACTGCATGGTGGGGCTGTATGTAGTGTCAGAGAAGAGTGATAGACAGCAGTATGGGACTGTGCACAGAGGTTGAGAGGAAATATAAACTACATAATGTATACAGTATATTGCATCAGTTGGGCTGTATACTGGGGTTACAGGAGAGATGTTTTGCTAGATGAAACTACAGTGGCATGTAAAAGTTTGGGCACCCCTGGTCAAAATTACTGTTATTGCGAACAGTTAAGCAATTTGAAGTTGAAATTATATCTAAAAGGCCTAAAGTTAAAGATGACACGTTTCCTTTGTATGTTAGGCAAAAATATATTTTTATATATAAATTTTAAATTTGAAAAATTACAAAAAGGAAAATGGTCGGCTGCAAACATTTGGGCACCTGTCACGGTTGGGTCAGATGCAACAGACAGTCGCTCCGCATCTGGCTGCAGAAGGTCTCTGCGTTTGGCATTACAGTCACCTCCTTAATCCTTCTGACTCTTGGACCCAGTGGCAACATCCCTCTGACTAAAAGTGACACACCTGGACCTGGGTGTTTATAAATCCCCAGTCTGCTGCAGAGAGTCACTGGTGAATTCACATTTCTCCCTTGTGAAGGTTTGGAGCTATAGCAGTCAGCCAACTTCCTCTCTGGAGCTGGTTGAGGATGTTTGGTGTTACCTCTCTGAGTCTGCTTAAGCTAAGTTCCCATTGTCTGTCTACCTTTTTGTCTTTAGTTTACAGTGGGGATTGACCAGTGCTCATCCACTCTCCCTCCCTATCCAGGGCCTAGCTCTAGGGTGCTTGGTGACGAACCAATTTAGGAATGGTAGGGCAGGTAGGGTGCTGTCAGACCTGCCTAGGGGGTCTCCACTCACCCTTTCCCTAGTGTCTGGGCTTCCTTCCCCTCATCCCTTCATGTTGCACTTAGTCTTCACACACTGTGCGTGACAGCATCCTTGGAGATTTGTGTGCTCAGATAACTTTGATGAAAATTTCAGACCTTAATAAGCCTGTTAGGGTTATGACTTCTTCACTATCATCGTCAGGAAAGGTCAGTTTATGCAAATTTCTCAGCTTTATAAAAATTCAAGCTGTTTTAGCCTTGTGCCAAAAAACAGTAGCCACGGATTCTTTTAAGCAGCTGCCTAGCACTCTGAAAATGAAAATGGTGGAGGTCCACAAAGCAGGATAAGGCTATAAGAAGATAGCAAACCATTTTCAAGTTGTACTTTCCTTAGTTCAAAATGTAATTAAGAAATGGCAGTTAACAGGGACAGTGGAGATCAAAATAAGGTCTGGAAGACCAAGCAAAATTTCAGTGAGAGCTGCTCGTAGGATTGCTAGAGAGGCAAATCAGAACCCCCACTTGTCTGCAAACGGCCTTCAGAAAGATTTAGCAGACTTTATAGTTGTGGTATATTGTTCTACTGTTCAGAGACATCTGCACAAAAATGCATTCATGGAATAGTTGTCAGAAGAAAAACGTCTCCTGCATCCTCACAATAAAAATTCAACATCAAAAGTATGCAAAACAACATCTAAACAAGCCTGATGCATTTTGAAAACAAGTCCTGTGGACTGATGAGGTTAAGATAGAGCTATTTGGCCACATAATCAGAGGTATGTGTAAAAAAAAAGCACAGAATTTCAGGAAAAGATCATCTCACCAACCATTTAGCATAGGAGTGGATCAATCATTCTTTGTGGTTGTGTTGCAGCCAATGGCATGGGAAATATTTCACAGGTAGAAGTAAGAATGGATTCAATGAAATTTCAACAAATTCTTGATGCAAACATACTTTTAAAATAACTGTAAAAAACTGAAGCTGAAAAGAGAATGGCATCTAGAAATGGATGATGATCCTGAACACACATCAAAATCCATAGTTGACTACTTCAAAAGGCGCAAGCTGAAGGTTTTAAAATAGCCCTCACAGTCCCCTGACCTGAACATCATTGAAAATCTCTGGCTAGACCTCAAAATAGCAGTGCGTGCAAGACGTCCAAGGAATCTCACAGAACTGGAAGAATGTTCCAATGACGAATGGATGAAAATCACTCAAACAAGAACTGAAAGACTCTTGTCTGGCTACAGAATAGCATTTATAAGCTGTGAGCCTTGCATAAGGGGGTGCTACTAGGTGCTGATCATTCTGGGTGCCCAAACGTTTGCATCAGCCTATTTTGCTTTTTGTAATTTTTAAAATGTAAAAATTACAATATATTTTGTTTTGCCTAAAATGCAAAGAAAATGTGTCGTCTTTAACTTTAGGCCTTATAGAGATCATTTTATCTTCAACTTGCTTAACTGTTCATAATAACAGTCACTTTGTCCACTTTTACATGCCACTGTATACACAGGGACTTGGAGAAGTAATGTACAGCAGGATGGAACTGCATCTAGAGGGGCTGAGAGAAATGATATACTACTTAAAGGGAACCTGTCAGCAAACTTTGCCGCTATAAAATGCGGCCACTGCCTTTCAGGGCTTATCTACAGCATTCTATAATGTAGATAAGCCCCTGGTCTGACCTGCAAGTGAAGAAAAATAAGTTATATTATACTCACCCAGGGGCGGTTCGTTGCTGTCCGGTCTGATGGGCGTCGCAGGTCCAGGTCCGGCGCCTCCCATCTTCTTGTGACGCCACCCTCCTGCTTCTACATCGCTCCCTGTCATCGGTGCTCCTGCGCAGGCGTACTTCTCTGCCCTGTTGAGGGCAGAGTAAAGTACTGCAGTGTGCAGCTGCTGGGAAAGGTCAGAGAGGCCCGGCGCCTGCGCACTGCAGTACTTTACTCTGCCCTCAACAGGAGCACCGATGCCAGGGAGTGATGAAGAAGCAGGAGGGCAGCGTCACAAGAAGATGGGAGGCGCCAGACCTGCGACACCCATCGGACCGGACCGCCCCACCGGGTGAGTATAATATACCGTAACTTATTTTTCTTCACTTGCAAGGCAGTGGCCGCATCTTAGAGTGGCAAAATCTGCTGACAGGTTCCCTTTAAGGAGGCTGAGGGGAAAGATATATGACAGGATGGGGATATATACAGGGTCTCAGAGGAGTGATACACTTCAGGAGGGGGATACAAATAGAGGATAGAGGGGCTGAGAGGAGTTATGTTATTCGGGAGTGAGATGTATACAGGGGCTGAGAGAACTGATACAGTATATTGCAGGAACGGGCCATATTCAGTCTTTGAATGGAGTGCAGTACTGCATGATGGGGCTGTATTCAAGGGGCATAGAAGGGGGCATGGCAAGTTTTACTGAAGGACATGCTGCCTTCCACTAAACAGATAGATACATATTGCCGTACTCTAGATACATAGATAGATAGATTAACTCCTCTCTTATAGATAAAACCTTTATTTGTATTTCCTAAAGATTTCAGTACAGGACTTTGAATACAATTATTTTAAAAATTCATATGTAGGAAGGAAGAATTTGGTTACGTTATTGATCATGTTAATGACACTGCTATTGTGCGGCTTTTACACATTTAGAAGACATTTATCAATTATGAAGTGGTATGCGCTGAGATACATCTCATTTTGAAACATTATGAGGATATATAAGCCTAAGAAGAGAAGCCACACAATAACGCTAATGCAGTGTCTGGAGAACCTGTGATATAATTGATGCATCCATAAAAGAAAGCGCTCCATTCTCTATTATCTATTGGTATTGTAGCAGTGTGCAGTGTTCGCCTCAAGTTCTGGGAAACAATAGTCTGCCTCTAATAAAAGCTGAAATAAATATTTCAATAGCAGTTTTGCATGCGGGAAAGAGACTAACCTAACAAAACATATATTAATAATATCATAAAATTGTTTAATGTGGGCAATTGATAGTACATTTTGGTTCTGTATTGGAAATGGCATAATGCTGCTGGTACTTATAATACATGAAAGGAGCACAGACTTTTATTTACTCCTGGCAATTATAAACTCTGTGAAAGGGACTTTAAAAAAGACAGACAATTTTTTTTAATAGAATATCATGCCTATCTGCAGGTGATAAAAACTAGGGAAAAAAATGAATTGTTTACTTTTAGAGTTGAGTAATAAGATTTCCAGAACCCTGGTCCAGCAACCACGTTGGTAATCCATGGCTGCCACCATCTCCTAACACCTGCAGGCTTCTCCAACTACTCATCTGATTAGTAGGTTATTGTTGTGGCACGACATATGCACGATATTACACAAGGCCTAATATTCTAAGTACCGAGATGCCAGCATGTAGGAGGAGGATCGCAGGGCTCTGTTCATGGACTACCGACGTAGACACTGGACAAGAGTGCTGGAAATCATTTTGCTCAGCCTTATTTTATTTAGCATGGTATGTTGCTTATAGAAATTGTCCTAGATGTAAAAAAAAACATAGCTTTCTTCCAAGAAAGAGTGATTTTGCAGCACATCTCCATGTGGATAGGGCTGATCTACGCTGTTACACCCGGTCCGGTCTCTGTACCTTTGCGGGGTCCCCGTCGGGACTCCCGCTCTGTGCTGGCCTCACGCTGTCAGGATGCAGCTTCCCCTTCTCCTCCCTCTCCTGCTTTCTGGCGTGCTGCCAGCAGGTTCTCGGACAGAGTGCTTAGGGCACACGTGCGTTCGTTCCCGGTCTCTTAAAGAGACAGCATACATTTTTTAAATATGCTTCTAGCCAATGGCGTGTTATTCATTGATATTTCTAGCTCCACCACCATAGAAAAGGCGCCAGAACAACAAGTATCCATTGTTGCTTACTTCCAGTTCCTGTCTGCATGCGCTCCTGTTTCTGAAGTGCTTTTGCTTGAACTCCGCTTATACTGTCTGTTTCCACAGATCATCAGCTACCAGTTACCCGGCTATCCTGGACGACGACTGTTCTGTCTATGCAATCCCGTCTCGTCCCGTCAATCTGCCATCTTCATCTCCGGACAACGCCAGTACCATTGGAACCAGCTTGTACCCGTACACCCAGTTTCACCTGGTTAGCTCTACGTCTCCCGCTAACCCTGCTTGTCCGATTGTCCCGCTGGGACAGCTGCCATGAGTTTGGGGTCTAACTGGAGGTAGCACCCGTGTCCTCCAGGCTTCCCACTCTGTCCCTGTTCGACGGGACTTGCCATGGGTGTCTGGGGCTCACGTAGTCATGCCCCCTTTGGAGCCCCCCAGACCGTGGTCCCGAGGTTCCACATCAAACCTAAATAAAAAACGAATGTGAACTTCCACTTCTGTGCCTCCATTTCCATTTGTTACATACGCTACCAAATACAGTACAATCTGTAGAAAGGTTTGGGGCTGTTTTTGAAAGAAAGATACTGGTTTTTGTTTTGATTTTGGACAACCTCTTCAAAGGGATTGACCAAGTTTGCCATGAAAGTCTGCAGTTACTCTTTGTGACTACAGACTTGTGAATCCTTACAGCGTAACACAGAACACAGCAAAAACAGACTGAAAGGAGCCTGATGGACTTCTTGGACAGCCATTGGACTCAGTCAAGAGCTGAGCATGTGGTCTGCCCTAAAGGACTTTGTATTGTCT
Organism: Ranitomeya imitator; assembly: GCF_032444005.1. Lineage (NCBI taxonomy): Eukaryota > Metazoa > Chordata > Amphibia > Anura > Dendrobatidae > Ranitomeya > Ranitomeya imitator. The sequence goes on from NC_091287.1 coordinate 517,776,981, forward strand.
ATGCAACAGGAACAGAATAGCCAATCTCAGGAGCACAGAAGGAGAACACAGACACCAGTTAGGGTAAAACCACAACGCGTTTCAATAGCGTGCGTCGTCTTCTTCAGGTGAATATGTATTTTGTTTTAACTCTAGAGTGATTCAACAGAGCCAACTGATTCTGAGAATGTTGTTTCATAACATTTTGTATTTCATGATAGTGGTAAAATGTATTCGATATGACTTGTGTTTCTTTGTAAAAAAAATAAATAAATTTGATGAAAATTTGCAATTTTGAAAAATGTAATTTTTATGCCCTTAAATCAGAGTTATATCACACAAAATAGTTAATAAATAATATTTCCCACATGTCTATTTTACATCAGCACAATTTTTGAAACACAATTTTTTTTGTTATGAAGTTAGAAGATTTAAAAGTTGACCAGCGATTTTTCATTTTTTCAAAATTTGCAAAACCACTTTTTTAGGGACCACCTCACATTTGAAGTGACTTTGAAGCACCTATATGACAGAAAATAACCTAAAGTCACACCATTTTAAAAACTGCATTTGTTAGACTTCAATATGATGTTAATTACCTGTTGGAAGGGAGAAGACTTTATGGCGTTAAACACTGAAGGGAATCAGATTGGTATGAGCTGACTCAAACTAAAGTGAGAGGGGAAAGGGGTAGTTAGTATAAATACAACCTGCTCAGGTACTACAAGATAACTTAGGAATATTAGAGCCTTCTTAAAAAAATATATATATATACCATATATACTAGAGTATAAGCCAAGATTTTCAGCCTAAAATTTTGGGCTGAAAGTGCCCCTCTCGGCTTATACTCGAGTCACGGTGGTCAGCGGTTGAGGGGGAGAGGGCGCTGAGGCATACTCACCGAGTCCCGGTGATCCTGAAGCTCCCTCTGCCCGTCACACTGTCTTCGGTGCTGCAGCTCTTCCCCTGTTCAGCGGTCACGTGGGACCGCTGATTAGAGAAATGAATATGCGGCTCCACCTCCCATAGGGGTGGAGCCACATATTCATTTCTCTAATCAGCGGTGCCGGTGACCGCTGATAGAGGAAGAGGCTGCGGCACCGAAGACCGTGTGACAGGCAGAGGGAGCGGGACGCCGGGAGCAGGTAAGTATGTAATATTCACCTGTCCCCGTTCCACACGCCGGGCGTCGCTCCATCTTCGCGTCCTCTTGCTCTGACTGTTCAGGTCAGAGGGCGCGATGACGCATATAGTGTGTGCGGCGCCCTCTGCCTGATCAGTCAGTGCGGAGAGACGCCGGGACCGGACGCTGGGAGCTGCAAGCAGCGAGTTGAGTATGGCATTTTTTTTTATTGCAGCAGCAGCAATGGCACAGCTTTCTATGGTACATCAATGGGGCAATAATGAATGGTGCAGAGCACTATATGGCAGCTATGGGGCAATAATGAACGGTGCAGAGCACTATATGGCAGTTATGGGGCAATAATGAACGGTGCAGAGCACTATATGGCACAGCTATGGGGCAATAATGAACGGCGCAGAGCACTATATGGCTGTCATGATCCCAATGGCAGGGGATCACAAAAGGACAAGCACAAAAACAAAACAAGCTCTAGGGTGATGGAATCTGAGCTGACCGCGATCCTGAACCTAAACACACAACTAGCAGTAGCCGGGGAACGTGCCTACGATGATTCCTAGACGTCTCGTGCCAGCCGAAGGATTAACTTCCCCTATAAGAAGAAACACAGACCTCACTTGCCTCCAGAGAAACACGCCACAGAAATAGCAGCCCCCCACAAGTAATAACGGTGAAAATGAGAGGAAAGCACATACGTAGTTATGAAAATAGAATCAGCAAAAATGAGGCCCGCTAAAGCTAGATAGCAGAGGATACAAAAGTGAACTGCGCGGTCAGCGAAAAACCCTTCAAAAAAACCATCCTGAAATTACTTGAACTCATGTGCCAACTCATGGAACATGAGGAGTAATTTCAGCCCACTAGAGCAACCAGCAGCAAGGAATCACATATCTGCAAGCTGGACTAAGACAAAAATTAAGCAAAACGTGGAACAGGAAAATCAAAACTTAGCTTGTCCTGAAGATAACAGATGCAGGGAGCAGAGGTAAAAAGAAACGCTGATTACATTGATAGCCGGCGAGGAAATGACAAAAAAGCCAGGTTAAATAGGAAACTCCCATAACCTGATGGAACAGGTGGACACCAGAGACCGCAGAGAACACAAGTCACCCAGTACCATCAGTAACCACCAGAGGGAGCCCAAAAACAGAACTCACAACAGTACCCCCCCTTGAGGAGGGGTCACCGAACCCTCACGAGAACCACCAGGGCGACCAGGATGAGCCCTATGAAAAGCACGGACCAAATCGGCAGCATGAACATCAGAGGCAATCACCCAAGAATTATCCTCCTGACCATAACCCTTCCACTTGACCAAATACTGGAGTTTCCGTCTGGAAACACGAGAATCCAAGATCTTCTCCACAACATACTCCAATTCACCCTCCACCAGCACCGGAGCAGGAGGCTCAAGCGAAGGAACGACAGGTACCTCATACTTCCGCAACAACGACCGATGGAACACATTATGAATAGCAAACGATGCCGGGAGATCCAAACGAAATGACAAAGGGTTAAGAATTTCCAAGATCCTATAGGGACCGATGAACCGAGGCTTGAACTTAGGAGAAGAGACCTTCATAGGAACAAAACGAGAAGACAACCACACCAAGTCCCCAACAAGAAGTCGAGGACCCACGCGGCGACGGCGATTAGCAAACTGCTGAGCCCTCTTCTGGGACAACTTCAAATTGTCCACCACATGACTCCAAATCTGATGCAACCTATCCACCACCATGTCCACTCCAGGACAATCAGAAGGCTCCACCTGACCAGAGGAAAAACGAGGATGAAACCCCGAATTACAAAAGAAAGGAGAAACCAAGGTAGCAGAACTAGCCCGATTATTAAGGGCAAACTCGGCAAGCGGCAAAAAGGAAACCCAGTCATCTTGATCAGCAGAAACAAAACACCTTAAATAAGTTTCTAAAGTCTGATTAGTTCGTTCCGTCTGGCCATTCGTCTGGGGATGGAATGCAGACGAAAAGGACAAATCAATGCCCATCTTAGCACAGAACGTCCGCCAAAATCTAGACACAAACTGGGATCCCCTGTCAGAAACGATGTTCTCCGGAATGCCATGCAAACGGACCACGTTTTGAAAAAACAGAGGGACCAACTCAGAGGAGGAAGGTAACTTAGGCAAGGGTACCAGATGAACCATCTTAGAAAAGCGGTCACACACAACCCATATGACGGACATTTTTTGAGAGACAGGGAGATCCGAAATAAAGTCCATGGAAATGTGCGTCCAAGGCCTCTTCGGGATAGGCAAAGGTAACAACAATCCACTGGCCCAAGAACAGCAAGGCTTAGCCCGAGCGCAAACTCCACAAGACTGCACGAAAGAACGCACATCCCTCGACAAGGAAGGCCACCAAAAAGACCTGGCCACCAAGTCTCTAGTACCAAATATTCCAGGATGACCTGCTAACACAGAAGAATGGACCTCGGAGATGACTCTACTGGTCCAATTATCCGGAACAAACAGTCTTTCCGGCGGACAACGATCAGGTCTATCCGCCTGAAACTCCTGCAAAGCACGTCGCAAGTCTGGGGAGACAGCCGACAAAATCACCCCATCCCTAAGGATACCAGTGGGCTCAGAATTTCCAGGGGAGTCAGGCACAAAACTCCTAGAAAGAGCATCCGCCTTCACATTCTTTGAACCTGGCAGGTATGAAACCACAAAATTGAAACGGGAGAAAAACAGTGACCAACGAGCCTGTCTAGGATTCAGACGCTTGGCAGACTCAAGGTACATCAGATTTTTGTGATCAGTCAAGACCACCACACGATGTCTAGCACCCTCAAGCCAATGACGCCACTCCTCAAATGCCCACTTCATGGCCAAAAAGCTCCCGATTACCAACATCATAATTCCGTTCAGCGGGCGAAAATTTTCTAGAAAAGAACGCACATGGCTTCATCACTGAGCCATCGGAGCTTCTCTGTGACAAAACCGCCCCCGCTCCGATCTCGGAAGCATCAACCTCAACCTGAAAAGGAAGCGACGTATCTGGCTGACGCAACACAGGAGCAGAAGAAAACCGGCGCTTAAGTTCCTGAAAGGCCTCCACAGCCGCAGGAGACCAATCAGTAACATCAGCACCCTTTTTAGTCAAATCCGTCAAAGGCTTAACAACACTAGAAAAATTAGCTATGAAGCGATGATAAAAATTAGCAAAGCCCAAGAACTTCTGTAGACTCTTAAGAGATGTAGGCTGCGTCCAGTCACAAATAGCCTGAACCTTGACGGGATCCATTTCAATAGTAGAAGGGGAAAAAATATACCCCAAAAAAGAAATCTTCTGGACTCCAAAGAGACATTTAGAACCCTTTACAAACAAAGAATTGGCCCGCAGGACCTGAAACACCTTCCTGACCTGCTGAACATGAGACTCCAAGTCATCAGAAAAAAACAAAACATCATCCAAATACACGATAATAAATTTATCCAGATATTCACGGAAAATATCGTGCATAAAAGACTGGAAGACAGAAGGAGCATTAGAAAGTCCAAAAGGCATCACCAAATACTCGAAATGGCCCTCAGGCGTATTAAATGCGGTTTTCCACTCATCACCCTGCCTTATCCGCACAAGATTATACGCACCCCGAAGATCAATCTTAGTGAACCATTTAGCCCCCTTAATGCGAGCGAACAAATCAGTCAACAATGGCAAAGGATACTGATATTTGACTGTAATCTTATTCAAAAGACGATAATCTATGCAAGGCCTCAAGGAACCATCTTTCTTGGCCACAAAAAAAAAACCTGCTCCCAAAAGGGGACGAAGATGGACGGATATGTCCCTTTTCCAAGGACTCCTTAACATAATTCCGCATAGCAGTATGCTCTGGCACTGACAGATTGAACAAACGACCTTTAGGGAATTTACTGCCAGGAATCAAATCTATAGCACAATCGCAATCCCTGTGAGGAGGAAGCGAACTGAGCTTAGGCTCCTCAAAAACCTCCCGATAATCAGACAAAAATACCGGAACCTCAGAAGGAGTAGATGAAGCGATAGAAATCGGAGATGCATCATCATGAACCCCCTGACATCCCCAGCTTAACACAGACATTGTTTTCCAGTCCAGGACTGGGTTATGAGTTTGTAACCATGGCAGACCAAGCACTAAGACATCATGTAAATTATACAGTACCAGGAAGCGAATCACCTCCTGATGAACGGGAGTCATACGCATGGTCACTTGTGTCCAGTACTGAGGTTTATTCATAGCCAAAGGTGTAGAGTCAATTCCTTTCAAAGGAATAGGAACTTCCAGAGGTTCCAGACTAAACCCACAGCGATTGGCAAATGACCAATCCATAAGACTCAGGGCAGCGCCTGAATCCACATAGGCATCGACGGAAATGGATGATAATGAACAAATCAGCGTCACAGACAGAATGAATGAAATAAGAATACAGATAATAAATGGGAAATGTTTAAGAACATCCTAAATAGGCAGTGTAAGCGGTTTATACCTTGTGGGAATAAAAGGACTAGAAATAGGAAAAACCCAATGTGGCTAAACAAAGAAGTAAGACAGGCAATTAACAGTAAAAAGAAAGCATTTGCACTACTAAAGCAGGATGGCACCATTGAAGCTCTAAAAAACTATAGGGAGAAAAATACTTTATCTAAAAAACTAATTAAAGCTGCCAAAAAGGAAACAGAGAAGCACATTGCTAAGGAGAGTAAAACTAATCCCAAACTGTTCTTCAACTATATCAATAGTAAAAGAATAAAAACTGAAAATGTAGGCCCCTTAAAAAATAGTGAGGAAAGAATGGTTGTAGATGATGAGGAAAAAGCTAACATATTAAACACCTTCTTCTCCACGGTATTCATGGTGGAAAATGAAATGCTAGGTGAAATCCCAAGAAACAATGAAAACCCTATATTAAGGGTCACCAATCTAACCCAAGAAGAGGTGCGAAACCGGCTAAATAAGATTAAAATAGATAAATCTCCGGGTCCGGATGGCATACACCCACGAGTACTAAGAGAACTAAGTAATGTAATAGATAAACCATTATTTCTTATTTTTAGGGACTCTATAGCGACAGGGTCTGTTCCGCAGGATTGGCGCATAGCAAATGTGGTGCCAATATTCAAAAAGGGCTCTAAAAGTGAACCTGGAAATTATAGGCCAGTAAGTCTAACCTCTATTGTTGGTAAAATATTTGAAGGGTTTCTGAGGGATGTTATTCTGGATTATCTCAATGAGAATAACTGTTTAACTCCATATCAGCATGGGTTTATGAGAAATCGCTCCTGTCAAACCAATCTAATCAGTTTTTATGAAGAGGTAAGCTATAGGCTGGACCACGGTGAGTCATTGGACGTGGTATATCTCGATTTTTCCAAAGCGTTTGATACCGTGCCGCACAAGAGGTTGGTACACAAAATTAGAATGCTTGGTCTGGGGGAAATTGTGTGTAAATGGGTTAGTAACTGGCTTAGTGATAGAAAGCAGAGGGTGGTTATAAATGGTATAGTCTCTAACTGGGTCGCTGTGACCAGTGGGGTACCGCAGGGGTCAGTATTGGGACCTGTTCTCTTCAACATATTCATTAATGATCTGGTAGAAGGTTTACACAGTAAAATATCGATATTTGCAGATGATACAAAACTATGTAAAGCAGTTAATACAAGAGAAGATAGTATTCTGCTACAGATGGATCTGGATAAGTTGGAAACTTGGGCTGAAAGGTGGCAGATAAGGTTTAACAATGATAAATGTAAGGTTATACACATGGGAATAAGGAATCAATGTCACCATTACACACTGAATGGGAAACCACTGGGTAAATCTGACAGGGAGAAGGACTTGGGGATCCTAGTTAATGATAAACTTACCTGGAGCAGCCAGTGCCAGGCAGCAGCTGCCAAGGCAAACAGGATCATGGGGTGCATTAAAAGAGGTCTGGATACACATGATGAGAGCATTATACTGCCTCTGTACAAATCCCTAGTTAGACCACACATGGAGTACTGTGTCCAGTTTTGGGCACCGGTGCTCAGGAAGGATATAATGGAACTAGGGAGAGTACAAAGGAGGGCAACAAAATTAATAAAGGGGATGGGAGAACTACAATACCCAGATAGATTAGCGAAATTAGGATTATTTAGTCTAGAAAAAAGACGACTGAGGGCCGATCTAATAACCATGTATAAGTATATAAGGGGAAAATACAAATATCTCGCTGAGGATCTGTTTATACCAAGGAAGGTGACGGGCAGAAGGGGGCATTCTTTGCGTCTGGAGGAGAGAAGGTTTTTCCACCAACATAGAAGAGGATTCTTTACTGTTAGGGCAGTGAGAATCTGGAATTGCTTGCCTGAGGAGGTGGTGATGGCGAACTCAGTCGAGGGGTTCAAGAGAGGCCTGGATGTCTTCCTGGAGCAGAACAATATTGTATCATACAATTAGGTTCTGTAGAAGGACGTAGATCTGGGTATTTATTATGATGGAATATAGGCTGAACTGGATGGACAAATGTCTTTTTTCGGCCTTACTAACTATGTTACTATGTTACTATGTAACTTAGACTGTAAAGTACCAATGGCAACAGACTTATCAACCTTTTTTGTGCGTTTAGAGCATGCTGATATAACATGAGCTGAATCACCACAATAAAAACACAATCCATTTTTCCGCCTATTATTTTGCCGTTCACTTCTGGACTGAATTCTATCACATTGCTTTATCTCAGGTGCCTGTTCAGAAGACACCGCCAAATGGTAACATACATAGTAACATAGTAACATAGTTAGTAAGGCCGAAAAAAGACATTTGTCCATCCAGTTCAGCCTATATTCCATCATAATAAATCCCCAGATCTACGTCCTTCTACAGAACCTAATTGTATGATACAATATTGTTCTGCTCCAGGAAGACATCCAGGCCTCTCTTGAACCCCTCGACTGAGTTCGCCATCACCACCTCCTCAGGCAAGCAATTCCAGATTCTCACTGCCCTAACAGTAAAGAATCCTCTTCTATGTTGGTGGAAAAACCTTCTCTCCTCCAGACGCAAAGAATGCCCCCTTCTGCCCGTCACCTTCCTTGGTATAAACAGATCCTCAGCGAGATATTTGTATTGTCCCCTTATATACTTATACATGGTTATTAGATCGGCCCTCAGTCGTCTTTTTTCTAGACTAAATAATCCTAATTTCGCTAATCTATCTGGGTATTGTAGTTCTCCCATCCCCTTTATTAATTTTGTTGCCCTCCTTTGTACTCTCTCTAGTTCCATTATATCCTTCCTGAGCAACGGTGCCCAAAACTGGACACAGTACTCCATGTGCGGTCTAACTAGGGATTTGTACAGAGGCAGTATAATGCTCTCATCATGTGTATCCAGACCTCTTTTAATGCACCCCATGATCCTGTTTGCCTTGGCAGCTGCTGCCTGGCACTGGCTGCTCCAGGTAAGTTTATCATTAACTAGGATCCCCAAGTCCTTCTCCCTGTCAGATTTACCCAGTGGTTTCCCATTCAGTGTGTAATGGTGACATTGATTCCTTCTTCCCATGTGTATAACCTTACATTTATCATTGTTAAACCTCATCTGCCACCTTTCAGCCCAAGTTTCCAACTTATCCAGATCCATCTGTAGCAGAATACTATCTTCTCTTGTATTAACTGCTTTACATAGTTTTGTATCATCTGCAAATATCGATATTTTACTGTGTAAACCTTCTACCAGATCATTAATGAATATGTTGAAGAGAACAGGTCCCAATACTGACCCCTGCGGTACCCCACTGGTCACAGCGACCCAGTTAGAGACTATACCATTTATAACCACCCTCTGCTTTCTATCACTAAGCCAGTTACTAACCCATTGGCACACATTTTCCCCCAGACCAAGCATTCTCATTTTGTGTACCAACCTCTTGCGCGGCACGGTATCAAACGCTTTGGAAAAATCGAGATATACCACGTCCAATGACTCACCGTGGTCCAGCCTATAGCTTACCTCTTCATAAAAACTGATTAGATTGGTTTGACAGGAGCGATTTCTCATAAACCCATGCTGATATGGAGTTAAACAGTTATTCTCATTGAGATAATCCAGAATAACATCCCTCAGAAACCCTTCAAATATTTTACCAACAATAGAGGTTAGACTTACTGGCCTATAATTTCCAGGTTCACTCTTAGAGCCCTTTTTGAATGTTGGCACCACATTTGCTATGCGCCAATCCTGCGGAACAGACCCTGTCGCTATAGAGTCCCTAAAAATAAGAAATAATGGTTTATCTATTACATTACTTAGTTCTCTTAGTACTCGTGGGTGTATGCCATCCGGACCCGGAGATTTATCTATTTTTATCTTATTTAGCCGGTTTCGCACCTCTTCTTGGGTTAGATTGGTGACCCTTAATATAGGGTTTTCATTGTTTCTTGGGATTTCACCTAGCATTTCATTTTCCACCGTGAATACCGTGGAGAAGAAGTTGTTTAATATGTTAGCTTTTTCCTCGTCATCTACAACCATTCTTTCCTCACTATTTTTTAAGGGGCCTACATTTTCAGTTTTTATTCTTTTACTATTGATATAGTTGAAGAACAGTTTGGGATTAGTTTTACTCTCCTTAGCAATGTGCTTCTCTGTTTCCTTTTTGGCAGCTTTAATTAGTTTTTTAGATAAAGTATTTTTCTCCCTATAGTTTTTTAGAGCTTCAATGGTGCCATCCTGCTTTAGTAGTGCAAATGCTTTCTGTTTACTGTTAATTGCCTGTCTTACTTCTTTGTTTAGCCACATTGGGTTTTTCCTATTTCTAGTCCTTTTATTCCCACAAGGTATAAACCGCTTACACTGCCTATTTAGGATGTTCTTAAACATTTCCCATTTATTATCTGTATTCTTATTTCTGAGGATATTGTCCCAGTCTAACAGATTAAGTGCATCTCTAAGCTGGTCAAACTTTGCCTTCCTAAAGTTCAGTGTTTTTGTGACTCCCTGACAAGTCCCCCTAGTGAAAGACAGGTGAAACTGTACAATATTGTGGTCGCTATTTCCTAGATGCCCGACCACCTGCAGATTTGTTATTCTGTCAGGTCTATTAGATAGTATTAGGTCTAAAAGTGCTGCTCCTCTGGTTGGATTCTGCACCAATTGTGAAAGATAATTTTTCTTGGTTATTAGCAGAAACCTGTTGCCTTTATGGGTTTAACAGGTTTCTGTTTCCCAGTTAATATCCGGGTAGTTAAAGTCCCCCATAACCAGGACCTCATTATGGGTTGCAGCTTCATCTATCTGCTTTAGAAGTAGACTTTCCATGGTTTCTGTTATATTTGGGGGTTTGTAACAGACCCCAATGAGAATTTTGTTACCATTATTCCCTCCATGAATTTCGACCCATATGGACTCGACATCCTCATTCCCTTCGCTAATATCCTCCCTTAAAGTGGACTTTAGACAAGACTTTACATAGAGACAAACCCCTCCTCCTCTCCGATTTTTACGATCCTTTCTAAACAGACTGTAACCCTGTAAGTTAACTGCCCAGTCATAGCTTTCATCTAACCATGTCTCGGTTATTCCCACTATGTCAAAGTTACCTGTAGATATTTCTGCTTCTAGTTCTTCCATCTTGTTTGTCAGTAGGGTTGAGCGAAACGGGTCGTTCATTTTCAAAAGTCGCCGACTTTTGGCAAAGTCGGGTTTCATGAAACCCGATCCGACCCCTGTGCGGGGTTGGCCATGCGGTACGCGACTTTCGCGCCAAAGTCGCGTTTCAATGACGCGAAAAGCGCCATTTCTCAGCCAATGAAGGTAAACGCAGAGTGTGGGCAGCGTGATGACATAGGTCCTGGTCCCCACCATCTTAGAGAAGGGCATTGCAGTGATTGGCTTGCTGTCTGCGGCGTCACAGGGGCTATAAAGGGGAGTTCCCGCCGACCGCCATGTTACTGCTGCTGATCTGAGCTTAGGGAGAGGTTGCTGCCGCTTCGTCAGAAGCAGGGATAGCGTTAGGCAGGGTCCATTAACCACCAAACCGCTTGTGCTGTAGCGATTTCCACTGCCCAACACCACCTTCGGTGTGCAGGGACAGTGGAAGCTACATTTTTTTTTTTCCCCCTCAGCGCTGTAGCTCATTGGGCTGCCCTAGAAGGCTCCCTGATAGCTGCATTGCTGTGTGTACGCCGCTGTGCAAACCAACTGCTTTTTTCAAAGCACAAATCCTCTTGTTCCTTCCTTTCTGCACAGCTATCTTTTTGGTTTGTACACACTTTTTATTTAATTTGTGCATCAGTCCACTCCTTATTGCTGCCTGCCATACCTGGCTGAGATTACTGCAGGGAGATAGTAATTGAAGGACACTCCCTGTTTTTTTTTTTTCTTTTTTGTGGGAGATTAAGATTGACATTTCTGCTAGAGTGCCATCCCTGTCTGTGTCATCTCTCACTCAGTGGGCCATAGAAAGCCTATTTATTTTTTTGCTTGATTTGGGTTATAAAATCTACCTGAAAAAATCACTACATCAATCAGTGGGAGAAAAATATTGGCCTCAGGGCTTGTGTGCCACTCTTGACTCCTGTGTGCATCATCACTCACTCAGTGGGCCATAGAAAGCCTATTTATTTTTTTGCTTGATTTTGGTTCTAAAATCTACCTGAAAAAATCACTACATCAATCAGTGGGAGAAAAATATTGGCCTCAGGGCTTGTGTGCCACTCCTGACTCCTGTGTGCATCATCACTCACTCAGTGGGCCATAGAAAGGCCATTTTTTTTTTTGTTGCTTTATTTGGGTTCTAAATTCTACCTGAAAAAATCAATAAATCAATCAGTGGGAGATTAATATTGGCCTTTGGGCTTGTGTGCCAGTCCTGAGCGTGCCATCTCTCTCACAAATAGTGGGCCATAGAAAGCCTATTTATTTATTTTTTTTTGGTTTTATAAATTCTCCCTTAAAAAAAAAAGGGAGATTAATATTGGCCTTTGGGCTTGTGTGCCAGTCCTAAGCGTGCCATCTCTCTCTGTCTCTCAGATAGTGGGCCATAGAAAGCCTATTTATTATTTTTTTTATTGGGTTTATAAATTTTCCCTGGAACAAAAAAAAAAAAGTGGGAGATAAATATTGGCCTCTGGGCTTGTGTGCCACTCCTGACTCCTGTGTGCGTCATCTCTCACTCAGTGGGCCATAGAAAGCCTTTTTTTGTTTTATTTGTTTTCTAAATTCTCCCTGAAAAAATCATTTTATTTTATTTGGTTTCTAAATTCTTCCTGAAAAAATCATTTTATTCTATTTTTTTTTTTCCTAAAGTCTCCCTGAAAAAACAAAACAAAAACAAATCAGTGGGAGATTAATATTGCCCTTTCTGCTTGTGTGCCAGTCTTGACTCCTGGGTGTGCCATCTCTCTCTCTCTCTCCAATTGTGGGCCATAGAAAGCCTATTATTTTTTTAGCTTGATTTGGGTTCCAAAATCTACCTGAAAAAATCACTACATCAATCAGTGGGAGATAAATATTGGCCTCTGGGCTTGTGTGCCACTCCTGACTCCTGTGTGCGTCATCTCTCACTCAGTGGGCCATAGAAAGCCTTTTTTTGTTTTATTTGTTTTCTAAATTCTCCCTGAAAAAATCATTTTATTTTATTTGGTTTCTAAATTCTTCCTGAAAAAATCATTTTATTCTATTTTTTTTTTCCTAAAGTCTCCCTGAAAAAAAAAAAAAAAACAAATCAGTGGGAGATTAATATTGCCCTTTCTGCTTGTGTGCCAGTCTTGACTCCTGGGTGTGCCATCTCTCTCTCTCTCTCCAATTGTGGGCCATAGAAAGCCTATTATTTTTTTTAGCTTGATTTGGGTTCCAAAATCTACCTGAAAAAATCACTACATCAATCAGTGGGAGATAAATATTGGCCTCTGGGCTTGTGTGCCACTCCTGACTCCTGTGTGCGTCATCTCTCACTCAGTGGGCCATAGAAAGCCTTTTTTTGTTTTATTTGTTTTCTAAATTCTCCCTGAAAAAATCATTTTATTTTATTTGGTTTCTAAATTCTTCCTGAAAAAATCATTTTATTCTATTTTTTTTTTCCTAAAGTCTCCCTGAAAAATAAAAAAAAAAAACAAATCAGTGGGAGATTAATATTGCCCTTTCTGCTTGTGTGCCAGTCTTGACTCCTGGGTGTGCCATCTCTCTCTCTCTCTCCAATTGTGGGCCATAGAAAGCCTATTATTTTTTTAGCTTGATTTGGGTTCCAAAATCTACCTGAAAAAATCACTACATCAATCAGTGGGAGATAAATATTGGCCTCTGGGCTTGTGTGCCACTCCTGACTCCTGTGTGCGTCATCTCTCACTCAGTGGGCCATAGAAAGCCTTTTTTTGTTTTATTTGTTTTCTAAATTCTCCCTGAAAAAATCATTTTATTTTATTTGGTTTCTAAATTCTTCCTGAAAAAATCATTTTATTCTATTTTTTTTTTCCTAAAGTCTCCCTGAAAAAAAAAAAAAAAAACAAATCAGTGGGAGATTAATATTGCCCTTTCTGCTTGTGTGCCAGTCTTGACTCCTGGGTGTGCCATCTCTCTCTCTCTCTCCAATTGTGGGCCATTGAAAGCCTGTTATTTTTTTTAGCTTGATTTGGGTTCCAAAATCTACCTGAAAAAATCACTACATCAATCAGTGGGAGATAAATATTGGCCTCTGGGCTTGTGTGCCACTCCTGACTCCTGTGTGCGTCATCTCTCACTCAGTGGGCCATAGAAAGCCTTTTTTTGTTTTATTTGTTTTCTAAATTCTCCCTGAAAAAATCATTTTATTTTCTTTGGTTTCTAAATTCTTCCTGAAAAAATCATTTTATTCTATTTTTTTTTTCCTAAAGTCTCCCTGAAAAAAAAAAAAAAATCAAATCAGTGGGAGATTAATATTTACATTTGTGCTTCAGTGACAGTCCTGCGTGTGTGGCATCTCTCTCATTTGTTGCCACCAACAACAGAGTGTGTAACATTGTGCCTGATTTTCATTGTGGTCTCACTCACCTGTAAAGGGGTAGCTAAATCATACTGAAGTTATAGCTCACCGTGTAATTTGTGTGACAGCAACAAATACCGTTAGTTTGTTTACGTTTTTAAAACAATGAGGAAGTATGGTGGAAGAGGTCGTGGCCGGGGGCGTTCATTGTCAGCTGGTAATGAGGGTAGTGGTAGTGGTGGAGCATCAGCTGGTCGTGGGAAAAAAAATATTGCACCTAAGTCTGGAGCTGTGGAGCCAGGTTCGTCGTCTGGCTACACAAGGCCTCGAACGCTCCCTTTTCTGGGAGTAGGAAAACCGCTTTTAAAGCCGGAGCAACAAGAGCAAGTTTTGGCTTATCTTGCTGACTCAGCCTCTAGCTCTTTTGCCTCCTCTCGTGAAACTGGTAAATGTCAAAGCAGCGCGTCGTTAGTGGATGTTCACGGTCAGGGACAAGTCGCTTCCTTGTCCTCTTCAGCAAAAACAACAACAGAGAAGAATGCAGCAGGCGACACAACGGGTTACTCCATGGAGCTCTTTACACATACCGTCCCTGGCTTAGAAAGTGAAGCAGTTAACAGTCCATGCCCATTACAAGTTGAATCTGACATGGAGTGCACTGATGCACAGCCACAGCCAGACTACTATGCTGGTCCTTTGACTCAGACCACAACATTGCCCTCGCAGGGTGCTGATCAAGAATCAGACCCTGATGAGACTATGTTGCCCCATCACGAACGCTATACCACCGACCGACACGGTGACACAGATGAAGTGGCACACGAGCTACAAGAAGAGGTAATAGATGACCCAGTTCTTGACCCCGATTGGCAGCCATTGGGGGAACAGGGTGCAGGCGGCAGCAGTTCTGAAGCGGAGGAGGAGGGGCCGCAGCAGGCATCAACATCGCAACAGGTTCCATCTGCCGGGCCCGTATCTTGCCCAAAACGCGTGGCAAAGCTAAAACCTGTTGGAGGACAGCGTGGCCATCCGGTTAAAGCTCAGTCTGCAATGCCTGAAAAGGTATCCGATGCTAGAAAGAGTGCAGTCTGGCATTTTTTTAAACAACATCCAATTGATCAGCGCAAAGTCATCTGTCAAAAATGTTCAACTACCTTAAGCAGAGGACAGAATCTGAAAAGTCTCAATACAAGTTGCATGCATAGACATTTAACCACCATGCATTTGCAAGCCTGGACTAACTACCAAACGTCCCTTAAGGTTGTAGCACCCTCGGCCAATGAAGCTAGTCAGCAACGCAACATCCCTTCCGGCAGTGTAGGGCCACCATTTTCCGCACCACCTGCAGTATCTGTGCAGGTTTCTTTGCCAGGCCAAAGCCGTCAGGGTCAGGGAATCACCAGTTTCGTAGTAGGAAACACTGCATCTAGGGCACCGGTGGCAACAATACCATCTCCCACCGTCTCTCAGTCTGCCATGTCCACCGGCACCCCCGCTAGTTCCACGATCTCCAGCTCTCCAGTCCAGCTCACCCTACATGAGACTATGGTTAGAAAAAGGAAGTACTTAGCCTCGCATCCGCGTACACAGGGTTTGAACGCACACATAGCTAGACTAATCTCGTTAGAGATGATGCCCTACCGGTTAGTTGAAAGCGAAGCTTTCAAAGCCCTGATGGACTACGCTGTACCACGCTACGAGCTACCCAGTCGACACTTTTTTTCCAGAAAAGCCATCCCAGCCCTCCACCAGCATGTTAAAGAGCGCATCGTCCATGCACTCAGGCAATCTGTGAGCACAAAGGTGCACCTGACAACAGATGCATGGACCAGTAGGCATGGCCGGGGACGTTACGTGTCCATCACGGCACACTGGGTAAATGTGGTGGATGCAGGGTCCACAGGGGACAGCAAGTTTGGGACAGTTCAGCCTAGCCCACGGTCTAGGAAACAATTGGCTGTAGCCGTTCGCACCCCCTCCTCCTCCTCTTCGTCCTCCTGCAGAAGCGAGAGCTCGTCCACAGACCGCAGTCGCACAACCACTCCATCCGCAGCTGCCACTGTTGCACACCAGGTCTCCCATTATGGGGCAGCTACTGGCAAACGTCAGCAGGCTGTATTGGCTATGAAGTGTTTGGGCGACAACAGACACACCGCGGAAGTTCTGTCCGAGTTCTTGCAGAAAGAAACGCAGTCGTGGCTGGGCACTGTAGATCTTGAGGCAGGCAAGGTAGTGAGTGATAACGGAAGGAATTTCATGGCTGCCATCTCCCTTTCCCAACTGAAACACATTCCTTGCCTGGCTCACACCTTAAACCTGGTGGTGCAGTGCTTCCTGAAAAGTTATCCGGGGTTATCCGACCTACTTATCAAAGTGCGTGGACTTTGCTCACATATCCGCCGTTCGCCCGTACACTCCAGCCGTATGCAGACCTATCAGCGTTCTTTGAACCTTCCCCAGCATCGCCTAATCATAGACGTTGCAACAAGGTGGAACTCAACACTGCACATGCTTCAGAGACTGTGTGAACAGAGGCGGGCTGTTATGTTTTTGTGGGAGGATACACATACACGGGCAGGCAGTAGGATGGCAGACATGGAGTTGTCAGGTGTGCAGTGGTCGAAGATTCAAGACATGTGTCAAGTCCTTCAGTGTTTTGAGGAATGCACACGGCTGGTTAGTGCAGACAACGCCATAATAAGCATGAGCATCCCCCTAATGCGTCTGCTGATGCAAAGTTTGACGCACATAAAGGATCAGGCGTCTGCAGCTGAGGAAGAGGAAAGCCTTGATGACAGTCAGCCATTGTCTGGCCAGGGCAGTGTACAGGACGAGGTAGCGGGCGAAGAGGAGGAGGAGGACGAGGAGGATGATGGGGATGATTATATTTTTAATGAGGAAGCTTTTCCGGGGCCACTGGAAATTGGTGGCGCGGCAAGGCCGGGTTCTGGTTTTTTGAGGGACACAAGTGACGTGGATTTGCCTGAAACTGCCCCTCAACCAAGCACAACCGCAGATTTGAGAACTGGAACTTTGGCCCACATGGCGGATTATGCCTTACGTATCCTCAAAAGGGACACACGCATAACTAAAATGATGAATGATGACGATTACTGGTTGGCCTGCCTCCTTGATCCTCGCTATAAAGGCAAATTGCAAAATTTAATGCCACATGAGAACTTGGAACTAATATTAGCAACCAAACAATCAACTCTTGTTGACCGTTTGCTTCTGGCATTCCCTGCACACAGCGCCCGTGATCGTTCTCACACGAGCTGCAGGGGCCAGCAGACCAGAGGAGTTAGAGGGGCAGAAATCAGAAGTGGCGTTGGCCAGAGGGGTTTTCTGACCAGGTTGTGGAGTGATTTTGCTATGACCGCAGACAGGACAGGTACTGCAGCATCAATTCAAAGTGACAGGAGACAACATTTGTCCAGTATGGTTACAAACTATTTTTCATCCCTTATCGATGTTCTCCCTCAACCGTCATTCCCATTTGATTACTGGGCATCAAAATTAGACACCTGGCCAGAATTGGCAGAATATGCATTGCAGGAGCTTGCTTGCCCGGCAGCTAGTGTCCTATCAGAAAGAGTATTCAGTGCTGCAGGTTCAATACTAACAGAAAAAGGACTCGTCTGGCTACCCAAAATGTAGATGATCTAACCTTCATTAAAATGAACCACAACTGGATTTCGAAATCTTTTGCCCCACCTTGCCCGGCTGACACCTAGCTTTCCTATGAAAAGGTCTTGCCTGTGGACTATTCTGAATGCCTTTTCCAATCTCGTAATTTTCTGCACCTGATTGTCCAGCATACGACATGTTTACACCTCACTAAATGGCCAAACTCCCCACACGGGGCCGTGGTATCGACACTTGGCGACAGCACCCGTGAGAGTGCAGTTTGTCTGAAGAGCTGGGTGAGCCCGCTTTTGGTCGACGGCACTGCCACTGGGTCCCTCCTAGTACAATAAAGTGTCTCTGGCGGTGGTGGTGCGCACCCAACGTCAGACACACCGTTGTAATATGAGGGGCCCTGGGCCTGTACCGCCGGCCACAAGACAGTTTCCCCCCACCCCAGCTCAAACAGTGCTCTACCACTTGCAAAATTATCTCACAGCTCCACCAATGTTTAGTCTATGCGCTGACATCCTTCAATGCCTGCCACTGACAATACCATTGTATTGACATTTTTGTTATGTTAGGCCTTCGATGCCTGTCTGTGGTCACTCCTTCCACTAGGCCTCCACTGACCACACCACTGCTGCCCGTGTACCCCTGTAACCAATCTAAAATTGCCTACAGCCATGTGTTATTATTTTAGGCCTTCGATGCCTGTCTGCGGTGACTCCTTCCACTAGGCCTCCACTGACCACACCACTGCTGCCCATGTACCCCTGGAACCAATTTAAAATTGCCTACAGCCATGTGTTATTATTTTAGGCCTTCGATGCCTGTCTGCGGTCACTCCTTCCACTAGGCCTCCACTGACCACACCACTGCTGCCCGTGTACCCCTGTAACCAATTTAAAATTGCCTACAGCCATGTGTTATTATTTTAGGCCTTCGATGCCTGTCTGCGGTAACTCCTTCCACTAGGCCTCCACTGACCACACCACTGCTGCCCGTGTACCCCTGTAACCAATTTAAAATTGCCTACAGCCATGTGTTATTATTTTAGGCCTTCGATGCCTGTCTGTGGTCACTCCTTCCACTAGGCCTCCACTGACCACACCACTGCTGCCCGTGTACCCCTGGAACCAATTTAAAATTGCCTACAGCCATGTGTTATTATTTTAGGCCTTCGATGCCTGTCTGCGGTCACTCCTTCCACTAGGCCTCCACTGACCACACCACTGCTGCCCGTGTACCCCTGGAACCAATTTAAAATTGCCTACAGCCATGTGTTATTATTTTAGGCCTTCGATGCCTGTCTGCGGTTACTCCTTCCACTAGGCCTCCACTGACCACACCACTGCTGCCCGTGTACCCCTGTAACCAATTTAAAATTGCCTACAGCCATGTGTTATTATTTTAGGCCTTCGATGCCTGTCTGCGGTGACTCCTTCCACTAGGCCTCCACTGACCACACCACTGCTGCCCGTGTACCCCTGGAACCAATTTAAAATTGCCTACAGCCATGTGTTATTATTTTAGGCCTTCGATGCCTGTCTGCGGTCACTCCTTCCACTAGGCCTCCACTGACCACACCACTGCTGCCCGTGTACCCCTGTAACCAATTTAAAATTGCCTACAGCCATGTGTTATTATTTTAGGCCTTCGATGCCTGTCTGCGGTCACTCCTTCCACTAGGCCTCCACTGACCACACCACTGCTGCCCGTGTACCCCTGGAACCAACATCAGAAAATATAAAAATAAGTATTTTGCTTATAAAAAAGAAAATACTGGAGAGATATCAAATGCAGACATTTTAACATTAAAAACAAACACATACAACAAAAATCTGGTACAGTACTAAAAATGGCTACCAGCTACAATAACTTTCTCCTGCAAGTAGTTAACTGAAAGGTTTTTTCAATTTTAAACACAGATATGGCATCCACCGAGTGTTGTCCTGTCGCGTCTTCTTTATATTATTGCCAAGAAGATGCAAAACAATGAAAATAATAAAATCATTATTTACCAAAAAAATAGAGTAAGTCAAAACCACATTGCAAATAAACATTCATTACAAATAAAGAAGCAGGGCGCGTCCGAGGGTGAGTATATACCTAATAAGAATATAATCACCCTCGGACGCGCCCTGCTTCTTTCCGACAGCCTTCCTTCCTAAGAATCAGCCCTTCCGTGGTGTAGAGAGAGGGTTTGTTACACTCCAAGGTGTTCCCCAGGTTGCCTTTCCTGAGCTTCGATCTTCCGGCTCTCGTTTAGTAGTTGTTGGAAACTACGCTGCATTGGGCCTACAAATTGGGTATGGGGTGTAGAGAGATGGTGTGTTCCACTCCAAGGTGTTCCCCAGGTTGCCTTTCCTGAGCTTCGATCTTCCGGCTCTCGTTTAGAAGTTGTTGGAAACTACGCTGCATTAGGCCTACAAATTGGGTATGGGGTGTAGAGAGATGGTGTGTTCCACTGTAGAGAGATGGTGTGTTCCACTCCAAGGTGTTCCCCAGGTTTCCTCTCCATTGCTTCGATCTTCTGGCTCTCGTTTAGTAGTTGTTGGAAACTACGCTGCATTAGGCCTACAAATTGGGTATGGGGTGTAGAGAGATGGTGTGTTACACTCCAAGGTGTTCCCCAGGTTTCCTCTCCATTGCTTCGATCTTCCGGCTCTCGTTTAGTAGTTGTTGGAAACTACGCTGCATTAGGCCTACAAATTGGGTATGGGGTGTAGAGAGATGGTGTGTTATACTCCAAGGTGTTCCCCAGGTTTCCTCTCCATTGCTTCGATCTTCCGGCTCTCGTTTAGTAGTTGTTGGAAACTACGCTGCATTGGGCCTACAAATTGGGTATGGGGTGTAGAGAGATGGTGTGTTCCACTCCAAGGTGTTCTCCAGGTTGCCTTTCCTGAGCTTCGATCTTCCGGCTCTCGTTTAGTAGTTGTTGGAAACTACGCTGCATTAGGCCTACAAATTGGGTATGGGGTGTAGAGAGATGGTGTGTTACACTCCAAGGTGTTCCCCAGGTTTCCTCTCCATTGCTTCGATCTTCCGGCTCTCGTTTAGTAGTTGTTGGAAACTACGCTGCATTAGGCCTACAAATTGGGTATGGGGTGTAGAGAGATGGTGTGTTCCACTGTAGAGAGATGGTGTGTTCCACTCCAAGGTGTTCCCCAGGTTTCCTCGCCAATGCTTCGATCATCATGCTCTCGTTTAGTAGTTGTTGGAAACTACGCTGCATTAGGCCTACAAATTGGGTATGGGGTGTAGAGAGATGGTGTGTTCCACTCCAAGGTGTTCTCCAGGTTGCCTTTCCTGAACTTCTATCTTCAGGCTCTCATTAAATTGTGGTTAAACGGAACAACTGCATTTGGCGTACTAGTTGGTTTGGGGCCTACTATCGGTGTCTGCCGCTCCTTGCTGTTCTCCTGGTTTCCTGTCCTGAAATTCCGTTTTCAGGCGCTCGTTAAGTAGTTGTTAATGTTAGACTGCATTTGGCCTACTATCGGTGTCTGCCACTCCTTGCTGTTCTCCTCCACTGAACAAAGCTGTGCCGCCTGTTTACTACTGTTGCCAATTTTGAACTGCATTTCGACTACTTACTGATTTGGGCCTACTCTCTGTGTCAGCCTCTCATTCCAGTTGTCCTCCACTGCAATGCCCCCTGATTAGTCCTGTGTTACCAATTTTGAACTGCATTTAGCCCACTTTATTCTTTGGGCCTATATCTGTGTTTCCTCCTCATCCTGCCCATTGCCCAGCCAGTGATAGATGAGTCTGCTGGTACATTGACCCATAACGCAACATTTCCCGTGCACGCTACACTGCAAGATTGTGACCCTGCTGAAAGTCAGGTCCCCCTTCCCGCATACCATACCACCTTACACGGGGACAAACAGGAAGGTGCAGATGAAAGTGCAGGTTCCTTCATCAGGTGGGGGGAGGAATACTAGTTGGCGACGTCACTGGCACAGGGCCTCTCATGGTACGCAAAAGTGTTGCTGCCGGTGGGAGGCGCCCCCGCCGTGCAAACACACCGCTGTACTTTGAGGGGCCCTGTGCCAGTGCCAATGCCAACGAGTGGGCCCCCCCTGCTTGCTCAGGTTCACAGCACTTGCAAAGTTGAAATACTTACCTCTCCCTGCTCCACTGCCGTGACGTGGTCCAGATTTCCTGGGCCCACTAATTACTTGAACCAGCCCTACCCACCACAACTTTAGCCAAATGACCCCCAATTTCAAATGCCTTCCAATTATTATAAGGTAAATTACGCTTGACAAGCTTCATTAAGAAGAATGGATGGTTTTGACATTAAAATGGGCACTCTAGGTGTTTTCCTGGCCCCCACTCACTGCCGACTATGCTGCCCCATTGACTTGCATTGGGTTTCGTGTTTCGGTCGATCCCGACTTTACGTCATAATCGGCCGATTTCACTCGACCCGACTTTTGAGATAGTCGGGTTTCGCGAAACCCGGCTCGACTCTAAAAAGGTCAAGGTCGCTCAACTCTATTTGTCAGGCTTCTGGTGTTTGCGAGCATGCAGTTTAGAGGATTTTGTTTTGTTCCAATCTCCTCGCTGTGGATTGTTTTAGAAATGTTCTTACCTCCCTTCTGAGTATGTTTTCCTGGATCTTCTTTGTTCAAGTCTAATTTTTTTCTTCCCGTCCCCTCTTCTTCTAGTTTAACGCCCTCCTGATGAGTGTAGCGAGTCTTCTGGCGAATGTGTGTTTCCCAGGTTTGTTGAGGTGTAGTCCGTCTCTGGCGAGGAGTCCAAGTAATTCACACCGTGGTCCAGGAATCCGAATCCTTGTTGTCTGCACCATCGTCTTAGCCAGTTGTTTGCATCAAGGATCCTGTTCCATCTCCTGGTGCCATGCCCGTCTACTGGAAGGATAGAAGAAAAAACTACCTGTGCATCCAGTTCCTTTACTTTCTTCCCCAACTCTTCAAAGTCTTTGCAGATTGTCGGTAGGTCCTTCCTTGCCGTGTCATTGGTGCCAACATGTATCAGAAGAAATGGGTGGACGTCCTTGGAGTTGAAGAGCTTTGGTATCCTATCGGTCACATCCTTGATCATCGCACCTGGAAGGCAGCATACTTCTTTTGCAGTTATGTCCGGTCTGCAGATGGCTGCTTCTGTGCCTCTCAGTAGTGAGTCTCCCACCACCACCACTCTTCGTTGCTTCTTGGCTGTACTTTTTGCTGTCACTTGTTGCTGTGTGCCCTTTTCTTTTTTGCTTGCTGGTATTGCTTCATCCTTAGGTGTGCCATCTTCATCCTCTACAAAGATTTGATATCGGTTCTTCAGTTGTGTGGTTGGTGATTTCTCCATGGTCTTCTTGCTTCTTTTGGTCACATGCTTCCACTCATCTGCTTTTGGAGGTTCTCTGACACTTTTTTCACCTTCTGTGACCAGTAGAGATGCTTCTGTTCTGTCTAGAAAGTCTTCATTCTCTTTGATGAGTTTCAAAGTTGCTATTCTTTCTTCCAGACCCCGCACCTTTTCTTCTAAAAGGGCCACTAGTCTACACTTCTGACAGGTGAAATTTAATTCTTCTTCTGGTCGATCTGTGAACATGTAGCACATGCTGCAGCTCACCATGTAGGTTGTCACATCTGCCATGTTGCTCCTAGATCCTGCTGACTTGCTGTGTGTTTTCCTTCTTGTGTAATCTACTCAGCCAAGCTCTCTTGCATTAATGTCCTATAGGCAAAAATTGGTGATTCTTTCCAAGCAGCTGGTCCCGGCTGTACCCAACGATCTTCTAGCTTAGGGAGACTCTTCGCTTTTCCCAGAAGGCACCTGGAATATGCAAATTAGCCTCCTCAAGCTTGAATCCCTGGTTTGGTGATTCTTTCCAAGCAGCTGGTCCCGGCTGTACCCAACGATCTTCTAGCTTAGGGAGACTCTTCGCTTTTCCCAGAAGGCACCTGGAATATGCAAATTAGCCTCCTCAAGCTTGAATCCCTGGTTTGGTGATTCTTTCCAAGCAGCTGGTCCCGGCTGTACCCAACGATCTTCTAGCTTAGGGAGACTCTTCGCTTTTCCCAGAAGGCACCTGGAATATGCAAATTAGCCTCCTCAAGCCTGAATCCCTGGTTTACAGGTTTGCGCTCCCGTAAACGCCGATCAATCTGAATAGCCATAGTCATGGACTCATTCAGACCTGTAGGCGCCGGGAACCCCACCATAACATCTTTAATGGCCTCAGAAAGGCCATCTCTGAATTTTGCAGCCAGAGCGCACTCATTCCACTGAGTAAGCACCGACCATTTCCGAAATTTCTGACAATATATTTCTGCTTCATCTTGCCCCTGAGAGAGAGCCAATAAAGCTTTTTCAGCCTGAATCTCTAGGTTAGGTTCCTCATAGAGCAAACCCAATGCCAGAAAAAACGCATCCACATTGAGCAACGCAGGATCCCCTGGTGCCAATGCAAATGCCCAATTCTGAGGGTCACCCCGCAGGAAAGATATAACAATCTTGACCTGCTGAGCAGGGTCTCCAGAGGAGCGAGATTTCAAGGAAAGAAACAACTTGCAATTGTTCCTAAAATTCAGAAAACTAGATCTATCTCCAGAAAAAAACTCTGGGACAGGAATTCTAGGTTCAGACATAGGCGTATGTACAACAAAATCTTGAATATTTTGAACCTTAGCAGCAAGATTATTCAGGCTGGAAGCCAAACTCTGGACGTCCATGATAAACAGCTGAGGTCAGAGCCATTCAAGGATTAAGAGGAGAAAAGAAGCAGTCAAGCTGCAATTAAGGCTAGGCAGCAAACACTGAGGAGGGAAAAAAAAAAAAAAAACTTCCTCAGACTACTTTTCCTCCTACTTCAGCCAAAACGATGACCAATTTTTTCAGGCTGGCTATACTGTCATGATCCCAATGGCAGGGGATCACAAAAGGACAAGCACAAAAACAAAACAAGCTCTAGGGTGATGGAACCTGAGCTGACCGCGATCCTGAACCTAAACACACAACTAGCAGTAGCTGGGGAACGTGCCTACGATGATTCCTAGACGTCTCGCGCCAGCCGAAGGATTAACTTCCCCTATAAGAAGAAACACAGACCTCACTTGCCTCCAGAGAAACACGCCACAGAAATAGCAGCCCCCCACAAGTAATAACGGTGAAAATGAGAGGAAAGCACATACGTAGTTATGAAAATAGAATCAGCAAAAATGAGGCCCGCTAAAGCTAGATAGCAGAGGATACAAAAGTGAACTGCGCGGTCAGCGAAAAACCCTTCAAAAAAACCATCCTGAAATTACTTGAACTCATGTGCCAACTCATGGAACATGAGGAGTAATTTCAGCCCACTAGAGCAACCAGCAGCAAGGAATCACATATCTGCAAGCTGGACTAAGACAAAAATTAAGCAAAATGTGGAACAGGAAAATCAAAACTTAGCTTGTCCTGAAGATAACAGACGCAGGGAGCAGAGGTAAAAAGACACGCTGATTACATTGATAGCCGGCGAGGAAATGACAAAAAAGCTGGTTAAATAGGAAACTCCCATAACCTGATGGAACAGGTGGACACCAGAGACCGCAGAGAACACAAGTCACCCAGTACCATCAGTAACCACCAGAGGGAGCCCAAAAACAGAACTCACAACATATGGCATAGCTATGGGGCAATAATGAACGGCGCAGAGTACTATATGGCAGCTATGGGGCAATAATGACCGGTGCAGAGCACTATATGGCACAGCTATGGGGCAATAATGAACGGCGCAGAGCACTATATGGCACAGCTATGGGGCAATAATGAATGGTGCAGAGCACTATATGGCACAGCTATGGGGCAATAATGAACGGCGTAGAGTACTATATGGCAGCTATTGGGCAATAATGAACGGTGCAGAACACTATATGGCACAGCTTTCTATGGTACATCTATGGGGAAATAATGAACGGTGCAGAGCACTATATGGCACAGCTATGGGGCCATAATGAACAGTATGGAGCATCTATTTTTTATTTTTGAAATTCACCGGTAGCTGCTGCATTTTCCACCCTAGGCTTATACTCGAGTCAATAAGTTTTCCCAGTTTTTTGTGGCAAAATTAGGGGGGTCGGCTTATACTCGGGTCGGCTTATACTCAAGTATATACTATATATATATATATATATATATATGTGTGTGTGTGTGCGCCGTGGCATACTGCCAAGAGGCAATATTTGAGGACTTAGTACTGAAAAGAAACAAGGTGTCCTAAAAACCCTGGACGTACTGTATCCCCTGGTTGTGGATACAATAAAATAGCAGGACTTCTAAATTAAAAGTTTGGTACCTGTATAGGAGTTACGACTTGATTCCGGAAAAGGCACCCTTGTTGTTGGCAGTAGGATAATGATTAATACTTAGCTTCTTTTCCTCCGCGGTCGGCTTGTAAGTCCTGAGCGCACTGTCCCGGCCGGTGACAGGCGCTCGTTCAGTAGGAACTAGGGCTAATAGGAAAAAATTGAACCTCTCAGTTTGTTGTGCAATTTCTCCTGACTATTTCAATACCCTGCATGTAATCAGGAAATACTTTTGAGGCACAGTTCAAAACTCAAAAGGGAAGGCGGGTGTAATAATATTTTGCCGATTTTACTGTTATGGTTTGCAGGTGTCATGACACACTGGGAGAGCTCCTTAGGTGCCAGAACAGCAGAACCTCCTATAAGTGACCTCATTTTACAAACTAAACCTCTCAATGAATTCATCCAAGGCTGAAGTGATCATATTGACTTCACGGGTCGTCACAGAGTTTTATACCATTGGTTCGTGAAGAAAAAATAATTACGGTACACATTTTTAAAACAAAAATTTTGTTTAAGCTCCAGATTTTACATTTTCACACTGGGAAATGGGTAAAAATTGCACGAAAATTTCCCATATGTGGCTATACAGTGCTGCTTAGACACATGGCGAGGCTCGGGAGGGTCGGGGCGCTATTTGCCTTGTGGAGCGCTTCTTGACTCCTGGAGTGCAGAATTTCCTAGAATAGTTCACAGACTTCATATACAGAGCCCCTAAGTGCTAGAAGAGCAAGTGACCACATTTTGGAAATTATATCCCTTTGGGAATATATCTACAGGTGTAGCGATCATTTTGATTCCATAGGTGTTTTACAGAAACAAGCAGCAATGGATGTTGCTGAGGGAAAATTGCTAATCTGCTTTTGTACCGCCCGTACATTACAGTGCTTAGTACGTTGTAGTGTCCAGAAGCTTCTACTTCAGGAGATACATACTCATAAATTAAAGGGAACCCGTCAGAAGGATTGTGCACAGTAACCTACAGACAGTGTCAGGTCAGCGCCATTATACTGATTACAATGATACCTTGTAATGAAATCCGTCTTGTGGTTGTTTAATCTTTATTTTCAGTTTTGAGATAATGATATGCCGG
Organism: Ranitomeya imitator; assembly: GCF_032444005.1. NCBI lineage: Eukaryota > Metazoa > Chordata > Amphibia > Anura > Dendrobatidae > Ranitomeya > Ranitomeya imitator. Next base: position 517,804,079 of record NC_091287.1, read on the forward strand.
TGCTCAGGGGCAGCCTGTGGGGGTCTTCATGTGGTGCACTGCTTAGCTATTCATAAAAAAGACTGCTGATAAGTCACTGATCCCTTACTGACCTGCCCCCTAGTTTACATAGTGAATATTATATATACATATTAAAAAAAAAAATTCTGCAGGCATAATCGCATATGTAATGTGTATATAATTAATATGTTTGAGGTTATCCTGATATTCAAAAAAAAGTGCATTTGAAAATGTGCCCACCATGCCTGTGCAGTAGCAGCTGTCAGTGATCCGATAGCTGCTACTGCGCATGCACCAGCAGCGCCATCTTGCTAGAGAGAGAAAATGTCCTCCTCAAAGATGACGCAACCGGCTACTGCTCAGTTGCAGCTATTAGTGATTGCCAATAGTTGCTATTGCGCAGGCACCGATGGCGCCATCTTGCTAGAGAGAAAAAAAAATCTTCCTCCAAAATGGCATCGCCAAGCCTGCGCAGTAGCAGCTATCGTGATCCGATAGCCACTACAGCGCAGCTGAAAAAACATGCAGTTATGTGCACCTGCCTAAGGATATGCCATCCGCATAAAAGTAATGGACAACCCCTTTAACTTCCATTGAATGCAGCTATACTAAAATGAAAAGTTTCACTGTAATATATATATATATATATATATATATATATATATATTTATAAGATGGAATGTGTGTGATCAATGTGGCAGACTTTTTTTTAAATAAAAAAAAATTCCCTTTAATATTTTGTTCATGCATGTTTTTTTAATATAATTTTCGAAATTCTCTCACATTTGTCCTTTATTAGCAGAGCTTAATATTCCAGAAAATCTTGTATTTCTAATAATTTTTTTTTAGCTCTGTAAAGTAAAATTAGATCACCTGTAATGAGAGTTGCGGTCAAAAAATACCAGAAATCAATTATGCTCTAAATAGCACAGCTTTTTTGGTGTCAGTAATAGAGGTTGCAGTAAAAAAGACAATTATCTTAGTATACTATCTGGACAGCTACAGAAGATTTCATTCAGTCTTCAAAGGTATTGTAATAGCATTTTTCAATAAACGGCCAAATTACCGGTCATAAAACAAGTTTTAATATGTTCATGAAAAAGCATTGTTTTTGTTTAAACTCGAGCCGTTCAAATTTTTGAATAAAAATAATATGAGGAAATCTTATTATTTAAATATAATCTTTTATTGTTTTTTTTTCTCATATTTGCTTTTAATGGAAAGATCTGACTATTTTATTGTGTTGATAAATTTAGGAAAATTTCATTTAGAGATTACATAATGGGTTGAGATGAGTGAGCACACACACACACACACAATACGCAGACATGCACACACACAATACGCAGACATGCACACACATATAATACTGCTGAGTGATTCGTGTAAGTGTGTCCTAGAATTGTGAAGATTAATTTAGAATGAAAACCAGAAGGATGTATACAGACTGTGCCATCGCACTCTAACCAGCATGTCTATTCTTCCTACAGGTATGTTCATGCACCCAGCTCTCCAGCCTGCTCTCCTGCCTTGTCTGTCTATGAAGTGCACATAGTACATCACCCAGCTTTCCACAGAGACTTTCTTCTGTTCCTAGCATTCTCATGGTATGCCTTTCAGCTAACCCCAGCTTACCCCAGTGTTATTTATGAACTTGTTTCTCAATGCTTGATTGCATGAATCGGTCCACCCTTAATTCTCTGACCAAGATGAACAGAGACCACTCCTCTCTGCTTCACACCTGAATGCACTTAGTTGTACATAAATTGCATAGCACAATTCTGCAATTACTTTAGTCTGCTGTGTGATTCCTATAAGTGTGTCCTAGAAGTGTAAAGATTAATTTAGAATTAAAACCAGAAATGTGTACTAGAAGTGTGAAGATTAATTTAGAATTAAAACCAGAATTGTGTCCTAGAAGTGTGAAGATTAATTTAGAATTAAAACCAGTATTGAACCCGAAGGGAACTGAAGGTAACTGGCTGTTACGGCTGCGACCGCAGACGCGGTCGAGCCGACGCCTCCACGTCGCCAGACATGGCGACGTGGGGGCGAGCGTCCCAAAAAGGAACGCAATGTGGATCCACTGGACCACATAGAGTAACCCGGACCTACCCAGACTAGGGAAGGGCAGCGAGCAGGGTCTGTGGCAGCTGAGCATGTGAACAAGATGTCGATATGCAGAACTAGACTACACCGCACAACTTCAGGTATGAAGAAACAAAGTTTACTTAAATGAAAGAACAGTACATAACAAAACATAATGTCAGGAACCCGATTCCACACATCTAGGAAGGGTACACGTCTCAGACGTCAGACGAAGGCAGGAGGACATCACGGGTTGATGAAGTCTAGGGATATCTGGCACGGGCATGCTAGGATGGCCTCTCTCTCAGGCCTCAGGCGCAGCACAGGCTCAGCAGGAGAACATCAGACACCGACCTCAGACGGACTTCTGTTGATGGGAAGGGTCATTACGGGTTGATGCAGTCCAGGGTCATCTGGCACGGGCTTACTAGGACGGCCTCTCTCTCAGGCCACAGGAACAGCACAGGCACAGCAAGAGAACATCAGACACCAACCCAGGACAGACATCATCACAGGGTGGACCCCAAGGAACCGGTGGAACATCGGGTCACACGCAGGACATCAGGACTTCAGACACAGGCAGGACATCAGGACATTGGACACAGGCAGGACAGCAGGACATCAGACACAGGCAGGACATCAGGACATCTGGGACACTGGCGTGGCAGCCAAGGTCATCGGCTGGGACACTGGCGTGGCAGCCCAGGGAATCAGGACATTGGACACCGGAAGGACATCAGACACAGGTTGGACATCAGGAATACCGGAAAGACATCTGGGACACTGGCATGGAAGCCCAGGTCATCGGCTGGGGCACGGATGGCACAGGACCAGGTAGCGGAGGTCATCTGGTTCATAGCTACGGCCGTCAGGCTCCGGGCACCAGACCTAGGAAGGAACTCAAGCGTGATGGTGCAAGCACCGCCGGACTGGAACTGGGCCAGACGGGGTAAGCACCGCATGGAAGGCTGAGCACAGAATAGTAAGAGCTCAGCAAGAACACCGAACTCCATCTTTAAAAGATGAGCCCGGAAAGTTCAGTCACAGGGTGCGGGGTGTCAGACACAAAAGGACTTCAGAAACATAACACAGGCAGGTGCAGACAGGATCAGGTACTGGATATGCAGCCTCCAGGATAGGCGGATCTGGGTACTCTGCCCCCAGAGCAGGCGGGTAAACAAGACACAAATGGATCTGGATATACAGCCTCCAGGATAGGCAGATCTGGGTACTCTGCCCCCAGAGCAGGCGGGTAAACAAGACACAAACAGATCTGGATAACAGCCTCCAGGATAGGCGGATCTGGGTACTCTGCCCCCAGAACAGACGAGAGACGGGCATCAGCTCTCTCAGAACATACTGCAGACAGAACGGGAGCTGGATACCTCACAAGGCAAGACACAGAAACACAATGCAATGCTCTGGCAACGCCCAATAGGAAAGAGGGAGTTTATATAGGAGCTGCTCCTCAGCAATAGGCTGAGGAAGCAACACAGGTGCACACTCAAACCCTAATAAAAGCAGGGTAGGTGTGGCCGCGCGCACCCTAAGCACAAACAAAATTCATTACAGCACAGGAACTGTGGCTTAGGGCACCTGGCAGCGACTGCTAGCCTGGACACACGTGGAAATTCATGCACCAGCAGCAGAGGACCTCGCAAGCCGTGGCTAGCTTCTACAGCAGCAGCCAGGGGCCGCACATGCGAGTGGCCATGCAGCAGAGCAAAGACATCACAGCACATGTACAGCTACGCAGCGGCGGCAGGGAACTGAGAAGCGTCCATACAGGTAACAGACTACAGTATTCCTGCAAGTTAGGGTGAGAGGAGCAAGGGTTAAAGCAGAGACATGCAAAAGTAACACCAAAGAAAAAGGTATAAACCCAGCGGCGTTACACTGGCCAGTCACTAAAAACAATGTTTCTGTTTATTTTCACTTATAATTCTTCACTTTCTGCAAACTCCCCTAATCCCTACTCCTAGTAAAGAACTGTTCATCTCCTCTTCAATCATCCCCATCCATCTCACCTCCTCCTCAGAACTGTTTCTTAACATACAATCCTCTGTCTCCAAGCACAGACAGCCACCTCATGCCCTCTCCTGCTCCCACCTGCTAACACTTTCTCTGCTCCTTCTCACTGCTGGTGATATCTCTCCAAATCCTGGTCCTCCTCACCACATCTCCACAGTCAGTTCTACCTCCCATTCATGCTCCATCACAAATTTCCGTAACCTCTCTAACCTCATACCCATTCGCCTGGCCCCCACTTCCCCAGTCCCACTAACAGGAGCTCTATGGAACGCTCGCTCTGTCTGCAACAAGCTTTCCTACATTTGCAGCGACCCCCTAAGGGCTAGGGGTTACTCGGTACCGGGCCCTTCGGTTCTCGATGGGGATTGTCACGGTGGCTGACCCGATCTGTGGCCCTCGGGAGGTCCATTGTAAAAAGGAGGGGAAAGGTCTTTAAAGGTATAATGTGCGTGACGCCACCTGTGGTATTCGGTCAGAGTGACCGGCACTGCTTAGGGGTCTGCTGGGGTGATGTTATGGCAGCCAGATGGTATACCTTCCCACAGGTGAAGTGTTTTCCCGAGGCTTCCCAGAGGTGTAGATGATGGATGATGGATGATGTAGGGCGCAGTATATAATGAGGACACAAGGTTTTAGTCTTTTTACCTTTACTGAAGGCTTCAGCATCCACAGTCCAGGGTACGGACCACAGGGCAGGAAGAGTCCAGCCGGTCTGAAGGCAAATCCAGAGTCCTTTTATCCAGGTGGAATTCAATAGCCTTCCCCTAGCGCTGGGCATTGTAGTCCCTCCCTGTTGAGCAACTCGGTAAGGTCCTCACAACTATTGTAGATGTTAAGTCTCTTCCTCTCTGTCCCCCTGACGGATAGGACAAACCCATATGACTGGTTGCCTAAGGCTTTTTATAGGGACCCTAAAGATGCCCCGGCCCCCACAATTTGCCACCGTGCCTTCTGGGTATATGGTCGGGCAGCCAACGTGGAATCAACTGTCCTGCCAGTCTCTGAAGTAAAGCATAGAAATCCTTACTCCCTCGGTGTTCTGGCTACCGGCTACTGCGCTTCAGAAGGAGGCAGCCTGCTTCTAGCTGGTCCCCCTCTGATAATCCTCTCCTTTTGCTATGCCTTTGTTTCTCACTCACTGCAACACAATTCCTTTCAAAGTCTCTTTCTTGGGATGCTGCCACATGTGGGGCAGGCGCAGCTCCGTGTACCCTCGTCTTCTGCAGACTGCAGTCCGGAGCTGGCTGGAACCCACTCCAACAAGCCTCTGCCAAACTCGGTCGGGACGTGACTCCCTAACTTTCTGTCCTGACCACCAGTTTTACCTATATGTGAGGAGTGCCCTAATAGATAGAAGCTTAGCTCCCCCTGGCAGACTGGAGTGTATAGTGTGTTTTGTGGTTGTGATACCTGGACAGAAGATCTCCTTCATTGCCCTCAGACATAATATCACTCCCCCTGGTGGAAGAATAACATTACTGCAATGACCAGGACTCTGGGGCGCTGCACATCCACGATCTTTTTGTTACTACCAAACTTTCCTTCCTAGCCATCACTGAAACCTGGCTCACTCCTTCTGACACAGCCTCTCCTGCTGCACTTTCCTATGGTGGCTTCCACCTTTCTCACACACCCCGCCCCAGCAGCAAGCATGGCGAAGGATTTGGTTTTCTCCTGTCAGATAACTGCTCCTCCACCCCAATCCCACTGCCATCCTCTGTTACCCTCCCTTCCTTTGAGGTGCACTCTGTGTGCATCTATGGATCCATATTTCCTTTCTCTACATGTCGATCAGTGTTGTGGCAGCAACACTTTGTTTCCGTGCTCGGATGGATACTTACCACATCGAACAGATGAACTAAGGGTGAGCTAAAATATACTTTTTTTTTATCTATGCCCCCACCAACCTCCAACTGGCTGTCATTTACCACCCCCCAGGGCCAGCCACCACCTTCTTTGACCACTTCACCACCTGGCTACTTCACTTCCTTTCTGCGGACATCCCCACTATCATCATGGGCGACTTCAACATACCCATTGACACTTGCCTCTCAGCTGCCACTAAACTTCTATCTCTCACTTCCTCCTTCGGCCTAGCCCAATGGTCTTCTGCAGCCACACATTGGACCTCATCTTCACAAACTTGCACACCCTCGCAGAAATCTTAAACACCTTGATCTTCATTCACTCTCTGAATCCCTCCTCCCTCTCACAGACATAAGTTCCCTACACAATGCGGATGACGCTGCCGCTCTATATAACACCACAATAGCTGCAGCTTTGGAATCTCTTGCCCCTCTCACACACACCAAAGCTCACAAAATCAACAGACAGCCCTGGCACACCAGCATAACCAAAGAACTGAGGCGAGCTTCCAGGGCTGCAGAGTGGAGATGGAAAAGATCCCACTCCAACGAGCACTTTATCGCATTCAAACAGTCCCTCACTACTTTCAAGACCACACTCGCCACAGCTAAACAAACCTACTTCTCGTCTCTCATATCCTCCCTGTCTCACAACCCTAAACAGTTATTCAACACCTTCAATTCTCTCCTCCATCCCCAGCACCTCCTCCCTCCCTACTCATCTCAGTTGAAGACTTTGCCTCAATTTTCAAGCAGAAGATTGAGAACATCAGAGACAGTTTTAGTCGACAACCCCCAAAGCCCTTCCTCCCAACTACCCAGCCCTCCACCTCCAAAACCAACTTGTCCACCATAACAGAAGATCGACTTTCCACTCTACTCTCAAGATTGCATCTCACCACCTATGCACTTGACGTGATCCCTTCCCACTTCATCCCAAACCTTGCCACAGTCTTCATCCCAACTCTAACCCATCTCTTCAACCTATCATTAACAACTGGTGTTTTCCCCTCAAGCTTTAAACATGCCTCAATCACACCTATCCTCAAAAAGCCCTCTTTAGACCCATCCTCTGTATCTAGCTATCGTCCTATATCACTTCTCCCCTATGCCTCAAAACTACTGGAACAACTCATCCATCTTGAACTGTCCTCCCATCTATCTTCCTGCTCCCTTTTCGACCACTTACAATCAGGCTTCCAGTCACACCACTCCACTGAAACTGCCCTAACTAAGGTCACCAATGATCTATTAACCGCCAAGAGCAAGCGACACTGCTCTATCCTCATCCTCCTAGACCTGTCCTCTGCCTTTGACACAGTGGACCATTCCCTATTACAACAGATCCTCTCATCCTTTGGCATCAGACTTGGCCCTATCCTGGATCTCATCATACCTAACTGACCGAACATTCAGCATCTCCCATTCACACACCACCTCCTCACCTTGCCCCCTAGCTGTCGGAGTCCCGCAAGGTTCAGTTCTAGGGCCCTTGCTCTTCTCCATTTACACTTTTGGCCTGGGACAGCTCATAGTATTTCACGGTTTTCAGTATCATCTCTATGCGGATGACACACAGATCTACATCTCTGGACCAGATATCACCACCCTACTAACCAGAATCCCTCAATGTCTATCCGCTAGTGTTGAGCGATACCGTCCGATATTTGAAAGTAACGGTATCGGATGGTATCGGCCGATATACGAAAAATATCGGATATCGCCGATACCGATATCCGATACCAATACAAGTCAATGGGACACGAATATCGGAAGGTATCCTGTAATGGATCCCATGGTCTGAAGGAGAGGAAACTCTCCTTCAGGCCCTGGGATCCATATTCCTGTGTAAAATAAAGAATAAAAAAAAAATATTGATATACTTACCCGCTGACGCGCCCTGTTCGTCACCGCTGCAACCGCCTTGCTTTCGTTCCAAAGAATGAGCACGTTAAGGGCCTTCGATGACATCGCGGCTTGTGATTGGTCGCTGAGCTGTCATGTGACCGCTCACGCGACCAATCACAAGCCGCGACATCATCGAAGGTCCTTAACGCGCTCATTCTTAGGAACGAAAGCAAGGCGGTTGCAGCGGTGACGACCAGGGAGCGTCAGAGGGTAAGTATATCAATATTTTTTATTTTTATTCTTTATTTTACACATTAATCTTAATCCCGATACCGATTCCCGATATCACAAAAATATCGGAACTCGGTATCGGAATTCCGATACCGCAAATATCGGCCGATACCCGATACTTGCGGTATCGGAATGCTCAACACTACTATCCGCTATTTCATCCTTCTTCTCCGCTAGATTTCTAAAACTTAACATGGACAAAACAGAATTCATTGTCTTTCCCCCATCTCACGCGACCCCCCCCAACGAACCTATCCATTACAGTAAACGGCTGCCCACTCTCCCCAGTCCCACAAGCTCGCTGTCTCGGGGTATTCCTTGACTCTGATCCCTCCTTCAAACCGCATATCCAAGCCCTTTCCACTTCCTGCCACCTTCAAATCAAAAATATTTCACGGATCCGTACATTGCTAAACCAAGAATCTGCAAAAACCCTAGTCCATGCCCTCATCATCTCCCGCCTCGACTACTGTAACCTCCTGCTCTGTGGCCTCGCCTCGAACGCTCTCGCACCCCTCCAATCTATTCTAAACTCTGCTGCCCAACTAATCCACCTGTCCCCCCGCTATTCCCTGGCCTCCTCCCTCTGTCAATCCCTTCACTGGCTCCCCATTACCCAGAGACTCCAGTATAAAGCCTAACCAGGATATGCAAAGCCATCCACAACCTGTCTCCTCCATACATCTGTGACCTCGTCTCCCGGTACTTTCCTGCATGCAATCTCCGATCTTCACAAGATCTCCTTCTCTACTTCCCTCTTATCTCCTCTTCCCACAATCACATACAAGATTTCTCTCGCGCATCACCCCTACTCTGGAACTCTCTACCACAACATATCAGACTGTCGCCTACCATCGAAACCTTCAAAAAGAACCTGAAGACCTACCTCTTCCGGCAAGCCTACAACCTGCAGTAACCACCGATCGACCAAACCACTGCACGACCAGCTCTATCCTCACCTACTGTATCTTCACCCATCCCTTGTAGATTGTGAGCCCTCGCGGGCAGGGTCCTCACTCCTCCCGTACCAGTTATGACTTGTATTGTTCAAGATTATTGTACCTGTTTTTATTATGTGTACCCCTCCTCACATGTAAAGCGCCATGGAATAAATGGCGCTATAATAACATATAATAATAATAATAATAATACACAGACATGCACACACACAATATGCAGACATGCACACACATAAAATACCCAGACATGCACACACATATAATACGCAGACATGCGCACACACACAATACGCAGACATGCACACACAATTTGCAGACATGCACACACATATAATACGCAGACAGAACACACACACAATACACAGACATGCACACATACAATACACAGACATGCAGACACATATATTACCCAGACATGCACACACAATACGCAGACATGCACACACACATAATACCCAGACATGCACACACACAATACACAGACATGCACACACATATAATACCAAGACATGCACAGACACATAATACCCAGACATGCACACAAACAATACGCAGACATGCACACACATATAAAAACCAGACATGCACCCACAATAGACAGACATACACACACACAATACGCAGACATGCACACACATATAATACGCAGACATGCACACACATACACAAACATGCACACACATATAATACCCAGACATGCACACACACAATTCGCAGACATGCACACACATATAATATGCAGACATGCACACACACAATACGCAGAAAGGCACACACATATAATACACAGACATGCACACACACAATACATAGTCATGCACACACAAGCACACACACACAATACGTAGATATGCACACACACAATACAGACATGCACACACAATTTGCAGACATGCACACACATATAATACGCAGACATGAACACACACACAATACACAGACATGCACACATACTATACACAGACATGCAGACACATATATTACCCAGGCATGCACACAAACAATACGCAGACATGCACACACATATAAAAACCAGCCATGCACCCACAATAGACATACATGCACCCACACAATACGCAGACATGCACACACATATAATATGCAGACATGCACACACATACACAATACTCAGACATGCACACACATATAATACCCAGACATGCACACACACAATACGCAGACATGCACACACACAATATGCAGACATGCACACATACAATACGCAGACATGCACACACATTTAATATGCAGACATGCGCACACACACAATACGCAGAAAGGCACACACATATAATACACAGACATGCACACACACAATACATAGTCATGCACACACAAGCACACACACACAATACGTAGACATGCACACACACAATACAGACATGCACACACACAATGCACAGACATGCACACGCATATAATATGCAGACATGCACACACACAATACACAGACATGCACACACACACACAATACAGACATGCACACACACACAATACACAGACATGCACACACATATAATACGCAGACATGTGCACACATACAATATGCAGACATGCACACACGCATGCACACACACGCAGACAGGAGCACACATGCACGCACAAGCAGACATGCACACACCCACAATACGCAGACATACACACACATGCAGACATGCACACACCCATACAATATGCAGATATGCGCACACCCACACAATATGCAGACATGTGCACACAAACAGACATGCACATACAGTTGTGCTCAAAAAATTTACATAACCCGGCAGAATTTTTGCTTTCTTGGCCTTTTTTTATGATATATTCATTCATATTCTTTTTTTCAGAGAATATGAATGATAATAATAATAATAATCTTTATTTATATAGCGCCAACGTATTCCACAGCGCTTTACAGTTTAACAGTTTCAAACACAACAGTCACAAAGTAACAACGTTAACAATACAATAATTAAAGCGAAATAAAATGACCCTGCTCATGAGAGCTTACAATCTACAATGAGGTGGGGAGATACAAAGCACAGGTGTGTATTTACAATGATGTATTTACAATGATGGTCAAGCCATCTTCAGGGGGTGGGGAATAGATGGGGATAGCAAATGGGCTGCACACACACACAAACACAAAATGAGTTTGATTAGTGAACGTGATAGGCCGCTCTGAACAAATGTGTTTTGAGCGAGCGCCTAAAACTATGCAAATTGTGGATGGTCCTAATATCTTGGGGTAGAGCATTCCAGAGGATTGGTGCAGCACGGGAGAAGTCTTGGAGTCAGGAGTGGAAGGTACGGATTAGGGCAGAGGTTAGTCGCAAGTCATTTGCAGAGCGCAGCAGTCGGTTAGGACGATAGACAGAAATGAGGGAGATGTACGGTGGTGCCGCACTGTGGAGAGCTTTGTGGGTGAGAGCAAGTACTTTGAATTGTATCCTATAATGAATGGGCAGCCAGTGTAATGACTGGCGAAGAGCGGATGCATCTGAGTGACGATTAGCCAGATGGACGACCCTGGCTGCTGCATTAAGGATGGACTGGAGAGGGGAAAGTCGAGTGAGGGGGAGGCCAATTAATAGAGCATTGCAGTAGTCCAGACGGGAGTGGATCAGCGCGACAGTGAGGGTTTTTGTTGTTTCCATGGTGAGAAAAGGGCGGATTCAAGAGATGTTCTTTAGGTGTAAGCAGCACGAGTGGGCAAGAGATTGTATATGGGAGGTGAAGGAGAGATCGGAGTCAAACATAACACCCAGACAGCGCGCCTGCTGCCGAGGTGTTATTATGGTGCCACCCATGGAGAGGGAAATGTCAGACTTAGGGAGGTTAGTAGATGGTGGGAGCAGAAGAAGTTCAGTTTTGGAGGGGTTGAGCTTCAGATAGAGAGCGGACATGATGTTGGAGACTGCAGACAGGCAGTCAGTGGCGTTCTGTAGTACAGCGGGGGTAAGGTCAGGGGATGACGTGTATAGTTGTGTGTCATCAGCATAAAGATGATACTGAAATCCAAATCTGCTGATGGTCTGTCCAATTGGGGCTGTGTAGAGGGAGAAGAGAAGGGGGCCAAGGACTGAGCCCTGAGGTACCCCGACAGTGAGAGGAAGAGGAGAGGAAGTGGAGCCAGAGAATAGAACATTGAAGGAATGGTCAGAAAGGTAGGAAGAGAACAAGGAGAGAGCAGTGTCCTTAATGCCAAGTGACTGGAGTCTAGAGAGCAGGAGAGGGTGGTCAACAGTGTCGAAAGCTGCAGAAAGGTCGAGAAGAATAAGCAGAGAGTGGTCACCGTTATGTTTTGCTGTCAGAAGGTCTTTGGTCACTTTGATGAGTGCAGTTTCAGTCGAATGTCGGGGGCGGAAACCGGACTGTGAAGGGTCTAGGAGGGAGTGAGTGGAGAGGTAACGAGTAAGGCGGGAGTATATCAGGCGCTTCAAGAGTTTAGAATAATAAAACCAAAACTTTTTCTCATCTCATGGTTAGTGGTTAGGTGTAGCCATTTATTGTCAAACTACTCTGTTTTCTCTTTTTAAATCATAATGACACACAAAACATTCAAATTACCATGATCAAAAGTTCACATACCCCATTTCTTAATACCATGCATTGTCCCCTTTACCATCAATGACAGATTGAAGTCTTTTGTGGTAGTTGTGGATGAGGTTCTTTATTTTCTCAGATGGTAAAGCTGCCCACTCTTCTTGGCAAAAAGCCTCCAGTTCCTGTAAATTCCTTGGCTGTCTAGCATGAACTGCGCGCTTGCGATCTCCCCAGAGTGGCTCAATGATATTGAGGTCAGGAGACTGAGACTTCACTTTGTTCTGCTGCAGCCAATGACAGGTTGACTTGGCCTTGTGTTTTGGATCATTATCATGTTGAAACATTCAAGTACATTTTTAAAAAACGGCTTGGGGACCCTTGTAGTCTTGATAACCAGCCATGATAAAGCTGACAGCTGAGAGTTGCAGCCCACATCTGTCAGTTTAACCATGCTGGTTATCAAAAATAGAACAGACCCCATGCCATTTAAAAAAAAAAGGATTTATAGCACACTTATCGGCTGATGAATACTCCCATCAGCAGCATCTGCTCTCGCTGTTATCAGCTACAATAGTTGTAGGCTAATGGGAGTAGTACTCATATTAATCGCATTGTCATGCAGATAACAGCCTGAACAGTAACAGACTTCCTGGAGTAGTCTGTGTTCAGCAGGGTCTGTGCCCAAACAGTAGGTGTTTGGTACGGACCCCAAACTTTACTGTTTGGGTTTAACCATCACTAACCAGTACGCCATATGTCGGGAAGCAATTAAGCACATTCAATCATCATACAAGCTTCACATCTGCATTATTGTTCTGGGATTTTTAGACTATCTAAACATAGGCTGATGCCTTCTCCCTTGTACAGGCTTCATGTTTGAGTGCGTGCCTCTCATTATTTATAGAGATTGGATAGAAGTGGTAATCCATGTGGGTTGATAGATCCTTGTAGGCCAAAGAATAATATGTACACAGCTCTTATTATTAATTATTGATACCCATATAAGCAACCGGATTTCCTCTGAAATTTCTAATTTCTCCCTAAACTCGCACCATAGAACCATTCAATTAGTTTTCCAAGAACTTTATAGTATTTTCAATATATCACAAGAAAAACCATAGTTGTGTCACAATAATTTGTCAAACAGTTAAATCTAAGTTCTCTGTAACTCCATGCCCACACAAGTAGCTTACCATCACTCACGGAGACGGATATGTATTGTAGGACTTACATGGTATTTTTGCTGCTACTGAAGCCTGTACAACACCCTTCACAGTAAAATGGTCTCCCCAGCCACCAACACAGTAAGATGGTCACTACAAAGCCCAATTCATTATGATATCCACCACAGCCTCCCTTATACAGTTTCATGTCCACCACATTCCTCTATGTACAGTATTATATTCACCACCGCCCCCATGCAGCATTCTGGCCAACCACAGCCATCCCACACAGTGTTATTGACCACCTCAGCCAATCCACAGAGTGTGATGGCCGCCCCACAGCTATTACAAACAATATAGTTATGGTCTCCCACAGTTACCCCACATACTACTGTATAATGATGTTCCCCTGCATCTATACAATATAACGATGGTCCCCCCACAGCCTCCCATACGCTAAAATAATGTCCACCTGCAGCCTCCCATAAACTATATTGATGGTTTGCCAAAGCCTCCCATAAAGTATCATGGCACCCCACAACCTCCATGTAGTAGGATAGTCCCTCCACAACCTCCCTTATAGTCTGCCATGACCAAAGCCCCGCCTGGTAAAAAAACAAATAACATAATACTCATTATATTAAGGCCCTTCGTCGCCAAAGGGTCTGTCTCATCTTCTACCCTGTCTTGTAGTGGATGTGAACGTTGATACTGTTAACAGTGTACCAGACAACATGGCCCACTGCCAAAACTTTTTAGAGTTAAAAAGTGAAAGCTGAGATTCTTATGGGACTTGTTAGCAAATTCTCTCCATGATAGCTATTTTGAGCTGATGGCTTCTGACAGACTTTACAGAGGGGATCTGCATCTACTATAAATTAATAGCATATCCTTTGGATGTGCCAGAAATCTATGAGATGGTATTACCCCTTTAAGGTGAATCTGTCAGCAGTTTAGTGCTATGTAATCTGAGAGAAGTATGATGCAGGAGCAGAGATCCTGATTACAGGGATGTGTCACTTACTGGGTTGTTGAGGAGACACGAGGGTCAGCGTGGGCTCTCGTCCACTGGTCTGTCTTTAGAAAGACTGCATGGACCAGGGTTCATCCCACTGAACGCTTGCTATCCTTTTCCGTGGGCATAACACTACTCAGACAAGATAGGGTGAAGGTACCACAGTGTGGCACTACTTTATTGAACTACCAACAGTCAATAACATGTAGTACAGTCCCAACAAATACATAAGATGGGGCAAATTACACAGTCTCACTCTTTTCGCTGGCTTGCCGGGAAATAGAACATCTGCGACTTTGGGGTTTCCATGGCCAATCACCCCAACTCGTAGCACCCCACTTTTGGAGGGCAGAGAGGATGTAGTGGCAAGCTTAGGAAGCTGACAGAGTACATTGATATATGTGGCTAGGTGACTTGATTGTCCCAACCTGGGTTCTCCAAATGTCTTTGAGGGTTCAGCAATGGTCAATACAGCAGATCTGCAATACTCTAGTTGGTGCCATTGGTTTCATGGCTGCTGTATTGTAAAGTATGACTGGAAACAGAGGCAGATACCCCTTTTATTGTTCACAGCTCTTATTCAGGCATTATTCCACAGGATTAGGGGAAGGTGGGAGGAGGTCATCTCTCATTGCTCGAGTGTTCAAATAACCTGCATATTTTGTCCTGTTATGTTTGCAAGCTGCATGAACTGATACTATGGGTAATCACCATATTAACAAATATTGATTGCTCAATTACCTTGTACTTTTGTCAAGGATAGCAGAACAATAATCTGCAGGAATAAGCATCAATGCTCAGACTCATATGAACAATAGCTCGTGCCCCTCGACCTACTGGATAAGACTCCTGGCATAACTAAGAATAAACAAGGTTGCGTCACAGTTGTCTTTTGCTGTTTTATTATTATAGGACATCTAGGCACATTCAGGGTTGTCAAACCACGCCCTTACCACTGACTAACAGCTCTCTGTCACTATACCATGTACACAGAAAGCTGTGGTGGGGTGGTGTTGTACATAGCTCAACATCTGAGCTCTGCTAGACCTGTAGCAGAGAAAATTGTGATTCTATCCTAACTGTTGCACCCAATAAACTAAGTGATACATCGATGATCTTTATTCCTACCTCATGGTACTGTCAGATTACACAGCAAAAACCTGCTGACAGGTTCCCTTTACTAGGACCCGGATTAAAGAATTAGCAACCCTGATATTACTCCATTTTCCATGTTGCAAAATTTTGCTCAAAGCTTCACTTTAACTCATTTTCCTAATTTCCCAGCAGCTGAATATTCAAATTCACTTCATCAATGTTATATTTTTACATTATATTTAGCGATCAATGTACAAACTACAAAGCAAATTAGTTATCTCACAAAATATATTCGTGCATGATTCATCAAGTGTAATGCAAAAATAAATGTTTTCACTCAGTCCCCGTTTGCTTTTGACAGGTTTTATATGATTGATATGATTCAGCATACTTCTAATTATTTTTTCTTCTCTGCTCACAGCCACATAAATAGAACACAATGTATTGTACAAGAATTTTGTTATGATGTGCGCTGACATTGGTTCCACAATACTGACTTCATTGTCACAATTCTGTCACTCGAAAAACATTATCCTTTTCTGGTTTCCTTATTTTTGCTTCACGAAGCAAAATTTATTAAACGCACAACACAATTTGACTTGGTCAAAATTTATAGATTTGTTGTTAATTTTTTCTTTTCGAACCATAAATGTTTATTTATTTAATAAATCAGTTGGCTGGGTTCATATCTTTAATATGGTGTACGCAGGGACATGCGTTTGCATGCGTTCAAATTCGGATGCGTAAGCGTGCATCATTTTGCAGTGTGCGGCGGTGTCTGGTGAACTCAACATGTTGCATTTTTGGAGGCATCAAATATTGCACAATCATGCACATGTGGATGAGTGCATCAAAAAAGCACATTACTGTCTTTGGGAATGCATTGGTATGCAAAGAGATGCGTATGCATGCATTCGATACGTATGCGTATTTCAGACTGCCTATCTACAGGAAATTATTTCACCACCTCCACCATGAGCATAAACAATGCAAACGCATGCCAAAATGCATTAAAATGCATGGACACGCAGCAGGTTTTTTTTGCATCATGCGTAAGATGATGCGGAGGCGTAAGCATGCATAATTTGTGCACGGCGTTATCAGGTGAGAAAATTCCCTACCATTGGTTTTCACGATTTTAATCAGGCTACACTTTGAAGGCGCCATTACCTCTCCTTTTCCCCTCAAGGGACTTCCACTATTGGTATTCTT
Source organism: Ranitomeya imitator (assembly GCF_032444005.1). Lineage (NCBI taxonomy): Eukaryota > Metazoa > Chordata > Amphibia > Anura > Dendrobatidae > Ranitomeya > Ranitomeya imitator. Next base: position 517,821,171 of record NC_091287.1, read on the forward strand.
ATGTCACACTGTCGGCATAGTGGCCAATCAATGAGCTAAGTGGCTCCTCATGGGGAAAGGCATTCCATCTGCCCAGGCAGGGGCACTGAGCTTAATTATGGGCTGCCAACACAATGTCATTGCTACAGCTAATACCATATACCAGGAGCAGCACCACAGACACAGCGCTGGACCTGGGGACGGTGAGGAACGATTATTTTGTTCTATTATAACCAACCACAAAAAGAGCTAGATTTTCTAAAAAGGAGAACCATTTTAGAATAATACAAATACAAGCTCTATTGTAGACTAAAATGGGTTTTATCTCCATAAATGGTGACATTTTTAATATGCGTTGTCACTCACTGACCAGTGGGGTTCAACTGCTTGGACCCCTGTCAATGCTTGAAAAGAAGTGTTTCCATCCACTCACTGAACAGAGAACTGCAATATAGCCATATTTATCTGAATAGCTCTGTTACTAGCGTGTAAAGTAGTGATAATACTGTTTATTAATCAAAAATACTTTACTTTGATTTATAGTCCCACCATACAATGAGCACATAATGGTAGACATCAGTTCTAGATTGGTGCTCTGCAGATCATACACAGTGGATATAAAATGTCTATACACCCATGTTAGAATGCCAGGTTTTTGTCATGTAAAACAAATTATATCAAGAAGAACAATTTCAGAGATGTGTCCTTCTTTAATGTCATCCATAATATGCACAAATCCATTGAGAAAAAAACTGAAATAATTTTAAGGGGGCAAATAAAAATAACAAAGCTAAAATAATGTGGTGTTATCCATGTGAACACGTATAATTGGGGATATGATTGTGTTTAGAATTAGCAAACACATTTAAACTCATGTTAAATAGCAGTCGGTACACAGCTGCCTTCATTTAAAGTGATTCTGAATAAACCCATTTAAAGCTTAGCTGTTCTAACATGGAACGTAAACAGTTAACAACACAGCAAAGGCATCTTACTGTGGAAAGTTATTAGCCAGGGAACTGGCAAAAAAAACATTTCCGAGACATTAGCTATACCATGATACACTGTGAAGATGGTGATCAAGAAGTGGTTTAAATTTGGTACAACAATGACGTTACAGAGAGCTGGGTGTCCCTCAAAAATTTATGAAAATTCAATAAGAAAATTGTTGTGGGAGACTGCAAACAAGCCTAGAGCACCAACAAAGGAGCTGCAGGAATTTTGTGGCAACATACTGGTTGTGTACCGCATGTGACAAAAATATTCTGTAATCTTTATATGTCTGATCTGTGGGGTAGGGTGGCAAGACAAATATCTTTCCTTACAAAGAAAAACATTCAAGCATGACTATGTTCTGGCCAAACCTACAGTGCCTACAAGTAGTATTCAACCCCCTGCAGATTTAGCAGGTTTACACATTTGGAATTAACTTGGCATTGTGACATTTGGACTGTAGATCAGCCTGGAAGTGTGAAATGCACTGCAGCAAAAAAGAATGTTATTTCTTTGTTTATTTTTTTTTTAAATTGTGAAAAGTCTTTTCAGAGGGTCATTTATTATTCAACCCCTCAACCCACCAGAATTCTGTTTGGTTCCCCTAAAGTATTAAGAAGTAGTTCAGGCACAAAGAACAATGAGCTTCACATGTTTGGATTAATTATCTCTTTTTCCAGCCTTTTCTGACTATTTAAGACCCTCCCCAAACTTGTGAACAGCACTCCTACATGGTCAACATGGGGAAGACAAAGGAGCATTCCAAGGCCATCAGAGACAAGATCGTGGAGGGTCACAAGGCTGGCAAGGGGTACAAAACCCTTTCCAAGGAGTTGGGCCTACCTGTCTCCACTGTTGGGAGCATCATCCGGAAGTGGAAGGCTTATGGAACTACTGTTAGCCTTCCACGGCCTGGACAGCCTTTGAAAGTTTCCTCCCGTGCCGAGGCCTGGCTTGTCTGAAGAGTCAAGGCTAACCCAAGGACAACAAGGAAGGAGCTCCGGGAAGATCTCATGGCAGTGGGGACATTGGTTTCAGTCAATACCATAAGTAACGTACTCCACCACAATGGTCTCCGTTCCAGACGAGCCCGTAAGGTACCTTTACTTTCAATGCGTCATGTCAAGGCTCGTCTACAGTTTGCTCATGATCACTTGGAGGACTCTGAGACTGACTGGTTCAAGGTTCTCTGGTCTGATGAGACCAAGATTGAGATCTTTGGTGCCAACCACACACGTGACGTTTGGAGACTGGATGGCACTGCATACGACCCCAAGAATACCATCCCTACAGTCAAGCATGGTGGTGGTGGCAGCATCATGCTGTGGGGCTGTTTCTCAGCCAAGGGGCCTGGCCATCTGGTCCACATCCATGGGAAGATGGATAGCACGGCCTACCAGGAGATTTTGGCCAAGAACCTCCGCTCCTCCATCAAGGATCTTAAGATGGGTCGTCATTTCATCTTCCAACAAGACAACGACCCAAAGCACACAGCCAAGAAAACCAAGGCCTGGTTCAAGAGGCAAAAAATCAAGGTGTTGCAGTGGCCTAGTCAGTCTCCTGACCTTAACCCAATTGAAAACTTGTGGAAGGAGCTCAAGATTAAAGTCCACATGAGACACCCAAAGAACCTAGATAACTTGGAGAAGATCTGCATGGAGGAGTGGGCCAAGATAACTCCAGAGACCTGTGCCGGCCTGATCAGGTCTTATAAAAGACGATTATTAGCTGTAATTGCAAACAAAGGTTATTCCACAAAATATTAAACCTAGGGGTTGAATAATAATTGACCCACACTTTTATGTTTAAAATTTATAAAAATTAACTGAGAAACAAAACTTTTTGGTTTGTAAGATTTATGCATCTGTTAATAAATCCTGCTCTTGTTTGAAGTTTGAAGGCTCTAACTTATTTGCATCTTATTAAACCTGCTAAATCTGCAGGGGGTTGAATACTACTTGTAGGCATTGTATATCAAGTCTACCAACAGTATGTAGGAAAATGTATTACAGTTTGACGAGACTATAGTTTTTTTGCCAAGTTTTTGGCCATTTTAATAATAACCATACCTTGAAAAAGTATTAATTTCCATGAATTTTACTACATTTTTTGGCACTGCACCCAAAAATTTGAATGTATTTTTATTGGAATTGTATGTGTTATACAACTCAAAGTACAGTAGCAAGTACTCGTGAAGTGTAAAGGAAATGATAGTTTTTGAAATATTTTAAAAATATAAATCTGAAAAAGGTGACATGCATTTGTATTCAGCCCCTGTAGTTTGATACCCCTAAATAAAATCCTAAGTGACCAATTGCCTCCAGAAGTCACATAATTAGTAAACTGAATCCACCTGTGTGTAAGTTATTCTCATTATAACTACAACAGTTCTGTGAAGACCTCAGAGATTTGTTTATTTATCATTAGGAATCCAAAAGCATCATGGCAAGTCCAGACCTGCTTAAAGTTTCCCAAAATAACAGTATTTTCATTGTTAGTCCCTTCAGCTACCAGTGGTTTTAATATTATAGCTGATTGTTGTAGACCTTATGCTCTAAAGCAGGGGTGTCAAACTGCATTCCTCAAGGGCTGCAAACAGGTCATGTTTTCAGGATTTCCTTGTACTGCACAGGTGATAATTTAATCACCTACACACATAATGATTACATCACCTTGTGCAATGCTAAGGAAATCTTGAAAACCCGTGTGGTTTGCGGCCCTCGAGGAATGCAGTTTGACACCCCTGCTCTAAAGCAAAAGCAATGATTTACATAAACAGACAAAATTAGGAAATAGGAATTGATGGTCAAGTTATAAAATCTAGTTTTTGAAATATTTAAAAAATATAAATCTGAAAAAGGTGACATGCATTTGTATTCAGCCCCTGAAGTTTGATACCCCTAAATAAAATCCTAAGTGACCAATTGCCTCCAGAAGTCCCATAATTAGTAAATTGAATCCACCTGTGTGTAAGTTATTCTCATTATAACTGCAACAGTTCTGTGAAGACCTCAGAGGTTTATTTATCATTAGGGATCCAAAAGCATCATGAAAACCAAAGACAGGTCAGAGATAAAGTTGTGGAGAAGAGTAAATCTTTATTACGTTACAAAGTACTGTTCAATCCATCATCCAAAAATGGAAGGAATATGAGATAACTGCAACCCTAACAAAACATGTATATCCACTGAACATCCCAAGCAAGGAGGGCACTAATTAGAGAAGCAGCAAAGATGCTTGAGGAGCAGTAGAAATTTACATCTCAGTTGAGAGAATTTGTCCACAAGACAATTGTTAGTTGTATACTCCACAATTTTAGCCTTTATGGAAGAATGTCAAAAGAAAGCCATTTGTGAAGCAACCCATAAGAATTTCTGTTTGCAGTTTTTAAATATACCATGTAAGGAACACAGCTAGTATGTGGAAGAAGGTGCTCTGGTCATATGAGACCAAAGAAATTGTTTAGGCTAAATGTAAAATGCTATATGTGGCAGAAAACTAACACTGCACATCACTTTAAAAACAACATCCCCACTGTCAAACGTGGTGGTGGCAGCAAAATGCTATTGGGATGCTTTTCTTCAGCAGGGTCAGGAAAGCTGATCAGAGATGATGGGAAAATGGATGTAACTAAATACAGGGCAATCCTAGAGGAAACCAGTTAAAGACTGCAAAATACTTGTGTCATTGTTGTACCGTGACAGAGGGGAGCCAGAAAACCGCAGCGTCTGAGTTCTCCTACTCCTGCGCTGAATAGAAGCAACTTCTTATTAAATGGTGTACATTTTGGGGGGCAGTGCAGGGGTTAACCTGCTCTGCTGAGAGTTATTGGAGCTTAGGCTCTCAGCTGTGCACTGTTAGACTCTCCCATCTCCTATATAATTTGGGTCCTGACTAACACACATAGTCAGAGCTAGCTTATGCTGCTTTCTGCCTGTCATGCTATAATCACCAAATTACTTATCGGTCATCTTAACTCCATGAACTCTTTATTGTAATAATGGTCTCTTATGCAAACTAACGAATCAGGGAGCAGATGATTTTCTGCTCCACTACAGTTTAAGATTCTAGGCATGATATTGATGCAGATACTGTTAAAAGTAACATAGGTCTATGTGGCTCACTGCTGGACCTGCCCAACTGGCATTTGCCAGAATTTCCAGATGGCCAGTCCAGACCTGCTTAAAGTTTCCCAAAATAACAGTATTTTCATTGTTAGTTCCTTCACCTATCAGTGGTTTTAATATTATAGCTGATTGTTGTAGACCTTATGCTCTAAAGCAGTCAAACTGCATTCCTCAAGGGCTGCAAACAGGTCATGTTTTCAGGATTTCCTTGTACTGCACAGGTGATAATTTAATCACCTACACACATCATGATTACAGCACCTTGTGCAGTGCTAAGGAAATCTTGAAAACCCGCGTGGTTTGCGGCCCTCGAGGAATGCAGTTTGACACCCCTGCTCTAAAGCAAAAGCAATGATTTACATAAACAGACAAAATTAGGAAATAGGAGTTGATGGTCAAGTTATAAAATCTAGGTTATTGTGGTTTATTGTCAGCAGTCCATGAGTGCTGCTTACGCAGAAATTTTGCAGTTGAAGCTTTAAGTGAGATCATGGCTCTAAATACATATCTCTCTGGGACCAATATGGCTACAATGAAAAACAAGCTGAATTGCTTGGATGTGACAGCTGTTCATTTCATTGTACCTGCAACTGTACTGCCAATTTTAAAGAACAGCATATTTTACACCCCAATTAACCTGAATTATTGAATCTACCTCTATAACCTTCTTTCACAGTTTCCATTATAGAATACAGCCAGGAATTATCTGTGAAGAGCGGATATTATGTTAATGAAAACTACAGATTGGTGAAATGAACACAACCAGAATATTTTGTCTCTGTGGCTTTGAAACTTTTTTTCTATCAAGGTATAGTATAAACATTTCAAAAAACTTCTGCATAAATGAAGAATCCTTTATACAGCTGCAGTTTCTGATAACTTTTAAGATTAAGCGATTATCTGTGAATGAAGAAAAACAATATTTCAGACCATATTATTCTTGGTGTTTTTTTAAATACATTTTATTCTTCTGCACTAAAATCGTCAGCATTTTCTCTTTGTGCATACTGCTGTTTTTCCTCCTGCTTGTCCATATCTTTGTCTATAGGTTTATATAGCAGCAGGTATCATTTTAACCCCTTAATGACCGCCGATACGTCTTTTAACGTCGCGACAGTCCTCAGTGCCTCTTTTTGAAGGCGCTGGGAAATAGGGGTATAGCGACCCCAGCATCAAAAAATCTTCAAGTTCTCAGCTATCAGGGGTAGCTGAGACCCTGGAGAACATGAATTTGGTTGGTTTTTACCATCCCCAGTCTTGCGTTCGCCGGCGATCACAAAAAAAGTCAGATTTCCCATACATTTCTCTCTCCTCTGATATGATCAAGCATACCAGAGGAGAGAGAAATGGAGTCGCCTGAACCCCCAGTACCTCTGCCATCCTCGGACCCTCCTGCTCCATCCCCTGGCTCTCCGCAAGTTCTTTCTGTAAGAAAAAGGCGGGTGCCTGCACAGTGCGCCCTTGAGATCTGCTGTCCAGTATCCGGCAACAATAGATTTTTCCTATTGGTTCGTTTTGATCACTGTGATAGATGATATCACAGTGATCAATATAAAAAGAATAGTAAATCAACCCCCTTTGTCATTCCCCTAGTTAGGTAAAAATAATAAAATATTTTTTTCCATTATTTGCAGTTAGGGTTAGGGTTGGGGTTAGAGCTAGGGTTAGGGCTGGGATTAGGGTTGGGCTAGGGTTAGGGTTGTGGAAGGGGCTAGGGTTAGGGTTGGGACTATGGTTAGGGTTGGGGCTAGGGTTGTGTTGGGGTTAGAGTTGGGTTAGGGTTGTGTTGTGGTGTTGGGGCTAGGGTGGTGTTGGGGTTTGGGTTGTGGTTAGAGTTATGGTTGTGGTTAGGGTTGGTATTACTGTTAGGGTCTGGATTCGGGTTAGGGGTGTGTTGGGGTTAGAGTTGAGGTTAGGGCTGTTAGGGGTCGAGTTCCCGCTTCTGCACAGGGGGAATCTCGGGCCATTTCTGCTGCAGTCTCCCATTCTTCTCCTGCTGCAGTGGAGCCTGCTCAGCGGAGACATCGGTCCCTCCGTCTGGCTAAGTCTCACTCTGTGCTTAGGCTTACTGTTGCTTTCCCAGCTTTTGCCATTAAAGCCAGTGCTGGGCAGCAACGAGCGGACGCTTTTGGGACTAAGTCCTGCTTTTTCCCTTCTGAGCATGCCCAGGGTGAGATCTCCCATTGGAGATCGAGGGTCACATGCTCAGATGCTGCAGCAGTTCCCATTGGTCCTCCTGGAAGGTCCTGAAGGTGCTAAACTTCGGTGGCAGCTTCCCATTGGTCCTTTATTGGAGGGTCCTGAACATGCTGCAGCTATATAAGCTTCTCATGACCGCACGGCCATGCGCTAGTGTACAATTGTATTGTTTGTTGATGAGTGCAAATCGTCCTTAAATATCCCAACCCTATTGTATGACTGCTCGCGTAAGGTGTATGGCTGCTATCTAGCGCCCGACTATCCTCACAACGTGTTACAGACGGATCAGCGTCCATTGCTGTGACCTCCAGTGCGGCGCCATGCGCCAGTAGTGCACTTCCTAACCCACATCTGGGTGCTTAGTGGTGTCTGCCAGCATGGCACAGTTCGCACTTTGGTGCTCTAAAACTATTTCTATCAGTTGTGGTGTTGTGCGCAAATAGTCTGAACGGACTTCAACTCCGAGTCTTGGGACTGAGTTCGGTGACTCCTTTCTTGCGCTCTTTAGTGTGCTATTGCGGTCCTGTGGCTTAACAGGGTTCGCTTCCACCGCCACATAGCGCTGCCATTTACTAGCAGAAGGTTTTCACCTGCACGGTGGACCCCGGACTGCGAACGCACCTAATATTATTTCACCTTATACTTGCTGCATTCCGCCAGTCCTAACAAGGGCTGTGTTAGGGTTGGCGTTAGAATTGGGGGTTTCCTCTGTTTAGGCACATGAGGGAGTCTCCAAATGTAACAGGTGCCAGCCATTGATTATAGCCAATTTTGCATTCAAAAAGTGAAATGGTGCTCCCTCCTTTCTGAGCTCTGCCATGCAACCAGTGGCTTCCCCCCACATACAGGGTGTCGGCATAGTCAGGATAAATTGCGCAACAAATTTCGTGGTCCATTTTCTTCTGATACCCTTGTGAAAATAAAAAAAGTTTCAGTCTAAAGTAATTTTTTTGTGAAAAGTTAAATGTTCATTTTTTCCTTTGACATTGCTTTAGTTCTTGTAAAGCACCTGAAAAGTTAATTATCTTCCTGAATGTGGTTTTGAGCACCTTGAGGGGTGCAGTTCTTATAATAATGTCACTTTTAGGTATTTTCTGTCATATTGACCCCCCCAAACTGACTTCAAATGTGAAGTGGTCCCTATAAAAATGGTTTTGTCAATTTTGTTGGAAAAATGAGAAATCGCTGGTCAACTTTTAACCCTTATAACATCCTAACAAAAAAAAAATATGTTTCCAAAACTGTGCTAATGTAAAATATACATATGGGGAATGTTATTTACTAACTATTTTGTGTGACATGAATCTCTGATTTAAGGATACAACAATTACAAATTTGAAAAATGCAAAATATTCAACATTTTTGCCAAATTTCCATTTTTAAAAAAAATAAACACAAATCATATCGTAGAAATTTTACCACTAACATGAAGTACAATTTGTCACAAAAAAAATGGTCTCTGGATCAGTAGAATCTGTTGATGTGTTACAGAGCTATAACCTCACAGTGGTCAGAATTGTAAAAATTGGCAAGGTCACTAACGGGTTTAGCCCTCACTGCAGACAGATTTGTATACAAATTTGAGCAGTTTTTGAGAATGGATTATCAATGGAGGAAAACAAAGAAAATGACTAATACCTTCTGAAAGAGGCATTTTTCTCTAATAAGAAATGTAAACCTAGAAGAACAATTGTAACAAATGTACTCCAAAATATATTTTTTTATTTATTCTATTATTTATATAAAAATCACTATTATTACTTTCAATAAGGGGGTAATCGAGATGTTTTGTTCCATGTTTTTATCATTTGCATATCAATATTATGTGTATAAATCCTATGACTTTTGGGTCAAGCGTGCAAGTGGTGAGATGTGATCTTGACAGCAGGGTGGAGTGCTGATCTTCTGTCATGGCGGAGAAGCTAGTTTTGGAAGAATAAGGCTGAGCAGTTAAGATGAGGGGACTATTAAATTGACTATAAAATATGAGAGTAGGGACAGCAGAGGCCATTTTAAGATTTTACAGCCTAGGGATAGGAAGTTAGAGAGACACAGGAAATTATTACAGATAGGGATAGAACGGCCAAAATCTGATTTTTATTATAACAATTGCAGAAAAACATTCAAAATGGGAGTGGAAGTCTCAGTCTGTGAATAATAATACAAATATTCAAGTGATAGGGTAGTGCTGAACCTGCAGAGTCAGTGTGACTGTAAATTTATTAATATGTGATAAACTCTGTGACAGTCACTGGCACACTGTATGAAGGAAGGTACGTGTCACTGCTTATACTACAGTCAGTGATGTAGAACCAGATTGTTTTTGCCTCCAGCACACCTAAGTACTGAGAGGGTTAATGTTAAAGTTACAATAGGCTGGTTTTATATGAGCACCCACAAAGTGGGAGGGAGGATGCTCACCATATCCCCTCTTGCATAGTCGACTGTTGTGAATTCTGTGGCAGAGCTCCCTCCTGTGGTCACAAGTGGTACTTCGGCTGATTCTCTCTGTGAGCTTCCGTTAATGGAGGAGAGTGGTACTGCGGCTTCTGAGTTTCCTTCCTCAGGTGATGTGGTGAAGTCGTTAGGTGCTGCTCTATTTAACTCCACCTGGTGCTTTGATCCTGGCCTCCAGTCAATGTTCTAGTATTGGACCTGTTTCCTCCTGGATCGTTCCTGTGGCCTGCTGCTCTGCATAGCTAAGTTCTGCTTTGCTATTTTGTTTGCTGTTTTTTTCTGTCCAGCTTGTCTATTTGTTTTTCTTTGCTAGCTGGAAGCTCTGGGACGCAGAGGGTGTACCTCCGTGCCGTTAGTTCGGTACGGAGGGTCTTTTTGCCCCCTTTGCGTGGTTGTTTGTAGGGTTTTGTGTTGACCGCAAAGTTACCTTTCCTATCCTCGCTCTGTTTAGTTAGTCGGGCCTCACTTTGCTAAATCTATTTCATCTCTACGTTTGTCTTTTCATCTTACTCACAGTCATTATATGTGGGGGCTGCCTTTTCCTTTGGGGTATTTCTCTGAGGCAAGGTAGGCTTATTTTCTATCTTCAGGCTAGCTAGTTTCTCAGGCTGTGCCGAGTTGCATAGGGAGCGTTAGGCGCAATCCACGGCTGCCTCTAGTGTGGTTGGAGAGGATTAGGGATTGCGGTCAGCAGAGTTCCCACGTCTCAGAGCTCGTTCTATGTTTTTTGGGTTATTGTCAGATCACTGTATGTGCTCTGACTTCTATGTCCATTGTGGTACTGAATTATCTCATCACAACAGTCGACAATGGAATGTATACTAGCAGGACCTGCAGTGATGTCACGATCATGTGATCATCACATGGTCCTAATTAAATATCTGGGCATGAGAGACATCTGTGTCATCTATTGGGAGAGGAAGCAATCCCACAGAGCTCCAAGGAGGAGCGGAGGACAATGCCAGGTGTCTGCAGGTGGAGCCTGCAGAGAAAGGACTCTGATGAACTTTGTTTTGTTTTTCCTTAAGCCAAGAAGGCTCTGCTTTTGTTTTCCTGAACCCTGCCTTGGTATATGATGACTATAATAAACCAACAGGTGTTTCACTATCAAAGTGTTCCTGTGTCTACCTGGAGAAGCAGCTAAGCTTGTCGACCCTTCACACTTCCAAAAAATGAAAAGGGGTTGTCGACTTTGGGAGTAATTTTCTATCTTACATAAATAACTCGAATTCGGGCCAATTTCATTTATGCAATTGATTACATTAGTTTATTGCAATTCGTTAAAAATGTGACACCATTTGCCTCTTATAGCTATTGTATCATATTGTCTATTTCTGGCGGCAGAATGAAATAACGAGGACGTCCACAAAATTTTTATTTTATCAGACGTGTTGGGGACAAGATTTGCAGCACTTACTATTATATACAGGTTCTCCTCCTTCTCTTGTTCCTGCATCTTTCCTCACAGACTGCATAACTCTCCAGTCAATAAAATACTGCTGGTGGAGGAGCATGTGAGACCTGTCCATCAGTCTCCTTCAATTAAAAACCTCACATGAGAAAATTGCGTTTTTATTGGAAAAGACTGAAGTAGAGATCTGGAGATATGCTGAAGAGATGTGGCAAAGTATCTATGGCCTTAAGCGGAGCATGCTGCAAACTCCACTCAACATTGAAAATAAATAATTTAAAACTGTCATAGCATCATACAATTGTCTGCAGAGCCCCCTTTACATGATTTTCCACTGTGATCAGGATCTGAGTGATATGATCTCTCAAACAGTCATGTACATGATGACTTAGTGTTAGGTTTCATTTACACAGCCCATATAAATGTTTTAATGACCTTGAGAGTCATATATTTTATGAAAAATATTCAGTTTATTTAGATGTATGGCTGCTATAATAATGTGATGCACAGCTACGCGGTCCTTGTGCTGGGTCAATCAATGTCATCCAAGATGTGACCGATGGGAGGCAAGTCAGGAGATTCTATAGGCCATGGTAACAAACTAGGCCATGCAGGTTATTCACAGAAGCACGAACACCATTCAGCCTGGAAGTGTCATGTTGAAAACTGGCTCTGAGACTCTTTGTGGTGAACTTGCCATACCATTGGTTTCATGACCAAATCAATGCAATGCCCAGCTGCTAGTGTAATTGGGATGAATATTGAAGGGTTCCAGCTACTATACTTTATTTCACCTTAAATCCCTAGTCCTAGAAGCAAGACCAGTGTGACGTACCCTCATGAGAGCCTCGTTGTGGCACTGCCCACATGATCTACAGACCAATCTCTAGCTGTCATTACATTTAAGACAAAAGCCATACTCATCACTGTAGAGCAGGGGTCACCAACCTTTTTGACCTAGAGAGCCACATTCAGAGAGCCACTGAGAGTGGGTCGCGAGCCACATTCAGCTCTGAGAGGGGGTCACAAGCAACATCCTGTTCTTGTGCCGCTCAACGTAGTGTCAACCAAAGCCCCCATTACGGGCATAATGATAACCGAAGCTTTTCCACATAAATCACTCCAAAGCAGTACACTGAGATCCAGGGGTTACCATAATTCCCCAATTCAGTATTCTCCCATCAAGGACTCCCAACACACTGTCGCATCCAGTTTCAAGAACTTCCTCTAACAAGTAATATCATCCTCCATACCTAAAACATCTCTAAACCCCTGAGACCAGTATATGTGCATCCAGATCTGCTCTTCTGTGCAGGGCTACTCAAAAATTCACCATTTTGAGATGTACTCTTCATATCTGTTTGCTAAACCAAGAGCTAATGTACCAAGCTGGCAGACAGCTGCGAACCACAATTCATGGGACCGCAAGCCACATGTGGCTCCCGAGCTACAGGTTGGGGACCCCGGCTGTAGAGGCTTAAACCTCCATCCTGTCCTCCACTGACATCCTGCTCTGCACCATTGTAGCATTTGAGAGTGATGTCAATGAAGCATCCATAGCTGGATGTCTAGCTCATAGCCCAATGTCATATAAACACCTTTTGATAGTTTGTGTAGACATTACTTCATGCCATAGGCTCGGTATGTGATGTCCAGTTTTATTTGCAGTACAGAATGGATCAATCATGGAAAAGCCATGAATTCAAAATTTCCCAGGAGCCATTTTTCAACATGACAACTCCATGCCACCTGTTGCTTATGCTACCATGAGTAACCTGCATAGACTAAACTTTCTACCATGGCGTCTCGGAGCTTGTCTACCATCAATCACATCTGGTACATTATTGGTTAGAAAATTTAAAAGGATCTGTCAGCAGAGGCTCTTGATGATTTGCCCAAGTGGATTCAGCATGGCAGAACACTCCTCAGATGATCATAAATAACCTCATTGATGGCAGCCAAGGATGTAAGTGCTCATATTCCATACTAATTAAATAAAAATGTTTTAAAAATTCATCCTGTTTATTTCATAACTACAACGCTTTTCCTTTTTGTTGTTGCAGTTTCAATGTCGAGTTGAACATAATATAAGCATATGAAAAAAATAAATTTACTAAATAAAGTTACCCACAACTGTATTTACATCAATTTTAGAAACGTTTTTATCGATGTTGCATCCTAATGAGGTAACAGAATTTGCAGAGAATTTTTTTTTCTTTTCACAGTGTTCATTGTGGACCACACATTATTTGGAAACTCCATTTCTGTGTAGGAGAAGAATGTGTGATAAAAGTGCTGAGAATGGTAAGAAACAAAACTGCACAAACATTAATCATGCTTTTTCATCATGAAATTGAATATACGATTTCCAGCAGTGTCAAACCATTCACTTTGTTATATAATCCAACAAAAAACAGTTCAAGGTAAAAGCCTCCAGAGTACTCGAAACTGAAGTTCAATTGACCTCAGTCAAGAAGAATTTACTAACCCGCGGAATTTTTTTGTATTATTACTATTATTTTTTTTTAATCTAGGTCTTTTTAATACTTTTCACTGTGCATATGAAGCCATAACATATTTATTGGAATTATATCTTGTATCAATGTGTCATTTACAAGTCTTTAATGTACACTTGTCTTTCTCATTTATGCTAACAGTTTATTTCCTTGTTTTGTTTCTCTACCACACTTCTCCCATTTACTGTACTTAACACCTTGTTCCTCCCGCCTCCCGTTTTACCCTAATTTTCCTTAAAGGGCATATCTGGGACTTTATGAAAAACAAAAAATGTGCCTAAGCACTAACAGGCAGGTAGATGCTATCTACCTGCCTGTTGTGCATGGCGCCGGTCTTCCCCGGCACAGAGCGGTCACAGACCGCTCTTGCTGGGGATTCAGTTGCCTCTGCTGACGTCATGTCAAGAGAGCGGTGGCTTCCTTTCTACACTGCTCTGACAAAGGGGCGTGACTTCCGATGTAATTCTGATTGACAGCCAGCACCCCCTGTTAGGCAGCAGGTATCCAGCTGTTAATCAGAATGACGTCGAATGTCCTGCTCGGTCAACAGAGCAGAGCGGAAAAGAATCTGCCTCTCTGTAGACGTGACATCAGCAGAAGCAGCTGGATTGCTGGAAGAAGGGGTCTGTGACCGCTCTGTACTACCAAAAATTGGCGCTGTGCACAACAGAAAGGTGGGTAAAAACTATCTGCCTGTTAGGCTAGGGTCACATTGCGTTAGGGCAGTCCATTTAGCGCATAGCGCTATGGACTGCGCTAACACAATGTCTCAAAAGGGATCGTGTTAGCCGATCCCGCTAGCGCAAATGACAGCACATCGCTAGCGCACGCCCAATGTGGGCGTGTGCTAGCGATGCCTTCGCCATTACAGGCAATGGCGGCATTAACGGACTACGTTACACCGTGGTGTAACGTAGTCCGTTAAACGCGGTCACATAACGCAATGTGACCCTAGCCTTAGTGCTTAGGCACATTTTTGTTTTTCAGAAATTCCCTGATATACCATTTAACTTCTATTTTTGTCTTCCCATATTTTTATTCTGTATCCCTACTTATAGTTGGAAAAGAAAAATAAAAAAACAATAATATAAGATTTCTATATGCCACACTCCAAATTCACACCGTTCACATCTGTATTTAGAGTGGACATTCACTGCTAAAAATGGCTTCTGCGGTGAATGGGCACCATGTAATCCCATATTTTTCTGTAGACTTTGCAACTTCCTAATAGTTGATCAATAAAGCTTTCAGCAGCTGAACCACCAACGATCTGCTTAAAGAATAATTTTGGTCTATACTAAAAGTATTTCTTTTTGTTCATATATCCATCTTCTAAACCATAGGGGGCAGTGATGTAATACTGTAGAAGAGGCCTTCTATTAATCTGAAGTGCAAGCGTTCAGGTTGGTCATCACATTGTCTTTACTCTACTTTGATAGATGATACATATTAGCCAATGGGGCAGCAACAATCAACACGTGGAAAATGCTAATTTCCTCTCACTACATTTTTTAATTAAAATGCTACCATACAGTTCTAGTCAAGGATTTGAAATTGAGAAGTGTTCTGTGTACAAATAATGCTGCATTAGCAAAATCAAAGAAATAGGGCATTAGCTACCACTCTGTGGATCTAAACAGCGTAAAAACCATCCCACCAGGACAAGGTGTACCCAATCGGGACAGTCCTGTCTCTAGTATTAAAACCTTATCATGTGTCAACCGACCTCAAAGTGAATAAGGGCAGACCAGGACAGGGGCCCGACTAGTTCAGACACCTGTCCATGGGAAGCTATACAAATTAAATAACTAGCTCAGAAGGGGGGGTACAAAGTACAAAAAAATAAAGCGAAACTGATAATATTACATCCTTGAACCAATCTGAATTCAAATTATTGTGATATATTTTCCCCTTATAGTTGAATACAAACCATAAAAAGGCTCAATATTATATTCAAATTGGGCCTCTATTTACCCTGGCGTACTGGTGAGGCCCACAACATTTCAAAAGAAAGGAGCAATTGTTTTGCAATGTGCCAGGGTAGCGGCTTTCTTTGCATAGTAGGAGCTGAGGAACTGACCAAATGGCAATTGGAAAATAAGTAGAAAAAAGTTCTTCTGCCTTACCAACTGATTGATAAGTTATGGTATATCATGGGCTTCTAGAGCCCAGAGCAAAGACAGTATTGTGTCATCTAACCCACTAACAAAGCCCATAATGCCCCCTTTTTACCATTAGCTTTTTTCTCACATCAGTATGATTACGGTGACACCAAACATGCCCAGGTTGACCCCAAAATCATAAGTTTGCAAAAATAATTTGTTTTCGGTTGTGTTGCCATTTTCTGAGACCTGCAATGGTTTTATTTTTTGGTTGATAAAGCGGTATGATATTATTGCGGTATGATATTTTTTTGTGACGCGAAAGCAAGTTTACATTGTTATCATTTTTGGTTAGATGTGATGTTTTGATTGCTTGTTACAACATTTTTTGTAGAATTGTAGAGACCAAAAAACAACTTTGGCATTCTTGATTTTTTATGTTTAGTGATCAGGTTAATTATTTATATATTTTGATAGATCGGAATTTTCTGAATGCGGTGATCTAACATAAGTCTATTTCTTTTATTTTTTAATACCTTTATTCTTAATAGGGTAAAAGGGTGTGATTTGAACTTTTATGGTTTTTAAAATTTTTTTCATATTTAATCTTTTTACTTTTCACTGTTCTTGTTAGTCACTATAGGGGCTTGAAGCAGTGATCGTTTGATTGTTTGTGCTATATGCAGCAATGATGCAGCTCCCGGATGTCATACCAACCCATTGGTGATCCGCAATCACTGGCATGGCGATTGGCCCATGGAATGACGTGCCCTCATGTCAGAGCTTGACAATGGCATTTGACAGGTTAACAATTGTGGCCAGAGCTTGACACCACCCTAGATTGTTAAAGGTAGGTCCTGGCAGTAAAAAATAATCATCACCTGCCCAGTATGGGGCAAGCTCACCCCATGAGCCCGCTCCATACACCCGCTTTTGTGCTGTAGAGGATAATGACAAAAAGCATAGTTTATAATGAATTTTTCTAGCACAAAACTATACATCGATCTACTCATCTTCTCTTGCTTTATTTCATGATGTCTGCAAAATGAACTACATCGTTATGGTGACTCTGCATGGCAGGATTGCAATGAAAAAGCCACTGCTCGTTAAATAGAATACTGCTGTCCAGCCCCATCTTCAGTTTGCTAAAGATGAGCTGTAAAAGCCAGAAAGCGATTTGAACAATATTTGTGGATGAGACAAAAGTGGAGCTTTTTGACTTAAATGAGAAGCTTTATAATTGGTGAAAAAATACACTGCGTTACAGCAGAAAATGACCACATCATCTGTGGATCATGGCGGTAATATTATGGTTTGGACATTTTTTGCTGCATCTGGACCATGACTGCTCGCCATTGTTGATAGAACTATTGATTCTGTATTTTAGCAGCAATTTTTTTATGTCAAGAAATCTGTCCTTGAGCAGAATCTCAAGAGAACATGGGTCAGTAAGGCAATGAAACAAAGCACACATAATTTTACAAAAGAATAAATGTAAAGTTTTGGAATGGCCAAATCAAAGTCTGACTCCTGACCTTAATCTTACACAAATGTTGTGAAAGGACCAGAAGTGAGCAGTTCATAGGATAAAACCCAGTAACGTAAGAGAGCTGAAGTTGTTTTACAGGAAGAAATGGGCTAAAATGCTTCCAAGCTCATGTGCAGGACTAATCAACAATTACCGGAAGTTCATTCTGCACAAGGAAATTCACATATGTTTGCAGCTCATAGATATGTGATATTGGATCATTGATCTCATTAAGAAAATAACAAAGTCTAATAATGTTTACTCATTTTTGAAATGTAGTCCTCTTTATTAACTTTTAGGACTTGTGTGAAAAGGTGATGTAGTTTTAGGTTAAATTTATGTGCAGAATTATCAAGGGTTCATAAACATTCAAGGACCACTAAAGTAGTGATTAAAAAGGCCAACCCATTATGCTTTATCTTCTCCATCAAGGGACAACTCTGGCTTGGTTTTTGAGAATCCAAGTTACATTGAATCAAAAGTTAAAGGACAGAAAATTTGTTGATTGATGAGTCTCTGAAAATCGGGATCTGTTTCAATAAGCAGAATGGGGAACTTTTATCCTAATTAGAATGGAGCACTAGTGCGCATGCTCAACCTCTACTCCATTCTTTCCATGTGAGGATGCTGGAAAAAGTGAGGGCAGTGCTCGGCAGCCCCATAGAGAATGAGTAGAGCAGCAGTTGAGCATTTGACATGCCACGCCATTTTCTAACAGGAATAAAATTTACCAGACTGCTCTACACAGCCAGAGGGCAATATACTGACCGGAGGTAATCACTCCCGTAGTGCATCACTAAGCTGCAGTGAGAGAGGTCACACGAGTTCATGATGAACTCCAGTGAACTTTCCCATGCAGCAATGGTACTGTCAGATCACTGTAGCTCATCAGCTGATGAACTTGTGTGACCTTTCTGATGGCAGCTCAGTGCTATACACTGCAGGAGCGACTACCTCCTGTCAGTGTATCGTTGGCTGTTTTTGAGAGCAGTCACATCAGTGAAAAGTCTGAACTGTGACCTCAGCATGGTGGGAAAAAGTCACTTAGTTCACGGAATTTCTCACCGTGACCTCACCACTGGCTTTTTCTCATGGTGCTAAGGTCACCGCAGTTCAGCCCGGCTGGGAACGCAGCATCAGTGACCGGAGGTAACCTTGATGATGTCACCCATAGACACATAGGCTGCACTCGCAGCAGCTTATTCATCAGTGGTTCTCAGCCTGGACAGTCGCATCTTGGCCCCGTCCAGGTTAAAAATTATTTATCCTCCAGACATGGATTATCGCTTGCGACAGAATGACGGTGAGGGATATGGTTGTTTTTTTTATTTTCTTACTGAAGACGAGGGATTTCGTGGAATTAGGCATTATATTAGTTTAACTGTGTTATTTTTAAATAAAAAAGGAAAAGTGTGCTTAGTCTTATTTCTAATAAAGGACGTTTTTTTTTCAGGCTGTGTCTTTATTTACCATACAACTATAGGATTAGTAATGGATTGGTATCTTATAGATGCCTCTCCATTAATAACCTGTGGGATTGAAGTCACCTGACAATACAAAGGTGACATAAACCCCACAAATATAAACCCCACTACCCATCGCTACAGGGCAAGAGGGAAGAACCAGGCAAAGCACCAGAATTGGTGCATCTAATAGATGCACCTTTTGTTGGTGGCTGCGAGCTGCTATTTTTGGGATGAAGTGGGCTTATATCAATGGCCCCTTACCAGCCTGAAAATATCAGCCCCCAGCTGTCTGCTTTAGCAAGGCTGGTTGTCAAAAATGGGGGGGACCCACTCCATTTGGTTAAATAATAATAATTAAAAATGCGACATGGGGATCCTTCTATTTTTGATAACTAGCCTTGCTGAAGCTGACAGTTGCAGCCCTCAGCTGTGAGTTTTTCCTGGCTGGTTATCAAAAATACAGGGCAACCTATGCTGTTTTTTACCTATTTATAGCATAGGAGCCAGCTGATAAATACTCCCATCATCTGCTCCTGCTCTTGCTGTTATTAGTGGCAGCAGGTGTAGGCCGAGTCCCTTCAGCCACTGCCTGATGTCATTGTTCTCACTTGAATACAACTCTTATCATTCTCCCATGCTTGTGCTGATCACCAGCAGAGCAGAGGAGAATAATCAGAGTCATCTTCAACACCCGATGCTGGGAAACAACGCTCACTGTATGGTACGATGCGGCACATGGCTGCCACACGTGTCGTAAGTATTACACACATGGACATTGACATCTCTGGTACCGTTTTGACGTTAGTGCAAGCACTGTGGGGCAATTTCTAATGACGCTCGTGCTAATGTCACATAGGTGAAGTGACTTCATTGGCTCTGAACTCCCAGGACCTTTCTGAAGGCACCGGGAGCGTGAGAACTCATCATACAGGTCCTATGAGTTTACTGCGAGATGCTTGGCAGCGGTAGCAGACACTGTTCGGTGTCTCTGCTGGATGGAAGGCTGTATGGTTGCATCTTGTAGCCTGCCATCTAGATGCAGCAAAGCTAGACCCATCATGGGACAAATAGATTAGCAGCATCTCTACGGAAAGGTGAGGAATATTGTTTTCTATTTTTAACTCTTTGCAGATGACAAGGGCGTCGGTGGAATGGGCGAGGTCGTAAATATGGTTTAATTAAGATTTATTAAAAGGAGTCTGCCATTTTTTTCAACTAATAGACTTTATTCTGGGTGTCTGTGTTTTCATTCAATGTGACTATGGGGTTAGTAATGAGGGCATATTATTGATGCCGCTGCATTACTAACCTCGGGGCTTGATGTCAACTGACAATACAAAGGTGACATCAACCCCAACTATCACCCCCAC
Source organism: Ranitomeya imitator (assembly GCF_032444005.1). Taxonomy (NCBI): domain Eukaryota; kingdom Metazoa; phylum Chordata; class Amphibia; order Anura; family Dendrobatidae; genus Ranitomeya; species Ranitomeya imitator. Next base: position 517,841,319 of record NC_091287.1, read on the forward strand.
AGGGCAAGTGGGAAGAGTGAGGCTAAGTGCCAGAATTGGCACACTTTAAGATGCACCTTTTCTGGGGGGCTGAGTGCTGATGTTTTTAGCCTGAGGGTGCAGTATTCATGGCCCCTTCCTAGGCTATTAATATCAGCCCACAGCTGTCTGCCTAGCCTTTGCTGGTTATTAATTACAGGGGGACCCCGAGTCATTTCTTGGGTCCCCCATTTTAATAGCCAGTAAAGGCTAAGTACAAAGTTTTGAGCTGATATTAATAGCCTGGGAAACTCCATGGATATTATTCCCTTCCTAGGCTATAAACATCGACCCCAGTCGTCGGCTTTCCCTCTGCTGGTTACAAAAATTACGCGGTAGACCACACCATTTTATTCAGAATAATAATCTTTTATTAAATACATGCACAGTAAGCTGCACACACACACTGTACTAATTGTATTTGCCACAGACATCTGCATATCTACCTATTCTTTTTGTACTTACTGTGTGTAATCCATCTATTCTATGCTGTCAGATCCTGCTGTGATTTTACACAGCAACGGCTGCTGAATTGCTGGCTTTTCGATTTAAGTAATATATTAATATACATATACAACATAATACAACATATGGGGCAGCACGGTGGCTCAGTGGTTAGCATTGCAGCCTTGCAGCACTGGGGTCCTGGGTTCTAATCCCACCTTGGACAACATCTGCAAAGAGTTTGTATGTTCTCTCCGTGTTTGCGTGGGTTTCCTCCCACATTCCAAAGATATGCTGATAGGGAATTTAGAGTGTGAGCCCCATCGGGGACAGTGATGATAATGTGTGCAAACTGTAAAGCGCTGCGGAATATGTTAGCGCTATATAAAAATAAAGATTATTATAAAAAAATAAAGATTATTATATATATGTGTGTGTGTCACTGACATCTATATATAGTGGGTGCGGAAAGTATTCAAACCCCTTTAAATTTGTCACTCTGTTTCATTGCAGCCATTTGGTAAATTCAAAAAAGTTCATTTTTTTCTCGTTAATGTACACTCTGCACCCCAGACTGACCCCCCCCAGAAATGAAGTAATTTTGGCAAATTTATTAAAAAAGAAAAACTGAAATTTCACATGGTCATAAGTATTCAGACCCTTTGCGCAGTATTGAGAAGTACCTTTTGAGCTAGTACAGCAATGAGTCTTCTTGGGAATGATGCAACAAGTTTTTCACACCTGGATTTGGGGATCCTCCACCATCCTTCCTTGAAGATCCTCTCCAGTTCAGTCAGATTGGATGGTGAATGTTGGTGGACAGCCATTTTCAGGTTTCTCCAGAGATGTTCAATTGAGTTTAAGTCAGGGCTCTTGCTGGGCCAGTCAAGAATGGTCACAGAGTTGTTCTGTTGTAACCTTGGCTAGATCTGTGTCTTGCCACAATTCTGTCTCTGAGCTCCTTTGCCAGTTCCTTTGACCTCATGATTCTCATTTGGTCTGACCTGCACTGTGAGCTGTGAAGTCTTATATAGACAGGTGTGTGCCTTTTCAAATCAAGTCCTATCAGTTTAATTAATCACAGCTGGACTCTGATGAAGGAGTAGAACCATCTCAAAGAGGTTCTCAAGGAAATGGACAGCATGTGACTAAAATATGAGTGTCTGAGCAAAGGGTCTGAATACTTAGGACCACGTGATTTCAGTTTTTCTTTATTACATTTGCAAAAATGTCTACATTTGTTTTTTTGTCAAGATGGGGTGCAGAGTGCACATTATTGTGAATTGTTTTTTTAAATTTTTCCAAATTTCTGCAATGAACCAGAGTGAAAAATTTAAAGGGGTCTGAATACTTTCCATACCCACTGTACCATTTTGAAAGTGGAGTGTGCAAAACAGTAATGGTAACATTATCAGATCTCATGGATGGAGAGACAAAGGGAGATTGCACTCTTACATTCACTAAATGCCGTTGTCACTATTGTCTGTGGCATCCAAGATGTTGCACCAATTTGGGCCACCCAACCTGCTTCATCCTTCCAGCTGAGTATGTCCTTGTAGCTGCAAATGAGCAGTATGAGAAAGGTGGAGAACTCAGCATGATGTAGGGAGAAAACCAGAATGCCCTTTCCAGTCCTCTTTAGACATCAGTCAATAAATTTGCCGTAGACTGGTCCAGCAGCCAGGTCAGTATTCCATGACTGGTGGAGAGGAACCTTGTGAACTGTTTCCTACCTTTTGGCATTGTGACTTCTCGTTTGCTTAGTCATCTGGTGAGCAAAAGAGAAGCCAATGATAGAAAACTGAACTGTTTGCTTGACCAGGATCCTGTGAATCAATTTGCTCATCTGTAGTTTTAATTCTAAGTGGCAAGTTCCATTAGGACGTGAATACATATAGCTGTCAAGGAAAGCAGTTAAATGAGTTGTTAAATTTGTACAAACTCTTCTATTCTCATCTAGTAACTGTATTGATCCAGAAGAAGGTAAAAACATCTGACAGTGAAATAACGACCTCATAAATACCAATGGACCCTTCTAAAATCATTAAAGATCCATCTGTTCACAGCCCAAAAACATAAAGCACAAAATCATGTTAAAAGAAAGTATTAAATGACACCCATTAGTGACCACTGCCTTACATTTACAAGTTAACGCTTCATGTACGTGTGCTATCAATGTTTTTTATGGATAGAATACATATCCATCATAGTCTATGGCCATGTTCATGTGTCTGTTTTATTTTGGAAACTTGCCCATTTTTGCAGTTTAATTGGTAGGAAAAGCTTGCAGTTTTATTACTTTTAGAGCAATAGATGTCACAATGATCATAAAAATGGACACCCATGCCAAACATTGAATTGGCTGCATGTAAAGAAGCTGCGGAGACACCATCACGTGTTTCTCGACGCAAGCAGTGAATAGCCAGGCCTTTCCCCGGGAAGGAACAACCACGGGAAGGGCAGCATCCTATGAAGGAAAGCCACCTATGCCAAGCATGGTATCCATCCACAGACAGCTGTTTCGGGGTTTTTGCCCCTCATCAGTGTGGAGTAGGAATCTGGCTATTAGGAGCAGTGCCTAGTAAAAAGGCTATAAAGGCACAGATGATTGGCCTCGGGGAGACCAAACCATCCAACACCGTGGAGACACCATCACGTGTTTCTCAACGCAGTGATTCCAGAACACTGCCCCCATCCCTTATGGGAAATATGCAAATACATGTAAAGAAGCTGCGGAGACACCATCACGTGTTTCTCAACGCAGTGATTCCAGAACACTGTCCCCATCCCTTATGGGAAATATGCAAATACATGTAAAGAAGCTGCGGAGACACCATCACGTGTTTCTCGACGCAAGCAGTGAATAGCCAGGCCTTTCCCCGGGAAGGAACAACCACGGGAAGGGCAGCATTACCCTTTGATGTTCTCCTTCGGTCCACATCATTTCGGAGCTGTATACCAGTATCGTTATATGGAATTACCCCTGGATACTTCATAACATAGAATACTCCTGCTCCCATTTTTCTTCTGTGTATCTCTACTGATACCTCCTTACCTATGTTATCCTTTGGACACCATCATTTTTCTATGTGTGTGACATTACTCTCGTAGCCACACATCTCTCCAGATATCTCAACTCCTTCTCCCAAGTTATCCTTTCCTTATATTTCCTGTGGAAGAGAACTGATATCATCTTGTTCAGCTATATGCTGCCATCTTGCAGGTCCTACTGGATTTAAACATAGGTCCCCTCAGTCATACACATATAAGTGCCGTTTACACTTCAACATAACAGCAGTCGGTTTACTGAAGAAGGTCTTAATGTTTGACCGAAACGTTTATTTTGCTGGACTGCTACTCTAAGTAATAAATTTTGATTTTCTTGACTACCACTATCCACCAAGTTGAGTGCCAAGTTATTTATTTACTAATCACCTCTGAGCCATATACAAGAATGTATTTTATTAGAATTGGAACCTTGCTTTGGTATTTTAGCAATTTTCGAAATTGTAATGTTGCATTATGAACATTTTGTGCCTACTTCTAACAAAGTGAGCATTTATCCTTCCCTTACATGTCAGTATTCATCAGACATCTTCTCATTACAGAATTCTGTTTGCACCTTTCTGAAACCTATGGCATGAGTCCAAGTTGTAACCAGCTAAATCCATTCATATGTCGAGCAAATTATTTCCAGGTTAATCGCCAATCAGCGCTTGTAACATGTACGGTGAATACAAATAATTCACATCTAGGTGACAGCTGATTATTGAATCCACGAGAAGACCCCTTAAATGTGTCACGTTAATAGAGAGCAGGTATATAATATCTTCAGCCAGTAGATGGCACTGTAAATAGGCAGCGTATAAGAATTCACCTAGTTTCAAAACCCATCGCAAACTTGTAAATACTGAAACACTAAAAAAAAAGACTCATACAGAAAGTTTTGAAAAAAAAAATGTTTTTTCATTGTTGTAAATGGTATATTAAAACAAACAAAAGAACTGAACAAAGCGCAGCCACATTTTTGGAGCTAGCAGAATTGTTGACAATTGTTGAGCTAGCAGATTTTTTGGATCCCTGGATGCTGAATTATTTTACTGATGTTGCAGATTCCAAAATAAATTTGTGACATGCCCTATGGTTTATGTTGTATTTTCAGCCTAACCTGCTGCTGCTGACTCTGGCCATTCGGCAAAATCTGCAATAAGAAAGTGTGCTTTGTCTTTAAAAGAACCACTCACTTGCTCAAAAAATAGTGTTAAATACCTTGTAAAAAATCTCTGCTCTGCCATGATTCTGCCTCTTTTTTCCCGTTTTGAAATGCTTCACTCCATTGCAGAGATATTCACATTTGTTCATTTGTGGAGAACATGTGAAATCTCTGCAAATAGTCCAACTGGGCATTTCTTCAGACTTTCCCCTGGGGGGGCATGCGCGCTCACACCTTCTAGATGCTGTCAATCACAGCTGAGCTGTGATTGTCAGCATCTGGGAGCCAGGGGTGAAAGTTTATGGACCCAGGAAAAAGTCTGAACAAACACTCAGTTGGACTACTAGCAAAGATTTCACATACTGCACTCTAAAAGAAACAAAAGCGAATATCTCTGAAATTAAGCGAGGCACTGTAAAATAGATAAAAGTAGCAGATACAGGGGAGTTCAGGGATTTTTTAAAGAGGTATTTTGCTAAATTTTCTGAACAAGTGATAGGTCCTCAAGTAACAAAGATTTTTCAAAGTTGGATAGAAAAAGCAAAACAAAAAAGAAACTTTGAAAATTTCTTTATTACCCGATTTGGCTTTAGTCATGTAGAAAACTTGCAACTCAATGTCTCTAAACCTTTTGTCTCAGTCTACTTGTCTGGCTTTTCTCTATCCCATTACTATGAATATAAAACAAGAGGGGATTATAGGGAGAGAAATGGGAAGCGCAGACTTCTGAGTGTAGCAGTTAGTTTCCAAAGGTGTACACTCAGCGTGAATCCACTCACTTTTTAGGGTCTTGATATACTGTGTATAGATCCAATCCATGGATTATTCCACTCCTCTTTCTCTTCAATTTGCTGCTGAGAACTGGGAACTGATGAGCGCACTGAACAGTGCTTTCATAGGCGATAACACTTTGTAAATATTTTCCCAACAATATGCGCTCCTGAAGGATGATGGAACTCAATATTCTGATTCAACGATGATTTTTATTCCAAACTAAAATACAACCAGTTTCGACTTCTTAGGCCGGGATCACACATGCGAGAAAAACGGCTGAGTCTCGCATGTTAATACTCGGCATTGCCGCCGGCACTCAGGAGCGGAGTGTGCGGCCGCATAGCAATACATGGAGCAGCACGCTCCGCTCCTGAGTGACGGCGACAATGCCGGGTATTAACATGCGAGACTCGGCCGTATTTCTCGCATGTGTGATCCCGGCCTTAGAGTCTTCCTCAGGTATAAACAGATCGATCTGAACACATTTTATAGCAGATATCCCTGCATGTCAATTTGGGCAGGGGCTGAAAGATCTGTTTTTCAGACACCCCCCCAGATACTCAGATATGCAGGATTTTGCACTCTGAGGAATCTAACAAAATTCATATACCAAATAAATTTTATACACAAGAAAAAAAAATGGTAACATTTTTTTGGGGAAATGTATATGTAGGATTTAAAATTTTAGTATGAAATCACACTTTAGTATGTTTACTAACATTTTAAAATAAATTTTATATATATAGTATAATTATATTTATAGCATTTTTAGAAAAGAAAAAACTTTTAGTGAAAAATTTGTGTGCAAAAATTTTTTTGGGGTGAAATTTTTTAAACATTTTTTTTTCTTGTTGTGTGAAAAAACTTGTGTATAAAATTTATTTGGTATACGAATTTTGTTTGATTCCTCAGAGTGAAAAATCCTGCATATCTGAGTAACCCTCTAATTAAAAGGGAGAAAAAAAATGGGCAACAATCCAAAATGTAGAGTCTAACTTATCCGCCAATGACAGTAGATCATCTTCATCAACAGGTTGTCCATCTTGTTGTAGTGTAAAAATCTGGTGTAGATCACAAATAACACAATGTCAAACATTGGCACGTTTTTTTTTTTTTCAAAAATAAGAGCAGTAGCAAATGTTGGCAAACTATGGTAGATTGCGTTTGAAAAAACTAGCACAGGGGTTGATGTAAATACCTTGATCATTTTACTTATACATTTTATAGGCAGAAAAATGAAGAAAAGAAGAACGAGACCATGTTTTATAATTGGTGGTAAAACTTTATTATTCAAGTTTAGATGTAACAGACATCTTTTGCTGCCTGATATTTTTTTTATTTTATTTTTTTTAATGCAATAGAAATACACAAAGAACATTTGTGGGGGGGAAAAAAAATAACATGCAGAATGAGGAAAGAATTAACAAATATTCATGTTGTAAGACAGACAGCGGGCAGGTAAGGTGAATTTTAGCAGGACTACATGTATTTCCCATTTCTCAGCAATAAGAAGAATTTTTTTGTATTTTTTTTTTTAAAGAACAAAAAAAGCTTGCTGGTGCATACTGATTAATAAGAAATTAACATTTTTTTTTAATTATAATACAGTGGCATATTGAGATGTTCCACACTCCCTATGCCGTTTCCAAAGTGCTTTTAAAGCACATTATCATAACTGAATATATTTTTTTAATTATTGATTACAAAAGCCTAGAAATTAATTGTCTGCAAAGACCAGTTCCAATGGAATTTTAAATAAATTAGTATGTATGTTCTACATACATACCGCATGCAGCATATACTGTTAATTCAATGACCAGCTAAACTTCCGCCATTGGTGGTCTTGCTAACTGGCCTATAAGAAGATGCCAATCCTCTTAGCCAGTGGTTATTTTATTTTTTTTTACATTTTTTAAACTCTAGAAAAAAAAAGTATTTGTACCTGTAAGTAAAGGAGTAAGGGGGGAAAAAAGTGTTAAATACACTGAATATTTAGTTTTGCTACTGGATCCACTAAAATAATCTGTTTAGTATGGCTCATATACATATGTCCAGCTTTACTTATATTTGTACAGGCCGTCTAGCTTGTGAGGTCATGTATTTTAAATAACAGCTACATTAAGTCCAATAAACTGCTAAACAGACATTAAAACATTATAAATCTAAACAAATATATATAATTCCAGACTTAAAAACGGCATTTTTAATATACACTAAAATATCCTCAATAATGCCTTTTTTTCTGAAAAGGTAAAATGTACCGAGCTCTTAGCTTGAATTTGTCTGCAGTAAAATACGAAAAAAAAAAAGCAAATAATATCTATCACTTAAAAAAAAAGCAAATATACCTGCTTGCAGGTAGCATACAACATAAAAAAATATACATGAATATTAACTGTAGTTTTGTTTTTATAGTAAATGTATAGATATGTTAAATAATGGAACAAACATTTTTTGGAGGGGATTTGGGGAACTCAAGTGATAAATGCAATGTTATTATCTATCAATTCAGGCAAACACAAAAAACAAAAAATGTAGTTGTGATGGACCCATTGTACTAAAACGTGGAAGACATTGGTAAATTCTTATCAAAGCATGTTCAAAAAACAAATATCGAGTGGATATATAAAAAGTGTAGTAACAGCTTCTGTTCCGCAGCCACAATTCAAACTAAATATATTTACAATTGTTAAAGTATTTTTTTTCCTTTTAATAAGTTGTGCCTCTAATATTTCTACAGTTTTACAAAATGTGTCCTTTGTAGGGATTCCAATTTTTCACTAATGCTGGAGGTAAATTAAAATCCCTACTTATGTAATTGAATATCCTTAGTAAGTAATCAAAGTTCAGACTGACAACTCTCCATGTACCATTTAACCCCCCTAAAATAGTCCAGGATACCATATACCGAAAATGTTTCCAAGGGCTCATGTAGACGTTTGAGCAAATCAGTCCGAGCATGGACCGCCAATGCACGGACTGACTACAGCTCTGCCGACCCTAGCGTCACAGCTTCAAATGTTGTCACGCTCGTTTGGGGAGATTTGCGGCCAGTCTGTGCATTAGCGGTCCATGTTTGGCCCGATTTGCCCGGACGTGTGAATGTACCCCAAATCATTTGCTTTTCCCATAAGGTAATTGGGGCATGCAATGTTATTTATTAATTATTTAGAATTCAAAATGAAAGAAAACAAATTATTATTTATTCAATAAACTCAATAAATGAATTCAAAATAAATAAAATTATTTTGAATCAATTTCAAAAATTAAAAAATGAATAATTTGATTAATGCCCTTTCAAAAATGTTAAACATTCAGCTATTAGGGGGGAAAAAAAGACTCAAAATGATTCACTGCTCACCCTCACAACTTTGCTACATTACAAAGAAATTTAATTTTTTAAAGCTATCCCTGAATTTAGAAGCAAAAATCATAAAAATAAAAAGTACCTCTTTTGGAAATGAGTGATGCATATTTCCAAGGTTAAGCTATTATTTTTAATCACATCTCAATATGTCATGTACAATATGAATGTCATAAAGCCTCCTTTATAAACTCAAGGAGGGGAGAATAGGGTAGCCCTGATTTTTCATTTCTATTTTAAAAAAATAATAAATTAAATATGGAAGAGGCATTTTGACTTGACTTGATGTACTGGAAATTTTATTTGCTTAAGTGCTTAACACTTAAGGAACTCCCCCAAAAGAAATTAATACATATCATCATGCGTCCCAGCTCTAAAAAAAAAAAAAAGCAAACCAAAAAACACATTTCAAAGTGCAATGCTACTACTGATGCCATAAACGAAATTTTTGCTAGTAACAGGATTTATTAAATGTCTCATATGAAACAGACAAAGCAGTACGAGAATATACGTCTATCATTTCGAAGCATAGCCATGTTAGTTAACAGTTCTAAGAATACAAATGTACTTGGAATGAACAGTTCTAAACCTTTCATCCTAAATTGACAAAAAAATACTTAAAATCTTTCCTATTTATTCATTTCCTTGTAACCGATAAAACAAAACAGGTTTTCTTCGAGAATATAATTCCAATGACCAAAGAAACCGAACCTACCGCAATATAAATCGTTGCTTCATTAACTTATTTGCTACATCTGCAAATGTAAACAGCGAGGCTGAGCCGAGTCGACTCTAATGCATGATGGAATATCTTTGTTGCATACGAACATAGTAAAAAATAATTATTTTTATGTCAGGCACCAATATTTGAAATGTAATACATTAATAATTAATAGAAAAATAAGACTTTTTTTTTTGTTCTCCCAACTTTGTTAATGAAAAACATGGACGATCTGACAGTGCATCCAGTAGCTTGTAAAATCTACGCATATATTTTATTTTTTATTTCTTTTTCTTTTTTTTTTACAATTAAGTTGAAGCGTTGTGTAACTAACTAGTACAGTACCCCCCCAAAAAAATAATAATTAAAAAAAAAAAAAATTCTAACTGACTGGCAAATCAGCACATCTTCATTCATCTTAATTTTTTTTAGAGGTATTCCCTGAGCATTTATGCTAAGGAGTGTTCCCTTCATAGATAATTCTTCAAGCTCCTTGACACATCTTATTTTTTATTTTTTTACAGCATTTTAAAATGCACGTAAAACTGTATTTGAATGGCTTTTTTAATATGCATTTTTATTAGCTTTTTTTTACTTTGTGGATATGCATTTATTTTTTTTTGCAATTTTGGAGTTGTAGAAAAAAAATATTAAAAGAAAAAAGAAAAATCGCTGAAACCCTTCGGAATTTTTAAGCAAGGAAAACAAAAACACAAGGCAAAAATACCACCAAAGTTGCATTAAAATTCTGTAAGACATATGCAACGTTTGATTAATCCTGATGAAGGATTGTATTCACTCAACTATAGTCAACTACAGATAAGACCCATAACTTGTTAACTTTTTTCTCCAAAATTCAAACTGTCACGTTACTAACAAAATTGACTAAGAAATTAACCTTTTAACCCAATTTGGCACCTTATCTTCCAGGAATATTGGCCTTGTCACCAATCACTATTGCTTTTTCACTTCACCATAAAAGTTTAAGAAATGAAAGCTGAACTCTCATTATTTTGACTGCATTAAAATAATTAGCGATTTATCACAGCAGCGGTGGCACCAAAGTTTGCCTCCACTTCATGCTCAGTAGAAGACTACTGATTTAGTAATCAACTAAATTTCACGTGTTACTTGTACAGAACAAAACATACCACCTACAGCCAAATGCTAAGTCCCATAAGGAATATCTTACAGGGTATATCTGTTTTGGAAAACCATATTTTGTTAGAAGGTTCATTTGATGATACATGGATACAAGGTTGTCTAGCTTCCAAGAACCCATTCAATTAGATGTAATCTTTGGTAGAATCCAACAGCAAGTGTTTAATTTCTCTGCAGTGCCACCACCGGAAAAATTAAGTACTCTACAGTTCACGAATAGGCTGTGAATGTAATACACAAACGCGCTGGATTCTCCAAGGCCAGTGAGACTCTTCTTATTCATTAAAGAAGTATTTCATGGAGATAGAAATGTATTTCAATACACATTTTTTCAAAAACGCTAAAAGGCTAAGACCACTTTTACTGTTCTTATATACCACTTCATGTAATTTTCCAAATACTCACTGTTACATCGTGACACAGCACTGATGCTGCTCAAAAGTGCATCCCCCTCCTTTCTGGGATGCTTCGACACAGAGGAGTTGATGTGGCAATTTTTTTGATTTCCAAAACCATGCCTCTTATCTGGCCATGTGTGTTTGATGTACCCCACCTACCCGCATTCAATACATAACTGTTTGTTACATAAGAGATAAGAAGTACGGAAAGAGTATGTGTACTGTCATGGCTTGTTCTTTGCTTTCTCTCCGCTCCTTTACAGCTCTTATGTGACATCTCGTGGTTCTCTCACTGTGCTTGTGCTTCTTCCACCCTCCTTGACATGCCACAAACAATCTCTGAAAGAACACGATAGAAAAATAGAAGCAGTGAGGGAGCCATGAGGTATCACATAATAGCTGTAATACAGTATACCGCATAGGAAATGTGGATTTCGTCCGCACTGCCAAAGTAATGCAATTCCAGAGGAGTGATGAAGTTTAAAGGTGGTTTATTCAACGTGTTTCAAGGTCATTAGGACCCCTTCTTCAGGAAATACCACGTAGAACCTGTACGTGGTGTATCCTGAAGGGGTCCTAATGACCTTGAAACACGTTGAATAAGCCACCTTTAAACTTCATCACTCCTCTGGAATTGCATTACTTTGGCAGCGCGGACATAATCCACTTTTCCTATGCGGTATACTGTATTATTTGGTCGTTGATCGACTCGTGGATTTGCAGCAGCCTGAATCTACACACGCTCTGACTCTGTAATATCAGGTGAGCAGTTTTTGATTGAAAGCTCTCTGGCTTATTTGTGGGATAAGACCCTATCTTGCGCTTTGTGTCTCCCTCTCTTTTAAAGAATAGCTGTAATGAAATGAGAAGGAAGCACAGAACGAGCTATCTTGCCTTACCTGTAGCATAGTGACTCACGAGGGAGAGAGGGCACTCAGGAGCAGCATCAGTGCAATGACTTAAGTTCTCAGTAAGCAGTTGTGAAATCATGTAATGTGGCATATAAGAAGAGTAATAGGAATGTAAGCCTTTATACTTTACAACAGAATGAGGATTGTCTTACGTGACACCTTATGGCTCACACGGCTTCCCTTGTGCTTCCTCCATGCTCCTTGACATGTTACATACAATCTATGAAGAAACATGGGAAGCAGTGAGAGAGCCATGAAATGTCACATAAGAGCTGTTAAGGAATGGGGAAGAAATACATAATGAGACACTGTATCAGTGTCTCACTAGAGAGAGAGGGCATTCAGGAGCAGCATCAATGTTATCACTTTAGTTCTCAGTGAGCAGTTGAGAAATCATACAAAGTGGCATGTTAGAAGAGTAAGAGGAATATTCGCATTTTTACTTTTTAACAGAAAGAGAATTAAAACACATTTTAGCTTCTTGGAGTACCCCTTTAACTGCTCTAGCTACATAGGTTTTCTAATACTAGACAACCCCTTTAATGGCTTTTTTTTTTTAAAGATATTTGGAACTGCGAATTAACAAATGAAAACCATTTTGTTACCTTCAGATTTAGGTTTAATAACTATTTAAAAACAAAACATAAAGAACATTATAGCCTTAATTGCAATGGAAGCTGTGCATGACATGCAGCTGTAGATTAGATTTTAAGTTTGTCTTTTTTCAACGTTAACAGCTATGAAATTATGATATATCGGTAGAGCCATTTGCATTTCTTGGGAGTCACTAATATTCTAGTAAAGAAATGCTGATGTGTAAATTTAGGCTTTACCCAAAATTGTGTGCCATGACATTCCAAGTTGAAGACTATCTTTGTATATCATTGTTTTCACTATGCACATTCAGCATAGGGAAAAGGGTCATACAAATAATGCATTTTAATATGAAAGGGTATTAGCCTTATTATCTTACTTTATGTATTCAAATATTCTACAGCCAGAATTGTGAATTACAACCCACCTTCACGTAACACTTTGTTATAGCGTCCGAAGATATTTAATCAGTCCCTATATAACATGAAGGTAGCCATGTCATGAGCTGGTCCAAAAATAATGAATGGAAGCCTCCAATTGTCTACTAATAGATTGCATTAAGAGTTAAGTGCTGTCACCAGTTCCATAAATTTGTAGGACTTATTGTTAAAGAGAACCTGTCGTGGTGAACAAGGGTGCCAATCTGTGGACATCATACTATGAAGCAAAGCAAGCTGAGCAGATCATATATAGTTTTGAAGCAAAAGTTCCAATATAACTTGCAAATAGCTGAAATCCTTGCACATTGAAGTCTTAAAAGTTGAGTGCATGGAGTGACTCAAGGTGTTTTTCAGGGAAATTTTTCACTTATATATTACTTACTTATTACTGTGAGTTGAGAGCCCAGTGGATGCCCTTACAAAATGATTGACAGTCTTATTTTTTTATAACATCTGTACAGAGACAGAAGGGCTCACACTGCTTCTTGAAGACTCAGAACTATCCACAGAACAGTTAAGTGTCTGATCGTTGCGGACTAGATGGGACCCCTTCCGTAAAAGCAGGAACAGGAATCCCATTCCTATTGAGTGAATGAAGAAGCAGTCAAGCTTACATACTACCTCAACATTCAATGGCAATATGGCTGAGTGAGATACTTAAATGCTGTGCTCAGCTAACTTTGGAAGTGACAGAGTCTAAGAAAAGCTGCAGCAAGCATACTTTTGAGCCAATTCATTCAAACAGAGGACATGTGCCTTCCATTCTCAAATTCAGTTGGAGTCTCAATGGTGGGTGGTTGCCTACCCATCAGACACTTAACACTAGAGTTGAGTGGATCAACCACTTCAGTAATTTCTCGTTTTGCTCTGGCCAATGGATGAGAGGATCACAAATCTCTTACCTTCTGGAAACCCCTCACGCAGCTTATTACTCGAGCTTGTGCAAATTCATCATTATGGCACTATGCAAAGATGATATTGAGCCACCCCTGGCTGATCAAAAGCCATGGCAGGAAACCTGGAAAGTTACAGATTCATAAGCCTCCTGTTCAGTGGCAAGAGACTGCTGATGTGGCCTATAGACCGTAGTCCCGCAAATTGATCCACTCTTCTATACTTAAAATGTATCATTTGGGTAGGTAATTATTTTTAATTCTTGGAACCCTCTATAAAACTACAGTAAACATCTTGTTAAATCAATTTCAAATTATACTAATTATTTTTTGACAAAACTATATATCAATCTGCTCAACATCACCTCCCACTCATATATTTAAAGGCCTAAACAACATAGCAGTAAAGTCCATTTCATGAAATAATCGACACTTTAGCCATAATGGCACATGAGATATGGACTTCCAAACATAGAAATTAAACTGATCGTAGTTCCCTTATTTCTGTTACAAACAACTTTAGATAGAGCACACATTAGACAGCTCAAAGACTGCAGCTATGCTCTACAGTTTTTAGATCAATGAACAAACCAAAGTTGACTTCCACACTCAGAAAATGTATTGCAAACCATTTTCAGACATTACAAGCTACTGCATTTCTATTCAGAAGTCCCAAATCTAATTGTGCTAAGTGCTAAAATGTTATTCTTTAGTTTTTCCATTCTTGTCAACTTGTGCAACGTTCCTATGTAGGCCTCTCTGGATATGAGTTGTGAAATCATACTTGTCCGTACAAAGGTGTTGGCATATACTACATTGAAAAGGTCCATTTTCCCCATGGCAGCTCATGTGTAGAGCGTACATGACTTCATCCAGAAAGACAATGCCACAGTGCACACATTTAGTTGAAAGTTCATCTTGTGTACTTTTATCCACTTTCTCAGTTTTCACTACATTCAATGGAACTTCATCCTTTATACTCAAAGGTGACTTAATTTTATCTTTCGAGGCTCCATTGGATGCTGACCCAGGTCTGGAATGCTTCATTGCCAAGTCTAGAGGAATGTCATTATCTGATCCAACAGTGGAATATTGAGCAGGCAGATTAAAGGTGGGATAAGGCACATAATTTGGGCAAGGGTTTGGTAGGCCAGGCACGTGACTCAAGTAGTGAGGATTCCCAGGAACAGACAGCTTATATTTACTCCAAAATCTCAACCAGTCAGACTCATTTTGGAAGTCATTGTGAACCAACGGAAGTCCAAAGAGCGGATACTGATATTTTTCTATCGGACTTCCTGGAGGGGAGTAGTTAGGATGTTTAATAGGTCTCATATATTTTTCAATTGGGCTACCTCTTTCTGAGCTGCCTTTGCTATCGGAGATAGATGAACTGTTTCCTGGATCACCACTGCTTTCCTGAGGACTTTTTATCTGTATGTGCAAAGGTTGCATCCTTTTGTGGACATCCATAGTTTGGCTTACTATTATTGTCTGCTGAGCAGAATGGCTTTTAGTCAATGATGCTTGGGACTCGTATTTATTCATTACAAGTTGCTGAGCTTCTCTCTGGTGACCTTCCATTGAATGATCATCAGACCTCCTCTCTAACGGACTTCCGTTAGTTTGCTCCTCGTTGCTTCCTCTTTGATGTTTACTTAACTGTTCCGTCTGCAGTGTGTCTGGGTTAAGGCGTTTCCTTGTCCGTCTTCTAATGATCTGCTCTCCATTGTTTTGCTTAATGATGTTTAAAGGTCTGGGAGTCTGTGTAAGAAATAAAACACATCTCAAATAAGCCAAAAGTCATCTACTTTTGATGAACACATTTATTTCAAGTACATTAGACAAAAGCTATGTGTACAGAATTAAAGTGTGATCTATGAAGACAATGCAGCATATATTACTTCATTGTGATATTAACGAGGTGCATACACTGCATGTAAAGCTTAGTGAATGCAAAGACCATAAGTAAAGTAGGTGCTACAAAATAAAAAAAAACTATAGACTATATTTTTAAACAATCAATGTGGAGATTTATTGCCATTGATTTACCACACAATCCCATCTACAGTCTGGGGCTCAATTCCACGAGAGGGATATACAGGTATTCATTGTGCCACCTATGTCATTAACAGAATTCCAGACAGAAAAGGTTAAATCAACTTGAAAATAGTACTATGTGGGAGCTCCCATACACATTATAAAATTGTTCGGCCGACAACCATCTCTCCCGAAACCCTCATACACAGGAATGCTCAGTTTGACTTAGAGCTCCTCTATCCATAATAAGAGAGCCGCAACCATTCAATTCTGTTAGTGGTGTATTGCCAGGGAAAACAAATACGACATGATCTAAATTCTTTCCTCCCCCAACACCATCTGTCGGGGAACAATCAGGGAGCTCCCATACACATTATAAAATTGTTTGGCCAACAGCCATCTTTCCCGGTTCGCTCATACACAGAATTGCTCAGTTCAATCAAGATCTCCTATATCCGTAATGAGAGAGCTGCAACCAGTCAATTTTGCCAGTGGTGTATCGCCAGGGAAAACAAAAGCAACATGATCCAAACTTTTTCCTCCCTCAACACCAGTTGGGGAACAATCAAGAAGCCACCCTAAACATTGAGCTGTTGGACAAATCCTACCGAAATTCCTGGCTTCGGCTGACTTTAGGATAATGTTTACATGGTTTTTAAGACGATCCGGATATACATATGGTTTCTATTTTTCTGCTATCAGGATAGCTTCCAATGGGGACGCATACTCTGACAAATTTATATGTAACATTTGAGGCGTGGAAGGGAGGACACAGGGATTAATTAATGTATATTTTAGAGGAGGGAGCACATTTGGTGTTGGGGTATCTAATAAATGTATTTTTTTCATTAGAGGTGCAGAGTTGTAAAATATTTATTATCTCCATGAAAAGTGCACATTGACCAATTTATATTTTAATGAATGCACTGTGGCCAATTTTTATATGGAATGGGGGTTTAATGGTGGCTAACTTAATTATATTTAATGGCGGTTAAACGGTGATTAACTATCTGTTCATGGCCACATTGTGGTGCAGATTTGTACTCTTGCACAGTGTGAGGATGCTCAATTATTTCTGCTGATGCAAAAGGGCAATACAGGAACAGGAAGCTTGATGCCTCATGTCTACAGAGGACAGTGGATTACAGTAGTGGATTTGTAACTAAAACTTCATATTTCAGAATTTTGCCCAAAATCATTGCAATGAGTGTTCCTTGTTGAGAATTAGAAAAGGACGTAGTTAAAGAAGATGGAGAGGGAGCAGTATCATCTGGACCATTTGGGCAGTGGTTGCTCCTTTACGATTTAAGAAGACATAAGTAGGTGCATTCCTTTTTGCATTGGAAGGTCCCATCATCATAAAATATTTGACAAGGGGACAAGGTTTGCTATATAGCCCACATATCCATTATGCTTTTGTTTCCTTCCATGGGAATTCATTCTTATGTGGATATACTTTGTTTTTGAAACACTAAATTTTCACCTATGGTAGCTCAAAAGGACATTACTTTCAGATCAATGATTCATGCTTTGAACATCACTGTCTTTTCTTTGGATATAACATAACACTTCTGACCTACGGCCTCCTTCTGTCACCTCTACGGAGTCAGTAAATTCACCATCAAGCATCTATGTCCTTCCCATAGTAATGTGTCGTGGTACGCCAAGAGTATAAGAGCTCACATTGGCCTTGATATAGCTTCTATTCAGGCAGTAAGTCATGGAAGAGCTAGTTTAAAAGAGTTATAGAATCTTCTTAAAAAAGAACTTTGAAATACTAAGAAGCATAGAAGAATTCCTAAAATTCCATAATGAAATAATAGACTTCCGATTTTCCTACAGATTTAAGGGAATGTAAAATTAAAAAAAAAAAAAGAATAGCACAAAGAATGGGATGTGATAAAATAAAAAAACTAAAATCCACCAGGCAAATCCCACTCCACTCCAGCACCCTTGCTCAGGCGGCCCCACCGATCATTGTTTGCAGTCTTGCGATGATAATGTGCCCTACGGACTACAATCACTCCAATAGCTGGCCTTCAAAATGTGCTTCTATTACTGGTAAGTTACGTGATTGACTGCAGCGTTCAAGCCTGGCCAGCTAGTACACCATCACTGTAGAGATGCTAACAATGACAGGACCACTGGAGTGACAGACATGGAGCTCTTGAGAAATAAGAGGGGAAACAAAAGATATTTGATGCCATTTTATAAAATCCACTACTTTAAGGCAATTTTAAATAACAGGTCAACCTCTTTAATTTAAGATGATAGCTTTAGGGGGAGCAGAGGCAGTAAAGGAGTCCACAAAGGCCACCAAAAGTGACAAAAAAGGCACATGATGGGTTAATGCTGCTGGTTTAGATTTTGCTTTGGAGCCCAAGAGCTTCTGAGGGTTCATTTTGGAATAAAAAATAATATAAAGCACGTAATATGTGTATTGTACAGCACATTTAATTTTACCTTAGATATGATCCTAAATATTTCTAGAAGTCTATTTTCTGCTTCTGAATTGATGAGTTCCAAAAATATAAATATAGGGAAGCTCTGAGTTTTTGCAATGCTTCATTTTGCCTGTCTCTCTTCTTTGGTAAATGGGATGAGTGACACAAAATCTGATGGCAACGAATAAGCAAAAAGGAGAGAAATAAACAGCCCAAGCCATACAGTTCTGAAATGAAAATGCCACGCTGTGTTTCAGTATATTTTAGAAAAGTGTTATTACACAGAGAGAAGGAAACACAATAATAGACCATTTCAAGTTGACTTTCTAGAAGGTGTTGCACTTCATAAGTCAAAAGGAATATTGCAGGTAAAGTTCACTATAAATTCTGTTGCAGGAAAATATCACAGTGCCAATAATATCAGTTCTCTGGGGAGCAGTCGATCTCGGACTATTTTCCAGAGGAGCAGAGAATTTTACAATAAATATTTTGTGAAGGAATGGAGAGAAAGACTTTAATAACGAATGCTGCTGCACTAGAAGACAACCTAAGCGCTCTCTAAAGAAGTGCTATATATTGTGTTTGTGGAAAAGATGTGGAAGCTCTATGAACATGAAATGGTTTAGAAAGATTCAGAAGGCTAATGTTCACTGACCCCAATAGATAAAAACAATAACTCAACTTTAGGCTACGTCACACAACTGGTTTTCTCTAGTCCGAGTATGCTATTCAGAGTGGGATCAGAATGCATTTAGAGAATGATCAGCGTGTGATCAGAGTGCGTTTAGAGTGATCAGAATGTGTTTAGAGAGTGATCAGAGTGTGATCAAATTCTCCATCTTCTCCATTCAGTTGTCCATGAAAATTAGCCCACGTCCGTGATATCATCCAAGTGCGGCCTGATTTTTTTCAACTGACCCCCTAGACATGAAAGGCCAAGGGCAATCTGATGATCAGATGCAAATTATGCATGCTGTAACTTTTTTCCTTGGACCAAGTAAATCCGAGGAAAAAAAATCGAACATGTGCAAGGCCCCATAGAATAAAATGGGGACAAGTGCTATCCATCAAAATTACAGATAGTACTTGTCTGATTCTTACAGTCGTGTGCATGAGCCCATAGTCTTGTGATGGTTTTGAAGGGCACTGAGAATTTGGAACTTTTCATTTGTACTTAATTACTGATTTTTCATATTACTTGGCTGGGAAATGGCAGGTCCATTATGGTTGAAATTTGCTGTTTAAGTAGTTTGGTAAAATATTTAGTACCATTAACATTAAAGGGTTATTACTATCTAAAATGTTATGGTGTATGGCTAGGTTAAGCTGTAAGATGTTGCCTGGTGGAGGCTTGGCAGCCATACACTATGAAAAGGAGGTCATTGGAAACCTGAATCATTTAAGAACATTAGTTGATAGTAGTTGGCTGGAGTGTAGGGGTATGTACATAAAGAGTTTTATTTTTGAGGTGTTCAAAAACATTGAGCTTTCTTAGTGGAAACCTCTTTAGAAAATTTTCTTTATTCGGGTAGTTTTTGGAAGCGCTTTTTGTTTCCTGAAGTATTTCGATGAGTTCTGGGGTATGTGCTCACAGCGTCTTTAAGATTCCAGTAGATCAGCTGAAGTTTTCTTTGGCAAAACTGCCTCAGGAAGAAGCCAGAGATCTATTTCCTGAAGTAGGTGGCTTTACTGGCAGGTTTTCCAGGGTTCTTATCTTTCCTCCGACATATACTCAGCCAGTACATCCTCTGCCACACCGATGGTTATGCCTAGGTTTCTGGCTGTCCTTTAATTTTATATGGAATATAAGTTGCCTCCAGAGAGGTCTGCAGTTTGCTCACCTCTTTCAATGCAAAAGACATCTTCATAAGTAGCCATATAAAATTCAATGACCGATTAAGCAATTACTGTATCTAAAAAATTGAAATAAAATTCTAACAATGAGGTAAAAAAGATTTTACTGCTCATAAAGGCATGCCACAGCATGCTATAAGGGCATGCCACAGCAATTCCAATGGGCCTACGTGTAGAGGTACCTTGGAATCCACAAATTTAATCAACATAAACATCAATCTACTCCCCTTTAGCTTGACATTTTAAGAATAGTCAAGCCAATAAGCATGAATAGTCAACGCAACTGATATTTGGCCCATTCTGTCGGCTGCAGCATATGTGGTTCTTCTTAGTGTGAATTACATGAAGACACAATCAAGTACCCACATCAGGAAGGGACAGGACAATTTTTTATGCGGCTATGCCACCCAGGTTTGCATCTATACCACTTACAGTTCAGCCACAAGTAAACGAGACAACTTACCCCACCCCTGCATAGTTAACATTCCTGGGAACCCGACAGGCATGATGAGGTATCCAAACTGAAGAAAAAGTTGCCGTTCTTCTTTATTCAAACTCTATGTGCATAGACAACATTTAAAGTAGGTATCAAAGCATCTGACACGTTTCGGAATACAATTCCTTAATCATAGCTACGATTAAGGAATTTTATTCTGAAATGCGTCAGCTGTTTTGACACCTACTTTAGATGTTGGCCAAGAACATGGATTTTGAATAATGAAACAAGAATTAATCCAGGAAGACAATGTGCAGACTTTTTCTTCAGTTTGGACCTCCAGTTCATTATCCATAAATAATTCTAGAATTTATTATTTTATAATACACTGAAAACAAAAAAAATGACTAGTGTCAGCAATAAAATACAAAAACGTTCAGAAAAGGAGGGCGAGGGGGATTTGAATATTTCATATTAATAGAGAACAAATGTATTCATATATCTTTAGACCTGGCAATAAAAAATGGGAACTTGTGCCTACCGAGTGCAGTTTCTGGTAGAGGCCACAGGCGTTGCAGACGTAGCCACCATTTGCATTCTTTCGCCAGAGGGAAGTCTTTGTGGTCAGGCAGTTGGCACAAAAAACCCCAGAACCTCTACGTCTCTGAAAAATCAAGAAAGCAAAACATACATCAAACATGAGCAATAATATTATTTTTTTTTCAAAGGGTGAAATTAGCAAGACTTTCTTTAACATAACGGAAAAGGTCTATTCTATGGGGAGATCAGCAGGCCAAGTTTTCAGACCAAATTAAACACAAATGAAATGGTTTTCATCATAATTAGATCTGGTTGTTCTAATGAATGACTGTTTTTAGAAATAAAAGAAATATATATAAATTGGGGCTGCAGTAAGGATTAAATGTCTCTACTACTAAATATGGCAGAAGGGCAGTAAGAGAAAATATGAGAAATCTATTAAATATTTTTTTTTTTACAGGTGTAGATTTATGAATGTCATGACAAGTACAAGGTTATTAAGGAAATCAAACTCCACTTAAATTAGTAATAGGACTCTGAATTGGTAATGTAACAATAAAAAGATAACAATCACTGGTTAGGGTTATAAAGGCTCTTTAATCTTTATAGAAATAGTAAGCTAAAAATAGCTTCCGATATCATGGAAAATGCGCCTGACAATTGGTTACCAATTCCCATCCTATACATTGAAGCTTGACCCGTTGTCTAAGTCATCATTGCATAATGTTTATATGGTACCCATGGAAAGGTTACCACCAGACATACTGTAGCAGAAGTAAGCCATTTTGAACAGAGGCAACACCTTCATTTTTAGTCCTTCAAATAGGTTTTCCAGTTTCAGAAAAAAAATTGTTCCTTTGCCGTATTTTGTCTTAAAAGACAAACTGTGTTTTACTAATCCTCACTATGTCCAGTATATAGTCTCCACAACTGCTTCAGATGTCATCTGCAGTGGTGACGTCATACCAACGCCAATGCCGCCAATAACTGAGCTCAGCGGTTCTGCCCTAGTTGACGGCACAAGCTGCTTACGGTCTCTGAGCCCAATGAATGGCTGCAGTGCTTTTGACAAGACATCAACGCTACCAAGAGTAACAGACACCTGGGAGCAGCAGCGAACAAAAGGTGTCAAAGGGTGTCAAAGTACAAAAGGATTTAAAAAATATATATATTTTGCAGCCAGGGACAGGGCTTTCAAAACCGGAAACTACCTGAAGATATTAGAAACTGTCTAAAGACACCAAACTGGTATTTCCTTGTAAAATTGACAAGACAGTCGATGAGTATTCAGCAGTGAGATCCACATCTACCACAAGAATGGGGCACCTTCATAAGGTTTCTGTAATGAAGTGGAGGCCATGCATGTGCAGCATTTTCCATTCAGTTCTATGTGAGATCGAAGGACAGCAGAGTAGTGGTGGGACATGCACTTGTAGGACATTTATGGCATATTTTGCCGATATGCCTGAATTGCCCCCGATGGGATAAGCCATATAACTTAGTATCGTGGCCAACATTATATATTGTGGTATAGTGAGTTATGTCAGGAAGGATTGACCTTCATCTAATCTGTATGGTAACCTTACACTACCATAAGGCAGACGAGGGAGAATACGATGCACAAAATAATACTTATTGTATTTACAAAAAATGTAAATAATTTTTTTTTAATAATTCTATCACAACTAAGAGATTTTCCTCTACAATGATGTTGATGGCCTATTCTTGTATAAAATGGAATGTTCCCCAACACTTACATCTGGCCATTGACCGATCTGGTAACAGCTGATCGTTGGAGGTGCCAGGCTAAGGATCAGGTGATCAATAACATTTTAGTAGAAAATCCTTTTAAATCACTTTCCACAATGTAGAAATGAAGGAATTGCCACAATCGAAAAAAATAAATACTTTTCTGACGCTGGCAATTCTCACCAATTTATTCACAAACCTAATAGAAAATGTCACTGTCAATTTTTACTTTCCAGCAAAAGATCGGAAAAGACTGCAAATAGATTTATTAAGCATGACTGGAGAGATAATGAACTCTCTGGATTAAGGGCGCTCTAAATATCCACCAGGACAAAATGA
Organism: Ranitomeya imitator; assembly: GCF_032444005.1. NCBI lineage: Eukaryota > Metazoa > Chordata > Amphibia > Anura > Dendrobatidae > Ranitomeya > Ranitomeya imitator. Next base: position 517,864,652 of record NC_091287.1, read on the forward strand.
ACATATCTATAGAAACAAATAAAAACATTACGCGCACATGACAGATGATTGTAATTTTACATAAGTTACACAACACAATATCACTCTTGTACTTTATATGTTGAGTCATGTGGCAGATGGATGCATCAGAGGACATCCACTTTGGATATATGTTGGAAGATGTCCCATTAGGACAATAAATGAAGAAAAGGCCATTATGGAAAAGTCAAAGGTCAAGTGTTGATGGCAGCCATTGTGTCACTTCCATATCCTTAATACAGTTCCTCTTGGCAGAGTGGTAATTTTGCATAGGTTCTTCAATATTAGAAACCTACCCCATAACAGACTTTTGGGCTGATTATATGGTACTGTATGTCCTTGTGCCCCATAGTCTACTTTTCAGCCAAAGTAAAAAAAAATAGCATTTCTTGTTCTAGAGGTGTAAATATTTCCACATATTAAAGGGGGAAATTATCGATTTCAATGGATCCTCTGTACTGCATATTATGGTAGAAACACGTTTATGCGGTTAATTGGTTTGTAGTTTTCTGGTTAAACTTGTATAACTTTTTTGTATAAATTTTGATGCAGGACAAGGAGCTCTTTGGTCAAGTCATGGCCCCATCTCCTACACCTGGTGGGAGCCCCTTAGTTTATGCTCCTAATAAACAAGGACAAAAAATGATGGCAAGGTTCTTTGGAGCAGAACCATCCACAAACACCACAGGACCAGCTTCATAGTAAAGTGTTGCTCTTTATGGCTTCACTAGATGGAATGTTTCATCAGAAAATGACCTACTGTTTAAATCAGGTTTATATCTTTTTTTTTTGTTTTAATTTGGTAATGTGTTTTCTTTTTCTTAAAGCAATCTGTATAAAAAAATAAATGTTTCAAGTTTCACGCTAGTCATTGGGTATGTTTTAGCCTCTTACATCCTGTTGATTTTTGCTTTAGTCTTCATCAAGACGTTAGTTTATTGGTTGAAATGGATGGACCTGTATCTTCTTTCAAACTGAAGACTATTTCGCATGGACGTTCATCTGCATCGGTTCTTGCCCCCAGTACTGGGTCCTCTCTCTATGAGAAGTGATATGGTCTATCTCTATGGTGTTCACATTTGGTTCAAAGATGCTTTGACTATCAGGACAATAAGATAAGTTGAACCCCCCGAATAATGATGGAAAAGTATGAATGGGATCTCTCTACTTTATCCAAAAGGGATGAGAGAAAAATCTAGCAAATTCGCTTTAATAAACAGCAAAATTACCTTTATTATAAACCAGCAAATTTAAAGGGTTTATTCAAATTTCACCAATTTATTTAACACAAGTCTGTGCTGCAGAAGTGAAGTCTACTGCCAAAAGAATACAATGGATGTAATTGTACTCTGATACATTTCAAATGCAAACCTTTGTGCAGACATAATTTTGGCCTGAAGACTGGAGCACTTTCTTGGCACTGAATGGGCATTTGATTCATCAAGTGTTTCACAATGCATAAGAATTAAATAAATAAAAAGTACACCCTGGCGCAGCATCAGCTTTCTGTAGGATATTTTCCCGCCAGATGCAAGCATTGGAAGGAAGACCTTTGCTAAACTAAATGCAAACATGCATTTACGGAGTTCTGGTCTGCCTGATGATTAACTATTCAATTGATCAATACTGGGGGGCAGAAGCGATCAATATACTCAATACTTCATTTGTAAAAAATAACAGAAATTACATTATAGCAGTGAATAGCAATTCTCTTTTATATGATGCAATATTTCTTTCATTTTATAGGGACTATAAATATGCTGACACTTTAAGGAAAGCTGTCTCGAGGATTTATCGCTTAAACTACTTCCGCCACCTCATCTGACCTAAAAAATAGATTTTTTGAAAGTTAAGAGACTGGTAAGTGTTATGCTACATGCCTTCTAAACTGACGTTTGATAAGCTGTTGCTTTGCATTGAAATGACCACGGATGTGTCCATTGGGCATATAGAAACCAATAAAATGCTGCAAGGAATTTTCAGCTCTTCAAATGATCTTTTGATTGATCTGGATGACACAAGTTATCCAAAGACTGCAAAAGGTTTGTCCATAATATGATGAAGCCTAAAACAGGAGCATGTGCAGAATGTCGGCTCTGCAGGAATAGTTAACACTTTCGTAAATGAAGGCAAATTGGGGGAGACGATGACCCAGAAGTAAGTGTGGGACAAGAATTTGATCATAAGTACAACACAAGGGTAAAGTCAAAAACATTGCGCATGTGGCGGTCCTTTGTACTACAGCACATGTGCAATGTTTTATGTATCCCATCGACAATATTTAGATCCAGTCAGTAAAACATGTCTTTGGGCTGCGCTGAAGTGAATCAATTCTCCAGAAAAGATGATGAGCAAAAGGCTTTCAATACACAACGCGTATCAATGTCATGCCGGAGCCTTTTTCATGTGAAAAAACATTTTTTTTTTCACTTGAAAAAGGTGCCGGTACGGCGTTGAAACACATTGTGCATTAAAAGCCTTTCTCTCATCATATTGATTCACTTCAGCAGTGCAGCCCACCTACGTGTTTACCCAACTGGATCTAATGTCTCCTGGGGGGATTTATTCTCCAGCCACGAGGCAGCTGTTTTTCTTCATGCCGACATAAGAGTTGTGCCTGTTACAGCACCACGAGGTGAGCGTAACCAGCACTCTCCTACTCTTCCTCCATAGGGTATCACCCTATTGTGCGCTGATTCCCACTCCTAGATTTACACATCGACAATATTTAAGCATCATTTGTGTTAATGAAAGGACCAGGGGGGAACAGTGGGACGCACTTGCTGTGAAATATCAAAGTGTTTCCGGCAGAAATCTGAGTAAAACACTTTGAAAAGTTACAAAATGTTTGAGCAATGGGAGGTTGCATAAAAATATTACAACTTTTGGCATTTTCAAGCCAGACTTGGTAAAATGGGCAGAGCTGAGTTGGGAAGGTGTTGGGAGGGGTCATGGCAACACTAGATCATCTAATTTATGATGAGATGTGGCACACCTTCTGTGACAAGTCTTACTCCAGTCTGTCACACTTTTAAGATGCATCTGATTCATTAAGAGGCACATGTCTCTTAAGGAAACAGGCACCACTAACTCAACTACACCATCTCAGCAAGACTGGTGTGAACAACGATGGTATTGATGAATCACGGCCTTTGCTCGACAAGGTAAACCAAGCAAACATTTAAGCTGCCATTTAAATACAAAGCAAGTTTTTTTCCCAGTTCATTTTTGAAGGCATATGGTGCCACATTTGACTAACATTTTCAAGCCAGACATGACTGGTGGAAGTGGTTTTACGAGTCAAGGTGGATTGATCAATAAATAGGCTAAATGAAACAGGCTGCCAATTTGATGACCAAGCAAAATGCTTATTCAATGGGTGAAATTATTTTTAAAAATCATCCTTCTAAGGTAAGCAAGGGGAGTGTTGCCGAGAACAATGGCCTATCTTCATAGACTGATTGAACTACTTATCTTTCTGTGAAACCAGTGAAATGCTTGTTTTAAAGTGATTGTGTCAAAGAGGAAAGACACTTTATTATGAGACCTACTATGGTGATCTCAGCAGAGTTCCGATCTCCCTAGCAAACCACCAGAATATGGTATATCATATTTGCCAACTCTCCCAGATTGTTCTGGTGGCTCCCAATAAAAGGGAGACCATCCACATTCTTAGAAGAGTTGGAAAATCTACTAAAACATCCCGGAAACTAGCGCTTCCAGAAGATTTATCATGTGTAGCTCCAGAATGCCTTAGCAATCAGAGCTCAGTATCCAATCGCAAATTCATGGGATGAGTAATTTGGTGTGAAGGGCAGTAGCAAGTTGTGATGGTGAGTATGGCTAATAAGAGAGGTCAAAGTTAGGAAAGCTCCTGGGGACATTAGCTAAAGTTGGCAAGTATTTAGTATACACTAAAGAATGTAACATTCCACATTAACCATTTAGACACAAAGTTGTGGAAGTTCGGCATCACACTAGAGAGTTTTACGGATGTATGAGAGGCGCAAAAAGTACGCATTGCACACGGACCAATGATTCTCTATGGGACAGCTCCTATCTGCCGTATATTTCTCAGCTGTATTTTACGTGCGTAGAAAATTGCAGCATGCTGCATTTGTCAGTGTATTGCGCAAAAAATCTGCCAATGAAAGTTTATGGGGGCAAGAAAAATATGGATTACACACGGACCATCAGTGTGACTTGCGAGAAATACGCACCGGTGTTCTGTAGAAAAGCCGGCAATTCAGTGCGGTGTACAGTAAAATCACACTGACAGGTTAGAATAGATAAAATAAATGTCTACACATATTATAGGGGTATATATATGTATATATGTCAGTGAAACACATATCTACTATATAATTGTCTAAGGGTCACTTCCGTCTTTCTGTCTGTCCTTCTGTCACGGTTATTCATTCGCTGATTGTTCTCGCCAGCTGCCTGTCATGGCTGCCGCGACCAATCAGCGACGGACACAGTCCGGAAGAAAATGGCCGCTCCTTACTCCCCGCAGTCACTGCCTGTCGCCCGCATACTCCCCTCCGGTCACCGCTAACACAGGGTTAATGCCGGTGGTAACGGACAGCGTTATGCCACGGGTAACGCACTCCGTTACCGCCGCTGTTAACCCTGTGTGTCCCCAACTTTTTACTATTGACGCTGCCTATGCGGCATCAATAGTAAAAAATGTAATGTTAAAAATAATAAATTAAAAAAAAAAACCTGCTATACTCACCCTCCGTTGCAGCTCGTGCCGGCCGCCATCTTTCGTTGCAGGTTCCGATGCGTTAGAATCGGGCTACCATCTAGTATATATATATATACAGTTAGGGCCAGAAATATTTGGACAGTGACACAAGTTTTGTTATTTTAGCTGTTTACAAAAACATGTTCAGAAATACAATTATATATATAATATGGGCTGAAAGTGCACACTCCCAGCTGCAATATGATAGTTTCCACATCCAAATCGGAGAAAGGGTTTAGGAATCATAGCTCTGTAATGCATAGCGTCCTCTTTTTCAAGGGACCAAAAGTAATTGGACAATGGACTCTAAGGGCTGCAATTAACTCTGAAGGCGTCTCCCTCGTTAACCTGTAATCAATGAAGTAGTTAAAAGGTCAGGGGTGGATTCCAGGTGTGTGGTTTTGCATTTGGAAGCTGTTGCTGTGAGCAGACAACATGCGGTCAAAGGAACTCTCAATTGAGGTGAAGCAGAACATCCTGAGGCTGAAAAAAAAGAAAAAATCCATCAGAGAGATAGCAGACATGCTTGGAGTAGCAAAATCAACAGTTGGGTACATTCTGAGAAAAAAGGAATTGACTGGTGAGCTTGGGAACTCAAAAAGGCCTGGGCGTCCATGGATGACAACAGTGGTGGATGATCGCCGCATACTTAATTTGGTGAAGAAGAACCCGTTCACAACATCAACTGAAGTCCAGAACACTCTCAGTGAAGTAGGTGTATCTGTCTCTAAGTCAACAGTAAAGAGAAGACTCCATGACAGTAAATACAAAGGGTTCACATCTAGATGCAAACCATTCATCAATACCAAAAATAGACAGGCCAGAGTTAAATTTGCAGAAAAACACCTCAAGAAGCCAGCTCAGTTCTGGAAAAGTATTCTATGGACAGATGAGACAAAGATCAACCTGTACCAGAATGATGGGAAGAAAAAAGTTTGGAGAAGAAAGGGAACGGCACATGATCCAAGGCACACCACATCCTCTGTAAAACATGGTGGAGGCAACGTGATGGCATGGGAATGCATGGCTTTCAATGGCACTGGGTCACTTGTGTTTATTGATGACATAAGAGCAGACAAGAGTAGCCGGATGAATTCTGAAGCGTACCGGGATATACTTTCAGCCCAGATTCAGCCAAATGCTGCAAAGTTGATTGGACGGCGCTTCATAGTACAGATGGACAATGACCCCAAGCATACAGCCAAAGCTACCCAGGAGTTCATGAGTGCCAAAAAGTGGAACATTCTGCAATGGCCAAGTCAATCTCCAGATCTAAACCCAATTGAGCATGCATTTCACTTGCTCAAATCCAGACTTAAGACGGAAAGACCCACAAACAAGCAAGACCTGAAGGCTGCGGCTGTAAAGGCCTGGCAAAGCATTAAGAAGGAGGAAACCCAGAGTTTGGTGATGTCCATGGGTTCCAGACTTAAGGCAGTGATTGCCTCCAAAGGATTTGCAACAAAATATTGAAAATAAAAATATTTTGTTTGGGTTATGTTTATTTGTCCAATTACTTTTGACCTCCTAAAATGTGGAGTGTTTGTAAAGAAATGTGTACAATTCCTACATTTTCTATCAGATATTTTTGTTCAACCCTTCAAATTAAACGTTACAATCTGCACTTGAATTCTGTTGTAGAGGTTTCATTTCAAATCCAATGTGGTGGCATGCATAGCCCAACTTGCGAAAATTGTGTCACTGTCCAAATATTTCTGGCCCTAACTGTATATATTTATTTTTTGATTTCGGCACTAGATAATAGAAAAGCCAGTAATTCAATTGTCGGCTTTTGCTAAGTCACCACCGAACCTGACATATGAGACATGGTTTACATACAGTAAACCAATTCATATCCCGTATTTTTTGCATATTCCTCAATACTAATATTAGTAGAGTGTGTGCAAAATTTTGGGGCTTTAGCTGTTAAAATAAAGGGTTAAATCACGGAAAAAAACTGGCGTGGGCTCCCGCACAATTTTTTCCGCCAGAGTGGGAAAGCCAGTGACTGAGGGCAGATCTTAATAACCTAGAGAGAGAGGGTCCACGGTTATTGCCCCCCCCCCCGGCTAAAAACATCTGCCCCGGCCACCCCAGAAAAGGCACATCTGGAAGATGCGCCTATTCTGGCACTTCGCCTCTCTCTTCCCACTCCCGTGTAGCGGTGGGATATGGGGTAATGAAGGGTTAATGTCATCTTGCTATTGTAAGGTGACATTAAGCCTGGTTGAAAATGGAGAGGTGTCAATAAGACACCTATCCATTATTAATCCAATAGTAGTAAATGGTTAATAAAACACACACACACACACATTAGGAAAATGTGTACGGATGCCATACGGATTACATACGGAGGTTTACATGCGCAAAATACGCAGCCACACCCTGCCTACAGATGACATACGGATCACTCTTTTGGGATAATTTCTGCGTATTGTATTGCGCATCTATATCCGTCCGTATCACTTATCCCCAATATTATATATACGAGTGAATTACAAAGCTTCAGTTTGAATGCTAAGTTTACCAGCCTCTCCCATAGACTTAATTTCATTAGTGAGGCTTTGTGGAAACTATTATAGGATTCGGCCCATGATGTTTAATGTAGTATTATATTGACTGTTACCTGCGCATGTATGATTAGTATTACTGTCGGTCCCTCACGTCTGAGATACTATGTTTTATGTATGTATTTTGTAGTTTACTTTTTGTATTTAATAAAAGATTGATTTTATATAATGAGAATTTGTGCTTTCTGTATTTCTGCTCTTGTGAGCTATAAGTGATACAGACGGATATAGACATATAGTTATAGTACATATATATATATTTATCGGATCATTGAGTTGATTTAAACGTATTGTATTGCGCATGTAAAATATGAACCGTATTTCCCTACGCCTAGTGTGACGCCGGCCGAATACACAATATGTCATATGATCATTATAAAACTCCCGATTGGCTGATAAGGAGTACGGGGTACAGCATGTGACTCTGCAGAACCAGGAACTCCTTTAGAAGTACAATTATGTTCTACTTTTAAGATGTCAGTCATACTGAAGGTTTTTTTTTTCATAAAAAGAAACAGATAATAGAAACCTTAATTATAACCCTACAATAAGATGGTAATGCTGGCATTTCCCGCTACACCAGAGTATTCACAGCATCATCTTCATTCCTAGACCAGAACATGGACTGACATTGGCCTTTTAATTGTTATGCATTTCATTAATCAGTTGAAGTCAATACCACCAGCAGCATGCAGCCGTCAGCCACATTATACAATTTCAATAACCTCTTCTACGATCATTTATCAGCGCACCGGGCACCATGTACTGCTGCAATCTGATCCTTTCTAGATAGCTGCGAAAGGCTGAGGGATGAACTTTCTGCATTTATTACAAGTATTTCAGCGATCTATGAAACCTATATCATAGTAGAAAGCAGAGTGCATCAATGTATATGAGAAGAGGTAAAAGGATGGTTTATTATGCAAAGTAACGTTTACTTATTCACTACTCGTTAAGTCATTTTAACCTGACTTCAAATATTTTGCCAGGGTCAAGATTTACAGTGAACTCCTAGGTCATCGAAATTATCACATTTTCAGATTCATCAGCAGAGAGTTGGAAAACTGGACAACCAATCAGGAAACCTAGAAAGTAGAACAAGTATCAGCAATCCATTGCAGCCAAAGATAAATCACTTTTTCTTAAAAGGGTTTTCTGGGCTCCACATAAAGTTCTGCAGTCACTCCATGTGACTGCAGTTTTTACATTGTCAAGATGCCGCTCTTTTGCCAGCTAGCAATTTGCATACTAGCGGTCACGTGACGACTAGATTCTTATCCACCTCTCTCTATAGAATGTTGAGAGAAGTTAAGAAAATATGCTAGATGGCATGTGACAATCATTATGGAAATCTCATAATTGTGATCACGTGGCGATCACTCAAGATGCAAAAGAGAAGTCATGACAGTGTGCAAATTGCATAGAGTGACTGCAGAAGTTTATGCCGAGCCAGCAAAATTCCATAAATGTCACCTTAAAGGGAATCTGTCATGTAAAAACCCCTAGTTATCTACAGATATGATGGTGTTAATCTGCAGGTTAAAAAAGAGTTCTGACCCTGTGCGGCCACCGCACTGAGAGCCCCCTGCCGGGAGGAAATTGACTTTATTCCAACCAGCAGCCTCGGCTTTCAGTCACAGAAGCGTGTTGGTGTGGATTCAGTTACCGCTCAGAATATTTTGTGACACCCCGATACTAACAGACAGCCGGCTCTTATGCGGAGTTAGCTGTCAGTCAGTGCCTGGGTGTGGTCACAGCTGGTGACTGAAGCTACGACGGCTGCACTGCTAGGACTGAAAACCCGAGGCTGCCGGGAGGAATAAAGTTCATTTCCTCATGGTGAGGGACACTAAGTGCAGTGGCCTTATGATGTCAGAACTCAAATAACGCACAGATTAATCCTACATCTGCAGTTTAACAGTGCTAGTTTAAGTGACAGGTTTCCATCAAAACCTTAAAAAATGTAGGGATGGAAGAGCCTCATCGTAGATTAGTAAAATGACAATATCCTGTTATGAAGACATATGGCAGTGTATGGTTAAAGTGATTGTATTTATACATTACTATGGGGGGGGATAAAAAAAAGTTCTAAAATAGCCCAGACACGTGCCAAAATAATAAAACTAGATGATCTTACCAATTCTCAATGACCATTTTCCATTCCATAAATAAAAAAACATAGGGGAAAAATAAATATTCTATGGCATTCTAGATTATATGGTGAGTCTAGGACATGCATATACGCAAGATAAAATGCCCTCATGAAAGTGAACGCACTTGGGGAATATGAACACGGATGTATAAATTAATACAAAAAGTTAGAAGAGGTTTTAAGCTCTGAGTCATTTCCTTGTAGGCGTTTATAACCATCAAATGTTCCACAGTTTATTTTTTTTTCTCTCACGAGTTCCGTTTCTTCTGTGATATTAACAAGTTCATAACTTACAAGCTACATAACATGTCTGAAGAGGCAGAGATTTGGAAAAATTAGGAAATCTAGAACATTCATGTTGATACTGTATATAGAAATTTCTCTTCGGCAGCAGCAGCTTGAGCTTCAGAGCTGCTTTTTGTTTTTGCAGAACCTGGAACAGAAAAGTTAAAGCGAGCCTGTAGATATAGGGCTAATCTGCAGGTTAATAGTGTTACAATGCTTCCTGGTCACCTTACTGATCGTGCAGCTACCAGGAAAAAATAAACTTTATTCCTCCCTGGAGCCCACCGGCTTTCAGTCATAAAGACGTTTCCAGAGTGGCTACAGTAACCACTCCGTGAACAGTGGCTGTAAGCATGCCCCATCACTTTAAGTGACAGCTTGCTCTTCAGTGCATCTGTATTGAGCAAACTGTCAATCTAAGTGCTGGGGCGTGCTTACAGCCCATGCTCACAATGCTGTGACCTGTGAATGTAGCCACTCCAAGCACACCTCTGTGACTGAAAGCCAGGGAGAAACAAAGCTACCTTTGTCCCGGTCATCAGTAAGGCAGCCAGACAATGTTGACACATAATTAACCTGCAGATTAACCCTGTATCTGCAGGTTAATAGCATGTGGGTACATGGCAGGTGACCTTTCAGCAAACTTCATTATTATTTGAAAATGGCGCCTCCACATGTGAGTGTGATTTGAAACTTACGTAGGACCGCAACGTCTAAGCGTACCAATACCAACAGGGTCTATATTTTTATGAAACTCCAACACGAAGGTTAGTACAATAACATAAGAGCCAACATGCACTCTGGGAGATAGAATTGCAGTTATCGAATCCAGTGCAAATGAAAGCCTCCAAAACTTGGCGAATACATACTTTTAGAAGAATTGGTAGCAAATTTGATTTGTTGTGAATCAATTCATTCATCTCTAACAGAGACCATGTTCTCTTTATTGTTTACCAGGCAAAGCTTCTTACATTTCCTAGTGGCTGTATCTGGTACTGCAGCTCCTTGCTGCTTAGTTCCATTCAAACGCATAGTACTTAGCGGCAGTACCAGACAAAGCCAGAACCAACTACAACCCCATTTGATCGGTGACGTTACGACGACTCAGAATCCGCTGATCCAATATTGATGCACTATATAAACTATATACTGGTAACAGGCCCAAAATACTGGTTGTTTTTTTATTAAAACTAAATTATTTTTGCTAAAGGAGGTTCTACTCGACGCTGGATTAGAGCCACATTTGTCGGTAGTTCAACTGTTTCACGTCAACAGAGCAGCTCTTCTTCCAGACTGCACTGTTGACAGGACATGACAGCTGACATCATGCCAATTGACAGCTGGCTTCTTGCCGTTAGGCAGTGAGCAATCGGATGTCAATCAGCATGATGTCAGCAGTCACACAGTGGAGTAGAAGAAAAGCCGCTGCTCTGTTGATGTGATGTCATCGAAAGCTGATGAATCAGTGGTAGGAGAAGTCTGTGACCGCTCGGTGCCAGCAGCGATCGGTGTCGGGTACATACAGGCTTACATACTTTACACTGATGTGATTTGATCTCAATTTAGCGATAATGTGACATTGTAAACAAGGTTTTGTAATTATCACTATTGCAACCTTGTCCTTCATAGGTACAAAGTAATTATTTCCTAGATTAAAAGCTTGTGGAAAATATAATGTAGAAAGTCTTAAAATGTACAAAACAAAGTGTCAGTATTTCTTATTCTTTTCAATTACCGTATTTTTTCTCTAAGCAAATCCTGACAAGTTTTTACATTTGCATATATTCAGATCTATTCATACCGCTAATATCTATGCAAACATCTCATTAACTGGTATGAGAAGTTTATATGTCAAGACGTTAGTTTGTGCTGAAGGCAGAAAATTATGCCAAGAGCAGCAGCATCGCATTTTCGGACTGTCTAGCAATGCTGACCTGATATACACTTATTACTGGGATAGTAATCACTTACTGACAGCAGCGGGCCAAATTCCAACATATCAAGCACAAATTGAGAAGAGAAACATAATTTCATCAAAAACTGAAGACAGTCTTGTAATCGTTTTGGCTTTTGAAATTAACAGCTTCAAAAGTATCATGAAATATAATTGTACATTTGAAAAAATTAAAAGGAATTTCCACTTTAGACAACCTTATTTTGTTAAAGGAGCTCCCTAAAAGTAAGTTAATCTCAAAGATTCTTACTACTAATATCATTAATGAAGCGTAAATTTATGTTGGAACCTGGTAGGAAGTGTTCAATTTCTCTGCAGCACCCCCAGAGGGGAAATGAGGTTCTACACAGATTCCATTAAAATCATAGGCTCTCTTTGTAGAACATGAGGTTTAAGAGATTCTCACTTGGTAATTGAAACAGTTATGAATAAATAACCACCTTTTCGGTTTGGATTACAGAAAATGAATTTCTCCTTTGCCTCATTGGGGGACACAAGACTGTGGGTGTATGCTACTGCCGCCAGGAGGCTGACACTTAGTAAACATAAAAAAAGTTTAGCTCCTCCTCCGCAGTATACACCTTGACACCGGCCACAGGCGAATCCAGTTCATGCTTAGTGTCTGAAGGAGGCACACGTCTGGTTCCCAGACTTTTCTGGCCTTTTGCGCAGCTCCATCTTTGCCCTCTCCAGCATGCTCTGTTATCAGCATGGGACAGGAATCCATTCTCTCTCAACCTCAGGTGCCGTCTTTCTTTCCAGGTCAAACAGGATCTCTCATGGTGGTCAACGAGTCCATCTCTTCAACAGGAGAAACCTTTTCCCCCAGTCCATTGGCTGGTGGTCACGACAGACCGCAGCCTTCTAGGTTGGGGAGCATTATTTTACCGCCATACAGCCCAGGGATGCTGGTCCTCGCAGGAATCAACCCTCCCGATCAATCTGTTGGAGATTCGGGCAATTCGGATGGCATTGCAGCATTTCCATCATCTCCTGGCAGGCCGCCCTGTCCGGATTCAATCGGACAATGCTACAGCGGTGGCATACATAAATCATCAAGGGGGTACCTGCAGCAAGGCGGGCATGCACAAGGTAAAACAGGTCCTCTGCTGGGCCGAGAGGAATCACTTGGTGATTTCGGCAGTCCACATCCTGGGCGAGAAAAACTGGGCTGCAGATTTTCTCAGTCGACAGGGTCTTGCGTCCGGGGAATGGTCTCTACATCCCAAAGTATTTCTGCAGATATGTCAACTCTGGGGGACCCCGGACGTAGACCTGATGGCTTCCGGGAGGAATGCCAAAGTACCCATATTTGTCGCCCGATATCGAGATCCACAGGCGATTGCTGTGGACGCGTTAGTTTTGCCTTGGGGCCAGTTTCATCTCCCATATCTGTTTCCCCTCTAGCACTGCTCCCAAAGGTAATCAGAAAGGTCAAGACAGAAGGAGTTCCAGCTATCCTGGTAGCTCCAGATTGGCCTCGTCGGTCATGGTACGCAGACCTAGTGCAGCTGCTCGCCGGAGCTCTGTGGCGGCTTCCGGACAGCCCGGATCTACTTTCGCAGGGCCCGATCTACCACCAGAACTTAGGGGCCCTGTGTTTAATGACCTGGCCATTAAATCTTGGATCCTAATACAGGCCGGGTTTTCCCAAGAGGTAGCCACTACCATGATTAGCGCCCGGAAATTCGTCTCTGCACATAGTTATCATCACACTTGGAAGGTTTTCCTTTCATGGTGCAGAGGGCATGAGCTCCCTCCACTACGTTTCTCCATCCCAGACATTCTTGCGTTTCTCTAGACCGGCCTGGATTCAGGGCTTGCACTGAGTACACTTAGAAGACAGATATCAGCCTTGTCGGTACTTTTTCAGCACAGGATCACTATTAATCTACAGGCAAAAAATTTCCTACAGGCAGTAGCTCATAAGGTTCCTCCTTACAGAACCCCCCTGGATGCTGGGGACCTTAATCTGGTCTTAAGTGCCTTGCAGGAAGTTCCTTTCGAACCTCTTCAGGACGTCTCTTTAACTTAACTTTCCTGGAAGGTTGTATTCTTGGTGGCCGTTACTTCAATTAGACGGGTATTGGAGCTGGCTGCTCTATCCTGTCGGGCTCCTTTTCTAAATTTAAATCAGGATAAAGTGGTGCTCAGTCCAGCACCTTCCTTTTTACCAAAGGTGGTTTCTTCGTTCCACATTAACGAGGACATTGTTTCCCTACTTTCAGTCCGGCGCCAACGCACCGTGTGGAAAAAGTTCTCCATACGTTAGACCTAGTGAGAGCGCTGAGAAGGTACGTGTCTCGGACAGCACCTTTTCAGCAGACGGATGCGCTGTTTGTCCTCCCTGATGGTCGCAGGAAGGGTCTTGCGGCCTCGAAATCAACCTTGGCCAGGTAGATACGATCGGCTATTCAGGAGGCCTACCGCGTCAAGGCAGTAGCCGTTCCGGCCGGAATCAAAGACCATTCCACTTGGGCAGTGGGAGCTTCCTGGGCGCTTCGGCACCAGACTTCAGCAGAACACGTTTGCAAGGCCGCAACCCGGTCTAGTTTGCATACCTTCTCCAAACACTATAATGTCCATACTCAGACTTCTGCAGATGCAAGTCTGGGTAGAAGGATTCTTCGGGCAGCGGTAGCGCACTTATAGTCGGCAGGTGCCTGGATGTTATACCAGTGAGTTAATTCCCCACCCAGGGACTGCTTTAGGACATCCAACAGTTCTGTGTCCCCCAATGAGGCGAAGGAGAAATAGGGATTTTTGTGTTACTCACCGTAAAATCCTTTTCTCCAAGACGCTCATTGGGGGACACAGCTCCCTCCCTGCTAGCAAAGGCAGGAAATCCAGCAGCCATTTTGTTGTAAAACTGGATAGTTAGAGAACATTATAGCTTGACAATAGATATATGAAGAGAAAGCCATAAAACAGTGAAGAAACTGCAGGGCTGCATTCATACATTGTGGATGCTGTGTTTTTTTGTTTTTGCTAACATTTTTCAGCAATTTTTTTTTTCAAATCTTGGCAGAAAATGTTGTGTATCTGCCCACATCCCATAAAAAATTGCAATGCGGCCACAAAATGTGGACATAGCACAACAGGGAAGACTATCATGTGAGGAAAAGAGAATAGTGTCATGATGCACATTATATACGAAAGCTTTGGAGTACGTTTGATTTGCCGCAAATCGAATTTCCTGGGAAAATTTGGCAGATCTAGAAAATTTGAAATTTTACAAGATTCTAGTGACTCAATGGCTATGATTAGTGATGAGCGAGCGTGCTCATTACTTGGGTTTTCCGAGCATGCTTGGGTGTTCTCCGAGTATCTTGGGCGTGCTCGTAGATTATGTTTGAGTCCCTGCAGCTCCATGATTTGCGGCTGCTAGACAGCCTGTTTGTTAGGGAATCCCCACATGTATTCAGTCTGTCTAGCAGCCGCAAATCATGCAGCTGCAGGGACTCAAATAATCTACGAGCACGCCCAAGATACTCGGAGAACACCCGAGCATGCTTGGAAAATCCGAATAATGAAAACACTTACTCATTACTAGTTATGATGTAAAATAAACTTTGAAGGTTATATGTTAGCATTTAACAATGTAGTATCAATTTTTAATGTGAAAAACTGGATTCCTTAAAAAAATAAATAAAAAAGGGTACAGAAGGACACTGCTTTAAACAGAGGAAACTGAAACCAAATGGCATAGCTGCATCCAAATGCGTCACATAGTACAATTTAGTATACGATAGCATTGAATTATTCGTTCAACTGAAATCAATTCTTAAAGTCCCATAATAACATTAAAAATGTGTCTCCAACACCGGTTACCGCAGACAATCGGCCACACTCAATGTTACAGAACATAAACTATGATATAATGAAATACAGCTTACACAGACATATTACTATCACTCCCGCTGACAGGCAGAATTACAATATTTCACTTCATTACAGACAACAGTGTAATCTT
Organism: Ranitomeya imitator; assembly: GCF_032444005.1. NCBI lineage: Eukaryota > Metazoa > Chordata > Amphibia > Anura > Dendrobatidae > Ranitomeya > Ranitomeya imitator. The sequence goes on from NC_091287.1 coordinate 517,880,354, forward strand.
TTTGAAAGTTCTACTTTTGTAAAACATCTGCTTGCAATTTTTTTGTAATATGTTTCAACATTATTTCTCACTGTAAAAAGACACATCGTCGGCTGCTCTTCCAGATTACAATCTATAATAGCAATGACATATGAATATAATATACGCATATACAGTGGTGCTTGAAAATTTGCAAACCCTTCAGAATTTTTCATATTCTTGCATAATTTTTACACAACGGCTAAAAGTAGATAAAGAAAGTCAAATAAAGCAAATAGGCCAAAAAATATTTGTGAGACTTGTTAAAAATGATTCAATATTAGTGATAAGTGAGTAGACTCGTTACTCGAGATTTCCCGCCCAAGCTCGGGTGTCCTTTGAGTATTTTTTAGTGCTCGGAGATTTAGTTTTCATCGCCGCAGCTGAATGATTTACATCTGTTAGCCAGCTTGATTTTATGTGGGGATTCCCTAGCAACCAGGCAACCCCCACATGTACTTATGCTGGCTAGCAGCTGTAAATCATGCAGCTGGTTCAACAAAAGCTAAATCTCCGAGCACTTTCAAATACTCGGAGACCCCCGAGCCTGCTCGGGAAATCTCGAGCAAAGAGTATATTCGCTCATCACTATCACATTCATGAGTGGCAAAGGGCAAAAGTATGTAACTCTTTAGGAGTAGAAGATATTTCGAAGGTGAAATTAGGGTCTAGTGTTTTCAATTAATGTGATGACAGTAAGGTGTGAATGTGTTGTGAAGATCAGACGTTGATAGATCCCTGTTCTTTAAATAAAACCAGTTGTGGAATTGTATTATGGAACGAACAAATGAGACTACCTCAGAAGAAAAGTTGTTGATGCTCATCAGGCTGGAAAATGTAATAAAACCATCACTACAGAGTTTTGATACTACCAATCCATAATCACGCAGCCTGTACATAGGGAAGAAATTCAATCAAGACCATTATTACCCTCCCCAGAAGTGGTCGACCAAGAAAGATGACTCCAAGAGCAAATTGTATAATAGTCCATGAGGTCAGAAAAGAACCCAAGATAAATTCCAAGCAACTAAAGGTTTCTTACATTAGAAAATGCTAATGTTCATGAGTCCTCCATCAAGAGAACTACATTGGTGTGTATAGCAGGATTGCAAGGAGAAAATAAAATTCTCTCCAAAAAAGAACATTACTGCCATCTGCAGTTTGCTTAAGATCTCCTCGACAAGTCAGATAACTGTGGGAACAATGTTTTGAAGATGGATAAAACCAAAATAGAGTTGTTGGTTTAACTAAAAAGCATTGTGTTTGGATAAAGAAAAACAATCCATACCTTTTGTGAAAAATGAAGGTGGTAGTATCATTGTTTTGGCCTGTTTTGATGCCATGCACTTGCCGAGCCTAGAACAATGAATTCTACATTATAGCAACAAGTTATAAAGGAAAATGGCAGGGCATTTGTCCACAAGCTGAATCTCAAGGGAACGTGGGTGATGCAGCAAGGCAACGGACCAAAGCACATGAGTCAAAAGAATGGAGTTGAAGCTATTTTGTAGGGATGAATTGGCTAAAATTTCTCCAATTTGATGTGCAAGAATAATCAACTAGAAATAATTAGATGTAATTATTGCTGCACAAGGGGGGTCACCAGATACTGAAAGCAGAGGTTTACAAACATTTTCCTCTCACAGACCTGTGATATACAGGCAGCACAGTGCCTCAGTCGTTAGCACTATGGCTTTGCAGTGCTCAGATTCTGGGTTCAAATCCCACCAAGGACAACTTCTGCAAGGAGTTTGAATGCTCTCCCCATGTTTGCATGGGTTTCCTCCGGGTTCCCTGGTTACCTCCTACACTCCAAAGACATACTGATGGGAAATTTAGATTTTAAACCCCAATGGGTACAGCGATGATGTTGTCAGTAAATCTGTAAAGAGCTATAGAACTAATGGCGCTACACAAGTGAGTAAAAAAAAATATTGGATCATTCCCAAAAATAACAAAGTCTAATATTTTTGACACATTTCTTTGAAGTGGTTCTTTATCTACTTTTAGGACCTGTGAATAATTTGATGAACTTTAAAGTCAAATTTATTCAGAAATTTGGAAAATTCTGAAAGGTTTATAAACTTTCAAGCAACACCGCATATTTTATGGTCTATGTGAGAATTTCTCAAGATATAAAACTAAAGGGGCAGGAATTACACATGTTATAGAAAAAAATAATAAAACAAAACTCCTTAGGGTATGTTCCCACTGTCAAACGCTGTGGGTTGGTCGCTGCGTACATCCGCAGTGTCCAACCCGCAGCGGCCAGATGCTACTGCATAGTGGATGGAATTTCAAAAATCCTATGCCCACTATGCGTGCACTGGCGCCCACGTCTTACCTGCAGAGACGGGCATGCGGCAAGTCTTTCCATACCAGAAACGAGTCTCCGCAAGATAAATTTCACCAGTACAATGTATTGGACGCGTGACTACACATTGTTCAGTGAACACAGGTAGAATCACATGCATTCAAAAGCCGGCATCGCTTTGGACGCAGCAGACATGTCCTTCGTATAAAGGGCTGCCGATTCCTGACCATGGGCACATACCCTCTTATAGAGTGACATGCCAAGTTTGGCATGGCAGTATGAGGAGACGTAAATGCCTGCATGCTCCTCTCAGAGAGGAAGAAAACTTGAACTTTGATGCCAACTATTGAAAGTAGCAATCCTACAAGTCAAAATTGACCTTTTAAAGAGCCTTATGACTGAGGATAAAAGCCAAATCGGAATCTCAATTTGCAAACACGGTTTTTCGGGGTATTGCCCCCCCGTCAGTGTAAAGTATAAGGTCTGATCTGTGTGGGTGGATTGCAACTTCCAATAGATGGCACTAGAGTTCAAGTACTCTTGATCTCTGAAGAGACAATTTGCTTATTTAACTTCTATATAAAGCATAGCATGCTTAAAGGGACACTGTCACCTGAATTTGGAGGGAACAATCTTCAGCCATGGAGGCGGGGTTTTTGGGTGTTTGATTCACCCTTTCCTTACCCGCTGGCTGCATGCTGGCTGCAATATTGGATTGAAGTTCATTCTCTGTCCTCCATAGTACACGCCTGCGCAAGGCATTGCCTTGTGCAGGCATGTACTACGGAGGTAAATCCTACAAGCGAACCACGGAGTATAAAGACACCCAGAAGTAAAAAATATATAACAGCTTTATTAAATACAATAATTATACAAGATGACAGACTCAACAAACAGCGTACACATATAGTTCATGTACGGCGGACAGAGACCACTGTGTGTAACACCTAAGGTACAGACCATGCATCAGCCGATAGCTACCAGGGATATGTCAGTCCTAAAGTTGACTCTATTATCTATCCTTAAGGTGCATAGTGCAACCTCCATATACCCGGTACAGCCATACCAATAACATCTCATCAGACCTAAGTCAATAAAAAGGTGCTCTGCATGTCTTACCTACACTCATTGGTGCCAGTGTCCGTCCGGCGGCCCCGGACGGACACTGGCACCAATGAGTGGTAGCTATCGGCTGATGCATGGTCTGCACCTTAGGTGTTACACACAGTGGTCTCTGTCCGCTGTACATGAACTATATGTGTACGCTGTTTGTTGAGTCTGTCATCTTGTATAATTATTGTATTTAATAAAGCGGTTATATATTTTTTACTTCTGGGTGTCTTTATACTCCGTGGTTCGCTTGTAGGATTTATCTAGTAGTGGAGTTTGACCTGTAACTCTATTCCATGATAGGGTATAGCCCTGTGGATTATTTGCAGTAATATGCATCAGTGGTATCTGTATTTATGTACTACGGAGGACAGAGAATGAACTTCAATCCAATATTGTAGCCAGCATGCAGCCAGCGAGTAAGGAAAGGGTGGATCAAACACCCAAAACCCCCGCCTCCATGGCTGAAGATTATTCCCTCCAAATTCAGGTGACAGTGTCCCTTTAATTGTTTACAAAGTTGGGAATTTGCAATTAACTATAATTTTGGGGGTTCATAAATATATGAAATGCTGACGCTTTATTTAAGAATCCCTATGCAAGCTGGGATACACAAATCAAGCGTCATCGGGGGTAGAGGGTTCAGTCACTGCCCCAACCACTACCCACTCCCTGAAACGAAGCTTCATCAGTGACGCTCATTCCAGTGGCTGTAGTAGTGCCTTTGGAATGTGCACAATGACAGCGCACTATCTGTTGCCAGCTCAGATCAGCAGTAATGAGTCGGCAAACCGACTGACATCACTGGTCTCTGCACTCTGGGCATTCTGACAACCGTCTCTGTTGTTGGCTTGTTATTATTTATCTAAGCTCACATCAGAGAGCGCACTGTCATTGTGCACAGTATGTAAGGACTATCCCAGCCCTAGAAATGAGAGTCATGGATGAGGATTCCTTTCAGGGAGGAGGCAAGGTCTACAGCAGTGACCGCAGCCTCTGACCCTCTGATGACACTTCGTTTGAGTATCTCAGCAATCACTTAGATTCTCAAACAAAGTGTCATGAAAAAAGAAGTTGAAAGAAAAAATAGAAAAGCAGTTAGATAGTATATTTAGGGAAGCATAGAAAATTTTTAATTCAAATATATTGGGAAATAGTTTAGATTGGGATTTAGGATGAAAATTACATTGTACTTATAGTAGGGCCACGCCTTCAAGTGAAGATAGTATATTTATACTAACTATTTTCCCACTAAACTATATCTCAATCTGCTCAGCTTTTTCAAAGCTTTCCATTGTTGCCTGCAGACCAGACAACATTTTTAATGTGATAGGTTCCCATCTCCAACACTAAAGGAAGAAACTTCCACATAAATAAATGACCTGCCTTAGGCATGTAACTCATCAGCTATGAACTTGTGTATTAAGTAAAATTAATAAAGTTAATATTTTTTAAATTGACAATCACATCTGTGAAGTGGAAACCAACAAGCGAACATTAAGTATATAAAAGACATGTCGCGATTAGTGTTGAGCGATACCGTCCGATACTTGAAAGTATCGGTATCGGATAGTATCGGCCGATACCCGAAAAATATCGGATATCGCCGATACCGATATCCGATACCAATACAAGTCAATGGGACATCAAGTATCGGAATGTATCCTCATGGATCCCAGGGTCTGAAGGAGAGGAAACTCTCCTTCAGGCCCTGGGATCCATATTAAAGTGTAAAATAAAGAATTAAAATAAAAAATATTGCTATATTCACCTCTCCGGCGGCCCCTGGACATCAGCGGGAGGATCCGGCGTCCGGCACGGCTTCTTTCTTCAAAATGCGCGCCTTCAGGACCTGTGGAATGACGTCCCGGCTTCTGATTGGTCGCGTGCCGCCCATGTGACCGCCACGCGACCAATCAGAAGCCGCGACGTCATTCCTCAGGTCCTAGAAGGCGCTCATTCTAGGACTTTAGCTGAGGAATGACGTCGCGGCTTCTGATTGGTCGCGTGGCGGTCACATGGGCGGCACGCGACCAATCAGAAGCCGGGACGTCATTCCACAGGTCCTGAAGGCGCGCATTTTGAAGAAAGAAGCCGTGCCGGACGCCGGATCCTCCCGCTGATGTCCAGGGGCCGCCGGAGAGGTGAATATAACAATATTTTTTATTTTAATTCTTTATTTTACACTTCCGATACCGATACCCGATATCACAAAAATATCGGATCTCGGTATCGGAATTCCGATACCGCAAGTATCGGCCGATACCCGATACTTGCGGTATCGGAATGCTCAACACTAGTCGCGATAAGAAAGAAGAATAAGGAAAATCTAATTTTCTACACAAAGAAATATGTAATGGTGAAAGAAGACCTCTAATACGCAAGAACATATAACCGAGCTCCAAGAAATTAGCACCCAAGGTCATGTAGTACTATATTACATCAAGTGGAACATGTGAAAATATGGAGAATGTTAATGGCATCTGAACCATGAGGATAGGAAACAGAATAGCAGAAGAAATCCAGGTATGTGAAAATATAATCTATTCAAAATATATAAAAAGTAAAAAAAAGTGTAATTTTCAGGAATACGTAAAATAATAGAGGGTGCAATTATCTATTTGTTTCATTAGGGTAAAAGTAATTAATTTCCAATTTTGTTTCAATAAGGTTTATTATATAATGGAAATTAATGGAATTTTTTTCAATTCTAGTTCTGACCATTCAGAATTCCACTGGTTTGTTTACTTTACCGTAGCTGATCACATGCTGTCTACTCATGTGACCACTGCAGCCAATCGCTGTAGCTAAGCTACAGGTAGTAAATGATTGGCTGCAGTTGCCACATGACTAGTCAGCACGTGATCAGCCAAAAGGAAGTAAAGTGATTGTTGGGATCGGGAAATGTTATAATTGTAGCAGGAAAATAGGATGGTGGGCTGTTTAAGCTCATCTAGCATAGCCTAGACTGGATACATGAAAATGAGAGCAGCACTAAATACAGGAGCGGTTTGTTCCCTAATCTCACGGACAGCAAACACAGTATTTTGCAAATGATTAGATATTGAAATAGAAGTAATTTAAGAAATGTAAGTAAATTGTAATTATCAATAATAAAAAAATAAAATAGTTTGCACTTATAGTGTTCAAATTGTCCATGTACACAGCTGAAGACGAGAAAAAAAAATCATTTTTATACATTGGCATCCGAGTGATGAGGCTAGAAGTCTTCACTTTCCTGCTCGAGAAGATAACAAGACAATCTGACATTGTGTGGGTGGAATAGAAATATGGATCTTTTCGATGTAAACATGTAAGGATATGTGGTTAAAAGAAGAAAAGTCAACAAACGGACTGTATAAAAAGCAAACTAAAAAACCCAAAGATACAGCCAGGGAGAATGTATTCTTTCAGAACTAAGCTACTATATTCATGGCTTTGGGTGATACTCGATAAAATGTAAAGGCCGCATGCCCTTTTATTTTTTACTCTAAAGCTGTAAAAATTGATTTTTTTTTTTTACAACTATTTGACACAACATTTTTGTTTGTTATATATTTTGGGGTCATTGAAGGATATTTATTTGTGATTTTTTTTTCTTTTGCTCATGAACGTTAACTCCACTTTAAAATTTCTTGTTTTTCACATGGATTTTCTAACAATTGGGAAGCATTTTTACTATACAGTTTCTTAACCCCTTCATGACCCAGCCTATTTTGACCTTACTGACCTAGCCGTTTTTTGCAATTCTGACCAGTGTCCCTTTATGAGGTAATAACTCAGGAACGCTTCAACGGATCCTAGCGGTTCTGAGATTGTTTTTTCGTGACATATTGGGCTTCATGTTAGTGATAAATTTAGGTCAATAAATTATGCGTTTATTTGTGATAAAAACGGAAATTTGGCGAAAATTTTGAAAATTTCGCAATTTTCACAATTTGAATTTTTATTCTGTTAAACCAGAGAGTTATGTGACACAAAATAATTAATAAATAACATTTCCCACATGTATACTTTACATCAGCACAATTTTGGAAACAAAATTTTTTTTTGCTAGGAAGTTATAAGGGTTAAAATTTGACCAGCGATTTCTCATTTTTACAACGAAATTTACAAAACCATTTTTTTTAGGGATCACCTCACATTTGAAGTCAGTTTACGGGGTCTATATGGCTGAAAATTCCCAAAAGTGACACCATTCTAAAAACTGCACCCTTCAAGGTGCACAAAACCACATTCAAGAAGTTTATTAACCCTTCAGGTGCTTCACAGCAGCAGAAGCAACATGGAAGGAAAAAATGAACATTTAACTTTTTAGTCACAAAAATTATCTTTTAGCAACAATTTTTTTGATTATACAATGGTAAAAGGAGAAACTGAACCACAAAAGTTGTTGTCCAATTTGTCCTGAGTACGCTGATACCTCATATGTGGGGGTAAACCACTGTTTGGGCGCACAGCAGGGCTTGGAAGGGAAGGAGCGCCATTTGACTTTTTGAATGAAAAATTGGCTCCACACTTTAGCGGTAGTGTTGAGCGATACCGTCCGATACTTGAAAGTATCGGTATCGGATAGTATCGGCCGATACCCGAAAAATATCGGATATCGCCGATACCGATATCCGATACCAATACAAGTCAATGGGACATCAAGTATCGGAAGGTATCCTCATGGATCCCAGGGTCTGAAGGAGAGGAAACTCTCCTTCAGGCCCTGGGATCCATATTAAAGTGTAAAATAAAGAATTAAAATAAAAAATATTGTTATATTCACCTCTCCGGCGGCCCCTGGACATCAGCGGGAGGATCCGGCGTCCGGCACGGCTTCTTTCTTCAAAATGCGCGCCTTCAGGACCTGTGGAATGACGTCCCGGCTTCTGATTGGTCGCGTGCCGCCCATGTGACCGCCACGCGACCAATCAGAAGCCGCGACGTCATTCCTCAGGTCCTAGAAGGCGCTCATTCTAGGACTTTAGCTGAGGAATGACGTCGCGGCTTCTGATTGGTCGCGTGGCGGTCACATGGGCGGCACGCGACCAATCAGAAGCCGGGACGTCATTCCACAGGTCCTGAAGGCGCGCATTTTGAAGAAAGAAGCCGTGCCGGACGCCGGATCCTCCCGCTGATGTCCAGGGGCCGCCGGAGAGGTGAATATAACAATATTTTTTATTTTAATTCTTTATTTTACACTTCCGATACCGATACCCGATATCACAAAAATATCGGATCTCGGTATCGGAATTCCGATACCGCAAGTATCGGCCGATACCCGATACTTGCGGTATCGGAATGCTCAACACTATTTAGCGGACACCATGTCACGTTTGGAGAGCCTCCGTGTGCCTAAAAATTGGAGCTCCCCCACAAGTGACCCCATTTTGGAAACTAGACGCCCCAAGGAACTTATCTAGATGCCTAGTGAGCACTTTAAACCCTCAGGTGCTTCACAAATTGATCTGTAAAAATGAAAAAGTACTTTTTTTTCACAAAAAATTTCTTTTCGCCTCTATTTTTTCATTTTCACATGGGCAATAGGATAAAATGGATCCTAAAATTTGTTGGGCAATTTCTCCCGAGTACGCCGATACCTCATATGTGGGGGTAAACCACTGTTTGGGCACATGGCAGGGCTCGGAAGGGAAGGCGCGCCATTTGACTTTTTGAATGGAAAATTAGCTCCAATTGTTAGCGGACACCATGTCGTGTTTGGAGAGCCCCTGTGTGCCTAAACATTGGAGCTCCCCCACAAGTGACCAATTTTGGAAACTAGACCCCCCAAGGAACTTATCTAGATGCATATTGAGCACTTTAAACCCCCAGCTGCTTCACAGAGGTTTATAACGCAGAGCTATGAAAATAAAAAATAACTTTTCTTTCCTCAAAAATGATTTTTTAGCCTGGAATTTCCTATTTTGCCAAGGGTATTAGGAGAAATTGGATCCCAAATGTTGTTGTCCAGTTTGTCCTGAGTACGCTGATACCCCATATGTGGGGGTAAACCACAGGGCTCGGAAGGGAAGGCACGCCATTTGGCTTTTTAAATGGAAAATTAGCTCCAATCATTAGCGGACACCATGTCACGTTTGGAGAGCCCTTGTGTGCCTAAACATTGGAGATCCCCCACAAATGACCCCATTTTGGAAACTAGACCCCCAAAGGAACTAATCTAGATGTGTGGTGAGGACTTTGAACCCCCAAGTACTTCACAGAAGTTTATAACGCAGAGCCATGAAAATAAGATAAAAAATTATTTTCTCAAAAATGATCTTTTAGCCTGCAATTTTTTATTTTCCCAAGGGTAACAGGAGAAATTTGACCCCAAAAGTTGTTGTCCGGTTTCTCCTGAGTACGCTGATACCCCATGTGTGGGGGTAAACCACTGTTTGGGCACACGTCGGGGCTCAGAAGTGAAGTAGTGACTTTTGAAATGCAGACTTTGATGGAATGGTCTGCGGGTGTCACGTTGCGTTTGCAGAGCCCCTGGTGTGCCTAAACAGTAGAAACCCCCCACAAGTGACCCCATTTTAGAAACTAGACCCCCCAAGGAACTTATCTAGATATGTGGTGAGCACTTTGAACCCCCAAGTGTTTCACAGACGTTTACAACGCAGAGCCGTGAAAATAAAAAATCATTTTTCTTTCCTCAAAGTGTTTTAGCAAGCATTTTTTTATTTTCACAAGGGTAACAGGAGAAATTGGACCCCAATAATTGTTGCGCAGTTTGTCCTGAGTATGCTGGTACCCCATATGTGGGGGTAAACCACTGTTTGGGCACACGTCGGGGCTCGGAAGTGAGGGAGCACCATTTGACTTTTTGAATACAAGATTGGCTGGAATCAATGGTGGCGCCATGTTGCGTTTGGAGACCCCTGATGTGCCTAAACAGTGGAAACCCCTCAATTCTACCTCCAACACTAACCCCAACACACCCCTAACCCTATTCCCAACTGTAGCCATAACCCTAATCACAACCCTAACCGCAACACACCCCTAACCACAACCCTAACCCCAACACACCATTAACCCTAGCCACAACCCTAATTCCAACCCTAACCCTAAGGCTATGTGCCCACGTTGCGGATTCGTGTGAGATTTTTCAGCATCATTTTTGAAAAATCCGCGGGTAAAAGGCACTGCGTTTTACCTGCGGATTTACCGTGGATTTCCAGTGTTTTTTGTGCGGATTTCACCTGCGGATTCCTATTGAGGAACAGGTGTAAAACGCCGTGGAATCCGCATAAAGAATTGACATGCTGCGGAAAATACAACGCAGCGTTTCCGCGTGGTATTTTCCGCACCATGGGCACAGCGGATTTGGTTTTCCATAGGTTTACATGGTACTGTAAACCTGATGGAACACTGCTGCAGATCCGCAGCCAAATCCGCACCATGTGCACATGGCCTAATTCTAAAGGTATGTGCACACGCTGCGGAAAACGCTGCGGATCCGCAGCAGTTTCCCATGAGTTTACAGTTCAATGTAAACCTATGGAAAACAAAAATCGCTGTACACATGCTGCAGAAAAACTGGACGGAAACGCAGCGGGTTACATTCCGCAGCATGTCGCTTCTTTCTGCGGATTCCACAGCGGTTTTACAACTGCTCCAATAGAAAATCGCAGTTGTAAAACTGCAGTGAAATGCGCAGGAAAACCGCGGTAAATCTGCCATAAATCCGCAGTGGTTTAGCACTGCGGATTTATCAAATCCGCAGCGGAAAAATCCGCAGAGGACCAGAATACGTGGGCACATACCGAAACCCTAACCCTACCCCCAAGCCTACCCCTAACCCTAGTTCTTACCCCAGCCTTACCCCAACCTTAGTGGAAGAAAAAAAAAAATCTTTATTTTATTATTGTCCCTACCTATGGGGGTGACAAAGGGGGGGGTCATTCAGTATTTTTTTTATTTTGATCACTGCGATAGGTTTTATCGCAGTGATCAAAATGCACTTGAAACGAATCTGCCGGCCGGCAGATTCGACGGGCGCACTGCGCATGCGCCCGCCATTTTGGAAGATGGCGGCGCCCAGGAAAGAAGACGGACGGACCACGGGAGGCTCGGTAAGTATGATGGGGTGGGGGGGAGCACGGGGGGTGGATCGGAGCATGGGGGGATAAATCGGAGCACGGGGGGTGGATCGGAGCACGGTGGGGGGTGCATTGGAGCATCGGGGGGTGGATCGGACTGCAGGGGGGGTGGATCGGAGTGCAGGGGGGGTGGTTGGAGCACGGGGGGGTGATTGGAGCACGGGGGTGAGCGGACAAGAGCACGGGGGGGAGCGGACAGGAGGACGGAGGGGAGCGGAGCAGTGTAAAGGACAGATTGGAGGGCTGGGGGGGCGATCGGTGGGGTGGGGGCACATTAGTGTTTCCAGCCATGGCCGATGATATTGCAGCATCGGCCATGGCTGGATTGTAATATTTCACCAGTTATAATAGGTGAAATATTACAAATCGCTGATTGGCAGTTTCACTTTCAACAGCCAATCAGAGCGATCGTAGCCACGGGGGGGTGAAGCCACCCCCCCGGGCTAAACTACCACTCCCCCTGTCCCTGCAGATCGGGTGAAATGGGAGTTAACCCTTTCACTGGATCTGCAGGGACGCGATCATTCTGTGACACAGCATATGCGTCACAGGTCGGATTGGCACCGACTTTCATGACGCATACGCTGTGTCACAGGTCGGGAAGGGGTTAACACTCCCATTGATTTTACATTCCATTTATTTTTGATCAGTTTTATTTATACTTTTAATAAATATTAATAACTTTTAGAACAGATTTTTCCACTACAAAGGTTTTTTTCTTCTTCTTTTTTTTCATAAAAATTACCTCTAGCCATACCCTAATGAAGCATCTGGACATCACTACAGCCGCCATCATGGATTGGAATGAAAGAGGTTGTCCACTACTTTAACAATGATGGCCCATCCTGAAGACAGGTCATCAATGTCTAATCAGTGGGGGTGCGACACTTTACTCCCCCGACGATCAGCTGTTCTTGCAGTTTTTCTTTTTTTAACAAATTTGCAAAAATGTCTACATTTCTGTTTTTTTCAGTCAAGATGGGGTGCACAGTGTACATTAATGAGGAAAAAAATGAACTTTTTTGAATTTACCAAATGGCTGCAATGAAACAAAGAGTGAAAAATGTAAAGGGGTCTGAATACTTTCCGTATCCACTGTAATTCAGCTGACTTATCTTTAACATAAAAAATAAGGCTGAGCGGCACTCCGAAGGGAGGGGTGCACAAATAGGATACCACTCCAGTAAAGTCAAAGATACATTCGGCACTCCCAAAATTGTATGGTGCAAAAAATCTAATTTTTATTGGTGAAATAATGTCCACTGTCGACAAAAAACGTTGACGTTTCGGCCAATTCTTAGGACTTCATGAGAACAATGGAGATCACGCGTCCGTACGTTAGGGTGGATGGCACAGAAGTGCTAAGATTGGCCGAAACGTCAAAGTTTTTTGTCAACAGTGGACATTATTTCACCAAAAAAATTAGATTTTTTTGCATCATACAATTTTGGGAGTGCCAAATTTATCTTTGACTTTATCTTTAGCATGTTTCTGGTTACCTGAAAAGAAACATTAAAAACAGTCCCCATCTCCCACAAAAAAAATAACCTCAGCATTTCCTGCTTTAACCTCCTCCTTCTTGATCATCCTTTTTCTTCCATAACACAACTGCAACGATTATGTGCCCTGCCGTAAGACAACTGGCTGCAGCATTATCCTCCTTAACTAATCAGCAAATTGGCCACCAGTTAAAAATAGCTGGCTACCTGAAGAGAAACAAACACAGACATCTCCCCTCCCCTAACAAAGAAAGTAATTACAGCACATCCTTGTTTAAACTCCTCCTTTTTAATTATCCTTTTTTCCTCCTATATTACAATTACACTTATTAACGCTTTCTCCTCGTCATTGCCCTGTGCCCTGCTGTAAGACAACTAGATACAGCAAAAAAAAAAAAACCTCCTTAAGTGATCTGCAGACAAAATGGGCACCAGCCAAACACAGAAGTCATCAAAAGGAGAATTTCAACAGATTTTCATGATTTTTACAAGACTGTTTGCTTCAGGATCACACAGAAAATGCTGCAGTGACCCAACAGTGAGGGAAACTGGATTTAATTTTTAATTTAAATTGCTCATTTCTAGGTTTTGTGCTCCTTTAAAAGGGGTTTCCCATGAACAAAAATTCATTTTAATCAATAGCTCTTTGGCATAATAATAATTTCCACAATTGGATGTGTTTAAATAAAATGTTCCTGTGCTGAGATAATCTTATAAATGTTTTCCCTGCTGTGTACTGTGTAATGGCCATATCTGACCATGCAGGAACATGGTCTGATCATACCACATCTTGTGAGCAGGAGGGGGGGGGATAAAAAAAATTGTACAGACATTATAGCATGGGATCGCAAATGATTCTTTCTTTGAAGTAAAATATTGTTTAACAAAAAATAGGTTAATGTCTTAGCTCACAAAAAGAATCATTTGTGATCCTACGCTGTCTTGTCTGTATACTCTTTTGCATCCTCCCCTGCCCGGAAGATGTGGTATGATCAGACCAAGTTCCAGCACGGTCAGACACGGCCATTACACAGTACACGGCAGGGGCACCTGTCTAAGATTATCTCGGCACAGGAAGATTTTATTTAACCACATCCAATTATGGAAATTATTATTATTCCAAGATTTATTGATTAAAACGTACTTTCGCTCTTTGGGAAAACCCTTTAAGAAGCTAAATGAAGTCAATTATTTCTTTTACTGGTTTCTGCTACAGAATGCAAACTAATAGCAATTTATTAAGTATATCACAAAAAGCTTTTCATCCTCATTGTTCTTTATAATGACTCAATGGTGCGGAAAAGGTGAAGCTGCACTTTAACCCTGCTGTTCTGTTGGTCAAAAATGACCGACTTTGAACATCAATATTCTTTAAAATATTCTAGATGCGGCTCTGAAACCCGTGGCCGACCGACCCATCCTCATTTAAGTCAATCAACCACAAGTTTCAGAACCGCATCTTGAACACCCCAAAAAATACCAAAGTTCAAAATAGGTCTCCCCAGACCGAACAGAACAGCAGGGTTAAATTATTGGTCCCGGAGCAGACAGCGCTGATCTGCTCTCCGATGCCGCTGAGGTCTACGCTCAATTGCAGTTAGTTAGCGGGGCTCTGTCATAGAAAGAATAATACTGTATCGATTTAAATTTTTTACATTATTATTACAAAGTTTAATAAGGGAACAATAAAATGTTGCATTCGATTTCATAAATTAGTTACGTTCTATTAAACTCTAATTGATGCTTGAGTGCTCTGGTGGTTGACTGTAAATGGATTAATTGCTTGCGTTACATGCAGCGCCCCCTAGGGGCTTCAGGATGTTTTCGCTAATGTAACACGTTGGCAATGGTTTTCTACATTTAGGATGCGTTAAAATAGGATTTCGGTTCTTTTGCTTTGTTATTTTATGATAGGACTGAAGGGAATTGTCTCATGGTTCTAAGGATCTGCCTTGCGAGAAGATATCACTTTATGAAGCTGTTCAAAAAAAATTTTTCAACATAAAGCAGACATGAAATTGAGATGCTGGGAAATTGTCCCTCGGTTAAAAGAGGCCTGGTGTAAGAGTACTTGAGCGTATTTCTATTACTTGTACTATTGTTTGCCACTTGTAAAGTTTTCAATGGACCCTTAGAACTGAAGAATAATTGGTATAAACCTATAGACAAATAGTAGTAACAACAGGTCGAAGCACAATATAGGCTATTTGAGTATATTCACATATAACTTATTGGTTGCGTTTTCTTCTGCATGAAAAAATGCAAGAAAACTATAGCAGACATGATGCGCATTTTTGGTAAATTTTTCTCGGCGTTTTTGGTGCCAAGCCATTTTGATCTCCCTAGGGAATACCACTGAAATAATTGACATGGTGTGCTAAAAAAATAAATAAATAAATGCATTGCATGCCAAAAAATGCGATGAAAAAGAACACCAGACACACTACATTTGAAAAAACCCTTAGAAAATGTTTTTTTTTCTGGCCATTAATGGGGGACATTTTATACTCATTGACCAATTTGTGCCTTTTTAGTGCAAAAAAAAAAAAAAAAAAAAAATCACATCACTAAATTGTTGAGAAAATTTGCACACAATTTTCAGATGTACATGAAATCAATCCGAAAGAGAAATCAAGTAATATTTACACAATTTTTAAAAAAAATTCAAATGTAAGGCTAGGTTCCCATTCCGTTAATGGGACAGCGCTAACGGACAGCATTGCACGGCGAAATTAACGCACACCCACTGGCAGCAATGTTAACGCGCATCGCTAACGGGTGCCATTTTCGGCACGCGTTAGCGATGTGCCGTTCTTTTGTGACGCGCCTCGGACGCTGCTTGCAGCGTCCGAGGCGCGCCCGAGGTCCGTTCGCCACTCTCGCAGAGATCTGCACTAGCGGGGACGTTAAACGCGACCCCATAAAATACATTGCGTTAGTGCAATCCGCTAGCGCTATGCCCTAAACGGATTGCCCTAACGCAATGGGAACCTAGCCTAAAGAATCCGCTGAAACCATGTGGAAACCTCAAATCCCAACCATAACAGCAAACGTGAAAAAGAACAGGCAAAAAAAAAAGTAAAAAAGAAAAATAAGCAGATATGAGCGGACCCGTGAAAGTTTGGGCTCTGTTACCAGATCTGAACTTTAGTTTAAAGTTCGGCTCAGGTAACGGAAATTTGCCCGAACATGAACCAAAACATGAAGCCCTTTGAAATGTATAAGGAGCCGAGCTTTGTAGTGGGAAAAATCTCTCTCTCTCTGCAACAGACTTCCCCCGGAACTTTGAATGTTGGATCAGATTTCAGGGAAAAGTCAGTGTTCGGCATTTATTACGAACTTTTAAGTTCAGGTTTGCTCATCTCTAGTAATAAGACAGACATGAAAAACAGGTGAAAAAAAAAAAGTTGGCACAAATGCAATAATGAATCGGCCGATATAATAATAATAATAATTTTTTATTTATATAGCGCCAACAAATTCCGCAGCACTTTACAATTAAAGGATATACCATCAGTAACCAATTTTAAAGGGATTGTATCATAAGAGCATCCTTGTCAACTTACTGTTAAGGGGTATCCACCACCAGGCCACCGTATCTAGGAGCTGCATGATTTAGGGGCAGAGACCACGATTCTAGTGATGTATAAATATATGTGTGGTCAGTACAAAGGACGGTACATGACTTATTCCTTCCAAAGACCATACTAAGGACCAGGGGCAGCACTCATTACGGGTAGAAGAAAGGCGATTAAAGCAACCAAATAGGAAAGGGTTCTTTACAGTTAGAGCAGCCAGACTGTGGAATAGCGATGAACGAAGGCGTTATCCAAGCATGCTCGAGTGTTAATAAAGTATTTTCGGGTAAGCTCTAATACTATGCTCGAGCCGCCGTGGCTGCATGACTCACGGTTGTTCGACAGCCGCAACACATGCAAGTATTATATATTTTTTTATAAAATCCCTGTTTTCTCTGCTGCAGATCTACCAGTTCTCTGAATGCAGAGCTGTATATAACCCAGCCCATACCACGGATTGCCCGCTTTCTGTCTTCATTATTCATAGGTAAAAAGCTGCCAATCAGTAAAGGGGGCGGGATTATCCTAGCTTATCAATACGAAGGACTACCTGGCAGCAGGTTTACTAGTCCTCTCGTGATCATCTCCTGCTGATGAAATGATTTTTTTAAATCAAAACTACACTGTAGCAAGTGACACATCCATGGAACCAAGGTCACCGTCTCTACATTATGCTGCTCTCAGATTAGGTGGCAAAAAACCTGGTGACAGATTCCCTTTAAAGCATACAGAAAGCAATAGAGTAGGGTCTATATGCAATATGAATGACTAATGTAATTTTCTCTACATCTTCTCTTTGGTGGATGTTTAGATTCAGGTTCCTGGGTAAAAATACCAGATTTAGGCAACGTCCCCACGATGAGCTTTTGGCGAGTTTATGATGTTGCAGTTTATCGGCACCCATTGAGTTAGGCTACTTTCACACTAGCGTCGGAATCTCCCCGTCGCAGTGCGTCGGGGAGAGATTCCGACGCTAGCGTTTAACGCATTGCACAATGGAGGCAGCGGATGCATTTCTCCAGCGCATCCGCTGCCCCATTGTGAGGTGCGGGGAGGTGGGGGCGGAGTTCCGGCCGCGCATGCGTGGTCGGAAAAAGCGGTCCGTCAGGAGCAAAAAACGTTACATGTCGCTTTTTTTGCGCCAGACGGTCCGCAAAAGCATGACGCATCCGTCGCTTGACGGATGCGACGTGTGGCAATCCGTCGCAAATGCGTCGTCAATACAAGTCTATGGGGAAAAAACGCATCCTGCAAGCACTTTTGCAGGATGCGTTTTTTCTGCTAAACGACGCATTGCAGTAAACGCTAGTGTGAAAGTAGCCTTAAATAGGTTACTTGCATTTTTTCAAAAATCCACAGAGTGAAAAACTCACCAAAAACTCATCATGGGAACGTGGCCTATGTACGAAGTAGCATCACTGGGTTCCACTAAAGAGTTTTGAAAGTCTTTTCAAGCTCTCCTGAACATTTCACACGGTCATGAATACTTTCTCCAATTATTGATGCATTATTGGAATATTTCGCTGTACAAGTACCTGGGCAGAAGGAGAAAATACTGGATATACTTTATTTTATCTTCTTCTTTTCAAAGGCGATTGTGAGAAGAAAAATACAGCCTTCGGGCAGTGCAGACATAGAGCCTCATTATTATTATATCCACAAAAAAACCCTCTTCTAGCAACACATAGACACCTGCAATTGTGAGCAATGTTCCTCCAGACAGCCAAGGTTTTCTGCTTTCTACCACTACTAGATATTTTCCTCAACTGTAGCAATAGATTTATTTGATATGAAAAGGTAAAAAAGGCCGATTGCCTCTCCGTCCCGTGTGTTTTAAGATAAAAATATTATAAAAAGTCAATTCTCTACTTTTTTTTGCGTTGACAGTTGCTTTTATGCTTTGCTGTATTTTGTTTTTGCCTTAGGCATGTGAGAAACAAAACACTTTAATTTTAAGTATCCAAATAATTGTTAACAACGTTAAGAATCCATGAAACAGAATCTATATTTTTAACGATTTTTAATTCCGCAGGAAACAAACAGACTAGACTAAGGCTTCAGATATTGTTGGCGAAAAGAAAGCTATTGGGCATTTTTTTTATCATTGTCATAAAAACATTAATTAAAAAATGTTAGCAAAAAAACCTTCATGGACGATATTATTGATTACATGATTTTATTGACCTGGATTGCCAAACAAGACCCAATTAGGGGGGAAATAACTTGAGAAATTACCTACGGTAATTGAGAACTGATGCCGTTAGTTACATGGCTTACGGGAGCAAAAAACGTGCTGTTGGTATAATGAAAAAAAAATGGAAATATACATTGTAGTTTACAGCATAGTATAATATACTGGTTCAGGCACTCTCAAACAGTTGGACACCTAATCGTCAAGGTGAATCTATCAGCGGGATTTCATACCCCAAACTATTTATATGTCCATGTAGTTCTTTCAAAGACAAGTACAGCAATATCTTTACATGGCCAGTCCATTCTTCTGTTACTGAGAAATTAGCAACTGATACGCAAATGATGCTAAAGAGCTATGGTAGATCTGAAGCCTCTGTCACTCCAGCTCTATTACCCGCCCAGTGCCTCCTCCTCTTGCTTGACTAATACACTCTATGCTGTGTGACTTCAGGCAAATGAGCCATTAGTCAAGCAAGAGAAGGTGGCCCTGGGTGGGGACATAGGCTTCAGATCTATAACCTCATTTGCATATCAACACTGCTTTCTTAAGGTATGGAAGAATGGACTGGCCATATAAAGGTATTGCACGAATTGTCTTTTAAAGAGCTACGTGACCATGGAAGTTGTTTGGGCTGTGAAATCTTGCTGACAGATTCCCTTTATGGAGTCTTTGCATTCAGTGTAGAAAGGTGGGGTAGAAATCATTATGATAACTATGGGGTTAAAAATGACGAAGTCCGTCAGCAACTTCTGCCAGGTCTTTTAAAATTCAAAGTTACAACACAGGTCAATCAAAAGTGAACATTGAGGGTATGTGCACACGTCAGGATTTCTTGCAGAAATTTTCCTGACAAAAAAAAAACGGACATTTCTGCCAGAAATCTGCATGCGTTTTTTCATGCGGTTTTGGTGCGTTTTTTCCCAATTGCATAGAATAGCGGGAAAAGCGCAGAAAATCCGCAAAATTAATGAACATGCTGCTTTTTTTACCGCGATGCGTTTTTTTTTAGCGCACAAAACATGCAGAATGCATTCTAAATGATAGGATGCATAATGTATGCGTTTTTAATGAGTTTTATAGCGTTTTTACCACGAAAAAAACCTGAACGTGTGTATATAGCCTTATAGGAGAGGTTAGGACCTCTAATGAACAGTCAAGAGCAGCTATTTTGGTAAAGAAAGAAGAAATTCTAGGTGTGATATTCCATTAATTAACCCTCTCTAAAAGGTCCAAAAACTTAACTTTTATTTAGTATCAATATAAATGAGGGTATTAGAGGTAAAAGATAAAAAAGGAATTAGCCTGTAATCTGTGCACATAGTATGCACTGAATAAGTGATTGCTTCTATCACATGATGGCTCTCCGAGAAGCCATCGTTGTTTGGCAGAATAGGGTGCATGCGTAGACCTGGATGGCTGCTGTGGGTTCCATCCTGTGTCCCGCGCAGAACCGGGCGGCCACACTTTCAGGTGCACTCGACGCAAAGGTGCACCGAGTCTTTCCCTAGCGCATTCTGCACGTACGCAGCCTGGAAGGAAGCCCTGGCGCACTCAGCACAGGGTGCTCCTGCAGCCCCGTGTGCGCAGACTCGAGACGTCATGTCTGCAAGACTTTTACCAAGAAGTCTCTGCCTGCACCGCATTGCACCAACCTCTTGGCCAGTGGTATCTGACCCCTCCGGAAGGTATCCCGTCCTAGACACCCTTCAGACCTGAGTAAGTTCGACATACCGCTCTTTCTTAGGTTCCCTCAAGGACAGGAAACTAAAACTGATGGGGAGGAAAGGTACCACCCTTTTATTCTGTAGGTTTCTTGTCCTTGATGGGAGGATACCCTCTCTCAGGTGGTGCTGTCCTGGGTGAATGAGAAAAACAGAGTCTCCACCCAACATGTTTCACTGTATACACAGCGTCATCAGGGAAAGGACAAAAATAGCAATTTTTCAAACATGTCGGGGAAACTATGTTCTTATCCAAGTCCCCTTTCCTGACAAACAAAGATGGCATCCCAGGGTGCCGTCATGTGATAAATAGAAGCTGTCGCTTATTCAGTATATACTAAGTGCGCAGACTAGGTACCAATTCCTTTTTTATCTTTCACCTGCAATACCATCATTTATTTTCATACTAAATAAAAGTTACGTTTTATGACCTGTTAGAGGGTTACGCCATGAGGTTCTCCGTTTCTGTTCTTAATAAGAAATACAACCCTCCCAGGTCATTTGTACCCCATTAGTTTTCCTATTAATAAAAGAATATATGGCTTTGTTATTTGGTGGAATTATTTAGCAGACAGGGTAATAAGACATTGAAATTTCAAAATGTATGCTTGAACCTATTTCCCAAAATGTGTTTATTTTGTCATATCACTTCACTAACTTATTATTACCAACTGAAGACCTATGGACTTTCATGTCATGGCTCAATGTCACCTATCAGCCATCTGCTTCAACTTCACAGTACACGTCTGGTGTGAACAGAATATTTAATATCTGGAATGAAAAAACATTGCAAGCAAACAGCTCAATAAATGGCGTATAATGAAGTGATAGCAGGAGCTGCAGAACATGGTAACACTTTCCTCCGTAATCTGTTACAAGACTGTTGTGTGCAAAACGTGTCAAGTATAAGTGAACGCCTTTAGCTTCATGTGACTCCGCAACGTCTGTTTCTCTTACTGAAGAAATGGGCTGTTCAATAATGGAAATGATGATAACAGACTCCTGGAAACCTATAATCATTTTATTTTTGGAATCTGGCTAGGAGCACTTCTTGCAAAGAATTAAAAATATCAGATTTAGACCAGAAAACCTCTCAATTTTTTTTTGTGCCAAGATGCCATGCTTTACTCAATGCGTAAAATCTCAATGAGTCCGATTGTGAAAAATGTTTTTTTTAAATTTTAATTACAATGCAGAAAGATAAGTGAGCTAATTCAAGGAAAAAAAAACAAACTGCTGTCTCTAACATCATGTCCTCCCTCTATCTGAAACTAAACCTGTCAAAAACTGAACTCCTCGTGTTCTCTCCCTCTACTAACCTACCTTTGCCTGACATTGCCATCTCCGTGTGCGGTTCCACCATTACTCCAAAGTAACATGCCCGCTGCCTTGGGGTCATCCTTGATTCTGACATTTCATTCACCCCCTACATCCGATCACTGGCTCGCTCTTCTTACCTGCATCTCAAAAACATTTCTAGAATTCGCCCTTTTCTTACTTTCGACTCTGCAAAAACTCTTAAGGTACCGTCACACTAGACGATATCGCTAGCGATCCGTGACGTTGCAGCGTGCTCGCTAGCGATATCGTCCAGTGTGACAGGCAGCAGCGATCAGGCCCCTGCTGTGCTGTTGCTGGTCGGGGAAGAAAGTCCAGAACTTTATTTGGTCGCTGGACTCCCCGCAGACATCGCTGAATCGGCGTGTGTGACACCGATTCAGCGATGTCTTCACTGGTAACCAGGGTAAACATCGGGTAACTAAGCGCAGGGCCGCGCTTAGTAACCCGATGTTTACCCTGGTTACCATCCTAAAAGTAAAAAAAAACAAACACTACATACTTACCTACAGCCGTCTGTCCTCCAGCGCGGTGCTCTGCACTCCTCCTGCTCTGGCTGTGAGCGCCGGTCAGCCGGAAAGCAGAGCGGTGACGTCACCGCTCTGCTTTCCGGCCGCTGTGCTCACACAGACAGTACAGGAGGAGAGCAGAGCACAGCGCTGGAGGACAGACGGCTGTAGGTAAGTATGTAGTGTTTGGTTTTTTTTTACTTTTAGGATGGTAACCAGGGTAAACATCGGGTTACTAAGCGCGGCCCTGCGCTTAGTTACCCGATGTTTACCCTGGTTACCGGCATCGTTGGTCGCTGGAGAGCTGTCTGTGTGACAGCTCTCCAGCGACCAAACAGCGACGTTGCAGCGATCTGGATCGTTGTCGGTATCGCTGCAGCGTCGCTAAGTGTGACGGTACCTTTACTGTTTCACTTATTCATTCTCGTCTGGACTATTGTAACTCTCTACTAATCGGCCTCCCTCTTACCAAACTTTCCCAGCTCCAATCTGTCCTGAATGCTGCTGCCAGGATCATATTCCTCACCAACTGTTACACCGATGCCTCTACCTTGTGCCAGTCATTACACTGGCTACCCATCCACTCCAGAATCCAGTACAAAACTACTACCCTCATCCACAAAGCACTCCATGGCTCTGCACCACCCTACATCTCCTCTCTGGTCTCAGTCTACCACCCTACCCATGCTCTCCGCTCCGCTAATGACCTCAGGTTAGCATCCTCAATAATCAGAATCTCCCACTCCCTTCTCCAAGACTTTACACATGCTGCGCCGATTCTTTGGAATGCACTACCTAGGTTAATACGATTAATCCCCAATCCCCACAGCTTTAAGCGTACCCTAAAAACGCATTTGTTCAGACTGGCCTACCGCCTCAATGCATTAACCTAACGATCCCTGTGTGGCCTATTTAAAAAAAAATCAGGTTCCTCGCATTATGTTCTCATTCACTTTATGCAGTTAATAGCCTCTGTGTCTGTACTGCTACATACTTAGGCAGTTAACTGGTTCATGCAGCTTTACATGAACACCCAGCCTTACACTATGGCCGGTCCGAATAACTAAAGCAATTGTTACCATCCACCTCTCGTGTCTCCCCTTTTCCTCATAGTTTGTAAGCTTGCGAGCAGGGCCCTCATTCCTCCTGGTATCTGTTTTGAACTGTATTTCTGTTATGCTGTAATGTCTATTGTCTGTGCAAGTCCCCTCTATAATTTGTAAAGCGCTGCGGAATATGTTGGCGCTATATAAATAAAAATTATTATTATTATTATAAACAGATCCTTTATAGTAAAAAAATGGACAATTTAATAGGCATTTACTAAGACTTGAGTAACTAAAAAGAGTTGAAAAAGGTACTAAAAAAGATGGAAAAGTTGTAAAATAAATAAACTAAAAGTCAACTGTTAATTTTGTCACTGTTGCAGCCCCACCATTGCCACTCCAGAGCTCTCCTCTAGTCCATTACTTGTCCTGCAGTGCTACAATGATGACATTTATGTCACTTTTCCAGTCAATGACCTACATCACCGGTCTTTTTCTAGACACGTAGACATCACTACTGAAGACAGGAACCAGCTGTAGCAGTCACATACACATAGATTACACTTTAGGACTGGAGCATAACTAAAAAATCTGTAGGGACCAACAAATCTGGAACAATGGAGCTATCAGAGAGTGAGAAGGATTTTTTTCCATTTTTCAATATTCCCTACCTTAAAAAAAAGTTAATTACCGTAAGTCCTAGACAACCCCCTGCTTCTGCTGATGTCACCTCGATAGTAAGCAGCTTTTCTTCTGCTCTCCTACCTAACTACAGGGATCCATCTGCCAATCAGGAGTGAAGACCTTTGGACAATGCAAGCAAGAAGAGGAAGAAGAGGAAGAGTTGCTTTGTTCAAGAGAGGTGAAATGAAGTTGCTGACTGAGCCTGAACAGATTGTCTCCATACAGAACAGGCAGGTAGTTGGCAACGACCTGCTTGTTAGCTATTGGCCCCATACACAAAAATAATAAAAGTCCTGGATAACCCCTTTAAGCCAATGTCAATGTAAAACTATATACACTAATAACACCTGGACTATAAAGTCCAAATTGGATTCACTACAATTTTGGTTTTCCTAGATGTTAAAAAAACAAAACAAATGATAGTATGTCTTTTTTCGTTTTCAAAAACATTCTTGATCCAGATGCAGTATTTGAATTTTCACCGTCCAGTTTAGTATTATTAGCATTAGTTTTCTTTTGAGACAAAGCCACCATCAGTTATTTCTTGGATATACTATTGGAGAAAACACATTACAAAAACATAAAAAGTTGGAATAAAAATCGACACTATTTGAGTTTGACAAAAATGATTAGTTTCTAGATAACTTGATATATTGGGCAAAAATATCTTACTTCACACCCAAACAGATCCAGAGTAAAGAACGCAAGGCGCAATGTTATTGAAAGCATCCCACTTCGGCTATCAGTGCCACTAGGCTGGTTAAAAGGTTTTTATTATGAAAGTTTAAATTGGTGTCTTGAAATAAAACAGATGGCAAAGTATCCTCAGTGGATGTAAGGATACTTGGCCCTAGTCCTATTACATTGACTCCGTTCCAAGGCTTAACTAACTCCCACCCTAAGAAATAGCTATTCACATAGCTCCCTTGGCTGCCGTAGACTGCTGCGATTTTTTTCTAGTCACCTCCCTCCCTGCATACGGTTCTGATTCAGTATTTGGAAATCTATTAGATATGTCTGGCATCTTAAGAAAATATTGGTGAGCACGTTGCCTGAATTGTTCCAAAACATTATAACTACTGGAGAATGGAGAAGAACCTGAGACTGGTGGGAAGACAACAAGCTTGCAAAAAAAAAAAAATGATAGAGCCTCTCGAGAAATTAAATCGGTTAGGACTACATGTTTCTAGATTAAATGGAATGACTACATTTAAGACGTTTTATAAAAAAAAAAAAAGCTCAGAAACCACATTGCTTTGTACTTTGCAAAATGTGAATACAAGTAGAACACTTTCGAGAAGAAAAAGCACTACATCATTTAAGCAAGTCCCGGGAGACATTCTGCTTCCTGATTAATTCAACGGTAATCACAGCCTGTGGTCCAAATATTTCCAATCAATCACGGAAAATTGGGTTAACACGTCTGCATATGTTGCTTTATTAATGTGCAATTCGAATCTGGCAGAAGATATTCTTTCAGGAAAAGTGGGGCTAATTCATTTGTTTGCACCTTACCGTTTTGTTATGGTGTACAGGCAATAAAGCCTCATGTGGCCTTTCCCAAACCTGAACCCAAGCCAAGAGAATGAACGTGCTCTGAAGTGTTGAAAGAAAGGCCTATTCTCTGCCCAGGGAACTGCAGCTCGTTCAGGAAATGAACACAAGTTTTCTGTACGCCGTCCAGCTTCTGAATCAGCTGTTCCTCACTCAAAGCTTCTTTTTTTTTCAATTATAAAAAAGAAAATAAAAAAAAAATCTGCCAAATATTATATACGTAAACATCCAAGTCTTGTTCCTTTTGTCATTTTTGAGTCTGCACTGAAAGCTAGCCTACTTCTCCCAATGATTGTAATCTGGCATATTTTAACAAGTGTAAATTATCAAGGTTTGCATATCAAATTAAACTCAATGAATTCTGGACTTGTTTTACAGTTCAAGACGAAGAGGCCCTAACTCCCTGCGTTGTACTTGGCGGCGGGCCAGTCTTAGTAATAAAGTGCTAAGCAGAAGACAGGAAATACTAGAGGACTCGAACAATGTTATGACAATGTTTATGACTTTTACAGTCAGGCCTGGCTGCACATCTGCACAACATCAGACTCTGGTCAGGCCCACAGAGAGGAAGCCATACTTTCCCTGGCAGCGATTTGCTTCAACCAGATGTTATCACATTAACTGATATCTTTTGACCAAACAGAAAAAGAGAAAAAAAAAATCCATCTTTACATTCCTAAAGAGGAAATGGGAGTTTCCAACTTGTAAGAAGTACAATAAATTAATTGTAAACTGGCTTTCATTTATTACGACAAGATCTCTTAGCTTTAATTCAATCACATCAAAGAGGGATAGCCAATCGGCTATGTCTTATGGAAGAGAATAAACCACACAATGAGCTGCACAAAAAGGCCAGAGCGATCCAAGAAGCAGGGTTCCCTCTGTAGCTTAGGCTACGTTCACATTTGCGTTGCGTCGGGCGCAACCGTGGCGACGCATGCGTCATGCGCCCCTATATTTAACATGGGGGGTGCATGGACATGCGTTGTGCTGCATTTTGCGACGCGTGCGTTTTTTTGCCGCAAGCGTAGGGTGCAGAGGACGCAGCAAGTTGCATTTTTTTTGTGTCCAAAATTCGGCAAAAAAGGACGCATGCGTCGCAAAACACTGCGTTTTAGCATCCGTTTTGTTGCGTTTTTGTTTGCATTGTGCGTTGCGTCTCCGACGCAACATCGCACAACGCAAATGTGAACGTAGCCTTATTTGGTAAGCGCTATAGCTTGCTGAATAAGCAGGAACCCGGGTTTCCTTTGCAGCTTATTCAAGAACCCTATCAAATTCGCTCATCTCTATTGATAAGGCCCCAATCGACATTGGTCAGCTTGGCCAACTGTCTGATTTGATGGGGACCTCTCAGTTTTCTAGATATATTTTCGATTAAGAATCTGGAATGTCCACTTTTTTCTGTTTATTCTTTTATTCTAGCTGAGATAAGCAGCTGCCAGAGGAGTTTGGTAGAGGCTAAATCATAGAGAATACAGTAGAGCTTTGCAGAGCATTACATTGTACGGAGGAAATGGGAAAAATGTTCAGCCGAACCATTGTTTGGCCTACAGGTGTGTATGGATAAACACTTTGGAAAAAAAAGAGCGCACCACACCATAGGGCGATACCTTTGGAATAAGATATAATAGACCCACATGGTATGCTCACCCTAGCAAGTTGTGCAAGTGCAATACTGTGACAGTTCAATAATAGTGATGAGCGAGTATACTCTTTGCTCATGTTTTCCCGAGCACACTCGGGTGGTCTCCAAGTATTTATGACTGCTCGGAGATTTAGTTTTCATCGCAGCAGCTGAATGATTTACAGCTACTAGCCAACTTGAATACATGTGGGGATTCTCTAGCAACCAGGCAACCCCCACATGTACTCAGCCTGGATAGCAGCCGTAAATCATTCAGCTGCCGCGATGAAAACTAAATCTCTGAACACTAACAAATACTCGGAGACAACCCGAGGGAAAACCCGAGCAATGAGTATACTCGCTCATCACTATTCAATAATGGCTGTTGCTGCCCCGTGGCTGGAGGATGAACTCCACCAGCAAGCTTGAAGTAAAAGAACATTCTTGTTTTTGGGCTGTGCCAAGTGAAATGAAGATTCTTAGTCCAAACATATAAAGTGGCAGTTTTTATTCCATAACGCGTTTCCACGCCGGACTTCATCAATATGTCCATCTTTACTCCGAGACTCTTTCCTGTTCAGTGATGTTTGATTAGGAAGTCTTAAGAGACTCAGGCTCCTCTAGGAAAACATACAATGCTCTGCATGGGCGGGCTCTGCATGGGCAGGCTCTGCATGGGCAGGCTCTGCATGGGCAGGCTCTGCATGGGCAGGCTCTGCATGGGCAGGCTCTGCATGGGCGGGCTCTTGCTAATTTGATGTTACAGCCTTGCAAATTGATGTCTGGATGGTTGCTCCTCCTTCTCCATCTGACGGCACAAGTTTTACTCCAGCAATATAGGCAGAGATTTGATGTTATGTACCCTCTGCAAGAGCCATCACTGTAAATATAGCTAATAATATTTTATTTCCCTGCTATATAAAGGTATTATTCAAATCACGTCATTTAGAAACTAGAGTGTTTCATCAATTTCTTCCAGAGAACAATAAGTCTTCAGAAAATAACCTTATATTGGTCAATTTCTTGCAAAAAACAATAAGTTTTCTGAAAATAACCTTATATTGGAAAAAAACATTATTTAAGGAATTCCCTAATAGACAATATTTTTTAAAGTGGTTCCAAAAGTAAAGCTTTGTTTGAAACTTTAGCCCACTAAACAGAATTCGTTTCCCACTACCACTACCTGCAAAAAGATATATTATGAAGCTCGGAAAACTCTTATGCATAATGACCAAAATCATTTCTTTTCAGAGTATTCTCAGCAGAGAGTGAATGAAAAATGTGCATGAGCAATTTCTTATGCTTTTTTTCAGAACAACAAAAAAAAAGGTAAAATATATGCATTGCCCAAAGCACAAATAAAGTACCAGATTTATCAAAGAAACACTATTGATTTCAAAGTAATTTAAGCCTCGACGTTTTCTTCCCCTTCCCATATTTTACATTTGGAATATTTTAACTGGTGGGAATTTTGGAAATGCAAGCTTTGGGTATTGCAAGTCATTGTAGCCAAAAAAAAAAGAAAAAAAAATATTCATGAACAAAAATATAAAATGTATAGTAGAATCTACAGATATTTTATAATAAATATGCATATAAAAAAATAATCAAATAAAAAATTACAACATCATTTCATGCAATAATTACCTGTCTCTTAAAAAAACAACTGTAAAAAAAAAAAAAAAGGTTAAAGGGGAGCTGTCACCAGGTTTTCCCCATACAAAGCACAGCCGCAACCTTTAGGGCCCCAATACTATCTGCAGATCTCAAAAAAGAACTTTTACTGTACTCATGGATGGGGCGGGTCCGGTCCGATGTGTGTCTGTGGCCTTCATTTTGTGTCTCCTTTTTTCTTGTGATCGCCATCCTTTTTACCCTGCTTTGTGAGCATGATGCATCTTATATCATCCCCATCTTGCTTCTGCACAGGCGGACTTCTCTCTGCCCTGCCGAGGGCAGAGCAAAGTACAGTAGTGCGCATGCACTGTCTTTACTGCCGAGTGATTGGCGCTCTTTGACCTTTCCGGGCGCATGCGCACTAGAGTACTGTGCCCTTCCCTTCACAGCGCAGAGAGAAGGGCGCCTGTGCAGGAGCAAGATGGGGACACTGTGTGGATGACGTAGGACACGTTATCCACACGAAGCAGAAAAGGAGGACGGCGATCGCCAGAAGAGAGGAGGCACCAGATCAAGAGCAGAGATGCCCACTGGACCGGACCGCCCCGTCTAGGACTATTATAAAAGCTCTTTTGGGATCTGCAGACTGGATTGGAGATTTTTTTTTTCTACAGGATTTCTGTTTTTTTGTTAAAAAAAAAAGGCCCTAATGGTGGTGGCCATACTTTATACGGGAAAACCTAGTGATGACATGTTCCCTTTAAATTAAAAGTAAACGTATAAAATTCATCCCTGGAATAATTTTCTATGGTTTGTTTTCTTGCAGCGATTTTTAGTAAATCCTGGATATCATTACATCTGTTACGTGACCGTAAAAGAAAAAGAAAACGACGTCTTTCTAATACTTAATAAAACAGGTCACACAACAGCTGGAACTTCATTAGATCATAAAGTGGAAACGTGCTCTGTTTTTTGACAGGATCATTTATCACTATGCAAATTTCACCCAATAGTGTGTAATTTAATCGAGCACGAGAGGAGAACCACCCACCAAGGCGTTTAAAGAAACAGTACCTCTGTAGGCTTTCCTCGAGGGAATTGGTAAAGGATAATATAGTGCTTGTAAAATATACAGAGCTACGTTTCAGTAATCAGCTGCATAAGAAGACAGACTGGCTTTAGAACACAATTCCTGGAAAAAATTACAAGTATGCTACAGTTGATCGGAGAGGCATTACTATAGACTTCACATAAGGTGGCAACGGCAGGTGTTCCCGGTTATGGTTTTCATGAGAGGGGAAGAGATAAAAGAAAGGATATTATTGACGTATGTGTCCTTCAGGAAAATAACTGCACTGGCTAGTGAGAACATTTTTCTTTGCAATTATAGCCTTAGGGCTCATGCATGTACATTTCTATAATAATGCTCCATACAGCCAAGTTGTACAGAATCATATCAGTCCATACCAGTGTATTGGTCGACTATCTTGTTTGTTTTTTTTTCGAAGCCCAAAATAAAAATATGAAATACTCCATCAGATTATGCATGGATTCCTTGCACCTCCCTATATATGGCACATGATAAAGCTTGTACAATTGTTAGGGCTAGCGCAACGCACCAAATTATAAGAGAGATGGTATAGGTGCGTTCGCAACCCGGGGTCCACCGTGCAGAGATGGAACCTGCTGCTGAGTAATGACGGAGTATATGGCGGTACAATGTGGATACATACAAGGGTTAACTTCACCCAGTGTGAAGAAAGCAAACGCTGTTGCGTCACAGGGCCGCGGTACCGCAACAAGAGCGCAAGCAAGGAGTCTCAGGACTCTATCCCAAAACACAGGATAAGAGTACGTTCAGACCACCTGCGCTCGACACTGCAACTGGGGTGTCAGAGTAACTGAAAATATAACTTAAAGCACATGAGTGCGTGCTGTGCCGCTCTGGCAGACGCCACTAACCACCCAGACTGGGGATAGGAAAGCGCTCTAATAGCGCACGGCGCCGCACTGGCAGTCACACCAATAGATGCTGTTTTGTGTGTTTAATGCTGATAGCTCAACCGGGCGCTAGATAGCAGACATCCACAAGGGAGGGGATGATTAAAGAACGACTTGCACTCATCAACACACACATGTTTTCAAATGTACACTAGCGCATGGCCGAGCGGCCATGCAAACCTTTTATAGAAGAAGTGGTACAAGACCTTCCAGATGGACCAATAGGAGCCGCAACAGGATCTGAGCATGTGACCCCGACCTCCAATCCCATGGGCATGCTCAGTATGGGAAAAGCAGGACTTGGTCCCAAAAAGACCTGCTCGCTGCTGAACATTGCTGGCTACAAGAACAGAGCCTGGAAGGGCAGTAGTAACCAGTCATCCAGTATCAGCCTGAGCTAGACGCTGGGACCGACGTCTCCGCTGAGCAGACTCCACTGCGGCTGGAGAAGAATGGGAGACCACAGTGGAGATGGTTCGAGATTCCCCCTGTGCAGAGGCAGGAACTTAACACCTAACAAACAATAGAGCGAAGAGGCCATTCACATACATATATCAGGGCGTGATACGTTTCGGCCATAAGCCTGATCCCTAAACCAAGTTCACTCCTATTTCACCAAAATGGAACTTGAGATTTATTGGGAAAGGTCTAGTTATTTCTGGAAGAACTCCACCAGTAATTGGTCATTTGAAATAGGTTTGAAGGACACAGGATGTTCTAAAACTGTGTGTAGTCCTTGATAGGCTTTTCTTCACTTGGGGCAAAAACTCAGTTTGCTTCTCTATTCCTGTACCAAAATATGTATGGTAAAAATTTTAGGAACATTTTATAGACTTGTCTTAAAAGAAACTTCTGTTCTGGTTATGACAGTCCCAAATAGAAATCTATTGTATTTTACATAAATGTTTATCAGTTGTCTTGTCTGTATACTCTTTTGAGTTCTCCTCTGCCCAGGCGCTGTGGTATTATCAGAGCATGTTCCTGCACGGTCAGACACAGCCATAACATTTATAAGATTATCTCAGCACAGGAACATTTTTTAACCATATCCAATTATGGAACTCATTATTTAAAGACCTACTGATAAAAATGCTGAGTGATTAAAATGAACTTATTGGGAGAACCCCTTTAAGTGCAGTGGAAATAACTTGTGGTATTTACTATGTGCTGATGTTAAGTTATATTATGTTTATTATATACGGATATTTTTCATTTTGAGTGAAAGCCAATATCGAAACTGTTGAATTTCAGTTAACACGGACAGGCAATTATGGAAGTAAAAATGACGATTAAGAACTTAGGATTAGAAGCTGGTAAGGCTACTTTCACACATCAGTCTTTCGCCATCAGGCTCAACCCGGCAAATTTTGAAAAAACTGGATCCGGCGAAAGATGCTGCCGGATCAGTTTTTTTCCCATAGACTTGTATTAGCACCGGACTGTGCCGGATGACCTTACCGTTTCGTCCGGTTTTTGCCGGATCCAGCAAAAATGTAGTTTCCGGCGTCTGGAAAAAACGTCCACAGTAACGTTTTTTGTCTCTGGCGAAAAACCTTTTTGCAAGAATGGAAGCCTATGGGAGCCGGAAGGTGCTGGATCCGGAAAATGATGGATTCCGGCGCCGGATTCCGTTTTTTTTAAACTGACCATGCTCCAATTTTTTTTAATCCAATTATCTAGATATGCTAGTCGGATCCGTCGAAAAAACAGATCCGTCGCATCAGTTTTTCACAATTTGCAACGGATCCGTTTTTTCAAAAATTCGCCGGATCCTGCCTGATGGCAAAAAACGGATGTGTGAAAGTAGCCTAAGAGGCAGAAAAATCACATACAGATTTCAAAGGGGAACAAGCAAAATTTCAGAGAAGTGAACTATGATTCATGTGAAGGAAATGATTTACAATGTTACTTAAAAAATATAGATTTTTCTAAAAGTGTGTTTTCTTTTAAACGTTGCAATGTGTCCAGTATGTAAGGGTATATAATGAGAAAATTTTCCATAACTTCACGGACAGGTCAGATGAATACAGAAGTCTTGTGTGGTACTTGGACTACTCCAACAATGTCCTCAACAAAGGGAAATAACTGGACTCTTTATGCTCTAATCAGTCCCAACTAAATGCATCCTTCAGGAATTTACTTTTAACGTCACTAGTTTCCACAGTGTTTTCCTTACTCTTTCCTGCTTCAGTTGCGGTTCTTCACCATTGCCTCCAGTCTTTATTGACATGCTACAGTGGTGACATCACATCAACTGCTGCAGCCAATCACTGGGCTCAGTGGCTCATTCCATCTACAGTCAACCCAGTGAGGGCCTATGAACTTAAAACATTAATTCATGAAAATCCACTTTAAAAAGTGTGCAAAGTTGTAAAACGCAGGAAAAATAGTTGATTTTCAGAATGGTTTCCAGTAAAATAAATGGCGTTTGGCACCTGAAAACGTTGGAAGTTGGGGGTCAAACAAAAATGAAGGTGTCTGGACACTTACTAAGTGCCAAGACTCTTTGGCTTAAAATAACTGACAACTCACAGTCTGAATTCCTTATCAGTATGTCTTTGGAGGTCAGGAGAAACAGGAGGAAACCCACACAAACGCGGGGAGAACATGCAAACTCCTTTCAGATGTTCTCCTTGGTAGGATTTGAAGCTAGGACCCCAACACCATGAAGCAACAGTATTCTCTGGATGAAGCAGTCCAAGGTAACTATAAGATGAAAAGAATGGAATGGTGTGGTTTCCACCACTGGTAACAGAGCTTGATGCCTGGAGTCCAAAATGAATAAGAAATATCAAGCACAACTGAAGAACTTTGTCACCAGTTGAAGTTATCAGGCAGGAGTTAGTCATAGTCCAATAATGGGAACACCATGTGTGTCCACCTGTAGGTTCATGTTATAAACAAGTTACTGTAGTCTTGGAAACTTTTGGGCTGTATTTGTTGGGTTTTAATTAAGCATCTCTGAGTTCATTCAAGATTCCATACAACGAACACAAAAAGAGACAAACAAGAGGGTCCTTCTTACAACAAAGCAGTCTCAAGCCAAATATCCTTTTAAGACTTAGCGTTTAAACATTTTTGACAAAGCAGTAGCAGAATAAAGTCCTTGCCTTTTTTTTTTCTCCAAACATATTTTTTAATAAATGATTAAAATAACAGGGTCTATTTCCGTTATCCACCCTGGGAAGTGAAGAAACTCAACGTCTTCCAAGAGATGACTCAGGCGGTTAAGTCATCAAAAGCAGCAAACAAAAGCAGCAAATATCTTAATGAAGAGAAAAAATATACATAAAGCTTTGCAAAAGCACTAAAATAGGAACCACATGCACATCCGTGCTCAAGACTTTCAACAAATTGTTTCAATAATATCTCATCTTAAATGTTATCCTTTCTATAACAGAATGTATTTCAGAATATTCCTATCCATAAAATGGGATACCGTAAAATGTGAAAAATGTCAATTAATTGTTGGCAACTGCTGTATCATAAGGGAATTTTGACTGACAAAACAAAATCATTTAAAAATGTAAATCCAGCACGAACTGACCAGGAGCACTAAGTCAAAATTATTTGGGGAATTGCAGCCAAAAAGGAATAAAATATATATGTTAATTTGGTCATGTTGATTTGTAAGCCACAACAACTGAATAATACGTCCAAATCCAAAGTAAATATCTCTGCTGATGTTTATAAAGGGGTGTTGCATTGATAAGGACAGTTGAAATAGTTTTTGTGTAAATCAGTACCAATTTTGTTACAAATAATGGAGCTTATTAAAGAGGCTATCCACTTGCATCAATCCATTCTTGAAAGCATGGTCTCCGGTTAAAGGGAACCTGTCACCTGAATTTGGCGGGCTCTGTTTACGGTCCGATGGGCGGTGTTTTCTGTTCTTTCATGCACCCCTTCCTTTCCTGCTGGCCGCAATATTGTCTTGAATTTGATTAGGTTTCCTCCGTAGTACACGCGTGCGCAATGCAATCTTGCCTTGCGCACGCGCAGTATGCTTTGCCCAACTGCGGGCAAAGCCGAAAAGCATTAGTGCGCATGCGCCGGTGCACTATGTCCCGGAACACAGCGAAATAATTCAGGTGACAGAGTCCCTTTAACTGCCAACTTTTGTAGGTCTCATCCCCAATCTAAAACACTTGAGTTACAAGTACTGCACAGAATTCGGACCCCCTAAATACAGTACAAACCTCAACCTTGACCCCCTAAGCAAGTCACAAGACCTGATCGCTAAACAAAAACAGATTCCATGACAGACCTCTAAACAAATACAGACCCCAAAATTTGCACACACCCCAAATGAAAACCCCAGATAAGAGCACCTACACAAATGCAGACCCAGATTAAACAGATCAAATATAGAATCCATAACTAAATTAAGTCACTGGACATCCAAAGGCGCCAAACCAAAAATAGACTTCAGACCAGACCACCCTAAGCAAATACAGACCTTAGACCCTCTAAATACAGACCCCAGTCCAGTCTCCTTATACAAATATAGATCATACAACTCTTAAATAAATTTAAGACCTCAGAGCAAACTTCCTAAACAAATTCAGAACCTAGACCAACCACCAAGGCCAGGCCTCCTAAACAAATACAGACCCAAGATCAACACCTTCTAAACAAATACACATCATAGACCCCTACATAAATTCAGACTCCAAGACCATACCCCTCAGCAAACACAGACCCCAGACTTGCCTGCTCTTCTGGGAGTCCAGGAGGTCTCCCCTTTTGTCAGCAGTGTCCTGTACATTCTGGGAGAGTAGGCAAGTACGATGAAAAGAGAGAAAAACAACCGTAATTAACATTGTCATATGGGATTGTGACACTATTGAATGAAATGCTAAAACATGTTTTCTTTTACTCATTTTAGTAATACAACACTGGTTACTGGAAAATGCCTTAGAGCCTGATGTAAAACACATGTTCATAGATCTGAATGCAGAAAAAAATAACTGGAACATCAAACTGATATATCATTTGTGCTATTAAAGTTTTTTTTCCTCTACTCTGTGTTATGAAGACTTTTATGTCTGGAAGATTTATTTAAACGAGTTTATTATATAATGAAGCTTGTCAGATCATAAAGACAAAGTCATACATTATGGAGCATATCGAGGTCTGACTGAGCGGGTGCTGTAAAAGGTGGGGTTTGGTAACCGCTACAACGTAATCAAGTGCATCTCAAGCCGCAAATATAAATATCTCAATTTATTAAATATCACAGCTGTTGAAGGAACCAGAGGTAAGATTTTTGCATCCAAGGCCTGAAGATGTATAGATCGAACACTGCGTGTTACGCAGCCGTTTTTCTATAAATACACACACGTACATATATATTGTCTGATCTGTATGAAATAAACACATAAAAAATGATAAATGCCATTAATTAGTGATTCTTTAGATAATTTATATCAGATTGTAATTTCGAGATGGACTGACCAGACAAAATTTAAATTCACCTGTTCACATGGTTTTGCCCAGAAAATTTGATTTGTGTAAAAGTTATTCTCCTCTAATTTTGAGTCCCTTATAATGCCCTGAGAAAAATAAAAAAAAAAACAATCATTAAACTCAACCCCTGCTCCTCTGCTACTGACCACCAACCACCTGGTCCTCACCACATCTTCTGATTTCCTGCAGCTTACATTGTAATCTTCAGTCCCATTGCAACATACTGGACTTTCAAGTGAAACGGTATTCGGGAGGGCTCGGTTAAGGGGTGCCATGACATCACGATGTCTACATGACACTTGGAAGTTCAGCACAGTGTGAAAAGACCAAAGATTCAATCATGAGAGGAAGGGGATCAGAAGATGCAGCGAAGATCGGACGAGTGACGAGTAGTAGCAGCGTTAAGGTGAGTTTGAGAATATTTTAACATCTTTTTAACCTTTTGATGGCCCGCTATGGTTCAGAAAGATGGAGACAATCAACCACCATTTAGCGGAATCACTGCAGAAGCGAATTACAAAAAAAAAAGGAAAACTTTGCCAAATACAGCTTTTTATAAAATTCAAAAAGGATTCAATTCCACCAAACAATTGAAGGAGCCGAGCTGTTCCACTGTGTACACTAGTGATATCTGACCAAAGCAGAGAACAGCTGATCCCAAGGATAGGTCATCAAACTTACAGTCGTCAAGCATCCCTTTAATTGATCGTTATTTTTCCCTCTTTATAAGAGTTAAGTCATTAAAAAGTTGTGACAAATTAAGTGGTGTGCTCACATAAATGACAGCATTACATTATTATTAGGATCAAATCCTGATTCTAGAAAATGCAGTAGAGATACCCATATATAAACCCCTGGCACACACTCTTATAGTATACTAGCTATTGAACCCGTTCTACGCCCGGGTGGCGAGCATTTATATTGGTATATGGTCTCCATCCTGGTATGTGCTGCTCCATCCTGCGTCCCCATCCTGTCATGTGCTGCTCCATCCTGCGTCCCCATCCTGTCATGTGCTGCTCCATCCTGCGTCCCCATCCTGTCATGCGCTGCTCCATCCTGCGTCCCCATCCTTATGTGCTGCTCCATCCTGCGTCCCCATCCTGTCATGCGCTGCTCCCATCCTGCGTCCCCATCCTGTGATGCGCTGCTCCCATCCTGTGATGCACTGCTCCATCCTGCGTCCCCATCCTTATGTGCTGCTCCATCCTGCGTCCCCATCCTGTCATGTGCTGCTCCATCCTGCGTCCCCATCCTTATGTGCTGCTCCATCCTGCGTCCCCATCCTTATGTGCTGCTCCATCCTGCGTCCCCATCCTTATGTGCTGCTCCATCCTGCGTCCCCATCCTTATGTGCTGCTCCATCCTGCGTCCCCATCCTTATGTGCTGCTGCATCCTGCGTCCCCATCCTTATGTGCTGCTGCATCCTGCGTCCCCATCCTTATGTGCTGCTCCATCCTGCGTCCCCATCCTTATGTGCTGCTGCATCCTGCGTCCCCCATCCTTATGCGCTGCTCCATCCTGCGTCATCATCCTTATGTGCTGCTCCCATCCTGCGTCCCCATCCTGTGATGCGCTGCTCCCATCCTGTGATGCACTGCTCCATCCTGCGTCCCCATCCTTATGTGCTGCTCCATCCTGCGTCCCCATCCTGTCATGTGCTGCTCCATCCTGCGTCCCCATCCTTATGTGCTGCTCCATCCTGCGTCCCCATCCTTATGTGCTGCTCCATCCTGCGTCCCCATCCTTATGTGCTGCTCCATCCTGCGTCCCCATCCTTATGTGCTGCTCCATCTTGCGTCCCCATCCTTATGTGCGGCTCCATCCTGCGTCCCCATCCTTATGTGCTGCTCCATCCTGCGTCCCCATCCTTATGTGCGGCTCCATCCTGCGTCCCCATCCTTATGTGCTGCTCCATCCTGCGTCCCCATCCTTATGTGCTGCTGCATCCTGCGTCCCCATCCTTATGTGCTGCTCCATCCTGCGTCCCCATACTGCCTCTGACCCGCTCGGCGCCGAGTGCTGGGGGGCCTGAGCAGGCGGGGACACCGGCGCGCTGTGGGGGTCAGGTGCCGGTATTGCCACCAGCTCAGGCCCCCCAGCACTTACTATACTCACCTGTCTGTCCCGTTCCAGCGCTGCGTGCCGCCATCTTCCCGGTCTCCTGGCTGTGACTGTTCAGTCAGAGGGCGGCGCCGGCGCGCATTAAGCGCGTCACCGCGCCCTCTGAACTGAAGGTCACAGACCGAAGACCGGGAAGATGGCGGCGCTCAGCGGTGGAACGGGGACAGGTGAATATGGCCGATACTCGCCCTCCTGGCGGTCCCTGCTTCTCTGTTGGAGATCGCGGTGTGCGTTCAGTGTGAACGCACACCGTGATCTCCTGGGAGCGTCACTCTGTGAGGCCCAGACCGCGCCGGCGCTTGCGCCTGCGCAGTCTATAAAGGCTTCGGACAGAGTGACGCTACCAGCGTTATATTATAGATTTTGTTCTGCAGATCATCTTTGCAACAAGTGAAACACTTCGTTTTGCAAAAATTATATCTATACATCTCTCATTTTTCCTCTCGGCCTTTTAAGCTCCCAAGTTTCTCCATTAAAACATCAAAGGAGTTGGTGATGAATGATGGGGCATAAGCATGTTAAAAACACGTCTGAAAACACCCAGAATTGACACACACACACACACACACACACACAGTGCCTAGGGCGACATCAGCTGTAAATACAGCCCTGTATACATAAAAATCTCATTAGATTTGATGACAGCAATTTCTTTTTAGAGTCGGTAATCCAGTGTCTTCGGTTTATCAGACATTAATGCACAGTAAATAAATTGCATACAGTTACGAGGCATGGTACATACAGAAACCCAAATCCTTCAACCCTTTCCCCTGGTATCACCACAACTCTTTTCATCCACCGTGATGATGTCAGAGCAACAATAAAAGTCCATTTTCTTCTTTCAACATTTAACACCACTTCTGCTGAGAGAATATTACAGGCGAACCCTTGAATATAAATCCATGTAAGTCTTTTCTAACTACTGCAATGTCTCGCTCCTAAGTATGATTTATACCATATGAGCCGAAATACCAACAATGGTTTTATTAATATAGAACTTAGACATAAGTCTGAGTTACTTCTGAAGTCTCTTTGTTTCATCTTGTTAACATAATTCTTGCCAAGGGCTTCCCGCATTACGTTCTAGGAGACCTAAATAGATTAGGGTGTTCTCAGAGGCGGCCAACGGAGAAGAAATACAAACTTATCATACTGGATGATAGATGGATCGTGGTCAGCTGATCGTTTGTTAGATCCTAGAAACGAGCCTAAATCCAAGACAAATGATCTAAAACATGTAGAACTTAACGCCAAAAAGGTTCAAGACCTAACCTAACCCAGACACACATGTGCACAAAGGCATACACAGAATGATTTATTCATGTTCCCTACATAGTGCCAACTTTATCCATGGTGCTTTTTAGAGATGGTCATCACCTACATCAATTCTTATCTGTTCAGGTTCCGAATCTAACTTCCCTTTTGAATATTATGGACTTAATTATAAAAAAGCTAAAATATTTGCACTACTCAAGAACAGAGTCAAAATTGGTGCTCTGTGGCAGCAGGATCGGGGCAGTGCAAACATACTCAGCCAGCACTGAAAAACTGGCATTTTGGGAGTATCTTGTAATTACTCATGCGATCATCATGTTTCAGCAAAATGTACATCATGTGTGGCTTAATAACCAAACAGGTAGGTGGCACACTCAGCGAAATAGAGTTGGCTTGAGACTGGTGTGGTATGGTCTTCTGTCAAACAAGGACCAACCAGGATCAAGCTGCATCAAGGCCTGTGGTGTGAAACAGGGCTACCTCTCACCCAGGATCTCCTTGACCTATATGCTATGAACATATATGCCTATATGTCTGATTAAGGGTTTTCACCCGAAACGTTACGTAATAATGTACTTTCCATGGTGTAAGCAATGGATATGAAAAGCTTCAAATAGGATTTGTTGACAGTACCTCCAAGTGCCCTTAGGTATGCAATTACTTAAAGGGACTCTGTCACCTGAATTTGGAGGGAACAATTTTCAGCCATAGAGGCGGAGTTTTCGGGTGTTTGATTCACCCTTTCCTTACCCGCTGGCTGCATGCTGGCTGCAATATTGGATTGAAGTTCATTCTCTGTCCTCCATAGTACACGCCTGTGCCTCTATGGCTGAAAATTGTTCCCTCCAAATTCAGGTGACAGAGTCCCTTTAACTCTATCTACGTGTGGCCTAATGATGTCTCGTTGACCAGAAATTGCAAGAGGAACCCAAGATGACGGCATCTGAATACCAGCTGAGAAAGTTTATACTGTTATGGTCTGACTACCTTACTGAAGTGGAAGCCAGATCAGTGCAAATCTTTTTTCTCATTCATAGACTTAATAGATTATCACATGCTAGTAGAAACCTAGAAAGGCTGCAATTAACATCACACCCACCATGTGGTCAGAGATGGACAAATGTAAAACAAACTACTCCCAACAGTATAAAAAATCATATATAATTTTCAAAGCTGGTTATATCATGTCATAGGAAAAGTAAGAAAGGCTATATCTGTACACCCTAGGATCACGTTTATAGAAAACCAACATTATTCAAAATATAATGTTGAGCAAAAAGATTGAACTGCCCTGGTCCCGGGTCTGCTCCTGTCCTCCATGGCAGCTAGACCTTGGCAATTTTCACCTCCGTGACCAGTGTCTTCAATCTGATATCCTGGTCACCTCTGGCATTAACTTTGACACACAATGTCATGAAGCAACACTCTTTTTGACATGAGTAGGGATGGGCAAACCCAAACTGTACACGGTCCCGAACACGGGTTTCCATGGGAATCACATGTTACAGTTTGGGTCCAGTTAGGGTATGTAAAAAAAGCAGAAAATTAATAATAAACATTATAATTAAACTTACCTGTCCAGCAATGCGTCCTCCCATCCTGCTGTCTCCCGGCCGCATCTGCTTCCAGAGCCGCTCATTACCTTCTGCCGCTATTCACTGTACTGGACAGTCCTTGGCTTTTTCTGGCAGGCTTTGTGTGGTGAAGTCACATACGAACACTGCCGGATAAAGCCGAAGACTGCCGAGTGCAGTGAATACTGCAGGTAATGAGTGGTCCCGGAAGCAGATGCGGCCAGGAGACATCGGGACGGGAGGACGCATCGCTGGACAGGTAAGTACAATTATAATGATTATTATAAATTTTTTGCATTCTGTTTTTTTTTTTTACAGCTCCCCCTCCCCATTCCATATATGTAAAGTCCGGGGTCGGATGCAAGTTCGTGTCATCTCCAGCCCCGAACTCAAACTTCACAAAAAACTCGGGCGAACCCGCTGATCCCAAACATCACTACTCATGAGGCCTAGTGACAAGAAGTACCCAGGATCCCGGCAGTAGAAGTGAAGCCAAGGGCTGGCTGCCATGTAGGACTGAATTGGATGCCAAATCAAATCTTTTTGCTCCATCGGTAGTCCTGTACCAAAGAGAAACGTCAGCAAACACAGAAAACACACAATCAACAAGCAATTGTTGTCCACAGATGGATTCAAACCCATTGCTCCAAGTCACCAAGCTGGCCAATAAATACACAAACACTAACATATTGTAGGTATATATAGATCTATGCATATAAAAAGATATGCAAATTTATTCTTACCTACAATCCTGTGATTTGGGAGCTTATCCAAGGAATTGAACTTTAACTGTGGTATATTTTAACCAAATTTTTTCAAGATGGGTGTTTTTAACATTGAAGTTTGGTAAAGGTGTTACTGGCCAGAACAGGGTGGGCTTATATGTGTTATGTTTCAAATTTTAGCTATTTATCGGTCAAAACTAATGACCATCAGTTGCACCAAAACAGAATAGTTAGAGGTGTTCTCTAGGTACCCGTTTTCATGATGTATAAAAAATCACGGCATGTGTTTATGATTTACCCAGGTAAATCCTCCTATCAACCTTTTTTTTTTTTTTTACATTCTTTTCTAAAGAATTCATATAATAAACTGTATATATACATGAATGTATAGTTATATATATCGCATACACACATATTACTATCCTTTTAGTCTAGATTTCTTATGGTTAGATTTAATCCCCACAGATACTAGTTTGAAAGACATTCCATAGAAGATAAACAAAGAAGAAGTTGTATAAAAGTACCAATACAGCCTATAATAAGATTAAATAAACTCTGTGTATGAAACACTGCGCTCCAACTGGGAATCCCTGCGGAGTCGAGAAGCAGAAGCAAAAAAATAATAAAAAAATACTTAAAGCAACTAAAATGAAATAAATTGTGAAGTGAAAATACTGTAAA
Source organism: Ranitomeya imitator (assembly GCF_032444005.1). NCBI lineage: Eukaryota > Metazoa > Chordata > Amphibia > Anura > Dendrobatidae > Ranitomeya > Ranitomeya imitator. Next base: position 517,923,103 of record NC_091287.1, read on the forward strand.
TGAGAGAAATGGGAGAAGGACAAAAAAAAAAACAGCGAAGCAAGCAAGAAACGGGCAATTTATGTTTTCCAGAAAGTTACAATATTGCACTAGTTAATTAAAAGCTTTTATATGAAGCAGAAAAAAATAATTTGGAAGAAATGCACTGGAGAAATTAATACGCAAGGTGCTGGCAATGCATAAATGTCATTTAAACAGAGGATAGGTTGAACTGTATGCAGACTGCATTTGTGAAATGTAAATGAGTCTGTGAGAAGAATCCGCAAAAACATTTAAAACCTTTATTATGATCCAAAGCTTAACGGGAATGAGTCATTTTATTTTATTCTACGTTTTATAGGATTATGAAACAGCCATTTTGCCTGAGCTGCTGAATCAAAGATGTAGAGCTGAAACGGGTTTTACTGTATAATGGACACTAGGTTGCATGATATTTAAGGATGAACTCATTTGACCATGTTTCACTGTCAAAGACGGAACATGAATTCTAGACCGGCAGCAGGTCTTCTGACGCAAGCTCGAGAGCACCATATGCATGTGTGAGACTGTTGAAGTTGGGCAAGAAGACCTGCCATCAGTCCAGAATTTAAGGTCCAAACTCAGACCAGTGAAGGATGGACATCAATAATCAACGTAAGGGCACATTCAGACATCCATACAAATCAGTCCAAGATTGGATGGTAAGGCTCGGACTGGTCGTGGCTCTCCCACCCAAAGAATCTGTGAAGCTGTCAAGCTCGGGTGGGAAGACCCACGGTCAGTCCGATTTGTACAGATTTCTGAACGTGCCCTAAGGCAGAAACTGAACCAGTGGCTTCTGAAAGTGGTGAGCACGATCTGTGCAAAGTGGGGGGGACGGAGAAGATGAGCAGTCTCACAACACCTACTATGGTATGATCATGTGTGGGCTTTCAGCCTTCCAATGGAGGTGTTCCTTGCAATAAAATCCTGTCTGTCAATAAAAAGGAAACTGCTCATCCTGTCCTTACTGTACACAGAATAGGTTATCCCATAATGTTCAATGTCTGACCCCTGGAGCCTTCAGTGATCATGAGATCGGGGCTCTAGAACCCGGAGAACAAGGGACTGCAGAAGAAATCGGAGTGCTCGGCTATTTCCAGCAGTTCCATTGACAATGGATGGACTGGAGGCTGAGGATGTGATGGACTAGAGGCTGAGGATGTGAACCTACTCTTCATTCAAGACATGGCTGCACAGCTTGGCTGTCCAGATTCCAACGCACTGATCTATTGGTCACTGGGAGTCACAGTCATTAGACTTCCAACAATCAGTAAATTAATCCCTAATTATTGGAAAGTGGATAACTTGTTATTTTGGGAAAAACGCTTTAAGTTAATAGAAAGTGGTAATCTAATATGCATACTTCATTTCAAGGTAACAAAAAATGCAACATTAAAAATATATATTAATTTTGTACATACTGTTGAAATAACACAAAGAAATACCATAGATAAAAAAAAATAAATATTTAAAAATGATGATCTAATCAATTACTTCCATTTAAAAGGAGCACCAGACGTATACAAGTATTTATATAGGTTGTCAGAACTGAAATACATAGGGGACACCATAATGAAAGCCGTATGCGCAGAGCATATCAGGAGGACTCAACATGAAAATGTATTTCAAAGATGAAAGGGTGCCCTGCAATACCACACATCACCTGCAGTGGCCACTGTAGGATAAATGTGAGGATAAATGTGAGGATGTCTGATCATTACACCAGAAATCATCCCGATTTAGAGAAAGACTAGTCTAGAAGAAAAAAATCCTTTCAGCTGGACTCATCCACAGATACTTCTGGAAGATTGGAGAACGTTTTACCTGATTGTAAACAAAGAGAAATGTGAAATCCTCAGCTGACTTGTTAACTGCTGCAGGATTAGAAATTAATAGCAGTGAATAAGTTTAGGAAGGAAATCTCTCTCCCCAAAAGTGCTCTTAATACAAGTAAACTAGTAACTAAAGGGGCCGTCTCATGTAGACAATCCCTATCATAAGGAGGTAGCGGATCTTGTTTGCAGCATCCACTAAATTTTTTCTTAAAAAAAAAAAAAAATTATATATATATGAGCTGTCATCCCTATAAAGAAAAATATGCAAGGCGGCATAAAATATTAAGTACCACCTACTGATCTTTTTCGTTGTTCTTGTACTAACAGCATCTAGGTCCCCTTACAGTCTCCTTTCTTCCTCTTTCCGCAGGGATGGGCATTTAGTTGTAGCAGCCAATCACTTTCCCAAGTGAAGTCCAACACCTGACTGCTGCAGCAAGTGATTGGCTGCAGTAGTCACATATCTTTATGGCCAGAACATTGTATATGGAGCAGTCTCTGTACACCCTTTTCTGGTCATACGGAGAACATGTGACAACCCATGACCTTGACTGTGCAAAGAGTGAAATAATAAGGAATTGGTAGGTAGCTACTTATGTTTTTTTTTTTGTTTATGACCATGTTGGCCATCTTTAAAAATAAAACAGCACCCCTTTAAAGAGTAGTCCAGCCTTAGGCTACAAGTTTGTAATCACTTTATTTGACGGTAGACTTGTGAATCCTCGCATCGAGCGCACTGCACACTGCCCGCTGTATGGTTTCTACGGTGCCGTGAGCGGCAGGCACGTGACCGCAAGTATGTGATTTGCATACAAGCGGTCACCTGCTGATTAGACTTGTGCAGCCTCGCTCAACGCAAGTATATTGAACAAGATCGGACACGTCTAGTCGGAACGTGGCTGGAAGTGTGCAAATTGCTTACCAGCCGTCACATCACCACCCGCTCCCAGAGCCAGCACAAGAGAATCCTCACAGTGAGCAAGATGTGAGCATTGGTGATGAGCGAATATACTCGGTGGTCGGGTGGTCTCCGAGTATTTGTAACTGCTCGGAAATTTAGTTTTTGTTGAAGCAGCTGCATGATTTACAGCTGCTAGCCAGCTTGAGTACATGTGGGGGTTGCCTGGTTGCTAGGTAATCCCCACATGTAATCAAGCTGTCTAGTAGCGGCAAATCATGCAGCTGCGGCAAGGAAAACTAAATCCACCCGAGTGTGCTCTGGAAAACCCGAGCAACGAGTACACTCACTCATCACTAGTGAGCATTCATAAGTCTGCAGTCACAGATGTAACTGCAGACTTGGTGGCTCTCCATTCTGAGTCACAGAAAGTGGAAACCATATGATCATGATATGCTATAATGAGGTGATCTTTTGGAGACAGCCCCTATGACAATAAACATATCCTTTACTAATAATGGCGGGCCTCTTATTATCTTGAAGTACCTACAAAACTAGACGTCAATGAAGCATAAATGGACACAGCGCACCACAGCGAACGGTTTGTGCTCTGCGTCCTCATCACACCGCAGATTTTTTGCACTGCAGAAAACAGCTAAGCTTTTCTTATGATATATAAAGTAAAGTCGAAAAAGCACTAACCTTTCCGCCACCGTACACAGCCTTCTCCGGCAGCGCTATCTATAATGCGTAATTGGCAACCGCACAATAAAATGCTTCAAATCTGAGGAGTATTAATTACTAGTTTATGACTCTGCGTTCTATTATTCTGGCGATGTGGAAAAGTCCATAAAAGCCTGGCATTTTCCTGCACAAAGGGGTAGTATATGTGATGTGTGATTCATGAAATTTTCATTAATATTTCAGCTAGTGCGGTTTAGTCCGGCAGAGGCTTATTCATTGCTCTCCCCTTTCTCTCCTATTTTATGAGCGCAGGTTTTTTTTTCGGACGGGTTTATTTTTGTTGCAAATTTCAAAGCAAAGCGGAAAAAATATATATTTTCCGTGTACATTGCTGGCACACGTGAAATCCTTAGGTGAAATGTATGATTATACCGCAGACTGACTATATCGTGGTGACGGACGGATGAGGATTATTGTGAGGCCTGACTACATAGGGATTATTTGTAGTCTGTTACCATAGAAACACAAGTTTACAATAAAGCTGTATATTTTCAATCAAGGCAATTTTAAAAAATAATTTTAATTACCCCAATACGTATTGCATGAAAAATTAGATTTAAAAGGTGTGTTGACCATTAAAAAAAAAATACAATAAACTCTTGTTGGCTACTTTGAAGTATTGTAATAAAATCATGCTCACGCGATTAAGAATTGGTAAACAATTTTTTTTTTTTTAAATTAGCAATGTATGATCCATAATTCATACACACCTGACAAACTAAAGACTGAACCTTTGGCTTTTCTATGAATTATCATTATCATTGGTTTTCTGGACTCTGTGCACTACCTTAAAGGGAACCTGTCACCCCGTTTTTTCAGATTGAGATATAAATACTGTTAAATAGGGCCTGCGCTGTGCGTTACTATAGTGTATGTAGTGTACCCTGATTCCCCATGTATGCTGAGAAATACATTACCAAAGTCGCCGTTTTCACCTGTCAATCAGGCTGGTCTGGTCAGGTGGGCGTGTTCACAGCGCTCTTTTCTTCCCCAGCTTTCCGTTGGTGGCGTAGTGGTGTGCGCATGTCCAAGGTCCGAATTCCCTGTGCCCACGTGAAGACACAGCGCGCGATCTGCGCTGTCATCCCTTGCATCGGTGGGGGCGGCCATCTTCCTGGGGCCGCGCGTGCGCAGATGGAATGCTCTGCCGCACGGGGCTTCAGGAAAATGGCCGCGGGATGCCGCGCGTGCGCACAAGAGATCGCGGCGGCCATTTTCCCAAAGCCGATCTCTTGTGCGCACGCGCGGCATCCCGCGGCCATTTTCCTGAAGCCCCGTGCGGCAGAGCATTCCATCTGCGCACGCGCGGCCCCAGGAAGATGGCCGCCCTCACCGATGCAAGGGATGACAGCGCAGATCGCGCGCTGTGTCTTCACGTGGGCGCAGGGAATTCGGACCTTGGACATGCGCACACCACTACGCCACCAACGGAAAGCTGGGGAAGAAAAGAGCGCTGTGAACACGCCCACCTGACCAGACCAGCCTGATTGACAGGTGAAAACGGCGACTTTGGTAATGTATTTCTCAGCATACATGGGGAATCAGGGTACACTACATACACTATAGTAACGCACAGCGCAGGCCCTATTTAACAGTATTTATAGCTCAATCTGAAAAAACGGGGTGACAGGTTCCCTTTAATGTACCAGTGATACAAGTAATAAAAAGCCATGATGGACGGTTTTTTCAACAACCATTGTACAGTACACGTCAACCAACGTTCCCGCATGGCAAGAAAAAAAAACTCAGCAGAGGAATAAAATTAAAATGTTAGTCAAGTTATAGCGGTCAAGATCTCAATACCGGGCTTTGTGGTAATCAGAGACAATTGTATAAAAAAAAAAAAAAAAAATCACAAGAGCGACAGAGGGAAAAGATTTCTTTCTTTTCTTTTTTTTAAAGTATTACTCCCCCCTGCCTTGCAAGTTTGCTGAACTTAGCAGGCAATTATGAAGAGTTTACATCTGAATCCTCATTATTCGTGACAAGCTGGGTCTCAAACCATAAAATTCCAGATTATTATGTGAGGACTGGCAGCTATCGTTAACGAGATCAGAGCCTTAAAAAAAAGGCAAATTAGCAAAAATATTATGGGTTAAAGGTGCCTAATGTACGGTTATTAAAAAAAGAAAAAGCTTTGATCACAAAGATTTCAAAATGGAAGTATGGAAATATAAAGACGAACAATAATAGAAAAACATGACTGCTTTCTTCCAGAAACATAGTCTCACTAATCCAAAGATCTCATTCAAGTGTCTGCAATACCACATACAACCTGAAGATAGGTGTGGTGCTGTTTTTAGGAGACACTACTGCAAATACCAATACTAGAGAAGGGAGAGAGGACTCAAAACGATCTAAACAAACAGGAATCGTGGGCAGCAACAGGCAAGATGGTTCTTAACAGGGAGAACTGCAAAGTCCTACATCTGAACAAGAAAAATGAGATCATCATATACAGAATGGGAGGAACAGAACTAAGGCTGGTTTCACATTTGCGTATTTTTTGCGTTTTTGCGGTAAAAAACGCAAAAAAACCATGCGTTTTTTCCCTAGATTTAACATTAAAAACGCATGCGTTTTGATGCGTTTTTGCAATGCATGCGTTTTTTCTCTGCATGCGTTGTGTTGCAGAAATGCAACATGTAGTAATTTTTACGGCGTTTTTTTTTGCCGCAAAAAAAAGCATGCGTTTTTTCGTGGCAAAAAAACCTATTGATGTCTATGTAAACGCATGCGTTTTTAAGCACATGCGTTTGTTTGCGTTAAAAACGCATGCGTTTATAAAAAAAAAAAAACTGAAAACACACTGATATGCCACCCCCCACCATAAAGGTGATAAAGGGATCCTAACCCTAACCCTAAAGGGATCCTAACCCTAACCCTACCCCTAATCCCTTTAGGGTTAGGATCCCTTTAGGCTTAGGGTTAGGATCCCTTTAGGGTTAGGGTTATGATCCCTACCCCTAACCCTACCCCATAACCCTAACTATTTCTGTTTATAGTGGGTTTTTTACTTTATTTTGATGATTGGCAGCTGTCACACATTTCTCAGCATGCGTTTAAAAAACGCAAACGCATGAAAAAACGCATGTAAACGCGTCAAAACGCCGCATTTTTTTCACCACATGCAAAAACGCATGCGTCAAAAAAACGCAGCGTTTGCACGCGTTTTTTCACCATGCGTTTTTTTTTTAAAACGCATGCGTTTTGAAACGCAAGTGTGAAACCAGCCTAAGCAACAGCACATGTGAAAAAGACTTGGGTGAACTAATAGATCACAGACTGCACATGAGTCAACAGTGTAATGCAGCAGCAAAAAAGGTAAATACAGTTCTAGGATGTAATAAGAAAAGCAAAGAGTCTAGCTCACGTGAAGTAATTATCCCCCTCTACTCCTCCTTGGTCAGGCCTCATCAGGAATACTGTGTCCAGTTCTGGGCACCACATTATAAAAAGACATCAACAAACTGGAGCAAGTTCAGAGAAGAGCGACCAGAATGGTGACCGGTCTGCAAACTATGTCCTACGAGGAACGGTTAGAGGATTTGGGAATGTTTAGCTTGCAAAAAAGAAGAATGAGAGGAGACTGAATAGCTGTCTACAAATATCTGAAGGGCTGTCACAGTGTAGAGGGATCATCATTGTTCTCACAAGGAAACAGGAGAAGCAATGGGATGAAACTGAAAGGAAGAAGATACAGATTAGATATTAGAAAAAAACGTTTTGACAGTGAGGGTGATCAATGAGTGGAACAGGCGGCCATGAGAGGTGGTGAGTTCTCCTTCAATGGAAGTCTGAAAACAAAGGCTGGACAGACATCTAGCCAAGATGATTTAGTGAATCCTGTATTAAGCAAGGGGTGGGACTAGAGGACCCAGGAGGTCCGTTCCAACTAACATTCAATGATTCTATTCATGTTTTTCTAGTACAAGCCAAAAAAAAGGTCATAAATGGAAATTTGTCACCAAGCATTTCTACTACATCTGAGAGCAGCATGATGTAGGGGCAGAGTTTCTCATTACAGTCATGTATCACTTAGTGGGCTGCTTGCTGACATTTTGATAAAATCACTGTTTTATCTGTTGCCCGTCTCTGTATAACCCTGCCCACATCACTGATTGGCAGTTTTATGTACACTGTGCGCATAGTCAGAAAGCTGAAAATCATTGGAGGGGGTGGGTTATACAAAGCACATGAATATGGAGGACTACAGGGCAGCAGATTTACTAGTCCTCTAATGATATTATCCTGCAGATAAAACTGATCAAAACTACCACAAGGAGACAGGTAAAAGACATGAAGGAGGGGGAGGAGAAGAATGGAGATGCAGAGTGAGAATCAGAGGGAAAGAGAGGCAGGAAGAGAGATAATATATTGGAATATAAAAATATGTTATATATATATATATATATATATATATATATATATATATATATATGTACGGTATATATATATATATATATATACACACAGTATATATATATACATATACACACACATTATATATATATATATATATATATATATATATATATATATATATATATATATATATATATATATACATACATACACACCCCTTTCCTCATGTAAAGCGTCATGGGATAACTGGCTCTATAAGAATAAATAATAATCCTGCTGATTTCTAGCGTATTTACCCCTCCCAGAGCTGGATTCACAGCTACAGTGCTCAGCATGGGTGCATAATATCATCCATGCTGAAGCTCATTTTGAACATGTGCTGCATCAAGTCCAAAGAGCAGGAATACTTCATGCCCCTGTATACCGTGTATAGGAGACATCATAGCAGCTAGTCTCTAACCACTAGCTCATGAACAACTGAACATTTGAGAAAGCCTGCAGAGAGGAAAAACTGTTGAAAAATGCAGGACAGAAGCATATACCGTAATTGCCAGAAAAAGTGTTATTCCTCATGCACACACAGACCAGCTTACTCTCACCTCAGTTATCGTTTAAATCACAATTATATAGCCACAAATTTTAATGACATTATGCCAAGTTTTCATTAGCAAAAAATAAATAAAGGTTTTCAGTGAAATTTGCATTGTATATATTTCTATGCATTGATCAGTAACACATGTGACTATATAAAACTTTGTAAGATGTCTAATTAAGGGAAGTTTTAACTTCCTTTTCTTCCAGCAGTTCTGTAGTTCCTCTCTTCTATAGGAACCTCCTCAGTAATCCAAAAAGAAATAAAAGTTAAATATTAAAAAAAATGACAAAGAAGATGTGTCACTAGAAAATGACCCAATATTGATTCACGTTTGTTTCATGTTGAATACATATTCTAGAAAAAAAAAATCAAATTTTGTTTTTTTTTTATTATAATCACGGGCTGGATCACAATGAAGGATAAGACTTGTACATAGATACAACTGGATCCACTATTCATGATAAGTGTCTCCTCCTGCCTTACCCTGCACATGCCACAGAGCATGCCCACAACACCCTGCACATGCCACAGAGCATGCCCACAACACCCTGCACATGTAACAGAGCATGCCCACAACACTTTCCCATAATTAATGAACATCCCCAGATTCTTATGGTCCAAATGGCTGATGTAAAGAAAATGTGCACACCCTATAACTACGTACAGGAAAGTTAATAAAAAAAATCTACCACCATTACATCTGAATTTTGGTTGATAGCTCTCCATCCTAAACCAAGCCTATTTTCCTGGGAAAACATGTCACTTCCCAACTAATCCACGCCTGCTTGTTGAGAGATTTCAAAAACACATAATAGAAATAAAGCAAGAGGGGATTCTTGGCACAAATTCGACCAGAATCTTGATGGATGCTTTTAAAAGGGGTTGTGTCATATTCCCCCCCTCAGTGTGTCTGGGATGCAGTTACTGACAGCTCAGTCATCCTATCTGGTACAGGTGCATGCTGAGCTGTCAGTGTTGATTGACAGCTCGGCTGTCCAATCTGAGACTGTGAGGCGCTTACAGGCTACTTAACTGAGCTATTTCTCGCAGACCTCAGCCAGATGTACATTCAGCTAAGAGTGGTTTGTTCTCTCTGTGCCTTGCGTTCTGTATGTTGATCTTTAGTTGCCTGACCTTGTACCTCATTCTGACCATCCGTTTTAACTCCTTCTGCTCTGGTCTGCTATCCTTCAGATATTCTGACCTCGAAGCATTACCTGACTGTGTTTTAGTCTCTTCCTTCTGTTTATGACATACTCTCCTTGCTTCTGACCTTGGACTCCTTGACTATCCTGTCTCACGGCTTGGCCATGATAAGTGACTAGCATCCCAGGTTGTATCATTTTCTTCATTTGGATTGCACCACCCCACTGCCTCTCAGCTTCCTTCTTGCCAGGAGTGTGTGATCAGCTCCTAAAGACAGACAGTTCAGACCGGCGGCATAGTCCTACCACTGGTCTGAACTGTGACCTATCCCAAGTTGCAAGTAGAGACAGATTTGGCTCTGTAGCATTGTAGAAGGTCCACTTCTGAGCCACAATTGCAGGATTTAAAGTATAAAGCATTTCTTGTCTAGGAAACAGCCACCTGTGATTGACTGCTGAGGTGACTGGCAACCCAGGCAATGAGCAGTAAACTATAGAATGAAAAGATGTTTAATAAAAGGCAAATTATATTTGCTTGTTTTTACAATTTTGCCCATTTAATTGAATGATAGATCTTTTTCAAGTTAGTTAATCTCATCCAATGTTTTTATTATTAGGCTGGACAACACAGAAATACAAGGATATAGGCATAAGTCTCAGTTAGACAGGCTTACAAGAGTACTTGAGGAAATTCCAGTTGGCTCAGATTCTTACAAAATTTGCCTCAAAGGTCCACCAGAAGGTAAACACGTGAGGGTGACTCCGAAGTGAATCAATTTCCACTAGGGTCTACTTCTTATGAGTTGATTGACAAATCACACAATACACCAACCTCGCTACTCAGCTTTTGCCTTCCACAAATCCCTTCATTGACTTCCAATTCCCCAACAAATCTGGTTCAAACTATTAACATTGACCTACAAAGCCATCTATGATATGTCTCCTCCATAAATCTCCAAATTATTCTCTCGATATCTTCCCACACAATCTCCGGTTCTCCAAAGACATTTTTCTCTTCTCAACACTCGAACGTTCCTCACCCAATGGCCTTCAAGACTTCTCCAGAGAATCTCCCCATCCTCTGGAATTCTGTGCCCCAACACTTCCGATTATATACCGCATTAGGAACTTTCAGACGTAACTTGAAAGCTTACAGCGTGAATTAACTCAGCTGTCACCTCACCATCACTGGAGCTCCTCAAACACCTCAACCTACTGTGCGCTTCTACATAACCCTGTAAGCCCGCAAGGCTAGGCCTCTGGAATCAATGGTGGTCAAAAAATAAATAATAATAATAATAGTTCTTCTAACGATACGTCCAATGTGTGCAATGATTCCGAAGTTTAAAAAGGGACGTGCAAAATGTTTTTCCTCCATTGGGCCAAAGGAATACGACAAGAACTACAGAAATCTGGATAGTTACATCAAATTCTAAGTCTGAAAACATAACAAATTCAACAGACCCAACATTTTTCATCATTTGTATTATTTTCACGAACATGTGTTAGAAAACGTTGTCCTTTTAAATACGGTGTTAACAGAGTTTACCTGGTAGAAGAAAATATATACTGTAACACAAAAGAAGCTCTACAGATGTGTGATCCCGGGAACTGGATGTGAAGTACACAGTCCACCGCTGAGATAAATAAGGCAAGCGACAAGCAATAAAGGCAGCAGTGCTCCGAGGTTGTAGGCAGTGTGGCGGACTGCATTAACGCTCCAGCACGACATCTTAAGACAATTACACATAATCGATGTTACATTTGTGTGGTTGCTACATGGCGATGAGTGTTTGGGAAGTAGTGAACTATTAGCTTGCCCCTCTGCAGGGCTAATTGGTCGGATAAAGACTGTGTCCTGTGGTTGTAACTATGTGTTAGGGTTTGTAGAGCTAAACATTTGTCACAGAGGTGGACGGCTGTGGTTATTCAATGATGTCACACTCTGAAGCGGTTCATGGTACAGATGGTTGCACTAATACACTCAATGCAGTGGGGAGATTTATTAAGTTATTTGTATTGGTAGAAAAAAAAATGACAATTTTAGCACAGGTCTGAAAAGCAAAACTTTTTCTAATTTTGTGAACATGGCTTAGTGGAATGGGGAACCCGATAGATTTATTAATATGTATCCCAGAAATTGGAGTAAATTATAATGGAAATCTTAGCTTGCAGAAATCTCAGTTTGTGGAGCACAAACAGCCCGAGATGAGCTTCTTCATAAGAGTCGCTAGTCAAAGTCAATTCCCACCAAGGTGTTATCGTGGATTTCCAAATGTTTTCTACTAGAAATGTATGTATATTTTCCAATGGAACTGAATTGTACTTGAATTTTACAAAAATTTGCATTTTCCGAAATGCTGTTTTTTTTCTAATTCACCTCCACACTCATTCAGCAAGAGGACATCCTCTGATGACCATTTTTATGAACCACGAAGGACCATCAAAAGTTTAAAAAATACAAACACTTCCCTCAACGCTTACTTCTTGAGCCCCTCTGATCCTCACATTCACCCGTCCAGTCTTCATCGCATCTTCTTATCACTGCCACTGGTACTGGAATGACTGAGCCTCCTCACGGAAGGCCAAGACTTCTGGCTCTGATGAGGCTCACCTTCAGGTCATGGCCTTTGACGCGCTTGCACTGAACCCTCCTCTCGGGACTCATCATAGCCAGAAGTCCAAGCCAAGCATGAGAGGTCCAGGGATTACACCACAAATATTGGTAATAAGAAGAGGCAGTGAGGACCGCATTGGTGCAGTTGAGTAGTCAAGGGTCCGGAGAGGTGAGCGGTAAGGGGAGTATAAGGATTTCTTTATCATTTACATATTACATTTTTATGTTCTCAGAAAATAATAAGGGACATTAAACTTGTGGAGATCAACCTTCAAGAGCAACCTGTTGTTTAAATCAAGTCTAAGGTTAGATGTACACATCCGTTTGGAGTAGTCCGAACACGGACGTGAAGAATGGAGTAGTTGTGGGTCTCCTGACCGGGACTCAACAGCTTTATATGCTGTATGCCTATCAGGCTGCTGAGTTCAGGTCAGTAGAGCCGTCGCCGCTCCATCCATCATGGTCTGTGCTAGGATCATGCAAAAGGGAGGTGTCAATCTAGCTTAATATTGATTGGATACACTACAGTATTGTGTATGCAGCTCCCATGCGTACATATGTACAGGAAATTGATGCCGCGGCAGAAGTCTGAAAGCATTTTGGGAAAACGCTCATTACACTGCGTCTCAGACCGTGGCGCATTTGATCCATGTTAGTTCTGAATATTAATCAATAGTCTATATCACAGAACTTGTCTTGGGGTCATGAGTGGAACGTGAGCATGGCTTTCTGCCGACTATACCCATCTCTGTACATGCCGGAAATCACGTGCACAGTTAATATACACAGAAAGCTTCACTGTGCTTCGGCTTATACGCAGAATGTAGGAATTCGCTCAGCTCCAAGTGAATTGTTTCCCTCAGAGAGTTTAATGATCCATCTACTGGCGGGAAGGAGAACCGAGAAACCACTTTCAACTGGGAGGTCAACTGCACACGAAATATCTCATCTGTGTCACGTCTGTTACATTTATATCCAACTATCTATGTATCTAATATGAAAAATTTTTCAATTAATCTTCTCTCTTTCAGGGGGGAATCAATAGTGAGTGGCCGGTTTGCAGCCTCGGGATCTAGATGGCCAGAAAGGTCCCTTTTGGCTCTTCTAATTAGACCAATAGTATTAGTACTGGGCATGTTGTTAGTTGGAGGCCCGATGAGGATCACAAGGGTGCGCCAAGACGTTCAGATATTGAATATATGAAATGTAAAAAGCATTGCTGGCATATAGACCATAGTTATAAAATTGAGGTAGTTAAAGGGAATTTGTCACCAGGCTTTTGATGCCTCATCTGAGAGCAGTATAACGTAAAGAGACGCTGCTACCGGCAATGTGTCACTTGGTTTATTGGGTGCAGCAGTTGAGATAAAATCTGAGTTTTTCAATGTAGCATAGCTCAGAAAAATAACCCTGTCCACACCACAGCTCCCTGTGTATATTGACAGTGAGCTGCTAATCAGTGGTGGGGGCGGAGTCAGACAAGGAAGAATGTGAGCTGTAGTCAGGGCAGTGATAATCTCCTGGTAATAAAACATCCATTGTATCGCAACAACAGCATACAACCTAATAAGTGACACATTGTTGAAATCCGTGTCTTATCTCATGCTATCCTCAGATTAAAGAGGTTGTCAACACCCAGAACACCTGATGCTCAGCTGTTCTATGCGTCGGCCACCACTGCGGGAGGTGGATGTGCAGTATCCTACCGCGGCCACTATCAGAAAACTAGTCGATGGGGCGTTAGTTCCTCAAACTAGTCAGCCCTCTTTCTATGTCATCAAGCCCCTGTGGGAGTGATGACATAATTTGCTAAAGAGCATCATCGCCGCTTACGCAAATAAAGCGCATGCACGCCGCTCATTCCAGCAGCGTCACTGCATCTCTGCAGCCAGGTGTACGCTTCCCGGCTTCAGAGGAGTGCGCTTTGCATGGGTGGAGGCAATTTTATGAAGGTCCTGTTCTAAGCCTCTGAAGCTGGGTGTACGCTTCCAGATGTCCGGAGTTTAGAAGATGGCTTCTGGTCATGCACAGAGCACGCCTCTGAAGCCGGGAAGCGAATACCTGGCTGCAGAGATGTAGTGACGCTGCTGGAATGAGCGGAGCGTGAGCAGATCTGGAAGAGCTGGTGATGATGCCGGATCATGTAAATTATGATATCACGTCTACGTAATGACACGGAACAAGGGCTGACTAGTCTGGGGAACTATCGCCTCCATTAGTATAGGAAAAATGGAGGCGATAAAGGCTTTTTTTAAGGCAATTATTTAACTGAATTATGTTATACAGGGCTGTCTAGGGAGGGAGTTTACTCACACATAGCTGAATGCTGCTGGACTGGAGGGCACGGGGGACCCGAATGTTTCCCTTTGACGGACAAATTGGCCAATTTGTATGTGCTCACTAGTCATGATAAGGCGCACCTTTCTTTGATGGGACCCTAACCATTTCTAGCAGATATAGATTTCCAGTTACAAATTTAAAGGTTAAGGTACAGTATGAAGTCAGAACAGTTTTAGGCCTCATTCACACATCAGTATTTGTAGACAAAACCAGGAGGGTCTCCAAAACACAGAACAGGTGACAATCTTTCACATATAGTTTTTCTCTGTAAGTTCTCGTCCTTGCTTTGGCATATAAAGATTGATGCAAAATACTGACATGTGAAGAAAGCAAGTGTGAACTGTTATGATGGCAAAGCACATGTACATACAAAAGAAAGCATGAATTACTGCCATATACACTGTACTTATACAATTGAGGTAGTTCATGGATAGATAGAAAGGTAATACATAGATGATAGATAACAGATATCTATTTATTTATTATCTATATATTATCTATCTAGATTCTATCTATAATCTATCTACAGATCTATTTATCTATCTATCATCTATCTATTATCTATCTACGTATTATCTATATGTCATCTATTATCTATCTATTATCTAACTATTATCCATTTATCTATTATCTATTTATTATTTTTCTATTATCTATATATCATCTATCTATTATCTATTGATTATCTATCATCTATTTATTATCTATATATTATCTATCTATAATCTATCTACAGATCTATCTATCATCTATTATCTATCTACCTATTATCTATATGTCATCTATTATCTAAATATTATCCATTTATCTATCTATTATTTTTCTATTATCTATATATCATCTATCTGATCTATCTATTGATTATCATCTATTATCTATATATCATCTATTAACTATTATCCATTTATCTATTATCTATCTTTATTATTTTTCTATTATCTATATATCATCTATCTATCCATCTATCTATCTATCTATCTATCATCTATCTATTATTGATCTATTTCTATCTATTATCGATCCTATTATCTATTGATTACCTATTGATTACCTATCTATTATCTATTCTCTATCTATTATCTATCTATCTAGATTCTATCTATAATCTATCATCCATCTACAGATCTATCTATTATCTATATATCATCTATTATCTATCTATCTATCTACCTATAATCTATTATCTATATATCATCTATCCATCTATTATCGATCTATTGATTATCTATCTATTATCTATCTATCTAGAATCTATCATCTATCTACAGATCTATCTATTATCTATATGTCATCTATTATATAACTATTATCTATCTATTATTTTTCTGTCATCTATATATCATCTATCCCATATCTATTCATCACATATCACGCTCATCTATCATCATCAGTCTTTGCATCTTATATCCAGTTATTTTATCACATATCCACATTACCACAAAAAACAGATCACATATGCAAAATATGACTTATGTGACAGATGTTGTGGGTAATCTGGATAATTGCAGGATTCCCCCTGAGATCCAGCCTTATATGAGGTAAAGGTGGAGTATATAAAGGCATATGTGTTCAGTGATTTCATTAACAATGCGGCTGCCATGCTGAGCCGTCTGACTGAGCGCAGCCTCTCACAATACCACAGTGAACTCCCGTGTCCATAGCAACAGTAACTAATTCCCTTTTCTTCCCCAATCATGGTGGCAATTCGCTCCCATGGCCTGAATCGCTCATACACACACACAAAAAAAAAAAGTTTGAAAGCCCTGAGCGAGCCAATGGCCGGGCGGCGGATCTGCTAATAGGAAATAATCTGCGGCTAATACACACATTCCAGGGCAGACGGGTGTTTTTCTAATGCTTTGTTAGACGGGCCTCTCTCCAAAGAAAGCAAGGTAGAGAATAGGAAACAGGCGGCCATTAATACTGGCAGAAAGCTACCTGCTCACAACTAATAATGCTGGAAACGTGCTGCTACTTGTACGGATTACAAGAAAATGACAAATTCATGGAAACTAACAAGTAGAGATTTATAGGCCCATACACAGGGGTCAGTACACCGGATAATGCCTAGAATATCTAATGCACCGCTATCACTACAGCCTGAACCTAACACCTCACAACCACCGCCATCAGCCTGCGGGTACGCCGTCTAGCAGTCATCTGTCTCCTGGATTATTGGCCATTGCATATCTATCTACCATTTATATCTATCTCTCTGCTCGATCTATATATTCTGTCATATCTACCAATCTAATCTGTCCAGGTCTACAATCTGCCCAGGTCTATAATCTGCCCAGGTCTATAATCTGCCCTATCTATAATCTGTCCTGGTCTATAATCTGTCCTATCTATAATCTGTCCTATCTATAATCTGCCCAGGTCTATAATCTGCCCAGGTCTATAATCTGCCCAGGTCTATAATCTGCCCAGGTCTATAATCTGTCCTATCTATAATCTGTCCTATCTATAATCGGTCCTATCTATAATCTGCCCAGGTCTATAATCTGTCCTATCTATAATCTGTCCTATCTATAATCTGCCCAGGTCTATAATCTGTCCTATCTATAATCTGCCCAGGTCTATAATCTGCCCAGGTCTATAATCTGTCCTGGTCTATAATCTGTCCTGGTCTATAATCTGTCCTATCTATAATCTGTCCTATCTATAATCTGTCCTATCTATAATCTGCCCAGGTCTATAATCTGTCCTATCTATAATCTGCCCTATCTAATCTATATGTCCTATCTGTCCAATTTATAGCTATCTGCACTATCTACACGGTATATCTCATATCAATCTCTATCTCTATCTATGGCGCCTTTCATATATCTGTACTGTTCATTTACTGTATCCATCTATTTAGTCTATCTGTACTGTGTCTTTATCTGCACTTATTATATCCATCCAATATATCTATCATTCTGTCTACTAAAAAAAAGATGAAGACATCATTCTATTTTAGCAAAAATATGGTGGTCTAATAGCCATAGGGGCCTCAGCAACATTTTTCTTTTATATCATTCTGTCTATATATTTATCAACCATATCCATCTACCTAAATATTTATCCGTCCTGTTTCTACAGTTTCTATTTTTGCATGACTACCATATATCTAATGTTTCTGTATTATCTATTATTACAGCATTATCTATTATATCTATAGACTATATCTCCCTACTCATCCATGTAATGTATCTAAAATCGTTTTCATATCAATCTGTTTATTGTCCATATCAAATCTATCTATCCACCCATGACATATCTGTATCTGTCTTATCATCATATATCTATCTGTACATCATTCTACTGAATCTATAGCATTTATCAGTTATCAATCATTTATCTAATATACAATTGCCTAGAATACTACTTCCTGCAATTTGTGCCAACTTCCTGTCCAGAGCTAATGTCCGGAGCTAATGTGCGGAGCTAATGTCCGGAGCTAATGTCCGGAGCTAATGTCCGGAGCTAATGTCCGGAGCTAATGTGCTGAGATAATGTCCGGAGCTAATGTCCGGAGCTAATGTGCGGAGATAATGTCCGGAGCTAATGTCCGGAGATAAGTGACGTCAACAGTGTCCAGTGTCTGATTGGTTGCCGCCTGCTGCGAGCGACCAATCAGAAACGTTCCGTACTGTGACACACTCCGCCCGCCATTTTGGTGTGATTTTTGAATTTTTACCTCACAGCAAGTTTCTACTGCGTGGAGGCGGGCCCAGTGACGTTGCTCTTCAAGCTCCTGCCGAATTTCGTCAAAAAAATGATAATACCATTTACCAAAACTATATATATTTAGTTGTGAAGTGGTTCAGTGACATTTTCACACCAATTTTGAACTTTTGTTTGGTGTTTTCTCCATATACTGCCTATTATTCACTGACTGTTATACTGAGAGACTGCCGTTTATTAACCTCTTCTTTGCCACATTGGGTATATTGCTCTATTATTTGCCACATAAGGACATTGTCCATTATTGCCCAGCAATTTCTCTGCAATATAAACTGCCTATTTATTAATATCTGCATTCCTGCAAAGAACTATTGCCTATTATTAACTGGCTATTTTCCTACTACCTGACACTGCCTCTTATTAACCTGTTGTTTGCCACCACCACGCTTAAAGCTAAATAAAGTATATATGGATTCTAGACTCCCGATTCTTTAGAATCAGGCTGCCATCTAGTCTATAATATTTATCTACATCTCTATTGACTATATCTCCCAATTCAATCTGCTTTCTAATGTATCTATCTACTGAATGTATATTTTCAGCTTATTGACCATATCTACCATCTAACTACCCATCTCATATCTATCTATTATCTATCTTTGTATGTCATGTCTATTTCTCATATCTATTATCTAATATCACTCTATTATCTATCATATATCTATCTATTTATCTATTATCTATCATCTAACTATTATCTTTTTATTACCTATTATCTATCACATATCTATCTATTATCTATGTATCTCATATCTATTACCTAATATTGCTCTATCATCTATTATCTATCTATCATCTATCTATAGATCTCTTATCTATCTACTTATTATCTATTATCTGATAGATATCTATCTATTTATTTATTATCTATCTATTATCTATCTATATATTATCTATTTATTATCTATTATCTATCACATATCTACTGTATCCATCTATCCATCCATTATCTATCCGTCTATTATCTATCTACAGATCTTTTATCTAGCTATTATCTATCACATATATATTATCTGTTTATCTATTATCTAGCTATAATCTATTATCTATTTGTAAGCTTGTAGATTGTAAGCTTGCGAGCAGGGACCTCACCCCTAATGTCACTGTTTAAATGGTCTTAACTTGTACTGAATTTATTGTCTGTACATGTCCCCGCTTAATTGTAAAGTGCTGCGGAATATGTTGGCGCTAAATATATAGATAATAATATTGTTTTATTTATAATCTATCATAGCAGAGAGCACTCCCCTCTGCTTCACACCTGAACGCACTTAGTTTGCCATATATTGCATAGTATAAGTCTGCATGGACTTCAGTCTGCAGTGTGATCCCTTAGAAGTGTGTCCTTAAAAGTGTGGATTACAGTAGAATTAAAACCTGACTTGAACCTGAAGGTAACTGGCAAGCCACTGAAAACAATGTTTCTGTTTGTTGTCACTTTCACCCCTATAATCCTTCACTTTCTGCTAACTCCCCTGATCCCTACACCAAGTAAGGAACTATTCATCTCCTCTTCAATCCTCCCCATCCACCTCACCTCCTCCTCCAAACTGTTCCTTAACATACAATCCTCTGTCTCCAAGCACAGACAGCCCCCTCATGCCCTCTCCTTCTCCCACCTGCTAACACTTTCTCTGCTCCTTCTTACTGCTGGTGATATCTCTCCAAATCCTGGTCCTCCTCACCATATTCTCACAATCATTTCTACCTCCCATCCACGCTCTAGCACAAACTTCCGTAACCTCTCTAACCTTATACCCATTTGCCCAGCCCCCGCCTCCCCAGTCCCACTAACAGGAGCTCTGTAGAATGCTCGCTCTCTCTGCAACAAGCTTTCCTACATCCATGATCTCTTTGTTACTACCAAACTTTCCTTCCTTGCCATCACCGAAACCTGGCTCACCCCTTCTGACTCAGTCTCCCCTGCTGCACTCTCTTACGGTGGCTTCCACCATTCCCACACACCCCGCCCCAGCAGCAAACATGGCGGAGGAGTTGGTTTTCTCCTGTCAGATAACTGCTCCTTCACCCCAATCCCACTGCCACCCTCTGTTACCCTCCCTTCCTTTGAGGTGCACTCTGTGCGCATCTATTCCCCCACCAACCTCCAACTGGCTGTCATTTACCGCCCCCCAGGGCCAGCCACCATCTTCTTTGACCACTTCACCACCTGGCTACTTCACTTCCTTTCTGCGGACATCCCCACTATCATCATGGGCGACTTCAACATACCCATTGACACTTCCCTCTCAGCTGCCACTAAACTTCTAACTCTCACTTCCTCCTTCGGCTTCACTCAATGGTCTTCTGCAGCCACTCACAAAGACGGTCACACACTGGACCTCATCTTCACCTGCCTCTGCTCTCTATCTAACCTCTAACTCACCTCTTCCACTCTCTGACCACAACTTTCTCACATTCTCATCTTTCTCCACTCCATGTCTACAATCCCCACCCCACAAACTTTCACACCCTCGCAGAAATATTAAACATCTTGACCTACATTCATTCTCTGAATCCCTCCTCCCCCTCACAAGCATAAGTTCCATACACAATGCGGATGACGCTGCTGCTCTATATAACACCACAATAGCTGTAGCTTTGGAATCTGCTGCCCCACTTACACATACCAAAGCTCGCAACATCAACAGACAGCCCTGGCACACCAGCCTGACCAAAGAACTGAGGCGAGCTTCCAGGGCTGCTGAGCGCAGATGGAAAAGATCCCACTCTAACGAGCACTTCATCGCATTCAAACAGTCCCTCACTACTTTCAAGACCACACTCGCCACAGCTAAACAAACCTACTTCTCATCTCTCATATCCTCCCTGTCTCACAACCCTAAACAGTTATTCAACACCTTCAATTCTCTCCTCCGTCCCCCAGCACCTCCTCCCTCCCCACTTATCTCTGCTGAAGACTTTGCCTCATTTTTCAAGCAGAAGATTGATAGCATTAGAGACAGTTTTGGTCAACAACCCCCAGAGCCCTTCCTCCCGATTTCCCAGCCCTCCACCTCCAAAACCAACTTCTCCACCATTACAGAAGATCAACTCTCCACTCTACTCTCAAGATCACATCTCACCACCTGTGCACTTGACCCACTCCCATCCCACCTCATCCCAAACCTCACCACAATCTTCATCCCAACCCTAACCCATCTCTTCAACCTATCACTAACAACTGGTGTTTTCCCCTCAAGCTTTAAACATGCCTCCATCACACCTATCCTCAAAAAGCCCTCTCTTGACCCATCCTCTGTATCTAGCTATCGCCCTATATCACTTCTCCCCTATGCCTCAAAACTACTGGAACAACACGTCTACCTTGAACTGTCCTCCCATCTCTCTTCTTGCTCCCTCTTTGACCGCCTACAATCTGGCTTCCGGTCACACCATTCCACCGAAACTGCCCTAACTAAAGTCACCAATGACCTCTTAACCGCCAAGAGCAAGCGACACTACTCTGTCCTCCTCCTCCTCGACCTGTCGGCTGCCTTTGACACAGAGGACCATTCCCTATTATTACAAACCCTCTCATCCCTTGGCATCGCAGACTTGGCCCTATCCTGGATCTCATCATACCTAACAGACCGGACATTCAGCGTCTCCCACTCACACACCACCTCCTCACCTCGCCCCCTATCTGTCGGAGTCCCACAAGGTTCAGTCCTTGGGCCCTTGCTCTTCTCCATTTACACCTTTGGCCTGGGACAGCTCATAGAATCTCATGGCTTTCAGTATCACCTCTATGCTGACGACACACAGATCTACATCTCTGGACCAGATATTGCCTCCCTTCTAACCAGAATCCCTCAATGTCTGTCCACTATTTCATCCTTCTTCTCCGCTAGATTTCTGAAACTTAACATGGACAAAACAGAATTCATCATCTCTCCCCCATCTCACGCGACCCCCCCAACGAACCTATCCATTTCAGTAAATGGCTGCCCACTCTCCCCAGTCCCACAAGCTCGCTGCCTCGGGGTAATCCTTGACGCTGATCTCTCCTTCAAACCACATATCCAAGCCCTTTCCACTTCCTGCCGACTTCAACTCAAAAATATTTCACGAATCCGTTCATTCCTCAACCATGAATCTGCAAAAACCCTAGTCCATGCCCTCATCATCTCTCGCCTTGACTACTGCAACCTCCTGCTCTGTGGCCTCCCCTCTAACACTCTCGCACCCCTCCAATCTATTCTAAACTCTGCTGCCCGACTAATCCACCTGTCCCCCCGCTATTCCCCGGCCTCTCCCCTCTGTCAATCCCTTCACTGGCTCCCCATTGCCCAGAGACTCCACTACAAAACCCTAACCATGACGTACAAAGCCATCCACAACCTGTCTCCTCCATACATCTGTAACCTCGTCTCCCGGTACTTACCTACCCCCAACCTCCGATCCTCACAAGATCTCCTACTCTACTCCCCTCTTATCTCCTCTTCCCACAATCGTATACAAGATTTCTCTCGCGTATCACCCCTACTCTGGAACCCTCTACCACAACACATCAGACTCTCGCCTACCATCGAAACCTTCAAAAAGAACCTGAAGACCCACCTCTTCAGACAAGCCTACAACCTGCAGTTACCACCGATCGACCAAACCGCTGCATGACTATCTCTACCCTCACCTACTGTATTCTCACCCATCCCTTGTAGATTGTGAGCCTTCGCGGGCAGGGTCCTCATTCCTCCTGTACCAGTTATGACTTGTATTGTTTAAGATTATTGTACTTGTTTTCATTATGTATACCCCTCCTCACATGTAAAGCGCCATGGAACAAATGGCGCTATAACAATAAATAATAATAATAATATATCTATTATCCATTTATTATCTAGCTATTATCTAGCCATCTATTATCTATCTATCCATCTATCACATATCTATCTATATATCTTAGGACACAAATTCACTTGTTGAAGGGAAGAATTCCAGAAATAATTAGTAGTCAAATAGAGCTAAGTAGATTTGCTTTGCGCAGCCCCATTGGCGAGGTGTCACCCACGGTATATGCCACAGATATCTTCACGCCAGGCCGACCTGGAATGTGGTCATGGCTTCCGCGCAGCGATCCACACATCTCCAGCGCCCAAATGTGGCAGCTTTTGTTATAAGGGTAGAATATTACATCCAGCATATCATCATCACCATTTTCAGAAGCACCAGGATAATTGTCGTAGAGAATCCCATAGTGACCTCATGTGTATTATATATATGGTATATGTGTAAGGACCAAAGGCTACAATTATACTCCGTATTATAAGACTGGTAATCACGACAGAGCAGCTTGCTGATGGTTTCCACTTAGCAAAGAATAAAATAAAATCGGAAATATAAGATTAACAAAAAAGATGAATAAACTGTATGTTACTAAGATGACCGGTTTTCCATGTTGTGACCATATAGCCCATCTTAATCGCAGGAGGAGCGGCACTTTAACATTTACAAGCTCCACGCCTTCGGTGGCTGCACAGATTATACGGGTTGTGGAGCCGCATTTCTGGGAGGCCAAAAACAATGAAGGTTATCCCCGGCCCCACGCAGGTGTTACTGTCTCTGATTCTTATATGTGCTCCATACCACAAGGGAAATCCTAGCTGCTCCCTACACCCTGCAGGAATGCAGCTTAGCTTCTCGGAATTAACCCTTGCTTGCACTTACGAAAGTGCCAACCGCTTACGTCTAATAGTAACCATTGGATCCTGTAAAGCTAGAAGATCCGGTAGGCCGTCATTACTCCTATCTGTCTGATATGTGTGAATCCAATTCTAACTGGAAGTATAATTAATGATTTATATGCATCACATTGATTGTATCGTCGGGTGGCATCAGACATACACTGTGCGGAACACATCAATTAATTCAATATTTTTCATTTAGTACATAAGATTAAACCCTCACATAGCACCACGTGCCGTCCTGCCTGATCCTCTGTAGTGCGAGATCAGCATAGCTAAAAGGAAACTGTCAGCATGCTTTTACTACGGAAACTAGTGGCAATATTATTCCTAGTACAACAATAAAAAGGTTATTCGTTCTCTAGTAAAGCCCATGTGCCAGCGCTGAGAAATCAAACTTCGGAAGACAATACACTTTGAGGCTCGTTTCATTTGGCTTGAAAGCTTGATTTCTCAGCGCTGGCCCATCAGGCGATACTGTTACTGGGATAATCTGATGGTCTTTGTGCCCTGTGATGGCTGCATATAACCATGCTGATGGCAATAAGGCTACTAAATAACCAGCCCAAGAAAGTAAAGATGTACTAAATGTTAACTTAACACTTCAAGCATTCTGATACCATGATGCAGCAAACATTAGAGGGGTTGTCAGCTACTAAGTCAACCCCTTCTCACTCACCATGTTACCCATGTAAAATAAAAAAAACAGCCTGTGCTCAATTACGGTGCTGGTGCCTTTCCAGCAATGTCTACGATGGATCTCCCAGGGCACATGGGACACTTACGTCATGTGATCCCTGCAGCCGCACTAGCAGCTCATGGACCGCTTCACTCTCATTTGCTTTGGATGACACTGATATCTGCTAGAAGTCAGAACTGCTTCTGCTCTCTAACTTCCTCCAAGGTTCTGTGAAAATAGGCCACTCACATTGCTATCTATCCGGTCTTGATGATTGTATACTGGAGATGTCAAGGGTACTGAGGTAAGAAGAGGCTGTTCACACTTCTGTCTACCCTATTTAATCTAATACAGGAGATACCAGGGGTGCTGAGGTAAGAAGAAGCAGGTCACACTGCTGTCCTCCATGTCTACCTGATCTAATACTTGAGATACCAGAGGTGCTGAGGTAAGAAGAAGCAGGTCACACTGCTGTCCACCCTGTCTATCCAATCTAAAGCTGGAGATACCAGGAGTGCTGAGGTAAGAAGAGGCTGCTCACCCTGCTGTTCATCCTAATACTGGAGATACCAGAGGAGCTGAGGAAAGAAGAGGCTGCTCACCCTGCTGTTCATCCTATCTAATACTGGAGATATCAGGGGTGCTAAGGTAAGAAGAGGCTGCTCACACTGCTGTCCACCCTGTCTATCTGATCTAATATTGGAGATATCAGGAGTGCCGATGTAAGAAGAGGCTGCTCACACTGCTGTTCACCCTATCTAATCTAATACTGGAAATAGTAGAGGAGCTGAGGTAATAGGAGGCTGCTCACCCTGCTGTCCATCCTATCTAATCTAATACTGGAGATACCAGGGGAGCTGAGGTAAGAGGAAGCTGCTCACCCTGCTGTCCATTCAATCTAATACTGGAGATACCAGAGGAGCTGAAGTAGGAAGTGGCTGCTAACATTGCGGTCATCCCTGTCTACCTGATCTAATACTTGAGATACCAGGGGTGCTGAGGTAAGAAGCAGGTCACACTGCTGTCCACCCTGTCTATCCGATTTAAAGCTGGAGATACCAGGAGTGCTGAGGTAAGAAGAGGCTGCTCACACTGAGGTCATCCCTGTCTGTTTGATCTAATACTGGAGATATCAGGGGTGCTGAGGTAAGAAGAGGCTGCTCACACTGCTGTCCATGCTACCGAATACTGGAGATACCAGAGGAGCTGAAGTAAGATGAGGCTGCTCACACTGCTGTCCATCCTACCGAATACTGGAGATACCAGAGGAGCTGAGGTAAGAAGAGGCTGCTCACACTGCTGTCCATCCTACCGAATACTGGAGATACCAGAGGAGCTGAGGTAAGAAGAGGCTGCTCACACTGCTGTCCATCCTACCGAATACAGGAGATACCAGAGGAGCTGAGGGAAGAAGAGGCTGCTCACCCTGCTGCCCACCCTGTCTGTCTGATATAATACTGGAGATATCAGGAGTGCTGAGGTAATTAGAGGCTGCTCACACTTCTGTCCTTCCTGTCTGTCTGATTTAATACTGGAGATATCAGGGGTGCTGAGGTAAGAAGAGGCTGCTTAAGCTGCTGTCTTCCCTGTCTAGCTGATCTAATACTGGAAATGAAGACACTTGAATAGAGACGGAAATGTGCTAAAATATTTGACTACAATTCCGTTGGATCAAAAAACAAACTGTTATGTCTAGCGCTCAAAAATTGGACAGCAACTGGATCCCTTTTTTTTTTCTTTTTTTAAGATCGAAATCTATAGAAAATATATCATAACGAAGGGTCATCTGTTAACAGATGAATGGACATGAGCCTAAACCTACATCCTATACCATCAAGCTATCTCCAGGTCATTACAGTGATCACTGGCACTTTGTACTGCGCATGATCTCAGGCACCTGTCCCACTGACATTCTAGAAGACGATAAGGTCAGGAAAACAAGTGTGACCTGTCAATTAAAGATAATTATTAATTTATTAATTCTTCCTATCTTTATTTTTAATCTTAACCCTTTAACGTCAAAAGTATTACCACCCATACATTGCGTTAACAACTCTCACTTTAAAATCTTCAGAAATAAATTCTGGCTGCTGCTCATTCATGATCCTGAGCATTTCTCCATAATTAGAATCTTATAAGCGTTCCAAAATCCTAAATAATAGCATGCCTGAGACGTTAGTTGCTCAACTCCAGGCTCATAAAATGCATAATAGTCTTCAGTGTCCTTGGTTTATTGTTTTGCTCAAGATCCTTCTTTATTTTGTAACACACAAACCACAATCTCGCCTCTTAGCCTTTGTGAGATATGTAACTGTTCTTTGTTCTCTTTCGCAATAGTTAATGATAAAAGGTTTAGGAAACAGTTCTGTGAACTACGGAGGGATGTTACTAATTGGTAAGATAGAATCGGATTTCTCTGTATGTATTTTAATGAGTGAGACCGAGTTTTCGGTTCTAGGATATGAACGTCAATTGTTATTCTTTGGATTGACATCTGTTGATAGGCTAGACGGAAAGTAGCAAAAAGAGGACAAAGACGTAGACAGACACTAAGAGAGGCAACGTCACTTTTTTAGTTCAGTTCCTATCTAAATAAACATCATAAATATTCAAAGATAAAAAAAGGACAAAAATAGAATTACTACAAAACAATACTGAATAATGGCGCATCAAAAGAAGTTTCCCACAATTACTTCTGACATCAAAGCTGAAAGATACATATCAACATTTGGGATTTAAACCCCGACCCAAAAACTGCTACTTACGCAAAACCATGACTCTTGTCCCTGAAAAATGGGGACTCCTGGCAAGTATTCAACACTGGTCCACACAACTTCATTTAAATGTGCTCAGCTTAACCATGGTAATATTTTTCATAGGGGACAAGGTGGAGACATGATTGGCAACATCCCAATGAAGGTGTGGAGAGATATCCAAAATCATGGAAAATCTAAACATTTTGAGTTTTTTTGCGACAAGCTTTAGAATACTGTTATTAAAGCATTTATGAGGAACTTTGCCAACTACCTGCCCGTTTTGCTAAGCAATGATCTCTGCTGGTTCAGAGTGGTCACGGATCGCTCCTACCGGCGATTCTCCTGCTTCCGATGACGGCACGTCAACAGAGCACTTTCTTCTCTTTCATTCTGCTCTGTCCACAGAGTATTAATACTAACATTTTGCTGACTGACAACTGGCTCCACACTGCCTAACTGAGAGGAGCCGGCTATCCATCAGCATAAGATCAGTTGTGACGCCCTGTTGACAGAGTAGACCAGAAGAGAAATAGCTGCTCTGTTGACGTTCCTCTGGCCATGCCTGAGCAGAAACAGATCATTGCAAATATCTGATGGAAAAAAAAAATAATCAAAGTCTAAAATTATCCCTTTAACTTTTACTCCAGATATTTAATAAATGGCAATTTTGAAATACGTTTAGGCCTACATATCGAATCATTTATTGACTAACGTGACACCAACATAGAGTCAGCAACTTTCAATATTTCACAAGCAGAGGAAATGCCAGTAACAAAAGAATCATTTTCAAAAGAGCTGATAACTAAATCAGTGAAGTCTATGTGTTGTTCTTACAGTACATAGCAGATCTATAGAGATCTATGGATCTGTTAAGACATATGTAAATTACAAATGTAGGACCTACAGCTGTTCAACTATTCAGGTTGAGAAGGAGCTATAGTTATTTTCTACCAACAGGTCATACAACACTCTACTCTAAAGGTACCGTTACACTAACGATCGCGACCAGCGATACGACCTGGCTGTGATCGTTGGTAAGTTGTTGTGTGGTCGCTGGAGAGCTGTCACACAGACAGCTCTCCAGCGACCAACGATGCCGAAGTCCCCAGGTAACCAGGGTAAACATCGGGTTACTAAGCGCAGGGCCGCGCTTGGTAACCCGATATTTACCCTGGTTACCATTGTAAATGTAAAAAAAAACAAAAAAAAACTACATACTCACATTCCGGTGTCTGTCACGTCCCTCGCCGTCAGCTTCCTGCACTAACTGTGTCAGCGCCGGCCGTAAAGCAGAGCACAGCGGTGACGTCACCGCTGTGCTCTGCTTTACGGCCGGCCGGCGCTGACACAGTTAGTGCGGGAAGCAGACGACGGGGGACGTGACAGACACCGGAATGTAAGTATGTAGTGTTTTTTTTTTTTACTTTTACAATGGTAACCAGGGTAAATATTGGGTTACTAAGCGCGGCCCTGCGCATAGTAACCCGATATTTACCCTGGTTACCAGTGAACACATCGCTGGATCGGCATCACACACGCCGATTCAGCGATGACAGCGGGTGATCAGCGACCAAAAAAAGGTCCTGATCACTCCCAGCGACCAACGATCTCCCAGCAGGGGCCTGATCGTTGGTCGCTGTCATACATAACGATTTTGTCAACGATATCGTTGCTACGTCACAAAAAGCAACGATATCGTTAAAGAAATCGTTATGTGTGACGGTACCTTAAGGCCGGCTTCACACTTGCGAGTTTTACGGACGTAAGAGCGCAGAAACTACGTCCGTAAAACTCGCAAAAAATACGGCACAATTATTCTCTATGCCCCTGCTCCTATCTGCCGTATTTTACTGATCAGTATTATACGGCTTTCTACGGCCGTACAAAATCGCAGCATGCTGCGTTTGTCACCGTACTGCGTAAGAAATACGCCAATGAAAGTCTATGGAAGCGTGAAAAATACGGATTTCACACGGACAAGCAGTGTGACTTGCGAGAAATACGCAGCGCTGTTAGAGAGAAAAGCCGGTAATTCAGTGCGGTGTACAGTAAAATCACACTGACAGCTTCCAGTAGAATAGGTAGAATAAATGTGTACACATAGAATAGGTATATATATATATATATATATATATATATATGTCAGTGAGACACATATATGTATATATATTAATATTTATTCCAGCGCTATACAGCTTGAAAGCCGGTAATTCAATTACCGGCTTTTTCTTTCTCCTTCCTAAAACCCGACATGATTTGAGACATGGTTTACATACAGTAAACCATGTCTTCTCTCCATTTTTTTTGCAGATTCCACACTACTAATGTCAGTAGTGTGTATCTGCAAAATTTGGCCGTTCTAGCTCTTAAAATAAAGGGTTAAATTGCGGAAAAAATTGGCGTGGGCTCCCGCGCAATTTTCTCCGCCAGAGTAGTAAAGCCAGTGACTGAGGGCAGATATTAATAGCCTGGAGAGGGTCCACGGTTATTGGCCCCCCCCTGGCTAAAAATATCTGCCCCCAGCCACCCCAGAACAGGCACATCTGGAAGATGCGCCTATTCTGGCACTTGGCCACTCTCTTCCCATTCCCGTGTAGCGGTGGGATATGGGGTAATGAAGGGTTAATGCCACCTTGCTATTGTAAGGTGACATTAAGCCAGATTAATAATGGAGAGGCGTCAATTATGACACCTATCCATTATTAATCCAATTGTAGTAAAGGGTTAAATAAAACACAAACACATTATTTAAAATTATTTTAATGAAATAAAAACAATGGTTGTTGGAGTATTTTATTCTACGCCCAATCCAGTCACTGAAGACCCTCGTTCTGTGAAAGAAAAAACATAATAAACCAACAATATACTTACCCTCCACAGATCTGTAACGTCCAACGATGTAAATCCTTCTGAAGGGGTTAAAACATTTTGCAGCAAGGAGCTTTGCTAATGCAGGCTGCTCCTCGCTGCAAAACCCCGGGAATGAGTCTAAATATAGATCAATGAGCTATATTTAGCTTCATTTGCGGTGAGGTGCCCTCTGCTGGATGTTCATAGATCGTGGGAACTTGCCTAGAAAGCCTGGGAGCTTTCTAGGAAATTTCCCACGATCTATGAACATCCAGCAGAGGGCGCCTCACCGCAAATGAAGCTAAATATAGCTCATTGATCTATATATAGACTCATTCTCCGGGGTTTTGCAGCGAGGAGCAGCCTGCATTAGCAAAGCTCCTTGCTGCAAAATGTTTTAACCCCTTCAGAAGGATTTACATCGTTGGACGTTACAGATCTGCGGAGGGTAAGTATATTGTTGGTTTATTATGTTTTTTCTTTCACAGAACGAGGGTCTTCAGTGACTGGATTGGGCGTAGAATAAAATACTCCAACAACCATTGTTTTTATTTCATTAAAATAATTTTAAATAATGTGTTTGTGTTTTATTTAACCCTTTCATTCAATTGGATTAATAATGGATAGGTGTCATAATTGACGCCTCTCCATTATTAATCTGGCTTAATGTCACCTTACAATAGCAAGGTGGCATTAACCCTTCATTACCCCATATCCCACCGCTACACGGGAATGGGAAGAGAGTGGCCAAGTGCCAGAATAGGCGCATCTTCCAGATGTGCCTGTTCTGGGGTGGCTGGGGGCAGATATTTTTAGCCAGGGGGGGGCCAATAACCGTGGACCCTCTCCAGGCTATTAATATCTGCCCTCAGTCACTGGCTTTACTACTCTGGCGGAGAAAATTGCGCGGGAGCCCACGCCAATTTTTTCCGCCATTTAACCCTTTATTTTAAGAGCTAGAACGGCCAAATTTTGCAGATACACACTACTGACATTAGTAGTGTGGAATCTGCAAAAAAAATGGAGAGAAGACATGGTTTACTGTATGTAAACCATGTCTCAAATCATGTCGGGTTTTAAGAAGGAGAAAGAAAAAGCCGGTAATTGAATTACCGGCTTTCAAGCTGTATAGCGCTGGAATAAATAGTAATATATATACATATATGTGTCTAATGACATACATATATATATATATATATATATATATATATATATATATATATATATATATATATATACATACACAGTATATATATATATATTTTTTTTTCTTTTTGGGACACATGGATCATTTCTATAGCGGTATGTTGGTTTTGCAAGCCTGCGAGAAAACCACGCAGTACGGATGCCATACGGATTACATACGGAGGATGCCATGCACAAAAAACGCTGACACACCCTGCCTACGGAGGAGCTACGGACCACTATTTTCGGGACATTTCAGCGTATTACGGCCGTAATATACGGACCGTATTTTCATACGCTGAGTGTGAAGCCGGCCTAAGAGGGACTTAAAGCTGTGTTCTTTGAGAAGGCCATGACTACCTGAGTGGAACATAAAGATAGATTTGACCAGGTGGACACAACTGAATGGGACCGCTAACTTTTTTCTTCTAGGAGGCCTTTTCTTATCAGCTTGAGAGTGAGCATTTCACATCCTGATCTCCAAAAAGGAAACTGGAACAATTCACTATAACTGCTAGTTACAGGTATTAAAAATGACCCTTTGACTTATAATATTTACTTATTTAAACTGATGCAACCATGTATTCACAAAGAATATCAATAGACACTTCATGTTACCGAGCCAAGTACTGGTGGAAAACGTATGCTCATTACTCAAAACGTATGCTTATTCCTTATTGCTCATGCTGTTCAATCCTCATACATAATCTCATTCATAGCAATCTTCTGTTCACCTACACAAATGACTTTTACACTGGTCAATAAAAGACTAGAGCCTGAACCGTGCAGCAGTATGCCACATTTATAGCATTAACTATTAAGCAAGCAAGTAGTACTATCTCTTGTTACTGCGCCAGACTCCATGGTACTATTCCTTTTTGACTACTGAATCAGATGGTGTCCTTACAGAAGACTATATTCACAGCTGCCAGAGGGGGGGAGGAGACTGATTTGTATTAACATTTAGCAGAAGAGCAGGAAGTTAAAAAGATATATAGACAATACAATAACTGGCAGAGTTATAGGCAGAAAACAGAAATGGGTCATTTGACAATGTCTAGCTGCCGACTCACATCACAAATTAGTGGAGGGACAAATGGTGGGACAAAGAACAGGAGAAAACAGTATGGTTTTGAAAATCGAAATTGTGCTAAATAGTTCAAAATAGTGGTGATTATTCTTTTGGAAACATTTATAAAAACTTGATTTGTTGACTTTTGATAACTCCTGAACTTCCAATTATCAGCTATAAACTGATTTTAGGATGATAAGACAAATTTACCAGAATTTATTACAAATTTTTAAGAAAATGTTACAAGAAAGATTTGCTTTACTGCCATGCGTATTTTTGCAAAAAAAAAAAAAAAAAAAGATTTAATGTCTTTATAGATACAGATGTTTACTTCCATACTTTTCCTCTTGGCTTGATATATACTTAGATGAGTGGTACATGACGACCAGAGGGGAAAAAAAACAAACCCTTTGAATTACTCTTTTGGGAGTTGTGAGTAACACACAGATTTATTTCCCTGAATATATATATTTTGTGACTCATCTCCTTTTATAACAAAGGAATATGGGCACAAAATTGGGAAAACATATACTTACCAGGATTTGAAGGACACCAGGAGTAAGGTTGCCCAACAATTGCCCAATAAATGTCTGTGGCCAACCTTGGCCGTAATTATGTTGCTCAAGACTCGGTATGTCATCAAAGAATCAACACTGTAGACAGAAAGTTCTGATAAAGGGGGTTGTAGAATGAATAATGAAAAGAAAAATATATGACTATCCAAAACCAACCATTTTTGTTAAGTTATGTAGCCCTATTTCCATAACTTGGTCATATTCGACAACACCTCATCCTTGATTCAGCAAACTGTTTTCCCCAGACTTTTGGCAAGAAAATATTTCAAATTTCAAAAATCATTTTTTTTTTTTTTAGAACTAATAGTTGTGAAAAAAGTTTGGGTTTCATGCTTCAATGGCCAGCTCTGCTAACGTATTGATAACTGGGAAGAGCTTAGCCCGTAGGCTATGTGGCCAAATGTAGCTGATCAATTCATGATCATTTACACTAAAAAAACGGTATAAATAATTACAACAGATATGGTCCCAGACTGGAGTATATTTCTCACAGTAGTGGCAGCACATTTCAGCACATTGTTCAGGGTTATAAAAGAGTGAATTGATTTGATATGAACTGAATTCCTGTCAAATTTTAAGAAATTTGCTGGTTTAATTAATAGCTAAAAATGCCTACCACCATATTACACAACTTAGAAGGCTCACATGACCTTGGGCGTGAACGTTCAGGCTTCCCAATAATGAGTTGCAGCCATCACATAGCATCACACCATCTATTATTAGCCAGTATAAAAGCCAAGGAAGGGAATGCAGTGCAGCAACCGCTTTGGTTTGATTCAGGAAAGTAAGAGAAGGTCACAGCTCACATCTTCGCAACAGAAATAGGGAGAAAAAGTGGAAAAAATTCTGAACATGATGTACGGATAGCGTGTAAACATCACATAGAAAATAAGGACAGCGCCTCCCCAGTTGGTGAATTTACATCTCCTTTATTCTGCGTTCTGTGGCGACATTTCGATCCAACATGATCTTTACCAAGTACAGATAGCGTATCAGACAAAACAGAAGTGAGGACGGGTTACAATCCATAACCGTACATTTGCAGGTCACTTTGACATTACCAACGTTTGGTTTGCATTAAATAGCTCGAAAGGGGTTGAATATAATATTAGTGGAACTTAAGATGTTCTATATGTCTTTTCAGGGCATTTGAGGCACCTGCAGTAAATTTATTAGTCGAGAGTCACATTTTTGGGAAAAAATTGTCGACGCCGGTACATTCAAATTTGGAGCAGTTTCGATCACTTCTAATCGGGGCTAACGAGTTAGAAATACAACTTCAATTCTGTATAAGACGCAAGAGAATTCTCCTAAATCTGACAATAATTGAAGTAAATTAATTCCTCACCTTCTTATAGGCAATGTAGAGGGGTTTACTGAACCAGGCTGGCACATCAGTTCAATGGCAGCCTCTGGGTGGAAGCCAAAGCAATTTACAATTAATTACGAAAACGATGTTCAAGCATTAGTGCCACTTAAAAATTTAAATTGGAGTTGCAGTAGAGTTAAAGAAGTCACCACTGTAACATCCATTGAGAACATGTGTTGTATCATTTTAAGATATGCTCAACGGCTTTCAACATCCTGGCACCAAGACAAAGTTCACAACAGCAAATCGCCAATAAATATGCTACTTCCCCCCCACCAAAATGCTCACAACTGTGGAAACAATGTCACACTACAATTTAGCCTGGGATGCAAATTAGTCCTGGCAAATTTAGAACAGCTGCCATACTAAATCAGGTTCATAAATTATTTCCTTTGACAAAAAAAAGGACATTCTAAATATTATCGAGCCTTCGCACACATGTAAGGTATTTATTTATGGGGGCTGTAAGTACTTTGTACAGGTCAATGAGTCAAAAATGGATGAAATGCTTCTTTACACACATAACCGAGTTACAACAGGCAACCAAGAGTCAACTTGATAACTCTATCATAAAGGGTTTGTCTGGAAGAGAAAACGGATTTTCAATTACTTTATTAAGGGTTTGATTCAATATTCAGAATCTCCTATATCGTCTATAACAGAGAGCAGCTATAAAAAGCAGCTTTGACTCTGGAGGACCCAGCTTGTCATTCCACTATAAAGACTTTCCATTTAATTTAATAGGAATGGTGTAATACTTCCATTCTCCTGCGGTCGTGCTGTAGGGAAACAAATTCTTACTGCTGGTTCCCAGCTGATGATTGTAGGCTGTAGCTAAGATCAGCCCATCATTACAGTATCCAAGATTGATTGGTGGTTATTGGGAAAATTGTAGGTAGGGGCAAAATCTGTACAGTTTCATCAAATTCAGATCTGCTAAATCTTTATATAAAAAATAATTGTCCTTAGATTGAGTTTATTCAGTTGCACGGCTTGGTGTGAACTACAACACATAGTTACTCCTGGTATCAAGTAATAGCATTAATACAGCCGGTTCCCAATCGATCAGTTGAAGTCACCACAAGAACCTGGCGGTAAATAATCATTTCCTCTACAGCGCCCCCTTCTGGGAAGTCGAGCATTAAAAGGCTGCTGTTTAAAGTGAATCTGTGATTAGGAAGTAAATCACTCATCTGAAGCAAGCTTTTTTGTTACATGAATCTTTTAAACATTTTGGTTAAAATGTATACGGTATATATTTTTCATATCACAATTACGGATGGGTGGGTGTGATATTGGAGTGCTGAGAGTGCAGGGATTGCTCTGTCAGCCAGACGAGTATTAAAAAAAAAATAGAAAAAAAAAAACTGTATACAAAAGTCGCTGGAGCTATTAAGATTCATATTTCCTGTTCCATATAAGAGATTTTTCTGAAGTATCATCACAGGCAGCATTACAATGACACAAATGATAACACAAAATCCATCAATCACAATAGGTGATGTCACAGCTCACCTCCTCCTCCTGTACAATAATTGATAACACCTCGATATACAGTAGATAACACAGGATCCACCATTCACAATAGGTGATTTCACAGCTCACTTCCTCCTCCTGTACAATGACTGATAACCCCTCTATATACATTAGCTAACACAGGTTCCACCAATCAAAACAGGTGATGTCACAGCTCACCTCCTCCTGTACAATGATAACACCTCTATATACAGTATATAACACAGGTTCCACCATTCACAATAGGTGATGTCACAGCTCACCTCCTCATCCTGTACAATGACTGATAACACCTCTATATAAAGTAGATAACACAGGATCCACCATTCACAATAGGTGATGTCACAGCTCACCTCCTCCCCCACCTGTATAATGACTGATGACACCTCTATATACAGTAGATAACACAGGATCCACCATTCACAATAGGTGATGTCACAGCTCACCACCTCCTCCTGTATAATGACTGATAACACCTCTATATACAGTACATAACCCCGGATCCACCATTCACAATAGGTGATATCACAGCTCACCTCTTCCTCCTGTACAATGACTGATAACACCTCTATATACAGTGCATAACCCTGGATCCACAATTCACAATAGGTGATGTCACAGCTCACCTCCTCCTCCTGTAAAATGATTGATAACACCTCTATATACAGTAGATAACACAGAATCCACCACTTACAATACATGATGTCACAGCTCACCTCCTCCTCCTGTTCAACCACTTCCTGATACATTAAGACTGGTGCTTCCTATGGCACTCTAAAAAAGAGGACTGCCGGAATAAGATGCACCAATTTCATCAAGAGGCACATGCTCATGAATGTGGTGCATCTTGTCAGTGGCAAATGCCTCCATGCACCTCAACAAAATGTTACTCCAGTCAGGAAGTGGAATGACATTTCTGGAGTAAGAACCACCACCATTTCCATGAATTTGACAGGTGGGAGTAGCCCTGCCCCATTCCTCCTCAGCTTTGCCTATTTTTCAGCGCTGCTTTAAACAGGATTTCGCAAAAATCCCCGTTGCGCTTTTAGTCTCTGATGTATCAGTACCGATGAGTGTAGAGTAGCCTGATATAAATATTCAAATAGACTTTACTCTTATACAATTCGTGATATGAAAGATTAAAGCCCATTACCAGCTCATTGATGGTGGTTACCATTGTATTTTTCGATATTTTTCTACACCAGTTTTTCCATTATGTCTAAAGACCCATTGAGGCTAGGAAGAACCTGAATTCATCCCCCCCCCACTATCACAAAGCCATACGGTTCTATTGCCCATTCGATACCAACGTATAATATCACTGGAATAATCTTTAATATTGCCGCCACTCTGACGCCTACTGTCATCTTTCCATCGATCAAGAGCGATGTGGATATATCCTGAGGATCATGAGCAAGGTCAATATGTTTACTGAAGCGGACATCAATTTACAGAGATTTCCACGCAGGGTAACTCTTGCCGATGGCGGTGAAGACTGCTGACTGGAAGATTCCTGGATCGGTTCAGCCATAATTACATGTATGTAATAATATGTACAAGTGCACAGAAGCTTCACCCGTCTCCCCTGAAAGCCTTGACAGATGGCCTACTGAAGGAATTACATGGCACGGTATGGACTTCCGAAATGCAGTGACAGCAATGCTGCTCAAATACCTTTTCGGAATAGAGGGGATTGTATGAAAAGGTTTCCTCCGTAGATGGCTATCTGCAAGTCATTTCCCCCCAATCCATAGCTGCAGTGGAAACAATGTACGCAATGTGATTATGTGCTCAGACAGCTTTGTGGTGAGCGGAGGCATTAATGTGCTCTCATTGTACAGTGTTCTGGAGTCAAGGATTTATAGGGCTTTTCATCCCAACGGGGAGAGAAAATCTGTATCGAGTTCCTGGAGTAAGAGGGTGACTGGAGCTCCTTTCCCCGTTCATGGTTGGCACTTTCCTGAACATCTGCTGGGTCAGCTCTTCCCATGTTAAGACTCCGTCTGAAGGAACAACAGACTATTTTTTCTTCTTCTTCTTTTTACAGATTCCATTATGCACAGAATGCCCTTCTATTTTAAGAACTGGCTACTTTTCTTAAGACACTACTATGATCAGAACCAACTAATTTACATGGTAGTCTTCGCTGTAGAGGAATTCATCAGTAGTTAGGGCTCCTGATCTATACATGCCTTCTGCTCTTACGCTACAGATCCGCGTGTTCACATTGACTGCTGTGCTTGAGAACAAGTCCGGCGCAAACTCCCCAGGAAGTGAGTGCACATGGCAAAAAGGTACTTTTAATAGCAACTGGCAATGTAATAAAATGCTATTAACCTGGAGATATAGGGATAATCGTGCTGCACTGAAAGCCCAAACTATATTCCTCCCAGCAGCCATCGGCTTTCAGTCATACAGGCATGGCCGATATAGTTTCAGTCACCACTCAGTATATAGTGAGTGACGCCTGTAACCACTCTCTAGCACTGACTGACAGCCGCCTCAGCAGCACCATCCATGCAGACAGCTAGCTCAGCAGCGCCATTAGTACTGAGGTGGCTCAGCAATGCCATCAGTACAGACAGGCGGCTCAGCAGCACCATTAGTACAGACAGGCGGCTCAGCAGCACCATTAGTACAGACAGCTGGCTCAGGAGCACCATTAGTACAGACAGGTGGCTCAGCAGTGCCATTAGTACAAACAGGCAGCTCAGCAGCACCATTAGTACAGACAGCTGGCTCAGGAGCACCATCAGTACAGACAGGTGGCTCAGCAATGCCATCAGTACAGACAGGCGGCTCAGGAGCACCATCAGTACAGACAGCTGGCTCAGCAGTGCCATTAGTACAGACAGGCGGCTCAGCAGCACCATTAGTACAGACAGCTGGCTCAGGAGCACCATCAGTACAGACAGGTGGCTCAGCAGCACCATTAGTACAGACAGGTGGCTCAGCAGCACCATTAGTACAGACAGGTGGCTCAGCAGTGCCATTAGTACAGACAGCTGGCTCAGGAGCACCATCAGTACAGACAGCTGGCTCAGGAGCACCATCAGTACTGACAGCTGGCTCAGGAGCACCATCAGTACTGAGGTGGCTCAGCAGTGCCATTAGTACAGACAGGCAGCTCAGCAGCACCATTAGTACAGACAGCTGGCTCAGCAGCACCATCAGTATAGAGGTGGCTCAGCAATACCATCAGTACAGACAGGTGGCTCAGCAGCGCCATAAGTACAGATGGCCAGCTCAGCAGTATCATCAGTACATACAGGCAGCTAAGCAGTGCCATTAGTACAGACAGCAATCTCAGCAGCACCATCAGTACAGACAGGTAACTCAGCAGCGTCATTAGCAAAGACAGCCAGCTCAGCAGCGCTGTCAGTACAGAGGCGACTCAGCAGCACCATCCATGCAGACAGCTAGCTCAGTAGCGCCATCAGTACAGAGGCGACTCAGCTGCACCATCAATACAGAGTATGCTCAGCAGCACTATCAGTACAGATGAGGCTCAGCAGTGCCATCAGTACAAAGGAGGCTCAGCAGTGCCATCAGTACAGAGGAGGCTCAGCAGTGCCATCAGTACAGAGGAGGCTCAGCAGTGCCATCAGTACAGAGGAGGCTCAGCAGTGCCATCAGTACAGAGGAGGCTCAGCAGTGCCATCAGTACAGAGGAGGCTCAGCAGTGTCATCAGTACAGTGGAGGCTCAGCAGTGCCATCTGTACAGAGGAGGCTCAGCAGCGTCATCAGTACAGAGGAGGCTCAGCAGTGCCATCAGCACAGAGGTGGCTCAGCAGTGCCATCAGTACAGAGGCGGCTCAGCAGTGCCATCAGTACAGAGGTGGCTCAGCAGTGCCATCAGTACAGAGGAGGCTCAGCAGTGCCATCAGCACAGAGGCGGCTCAGCAGTGCCATCAGCACAGAGGCGGCTCAGCAGTGCCATCAGTACAGAGGAGGCTCAGCAATGCCATCAGTACAGAGGTGGCTCAGCAGTGCCATCAGTACAGAGGTGGCTCAGCAGTGCCATCAGTACAGAGGAGGCTCAGCAGTGCCATCAGCACAGAGGTGGCTCAGCAGTGCCATCAGCACAGAGGCGGCTCAGCAGTGCCATCAGCACAGAGGCGGCTCAGCAGTGCCATCAGCACAGAGGCGGCTCAGCAGTGCCATCAGCACAGAGGCGGCTCAGCAGTGTCATCAGCACAGAGGTGGCTCAGCAGTGCCATCAGCACAGAGGCGGCTCAGCAGTGCCATCAGCACAGAGGCGGCTCAGCAGTGTCATCAGCACAGAGGCGGCTCAGCAGTGCCATCAGTACAGAGGCGGCTCAGCAGTGCCATCAGTACAGAGGCGGCTCAGCAGTGCCATCAGTACAGAGGCGGCTCAGCAGTGTCATCAGCACAGAGGCGGCTCAGCAGTGCCATCAGTACAGAGGAGGCTCAGCAGTGCCATCAGCACAGAGGTGGCTCAGCAGTGCCATCAGCACAGAGGCGGCTCAGCAGTGCCATCAGCACAGAGGCGGCTCAGCAGTGCCATCAGCACAGAGGCGGCTCAGCAGTGCCATCAGCACAGAGGCGGCTCAGCAGTGTCATCAGCACAGAGGTGGCTCAGCAGTGCCATCAGCACAGAGGCGGCTCAGCAGTGCCATCAGCACAGAGGCGGCTCAGCAGTGTCATCAGCACAGAGGCGGCTCAGCAGTGCCATCAGTACAGAGGCGGCTCAGCAGTGCCATCAGTACAGAGGCGGCTCAGCAGTGCCATCAGTACAGAGGCGGCTCAGCAGTGTCATCAGCACAGAGGCGGCTCAGCAGTGCCATCAGTACAGAGGCGGCTCAGCAGTGCCATCAGCACAGAGGCGGCTCAGCAGTGCCATCAGTACAGAGGCAGCTCAGCAGTGCCATCAGTACAGAGGCGGCTCAGCAGTGCCATCAGTACAGAGGTGGCTCAGCAGTGCTATTAGTACAGAGGCGGCTATGAGTCAGTGCCGGCGCATGGATACAGCCACTGTTGTCTATGATACTGAAGCCGCACCTCTTTGACTAAAGGCTGTAGGATTAAAGTTCATTTCCTTCTGGCAGCGGGGCTCTCAGTGCGGAGGCCGCACGTCTCCAGGACACTATTAACCTGCAGACTATCCCTATATCTGTAGGATAATAGCAGTTTTTCACAAGTTTCCTTTATGGTGGTTTTGCTGTGCAGTTTTTAAGGGTAAATAATGATGCACTTTCAGGACGATCAAAGTGAATGAGATTTCTGATTTTTTTTCCTTGAAAATTTGAAGCCTCGATGCATTTATGTAAATTTTTTAGTGTTTTTGCATTGTTTTCACCCATTCAAATGAATAGGGGAAAAAAAAAAACATTAAACACAAAGATTTTTTACGCTGCATTTTTCCTGCCAACACGCTTGGTTTTTGGTGTAGAAACATCTGTAGCAAGTAATCAACGTATGCACGTACCCTAAAATGATTTTCCACTGCAACAGCATCCAGATGTAAACAGCGCATGGAGCAGATGACAATGGCTAGGTACACTTTCTAGTGGCCGCTGCAGATTACAATGGATCAGCTCATATTCATGTCCAAAGAAGACAATTTGCAGTAGACAGGAGCGGCCATTAACAATCTGATGGAGCAGTGTTCTGCTCCATGCACTATTCACATCTGGCCACTGTTAGAGTGACTGATTCTACCAATGAGCTCTATGTGACTGCAGATTTGTGAACCCCCCACATGACCAATGCGCGCTGTGAGGACTCACCGCTGCCGGGATACAGGCAGTCATTTTACTGCAAGTATGACATTTGCACACTCCGGGCCACATTCCGACTAGACGTGCCCAGCCTTGCACTTGCATTGAGCAAGACTGAACGTCTAGTCGGCACGGGACCGCATGTATGCAAAATCGCCTGCCAGGGTTGGAGACTCCTCACAGCAATCAGTGCGCGTGATGTGAGGATTCACAAGTCTGCAGTCTCAAAGAGTGACTGCAGACTTGTACCCAAAGGCTAGACTACACTTTGAAGTAAAAACATAAATGCCAGTGAAGTTTCTTTATCCTTCAAGGTACACGCCTGCTCGACTGCTAATAAATATGTCTTTTAAAGGGAATGTATCATCAGAAGGTGACCTACAGTTTAAGTCAAGCTTAAATATTTTTGGGGAAAAATGTGTGTTCCTTTGTGTTTATTTTCATATCACAATCTGTTTTTTTTTTTTTAAACATATATTCATACATAGAAATCTGTACAATTTTTACAATAGCCACTGGTGTAATTTAGACTTTATTTTATGTTCTTTACAAAAGATTTTTCAGAAGTCTCATTATCATCACAGGCAGGATTACACTTGCATAGCTGAAAACAGACCATAATAGGCGATGGCACAGCTCACTTCTTCCCCCTCCCTTCACAATGACCTTTGCACATGCTCATTAGATTCTTCAATACAATAAAAGAGTACATAAATAGAGCGTATAATGTATGGACCTTCTGCTATTTTGAGTTTTTGCTTATTTCTAATACTTTTTTTTAAACTTTATCTAAATCTTTTTTTAACAATATTTAAAAAAAAAAAATGTTACAAATTGTTAACGTAATTCACTATCGTTTCCTCTTCTGGGAAGAGTAAAAGACCGTCACTCTGGCTATAACCCGAGCGACATCATATTTGATCCGATAGTCCGCGTTAAATCTGCTTCGCTTTCATACAGAGGACGGGAAACTGATAGCCCACTCAGAACGCTATCCCGAGAAAATCTCAACTTGTGCAAAGAACACACTTCTCAACTTAAAGAGCTCAAGGCTGAAACTCCGTCTATTTTCCACTTAGATGGGTCTTATAATAACTGTCGCCCTGACAACTCAACGCGAGCGAGGCAGCCACTGCCATGACAATATGACAAATTTGCACAAACAGTAAATGGTATTTTTACTTTATTTATCGATTGCTGCTAAGGAAACGAACCGTTATTTATCTCTGAAGTAACACATTACGCCCCGCGATCATTGCCATGTCAGGACAAATTAGAGCGGAGAAGCGATTGTAGCCGCAACTGTAAATATTTAGGAAATTTGTGGGAATCCGGGAATAAATCAACAAAGGCTTTTCTCCTTTTCCATTTACTTTCGGTGACATTTCCTTCCCATGGAAATGGTGAAATAAACTCTTTCAATTTCCTGCAAATTGAAATCGGTAGCATTTCTCCGGGTTACTGTTGAACTGTTGCTTGGAGTGACGGGGGTGAGCGCTCTACACGCCAGACGCTGATATTGGAGAAAATGAACCGGAGTTCTGGGTGCTACTCGGTGTCACAGCTTTTAGATAGAGCTAGAGATTGCTGGATAATACTGCAGCTGGAATTTATGGAGTGGATTACCAGATAAATTGACCCTTCCTGTTCCCAATTTCAGAAGGGTCGCCAAGGGTTAAAAAAAAAAAACACATCAAGAAATGATATAAATGGTATGTAGTAAAAAAAGAACAAACAAGCAAATAATCCACTTTTAAAATGTACCCCAAGGGTCCATCCTAGTCTTTGTTTACTTTGCTGGGGTGATCATGTGTTGTACATCCATGTGACTGTCACAACCAATA
Organism: Ranitomeya imitator; assembly: GCF_032444005.1. Lineage (NCBI taxonomy): Eukaryota > Metazoa > Chordata > Amphibia > Anura > Dendrobatidae > Ranitomeya > Ranitomeya imitator. The sequence goes on from NC_091287.1 coordinate 517,966,666, forward strand.
ACAATGTGTCATTACCACTACGGTCCATTATTAGCTGTAGCAGTCAACTGGACGCTCAGCGGTCAACTGGACGCAAATGGATGCGAAGATGTCAACTGGACGCTCAGCAGTCAACTGGATGTGAAGCGATCAACTGGACGCACAGCGGTCAACTGGACGCAAATGGATGCGAAGATGTCAACTGGACGCTCAGCAGTCAACTGGATGTGAAGCGGTCAACTGGACGCACAGCGGTCAACTGGACGCAAATGGATGCGAAGATGTCAACTGGACGCTCAGCAGTCAACTGGATGTGAAGCGGTCAACTGGACGCACAGCGGTCAACTGGACGCAAATGGATGCGAAGATGTCAACTGGACGCTCAGCAGTCAACTGGATGTGAAGCAGTCAACTGGACGCTCAGCGGTCAACTGGACGCAAATGGATGCGAAGATGTCAACTGGACGCTTAGCAGTCAACTGGACGCACAGCGGTCAACCTGACACGCAACGGTCAACTAGATGCTCAGCAGTCAACTGGACGTGCAACAGTCAACTGGACGTGCAACAGTCAACCAGATGCACAGCGGTCAACTGGACGTGCAGCAAGTAGATCAAGAAAAATGGAAGATGGGAAATTTAAAGGGTGAGTAGAATTTAAATTTCAACTTATACTATTTACTGCTGGAAATTTTTTTTTTTTTAGTCTAGTTCTTTATTTTCTTCTCATCTTAACCACTAAGGTCAATGATTAGCTGCAGCGGTCAACTAGATGTGCAGCAAATAAATCAAGAAAAATGTAAGAAGATGGGAAATTTAAAGGGTGAGTATAAATTATTTTTCATCTTATAAAGTTTTTTTTTTCTAGCTTAATATATATATATATATATATATATATATATATATATATATATATTTATTTATTTGAGTCCATGAACGTTCCAGACATAACGATCCATCCTGAAACCGTGACCATGGTAGAAGTGAAAGTGACCGGATGCCAGGGAACACGAGAATATTCTATATTGTCTATGCAGATACTGAGCCAGCAGAGAATGATTTGTGATTTCAGTGCTTAAAGTGTTGTATTGGGATGATTCAGGACTGACAGATTGCTGAAAGGGTTGCAGTTGTAGAGATATGAGCTTTATTGATTCACATGTATATAGGAGGGCTCCTAGGGGGCGGGGCTTCCCACTCTTGGCCAATCATTTTATTTTCTTTTTAAATTTTAAACTGAGAATGGTTTAGTATAAAAGGTGGGCTAATGTAAGGTGGTTGAATAAGTATTTTAAGATAGGACAGTACTTTACATATAATTTTGGGACAACAATGGATGTGGGAGGAAGATTATAGAAAAGGAAAAAAGTTATTTGAGGCTGTAATATATCACACTTTTATTAGTTCGCATTATGAAATGATAGAAATGTACATGTTAACTGCGTGTTTTGCATTGAGAGTGCAAATGTTAACATGTCTTTTTATTTTTTAAACTTTTCCATATGAAAAATATTAATAGTAGCCACTGTAGCGAGTGACATTACTAAATATGGCTTAAAGCGAAATAATTTCCAATTCACTACACAATACCTCGATGCACCTGCACAAGCCACGGCAGCAGCTGCCAAGGCAAACAGGATCATGGGGTGCATTAAAAGAGGTCTGGATACACATGATGAGAGCATTATACTGCCTCTGTACAAATCCCTAGTTAGACCGCACATGGAGTACTGTGTCCAGTTTTGGGCACCGGTGCTCAGGAAGGATATAATGGAACTAGAGAGAGTACAAAGGAGGGCAACAAAATTAATAAAGGGGATGGGAGAACTACAATACCCAGATAGATTAGCGAAATTAGGATTATTTAGTCTAGAAAAAAGACGACTGAGGGGCGATCTAATAACCATGTATAAGTATATAAGGGGACAATACAAATATCTCGCTGAGGATCTGTTTATACCAAGGAAGGTGACGGGCACAAGGGGGCATTCTTTGCGTCTGGAGGAGAGAAGGTTTTTCCACCAACATAGAAGAGGATTCTTTACTGTTAGGGCAGTGAGAATCTGGAATTGCTTGCCTGAGGAGGTGGTGATGGCGAACTCAGTCGAGGGGTTCAAGAGAGGCCTGGATGTCTTCCTGGAGCAGAACAATATTGTATCATACAATTATTAGGTTCTGTAGAAGGACGTAGATCTGGGTATTTATTATGATGGAATATAGGCTGAACTGGATGGACAAATGTCTTTTTTCGGCCTTACTAACTATGTTACTATGTTACTATGTTACCTGCTTATTCTCAAGAGCAAAAATAAATGGCAAATCAGTCCACTGAATACCAAATACATTTTTCCAGGTTTTGAAGAACGATTGTATTTACTTTTGCATTTAGTTTGTATATACATAAGTGGAGATTATTTGCTCAAGTGAAACATATTGGTTATAACCGTCCATTGCTTACATGATCGGACCATCGCATACAATCATTAATGATAAGCACTAATCCAACTGAGGCTAAATTTCATCAGACAAGTCATTTCAAGACTCGGAAAAAAAATTCTGGACCAAGAGGCACAGTTTTGGCATGGTCAAAGCGGGTCAAAAAATGCGTGAAGTCGACTGAATGTTTAAGGACTTCTTTCTCTTTCCAACCCCCCCACCATAAAGATAAAAAAAGACATCCTTCAATTATTACACGTCTTTGAGGCTCATTTTAATTCTTGAATACAGAGACCGGAATGGTGGAGACATAAAAACAATAAAGGTGTCCTATTTTTAAAATAAATGTTTAAAAGTGAGAGAATACTACGTGAGATAAACCCAGTAAAAACATAAAATAAATAAAATTAAAATAAAAGACCACCAATGTCCATTAGGTGACAATTCTTTAAGGGGAACCTGTCACCTTGCAAGACACTATTTACTTTGCAGAATCTGCAAAAACCCTAGTCCATGCCCTCATCTCCCGCCTTGACTACTGCAACCTCCTGCTCTGTGGCCTCCCCTCGAACACTCTCGCACCCCTCCAATCTATTCTAAACTCTGCTGTCCGACTAATCCACCTGTCCCCCCGCTATTCCCCAGCCTCTCCCCTCTGTCAATCCCTTCACTGGCTCCCCATTGCCCAGAGACTCCACTACAAAACCCTAACCATGACGTACAAAGCCATCCACAACCTCCTCCATACATCTGTGACCGTGTATCATCTGAACGCAGCCTCCAATCCTCACAAGATCTTCTTCTATATTCCCCTCTTATTCTGGAACTCTTTACAACATATCAGACTCTCGGCTACCATCAAAACCTTCAAAAAGAGCCTGAAGACCCACCTCTTCCGACAAACCTACAACCTGCAGTAACCACCGATCAACCAAACCGCTGCGCTACCAGCTCTACCCTCGCCTACTGTATCCTCACCCATCCCTTGTAGATTGTGAGCCCTCGCGGGCAGGGTCCTCTCTCCTTATGTACCATTTGTGACCTGTATTGTTTAAGATTATTGTACTTGTTTTTATTATGTATATCCCTCCTCACATGTAAAGCGCCATGGAATAAATGGCACTATAATAATAAATAATAATAATAGCTAGAGTTAATTTTCAGGTCAATAGGACTATAATGCTGCCTGGCCGCATCACTGAAAGCGTGCCTACCGAGAGAAAATTAACTTATTTCTGCCAGCTTTCAGACATGGGGGCGTGCATAGAGTGGATACAGTCACAGCTCACAGCAACACCAACTATACTGTGAGCAAGCCTTGGTACGTTGTCAGATTGCTTGGCACTGATGTGCTGCAGAGCCGACAGTCAAAGTCTCGGGGAGTGCTTACAGCAGCAGTCCACAGCATAGCAAGTGGTGTTGTAAGAAGTGATTGTAGAAACTCCGTGCACAGCCCCATGACTGAAAGCCATCAGCTCCAGGGAGGAAAAAAATTAATTTTCTCTCAGTAGCCGAGCTTTCAGTAAGAAGGATGGGCAGTTTAGTAACATTATTTACCAGTATACTAACCTCTAACCCTAAATTTGCATGTTATTCACTTTTTCCAAATGAGCAGTAACCAAATACACTATGCTGGCCACACTGTATAAATGGAATAAATAAACCCACTAAAGAGATATCTAAAAATGAACCTGAATAGTTTTCAAAGATAAAATTTTTCCCTTTGTTATTCTTCTCTTCAAGAAGAGGGACTGAAAAAAAAGTGTTATGAGAAGAGGACCCAGTCACTCGCTGACAGACAGAAAATGGTCACTGTGTAAGAACAATATATGGGCCCTTTACAGGCCAAAAGCTCATCATAATGCACAATTCCACCTGCTTTGGTGATTAAAATGGGCCCCATTAACTCTTGGGCACCTGTGTGCCTGCACAGGTTACCAATGATATGTTCGCCCCTGAACCCACCTATAGCTGTATGTTTTGTAGGAGTTGAGATCCTGCTTGACACTAGTTACCACTTATCCCTGGCCTAAGAATAGACCCTACAAGACAAGTCTTCCACGGACAAAGGCTGGACCTAGTTCTTGTCCCCATAGGATTTAATTAGGTTGTATAATGAGTGTTACAATGTCCCTATAAAAATCTAATAACTATATATACATGTGTATAAGACGAGATTTCCAGCACATTTTTTGTGCTGAAAAGGCCCCCCTCAGCTTATATGTGAGTCATTGTCCAGAAAGCCAGCGGGGGAGGGGGAGAGGGCGGCTGTAGCAAATTGATAGCTGCAGCAGCCGGCTTCCAGAAGAAATAAATACTCCCCCTCCATTGCTGCATCTCCGTTGGCAGCTCTTCCTGTTCCTGTGCTCAGCGGTCAGGTGGTACCGCTCATTAAGGTAATGAATATGCACGCATCTCCACTCCCATAGGCATGGAGCGCATATTCATTACCTTAATGAGTGGTGCCACGTGACCGCTGAACTCAGGAACTAGGAAGAGATGCCGACGCTGGGACAGAGATGCAGTGATGCAAGAGGAGGGTGAGTAGGACGGGTGGGGGTGAGCCATTCGGGATCATGAAGCCATGCATACAACAGGGGGAGCCACACAACAGGACAGGACGGGGTTGCCACACATACCAGGACAAGATGGGGGAAGCCACGCATAGCAGGCCAGGATGGTGGGAGCCACACATAGCAGGATAGGGATGAGGGGACAATGCTTGAGTCAATAAGCTTACCCAGTTTTCAGTGGCAAAATTAGGTGCCTCAGCTTATACTTGGGTCGGCTTATACTCGAGTATATACGGTACGTGCAGTTTTATCATCAGGGAGCAAACCCAAATGATGTTGAAGGTTGTCTCAATATGTCGTAGGGATAACAACACTGTTTCAGGTCACACTGACCGTCACTAAATAGGGACCATAAAGCAATTTTAATGGGTCACGCTCACTAACTCTTAAGTGCAAAGATGTCAATATCTCTCCAGTATACAACAGTTTCTGGACATTCTCAGACTTGAGATATATAGATAAATCCTTTCTTACCTATAAGTGAATTTTGTTAAGCACTCCGCTCTTTATAGTCAATAAATGATTGTGATTAGTTAGAAAAAAACCTTAACAGGCTGTAACACTCATCACAACCACTGGGTGGCCATATATGGACACATACAGTATAAACATCTCCTGACGGAGTATCACATTTTTTTTTTCTATTTTAAGGAAGTCATCTCGCCACACTCCTCATACTTCATGTTAGCGAAGCCTTTCGAAAAAATAAAAAATAAAATACTCTACTCTTCCTTTCCTATCCAATGTCTCCTTAAGGGAAACAATAGAGTGAATTCAACTGCATTAGAACCAGTACAAGACAATTAGAGATAAACATCTGACCTAACAGTTGAGACAAAGGAAAGCTTTAAAGACCGGGCCGATGTGTTCAATGTTCTAAGTACTTCCATGTATAGCGTTGGCTTGGTAGAGATCATAAGCTGTAACAGCTCCGCGCTATTATATAACTATTATCCGACAGAGTAAACACCGCGGAAAGCGCCATTGTTTCTTGTGATCGTACGTTATGAATAATTTGGCTCATTAAGAGAGAAGGTCTGCACTTTTCATATACGCTGCTCGCCAAAAAAAAAAAAAAAAATATGCAAAGTCAAAACAGAACGTCAAAATAACAGAAAACTTTTACAGGGTCAGGTTGTTTTAATTCCCTCCAGCAGTGAAGCTTCTGTTGAAAAAAACAAAACGGGGAAGGAAGAGTAATAAATACTTGGTCCGCTGTCTAATGTAAGACCGGTAGACAGAGCACTGAACCCTGCCCAAGTCCCACTGCAGTTAAAGGCCTATTCTAAATAACAGCCTCCTATACATAACAGACCATTCTGCTCATTCACTTTTTTACATCTTCAGTATGCTCCAGTTATTATCTGTATGAATTATCGCCGTTCTCCAGACAGATGCTTTCTCCATATACGGTATTGCCAAGCAGCTGGAAGGATAAAAAAAAAAAAAAAAAAGGAGATCTCCTTGACACAAGTGTGCCCTGGCTATTATATTACTGACACATCTCATAGGGACGCTTGAGTCAAGAACAAGTCAATATTGATGATCTAACTTTTGATCGGTCTTGTCAATTTAAGACGTCTTCGTACTGGAGTGTGGAGTAGATCTTGTTTTGCATATCCAAGAAATCATTTTTCTTGTCAGTTTGTAATACTACATTTCTCCAGCAGTGGCCACTGTAGCGTTTATGTATAAGCAATGGAAGATTCTGAAGCCACACCCGCTGATCGTCCTGATCAAAATTAGACAACTCGTCAATTGATAAGTTTACATATAAAAGTAATGTATATCTATTTTTTCTTTTTGGGATCAAAAGGACTGTTTACACCGTGGCATCTTTGGTGAATTGCGTCCATACAGGTTTTATCCATTTTTTTTATTAATTGCTATGGTCATATATAAGTTGAGCACAATGATTTGTAGGACCCAGTCCGGTGGTTCACGCCGTTATCCATGGCCACCAGACTTAAGCGCTTCACACTTTCTGCTATATGTGGCATCTGCGGTGCATTTTTAGCGACTTTATGATGTTGCAAACATCTACTAATCAGAAGAGATCCTGGGGATGCAGGTAGTGGGAGGTTCACAGGGTTCTTGTCCGGCAGCCATGGTCAAACAATGTGGCTTCTGGACCAAGGTACTGTGCATCTGCTTACTCAACTCTGTTAGTAAATGATTTTGGTTGAGATATTAGCAGTCCATTTTGTATTTTCTGTCATTTAAAAAGAAATGGCTAAAGGTAGTACATTCATACTAGTGATCTTCTTATATTTATAGATGGCTCAAGTGTGAGTAACTAATATTGGAGCTAGAAGTGTGGATGTGCACATGAACTGAAGATGTATAGTCAGTCCAAAACTTACAGCAAACAAATGGTTAAGGGCAGTGTTGTATGCTATCAGCAAACAGATGGTCAATGGCAGATACATAGAAAATGAACACATAAAACTGTTAACCATTGGCAGAAGTGATGAAAAAGCAAATAGGATACTAGATTGAAGAGGAGATTTCAAACTGTTGAAGCAGTCTTGCTGCGTGTACAGCAGTAGAATATCAGAGAAAAGGTTTTTTTATGCGTACAGCAGACAAATGGTTAACCACAGGTCATCAATAATGAATAGGCAAGAAGATACTAGTCAGGGAATACTAATCTACCATATAAGTCTAAAACTTAATATACACGCTAGTATTGTGGATTTGTAGCTTCTTATGGGTCTATTACTTATTCCAATGTGCTTTTGATTTTATATGAATGAACCGTGCAATACGTCACGGAGGGAAGGTGGTGGCTTGGTGGAGAGAAGAATGGGCGCTATAGGAATACTTGCCTACTTTTCAAAAGTCTATATCTATTCAAAGATTGTAACGCACATAGTATCAGTAAATTTCTGAAACACCACCACCTTTACAGCAGGAAATTCCCTATAATAATCTTTATATTTACATAGCGCTAACATATTCCGCAGCGCTTTACAGTTTGCACACATTATCATCGCTGTCACCAATGGGGCTCACAATCTAAATTCCCTATCAGTATGTCTTTGGAATGTGGGAGGAAACCGGAGAACCCGGAGGAAACCAACACAAACACGGAGAGAACATACAAACTCTTTGCAGATGTTGTCCAGAGTGGGGCTTGAACCCAGGACTCCATGAGCTATTGGACCGAAAGGACACATTCTTCTTGAAGGGTGTCTTTTCTGTCCGCCAGTGTATAGGTCCTGTAATATAACTGTGGGCACAGAGGTCGGATATCCACTCTACATACAGTGGGGCAAAAAAGTATTTAGTCAGTCAGCAATAGTGCAAGTTCCACCACTTAAAAAGATGAGAGGCGTCTGTAATTTACATCATAGGTAGACCTCAACTATGGGAGACAAACTGAGAAAAAAAAATCCAGAAAATCACATTGTCTGTTTTTTTAACAATTTATTTGCATATTATGGTGGAAAATAAGTATTTGGTCAGAAACAAAATTTCATCTTAATACTTTGTAATATATCCTTTGTTGGCAATGACAGAGGTCAAACGTTTTCTGTAAGTCTTCACAAGGTTGCGACACACTGTTGTTGGTATGTTGGCCCATTCCTCCATGCAGATCTCCTCTAGAGAAGTGATGTTTTTGGCTTTTCGCTTGGCAACACGGACTTTCAACTCCCTCCAAAGGTTTTCTATAGGGTTGAGATCTGGAGACTGGCTAGGCCACTCCAGGACCTTGAAATGCTTCTTACGAAGCCACTCCTTCGTTGCCCTGGCGGTGTGCTTTGGACCATTGTCATGTTGAAAGACCAAGCCACGTTTCATCTTCAATGCCCTTGCTGATGGAAGGAGGTTTGCACTCAAAATCTCACGATTCATGGCCCCATTCATTCTTTCATGTACCCGGATCAGTCGTCCTGGCCCCTTTGCAGAGAAACAGCCCCAAAGCATGATGTTTCCACCACCATGCTTTACAGTAGGTATGGTGTTTGATGGATGCAACTCAGTATTCTTTTTCCTCCAAACACGACAAGTTGTGTTTCTACCAAACAGTTCCAGTTTGGTTTCATCAGACCATAGAACATTCTCCCAAAACTCCTCTGGATCATCCAAATGCTCTCTAGCAAACTTCAGACGGGCCCGGACATGTACTGGCTTAAGCAGTGGGACACGTCTGGCACTGCAGGATCTGAGTCCATGGTGGCGTAGTGTGTTACTTATGGTAGGCCTTGTTACATTGGTCCCAGCTCTCTGCAGTTCATTCACTAGGTCCCCCCGCGTGGTTCTGGGATTTTTGCTCACCTTTCTTGTGATCATTCTGACCCCACGGGGTGGGATTTTGCATGGAGCCTCAGATCGAGGGAGATTATCAGTGGTCTTGTATGTCTTCCATTTTCTAATTATTGCTCCCACTGTTGATTTCTTCACTCCAAGCTGATTGGCTATTGCAGTTTCAGTCTTCCCAGCCTGGTGCAGGGCTGCAATTTCGTTTCTGGTGTCCTTTGACAGCTCCTTGGTCTTCACCATAGTGGAGTTTGGAGTCAGACTGTTTGAGGGTGTGCACAGGTGTCTTTTTATACTGATAACAAGTTTAAACAGGTGCCATTACTACAGGTAATGAGTGGAGGAAAGAGGAGACTCTTAAAGAAGAAGTTACAGGTCTGTGAGAGCCAGAAATCTTGATTGTTTGTTTCTGACCAAATACTTATTTTCCACCATAATATGCAAATAAAATGTTAAAAAAACAGACAATGTGATTTTCTGGATTTTTTTTTCTCAGTTTGTCTCCCATAGTTGAGGTCTACCTATGATGTAAATTACAGACGCCTCTCATCTTTTTAAGTGGTGGAACTTGCACTATTGCTGACTGACTAAATACTTTTTTGCCCCACTGTATGTCCTTCTACTTGACCTGCAGTCTCCGCATACAACCATGGAACCCATCACCAACAGATGCGCCAGTAATGTCTGTCCATGCCTCCTAACTAGTCACAGGTTATTAAATGCCAGGCAATGAATGACAACTTGGCACGTGCCAATCCTGCATGGGGCACTTGAATATTCATGACCAATCTGAATGCATGGACGGATCTCAGAGACGGGACTTCCTACGACTACATGAAACCGGTGCTAGATAAATGAAGACCCATCTGTTTCATCATTGTGATGTTGTAGAACGATGGCGAGAACCATTTACCATATGGAAGCGATAACCACCATAAAGGCCAATGCATATGGACATTAAAACTGATCATTGCGATGTTAGAATACGCGTGGTATGGTGATGACTATGCGCCATGCCCAGCCCCATGGCTCCACTATCTATCTATGGGGGACAATGCAAACCGATAGCTCGGAGACTCCGTAGAGTAATATTGTAAGAATTGAGGAATTTATGTCATCCGGTGTAAAATGAACCAGATGCCGTCTCACTTGTTTGTCTGAAGCAATTATACACGGTATGTAAAGCAGTAGTGGCCGGTTACATCGCTCACAAATAACCCTGCTCTCCACAACGTTTGGAGGTTAATTATTAAATGGCCGGAGCTTAAAGAAGTCTACTGCTTCCCCCGCACCACATTAAGCTACAACTCCCCAATTTGAGCTGTCTGGAAAATCAGTAATACATATTATTAGCATAGTGAAGGCTGATTGATCGCATTCATTACCCAGACAGCCCTCATCACACGTGGAATCAATCCATAATGCACATACTGCAAGCCACGAATGCACCTAGACAGACCGCGCTGAGCCGGTCACCTGCCATTACTGTCAGGGCATTCCTCTGACCATGGAAACGACAGGGGGGAGAAGAATAACAAGCTGGGAACGTTTGCCTTAACTCAATGACTCCGCAGTCTCGCAATTCCTGATTAATGAATAGAATGGTAGAATAACAGTGAAGACTGACACACACAGCAAGGTGCAACGGAGACATGGAAAGGGGCAACCTGACAATCGGCGCTCTACGTCTTCCGTAGGTTATGTTAGTAGTGGTAGCCCGCTAAACATGGAATGAACCATGATGACCCCCGAGGGTACAGTGATCGCTGTTGTAACGTCATCCACATTACTTATCAGGACCCCAATGTCATGTAGCTTGCAAGATACTCTCAAACACAAATGGTAAGGCTAGGAGCAGACCACCGTGTGTTTCTTCTTCCGAGAAAATAGGGTCAATGCTACTAATCACACCCTGATCGGAGATTGATCAGGTTCAGGATGAGGAGAAGATGGAAAAAGAAAAAAGTCTCCATCTTCTCCATTTTGTGAAGCCGCAGAAATCAGACTGCACTCAGATGTCACAAGAGTGAAGTATGTTTTTTTTGTTATGGACTCATTGACTTGCACGGCCGAGTGGGATCCGAATATAGGTCCAAACTCGGGCATGCAGCGATTTCTTTTAAGTAACGTAACGTAAATGAGGGACAAGTGCTATCCGTCAAAATGAGAGAAGGCACTCGTCCAAATATTACGGCTGTCTGCACGAGCCCAAATACTGATCCACAGTATAAGTGTAGGATGTAGCGTTTACAATAGTGATCACTGACTGGGATCTCATTTTAATCCCGGCACAAAGTTCTAGTAATGTCATGAAATCCCTGGTGCCACTTGTGCACCAAAGTATCTGGAGAAGTCAACACTTGGAAAGCCACATATTGTTCCGGAGCCACCGGCTTCAAGGGGTTTTACAGCTGTGCCAAAATATCCTTAGAGATGTGTTCAAGAGAAATCTATACAACTTACTAATACAGTTTACCTGAATTATCTCCAGATGTCCAAAAATCAGCACCGGCCCCATATACCGGCCACTCTACTTTCGACAAGAATGCTCTTTCAAGAGTTAAGCCTGCCTCCTTATCTGTCACGGTTGATGCAAAGACAGAAAGGGGGGCTGTCCTTGCTACTGAAAATAGCCAGCTCCTTTACACACATCGCAAACTAGGCCAGAAGTGGAGCTGCTGGGGTCCAGGGACCTCCACAGATACCTGGAGATTGGGACACCTTTGATAAAGTGGATTTATCACCAGATTTTACTATGTAAACTGCATACATGAAGGGATAAATCTTTTGGACCTGACGAGGCAGATGTACTTATTCTGCAAACCCATGTCAGAATGGCTGCCTGCGTCGTTTTATTAGTCCAGTTCTAGTTGGACTCATAAAATGCTTATTTTATCAGGATTATGTAACATAGTAATTAAAGTTGAAGGAAGACTTTAAGTCCATCTAGTTCAACCCATAGCCTAACCTAACATGCCCTAACATGTTGATCCAGAGGAAGGCAAAAAAAAAACCATGTGGCAAATAGTTTACACACAATATAGGCCATTCCTATATTTTTAACGTAAGTACACCAGCCTCATCAAGTCTGAGAGACTTACCGTAAATACCGTAATAATAAAGTTTTTTTTTGTTCCTGGAGCCAAAGACCGAAATAGATTCAAAAGGATTTCCAAAAGTTAAAAAAAAAAAAAAAAAGGTCGTTCTATCTCTTGCAGGATCTACTTCGGTCTCCGGATACATACATTTTTATCTAAACTTGCACAAGGATTTCCAGCCTAATAGAAGCGCAATTACGAGAAATTCTGCTTGGTGTGCACGGCGTTAATATAAAACACCTATATGACCTTGGCGTAGCGGGTTTGCTCGCTTTGCAGTAAACACCGGCTCCTGCTCCGGGCTTGTCTGTTGTTCATTCAATCAATCACCTTTCCTCTGCGCTTGTCACTTTGTTCCAGTTATCAATATTAGATAATTCTACCTACTGTGCCAAAGGAATACATCTATCCCATTGTCTCAGTGATGAATGTCAAGGTTATCAGTATTACAGGCTTAGCCCGCACTGTTATGAAGTGATACTACACGACAAAATTACACTCCGGGGTGCAGTAGTAATAGCACTGTGCATCATTTAAGAAAGTGATGCGGCCGGCACAACGTAATAATAAACCGATCGGTCCGTGGATATTTAAACTTGGAAAAGTCCTTGCTATCTCCGAAGAAAATGATAGTAGCGCTATAAAGGTGGGTCCCATACTTAGAACTGAAAGCGTATCCCCCAATTTAAAACAAAACCTCAGTGACCCTTGTATATAAAATGACCATAATCGCAAAAACATTCAATCAGTCAAATCGCATGGATCGCCTACGATCACAACCCCCAGTATCGCTCGTAAAATGAGAGGGTGCTTCGATCATGCTTCAGTACAAAGTGGCTTCACTCGAGCGCTGCCGATGATTCAAAGAGGGTGGTCACATGCAGTTATAAAACTTTCTTGAGCCAACGCGTTTCGGAATTGATCTAACTCCTTAATCAGGTACAAAAGAAAACCAGGGAGCGTCCATCAGATGTTTATAATGAGTACTGATGACTTATCAGAACCTTTTACTTATTTATTGTTCACTTACTATTTTTTATTCTTTCATTTTCTTTTTTCTGCAAGTACATTGTTGACCATGTGAGCTAATTACTACGTCATTGGATTCATTCTGAAAATCTAATTGATGTTCCCCATTTTTTTTTTTTTACCTGAAGAAGGAGCCGGGTCAACTCTGAAACGCATTGTCCAAATAAAAGTTTTTTTTTTTTTTATTAACTACATTTGACCATACTCTATTGAATCATCGGCGTGGTCCAACTGAAAACAGAATTTGTATTTGTGTCGAATCATATTCCAGATTGGAGCATAAAATTGTTTAGGTTCAGCAGTCAGAGCAGTTTATTGGTTCAAGCACCACACCAGCATTTTTTTTTTATATCGCTGGAGTGGTGCTACTAATATAAATACACTGACTCTAAAGTTATGCATACCAAGTCGTAGTCTTTAGCTCTTCCCGGAGTCGTTCTGGTCCAGCGTCACCATATTGTGACTGCAACTTTTCACTGAAGTCAGAGGTAACGGCCCCAATTTCTCACTGACGGGAAATAAGAGGTAATGGTCCCAAGTTCACACTGACCAGAAGTCAGAGGTTACGGCCATAAATACTCACTGACCGGAAGTCAGAGGTCACGGTCCCAAGAAAGTCAGAAGTAACAGTCACAAGTTCTCACAGACCAGAAGTCAGAAGTAGCGGTCACAAGTTCTCATTGACTGGATGTCAGAAGTAACAGTCCCAAGTTCACACTGACAAGAAGTCAAAGGTCACAGTCTTAAGTTTTCACTGACCCAGAAGTCAGAAGTACAAGTTTCCACTGACCGAGAGTCAGAGGTAACGGTCCCAAGTTCACACTGACAGGAAGTCAGAGGAAACGGTCATAAGTTCTCATTGACCGGTAGTCAGCGGTCACGATCACAAGCTCACACTGACCAGAAGGCAGAAGTCACGGTCCTAAGGTCACACTGACCGGAAGTCAGAGGTCACTGTCATAAGTTCTCATTGACCAGAAGTCAGAGGTAATGGTCATAAGTTCTCAACGCAAGTCTATGAGAGGCTTGTTCTGGCTGCTTTCTGACACTTATAGATATACATAGATTTGTGACTTCTGGATCACCCAGCAAACACTGGAGTGATCCGGCAGGTAACAAACTGCTGGGAACTGAGTGGTACCGAAAAAAGATGAAGACAGAGGCTGGAAAATACATGGAGAATATTATATATATATATATATATATATATATATATATATATATACACATATATACACACACACACACACACATATAAACATATATACAGTGTGTTCTTCTACAGTCCACTTCCACATTGTTTTAACTTTCTGACCTAAGTATGGAGAAGATCTTAAGAGGAAAAGTGGGCCACACATTATATAAATTATGGGTAGTGAAGAAGCTCCCGCCATGTAGAACAATTAATGGAGGAAAGTCAGTCTGCGCTGCTGTACTAAATTCAAGAAATCCAGAGGATGTGATGAGGGTTTATGGTCAACACGTTTTGGAGATAAACCAACTTTTTCATCAGGAGCACCACAATATTAAAATAGAACATATTATGGACAAACTTAAATAGTTTACAATTTAAAAAAGGCACCAAAACAAGTATAAAACGCCCCTCAATGGTACAAATCATTGATGTCAATGACGACCGTCATCTTTACTCCACATGACCTGCTTGGAGGGCCATGAAGCTGCAGGGGGTGCGGAGTAAGGATTCAGATGAGGGTCTAAGACAGATGGGTAAAATGAGTTTTATTTATTAACCCCTTTCCCCTCCATTACTTTTCTATGCTTTGTATTCCGGATACACTTCAGAGCATAATAAGCTTCTTTTTATATCAATTGGGACACTTTCGAATTGCACCAATTTTTTTTTCTATTTTCATCAAATCTTACCGAAACAGATTTTGGGAAATTCGCTCATCTCTACTTATTGGCCTGCACAATATTGGGACTAGGTTAGTCTTATTTATGCCTTAAACTGGGCAATATGGGAAATTATAATTATGTTCTGTCCTAGAATTTACTCTACCTGAGACCTCAGACACAGATCTGTGTTATGAAAACAATTCCTGACAGTATCGCAAAATCCTATTTTTTTTTTTAATTTTCTCAGCCGGTCATCTGGCAACACTCATCTCAAGATATGCTGAGCCATAAGGAAAGGTAGGGAAAAACAGCTGCACTTTTGGTCCAATATAAATTAAATGGTGATAAACATTCATGTTAAGACTCTTTAAATCATAATCCAAATTATTCAATAAATAAAATATTAATTCATATCTCATTATCATAGTAATATATAAAATATCATAATCATAAAAAGATAAAATAATATTCTTCCTGAATGCTCCAGGATTAGGCATCTGGCCATTCTCTTCGTTACACCAGATATTTTCGTTGTAGCTCCAGCCTTCCAACCTGTACATCTTCACATCTGTTTCATTAATTACTTTCATATGATCATTAACGAGAACACCGCTTTATGACACCATAAATCATTTTGGATACATTAAGCTGTAATATGTGTCACGTACATAAGGCAGAATTCATTTAGGGGGAAAAAAATATATGTATTTTTCATTTTTGTTTTAATTTTTTTTTATCTTTTTTTATGTGCTACGAAATAAAATTCTAGAAAAAAAAAACCCACAAATGTTGTCTTTTCTGCGACAGATTAACCTTCGCTCGCTCTATTTCCATTTAGATGGATTTTTTTTTTCCACTCTCGACTTTGGTCGGCAAGTTACTCCACTAAAACGCTTGCTACAGCCATTCCGAGCAAAAGATTAATGAGAAACCACAGAGAATTTTTTTTTTTTTTTTCCCGGAGAAAGATGACAGTTCGTTTACATAATTAGGACTCCTTTTTTCTAATGTCAAGTTAATTAAAATAAAATCTGCCTGGAAATTGCTTTTTTCTAGACGTAAAAACTAAACGGAGAGAACAATACTCTATGTATTATTAGATTTTTTTTCCCTTTGTTGTTGCTTTGTAGAGAACAGTAATATCAGTGCCATCCCCTGGATACTTAGGGACTGCATGTGGAATTTTATCAGGTCCCTGAAGAAGAGTCATTGCGGTGTCTTCTATTCATCGGGAAATATGTCAGACTAAGTGTTCAGGCTGCTTTTTAATTTACTCAATTTATCTGGTCTTTGCTCCCCGAGAGGCTCCCAGGGAGGTGTTTTTTTGACATGCTGAGAGAGTCAAATGCATGCTGGTTATCCTTTTGGCTGTGAAAAAAAAAATTGTAGCTAGCATCACTAACAACAAATATAGTAGAACTCATCCCAACAGGAATCACACAGTGAAAATTATAAAGTTATTCCTTAATAAATACAGTTCAATTGCTTTAAAAAGTTTTATCTGTTGAGGACGGAGGGAACATGTCCCACAAAAGGTCTATGGACTCTTTCACAGGGACCAATAATTGGTGAAGAACAATCATTGATCTGGGCAAATATGGCAAGGAGGGACATAGGTAATTCTCCTGCTGTCCTTCAGCTGGCAAGACCACCCAACCGTTGATAGGAGACACTACTCAATCATCATTAGAGGTTGGTTACCCATTCAAGAATTGAATAAACTCCAATATCTAGTAAATACGTCTACTTTTCAGATCATCTATACAATTCTAACATTTCACTGTCTCGAGCTGAAACCCAAAAAGAGGACCTTTCAATGAATTTTTAATTTAAACAAAGGACCTTCTCCAATTGGTGCTGCTCCACCAATTATTGAACTGTCGTTTCTTTTTTTTTCCTCTGTTCCAAAGTTATAGAAGTGCAAATATTCCCTTCAACCGGCTGGGTGTATACCTCAGAACTTCTTTGGCATATGCCCAGCTGGTAAAGGGAAAATATGCCTCTTAATTATGAAGGTGTAACTTTAGATCAGAAGGCCACCAATAAAAAGAAAGGAAATATTGTTCCAGAATTAGTAAAACAGCAACAATTGGAAGGGATACTCCATTTTAATAAAAAAAAAAAAAAGCCTTAGGCCCCTTTCACAAATCAGTTTA
The DNA here is from genome assembly GCF_032444005.1 of Ranitomeya imitator. Lineage (NCBI taxonomy): Eukaryota > Metazoa > Chordata > Amphibia > Anura > Dendrobatidae > Ranitomeya > Ranitomeya imitator. Next base: position 517,984,056 of record NC_091287.1, read on the forward strand.
TTGCTGTCAGTCACAATCCGGCGAATTTTGGAAAAAACGGATCTGGCAAAAGTAGCCTCCGAATCAGTTTCTTTTCTCATAGACTTGTATTAGCGACGGATGGCCTCACGTTTCATCCGTTTTTTGTCAGATCCGTCAAAAATTGTTTAAGTTTGACAGGTGCTGATGATGACCCTACTTTTAATCCCCGCTTCCTACTTTTTAGACAGGGATTGCATAGCTGAGCTAAACTTTTATTTTAAACAATACGACTCAAAAGTAGAGTTAAGCGAATTTTTCAAAATTCGGTAACGATTGGCCGCAAATATTGTATTTGCATTATTTGCCGAAAGTCATTGGAGTCAATGGGAATAGAAATGAACGAATATGTTCAGAATAGATCGTAAAACAAATTTATCACGAATAGGGTACCAATACGTCACGAAAATGGCAAATACAGAATCGGCGACCAAATATGTTCACTCAACTCTACTCAACAGCATATTACATCAAGTCAATTATCACACATACCTAGCCAACAAAATCCATAGCGGAAGCAGATTTAATTTCAGAACAATTTACGATTTCCTCTTTGGATTTCACACACTGCAAAGCATGTGGCAAATCTGGATCTTTTCTGCAACAATTTGGTGTAGACTTTGCCTGTGAGGATCAATCCTATGTAGACGTTCCTTAATGTGTTCTCTATGAACAGAACATTCACAAATTCAACTCTATTAAACTCTGACACATCATGAGATTAAAAGTCCCTTTAAACAACATCAATTTAGTCCAAAGTCTCAGACTGGATCCTGCACATGACCAGCCATGTAAGAACTCCTACCAGCTGGTCTCCATGCATCGTATGTATCAGGGATGAGTTATAGTACGATGCAAACCTCAGATTATTGCTGATAAAACATGATTTTGGCTGGAGACACCGTTGTCTTGTTCAGGATGGCCAGGATTATTTTTCAAACTCTTGGCCTGATGGTTATTTCTGCTTATGCCAAATGATACTCGGGATAAAGGTTTTCCAGCAAACTACTGAAATGTCAGCAATGACTCAAAAGCGGCTGATTTAGGATGAGCGTAATTTGGATTTAGATTATAATAAAATACACATTTTTTCCATCTGTTGTACTGCAAGAAACATCATCTGTTACAGGGCGGTCAAGTCAATGTTCTGGTACACGGCTATAAAATTGGGCAACAGGACCCTGAAATGAGGATTCCATGCCATTTGGCAGGCAAGTGCGTTACAAAAGGGTCTGCATGGCATATTCCGAAGTGCCCTCTTTTACCCTCTGCAATAAAACAGCTGGCTCCCCATCACCTGGTTTATATCTACTATTCGATACGTGTTTATGAGCATGTGTTGCCAAGTTATTTCATTTTTAGCTCACCGTACGCAGCAAATCGTACATTCATTTAGAGATTAATAATATAAATTGAGCATTAAGCTTTCTCAATAGGAACCCACCCCACACAATAAAAAAAAATCAAGGGTATAAATATAGTGATTTTTAGCAAAGAGGTTGCCTTGTTCCCAAATCATACAAAACTGAGAACTAATGATATGCATAAAGTGCCGCAGTGATAGGATAAGGTGCTTACCCATGTGGGATGATGAGCGCGCTGGCCGAAGGGGGTTACTGCAAGCACGCTCATCATCCCACATGGGTAAGCACCTTATGCATATCATTAGGTCTCAGCTTACGCAATCGTAATGACCTGAAAAAGCATTTTGCTTCCACTCAGAAAAAAACGAAACCTAGAAATCAATGGCAAGATTAAAGGTACCGTCACACTTAGCGACGCTGCAGCGATACCGACAACGATCCGGATCGCTGCAGCGTCGCTGTTTGGTCGCTGGAGAGCTGTCACACAGACAGCTCTCCAGCGACCAACGATCCCGAGGTCCCCGGTAACCAGGGTAAACATCGGGTAACTAAGCGCAGGGCCGCGCTTAGTAACCCGATGTTTACCCTGGTTACCATCCTAAAAGTAAAAAAACAAACGCTACATACTTACCTACCGCTGTCTGTCCTCGGCGCTCTGCTTCTCTGGTCTGGCTGTGAGCGCCGGGCAGCCGGAAAGCAGAGCGGTGACGTCACCGCTCTGCTTTCCGGCCGCTGTGCTCACAGCCAGACCAGAGAAGCAGAGCGCCGAGGACAGACAGCGGTAGGTAAGTATGTAGCGGTTGTTTTTTTTAATTTAACGATGGTAACCAGGGTAAACATCGGGTTACTAAGCGCGGCCCTGCGCTTAGTTACCCGATGTTTACCCTGGTTACCAGCGAAGACATCGCTGAATCGGTGTCACACACGCCGATTCAGCGATGTCTACGGGGAGTCCAGCGACCAAATAAAGTTCTGGACTTTCTTCCCCGACCAGCGACAGCACAGCAGGGGCCTGATCGCTGCTGCCTGTCAAACTGGACGATATCGCTAACGAGGACGCTGCAACGTCACGGATCGCTAGCGATATCGTCTAGTGTGACGGTATCTTTAATCTTTTCACCATCTCATCCTACTTGGAATTTTTTCCTGTTTTATGACATTACATAATAAAATGTAATAAATGACAGTGAGGGTGATTAATGAGTGGAACCGGCTGAACGAGAGGTAATAAGTTCTCCTTCAATGGAAGTCTTCAACAGAGGCTGGAGAGACATCTGACTGAGATGGTTTAGTGAATCCTGTATTGAGCAGGGGGTTGGACACGATGACCCAGGAGGTCCCTTCCAACTCTAACATTCTATGATTCTATGAAAATAAATTGTATTATTGAAAACTACAACTGGTCCTGCAAAAATCAGACCATCTTAGGCTACTTTCACACTTCCGTCTTTTAGAATCAGTCACAATCCGTCAAAGTGTTGAAGAGACGGATCCTGTGAAGATTGTAAAAACGGATGCACTGGATCCTGTTTTTGGACGGATCCGTTGATGCAGCAGCTGTACGAAAAATGGGTTAAATTAAAGGAATAGAAATCCTTCCAGGCATGCTCAGTGTGAAAAAACGGAATATGTCGCTAGATTCCATCATTTGACGGACAGCAACGGATCCTGCGCCCATAGGCTTGCATTCTAGCCAACGACAGACACCGCAGAATCCGTCGCTGTATGTTTTTTCGACGCAGACAAAAAACGTTACACTGACTGTTTTTTTTCCAGACGACAATCCGCCAAAACATGACGGATCCGTCGCACGACGGATGCGACGAGTGGCCATCCGTCGCGATCCGTCGCTAATACAAGTCTATGGGAAAAAACGGATCCTGCGGGCACATTTGCAGGATCCGTTTTTTTCCCAAAACGATGCATTGCAACGGATCTGAAAAGACGGAAGTGTGAAAGTAGCCTTACAGCTATATTGACAGAAAAATAAAAAGTTATGGCTCTTGGTATTAATGGATGTATAAAATGAAAGCAGAAAAACAAAAGGTAAATCTCAGCTGACTCTTGGTTTACTAGTCTAGTAGGCAGTCTGATTAGTGAATGGCAGCCTTTTTTGTCGAACTATGTGCGTGGAGATAGCTGTCAATCAGTAATTAGTAGATGATGAACTACCAGCTCATCCACGCCCTAGGTAGTTGGAGGCACGTGATCGACAGGACAAAATGGAATCACATGTGAATGAAATGAGGGGTTGATCCAGGTTCCAGAATTCTTTTTTTGCCAAAATTTCTTAATTGATAGAAGGTGCAAATAATATATACAAAAATCAATAAAAGGATAGCACAGAAGCAACGCGTTTCAAACGCACATGGCGTTCTTTGTCAGAGCAGTGACAAAGAACACCATATGCATATGAAACGCGTTGCTGCTGTGCTATCCTTTTATTTGCTTTGTACATGTTTTTTGCACCTTCTATCAAATAAAAAAATGTTGGCAAAAAAAAAATTTCTGAAAGCTGTATCAACACCTCCTTTTGTCAATCAGTAATTAGGACTGCCCACTAGATTGCTCCGTTCCTTCTGCCCTATAATCTGCTGCCTATTGATTGAGATGGATATTTAGTGGGACAGGTTTGCTTTTATCTAGCGATTGCTGGTTTCTTCTTGATGCAAAAATAAAAAAGCAGCAAGTATTGATACACAACTGATGGAGCAACAAGTAACTAAGAACAGATGTTCCCGTTTTATCCATTACATGGGCATTCTTAATACATAAGTAAAAGAAGAATATTTACATCATTACGCATCAGATTGAATGGAAATAAAAATATGCAGAAGGCAAACTTCTACTTGTTTACAGGCATCAAGAGAAAAATCAAAGTAAGGCTGCTTAAAATCAACGATGAATTAATCCAGCCTGGCAGAAGAAGATAAAAACAGCAGCAGATTCCAACTGTAATGAGAACTCCACTTTTCCGGAAGACTGCAAATAGTAAAGGCTATCAAAAGAGAAAAATAAATCTGGGAATTTCAGAATGTCAGTGTCCAATTGTTTAAAACGATTATTTATGTAGCTCAGATCAGAAGTCCCAATCAGGAGTCACAGACTCTTACAGTAGGACCTTGGAGACCAAAAAGAATAATTTTTTTTAAAGTGTCAATGCTGTGCTTACATTAGGGGCAATGATAAGGTAAGATCTTCTTTTGGGTCTCATCCCCAACTGGTGTCTTAAGAGTCAAGAAAGCAACATTTCAGCTAAAATCCTTCATTAAGCTCTGCAGTACAAGTAACAAACTTATAGCAAGTATAATTCGTACTATGTAGCGTGATAGGCAGTTTTAAAGGGAATCTGTCATCCCAAAATTCGCATATAAGCTGCGGCCACCGGCATCATGGGTTTATCTACAGCATTCTGTAATGCTGTAGATAAGCCCCTGATGTAACCTGAAAGGTAAGAAAAACAATTTAGATATTACTCACCCAGGGGCGCTCCAGGTTCGGGTCCGATGGGTGTCGCAGTGCGGGTCCAGCGCCTCCCATCTTCATACGATGACATCCTCTTCTTTTCTTCCTGTGGCAGCGCCTGTGCAGGCGTACTTTATCTGCCCTGTTGAGGGCAGAGCAAAGTACTGCAGCGCGCAGGTGGCGGTAAAGGTCAGAGAGGCCTTCAAAATATGCTGTAAATGTGCCCCCAATCTGGCCTGCAACAAAAGAAAAATACCTCTTGTTATACTCACTTGTAGGGCGGTCGGGTGCGATGGATGTTGCTGGGCTTGGTACGGTGCCTCCGTTTTTCATTCGGTGTCATCTTCCTTTTTGTGCATCCTGTGGATGACATGTCCCTATGTCATCCATACAGTATGGATGATGCTCCTGCGCAGGTGTACTTCTTTGTCCTGACCAGGGCAGAGCAAAGAACTGAAGTGCGCATAAGCAGGGAAAGGCCAAAAAGCCCCAGCGCATGGCAAGGGCAGAGAAGATAGCCTGCGCAGGAGCACGATGCTGGGGAACACTCTAGGGCCACGTCATCCACACGAAGCGAAGAAGGAGGAGGGCATTGAAATAAGAAGGAGAGCGCAGGACCAAGTCCAGACAGGCCAATAGGACCCGACCGCCCAATCGAGATGGTTTGGACTGAGCTGGACCGCAGAGTTAAGGCAAAAGGGACAACAAGTGGTAAGCATCTCTGGGAACTCCTTCAAGATTGTTGGAAGACCATTTCCAGTGACTACCTCTTGAAGCTCATCAAGAGAATGCCAAGAGTGCGCAAAGCAGTCATCAAAGCAAAAGGTGGCTACTTTGAAGAACCTAGAATATTTTCAGTTGTTTCACACTTTTTTGTTAAGTATATAATTCCACATGTGATAATTCATAGTTTTGATGCTTTCAGTGTGAATGTACAATTTTCATAGTCATGAAAATACAGAAAAACTTTAAATGAGAAGGTGTGTCCAAACGTTTGGTCTGTACTGTATATTGAGGGCATATATACAGAATTATAGAATGCTGTATATGAGGGCTAAAAGGTGATGGTCTTATCTTGTATGGGACAAACCTGGTGACCGGTTCCCATTAAGTGACTTTTTTAATTGCGTCTTACTCATTACTTAATTTTCACTTTTTTTAAGTTAATTTCACTTGTTTTTGTCTGTATTTGTTTTTTTTTTTTTTTTTACGACAATGTAGGTGTAGGTTTGGTCACCCACATGACTTCTCCTAATTCATTATTTGTGATTTTTCAATATGTCGTAACATTTTTTTGCACAATTGCAAACCTACATTTGGTGCTTCTATTATAATGAGTGGAGAAGCAGTGCATATGATTGACCTCCTTTCCATACAGCCAGGGCTCACTAGTGTTCTAGTTCTTGGGATAGGTAGGGTCCACATTGGTCGGACCCCCAGTGATCATAAGATTATCACCCTATCTTTTGGATATGAGAACTTTCAAAAATGAGAACCTCCTTTTAATTAATGTTAGCCAAGCACTTCTTGAGACACAACTTATTTTTTGAAAAATAGTGGAATCTACTATATAATTGTCAAAGGGTCACTTCCGCCTGTCTGTCTTTCTGTCTGTCTGTCACGGACATTCATTGGTCGCGGCCTCTGTCTGTCATGGAAATCCAAGTCGCTGATTGGTTGTGGCAAAACGCCCACGACAAATCAGCGACGGCCATAGTCTGGCAGCAAAATGGCCGCTACTTTACTGCCCTGCAGTCAGCACTGTGCGCTCACACAGGGTTAATGCCAGAGTTAACGGACCATGGTGTAATGCACTCCGTTAACGCAGCTATTAACCCTGTGTGACCAAGTTTTTACAATTGATGCTGCATATGCAGCATCAATAGTAAAACGATCTAATGTTACAAATAATAATTAAAAAAAAAGGTTATTCTCACCTTCCGACGTCGCACTCTGTCCTCGGCAGTGCAAGCGGCAGGGTCCGGTGCCATGGATGCTATGCCAGAAGGACCTGCCATGACGTCAGGGTCATGTGACTGCGAAGTCATCACAGGTCCTGCGCTCATACCAGCCCTGGCACCGGAAGCTGCCGCGTGCACCGCACACAGGCGCCAGGACTTTAAGGGGTCTTCGGAAGGTGAGTATATGTTTATTTTTTATTTTAAGTCTTTTTTAATCACGCATATAGTGCCCACATTGCTATATACTACGTGGGCTGTGTTACATACTGCGTGGGCTCTGTTATATACTACATCTCTGTGCTATATACTATGTAGCTGGGCAATATACAACGTGACTGTGCATTATACTACGTGGCTGTGCAATATACTACATGCTCTGTGCTATATACTACGTGACTGTCGGTTCTGTTATATACTACGTCGACTGTGCAATATACTACGTAGCTCTGTTATATACTACGTGGCTCTGCTATATACTACGTGGCTGACCAATATACTATGTGCCTGTGCAATACACTACATGGCTATGATATATACTATGTGGCTGTGTTATATACTACGTAGCTCTGCTATATACTACGTACGCTGTGTTACATACTACATAGCTCTATTATATACTACGGCGGTTGTGTTATATACTACGTCACTGTGCAATATAGTACGTTGCCTGTGCTATATACTACCTACATATTCTAGAATAGCCGATACGTTAGAATCGGGCCACCATCTAGTTTTTAAATAATGATCTAAAATACAGGACCACCGTAAGAGACAGGTGTCTCACCCAACAATTCTAGAAACTGGCTTTTACTCCAACTTATAGCAGGCATTATAATGAAGCAAACCCCCTTCACACTAGACCCGGCTGACAGATTCATGGGTTACATGTGTTGATTCTATTTTTATTTCATCCAAAAATTCCCCAGCAGAAATGAACCTGGAACTCTCTCTTGGTAAAACCTTAGTAAAGTGGTCAAGAGGTCAGCGACTATTTTACAGAAAAAACAGCCAGAGAGAGCCAGGTGGTAACAATTATCATTTGCCATTTGTTCCCCCCAGAATTTCCTCTAATTTCATCTCTGACAAGTTAAACTTTCCATGATGTGTTTTTAGTTAATGCACAAGTGTCCACCGAGGATGAAAATGCCACACAAAGAAAAATCAGAAAGCAGCAAGTTCTGGGAACGTAATTATTTCTCCTAAAAATACTATGAGAAAATTGGTCAAATTGAAAAAGATGTATTTTAGTTTGCAAAAATTACAAATTTATAACAAGGAAGTATACTGTGTATATATATATATATATATATATATATATATATATATATATATATACATACAGTTAGGTCCATATATATTTGGACAGAGACAACATTTTTCTAATTTTGGTTATAGACATTACCACAGTGAATTTTAAACAAAACAATTCAGATGCAGTTGAAGTTCAGACTTTCAGCTTTCATTTGAGGGTATCCACATTAAAATTGGATGAAGGGTTTAGGAGTTTCAGCTCCTTAACATGTGCCACCCCTGTTTTTAAAGGGACCAAAAGTAATTGGACAGATTCAATAATTTTAAATAAAATGTTCATTTCTAGTACTTGGTTGAAAACCCTTTGTTGGCAATGACTGCCTGAAGTCTTGAACTCATGGACATCACCAGACGCTGTGTTTCCTCCTTTTTGATGCTCCTCCAGGCCTACACTACAGTGGTTTTCAGTTGCTGTTTGTTTGTGGGCCTTTCTGTCTGAAGTTTAGTCTTTAACAAGTGAAATGCTGCTCAATTGGGTTGAGATGAGGTGATTGACTTGGCCATTCAAGAATATTCCACTTCTTTGCTTTAATAAACTCCTGGGTTGCTTTGGCTTTATGTTTTAGGTCATTATCCATCTGTAGTATGAAGCGACGACCGATCAGTTTGGCTGCATTTGGCTGGATCTGAGCACACAGTATGTCTCTGAATACCTCAGAATTCATTCGGCTGCTTCTGTTCTGTGTCACATCATCAATAAACACTAGTGACCCAGTGCCACTGGCAGCCATGCATGCCCAAGCCATCACACTGCCTCCGCCGGGTTTTACAGATGATGTGGTATGCTATGGATCATGAGCTGTACCGCGCCTTCGCCATACTTTTCTCTTTCCATCATTCTGGTAGAGGTTGATCTTGGTTTCATCTTGCCAAAAAATGTTATTCCAGAACTGTGCTGGCTTTTTTAGATGTTTTTTAGCAAAGTCCAGTCTAGAGTTTTTATTCTTGATGCTTATGAGTGGCTGCATCGTGCAGTGAACCCTCTGTATTTACTTTCATGCAGTCTTCTCTTTATGGTAGATTTGGATATTGATACGCCTACCTCCTGCAGAGTGTTGGTCACTTGGTTGGCTGTTGTGAAGGGGTTTCTCTTCTCCATGGAGATTATTCTGCGATCATCCACCACTGTTGTCTTCCGTGGGCGCCCAGGTCTTTTTGCATTGATGAGTTCACCAGTGCTTTCTTTCTTTCTCAGGATGTACCAAATTGTAGATTTTGCCACTCCTAGTATTGTAGCAATTTCTCGGATGGGTTTTTTCTGTTTTCGCAGCTTAAGGATGGCTTGTTTCACCTGCATGGAGAGCTCCTTTGACCTCATGTTTACTTCACAGCAAAACCTTCCAAATGTAAGCACCACACCTCAAATCAACTCCAGACCTTTTATCTGCTTAATTGAGAATTACATAACGAAGGGATTGCCCACAGCTGTCCATGAAATAGCCTTGGAGTCAATTGTCCAATTACTTGTGGTCCCTTTAAAAACAGGGTGGCACATGTTAAGGAGCTGAAACTCCTAAACCCTTCATCCAATTCTAATGTGGATACCCTTAAATGAAAGCTAAAAGTCAACTTCAACTGCATATAAATTGTTTTGTTTAAAATTCATTGTGGTAATGTCTATAACCAAAATTAGAAAAATGTTGTCTCTGTCCAAATATATATGGACCTGTGTGTGTGTATATATATATATATATATATATATATATATATATATATATATATATATATATATATATATATATATTTATTTTTTTCTCGAAAAGGGGAAATATGTTTGAAGGAAGCTGCATGAGAAGTACATTCAGAAAAATATACAATATTAAACTATTAAAGGGAATCAGTCACCCCATTCATGCTGCCCAAGTCACGGGTAGCATGAATCAAAGCCTGGGACACACGATGGCAACCAGGTATGTTTTTTGCCTGAAATGCTCTGGCGAGTCATAGGAAATATAGTTTTGGACAGGTTTCTCCCTATGCACACATATGTGGGAGACCTATTGATCACCTGGACCTGGACTAAGCCTTTATCTGCCTATCGTCCTTGGCCGGCTCTTCAAGCTAAAACTTTAATGAAACACCAAAGCGTTTCAGAGAAAAACATACCTGTCAGCAATCGGGCAGCCAGGTTCTGATTTGTGCTGCCCGTAGTTTTGGCAGCATGAATTGAGTGACCGATTCCTTTTAAATAAGTACCCCCAAAATAAATAAAAAAAAAAGCTTCCATTGACCTTTTCTATCAAAAAGTTTGGCCTTATGTACAAAACTAATGGTACTGATTCCTAATGCCCAAGGTCGCCATGTGGTAGACATGTATCACAGAGATATAAAGGGCTTTCTTTTGTTGGGGTTTCACTTAAAGTCCATGAGTAGAAGCATTTTTTTCTATCATATGCTATAACATGAGAAGCATTCACTCCTGGAAGCTTTACATTTACTGTGTCAAACATCAAATGGTGGCACATGTAATGGCTATGGATCCAAAACATAAGGAAAGATAGGAACTCGCCAACATATGGTGCCAATGCTCTTGACCTTGTCTTGCCAAGAAGGAATAAGTGGATCCTTTGCGTGGCTGATAAACATTGAAAGACAGATTCCAGGAGACAGGATTGGTAGCAATGCGCTTTATTATCAACACTTTTCAAAGTCCTACGATTTCTTCATTAGGTTGAAGCAGTTGGACGACTCCAAAACACGCTGATATCAAACGCATCGCTACCAATCCAGTCTCCTGGAAACGGTCTTTGGATGTTTATCAGCAAAGCAAAGTTTCCGCTTATCCTTCTTGGCATTTTATTACTTTTCTAACCCTTGGGGCTGCAGCAAATGACAGCTCTGGATCCCATCAATCGTTATTCACTACATAAATGAACCAGGTGAGCACCTCATTTACCTTACAGTCTTTGTTCATGGCGTCAGACCCTATTTCTAGGGATGAGCGGACTCGTGGAAGCTCGACCGAACTTTAGTCCAAAGTTTGGTTCTGGTACCAGGACTCTATCTGAACTTTAACCAGAACCTGAACCCCATAAAAATCAATGGGAACCCGAATTTTGTTGCAAAATATTTCCTCTCTCCTCCTGGAACGCCGACACTAGAACGATTTCTGGGAGAAGTCTGTGTTCGGGGTTCACAATCAAACACTAGCTGTCCGGTACGAACCCTGAACTTTAAAGTTTAAGTTCGCTCCTCTCTACCTAATGCCTTTTTCTGTTCCACAATCTTTCATCACTTGACCTTTCCTTGTGTCTGGACTTATTCATACTACTTTCATACTAGTTTAAAGGGAGTCTATCAGCAGGATTTTACCCTCAAACGATGTATATGTCAATATAGCTCTTTAACAGACAAATCCAGCAATACTTTTACATGGCCAGTCGGTTCCTCCGTTACTGAGAAATCAGAGTTTGAATCAATATGCAAATGAGGCTGAAGAGCTATTTGTAGATCTGAAGCCTCTGGTACTCCAGCTCTATTCCCCGCCCAGCACCGCCTCATGCTTAACTGACAGCTCCTTTGCCCGGAGGCACACAGCATAGAGGCTGTCAGTCAAGAAGTGTATAGATACCTAGATAAAAAAATATATACTTTGTACTAATCAAACATTATGTATTTAATATAAAACCCCATTTAAACAGCAGGTAATTTTCTGATTACACATTTCTTTTAATATATGCAATAAGTGAATTGTAGTATATTGTATCATTTATCGTAGATAAGCTATGCATTTAAGATGTACTAAAAAGTAGCAAAGTGACATTTCTGAGAAAGTTGAAAATCCTTAGTGCTGGCATTATCAGGTAAGTCTAGACAGCAATCAGACAGACGTGAGTGAAGACGTTCAGAAAACAAATGGTTACTGTCAAACGTTACTGGGATGTTGGCGTATTCGTCATATATCCCGGGGTTATGTGTATAAACTGTTTCATCCAACCTGAAAAACCAGTTAGGAAGAATCATGCGAAAGAGCTAAAATATGTCCATTCAATACACGTCACCTTTCGTAAATCTCCTCTGCAAATCACTATTGACCATATTCCGGCTAATGCGATTCTACTGTTGTGCTGTATTCTACTTTACCAAAGAAAATGCAAAACCGATCATGTAGCACTTTCTCTTCTAAAGCACCTGGAATCCGCGCTATATCTAGGAGATAGAGGGTGGATGTTGAGTATAGTTAGAAGCCCTTACAGGCAATGTATTTCACCACAGCTTTCTTTAGACCCCAAATAGCATATGAATTGCTGTTATCAGAAGTAACCACAGGGCCACATAGCAAAACATAAGCATAAAGCATAAGCAAAACCTCCCTTCATTTTTTTCTCTTCTTCTTTAAGCATTCACAAGGAATGGTAACTTAAAAAGTGATGCATAGGGGAACCGGTGATTGGTAATGGAACCTGTCATCAGTACAAGAATTTGTCTTCGATAAAGGCACTTGCTATCAATAAAAGGACCAGCCAACAGTAAATGCACTGGTCTTTGGTAATGGCCCCAGTGATCAGCACAATAACTGTACCAGTGATCAGTAGTTGCACCCACCAGTAATCTAGACCGTATAAGAATTAGTGATAAGGATGCTGTACCAGTTATCTCCTACTCCAGTTATCAGTACAGTGAATGCATCAGGGCCGCCAACAGTGCATTACTGCCCTTACTGCTGTATGGGGCCCGGTGAGCAGAAGTACAGAAAAAGGGGCCAGGACCCAGTCTGGCTTCTCTTGTAATTCTGTTCACTGAGCCCCAGGGTGTAATAAAGTGCTGTGTGCCACAGCACAACCCGGACGCGGGGAGATTTCTCGGAGTTCCACAGCCGTCTACCTGAACGGCTGCATAGCACCTGCTCCCTCAACCTTTTCTGAATGTTTGGTCAGGGGATGGCACATACGGTAACGTAATCGCGTGAGCGTAGGCATGTACAAGCGCCACTGGCTTTTGCCAGGATACCAGATGCAGAGCTGTTCCTGCAGGGGGTTGTCAGTGAGGCAAGTATGAAAAACGTTTTCTTTTTTTCTTTATAAAATGAATTAAATGGGTGAGGGGGGCTGCAAATAATGAAGTGAGGGGCGGACAGCCAATGATGAAGTGTGGGAGGAGGGGGACTGCAAAGAATGAAGTGATGGCGCGGACTGCAAATGATGAAGTGAGGGGTGAAGGGAGGCTGCAAATGATGAAGTGATGGGGGGAGGGCAATCATCACCACAATGGAGGAGCTGATGGAGCATGATTAGTACATGAGTATCGACCCTACTAATGAATAAGGGACATGGCTATCAGTGTCTCTTGGGGCATAATGCATCTAGACAAAGGAAACTATCTATTATGACACCCCCGTACAGTGGAAATATAGGCTTGACCGAGCATTCCTGCAAATGATGAACATAGGGTGGGGGACTGCAAATTATGAATTAAAGATGGGGGACTGCAAATAATGAATTGAAGATGGAGGGTGGGAGAGCAAATGATGATTGGAAGTCTGTGGGTAAAGCAAACAATGATGAATTTTGAGGGTGGGGGAGTAAATGATAATGTATTGAGACTAGGGGATGGGGGACAGTAAATGATGATGAATTGAGGGTGGTGGACAACAAATGATGATGAATTGAGGGTGGGTGCAGAAAACAATCATACATTGAGGGTGGGGGAGAGTAAATGATGTATTGAATATGGGAGAGAGCAGTTGATAATGAATTTAGGGATGGTGTGTAGGAGAGAGAAGACATGACAATGAACTGGGGCAGAAGGGGCGCGGGAGGTACATAGTCGGGGGCGATGAGGATGCAAAAGTGTAACTGATATTTAATTGAGGGAAAGGGTACAGGTGCTAATTAGATATTTATTGGTTGGAGAAAGTGGCTATATATAGTTGGTGGGGGCAATGCTTTAGATTACAATTTATATTAGGAATGGTGGGTTGCATAATAATTAATTATATATTAATGGTGGGTGCACATCTGTTTTCAGCTGTGTTGTGTAGAAGAAAGAGAAAAAGTGGGGAATGTGTTCTGAAGCGGTGCTCTACGTAACTGTGTGTTATTTTATGCAGAGACAAGTCCTGTCTGGAAAAAGTGTTGGCGATCTGCACTGGATGAAAAAGAAAAGCAAAGAGGAGGGACTTCAACTAGAGACGTCCATTGGTGAGTCAATGTGTCAACTGTAGCCTGACACTATATACAGAGCTCCTGTGTATAATGTCCCTGGTGATCACTGTATTTCCTGTGCACTGACAGCATATACAGAGCTCCTGTGTAAAATGGAACTTAGTATTGTGTTTGGGTTTTTTTTTATTGACGATCAGTATTGTAGTATTCAGTCACTATGTTGTAGTAATATGTGGTCTGGTGATGGTGTGGTGGTATTTATTCCTTGTATGTGGCATTATTCAGTCACTATGTGGTGGTAATACGTGGTCCGGCCATGGATTGACGGTATTTGTCCCTTGTATGTGGTATTAATGGTCATTTTAAACAATGTATGTGACTCATTCCCTTAAAGAAAAATAAAGAACAATATACCTAAAAAGAGTATTGGATATTTTAATACATGTTTAATAGGTTAGAGTAGAATAGGGCCCGGCCAAAAGAGTCTCCTGGTCGTGGTGGCGGCTTAAAAAATCTTTTGGCCAAAACAAAAGCTGATGGCTATGTAAGTGATCTGTCATTTGAGGGTAACTGTTAATGTGTGATTGGTGTGAACGTGATATCAAAGTTGAGTTTGTCCAGGAAAAAAAAAATTAATGAACTGTCACAGAATCAACCAAAGAAGCAATCAACAGCCACAGAAGCAATTCGCAGCCAAAAAGGTAATCCAAAGCCACAGAATAATCCGCAGCCACAAAAGTAATCAGCAGCCAGAGAAGTAATCAGCAGCCAGAGAAGTAATCAGCAGCCAGAGAAGTAATCATCAGCCACACGAGTAATCAACAGCCACACGAGTAATCAACAGCCACAGGAGTAATCAACAGCCACAGGAGTAATCAACAGCCACAGGAGTAATCAACAGCCACAGAAGTAATCAACAGCCACAGAAGTAATCAACAGCCACAGAAGTAATCAGCAGCCACAGAAGTAATCAGCAGCCACAGAAGTAATCAGCAGCCACAGAAGTAATCAGCAGCCACAGAAGTAATCAGCAGCCACAGAAGTAATCAGCAGTCACAGGAGTAATCAGCAGTCACAGGAGTAATCAGCAGCTGCACTTGGATCCGTGAATGTGTACCCTTGGTTACAGGACCCTATATCAGTCCCTATGCCTAGAAGTTAAACCCATGTTTATAATTTTTTATTGCCAACAGAGCCTGCCTCCGAGGAGCTGCAATATTTTTTGGCAGTAGTAGTGCATCTTGACAACACTCCAATGGACCCAATTTTATTGTGTTCTGTTGGGTGCCATTTCGATCCATTATAAAATGGTTCCAGCACAGGTTTGAGGTTTCCATTGTGAACAGAAGCCATCATACAGAATGGAACATTAGCTGGCCATAGACACAAGATATTTATCTGCAGATCATTGGAAGAGCAATCCTCTTTTAGAAGCATCTGATGTTAATCTTATATTTATAGCAATCACTGAAATATGACCAAATATTAACTGGATCTGTCAAGTGGTAAAATATCTGAAGTCTATAGCCCGCTTCACTTCTCTGCCTCTCCGTCTCTTACTGTATAAATTTCTATCAGCGTTATAGAACTATCATGATATCTGAAGATCAGGATGAACAATAAACTAGAAAAATAAAAGAAAAACTGCGGAATGGATGTGTTAACGATTGGGACCTCCTGGCATCACTTATCAGCACTCTGTACAGATGATACGAGATTGTGCAGGATTAATAAACGTCTCCATGAAATGCAACAGTTTCATTATCTGAAGACATTACCTTTGATCCAAACTGGGAATTTATGAATTGTGGAGCGTGTGATAAAACGGATCTCAAAAGAGACGAAGCTCACCAAGAGAATGCCAAGAGTGTGCAAAGCAGTCATCAAAGAAAAAAGGTGGCTACTTTGAAGAACCTAAGAATATAAGACATAATTTCAGTTGTTTCACACTTTTTTGTTAAGTATATAATTCCACATGTGTTAATTCATAGTTTTGATGCCTTCAGCGTGAATGTACAATTTTCATAGTCATGAAAATATATATATTCATGTATACAATGTACAGTGCGTATATTCTCAGACCATTCTAAATAACCAAATAACTATCTGAACACTTTATCTTCTCCTACAGTGAATATAATAAAATGATGTTTTAAATCCGCTAACTCCGAGAGAGGCGACTGTATGACCATTAATCATAGTGCCGTAGTCTAACTCATCATGGACTGGTAACTCCAATTTATAGGTCGATAAGTCTTGACTAAGCCCCGTTCTCCTGTGTCAGCACATCTGCAAACTGCTGTGGGTCCGTTTATAAATTATCTACACGGGCAATGCTATATCCCTTATATACAGCGCCCACATACACGACTGCTCATGTGGTGAACACAGCGTGATAAAGAGATTGTATATGAGAATCTGCGTTAACTCTTCTGTGGAAGAAAAATATGAAGAACCATCAGTTTTGCCAATATGTCTATAATTATATTTAGATTCCCCTTGATATATATCGATTCGGAGGTATTTTTTCAGAACTCTACATTGTGCGGTTACTCAATTACTTCACTTGCCAATATAAATTGACACTTGGCCGGTACTCATCCCATTGTATTTCAAGAGTTCAATTCATCAAAATATAAAATTATTTAACCCAATTAAATACTGTTAAAATATATATTATCGACCATCTACTCCTCTTTGGTCAGGCCTCATCTGGAATACTGTGTCCAGTTCTGGGCACATTTTGAAAAAGAAAAAATAGAGCAAGTTCAGAGAAGAGCGACCAGAATGGTGACCGGTCTGCAAACTATGTCCTATGAGGAACGGTTAGAGGATTTGGGAATGTTTAGCTTGCGAAAAAGAAGACTGAGAGGAGACTTAATAGCTGTCTACAAATATCTCAAGGGCTGTCACAGTGTAGAGGTATCATCCTTATTCTCATTTTCAGATAGAAACATGAGAAGCAACGGAATGAAACCGAAAGGGAGAAGATACAGATAAGATAGAAGAAAATACTTTTTGACAGTGAGGGTGATCAATGAGTGAAACAGGCTGCCACGAGAGGTGGTGAGTTCTCCTTCAATGGAAGTCTTCATACAGAGGCTGGACAGACGTGTCTGAGATGGTTTAGTGAAACCTGCATTGAGCAGGGGGGTTGGACACAATGACCCTTGAGGGCTAGCATTCTATGATTCTATGATAAATAAACACCAAAATTGCCCCCAAAAATGCAATTAAAAATTATGAAAACACTGCATGTACCTCTAAATGGTACCATTAAAAACTAAAGCTCAGGAGGAAAAAAAATCTTACATACGGTATGTTTAATTTAATGTTTGTTTGTTTTTTTCAAGCAGAAGATGCTACAAAAACCTCTCGGATTTTCAAAAGGTCTTTTGAGTTGTTTTTTACTAACTTAAATGTTTTTCAGATGGTTTTGGTTTCCAGCAGTTTTCTGGAGGTTTTTCGATGGTTTTTTGTAAACTAAATTTTTAGTGTCATTTTGAGTACTGCCTTCTTTTTTTGAATTTTATAGATAAATAGATAGATTTTTTTCTCTCTCTAGATAGACAGATGGATATTTCTCTGGTGCATTCGCCTCTCTGCACAAGTGAATGCGAATATATCATTACACATGCAAGTAACGGTACAATGATATATTGAACTGTATCATAAGATATGAAATCCACCTTTAGGCGACTGTTACACTAACACATGAATTCCATGTCTAGAATTTCTCTCCGAGCAGAAAAATATCGGAGCCACAACATAAATCTATTTGTCATACTAAATTCCTATTGGATCTACACAAAAACTATGTCCGATTTTGCTCTTTGCAAGTTAACATATGGTTAAATTTTTGCCATTTTCCTTAGATGTCTTTAAAAAATAGATGTTCCTGAAATCACACCAAGCTTCATTTGTCACCCGGTATATGGGGAAATGAGGATCAGAGCGGAGTTTTTAGTTGTCAAGGTTTGTCATCAATACCCTCTTATGAGAGTTCTCTACAGAATGGATTTAATTCTAGGACCTTTTATCTTTTATTGATTTACTCCATTTTCCATTTAGAATAGAATGATGCATTTCATGGAAACAGACTAAATATTCCTCCGATGTAGTTATATCACATAAATGTGTAATGTCCGCCGTACTAGACCACGCAGAACGTCTATAGCCACAGGGAATAATCAGGATCTCCAGTGCAAATGTATTTTCAGCAAACATCATTTCTGACCTATATCCACCACGATGACCAAAGAAGCAAACCGGTCCACCCCTGGATACAACAGTGATGTGCATACTTTTACAGCAAAAATGGTAATAGTGATGTAAAGATGTCCTATGAGAATCTAGACTTCCAAAAAGTGATTAAAGGGCTTTGCTAAAGAGAGGGTGAAGATACCAGGTGAAGGGCGCTGCCATGGTGGCAGAAGTAATCAAATGACCAAAAAAAAGTAAAAGAAGACTAAAATAAAATAAACATTTATTTAGAAACACAATGGGTGTCAGCGTTATCGAGCCTTCTTCTGGTCATTTTAAAATGTATTTAAAAGATAAACACGTTTCAGCTTTATCCAGCCTCCTTCAGGTGGTACCTGAAGAAGGCTGGATAAAGCCGAAACACATTGTGTTTTTAAATACATTTTTATTTTATTCCTTTAGTACTTTTTTGATAATTTGATTAAATCTACTACTATGGAAGCGCCCTTTACCTGGTATCTTCACCCTCATTACGCACTACCATACCTCCAAAGGAGGAATTTCCATCGGCCCAACAAGTCGGCTGCACCAATTAGATTTATTTCATGCCTTTTTAGGAGCCCAAATATGTACAATCCAAATATGTAAAAACAAAAAAAAAAACACTTGCTACACTCAGAAAGTGCCATCTTTCCTCCATTTTCCTTTAAGGGAATTCCACTATTGGTATATTTTCTATAATAGGTATATGAACCCTGACTTCCTACGGATTTTTTTAAGTCAGTATCAAATATGTTACTGTGACATAAATCAGGCTGCTGACTTCAGTTAGTACAGACATTCTGGACCATACTCGAACCGTGAATTTATTCTTAATTTATCCCTGCTGCTCCTCTAAGTATACAGGTGTTTTTTTTTTATAATCCAGTATGTAGTTCCAGAAATGGTGAAAAATGTTATATCTTTTCCAAAGAAGCAGGATTCTATGGGACGCGTCTTTTTCCTGATCTTATTTTCACCCTGTAAGCACCTCCCTCAATAGGTTATCCTCTGCTCTCAATACCATGGATGGGAAGGTGAACAAACAAATCAATTCTGAAACAAATCAAGCCAAGCATGTCTCTCGAAGAAAGGATCACCAAGCTACAACTTGCCTACTTTAGACACATCATACGAATAGAGCAATCACTGGAGAAGGACATCGTGGTTGGAAGAAGAGAAGGAACAAGGGGAGGAGGAAGACCAGCAACCTGGTGGCTTGATACTATCAATATAACAGCGAAGAAGATCCTGGTGGACCTATTTAGGCTTGCACAAGATCTATCTTCCTACAGAGCATTCATCCATCAAGTCCCATGCTTCAAGCTCAAGCCAAAGGCTGTTAAAGAAAAAAAAAAAAAAAAGCACCACCCACATTTAAAGACCAAAATGAACACAATTTAAATAAATAAATTAAGAAAGATCAAAATGAGCACAATTTAAAGCAAAATGGTCACCAGGTGTGAACTGACGAGGTACGGCCACCATCTTTCAGGTCGGATATACAGGTCTTGATCCGGCGACTCCCTTCTTCTTGTGATGCGATCCTTCTTGCTTTGTGGATGATGCGTCCCTCCGTCATCCACACAGTCTCCCCAACATTATGCTAATGCGCAGGTGCATTTCTCTGCCCTGGCAAGGGCAGAGTAAAGTACTGAAGTGTGCAGGCACCGGGGCTTTTTGACCTTTCCCATCGCCTAGTCAGGGCGGAAAAGTACCTGCACAGGAGCGTGATGAAAGGGAGACTTTGTGGACGACGTAGCGATGCATCATCCACGCCAAATAATAAAAAGGAGGACAAAATAGCAAAAAGGGGGAGGTGCCGGACCAAGACCAGCGACACCCCTCACACTGGACAGCCCCACAGGTGAGTAGAGTAAAAGGTAATTTTCTTGTCTTGCAGGTCGGGTTGGGGGCAGATATACAGCATAATAGAATGTGTTATATAAAGCCTGAAAGGTGGTGGCCGTATCTCCTATTGGTCAAACCTGGTGACAAATTCCCTTTAAATGCCCTCAACTATCGAACTGTATGGTGGTTTAAAGAAAAAAAAAAAGAAGAAAACAGACTATCCAGGGAAGCAATGGAAATAAAATAAGGACAAAAGCTGGCGACTTTCTGTCTTTAAAGAGAGGACCTTAAGTGAAATAAATTCCCACAGCTACATCCAAATGCCCTAAAAGAACGTATGACTAATTAGAGTATAAATAGTATTTGATAATCAAAAGAGTATAACTGCAAACTTGAAAATAAAATTAAGCAGAATCGTAACAACAACTGTAACAGAATAACAATGCCTAAGAATGGTCGCTCTTTTTATCTAGTTTATCAAGAACACAAGCTGCTATGACAACAATACATATAACAGCTCCTGAATCCTGGAGCTTATAAATGCCGAGCAAGGTTAATGAAAGAAAAAAAATATATATACTGTTTCATGAACATAACACCAATTGTAGCACAGGTGAGAAAGGTACAATTCAACGTGATCTTTAACTTGACTGCGAAGCTGAAATGTTCCTCTGAAGACTGCTGCCGAAAATTGCCTCAGTTCCAGTCCATAAACCAGAAGAATGATAAAAATTCAAAAAAGTGTTACCTCATTTGTCACTACACAGTTTTTGGCCCAGAGAGGTCTTTTCGATAGCATCGGAGAGGGTTGTATTTTTGCAAGTAAATTAATGTCAAAATAGAAATGTAAGGGGACATTCAAGGACACAGATAAAGAAGATTACACTGTACAAAACAATAGAGCGGGATCAACCAAAGGATCCCCATAGGCACAGTATTTGCACCTGAATCGAATATGGAGATAACAAAAAAAAAAAGAAGCTTTATGCACCATTCAGATATTAATATTAGTACATTGTTATGGTAAAACTACACTTTGTGAGGCATGCAGGGAGGGGGTGCTTAAGTTTTGTTTGGAGTGTTCCTCGAAGAAAAATTTAAATTTTATGGCCACTAGAAACGAGCAGATCAATCCACAGAGAATCAAGATGTAGTCGAATTCCCTGAAATTTTTTGATTCCATGTGAATTTGAATACTTTAACAGTAAGGAAAAGAAAACCTTCTTTGACAACATTTCCAACGCGGGTGAAACATCTGAAAATGGGCTAATGTCAGTTTGCGTGGCCTAGTTGGCTCTCCTCATAATGGCCAGCAGCTATGACATCCCATTTCAGTTTATTGAGTGGATTATCATACCTTGTACATGGACGTTTAATAGACCACTGGCTCCATACATTCCTAAACCAAGAATCTGCAAAAACCCTAGTCCATGTCCTCATCATCTCCTGCCTCGACTACTGCAACCTCCTGCTCTGTGGCCTCCCCTCAAACACTCTTGCAACCCTCCAATCTATTCTAAACTCTGCTGCCCGACTAATCCACCTGTCCCCCCGCTATTCCCCGGCCTCTCCCCTCTGTCAATCCCATCAAAGTCTCCCCATTGCCCAGAGACTCCAGTACAAAACCCTAACCATGACATACAAAGCCATCCACAAACTGTCTCCTCCCTACATCTGTGACCTCATCTCCCGGTACTTACCTGCATGCAACCTCCGATCCTCACAAGATCTCCTTCCCTACTCCCCTCTTATCTCCTCTTCTCACAATCGCATACAAGAACTCTCTACCACAACACATTAGACTCTCACCTACCATCGAAACCTTCAAAAAGAGCCTGAAAACCCACCTCTTCCGACAAGACTAACTTGCAGTAACCACTGATCGACCAAACCGCTGCATGACCAGCTCTATCCTCACCTATTGTATTCTCACACATGCCTTGTAGATTGTGAGCCCTCGCGGGCAGGGACCTCTCTTCTTATATATCAGTCGTGACTTGTATTGTTTAAGATTATTGTACTTGTCTTTATTATGTATACCCCTCCTCACAGGTATAGCACCATGGAATTAATGGCGCTATAATTCTAAATAATAATAATAATAATATATATAGTAGATATAGATATCTAAAGAAAAAAAAAAAAAATATATATATATATATATATATATATAATATTTATTTAATTATATATACACACTACAGTATATAGTGAAATTTATCACAGTAGATTGTATGGGGAAACATACCCTCGGACACACCACAAAGGAAGCTTATTTGCATTTTATTATACTGTTTAGTACATTATATATTTGTACTGTTTTAGTTAGTAAGTGCTCGAAATGTCTTCCATCAATATTTCAACTTTCCTGGAATCTGGACACTACTCTCTCACACACCGTATCAATGTGCATAATGCTGCCAAGAGAAAGTCTTTTAATTTGTCCATTATCTGGGGCATCTTCTCAAAAACCTTATTCTTTACTAAATCCCCCAAAAAAGAAGTCAATTGGTGTCAAGTCGAGTGAACGTGGCAGCCATTCAATGTTACTATGCCACCCGATCCAATGGTGTGGGAAGGTATTGCCAAGGTAGTCCCTTACTGGAAAGGCACAATGATTAGGTGCCCCATCTTCTTGGAGGAGCAGCTCGGCAAGGTCAGCCCGGGATTTGAGTTGTGGCACTGTCTTCCACGTCAAGCAACTTATGTAAGTAATTGTTATTGTCTAGAAAAAAAGAAAATGATTCACCCTTGTGATGGTATTCTCACAGCCCATGAAAAATTTGATCCGAGCACGGAAACGTCTCTGCTTGACGCCAGGTACTTGTGCATGAAAATGAAGGTATCCAGCTCAGGAAATAAAATCAAAAGTCTTTATTTGGACAAATTTAAAAAGTAAGCTGCTTGACAAACGAGTGCATACTGGAGGAAGGAATGTCTTGAATAACCGGACGCGTTTCGAACACGTATAGTGCTCTTAGTCCTCAGTTTCACCAAAAACTTTTGATTTTATTTCCAGAGCTGGATACCTTCATTTTCATGCACAAATTGTTTATTGTCTACAGAATCTGTGTGGGTGTATATGTGCATCCAAAGAATCTCACAAAAGTTCACCGATTTAGTTTTATTCCTACTTTTTGGCTACCCTGTATAAACTACACATCACTAGTCACCATAAGTTGATCATCTATATTCTGTGCTACCATATGTTGCCCTATTCCTTATCTCACGCTGGACCTTGAACTGAAAAAAGTTTCATTAATGCTTTGACTCACCTTGCGAGTATCTAACAAGCTTCCCTCAGATTTAATTATTGCTTTCTGACAAGACAACATAATAGGAATCAGGCTTACCCAGGCAAAGTCCCCAGTGGCATGTTCAATTACTCAGGTTGTTCTTTCACACTAGAGGTCTGAAAGGTTGCTAATTTAACAATGTCAGAAAATAAACATAGGTATCTACAACACTTTAACCTCTGACCTTCATGTCATGGAATACAGAGAAGAAAAAGTTATGGTTTTGGTTCATGTCACACCTAACCGCCCCCGAATATGCCATATTCAAGGCACAATATGATTTTAATAATAGAAACCTTAATAACTTGCAAAAAAAATGTTATTTGAAATATAATATATAAAAAAGTTACACATTCAAAAGTCATGAAAGAAACCTTCCTGAAAAACATTTTTTAAGCCTCTCAAAAATATCACAAAAAAAAAAAAAAGATATCCTTCAAGATATATTCTCAAAAAAATTAAAAAAAATCCTCTTGAAAAAAATACATTCTTTGAAAAAAAATAGAATAAAACAGGCCTGCCAGTAATATATATATATAGTCTTAGTTACTCACCGGTTAACGGTGTTTTTCGGAGTCCATGACAGCACTACGGAGAGAGGGGATCCGCCCTTCAGGAACAGGAAACCTACAGATACATAAGGGCGGCACCTCTCCCCACGCATCAGTTGGTTTACAGAGCACAAGAGGACCACCAAGGTTAATAGCATACACAATAAACAATAATACAATATTAACTATTCACTACCCGTGAATTATATATAAATAAAGGAAGAGGTGTACACCCAGAACTTAAGAAGACGGGAGGGTATGTACAGGTGCTGTCATGGACTCCGAAAAACACCGTTAACCGGTGAGTAACTAAGACTTTATTCGGTCGTCCATGACAGCACTACGGAGAGAATTACAGAGAGTAACTAATTTAGGGAGGGACTACAGCTTGCAGCACCCTTACACCAAAAGAGAGGTCAGAGGAGGCACCCAGGTTCAATCTATAATGGTTATAGAAAGTGTTTGGAGAAGACCAAGTAGCAGCCTTACAAATCTGGTCGATCGACACCTCCAATCTTTCCGCCCACGAAGCCGCCATAGCTCTAGTGGAATGCGCTTTAAGACCTTCAGGTGCCGGCTTGCCCTTTGAGATATAAGCCAGCGAGATAGCCTCCCTGATCCATCTAGCTAGAGTAGACTTCGAAGCTCTATGCCCTTTCCTACTACCCTGATAGGACACGAATAGGGCATTATCTAACTTCCAGGGATCAGTTACCGCTAGATACTCCAGAATACATCTTCTTACATCTAAAGTGTGTAACTTCCTTTCCTTATCGTTAGTAGGATTGGGGAGGAAAGATGGAAGAACTATCTCCTGTGTTCTGTGGAATCTGGACACTACCTTAGGGAGATATGCTGGATCAGGGGATAGTATCACTCTATCATCCCTAAGCTGCATGTAAGGGGGAACCCTGGATAATGCTTGTATGTCACCTATCCTACGTGCCGATGTTAGGGCTACCAGGAAGGCTACTTTAAGGGATAGATCTTTAATAGAGGCTGAAGTAATTGGCTCAAATGGGGCCTCTGTCATGGCTGAGAGGACTAGGTTCAGGTCCCAAGGGGTGACTCTGAAGAAGTTCTGAGGGATAGAGGAGAATTCTAGCCGTAGACCCGTAGCTATCAACCCCAAAATCCAATCACTACTGGAGATCTTGGACCAGGCCGGGTAGAAGGCAGATAGTCTACCTCCCACCGGGGCGACTAGTCATTGGGGTGGTTTTTTGACTTCACGGGGTGTCTCCTGACGTCCTCCACCAAACATGAACCCAGTACCTCTCTTCTTTTTCTCGTCCCATCTGCTCTGATCTCTGGCCGGTCTCTTCCGAAAGAATCTTTTCCCTGCGAAGGGGCGCCTGTAAGAAGTAGTTGGTAGATTAGGAAACTTCTTCTCATCTCCGGCTTTTTCTAACAGCTCATCTAGGACTGGTCCAAACAGGTATTCCCCTTCGCATGGGATAGAGCACAGACGAGATCTGGACTGAAGGTCACCCGGCCAACATTTCAGCCATAGGGCCCTGCGCGCTGCGTTCGATAGTCCTGCCGCTCTAGCCGCCATTCTTGCGGAATCCGCAGAAGCATCTGCGAGAAAGGCAGCAGCATTTTGAATTGTTGGCAGGAATTTCAACATGGAATCTCTGGAAAAACCTTCTTCCAATTTAGACCCCAGCTGATCTAGCCAGACCATCATTGATCTAGCTGTGCATGTCGCAGCTACCGCAGGTCTCAAGGCACCAGCCGACATTTCCCATGTCCCTTTAAGGAACGAGTCAGCCTTCTTATCTAGAGGATCCTTTAGGGAAGCCATGTCGTCAAAGGGGATAGAAGATTTCTTAGATGCCTTAGACACCGCCGCGTCTAATTTTGGTGCCTTATCCCATGTGTTCACCATGGGGTCCTCAAAGGGGTATCTTCGTTTAAATGCCGGTGGAAAAGAGCCTTTTTTCTCTGGCTTTTTCCATTCCTTTTTAATGAGGTTTTGGACCTTGTCATTGAGCGGAAAAGACCTACGTTTTTTAGGGTTTAGACCGCCAAACATTAAGTCCTGTGCTGAAAGTTCTGGCCTTTCATCCGCTACCCCCATAGTGGATCTAACTGATTTAATCAGTTTGTCCATTTGCTCCAACGGGAAACAGAACCGACTAGACTCTTCATCCGAAGAGGACGCTGAGGAGACAGAGGCGTCTGAATCATTCTCCCTACTTGGGCCAACAGACGAATCCGAATTTGAGGCGCTAGGCTCCCTTCTCCTTTTGGAAGGCTCCCCCCGGGACAGGGATTTCAGGGAATCCTTCACCTCCTTTCTGATAATCTCCCTAAGATTTGATGTGAAATCGGGAGACTCCTCTGCCACCTATGGGAGCGGAAAAAAGGCTATGTAATTCCTCCGGTGCTACCGCTATATAGTATCCCATTCATCTATTTCCTACCGTCTGCCGCACACACGACTGACAAAGTCTTTTAGGGTAGGCGTCTGGCAAAGGGCAAGCGCATAGCACGCACTCCTTGTTTTTTAATTTACCAGCCCTCTTTTTCCCCTACAGAAATAAACATAGGAAAAGACTGCATCAGGGTACATTCACGAAGATCTCTTACCCAGGCAATAGTGGTAGGTACCGGATTACTGGGGGGTCGGTCCAGATCCTTCTGTCTTGATCTGCGACTGGCCTGAACACTGCGCCCGTGGGTCTTCTGCTGGGTATTTGCCTCCGAGGATCTGTCCTCTTGCTCCAGCAGATCACCGGCAGCTTCTGGCACCTCCATAGCTGCAGATGCCATTAGCAGCTCTGCAGCAATCTATCCGGCCATAAATAGCCCTCCCCCATCCGGAACATGTGCAGGTGTGAATGGCCAGTTTAATCAATCCCCCCCCCTGTGCCGGACCCTGCTCCACCCTCCCCCACCCCTGGACGCTGCCTCCCCGTCGGCCCCACCGCATGTAGGACTGCGGCACTCCCAGCTGAAGCCGGCCGGCGTCTAACTTCCGGTCCCGGCTCCGCCCCCCTCTCGCGTCACTTCCGGCAACGCTAGAGCGCTCAGGGACGCGCCCGGAAGCCGGGGACGGTGTCGCCGGATCCCCCAGCCGCACGCCGCCATGCCATCACCGTACATGGCCCCAGCACAACGGCGATCGCGGCGGAAGTCGGCGCCCGACCCCCGTATCCGCCCCGATCCCCAAAGGAGCGCAGAGGGGCGCTCCGGGAAGCCCGCGCCGCATGGATAGGCCTCAGAGGTAGGGAGGACAGGGGCACGGGAAAGCAAACGGACCGGGGGGGGTGGGGGAGACATACTCACCTTTGCTGGCCGCAGAGACAGACCTCCTCTGGACGCTGCTCCCCACTGCACCGCTCACTGTCGTGGAGCCCTACCCGGGCCCACCGTGGCGCTTCCAGGGACCCGCACTGCCCGAGGTAGGAGACCCCCTCGCTACCTGGGTCGGACAGCCGGCCCTGGTGCTTGATAGGTGACTGAAGACAAATCTGTAGGGAATCCTGTCCTCCAGGAACAGGAAACCAACTGATGCGTGGGGAGAGGTGCCGCCCTTATGTATCTGTAGGTTTCCTGTTCCTGAAGGGCGGATCCCCTCTCTCCGTAGTGCTGTCATGGACGACCGAATAAAAAAAAATATATATACAGTGGGGCAAAAAAGTATTTAGTCAGTCAGCAATAGTGCAAGTTCCACCACTTCAAAAGATGAGAGGCGTCTATAATTTACATCATAGGTAGACCTCAACTATGGGAGACAAACTGAGAAAAAACATCCAGAAAATCACATTGTCTGTTTTTTTAACAATTTATTTGCATATTATGGTGGAAAATAAGTATTTGGTCAGAAACAAACAATCAAGATTCCTGGCTCTCACAGACCTGTAACTTCTTCTTTAAGAGTCTCCTCTTTCCTCCACTCATTACCTGTAGTAATGGTACCTGTTTAAACTTGTTATCAGTATAAAAAGACACCTGTGCACACCCTCAAACAGTCTGACTCCAAACTCCACTATGGTGAAGACCAAAGAGCTGTCAAAGGACACCAGAAACAAAATTGTAGCCCTGCACCAGGCTGGGAAGACTGAATCTGCAATAGCCCACCCGCTTGGAGTGAAGAAATCAACAGTGGGAGCAATAATTAGAAAATGGAAGACCTACAAGACCACTGATAATCTCCCTCGATCTGGGGCTCCACGCAAAATCCCACCCCGTGGGGTCAGAATGATCACAAGAACGGTGAGCAAAAATCTCAGAACCACGCGGGGGACCTAGTGAATGAACTGCAGAGAGCTGGGACCAATGTAACAAAGCCTACCATAAGTAACACACTACGCCACCATGGACTCAGATCCTACAGTGCCAGACGTGTCCCACTGCTTAAGCCAGTACATGTCCGGGCCCGTCTGAAGTTTGCTAGAGAGCATTTGGATGATCCAGAGGAGTTTTGGGAGAATGTCCTATGGTCTGATGAAACCAAACTGGAACTGTTTGGTAGAAACACAACTTGTCGTGTTTGGAGGAAAAAGAATACTGAGTTGCATCCATCAAACACCATACCTACTGTAAAGCATGGTGGTGGAAACATCATGCTTTGGGGCTATTTCTCTGCAAAGGGGCCAGGACGACTGATCCGGGTACATGAAAGAATGAATGGGGCCATGTATCGTGAGATTTTGAGTGCAAACCTCCTTCCATCAGCAAGGGCATTGAAGATGAAACGTGGCTGGGTCTTTCAACATGACAATGATCCAAAGCACACCACCAGGGCAACGAAGGAGTGGCTTCGTAAGAAGCATTTCAAGGTCCTGGAGTGGCCTAGCCAGTCTCCAGATCTCAACCCTATAGAAAACCTTTGGAGGGAGTTGAAAGTTCGTGTTGCCAAGCGAAAAGCCAAAAACATCACTGCTCTAGAGGAGATCTGCATGGAGGAATGGGCCAACATACCAACAACAGTGTGTGGCAACCTTGTGAAGACTTACAGAAAACGTTTGACCTCTGTCATTGCCAACAAAGGATATATTACAAAGTATTGAGATGAAATTTTGTTTCTGACCAAATACTTATTTTCCACCATAATATGCAAATAAATTGTTAAAAAAACAGACAATGTGATTTTCTGGATTTTTTTTTCTCAGTTTGTCTCCCATAGTTGAGGTCTACCTATGATGTAAATTACAGACGCCTCTCATCTTTTTAAGTGGTGGAACTTAAACTATTGCTGACTGACTAAATACTTTTTTGCCCCACTGTATATATATATATATATATATATATATATATATATATATATATATATATATATATATATATATATATATATATATATATATATATTTTGTCTAAGGGGGACTTCCGTCTGTCCTTCTGTCACGGATGTTCATTGGTCGTGGCCTCTGTCTATCCTGGAAATCCAAGTCGCTGATTGGTCGCTGCAAAACAGCCACGACCAATCAGCGACGGGCACAGTCTGGAAGAAAATGGCCGCTCTATACTCCCCGCAGTCAGTGGCCTGGCGCCCGCTCCATACTCCCCGCAGTCAGTGTCCCCGGTGCTCCACTGCTTACTCCCCGCACTCAGTGTCTCCGGCTCCATACTCCCCTCCAGTCAATGCTAACACAGGGTTAATGCTGGCGGTAACGCATTCCGTTACCGCCGCTATTAACCTGTGTATCCCCAACCTTTTACTATTGATGCTGCCTATGCAATAGTAAAAGAAAGTAATGTTAAAAATAGTACAAAAACAAAAAACCTGCTATACTCACCCTCCGTTGTCCGCTGAGCCGCTCGCGCCTGCCGCCATCTTCCTTTCCCAGCGATGCTTTGCGATATTACCCATAACACCTAGCGGTCTCGCGAGACCGCTAAGTCATATGGGTAATTTCGCAAAGCATCCTGGGAACGCAAGATGTCGGCAGCCACGCGCCCATCTGCACAGCGCCGTTGGATCCCAGGAAGCGGAGAGACGGGACGCTGAGGAGCAACGACCATAATGGTGAGTATGTTCAACTACAAGGGGCCCTCGCATCGTTAGGTGAGTATGTTTAATTTTTTTATTATTTTAACCGACTGTGGCTCGGTAATATAGTAAGTCACTGGGCAATATCCTATGTGGCTCTGTGCTGTATACTACAAGGCTGGGCAATATACTACGTGTCTGGGCAATATACTATGTGACTGGGCAATATACTACGTTGCTGGGCAATATACTACGTGGCTGGGCAATATACTACGTGACTGGGCAATATACTACGTGGACTGGGCAATATTCTACGTGGCTGGGCAATATACTAAGTGACTGGGCAATATACTACGTGGCTGGGCAATATACTAAGTGACTGGGCAATATACAATGTGGCTGGGCAACATAGTACGTGGCTGGGCAACATACTAAGTGACTGGGCAACATACTACGTGACTGGGCAATATACTACGTGGCTGGGCAATATACTACGTGGCTGGGCAATATACTACGTGGCTGGGCAAAATACTACGTGGCTGAGCAATGTACTACGTGGCTGGGCAATATACTACGTCGCTGGGCAATATACTACATGGCTGGGCAACATACTAAGTGACTGGGCAATATACTACGTGGCTGGGCAATATACTACGTGACTGGGCAATATACTACGTGGCTGGGCAATATATTACAACGCTGGGCAATATACTACGTCGCTGGGCAATATACTACGTGACTGTGCTATATACTACGTGGCTGGGCACTATACTACGTCGCTGGGCAATATACTACGTGACTGTGCTATATACTATGTGGCTGGGCAATATACTACGTGGCTGGGAAATATACTACGTGGCTGGGCAATATACTACGTGGCTGGGCAATATACTACGTGGCTGGGCAATATACTACGTGGCTGGGCAATATACTACGTGGCTGGGCAATATACTACGTCGTTGGGCAATATACTACGCCGCTGGGCAATATACTACGTGACTGTGGTGTATGCTACGTGGCTGGGCAATATACTACGTCGCTGGGCAATATACTACGTGGCTGGGCAACATACTAAGTTACTGGGCAATATACTATGTGACTGGGCAATATACTACGTGGCTGGGCAATATACTACGTGGCTGGGCAATATACTACGTGACTGGGCAATATACTACGTGACTGGGCAATATACTACGTGGCTGGGCAATATACTACGTGACTGGGCAATATACTACGTGGCTGGGCAATATACTACGTGGCTGGGCAATATACTACGTGGCTGGGCAATATACTACGTGGCTGGGCAATATACTACGTGGCTGGGCAATATACTACGTGGCTGGACAATATACTACGTCGTTGGGCAATATACTACGCCGCTGGGCAATATACTACGTGACTGTGGTGTATGCTACGTGGCTCGGCAATATACTACGTCGCTGGGCAATATACTACGTGGCTGGGCAACATACTAAGTGACTGGGCAATATACTATGTGGCTGGGCAATATACTACGTGACTGGGCAATATACTACGTGACTGGGCAATATACTACGTGACTGGGCAATATACTACGTGGACATGCATATTCTAGAATACCCAATGCGTTAGAATTGGGCCACCATCTAGTGTATATATATATATATATATATATATATATATATATATATATATATATATATATATATATATATATATATATATATATATATATATATATATATATATATATATATATATATATATATATACACACATACACACATATAGATATATCTATATATCTCGATATATATATCTACAGTACATATCTCTATCTCTCATATATATCTATCTCTATCTATTATCTATCTATCTATCTATCTATCTATCTATCTATCTATCTATCTATATCTATAAGCTAGTGCCATGTTTCAGGTTACAAAACAGGCAAAATCTCTGCATCACACCTTGGATGCACATAAATAAATTATACTGTGCAGGATATCAGTTTATCAAACTGTAAATCCAATCCTATATTGTTTTTTCAGGGTATTTGTTTTACCAGAGTCTAGAAAATAAAGCTCCTATATGAGCATTGGTTTATTTTTTCACCTTTTAAAAAATGCTTTGACAAGTTCCACTTCTTGTTGGCAACACTATTTTCGTGAGTTATCACAATGAAGAACACACACAATATAATTAAGCAAGGTCATTTTTCACCAAGGAAACCTCTTAATGTTAGAAAGAGAGCATTATCTATCAAAGACAAAGGCTGCAGCAAAACAGCAGAGCAAATGGAGCACCTTGCTTAGAAAAGTCTGTTACCGCCTTAACCCGCTTTCAATTATGGATCCGTATATCCAGGATCATCTTAATTTTAGGCTTTTAAATGGAATCTGTAACTAGGATACTGCTATACAATCTGCGGGCAGCATAATTTAGAGGCAGATGCCATAATCCCAGTGATCTGTCACTTACTGGGCTGCTTGCTGTAGTTTTGATAAAATCACAGTGTTACCTGTTACAGCTCTAGCAGTTCTCTGAATGCTGAGCTCAGTAGAACTTTGAAGGCATGTTTCCAGGGGCCGGATTACATCCGGTTTAGCTGCGGATTGAACGCTGCATACATCTGCAGCGTTCAATCCACAGCGTCCAGATGTTACAGCATAGCGGAGGGGATTTTATGAAATCCCATCTCTACTATGCGTGTGAACACAAATCTGGTGGCCCTGCGTTTCCGGATATGAGGTGCGTCTTTTTAGACCGCAGCATGTCTGTTTACCTTGCGGCGACGCTCCGTCTCCGCAAGGTAAATAACAGTACTATGTATAGGGTGCGGAGATTTCGGATGTGTTCAATGAACACATCCGGAATCACCGCGCGTACAGAAGGGGCGGTGCTTTGGGCGGAGCAGGGTTTCCGCTCCGTCCAAAGCGCCGACAATGAGGCCCGTGGAGAGGTACCCTGAAATTGAAGTCAATTTATAACTCATAAAGAGCCCTCGTGGTGATGTCAGGACTGGACACCAAGCGCCCACTTTCAGGATAGTTTACATAGGACACCAAATTTGCCAGTGCCACATGGTATCTGCACCCTTGCTTTTAACTGGTACCCACAGTTACATCTGTACAGGGTAAATCCCATGATCCATTCTGTATCCTGTGAAAACTTGGTTCTGCCCCGCCACTGGGGTGTAAAAACAACTCGTACTCCAAGGATCCAAGGCATGGAGATATTCTCTTTCCAAAAAGATTTTGTGTTGGCACCAGTGTACACACAGGAAAAATAGCAATGTTTTGGCCATGCAGGGCCTTTATCATACACTTTTTCTTGGCCCTGCATGGCCAAAACATTACTATTTCCCTGTGTGTACATTGGTGTCATTAAAAAAAAAAAAAAATCTTTTTGGAGGGAGAATACCCGATGATGCTTTTGATCCTTGGAGTACGGGTAGTACCTAAAGTTCAAAGAGACTTGAAACACCCTTTACAGACCTATAAAGTTGATGGAGAAGAGAAAGAAGGAGAACGAGAAGGAGAAGGAGTAGAAAGGAGGAGGAGGAGAAACAAAAATTATATTTAAAAAAATCTTGAAGTTTGAAAAGTCGACTAGCTTTTTACCCCATTCGCTTTGTTAGCTTTGATCAGTCATGCTCTGGTTACAAAATGTAAGCATTATCAATACCAAATTACAGCTGCTGAAAAGGAAAATCCCTTTTTATTCTCTAAACCACATCAGGAGTCAATTTACTGACTAAAACTGTTTCATTATCTGTCAACTCATCAAAAACTTTGCTGACAGTTTTAGAGTGGGTGTCTGCATCACACGTAAATAGATCGCTAATCGCCAGGTATTTACCAGTCCGTCAGTCAAATATGACTAAAGATCTTTTTCCTCTCTTTAGCTGCCCATTGTATACAATGCCTATGTCAAAGCAGAGCCTGAGTCAAGTTATATGAAGCAACTTCTCTGTAATTCGCAAGTTCCTTCCTAATACAAACTTACAATTAGGAAAAATTCCACTGACTCCTAGGTGAGGTGGCACAATTTATGTACCATTTTTACTTAATTCACAAAGAATCTAATAGAAAACAAGGACTTTAAAGTAGTATGGTATCATAACGCTAGATTCGGAAAGAGACGGCCAACAAGCCACTCAGCCTTGTCTAGGGTATTTAGATCCAGGAAATGGCAGCAAATTAAACATTTGCCCTTGGTAAGGGAAGGTCAACCTACAGTATAAATAAAATTGGAGCACTAGGAGATACATTAAGATCTCCTAAAAGTCTACTGGTGGTGTAGAATAGATAAATACAACTCCCTCTGATGTCTTGTTATATAGAATAATTTTCTGAGGTATCACGGTTTACAAAACCTATTTTTAAATACTCTATTAACTCTTAAGAATTTGTGAGTTAATACAAGGCCCCTGTTCAGAACCCTCATCTGATTAGTCAGAACAGAGATCAGTAACAAAGATCCTCATTCTTTAAAGGACCTATCATGTGTGGTCAAAATGACAGCAAGTTGATTTCCCGAAGAACAGTGTAATGCTTTTTTTTCCCCTGTGATGGAGTGGCAGGGAAACTGAACATTCATTGTCTACCTGGATCACACCTAACTCCATGTTGAGGAACCATTTATAATTAGATGCAATATGTAATTAGGTGCTACATGTCCATGGACGATGGATCATCTGCCTTCCCTTCCAGACTCTAAATCTAATACATTTTGTTAGTCACTCAGCATTTTATAAAAGTAATTTTATCGTACGGAAAATAGGAAAGATAGAAAGGAGATTCCACTTGAAGCTATTAAAGAGGTTGTCTCTCACTTTAACAATGAAATAGATCATCGATGGTTGATTGGTGGGAGTCTGACACCAGCACCTCCGACGATCAGCTGTTCCCGGTGTTGGCAGCAGTTGAAACTGCTCATCTGCACTGCACAGCTCCGTCAACAGAATAGCGGCCCCAGCTGGGCACTGCACCTTAGCCCCCTACTGTTCTGAATTGGTGGGGGATGTGCAGTCGCCGGCTGTGGGCACTACTGTATATAGTCAACAGATGTGCAGCTCCGTAACTGAGCAGTTCCAGCTGCCACCAACACTGAAAACAGCTGATCGGCAGAAGTGCTGGGTGTCAAACGCTAACTGATCAGACATTAATGATCTATCCAAAGGATAGGTCATCAATGTTAAAGTCACAGACAACTCCTTTAATATCTCTGAATTAGGGTGTCTCTACTCCTTAGATAGAGGGAAGCAAGCAGCCACCAGACAACCCTAATGGCAGCCCATCTCCTGGGAGAACAAAGGGATCCGGCAGATGAATTCAAATGGTCTGATCCTTTTTTCTCTGAAGTCATCTGTTGGGGGGAAAAGTAGGAAACCCCCAAAGACATCAGATAGCTGTATGGTTCTGCCAAAATCAGTAGAATTGGAAGGTACCTCTGGCTCATCATGTCCAACTCCCTGTTCAATCTAAGATTCACTAAACCATGAAGACTTCCATTGAAGGAGAACTCACCACCTCTCGTGGCAGCCTGCTCAACTCATTGATCACCCTCAATGTCAAAACATTTTTCTAATATTTAATCTGCATCTTCTCCCTCTCATTTTTATTCCATTGCGTCTCGTGTAGGTTCGGACAACTTAATCATATGTAGACCATCAATGTCTGGGGTCTTTTAAATATAGTTGTATTTGTTATATAGTTTATTTAAACTTGGAGAGGTAAAAAGAAGCAACAACTATATCCAGAAATACTCTATTATCGAGGATTACA
This sequence comes from Ranitomeya imitator, assembly GCF_032444005.1. Classification (NCBI taxonomy): domain Eukaryota; kingdom Metazoa; phylum Chordata; class Amphibia; order Anura; family Dendrobatidae; genus Ranitomeya; species Ranitomeya imitator. The sequence goes on from NC_091287.1 coordinate 518,019,931, forward strand.
CCTCACCTTAAAAAAGTAAAGACAATGGCTTATAGAGAGAATACCCTTTTGTTTAATGTCTGTTATTCTTTTAATTGGCTGAGATCTACATGAAAGCTGATGGATATCCTAAGGCAAACAGATTAAAATGAAGGAAAGACCAGTTGCGGCAAGTAGAATGATGGTTCGTTGTAAAAAGAAAAGATTGTAATGCTTAAGTGTTTAATTCAAAGTTTCCATAAAGCAATCAAATTAATTATTCAACGCTAAAACGTCTATATTTCATATTTATGGAATGATAGACTGGCTTTTGTCCCTGACTCATTGTGACTGTTTAACAAGACGCTACGACATTCGATTTACAGAGTTCCTGACTGCAATAGTTGCAAAATTATGCGTTATTTGAAAATAAGTAGGTCCAAAACATAAAAACACAAGAAAAGTTACAAAAGAAAAAACAAGATTAGGAAGATGTTGTTTGGTACTGGACTTGACAGGTGTCCTTCAGGATGTAGTATGGTATCCGCTACTACGATATTGATGACCTATCAATATCAAATCGGTATGGGTCCAACACCCAGCACCCCTCATGATCAGCTGTTATCAGCTCCAGCAGAGGCCAGACACCGTTTAGTAGCCACTCCTACAGAACAGCTAATAGGAGCTGATCATCAAAAAGGAGCTGGTCTGGAGTAGCCCAGAGCCACCACTATACTGTGTGATAAAGTTGTGATAAAGTTGCGAGTATGCCACAGCGCAAGTGCCATGTCTGACAGTATGTCAGTATGTACATATATTCATTATTTAACCTAGGTGGCAGGTCAGTGAGGGATCTGTTACCTGTCAGAAGCCATACTGATGAATACCTAATCACACTGAAGACCCCCCACCGGCCACACCGGACCACGAGCAGATCATTAACTCAAAACTGAACATAAAGATTAAGCAACAACCACAAGACGAATTTCATCACCAGGTATCATCGTAATCAGTATAACGGTGCCAACCTGACATTGTCTGTAGGTTTCTGTGCACAACCCTGCGACAGGTTCCCTTTAACTGCTAGCCTATGTGAAAAGAACCGTAACTGCACTCAAGTCAAGAGCATATGCCATAGACAGTCGTACCACCGCATTTCTAACTCATTATTAAAAGTACAGAAGTGAAGACAGGCTCTGATTTTGGTGTATATTTAATATATTCCTGGCAGACAAGGTAAAAAACTTTAGCACATTCTCATATTCTGGCATTACATTCTGCTTGTTTTTAAAATCTGCAGACTAAAAGAAAAAACATATGGGATTGGTTAGGTCATTTATATTCAGAATAAAATAGTAGCCTGCCTGTGACTTCCCAAAGAACACGCTGTAGCAAAACACAGGGTATCCATGACTAAATTTAGGTGGAGTTTCTATTTTTGAGGGGAAAATGTATTTCAAGTCACTTTTTAAATGAAATGTCTTAACAGGTTTTAAATAGAATAAAGACACAAAGAGAAAGAATTCGCCATAAAGTTGGCAAAATTCAAATTTTCCCTCTTGTGCCCTTCTTTTAAAACTTTATTGCTAGAATAGCATAGCGATCAAAATAAGACGATTGTGTGTGTGTGGTTTAAAGAGAAACATCAGAGGAACATCAGTATAAACTGTAATTTCACATTTTAGAGTCTTTCAACACATTTAGCACTGTTATAAAATGAAGGTAATCCAGGGTTTTATAGGGCGAGGATGCAGAGAGTTCTTTAGGACAAATTTTTTAGGACAGTTTTTTAGGACAATTTCTTTTCACGGCAGTAAATAAAAAACTGAGCCTCCGTATTGGTTTTGGCTCAGTACCTAACGTCAGTCCATCATAGTTTCCTAGATTTAAGGTTGAAGAAGACTTAAGTCTTTGTAATTTAACCTAACATGTTGATCCAGAAAAAGGCAAAAACTCCATAGAGTAGACACTAAAAGCTCCATATTAGGGAAAAAATTATTTCCTGACTCCATATATGACAATCAGTCTAGTTTCCTGGATCACAGAATTAGTACCTATAAAACTTATTTTCAAGAAATGCATCCGGGATATTCTTTAACCAATTAACTATCAACTATAATAAAGGAGGGCACAGAGTTTTGCCTTCCCTACCTTTCTGTTACTATTGATGTGTCCATAGATTCAAGAAGTCTTGTCCGGGGTCAGACTAGCCAAGAAGTTGGAAGAAGGATAACCCGCAATATTAACACTTTTTTTTTTTATTATTAGGCCAAAAAAATATAGTCACATTAAAGATGAAAAGCGAGTTTGCTATTAAACTTGAGATTGTATTAAAGTAATTAAATCTTGTATTACCTCCTAAACTTTTCGTAGAGATCTTCTCTTGTAAAAAGAAATGAGCAGATCCAGCAAAATTCAAAATTCCCTGTTTGAGCGGATTTTCCTTGGAGAAGTTATACTCCACTAATTTATCATCTCTTATGCTCTGTGGTCTCTCCAGTTCTTAATAAACATGAGATGCAAAAAAACGTAAAGACAAAAATACTTATACTCACCTCACCACTCCGACCCCTCTGTTCCTCACCGTTATCCATCTGGTTCAACCCAATCAATTTGATTATCACTGCCAGAAGAACTGATTTCTTGGGGCTTTTCTCTCTAGACTTGGATTCGGGACTGATGAGGCACAGGATGGATCTGTGCAAGGTCAAGGTAATGTGCTCCACTGCCTTGTTGAATGTGGATTTTTTTTTCTTAGCATTCAATTCCATTAGAAAACAGTTGCTCAACTCTAGCAGTATCAAATAAAAAATAATTCTTAGATTTTTTAATTTACAATTTCCGTAAGGAAATTAAGGTAATTGTTACGGCGTATAGTATTATTTTTCCTTTAACATTTAGGACATTTTGGGAAAACGATTTATGCTGTATTTCTTTAAAGATATTTAAACAGATTTCTTTTTTCAAAACATAATTGTGTAAATTAAAAAAAAAAGAAAAAGAGTAGACACTTTTGTGAATGGCACAACCTAAGTATCACGCCACGCCTAATAAAGTAGCTTTAAGTCGCTAATGTGGATAATTGTTTTGTTAAGGATGGGTGAAAACTCTTCTATGTTGATGGTCCATCTTGAGTAAAAGGGCTTCAAAGCAGACGGCTTACACATGAAAGGTAAAAGGAAGAAGCCACTTATTACTCCTAACCTATAAATGTCGTCTTACTTTCTAATGTTGAAAAGAATCGGCGCAAAGTCAAAAGACTGCAGCTACATAAAACGTGTTTGGAATTATTAGAAAATCAAAGATACTTTTGTAATGCGCTAAAAGCTTTTCATGGGAACATTACGTATTTTCTATTGTACCATAGAATAAGATCTTCCTCATGCAGTTAAGATAGTTGTTGGATACACACAAGTGGAACTCATACAAGATCTCACCATGAAGCTCAGGAACTTTAGGCCTCGGGTTTTCTGGTCACCTTATGAAGTGAATAGATTACGTCAGGGGAAGACAATAAAACTGGGGACAATAAACCAATGCAGAAGACATTGAAATATCTCCTAACTTTGGGAGCTCGTACAACATTTCGATTTCTTGTCCACCATATTACAATTAACATCTAAAAATTCAAGGGTTACTGTGAAGGAAGCGGAGATGTATGGACCTTAATATTGAGATACTTATTATTAAGCAGGTATGTCACGGCAGTCAGGACCCCCCACACACTGACAGCTATGAAATGAGAGCTGATGTTTTATATGATCAAAACCAGCTCTGCTCTATTCTAAAGAGTAGCTGACTATTGCAAAAGAGTGGGGAGACAAAAAAGCGCAACAGGGTCTTATCCACATTACAAAGGGGAGAATATGCGATGAAATTTGCTCACCTGGTTAGGATGAGATAAGAGCATATGGGCTGACGGCTGCTGCAGATCCACAGGTCCTCAACGACCAGAAGAGAAACTATATTCAGAGGGAATTCGTAGTTAAAATTCCGCGCTGCCGCAAGGACAAATTCCAGGAGAATGTCGGAGATTCACAGTGGTTTTATTCAACGCCTTTCAGGGGTCTCATGCCCCCTTCATCAGGAAATACCACACCTGGTGTGGTATTTGCTGATAAAGAGGGCATGAGACCCCTGAAAAGTGTTGAATAAAACCACTTTGAATCTCCGACATTCTCCTGGAATTTATCCTTGCGGCAGTGCGGAATTTTAACTACGAATTCCCTCTGGAAACAGTAGCTGAGAAGATCACAGAGGAGAGCAGGGCTCTCTTGCATTACATGTATCACACAGGAAGAAGCCTGCACTAAACATATTGTTCTTTTTACCCCTGTATGATGCCTCCCGCTTAGGATGGGTCAACATCATACAAAAAAAAAAGTGCACGCCCCCTGAAAAAAAATCTCTAGTAACCTCCACTTGGACTTATCAAAAATGATTACCTAAACTTTGAAAGCTAATATTTCTGCACTGGAGAGGAGAAAATAAAAAATAAAAACTGTTTTATTCAGTTCTACAGCTAATTTTCCATGATGGGTCCAAGGTAACATTCTAGAATTGGTCCTCTTTAAAGATGCAGATGACAAGATGCCTCCACACCTACAATAGCCGCTGGCCGAATGCTTTTTTTGACTGATCACTATTTCTCTCTAACCCACAATACAGATGCATGTGTAACCATGATGTTTTATGTTGGGAGAGCGTAGTAAACGGATGCCAAACACCTCTGGTGGTGCCTTCTCTTCCTTGAAAGCAAAAGGATTAGATATTGAAACTCCACACGTTGGTCCTTCTTTCTGGCAACATGATCTGTTGTTGGAGCGCCCTAAGGCCCATCTTAAGGCATATTTACAATCAAGAATTATCATGAATGATGGTTCCTAGGAACATCTCAAGATAATCTTGAGGTATAAACCGGCTGCCAAGCACCCAATAAGCAAGCAAAACACTAATTTCTCAGGTGAAGAGATTTTTAAGCTTGCTAAAAAATAATTGTTCTCGGCAGCACATCATCCTGTGTAAACAGGATCTGTTCTGCCGAGGAACACTGCAGCCTATGTGTACAAAACTACATATTGTTCAGAGCACATTGTTTAGTGCAGTTTGCTTATGTTAACAGGCTACTAAACAACCGGTTTTAGATACTTTCGTGCTACTTTTTAGAGGTGCATTTGTCTGTTTAGGTTCCCTATAACAGACTCCTTATATTAGGAGTCTTAACGAGACAGACATTTTTGTCAAACCTGACCGCTTTTTGGTCTTCTTTGTCTGTATATGTCCCCTCTTGGTTCTCACACTTCCTTTTGATACTATTTGTAATTGTAGTTACTAATCTTTTGATATAAGAATAATAAAAGGTTTATATTTAATTATTTCTAATTCTTCTGATGATTATTCATAGTCTTTATGGGCTCTCAGGACCATATATGTAGGCACAGAGTTGCTATACATCATATGATACAGTAAGACTATTTTGTAGGTTATATATTCTAAATATCCTGGTGATGTTTAAGAAGTTGCATTTCCACTCGGGAGATTTATATAGGTTCTCTACTAAACAACCGGAGATCGTAAATATTTCCTGATCGGTGGTCGGTTAACTGACCCTTACAAATAAAAAGTCAGGCATTAATGCTGAAATGATTGGGTTTGTATGGGCCTAAACTTTCTTTATTGACCTCTTTTTCTCTCTGAATGTAAAATATAATGGAAAGCCATATAAGCTAAAATTAAGGGGTTGTACGAGATTAAACAACAAGTACAACCCCACCAGAGACGATCTGTAATAACCACAAAGCGTAAGGGTGGTAGCTGAGGAGAGTAAATAGATAGACAACTGGAATATTCTATATACATTTTAATAGCGTGACTTTTTCTTAAAGTACGTCAATATATGAGATTACTCATCCTATCTGTAGATTAGCATATTATCTATTACTCCAAGCCAAGGAAAACCTAGCAACCTCTATATGTTTACTAAAAAGCCTCAGGGTGTTAAGGGTTGCCTCGGTAGTCCCTTTGTTCATGGTGATTCACCCTTTTCCTCAAGGTTTTTATGTAATTGTGACCCACTTGATCTCCGTCTCTTGTCACACACCCAAATAATGGTTTTAGCTGCCAATGCTTTCTACACCCATTTTAATATAAATACATATATATATTATTTTTTTTCATGAGATGAATGTAATTAGAGATTAGAGAATTCCTCCGGGCGGGGATGTCCTAAACTTCACACATTTTTAAATATTACTGAATATCAATGAATCTTACGTCAACATTAATTCAGTATTTGCATAATTATAGTCTGGCGAGGCTTAAGCTTTCCTAACTGCAGCGTGAAACATATAGATAAGAGAGGAGACGTGGAAAATAACAGAGAAACAAGTTTTTTTTTTTCTTTAAAAAAAATTTAAACCCTAATGCGGGAATCTCAGTTTAGTAAATTTGCACTAGTATAAAGATGTGTCCATCCTTACCTGTCCCTTTGAGTCAACATATCCCGCCCGCCACATTTGATGTGAAAGGACCAGCTTTTAAAAAAAAAATTGTTTTGTGACACTTTGTTGGGGAAGGATTATGCTACATGTGTCCTACATGTGGTCAACCAAAGGTTTTGATGTAGACTTCAGACTCTAAATGGTTTTACGAGCATGTCTCGATACTGGATTATTTTCCAATGAATAACAAGCAGTTATGTTTAATGGCTTACGTCATGCCGGCATGTTTTCATCACCGACATCAATCTTTGTTTCCAATAGGGCTCTCAATCTACATATCTTTATCTCCAATATTCACAGACGATAGTAGACAATATTTGGAATAGTGGTGGAAAAGTGGAGCGCAGAAGAAAACTCATAAAACTATCGCGAGAGGATACAAACTCAATGTCGAGGTTGACCTTGAATGGATTAAAATCCAAGAGCCCAGGATTAGAAAGCAACAGTATCAACCACTGTGTACATAAACTTAATATATACCGTACTACTCTCTGGACTCCCCTCTAGCACTCTGGCACCACTCCAATCCATCCTACACTCTGCTGCCCGACTAATCCACCTGTCCCCCCGCTATTCCCCAGCCTCTCCCCTGTGTCAAGCCCTTCACTGGCTTCCTATCGCCCAGAGACTCCAGTTCAAAACCCTCACACTGACATACAAAGCCATCCACAACCTGTCTCCTCCATACATCTGTGACATGGTCTCCAGGTACCTACCTACACGCGACCTCCGATCCTCCCAAGACCTCCATCTCTACTCCCCTCTCATCTCTTCTTCCCATAACCGCATCCAAGACTTCTCCCGTGCTTCCCCCATACTCTGGAACTCTCTACCCCAACACATCAGACTCTCGCCTAACATAGAAACCTTCAAAAAGAACCTGAAGACCCACCTCTTCCGACAAGCCTACAGCCTGCAGTGATCCTCAACCTACTGAACAGCCGCGCAACCTGCCCTACCCTCTCCTAGTGTATCCTCACCCACCCCCTGCAGACTGTGAGCCCTCGCGGGCAGGGTCCTCCCTCCTTATGTACTCGTGTGCCTTGTTATCTGCTCATGTTTAATGTATTTGTCTATATTTGCCCCGTATTCACATGTAAAGCGCCATGGAATAAATGGCGCTATAAAAATGTATAATAATAATAATAAATTCAATAGGATATCAAGACACGCTAGCAAAATTATTGACACACTGTAATTTACATAAAAATCACGAGGTAGCCAGATACACACATTTATCATAAACATTACCGTGAAATCATGTTTTTTTCCCCAAAAAAAATTTGTCCCTTTCATGCACACACATCTCAGGATATGGTGCGCCAAAAGGAAAGGTAAGCCTAGATACATATATAATTCTACTAGATCGAAATCCACATATTAGTTTTAATGCATTTTTCTACACAGTGAAAAAATATGCCTCAGTAATTTCGAGTTCTAACCTAATGAATTCTAAGTTACATTGCCATAGCCTAAGGTTAAGTTCACATTCTGACCGTCATTACTAGGAAAATTCTGCGCAATTACTTAATTCTGTCAATGATCAACTTGAAAATAGGTAGATAAACAAATTCTATAACCAAAAAAAAAAAGAGAAGGATGAAAAACATCTGAATGAAAGCAGATATGCTCAATATTCCAAACTTGGAAACGTTGGGGGTCAGAGTGCAGTTGATCTGGATATCCCAATTTTAAGACTACAAATATCAAAGGACCTTAATTCTGGAAAACTAAAGAGGAAAAAAAAAATAATTGAATGTCGAACACAGTCTTAAAGAACATGTTCGAGGAATTGAGACACTTCTCAAGCTTTTTTTTGTTTGTTTTTAAGAGAATTCTGAGACTGAAGCAAACTCCAAAACCATGTGGTGCAAGTTAAATAACCAATATATGCCGTCACCTCCGCCCACCAGATTTTAGTATGGGACTATTCTAATGTATTGTGACACTAATACATGCATAGGCCGTCAAAAGACGAATTACTCAATCTAATGTTACTTGCCCCTACAATCTCTGAACATTCATGAGATGGTCTATTTTCCTCGGTATTAGCAGGAAGCACAGAGTCTTACTAAAATAATTATTTCCATATGCCAATGCTGAAAGCAGATCTAGCCCATTGCCACAGCACCACAGTGAAAGATATGACCATATGCTTCTTTTGTTCATTTGATCACTTTGAGAATGTTGCCACATCGTTTTAGCATTAAAATGTTCTTTGCTACAAACGTTTTAAATAATATATGTTAAAAAGAAAAAAATAATGCTACTACTTTATTGACAGAAGATGGGAAACACAAACCAGACACAGCATATTCTCTTCTACTGAACTAAGCCACATAAAAAACATACAAGGTTATGCCAATTTCAAATTTAAGGGCCAATTTTTCTTGTAAAACATAATGATAGGTGAAGTGAAATCATAAAAATGTGCCAAGGAGGTTTGCATGATAGTTGGATTGGGTTTAAGGTTCAGCACGAAAGAACATGTGAATTAAGATCTCCTACAACAGTTATGGATAAGCGCTGTTGATGGATGTTTTGATGTTTTGTTAACATAGACCAGCGTTCCCCAACTCCAGTCCTCAAGAGTCACAAACAGATCAGGTTTTCAGTATTTCTTTAGAATTGCACAGGTGATGGAAATATCACCTGTGAAATACTATGGAAAGCCAGTGGATCTTGAGGACTGGACTGACACAGACCATCAATATGTGATCGGTGAGAAATAAGACCTCTAAGACCTTTGCCCACCATCACAAGAATGGATATATGGCTCTCGTAGGAGCAATTCTAGGACATCAAATTTGAAAGGGTTGTCTAGTGAAAACAATCCAGGGGATAGGTCATAACTTATAGATCAGTGTGGGATGGAGTGCTAGGAACCTCACTGATTGGCAGAACAGAGGACTTTTTAAAAGTTTGGAAAAGACTAGACTGGAACTGACAAACGTCACGTATTAGATTGAATTTGATGCTACTGATGGAATAAAATCTTTGAAATTGCGTCAACAATGTAAGCATCGGTCTTTCTTCCTTTGATTTAAAATGGGACGCCTTGTCTAGACGCGAGGACCACAACCTTAAGGCTCCCTTCACACGTTTGTTTTTCCATGTCTGTATGTGGTCTGTTTTTAAGGACCGCAAATACAAACACATGCACTTCCATTGTATAAAAAAAATAGTGGTGCGAACATCATGTTTTTCACATGGAGCTTGTGAAAACCCGCAGACATGTACATTTTTTTTTTAAATAACACTACTGACTAAATGAGTGCCGCACACATGCATACTGACGACCCACGGGTGACATCTGTGTATCATTTGGACACATACCAGCACCTGGGAAAAGTAGTACAGTTTGTGCTTTTCCCAGGCGTTGGGTGCTGAAGACAGCTCTGATCATCGTTGCCTGGTCTCCCTGAGCTCAGCACGGACATGTATTCAGCCTGTGTTCATAATGTATAAAATTAAGAATTAAATAAAAAAATTAGCATAAGCTTCCATGTAATTTTGGTAACAAGAAGAGGGAAAGCCCACAGCTGGGGGCTGATGTTAATAATCTGGGAAAGGGGCCAATGTCCCAAAAGGTTCCCAGGCTATTAATAACAGATCACAGCTGTTTGCTTAGCCTTTACTGGTTAGATTACAGGGACCCCAGAAAACAAATGACGTAGTGTCCCCCTAAAAATTCTAACCAGTAAAGGCTAAACACACAGCTGTGGGTTGATATTAATAGCCTGGGTAGGGGCCAGAGATATTGGTCCCCCTCCCAGGCTACCAACATCAGCCCACAGCTACCCCAGAAATGGTGCGTCCATAAGATTTGCCAAATCTGTCGCTTAGCATTGTTCTTCTCGCTTGCCCCGGTGCTATGGACAGTGGGGTAATAGTGTTTGGGTTGATATTAGCTTTGCATTGTCAGCTGACATCAAGCCTAGTGGTTAGTAATGGAGAGATGCCCCCTTACTAACCCCATAGTCATATAAACATAATGTAAAAAATATACAGGCAGAAGAAAGTCCTTAATTGAAATAAAGAAACCCCACCCTCATTTTCCCATTTATTGCTGTAAAAATTAAAATAGTAAAAAAACATATTCCACACCTGTCCGATGACAATCCATTTGTAACACGAACAAGTCTATCTCTGATACTAGTGATCTCATTGAGGTCACGGAATTTAATCGGGCCACTCACAATAAGCTGCCCATGGGAATTGCAGTTTAAGAGACTTGCGGTAACCTGAATGATGTTACCGCAGGTTACTGAAACTGGACTTTGATGCTCAGCTCAACGTCTCCTGGATGCCAGGCTGAACGGTCGCATTATGCCACCATTCAGCAAAGCATCCAGATGAAGAAGAAATGGATTACGGCGTGGGGCAAATGGCTTATCGGACAGGTGAGGAATACAGTGTTTTTATATTTTTAATTTTACACTAATAAAATAGATAAAAGAGGGTGGTCGCATGTTTATTTCATGTAATGGAGTCTGTGTCTTTCTTTCAATTAAAGGACTTTATTGTGGAAGTTTATTTTTAACACTATGGCTATGGGGTCAGTGATGGGGGCCTCTTAAAGACGTTTCTCCATTACTAATCTATGAGCTTGATGTCCACAGCAATGAAACAGTTGACATTAACCTCAACCCTATTACCCCACTTGACACCGCACCAAGGCAAGTGAAAAGAGCAAGGCTATGCGCCAATATCCATGGCCCCTTCCGTGGCTATTAATATCAGCCCACAGCTGTGTTTAGCCTTTGCTGGTCACTTAAAAAAAAAAAAAAAAAAAAAAAAACGGTTTCGAAGCAATGAAGGCTTCTTTGTCAAGCTATGATGAGACAGTTAATAGGGATAGGGGAATTTGCTAAAACAGGAATAAAGGAGTGTACCAAGATATGTACTTTTTAAGGTTCAGGAGAACGATTCATTCTGTCCACGGTCTCAAAAATGATGTAATTCTTTTCAAAGCTATATGAAAAAAGACTAGTAATCCCAATTTAAAAGTAGGCCATTTGATCAATGCAAATCTGTACTTTGCCTCCTTGGCTCTGATCAGTTTTTTCTAGGCACTCCTAGGAGATTGGTCTATCACCAATCATGGTCGTGTTAGCGCTTCCAGGAGGTCCTAAAAAAGGATTAAACGGAGCTCAATAGGAACATACAAGTCAAGTACTTTGGTAAGCATAACACTCCCTTCATGAAAACACTCATAGTGATATGTCAGACGTTTTGGCACATAATAATTATGGCGGTGTTGATCTAATTGAAGATAAAAACAAGATACATTTCTCAATGTATTAAATAGGAATGAATGATCAAATAAAATTGCAAACTCAAACCAGAGTTTTTGCTCTCCAACTACTAGACAGTAATTTTTTATTAAAGAAAAAATGTTTAGATTACTTTGTTAAACTTTAAAAGACAGAAGACTGTTAAACATGATTTAGTAGTTATTTGTCCATCGAGATAATTTTTTATTTTCATAATTTTTTTTAATCCAAAACAATAACTACGAAGAGCATATTTGGAGAGAAACACTTTTCTATTATGTTTCTGCAGTGTGTACATAAAACTTTTCAAGAAGAATTAGGTTACAAGTTCCATTGATTAATGGATTTAAAGTGACCGTACACATTAAAACATAGGTTAAGGGTAAAACAACCAATGGACTAAAAACAGTCATACACATTAAAGTGTAGATTGAGGGTAGGACAACTAATGGACTCAAAGTGACAATGCACATTAGAAAGCAGGTTGATGGTAGGACAACTATTAGACAAAGTGACAAGAGCCATCTTTCTGAAAAATTCCTTCAGCAATAGATTGTTCGGGGAAGAAAGAACATCAATCTATTGGCCAAAAAAATCAAGCAAACCATCTCACCTTAAATGACAAAATTTATTAGAAGGATGTTCTTTAAGGCTTAAACCATCAATATTTATCAACTTTAGGCCGGTTTCCCACATCTGCCATTCACTATCCAAGTACAGACCACAATGTCTTGAACGACCCCTAATCTCTTGTTCCAAAATCACCATAGGCATAGACATATATGAGGCTGTTGCGTTCAGGTCAGGAAATCAGGGGCTGCTTTGGATGCTGAGGTTTGTACTCAAAGTTTAAACCAAAAAAAAAACAAAAACAACAAGGATCCCTAAAATGTAACTTTTATTAATTAAAGCTAACATCTGTTTGTTCCAAATTTAGAAACATTGGTGTATAAATACAAGACAATATGAACACAGGACAAGAGCCCGATATGGACTAACAGACCCTGTCAGGTGACCTAATACTGGTCCCTACCTGACAGCGGAGGTTGGCACCCTAAGTTTCAGCGGTAGGGGCCCCCTCTCCTCGACGGCTGGCCCTGATAGCCCTATACAGACTCTGAGTTCCCTAAAAAGACGTAGAAAACCGTACCAAAAAATTGAAAAAAAAATATATAAAAACTCAAAAAAAAATGCAAAAAATAAAGCAGAAAAAAATTAAAAAAAAACTTAAACCAAAAAAAAAAAAAAAAAAACACAAAGTTTGTTATTTGCCCCCAAAAGAGAGTCACTGATAGGAAATAGTAGAAAACAAAATCACAACAACTCATTGGGTAGACACACAATACCAATGCCTCGTTTATCCAAAATGTAAAATGGCAAAGGGCCACTCCACCTGATTCTCATAGCATTACTGTCAACCCTGTGGTTAAATATGTCCAAAATTATTATAACTGGTCAAATGACCCCTAGGTATATAAATACTTCTAGTAGGACAGTGGCCCACAAAAGCACAAGATAACAAAAGCATCCCAACACAACAGGAGACCCCAGAGCATACTCATCAAAAACAACCCTATAGAAACCACCCCGTCTTAATGATTCAGTCTAATAATGTAATCAACGCTTCTACTCATCTACGTCCCAGTGATATACTTCAAGCGTTGTGGGTAGTCGTTCAGTCATATAGCTCTAGCGGTCTCCAGGCACCCTCTCATCATTTGGCACTGCTCCATGTCCCCTGATGAACCCCCGGGATTCCCACGGGGGGGAAACGCATCGGGCGTAATAGGGAGGACATCCCCGCTGGATGTCATTTGACCAGTTTTAATAATATTGAATACACTGGTACTGTTTTCTATGTCTTTTTAGGGAACGCAGGGTCTGCATAGGGATATCAAGGCCAGCCATCAAGGAGCGGGGGCGCCTACCGCTGAAACTTAGGGTGCCAACCTCCGCTGTCAGGTAGGGACCAGTATTAAGGCACCTGACAGGGTCTGTTAGTCCATATCGGGCTCTTGTCCTGTGTTCATATCGTCTTGTATTTATACACCAATGTTTCTAAATTTGGAACAAACAGATTTTAGCGTTAATTAATAAAAGTTACATTTTAGGGATCCTTGTTTTTGTTTTTTTTGGTTGGTTCTAGGATCCAAAATATTATTTGCTTGAGCGGTCTTTTTGTTACTCAGAAAGTTTGTATGTGAATGTTAAACCGGCCTTTTTCCGATATGTATAGTCACCTTAAAATGATCTATAGAGGGTTCAGAATAGCAGACTTTTTTAAAAACATCACATAAAAAAATGGTGGATATGTTTGTAGATTCATATTACTAACTCAACTTTTCTCAATAACCTTCAGAACTGTTGATCAAAGAATACCTAATTTGAAGAGAAATAATTATAATGCAGTTAGTACCTCATACGGAGGTAAATGATTTGCAAAGCAATATGCATTTTCATATAATAAAAAAAAAAGTGTTGCTCTCCTATCTAAGACATAACAAACTGATTACTGTCACATAGTTAACAGCAGGCTTGAGTGTCCTGTTGATTTAAAAAGTAGTTTTTAAACCGATTTTAGCTCACTAAACATATAATTATATTACTTTAGTAACAAAAACATTTGTACAATGAAGCTAAATCATGATGGATGAAGTCAAAAGTGCTAAAAACAAGCTCTAAGTGACAACTCTGCAGCAAAGAGTCCCATTATTAATGTGCCTCATTACTTGCTTCTATAAAAGTCTAATAAAAATCAATTCAGCAAATCAAATAAGCAGTTTCCAATATAGAAACATAATAGACTGACAATATTCCCAATTCAGCAGCTGAAATAATGAACTGGATGGACACTGTAGATAACAAAAGATATACTAAGTGTGTAGACTCACCCGTAGGAGTGACTGAGATTCATCCTTGGACTTGCTGTCTCCAGAAGTAGGGTACTGTGGGGTATGTGGGCCTGATTTTTCTCCGCTGGCTCCAGCAGTCACTCCGGCAAATCCCTTAGCATCTATAGACAAGCCATAAAGAGGTCTTGCTAGATGTGCTGCTTCAACATTTGGACTATCTCTTGAAGATTTTTGCTGCTCCTGGTTGACAGACACTGTGGTCAAAAGGCCCAAACCCATTTGTGTATAGGATGGACTTGTTCTCAAAATCTCCGATCCTCTCCAGGCCACGCTCCGGAGGTCATCTACTGAACCATCAGACCAAGATTTCTCCCTGAGTACATCCTTGTCGTCAGGCTTCTCCCTCTTCACAGTGCTGTCATATATGGCTTCTCCCAATTTGGATTCAGGGGTGACAAGGTTGTACACCTTTATTTCAGTTTTTGGCTCTTCCTTGATGGAAGGGATTCCATGGAGCTCTCCGCCATTTGCTGTAGTGATTTCCGACTCTAGACAGTGTGCAGAGTTGAAGTGATCCAAAAGGGATTGCGTTTCGGTAGCTGTAAAACTGCACTGCCGGCATTTGTAGCAGTTATGTGCTCTCCTAAAATATATGTGGAAAGAGTTTATTAGATAGATATTACTGAATCAGTTAACAAATAATAATCAAATATGTTAAAAAATCTAGACTCCGCGTAGGTCATAGAGCAAACTCAAAATATTCTCCCACAGAGGTTATCAGACTGTCTCCTGACTTACTGTAATTTTCTTAAGTCCACATATTTCTTTTGCAAATAAAAAAAAAATATTCTACCATAGTAAGATACGTTTTTTTGCCTCATTAAAAGGAAACCTGTCAGGTCACTCAACCACTGGAAACCGCCATTATAGTTTGCCATTTTTATAGGGGCATTATAATAAAGCATTTGAAGCTCTGATGGCACCGAGAACACATTGATGACCTAGATTAAGGATAGGTCAGCAATCTTAAAGTTATGGGCAGCCCCGTAAAGGTGTGAGATTACTCACCCTATCACATTCTAGATATTCATAATTGGATCCCAGAATTCATAATTGGATCCATTGAATGATACCAAAATGTTTCAACAGGGCAAAGGATAATATAACTATAAATATTGTATATCATACTTATTGTCCCAGGAGTCAAAGCAGACCATAAACAGGTTAAAAAAAAAATCTATATATGTATTTACTCAGCCCCCAGGAACTCCTGGTGAACCTCCAAAATAGGGATACGGAAATACACTGGGATAATAAGTTTACTTTTTATCTAATAAAATATAAAGATTTAGGGGAATTGTTACTGCTTGATATGGTCACCATGTTCATTAATACACCTTTGATATTCTTTGAAATTCCAGTGTACATTTTACAAACTTTATATATAGAAATAACAGTGGCTTCTAAAAGTTAGGAGTCTTGACAGGTTCCCATTAAGTTGAATACATATTGTATATATCCGATGATGTCCCTCTTCTATAATCGTATTGCCAACATTAAAAAACAGCATGCACCAATGTATTTGTGGGGGTGAAACTGTCAAAATTGTCACAAATCATGCACCAAAGTTCAACAAAATTTTAAAATGACTTAAAGTTCCAAGGATTGAATATGGCATCAAAGTTGATAAAATATTTATTAAGTTAAAAGGAACCTGTCACCTGAATTTGGTGGAACAGGTTTGCGGTCATATGGGTGGGGTTTTTGGGTGCTCGATTCACCCTTTCCTTACCCGCTGGCCTTGCACAGGCGTGTACTATGGAGGACACAGCATGAACTTCAACCCAATATTGCGGCCAGCATGCAGCCAGCGGGTAAGGAAAGGGTGAATCAAACACCCGAAAACCCCGCCCATATGACCACAAACCAGTCCCGCCAATTTCAGGTGACAGGTTCCCTTTAAAAGGGAACCTGTCAACGGGATTTTGCCAAGTACACACATGACCATATTGGCGCTGTGATACGGATTAAAACAATCTCTGTGGTGAAGAAATTTGCTTTGTGGAATTTGTGTAACCAGGGTTTGAAATTTTCTTATAATAATAGCTTTATGTATCGGGGCAGAATTGTAGTGCGGGACTGTGGGAAGGGTCTTCGGCTCTGCCACAGCCCTTCTGATGCCCCTGTTCTCTTTATCGTCCTTCTGGTTTAAATTTCGTGCCAGCACCTCTCTAGCCGTGGTCAGTGATTGCGCACACTGATCTCCTGGCAGTCTTAAGGAAAATGGCACCGATGACGACATATGCGTAGATTTACATCTCGCCTCAATGACGATCCAAGATCTCATTCTGCACATGTCCCGCCACCGGCGTCATATTACTCAAGATAGTCGGGAGTTTAATTTTTGCATGCGTCACCATTTTCCTGAAGACTGCCAAGAGGTCAATGTGTGCAAATGTTAGGACAGTGCAGGCACAAAGTTTAAACCGGGAGGGCGATAAAGACAAAAGATGCAGCAGAGGGGCCATAGCAGCCCCAAAGACCCAACCTACCGTTCAATCCCAATGCACAAAGCTATGAATGGAAGAAAATTTCAAACTCTGATTACACAAAATCCACAAAGCAGATTTCTTCACCACAAGAATCATTTTAACCTTCGTCTGGCTGACTAGGTACAATTGTAACTAGTCCGTTTTTTAAAATTGCAATAACTTTTTTTCGAAAAGCCGTAGAGGGCTGAAATTTCGTGACATCTCTGCAGTTTTGGTCCAGAATATATTAGCCAAATATCACAGTGGAGGTATTGTACCTCTGCAGCCTGTTAACGTAAAATTATGCAGCCTGACGAAGGTTAAGCAATAAGGCCATGCATGTACTTTACTTTAAAAAAATACTGCTGACAGGTTCCCTTTAAAAGCCAGAAAATGGTGCACAATTATGCCTGCTCATAGAAAGGTAGACTTAATTTTCCAACCTAAAATTATCACATTTTATTAAAACACATGCAAACATTAGAAGACTTTTTTTTTATCATCATATGAAATGACAGTTCTAATAATTGTGGCCAGTGAGTGACAAGAACGCAACACGCACCTAATAATGTTGTAGCTATGTGGTCATTGAGAGGTTAATATCTCATCTGGGTTTTTTCTTCAAATGCTGCCGCTTTTTATCAACTTTGTAGTGTTGATACTTGGTGCAAAATAATAAAAATAAAAGAACATTTTCCTGCTCAAAGTTGTATGATTAATTGGTCTTCTACAACTAGTCCTACAGTACAGTATATTCAAGAATATTCCAAAACGCAAGACACTCAATCTAAATCTGGCCAAGATGCCGAATTTGCCGATCGTTGAAACAAGGAAGATGCTGATTGGACTTGGCCATGAACGTAATCTCAAATATCCTCTCGAATTCCAACGTTCATCAATACTGCCTGGAAAACTAATACTTCTCAATATTCAAGAGCAAGTCGATCAGTAAAGTAAATCAATAATTATGAGAACTTAAAACAACAACAGAGAGTTACTGACTCACTAAAAGGGTGTGTATACCAGATCTAGATTAAAATTAGGAGATAAATAGATAAAACATGAAGAGAATTACAAAGTATAGGTGCGACTCTTCAGGCTGCATTGTAAAGTGATAGTGCAGAATGATGACAGACATGTCTTTGGTAGATCAAACAGCGTTGACCAAATCAAAAGAAATATTTGCCGAGCAGGTGACAGTGTTGAGAGCTTTGAAGATAAATCCTGACTTTTTTTTATTGGATCTGTAGAAAATACCCATCCAAAGCAATCATTTGCCATTGGTAGCAGCAAGGAGCCATAGTCTATATAATCTAAAATTCTAGGCAGGCGGAGATGGTAGGTTGCTACGTGCTGGAAAGCAGATCATCAAAAGCCATTGCAGCCACTGTGCCTTAACCAGACTACATAAATACTGTGCTTAAGTGACAAAATAGTTGACTTAGGGAAAAGAAAGCTACGTTATGATTCTGGGAATATCAAGGGTCAACAGATGCCACCACTTCAATGTATCATCGCTACCCTCTTAGGAGATGCTTGATCAGTCTTATCGTTGCTAAACCAAATACTCTCTGCTCATATAATTTGCCTCACTATACCCTGAAGATTAAGAACTAAAACTATGCTGAGAACCAGAATTGTTTGATCATCCCCTAGAGAATTTGGGCCAGATGCATTAAATCTTTCACACCAGAATTCTGGCATAAAAGCTTTTGAAAAGTTGCAAAATTTAAGTGCAACTCACAATTTGTGACTATTGGCGATCTCCCACCAGTTTTGCTCAGCTTTGAGAAAATGGGATGAGCTGGGATAGGATGAGGGTCTGGCAACCTTCGTTCCTCAAAATCATGATGAGCTTAGACCTCTTCATGAATTAGGAGCATCTGACTCAAACATGTCCTCTTATCAAGGTCAGCATGTGGACCTCCTGCAGTTGAGGACCTAGGATCTATTGAATGCACAAGAAAAACCTATATAATATGTAATTATATAATATAATATTTAATGTGACCCCCAAATAATGGCTGAAGAACTTTCGCTATTGAAAAGGCTATTTCTACCATATCACCATGAGTCTATCAACAAAGGAACAGGCGTTAGTGTTACACAGGGTCTTATTGAGTCTACCAGGCTCGGCACCTTGTGTCTATAGTGTCATGCCATGTAAACTAATTTGCATTGGCCCGACTTATAGATTTCTAGGACAACAGAATTATTCATTGCCAATAGCTGATGAAAATGTTTAAAACAGCACCAATAAATCCATAATTAGGTGGCAGGGGTGCTAAGGAAGCCATTCCTCCCCTTTCGGCTCAACTTTCCTTCCGACAGCTTAGTGCTTTGATATTGTGTTTTATAGATCAATAGTGTTCCTAAATATAAGACTTTTGTCCAAAAAACTAGAGTGCATATCTTAGCAATATACCAAAGTCTAATTTTGAGTAGGGTGTCCCATCTAGGACATGTATGGAATATTGATGACATACACAGGCGCTGTCTGACAGATGCGGGTCCTACTACTAAGAACTGCATCTCTCTTAAGAACAGGGTCTCAACTGTCACAGTGAGGAATGGGCACGTGGCTATGTCTTTAATACTATGGCTCCAAAAATGGCCATTTATTACATAACTTGTCTATCTACATGCCATACATATCCAAAAAGGGCAACCCTTTAAAGGGAATTTGTCAGCAAATTTTTGTTATGCAAGCTGAGAACATCAAGATATAGGGGCTGAAAGCAAGATTCCAGTGATGCGTCATTTAGTAAGCTGTGTTTTGCTGTTTCAATAAAATCAATTTTTATCAACAGGAGATTATCACTACAGGACAAGGGGTCTCGTGCCTGCTAGTCCTCCTGCTGTGTAACCACACCCCCATCACTGATTGGCAGCTTGCTGACAATGTACATAAAAAGCAGCCAATCAGTGGTGTGGGTGGAGTTCTACAGAGCTCAGCATTTCAAGCTTTGCTAGATCTGCATAAGAGGAAACTGTGATTGCATCAAAATGACAGCAAGCAACTCAGTAAGTGATATAACGTTGGAATCGGGGCCTCAGCCCTTACATTATTCAACTCTCAGATTACATACCAAAAACCTGATGGATTCCCTTTAAATACAAGCTAGAATATTGCATTAAATGTAAATACTGACATTACTTTTCCAAATAAAGATAATAATAAACCACATTTCTGCAACTATCATTACTTCTAATAATAAACTTTATATTCTACAATATCTTATTATGTTTTGGATAATATACATTTGGATTAGGAAATAAATAGAATATTAGCAGTAATAACCATTGACAATGTTTCCTTGTATTGTCAGATAGGGCATGGAATGCCTTGTATACCTACTGTTAATGTTAGAGAATGTTCTCTCGAGTGATGTGAGGCGTTAAATGATCTTTAATGTGAGACATGCTGTGAATAATGAGAAGTCACACTGGTGCAATGAGCCTATTAGTGGAGTATACTACATTTTGTTTGCATTTACTGGCATCGAGAGTTATTTCTCCCCTGATATCTCAATCGCAGGTAAGCTGCTATGTATTTGGAAGGAATTATTTAATGGAAGAGTAGACAGGTTTACCACACAACTGGCACAAAATCATGTTCCTGTCAAGTCGATAAGAAAATACTATTGTTCTAAGTGTAACTGATGAAATACAGGCTGGGGGAAGCAGCGGTGTCACTCTTACACTACCAGACATCACCTCTCCTTCCACACTCCATTAAGTGTCAAAACATGATCGCTGACTTACTCCGATAAGCAGATCTTCCCGGGCTATTACATAGACGTATTTGTGTGTTTCTCTCGCAGGAACTGACTTGAAAGCAAAAATTCTGATCCTTATAAAAGGATTATATGGGACTCATTTCCATATAAAACAACAACAAAAATTGAAAAAAAAAAACATTTGTACGACTTTGTGGCAGTAAAAAGAATGGCGTTATATATATTCTCACATATTTCTATATATACCGATAGCAAATGTTTCCTTAAGTTGAATATCGCAACACTAAAAAGTGCAATTCGAGACCTAACTTCACATAGGTCAGTGGCCTCTGAAATGGTCAGATATCTTAATCCACTTAGGCTGGTTTTACACTTGCGTTTTAAAACGCATGCGTTTTTAAAAAAAAAACGCATGGTGAAAAAACACACGTAAACGCGTGCAAACGCTGCGTTTTTTAGACGCATGCGTTTTTGCATGTGGTGAAAAATATGCGGCGTTTTGACGCATTTACATGCGTTTTTTCATGCGTTTGCGTTTTTTAAACGCATGATGAGAAGTGTGTGACAGCTGCCGATCTTCAAAATCAAGTAAAAAACCCACTATAAACAGAAATAGCTAGGGTTAGGGTTAGGGGTAGGGATCCTAACCCTAAAGGGATCCTAACCCTAACCCTACCCCTAGGGATCCTAACCCTAACCCTTCCCCTAACCCTAAAGGGATCCTAACCCTAACCCTTAGGGTTAGGGGTAGGGTTAGGGTTAGGATCCCTAGGGTTAGGATCCCTTTAGGGTTAGGATCCCTTTAGGGGTAGGGTTAGGGTTAGGATCCCTTTATCACCTTTATGGTGGGGGATGGCATATCAGTGTGTTTTCTGTTTTTTTTTTCTATAAAAACACATGCGTTTTTAACACAATCAAACGCATGTGCTTAAAAACGCATGCGTTTACAAAGACAGAAATAGGTTTTTTTGCCGCAAAAAAACGCCGCTAAAAATTACTACATGTTGCATTTCTGCAACACATCGCATGCATAGAAAAGACGCATGCGGCTGCAAAAAGGGGCAAAACGCATGCAAAAAAACGCATGCGTTTTTAATGTTAAGTATAGGGAAAAAAATGCATGCTTTTTTTGCGCAAAAACGCAGCGGCAAAAAATGCAAATGTGAAACCAGCCTTAAAGCACCACTTAGGCAATTTTTTTTAATTTTATGTCTGTAGAAGAATACTCTCTGGTTGCAGTCTTCTTCTGTTCTCAGTGCCGCTCCGGTCATCCTCTGCTAGTTGTGACCTGCCGGATCGCTTCAGTGTCTGCTGTGCAGATTCAAAGTCACAACTCAGTGCGAGTCTATGACACCAAGGAGCCACAACGAGGCACTTATAGACTTACATTGAGAGCTTATAACCGTTACCTCTGACCTCTCACGGACCGCTCCCGGCACATTAACACCCAGAACACTGCAATCTAACATGATCGCAGCGTTCCGGCAGCATAGGGAAGCATCGCACAGGGAGGGGGCTCCCTGCGTGCTTCCCTGAAACCCTCGGAGCAACACGATGTGATCGCGTTGCTCTGAGGGTCTCCTACCTCCTCCCTGCAGGCCCCGAATCCAAAATGGCCGCGGGGCTCCTTCCGGGACCTGCAGGGAGGTGGCTTGCAAGCGCCTGCTCAGAGCAGGTGCTGGCAAGCCTCCTGCAGTGCCTCTCAGATCGCTGATCTGACACAGTGCACAGCAATGTGTCAGATCAGCAATCTGACACTCACTTTACCATGATTTCGGCCCCTGGGACAAAGTTAAAAAAAAAATAAAAAAAAAAATATATATATATATATATATATATATATATATATATATATATATATATATATATATATATATATATATATATATATATATATATTTCCATGTGTTAAAAAAAAATGATCCGACCCATAAAACTGTCCCACTAGTTAACCCCTTTCAGTGATCACCGTAATAAAAAAAAAAAAGAGGCAAAAAACAACGCTTTATTATCATAACGCCAAACAAAACGTGGAATAACACGCGATCAAAAAGACGGATATAAATAACCATGGTACCGCTGAAAACATCATCTTGTCACGCAAAAAAACTAGCCGCAATACAGCGTCATCAGCAAAAAAATAAAAAAAGTTATAGTCCTCAGAATAAAGCGATGCAAAAATAATTATTTTTTATATAAAATAGATTTGATCATATAAAAGCGCCAAAACATAAAAAAAGATATAAATGAGGCATCGCTGTAATCGTACTGACCCGAAGAATAAAACTGCTTTATCAATTTTATCAAAGGTGGAACGGTATAAAGGTCCCCCAAAGAAATTCATGAATTGCTGATTTTTGTTCATTCGGCCACACAAAAATCGGAATAAAAAGCGATCAAAAAAATGTAACGTGCCCGAAAATGATACCAATAAAAACATCAACTCATCCCACAAAAACAAGACCTCACATGACTTTGTGGACCAAAATATGGAAAAATTATAGCTCTCAAAATGTGGAGACGCAAAAACTATTTTTTGCAATAAAAAGCATCTTTTAGTGTGTGACGGCTGCCAATCATAAAAATCCGCTAAAAAACCCGCTATAAAAGTAAATCAAACCCCCCTTCATCACCCTTAGTTAGGGAAATATAATGAATTTTAAAAAAATGTATTTATTTCCATTTTCCCATTAGGGTTAGCGTTGGGGCTAAAGTTTGGGTTGGGGCTAAAGTTAGGGTTGGGGTTTGATTACATTTACGGCTGGGATTAGGGTTAGGAGTGTGTCAGGTTTAGGGGTGTGGTTAGGGTTATGGTTGGGATTAGGGTTAGGGGTGTGTTGGAGTTAGGGGTGTGATTATGGTTAGGGGTGTGTTGGGGTAAGGATTGTGATTGGGATTAGGGGCATGTTCGGGTTTAGGGGTGTGGTTATGGTTGAGATTAGGGTTAGGGGTGAGCTTGGGTTAGGGTTTCAGTTAGAATTGGGGGGTTTCCACTGTTTGGACACCATGTCGCGTTTGGAGAGCCTCTGATGTGCCTAATCTCAATTCCAGCCAATTCTGCGTTGAAAAAGTAAAATAGTGCTCCTTCCCTTCCTAGCTCTCCCATGCACCAAAACAGGGGTTTACTCCAGCATATGGGGTATCAGCTTACTCAGGATAAATTGGACAACAACTTTTGGGGTTCAATTTCTCTGGTTACCCTTGGGAAAATAAAAATTTTGGGGGCTAAAAAATAATTTTTGTGGGAAAAAAAATGATTTTTTTATTTTCACGGCTCTGCGTTATAAACTGTAGTGAAACACTTGGGGGTTCAAAGTTCTCACAACACATCTAGATAAGTTCCTTGGGGGGTCTAGTTTCCAATATGGGGTCATTTATGGGGGATTTCTACTGTTTAGGTACATCAGGGGCTCTTCAAACGCAATGAGATGCCTGCTGACCACTCCATCTAAGTATGCATTCAAAAAGGCGCTCCTTCCCTTCCGAGCTCTGCCATGCGTCCAAACAGTAGTTTTTTCCCACATATGGGGTATCAGCATACTCAAGAGAAATTGGACCCCAAAAGTTGTCCAATTTGTCCTGTTACCCTTGGGAAAATACAAAACTGGGGGCTAAAATATACATTTTTGTGGAATTTTTTATTTTTATTTTCACGGCTCTGCGCTATAAACTGTAGTGAAACACTTAGAGGTTCAAAGTGCTCACCACAAATCTAGATAAGATCCTTAGAGGGTCTAATTTCCAAAATGGTGTCACTTGTAGGAAATTTAAATGTTTAGGCACATCAAGGCTCTCCAAACACGACATGGCATCCCATCTCAATTCCAGTCAATTTTGTATTGAAAAGTCAAACAGCGCTCCTTCCCTTCCAAGCTCTGCCATGCACACAAACAGTGGTTTACCCCCACATATGGGGTATCAGCATTCTCAAGACAAATTGTACAACAACGTACTTTTGAGGTCCAATTTCTCCTGTTACCCTTGGTAAAATAAACAAATTGGAGCTAAAGTAAATTTTTTGTGGAAAAAAATGTAAATGTTCATTTTTTTAAACATTCCAAAAATTCCTGTGAAATACCTGAAAGGTTAATAAACTTATTGAATGTGGTTTTGAGCACCTTCAGGGGTGCAGTTTTTAGAATGGTGTCACACTTGGGTATTTTCTATCATATAGACCCCTCAAAGAGACTTCAAATGTGATGTGGTCCCTAAAAAAATATAGTGTTGTAAGAATGAGAAATTACTGGTCAAATTTTAACCCTTATAACTCCCTAACAAAAAAAAATGTGGTTCCAAAATTTTGCTTATGTAAAGTAGACATGTGGGAAATGTTACTTATTAAGTATTTTGTGTGACATAACTCTGTGATTTAAGGGCATAAAAATTCAAAGTTGGAAAATTGCGAAATGTTCAAAATTTTTGTAAAATTTCCATTTTTTTCACAAATAAACGCAAGTAAAATCAAATAAATTTTACCACTATCATGAAGTACAATATGTCACGAGAAAACAATGTCAGAATCACTGGAATCCATTGAAGCGTTCCAGAGTTATAACCTCATAAAGGGACAGTGGTCAGAATTGTAAAAATTGGCCCGGTCATTAACGTGCAAATCACCCTTGGGAGTAAAGGGGTTGAAAACAAAGTTATAATAGTGCACTTTAAATATAAGTATCTCTCAAGAGAGATCTGTGTGGTGCCTTATAAGTGAAGAATCATGCAGACCAACAACCCTCTTGGCTTAAAAAAAATGTCTTCTGTTTCCAGTGCTGCCCTGATCCTCTTCTCTACCATGTGACCACAGTTTTGATTAGCTGACTCACAAAGTGTGTTTTGCAGGGGTGGACATACCAGTGGTACAACCTGTGCAGTCGCACAGGGGCCCAAGATGTAAGTGGGCTCATTCTTACCTGCGACACAGGTGAAATTTTGCATTAAGATGAGTTACTGGACTGCAAAGGGCCCATATATTGTTCTTACACAAGGGGCCCTTTTCTATCTGGGTCCACTAGTGGTAAATAACCTTCTCTATGACAGCCTCGATGTGAATCTCATACAGAAAGTGATAATCAGTCCACACAGAAGACGCCGAGTGAGCTGGCTACTCAGAACTGCAGTCACAACGTTAAGGAGAGCACTGGAACAGCAACGGGACTGATAGAATCTTTTAATACAGTTATATGAAAAAGTTTGGGCACCACTATTAATCTTAAACTTAATGTTTTATAAAAATTTTTTTTTTTTTGCAACAGCAGAGGAACAAATACACTGTTCTGGAATGGCCATCCCAGTCCCCAGACCTGAATATCATTGAACATCTGCGGGATCATTTGAAGAGGGCTGTCCATGCTCGACCATCAAACTTAACTGAACTGGAATTGTTTTGTAAAGAGGAATGGTCAAAAATACCTTCATCCAGGATTCAGGAACTCATTAAAAGCTACAGGAAGCGACTAGAGGCTGTTATTTTTGCAAAAGGAGGATCTACTAAATATTAATGTCACTTTTCTGGTGGGGTGCCCATACTTATGCACCTGTTAAATTTTATTTGAGTGCAGATTGCACATTTTCTGTTAGTAGAATAAACCTAATTTCAAGGCAGAAACATTACTGTGTCCAACAGTTATTAGATATATGAAACTGAAATAGCTGTTGCCAAAAAAACAATTTTTATAAAACTTTAAGATTAAGATTAATAGGGGTGCCCAAACTTTCTCATATAACTGTACATGAACTGTGCACTTACCAATGGCTAAGGGATGGAGATAATTAAAAATGTTCTGGAGAATAGCGTTTAATAGAAGTTTAGAGTTTTGTTAAATTCTAATTATTTTCAAAGACATTTAGGCATATCGATTCGGTGGGTTAAAGTAATATTAGGGGGATGGTTCTAGTGGGAATGGTGGGATGCAGGGTCAGGGGAGTGGTCTGCATACTACGGATATCCTTATGTTATGTTTGACAGAAAGAAGCATAGATAAGAATATACACATCAAGCTTAAAACCCACATGAACCTTAAAGGGAATCTGTCACCTCATTTTTCACAAATAAGCGGTGCCCAGCACCATCAGGGGCTTATCTACAGCATTCTGTATTGCTGTAGATAAGCCCCCGATGTAACCTGAAAGATAAGAAAAACGAGTTAGATTATACTCACCCGGGGGGTGGTCCGGTCAGATGGGTGTCGCAGGTCCGGGTCCTGGCGCCTCCCATCTTCATGTGATGACGTCCTCTTCCTTGCTTTTGTTGCGGATCTTGCGCATGCGTACTGATTTGCCCTGTGGAGGGCAGCGTAAAGTACTGCAGTGCGCAGGCGTCGGGCCTCTTTGACCTTTTCCGGCGCCTGTGCACTACAGTACTTTGCTCTGCCCTCAACAGGGCAGAGAATTAAGCCTGTGCAGGAGCCCGACAGAAGCAAGGAAGGGGACATCATCGTATGAAGATGGGAGGCGCCGGACCCAGACCTGCGACGCCCATTAGACCCAGACCGCATCGGACCGCCCCGGGTGAGTATAATCTAACTTCTTTTTCTTATCTTTCAGGTTACATCGGGGGCTTATCTGTAGCATTACAGAATGCTGTAGATAAGCCCCTAATGGCGGTGGCTGCAACTTATTTGCGAAAAATTAGGTGACAGATTCCCTTTAACTTAAAGGGAATCTATCAACAGGATTTGCTACTCTACCTGAGAACAGCATGCCATTGGAGCAAAGACACTGATTGCAGAGATGTATCATTTACTTGGCTGCTTGCTTGAGCTTTGCTAAAACAATGGCTGCAGTAATAGCAGTTCTCTGAAGGTGGAGCTCTGTATAACTACGCCCACACCATTGATTGGCAGAAAGCCGCCAATCAGTAGCGAGGCCGGGGTTATACAGACCTCATAAATATGGAGGACTACGTGACAGTTCTCTAGTGATAATCTCCTGCTAATAAAACAGTGATTTTATGAAAACCACAGGAAGCAGCTCAGTAAACCACACAGCAATGGACAGGATCCACCGTCATATGAAGCTGGCCAAAACCTGATGACAGATTCCCTTTAAAAGCTCCTAGGAGAATACACTTTGCCTTCTAAAAAATAAAAAAAGGAGCTGTTGATTTGTGGCAAAAGAGAATTCAGTTTTCTGGATTATATTTTTTTTTGGTGTGATAGATGATGTCATTTTCCCGTGAACAATTTAGAAAAGGTATCAATTGTTATGTAGCAGGACCTAGGGTTTACACCGCCAGCAACATACAGGCGAAAATAAACATATTAACCCTGGATCTTTGTAATAGTCAGAACTAAGTGGCAATGGCATTCTTCTGTCTTATGTAACAAACGACAGGAAATGTCATAACTAGATCTTTATTGTCATCATTTTCTGTGCGCGAATCATCTATATTTACAATGGAAACAGAATCAGGTGGGTTTTCCCTTGTCACAACACTTTCAAAATCAACCACAGATGCAAATATGGCTTAAAAAAAGGCATAATAAACCTAATGAAATGTGAAGCATCGTAAGGAAATATAGCCCACTAGCGCAAGAAATCCCCCTGAGCCTACAGGAACGCAGATACACTGTACTTGCAGATGTTCAGGTTAACTTATTTACCCGAAATGCCAATGTCTCAGCACTTTTCTGCCACCAAAACAACTCTGTTCGTCTATTTGTCACCTACACACAATGGATGTAGTCATTCTGAGAGCTGTATCAATATGACACTACTTTTGGTTTAAGAAAACGGATTGAAAAAAAAAATTCCCATACAGGACTTCAAAAAATTTTTTTTTCTTTCAATGGCTTCTCACTTGACTACCGTCCTATACTTAATGTTGTCACTGTTCCAACGTTTTTAGCATACTCATAACTGCATGTATCAAATGAAAAATATTTAGAATTGAGAGTCCTCAGTGGTTGATACCTTTTAATGGCTAACTGAAAAGATGGTAACAAATTGCAAGCTTTCGAGACTACACGGGTCTCTTCATCAGGCAAAGACTCAGTCTTTGCCTGATGAAGAGACCCGTGTAGTCTCGAAAGCTTGCAATTTGTTACCATCTTTTCAGTTAGCCATTAAAAGGTATCAACCACTGAGGACTCTCAATTCTAAATATTTTTCTATCTACTGGCTAACACGGTACCAAGAAATATATCTTCCCTGTATCAAATGAGACCTGTTACCTTTGTAAATCAAAAGTAACCAGTTAAAGGGTTTATCGAGGACGATTTCTTTTCTTTTGCTATGAGCCTAAGGACTAAAAGGAGAGTAGTTGCTCACTACCTAACTGTACTACCTGGTGCCAGCACTTCAGCTGCTCCACATCAACAGCAGCTCCTCTTCTTCCCGGCTGCTCTGTCGATGGGCTATGACTGCCGCCATCATACTGATTGACAGCAGGCTCCCTTCTGCAGGGAGCCAGCTGTCAATCAGCATGACTTGGGCGATCATGCCCCATCGTTAGAGAAGAGAGGAGTTACTTCTCTGTCAAAATGACATCAGAGAAAGCCGCTAAATTGCCAGCAGAAGTGGGTGTGTGACCGCTTTGTGCCAGCAGAGATCGGCAACGAGTGGTCTGTGAATGCTCTGTGCTGATAGAGATTGGCACCAGGCACAATAGGAAGGTAAGTAGGTAACAATTAACTGCCTTTTAGTTCTTAGGCCCATAGTAGAAAAAAAATAGTCCCTGACAACTCTTTTAAAGAACATGCAGTTTGGAAGTGGACCATTGACGGGATTCAATGGGCAAGAAGGCCATTGTTGGAGTAGACCAAGAGACCAAAGTGTTACATTTCTGTTAAAAAATGCTTTACGTCACTGAGGTCTAGAATATTGGCTAATCATGCAGAAAAGTTTCATATGAGACTTAGACGGTAAAGTATATTGTTGGCCATTTCCCTATAGACAATAGATGGATCAGCAGGATAAAGGCATGACCGATTGACCACCGCTCCATTCAAACTGCTATGGACAAGCGATACATTTCATTTTTTTGGGTAGCCTCTCGTTTAGGGTATTACAGGCTACAAAAAATTACAACCTATCCTGTCAGCGATAATATTTGGATAATTGTTTTCCAGAAGTGACAGCACCTTCTCATAATTCCAAAGACTTTTAAAGGAGTGGCAGGGCACATGCGCAACGGACCATTTTATTGACCTTCTTCTGTTTCCGGTTGTGTGAATAAGAGAAAGTGAGGACCATCATCTTCATCAAAAGCAAGGTGAAAACCATGGGAAAACAGAAAACAGTTCTGACGATCATTGGGGTCCACTCCAATCTAAAAATTGTCACTTAACTGGTGAATATGATATTTTTTTAGACTGAAATATCCCTTTAAGAATTCAACTACAGTAGGTGTTTATTCTTTTTTTTTAATCTATGGTAGAGCCACCAGCCATCATAAATGTATCACTTATGCTATGTATAGGAGATAAATGTCCTTTTCTGAAAAATCGGTATGTGCACATGTAATATATGCAATATCTTAATAGAAGACAGCGTGGGAATGGTGCCCGTCCGCATGTATCAAGAGAATCAATATCCGCCATTCACTTGATACATGCGGACGGGCACCATTCCCACGCTGTCTTCTACTAAGATAAGTTCATCTGTCTATGGGATATGTACCAGTGTGTTCTCCTGAGGAACCAACTAATTGGGGAAAGGCGTCGAGAAATATGCAAGCTGGCTTCTTCTTGATTGGAGTAATTTATGGGGTAAAGATCTCCTAAATGAATGAACAAGGGGTATTGGCCCTGAATGGATTGTGCAATTTAAATAGCAATCTGTCTGTTCTTGTTTGCTATTAACTATTTGTTATTAGCTTGGATGATTTTGTAACCCCATTTTTTGAAAATATGGGATTTTGTTTGCTACATATAATCCTGGATTTCTATTGGGGCAATATGCATGTGGATATTTAATATTGCATAAACGACGGTATATGGTACATCTAATAAGATACCACTTGAGTTTTGAATTTTTTTTGCCCATTTGATTTACTGTAGTTTACATCTGGGAATATGAGCAATATATATCTGCTTATGCCAAACTCTATATATGATTTTGGGGTCTGTTACGGAATTCATTATAATATATCTCCCTATCTGATATATTGCACGTGCCATCAGGTTTATCAGAGGTAGGGTATCAGGCTCACCGGATCACATATGGTACAATTGTTATTTCTTTGTGCACTCTGTCTCGTAAGGATTGTTTAGGGAAAGGAGGGAGAGCCATTGGTGAGAGAGCACCAGTGTGCAGATTGAAGGGTGCCAACCTCCGCTGTTAGGAAGGGAATCCATAGTGATTTAATAAGGTAAATTTTTCCTAAGGCTACTTTCACACTAGCGTCGGTACGGGTCCGTCGCTAAGTGTCGGGCCGACGTACTGACCCACATTGTGAAAATTATGCACGACGTGGGCAGCGGATGCAGTTTTTCAACACATCCGCTGCCCATTCTAAAGTCTGGGGAGGAGGGGGCGGAGTTCCGGCCACGCATGCGCAGTAGGAAATGGCGGACGCGGTGGACAAAAAAAAACGTTCCCTTGAACGTTTTTTCGTGCCGACTGTCTGCCAAAACACGACGCATCCAGTGCACGACGGAAGCGACGTGTGGACACACGTCGCAATCCGTCGGCACTAGAAGTCTATGGGCAAAAAATGCATCCTGCAGGCACATTTGCAGGATCCGTTTTTTTGCCCAAAACGACGGATTGCGACGGATTCTTAAAAACGCTAGTGTGAAAGTAGCCTTACTCTCAATTGTTTTTTTTTTTGTTTTTTTTTTTAACAGACCCATATCATATGTGGTAATGGGAATATAGTGAAAATAATATACATTGGTATTTTTTATATTATATTATTATTTATTGTTATAGCGCCATTTATTCCAAGGCGCTTTACATGTGAGGAGGGGTACACATAATAAAAACAAGTACAATAATCATGAACAATACAAGTCATAACTGGTACAGGAGGAGAGAGGACCCTGCCCGCGAAAGCTCACAATATACAAGGGATGGGTGAGGATACAGTAGGCGAGGATAGAGCTGGTCATGCAGCGGTTTGGTCGATCGGTGGTTACTGCAGGTTGTAGGCTTGTTGGAAGAGGTGGGTCTTCAGGCTCTTTGGAAGGATAACTTTATAGTAAAAGTTATGTTTTAATTCGGTGCTATTCGGTGAATTCTATGTATTTTTTGGCAGCTATTTATTTGATTTACGGTGAACAGCTGACGTCAAAAGCGTGCAGGACACAAAAATAATAAAAACGCAACAAAAATGCAATGTGGGGACATGTGTTCTGTGTTTGCCATCTTCTATCAATATTGCAGGGTGGATTAACAAGCACACTTTGTATTATTTTTCACTTACTTGTCATATAAAAGTGATTAAGAAGAAAGCGAAAATGTTCAGGTCACGTTTCCAATAGATTTATACATGGAAACCTGCTCCTATAATGAACTGAGCAAGTGTGTAATGTTTTCCTACTCATTTCGAGAGCGAAATGACTGATTTCACTTAAGTAGTGTAACTAAACCCACACTCATGCTTTCTTTGTAGCCGGTGGTGAGAGAATTGCATAATTTGTTTGTTTTACTGCTGTTCTGCTTTCTTGAATCAATACAGTACACACACTTTCAGCTCAATGCAGGTGAAATGTCAAGCTATCAATCTGTGCAAACCAGGAGACAGGTGAGCAAATTGGAAACGAAGTGAAACCATTGAGATCGCTCTCGTTGAACATATTCCAGATTAGGTCATGGACAACCCAAAAGTTACACGACTTGCAAAAGGAATATTTCCATAATCTAACGTGGAAAGAACGTAGGGGTAAGAAAAGGACTATTGTAAAAATCCAGGATCAACAACCCTGGATTTTAGCAGGTCTAGACAGAATTTCCACAACCTAATTGTAACAGAAGTTAGAGATTAACACGATTTTACCGTAAAGAAACTTTTTTTTCTTTCAAATTGTCTATGCTAATACAAAATGTTTCAAAAATGTCTAACTTCTATAGGTACAGAAACCTTTGTATGTCATTTTCTAGGGTATCGAATGTATTTTGTGCCACAAAATACATTCATCAATTTGCTTTGACTTAACATTTTCAAGGTTCGTCTTTCGGCAGCTTGCATGTATTATATACATACACTGCAAGCTGCTCGATTCAATTCAAGCTCAATATTAACAGTTGGCTTCTGTTGGGTAAGTCCACAACCCCTCGTTCTCCTCTTCTGAATATGAATTGATCTAAAGTCTAATTTTAATAAAAATCGACTCAAATCAGATTTGAGGGAGGTGCAGAGGGTAACCCCAAAGAGAGGCTGTCGAGAATAACAAACAGAATTGAACAGATTATAGAGAACCGTGATACAGGTAAGCTTTGGTAAAAAAAAAAAATTAAAAAAGTTTAAATTAAAGTTTAATCAAATAAAGAAAAGTTTTATATTATATAATACACACTATATACTACGTAATATACTACGTGTCTGGCCAATATACTACGTGGACATGCATATTCTAGAATACCCGATGCGTTAGAATCGGGCCACCATCTAGTATACTATAAAATGCAAAGTTTTCCAATCTCATCTGCTTTTTTTCTGGTTGGGTACTTAGGCATAACTTGAAGCTTCTGTTCCGATGTGAAAAATCTAGAATAGGGATTCTCAACTACTACATGCCATGTATAGTATTGGTGTTTTGTTCTGTAGAAGGGGGTCTTTTGGCCCCACTCAGACACCAGAGCTCAGGTGTGAATGCTTCTCTACTACTCGGAGGCAAAATGCTGGCTGTCATCTATTCTGCCAGAATACCCTCATCTCAATGTACATGACTGATCAGCTCGGTTTAATCCTTCTTTATGTTCCAGACATCTGTCAACATTGATAACTAGTATGGGCACCTTTGATCTGATTCTGAAAACTTACAAGGACATGAAAGAGGGCAATGTTGTGTTTACAGACCCAATATTGTGCCATATAGGGTTACTATAGGTTGATATTAAAGACCTATATATCATCTGGTACTGCAATATACGGCCTCTGTGAGAAGTCACATTCTCTTCCAAAAAGAAAACTCCTAGGAGGTACAGAAAGGGACAACTATATGGCACAAAATTCCAAAGGACCATAAGTAGCCACACCACAAAGTTCTGAAATATGTATTCGCAGCCAAGCAAAAAAAATTTGGATGAAATTATTTCCGCTAACCTGAACAAGGTATTGTTGGAGTCTTTTGTCACTAACAAATACTATACACGCATCCATTTACAGAGCGGTAGAAGTTTTTCTACCAAAGTAATTAAGGTCCAGATGTTGCACATTCATCAAATAGAGTTACTGTGTACTTCAAGATTCTAACATTTCCAGATGACCAAAAAATTATTTATGTATACGACAAGCTAGTTGGAGGATATCAGTTCTAAATATGCCAAAAGCCATTTGCGATAATCCATTAGTTCCGATGTTTTACATTTTTACTTTATAGCTTTTAGTATAGAATAATAGAATTAATAATTATTTATGACTTTAACTATACTTCCCTTAAGTCTTCTACAAAAGTTCACAGTACCAAATTAAAAAAAGTTTACCATATACAATAATTATTCATTTTTATTACTAAAAAACAGCCAGGCAAAATGTGATCAAACAGACCCAAATGTGCATTTTTTTCTTTTAAAATAAAAATATATTTGAACAGATATATAAGAAAAATGTAAAGTATGCAGTGTATAGAAAACCACATGAAAATGTTCAACTTCTGTATGATTACATCAGGAGATAAAGTTAGAATTAACAATTGTTCATAACAGAAAACGGTGTTTCATGTTAAACATTTTTTTGATGAAATGATAGATGAACCTTCTCGAGAAATAAATGATTACGTGTTGGGAAACCGATCAGAATTGTTCTTGGCTTCTACCATTGCTTTTTTAACTAAAGAACAGTACATTGCCAGGGTGGACACCATTTTTTTTCCTTTTTGTAAAACAAGGACATAATGAATTTATGGGTTTCAAGTCAACCACAACACTTTGTTAACCAACCAATGACACACTTTCATTGCCTGGGACAAATTCTGCCATGTTTGAATTTTTCACCAAATACACAATTTTTCCATGAAATATTTTGTCCTTCTGTAACAGCCATAACTTCATTGGTGTAATTGATTGCATATAGCTGCTTAGATTAACTATAATGTCCAATGTCTACCAAAATGTGTATGGCTACATTGGTGGAACGATTGTTGACCATGTGAACATTCATTCTACGATTGTTCAACCATTATAACTTATTTATAAGGTGTAGGGCCAACTTACATTTTTCATGTTTGCTTACCAAATCTTATTTGGGTTTCTGTCTGATTTCATGGCCAAAATTTTAAGGAATAAAAAAAAAAAAAAAAAAACAGTCAAGCTTTGTTTCCTACCTGTAGTGTCTTGAAAGGTCTTCTTCGCTCACGGTCATAAAGTCACATTTGGTACATGAGTGTTCTTTGCTTTCTTTGAGGGTCATCTGATCATCGGTTGCTTGCTGGTGATTCAGTTCCTGCTTGACCTCAGATGCCTGGCCTTCATGAGCATTCTCATAGTGAAGCAGGAGCACATCTACATCAGGAGAGGAGAATGGGCATTGATCACACTGATGTTTAACTTGAGGGCTACCTGTCACCCCAGCAGTCAAGTGCAACAGCAAGAGAGCGCAGTGAGAACAATTACTTTTTTTGCAAGCAAACGGGTAAGAAATTTCTCCATGGTGCTTTTCAGGGCTGCAGAGGCCTCTGGGACAAAAAGGGCAATGCTTAATAGTACACTTGTGAATATTGTGGTGCTGTTGATAATGGCGCAGGAGAGGCCCAACCAAGATTACTTCTGGGCTATGGCTTTTAGAGTACCTAAAGTCACAAAACTGACAATTGTAGCTCGTTACTATTAAATCCTCAGTTGATTTAATGGAGAGGTCTTTCTTTTTAGCCAATCCTTTCTCTATTTTTGCTGTAAGCTGTTCATCAGTATTTTTGGCAATTTTATTTTGATTAATAACTGTTCCCCTGTAGGCCTTGTTAATAGGATCACAATTAGGACTTTCTGACATCCCTACCCCATGCTGCTTGCTGTGATGTTCTAAAAGTTTGACACTGCTGGAGGATTCACAGCTGAAACTACAGAACTTGCACCAGTAGTAGTTGGTGTCATCTGAACCGTTTTGCCTGGAGGACTCTACTGGCTTAATTGGCATTGAATATCCAACTGGCATATCATCTGCTGCTTTAATAGTGGTTTTGTCTTGCCACTTTCCCAAATCTCCAGGCTCACAAGAACGTGGAATAGGGCTGGATTTATTGGTGCTTTTCTCTGATGGTTTACCAGAATCAGAGGACACTTTCATTTTGTTAGGGTGCGTCTTTAGAAAGTGCTGCTCCAGCTCCGTTGACGAGTTGCCCATGTACGTGAAGTTGCAAAACTTGCAGCGGAAGTACTTCGTATTTCCTTGGCAGTCTGGAGTTTTACGCCCAATGCCAATGAAGGTCCCACCGAATGTCACCTGCAGAAGAAGAGTATAGTTTTTTAGTAATGAGTAACCATTAATCACAATCAGTACCTCTATGAATCAATCAACTGTACCAATCCCCGTAGAAATTTGCTCTTTTGCTGAAATGGTTCATAAAGACTTGAATTGGAGAAATCGATATTCAACAAATGTATTCTTTACTTTACAGCATAGTGGCCTGAAGCACTGCGGTATTACATTCAGGACAACATTTGATTAGCATGTGTAAGTCCTAAATGTGCTTGCACAGATTTTCTTTGGGCACTCGGGATTTCTTAAACTCTAAGGGCTCCTTCAGACGTCCGTGATCATCAATTCAATCTCAGATCTCAATGCACAGACTGGCCAATCATTTCCTGATCCTGATCGTGACAGCCTCATAAAAATTTATGAACCGGTCATGCTCGGGGTCAGGAGACGCACAACCAGTCCGCGAATTGAAATATGATATTGCACTGATGATCATGGACGTCTGAAGAAGTTCTAAAACACATTGATCAGTCTGACTCCAATAAAGTTGCTCCTGATATATAAGTATCTGTGCATCTGTTGAACAATTAATATGATTGTAAGCCCCACTGGAAATATTGCTTGATAAGTGTCATTATAGCTTCAGTAAAGTGGTATAGATTGGGAAAAAGATAGAATATAGGTGGGTATGTAGAAATATAAAGTTGCATTCAATCTCTCCTCTCTGCAAATTTAATTAACGATTCCAATTTCTCATGATGAAAATTTGATACCCTATTGCAAAATGCTCAAAAACCCACAGCAGGCACAAGTGACACTACAGCCATGTATAGACATATACATCATACACAACTCCTGAAAGAGTATCAGAAAATCTTGTCATTTTTTCTAAAGTAGTCATGTTGAGCATTCGTCATTGGGTATATCAAGACAAGAGGAAAGGTAAAGTAGGACACATTTGTAATCATTGTAGATGGCTGCCAGAAGTCTAGTTACAGCAAATCAAAATCAGCCTCGTCTACGACACATAGACATGTGGCCTGCTGCACAAAAAGGTCCATACGATTGTGATCTTGGAACTTTGGTGCTACAAAGGAAGGATGAATGCTTATGTGATTTAATATCTGTCAAAAGTTAACTAAATCAGTCATATGCAAACTTTTGCACTATGCTAAACTATTGGAGGCTGTTTGGAAACATGGTCCCACTGCTGTCCATGTCTGCTTTAATACAGTTGGTCGTGCTGTCTAAAAAAAAATACGACAGCCTACAGTAACACAACGATAAGCACAAGCTGTTACTAGCAATCAGGATGGACAGGCAGAAACCACGTCATAGCAATCAATCACAGCTCATTTAATAGATGTAGACGGCAAATCATTTCATATTATCATTGAATACTGTACATTTGGATTCTTGTAACGTTACCAACATTTTAATTAAAATAGTCTGAAGCTCGTGGCTGCCCATGTCTCACTTAGCTGTCACGTTCACGTAAACTTTGCTTGAAAGAAGCAGGACAGGTATCTCAAGGCTTCCTTCTACAAGTGATTTATTATACCCTGGATAACCCTTATTTAAAAGCTTCTTCTTTCTCTAACTGACTGTCATACTTCAGACAATTCCTCTCAACAGAACACTTCCAATTTCCAGAAGCAAGATTGAGCCAGCAAAATATCTAATAAAGTTCATCCACATAGCAAATTATACTCTTTATTTTAGAAGATGATGGCACCCGATTATTACAACAATATCCTCATTCCGGGAAGATAATCCCATCTGTTCACGATATTTTGATTCAGTAGACAATGATCTTATGAAGTTTTCAACTGTTGTGACAATCACTCAAGAGGAATAAAAAGATCGAGCTGGCAATTTCCATATTGTATATAATAAAGTGTTAAAGCTCCACCTTAAAGTAGACCACAAACTTGGGTAGGGACAGTTATAGGTCAAAAGCCTGGGAAACAATGCTCTCGTAATCAGTCAACTGCTATTCCAGCAGTGCTGAGGTTCTCTTCCGATCCTGCAGTGATGATAAACTAAATGTCATCACTGCAGGATCGGCAGAATCTCAGTACTGTTGGAACAGAGGGGATCAGAGAGCTTTGTTTCCCAGGCTTATGATTTATAAGCCACCCTACCCCAGCTTGGTGGTCTCCTTAACAGGGCTGTGGTGTCGAAGTCGTGGAGTAGGAATCGGTGCCCATTTTGGTGAAATCGGTATGAAGTGAACAGACTACGACTCAAAATATATAGTAAATTGGTACAGTAGTTTAATGCAGTGTGTGATGTAATTTTTTTTCTTTAGAATTTGGAAAGTTATTAAATGTCCTATAAATGTCTGTTCTGTTCCTGATCTCAGGATCTCGGCTTTCAGCAGAGATGAATCTGTGCTGAACTTTATGTACATGCTCAGTAGTGAGGCAGAAGTCAGGAAATATGGCTTACGGAGATACTGCTCCACAACACAGCTCCTTAAGGTCGAACTTTAACCGTGACTGCTGCAGCCAATTACTGGCCTCAGTTGTGATATTTGCATGATGTGCATGGAACACTGAGGTCAGTGATTGACTGAAGCGGTCTTGTGCATGTTGAATGGGATGTCACCACTGCAAGACCTGTGAAAGATAGCTGTAGGCACTACTAAGAGTTGTGGTGCACAAGTAGGTGCCCAAACCATACTATATTGTCGATAAATTTGGCACACACGTGATCAGATGCAAGTGAAATTTAATTGGAAGAGAGTACATACAATATGACGTTTCGGTCTCAGGATAGACCTTCATCAATGTACCTCTCTTAGAGTATTTCATAGATTCACGTTTTAACTGGATATTTTATCCCGCTCTTAGCGTCTGGCTCTGCTATAGGTATTAGGCCACTTATGGCACCAGTGCTGTGCTGATCGGACGCGGTATCCACCGCTCATCCTGAGTGTCTCAGGACGAGCGGTGGATACCGCGTCCGATCAGCACAGCACTGGCGCCATAAGTGGCCTAACACCACACCACTGCAAGACCACCAGGAGATATCGGAGCAGTGGAGGATTCAAGGTGCTAGTAAAGACCACTACTCTATTTTATGCCGCTCTCTTTGCTATCCAAACTATTTTAAAAATCATGTAAAACTCCTTTAAACACTAAACCAGTAGAGCAGCATACTTTTTGACATGGCTGCCCAAAAAAAATTTGAGCATTTAATTGATCTATAGCTGATTATATGATTTAACCAATTGTGACACTTGACCAGTTATTTTTTTTAAGTCCAATCGCATTATTCTTCTAAGTTCCTTCAATGTAATTAAACCAAAGGTCACTGCCAAGATTGTCTCACCACCAGTAATCCAGGCTCACAAACAATTAACACACTGAGCGGAAAAACTAACGAAACTCAAAAATATATAATAACTTCACTATTTTCCTTGTATTAAAAGCTATTTCCGAGACTATACTGCTATTGGATAAATCATCAGACACATACAGTACATCCTATAAAACGTTTTATAACTTTTCCATATCCGAAGGCTTAGACGACAGAACATTTCCCACAATACAGACTTGCAGAAAAAAAAAGAAAATAGTAATAATAATTTAGAGAAAATGCATAGACATTACAACAGAAAGACGCCAGGGTTTTATCCCCACCTTAAAAAACAGTAAGACGATAAATAGTTTAATTATTCCTGTGAGTTAAGGCTGCAGTGACAGCTACGAGGAAAGAAAAAAAAGGTTTCCAAGGCCTGTTGTTAATATAAAGGTTGTCATAGCAGGCAGGACTGCCCTTCCCAGGAGTGAGCCACACCTGTCTAGTGATGTTACAGGGAGATTGAAAGGCCCGTAATGAGTACGTCAGAGAGAAAATGCTCTTTCATGATCCAAAAGACACGTATTCCACACCTCTGAAATTATGTCACATTCTGCTCGGCCTTCAGTTTTCACACCCACGAGACATTGCAGTTCCCAAATCTGCATACTGCACAATGCTTGGTAGTATAATAGCACCTACCGTAGATAATGTTCAGATAATGATATTATTTAAAAGGAATAATGCCTAGATAATGAAGGGAAATGTCTCCTTTTAGCACAATTTCATAGTTCAATATAAATAGGAAGCTGAGCAATGCCACATTCACACGTCTGTGTGTTACGGTACGAGATCGACAACGTTTCGGCCATAAATAGGCCTTTATCAAGCCAGTTGCAAAATTATACAAACAACTATAACTGGCTTGAGAAAGGCCTTTGTATGACTGGAACATTGCCATTTTTATTATTCTTGTATTTTGGACAAGAAAGAAACTGAACCATTACATCGGTGACTTGGAAGCATACATTTACTGGAGCTGCTTACAACGTGGGGGGAAGTTGCACCAAATATGAACACATCAAGTATGGACCATAATGTACTTGTAAAGAGGTGGACAAAATGAGAGATTTCCACAGTTTGAGGCCTAATGAAGAGTCTGCAAGCAAATGCCGCCATCTACTTGTTAAATCTTGTAGGATGAGTTAAAGTACTGAGAACCACATCAGCAGGAATTTTAAAGGGAATCGGTCACCACATTTTTGGCTTATCAGATAAAAATATCATTGGATAGAGTGGCACCTTTGCATTTC
Source organism: Ranitomeya imitator (assembly GCF_032444005.1). NCBI lineage: Eukaryota > Metazoa > Chordata > Amphibia > Anura > Dendrobatidae > Ranitomeya > Ranitomeya imitator. Next base: position 518,060,924 of record NC_091287.1, read on the forward strand.
CCAACTACGTTTGAAACCCTAGACCAATGACCACACTGGCGCTGCACTACTATGAATCCAGGAGGAGAAAGGGAAAGAAAAAATGAAAGCTAAAGGAAAGCAGCTGGTACTTAGACAGGGGTTGTGCCGACCTCTGTCGATAAACTAAATAGCAATAAACAGACACAAAAATAAAAATACCGCGCTATAAACTGCCCCACTGCAGAGGCTACTAATGCATGAATACCCTATTGGTGTATATAAAACCAACTGGCTGCGGGCCAGAGGTAAAGTAAAAGTAAAAATACAGTGCACGTTTATATTAAGCCCCTAATTGGCACCTGGTTCCACAGTACAATCTAGCTCCAACAATAATAATAATTACTCTCACCTACCTACTTAGGGGTGGAGGATTACCTGCTTCAGCCGCAGGGTAGATGTAGCCAGCGTGTAGGGATCCCGTGCCGTTCTTATACAGCAGGTGGGGCGGAAGAGATGCTTTGGCCGCAGGGTAGATGTGGCCGGCGTGCAGGGTTGCCGCGCCGATCTTGCTCAGCGGGTAGGACGGAGGAGATGTGGGCAGTGCAGAGCCAGAGGCGCCCCGGCCGGTAGCGTCCCCGGATGCACGCAAGAAACAGGAAGGTGGCCGATACCAATCGGCCGCTCGACCTGGCAGTGACGTCACTAGTGCTACGGGAGCAGCGAAGGGTCAGAATCAACCAACGCGTTTCGAGGTGGGACGCACCTCTTCGTCAGGGTCCCGCTGAGCAAGATCGGCGCGGCAACACTGCATGCCGGCCACATCTACCCTGCGGCCAAAGCATCTCTTCCGCCCCACCTGCTGTATAAGAACGGCACGGGATCCCTACACGCTGGCTACATCTACCCTGCGGCTGAAGCAGGTAATCTCCACCCCTAAGTAGGTAGGTGAGAGTAATTATTATTATTGTTGGAGCTAGATTGTGCTGTGGAACCAGGTGCCAATTAGGGGCTTAATATAAACGTGCACTGTATTTTTACTTTTACTTTACCTCTGGCCCGCAGCCAGTTGGTTTTATATACACCAATAGGGTATTCATGCATTAGTAGCCTTTGCAGTGGGGCAGTTTATAGCGCGGTATTTTTTTTTTTTTTTTTGTGTCTGTTTATTGCTATTACGTTTGAAACCCCCTGACTTCCCATATATCACCCAAAAATACCTTTTTATTTCACCCGCGCTGTATGTTAATGAGTTGGGTCCGGTCCAATGAGCGTTATCTTTGGTCCTTCACTCCACCCCCTCCTTGGCTGCTGTACGCAATATTTCTCCTAAATTTCGTAGTTCGCGGACGTAATTTGCGTGTGCATATTGCAATGTTCTCTCATGCGTGCGCAGTATGCTTTGCCCAACTGCGGGCATAGCCGGAAATAAGTAGGGTGATACATCAGGGTCTCTACCCTACATCATGTTGCTCACAGATGGGATAACAAAAATCTGGTGACACATAAAAAGGAAGGTTTGGGCCACAGAGTCCGAGCAACACTGAACAGTGTGGAGAACACAATTATATATAGAATTTATTTTATTGACTTAAACTATTCATTACATATTGAATCCTAACCAATCGAATGGGGAAGTGGAAATTTCGGCTAATGTACAGTATGTTAGTTCAGTTTGAAAATACAGTTAGGATTTCCACCACCTCCACCCTCCCTTTCATTCATTGCTCTTCACACACTAGGAGTTGGCCAGCAGCCATTTCATTTTTTTTTTTTTTGGCTGCAAGAAAACTCTATGCAGTCAGTTGGCAACCGATGCTTTGCAAAATATGATAAAAGTATGTTTTTTTTCCCCATTTTCATAACAAAAAATGTAAAGTTAGATCTACCGTTCCCCATATGCACAATCTTCTATGATTATTTCATAAAATTTACTGCCATTTCTTTCCTTGTTCTAATGTAAATCAGCTTCCCATACACCAACGTGGTGGTAATCCTGTGGTGGCCTTGTCATTCTACACAAAAAGCCAATCTGAGCAGGCAGAGATGCAAAACATAAAGCATGAAGGAAGCACAGGGGAGCAGTCGGGAGTTTTCAATGAGGAAAAAAAATATAATCCAAACTGGCTTAGATTCCATGTGGACTTAAAGGGAATCTGTTAGTAGGATCAACCCTCCTAAGCCGTCTATATGGGCATGCAGGTCATAGAAAGATGAATAAAATGATACTTTTGATATCAGCTATCTGATATCTTTGTCCAGAGAAATCAATGTTTTACTTAATATGTAAAATACCTGTTAAGATCTAAGGGTCGGATATTGATCTCCCTCAAAATCTGCCTCCAGAGCACACTTTAAATGAAAGGGGGCATTACAATAATGACTGACAGTCTGCTCTCCTGATCTTAATGTCTCACACTGGTAACACCCTATTTCATTTAAAATAAGCTCTGGAGGCAGATTCTCAGGGAGATCTAGGTCTGACCGATAGATCTTAACAGCTCCTTTACATACTAAGAGAAAGGTGGATATTCTGTGGAATAAGACATCAGATCACCGATATCAAGATATCATTTTATTCAGCTTCTTATGACCTGCATGCCCATATAAACAGCTTAGGGGGGTTCGTTCTACTGATAGATTCTCTTTAACAGCTAAACTGTAGTCATTGATCATTGCTGCCTTCTAATAGGGTAGTCCAGTCCAATGAAAAAAATATTCTTGCAAATGCTTAAAATGCTACAACTAGTCACTTTACCGATCCCCAGTGTTCCTGAGGAGCCACATATAGCCTGCTACTGTACAATGGTGATGTTTCAACACCGGCATGTGGTTGCTGAAGCCAAACACTAGTTTCAGCAACCACACTGAAATATGACTAAGGCCACGTTCACACATTCAGTATTTCACATCAGTATTTATAAGCTGAATCCAGGAGAGGGTGAAAAATGCAGAAGTGGTGCACGTGTTTCTTTTTCTCTGATTGTTCCTTTCTGGGTTTTGGCTTACAAATACTGATGTGAAATACTGAATCTTTCCTAATTTTTATCACTTGACTCTTTCTTCTAAGAATGCGTCAACCCCAGAGTCCAGCATTAAAAGGATTCCATTTACAGCTTTTAATATAGCTGACTTTTCTGCTCAAGGCAGTCTACTTCCCCGTAATATTACTCAGCTGTTTTGGACTGGTAGAAGTGTTATAACCCTTCTAAATACAGTTATGATGTTGCAGGAAATGGAGTATGAACTCAGGAAGGAACAGAGCTGAGGTGTCATGGTGTTTCATGCCAATTGCACAATAATGTAATCATTGCAGATAAAGCCGCCTCATTATTAAAATAAATCCCTTACATAGTAAGGATGAAGGGAGTACAAGCAATACAACTTCCAAAAGGACCAAGGAATGACTAAATGTCTTTAGTGGGTCATAATGTTTGGATCGAATGGTCACCCAACGATTTGGTGAATGCTGGGGATGACCCTTGGGAGTATCCATTTCCCCTACAGTGTCCTTACAGGAGATATTGAACACATCTACCGAACACTACATCTACTACATGGACTGTTATGTGCTAGGACCTGGAAATCATACAGTTGTGTATTGCCATCACATTGTTGTCTACTGCTTTAATCAGTCAGGTTTGACACTTTCAGAATTTTCTCCTATCGCTCTATCTGTAGCCCAGCTCTGATGTAAGAAACCCCTCCCTCCCTTCTTCCCAAATCAGTTTGTCATCCACATTTGTCTAAGGTTCCTCCATATACATCTCTGATTTAGAACTGTCTTTCTACCTACAATAGTTACTTCTGTTTCTATTGTGCATAATACAAGAATTCAGCCTGAGAATAAACTTTTTCAAAGCCTCTTCATACATGCCTCTGCAGTCGAGTCAATCTGATGAAGTTTCTTTGTGCGAGTACTGGTTCAACACAGACGTCCATAGAAACTGTCTAAAGAGCCCTACACTTTCAGCCTAGTAATGGAGTCAGAATATGGACAAAGGAGTCTTAGCAAATGAAGACTAGTTTTTGTGACATTTCTCTGCTTTGGTCACTAGAGTGTAGAGTTCTGAATGGGTGACTCACTTATTACATTCATTAATTTGATGCAAATAAAAAATGTCTGAAGAAGTCAATTTTTTAGTAATGAAGACCCCCCACACACAGAGGAAGCACAGACAAACAGGTCAATTTAAGCAGGGCCATCTAATGTGTGTGTGTGTGGGGTCTCCCAACTCCTCCCCAATAAATTATATCACAGAGAGAAAAATCAGGCCCTGGTCCGGGTCCAGCACAGTCTCTTCATCACTGCTCTAGTACTTGTTAAGAGGCTGCAGATGTCATAAAGTAACCCATCCCTGGGCTTAGCAAGTCATGCCACCTACAACAAGAAATATCGGAGCAGCGGTGGAGAGGCATCACTGGACACAGAGCTCAATATGATATCTCAAACAAGATAACCACTTTAAATAGTAACATAGTTATTAAGGTTGAAGGAAGACTAAGTCGATCTAGTTCAACCCATAGCCTAACCTAATATGCCCTAACATGTTGATCCAGACGAAGGCAAATAAAACCCATGTGGCAAATAGTAAGCTCCACATTGGGGAAAAAAATTCCTTCCCGACTCCACATACGGCAATCAGACTAGTTCCCTGGATCAACGCCCTATCAAGGAATCTAGTGTATATACGCTGTAACATTATACTTTTCCAGAAAGGTATCCAGTCCCCTCTTAAATTTAAGTAATGAATCACTCATTACATCATCACACGGCAGAGAGTTCCATAGTCTCACTGCTCTTACAGTAAAGAACCCGCGTCTGTTATTATGCTTAAACCTTCTTTCCTCCAGATGTAGAGGATGCCCCCTTGTCCCTGTCTCAGGTCTATGATTAACCTTCGTCCGGCTGACTATGTACAATTGTAACTATTCCGTTTTTTAAAATTGCAATAACTTTTTTTTCGAAAAGCCGTAGAGGGCTGAAATTTCATGACATCTCTGCAGTTTTGGTCCAGAATATATTGGCCAAATATCACAGTGGAGGTATATATGAAGGTACAATTGTACCTCTGCAGCCTGTTAATGTAAAATTATGCAGCCTGACGAAGGTTAACAAGATCATCAGAAAGGTCTTTGTACTGTCCCCTCATATATTTATACATTAACATAAGATCACCCCTTAGTCTTCGTTTTTCCAAACTAAATAGCCCCAAGTGTAATAACCTATCTTGGTATTGCAGACACCCCAGTCCTCTAATAACCTTGGTCGCTCTTCTCTGCACCCGCTCTAGTTCAGCTATGTCTTTCTTATACACCGGAGACCAGAACTGTGCACAGTATTCTAAGTGTGGTCGAACTAGTGACTTGTATAGAGGTAAAATTATGTTCTCCTCATGAGCATCTATGCCTCTTTTAATGCATCCCATTATTTTATTTGCCTTTGTAGCAGCTGCCTGACACTGGCCACTAAATATGAGTTTGTCATCCACCCATACCCCCAGGTCTTTTTCATTGATGGTTTTGCCCAGAGTTTTAGAATTAAGCACATAGTTATACATTATACATCTTATTACTTCTACCCAAGTGCATGACCTTACATTTATCCCCATTACAGCTCATTTGCCATTTATCAGCCCAAGCTTCTAGTTTACATAAATCATCCTGTAATATAAAATTGTCCTCCTCTGTATTGATTACCCTGCAGAGTTTAGTGTCATCTGCAAATATTGAAAGTGATGTCACCGATGTGCTTTCCGGCTGGCGCTCACAGTCAGTGCAGGAAAGCACAGCGCCGGGGGACAGACAGCGGAAGGTAAGTATGTAGTGTTTGTTTTTTTTTTACTTTTACGCTGGTAACCAGGGTAAACATCGGGTTACTAAGCGCGGCCCTGCGCCTAGTAACCCGATGTTTACCCTGGTTACCCGGGGACTTCGGGATCGTTGGTCGCTGGAGAGCTGTAAGTGTGACAGCTCTCCAGCGACCAAACAGCGATGCTGCAGCGATCCACATCGTTGTCGGTATCGCTGCAGCGTCGTTTAGGGTACCGTCACACTATACCATTTCGATCGCTACGACGGTACGATTCGCGACGTTTCAGCGATATTGTTATGATATCGCTGTGTCTGACACGCAGCAGCGATCAGGGATCCTGCTGAGAATCGTACGTCGTAGCAGATCGTTTGGAACTTTCTTTCATCGCTGGATCTCCCGCTGTCATCGCTAGATCGGTGTGTGTGACACCGATCTAGCGATCTAGCGATGCGATCCAGCGATGCGTTCGCTTGTAACCAGGGTAAACATCGGGTAACTAAGCGCAGGGCCGCGCTTAGTAACCCGATGTTTACCCTGGTTACAAGCGTAAAACTAAAAAAAAAAAAAACAGCACATACTTACATTCTGGTGTCCGTCAGGTCCCTTGCCGTCTGCTTCCCGCACTGTGACTGCCGGCCGTAAAGTGAAAGCAGAGCACAGCGGCTGTGCTTTCACTTTCACTTTACGGCCGGCAGTCAGTGAGTGCGGGAAGCAGATGGCAAGGGACCTGACGGACACCAGAATGTAAGTATGTGCTGTTTGTTTTTTTTTAGTTTTACGCTTGTAACCAGGGTAAACATCGGGTTACTAAGCGCGGTCCTGCGCTTAGTTACCCGATGTTTACCCTGGTTACCCAGGGACCTCGGCATCGTTGGTCGCTGGAGAGCTGTCTGTGTGACAGCTCCCCAGCGACCACACTACAATTTACCTACGATCACGGCCAGGTCATATCGCTGGTCGTGATCGTAGGTAAATCGTATAGTGTGACGGTACCCTTAGTGTGACGGTACCTCTAGTGGAACACTTGAATGCTTGACAGAGAAAGCTTTGGTGTGTACAGAGATGTCCACAGATATATCTTTTCACTGAAAATGAGTGTATGTCTGTCAGCTACTTGGTATGTGTAGACAGATTGGAAATACACTATTCTACAGTCCAAATTTATCATTTATTGTACTTGTTCCCAACCATCAGGCCATCTAAAAGGAAAACCACTTGTTTGTCGAGTGTGATGATTTTTAAGACGGTTTAAAAATAGTTTTCTGCAGCACATTATCCTTTATAAACACGGCATGCACACACTCAGAACCGAATACTGATGCGTTTCGGGGAAAAACCGCCAGGGACCAAGACTGGGCTATAGTCTAGTTAGAGAGAAGGTCTTCGGTGGCTTCTACCTGTCCTCTGCCCTGAATTGATAGGTCTCTGCTTACGTGTGCACATAGGCAGAGATCTCACAATCTAGGGTAGCAGGCAAAAAGAAGCAGCTAGGGACCACCTGTCCGACAAGTCAAAGGGATAGGTTCCCAAATAAAGTTGGTCTGTCCACACAGAATTGAGGTTGACTGGAGTATGCAGATCATTAAACGACTGCTAATCAGCTTCTCGGTAGGTGGCTGCTGGTTTTCTAACGGCCGTGGTGTAAACCCAACATTAGGCATAGTTGTGAATATAGTACATGAACAAAGGCATACTACCAAATGGTGCCGATAAGGCAACTACTAGGAGGATGTTGAACCCAAAAACCATAGAAGTGCAAAAATAGTTTCCAAAGTAACATAAATGAATCCAATAGACTGTACAAGGCTGTGTAAAACTGAGCTCATATAGAGATAAAGTGTATATGAGACCTACGTTGCAGTGCTGCCTCCAACAGCAAAACCCATGTTGTACCCCCCAACCAGTCAGGCACCTATGAAACTGTAAAAAATAGCTTTCAATAATAAATGTATAGGTATAAATGGAGAGCAGTTAATTTCTAGTATAAAGAGCTGCCGTACTAGTTGGATTTCCTATTCCTCCTTGTCCTCACAATTTCAAAACCCAAATCAGGTTCTGAACTCCAAATGAATATTTGCTTTTATAAGTTCCTAGAAAACCAGCCCTGAGTTCTGCACTTTAAGTAGTTTTGAAGATTAAATATATCCATTTTACTTAAAAGTCTACCTAAAATTGTCAGACTCATCATTTCAAGGCTTCCTTGGGGCATTCAATGCAAAACTTCTGTAAAAATCCCATCGGTGTGTATTTTTAATCATTTTCTAAGTATTAAATAAATAAAAAGCAATATGAGATGTAGTGTAGATGGTTGAAGTCTGGTGAAGAAACAAGGAGATATGGAGTCTGACAGGTTATGTTGTCCTAGATTGATTTCATATGAAACAACCAAACTAATATTTCACTATTAAAGACTCTTCCGCATACCCACAACATATACAAACCATTCCATAGGCCCATTTTCAGCTTTGTAATTTTTAAAATGTGAACTTTAAAATTATTGCCTAAAATACAAAGGAAATGGTCATCTATAACTTTAGGCCTTGAAGAGATAATTGAATCTCCAACTTGCTTAACTGTTCACAATAAAAGTATTTTTAACCAGGGGTACCCAAACTTTTACGTGCCACTGTATACATATACACCCAATGCATTAAACAAGCCGATATATCATGTAGTTTGTACCAGTTCATAAGAACAAAACAAGCCATGCTCTACTGCTACAGGCATGCCGAACAGGATCAGATACAGACAGAAAAAGGTCTCTGTGCACGAACAATACATGGGCCCTTTTTAGCCCAATATGCACAATTCCACCTATGTCGGAGGTGGTAGTGGCCTTCTCATCGGTCGAACAGTGACCTTCTCACCGGTTGGGTAGCTGCACAGGTTGCACCTACGCTATGTCCGCCCTTGATGCTGAATCATGGAGATAGATGCATCTCCCCTAGGCAATACGACCTTGTCTGGTGGACTCAACATGTCACAGCTTAATGTTCTATAATATGGACCTTTACAGACTCTGCGGAAATTGTTTTAGATGCTAGCTTTATAATCAAATGCCGGCTTGGAGTACAGTGTCAAAAAAAATGTAACAGTGAAATGACAAACCACAAATTTCAGGCATCTTTGTACTGTCTACATACAACAAGATGAAAACTACAATGAGCCCCGGTTTTGTGGCATGCATTACAGTATATATTTCACACTGTGGATAGCCTCTCCTCATTTCCTAAGCAATGTCCACTTTTCCAAAAATTGACAACGGGCAAAAAGCAGTAATTTTTTGGTGCAAACGTGACTTTAAAAATGTTTTGACACCAGAAAACTGGCAAAGAGGGATAATACATTCCCTTTTATGTGTGCTGCACCACAGGCAATGCCAAGTGTGTGACCCCCTAACTCACTGTATGCAGTTCTCTATAGAGTTTACTGGGTTAATGGGTTGGTTTGGGGTGGTTTGGGTCTGTTAGATGAGCAGCCATTGACCAAAGCAACCAATAAATATTTATTAAGATTGGTAGTTGAAGTTTCTAAAATATTAGTCTAAAAATGTTTCTAAAGTTTGGTTGCTGGAAACTCTCCATTTAAATATGAAAAGACTCTACAGGCCTATAGGTGGTATCACATGTAATAATGCTTTCCGTAGAAAAATCGGCATAATACCTGATTGCCTTAGGCCTACACAGCAATCACAAGGAATATCTGGGTAATAATAATAATAATTATTGTCAAGGTCATTGTGACCAACTATACCACTGATCAGCCATAATATAAAAACTACGTGTCTAACATTGTGCAGGTCTTACATGTACCATCATATCAGCTCTAACTTGTGAACGCATGAACTAAACACAACCTCTTTAGGTGTCCGTCGGAGTCGTCACCTAGACGTGTAAAGGTGATCCATTTCAACTCCAGACGTCCTACAGTGGAGATGCCATAGTGTTTTTTTAACATTGAGAATATCACTGCAAAGGAGGAACAGGGGAGTCACACTTTCCAAAGATCACACCTACATCCACAGCGTAAACCATCACGCCACAGATCTCTATCCCACAGCTCCAATCAATCTATGCTGCGAATATATTTTTGAGCACGCGCATGAGATTTTTAAAAACTCAGGCTCCATGCTGGCACTGGAAAATGCAGCTGATTTTCCATAAGGAATTACACACTGGAAAATACACTGTTTTCGCATTGTGGGAATTTTGCCTCAGGCGTCAACTTGAACGTGCTTATATTGGCCTAGTTAAGAGGCATTAAATGGGTTGTCCCATAAGCAAAGTACATTTTAATTAATAGATCTTGGAATTAAAAATAAGTCCCACAATTAGATGTGTCAAAAAAAAAATGTTCATGTGTGGAGATAATTTTATATTGGTTAATTGGGATCCAAGAAGTATCGTTTCTCCTCGCGGAGAGTGACATGATAAGCATGTCGAGGTGAGGAGAAACGATACTTCTTGGATCCCGGTCAGACGCCTCTCAATCACCCAAACCAGATCTCCACTTTGCACTGACGAGGGGCAGTACCCCGAAACACAGAATCTGCAAATTGAGATTCTGGTTTGGCTATTATCCTACGTCACGTGACAAGGCTCGTTAAAGGGTCGACATTGACTGTTAGGATTGCTACTTCCAATAGGTGGTACTAGAGTTTTAGACTGAAGAGACAATTTGCATATTGGTTAATAAACTTTTTCCATTTCCATCAAGCATCAAGATGTTGGCAGCACATTCCCGGTTTACACAAAATGATCAGCTGCTGACTACAATGATTTTTATGCCGTCATAATCGATCTGATAACTTGACAAAAGAGCGTTATGCACATCTTTCAGTGGTCGGTGGCATGTTTACTAGCCTAACGATAATCGGGAACCAGCGCTCTCACGAATGCTCACGAGTCAAATGTTGTCTCGTGTAAAATGTCCTCCTACAGAACTTGTCAGCACGATTTTGTATTGTAGATAAAGACAGGGCTGTAATGGTTCTGTAATATTGATTAAACTGATGTATTTGGTGAAGAAATACACATTGTGGTTCTTCTGTAATCACCATTCCTGCTGATTAGATTTTTGTGGACAGGGGCTGGACTGTGCACTGGGTCTGCTCCATATCTGTGATTCCCCGTCCCCTCCACCTGCCTCCACACTGACAGGTCACTGATGAGGATTTAAAACAAAATTGGCAAAATCCTTCAAAAGTTGGAGGGAGATGGATGGGTCAGGAATCACAGACAAGGAGGAGAAGACCCAGTGCACAGTGCGGCTCCTGTGCACCGAAATCTGATTAGCCGAAAACTTCAACTGCTGATCAATTAAGAACCACAAAGTGGATTTCTTCACCGAAGGTATCAATTTAATCAGTAATACAGCGCCATTAGAGCCATGTCTACTTTTCACTACAAAATTGTGCTGACAAGTTCTTTTTAAGTACTGTAAATTCCATGTAGCAATGGATAAGGCTTCTTTTTATAGCATATCCCTCAAATGCTAACCCGGATGAATATCTGTAGAGTTTGGGACAGACAGACTAGCATTGGCTCTCCCCAAGCATCAGTGATCAATACATGTAAATTATTTTGCCTAGTTCAGTGTAAAAACCATTGCATTCAAGTAAAACCAAACAAGACTTGCTATTGCAGAGATGCTCTAACCGAGTCGTTTAGCCATCACAATTTAGTCCTTGACCTAGTTTCTCAGACTCTCTCATGTTTCCTGTAACCAGCAGTCAACATCAAAAAAATTGACTATACAATTTGCTGCCCATTATGTAACATGGATAATCTACCACTATAAGACGTTCCTTGGGTTCAAAGATCAAGTTAATACATTCACCAGATTATCCTGCAGACTAATGAAAATGTTAATTTATCTTTGATAAACACCCAAAAGTCATAAATGCAATCATTTTTTAAGCATAATGAATGGAAATCAATGCATAACCGTAGTAGAAACACTATCGAAAAATAAGTACAAGAAAAGAAAAAAAAAACGAGGATGGAGCTGTAAAGAAAAAACTGCAAGTTACAAGCCCACTTAACTGAAGAAGTCAACAAATAATACTTGAAATGGTTGTAGGAGAGGCAGTAAATCACTAAAATCCTAGAATTAAACTTCCGGGATCATTCACGTTCAATCTAGCAGCTGAGGTTGATGCGAATTATTGACATTTCACTAATAAAACCACATCCATATGCCCGATTTCTAGAAGGGGTGAAATTTGAGGCCAAATTTATCACTGCAACTCATTTCAATTCCAGTTTGTCCTGACTATTTAATAGAGAATATATCATGCCACACTGTCTTCTAAAATTCTAGAACTCTGAATATATAGGAATAAACGTGGAATTTGATTTCCAATACTATGAAACCAATATTACATTCTCTTATTACCTGGATTTGTTATTAATTTGACTGTAAAAAAAGTTTATTCCCCTTATCAAGAAATCCCTCCACCGAAAGGATCCAGCCAATGGGTCTCTGAACTGCCGTGCAGGAATGGAGAGGTGACCATGGCCACGCATGTGCATCACTGCTCCAATTCAAGGGAACCCAGTGGTTGTAGTGTATATGGACTTTTCAAAAGCTTTTGATACGGTGCCACACAAAAGGTTGATGCATAAAATGAGAATAATGGGGATAGGGGAAAATATGTGCAAGTGGGTTGAGAGCTGGCTCAGGGATAGGAAACAAAGGGTGGTTATTAATGGAGCACACTCGGACTGGGTAGCGGTTAGCAGTGGGGTACCACAGGGGTCTGTATTGGGCCCTCTTCTTTTTAACATATTTATTAATGACCTTGTAGGGGGCATTCAGAGTAGAATTTCAATATTTGCAGATGACACTAAACTCTGCAGGTAATCAATACAGAGGAGGACAATTTTATATTACAAGATGATTTATGTAAACTAGAAGCTTGGGCTGATAAATGGCAAATGAGCTTTAATGGGGATAAATGTAAGGTCATGCACTTGGGTAGAAGTAATAAGATGTATAATTATGTGCTTAATTCTAAAACTCTGGGCAAAGCCGTCAATGAAAAAGACCTGGGTGTATGGGTGGATGACAAACTCATAATCAGTGGCCAGTGTCAGGCAGCTGCTACAAAGGCAAATAAAATAATGGGATGCATTAAAAGAGGCATAGATGCTCATGAGGAGAACATAATTTTACCTCTATACAAGTCACTAGTTCGACCACACTTAGAATACTGTGCACAGTTCTGGTCTCCAGTGTATAAGAAAGACATAGCTGAACTGGAGCGGGTGCAGAGAAGAGCGACCAAGGTTATTAGAGGACTGGGGGGTCTGCAATACCAAGATAGGTTATTACACTTGGGGCTATTTAGTTTGGAAAAACGAAGACTAAAGGGTGATCTTATGTTAATGTATAAATATATGAGGGGACAGTACAAAGACCTTTCTGATGATCTTTTTAATCACAGACCTGAAACCGGGACAAGGGGGCATCCTCTGCGTTTGGAGGAAAGAAGGTTTAAGCATAATAACAGACGCGGATTCTTTACTGTAAGAGCAGTGAGACTATGGAACTCTCTGCCGTATGATGTTGTAATGAGTGATTCATTAATTAAATTTAAGAGGGGACTGGATACCTTTCTGGAAAAGTATAATGTTACAGGGTATATATACTAGATTCCTTGATAGGGCGTTGATCCAGGGAACTAGTCTGATTGCCGTATGTGGAGTCGGGAAGGAATTTTTTTCCCCAATGTGGAGCTTACTCTTTGCCACACGGGTTTTTTTTGCCTTCCTCTGGATCAACATGTTAGGGCATGTTAGGTTAGGCTATGGGTTGAACTAGATGGACATATAGTCTTCCTTCAACCTTAATAACTATGTAACTATGTAACTATGTAATTATTTCTTAATGAAACTACCACTGAAAGCTAAGCAATGCCCTCGCCAATCTCTGACAGCATCACAGAGAATAAATTAAGATGGGCCATGAGCGGCCATTCAATGCCGGTCCCATTTGGACAGTTGTGCTACATTGTTTCTGCCACTCATTTTCACTCTTATGGGAGCAATGGTAAAAAGTGGTACATAGCATTTTCATCTTCTTATAGTCGGCAGATAAAGTTATTATCCATTCATGGACAAGATAGTATTAACCATTTAATAATACAGAAGTGGGAAAAAAATGTGTGTATAGTGTATAGCGATTCCTAATGTCTAGGCAACAGAGGCGGTTCGGGTCGCCACTCCAGGTTTCCCCACCTTAGAGAACCCAGGAGTGAACCATTTACGACTAGAGTGGATTATTAGAAGTTTGGACCAATTTGTTTTCAGTTTACCCAAAGAATTACCAAATAGAAAACATAGTGATTATAACATTATAAAACAAAAATACAAGATCTCAACTTTGCAGATCAAAACAACTAATCCTACAATATGATGTCAAGTGATTCAATTGAAATGTAAAAACGTATATCTAATTCTCAGGAACATTTCTAAATGCCAACAGTCAATGTAATACCCATTACGCACTGGTTAAATTCCCCTGGCACCACTCCAATGGGCTCAACAGGCTTTCCTTTACTTCCCCTGCTCGTGATGATGCATCGAAGATGCACATGAACGCTGCAGCCACTCACGGGAATGTTGACAATATTGATTGGCTGCAGATGTCACATGAATGAACTATATGTCATTACTTAAGGGAAGTAAACAAAGTGAGTTTTACCTACTTTTTATATTATTTCACGTTGTCTCTTTTAAGCTACATTGTGCAAATTCACGAAACACTGCTTAACGCTGCAATAAAACTTAAAAAAAGGTGTTTGTTTTTTTTCAGAATCCTGAAATTTTGCAGATGTTTTAGTGGCCACTGAGCCCTTCCAGGCTGACACTTTTCCTCCTCTGAAATCATCTTAATATTATTAAGGAGTAGAATTAAAACTAAATATAAGGCCTCATTATAAAGCTGCAGGCAAACGCTAAATTTTCTTTTGCCAGTCGGTGATGTTCCATCTTTGCTACTCCTCTACCTCAATGCACAGAGACCTCTGCACATGGCAAAGAGCACGCTCATTTCACTCTCCAACAGAAGGCAAAACTTATTCACATGGGTCAAACAGCACATATGAAAATGTGATAAATTAACAACTCTGGAACCTAAAACAATTGATTTATCTAATAGTAAGGTTCTCAGAAGTAAGACATTTCTATTCTCTTTTGAGATTGGTGACAAATGTCTGAACCAATTATTGCAACATAATGTACACACCTCAAACCTCTATATCTAACTTTATATCCAGAAGTTCAGATTTTCAGTACATTTGCAATTAAGCGGTCAGTTCTTCATGACAATTTCTACCTCAATGAAACAAATGTTTTCAAAGATTATCCCATCCTCTGACAACTTTACTCAATTCTTTCTCTAAAACATTCCAGTCGTTGGTCACACAAATAAGATCCGGTCACACTCCATGACTAAGACGTTACAGTAAGTTTGGAAAATATTTGGTCATAACTATAATGTAAGCACACAGAAGCCTATCTAAGCCTCACCGGGAAAATGACATAACAGGTGTAGGAATTAAAATTAAGGAGTGAGTGCTAAAGGCTCAAAGCTAGCCCGTTTCATCTGATCTCATAGGTTTCATAACACATTGGCTATGAGGTTGCCACATAAGTATCAGTAAGTCTTCATTGCCCACGACTAGAGATGAACAAATTTGCTGTTTGTTGGACTCTCCATGCATGTGTCATGACTGTTATCCAAGAAGTATCGCTTCTCTTTGCAGAGATCGACATGCTAAGCATGCCGAGATGAGGAGACTTAAAGCCGCAATGCTCCTCTGGATAATAGGCGACACATGCAGCTGCGGTGTGAAAAGCTGATCGGCCGGCTCGATCCAGGAAGCCGGGTTCCCTCTGCAGCTTGCCAAATAAGAGAACCTGAGCAAATCATCTCTACCCACGACCCAGTTATCTGTTCACCGGTTGCCATCCCTTGGACAACTTAGTGACTATTAAACACTGCATAGTTTGACCACAGCACCAGATATGTTTTAACTTATTAGCGATTAGCGAAATTAGGATTATTTAGTCTAGAAAAAAGACGACTGAGGGGCGATCTAATAACCATGTATAAGTATATAAGGGGACAATACAAATATCTCGCTGAGGATCTGTTTATACCAAGGAAGGTGACGGGCACAAGGGGGCATTCTTTGCGTCTGGAGAAGAGAAGGTTTTTCCACCAACATAGAAGAGGATTCTTTACTGTTAGGGCAGTGAGAATCTGGAATTGCTTGCCTGAGGAGGTGGTGATGGCGAACTCAGTCGAGGGGTTCAAGAGAGGCCTGGATGTCTTCCTGGAGCAGAACAATATTGTATCATACAATTATTAGGTTCTGTAGAAGGACGTAGATCTGGGTATTTATTATGATGGAATATAGGCTGAACTGGATGGACAAATGTCTTTTTTCGGCCTTACTAACTATGTTACTATGTTACTATGTTACTATGTTACTATGTTAACTTGAGGCCGGGTGCACACAATCCAGAAGTGGCAGCCCTTTGGACACAGCGCATGTTCACTGCATCCAAAGCAGTGCCGCAGGTGAATCCGCATGTGATCACTGAACCGTGTGGATTCACTGCGTTCAGTACATTCTATTGGTAAAATTTCTCTTGCGGAGACGCTAGTGCCCACAAGAGACATTGACATGCTGTGGCCTGGAGAGACACGCCGCATGTAGATCTTCACGGGTGAGCCGCGGGCGTCTGTGGAAAAATAGAGGGCATCAGATTTCTTGAAATCCCATCCTCTATGCTGTAACATCTGGTCACAGCGGGTTAGACGCTGCACAAGAACGCAGCATCCAATCCACAGCATTAACTGATCATGTGCTGTAGGAATCCGGCTCTACGACTCCATGTTTTAATTGTGTGCTCTGGGAATAAAGTCTAAAGAATTTCACGTGCAACAGAGTGCCACCTTTTTTGCTTTCATCGTTTGAATCCAGGACACGCTTCCTTCAGGTTAAGCACCCGACTGCCACGGCGTTGGCCATCTGCACGCAAGTCTCCACTGATCACAATCAAGTGTATGCGGTCAAAATTTTTTTCCTCATTATTTTCCATTATAAAACGTAGTATGAGCCTTGATGTTGCATTCCAAAAGTCGCCATGTTGCCTCAGTATTAAATGGTCTGCCCCCTTTCAGAAAGTTATCTTTTCTAAGCTGAAGTAGATACAAAAAACAAAGCGATTATTACTCACTCTCCCTGGGTCCAGCGCAGAGTCTTGGCCACTGTCACAGGCTATTGTTTGTCTGCAAAACTTATTGACAGCACTGCAGCTAGACACAGAGCTAAGTGGCACTGCGCTCACTGATTGGCTGCAATGCTATCAATGTGATGTCAGCGCCGCAGAAAATTCAACAAGAGACAGGGGCTATGGTAGAGGTTCTGTACTGGACCAGGAGACAGTGGGTAATGCAACTTTTTTATGACTATCACGGCATTTAAAAGAACGTTTTCTGAAAGGGGACAAGTCCCTTGAGTCTATTCCATACTTTTTTTTTTTTCATGACCACCACAGTTTATAGAGGACAGTTTATATAAAAGAAAGAAAGAAAGAAAGAAAGAAAGAAAAGAAAGAAAGAAAGAAAGAAAGAAAGAAAGAAAGAAAGAAAGAAAGAAAGAAAGAAAGAAAGAAAGAAAGAAAGAAAGAATGGGAGAATAAACGAACGAACAAAAGAGCACACTAAAGAGCACACTAAAGAGCACACTAAAGAACAAACACAAGTACAAAAGAAACACAAGAACAAAAAAAGAAAGAAAAAAGACAGAATTAAAGGAAGAATGAAAGAACAAAAGAAAGAAAAACAAGAGAAAGAAAGAACAAACTAAAGAAAATAAGTAAGAAAGAAGGAAAGAAAGAAGCAGTACCAGAAGGAAAAAAACGGGTATCAAGCCTCCCAGGCAAGATAGATAGATAGATAGATACAGTATATTTAACACATCTATTGAAAAAGAAAGAGGCTTTTATTGGACAAGGCACAACTTTAGAATAACGTATGTGAATGACTCTGCTCATTTTTATTTTTCTTCACACATTTTACAAAAACATCTGGTGCCAATACATCTCCATCGATATATATAGAGAGGAAAAAAAAAGAGACGAGAGTTATTGTCACTAAGTGACTGTCCTGGCGCGACATGGCCCAATGGGTGGTCACTCACAAAACGGTGAAACACACAGGGGTACACCGGGGACACTTTAACAACAGTGGGCCCTGCGATTGGGAATGGGGAAATGGACACCTCCTGCACTCTCATAAAGATGTGCCCTGATCTCCCTGACGTCCCTATGCAGCCTATTTCAACCTGTCGCCGAGCAGGATACCTAGTCCCTCACTTGCCCTGCAGGTAAGTAGGGAAGTAGGGAATTGGCAGATGAGAGCACTGGTCCCACTGCTGCACTAATACAACACTGGGGAAGATACAGAAAACAAAAGGACAAAGAAACAATAACACTATACTTAGCTTTCTCTGCTGCAATGCACCGAACAGCAGAGTAAGGCACCAGATAAGAATTCAACTGAATAACCGCAGCACTCAGCAAGCTCTTTCTCCAACTTGGTTAATCTCCAGAAGGACCTGTATAACCAACAGTCAGCTGATGCATCAGGTGACCTTTTGAAGGATGGTGGGAGTGGTCACAAACATCAGCTGACCCAGCAGCAATGCAAAGCAATGCAATAACCCCAGCGGCCATCGAGGAAGGAAAACTGCTTTAACCCCCGATGACCTTAAAGGAAAAAATTCCAAACCTGGATCGTGACCGTTATCTATACACCTATAGATAAATGGTTTGACTATTTTCCTGCTTTTCCTCACCCAGGCATACAAGTTGGCATGGCTGGCATTATTAAGTGACTTTTTACCTTTGGTTGACTAAGATGCACATCAGGCAGCCATATTCGTACTATATATATATATATATATATATATATATATATATATATATATATATATATATATATATATATATATATATATATATATATATATATATATATATACACATACACACACATATATATATATATATATATATATTTTATGTTCGTAATATTCAGGTTCCATCATAAAATATAGAGGGAAAATGGGAAACATATGAGAAATGGAAAAAAAATAGGAAATAAACTACTCAAACAGCATTAAAATGGCTCAAAATAATATATTTCCAAAAAAAAACTCCATTTTTTTCGGAGGTAGGTAAACAGAATAGCGTAGCATAGTATAGCATAGTTATTAAGGTTGAAGGCAGACTTTATGTCCATCTAGTTCAACCCATAGCCTAACCTAACATGCCCTAACATGTTGATCCAGAGGAAGGCAAAAACCCATGTGGCAAAGAGTACGCTCCACCTTGGGGAAAAAAATTCCTTCCCGACTCCACATAAGGCAATCAGACTAGTTCCCTGGATCAACGCCCTATCACGGAATCTAGTATATATACCCTGTAACATTATACTTTTGGTCATTTCTGAACAGCCTATAACCCTGCAAGTTAACAGCCCAGTCATGGCTCTCATCCAGCCATGTCTCAGATATCCCCACCATGTCATAATTATGCTCCAACAACATTAATTCTAATTCGTCCATTTTGTTGGCGAGGCTTCTGGCATTAGATTACATACATTTTATGTATCTCTCTGCACCTCTATTCATTCTTAAATTATTAACTGTTCTAACCCCACCCCCCATGCCCCCGCCACCCCCAACTTCCTTCTTTGTGTCCAGGTCTCTATCTGCACTATCTTACCCTCCTATAAAATGAATACCCTCCCCCCATTCCCTAGTTTAAACACTTCTCCAACCTTCTAGCCATTTTCTCCTCCAGCACAGCTGCACCTTCCCCATTGAGATGCAGCACATCCCTAGCGTAGAACCTGTAGCCAACTGAGAAGTCGGCCCAGTTCTGCAGGAACCCAAACCCCTCCTTCCTACACCAATTCTTGAGCCACTTATTAACCTCCCTAATCTCCCATTGCCTCTCTGGCGTGGCACATGCAGTATTTCGGAAAATACCACCTTGGAGGTCCTTGCTTTCAGCTTGCAGCCTAATTCCCTGAAATCATCTTTAAGGACCTTCCACCTACCTCTAACTTTGTCATTTGTGCCAATGTGCACCATGACCGCTGGGTCCTCACAAGCCCCTCCCAGTAATCTGTCCACCCGATCAGTGATGTGTCGGACTCGAGCACCAGGTAGGCAGCACACCGTTCGACGATCCCTGTCTTTGTGACAGATTGCCCTATCTGTTTCCCTAATAACTGAGTCTCCCACTACCAGCACCTGTCTGGCCTGCCCTGCTCTCCTATTTCCCTCCTTACTGGAGCAGTCACTCCTCTGGCTTTCAGAGGACATGCCTGGCTGCAGCAGTGCTACCCCTGTACTGGCACCCCCCTCATCTGCCAACTTATTTGGGTGTGCCAGAGCAGGACTAGCCTCCCTGGCACTCTTCCTTCTACCCAGCCTTTTAACTGTCACCCAGCTTGATGCTTCACTGTCCTGCAGCTCCATCCTACCATCCCCCACCTCATCTATCCCATTGAGCGTCTGCTCCGTGAGCAGAAGACTCCTCTCCATATTGTCATTGGATCTCA
Source organism: Ranitomeya imitator (assembly GCF_032444005.1). Taxonomy (NCBI): domain Eukaryota; kingdom Metazoa; phylum Chordata; class Amphibia; order Anura; family Dendrobatidae; genus Ranitomeya; species Ranitomeya imitator. The sequence continues at coordinate 518,081,346 of NC_091287.1, forward strand.
GTGTCGCCAGCTGCACATTTAGATCCAGAATCTGGGTTTCCAAATGCACAACGTGCTCACATCTCGCACAGCAGTATGCACCCTCGATCGGCTGCTCAAGGATTGCATACATGTGGCAAGATGTGCACTGGATGGCATTAACAAGAGTGGAGCACATTTCCTAATGGGGATTGCACCAGACAGAAAAGTTAAAAAAAAAAAATGCAAAGTATTAATAAAATACAGACAGCAATTCAGTAATTCCTCCCATGGAAACTTCCTGAATCCAAAGTCACTGAATCACAAGTCACACTTACCGCCGCTCACACTTACGCTCAGGTCACACTCAGCTCGCTCACACTCGCTAAGCTGAAGATTTAAAGAATTTTTTTTTTTCTTTCCCCTCAGCAGCAATCCACCTTGCTGTTCAATGCACTTCCAAAAAGCAATACATTTACACGCAGTGCCAGCAGATACAGATATTCCTATCTCACCCGTGAAAAGCTGGGAACACCCCTTTAACATATTACTGTATTTTATAAATACAATTCCTTAAAACTTGTTAATTACTAATTTATAAAAAAAAAAACAGTCTTGGTAAAAAGTATTATTTTTAGACATTATGCACATGAACAACTTTGAAAAGTTTACGAATCCAGAACAGCTCGTCTCTTTCCTTGATTCCCGAGCCTTTTTGCTTATGAAGTGTTCCCCGTGAACTATTATTTTTTTTTTCTTCCTTTTGTTTTAAATCTTTTTTCATTTTTAAAAGTTCCAAAAAAAGTTAAATTTTCACACCAGAATTACCTCATTACCATTACTTAGATTTAACTTTGAAAACTTTAGGAAGAAGCTGACCTGGAATTGATCAGCATTTTGGCTAATTAAAAAGTTTCGACTTTGATTTCATCCCGTTCACTATTTTTTTGTGACGAGCATGAAAACAAAATCTTCTCGTTACTGACATTTGACTTTAGATAACGTCCCTATTCTGGGAATAGGCAGATGTAGACTAGATAATCTCTCTGCTGCTTGCTAGGTCCTTGTTGTCTGCGATCCCATCCTTGTCGACTATTTTTATTTTTTTTTTACTTTACGCTCTCTATAACTTTGGCAGCCGGTATAGTCTAGCATCAGCTGTTTTATTTCTAGTTCGATTAGTTCAAACAGAGATAGCTCACACATCTGTTTTATTTCTGAAAGCGTTGCATAGGAAAAAAACTGTCCAATCCATTCTATCGAAACATAAACTCTACTATTAATAACAAAAGCGTAGAAAAAAAAAATTAAAAAAAAAAAAAAATGTGTGACTGGAGACAGATCTCGTAGAATACCTTGGGACCCGCTTATCAAGACGTCTGTTTACTTTTGCTCATGTACACGGTTAACCTTGACCCGCTTAACTGCCACACGTTTTTTTATTTTTTTATTTTACCTTACGTGGATTTAAGTAAGGAGCATGTTTTTCTTTTACAATAAGGCCCTTTTATTTTTGTATACCACCGGTGAAAGGCCCCTTTATGTATCCTCTACATCTGGCTGTTATCAGCGAGCCGTCATGTAGACTCTGGTATGTTCCCCTGTTTCTCTCAAGTAATGCCACACACATGCAGGTCAAGTTCTAAATCACCTCCCATCTATGTGAAAAAAGCAGGATGTCTGGAGTGAACTTTTTTTTTTCCTCCATGTAAGTTTGCCTCAACTGGTTTGTTTACTACAGGATAAAAAAAAATGCTCTACAACTTTTGAAGGGCAAACTTTTTTTTCATTCACGTCATCTCTTTTCTGGGAATATGGATTTTTAGTCTTTAAAAGACACAAAAAATAAGATCAAAATTAGAATAGAACAACAACAAAAAAAAAAAAAAGAGTAGTAACACAATTGTAATAAAATGTTTATATTTAGTCAAGATATTTATCTAGGCAACCACAAAACATCTAAAATGGTGACCAAAAACGAAAAACAGAAACTTAAAGCTTGTGTACGCGGCCGATTTTCTCCTACGAGTGTTATCTGTTGCTCTCACAGAAAGCACTTGTACCTTTGATCTATGGAGAAGTGCACATGATCAATTTTTTCTCCGACTCAGTCCGAGGTAGAAATCTGATATATGTTCGATTTTGATTTGAGTGTCAGATCAAAGTCGGCAATGCAAGTCTATAGGTCCGCTAAAAAACTTGGACAGCACTCGGAAAACATCCGAGTACAGTACGATTTTCACAGGACAGAATGGGGAAGGTGGAGAAACATTTTATTTTTTTCTCTCCAAGTAAAACTGATCCCACTCTGTTCCATACACGGTCAGAATAATTGGTCCTTTTCTATTGGATGTGGAGACATCATTTGTGTGAACTTACCCTTATAAGAATATTTTAAAAATTTATGCTTAAAATAGAGTGAATAATATCTGATGATCCTATATAAATACAGTGGCTTGTGAAAGTATTCACCTCCCTTGGCTTTTTACCTATTTTGCTACATTACGACTAGTGATGAGCGTGCTCGGGAAATCTCGAGTAACGAGTATATTCGCTCATCACTAATTACGACCTGTTTTTAAATATTTTTGTAATTGGATTGGCGCAGGGCCACGCTTAGTAACCCGATATTTACCCTGGTTACCATTGTAAAAGTTTAAAAAAAAAAAAACACAAACTCACATTCCGATGTCTGTCACGTCCCCCCCCCCGTGAGCTTCCCTGCATTGACTGTCAGCGCCGGCCGTGAAGCAGAGCACAGCGGTGACGTCACCACTGTGCTCTGCTTTACGGCCGGCGCTGACACAGTCAGTGCGGGAAGCTGATGCCCGGGGGATGCGACAGACATCGGAATGTGAGTATGTACTGTTTTTTTGTTTTTTTTTACTTTTACAATGGTAACTAGGGTACATATCGGGTTACTAAGTGCGGCCCTGCACTTAGTAACCCAATGTTTACCCTGGTTACCCGGGGACTTCGGCATCGCTGAAGACAGTTTCAACAATGCCGAAGTCGTTCCCCTGATCATTGGTCGCTGGGAGAGCTGTCTGTGTGACAGCTCCCCAGCAACCACACAACGACTTACCAACGATCACGGCCAGGTAAGTCATTTAGTGTAATGGTACCTTAACTTGAAGGAGCTGGAGCAATTTTGCCTTGAGGAATGTGCAAAGATCCCAGTGGCAAGATGTGGAAAGCTCATAGAGACTTATCCAAAGTGACTTGCTGTTGTAATTGCCAAAAAAGGAGGTTCTACAAAGTACTGATATTAGGGGTGAATAGTTAGGACAAAATAATTTAATACTTCATTGTGCATATTTGTTTGCTTCATAATAAAAACAAAAAACAAAATGTTCACAGTTGTAGGCATGCAAACCCTCAAAAAAAAAAAAAAACAGTGAAATTCCAGGTTGTGAGGAGGCAAAACAGAAAAAATGCCAAGGGGGTATATAGTTTTGCAAGCCACTGTAAATGTAATTATGGGAGCTAATCACTTTATAGCAAATCTTTACAAATGATGATGAAGGATTTTTGTGACAACTTTTTTTCCAAAGTTTACTGACGGTAGGGATTCTTATAAAAGAAAGGAACCAGCAATACTGGAATCCATCACCTACATGATTGATCTCTGCCAGACCAGAATGCTGACATCCCAATTACCAGACATTATTCCCGACGAGGTTCTTCACAAGTTAAAGAAGCACTTCCATCAAAGATTTTATTCTCTTAGTAGGTTGCAATCATATTATATAGCACTGTGTACTTACAATTCCTCATTTAGCCCATCTACCCAGTTAATTCTTTTCTTCACTATGTAGGAACAGGAAGTCTCTTGTCCCTGCAAAAATCACTCCGCTCTTCAGCTCCTGACCGTTCTGCTCCCCTTTTCTCCTGCCAGGGACATTTACAGTGACTCAGGAGTCATAAAGGAAAACTGATCTCCTGTTTCTACATAGAGCTGAGAAGGATTCAGCTAGTCAGTATTTAATCAAATGACATCATACATCTAATACAAAATAGAAGAATTAGCTGGGTAGAAAGGAAAATGAGCAATTGTAAGTACACTGTGCTATATAATATGATGACTGTAATATATTAAGAGGATAAACATTTTGATGGAGGAGTGTTTCTTTATGTCACTGTAAAACTGGATGTCATCACTTCCAGTCTAGCAGAAACCATCTGCGTGCCAGGGTCTCTACCTTCTGGGAACTTGAGTGCCCTAAGTTATAACAATGAGGAAAGTGACTACAGGTAAACCTATGAAAAGAGTCCTCCAAACCAAGACTTTACTGAATTTTTTGGACTACAAGAAGCGTGTGCGCAGATTGAGATCTCAGCGGCCATTTTCCTGAAGCGGAGTGCCGTTGAGATTTCAATCTGCGCACGCGCGGCCTCTAGCGGCCATTTTCCTGAAGCCTCCGGCGACCCACGGCTTCAAGAAGATGGACGCAGTGAAATGGGTGATGCACTCTGCTCACCGTGGACACCGGGGCGTGGCGCTGCCACATTTCTGCCGCAGGTATCCTGAAGAAGGGACCCTGCTCAGGTGAACTCCGCACTGCCCCCGTCGCAGCATTGCCACACCTCTGCTACAACCCCCGGTAAGCCTGCGTTCGCACTAGAAGACGCAAATTTTTTGGGGAAAAAATGTGTCTTACAGTCAGTAAAATTGAGTATTTGAATTACTGTATTTTTCAAACATAAAAATAGATTAAAACAACTACCTTTTAGTTGGTTTTATCTATTTCTGTGTTAATAACATTGAGTATTTGAATTAAAGTCTAGGCTTACTTCTGGGAACTAGGTTATAAAAATTGTGATAAAAATTTTTTAATTTTCATACAAGTAAGTTACTAATATATGTATATTTTTAAGAATAGATCCAACTATTTTTTTTTTAAATAGTTAATAGTTTAATAGTTCTTACTGGCACAATACTTGTCTATAAGCTTGGTGTAGGTGAGAAGGCATTTGACTAGACACATCACTCACCTTCCTCAATAGTAACAATTATATTTATTTTGATTTCCTTATAGAACGCCATTATATTCCACAGCGTTTTACATAGAGTATCATCGTTTTTCCCTATTGAGGTTTACAATTTACATTCCCAATCTGTATGTCTTTAGAGTGTGGGATGAAACCGGAGAACCTGGAGAAAACCCATGCGAACACGGTGAGAACAAAGACTTTTTTTGCTCTTTTTACTTCATGTTGATGTTGTGTGGAGGCCATTGGTGCTGTAGTTTTGCGCTTGTATGGTGTTGCGGCCTGTAGTCATGGGGACTCATTCTTGCAGGATGGCTGCCTGCCCTGTCGATGCATTGTCGCAATCGCAATGGTGGTTAGCACAAGGCACAGCTCCATTATGGCTATACAAAGTTAGGACCCACTGATAGGTTCGCTGTGACGTGGCAGTGGGTTTCACAGTCTTGAGGGCCCTAAACTAAGAAAGGAAAGGGCCTAGGACTGTGAGGGTGGTTTGGTTGGTACTCTTAGGGGGTTAATTAAAAGTTTGGGAAATAATGGGGCTGCCCTATGCAAATAGGGGTGCGGTTGGATAAGGATGATAAGAGGGCAAAAGAGCACCAAAGGACATTCAGCCCTTATTTTTTCTGTCTCGTCCATGCCCGATGAGTCTTTCTTGCAAGGCTCGATGTTCATCAGCGGTTGGCCTTTGTTTTTTTTCTTTTGGTATAAAGCATAAAAAAATGGGCATGACGATGAATGATTTTTGGCAATGTATATAATGTTTGGGGGTTAAATAAAAGGTGTGGCCATCCCACTTAACCCAACATTTGTGTTTCCTGGTATTTTTATTCAAAGGTACTCCTGGTAAGGTCATGTGTTTTGTAGGTAGTGTAGCCCAATTATTATGGGAAAAGGTTGCGATGTTTTACACTCCTTACAGTCTGATCAGAAGAACAACCTGATGTTCAGTCTGTAAATTTCTAGGTCTCTTTTGTAGCACAGAACAGACAGACTCCTTGTTGTCCTTGGTGGGATTTAAACCCAGGACCCCGGCGTTGCTGCAGTGCTAACCACTGAGCCACCGTGCTCTCCAATATCCTATACACATACTGTAGCATAAACATCTGGCAAAAGTATTGCAAAATCATGTTCTTGTTCCTCTTTCTTTTTATTGACCTCTCAATTTGATATACGTTGAGCCAAGAGAAACAGTAAGGAAGGACATGTGCTTCCATAGATACCTTTCACTATCAATCACATATACAAAAAAAAAAAAATCCACTGTGGTCCTCCTTCTGCAAGATGCATCTGAATTACCAGGAGGCTTTTTCTAGTTTTCTTTTATATATTGTAACACTTAAATTGTAGGATCTGCACATTAAATGCATTAATTCTGACAGAGAAGAATGCTTTAGCATGGAAGCGTTTAGAAGGGTCATGACAAGAGGAAGCACTTTATAATGTAGATTGTCTTTTGCAACAGATTACACAGCTGCAGGATTTAGGATGAGCTGGAGATAGAAACTGCTTAGTTTGGTATGGAATAATGTGAAACGCTTCACAAGTGCAAAACTGTACACCCTAAAAGACAGGACACAGACCATTAAAGAACAGATTTAGTTCAGGTGGGTGTAAATTTCGAGTTCGCTTTACAAAGAAGCATTGACACAAGACTGATAACCATGCTGTACCTAGTATAATGTCTAGCGGGGTGATGAATGACACTGTGGTTTTATGTGGGGGAAGTGCTGGTTACCTATTAACTCCTTTCCGACATCGGGCGTAATAGTACACCAATATCGGACTTGCCCTGAGGTCGGGAGCCTACACCATTGAGGGCACATGACAGCTGATATATAAACCTAACATGTGCTTGCAACAGCCGCGGGTGGAATAACAATCCACCTGGGCTGTTAACTAGTTAAATGCCGCTGTCATTTTCTGACAGCAGAAATTAACCTGCGCTTACTTGAAGTGAAACACTATTCCTGCCCAGTCACATGATTGCGAGTCACCGATGGGTTGGCATGACAAACATAGGTCTCCAGCAGACCTGTATGGCTGTCATAGCCAGATTGCTATGAGCGCCGCCCGATGGTTAGTGCTCATAGCAAAGGGAGCCTTTCTGCTACACACAGGCGATCTGATCATCGCCTGTGTGTAGCAGATGCGATCAAAGTAATGCAGCTTCTATCGAAGCATGCAAAACGTTTAAAAAAAAAAGTTTTTAAAAACATAAAAAAATAAAAAGGTCAAATCACACCCCTTTCGCTCCATTAAAAATAAAGTTAAAAAAATATCAAATATACACATATTTGGTATCAACTACGTTCAGAATCGCCCAATCTATCAATATAAAAAATAATGAGCCCATTTGCTTAACGGCATAACGAAAAAAATTTCAAAACGTCAGAATTACGTTTTTTTGGTCGCTGCTACATTGCAATAAAATGCAGTAATGGGCAATCAAAAGATCATGTCTACACCAAATAAAAAGGACAGCTTGTCATGCAAAAAATAAGCCCTCGCCCAACTCGAGATCACGAAAAATGGAGACACTCCGGGTATCGGAATATAGCACCATTTTTTTCACTAGTTAAATAACTAACAACCTAGACATGTATGGTGTCTATGAACTCAAAATGATCTGGAGAATCATAACGGCAGGTCAGTTTCAGCATTTAGTGTACATGGAAAAAAAAAAAACTACTATCAGTGGAATTGAGCTTTTTTTTGCAGTTTCACCGCACTTGGACCTTTTTCCATTTTCCAGTACACTATATGTTAAAACTAATGGCATCATTAAAAAGTACAACTCGTCCCGCAAAACATAAGCCCTCACATGGCCATATTGACTGAAAAATAAAAAAGGTATGGCTCTGGGAAGAAGGGTAGCATGAAATGAAAACGCACAAACGAAAATACCTCATGTCACTTGAAGAAAGTATCACCAAAGCTACTTGCCTACTTTGGGACACGTTAAACGAAGAGAGCAAATCAATGGACAAGGACATCATGGTCGGAAGTATAGGAGGAACAAGGAGACAAGGAAGACCAGAAACCTGATGGCTTGATACAATTAAAATAATGGGGGAGAAGACCCTGGTGGACCTATCAAGGGTTGCACAAGATCGATCTTCCAACAGAGCGTTCATCTATCAAGTCACCATAGCTGAAGATCGAGCTAAAGGCAGTTAATAATAATAATAATAATAATAATTATTATTATTATTATTTTAAAGTTCTTTTCCTCCAGATCACCCCTATATCTGCAGGTAAATAGTATTTCTGGAGGAGACAGGTTCTCTTTAACATACGTTAACATCTCTTCAGTGTTTGCACGTATACCTATGTTGGCACAAATACTGGTTGGGTGACTTGTTCATGCAACATTATTAGATACAACAGTATTATTTATATACAACTAGTGGGTCCTTAGGCCAAAATTGGCACTTTAACACCCCCTTCGTTTGTGTTGTATTGCAAGCCCTCACTGGCGGGGTCGCCTCTCATTGTTTATTCATGTTTATTTGCTTTCTTTAGTCGCTCTGGAGAACAAAATGCATAATTGATGTATAAAATCTGTCAGCCATGTCTTTCCGTACTGCTAACACAATGCTGCTGATGTTGTTATTTTTATATCTCAATTATTATTGAAATTTTGTGTTTCTGCATCTTTGCATGCGCAAAGACAGATTCTAAATTCCTTTTAATCTAGGACAGTATATATTGTACCTCTTCTTTCAAAGGACTAGGCTTCTAAAAAAAAAAAAGAGTTTTTACAAGATTAGAAAACAATGGCTACTTTTTGGGGGCACATGCACACGTCATTTCTTTCAGGTGGGTGACCACAAGAGGAAGACATCAGGAAATGTTGAAGGATTTCTCCTGAAGTGTGTTCTGTTTTTTAGGCTTTTTTTACGGTTTTGTTTTTTAGTTGCTTTTGGCACATTTTTTTTACGTCTTCACAGAGCAAAAAATGCCTGAAGAATGGTCAAGACTCCTCTTTAACAGTTGAATGTAAAAGTTTTGGCACCACTTGTCAAAATTACTGTAAATGTGAACAGTTAAGCAATTTGAAGATGAAATTATCTCTAAAAGGGCTAAAGTTAAAGATGACACCTTTCCTATGTATTGTAGGCACACTACAAAAAAATACATATATTTATTTTTTAATCTTTTACATTTTAAAAATTACAAAACAAAATGGGGCTATGGAAAAGTTTGAGAACCCTTGTAGGTTTGTGTGCTCAGTAGTGATGAGCGAGTGTACTCGTTGCTCGGGTGATCTCCAAGTATTTATGACTGCTCTTAGAATTAACGTATATACTTGAGTATAAGCCGACTCGAGTATAAGCCGACCCCCCTAATTTTGCCACAAAAACTGGGAAAACTTATTGACTCGAGTATAAGCCTAGGGTGGAAATGCAGCATTTACCGGTGAATTTCAAAAATAAAAATAGATCATTCTTGCCCCATAGCTGTGCCATATAGTGCTCTGCACCGTTCATATTGCCCCATAGCTGTGCCATATAGTGCTCTGCACCGTTCATATTTCCCCATAGCTGTGCCATATAGTGCTCTGCACCGTTCATTATTGCCCCATAGCTGTGCCATATAGTGCTCTGCACCGTTCATATTTCCCCATAGCTGTGCCATATAGTGCTCTGCACCGTTCATATTGCCCCATAGCTCTGCCATATAGTGCTCTGCACCGTTCATTATTGCCCCATAGCTGTGCCATATAGTGCTCTGCACCGTTCATTATTGCCCCATAGCTGTGCCATATAGTGCTCTGCACCGTTCATATTTCCCCATAGCTGTGCCATAGAGTGCTCTGCACCGTTCATATTGCCCCATAGCTCTGCCATATAGTGCTCTGCACCGTTCATTATTGCCCCATAGCTGTGCCATATAGTGCTCTGCACGTTCATATTTCCCCATAGCTGTGCCATATAGTGCTCTGCACCGTTCATATTGCCCCATAGCTGTGCCATATAGTGCTCTGCACCGTTCATATTTCCCCATAGCTCTGCCATATAGTGCTCTGCACCGTTCATATTTCCCCATAGCTCTGCCATATAGTGCTCTGCACCGTTCATATTGCCCCATAGCTCTGCCATATAGTGCTCTGCACCGTTCATATTTCCCCATAGCTGTGCCATATAGTGCTCTGCACCGTTCATATTGCCCCATAGCTGTGCCATATAGTGCTCTGCACCGTTCATATTTCCCCATAGCTGCCATATAGTGCTCTGCACCGTTCATATTTCCCCATAGCTGTGCCATATAGTGCTCTGCACAGTTCATATTTCCCAAAGCTGTGCCATATAGTGCTCTGCACCGTTCATTATTGTCCCATAGCTCTGCCATATAGTGCTCTGCACCGTTCATATTTCCCCATAGCTGTGCCATATAGTGCTCTGCACCGTTCATATTTCCCCATAGCTGCCATATAGTGCTCTGCACCGTTCATTAATGCCCCATAGCTCTGCCATATAGTACTCTGCACCGTTCATATTTCCCCATAGCTGTGCCATATAGTGCTCTGCACCGTTTATATTTCCCCATAGCTCTGCCATATAGTGCTCTGCACCGTTCATATTTCCCCATAGCTGCCATATAGTGCTCTGCACCGTTCATATTTCCCCATAGCTGTGCCATATAGTGCTCTGCACCGTTCATTATTGCCCCATAGCTGTGCCATATAGTGCTCTGCACCGTTCATATTTCCCCATAGCTGCCATACAGTGCTCTGCACTGTTCATATTTCCCCATAGCTGTGCCCTATATGCTCTGCAGCGTTCATATTGCCCCATAGATGCTCCACATATATCTGTGCCATTGCTGCTGCTGCTGCAATAAAAAAAAAAAAAACACATACTCACCTCTCTTGCTTGCAGCTCCCGGCGTCCGGTCCTGGCGTCTCTCCGCTCTGACTGATCAGGCAGAGGGCGCCGCACACACTATATGCGTCATCGCGCCCTCTGACCTGCACAGTCAGTGCAGATAGATGCCGGGAAGATGGAGCGGCGCTGGGAAGATGGAGCGGCGCCCGGCGGCTGGAACGGGGACAGGTAAATATGCGATACTTACCTGCTCCCGGCTCCTTCCCCCGGACAGCTGGTCTTCGGTGCCGCAGCCTCTTCCTCTATCAGCGGTCACCGTTACCGCTGATTAGAGAAATGAATAGGCGGCTCCACCCCTATGCGAGGTGGAGCCGCTTATTCATTTTTCTAATGAGCGGTCCCACGTGACTGCTGAACAGGGGAAGAACTGCAGCACCGAAGACCGTGGGACAGGCGGGGAGCGCCAGGATCGCTGGAAGCAGGTAAGTATGCCTCAGCGCCCTCACCCCCTCACCCGCCGACCCTGCCACCCACCTTGACTCGAGTATAAGCCGAGAGGGGCACTTTCAGCCCAAAAATTTGGGCTGAAAATCTCGGCTTATACGGTAGTTTCCCTTGCCTCAGCTGGATAATTTGTGGCTATTAGACAGCTTGATTATATGTGGGGATTCCCTAGCAACCAGGCAACCCCCACATGTACTCAGCCTGGCTAGCAGCCGTAAATCATCCAGCTGGGGCAAGGAAAACTAAATCTCTGAGCAGTCATAAATACTCGGAGACCACCCGAGCAACGAGTATATTTGCTCATCACTAATGCTCAGATAACTTTGACCAAGGTTTCAGACCTTAAATAGTCTATTACGGTTATGGCTTGCACACCATCATTGTTGGGAAAGGATAGGTGGTAAAAATTCCCCACCTTTTTTAAAAATCCAGCCTCCAAGTCTTGTGTCAAAAAACAGCAGCCATGGGTTCTTCTGAGCAGCTGAAAATAAAAAAGTGGTGGAGACCAGGAGAAGACGGTAAGAAGATAGTAAAGCGTTTTTAAGCTGTCCTTTCCTCAGCTAGAAATGTAATTAAGAAATTGTAGTTAAAAAGAACAGTGGAAGTCAAGAAAATTCAAGAAGACCAAGCAAAATTTCAGTTGAGAGCTGCTGGTAGGATTGCTAGAGAGGCAAATAAGAACCCCTGCTTAACTGCAAAAGACAATCAGAAAGGTTTAGCAGACTCGAGTTGTGGTTCATTGTTCTACTGTTTAGAGACACCGGAACAAATATGGCCTTCATGGAAGAGTCATCAGAAGAAAACCTTTCCTACATCCTCACCATGAAATTCAGCATCAGAAGTATGAAAAATAACATCTAAACAAGTCTGATGCATTTTGGACTGATGAGGTTAAAATAACTTTGATCAAGAATTCTATGTGAAGAAAAGACTAATTTCAAGAACAGCTCGAAAACAATGAACCATGGGTATGGATCATTCATGCTTTGGGGTTGTTTTGCAGCCACACAGGAACATTTCACGGGTAGAAGGAAGAATGGATTCAGTGAAACTTCAACAAATTCTTGATGTAAAGATAACACCATTGGTAAAAAAGATGAAGTTAAAAAGAGGATGGCTTCTACTAATGGACAATAATTCTAAAAACATGTCAACATTCACACTAGACTACCTCAAAAGGAGCAAGCTGAAGGTTTTACAATGACCCTCACAGTCCCCTGAACTGATCATCATTGAAAATCTGTAGCTAAATCTCAAAAGAACAGTGCTTGCAAGACGACCAGGAATATCACAGAACTGGAAGAATTTTCCAAGGAAGAATGGATGAAAAAAAAAAAAAAACAAGAATTGAAAGACTCTTGGCTGGCTACAAAAAGCATTTACAAGATGTGATACTTGCAAAATGAGGTGCTACTAGGTACGAATGATGCAAGGATCTCAAACTTTTGCATCATCTAATTTTCCTTTCAGTAATTTTTAAAATGTAAAAGAACAAAACTTTTTGCGAGAATTCTGGTGTGGTGTGAAAGCTTTGATGAATTGGGCCCTTTATGTTTATGTACCCTTACTGGAACAATACCACACCTGTCCATTTTGTATCCGGTATTGCAGTACAGATCAATTTACATAAACAGGACTGAGTTGTAATAGTACATGCAACCTAATGACAAATGTGGCACTATTTTGGAATTGGCTATATTTTGCGAATCATATACCAATCATTATGGTACCTGAATATGGCACTATAATATAGAAGTATTTGGCCCAACAAACGATTCTAATAGGGAAAAAGTATGCCCATAATATAAGATCTGATGATAAATGCAGAATCAAAGAGAAAACGTTTATACAGGTAACAGATTGACCATTCAGTAGTCATTAAAAAGAACTTTACACTATGAGTTAATCATGAAAGTTTAGGAAAGAAAAGCAGAAAAAAATTCTAATATGACAAACCATTCCAATTCTTCTCTCCGTTCTTAAAATATTCAATATCGTCTAGGTCAAGGACTCACCATAGATATATTCCCAACAGTGAGTAACGCAATGTGTAAAAGCCGTGGTTGCAGTTGTGTAAACACGCTTGTATTGCATCAGATGTTTGAGTCCGTAATTTGGGGGATGGTGTGCACATGTAATGAATGCAGTTGTAACGTGTCCTTTGACTTGTGAGGCCCCTCTGTAAAGTAGATTTTCCCCTCCTGGACTAGATCTACTCAGTTTCCTGTATAGTCTAGTCATAACAGATAAGGCAGCGTATACACAGTGCCTAACATGGAACAGAGTCAAAAAGGAATATCCAGCTCACACAGGCTGAGCAAAGAAAGGGAGTATGTACAACAACTCGCTCGCCATGTCTGACAAAGTGGAATAGTCCTATTATTCAGTACTGGCATCCAGAAGAAATGTCGTTCGAAAACTCTGCTCCTTGTTATTCGTTACACGTATTCTAAGACGAGCCAGATGTGACTCATTTCACAGATGAGTATTACTGCTCACAGGTTACGGTGAGATTCCTTTATTCCTGCGATCGTTGGTCTAACAGAAATATCTGTTGGCATTAGATATGTAGGTAAAAACAAACATTCCCACTTTGGACAATTCCTAATTTCAAAAAGATCCGTTATTTATAAAGCAGAGACCCCCGGAGATCAGCAGGGATTTGTGTGGAGACCTAGTAATAAAGGCAACCATAAAAATTAGATAATCATCGGCCAAACAATCATTTGGCTACCACTCATCTATCTAGACATATTCTAGAATACAAGAATGGTCAGCTCAGCCAATGCTCTTGTGTTCTCAATGAGACGGCCGACGGCAGAGGTATTGGCTCTCACCAAAAATAGTGTTAATTAAAAATGAACAGGCAAAAATTCTGCTTCCTCCTTGATATCATCTGTTGGGGGAGAGTTTGGAGGCTTCCATACCTATTGGATCATCTGGAGATCCCACAAAAAGCAACGCGTTTGGACGACAGTTATGTATACAGTAGCCTTCGGCATTATCTCAGCAGCAGAAATGAAAGGGGTGTTCCCATCTCCAAGATCTTATCAAAATATGTAGTAGGTGTAATAATAATAATATTAATAATAACAAATACCTGCAATTAGAAATGTAGTTTAGCTCTTCTGATTTGCCATGTTGCTTACACCATATGCAGTGTACTGTAGTACCTTAGGTATTCATGGTTACGATCAATAAAAGCCGACTAATTGTCACTATGTGAGTGGTTGTAACCATGGATAGCTGTCACACACGAGGATCATGGACACACTGTGACACGAGTCGCGCTCAATTAGAAGGGGCATGGCTAATTGCTACTTGGTTTTCTCTAAAAATTCTGATGGTGGAGTTGGGCTTGACCAGCAGGTGCTACTCCTAGGCAGTTCCCAGTAATGCAGCTGCTGACCCCAAGGGTCAGAATAGCAGACAAGGACATGGATTTAGAGTCACTGGCAGGGCAGGAACAGATACTGGAATACTAGCAAGGAAGACAGAACTGGCTTCAGGTTCAGGTAACGCTGAAGCGGCTTCAGGTTCAGGTAACGCTGAAGCGGCTTTAGGTTCAGGTACAGTCGGAGCGGCTTCGGCTAGAGCGAGAGCGGCTTCAGCTTCAGCAGGAGCGGCTTCAGCAGGAGCGGCTTCAGCTTCAGCAGGAGCGGCTTCAGCTTCAGCAGGAGCAGCTTCAGCAGGAGCGGCTTCAGCTTCAGCAGGAGCGGCTTCAGCTTCAGCAGGAGCGGCTTCAGCTTCAGCAGGAGCGGCTTCAGCTTCAGCAGGAGCGGCTTCAGCTTCAGCAGGAGCGGCTTCAGCTTCAGCTACAGCCACAGTGGCTTCCGCTTCAGCTAAAGCCGGAGAGGCTTTATAATAAATAATAATCTTTATTTTTATATAGCGCTAACATATTCCGCAGCGCTTTACAGTTTGCACACATTATCGTCATTGTCCCCGATGGGGCTCATAATCTAAATTCCCTATCAGTATGTCTTTGGAATGTGGGAGGAAACCGGAGAACCCGGAGGAAACCCATGCAAACACAGGGAGAGCATACAAACTCCTTGCAGCGGCTTCAGCTAGAGCCGGAGAGCGGCTTCAGCTAGAGCCGGAGAGCGGCTTCAGCTAGAGCCGGAGTGAGGCTTCAGCTAGAGCCGGAGTGAGGCTTCAGCTAGAGCCGGAGTGAGGCTTCAGCTAGAGCCGGAGAGCGGCTTCAGCTAGAGCCGGAGAGCGGCTTCAGCTAGAGCCGGAGAGCGGCTTCAGCTAGAGCCGGAGTGAGGCTTCAGCTAGAGCCGGAGTGAGGCTTCAGCTAGAGCCGGAGTGAGGCTTCAGCTAGAGCCGGAGTGAGGCTTCAGCTAGAGCCGGAGTGAGGCTTCAGCTAGAGCCGGAGTGAGGCTACAGCTAGAGCCGGAGTGAGGCTTCAGCTAGAGCCGGAGTGCGGCTTCAGCTAGAGCCGGAGTGGCTTCAGGTAGAGCTGGAGCGGCTTCAGATTCAGGTGCAAGAATAGACTACATAGGGTACAGAAAAAGGAGCTAGTTCAGACAATGCGGGGGGACCGTGAAACTGACTAGTTGTACAACACTAATGAAAGGGGAAGCATAGCTCAGGTAGCTCCCTGCTGGGAAGCATGCCTTTTATACCTGATGCATTCCAGGTATTGACTGGGAGAATTTCCAAAGTGTGCATGCTGCACCTTTACGAATTGGGAGCGTGCATACACTAAGTGCACCACAAAGAGACCTGTGCAACGTGCACAGTTCCAGGGGAGCAGAAATCCACGGCACACAACGGGAACACCACCGCGCGGCTAGTATGTTGGCATTCCGGCAGTGAGCAGGGAGAGGGACCACGCTGGCAAGTCAGCATTGGCATTACAATAGTGACATAGCAAATAAGAACTATACTACATTTCTAATTGGAGGCATTTGCTAATATTATTATTATTATTACTAACATTGGGATAGGATCTTGAAGATGGGAATACCAATTAAGCATTACGAAAAGCCCATTCAAATATATAGGTTGTCTGAATCGTGCTGAGCAGAATAGGTCCAGCAAATATTTTTTAAACAGTTTTTCTATCTTTTGCAATAGATAAGTTGCTTCATCTATTAAATCAGAAGTTCCTTAGTTGTGTGTATGAAAATAAGGTGCCTAAACAGGACATCCCTTTAAAACAATGGTTAGAAACAAACCATATAGTTTCTGTAAAGGTCTATGGAAAAGGCTGTCCTTCTCAAATTGGCCCCATCCTTTCTACGTTATGGGCCAACCTTCCATAGTCACTGCAAGGTTATCAAATAAAAGAGCACAACTAGGTAATTTCATTATTTTATCCAACAAGTGGAGGACAAATGACGTAAATTAAGAAACCAAGGAGACCGCCTTTCCTGAAATTGAATGTGGGAGGTAAATTGCATCATGAAAATTAGCCTAATTATTGCAAAAATTATTCCCTAGCATTACTCCCAATGAAAACTCATTGAAAAAGAATCAACAAACCGAATTTCCAATATTCTGAATGTATTATTTTACTATCATAGACAGTGGTTATCTTTATCCTCCATTTCTAAATTAATATGTCATGTCAATGACCCACATCACCAGAAGTAAATAAAAGGATTACAAAAAAATACTAAAATACTGTGACATTAGACTAATATCTCTAAGCCCAAAGACTTCTAAGTGATGTGAACTCTGTGGTAAGGTATACCAATAATTGAGGGAGAATAACTTTGCACAAAGTATCATTAGATGTGATCACTGGAAAAAAAATGCCTCTTGTGCTTCTGCTCACCGGGCCCCATCATGCACTAATGTGCTGTACGCTGCGGGCCTGCGGTGCACACGTCGGTGCTGGGGCCCGAGAGCTTTCTCGGAGCTGTGCATGGCCAACTAACCTTGACTGCAGCAACTTCGACTCCCTCCGCCCTCCCTGGACTTCTGGTCAGGTGTCGTCGCCTACGCAATAACGTAACGGTATACGCGCTGACATGTACGAGGACACTGTTACCAGAAGGGTAGCTGCGCCTGCTGAGGATTGCTTATGATGTTCGTATGTAAAACTTTTTTTTTTTTTTTATAAAATGAATTAAAGAGGAGGGGATGAGTGAGGACTGCTCAGGATGAAGGAGGGGGGCTGCACATGGTGAACGCGGCTGCAAATGATGGAGGGGTGCTGCAACTGATAGAGGGGGGATGAAAATATAATGAATCGGTGGAGCGGGAGGCACACAGTGGGGAGCACTGAGGATGCCGTGACTGGTAATGAATTGGGGAAAAGAGTACAGGGGGCTAATGTATATATTTATTTATGTGGGTAAAATGGCTATTTATAGTTGGTGGTGACGCAGTGGTGGATTACAATTTATATTTGGAATGGTGGATTGCATAATAACTAATTATAAATTAATGGTGGGTGCACGTCTTTATTCAGTTGTATAGTGTAGAAGAAAGGGGAAAAAAAGTGTGGGATGTGCTCTGGAAGCGGTGCTTTAGATAACTATGTGTTATTTTATGCAGAGACGAGTCCTGGCTGGAAGAAATTATGGCAGTCTGTGCTGCATGAAAGAAAAGCAAAGATGAAGGACTTCAGTAGAGATGTCAGTGGTGAGTCAGTGTGTTACCTGTACACTGACACTATATACAGAGCTCCTCTTTATAATGTCACTGGTGATCACTGTATTACCTGTACACTATACACAGAGCTCCTGTGTATAATGCCACTGGTAATTACTGTATTACCTGTACAATGACACTATATACAAAGCTCCTGTGTATAAAATCACAAGTGATCACTGTATTACATATATATATTGTATAAGCAATGGAACAAACAGAGTTCTAATGGATTTCCTTCTGTGCTTTTTCCTGACGATGTGGTCTCTTCAGATGGGGAACAAGAATGTGGTAGACTTCTTGGGGACACTTGAAAAGACAGGCATTGCTAGACTAAGTACAAAAACTAGTCCATTTGAATTCTGACCCACTGCACTCTATGGCTTAGTTTGGAGGTTTAGCCTGAATCCCATTTTTTGGGGACTAAGAATTAAACGGAACACCCATTGGAAGGGCAAAAAGTAGTGTGAGTGGCATATTATAGAGGCTAAATCTTAGACTAAAAAGTAATTTTAAAGGGTATGTGCACATGTCAGGATTTCTTGCAGAAATTTTCCTGACAAAAAACAGATATTTCTGCCAGAAATCCGCATGCGTTTTTACCGTGATTTTACCGCGATTTTACTGCGTTTTTGGTGTGTTTTTTGTGGTTTTTTTCCCAAATGCATAGAATTGCGGGAAAAACGCAGAAAATCCGCAAAAATAATGAGCATGCTCATTTTTTTACCGCAATGCGTTTTTTTCACGGAAAAAAACCGAATCCATGTGCACAAAACATGCAGAATGCATTCTAAATGATAGAATGCATAATGTATGCGTTTTCAATGAGTTTTTATAGCGTTTTTAGCGCGAAAAAAACGCAAAAAAACCTGAACGTGTGCACATAGCCTAAAAGTCTTACTGAAAGGATAATATATTATAAAATGTAAGAAAATGTTATAAATAGACACAGATTAAGTCAGAGATAAAGTTTCTCAAACCGAAAATGTATGCAAAAGTAGGATATTTGTAGGTGTTCTGGGTTCTAGAAAGTTCCCTTTGGAGATATGCGCAAACAAGAATTAATGACAATTTTAATATAGCCACTTCCACAAGCAATTCTTTAAAATATTATACAGTATGAAAATTAACTAAAATTTTGTAAAAAAAAAAAAATAAAAAATACAGTAGTATTTGAAAATGTAAAAAAAAAAAATTATATTATAAATGTTACTGTATATAGCAGAAAAATCTTTCAAGCTTCGAGAAATAGAAAAGCGAGTAGGCTTTACAGTAATATTTTTAAGATGTTTAAAAAAAAAAAAAAAGTCAGGCAGAAAGACAGAGCACGTCTGATTGATTGACAGGGCCGGCGTCAGCACCCGGCACAGCGGGCAAATGCCGGGGCCCTGGGGAGAGAGGGGGGCCCACTCATGCTGTCATAGATACATCTGGGAGAGCAGAGCAGGAGATAACATGCTCTCTCTGCCTATAAAGTCACTGCTGGCTGCGTTCTCTTAACCCCTATGTGCTAGCTCTGACACAAGCATCTTATCACTCAGTGAGTGCAGCCAGGCAGGCACACATAGGGGTTAAGAGAAGGCAGCCAGTGTGACATTGTTTGTGGGGGGAGAGAGCACGTTCTCTGCTCTGATCTCCGCCCCTGGCTGGCTGCCGTGCTGCTGAAGTTATGAGGCAGATTCAGGAGGAGCTCCTAGTCCTACCAGTGCCTGAGTGAGTGGCGCTGCTATATACTATGTGGGCTGCGCTGCTATATACTACGTGGGCTGCTATATGCTACGTGGGCTGCTATATACTACATGGGCTGCTATATACTACGTGGGCAGTGTTATATACTACATGGCTGTGTTTATATGCGATCATGAATCGGGGTATGTGTTAAAGGGGGGGCCCACTGAGACTCTCTCGCCCGGGGCCCTCAAAAACCTGGAGCCGGCCCTGTTGATTGACTTAATCAGATTTAATTATGTAAAGCTCAATGTAGCCCTTAAAAATAATGGAAATTACAACATATTGAAGCAATTTTTATTAAGTTTTCCCAGGCTTTCCCATTCCCCTTTAATTAGGCTAAAAAGCAATGGAATAAAATTGTGTGGTCTTGACCGCAAAAAAAAAATTGTAGAAAATTAAAGACACATCTGCAGTTGTATCAATTCCTATAATTTCATATTAAATTAATTACTTTTATATGTTTTATTAGAATTAATTTGATTTATGTTACTAACACTGGATACATTATTTGTTAACCATTACTATTTTATATTGTGAACCCTCCTTGCTGAAGTTTGAGTCAAATTCATTACTTAGGAGGAGAAGTAATAACTTTTCTTCACCTTTCGTGCACCCAGGCAGGTGGAAGCTTTTAAATATCAGTGTAATTGTGAAAAGCTACAAGGTAAATTGTGGGCATGGCTATCTGCAAGAGAAAATTAAAAATCGGAGATAAAATTATTATGTGAAAATCTAAGATTAAAAATAAAATTAAAAAATTTAGACACAGACTAATGAACCGAGCTGTAATAAAACAGTAGAACCAATGACAATTAAATTAGATTCTGACTTAGACAACATTTTTAAAAATGTCTACTTTCTGGTTCCTCTTGACACAGGGAAAATTACTGATAATCTGTGACCCTCCTCAGTGATGCAGCAGTGACTTGTTCCTGTGTTGTGATGTCATTGCTGTAACAGGAAATAGAATTCTTGATATATACATAGATAGATTTATATATTATATAATTTATTATACAATATTTAATATTTATCTTTATTGAAAAAAAAAATTAAAAAATAATAATCTTGTAGTTTTCACGCAGGTCGCCATGGTCTTTTTAGTCTCATTCTTCCGGTTCTATCTTGCGGAGTTTACTGCAAGACTCCATTTTATCTTAGGCAATAATATATATATATATATATATATATATATATATATATATATATATATATATATATATATATATATATATAGATAGATAGATAGATAGACAGATAGAGAGATTATATATGGTTCATAACATAGGTGCCACCAGTCACAATAAGCGATTTCACACCTGATCCTACTCACCTTTCCTTCACAAAGACCTTTGAACAGTCTTCGTAGTCACTTCACTGCACAAGATAAAGTCGGAATCTGACCCATGTACACGTGTTGTTTCTTGAAACATTAGTAAGCTGGAGCCTAAAGTGGCCAATGTGAAAACTGCAAGATTCACATTTTTTTGTATTTTTAAAGGGTATATGTCAGTAGGATTGTTCCTCCTAAGCGGTTTTTATATGTGCATGTAGGCCATAGGAAGCTAAATAAAATTATATGTCGAATAGCAGATATCAAGTTTTTATTCCAGAGAAACTTACGTTTTTCTTTATATATAAAAGTAATATATGTCTGCAAGCAATGGACCCGACATAGGTCTCCCTGGGAATCTGCATCCAGAGTTTATTTTAATAAAAGAAGGAGTTACCAGTGTGAGACATGTAGCTAATATAGAATGGTAGAATTGAACCTTAAGTTCTTGTAAACACATGTTTTGCATCTTTCACAGACCTGGTAATTGCAACCTTGTCTGTGAAATCGAAGCTGAAAGGAACCTGCAAGTGTCAAGTATAACCACACACATCTCTGCAGTGAGACCGGGAGAGAAGAGAGTGGACTCACCTATGAAACTGTAAAATAAGCTCTAGAGGCAGATCCTCAGGGAGACCTATGGCTGGACCATAGCCTGGAACAGCTAATTTACATATAAAAAAATGTGACTTTCTCTGGGATAAGACATCAGACCAAAGATATCAAGGTACCATCTTATTCTGCTTCCTACAACCTAAATGTCCTTATAGATGGCTTAGGAGAGACGATCCTACTCACACATTACCCTTAATACAGATTGTGAGAAGTTAAAAAATGGCAAAACAAAATTCAGATTTTTTTCGGTAATTTGCTGATGTTAGCTTCGTCTTCGATTCAATTTGATAGAATTAGGAGTAAAACTACTCAGAAAGGCGGTGTGTTAATTATAAAGGTGGTAAAATGAGGTTAGTTATGTCATCGTTGTCTGGCATAAGACTAAGGGGTAATTGACCTGGAACACTAAGGCTAGGTTCCCATTGCGTTAAAAGGGAACGCGCTAACGGACAGCGTTGCACGGCGAAATTAACGCCGTGCAACGCGTCCGTTAGCACGCCCATTCACGGCAATGGGAACGCGCAGCACTAGAACGTGCCATGTTCGGCACGCGCTAGCGACGTGCCGGTGTTTTGTGGCTCGCCGCGGTCCATTCCCCGCTCTCGCAGATCGGGGATCTGCGAGAGCGGGGACGTTACCGCGACCCCGGAACGTGGCCCCGGTAAAAACATTGCGTTAGCGCAATCTGCTAGCGCTAAATGGATTGCACTAACGCAATGTGACCCTAGCCTAAACAACCAACAATCATCTGCTTGCTTGACAATCGGTGGTCATATGTTACACTGTTTCAACAGGCAGACTTCGCTTCTGACTCAAATTAAAGAACTGGTACTCATAAGCTGCCACTGTTTTTGGCAGTACAGGTCCTGTCGACATTGGTCGTGCTGCCAAGAATCATGAGCATTTCACCTGAAGAATGAGCATTTTGCTAATTTATCGGCTGATGGGCACCATGTTTGGACTGAAAGATTGTTGTAAAATGACAATTCCTAAAAACGGTTGTTCACGATAAAATGGCAACATAAGTGGACCTAACAGGGATCCAGTAGATGATACAGCCAGACAGTTATGGCCAATAGGGCCTAGGCTATGTAAATTAACAAGTGTGTACATGCATAAACTCTACTTGTTATGTCATAAAATTAATTGAAGTCCACTAGACAAAGAATGGACCGGAGATGCGCAGTGACCTCCACTCATTTTCGAATTGGGCTCAGCAGAGCCTTGTTCTTGGAGGTACCAGATTCGAACCCATAGAGATCAGTAAGTAATCCATGATAGAATGGATAAGGGATAACTTATTAAACTTTGAAGTTGGGTCACTACACCAGCCAGCTATATAATGTGTTTGGACATCTAAAATTTTATGTGATCAGAAATCTGAATTTTTGTCAGAAAAAGTGCTCCTCATGGGCTGTGCTTACTGCCCAGTTTCTGCAAATGTGGACAATGTGTATAGACAATCGTTGTGTTGCTATTTGCCAACTCATGTGACACCTCTAGGACAGCAGTAAATATCAGATGGTGTAGGTAAGTCCCATTTACTTCCTTATATTTTTATCTGGGTTTATAATCATTGATTTTGACCAAGTTTTTGAAATTGTGAGATCCGAAAAAAGGCTTGTCCCAGAGCAGAGTTAGATACTGAAGGAGTGAAATCCCACAGACATTTGTAACATTGGTGGAGGAACAATACAAGTTTTAAGACATGTTTATGTGTGTTTACATTCAGCTAAACATTCTTCTGAAAAGAGCTCAGTCACCGCAGATCAAAAGCTGCGCTGCAGAGATGAATGCCGCCATGTATTTTATCTTCAAAAATAATAAATGCATAGAGAAGCTGGTCATTGTATATACAGCATATTGCTTGTAAAGAAAAGAAAGTGGGAACCAATACACAAATTGATGCAGAAATTAAAGAATCAGTTTCTTATCGATGCCTCTTATTGTAAACTGAACCACAGTAATATAATGATGACCATACATACTAGATAAATGCCAGCCAAACCTGCAGTTTTTAGTAGTCCAAGTCAACCATCTATCGTATATGGAGCCCCCTAATGACAGATGTGGGAAAGAAGGATTGGGCTGTTGGATTCAACATTTCTGAATTTTCTATTATCAGAAGTGGCCAGGAATCATTCGGCCTCTTTCTCTTAAAATTAGTCTTCATGTATGCCTGGGCCCATTGCAACTGTTTCTGTATGTGAGAACTGTTTAGGGGTGGCCAAAAAGTAGGTTTATTCAAACTGCAGGTCTCCGGAGGATCTTGACGTTCGTGGGACTCCAGAGGCACCAGCAACTTCAAATACCTGTTTGCAGCTTTGTAATGGTATTTTAGCAGCTGCTCTTCGTCTGATGAATTTGTCTGCCAGAAACCTTCCTCATTATGCCTTTATTTGCATGGACACATCTGTGTCTTTCTCTGTATCCCTGCTGTTCACGCTTAATTCGCCGGGTAACTCACAGTAAGCTGGGACCTCTGACCCTGATGAGGCCTAAGAGAATTCTTCAATGAGCGCCGTGCGATTTTGAGCGTGCACGGGCAGAAATGTCCCAAGGGCTCATTAGAGTCAGAATTCACAGGTAACTGTTAGAGGTCCAAAGACTTCAGCGCTAGCAGCGGAAATCAGAAGGTTAGAAGCAGAGTGGCTGGGGAAGTGAGGTAAGGCGAGTATGAGGATTTGTTTGTAACCTTTTGATGGCCCTATAAAGTTCAGAAAATGGCGAACAGCACCCGGTACTTTACTGAACTCACGCAAAAAACTCAATTCCAATCAAATTTATTGGCTCATCTCTAATTAAATTGATAATTTAATCTTTGCCACAACTACAATATACTCAAGCGAACGAGCAGTAATTTTGCTGTAAGCACTTAAAGTATGATGAGACTTCTAGTAGCAAAGCATCCACAATGTCCAACCCCACACAGTACCTGCTTGTGATTTACGGAAAGCAGCAGTCATGTCTGGAAAGCTGATACAGTCAATCATTTCTCTCACCAGACAAGTATTTTTGCCTGGTGACTTTCCAGCTGGTCTAGCAGCAGGGGGCCTGTTTAAAATAGCCTGCTACAATGTACTTTACTCTTAATTACTGCTTAACGATTTTATGCTATAGGATTGCCATAGATTTAATTCTCTAATGTGCTAATATATAGTAAGTATCGTGTGCCATTTAAAACTGGGGGGATATTCTGTTAGCATTTCCCCCAGGAAACATTTGATTGCATTCATATATTTGAATGTAATTATAAAATTTAGACAAAATAAAACAAAAATGTACGAAAGTCCTAAAAAATTCCATTGATCATTCAATAAGGTCATAAAATAAGCAAACAGTTTAAATATTCCAAAAAAATAAAACCTATAGAGACAAATAGTCCTAAAAAGTCGGCTAAACCAGGGAAGCCATATACTACCGGTATAACAGAGCCAAAGACTTCCATAAAGAGCTCTCTTAAAGGAAATCTGTCAGTAGGATCAACCCTCCTATGCCACCTAAATGTGCATTTGAGTAATTGAAAGCTTAATAAAATGATGATACCTTGATATATGTGATTTAATGTTTTATTACTGAGAAATCCACGCTATTCCTAAAAATAAGCAAGCTGTTAAGATCTATGGGCATTAAACTGATCTCCCTGAGAATCTGCCTCCAGAGCTTATTTTAAATAAAAGAGGGTATCACCAATGTGAGACATGTGATAACTGACAGTCAGCTGATCTCACTGCGGAACGCCTCATGATTTTAACGGACACATCTGCAGGTTCCTCTAAGTGCTTCAGCTTCCATCCCACAGGCAGACAGGGTTGCAATACAACAGAGATGTGAGAGCTTCAGCAAATGTGTTTGTAAAGTTGACAAAGTTCATTTCTTCTGTTCTGCATTAGCTACATGTCTCATTTTCTCACTATAAGCTCTGGAGGCAGATTCTCAGGGAGATCTATGTCCGGCCCATAGTTCTCAACAGCTCACTTACATATAAAAACACATGTATTACTCTGGAACAAAACATGGAATCACTTATTATCAAGGTATAATTTTAGTCAGTTTTCTATAACCTGTATGCCCATAAAGACGGCTTAGGAGGGTTGATCCTACTGACAGATTCCTTTTAAAATTGCTGTCAATCACTGGACAAACACTTGTTAATGGGACCAGGGAAGTAAAAGAAAAAAAAAGGATACATCCCATACAGGCACTGCTCCTCTGTAATGCTATGTCCAAGCCAGTCTGCTTTTATCAACATCCGATGGAGGCCTATATTGTTCATGGTTTGTCCAAGCTAAGCAGAAGAAACAGTTACACTCTTCAGATATTGATCCTAGAAGACCAGTGAGGGATACACCACTGACTCTGAAGAAATTGTGCTGGTTCAGGAGGTGAATATCATTTGTTTTCCTCTCTCTTGCCTGTCCCCAATATCAAGGGGTTGTCCAGTAGTGGACAACCCATTTAAGACCAGCTTTACCCTCAGCAGGTTGGCAGATGTTTACAGGGATCCCTAAGGACTATTAAAGTACTCTAGAACTCGGGCATCTCTATCCATCTCTAGATCATCTACTACTCCAGCACCGCTCCGCCTGTGGTCACTGACTATCTGTTTACTTGGCTGCATTCTCGTGGTCCCAGTTACCGTTACTACTGCAGCCATTCACTAGGCCTCAGCACACTTGCACTGTGTATTGCTGAGACTAAAGATTGGCTGCAGCAGTCAAGTGGACAGACAGGGATGTAATCACTGCAGTCAAGTAAGCTAAAACTGAAGAGACCCAAATGAGTATACTTGAAAAAACAGCCGAACTCAAAAGATGGATTTTCAAATGCATCATATAGGTGAAATTTTATTAGAAACACCACAGCGGTTATAAAGTATCGGGGTAACATTTCGACCCCTTGGTGGGTCTTTATCAAACCTCACTTTACAGTAGAGATACAAAGGAGGGGAAAACACCACATTGAAGAGAATCGTAGAGGCTCCTAGGAAGAGCTAATTGTATAGAGTTCAGAGGTCCGGTAAAGCATGGGCAGGAAATATGGTCCCAAAGAGGGCTGCGGGTCCGGAGTGTGGGAATGCCTGTGGTGGTATCTCTACTGTAAATTGAGGTTTGATAAAAACCCATCAAGGGGTCGTAACGTTACCTCGATACTTTATTACCACTGTGGTGTTTCTAATAAAATTTCACCTATATGATGCATTTGAAAATTCATCTTTTGAGTGCGGCTGTTTTTTCAAGTATATGACTTTACTGGATCCATTCCAGGTTCAGCCTGCACCTTCTCGAACTCCCAGAGTGCACGCCTTTCTCTTATAATTAAGAGTCCCAAATGAATGGCATAATTAAGTACTGGGCAACGTAACAGGCCAGTATAGATTTGATTTGTTATCTTTATACCATTATCTTCCTCTGCTAAAAAACTTTTTCGCTTTCAAAAAACCTCAACTGTATCTGCACACAACATCTTTATCTTTAAGATGTTGGCGCACCTTTCGAAGCTTTCCTTCAGTGAATATATGTTTGCCGGCAGTTTTGCCATAGGTTCTATGGCAGTTCTGCCTCTGGAGTCTTTTTCCTATAGTGTAAACCATAATTAGCAAGCAGCGAGCCACCCAAAGGATGAATATGCTAATTCTTTAAAAGGCTTCAGAGTTTGTGAACTCTGAAGCAGTTAAAAGAAGTAACAAAATACTATACATATGTACAGCAATGTCACTTACACATTGATGTGGATTAAGTTCATTTTTTAGCAACAGATTTACGGCACTTTTTCAGGCAGATTACGCCTGAAAGAGACATTGTGTGCACATGCCCTCAGTCTATATCTGTAGAACAAAGGGACATCCAGACTCTAAGCATGTATGAAAGTGCCGTCATGAGGGAAATTAAACATAAGGCCTAGGGTACTATTAAGTTTTGGGGGGGTATCAATTCCCTTTCTTCACAGATCATAGGGACTGATCAAGGTGTTATAATGATATAGATACTGGATTCCAAAGAGCACGTTGTTTCATTCAGCCTGGGCAACTTAGTGACTAATCATGGAATTAGTGGTTATGATATTGATAATCACCAATTGAGAGTGGAGGTGACAGCAAACTCAACATCTTGCCTTAGGCACCAAGAGAGTTTGTCCATTCCCCTTCTGAGGAAATTCTAAGCCAAGGAGCACTGGGATTGAATGTCCTAGTTTGACTTGGTATAATTGAGTCATTGTGGGGACTAGAAGTCTACTGGCCAAGATAACAAAAAAAAGTAGACTCAAACATGTATACATATGAAAACTTTGCCATGCGCAAAACACAAGCAATACAGAACTAAAAGCTCTGCAAGCAAATATAATAAAACATTGTGTTCATAAGTGTGCAAAAAAAATGTTAAGCCGTTGACAAGGATTGGAAAACCTTGCTACTTTCCGCCAAACAGAGTATGATATTCTAGTCAAGTTAAGCTCATTTCAATAGAGCCAACTTGCAAAACCAGACACAGCCCATGGCTAGGTATAAAATATACAATTACTTCCATTACAACCCTAGATTATGATACAGCCCAATATGGAGCTATAGACTAGAAGTCTACTTGAATAAAACACTAACCTGTACATCGTATGTTCCATTCAGCAAAACAGGCCTTTGAGAGTTCATGTCTTGTAAGACACCTGAAAGCACAGAACGATTCACCTTGTGGAAATCTTTGGATTGGCTGAACTGTACCATGTTGTGAAGTGCCAAGATTTTGGTGTCAAGTTCAACATCTTGCCTCGTACGGTTATGTAGGCCAAGATGGTATTTGCGAAAATGTTTGATCAGATCTGTGGGATCGTTCCCATAGTACCCATAACCACAAATGTTGCATTTGAAATCCTGAAGTTCTGGGGATAAAGGTGCAGATTCAGAATGATCATTGACAAACACAACAGTGTGGGTTTTGTTCAGCCCTGAACTCCCATCTAAAGGCACTTGAAGGTTTTCAGAGGCCACCGAGGCTGGACTAGAGTTTTGACAGTCTATTTTAACACTTTGAATTGTGAGGTCAGCAGCCCTTGGCGACAAATCATTTTCTTCTCTATTCTCTAACGTGTCCCCAGAGGCAGCAGAAACCAGTTCTTGCATTTCATCAGTCTCAGACTTTATAGGAGATTTTAGGGTATCGCAAATTACCCTAGTATCTGAAGTGGACAAAGCCAACATATTTTTTTCTGTCACCTCATCATAGGAGACATTTTTTCCTTTGAGATGGCTGTAGTTAAGTGAAACTCTGTCATTGAGTCCCAGACTTTCCGAGTCTTTTTTAAAGCTGGAAAACGGTTCTTGATCATGGAAACATTGATCGTCACTGTTTTGTTCCGCGGAGTTAGAATGCTCACTATTTTCTTGCATGGGATCAGTGGGAAATTCTGCGCTCCTTAAAATATCTTCTCGTTCTGATGCAGCACACTCAAGAATCTGTGCTTCACCTTCGCTCGCAACGTTTCTCAGAGGGGGATTCTTTTTCCGGACCATATCTACGAAAAGTAAAAACAAATTAAAATTCAGATTTATTTTTCCTTTTGGCCTACATTATATGATGGGATGAAGAGTTATAAAGTCAATAAACATCTGTAGAATAAAAAAAATGTATTGCAGGATTAAAACGGCTGAGAACATCGATGGCATGAGCCACAGAAACCAGTGATTTGCTGCATGGGGTCATGTGTGCTGTAGACGTGTGATGTCATCCCTGCTTCCTGTTAAAGACCGAGGCAACAGTGGAGACACAGACCTGGACCTGGTGAGTAACAACAGAGTTTATTATTTTAACCGGGAGCCGATGGAGAGTGAAAAGTTATTTTTTGAAAACCCATTTAAATAGGAGCCACACTGGAGAGATAGGCCTCATTCTGCTGTCCTTTTTTTTTGTGCAAAAATGGACCATTTGTTTCATAGAGTGAAAAAATTGAATTAGTACTGTGACCTGGATAAAAAGCAAACATCTCTCCTTTTTTCTCATACATTCAGGGCTCATTCACACATCCGACTTTCACGTACGAGTGCTATACGCGATTTTCACAGATGGCACTCGTACCTGTGATAGTTTGTGGGGCCATTCACATGTCGATTATTTTCGCAAACCGAGATATCTGTAGAAAATCGTGGAGACATGTCCCATTTTGATCCGAGGGTTGCTTAAAATCGGCAATGCCAGCCAATGGGTCTGTGAAAAAATTTAAAATATTCAGGGACTGTCAAAATGTAGACACCAAGTAACAGAAAAACTGGTGAAACTCGGACCACACTCTGATCAAAGTCTGAGCAGGATAATTGGATCATTTTTCTTGAACGTGAAAAAAATCGGACATGTAAATGAGCCTTCAATCTGCAAAAAAAAAAGGCAGACATATGAACAGCCACATTAGACCAAAAAAAGCATGTATATTGCTATAGATTCTAATAAGTGAAGATTTTCAATGAATAATCTACTACTTTTATTATGAATACCTGATAGGGTTTTCAGAAACCAAACCCATTCTCTAATTAAAAGAGTTGTATTAATTTTTATTTCATAAAATAAATAGTGTGCATGAAAATAAGCAACTTTGTAATGTATTGTATCAGAAAAATTAGCTTTTTTCTCCACCAACACTGATTATTCGCTCTCAAAATTCTCAAGTCACAGGTAAAATCTGTACTCGGGGACTAGAGTAACTGGAGTAAAGGCACACGGAGGCATTACGCCACTCGTCAGATGCTCCTGATTCATGAAGAGGCTTGTACTCTTCATGAATCAGGAGCGTCTGACTCAATCATGCTACCTCATTAAGAGCAGAGAGAAAATTGATGGTCTTAATGAATCAGGGCCAGAATGTTACATTACTGAGGTAGGAAACCATAGTTGCGATTAAAAAGATTCTATGGAGAGTGAATGCGTAGGATGATGAGGGTGTAGGTATAGCTCATCCCTCTTCCTCATGGCTAAATAGAATCTGCATCCATGGTCCATGCCAGCTGTGGTGTTCCCCATACCAGATATCTTACTCTAGTTAGGGACTGGAGTAAAGGTACCTTCACACTAAGCGACTTTAGAACGATAACGATCCGTGACGTTGCAGCGTCCTGGATAGCGATATCGTTGTGTTTGACACGCAGCAGCGATCCGGATCCTGCTGTGAGATCGCTGGTCAGAGCTAGAAGGCCAGCACTATTTCGTCGCTGGATCTCCCGCTGACATCGCTGAATCGGCGTGTGTGACGCCGATCCAGCGATGTCTTCACTTGTAACCAGGGTAAACATCGGGTTACTAAGCGCAGAGCCGCGCTTAGTAACCCGATATTTACCATCGTTACCATTGTAAAAAAAAAAAAAAAAAAACACTACATACTTACATTCCGGTGTCTGTCTCGTCCCCCGGCGTCTGCTTCCCTGCACTCCTCCTGCATCCTGTGTCAGCGCCGGCCGGCCGTAAAGCAGAGCACAGCGGTGACATCACCGCTCTGCTTTATGGCCGGCGCTTACACAGGATGCAGGAGGAGTGCACGGAAGCAGACGCCAGGAACGTAACAGGCACCGGAATGCGAGTATGTGTTTTGGTTTTTTTTTTACATTTACAATGGTAACCAGGGTAAACATCGGGTTACTAAGCGCGGCCCTGCGCTTAGTAACCCGATGTTTACCATGGTTACCCGGGGACTTCGGCATCATTGGTCGCTGGAGAGCGGTCTGTGTGACAGCTCTCCAGCGACCAAACAGCGACGCTGCAGCGATCGGCATCGTTGTCTATATCGCTGCAGCGTCGCTTAATGTGAAGGGGCCTTAAGATATCTCACATAGGGAACACCACAGCTTGCCATAAATTAGATGAGTTGTGTTGTCACGCCCCCATCGAGCCCTCGACCCAGTGTAGCTGGTACTAACTGGCGGGAAAACCCAAAAAGTCGTCACGACAGGGCAACCTGTTAAATATATGTAGAGTATAAGGAGTTTAGCTGCTGTCCGTCACCACCGATAGCGGTTTATCTCCTCTGTGAACGGAAGGATTGGACATGCTGAAATCAAATTGCCCAATCTTTCCCTTTCCCAAAAACAGCACTCTGGGTAGACTTGGAAGGATCCCCTACACAGTAAATGGTCAGTGGGTTTGGCTAATAATAATAGATTTTACTATGGGCAGCTCTACAGTCCTGGTGAATTTATTAAAACTTCTACTAAAATAAACCTGCCTTTCAATCTATTCATAGAAACTATATCCAAACACAGTGCCTATGCTAAAGAAATGGATAATATCATTTTCATAAGACAGATTGCATAAACAAACTGAACAGCTAATGAAATTTACAAGTGAAAGACGTAACTATGTTCAAAGGGCTGAAGACTAGGCTTTGATAATCCATTAGCCAAATGGCAATGTTTTGTGGCAGTTTATGGCATATACTTTTCTGAGCAATGGAAAGTACTATAGAGCTGGAGAGGCTTCATGATCTCACTGCATCCCTAGCACAAATGTCAAGATACTCCATCAGGCAGCCTCCATCCATCTCATTCTTTTAATTTGATGAATGCCAGTAGGACACGGAGGCAGACGTTGAATCGGAAGCAGGACAGGAACAGCCTGATCAGTGTAAAGGCTGTCATGGATGACGTATAGCACTATACCAAAACATGACCTTCATTAATAGGCAAACAATAGTGAGGAAGCGTTCTCGTCTTGTTTCTTTGTGTATACATACAGTTGTGACACATTCTCCCAATTGTTCATTCCTCCTTAAATAGACTCTTTTAGAACTATTTTTTATTACCGGTTGCTCATAGAGTATCCTGCAAAAGTTTTAGGCAGGTGTAGAAAATATGCCGCAAACTAAAAAATGCTTTAAAAAATTAGAAGTGTTAATAGGTTATTTTTATGATTTAACAAAATAAAAAGTGAATAAACAAAGAAATCTAAGTGAAAACATCTCGGCTGCAGGAAAATGGCCGTTGCGATCTCCATCTGCGCACGCGCGGCATCCCGCGGCCATTTTCCTGAAGTCCCGGGAAGCCGAGAAGAACCATCTGCGCACGCGCGGCCTCACAAAGATGGCCGCGCCCACCAATGAATGGCTGAATAGCGCAGATCGCGCTATTTTCCTTGAAGCTGCGCAGTGGATTCGCCACTTGGACATGCGCACACCACTACGCCACCAACGGAGATCTGGGGGAAGAAACAGCGCTGTCACCACGCCCATATGACCTGACCAGCGTGAGTGACAGCCCAAAACGGCGACTTTACAAAGGTATTTCGGCAGCATAGGTGGGGAATAAAGGCTCCAAAATACACTAATGTAAAGCCCAGCTCTGCCCCTATTTAACGCTATTTTTAGCTCTTCTTGAAAAAACGGGGTGACAGGTTCCCTTTAAATGAAAAAACAGAAAAAGAATTGTCCTAAAGAAAAATTGGATATAATTCCACACCAAACATAAAAAAGGGGGTGGACAAAAGTATTGACACTGTTCGAAAAATCATGTGATACTTCTCTAATTTGTGTAATTAACAGCACCTGTAACTTACCTGTGGCACCTAACAGGTGTTGGCAATAACTAAATCACACTTGCAGCCACTTGACATGGATTAAAGTTGACTCAACCTATGTCCTGTGTCCTTGTGTGTACCACATTGAGCATGGAGAAAAGAAAGAAGACCAAAGAACTGTCTGAGGACTTGAGAAACCAAATTGTGAGGAAGCATGAGCAATCTCAAGGCTACAAGTCCATCTCCAAAGACCTGAATGTTCCTGTGTCTACCGTGCGCAGTGTCATCAAGAAGTTTTAAGCCCATGGCACTGTGGCTAACCTCCCTAGATGTTAACGGAAAAGAAAAATTGACAAGAGATTTCAACGCAAGATTGTGCGGATGTTGGATAAAGAACCTAGACTAACATCCAAACAAGTTCAAGCTGCCCTGCAGTCCGAGGGTACAACAGTGTCAACCCGTACTATCCGTCGGCGTCTGAATGAAAAGGGACTGTATGGTAGGAGACCCAGGAAGACCCCACTTATTACCCCAAGACATAAAAAAGCCAGGCTGAAGTTTGCTAAAACTTACCTGAAAAAGCCTAAAACATTTTGGGAGAATGTTCTCTGGTCAGATGAGACAAAAGTAGAGCTTTTGGGGAAAGACATCAACACAGAGTTGAAAAAAAGAGGCATTCAAAGAAAAGAACACGGTCCCTACAGTCAAACATGGCGGAGGTTCCCTGATGTTTTGGGATTGCTTTGCTGCCTCTGGCACTGGACTGCTTGACCGTGTGCATGGCATTATGAAGTCTGAAGACTACCAACAAATTTTGCAGCATAATGTAGGGCCCAGTGTGAGAAAGCTGGGTCTCCCTCAGAGGTCATGGGTCTTCCAGCAGGACAATGACCCAAAACACACTTCAAAAAGCACTAGAAAATGGTTTGAGAGAAAGCACTGGAGACTTCTAAGGTGGCCAGCAATGAGTCCAGACCTGAATCCCATAGAACACCTGTGGAGAGATCTAAAAATGGCAGTTTGGAGAAGGCACTCTTCAAATATCAGGGACCTGGAGCAGTTTGCCAAAGAAGAATGGTCTAAAATTCCAGCAGAGCATTGTAAGAAACTCATTGATGGTTACCGGAAGCGGTTGGTCGTAGTTATTTTGGCTAAAGGTTGTGCATCCAAGTATTAGGCTGAGGGTGCCAATACTTTTGTCTGGCCCATTTTTGGAGTTTTGTGTAAAATGATCAATGTTTTGCTTTTTGCTTCATTCTCTTTTGTGTTTTTTCATTCAAGACAAATTAAATGAAGATAATACCAAATAATTTGTGTTTTCAATCATTTTCAGGAAGAAAATGAGTATTATCTGACTGAATTGCAGGGGTGTCAATACTTTTGGCCATGACTGTACATATCTACAAGTTCTGTAGGCTCCATACAAGATGGACAGTTTACACAACCATAATATAGAGGTACATAATGTATACAGGTGTCAAGAATCTGCATTATTTTTAAATATGTATACAAATAAAATTTTCCATTTCAGCACATAAATATGTATTCCCTTCTACTATGATGAAATATAATGAAACAGACAAAACTGCATTGACTTAATCCTGAGCTTTCAGTGGTATCTACGGTTTAATCTGGTGAATCATCTCTACCAGCTCGGCCTTTAATCTAAAAGTTAAAAACACTAAAAATCACAAAGAAGTTGGTGTAGTCTACATAAAATAAAATCATTCTAAATATATTTAAATGCTTCCAATGGAAGAGGCAACACAAATTTATATGATTTAATAACTGGACCAGTAGGCCTCAACTTAATTTTTCTAAATAAAAAAGTCCAGGTGGGGGTTCCAGAGTACATGTAAGATCCCAAAACTGAATATTTATTCATAATTTGAGCTTCAGCATTTTTACATTAATTTTTAATAATTTGTACAGCTGATATGTGCGCGCAATGAGCGCGAGCGGAATCGCGATCGGCTCGCGCCAATTAACTAGTTAAATGCCGCCGTCAAACGCTGACAGCGGCATTTAACTAGAGCTCCCGGCCGCGCGGCCGGAGCTGCTTGCACCGCTGACCCCCTTCACATGATCGGGGGTCAGCGGTGCATTGCCATAACAACCAGAGGTCTCCTTGAGACCTCTATGGCTGTTGATGGCCGTTTGCTTTGATCGCCACCCTGTGGTTGGCGTTCAAAGTACACCTGCCTTTCTGCTACATAGAGGTGATCTGTACTTCACCTCTATGTAGCAGAGCCGATCGTGTAGTGCATGCTTCTAGCCTCCTATGGAGGCTATTGAAGCATGCCAAAATGTAAAAAAAAAAAAAAGTGTTTAAAAATATTTAAAAAAAATAAAAAAATATATAAAAGTTCAAATCACCCCCCTCTCGCCCCAATCAAAATAAAACAATAAAAAAAAAAAAATCAAAAATACACATATTTGGTATCGCCGCGTTCAGAATCACCCGATCTATCAACAAAAACAAAGGATTAACTTGATCGCTAAATGGCGCAGCGAAAAAAAAAATCAAAACGCCAAAATTACATTTTTTTGGTCGCCGCAACATTGCATTAAAATGCAATAACAGGCGATCAAAAGAACGTATCTGCACCAAAATGGTATCATTAAAACCGTCAGCTCGGCACGCAAAAAATAAGCCCTCACCTGACCCCAGATCACAAAAATTGGAGACGCTACGGGTATCAGAAAATCGTGCAGTTTTTTTTTTTTGTTTTTTTTTAGCAAACTTTGGAATTTTTTTTTTACCACTTAGATAAAAAATAACCTAGACATGTTAGGTGTCTATGAACTTGTAATGACCTGGATAATCATAATGGCAGGTCAGTTGTAGCATTTGGTGAACCTAGCAAAAAAGCCAAACAAAAAAACAAGTGTGATATTGCACTTTTTTTGCAATTTCATCAAACTTGGATTTTTTTTCCCCATTTTCTAGTACACGACATGGTAAAATCAATGATGTCGTTCAAAATTACAACTCGTCCCTCAAAAAATAAGCCCTCACATGGCCATATTGACGGAAAAATAAAAAAGTTATGGCTCTGGGAAGGAGGGGAGTTTAAAACGAAAAAAGCTCCGAAGGGGTTAATCCTGCCTTCTCTGGAAGCATTGGTGTCACGACCTCCTGGGAGATCTGGGGTTAGAAAATCACTACAGATTGTGAATCACAGATCTTCCTTTTAGCCGTTGTGTTTGTGATTCATATTAAATGGATTTTGTTTCCTTTGGTGCTGAAGAGGATAACGGCCCTTACTATGCTGGTTAGAAATGTAGAGCTCCAGCTCACAGCTGTTCCTGACCTGGTCATTTCCTCTCCCTATAAAACCTGGTTTGACCTTCTCTTCCTTGCCAGAGAAAGCTTTGCTTGTAACTCCTTGGAGACACTGTGCTAAATTGGAGATCGTTGTTGCTACTGGAAATTGTTGCGTGCTGTTTTTGGGTGTATGCTTTCCTCATTGTCCTATTTCCATTTGGTTGGTATATTCCTACCCTTTCCTATATAACTCTCTACCTATGGTGAGTGTTTGTATGTTTCTTGCTTTCTGTTATCCCTGTCTGTCTTGTGTGTTGTCCCAGGGGCTCCTCGAGAAGGGAGAGGGGACAGCGTAGGGAATAACAGGAGAACAGTAAGACCGGTGGCCCAAACCTCCTCACCTTTAGAGGTACCTTTGGGAGCAGGGATAGCCAAGTCACCAGTCCTAGGGGCGGTTCAGGACCCCACTTTCCTGATCACGAACAGTCACGGAGTGACAATTGGTCACATACATGAAATAAAAGTATTGTGTACTCATTAAAGTGAACAGAATTATGGTCATGCATTAACACTACTGTAGTTCAGGAGACTTTGTGACCTTTTTTTCTTGGTATTAGGGGTTTCTAGCGGTCCCAGAAATCAGATCCGCACAATTTTTGGATTTTTTTTACCTTCTCGTGAATAGGTGATATTGTTCATGACATAGCCCAAAAACTTGACAAAAATTGCAAACTATCTATGCGTGAAAAAATGGATATTATTTCTACTGGAAAAAAATTGTAATGAAGTCCACGCTATCTGATGAAGTACCGTACTTAAAACAATACAGACTGTCCTCTGATCCCATTTTAGAGTGTTTGATGGTTGACCATGTGGCTACAGCTGCCATCTTTGACTCTCCAGCATTTATCACATAGATAGAAAAGAGCATTATAAGTTGCAGACTTGTAGAATACTTTCCTGGAGAGATTATCACAATCATTTTTCAAGTAGACATATTATGTAAACAGAAGCACATTTGGGAAAATTTTATATTAAGGAGGTTTTCAGCAATAGAGCCGTAAGCTGGATCGTCATTTAAGGCAGAATGTTGCAGACCATTAAGGGCCATGCAAAAAAAAGAACAGAAAGATAACAGTTTTCTTAGAAGCCAGGAATTATTATTTTTTCCCCCCAAGTAAAGAGTTTCACAAGAAAAATAATATCTCATTTTTTAATATTAGTTGACCCCATACTTTATTGTAATGCGGCTCTTAGCACTATTAATAATTATTAGTACTCAATTAGCATTTATATTCTATACAGAGCTGGCTTTGAAGTTCACGACACTCTCTAAAAGTTTCCGCAGGTATTTACAAAAATTAATTACACCTATTTATCAAGTGGGGAGAATGTCAGTTTTGTTGTTAAATATGAAAAATCTCCCTCTAAATGTCAGCCAGGCGGCTTCTCGTAAACAATGTTTTAAAATGCATGATTATGCGTGGGGCTGCTAATTAGAGGGACGCCAGAACGTCAAGGGAATTTTGTTCAAAAAAAGCTCCACTTTTCACACATGGAAAAAAGTTTAATTATAGTGAAAACTGAGGGAAAAAAATTTAAATGTCAGCGCAAAAAGTTTACTTCTACTGGTCTGACTTGTTTTTACAAAATCAAAGGTCACGAATTATTGGTGAACACAAAGTAGAGAAGAACAAAAATCATCTGCAGTGAAAAAATAAATAGACCTTATTTTATAATTTTTATTTAAGAATGGAAGCAAAAAAGTGGTGTCAAGTAACCATAAGGATCCCTACAATGAGGCTCACTGCAGAGCAGAAGGTGAGAATGATGACGATTTCTTGTGACGTTGGCACCTGTTAAGGGATGGGATAAGTAAGATGGTAAGTGAACAGTCAGTTCTTGAAGTTGATGTCTTAAAAGCAAGAAAAATGGGCAACCGTAAGGATAGGATAGTGATAAGAGCCAATTTGTGATGGCTAGACAACAGGGCAAGGATATTTCCAAGTTGCAGGTTATTTATGGCCTTTCCAGTGTCAAGTGGTTAGTACTAGTCAAAGAAAGGGTCAGGAACTGGGTTGCCCAGAGTCAATAATGCATGGAGAAGTGAAGGCTCGCCTATCCAGTAAGTTCCAACAAAACACTACTACACAACAGATTTCTTAAAAAAACAAAAACAACATGCTGTCAAAATACTAAAGTACGGTGTAACTCAGCAATCGACATAGACAACATGCTGTCAAAATACTAAAGTACGGTGTAACTCAGCGTTCGACATAGAGATGACCAATTGCCTATGAATCCTGTCCAAAACCATAAGAACCTACGATGGGCATATCATCGGAACTAAATAGAAGAAATAATATATTCCCTGGACAACCCTTTAAATTAAATTCATGATTAAAAAGTATTGAAAAATATCTGCCCCTAATATTCCTATAGTCCACAAATTTGAAGACCTGAGATTCTGAAAGTCATTTCTGTACATAATTAGGTGATGGCATCAGTTAGTTGTTGGACACGGGAGATTGTTGGACACGGGAGCTCGTCGGACACGGGAGCTTGTCGGACACGGGAGCTTGTCGGACACGGGAGCTTGTCGGACACGGGAGCTTGTCGGACAGGGGAGCTTGTCGGACACGGGAGCTTGTCGGACACGGGAGCTTGTCGGACACGGGAGCTTATTGGACACGGGTTTTAGTAAACAGTTTTTTTTTACCCTGTGGACTACAGTGCAAATGCTTGGGACTGATGGGGCTTAGTGAGAGATAAGAAATGAGTCGTGGTGGCTGATAGAGATATGGTAAAATAGGACTGGAAACTGATGTGGTATAAAGTCAACACTTTCTCAGGCTTATGTGATGAGAATTGCACTGCTGTTTGACACTAATGAGTCATGCAAACAGTATCTTTCATATTGAATGTGGTTATCCACCATAAATAATCACTTCCTTTACTAATGCAGCTGAATTTGCAAATTTCAGAGACATTTCTTTCACAGCATTTGTGACCTATACTTTTTGTTTATTACATAAAATAATTGTTTTGTTGTTTTTTTTTTACATTTGCTTTTTACGGTTACACTCATAACCTATGATAACCTATAAAAGAAAATTCACTTGTTTTTAACCAGCACTACCACATATAAAAGAGAAAAAGAAAAAAAAACAGACTGACATCTTGACTA
Organism: Ranitomeya imitator; assembly: GCF_032444005.1. NCBI lineage: Eukaryota > Metazoa > Chordata > Amphibia > Anura > Dendrobatidae > Ranitomeya > Ranitomeya imitator. Next base: position 518,120,857 of record NC_091287.1, read on the forward strand.
ATCATAATTTGGTGACTTCTCAGCTTCCAATCCTATAGACTAAAATCATAGGCCTAATAAAAGACATGAGCTAAGCAATAATGATAGAAACCACATTATAGGCTCCAGTAAATGCAGAATACTGATGCCGGCCATACATAGCCTACGTTTATGACTTTGTATCATGACCGGGTAGTAAATGAGATCATGCAGGATCTGATGGAACAACCCCTTTTCATAAAGTTTTGGGACATCTTAACGAGAGAGGGAAGTTACTGCAAAGAGCATCTTCTGCACTAGACTAATTGGCCATGAATGGACGTCCAATTGGGAAATGGGTCACCAATATCGGAGTGTTTTAGCATTTCGATCCACAGTGATCAACTGACTGCCAGGGCAGCAACCATTTATGTAATGAGTTGGCAACTTATTAAAAGATATTATGGAAAATCTCGGCTTACTTTACCCAATTTATTATATATTTTATGAGGGGGAGTCAGTCCATTTTATACAGACTCGGATTCCACCAAAATGAACTCTGACTGTGACTCCGACTCCACAGCTCTGGTTAGACTACACAGATACACTGCTATGAAGCCTCAGTTCATAGAGAAGAACTAAGCCAGGATGTTTTTAGACTTTCAAGGTAAATATTTTACAGTAAGAGGTACGCCAAGTTAACTTTTCATTTATTCTTCATCTAGTTGGCATGGCTGGTGGCCAGATAGTTATAAGCCCACCTAACAGACATTAAGGAAACAGGTGCAATCCAGTGAGAATGAGGTTCCTTTTCATTAAAATTAATTTTTTAATTGATCCATTAGTAAAAAAAATTAATACTGATGTGTACCACAAGGAAATTTTCTCACACTTTACAGCATAATACAAATAAAGCAGAGTTTCTACCAATGCGTTTAGTGCGGGAATGGATGTGGAGAAGCCAGTCTGTCAGGTGAGCTGCCCATCTTACTTTTCTTGCATAACAGACATTTAGGCTAAAAATACTAATGGTGATAAAATATAAATTTTCAGAGTTTTTGTCGAAATAAGTTCTTAAAAGTTAGTAGATGAATGCATTTTGTCTTTAACATCTGATTATTCTTCAAAATAACAGCTCGTAAGTAAAGTAAATGACAAATCCAAGTTTTTCTAAGGTTCTGGGGTGTTCACAAGAAGGATCAACTTTGATTAATAATGATCACGCAATTAACTAGTTGTATTCTATATTCCACATTGCAAAAACTATAAAATTAGTTACAGTAGAAATGAAAATGATTTTAAATTACTGAGGAAGATTTTAAACCAACTTAAAAAGATGCCACATTGTAACATCAGATATCAGCGAGTCGGTGAAACAGATCTGTGTTTTTATCTTGCATAAAACAAAAGCAAAAGCAAATTATTTTCAGGTGTCTCCGGTGGGCAAATTCAAAAGTTCCAAAATCGGAAAGATATTTCTAATAAGACCAGATACACCATACGGAGCAAGAACATTAAAAAAAAAGTTACAGTGCGCTGGTCCAGCGGCCACACTAGTAGTCAATGGCCACAGAGCCAAAGCTCTGCGTACTGTCTGAAACTTGACTGCCTTCTTGGCACCTCTTCTCATTGGTAGACCTGATGTGATGTCATCGTTGTGGTGTGATACAAGCATGACATTGCAATGGGCCTACAAAGAAGAGGCACCAAGGATGCTGGCACATACGAAGAGATTTGCAGGGCTTTGGTCCGATGGTCTAGACTACCGTGGACTGCTGTAGGGTCCTGCAATTTTTTTGGCTCAACTAAGTAACAGGAAAAATGAATATACTATACTCAGAGAACGTCCTACTTCATATTTGCATGACCACACTCTTTGAAGAGCACAATATACACAAACTCTTATCTAATCTCATGTCAAAGAACTGATTTAGTAAAACAGAGATTTCCCCTTTATTCTTCATTTGAAAAACTCACTTGATTTAAATCTTATTTTTTGGAATGCTAGTGCTACCATTGACACAATAAACAATTGTGATGAAGAATAATGATAACTCACGTAGCGTAAAGGGAGAACAAGAACGAATGTTAAAGTAGATACTGAATGTCATTGTTATTGCTTGTTAAATACCTACATAAAATTTCCAAGAAAATTTCAAAATTTTCCAAGAAGTTCTCCACGTACCTTCAAATAACATGACAGACGTATGTCCTGTGTTTGGGACATTTCATCTTTTTATTCTCAAGATTTTCAAATACTAATTATATTACACTCATTTCCCTTCTCATGTTATTATATAGGAGGTATACACACCTCACCGATTAGCTGCATTTACTGCTGATTCAACCTCATGATAAAACAAACAATTATTTCCAAAATGTGCACTGACTTGAACACCATTAGAGGACCACATACTAAACTTTAGTAGCGTCAAAAAAAAATATCGTAGTTACTTACCGATAACGGTATTTCTCTGAACCCATGACGGCACTAACGAGAGGGATCCGCCCTCAGGGACAGGAAACCCACAGGTTAAAAAGGCGGGACCTCTCCTCCACCTCAGTTGGTTTACAGAGCCTTGCAGGGAATTTCTGCTGTAACTTAATTGGTTATTTTTACACAACAAAATATAACTGTATAACTTATATAAGCTCCTCTATATATATATATATATATACACTTTTTTTTTTTTTTTTTTATGCACACCTCGTGACTTAATTTATAAGTAGTGTGGACACCCATACGTGAAGGGAGGGAATATACAGGTGCCGTCATGGGTTCAGAGAAATACCGTTATCGGTAAGTAACTACGATATTCTCTTACCCCATGACGGCACTAACGAGAGAATTTCAAAGAATGAAAATTTTAGGGTGGGACTACTGCCTCAAGAACTCTCCTACCAAAAGTTAAGTCTGAGGGAGAGGATAGATTAAGCTGATAGTGCTTGAAGAATGTAGAGGGGGAAGACCAAGTGGCTGCTCTACATATTTGATCTATTGATGCTCCACCACGTTCAGCCCAAGAGGTTGCCACCGACCTGGTTGAATGAGCCTTAACTGTGTCTGGAACTTTTTCCCCGGATGAGGTATATGACATCTTGATGGCATCTCTTACCCACCTCGCCAACGTGGCTTTCGATGCCTTGTGACCCTTATTTGGTCCCTGAAAGCAGACAAACAGAGCCCTCCCTTTCCTACACTCCCTTGTGGCTGATAGATAGTGTGTTAGACATCTCTTTACATCTAGAGTGTGTAGAGCCTCCTCTTTTTTGTTTTTTGGATTGGGGCAAAAAGATGGTAACGCTATCTCTTGAGATCTGTGGAATTTTGACGCCACTTTGGGAAGGTAAGAAGGGTCAGTTTTGAGGATTACTCTGTCATCTAATATTTGTGTTAGAGGTGGGTAGGCTGATAAGGCCTGCAGATCACTAATCCTGCGAGCTGAGGTTAGGGCCACCAATAAACAGGTTTTCCAAGATATTATTTTTAGTGAAGCCTGAGATAAAGGTTCGAACGGCGCTTTAGTTAGTGCTGAAAGGACTAAGTTCAGGTCCCAGGGAGGAGCGGTGAGATGTATAACTGGTCTGGACCTAGTAGATGCTCTAATAAATCTTTTTACCCAGTGATTCCCCGCCAAATCCTGGTTGTAAAGGGCACCCAATGCTGCAATCTGAACCTTCAGCGTGTTTGTTGCTAGGCCTTTCTCTAAACCTTTTTGAAGAAATTCTAAGATTTCCTGAATTGGCATCTGATTTGATAGGATAACTCCTGACGTGGAGAGGAACTTTTTCCAGACTTTGCCGTAGGCTCTGGTAGTTATAGGTTTTCTACTGGCCAGCAGGGTAGAAATTAAATTTGAAGAAAACCCCCTTTTTGTTAACAGTTCCCTTTCAAAAGCCAGGCCGTCATGTGCAAACTTTTTATTTGAGGGTGATTCACTGGCCCTTGATGCAGAAGGTCTGGGATATCTGGGAGTACCCATGGATCCGCTATGGACATTAGGCGTAGCCATGGGAACCATACTCTTTTCGGCCAGAACGGAGCTATCAGTATCACTTTGGCTCTGTCTTCCCTGATTTTCTTCAAGACTAAGGGAATTAGAGCTATCGGAGGAAACACATAAGCTAGATGGAATTTCCATGGAATTAACAACGCGTCTATGGCCACTGGACTCCCCCGAGGATCTATCGAGCAGAAGGCCTCCGTTTTCCGATTTTGATTGTTTGCAAATAGATCTATATCCGGGGCCCCCCAAAGATCCACTATGCGTTTGAATATACTTGTATTTAACTCCCATTCCCCCTGTTTTAATTGGGTTCTGCTTAGAAAATCTGCAGTTTGATTTTCTGACCCTTTTATGTGAAGGGCTGTCAGGGAGGACAAGTTGGCTTCTGCTTGTGACATGATGAAATTTGTCACTTTCATTAGGGATTGAGACCTCGTCCCTCCCTGATGGTTTAAATATGCTACTACCACCCTGTTGTCCGTCAGTAGTCTCACGTGGTGGGAACGGAGGGAAGTTAAAAAATGATTGATGGCGTACTGAACTGCTAAAAGCTCCTTCATGTTTGAAGTAAGGTCTTTTTCTTCTACTGACCAAGGACCTTGGGCAATTTGCCTGTTTAGGTGGGCCCCCCACCCCCAAGGGCTTGCGTCTGTGGTCAGGATTATCGAGACCGGCCATACCCATGGAACCCCCCTCCTGAGATTGGACGGGTCTGTCCACCAAGCTAAGGAAGTTTTTGTCCGAGAGGATATTTTTAATTGCTTTTCTAAATTTCCTCCTGCGTGGGATACCGCCTCTAGTATTTCCCACTGGAGATCTCTCGAGTGGCTCTGAGCCCACTGTACCGCTGGGATACAGGATGTCATTGATCCCAGTATGGACATGGCTCTCCTTAGAGAGATCAGAGGAGAGATACTCAACTGATTCACTAGATGTATCATGTTGGATACTTTTTCTTCTGGCAGACGACACTCTTGCTTTGTTGAGTCTATTAATATCCCCAAGTACAACTGTACTTGAGATGGGATAAGCCTGGATTTTTCCAGGTTCAGAAACCATCCTAGATTCGATAGGGCTACCATCACTCTGTTTAGTTGCTGGCTGCAATGTAGAGAGGAACTGCCCATCACTAGGAGGTCGTCCAGATAAGGCACAATCAATATGTTTTGTTCCCTTATATGGGCCATTACTTCCGCCATTAATTTTGTGAATACTCTCGGGGCAATGGCTAGACCAAACGGAAGAGCCTTGTATTGGTAATGTTTCAGTTCCCCTTGTATCATTACTGCAACCCTGAGATATTTCCGGAAATCCGGATGGATTGGCACATGATAGTATGCGTCCTTTAAGTCTATAACAGTCATGAAACAAGACGGGATAAGGGATCTGACACATGATTTTATTGTCTCCATTTTGAATTTTTCTATTACCAGGTATCTGTTTAGTTGTTTCAAATTTATAATTACTCTGAAAGTTCCGTCCGGTTTTGTTCGAAGAAAGAGCGGAGAATAAAACCCCCTCGTCTCTTCCTGTTGTGGAACTTCCTGTAAGACTTTCTTCTCCAGAAGAGTGAGAACTTCTCTCTGGATGCTTAGCTGCTCGATCTCTGACTTTCTTCGTGGTGTGACCACAAACTGATTGTGTGGCATTGTGTGAAAGCTTAGTTTTAGGCCCGTCTTTATGATGTTTAGAGTCCAGGCACTTCCAGAAATTTTTTCCCAGGTTGGAAGAAAGTGGGTCAGTCTCCCTCCTACCTGGGGCACACCCTCATTGTGGCTGTTTTTTATTATCCGGCTTGTTGAACATGAAACCTCCTCTTTTGAATTTTCTGTCTTCCCACCCCTCCTTTTGATTTTTTGGGGGGCGTCTTTGTGTGAACCTCCTTCCTCGAAAGGGCCGCCTATAAGATTGATTTAGGAATCCCGGAAAGGCTTTCTTTTTATCAACCGCTTTTTCGAGGACATCGTCTAGGGTGGGACCGAACAAATATTCACCTTCACACGGAATGGAACACAACTTAGCTTTAGTTTGCAGGTCCCCCGGCCAGCACTTTAGCCATAATGCTCTCCTAGCCGCATTTGAGAAGGAAGCCGATCTTGCCGTCAGTCTAACTGAGTCTATTGAGGCATCTGCTAAATATGCAGCGGCCCCTCTCATCGCTGACACGGAGTCTAGTATAGACTCTCTCGGGGTTTTATTTTTTAATTGAGTCTCTAAATGATCCAGCCAGACCATTAGTGCTCTAGCTGTACACGTAGCAGCTATACCGGGTTTTAGCCCCCCGCTGGCGGCCTCCCAGGACCCTTTTAGGAAGACATCGGCCTTTTTATCCATAGGATCCTTGAGGGTCCCCATATCTTCAAAAGGCAGAGCGAACTTTTTAGAGGCTTTCGCGATGGCGACGTCTAATTTTGGCGCTTTTCCCCATGAGGCGCAGGCTGGGTCATCAAATGGGTATTTCCTTTTGGGTGTTAACAGTACTTTTTTGTCTGGTCTTTTCCACTCCTTTTTTATAAGGGCTTGAATTTTTTCATTTAATGGGAACACTCTGTACTTCTTTTGTTCCAGGCCACTAAACATAAGATCTTGTACAGATTTTTTGGAACGAGTGTCTGCCAGACCCATTGTCGCCCTAACCATTTTCACCAACGCATCCGTTTCATCTATTGGGAAACAGTTGCGACCGCTTTCTGAAGATGCGGAGGAGGATGATGAAGCTGTAGAGCTATCAGAATCCCCACTCGTACTATCTCCCTCGCTGGAGCTGTAATCTGGAGATTTTTCTTTATGTTTTCTTTTACGGTTTTTTACGCTTTTTAATGCGTCTGCTACTTGGGTTTTAATTAAATCTTTTAATTCAGATGTGAAACTTGGTGTCTCCTCATCAATGGTGTTCTTAATACATGGCGCACAGAGTTTTTTAACCCATGAATCCGGCAAATCTGCTGAACAAAGCGGGCATACTCTATGTTTACTTTTCCCCTGGCATTTCTTTCCCTAGGAAACAATAAACCCCTATTAGAATTTACACTTTCACGGAGGTCACTTACCCTCCTAATGTGAGGAAGATACCGGCTGTGGCTTTGAGGATGCCTCCTCCACTTGAACCACCGTCTCCCTCCTGGATCCACCAGAGCCTCTGCTACGCTGGGATCCTGAGCTGCTGCGCTGCGTGGGTTTTCTTGAGGAATGGCGCTCCTTCGGGTTCTTTGTCACAGGGGCCTGTGAAATTTCTTCCACCGACTGCTCTATTCCACTCATGGTGGTAATCTCTGAGCAGCGGTATACCCCTTTTTCTTCTGGATATATACTAATGGAGCGGCGCCAGGCAACTTCCGGTTTACCCAGAGGTGCCCTGCGCCGCCCCGGAAGTGACCCCCACGCCTGCGCAGTAAGTCGCCGAACCCCGCGCGCGCGCTCACTGTTTGCCGGCTCACAGGAGGGACGGAGCTTCCGCAGCCGCCGCTGCTCCCAGCGTTCTCCTGTCAGTGACCGGCGTCACCACTCCTGTGTGCCTTATGGATCGGTGGAGAAACCCTCCAGGTAGCCGCCGCTACCTATTGCCGATCATCCCTTTGAAAAGGAAGAGGCAGGCTTTCTCGGCATCCTCTTCACTGCCTCCCCTCTGCGCGCATCTACGAGGCCCGCCGACCCCGGATCGCGCCCTCAGGGAGGAATCCACCTGAGACCGTGGCAGGGCCCCCCGCTGCCTGAACTCGGCCTGATGGTCCCTGGACTCCTGGATGGTGAGTTGTGGGATCCCCGTCGGGGACAGGAAACCGAACTGAGGTGGAGGAGAGGTCCCGCCTTTTTAACCTGTGGGTTTCCTGTCCCTGAGGGCGGATCCCTCTCGTTAGTGCCGTCATGGGGTAAGAGAAAATCACCACTAATAAGAGTATACAATTTCTTCTGACTAACTCCACGATTACCTATGACAATATTAAAATAATAATCTGGAGAGAAAAAAATTGTGATAGATTAATTTAGTCTATTGTAAAAGGCTCCTTAACGCCTTAGGGTAAACCTATTTATGCAACCTAGAGAAAAATTAAATGTGATTACTTTCTTGACCTGCAGTTGAAAGCTGGTACCTCAATACATCATTGGTCTAGTAATGGTTAAAGACATCTAGGATGCCAGCATTCGAGTGAAGACCGGGGACGTTCGCACTGCCCTCGACCCGATTGCCATGAAGTACTGATAAGGATGAACCAGAATAGGGCAAACATTTTTGTTCATCTGATAAATCGAAGTCATCATTATATTACTCATCCTAACCCTACCTACGTCCTATTGATGAAAATTGTTAGATAGGGATGGGTTCCACCATTAAAAACCTCACATATCACCAGAAAGGAGAAGTTGAGCCTGTAGCCAGGATGGGTTTAAAGTAATGGCTGGTTATAAATGTTCTCCAATGTGCTTAGCTATCTTAGCATACTTAGTGAGATAGACTCTTTTTTAATTTAAATAGGGAACAATAGGGGGACAAGCCTGCTTTTCTGGCAATCTGTGGGTTTCTTAGTAGTGGGACCCACACTGATGCCAAAATTAAAGTATAGTTGTCATTACAGGAAAACTTGCAGTAGAATGCCTGTGACTGCCTCGTACTCCACCTCTATCTCCACAAACACAAAATTTTCAAAGCACCGTCATCTACTATCTCAGTAATGCGAACCTGTTTTCACTGAACACAGATTTTACCACTGAGTACAAAGTTTACACAGTGAAAGATCAGTCTAGGACAGGGGTGTCAAACTGCATTCCTCGAGGGCTGCAAACAGGTCATGTTTTCAGGATTTCCTTGCATTGCACAGGTGATAATTTAATCACTTGCAGAGAATGATTCCAGCACCTTGTGCAATGCTAAGGAAATCCTGAAAACATGACCTGTTTGCAGCCCTCGAGGAATGCAGTTTGACACCCCTGGTCTAGGAGGTGAAAGAAGCATATTCCTCTAATAAGATATATAAGTTTCTGAATTTCACGTGTACTATTGATTTATGGAAAAACAATAACTACACTTTAACACACCAAGTGAATAGGTGATAATGAATGTAGTCCAGATTATCACCTTTAAAGGGAACCTTTAATCGACGATGAGCTAAGCCCACCAGTATCAGGGGCTTATCTACAGCATTCTGTAATGCTGTTGATAAGCCCCCGATGTACCCTTAACCCCTTTCTGACCTCGGACGGGATAGTACGTCCGAGGTCAGAAGCCCCGCTTTGATGCGGGCTCCGGCGGTGAGCCCGCACCAAAGTCGGGATATGTCAGCTGTTTTGAACAGCTGACATGTGCCCGTAATAGGCGCAAGCAGAATCGCGATCTGCCCGCCCCTATTAACTGGTTAAATGCCGCTGTCAAACGCAGACAGCGGCATTTAACTACCGCATCCGGACGGAAATGATGTCATCGCCGACCCCGTCACATGATCGGGGATCGGTGATGCTTCTCCATTGTAACCATAGAGGTCCTTGAGACCTCCATGGTTACTGATCGCCGGTAGCTGTGAGCGCCACCCTGTGGTCAGCGCTCACAACACACCTGCAATTCTGCTACATAGCAGCGAACAGCAGATCGCTGTTATGTAGCAGAGGCGATCGTGATGTGCCTGCTTCTAGCCTCCCATGGCTATTGAAGCATGGCAAGAGTTAAAAAAAAATGTGAAAAAAATAAAAAAAATATAAAAAGTTTAAATCACCCCCCTTTTGGCCCAATCAAAATAAATCAATAAAAAATCGCCCGATCAATTAAAAAAAAGCATTAACCTGATCGCTAAACAGCGTAGCGGGAAAAAAATTCAAAACGCCAGAATTTCGTTTTTTGACATTAAAATGCAATAACGGGCGATCAAAAGAACGTATCTGCACCAAAATGCTATCATTAAAAACGTCATCTCGGCATGCAAAAAATAAGCCCTCAACCGACCCCACATCATGAAAAATGGAGACGCTACGAGTATCGGAAAATGGCACAATGTTTTTTTGGGGGGGGTTTAGCAAAGTTTGGAATTTTTTTTCACCACTTAGGTAAAAAATAACGTAGTCATGTTAGGTGTCTATGAACTCGTACTGACCTGGAGAATCATAATGTCAGGTCAGTTTTAGCATTTAGTGAACCTAGCAAAAAAGCCAAACAATAAACAAGTGTGGGATTGCACTTTTTTGGCAATTTCACCGAACTTGGAATTTTTTTCCCGTTTTCTAGTACACGACATGCTAAAACCAATGATGTCGTTCAAAAGTACAGCTCGTCCCGCAAAAAATAAGCCCTCACATGGCCAAATTGACGGAAAAATAAAAAAGTTATGGCTCTGGGAAAAAGGGGAGTGAAAAACGAACACGGAAAAACGAAAAATCCCAAGGTCATGAAGGGGTTAAAGATGAGAAAAAGAGGTTAGATTATACTCACCAAGGGGCGGTCCCGCTGCGGTCCGATCTGATGGGCATCGCGGTTCCAGTTCGGGGCCTCCCATTTTCTTGCGATGACATCCTCTTCTGGTCTTCATGCTGCGGCCCCGGCGCAGGTGTACTTTGTCTGCCCTGTGGAGGGCAGAGCAAAGTACTGCAGTGCGCAGGCACCGGAAAAGGTCAGAGAGGCCCGGAACTTGTGCACTGCAGTACTTAGCTCTGCCTCAACAGGGCAGGCAAAGTACACCTGAGCTGGAGCCGCAGCGTCAATGCAAGAAGAGGACATCATCCTACGAAGATGGGAGGCCCCGGACCGGACCGCGTCGCCCATCATACCGGGACCGCCCCTGGGTGAGTATAATCTAACCTTTTTCTTATCTTTCAGGATACATCGGGGGGCTTATCTACATGCTGTAGATAAGCCCTGATGCTGGTGGGCTTAGATCATCGTCGATTTTGGGGGTGATAGGTTCCCTTTAATTCCAAAATGGTGAACATTAAGGAACTCATCCTCACAGACTAAATACAACATCGAACCCCATTAGCAACAGTTACCCACAAAATTACCCTACAGGCCTTGATTATTTTAGTCGAAAGACTTATCGATACATAATTCAAAGTTTCAAGAACAAACACCATTATAAGACTATGTAAAGACAGATCCAACTTGAAGTGAATGAGCTTCTTTCACAGGGTTCATTAATTTCCATCTATAGTGTATCGTATTTGGGCAGAGGGGAACTACATATTCCCTTATTCTCCAGGGTTTATCTGTAACCAAAAATTATCTACTCCCTAAACTTAAGGTACCTTCACACATAACGATATTGTTAACGATATCGTTGCTTTTTGTGACGTAGCAACGATATCGTTAATGAAATCGTTATGTGTGACAGCGACCAACGATCAGGCCCCTGCTGGGAGATCGTTGGTCGCTGAATAAAGTCCAGAACTTTATATTTCGTCGCTGGACTCCTGTTGACATCGCTGGATCGGCGTGTGTGACACCGATCCAGCGATGTCTTCACTGGTAACCAAGGTAAACAGGGCCGCGCTTAGTAACCCGATGTTTACCCTGGTTACCATCCTAAAAGTAAAAAAAAAAAAAAAACAGTACATACTTACCTACCGCTGTCTGTCCTCCAGCGCTGTGCTCTGCTATCCTCCTGTACTGGCTGTGAGTGTCGGTCAGCCGGAAAGCAGAGCGGTGACGTCACCGCTCTGCTTTCCGGCCGCTGTGCTCACACAGACAGTACAGGAGGAGAGCAGAGCACAGCGCTGGAGGACAGACGGCTGTAGGTAAGTATGTACGGTTTGTTTTTTTTTACTTTTAGGATGGTAACCAGGGTAAACATCGGGTTACTAAGCGCGGCCCTGCGCTTAGTAACCCGATGTTTACCCTGGTTACCGACATCGTTGGTCGCTGGAGAGCGGTCTGTGTGACCGCTCTCCAGCGACCAAACAGTGACGCTGCAGCGATCCGGATCGTTGTCGGTATCGCTGCAGCGTCGCTTAATGTGAAGGTACCTTTACAGACCTGATAGGAAACAAAGGACAAATTGACTGTTAATTAAGGCAAGATTGACATGTTCGGTCAAGTACTGAAGATTGCCAAGTTGGAAACCTTTCTTTGACTATGGACTTCCATATGCCCCAACAGGAACAGAAGTTGTTACAGTTGAAAAATCTCTTCATAATAATAACGCTGTATGAACAAGTCACCAGCCAGTATCGGCACAACTACAGATAAAAAGTGCTACTGAGTACGTGGAAGAGATAATGGGATTGTTAGTTAGATAAACGAGGTGAGGGAATAGGCCAGTTTGAAGGAATATGTTTTCAAGGCATGCTTGTAACTATGGATACTGGAAATAAATTGGATTGTCTGGGGTAGTACATTCGGGAAAACTTTTGAAGCACACAAGAGAAGTCCTGGAGACGGATTATTGAGGATGTTAGGCTACGTTCACACTAGCGTCGTGCGCCGCTGCGTCGGCGACGCAACGCACGCAAAAACGCAGCAAAACACACGCAAAAACGCTGCGTTTTGTGACGCATGCGTCGTATTTTGCCGAAATTTGGACGCAAGAAAAATGCAACTTGTTGCATTTTCTTGGTCCGACGCTTGCGGCAAAAAAGACGCATGCGTCGCACAACGCAGCACAAAAAGACGCATGCGTCCCCAATGTTAAATATAGGGGCGCATGACGCATGCGTCGCCCGACGCAAACACGACGCAAAACGGGAAACGCTAGTGTGAACGTTACCTTAGCGGAACAAAGAGGACAGGTAGGATAGTAGCCAAAGATAAGATAAGAGATGCAGGGTGATACAGAACTGTGGACAGATTGGCGGGTGAGGTGGGAAACCAGTGCAAAGACTGGCAGCATCAGTGTAGTGGTTCGACAGAAATATGATGTTGGTTGCTCTATTTAGAATATATTGGAGAAGGGAGAGTTTATTGAGAGAGACCTATTAGTAGACAGTTCAGGTGAGAATGAATCTGAGCAGTTTTACAGAAATAAAAAAAAGGTAAGGAAAAGTCAAATTCTAGAGACAAGCAATCGGATACAGAGGTCCCTTTAAATATAATACATTTGACTTTAGTATTCCAAATTGATTGAGAATAAGGCATGTAAAAACCATTCACATTACTAACATTCTACAAGATCAATACCTTTTCCCCCCAAGTAGAGAAAGAAAAGAAGGAGTTATCTGTCTGAGAGGGCACAATGCAATTAGTAAATTAAATGTACTGAGCTGAAAAATACACTAAAACCATCAACTGATTCAATGCATAGGTAAAAACATATGTCCCATTTTACAACACCCTGCTCGCTCCCACGCCATTCCTTGGAAGTATTGATTATTTTGAAACATTAAAGACATACTTTTAAGACCAATTGAGCTGCAAAGTGCCATCTTCAAACGAGCCATGCCAAATAAATCACTCATTAATTCATAGCAAATTAATCCAGAAAAAGATCTCTGCTTCTAAGATGAAGACTTTCTTTAGAATACATTAGCGGGTTTATTGATGCTGTAATCAATCAACTTATCTATTAGGCAAATACAGGGTCCACTCGACTACTCTGAGCAGTTTCAAAGAGTTTCCCCTTAAAGGATTGATATGCCGCTGTCCTTGTAAACTCATTATATATATCATATATATACACTGCTCAAAAAAATAAAGGGAATACTAACATCCCACATCCTAGAAATCACTGAATGAAATATTCCAGTTGTAAATCTTTATTCATTACACAGTGGAACATGTTGAGAACAACAAAACCTAAAATTGATCAACATAACTCACAAATAATATCCCTCGGAGGTTTGGAGTTGGAATGATGCTCAAAATCAAAGTGGAAAATGAAGTTACAGGCTGATCTAACTTCAGTGGAAATGCCTCGAGACAAGGAAATGATGCTCAGTAGTGTGTGGCCTCTACATACCTGTATGATCTCCCTACAATGCCTGGGCATGCTCCTGATGGCGGATAGTCTCCTGAGGGATCTCCTCCCAGACATGGACTAAAGCATCCGCCAACTCCAGGACAGTCTGTGGTGCAACGTGACATTGGTGGATGGTGCGAGACATGATGTCCCAGATGTGTTCAATCGGATTCAGGTCTGGGGAAGGCGCGGGCCCAGTCCATAGCTTCAATTATTATTATTTATTATTATAGCGCTATGTATTCCACTGCGTCTCCAGACTCTGTCACGTCTGTCACATGTGCTCAGTGTGAACCTGCTTTCATTTGTGAAGAGCACAGGGTGCCAGTGGCTTATTTGCCAATCCTGGTGTTCTGTGGCAAATGCCAAGCGTCCTGCACAGTGTTGGGCTGTGAGCACAACCCCCATCTGTGGATGTCGGGCACTCAGACCATCCTCATGGAGTCTGTTTCTAACCATTTCTGCAGACACATGCACATTTGTGGCCTGCTGGAGCTCATTTTGCAGGGCTCTGGAAGTGCTCCTCCTGTTCCTCCTTGCACAAAGGCTGAGGTAGCGGTCCTGCTGCTGGGTTGTTGCCCTCCTACGGCCCCTACATGTCTCCTGGTAGCACCTCCAGCCTCTGGACACTACACTGACAGACAAGGCAAACCTTCTTGCCACAGCTCACATTGATGTGCCATCCTGGATGAACTGCACTACCTGAGCCACTTGTGCGGGTTGTAGAGTCTGTCTCATGATACCACAAATGTGAAAACACAACCAACATTCAAAATTGACCAAAACATCAGCCAGAAATCATTGGTACTGAGATATGGTTTGATTTCACAGAAGTTTGATTTACTTGGAGCTATATTCTCTTGTTTAAGTGTTCCCTTTATTTTTTCGAGCAGTATAAAATATATATATATATATATATATACTAGACTGTGGCCCGATTCTAACGCATCGGGTATTCTAGAATATGCATGTCCCTGTAATATATGGACAATGATGATTCCAGAATTCGCGGCAGACTGTGTCCGTCGCGGATTGATCGAGGCAACCTTTATGACATCATCGTCGCCATGGCAACCATTATGACATCATCGTCGCTGTGCCCGTTGCTGATTGGTCGAGGCCGCCAGGCTTCGACCAATCAGAGACGTGGGATGTCTACGTCCTTTATGACATCATCGTCGCTGTGCCCGTTGCTGATTGGTCGAGGCCGCCAGGCTTCGACCAATCAGAGACGCGGTATTTCTACGTCGATGCTGTGCCGGTCTCTGATTGGTCGAGGCCTAGCGGCCTCGATTAATCAGAGAGCCGGGATTTCCAGGACAGACAGACAGACAGAAAGACAGAAAGACAGACAGACAGACAGACAGACGGAAAAACCCTTAGACAATTATATATATACTAGATTGTGGCCCGATTCTAACGCATCGGGTATTCTAGAATATGCATGTCCCCGTAGTATATGGACAATGATGATTCCAGAATTCGCGGCAGACTGTGCCCGTCGCTGATTGGTTGAGGCAACCTTTATGACATCGTCACCATGGCAACCATTATGACATCATCGTCGCTGTGCCCGTCGCTGATTGGTCGAGGCCAATCCTGGCCTCGACCAATCAGACGCGGGATGTCTACGTCCTTTATGACATCATCGTCGCTGTGCCCGTCGCTGATTGGTCGAGGCCAATCCTGGCCTCGACCAATCAGACGCGGGATGTCTACGTCCTTTATGACATCATCGTCGCTGTGCCCGTTGCTGATTGGTCGAAGCCTGGCGGCCTCGACCAATCAGAGACGCGGGATTTCTACGTCGATGCTGTGCCGGTCTCTGATTGGTCGAGGCCTGGCGGCCTCGACCAATCAGAGAGCCGGGATTTCCAGGACAGACAGACAGACAGACGGAAAAACCCTTAGACAATTATATATATAGATAGATAGATGGAGCACTGTGTGGTAATTGTACAGTATGGAGCATCTTGTGTGGCCATTATACAGTATGGAGTACTATGTGTGCCATTATACAGAATGGAGCACTGTGTGGACATACAGTATGGAGCACTGTGTGGCCATTATACAGTATGGAGCACTATGTGTGGCCATTATACATTACTAGATTGTGGCCCGATTCTAACGCATCGGGTATTCTAGAATATGCATGTCCCCGTAGTATATGGACAATGATGATTCCAGAATTCGCGGCAGACTGTGCCCGTCGCTGATTGGTCGAGGCAACCTTTATGACAGGCACAGTATCGACGTAGATGTCATAATGGTTGCCATGGCGACGATGATGTCATAAAGGTTGCCTCGACCAATCAGCGACGGGCACAGTGTGCCACGAATTCTGGAATCATCATTGTCCATATACTACGGGGACATGCATATTCTAGAATACCCGATGCGTTAGAATCGGGCCACAATCTAGTATATATATATATATATATCTATATATATAATTGTCTAAGGGTTTTTCCGTCTGTCTGTCCTGGAAATCCCGCGTCTGATTGGTCGAGGCCGCCAGGCCTCGACCAATCAGAGACCGGCACAGCATTGACATAGAAATCCCGCATCTCTGATTGGTCGAGGCCGCCAGGCCTCGACCAATCAGCGACGGGCACAGCGACGATGATGTCATAAAGGACGTAGACATCTCACGTTTCTGATTCAGCGACGGGCACAGTATCGACGTAGATGTCATAATGGTTGCCATGGCGACGATGAGGTCATAAAGGTTGCCTCGACCAATCAGCGACGGGCACAGTGTGCCGCGAATTCTGGAATCATCATTGGCCATATACTACGGGGACATGCATATTCTAGAATACCCGATGCGTTAGAATCGGGCCACAATCTAGTCTATATATAATTGCCTAAGGGTTTTTCCGTCTGTCTGTCTGTCTGTCCTGGAAATCCAGCGTCTGATTGGTCGAGGCCGCCAGGCACAGCGACGATGATGTCATAAAGGACGTAGACATCCCGCGTCCCAATCAGCAACGGGCCAAGCGACGATGATGTCATAAAGGACGTAGACATCCCGCGTCCCAATCAGCAACGGGCCAAGCGACGATGATGTCATAAAGGACGTAGAAATCCCATGTTTCTGATTCAGCGACGGGCACAGTATCGACGTAGATGTCATAATGGTTGCCATGGCGACGATGATGTCATAAAGGTTGCCTCGACCAATCAGCGACGGGCACAGTCTGCCGCGAATTCTGGAATCATCTTTGTCCATATACTACGGGGACATGCATATTCTAGAATACCCGATGCGTTAGAAATCGGGCCACAATCTAGTATATATATATAATTGTCTAAGGGTTTTTCCGTCTGTCTGTCTTGGAAATCCCGGCTCTCTCAATCAGAGGCCGGCACAGCATCGACATAGAAATCCCGCGTCTCCGATTGGTCGAGGCCGCCAGGCCTCGACCAATCAGCGACGATGTCATAAAGGCCTGGCGGCCTCGACCAATCAGCAACGGGCACAGCGACGATGATGTCATAAAGGACGTAAACATCTCACGTTTCTGATTCAGCGATGGGCACAGTATCGACGTAGATGTCATAATGGTTGCCATGGCGACGACGATGTCATAAAGGCCTGGCGGCCTCGACCAATCAGCAACGGGCACAGCGACGATGATGTCATAAAGGACGTAAACATCTCACGTTTCTGATTCAGCGATGGGCACAGTATCGACGTAGATGTCATAATGGTTGCCATGGCGACGATGATGTCATAAAGGCCTGGCGGCCTCGACCAATCAGCAACGGGCACAGTGACGATGATGTCATAAAGGACGTAGACATCTCACGTTTCTGATTCAGCGATGGGCACAGTATCGACGTAGATGTCATAATGGTTGCCATGGCGACGATGATGTCATAAAGGCCTGGCGGCCTCGACCAATCAGCAACGGGCACAGTGACGATGATGTCATAAAGGACGTAGACATCTCACGTTTCTGATTCAGCGACGGGCACAGTATCGACGTAGATGACATAATGGTTGCCATGGCGACGATGATGTCATAAAGGTTGCCTCAACCAATCAGCGACTGGCACAGTCTGCTGCGAATTCTGGAATCATCATTGTCCATATACTACGGGGACATGCATATTCTAGAATACCCGATGCGTTAGAATCGGGCCACAATCTAGTATAAGTGTATATATATATATATCTCAAACAAGAAAATGAAATCTAGACTCAACACACAAATGGTTATGGGAGATTTGCGCAGAAATGCACTGTACTTGTAGTGACCCTTCAAGTCAATTCCTAATCTCTTGCAGTAACCGGCAGGGGCGAGTAAACAGTTGCTTTTCAACTCCACAAACTGCCTACATCCGGAAGCAAAAGCAGTTGCTAAGAACAGCTGATCAGTTGCTGTGTCAGCAATCAGACCCTTAATAAATAATATTGATGAACTTATTCTAATGATCGGTCACAAATATTATTGAGGAATATTCTTTTAATTATTAGAATATTTTAGGGATTTCCAAATAAAGTTGCCTTTAAGTAGACTGAGTTTTCCATTGACTTTTTACTTTCATAAATTTGTAAAAATTTTCTGAAAAAGTGTTTATGCTGTGCACACTCCCTTGTTATCCATTCTCTTTAAAGCATATATGGTTAACTAGATGGTATTTCTCAGTTCTGGAGAACCAAGTACATACTGGTTAATATTTACAACCATCTTGGAACATATTAAGGCCCACCTTAAAAGTAAATTAAAAAAAACTATGCAAAGTTGTCGGTTTACAAAAAATCCTACAGTGCCTGTTGACTAGTTTGCACAGGTGATGACTGAAAACTATAACAGCACATTAACTTAAGGACCTGTAATGCTTTTTTCCTGTAGGAGCATTTTATAATGGCCATTCCTCCCCGTAACAGATGTAGAATTGAATAGTGGTTTCCCCAGAAGTCAACCCCATCCATAAATAATATACAGTTCAAAGGAACAAGTTAGTTACGGTAATATTACTAAAGCTGCTAAGATGCAACAGCATGAAGCCAAAGAAGACACACACAAACACCAATTAACTGTAGCTTAGGTTCCCCTGGTGTCATCAAAATAGCAATGACCTTTTGAGGCGTAGACTCCACAAGACCTTTGATATTAGGAATCTTGGACTTATCCTGCTGAAAGAGAGCATTGCCATTAGGGAATACTGCTACCATGAGGGAGAACACTGGGTGTCACCAAGGTTTAGGTGAGTGATACAAGTCAAATTCACATAAACATGAATGCAAAACCCAAGATGTCCCAGTAGCATATTAACCACAATGCGCCCACTGGCTTATCTTCTTCCTATAATGTACCATAGTGCTGTCTCTTCCAAAGGTAAGAGACACACATGAATCTGGTCCTCCCAGTGATGTACGAGTAAACATGATTCATCAGACCAGGCTACCTTCTTCCATTTCTCCATGGTTCAGTTCTGATGCTCCTTTATCCACTGTACGTACTTTTGACAGTGGACTGAGATCTACCTAAGTGCACTTTACTCTCTCTGGTTATGCAGACCCATATACAGCAAGCTACAATAGTGTGTGAGTCTTTGTATCAACGCTATCACAACATTTTTTAGAAACTTGTGTTATAGTAATTCTTCTGTGGGATCAGACCAGAGAAGTTGGACTTTGTTCTCTAAACAGCCTTTGGTACTTACTCATCACTGGTTCACCAGTTGCCCTTCTTGGACTACTTTTGAATGTGCTAACCATAGCCACCCTCAAGACGGCCATTTTGAAGATGCTCTAGCTATCATTTCGGCTACATACTTGGGCCCTATTAAAGTCACTCAAATCCTTATTGTTGCCAACTGTTCCTGCATCCAATACATCAACTTCCAAACTTGACTGTTAACTTGCTTCTTAATAAAATTCTGCCCCTTGACAAGTGACATTAATCCAGTCACTGTTTTTTATGTTATACATCCATCCATTATACAATTATAAACCTGAATATCTATTCTAAAAGTCACTTTTAAACTACAACCCTGTCAGATTATATACCGTAGATGATACCTTACAGTATAAGTTTTATGGTCAGTTGTAGGAAAGGTCGGAGATGACATTACTACTTTTTTACATCGCAAATGCTAAAAGACCTTATGTCATCAGGTCAGATCACATTCAGATCTAAGCTGTTTAATAGTGGGCAGTTAAATCCATCAAATTGTATATAAAGACAAAGGAAATGCGAGTGAGTCAGCCATTACTAGGGTATTACATTGAAGGAACTGTACATCATAGAGACTAAGCTGAAGACTAATTGGCATAAGTAAAGTAGATCCAGGTTTACTCATGCTTTATTCAAGAGCAATGAACTTCCCCACCCAACATACAGATTATTATTCATTTCATAGATGTTCACCACCATCTGATTGATGCTTAGATTGTTTCTTCTTCTGGATTAGTCACCTCCAATTAACATCTTGCTGTTTTGCATAGTGCAATTGCAAATGTCAACTTAAAGGCAATGTAAATTACCAATCAAATGTTACCATTCTTACACATATAGCAGAATTATGCTGGTTAAGTCTTAAAGAGATATTTCAGGGATTGCATTAATTACTAAAGGAATATGTGAAAATGTTGGCTAGGGAACAATCTATTATATGTGTAAACTTTTTCTCATGTCCACATCAAAGCAGGTTGCATAAAAGGCTTTTGTATAGCTTGAGTCCATTTCAAGATAAACCATCTCCCCTTCATACCCCTTCCACATCCCCGAATGTATTTGGGCACTGCCAAATGCTCCAGAAACCTGCCTTCCAGATGCTTTTGGGAGGCTTTGACAGTTCCTAGATGATTTGCCAACTGCTCCACGAACTCTCGTTTATCTAAGAGCCTCCAAAAAGATCCAAAAGGAGTTTGCAAGTATGGAAGGAGGACACTGCAAAAAGGGTCCCATCTAATTTTCTTTCATTTTGCTACCAGAGACTACATGAAAAAGGAGTTGTTTTTTTAATCAGTTCACTTGGTCGTGGTGCTGTATGTTGCCCATGTTTTGTTGTGGTGCTGTGTCTGTTAGGTGACCCAGAACCTTGAGGGGTTTGCTTGACAGAACAGGTCCTGTTGGGTTCAGAGTCCTTCCCACTGCTGGCATAGAGTAGCAGAGGCAACGGTGGTCAGCACACAGTGCTACACCCTAATAAAGCAGTGAGCCACAAAATATTTGTCTCAATCTGGTAGTGGGCTTATACAATTTGATCAAAATTAGCTAGGTTGGCCAAGAACCTTATGTTCAGCTTTCAAAACTTTGATTAGCTGCAATAGATCAATGTATAAGCAAAAAAGGCAAACACAGTTCTAGGATGTATTAACAGAAGCATACAGTTTAGATCAAGCGAAGACATTATTGCCCTCTACTCCTCTTTGGTCAGACCTCATCTGGAATACTGTGTCCAGTTTTGGGCACTACATTTTAAAAAAGACATCAACAAACTGGAGTAAGTTCAGAGAAGAGCGACCAGAATGGTGACCAGTCTGCAAACCATGTCCTATGAGGAACGGTTACAGGATTTGGGAATGTTTAGCTTGCAAAAAAGAAGACAGAGGAGCCTAAATAGCTGTGTACAAATATCTCAAGGGCTGTCACATTGTAGAAGGAGCATCTTTATTCTCATTTGCACAAGGAAAGACTAGAAGCAATGGGATGAAACTGAATGGGAGGAGACACAGATTAGATATTAGGAAAAAAAATTTGACAGTGAGGGTGATCAATGAGTGGAACAGGCTGCCACGAGAGGTGGTGAGTTCTCCTTAGATGGAAGTCTTCAAACAGAGGCTGGACAGACATCTGTCTGGGATGATTTAGTGAATCCCGTTTTGAGCAGGGGGTTGGACCAGATCACCCATGAGGTCCCTTCCAACTCTACCTTTCAATGATTCTATGATTCTACTTGGATGAGTGGTCCATGTATTTTTTTTCCAACAGTTATGGTATATTTAATAC
Source organism: Ranitomeya imitator (assembly GCF_032444005.1). NCBI lineage: Eukaryota > Metazoa > Chordata > Amphibia > Anura > Dendrobatidae > Ranitomeya > Ranitomeya imitator. Next base: position 518,142,658 of record NC_091287.1, read on the forward strand.
AAGTATGGGATGTTCCAATTAATTATACACTTTATAATATAGGCGCTTTTGAAATTTTATGCATTTCATCTTGTTCTCAACCCATTACAATTTACTAATCTCAGAAAAGTGTATTATTCTCCATAACTAACACATTCTGCACATATTTTGGGCAAATGGTCACATGGAAATAAAGACAGTTATATAGTTACATCACTTATAGTTTTAAAAAACGATCATGGTACAGCTCCTTAAGGAGGCTTCTATAGACATGGCCTTCTTGGCCTAAAATGACTTGTATGCTTACATTACCTGGCCAAAAAGATTTTCTGACGACTTTCCCCTACATGCTCACACTCAACTCTGCCAAATATACATGTGTTTCCAATGGGAATATGAGAATCATTTGTTTTCTCCCATTAAAACAAAGGATCAGACACGTTAAAAATCAAACCTGCTTCTTCTCCATAATATCTGCCATTGGGAAACCCTCGTTCACATTAGAAACTCTGTCTATCCGGTTCCACTCACCAAAATCTGCAAGTTTGGCCATCTTTGATCCAATGCATGTGGGCACGTTATTCCTAAAAATAAATTACTCCCAATTTATGGGCTAATGTGCTTTACTTTCTTCTACAATCAAATAGACAATTAAACAGAGTGGAGGTTGAACATGTGAAGCTCTGCTCTATTCAAAACAGGACTGCAGAGACAAAATTGTTAAAAGCTTCCAGAGCCTCTTCTGGGGGTTGTTGCGGTCCCAGTGGTTGAGCATTGGAATTGGCAAGTGTAATACCATGGAAAGTGGATAACTTGCTTATTTGAGGGAATAACCTTAGGGCTCATACTCACTTGCGAGAAACTCGGATGAGTCTCGCATATTAATACCCGGCGCTGCTGCCGGCACGGAGATCGGAGCGTGCGGCCGCATAGGAATACATGCAGCCGCACGCTCCACTCCTGAGTGCTGAGTATTGCAGTGCGAGACTCATCCGAGTTTCTCGCAAGTGAATATGAGCCCTTAAACCGAAAATCCTGGGCTGGTATGGCTTTGATCCAGGTCTTCCAAAAATTAGAGTTTTTATAAACTCTACAAAAGAAAAAGATTTATCTCGAACATCTTTATTTTTTATATAGCGCTAACAAATTCCGCAGCACTTTACAGTTTGCACACATTATCGTCACTGTCCCCGATGGGGCTCACAATCTAGAATCCCTATCAGTAGGTTTTTGGAATGTGGGAGGAAACCGGAGAACCCGGAGAAAATCCACGCAAACACGGAGTGAACATACAAACTCCTTGCAGATGTTGTCCTTGGTGGGATTTGAACCCAGGACTCCAGCGCTGCAAGGCTGCTGTGCTAACCACTACGCCACCGTGCATGATGTATCTAAGGGGCGGACATATCATTGGTGCGATTTCTACAGCTGCACAAGGGCCCAAGCGTTAAGAGGGCCACTGCCACCGCCAAAGCAGGTGGGATTGTGCATTATGATGAGCTTTTGGACTGCAAAGGGCCCATATATTTTTCTCGCACAGGGCTCTCTTCTTTTTGTGTCCACTCCTGCTCTTTCTATCCCTCCGAATATTTCCATATATACACCTGTTTAGGTAACAATATACCATCGCTCTTTGTTTTCTTTTGCTCAGCTTGGAATGATGGGAATGTAGAGAGAAAACCATCCCAAGTGCCAAATGTGATTATCCCTAATGCCGAAAAACAAGGAAGAAAAATCACAGCAACACATGGGATCTATCAAAGGCTAAATATATGATTAAAAATCCTGCGGCTTTTATTTTGTACTTTGTGCGGCATAACTCCCCCATATGCAATCTCTGGGAAAATCCTATAATGCGTGTGTTACTGCTATTTTTAATGAATTTTGCTTGTAGCTTTGATAAAAGATTTCTAACTCTTTTGCCTTTGATTGTTTATAACAAGATGGGGTGATGCCAAAAGCCCTCACGTTGATCTTTGCCATACAAAAGGAAATTTAATTTAAATCTTGGCCATTTTCCAAAATCATAAAACATATGTTACAAAAAAAAATTACATTTATGGGTCGATAAATATTATTCCTATAAGCAGTTACTTTAGTAGCAATGGAGGGGAATGCACAGATTTCCCCCTTCATGTAATGATTCGATCTATTATTGCACACATGGCAAACATCATTTCCCTGAGTACCAGTTTAAAACCTGCCATAAAATGACACTATTAAAATAAGAAAGCTGTAAGAAAGGATCTGGACGTTTCCACTATGTGCATAACCATTATCGATGTATTTACTGAAAAGGGAAATACATAGCAAGAGCTAATCGACCCCAAATGAAAGACTGATGAAAATGCATTAGCCGTCCTACCGGTCCTCAAATTAAAGGCTCATGTGCCTAATGTTGCATTAGACTACCTACATCCAGGACTTTCCGTCAGCCTAAAGGCCTCTGCATACTATAGATTTCAACCGGCACTGACCTAATTTTTAAAATGAGGGTTAAAATCCTTTTTTTTTTTCCCACGAGACATGGGTTTTCACAGGAGACATGAAAGATCAAACAAAACTCCTGGGTCATTGGGTTTCCCATACAAGATCGGGCACAAATTCAGTAAAGCAACCCTACACCCTGAGACTAAAATGTGACTATACATTTACCATGTATATAGTTAGTCATCTTACATGGTGTGCCATCCGTTTGCCTCTCGGCGCCTACTCTACTCAGATCTTCAATTCTTTCCTCCAGCTTCCTAGATGCCACCAAAAGTGGCATGAAGAGCACAGTAGTAAGTTTATACCATGCCTTACCTTCCTTTCCCGTGCTGTTGGGACAGAAAAAAAGTGTCAATGAAGGCAAGATTTAGGCTGACCACTGCGCTCCCCATGACTATGGTGGACATCTTGGAATCAGGAATAAAGGGATGTTGATGTCAGCAGATGAGGCAGTGGGAGGATAATTGAAGGCATCAGGTGAGGTAAGAAATGTATACTCATGTTTCATTGCCAGTGTGGAGAGTCAACAGATTATAAGTACAATGAAATTACCTATCTATTGTGATTTACAATTTTTCTCAACTTCAGCCCTCAAGTGGTCCAACAGGCCATGTATAGGAAATTTTCGTAATGGGATATTCCCATCTAGCATAGCCACAGATATCTAATGTCATAACTACCCAAAGAATGCTCTGAATGTTAAATTAACAATAAAAAAAATTGTTGCATTAGAGGTATAAAATATTATTTAACCCTTTGTTAAGCAGCTGCTCATGTCAGGTGAAATACTAGGCTCAATCGGGCTGGTAAGAGCATCACCCTTTAGACTTATTCAAGCTACCCCGTCAGAATAATTTGGTTAAAGCTGGTCATAGGCAAGATAGCTGTTGGAATGAAGGTTTGTTCAGCAGACATCTATCCGTCCCGACTCCTTCATATGTATGAGCACTTGGTCGAAGGTTCATGTGTTTTCAATGGGAAAAGAGGAGAAAGTCGTTGCCGAACAACTCTTGCATTGGTTTATTTCCAATGAAAACAAAAGGATCAGGAGTGGAAATTCCAACTTCAAAATCTTTGCCTTTCCTGGCATCAGGTGTCAAGAGGAGAAAGGGGATGACCTCATACAAACCAGTGGTCATCCAATCCTGTCAGTCTAATAAGCATAGGTGCCTTAGCTGAAAATTGACAAAAGGAACAGTAAAAAGTAAAAAAAAAAAACACTTATTGAATATCCAAAAAAGGATATATGATAAACTAATGCAAATTACAGCCCAAAGATAAATTACATATGCCATACTACGCATGGTGCAACCTTAGAAAATGAAAATAAAAATGGTAAAGCCCAAGCATTCCAATTCCATATTTTAGATGCTAAATCGGTGTAAATAAATTGTAAATTTTTAAGAAATCTTAACTAAATATAAAGAAATGCCTCTACACCAAGTACGAAAAAAATTTTTTTACATCAAATGGAAAAAAAACTCTTCATGGGTCTCTGACAAAATTATTCCACGCTTACCCAGGCAATTATAATCCACCAGTCTGCTTCCCATCATACATCTTTTGTCTGAAATCCTTTTCCTTTATGGAGGAAAATGAATCCTCTCCTAACACACTTTTTCTTTACCAACCTAGAATTTACATTTTTATTAGAAAGGTCCATTCATACGGCAAGACATTATAGCTCAGGGGTATTCAGCTACACTTAACATACACAATGATCATTATCTATACGGCAGAAAGTAAGAGCCTGACAATAAATTGATTGTTTTCAGTGGATGTCCATATTTCTTCCTTGTAGAGCGAACGCTAATTGAAAACAGCGGTAAAAGGAAAACAGCAGAGCGTGGATGACGAAGAAATGAACCGTATGAGAGAATCCTGGGGGTTGAACACAGTAATAAACTAGAATTATTATTAAGGTGTTTCAAGCAAAGAAGAAAAAAAAATATTGATATTTACCCCAAAAATGTGTCCTCCATGAGTCATAGTGAAGAAAGGTACAAAAAGATCTGAAGATCTTCCTAATGGCCCTGCCCCTACTCCTCTAAGAGGTACAGTGTGAAGAGGGTAAAGATTCCTATACACAGTAAAATCAGCTAAGCCTGCCAGTTTCAGAAGAACCAGCTGGCCATCTAAGAAGTATGGAAGCCTACCAACTCTCTCCCGATAGACAAACACAAGGAGAAAAGGATCAAGTAAGTATCCTCTTATTTCCACAGGAGACGTGAGCACCAGTGGTTTCTGGCAGTGGATTACTCCGTTCTAGGGTCACATGCACACTCAGTTGTTGGCCTGAATGAGCATCCAAAAAACTGCAACCTATGGTGTTTGAACATCTTTAAGAATGCATTTTGGTCATTTTTGGTACATGATCATTACCCAATTTAAGCTAGGCATCAGTAATACAGTATTATCTTGATTACCTTTCCAGTCATTTTGCAACCTCTTTCACTAATCAGGAATGATATTTAATAGCATCCACTGATTTAGAAGAGCATTCACATCTGATAGACGCCCATTTTTCAGGACCATTGTGATGCTAATCACTACTCACGGACAAGCCGTGAAACGGAGTGGTCAAGAAATCCAATGTCAAAAGCTGGAAAGCATGTCAAAGACAAATGGAGAGTAAGGGGCAAAGGGTGATATCTGGTAGCTAAGGTCAGAATACGACAAAAGCAAAAAGAGGTTATATAAAAGGTAGTCAAAAGGAAAGTCCAAGGTCTGGCGACAAGAGATCAAAATGTCAGATTACAGAGCACAGAGTAAACACACACCACTCAATGTTAAGGTACCTTTACACTAAACGACTTACCAACGATCACGACCAGCGATACGACTGGTAAGTCGTTGTGTGGTCGCAGGGGAGCTGTCACACAGACAGCTCTCTCCACCGACCAATGATCAGGGGAACGACTTCGGCATCGTTGAAACTGTCTTCAACTATGCCGAAGTCCCCCTGCAGCACCCGGGTAACCAAGGTAAACATCGGGTTACTAAGTACAGGGCCGCACTTAGTAACCCGATATTTACCCTGGTTACCATTGTAAAAGAAAAAAAAAAAAAAGAACAACACTACATACTAACATTTTGATGTCTGTCAAGTCCCCCGCCGGCGTCCACAGGGTTAACACTGCTTTCGGCAAGAGCGCTGCTAATGCACGCGCTGCTGCCAAGAGTTTCCCTGCACTGACTGTCAGCACCAGCCATAAAGCAGAGCACAGTGGTGATGTCACCGCTGTGCTCTGCTTTACGGCCGGCGCCGACAGTGGACGCCGGGGGACGTGACAGACATCAGAATGTGAGTATGTAGTTTTTTTTTTTTTTTACTTTTACAATGGTAACCAGGGTAAATATCGGGTTACTAAGCGCGGCCCTGCGCTTAGTAACCCGATATTTACCCTGGTTACAAGTGAACACATCGCTGGATCGGCGTCACACACGCCGATCCAGCGATGACAGCGGGTGATCAGCGACCAAAAAATGGTCGTGATCATTCCCCAACGGCCAACCATCTCCCAGCAGGGGCCTGATCGTTGGTCGCTGTCACACAAAGAGATCGTTAGCGGGATCGTTGCTACGTCACCAAAAGCGTGACGTTGCAACGATATCGTTAACGATATCGTTATGTGTGACGGTACCTTAACATTGCCAACCAGTTAAATAGAATGGCAATGATCCAGAAAGGAAAATGCCTGGAGGAAACCTAAACACAACACTGACAGCCCAACACGTCCCTGCTCTCCATAGGGCGGCTGAGCTGCCACTCACAGCCCGACCCACCCCTGCAATCCATAGAGTGGCTGAGCAGTCACTCACAGCATCCCTAGGATACAGCAAGTGGCGAGTTCTTGACAACCATGATCAATAAGCCAGAGACAGGATGCAAAAAGCATTTAGGTCACCGGAGAACATACAAGGTCTTTGCATTATATTCACAGTATATTGATTTCAATGGATACCATGCAATACTTATTTGTCCCTGTGAAGGGACTACAAGGAAAAGATCTAAGATGCTTCATTAGATTTGTGCCTAAAACCTAAACTCTATTTTCATAATCATCCAGTCTGTCTGGGATTACAGAGAGAGACAGAAGAATTTGCACAAATGACATGCACAGAAGATCTGCGGATAGTTCTCTAAGATCTTTGGAACAACAGCCCGCAAAGTTCTTTAAAAAACTGTGTCCAAGTGCCTAGAATTGATGCTGGTTTGAAGCAAAAGGACAGTCACACCAAATATTAATTTCATTTATGTTTCTCTTTTGTTAATTTACTTTGCAATGTGTTAATTGATATAATAAACTAAATACTGTTATTATGAAAGCATTCTTATTTTGCAGCATTTTTTTCATACCTGCCTATAACTTCTGCACAGTATTGTACGTCTCCCAAATCCAAGCTATTTAGATGGAACCAGAAAACCATCTTTTATGCATGAGGGCCTCCCAACTCTTCCCTCAACATATGACATTGAAGAAAGGGACGATCTGGGATGGAGAATTCCAATGCCCAATCCTTTTGTTCTTAGGGAAGATAAACTGTAGAGATGTATGGTGGCCGAAGCTTACACTTCTAATCCAGCTCAGAGCAATACACGAACAGAAGAAACGTGTGCTGCCAAATTATCTCACCATAGGTGCCCTTCAACACTGGTGCAGGCTACACTTTGCGTGCCAATGCAGAGACAAGGCACCAAAATAATATCTTAATATCTACTTAAAAATCTTTTACTGTAGAAATTTTGTTGATTTAGCGAAAAACCATGGTGCGTGGTGAAAAGCGATAACACAGAATAAGAGACCGGTTCCAGTAAAGACACCAAATTTAACATAGATCAGTGGAAAACTTCTCACCGTGGGCCGGTAAACAATACATATGGGCACTCTCTGTGGTTTGATGACTGTAATGAAAAGAATATCTTAAAATACATGGCAGTACATAACGTTAAATGGATGTTGTCAGTACTGTCGTGTCCTATCTACTATTAATAAAAAAAAAAAATCGTCATATACTCACCATCCGTCGGCCCCTCGGATCCAGAACAGGCCTTTCCCGCTCCTTGCGACGCTCCGGTGACCGCTCCATGCATTGCGAACTCGCAAGATGATGACGTAGCGGTCTCTCGAGACTGCACGTCATCATCTCGCGAGACCGCAATGCACTCATCAGACCGGAGCGCGCGAGGAGCGTCGGTAATCGCTTCGATCCGGGGGCCAACGGAAGGTGAGTATATACGGTAACTATTTTTTATTTTAATTCTTTTTTTTTTTACAGGGATATGATGCCCACATTGCTAAATACCACGTGGGTTGGGCAATATACTACGTGGGCTGTGCAATATACTACGTGGGCTGTGCAATATACTACGTGGGCTGGGCAATATACTACGTGGCTGGCTACAAACAATCAGCGACAGGCGCAGTCCGGCCCCGACTTGGCGTGGGATTTGAAACATGCTTCGCTAATTGGTCGCGTCCGGCCGAATCCTGTGTATTTAATGTATTCTAAAATCTTCATAAATAAACTACATACAGATTCTAGAATACCCGATGCATTAGAATCGGGCTACCATCTAGTAGTAAAATATTCTGCATGATCACCATCAGGAGCCCATTAGGTTACATAGCAGCCTACGCTCATTACAGAACAAAACTTCCCAAAATTTGGCATTCAGGAAAACTGTGGTTCCCCAATTTCCTCCATACCAAGGGGGTAACTACCATATTATCGGTAGAGTCTAATGGGAAGTTATCACGAGGGGAATTTATGAAGTCAGCTTTCATTGCAGCCACGTTGCAATATTCACCCCAAATTTATCAAGGTATTAGATTGGAGTAGCAGTACATTTTTTGGGCAACATTGCTAAAAGAATTTAAAGTGGTGTAAAATGGCAAAATCTAAAGAATTTTTGTGCAAATACGGCATGCAACATTTTGTGACTTTTTTACAGAAAAATAAACTGTTAAAAATACCTTATTGAGTTACCACCCAAATGCTCTGTTCACAGCCGCACTATGGTTCCCATTCATCTCGAAAAGTCTCATGGATCCACACAATCCTCAATAGACTTTTTTTATACTTATAAGTGTGTCTGTTGGGGGTACAGATGAGGTTTTCATTGTTTGGTGGAATATTTCCGCATGCTGTGCTTTCCTTGCCATCAAAAGTTGATACAACTCGTTGGAGCCCTTTACGAAAGGGTCAAGTGCACAGCGTCCTTCATTATTGTTAACAGAAAAAGTCTTTTATTTGGTCTCCTCTAATCAGGTGCTGATATATCGTGGTCCCATAGAGAATGGGGCACAGTCTAACTCTTAAAAAATATTTTATTGCTTTCCAGAAGTACAATGTATGCAAAAAAATATACGAAAATTTCCCATGACTTACCTAAGAACACACAGTAAAAACAAAGGCGAAGAAACGGTTTTAGCTTTTTTTTATTGGCTGAAATTCTCTTTTTTTAAGGGCATTTGTTAGTATTTAATGTCTGTTCAAACCAAGCACAGATGTCATTTCAGCATTGCAGGGGTGGAGAAGAGCATAGCTACTATAGTTGCAGGGGTTGCAATCGGACTCAGACCATGGAGCATAAAGGTCTCAGAAAGACCAATATTCTTAAAGAATTGCATTAATAGGGGTCTCAACACTTGATCTTTTGTATTGGGGTTAGTCAACCTCCAGTTACGCCACTGGGGGTGGAAAGAGGCGTAACTACAATAGTTGCAGGGGCTGCAATCGCAAACAGGCTCTGCAGCCTAAAGGGTTCAAAAAGTCCAATATTGTTAAAGATTTGCAATAAATAGGGGCCCAACGTTGGATTTTTTGCATTTTGGCCCATGGGTTTCCAGTTATGCCACTTGAGATGGATATACCATTGGTGCAACCTGGAACACATGGGCTACTTGCACAGTGAACAAGTCTGTATGATCATGTTCACACACCACCAAGAAACCTGAAGACACAAAAGAGAATAGTAAAACCAAAAACACTCAGTTTGAAAAAATGTTGCAGTAATCCGCAAGTGCTAGTAAAAGATGTAAAAAACAGGGTATTTGGTTGATACGTTTTTTGCAAAAAATGTATACTAAGCTGCTCTACCAATCTTCACGGTATACCCTTATCAGAGCAGTCCTAACTAATGTATGCAATCCCTATCTGATGTATTTAAAAACCTGATCATCTGTATATAACCTGTGTGAACAGGGTTCAGAGAGGAAAAGTCCATGTGTGTGTGGCACCCCTAGGGGTATTTGCCACAAAAATAGTTACTGACAGTAAATGCAAATACTAAAATAGCAAGACTGCACTACCACCTCCGGCCAGAAGGGGGAGCTCCAGAGACTCCCCTTGATCCATTCTGGTCTGAGAGAAGAACTGGCAGTTGGGCTAAGGAGCTGAAAGTGAGAGGTCATACAGTTGAATCTCTAACAGCCCTGTGACTGTTACCAGGCCTAAATCACCGGCCTGAGGAGAAGAGGGATAGAGAAAAAGGACATTGTGAGAACCGCGTAGCATTAATCACTACCCAGAACAGGCGCAAAGACGGATACCGGATCCGTGGCTGTATTCATTACATATAATACAGCAACCGGAAAAACGTGAGGTGATATCAGCTTCACTAGGGTCGGACGCAGCAACAGACACAGAGTTCAGCGGTACTCCTGGAGGGGGTAAGCCGATAAAAGGACTCGGGTTGCCCGTCGAACCAGGACCCGGAGGGGACAGATTGGGCCGGCAGCCAGTTCACATACAGCAGCAGGGCCACACAGATATTGCGTACAATAAGAGGCGAAGACCCCGGCAGGGTCAAAGTAACTCAGAGTTCCCATACAGACTCCGGTGACAGGACTGGTTGTAAATCCTTTTTTGTTAAAGTAAACTGGTTAAACGTTTCAGTGCCTCAGTCTTTCATTTGGACAATAGCCATCTATCCAGGATCGGGATCATCACCGCTGGGAGAACCTGCTGCTGATCAAGTAAGTGCCTGTTCCCTCACGATACCCTTTACACTGTGCATTGCCTGAGGCCACAGCACCGGGTCAAGCCACCCGTGACACCCCCCTCAACAGACAGACCCCATTGGTCCGGTGCTGGGTACCCCGGTCTCTTGGGCGTCACATGTGCATACAGGGTAGAACAGCTTTTGTGCAGATAGCCCAAGAGGAGTGGTGGAACTCCCCAGTCTTGTAGACACAAGAGAACAATTATGGAAACAGGAACACATGGGCTACTTGCACAGTGAACAAGTCTGTATGATCATGTTCACACACCACCAAGAAACCTGAAGACACAAAAGAGAATAGTAAAACCAAAAACACTCAGTTTGAAAAAATGTTGCAGTAATCCGCAAGTGCTAGTAAAAGATGTAAAAAACAGGGTATTTGGTTGATACGTTTTTTGCAAAAAATGTATACTAAGCTGCTCTACCAATGTATACTAAACTGCTCTGCTAAGGGTATACCGTGAAGATTGGTAGAGCAGCTTAGTATACATTTTTTGCAAAAAACGTATCAACCAAATACCCTGTTTTTTACATCTTTTACTAGCACTTGCGGATTACTGCAACATTTTTTCAAACTGAGTGTTTTTGGTTTTACTATTCTCTTTTGTGTCTTCAGGTTTCTTGGTGGTGTGTGAACATGATCATACAGACTTGTTCACTGTGCAAGTAGCCCATGTGTTCCTGTTTCCATAATTGTTCTCTTGTGTCTACAAGACTGGGGAGTTCCACCACTCATCTTGGGCTATCTGCACAAAAGCTGTTCTACCCTGTATGCACACATGGATTTTTCCTCTCTGAACCCTGTTCACACAGGTTATATACAGATGATCAGGTTTTTAAATACATCAGATAGGGATTGCATACATTAGTTAGGACTGCTCTGATAAGGGTATACCGTGAAGATTGGTAGAGCAGCTTAGTATACATTTTTTGCAAAAAACGTATCAACCAAATACCCTGTTTTTTACATCTTTTACTAGCACTTGCGGATTACTGCAACATTTTTTCAAACTGAGTGTTTTTGGTTTTACTATTCTCTTTTGTGTCTTCAGGTTTCTTGGTGGTGTGTGAACATGATCATACAGACTTGTTCACTGTGCAAGTAGCCCATGTGTTCCTGTTTCCATAATTGTTCTCTTGTGTCTACAAGACTGGGGAGTTCCACCACTCATCTTGGGCTATCTGCACAAAAGCTGTTCTACCCTGTATGCACACATGGATTTTTCCTCTCTGAACCCTGTTCACACAGGTTATATACAGATGATCAGGTTTTTAAATACATCAGATAGGGATTGCATACATTAGTTAGGACTGCTCTGATAAGGGTATACCGTGAAGATTGGTAGAGCAGCTTAGTATACATTTTTTGCAAAAAACGTATCAACCAAATACCCTGTTTTTTACATCTTTTACTAGCACTTGCGGATTACTGCAACATTTTTTCAAACTGAGTGTTTTTGGTTTTACTATTCTCTTTTGTGTCTTCACATTGGTGCAACCTGTGCAGCCGCCCAGGGCCCATAAGGTAAGGGGCCACTACTACCTCCAAAGCAGGTGGAATTGTGCATTATGATAAACTATTAGACCGCAACTGGCCCATATATTGTTCTTGCCCATGGCCCTCTACTGTCTGCGACCGCCATTATAAAAACTGGGGAGAAAATAGGGCAATAGGATCTTATCCAACAAACATATGTATTAATATCAGATTGTACTAACCTGATCCATAGTGGTATACAATTTTAGATTTGATGATCAGCTGATGCGAATCCACGGGTTATCAATTAACCAAAAAAAATCTGTATCAGAGGAGTTTTGTGGATATCTTTCGTGCTGCTGATTTATTCAAGATATCAATCCAAGGCTATTTTTAATATTTTTTTTTTTTATTCAAAGCGTTTCAAAGCGACAGACACTTCTGATTCAGGAAACGACCACATGTTAAAATTAAAAAAAAAATTATTAAAAATACCCTCGGATTGCCGTCTGCAATAAATCAGTAGCGCAGAAGAGATCCACAAAATTCCTCTGTGTCCGCTAAATAGTTCAGTCCTTCCCACCTACTTATATTCCATCTAGCTCTGCCCTTTTCTGTCTCCAGTGACAACAGTGCTGTCAATCAAGGAAGAGGAGGGTGGACATAAGTAATAAGTAGATGGGAAGGCGCACCGAACTGCCCATTACGTCAAAAGGACACTATGATAGGTTTGGTCATTTTGTTCCGACAGCCTCGCTTTAAAAGCATTAATACAGTTTAGCAATACTTTCTTTGATTAGATGGTTGCATTACAACACACTGGTTAGTGCGGAGGCTGGAGATGCTCTGGAGAAATTACAGGAACTAACCTGTGTACTGTGCACTTCTGGTTTCAATTCTAACAATGGGCGAAGACATAAAACGAAGCAGTAACCACGAGCTTCAAACTGGCACAAGGGATAAATTCTGCCATCGCAGATCTGTTTAGAGCAGGCAATAAAAATGGAAAACGTAGTCGGATTATCCTTTCAATGCGACACAATGAAAGCACATGCTCCATATATGCCGTAATGCCGGCATTACCAATATTGCAAAATAAAAGGAAAAAAAGTAGATTATGTTTATCAAGTATGTTCTAAAACACGGCATAAAAGGCAAGCAGCTCAGCTCGAGCCTTGCATCATTCAATAACTTTTCCAACACAAAGAGCAATCAGGACTTGCTGATTATAGTCCTTTTCAGTGTAATTGAGCCAAGGAAAAGGCAATTGCTTACACTTTTTAGACTGGAGAGATAAAAAGGAAAAAAAAAAAAAAAGCCAATTACATCCATTATTGTAGACTGCAAGATAAGGGATAGCGGTTATGTCAGATCAGAAAAAGAACTGACCTTACAATTCCAGCTGAGATGAAATACAATGTAGAAGTACTGGGTGACAAAACATAGCAAAAACATTATAGAAGTGATACATTTAATAGGGTACTGTAAGGGGGAAGATGTCATGGATATCAGGGAGGCCTGCAGTTTGGGGTTATTCAGACTACTACCAAGGTCACGGCTGCTCAGGTGGTTGTTTTATCGGCTTCATGCAGTTGTTGCGTCAAAGTTTTAATCACAGGAACTGTAATTGTTAATCAGAATTATAGAGCAGTTCCAGTCATAACGTATAATGAGGAGCTATTCTAGGAGATGCAGACAGGTTGCACCTACAGATATAATAAGTTCAGATATGACACTCATGGCTATACATTTAAATTGACCACTGCTCCCTTTGATTTGGCTCTGACACTTGAGACAGTGAAATAGAAAAAAAATATATCACTTTAAGGCTATGTGCACACGTTGCAGATTTGCGGTTTTTTAGCGTTTTTGCGCTATGAAAACGCTATAAAACCGCAAATAATCTGCATACATTAAGCATCCTATCATTTTTAATGAAATCCGCAATTTCTGTGCACATGATGTGCGTTTTTCCGCATGAAAAATGCATTGCGGAAAAATAATGAACCTGCTCATTAATTTTTAAAAACTGCGCAAAAACCGCGTCAAAACCGCGCAAAAAACGCATGCGGATTTCTTGCGGAAATCTGGCAGAAATGTCCGGATTTCCACAGGAATTTTCTGCATGAATTCCTGAACGTGTGCACATAGCCTAAAAATGTCCTGACCTGCTTCCTTTAATGAATAATTGCATTTCCTATATTACAAAAAAAAAATATTTTTCTGTTCTTCCTCAAAGTACAACGTATGAATAAACTGAAAACTCGGTGACACTATTCGCCTTCTCAATGAGGTGTGTCTCTGTTGTCTTCTCTCCAGCTTGTCACTTACTGCTGACAAAGATAAATTGTTCAGGAACACGTCCAACTGACAAGGGAATTAGTGGTCGATAAAGTTTTATATTTATAAGAGCAGTAACATGGAACAGCACAAAAATTAAGAGCACACAGGAGAGCTGACCGATCCTCTGTAAAGTGAACAATAAAGGAGAGCTGACAGATCCTCAGTAAAGTGCACAATACAGGAGAACGGACAAATCCTCTGTAAATTGCACAACACAGGAGAACGAACAAATCCTCTGTAAAGTGCACAACACAGAAGAGCTGACAGATCCTCAGTAAAGTGAACACAGGAGAGCTGACAAATCCTATGTAAAGTACACAATACAGGAAAACTAACAAATACTCTGTAAAGTGAAAGACGCAGGAGAGCTGACAGATCCTCTGTAAAGTGCACAACACAGGAAAACTGACAAATCCTCAGAAAAGTGCACAATACAGGAGAGCTGACAGATCCTCAGTAAAGTGCACAATACAGGAGAACGGACAAATCCTCTGTAAAATGCACAACACAGGAGAGCGGACAGATCCTCAGTAAAGTGCACAACACAGGAGAACTGACAGATCCTCAGTAAAGTGAACACAGGAGAGCTGACAAATCCTCTGTAAAGTGCACAACACAGGAGAACGGACAAATCCTCTGTAAATTGCACAACACAGAAGAGCTGACAGATCCTATGTAAAGTACACAATACAGGAGAGCTGACAGATTCTCAGTAAAGTGCACTACACAGAAGAGCTGAGAGATCCTCTGTAAAGTGCACAACACAGGAGAACGGACAAATCCTCTCTAAAGTGCACAACACAGGAGAGCTGACAAATCCTATGTAAAGTACACAATACAGGAAAACTAACAAATACTCTGAAAAATGTGAAAGACACAGGAGAGCTGACAGATCCTCTGTAAAGTGCACAACACAGGAGAGCTGACAAATCCTATGTAACGTGCACAATACAAGAGAAATGAAATCCTCTGTAAAGTGCACAACACAGGAAAACTGACAAATCCTATGTAAAGTGCACAACACAGGAGAGCTGATAGATCCTCAGTAAAGTGCACAACACAGGAGAGCTGACATCCTCAGTAAAGTGCACAACACAGGTGAACGGACAAATCCTCTGTAAAGTGCATAACACAGGAGAGCTGACAGATCCTCAATAAAGTGCACAACACAGGAGAGCTGACAAATCCTCAGTAAAGTGCACAACACAGGAGAGCTGACAAATCCTCTGTAAAGTACACAATACAGGAAAACTAACAAATACTCTGTAAAGTGAACGACACAGGAGAGCTGACAGATCATTTGTAAAGTGCACAACACGAGAATACCAGTCAAGGGCTTTGTTTTTTGACCACTGAGTATGGGAAGTGACAAATTATTTGCAGAATTTTTTTTACAGTAGCTGAAAACACTTAATCACTAACTAGACAACATAGGAATTGCTCATGTAAAGAAAATACATTGAAAAATGCTCATGGTCTTCAACTCACAGCATATGATGCAAGAAATCCTAAAATCTTATAAGAACTCTTCATAGCAGAATGTAATCTCTGATACAATAAGGACATTTTCTCCAAAGTATTAAGGCACTAAAACCAATTGTAAATGCAATGCTGATATCACCAGGCACATAAACATTCCGCATAAATGGTGCGATGCTCATTAGTTTCGGTAGGAACTTCCGCATGCTTTCAGCAAAACTTGAATTCCATGAGGAGTGCTGAAGACAGAATCTGAGGGACACATTGGGTAAGACAAGGATTAGGAGAACAATCCCAGTTACAAACAGCAATATGAAACTAGCTTGCCAGGAATGACAAGCAGCACAGAGGTATGGAAACCATAAAGTGATCTAAATATCAAATGTTTAAAAAGAGAAGGTACAATTAATAAAGGGAAGGGCTTTAGACTACCATACTAAGGTGAAACTATGAAGATGGATCAGACTATCTTACGTAGAGGAATGAAAATGAAAACATCATTGGATAAAAATATCCAGTTGTGTCTAGGACAGTATGGGGTTTTAGGAGTCGTCCAATTAAGAGTTTCTACCTGTCCACATGCCCTATTAGACCATTTTGATGAGCATCATTCACAGTAAACGACCAACCCTGTATGAGAATATATTTGGCACATACAGCATTTGATGGTGCAAAACATGGTTGGCCGAGAAGTTAAAGCATCAATATCCATGGGGGTGCCTGTCTAGAGCAGGATTATCCAGGTTGATCGACCCCTTTACAGAGGTTGAGCAGAGAACCTCTTCTATGAAAAATCAGATATGTTAATGAGGTCTGCAAGGCAGGAACCGAATCAGCAAAAGAACGATCAATAGCTGACCAAGTATTAGAGACTTTCCCATTAGGATTAGTAAAGGTTACAGAATATATAATTCCTTTTATAAACATAGGACATTAAGGTGATGGAAAATATTCCTTGGCATTGCTTAAGAGTAATATAAAAAACATCCATTCCTCAGTCTAGAAAACTACATTTCCTACAGTTGCCGGGCAGTTGGATAATACCTTAGTAAAATTGTTTACTGACGTTAACCTTTGTCTACAAGTGTTATTAGGACATATGAAATGTCACAGATATGCAGTCCATGGAACCTAGAAGTCTACATTCTGTAAGGAACTCTACTTTCTCAGGAAGCTCTGTGTGGCCATGTATAATATAGTCAGACCCTTTATTTAGAAATGAGGATCTCCTTGTTAATCCATTTGAGATGGTAATACATACCAAATTATTCAGACTATAAAAGACACTTTTTTCCTTGAAAAATTTGGAGCAAAATAGGGGGTGTGCGTCTTATGGTCCAGATGTACCTGCTCTGGCTGTGGATGGGGAGGTGGGGGAGCAGCAGGGGTGGAGCAGTGGGTCACAGGAGGCAGGAGTCGGCTGCTGTGCCTAACTCCTGTGCCCAGTGCTAAAGAGAAATGAATATTCACTGCTCTCCACGCCAATGGAGAGCAGTGAATATTAATTTCTCTTTAATAGCGGACACGATGTTAGCCGCAGCCGCTGGCTTCCTGCAGTTGCTGGGCTTTCACGTTTCACGTGTGCCCACTACTTAAGGGAATTAATATTTACCGCTCTCCACTCCCACAGGTGTGGAAAGCAGGGAATATTTATTGATCTTTAATAGCAGGCACAGGCTGGGTGTTCACATGTGCCCACTATTAAAGAGAATGAATATTCACTGCTCTCAGTGAATACTCCTTTCCTTAGTAGCGGGCACATGTGAACGTCTGGCAGCTGCAGGAAGCCGGTGAATGCAGCTAATACTGTGTCTGCTATTAAAGATCAGTGAATATTCACTGCTAATGATGTGCATCCGGTTTGCACGAGTTAAATGCCACTGTCAGAGATTGACAGCGGCATTTAACATGCTAATGCCCGGGTGGATCGCGATTCCACCTGCTGTATGGGGCATATAACATACCGTAAGCCAGAAAAGGTGCGGCCTCAGCGTCTGAGCCCGCACCAAAGAGATGGAGGTGACCTATGATATACCTATATATGTCATAGATTGTAAAGGGGTTATGTTCTGTTTTTTTATTGTATCAAATACGTATTTCATGCAATAAAATGCTAATTATGTAAAAATCATACCATGCGATTTTTGGATTTTTTTTTAGATTCTGCCTCTCACAGTTGAAGTGTACGATAAAAATTACAGAACTCTCCATTCTCTGTAGTTAGGAAAACTTGCAAAATTGGCAGTGTATTAAATACTTATTTTCCCCACTGTATATTCGTGGCACTAACAGGAAGTATGTGTCTAGCATTAAAGGGAATCTGTCAGTAGGTTCAACCCTATTCAGGTCAAAGAAAGTTGAATGAAATGATACCATGTTATCTGCAATCTGATGTTTTAACATAGAGAAATTCACTTTTCTCTAAATATGTAAATGATGGGCCGGACATGCATCTTCCTGAGAATCCTCCTCCAGAGCTAATTTTTAAATGAAATGGGGCATTACCAGTGTGAGACATGTAAATCATAGGGCAGACTGTCAGTCATTAATTGTCTCACACTGATAATGCCCCCTTTAATTTAAAATAAGTCCTGGAGGCAGACTCTTGGTTAGAGCTATGTCTGTCAGGCTCACAGATCTTAACAGCTCATTTGCATATAAGAAAAATGTGGATTTTTCTGGACCAAGACATCAGATCACAGACATCAAGGTTTCATTTTTTTCAGCTTCCTATAACCTACATGTCTATATAGACGGCTTAAGAGGCTCGATCCAGCTGAAATATTCCTTTAAGATTAATGGCGGGTGTGAAAATTGCAAGAATTTACGATTTTAACCCCTTCATGACCTTTTTCCGTGTTCGTTTTTCACTCCCCTCCTTCCCAGAGCCATAACTTTTTTATTTTTCCGTCAATTTGGCCATGTGAGGGCTTATTTTTTGCGGGACGAGTTGTACTTTTGAACGACATCATTGGTTTTAGCATGTCGTGTACTAGAAAACGGGAAAAAAATTCCAAGTGCGGTGAAATTGCAAAAAAAGTGCAATCCCACACTTGTTTTTTGTTTGGCTTTTTTGCTAGGTTCACTAAATGCGAAAACTGACCTGCCATTATGATTCTCCAGGTCAGTACGAGATCATAGACACCTAACATGACTAGGTTATTTTTTATCTAAGTGGTGAAAAAAAATTCCAAACTTTGGTAAAAAAAAAAAAAAAAATATTGCGCCATTTTCCGATACTCGTAGCGTCTCCATTTTTCGTGATCTGGGGTCGGTTGAGGGCTTATTTTTTGCGTGCCGAGCTGCATTTTGGTGCAGATACGTTCTTTTGATCGCCCGTTATTGCATTTTAATGCAATGTCGCGGCGACCTAAAAAACGTAATTCTGCTGTTTCTAATTTTTTTCTCGCTACGCCGTTTAGCGATCAGGTTAATGCTTTTTTTTTAATTGATAGATCGGGCGATTCTGAGCGCGGCGATGCCAAATATGTGTAGATTTGATTTTTTTTTTTTATTGATTTATTTTGATTGGGGCGAAAGGGGGGTGATTTAAACTTTTTTTTTTTTTTTTTTTTCACATTTTTAACTTTTTTTTAAACTTTTGCCATGCTTCAATAGCCTCCATGGGAGGCTAGAAGCAGGCACAGCACTATCGCCTCTGCTACATAGCAGCGATCTGCTGATCGCTGCTATGTAGCAGAAATGCAGGTGTGCTGTGAGCGCTGTCCACAGGGTGGCGCTCACAGCCACCGGTCATCAGTAACCATAGAGGTCTCTAGGACCTCTATGGTCACCATCCTGACGCATCGCCGACCCCCGATCATGTGACGGGGGTCGGCGATGACGTCATTTCCGGCCGCCCGGCCGGAAGTGGTAGTTAAATGCCGCTGTCTGCGATTGACAGCGGCATTTAACTAGTTAATAGGTGCGGGCAGATCGCGATTCTGCCCGCGCCTATTACGGACACATGTCAGCTGTTCAAAACAGCTGACATGTCCCGGCTTTGATGCGGGCTCACCGCGGAGCCCTGCATCAAAGCAGGGGATCTGACCTCGGACGTACTATCCCGTCCGAGGTCAGATAGGGGTTAATAAAAAAAAAAAAACATTTTAAACATTTACAATAAAAATATTATTTACACAATTAACTGTTTTCTGATGACATATTCCCTTTAAGAGAATGAGGGGGGGGGGATGTAGAACCAGAAGAACAACCAAATTCAGGGACAATCATTATATTCCTATTTATTCATTTTCAGCACCGATTAAATCTTTGATTCCACAACAACAACAACGAAGTGCTAATTTATTTTAATATGATTGTAGTGACCTAGACATCGTGTCGTCGGAGAAGTGCAGACTATGCATTATTTAAAATGCATGAGGGTGTTGGCAGCACCCGCCCTTCTGTGCACCCTTAACCTTGCTTTTGCTGCTAAATACTTCTACTCTAAAAATTTGCTTTAAGTGACATCATTTGCATCACTAAAAGTGAAAATATCACCAAAAAGCTTTTCGCATCTTACGTAATTAAGTAGAAGTTTAAAGAAACGTGCTCGTTAGGTTTAAAAGCAATCAGAGAAGATACTCATCACACTGTGAGAATTAAATACAGAACCACATACATTATCTATAGATTGACTTTAATGGACATTAGAAAACAATCATATGGATTTTTTTAATCATTATCAGACCGTTATCCGCCGTATTTTAAACCAAGATGTTGCATATTTAGACGGTGAAGAAAACATTTGGTTGAAGGTTCCCAAGTTTCGATTACAGCTAAACAGAGAAGAGGCTAATTGAACTGATTAGGGAAAATGCTGAAAACCTAACAACATATGTTGTACGCACAAATATTTTACTTCTTTTTTGTCTGATCTGCTCACAGCAAACAGATTATGAAAATATTCACAATATGTGCAGTAGGAAGCTTGACAATACAAGGAGACTGGAGCAGACAGAAAGGCTAGAATGTTGGCCTAATTAAAGAGCTGCCTTGCCAAGTCAAACTCTTTTCATATGTCCCATCAAGGCAATTAGATATCATAAAGGGGGTGGATAACCTGGGATCCCCCCCAATATGTGCCAGAGAGAAGGGACACGTCAAAACGAACTGCTCTACTGGAGGACTCATTCAACCTATGTAGTACATGATCCAACATGTAAATGTAAAGAGGACAGCCTATACTCACCTCCGATGCAGCACCAACTTCCGATGGCGGAACTGGGTCTCCCGGGCTTGCGTGACGTTGTTATGCAATGTGAGCCCTGTAGCCAATCAGCAGCCATTTCTCTCTCACTTCCTTTGGCTATAATGGACATTTGGAGGAAGTCAAAGAAGCGTCAGCTCTCATTTCTTCCTTCTGTTTGTTTCATCTGAAAGAAGCGGGAGTGAATTGTCCACTGATTTGCTACCAGAGCCCTGTAGCCAAACTTCGTCAAGCAAGCCACAGACGGCCAAAAGTCATAATTGCTGACACGGCACTGGCACTTTAAGTGGGTATGAACTGCTAATATTTTACAGAGGGGCAATGTTGCAACTGAAAGGCGTTGTCCAAGTAGTGGACAATCCCTTTAATGCTACATTCACATAGCCACGTGAAGTGCCGTCATTTTTTTTCTTGGAGAGCACACAAACCAATTGTGTATGTCCTATTCTGATCCTCAAAATCAGATCACACTCAGATCTGCGTTTTCCACAGATGTATGAATAGACTAATGGAAAAGTATGGAACAGTACTTCGTCTAATGAAAAAGAATTGGTCAGGACTTGGACATTTCACGCAGATGTGTGAAGGTAGACTAACGGCATTGCCCACTAGAGGAACGTTCAGCTGGCAGAAGAAAAATCCTGCTGGCAGAAACATCCTGAAGCCAAACCCTGCTCATGGCTGGACTGGCTTCATTTGCAAAACAACTTTTTGACATGAGACATCCTCTTTAATTCCTTTAAGTGCTCATATGTTTTCTTATGATCTGCACATCAATCTAATAAAATAAAATAAAAGGAGTCATACATATGAGTGTAAGGCTGAATGGATGATTTCAACTACTAAAGTCTGCAAAATTTAGAAGCAAAAGATCTTTTGAGATGATGACAGTCTGTTACTGTTGAGCTAAAACAAAGTCAGCCACGTTTAACATTTTTGTTCAATAGCCGCTAGTCTATGAAATTCCAAAGAGATATGGTTCTTAGAAAAATTGTTATTTAGCTGCTGTCATGAATGATGTATGATCATGACTGTAATGTCCAATATGATGTAAAATGTGTAAGGCTACGTTTACCGGTCTTTCACCATTCATTTAACAGTTATTCAATAGATGTGATCAAAAAGATTTGCAGTACTTGCACAGATAGTTTGTAGCCACCAGACCAGAGCCCTGAAAACCTCCTCCTTCCTGTCGACAACCTTGGGTCATCTTCTGATTAGAAGGCCCAGATAGATGTCATGTGCCTACAAATCAGAAAAGGCACCAAAGATTCTAGCAGGTAGAAGTTTTGCAGGTCTCTGGTTGGCAGCAACGAACTATGAACGTGGCCACTGGATCATGGTCCTTTTAATATTTTTTATAAAAATCTTATTCAATCAACCAACCTTTCTCTAGTGTGTATGACTGCCTTAAAAGTCAAAAGGCAAACATGGGCAGATAAGTCATGATTGGTAAGCAGGGTTGGACTGGCCCACCAGAGAATCCTCTGGTGGACCCTGGCTTCTCCTTCAGAAGAGTTCATAGTGCAAACCTTGCAGATGCTATGGGTCTCTTCAGTGGGGGAGAAATGTGGGCCCTCAGAATCAAATCCTGTGGTGGGCCCAATGTGCTCCATTCTGACCCTGTTGGTAAGATGTCTGATGGGTAGACATTAAAGTATTTATGCAGGCTTTTTTTTTTTTTACTATGGGTCAAAAAATTAACAATCAGGTAGTTACTAATTACCTGCCTGTTCTGCCTTGCACCGACACAAAGCGGTCACCGACTGCTCCTGCTGGCGATTCAGCTGCTCCACGGCACCAAAGCAGCTCTATCTCTTTCGGGCTGCTCTGTCAATAGGGCATGACTGCTGACTTCATGCTAATTGACAGCCGTCAACAGAGCAGAGCAGGAAAGAAGCTGCTGCTCTGTCAATGTGACATCAGCAGAAGCCACTGAATTAGCACCGTACACAACAGTCAAGTGGTTAGCCACTACCTGCCTGTTAGATTTTCTGCCAATAAAAAAATAGTCCTAGATAAACTCTTTAAATCCTCTTAAGACCCAATGCACAGACGTTGCCCCCTCCCCAATTCATATAATTAGTAGAAAGTGAAATTTTACACAACAAGTCCTGATTCACGGCCAACAGGATTAAGATGCTAGTTTTGGCTTCAATACTTGAACAGCCAATAGCATATTATATATATTTTAAGATCTCTCTACAGGTGTTCAATGGCATTTTCAGTTATGACTGATGTACCGTATATATCATTTTGTCCCATTACAAGGATATTATGTAATCATGAAAGGGGGTTGGAAATTTTTTCCAGGATTTCATGCCAGTAATTAAGCTGAAGAATTGAAATAATTGACAAACCCAATTTTGTGTCCTGAACTAAAAAAATTGGAATGACCCCGGTACATAGCAACAGTCCGGCAAATATCAGATCTCAATCATACTGTGTGGTTCACTGTAGTCACTAAAATATCCTTCCAACCACTTCCTGTCCCCTATAGATTAAAGAAGTTGTCTTCTTGGAGACATTTATAGCAAGGCCTTAATCTTCGGTATCTAAATAAACATTCACCAGTGTGCATTGCCGGAATGGACGTGAATTATCTTTCTATTAATCTCTATGAAAGCTCTGAAAATTATTGAGCATGTTCAGAAGACCCTTTTCCTCGTCAAGAACAGTGGAAGGCGGCATTATGATGGTGGTGATTGGGGAAATCTGAATATTAAGACTAAATATACTGACATAAATCATTTTAACTTGCAGACATTAGTAAATAGCCACATAACCAGTCACATATTTTCTAGAAGTGTCCATGATGGCCACCTGTATGATGCCTCTTCTGGGACCGAGAGGCTATTAGCCAGATGTCAGTATCGATGCAAGAAAGACACAAAATTAGTCTGAAAGTGTATAGTAAGGCAGATAGGGCAGGAACTACAGGTAATTAGATAATACATTAACCCGCAAGACCAATTCCAGCTGCAGTAATGGATAAAGGCAAGACCAGACCACCAGAGATGACATTTCACTTGAAAAATACAAGAGCCATCATATGTGACCAACAGAACAGGGACTACAACTATTACTTAGCACAATCATGCCCAGATAGCTTCTCAATTTTCTATGTTGGTTAAAACTGGCATGACCATGAAAATCTACGGTCTACGGAAACAAAATGATTTTGGTGGGACCAGTTGACCATCTAAAGACAATACTGCTGGTCCAACATTTGATTTTCCTAGGACAAAAAAAAGTAGCGTAAAAGACCGTTTTTTTTTCCCGCTGCTTTTTACCTGCAGGTGTCCTCATCAAAATATACAATAAAAATATTATTCTTGTGTTTTTTTTATACATTTTTCCCTTTAATTGATATGGTGTTTTTATTGCAGATTTAGAGTAAGATTTTTAATGCTTTTTTTTTGTTTGTTTTTTTAAACTACAAAAAAACCTTTGATTCCTAAAAACAGAACTGTGTTTCTTAAATGCATTTTTTTTTTTTCAGGCTCCCCATAGAAGTCTATTGAAGAAAAACACACAGTTCAACAGTGTTTTTAGATGCAAAATGGGATGGAGTTTCCATAAAATTACATCCATTTTGTTAGATAGTTAAATGAGCTGATATTCTGCACACAAAAAAAAAAAATGGTGCAAAAACAGAAAAATGTTGGCGTAACGCCGAGATGCGCCTACATTTTGAGGCTTTTCAAAGCTTTTACTCTAGAAATCTGGTGTGAAAGCTTTGATGAATATGGGTCCTACAATATTATCAAAAGGTCACAAACTCAGACCATAACCGAAATCCTCAGACATTATCCAATAATTATTCAGCAATATGCACAAAAAATTGGATAAGAAATGGAAACAAATGTCCAGTGATCATATAAGGATGCAGTAGTCCCTACAATTCTATATCAGGTGCTACTGTATAGTGCTTTTTTGTGGCATAATATTCCCAAAAGTCCCATTATTTTATTTTTTTTGTTATGTTAGCTGCCTTTTTTTGTCAATTTATCAAAATGGCGCATGCAGCTCATGAATTTGGAGCAAAGTTTAAAAAAATGGGCTTTTTCTCCCTTTTTGGACACCAAAAGTTGCAAAAAACTTGCTTACTGAAAAATTCACCAGGGGGAAATGAGAGTGAAATTGTCCCAAATTTTGTGACTTTTTAAAAAAGATGGAATTGATGAAACAGCTGGAAACACGGGATCGCTAAACTCAGCTCACAAAGCGGGAAAAAGAAGAAAAGAAAAACTAGAAGAGCGTACATAAAATACACTTAAAGAAGACACAAATAACGATTTGGGTGCAAACAAAAAAAAAAAAAAGACAAAAAACAGATGCAAAGACAATGACGAATCAGGGCGAGAAAGTTTCTGGGAACAATCCTCTGTCTCGTACGATAGAACTTGCTACAGTTTTATTTTATCATAGGTTCCACATGAACACTTGAAGCAAAACAGAGGGGTAATAAAATATATATACAATATGGATCCATTATATGTCCATGTGCAAGTTTTTTGGAATGTATTTTTAAGATTTGATATAAACTAATATTCTTCATCAAAATATCAAAAATTAAAGTAAGCAAAAATGAGTTCTATATCAGAGAGGATATTTAGAACTCTGAAAATAAGATACGTCAGAATAATGTCTGAAATTGGATGAACATGAAAAATAGAGAATGGTTTCCCAATAGACCTATTTTTTTCTATAAAAAAAGAACAATCTTGAAGATTGTGAGCCTTCGCGGGCAGGGTCCGCTCTCCTCCTGTACCAGTTGGGACTTGTATTGTTTAAGATTATTGTACTTGTTTTTATTATGTATACCCCTCTTCACATGTAAAGCGCCATGGAATAAATGGCACTATAATAATAATAATAATAATAATAATAATAAATTCATATAAAAAATAAAACCTCCAAAGTTAAAGTCACAAAGAAGTGTCAGTCATTTTCATTTCACTTGTAATGCAATAATTAATTGGCAGAACAGAGTTACATTTAGAGATGAAGGCACAGAAACGAGCACAATTGTTTAGTGTATTACAAGGAAATAAATTAAACCCATAAAACCGACAATAGCGTCCCCTCTAAGGTTATTTTTACAGGTGGGCCGGTGAGAGGTTCATTCATTGTGATTGACGCACACTGTCAAGAAAGGATAGCCTTATATCCTGGACAGTTTACAACCCTTAAGGACTGGAGTTCAAGACCCCTGAACTGGAGGGAACAGAAAAATAGGAAATGGATTCCAGATGTTTTGTTTTCTTCTGGTAGCACCAGAATTTAACCCACTTTAAGATGATTGTCCTTCTATCGAAAGAGGACTATGAAGAATAGGAAGCTAAATCACACGAGAGCTAGAGCGAGTTAATGTTGTATGGAATTGCTTACAGCATGTTGGGCAGGTCCATTAATAGCAGCCGGTTACATGTCTCCGATATGAGACATTCAACCTCATAAAAACAATTTGAAGAACTGAGAGCAGAAACATGTGTATAGTACATCTCCTATGGCCAAAAGCTGCCGCAGGTTAATACTTCATGAACTAGTTTGGCATTGTGTTATTAAAATACAATTCCGATCACTAGAGGAATATTAGGCAATTTTTCTCTTTTTAGAGGAACAGCATAAGATTTGAGAAGATATTACGGTTGATTGGGCTTGAGAAGGGACAATCGGTTTTCCAAGCCAGAAAGGTTTTCGAATAAGTTGTCACTTACATTTCTTCAGTCTTTTTTGACAGTACATTATTTAACATGGGCAGCTATGGAAATTACACAATATATTACATAGGGAACATTTTAAAATGTGTTTACCCAGTGCAGGAAAGCCAGCTAAGACAGAGTTAAAGGGACACTGTCACCTGAATTTGGAGGGAACAATCTTCAGCCATAGAGGCGGGGTTTTTTTGTGATTGATTCACCCTTTCCTTACCCGCTGGCTGCATGCTGGCTGCAATATTGGATTGAAGTTCATTCTCTGCCCTCCATAGTACACGACTGCGCAAGGCAAGATTGCGTTGTGCAGGTGTGTACTACGGAGGACAGAGAATGAACTTCAATCCAATATTGCAGCCAGCATGCAGCCGGCGGGTAAGGAAAGGGTGAATCAAACACCCAAAAACCCCGCCTCCATGGCTGAAGATTGTTCCCTCTAAATTCAGGTGACAGTGTCCCTTTAAATCCTAGCACTAGCGGTACTAATTAGGTGGACCTGGCTGGCTAGGACTTAAGGCCCAGTCACACTGGACGATATCGCTAGCGATCCGTGACGTTGCAGCGTCCTGGCTAGCGATATCGTCCAGTGTGACAGGCAGCAGCGATCAGGCCCCTGCTGTGATATCGCTGGTCGGGGCAGAAAGGCCAGGACTTTATTTCGTCGCTGGCTCTCCCGCTGACATCGCTGAATCGGCGTGTGTGACACTGATTCAGCGATGTCTTCACTGGTAACCAGGGTAAACATCGGGTGACTAAGCGCAGGGCCACGCTTAGTAACCCGATGTTTACCCTGGTTACCAGCATAAAAGTAAAAAAAAACAACCACTACATACTTACCTACCGCTGTCTGTCCCCGGCGCTCTGCTTCTCTGCTCTGGCTGTGAGCGCCGGGCAGCCGGAAAGCAGAGCGGTGACGTCACCGCTCTGCTTTCCGGCCGCTGTGCTCACAGCCAGTACAGAGAAGCAGAGCGCCGGGGACAGACAGCGGTAGGCAAGTATGTAGTGGTTGTTTTTTTTTACGTTTACGCTGGTAACCAGGGTAAACATCGGGTTACTAAGCGCGGCCCTGCGCTTAGTAACCCGATGTTTACCCTGGTTACCGGCATCGTTGGTCGCTGGAGAGCTGTCTGTGTGACAGCTCTCCAGCGACGCTGCAGCGATCCGGATCGTTGTCGGTATCGCTGCAGCGTCGCTTAGTGTGACGGTACCTTTAAACCAGGCCATGAGTTTACTGGAGGTAGTCAGCTTGGCGAGCTGAGCAGAGTGTGTTGTGTTGGAGCTACAGAGAGAGACAAGACAGAATCTGAGAGGAAACGGCCTTAGGCTTAGAGGGATCACATTCACTGGTGACTCAGACACGGCTGAGTTAGTCCCAAATCGGTCACACAAAATGGTATTGTCCACAGTAATCAGTGATAATTGCAGTTTGGTGCACACGACCTGTGTACTCTCTTCTTAGAGAGATTCTGGCTTGTCTATCTGCAGCTCCCAACACAACCCACTCTGCTCAGCTCCCCAACCTGACTGCTTCCAGTGAACTTACGGCCTGGTTCTAGTCCTAGCTAGCCGGGTGCACCTCTAGCATTTCACCCTATCATAGCTGGCTTTCCTAAACCAAATTTTTAAGCTAAAAAAAATTGTTAGTGAAAAAATGTATTACGTACTGTATATTTTTTTTTTTATTGGATGTCAAAAATTACACATTCTTGGCCTCCATCAAGTTGACTGTATGAATGTCAGCCTATGGGTACTTGACTTTTGTGTTGACAATTGAAAACGGTATAAGGCGTTACTTATCCCTTCAGACCTCATCATTCCAGTGGTCTGGAAGTGATGATATTCAGTGAACTAACCATGGTAGCAATGGACTGGCGATAAGTTCAGGTGATTTATGGACCTATGACTGAGGTCCCATTTAGTGTTCAGGAGAGTGAATGAACAGGACATCATATTTGGGCCCCGCTGGAGTGGCGGGATTTGGAGGGGTAAATAACACTTATTTATTTTTCTTTATGAAGATCCTTCCCTTTACTACTGTAACAAATACATATGCAGTAATTTTAGATATTTGAACACATTATAAACAGAGTGGCAACCTATACACTATTTATGGAAAATAAGTTGTGTTACATTGGACTGGTAAAATCTAAAATGTATAATACACTTTTACACAAAAGGCTATTCTTTCTAGAAGAGGCTCTATAAATAATAGGCAGTACCATAAGGGTATTTTTTATTGCATCCCACAATAAAGGCTATGGGTGCAAGGCAAGGTGACATGCTGTATTAATCATATGTGACCACTAAATGCTCAAGTGTTCTGCTGACATGTTATCCACAGGTCATGAACCGTAGGTGCAATTACCCATCGTAAATATTCCCTTCAGTTGGATCTGCACTTTTAATATATGGCAAAAACCTAACCATTTTCTGTGCCTTCTTCAATAAACTTTAATTACATAGTCCTGGAGAAGCTTCTTTAATTGAGGTCAACTGACACTTTTCAGTTGGTCAGATATACAGATTTACTCCAGATCATATGACTTTTACAACATTCTCAAGTTTAGCTTTTATACGCATACTAAACTGCATACACTTATTTTTTTTTCTACAAAAACTGAAATACTTTATTGTTTACGTGAATATTTAAACTTTGGACAATATACTTTTAACAAGGGTCTCTTGACTATTAGCTGACCACAGCATGGCTAACTGTTGAGGATTCCTAATGATCTTCTGTAATGGAGAACCCAGAAACAATTGTTCAATTTGTCTACAGGAGCACATCAGGGGAAAAAGGCACTACACATCTGTCATATTAAAAGACAGTCTCTGGAATATAGGGACATGCCAAGTCCTCTAGAGCCCAAGACACTCCTAGTCTTTTTGGCTTCATATATCTATGGTGTCTCGAATAGAGGCAAACCCACTTCTATTACATCAGAATTTCCTAGTAGGATACATGGAATTAGCTCTTCTAAATCAGACAACTCTTAAATCATATAATATCATATTCCGTCCAGCATTACAGACATTATTATCACTGTCCCCATTGGGGCTCACAACCTAAATTCCCTATCAGAATATCTTTGAAGTGTGGAGAAACCATGCAAACACAAGAACACACAAACTCCTTGCAGATCTTGTCCTTGGTAGTGGGACGCTAGTCACAACCCACGAACAGGCTGAGTCAGTGAAGTAAGATGTTCCGGGTTCAAAACCAGAATAGCTTGTAGTAAACCAAGGGAAAATACAAAAGTCGTAAGTCAGGTCACATGCCAAGGTCAAAATACCAGAGGAATAGCAGATAAGCAAAGGGGCAATAACAAACGGGTAGTCTGAACACAGTCCAAAGGTCAGCAGCAGCAGAATATTAGATGCAAAGGGGCAATAACCAACAGGTAGACCAAACACGGTCCAAAGGTCAGAAGCAGAATATCAGATGCAAAAGGGGCAATAACAAACAGATAGTCAGAAAATGGTCCAAAGGTCAGCAGCAGAATATCAGATGCAAAGGGGCAAAAACAAACGGGTAGTCAGAACACGGTGCAAAGGTCAGCAACAGAAGATCAGAACTTACAGCACAGGGATCAGGCGAACACACACCAGAGAGAACAAGCTTAGACTGGCAGTGATCTGGGCCAGACAGCTCACCTAAATAGCAGGGCAATTACTAAGAACAGGGAGCACCTGTGGAAATCTCTGCACCTCCCAGTCAGATAGGTCAACCGAGCGTTAATCAAAGCACCAACAGCTCAGCACGTCCCAGCACAGGATAGTATGACAGAGCTGTCCATCACCGATTCCCAGACACTCTGAGCAGAGGAATCGTGAAAGGTAGGATTTGAACCCCAGCACTGCAAGGCAACAGTGCTAACCACTGAATCACCACTTTTTATGGCAAACAGTCATTTCTAGATATTTATTTCCTCCATGCAGTTATAACTGGAGAAAAAAAAAAAACTAGGGTGTTGGTTATAGAGGACTTACTCTTAGGCTGCCGTCACACTAGCAGTATTTGGTCAGTACTTTACATCAGTATTTGTAAGCCAAAACCAGGAGTGGGTGATAAATCCAGAAGTGATGCATATGTTTCTATTATACTTTTCTGATTGTTCCGCTCCTGGTTTTGGCTTACAAATACTGAGGTAAAATACTGACCAAATACTGCTAGTGTGACGGCAGCCTTAGGATTCGTGCACACCACTGTAGTTATCGGACGAGTGCCATCCGTCGTTTTGATGGATCACACTCATCCCACGTTATTTTATGGGGGGGAGCACGTGTCCAATTTGTTCCTTGGACCAAGTAATTCAGGCGAAAAATAAAAATTGCAGCGTGAACGATTTGTCTCCGATATTGGAAGACACTCGGACATTCAGGTCTATGGGTCCATGAGAAAACAAAAATTTGAATTGCACTCGGATGACATGAAAATAGATACTGACATTATAGAGAAGGGGGAGAAACTTTTTTTTCTCTCCACGTCCGAGAAAATTGGATCACACTCTGATCAAACTCTGATCAGAGTGTGATGATTAGCCTAATTGGAGGGATTTTCTTGGATGTGGAGAAAATGTCGGTCTACACCTGCCCTAGAATAGGCTACCAATATCAGATCGGTGAGGGTATATCCTCATCCATCAGCTGATTTAAAGGGGTTGGGGTTCACAGCAATATCCCATATATTGTTTGGTAATGTGACCCCCAAATCATATCCTCTACAATGTTTACTAAGCGTAGCGCTAGTATCTGGGGTACTGCAGCTTACTTACTCCCTGGCACTGTTCTGGGTAACTATGAAGGGAATGTTGTATTTTCTGGAATACAAGATCATTTTCCAATACACGCAAGGACAGCATCCCCTTTACTGTTTGCCATGCATACCTTCATGCATTTTGTAGAGTTTGTGCGTGTCCACCAGTTGTGCCACCTAGCAAACAATAAGGAGAGGGCAGAAATTAGAGAGAAACCATGTCCCTAGCAACTTGGGGTGCTTAGAGTCAAACCTCCGCAGTCCATCGATGACCCATACTGGAAACAGGTCTTCAATACCAAGCTCACTGAACGCTCCTTTGAATAAAGAAAAGCACAGAACCATCTGAGGGATTCCTGTCTTAACCTACTTCTGGGCAAAATGCGTAAAAAAAAAAAAAATTATTGGAAAAGATTCTTTAATTATCCAGAAATGGATCACGACGGAGATAAAACATACGCATGAGCAGCACAGCATCAAAGCCTAATTACATTTATGTAACATACAGGATGACGACGTCCCTGTGTACGGAACAGCAATTATTATATCAGTTGCCTTGACATTAAACAAACAAGCTGATATGAATTTCACATGTAAGCATATAAACAGATTTAAGGTCGATTACCATTACGGGCACGGCAGACGAAGGAACAAGGGGGGAACATTGTTTTCTTTTGCTTTTTTTCCTTTCAGAAAAAAGGAAATCCTAACATCAGACTATCCTGACTTTTTTAGGCACAGAAGGATTATGGATTTAACCAGGGAATACACAGGAAAATTGTAATAGGAATCTGTCTCAAATAATCCATTGTGATTTTCTGGATAAATGTCTCTGCATCATATTTTACTAAGTATGACAAATGGAATGTTAATATCCTTATGCGTTTTTACAGTACCATCCATTATATGAATATTTTTTTTTTTTTAATGGAAAAAAATTATATGACCCCTGATTTCTTTTATGGGAACATGGATGACTACATATGTTTTACATGTATGGGAACGCAGAATTGAAGCTGATTTTTATGATATAAACAATTATATATTTTTATTTTCAAAGATCGAGAACAATGTTTTGCAATTTTTTTTTAGGGGGATTATAATATATTTCTGATGAGACAGGCATCTATAAATCTACATTTTATGGAACAATTACAACACTTTCGGCCATGACTGTATGTGTGTATATAAATTAGCACATGTAATTTCTATAATGTTCTGGGAGAAATACTTCATTTTCTGGAACAAATTCAAGGGTGCCAACACATTCGACCATGACTGTATGTGTGTAGGAGATATATATATATATATATATATATATATATATATATATATATATATATATATATATATATATATATATATATATATATATATATATATATATATATATATATATATATACACGAGTATAAGCCGACCCCCCTAATTTTGCCACAAAAAACTGGGAAAACTTATTGACTCGAGTATAAGCCTAGGGTGGAAATGTAGCATTTACCGGTGAATTTCAAAAATAAAAATAGATCATTATTTCCCCATAGCTGTGCCATATAGTGCTCTGCACCGTTCATACTGCCCCATAGATGCTGCACAGATGCCCCATATAGTGCTGTGTGCCGTTCATACTGCCCCCATATAGTGCTGTGTGCCGTTCATACTGCCCCCATAGATGCTGCACATAAATCTGTGCTGCCGCTGCTGCAATAAAAAAAAAAAAACACATACTCACCTCCCTTGATTGCAGCTCCCAGCGTCCGGTCCCGGCGCCTCCATCTTCCCGGCGTCTCTGCTCTGACTGATCAGGCAGAGGGCGGCGCGCACACTATATGCGTCATCGCGCCCTCTGCCTGAACAGTCAGAGCGCAGACGCCGGGAAGATGGAGGCGCCGGGAAGATGGAGCGGCGCCCGGCGGCTGGAACGCGGACAGGTGAATATAACATACCTAGTCCCAGCGATCCTCGCGCTGTCCCTGCCTTCCTCCCCGTCTTCTGTGCCGCAGCTCTTCCTGTCAGCGGTCACCGGCACTGCTGATTAGAGAAATGAATAGGCGGCTCCGCCCCTATGGGAGGTGGAGCCGCTTATTCATTTCTGTAATGAGCGGTCCCACGTGACCGCTGAAGAGGGGAAGACGCTGCAGCACAGAAGACGGGGAGGAAGGCAGGGACAGCGCGAGGATCGCTGGGACCTCAGCGCCCTCTCCCCCTCACCCGCCGACCCCACCACTACCGTGACTCGAGTATAAGCCGAGGGGGGCACTTTCAGCCCAAAAATTTGGGCTGAAAATCTCGGCTTATACTCGAGTATATATATATATATATATAGATATAGATATAGATATAGAGAGAGAGAGAGAGAATATATATATATATATATATATATATATATATATATATAGAGAGAGAGTATATATATATATATATATATATATATATATATATATATATATATATATATATATATATATATATATATATATATATATATATTCCAGAAAATTATTGCAATTACACATGTTTTGTTATACACGAGTTTATTTCCTTTGTGTGTATTCGAACTCCACAAATAAAAACAGGAAAAAAAGGCAAATTGGACATAAATTCACACTAAACCCCCAGAACTGGCAACATTTTTTGGCACCTCTCCAAAACTTTGTTTCAAGCATGTGATGTAGGTTCAAACTCACCTGTGGCAAGTAACAGGTGTGGGCAATATGAAAATCACACCTGAAACCAGATGAAAAGGGGAGAAGTTGACTCAGTCTTTGCATTGTGTGTCTGCGTGTGCCACACTAAGTATGGCGAACAGAAAGAGGAGAAGAGAACTGTCTGAGGACTCGAGAAACAAAATTGTTGAATGATATCAACAAGCTAAAGGTTACAAGTCAATCTCCAGAGATCTTGATGTGTCTTTGTCCACAGTATGCAACATAATCAAGAAATGTACCACCCATGGAAATGTAGCTAATCTGCCTGGACGTGGACGGCAGAGAATATACACACAAAGTACAAAAAAAAGCAGGGAGAAAACTATAGGAATATCAGTCCTTTTGTGCCTTTTTCCCACAGCAAAAAGGTCTCCAATACTGGCTTTTTTTGTGTACTCCTTACCATTTCATTTGCTTAGTGATTCTCACTTTATTTAGTTTTGTTTTTTGCTTGTTTCGCATTATTGGGTTTCCACATTTTTTAGCCTAATTTAACATTTGCAACTCTAGTGTCGCCAAACTTTTTTTTTTGCAAAGTTGAAAAGGGTATCATAGCTTGTAGCTTGTGAGCCCTCGCGGGCAGGGTCCTATCTCCTCCTGTACCAGTCGTGACTTGTATTGTTTAAGATTATTGTACTTGTTTTTATGATGTATACCCCTCCTCACATGTAAAGTGCCATGGAATAAATGGTGCTATAATAATAAATAATAATAATAATAATATTATTAACAGGACCATGAAACTTTTTATTCTTAAGAGAAAAGCAAAAGACAAAAAATATTGTATCCTTAAATTTGTGCAAAATTCATCAACCCATGTGTGCCATTTCGAAAAATTTGGACAAAGTTTCGCCAATGAAAAGAAAAATCAAAAACACAAAAAGTGATGATGTAAAGAACTATGCAAATGATGAACTGGCACTTCTATGTACACATTTTTACGTAAGATACACACAAAAAAATTATATCACAGGTAGGCACGTAGTACTTACCCTTGTGACGAAGCTTTCCTTTGCTTAACCGACGTATCTCATTTTGTAAAGAGCGGAGTACAGTGTCAGTGCTACATAAGAAAGAATGATACATTACCACTCAATACAAAAGAAATGTACATCAAAGTATATATATTTAATATATAACTACTGAAATGTGTATATTTTTAAGCCAGATCGAATACTTGTATACAAAACTTACACCCATGCACTCAGGATTTACAATCTTTTTTCAAAGTTTTGCCACAACATTGATTTTTGGACTATAACAATAAAATAAAAAATTTAGCTAAATGGCTGCAAAGACTGAAGCAAAAGGCAATAGAAATGGTAATTATGAGTAAAGTCGCCTCTACCTACAATGTAAGGGTACGTACAGACGCAGAGTAAAATTTCTGCCATTACTGCATCTCCCGGCAGGACAATCGCATCTGCAAAAATGCGCTTTTTTGGTGTCTTTTTCCTTACATTTTTGATTGACTGGCGTAAAGTCAACAGTGAAAAACGTACAGAGAATTGACATACGGCAGATTATTTTCTGCAAGTCAAAAATACTCAATGTGTGCATGACACTTAAGGTTTCTCAATCACTTTGCTGGCATCAGGTTTCGTCACAAATCCAAGAGGAAAAAAACGCACTAAATCTGCAAGGTGTGCACACAGCCTAAGATTTACTGACATTACTGCAGCTTGATCTATCAAAGAAATATAAAGTACCACTTGATTGGAAAATGTTAGAATCGTCCATTTAAGGGAGTCAAGTGGATGAAATGTTATCACTTGCTAAGGCAACTTGGCGAAACCGAACAACGAACAACATACAAGGCAACAATATAAGAGACAAACACACATGATTGCAGGATTTAAAATAGCACAAACAGGCAAATCAACCCTCGTTCATGCCATCTTCACTCATTCCCTTGGCCAATAGGGTCAACTGCATCTCTAATCCTAGTCTCTAGCCATAAAAAGGGCAGTGTAACCATTAGGACAATTTCAAGCTTTCCTTGTCTGCTACAGTTGCCATGTTTAGAAAGCGAAGAAAAGTCACGAAGACCATAAAAAAAAAAATTGTATGTCCAACTTGAGTCTTGTCTTTCCGGAAGCCCAAAAGTAAAAAAGGGCTTCATCGGTGACTTTTGTGACCTTGTCAAGAAAGTAAATTTTGGCAAAGAGCCCTTTGAAAATTGGTAATAAATATGGTTGCCCATTGTATTCCGTTTTTCAAAGATCATTAATAATTTTAATTTGAAACACTATATAACGACACACATCAAACATTAATAATTCACTTATGAAGGTAAATCTATGACTAAGCATCACAGGTACGGAACATGAACACGAAGCAAGTTGACCAGTATAAAAAATGATGCAGTTAAACACAAAATTCATGCTGTTCAACTGGCAACGAATGTTAGATTTACAAATTAAATTTCACATCATTTCTATTCTTAATTTTGGCACGATACCATCTACCTATAAATGGAATGCCCAATCATTGCTCGATATAAAATAACATTACTTTTTTCAGTTAGTTTGGCTGAAATATTAAAAGATTAAAAAAAAAAAAAAAAACACACTATATTCTATAGCTAAAAAATAAAGTTAGACAGAAACAAATATTTTATTCTGGCAACCTCGCGGTGTAAAGCATGCAACATAGACAAAGATATATTAAAAAAATAAATTAAAAAAATCACAGAAATCTTTAAAAAAATATGGAAAAGCTTTTATACAGGGTAATAACTTCTTAATTTGGTTTATATTGAAAGGTATATTTTTCCACAGCGGCATAAAGCAAAACTGTAAGGAGCAATTTAAACATTGTGTAATTTCCCAGTATTGCTGAGCTAAGTACCTATCACCTTGCCAAACTGGCCAATCAATGTATTCGATCACAGTACACGCTACAGTTAAACTTTATCAAAACCTTTCATCGCTTGTAAATTATCCACAATTACAGTCATGGGTTATAAAAGTTTACTGCTGAAAACTTTTCTACGAATATATATATATATATATATATATATATATATATATATATATATATATATATATATATATATATATATATATATATATCATATATATTTAATATTATTATTATTATAAAATGGCTCCAAATACTCATATCTGGCCTTCAATAATCTTACACGGAATAGCACTACTGAAACAAAAGTTGGAAGCCAAAATTTAAAAAGAAAAAAAAATTATTTGATCCGATTAACAGTTGTAATATGGAAATAATTAATTATTCTTTCAGTATTACTTCTTTCTATTATAGTTACTAATTCAGAACTTAAATAATACCGTAACTTAAATCATTATTTAAATCATTATATAAGTGGAAGCAAGGAAGTTCGGGTCTTTGTCACTTGAAACTAGTCTAAGGCAAAAAATATGAAAACGTAGCTTTTTTTTTTTTCAAATATATCTTTACACGTAGACCGGTGAAGGTCTGATTCCCAAAAAATGATCTTGAGCTTGCTGCTGAGCAAGCAGAAATACTAAGGTAATGCATGAGAATGAGCACAGAACAGTATAAGGGCTAAACAAAGTATGTGATTTCCAAAGGCCTCTTTCACATTTCCGGCGGTCCGGGGTCGTCGCAAACCGTCGGCTCGACGTACCAATAGACGTTGTGCAAATTAGTGCACAACGTGGGCAGCGGATGCAGTTTTCAGACTCATCCGCAGCCCATTATGAGTTTCAGGGAGGAGGGGGCGGAGTTTCGGCCACGCATGCGCGGTCGAAAATGGCGGACGCGTCGCACAAAAAAAGTTACATTGACCTTTTTTGTGACGACGGTCTGCCAATTACCGACGCATCCAGTGCACGACGTATGGAACGTGTATCCATTCGTCGCGATGCGTTGGTAATAAGTCTATGTGCAAAAAACGCATCCTGCGGGCAATTTGCAGGATGCGTTTTTTGCACAGAACGACGCATTGCAATGTCTTTATAAAGACGGAAGTGTGAAAGTAGCCAAACACAACCCGATCGTGTACTCAAGCAGCAGCTCAGTGCTTCTGCCTACTTAACAGGGTACCTCAGAGCAGTTTTTTTAAAGGGAACAGTGGGGGTCTCATAACCCAGGTGCCATAGATCTGTAGGGCAATTAAGTAAGTAAACAGTTATTAATGAAAAACAAAAAATATTGGCATGCTTTAATGGCTCGCCACTTGATTAGAGATTGATGGGGGGTAGAAGAGATATTTTTGAGAAGCAACTTTTTGATCAGTTGATTGACGCAAGTCCATTTTTTGGAACGCCAATGATCAACCAAGAAAAGCTGCAACCAGCCATATACAGCTGCTAAACAATGGCCCTCAAATATAAGGCTGACCATATAATACATGGATGGAAATATTGACAAAGCTATCATTGGTGCAGTAGTAGCACCCCGTTTGTGATCCTTAAATGAGTGCCTGAGGTCTTTATCATTTCAGACAACACTACTCCTGTATTATATCTGGCACATCGTACACTGTGTAAACTCCTAGACAATGTTCAGCAAAAGTTTTTTTGAGACCGAAAAATCTAAAAGAGTTTTTCAAGGGTAAACCGCTTCAGGAAATGCTCCTTTCTTGGGGAGCAACTTTCTGATCCTGAATAATTTTTTGCAGCCTTTTGGATGGCCATTGCCTCGTTTTGAACCAAGATAAGCTTCAAAAGAAACTACGGTACATGAATTAGAAAAAAAAAAAAAACATTTTCAGGATAGTATTTTTTATTAATTGTGAGAACAAGGTAATTTCTCATATAAATTAATAGGAAGAGTTTTCCAAGGATTTTTCTAAGATGTTTAGCAGGAGGATTTTGAAGCAGATCAGGTCTACAAAAAATTCCTAAAAAATTCTGCATGAGGATAGTTTGAGATACCGTATGTTGAATTGGGCAAGTGTTCTTCATGTTACACTCTGTAAATACGATCATAAGAACCAACTGGATCTGAAATAAGATACACTAAAGGATAAATAAGGTAAAATACAAACAATGCAGTCAGAGAGACAGAGGCAAATGGTTGAGCACAAAAACTTTTTTACTGGCAACAGTTAGATAGGTAGCAGCTTCTAGGATGCTAACCTTATAGATTACAAATAAAGGGGTTATAAGAGTTGAAGAACCTGCTGGTTGACAGCTAATTTGCAAACTTTTTTCATGAATCATTGCATGAACGATTACATAAAAATGGTTGACCATAAGGAGAACCAGTGACCACCAGAGGTGCATCAAAGGCAGCTCATCCAAGAGCCAATCAACCAGGATTACGTCTAGTTGTCAAGTCATAGGTAGCTGTCGGATTACGTCTAATGGCCAGGGGATGTTGGTAGGTAGAAGTGTAGCTGAGGGAAGTGGTGGGACATGTAACCTAGTGATGGACCTAGCAATTCGGGGTATTGAGAGAAAAGCATAGGTAAGTGGAATACACTTTTGATCAGATGTTTAGCGCTTTATATGTAGAGCATATTAGTGGAGCCGTTGGGCTATACAAAGAGAAGTAGTACTATATGCAGAGAAAACAAGACAACGGAATAAAAGCAAAGAAGAACCACCTTCACTCAATTCATAAACCTTTACTCCAGTAATTTCAGCCCACATACTATTGCTATACAGTGCAATGATAATAAATATTACAATAAACTGCTCTACCATATACAGTACCGTATGGAAAAAAACTTAACGGGTCCACAAAATCCCATAAAATTGCAGTCTACTAAAGCAACACCATTCTCAAATAATATTGCTATATACTGCCCATTAAAAGACTGTTCCCAAAAAATATAGGGTACAATTTACTGATCTGTGGAAGCCAGACTGCTGAGATCTCCAGCAATCCTAAAATTGGGGCTCCGGAACTCTGAAAAAGAGGCTCTGTAACCCATTTTTGAATGTAGCAAAACTGCACATGCTCATTCTTCATTACATTCACGTCTATGGGACGGCCGGAAAAAGCTTAGCGTCGTTGTATTCATCTTTTTCTATTAGCCCTATACACAATGAATGGAGTAAGGCCAAGCATGCTCATATTTTGCCCTTTTATGGAAGGACTCTTTTTGCGGTTCCATAGCCAAAATCTTGGGTTTGCTTGAGGTTCCAACGGTCAGACTCGCAGCAATCAGTTAAACTTGTTTTATTTGGCATTTAATTCTTTAACCATACTTAGGGGAAAATGAAGGCCCGTGACAATTGAGTAGTTTGTCGCTCCTAAAAGGACCCTGATTCAATGTACAGAATGTAATAAAATTATATTATGATCATGTCCAGCGGTTGCTTCCATATCAGATGTATTATGGTTTGGTAAAGTTGTGGGCTCTGCTGTTTTATATAATGGGATTATACTATGTCATGTGTTGCATTATAGTATATTTTTCAGATCAGCAAACCTTTATTAAATCATCATGGTCATGGTGGGCTTCAGCGATTATGAGCAGGTGGGTCACCGTGAGGTGTAGCACTTCTTTCTCTGCAGAAATGTGCAGGACATGTGTAGAAATGCACAGGCCCAGCAGCAAAATATCTTTGGCAACGGCTCTGAACTGTTGACAGAAAAGATTTGATACGATATTGGAGGGTGTAGAAAATAAACAGATGACTGTACCCAGGAGCACCAAGTGTCCGTGGAAAAATCCCCAACCCTTGGCAGCCGCGGAGAAGACTTAGTCCAATCATTTTGTGCTTCGAACAATTTCACGTTTCTGTTTAATCTTACTTGTTCTATTCACGATTTATCCTTTTATTTTATATTTTCCTTCTATTTTGGCAGAAAGAAACTTTATAATTGCATTTGGACTCGGCTCAATAAATGCAAATGGCAGCAATACATGAATTATTCTTCCCAAACCTAATCCTATATTTGCTTCATCTTTCTGAAACCTTGTGTGAAAATTAAATCGAAAAGTTTGATTTAGGGAATAATTATAATGAATTATGCAAGAATCTGCAATGTGACTGAAGCACGGTACTGGCTGTAGGGTTATAGAGTCAACTCGGTGCAAAGTATTGCCGTGATAGAAAAATGGATAGTTATAGTTTTGGACACAGTCTAGAGGCTGACATGAAGTTCCTAGGTCGTAAAGCAAAATCTGTAACTGCACCCTCTACGTACAAGTCATTGATAATACTGTTGTGTTCTTATGTGCCAGAGGGGCTGTTGAGACCACTCAGAAAACAGGAACTGAGTGTTAGGCTAGGGTCACATGACCACATTTTCTTTCATCAGAGAGAATTAGGTCAATTATGCTAATCACACTTTGATCAGAGTATGATCATAGCTTGATCTGATTTTCTCGGATGAGAATATGGGAAAAAAATGTCTCCATCTTCTCCATTCTGTACGCCATGGAAATCAGACTGTACTCAGATGTCATTCGAGTGCGGGTCAATTTTTTTTCCATGGCCGAATGTGATCCAAATATTGGATGCAAATCGTACATGCTGCAATTTATCCTAGGCAGGCTCAGTTCAAGGAAAAAAAAAAGTGGACACATGCATGTCCCCATAAAATAATATTGGTTTGAGCGAGACCCGATGTTGACCAAAAATACTATCGTCTGCACGAGCGCAAACTCAAACATCTGCACCCATTATAGCAATACTCCTGCCCAATAATGTCTCATAGTTCTGCACAGTCATGGTGTCATCTTAGGACCTAAAGGGGTCCAATTGTTATTATTTAAAAGGGGTTGTCCAGTCTAAAATGAAGAGTCTGCAGCCAATCTGTGTGACTGTAGACTTTTGAATCCTCCCAGTGCATGCACCGTGTGCTGCGAGGACTCACCGGCTTCCGAGCTAGGCATGGTGATGATGTATGTATTATACATACTCCCGGGCAGAAGCTGTTCAGTGGGAGCAGCCTTGCTTAATATAAATATATGGCGCAATGGTGTGTGACCGGGAGAATGCATACTGCATAAATCACCCCCGTTCCCAGCTTAGAAACCGGCAAATCCTCGCAGCGCACAGTCAATTTCCCCGACTCCACAGCATTGCCTCACTACTGAGCATGTATATAAAAAGTGCAGCACAGATTCATCTCAACTAAAAGCCAAGATCCTTATATCAGGAATAGAACAGACATTTATAGGACATTTCATGACTTTCCCAAATTCTTATGAAAATAATTACAGAACATCCTGCACTCATCTACTGTACCCAATATATTATATATTTTAGCAGTCGGAGTCGATCCATTTTAGATAGACTCTGACTCCACAGCCCTGGTTTCAAAAGTCTGCAGTCACACAGACTTTGAATTTTAGACCGGACAACCCCTTTAAGGCTGGAGTCACATGGTCATTAATTCTCTCATTTCCTGCTAATTTTTATTGTCTTTACAAAGGGGCGTGGTTCACAGGTTAATAATGTTAGAGAAGCCTAAAGACACATCCCCAATGAATCCCGTGAGCCCCACCCCCTTGTAAAGTCCATAAAAATCAGAAATAAACAAGTTCCATTTTCTAGGAATGTAAAAAAATAAAACATGCTTTGCAAAAAAGAAAAAAAAGAGCATGAACCGCACATCCCAAAATCATACGTTGATCTAAAGCCGCTAGGCAAAAATTAATATAACTGAATATGAGGTTTTCAGTTTAATATTCTGATCAGACTGTATGAAGCCCACTGCCCCTTCACGGCAAACCTCGTAGTGGGTCCTATCGCCCTAATGGAGCGGAGCCGTGCGGCGCCCACCGCCACAGCGGCCATGCACCAGCAGGGCGGACGGCCTGTTGCCCCACAGCACCCATGCTGCAAGACTGAGTCCCCAAGACTCCAGACCGCGCCGCCCCACCAGCACAAAGCCACAGCAACCATGGCCGCCACACAGCACCAACACCAAAATGAAAGGAGCACTTAAACTCACCTTCCTCCAGCTCTTCAGTGAGAGCCAAAATGGGCTAGACCCCTTACTTTGCAGTCTCCTGCTAATTAAAATCACCTGAGCCAAATGGGAGGAGTGCTGGTCCAAGAAGAAGACTAGAACATGCTTTGCAAAAAAAAAAAAAAAAAAGAGCATGAACCGCACATCCCAAAATCATACGTTGATCTAAAGCCGCTAGGCAAAAATTAATATAACTGAATATGAGGTTTTCAGTTGGACCAGCACTCCTCCCATTTGGCTCAGGTGATTTTAATTAGTAGGAGACTGCAAAGTAAGGGGTCTAGCCCATTTTGGCTCTCACTGAAGAGCTGGAGGAAGGTGAGTTTAAGTGCTCCTTTCATTTTGGTGTTGGTGCTGTGTGGCGGCCATTGTTGCTGTGGCTTTGTGCTGGTGGGGCGGAGCGGTCTGGAGTCGTGGGGACTCAGTCTTGCAGCATGGGTGCTGTGGGGCAACAGGCCGTCCGCCCTGCTGGTGCATGGCCGCTGTGGCGGTGGGCGCCGCACGGCTCCGCTCCGTTAGGGAGTTAGGACCCACTACGAGGTTTGCCGTGACGGGGCAGTGGGCTTCATACAGTCTGATCAGAATGTTAAA
This sequence comes from Ranitomeya imitator, assembly GCF_032444005.1. NCBI lineage: Eukaryota > Metazoa > Chordata > Amphibia > Anura > Dendrobatidae > Ranitomeya > Ranitomeya imitator. Next base: position 518,186,292 of record NC_091287.1, read on the forward strand.
CTGAAAACCTCATATTCAGTTATATTAATTTTGCCTAGCGGCTTTAGATCAACGTATGATTTTGGGATGTGCGGTTCATGCTCCTTTTTTTTTTTTTTCTTTTTTTTCTTTTTTGCAAAAAAATAAAACAACTCACAAATACTCAGGGGAGCAGCGAGGATAGAATAAGAGCAAAGTATGGCCACTTTGAACCTGGTGATAGTGTATATTTAACCAATGTATTGTGGACATTAGTATTTGTCACCTACTAATATACAAGTATTAGGGAACAGTCAGACAGCGGTATATATCGGACAGAGATTGGAATGCAGTGTATGGACTGGCCGGAGGCCCTTCCGACCCGAGCATGACAACTTCATGTATTTCTATGCAGCCGTCACTCATGGGATGGGAGAGCCGCCGGCCAGTCCGTAAACTCCGTTCCGATTTATAGGGTCAGCTGCAGGAGCGATTACAGGTTCTCCTCCTTCCTCGCAGATGGGTCACATACTCATCCATAAGTGACCATGCTGGTACAGGTGAACTGTGCAGTTTGCCAGGGAAAAAAGGCACTAAGAAGGCCAATTGGAAAATTTGTAGTCCTTATAAATTAGTATGTGCCAAAAATCATGTCCCCCAATGCATTCGTTAAAATAAAGATAGAGGCTACAACCCTTTTATTCAATGGCAGAACATAAAACTATTTTCTTTATCTTTATTTTTTTTTATTTATTTTTTTTTCAGTCTATTATTGCAAACTGATTATGAAGCATTTTGACTTAGAGATGGTTGAGCACAACGCTCGGCCATCTCCATAAAATGCACACGTCGCGTATCTGTCCTGGATCTAGTATTTTTGTCGAGAGCACAATCAGGCTTGGTTTACATTTACACCATGTGATTCCCTGGACGTATACGTCTGAATTGGAAAAAAAACAAAAAAGTGTTTTCCGACATATATGATGTACTTCCTATAGGCTAAAATGGGCAAGACATATTAAAAATCAGAAAAAAGGTAAAAAAAAAAATATTTTGGCTACGTTTCTATGTTCTTTGGACTTACAGACAATTTTTGCTCACCATTTTGCCCACCCCCCAAAAAAAGTTTTTTTTAAGGTTTATGTCCGACTCATAAGTCTGTAGATGTAAAAATGTGAATCTGGCCTAAGACAAAAAAAAAAATAGAGCAAAACAACAAATGAAAACCCAATCGTACAGTGAACAGATCCTAAGTAGTGAATACAGGCAACCTTATCTGTCACTGCACTGACAACTGTAGTCACTGGGGCACATTTACAAGACAGCCTGGAAAAGTGTTTGTGTTGCCCATAGCAACCCATGACAGCATAGCTTTTATTTTTCAAAAACTTTAAGAAAGGAAAGCTGCCTTGTGCTTTTATTACCTATAGCAACCAATCACAATACAGCTTTCATTTCTTACAGCGCTCTTGAAATTTTAAAGCTGAGCTGTGATTGGTTGCTATAGACAAGAGAGTTACTCCGTCTTTTAATTTTATAAGCCTCCCAATTATCTTACATAGGCCACGTTCACACGTTAAGTATTTGGTCAGTACTTTACATCAGTATTTGTAAGCCAAAATCAGGAGTGGGTGTGAAATGCAGAAGTGGTCACATGTTTCTAGTATATTTTTCCTCGGATTGTTCCACTCCGGATTTTGGCTCACAAATCCGGAGGTAAAATACTCAACAAATACTGAATGCGTGAACGTGGGCTAACCCTGGGATCCTATAGCTCTAGTAACACAAAAAAGTGTGACAGAAATCACTTCAGAAAAATTAGAATGCCCTTCAATGAACTAAGAATAATAACACAATGGAGATTTCTGGACCATCTGACTGTCAAGATTTAATAAAAAATACGGTAAATAAAAATTAACACAAAACATTCAGGATCTGAGTATTGACCAAGATATCTGAACCAGTCTTGGGTCTTGTGACCTGAACTCAAGAGCTTCACAGATGACTATGAGGTAGCTAAGTTTGAGTTCAGGAGACCCGTGCCAGATTCAGACATTGAGACACCTACTCCGCCTGTGACTGTTGGATGTGTAAAACTGGCCTCAGGTTGGGATCAGAAGACCATGTTAGAAATCAGGCCAGTGCCAAATTGCGGACATATCTGACCAATTTAACATTTTATGCATTATTCTGGTCCAGAATGGTGGCATACTGCAGTTTTCTAAATACAGAGGATTGGTCCATGCTGGGAAATACCGTTTGCGTTCCATGGCACACACAGACCAATTATATTGCTCATCTGAATGAGTCCTAGAGGTCCCCAACTTTTCCGACCTTGAGAGCCACGTAATCCAGTCAAAGTCATACATTGAAGAAAACAGCCGCATTCAGGTTTTGAATTTTTGAATGCATAACAAGAGCAAAAGTTTATTCCTGTCACCACAATAAGAAGGCAATTTTAGAGAAGGTCTCCGTAGTAGGTTTAAAGTAGGTAGCGTTTCGACCCCATGATGGGTCTTTATCAAACCTCACCTAGGAGAAAATAAGAGAAACGGAGCAGTAATGAAGAAGAAATCTGGAAAGTTTTCCAGTATGGGCTATAATTAATATACGTAGGGATCCGGTATGGCACAGAAGGGGCATGTCCCTGAGAATGCTGGGAAAACTGGAGCGGTGCCTGGTGGTGATGTCACCACCAGGCACCGCTCCAGATTTCCCAGCATTCTCAGATTATTTCTTCTTCTTCATTACAGCTCCGTTTCTCTTATTTTCTCTTAGGTGAGGTTTGATAAAGACCCATCACGGGGTCGAAACATTACCTACTTTAAACCTACTACGGAGACCTTCTCTAAAATTGCCTTCATATTGTGGTGACTAAAATAAACTTTTGCTCTGGTTATGCTTTCAAAAATTCAAAACCTGAGTGCGGCTGTTTTCTTCAATATAACACTCACAGTAGTGACACCCAGATGCCCCTATTACCGGTACAATGACAACCAAAGCTTTTCCACTGAAATCACACCAAGGCAGTGTGCCAAGCTCCAGGGTTTCCCCATCTTACCCCATTCAGATCTGCTCTTCTGTGCAGGGCTACAAACAAGTCACCATCTAGAGATCTACTCTTAATAGCCGTTTGTTACACCTGGTGCTAATGCACCACGCTGGCAGACAGCCGCGAGCCACACATCACGGGCCTGCAAGCCACATGTGGCTCTTGAGCTCCAGATTGGGGACCCGGGACCCCTGTTCTAGGAATTGAAATTTGGATAATTAGACTCTAAGGGATGTGATGCTGCATGGAGGGCTGGGGGATCATACTGTCTTTGGGTCACCATACATAGCCAAAGGAGTTGACCTGGGGTACAGTAGGGTCATCGTACTCTGCGCGTAGAGGGTACTGTGGAAGAATACACTGTGGGGATATCATACTGGTTTTGTGGGGCACTTTTGTTAACATCATACTTTGTGGATGCAATTAAATGCTCTTTTGAGACCCCAAGTACTACTTATTTTTCTTTTTGTTGGGAGAAGGGACAATTAAAACTTCTGATATGGGGCCCCATGATTACCATGTACTCCCTGGTCATCAGTGTGTCATTCTAGTGTTGTCTGGGGGTTTTATGCTTTAATCAGTATAAGCAGCTTTTTTTAATGTAAACAAATGAAAAAGACACATGAAAATTCGATAAAAAAAATTATATCTGTTATTTTCATATGCAAAAATTAACGCAGATGTTAGAATGAGGCCTAACACAGGGTCTAAGCAAAACTCCACGATTCATGACTTAATTAAAATAACGGAGGTAAGAAGGGGGCAGTTTCACAAGTCAGTTTATAAAGGCAGAAACCATCTGTAATGACATATATCCATACTACTGCAGCGACACTACAGGAACGTAGCAAATTAAACAGGTGAATAACACAGTTCTATGCATTCCTTTATGGCTGGACAAGCAGCCAAAAGGACGAATTACTACAATAACACTCACTATACATAGGTATGTATGATATAATAAGTCCTTCCTGCTGGGGCAAACTACAAAGACGATATGCCCCATTCCCATTATTTAAAGGAGTTTCTACTAAACAGACAAATCCACTGCTCATATTCCTTTATCGAGGTTTATACCTTCATTATTACCGTTCTACGTCTATTTATCATGTAACAAACCTACAAACTAAAGGTTATAGAGAACAAAATCTGGATATTAAGCAGATTATCAGGACGATTCATCTCTAACTACTGTATACAGTATATAAGGTACCAGAAAGTAACCCCTTAATGACATTCCTTTTTTTTTTCCTGCCGCTGTTTTTCCGAAGCCATAATCTTTTTTTTTTTCTTTTTTTCCCCACTCCTGTGGCTTTATGAAGTGGTCTCTTTTGTGGGACAAATTCCGTGCATTGTGTTATTATATAATAAACTATTATTTTTTTAGCAATACTTTGGGGTACATAAATTACGGTGCTATTGTTTGTTTTTTTTTTGCAAGTTTTTTTTCTTTACTGTTCATGTAAATAACCTGTTATTATGGTCAGGTGAATACCTCATATGTATAGGGATTTTTTTTGTTATATGGATGTAATAAAATGTATTTTATATGAAAAAAAGTATTTTTTTCTGGTTCCCTCTCGCAGTGGGGAGATTTATTTGAACCCCAGCTACAGGAGAAAAATAGCCAAATGCTGAGCTGATCTACGTCCGCTAGGACCCAGCAGCTCCGCTATACGAGACGATCACCTTGAGATCAGGTGATCGACAGGTCCTAGGGAAGAATCATTAGCGCCAATGCTTCCGTCCCGCTAGTTGAACACTATGCAAACTGGCAAAAGAGAAAAGAAAGGGAGCAATAAACCACTTCTGTCTTCTTCATAAGGGCCTCCTGATATGTGGGACAGCCGGGGACCTGACATGTTCCTCGTAAATTAACAATGTCTTTGGGTTAAAGCTTAGGTCTAGGGATGAGCAGACCCATGGATGCTCGGGTTCAAGCGAACTTTAGTGCATAGGTCGGGTACAAAAACTCTATCCAAACCCCATATGGGGACCTGAACTTTGGTTCTGTAAAATGGTTATAGTAACGCTAGGGGGCTGCAAAAAGTCTCTACTTAGATCAAAACGGCACAAGCATGGTGCTTTGTCATTATCAGGTTAGGACCTGAGAAATGACCAAGCACCATAGCTAAATAAATATTATTAAAAATATTCTAACACGTCAGTACAAGCTTTCAAATAATAATATTATTATTCTTATTACACCACAGTAAAAAAAAAAAAAACTAAATTTGCAAAACCACAACAATATGTAACATATAAAAATATATCTTAATAATTAAAATAAAGATATAATAAGTAAAAAAAAAAATAACAATAATACAATAAAGCCAGACTATAAATTATTCAGTGAGTAACGTTCAGGAGGAATATTCCCAGTGTAGACTTTGGACACCTTTATGGCATCGAGCTCCTGCACATGAGATAGCAGAGTTTACCATTTTGGGCTTTGTATATGTATTATCTGTGATGATTTAAACACACCGCAACTATACTGCCTGCCTGGAAAATATTCAGATATCTATGATGTTAGATCACACTCGGGTTTTAGTGTTGAGCGAACGCCAACTGCCAAAAAAGTACACAAATCACAATACGTTACCTTCTCTGAAACAATACTCCTGTTCATGATACAACAGAGACTGTCAGACATAATCTCTCACGAGCAACGAGCTGGCGAGCACTCAGAAAAGAGGTGGTTTCAAATGGTTTAAGGCAAAACCGAAGGAAACCATTAAAGAACTAACCCACGAAAAATTGGAGAAAAGCAGACAGATCGCTTCTAAACTGAAGAAATGTCCTGAACTTTACTATTCAGACAAAAAACTGAAAATCCTGCAACTTACTGACGAAAAGAAAAATAAAGCAGCATTACGTTCTACTTGTGAATAGTCCTATGAAAACCACAAACTATATTAAGAGTACAAGTTAGGACTGATTACAATGTATGGTTTTGCCACAAAAAAGAGGATTGATTTAGGACATACATATGAAAAGTTCCTAATAATTTAAAATATATGTACGGTAATTGGTGAAAAATTACCAAAAATGGTACAAAACAGCCAAGGTTGTACCTTTCTGGGAATATGTTAATGGTATAAATTTATATATGTAAGACAAGAAAAAAAAATACCATAACAGAATATAGTCTATGAACATAAAAAAGAACAACAACTGCCAGACTAGAAACTCTATATTGGACCAAAAAAATTCTGTTTTTACAAATTACTGGCATGTAAAACTCATTATTTTTAGCACTCTAGCCCTATGTCTGTAAACATCTAAAATCAAGACTAGCAAAAATAATAAAGAATGAGGTCAAAACTACGGTACTCTAAAATTATTAAAAAAAACATGAATAGGTAAAAAAAACGAGGACTGCATCTCGGCATGAGAGGGAGCAAAAATTATCTCAATATCAAAAGAAAAAAAAAAAAATTATATATATATATTTGATTTGCTACATTTAAAGCTATGTTCACATGTCCAGTAATGATCCATCAGAAAGTATCCAGCAAACTGTTGACAGACAAAGCAGACACAACTTTTGTCCCACTAAGAAAAACTGATTTTAATTGGATCCATTTTTTTTTTCTTAACATTGAACTTTATGGAAAATGGATCCTATAATCAGTCATCGGTTTTTCTTCAACTTGAAAACAAATTTGTTGTTTTGCTTACTGGATCACTTTCAAAAGGAAGAAAACAGATGACTATTTAATGGATCTGTTTTCCATAGACCTCAATGTTAAAAAAAAAAAAAAAAAAACAGATCAAATTGAAATCTTTTTTTTTTTTTCCTAGCCAGACAAAAAAAAAGCCGTGCCTGCACAACTAATTTGTTAACGGATTACTGCTGGATCCCTTCTGACGGATGATTACTGGACAAGTGAACATAGCCTAAGTCTATAACTGGAACCAATATACACCTGATGGCTCCAGACTGATGTAACTGAAGGAGACCACAAATATATATATTTTTTTTTCAAAATACCTGATCATTGTGTTAAAATCTAGTTTATGGGGTTGCACAAATCCTAATAGACAGATAGTCAATGAGCCTAGGAAATTTATGCTACCATATTTTAGATCCAAATTCTATTAGGGCAGCACGGTGGCTCAGTGGATAGCTCTGCAGACCTGGGTCCTGAGTCCTGGGTCGAAATCCCATTAAGACATCTGCAAGGAGTTTGTATGTTCTTCCCCGTGTTTGCGTGGGTTTCCTACCACAACACAAAGACATACTGATAGGGAATTTAGATTGTGAGCCCCATCGGGAATATTGTAGCGCTATATAAAAATAAAGATTATTATTATTAATGTTTACAATTCCACAACATGTTTGAAAAAGACCCCTTTTGTGGGTCGAAACACTGTTTAATCGTAAAGATTATTGGATGTTCCAACACCGGGTTGGTTGCTGTCATTTTCTACTTTATTTGGTCTAATCAATGTAGATAAAAAAAAATGGTTAACTTGCTCCCAGGTTGAAATATTCCTTTCCAAATCAATATCTCACCTAGTAGTCTCTAGATGCCTTTATGGGATCAAACATGAACATTCTGCCTATTAATGAAAGGATCTTTACATTGAAGATTACATATTGGCTACACAGAAAGCAAGACCAATCTGATCTAACCACACATGTGATCTAAAATGTGGCACCTTGATAGGTTCGACTAGCCCAACGGTGCAGGTTAAACGACCTCAAGGCATTTCTAGACCTCATAAGGTACATTCCGAAACTCAAGTATAAGATCACAAAAAAAATGCAAAAAATGAAATTTCACATGGAAGGATCATGTGCACGGAGAACCTTTTTGATTATACGAGCTATACAGATCTTTAAAATCTCCAAACAAGAAGATAACAGACATGGCAAATCCACATCTCTCATTGACCTGCTTCCCGTTGGGTTTCGACAACTTTACAGCTCCCTCATAATTGAGATATTATCTTGAGATGAGTTTTGAAACACTGGAAACTAACCTATATACTTATCGCTCGGTAAATTCTAAATGACCTCAGTGACTGTATAGAAGTATCCTGACATCTGGTATTTGCCCTGACCTGCATAAGGCTATGTGCACAAGTTCAGAATTTGCAGCAGAAAATTATTTTGCCACAAATCCTTATGTGTCGGCAGAAGAAATGCCAAACAAAATTATCTGCAAATTTGTCTAGTTTTTCACAAGCGTTTTTATTGCAAATTTTTCCCCAGTCATTAGTATCAGTGAAATGCACGTAAATGTAATTCAAGAGAGTAGATTATAGTCACCTAGATGGGTCCAATCACGCACAAAGAAACATAGTTCTAGGAACGATGCCTATGCACATTTGACCAAAGTCAATCTTTTATGTGTGAAAGATTTCCTACTCTCCGACAGAATGTCAGGGAGGAAAAAAAGATTGGACATGACTAATTTAACGTCCAACAACCATTTTTTTTTTAATGTTTTGAGGGGCCACACACCGAGATGTAATAAATAAAAACACATTTGAAAGGTGCCGTCCTGTTTCCAAGGCAGGAGAGGACATTTCAATTGGTGCAACCACACAGGGGCCCAAGAGGTATGAGGCTACTACCACTTCCAAAACAGGAGAAATTAAGCATTATATTGAGCTTTTGGGTTGCAAAAAGGTCTAATGAGATTACACATGGGTCGTCTTTTGCCTGCGTCCAAGGGTCGTTCTAGAAGCCCATGTGGATGCTATGGTGGGGTCCATTGAAATTTGGTCTGGATGTGGTCTCCACAGGTTGTAGGGACTAAAGTAAAAATGATCAAAAACAGAAGGAAAGCAGAGGATCTCCTTTCACAAGCAGTTAGGCGTGTGGCAGTGGCGCATTATGGGTAAAGTGGAAGCAGGCCACTGGGGGAAAAGTTCTATGTGATAAATTCTATATAGGAATGCAAGATTTCCCTCACTGCATCGTCAGCCACAGGCTCCTTTGACGACTATTTCAGTGCCATAGATTCCTGTGCGGAGAGCAGCAGTTAGGATTTCTCATCAGCTCCTGCTCTCTGCCCAGGTAGTGACGAAGGTGGCAAAGCGGACCTCATCATATTGAGAGCTATGTAAGCATTGAGCATACAGCTTCCTCTCCCCTCCTCTCACTAGTCATTTTATGATAGGAAAGATTTTTGGGAGCAGTCCCAATTTTTTTTTTTTTTTTTTAAAGTGAACCTGTCACACCAAAAGGGAAAGGTCAGAGAGGCCCGGCGCCTGCGCACTGCAGTACATTGCTCTACTCTCAACAGGGCACACAAAGTACACCGGAGCGAAGACAAGAAGAGGACGTCATCGCAAGAAGATAGGAGGCCCCGCACCGGACGGCGACGGGAACGCCCCTGGGTGAGTATAATATAACCTCGTTTTCTCATCTTTCAGAATGCTGTAGATAAGCCCCTGATGCCAGTGGCCGCAGCTCATCTTCGAATTTTGGTGTGACATGTTCCCTTTAAAGTATCTCCTGTTAAAAAAAAAAAAAAGACCAAACATACTTTTTCTAAAAAGCTGTTGCTTTGCAGTGTTGGGGTCCTGGGTTCAAATCCCACCAAGGACAACATCTGGAGTTTAAGGTTTAAGGAGTTTGTATCTTCTCCCCGTGTATCATGGGTTTCCTCCCACACTCCAAAGACATACTGATAGGGAATGTAGATTGTGAGCCCCAATGGGGACAGCGATGATAATGTCTGTACAGTGTTGTGGAATGTGATGGCGCTACATAAGCAAATAATAATAATAATAATAATAATAATAATAATAGAAATATCTAGGGCTAGGACTAACATTAAAGTTAAAGGATAATAAAAAAAAAAGTTACAGAAAAAAAGCATACAGAAAAAAATAAATATGTATAACTTTAATTTAAATTTTTTTGTGTTTATGGGTTGGACTTGCCTTGCCGCGAGCCCTGACAACCCACACTAAATTACTGGTGGTGACCAAGTATCCCATATGGCTAGCAGCTGATCCACAAAGCTACAGACATATGTACCGGTAATAATAAAACGCTCAGATCACGTATTCAGTGAACGCAGAGCACACAAGACATCACAAATTCCCTTAAAACCAAGAACGTTCTTCAGTCTGTAATAAAATGATACAAGCCCCATTTCAAGACAGAAGAACGACACGATTCTCAGAAACATCAAAGCCTGTCAGTCCAGTTTTCTGCTAAGTAATGTTAATACCAGTGTACTGATATCATAGCAACCGATATGTATAAAACGCTCAAAAGACAACTAAAAGAATAATAGCACATAATGATACGTCTGTCTTTTATCAGCTCCGAGACTTCACCGCTGAAGGGGTTCAGTTACACCACTTTCCACCAGACTCTATTGCATCATGTCACTTACTATAGGAGGCTTTTTTTATATACGGTATATATATTGTTTTTTTTTGTTATTTTGGGGTTTCCTAAGATAGCAAACTTGAAATCGAGATAAAAATCTAAATCCCTGCATATACTTATTGAGATGAAAACCATAGGGAGGGTTACCAGCGAAAGCAATGTGCTATTGAATTATAGTCTTCCAAGTAGGGTGGGGCGTCACATTGGGTGGGGTGCCTAACCTGGAGAAATAAAAAACTGGCAACAGTCAGAGTGTTTCCCTGCATCTCGCAGTTGCTAACCTAAAATGCCAATCTGGCTACAAACTCTGACGTAAAAAAAGGACTGAATGTAATATACGAGAGAGCTTCATCTACAGGGCGGGACTCATCGATCACTAATTCCTCCATATGATCTTAATAGATAACTGCGTGGAAATTAACTATTAGTGTCAAAGGGAAACAAGTGAAAGATAAATGTGGACGGATTTATAGAATCAGAAGTGACTCGTGTATTTACTATATATTTTTATTTTTATTTTTTTTAACTATAACTACATATTAAACCTATCAGTTACATAACTAGATAGATAATAGATAGATGAAAGATAGATATAAATACACAGATAATATATAAATACATAGTAGATAGATACATAATAGATACCGTAAATAGATAGAAAGATAGGTAATAAAAAAAAAAAATAGAAAAAACAGCACAGTTAAGAGGTAGGGTGCAGACACCTCACAGGTACATACCAGTCCGAGCCACATGGGATATTAAAAAGCACTTTATAATTTTGGATTTGGTGTACTGCCTTAACTTTTTTAGATAGATAGATAGATAGATAGATAGATAGATAGATAGATAGATAGATAGATAGATAGATAATGATCTATAATACACGAGTGACTTCTGATTCTATAAATTCGTCCACATTTATCTTTCACTTGTTTCCCTTTGACACTAATAGTTAATTTCCACGCAGTTATCTATTAAGATCATATGAATAATAGATAGATACATTTCTAGATAACATATAGATTCACTGATAATAAATAGATAGATACAGATAATATATAGATAAATAATAGACACAGACATATAGATACACTGATAATAGATAGATAGATAGATAGATAGATAGATAGATAGATAGATAGATAGATAGATAGATAGATGATAGATAGATAGATACACTGAAAATAGATACATGGATAGATGATAGATAAATATATAGATAACATAGATACACTGATAATAGATACATGGATAGATGAGATAGATAGATAGATGATAGATAGATAGATAGATGATAGATAGATAGATAGATACACAGATCATATATAGATAGATAATAGATACATAGACATATAGACACACTGATAATAGATACATGGACATATAGGTACACTGATAATAGATATATGGATAGATAATAGATAGATGGACAGACCAATCCAGTACCCAATGCATTGAGCAGGTGGTTGGACACGATGACCCTAGAGGTCCTTTCCAACTCTAACATACTAGGATTCTATGTAAAATGTATATCGGAGACCTTATCACACCTTTTAGTGACAACAATGGTGGAATTTCTTTTTATGTTAGACAGGTCTCAATGTCCCCGTGGCCACCAGGGCCTGGGTGAGACCGCTACTTCTGTGCCCGCCATTAATTCACATTAATATTTCATTAATTTGTATAATCCATATTAGGTCCCGCGCCCAACTAGGGAGCCACAATTTTAATGTCACAGTAACCTATGAGTACGGTTGTAATCGCAGTGTGAGAGAGGGATCCAGAACTTTCAATGCAAACCCACACAAACACGGGAGAACATTTAATCTGCAGATATTAAACTTGACCAAAAAAATTTACAAGAGTATAAGTTGGTATTCATGCAAAATAAGAGCATGGTCACATTGACTATTAAAAAGATAAAACCTAAGACATAAACAAAATGAACATATACCCTGCTGGAAGTAAATAAATAAAAACATTAGTGCATATAAATAAAATAGGGTACTTTAAAATAAAAAATAAGTAAAACCCATCCCACTAGCGTCAAGGTGAACCCAAATCGGGATGGTCCTTACTTCTAATCTTAAAACCTTAGGTTTATACAGCTTCTTATTTGCCAGGAATCCATATTTGGGACCCCGTCATGTTCGGCCCTCCTTTACACTGACGTCACTTTGACAGACAGTAAGGTTAGGACCATCGGGATTTGGGTACACCTTGACGCTGGTGAGATAACTTTGACACTTTTTTAAGTCCCCTATGTTATTTATATGCACTATTGCTTTTACTTATTTTCTTATTACCAGGGTCTATGCTCATTTTGTTGCTTTCTTAGATATTAAACTTGGTCGGATTTGAACACATTTGAGGTGAGCCAAAATTGTGGGCCACTGAGCCACCATGCTGCCCTTTGGATAGAGATGATAGATTAATCTATATCTATGTCCATTTAATCTCTTTCTTAGGGCAGGATCACACCATTAAAAAAACATAATTTAACGTTTCATCCAGAAAAGTGGGAGGACTTTTTTTCTCACTTGTCATCTGTACATAATCCATTTTTTACACTTGTAGCTGCTAATCATTTACAGGAGCATTTACAGTTTCCCAGGTCACAGAATCGCAATGTATCCGTAAAAATCGGATGCTTCACTGTGGCTTCGAACAACATCTGATTTTTGTATGGCCGATCTTCATCCGATTTACGGAAGAAACGCCTGCACGCTGTAGTTTTTCACACTCAGGGAAAAAAAATGAATTAAAAAAACGCTCCTCTGCATTACCCCATTGAATAACATCGTACCGCGTTTGAACCATTTTTTTTTTCCCCAAGGACCGAAAATATGGCAGTGTGAACGAGTCCTAAGTCTAAAGCATCCGTAATATATACGCAACGGCCAACCACGGCGCTATCATCACCTTATATTTGGAACCACCTGTACAAACTTCCTTACCCCTGCCCCTCTCACATGACGTCTACATATAGAATGAATACAATGTGTGTTTATATTTTGGATCCCGCTAGTTACTTTTTAACGGACTTCTTCTGTACTGAAAAAAAAAGCCATCAAAAGGAAATTTTACATGTTAGACCATTAGGAATTTAGAAAAAAAAAAAAAAAAAATCAGTTTTACAACTTTGGATACGAGACACAGACATTAGAGATGTTACCCCTACAATTGGGATCTCATTACACGTCAGTCGTTACAAGAAAATTTCCAGAAATAAGTGTGTATGAAATATACGGATAGATTATATATATATATATATATATATATATATATATATATATATATATATATATATATATATTTTATTTTATTTATTTTTTTAATTATTATTTATTTTTTTTAATCATCATCTATCTAGGTATTAGGGTTTTTTTTGTTTTTTTTAAGTATAATATATTATAGTGGAACAGGTTTCATATAATAAAAAACTAAAAAAAAAAAAATGAATAGAAAAAAAAAATTATTCCGGGCGCTAATACAGGTTTATATCCTTTTTTTTTTTATTTTTGGTGCCCAAATATAAAGAGATACAACTTATCAAACTATAGAGCAGATAAGTCGGACACGTACATGACATCTACTTTAAAGAATACAACCGTTATTAACAATATACACAGCTCACGAGTCTGATTTGATAGGTGTTCACATTTTACGGCATTATTCGCGAGAAGCGCCTAATAATGTAATTATAACCCAAAGATCTACATCATTCCTATGTTACGGACTTGCGGGAAAAGAAAAAAAAAAAAAAAAAAGATTAATGAGCAAACTTCTCTAGCAGGAGGAATCCACTTGCTCAGGTGTACAGTGGGCCGTTACATAATCTGCATAGGTCTATGTGGACTAGATAAAAGTCCATGAAATTACTGTAAAAAAAACAAAACAAAAAAACTACATAAAAAGTTTAATTTTAGAGCTTTATAAGACTAACATTTTGATCTTAAGTCAGGATGGTGGGGAAAAAAAAAAAAAAAGTCACTCGACCCACAGTTTGCACTGTTCTTTAGGATGATACAATATACAGTATCAGAAAAGTTGCTATACCTTTCACTTACAAAATTAATCCGGTATCGGTATCTTTTGAGTCATTACCATAAGGTAAAAAAAAAAATATTAATAAAATTACACTATATGAAAAAAGTGTATATATATATATATATATATATATATATATATATATATATATATAGTACATAGTACTTTTATATATATTTTTATATACAATATATATTTGCACACATTTAGGATCCATCTGTGCTGAACAATCGGAACCCTGTAGTACATCATTGAAGGTCCATGTAGTTTTCCCCCATCCGATGTCCAGAATATAGAGTTTTGCGGACCCCCGACCACCCAACACAATGGCACAATTCAGTAGTGATGCAGAATATGGATGCACACCTTGTGCTGGTCTCACGGATTTCTCTACTTTGTGGCACTGAGGAGGCAGGC